>NW_023601322.1:7773898-10666152 GCF_014898055.3 Talpa occidentalis
TTGTTTCTTTTTAATTTCTTTCTTTAATTTCTTTCTTTAATTTGTTCCTTTAATTTCTTTTTTTAATTTCTTTGTTTATTTTGTCCCCTATGTTTTCTTTAAACTATCACAAATTAAAAGTTAGAGTAGAATCAGATTAAACTTATCAAAAATATTTCAAAAGTGACCCTTTGTACTTCCCATCATATGTACCTTGAATAATACAAACACGATATAATTTCATTATCATTTATTGGAACATAATTCATATACCATAAAACTGAGAATCTTTACAATTCAGTGTTGTTTGAAGTATTCACACAATTGAGCATCCATATCTAACGTACCACATTTTTTTATTTTACCCAGAAAGATACCCCATACTCATTAGCAGTCACTCTATCAGCCCTTATTCCCCAATCCCTGGTGATAACTACTACTTTCATTCTTTATGGGCTTGCTGAATCTGGACATTTTATATAAATTGAATCAAACAGTATGTAGCCTTTGCGTCTGGCTTCTTTCAAATAGCATGCATCAGAGCCTCATTCTTTTTTATGGCTGAATAAAATCCCATAGTAGGTATATGGCCATTATTTTAAAACCCATTTATCAATTGCTGGACATTTGAATACTTTCCAGTTTGTTGTTTTGTTTAGTTTTATTTTTTTTTTTTTGAGAACAATGTTACTATGACAAACAACTTAATGGCAGTCTTTGTCTAGGAAAATGTTTTAATTCTCTAATTGCTGTTAGGTCTGTTTTTTTTTTTTTTTTTTTTGAATTTCAAGTTTATTTATTTAATAAATTTACATGATTTTTTCATTTTTGCTTAATGTATGCATTTTCATCTTGGTTATAGTCCCCTTTTGATAAACTGTCACTGTTTCCAAAGTGGCAACACTATTTTATACCCCCACCAGCATTGTATGAAAGTTTCAACTTCTCCATATTAGAGGCATACATTTGTTATTGTTCAGTTTTTCAGTCACAGACATTCTAGTGGGTGTAGTTTTTTTTTTTAAATATTTTATTTCACTAATGACTAATAATGTTCAGCATATTTTACCTGACAATTTTATAACTCTGGTAGAATGCCCATACAAATTAGTTCCTTCTTTTAAAATTGAGTTATCTGTCCTTTTATTATGCAGTTGGGAGAGTTCTTTGTATATTCTGTCTAAAAAGCCCCCTTTCATTATAATAATTGCAAACATAGTCTCCCAATCTGTGATTTTTCTTTCTTACATTCTTGATACTATCCTTTGTAGCAAAAGAATATTTTGATTTCAGTGAGATTCAATTTATTTATTTTTCTTTGGTTGCCTGTGTGTGTATTTTTGGTCATATCTAATAATCAATTGTCTCGTTTAAGGTCACAATGATTTATTCATGTTTTCTTCCATGAGTTTTACTTTTACTTCTTACCCTAAGGCATATGATCAATTTGAGTTTATTTTTAATATGATGTGAAATAGGAGTCCCACATTATTTTATTAAATGATATCCTTTCCTTTTTTGAATTATCTTGGTACCCTTGTCAAAACTCAATTGACCATAAATATAATTAGTAAAATAAATATATTAATATATTAATACAGTAATATAAAGTAATATAAGTATAGTATATTTCCTGACTTTGAATTCTATTTCGTATGTGCGCATGCACACACACACACACAACACTCCTTATTAGCTATATACAAAGTTTTGAAATTGGCAAGTCTGAGTAATCTGATTTTGTTCTTTATTTCAAGATTGTTTTTAACTATTTTTGATATTTTGCATTTCCATATGAATTTCATAAAAAAGATTTTCAATATCTGCCAAAAAAAGTCAACTGGAATTTTGTTAGAAATTGCACTAAAACTTCAGATCCATTAAAGGAAGTCTCTCATCTTAATAACATTTAGTTTTCTGAAATCTGGGCTAGCTTTCTTTTTTTTATATTTTCTTAAATATAAAAATGCTATTTCATATAGTTTTCAGTGTATAAATCTTATATTTCTATTATTAAATTTATTCCTACACATCTCATTTCTCTTGGTATAATACTAAATGAGCTACACCCCAGTCCTTCCATGCAAAAAAAATTCTAAAATATCTAAAAATAAAAAGAATTTTGCATACTATCTCCCAACTTTCTAAATTTAAGTTCATGCTTTTGGGATCAGAGGAGATTAAGTCTAACCCAAATGAAATAATTTAGACAGTTGAGAAACGATTTCAGTTGAGAATCATTTCAATCATTAATTGAGAGCAAGTCTTGCTTTGATAACACACATGATATCTGTCACCATTTGAAGGTGTCCTCAGCTTGTTACACAATCATTCTGAGATAGAGGAACACACCAGCTAAAGCCAAGCTGAACAGATTTCCAAAATGTGAAGAAGTAAACGCTAGCCTTTAGTAAGCAAGATCTTCTTATTCAAGTCCAAAGGAAGTCAACAATTTCCGAACATCCATCCATTTCAAATGTCCTAGATACCAACCTATTTTCATGCTTCAGGGCATGATTTATTCATGATTTGCCATACCATTTTTCAGGATTTTTTCTGACACTGCTCATCTCCCCCTTAAAGACTTGATTCCCTTCAAAGAACCTGAAGCTTTCTTTTTTTTTTTTTGGTTGACATGGCGGCGTTGAGCTGCTGCAATCTCAGCAGTGTCTCAGTTAATGATACCCTTCAGCTCAAAAAGACCTCATTTCTCTCCTTATCCTTTACTTGGGATTGCATGCTTTTAATCCCCAACCCCATTAGACAAGGAAAAGGAAGAATGCTGTTTTCAACAATGCATTTCATACACAAGGGTTAGAAGAATGGAAAATGGCCCATTTAAAACAGGAAGCTGTCAACCCCTAGAACATAGGCTAACTCTTATCTTACCCTCCCTCCAAACAAATCACTATATATAAGAAAAAAATGCAAAACCAGACCAAACAGCACTGACACAACTGAAAGCAAACACTGCCTTTAACATGAAGATCAGCACAGAGTGACTTCTCTCAGAAGTGGAATCCGTGCTGTGAGGTTATCTTCAGAGAGAGAGAGAGAGAGAGAGAGAGAGAGAGAGAGAGAGAGAGAGAAGGCTGGGCCCAGGTAGTTATGACTCATGCTCTGGCAGCAGGGCTTGATCTATTATTCCTCCCAAATCTGAACAATATTCTTTGATATAACTAATTTTTGGTGATGTAACTAATTTTTGCCACATTGTATCATCTATTGAAATGAATTAAAAATACAAGTGGCATAGTGGTTGAGCACTGGGTTGTGAAGCTGCCTGGGTTGCAAAGCTGCCCGAAGCCTCTGCAGTGCTGGTTCGATCCCTGGCCACCAGGTGAGGGTCCCACACAGTGAGCAGACCTCTCCTGCCACCCGCTGCTCCCCTCAGCAGTGTACTTCGTCAGTCTGCCTGCTCTGCTCCCAACTCTGGCTCTGGCTCTGGGGAATTCTCTCACCCTACAGCACTTGAGTGTACCCAGTGCTTGTATAAATAAATAAATAAATCTTTAAAAAAAATACAATTATCACTTAGAAGCTAACTGAAATTACTAGTTGCATGAGGTCTCAAATTAATAAGAATAAAGCAACATATCCTGGCCAGTGTCTATACAAATATAAAATGCTTTGTTAGTAAGATTGGAAGACTTGTTTTCTATATGTTTAAGTCACTTTTAACTAAATGTGCATTTATTGCTCAACCTAGGATTTAAAATAAATTATAGAAAATGACTTCTGCTTTAAAAGGAAAGGAAAATGAATACACTGACCATGTTTTGTGGTTAGTCAGTATATAGAGGGGGTCAGGAAACCTTTTCCAACAAGTCAGAAGCAGGTAGGAAATGTTTCTATAGAAGGTCAAAAGTTGAAAGTGCTCCAAGACAGAGACTCTGATTTTTAAGACCTTAGACCTTCTAAATTCTCAAGGAAGTATAGTTACTTAAAACAAAAAACAATGTTTTCGGGCAAATGTTGCATTTAGCTTTTAATTTGTGTAGGACTAAGCATTTTCCATCATTATCTCATTTCACTGAATGCCTTGATAGTGCCTCAAATGTACGAGAATCAGAATAATCTTTTACATTACTTACTTGAATGTAGCAAAATGATTTCCTTCTTTATTCAATTATTTTTTTCAAAAGGCTTGAATCAAAAGTCAGGAGTGATGGGTTTGGTTAATGTTATCAGTGAGTACATTTGAGACAGAGAGAAAATTGAATAGTAAAATATCTTCTCCCAAAGAAAATTTCACAGTATGTTATTTGGTTTGACATATGAATTTAAAGTCTCTGTGCACTAAATTTTCTATAAAATTTCACTTCTATTGATAGTTCATATTTTTCTTGGCAATAAAAAACATTTGATAATGATGTTGACCACCCTGTGGATAAAACACAGTGGGTGTCTTACCTATTTGACTATTGAAGGGTGTAACTAAACAAGAAAATACATAAGACTTATTTCCAAAGCTTTGCAATAATTTAATGTTTCAAGGTGGTATTTCCATATTTTATAATAATGTACGAAGACGACTTCATTTCATTTTTTTTCTGTGTCCTTTTATTTAAAAATCTTGTGCAACAAAATAATTTCTCCCATTTTCTCTAAGTCTTTTGGTAGTAGTACATGGAGGAGATTCTATTAATATAAATTCATTTTTTATTCAGCAGTAGCATATGGATACCCACTGTGCAGGAAACATGTCATGTGTTTCAGGCATTGGGAAGATAGTTAAGAGAAGTCAGGTGACTTATAAGTCACCTACTCTTATAGATTTTACAATATAGTGAATCCAAGTCTCTGTGAAGAGAGAAAAAAATGTGCATTTTGTGAGTACTAATATTTCTAGAATATTGCATCACATAACTCTCCTTATTAGCTCTGTATTTTTCCTTCTTATGTGAATAATTGTATTATATTGTCTCACAATCATGCATTTTAAAAACATAGACCTTAATAAACTACAAATCTTTGGTCTAGTAAATCAGACCATTAACTGAAATGCCAGAACTGCCTGAAGAGACACTCATAAAGCTCAAATGTGAAGGTCTTTATTTTATTACCCCACTAGAATAAAACTAGAGGGGAGAATAAAATCATTTCCCCAAATTTCTCAGAGGTGTGATGCAGAACACTTCAGAAGTTCCATGAGGTCATTCAAAGCCAAGTATAACTTAACATGTAGAAAGATGGGTATTCCTCAACGGCAGAAAAAATAAAAATAAAAAAAAGGAACAACATGCATATCCTTACTAGAATCATGCTGTTTATTTCTAACCCATAGCCTTTGGGTTGCAAAACTATTATGAACTTCATGCACTACATGTTACTTCCTGGTAACTTTTCAAATTTTCAGATGCCAGGCCAACTGCTTTATATGATAATTAGCAGACACTCTGTCATGATTTTTATAAAGGCCCAGGAGTAAAGGTTTTTAAAATCAGACCTAGTATGAAATTCTTCTTTCCAAGTCTAGTTGGGCTCAATGGCCTATCATACAAATGATTTAGGCCATAACTGGAGGACTAAAATAAATGTGATTAACAATGAAAAATAGGGCCTCATTGGTGGTACAAGGGGTTAAGTCTCAGCACTACGAAGCTACTGGCAGCCACTACAGTATGAGTTCAATTCTCCACCAGGGAGCTGACCCACATGGCGCAGCAGACCTCTCCTGCCTCCCTTGCTGCTCCCCTCAGCAGTAAATTTCAGTAGATCTGCCTCTTCTGCTCCCCACTCTGTCACTGGTGAATCCTCTCACCCTCCTGCACCTCTGGCCTACACCCCAGCTCTTGTATCCATGAATAAATAAAAGAAAAATAGTGTGTATATGTGTGTATGTACATAAACATATATATTTTTTCATATATATATGTATATACATATGTTTGGATTCATATAACATGAATCCAAAGGAAACATGAAATAGAATCTTTGAAGTACTTTCTCATAAATAATACAGGCAAATATCTAAGGAAAGCAAATAGAAGAAAATATATTACCTTACAGAGATAATTAAGTACTTTGTGAAATATAATTTTCTCAAATGTTGATTAAGATCTGAGGTTAATTTACTGTAAATGTACCAAAAAAATATAGCTAAATAGAAACCATGTACAAAGACAAGAATATCTTGTCAGCAAGAATATTGCTGAATTTCCAGAGTACCATTGTTGCCAAACTGTCCACTTAATAGAAAAAAGAATGGAAAATGAAGTTTTCTACCTCAACTCGTAGTTCACACCTAATATGACTTGAGAATCTCTTGTGATCACAGTTAATGATCATAAGTTTGTTGATGAAACACAATATAGCTTAGACAATACAATAATATGAAAAAGTAATAATTCATTTAGATTAGCATGAGAACTAAAGAAGTTTCCATCTATGTACCAGAAAAGGGTCCTTCAGTAGACAATGAATCACTAATTTTTTGATCTTGCCTCCAGAAATACAAGAAATACATTTCTATTGTTTCTGGTATTTTGCTGCAGCAGCCAGAATGGACTATAAGACATCATTTGCATTTAAAGGTACTTATACTTAATTTATAAAATTCTTTCAAGCACAGTTTTAGAAATTTGTATATATGCTTCTGAAATGTAACTTATGCGTTCATCTTTGTACCCTGAAAGTCAAGTACAAAATCTGGCATACAGCAGCTGCTGGACAAAATAACAAAATCCACCTATCCTATCAGATCTATTGAGCAACTGATTTCTGTCATCAACATATAAATAGTTGGCCTCCCTGGTGGCGCAGGGGGTTAAGGCGCAACCTATAAAGCTATCAGCAACCACTGCAGCAAGAGTTCGATCCCCAGCCAGGGAGATGCCCACATGGCACAGCAGACCTCTCCTGACTCACCCGCTGCACCCCTCAGCAGTGTGTTTTGTCAGTCTGCCTGTTCTGTTCCCCGCTCTGTCTCTGGTGAATCCTCTCACCCCCCACACACACACCTCTGGCCTGTACCCCCGTTCTTGTATGTATAAATAAATAAATCTTTTAAAAATAGATATAAAGAGTAATAAAAATATTAGATACTCTCTACCACTCTATACACACCAAAAAAAAAAAAAATCAAGAAATAAAACCTCTTGGAACTAATAAGAAAACACAGCAGGTTGCAAAATACAAGGTTAATAAAACAAAAGTCAACTTCCTTCCTTTACCCCAGCAATGAGCAAGGGGAATTAGAAGCTTAGAAAACAATAACCATTTATATTAGCAACATAGAATATTTAGGCATACTTCTAGCAGAATACAAATAAGATCTATATGAGGAAAGCTACAAAATGATTAAAGAAATCAAAGAAGATAAAATATATGGAAAGATATTACATGATTATTGATAGGAATCCACAAAATTGTTAGTAGTTTTTCCCTATTCTATCTTCATATTCAGTCAAAGTCCTGGCACATCATTTTGTGAATACCCAACAATTTCACTCCTTGATATTTTTACAGATGTGTCAAAAAACCTTGCCACACAAAAATATGACCATGAATGTATATAACAAGCTTAGTCATAATTGCTAAAACTTGGAGTAACCAAGCATCAGTGGGTAAATGAATGCAGTATTCCAAGACAATGGAATATTATTTAGTGTTAAAAAACGCACTTCCAAGACAGAAAAAGACACGTAGAACCATAAATGCACAGACCAAAGTGGAAGATGAAAGTGTCAAAAGGCATTATGATCCCAATTATATAACATTCCAGAGAAGGCAAAAATATGAAGATGATAATAAAGTAACTGGTTATCAGGAGTTCAGGGTGAGTGGGGTAGGGAGGAATAGGCAGGGCAAAAGGCATTTTGAAGGCCATGGAACTATTCTTTTTGATATTATCATGGTAGATATATATGTCATAATACATATGTCAAAACCTATAGAACTGCAAAACGCAAGGAGTAAATCACAGACTTCCATTAATTATAATTAACAGTACTGCTCCCTCATTTGTAACCAAATATAGGACGCTGATGTAAAATATTAATAGTAGGGGGGAATTGTAGGGAGAGAGGCATATATAAAATTTTCTGTACTTTCTGTTAAATTTCTCTGTAAACCTAAGACTATTTCTAAAATATATTTACTTTTTTTTAAATTAGAAATTGAAGGCTTCAAGAGATTAATATTTACAAGTGAATATAGGAAATACACACTGAAGGCTAATGGATTTCCAAGGATGGGAGGTCACTCATCAGAGTCATGGTATTCTTGAAGAAATGATGGCAATAGATTTCATGAGTAGGGTTTTAAGAGCCTTAAAAAAGAGGGATGGCTGTCCCAAGACAGAGAACAGCATAAAGGTATTAAAATCATTTCATTCTGGTGATTTACTTTTATTTTTATTTTTCCGCAACAAGCTATATAGTTTTAGCATCAAAATTAATCTGCATTTCAATAAAACTTGGTACCACTTTTAGCCCCAATATAATGGAACACATCAGATCAACAAAATATTCAACTCATTGTCCTTCTTCAAAACAGATGGTGCCCAAACATCTCAAAGAATATATTTTTGGAATACTAAAACATCCTATTTTAATGTTTTGATTCTTATTTTTCATGAATGAATGAGGAAGGATCTAGAAGGGGCATTCATTTTCAAATACTGGGCATTTGTTGTAAAATGTCTCTAAACACAAGTAATTCTATATACTAAAACTTAATAAAGTACTTGAATTTCAAAATATTTTATGCCTACTCTTCATTTTTCTCTGTACTTTGTACAGTCAGCCATTTTCAATGTCATTTTAATTCACATCAGAATGAGTAGGCCGTGTGGCCAGGGAATACTTACATAATAGTCTTATTTCAATATCATCATCCTCTCTGGACATGACTGGAAAGTGATGCAACAGAAACTGAGGATCTAAAGAGATAAAGGGTAATGTTTACCAGAAAAGGGAAAAGCTAGAAGAACACACCTGTGCACACACACACACACACTAGCTTTCTTTATATAAAGCTGAAAGAAAGCAGGATAAATACTATTGTCAATTCCAAGATCTGCTGCAACCCACTTAAAATGCCTTACAACCTAAGTGAAATCTGACAAGGACAGCATGTTTCCTTTGCAAGCTCTTCAACTGGTTTCACTTTGAACTCCTGCCAACAATGATTACTTACATGGAAGCATTTTCTTCAAAATTCATTTTCCAACGTGAGCAAAATGACAAATTTAAAGACAAGTAGGATAGGAATAAAGGTCAGAAAAAGGAGGATGAGGGAGTCTAGTTTGCATTATCTCTCTCTCTTTATTCTCCCGTTCATAGGGAAACGATAATGAATGACATTTTCCCAAGAAAGACTAAAGAATCTGCAACCCAATGGCCTTTTGCAATCTTGCTGATTTCACTGGCAACCTGGCGGTGGCCACATATATGATATAGGGGGAAGCAGTTTCCTTGACAAATGTGTAGGTAAGATTAGTGATAGTCAGTTTCCATATTAGTGTTCTTCAGAATTCAGTGCTCCAAATAATGTGCTCTCTTACCTGTTATCCATGACAAACATGCATATGCAGGGAACCAAAATACATAGCGAAGAAATAAATAGCAAAGATGGTCAGGTAGCGGTTACATGTGTAGCTTTTATATATGTGAAACATTTGATACATATATATATATTCTTAATAGGTCTGATTTAAATTAAATATTGAGCTAAATAAATATGTAAATGTGTTTATTTTATAAGTTTTTTACATCATGTTTCATTTTTGCACAATGCATGCATTGTCACCCTGGTTATAGTCCCCATACAATTCCCACCCCCCTTGTTTTGATCCCACTCCCTCCTCTGCCCCCATAGTGTGTCTCTGGTTTATAGTTGCTTGTTGATTTTGATTTTTACTTTATTATATTTAGTCTTTCTCCTGGTCCCTTATTTAGGTTTTCTAGATTCCTGCTATGAGTGAGACCATCCGGTATTTTTCTTTATATTTCTGGCTTATTTGGCTGAGCATAATCCCTTCCAACTCCATCCATGTTGCTGCAAACTGCATGAGTTTATCTTTTTTGATTCCATATGATCCAGCAATTCCACTCCTAGGTATTTACCCAAAGGACACAGAAACATTCATTCAAAAGGGCACCTGCACCCCTATGTTTGTAGCAGCACTATTTACAATAGCTAAGCTATGGAAACAACCTAAATGCCCAAAAATAGATGACTGGATCAAGAAGATGTGGTACGGGCCTCCCTAGTGGCGCAAGGGGTTAAGCACCGCACTTTGAAGCAATCCGCAGTCTCTGCAGCACAAGTTTGATCCCCAGCTGGCCAGGGAGGTACACAAATGGCACAGCAGACCTCTCCTGCCTTGCCTGCTGCTCCCCTCAGCAGTGTATTTTGGTCAGTCTGCCTGTTCTCTTCCCCACTCTGTCTCTGGTGAGTCCTCTCACCCCCCACATCTCTGGCCTGTACCCCAGCTCTTGTATGCATAAACAAATCAATATTTTTTTAAAAAAAGAGATGTGGTACATATACACAATGTAAATATGGTTTTATAAATACATTAGCATTCACCTTCAGCCCAAACAAGAGTACATTAAAATCATTAACATATCACACAATTAATAAAGGAAATTTACTGATCTAATATGGAAATTTAACATTACTCAAAGCACAGTTATCAATTCTTTGGTATAGTTATATTATTTTAACAAATGTTAATAACATAAAATTATGTAACAATGTAAAATCAAAAACAAGCCTATAATGACAGCTAACATCACATTGGTTCAACACATTTGAGACATCCTAACAGCCCAATTCTAAGACATAAAGGCAAGATACACATTTGGGAAGGAAGAAAAAGAATGCCCTAATATATATGATATTAATATTTACATTAAAAATAATTGTAAGATAAATTATTTAAAGTCTTATTATTGTTAAATAAAAGATCAAATAAAAGATCAAAATGAAAATTTAATTACACTTCATATACCACCTACAGTTAGAAAATTCTATTAAAAATACATACCAGTCACCATGCTGGCGCATAATGAAAGTATCAAGAATAAGTCTCCAACAACTTATTCTACTATTCATGGAAATAGTGCAATACTACTTTAAAATATATTAAAGGTCTCCATAAAAGATCATACCTAGGATATAGATATATATATATATCATATATTATATATACCATGCATCATATATTATTAAGTTACAATATAAATTATAGTTGTTATATATTGTATATAATATATATAATGAATGGGGGTGTGTGTGTATATATGTCATAAATAGAAAGACACAATATATTTATAAAGTTACTTCTCCCCAAATTAATTTTAAAATAGCAATTTAATTCCAATTCACAAAAGGGATTTTGTGACTATTCTTTTTGCTGGTGACCATTGGCTACCTATGGTACTTATAGCTTCCTAAAGCTGTAATATGCTTTATGAGTATAGCATCACACATCTAGGTATGTATATTCCGCACTGGACCCATCCCTGAAGTTCTGGTACT
Source organism: Talpa occidentalis (assembly GCF_014898055.3). Classification (NCBI taxonomy): domain Eukaryota; kingdom Metazoa; phylum Chordata; class Mammalia; order Eulipotyphla; family Talpidae; genus Talpa; species Talpa occidentalis. The sequence goes on from NW_023601322.1 coordinate 7,785,368, forward strand.
ATCGTCACTATCTTACAGATCTCCTATAAATCGTAAAACTCACTTTGGACTGATGGCATCAGAAAGCTAAGGTCTGAAAATAGTCAAGACATTCCTACTACAGAAGAAATGACAACACCTTTGTTACCAGAATTACTAGACAGCTGAATTAATAAAAATCTGTCTAATCTTGTCAGTGATAAACAGAAAGGCCCACTGAACAGTCTAGACAGCCCAGAAATAGACCTTACAAAAAAACTAGAAGTGTAACACATAAATAATTGATATTAAAGAATGATGAGGAAATCATGGACCATTTAGTAATATTGGAACAATCTGTTAGCTACACAAAAACAAGTTTAAAAAATCCCTACTTTGTATCACTAACAAAAACCAATTTCAGATAACAAGATAAATGTAAAAGAAAAAAAACTTTAAGAAATTATAGAGAATGTCTTTAAAATCATGGAAACAGGATAATTTTTCAAGCATGATTCAAAATGTGGACACCATCAAAGGGATGTTTGCTAAGCTGAAGGATTTCATTTTAGAAGTCATGATAAATACCATAATCAAGGCATACATTGATTGAAAATAGCAAATACAAACCAATTCCAATCAGGTGACCTTCTATAAGATGCCTGAGTAGCACTCCTCAAAATGACTAAGGTCATCAAAAACTCTGAGTCAAAGCTCAGGGCTGCCTAAAAAGACAGGAGAACTAAACGTTAACAAACTCCAAGTCAGCTAAGGGGTTTTATCCACATTGGTTTATTAAGTGGTGAGAAATGTACTGAGCTGAAGTAAGATCTTAAAAGAAGAAACTGAGTGTGGATTATAAGGGAACTTTGTGCCACCTTTACATAAGTTTTCCTGTCAATCTATATAAAATAATTCTAATATAAATAATATTTTTCAAAGGAATACAAGTCAGCATTATACAGGGCACAATAATTTCCTTTTTCATTCTATTTTCAGTTAACAGATTTAAACCTACCTACGTTCACACTGGAGTTGCAGCCATCACTTTCTCAGGAAAGCCTTTCCTGATTTGGACAATTTCTATCTGTTCTATGTGTTTTTCTATGTGTTTTCATGGTGCCCTTTCACCACTGCACTGATGTCAGTCATCAATCGTCTACTCTACTGGATGCTAAGCTCCATGAAATCAGACAGATCTGCCTTTAATTACCATGAAAGCACATACTAAATCTGACAGAGAACCTGCTTCTTAAACATCTGTGAGTGAATCCAAGGACCCAGAAAGAAGAATGCAGTGATTTGAGAGCACAGGGTTCTGTCTTAATAATTCAGATACCTAGCACCGTGTGTTACTAGGGAAGGAGTGAGCATAGAGGCGACAGAAAGGAACTCCTTGTCTGTTCCAGATGGGGCAAGCACTAAAACAATTTTCACAATCTTCCTTACCTATGTAGTTTAATAGATTATTTTCTGTCCTCAGACTAAGAAGTTGGAGCAAGAAATTCCATGTTTTGGTTTGCTCCATGTTCAATTATCCTTGACACAAATGAGAAGAGGGTTTCCATGTTTCTGGACAGACGGCATTCACGGACAGGAACCAAGAACCCCAGCGCACTGCTGGCGCGGAGCTGGAGGCTGTCACCCAGAAGCAGAGAGCCCCATTGTCACCATCATCTCTAAGAAGCCACCCCTGGGAAGTACAGTATCTCTTTGTAGGATGCTTCATACCCACACTGTGTAACTTCATAGGCTAATATCGGAATTACATTTAAAAAGGAAGTCTGTACTGTGTATAAAATAAAAAGAAATTTATTTGTAGTGGACCTTGAGCTATAAACAGCTGGAAAAGCAAAAACCATGTGTTAATAAAAGACACTGTATTTTGGCGGCACTCCCACTGCCCATCTGTGACAATGCAGGTGCCGCTTCTTACCAACTCTCTCCTCTGCAGGGCAGGAGCCTCCCTGCCTGCCCAGGATCTGTAACATGCGGGGACTTCCCTTCACTGACCTCCCTCAGTGGAGGCCGCTCTCCTCAAGTCCACCCGCCTGCAACCATGCAGGCCTCTCTCAGCAAACCTGTCCCTTTCTCTTTCCCTAATGAACCTGTTCTTTAAATATATATGTAAAAAAGACACCATATTTTGCTGGCAGAAATTGTTTCTTCTCAAGCTTGTTTCACAATTAAGTTATATTTGAAGCCATTCTCTTGAGTACCCTGGCCATTTATGGCTTTTTGTGTAATTCACAACACAAATACATCACCTCAACAGTCCTTGAGCAACCCTCAGAATTAAAATGCATTTTCCTCTCTTAGTCATAAAGAATGGAACACAAACAGCTACATTTTTATAATCCATAGTAATTACACAATTCTAGGCTGCCTTTAAATTTAATCAGGATTCACATCCTCCAGGACTGCTTTGTTGGAAGCCAAGGAATTTGCATGTTTAGAAATGATACATCATGCTAGGAGCAGGCACAACAATGCTGTGCACCAGAAAATTATTCCATATACAAAATGTTCAAGGCATCTAGATCTGTAAGATGAGCCACTGCCCGGTGCAGTTTTAATGTTCACAACCAGGCTTGAAAGATGGCAGGCAGTTTTTGGACGTCCTTCCTTCTATTATTCTTGGACCTGGAAATGAATTCAGTGTCTTCAGGGTCTGTGGAATTTGGAGTGTCCACAAGACAAGCCTTGATCCTTGAAGCCTCCAGATGTGCACCACAGCTGTGCAGTCTCTCCAGCAAAGATTTCGAGAACTTCTACTTTTTGTGGCAGTAGAAATCCAGGTCAATTATGCTTTCAAATATGCATATGTAATCTTTTGAACAGGCATTGTTATTTGAGCATCACTGATTCAGAAAACAGCAATTGAACGTTGCCACAAAGCACATCTTACTGCTTTCTGTGTCCCATCAACCAGGAATGATTAGTTCTCCGGGTTTGCGGTCTTCAAGTATGATACAAATTCAAGGAGTAGGATCTTCTTTTGAAATATAAGCATGATCAAAAACTATCTCCTGACAACGTTTAGTTCAGTGAGGAGACAGGGGAAACTTAAATCTAGCTATGTCCGCGAGGCTGCTCCAGGTGATATTTCTGCTGCTTCGAAAAGAATTCCAAATAGCATTGATTTCCAATAACCTGAAAATCCAAGACACCTCCCTGTGGGCTCAAGTTGAAGGTGGCAAACGTTGGTTGGTTTTTCTGCACCTGGCATCTTTTAGAAGTGTCGCAAAGCACATTTCCGTAGAGTGGGAAGAAAGCCAAATGCACGTTAAGCAAGTCATAAAGATAAGACTGTTTCCAGAGGATTGGTAATTTTCTATGACCTGAAAATGAAAATCAAAATAACATTCAAGCCTCCTTCCTCATTTGATAGTAACACTCGGGTAGTCTCTGATAGAACTGGGTCACTGCCCTTATGGATACACTTTCCAAACTGGAGCCAGGATACAGTCAAAGAAACTGCAAGTCTGTTTGTTTTTCATTCACTTTTTTTTTTTTTTAATGGGGTGGGGGGTTGTTTCAGTGAAACTGAATCTGTGTAAATATAATTTTATTTTCTTCCCAGGCTTTCTAGTCTAAATTCATACATTATAAACCGAGATCTTCAGAGCTTTGAAAATTGACAAGATTCTAAGAAAGTGAATGCAGTTGGAGTAAAAACCTCTTCTAATGCAAGCTTGGCCCTGGCAGTAGCAATGAATCAATACACCCAAATTTAAAAGCTTTCTAGAAAATGTGTAGGACCTACATTTTGTCTTTCCTGTAAACTTGAGGTGTTGATTAATAATTACTTTACCAGTCCCCCAAAAGATCTATCCAAATAGGATCAAAGGAATTTCTTGTTCTTATATTTATTTCATTTCCTCTCAACTAGTTTTTCCTTAAGAAAATGTCTCATGTTACATCAGTGAAATGTATTTGTCTGCCTCACTCTGACGGCGCATTAACAATGAATTTATGAATCAACTCAAAATGGATTAAAGAACTAGACATAAGACCTGAAACCATAAAATACATAGAAGGAAATATAGGCGAAACACTACGGGATTTGCACATCAAAGACATCTTTACAGACACATCACCCAAAGCAGTGATAGTGAAGAGAAAGATAAACAGCTGGGACTACATCAAATTAAAGAGCTTCTGCACAGCAAAAGAGACAATAACAAAAACAAAGAGAAACCCCACCAACTGGGAGAACATTTTTGCACCCAACACTAATGATAAAGGACTGATCACAAAAATCTGCAAAGAGCTGATGAGACTCAGCAACAACAAAGAAAATAATCCAGTCAAAAAATGGGCAGAAGAGCTAAAAAGAAACTTCTCTGAAGAGGAAATGCAAATGGCCAACAGACATATGAAAAAATGTTCAACATCACTTGTAATCAGGGAAATGCAAATCAAAACTACCATGAGATACCATCTCACACCAGTGAGAATGGCACATATTAAAAAAACTAGCAACAACAAATGTTGGCGAGGATGTGGAGAAAAAGGAACTCTTGTGCACTGTTGGTGGGAGTGCAAACTGGTCCAACCACTATGGAGAGCTGTGTGGAGATTTCTGGACCTACTAAACATAGAGCTTCCATATGATCCAGCAATTCCACTCCTAGGTATTTACCCAAAGGACACAGAAACATCAATTCCAAAGAGCACCTGCACCCCTATGTTTATAGCAGCACTGTTTACAATAGCTAAGCTTTGGAAACAACCCAAATGCCCAAAAATAGATGACTGGATCAAGAAGATGTGGTACATATATACCATGGAATATTACTCAGCATTCAAAAAAGATAAACACATGCAATTTGCAGCAACATGGATGGCGCTGGAAGGGATCATGCTCAGCGAAATAAGCCAAAAAGAAAAAGAAAAATACCGGATGGTCTCACTCATAGCAGGAATCTAAAAAACTTAAATAAGGGACCAGGAAAATGAATATAAGAAAGTAAAGTGAAAATCAAAATCAACAAAAAACTACGAACCAGAGACACTTTTTGGGGGTGGGGGGCGGGAGGGGAAGGATTGGGGTCAGAATGGGGCATTTGCAATTGTATGGGGGAATATAAAAATAAAATTTAATATTTAAAAAAAAAATAAAAAAATAAAAATTAAAAACAAGTAGCAGTTGTTACTGAAAAAAAAAAAAAAAAAAAAACAATGAATTTATGACACAGATACTATAAGGCTCAAAGCTTTTGTGTTTGAAGACTTTTACTTAACTCGTTTGATTTTGTTTCCAGACTAGGGAAACATTAAGAGTTTTAAAAAAGAAAGCTTTTGGCAAATAGATTCATAGGATGTCTTCTTAAACCTGATCTAAACTGTAATGTGCTGGTCCTCAAATGAAGCAGTTTTGATGTTGCTGCTTTTTATACCTGAAGTGCTCTTCTCTGAACCTCTTCCCTCCAGTCCCTGTGTGCAATTCACTCTACATAAACCTTGTTTGTTCCCAGAATCACTGTTACACTTGCCCCATTACTCACTGAAAATTTCCTGGGGGTTGTTTATGTGTTTCTTTATTGTTTTCCTTTAACATAGCATATTTGTTAGATTTTTTAAAGCCTATTTGTTACATAAATGAGAACTAATTAGACAACACGTCTATAGAGTAAAGAGCAAGTCTACTCATAGTGCCTTCACAAATCTTAGAATTCACAAAAAATTGCAAGAAGGTTGAATTCTTCACAATACCTCCCTATTGAAAAAGAAAAAAAATTAAATAACCAAGTATTACAGTGCTTTTATAGTATTTACAAAACAAAGCTAGCCACATATCCTGAATTTTATTTATTTAAAGGCCATTTGATTTAACACCCTACTTCCCTATCGATGATAGTTTTATTTTGTAGAACCTCTTTCTGTCCTGCTCGTCTTGCTTATGCATACAGCATGTAGGAAATCCCCACTGCTGGGGAGAAGCACTAAGCTTATCTAGTCAGTGACTACACATTGAAATATGGCCCCAGTAAGCCAGAAATAAAAGTTTCACTAAAGGAGCTTTGTATTTGCACACGTCAAATAAATCAAAACAAAATTTATTGTCTGAAAACAAATCTATTATGGAAAATAGTTTGCAATACAGAAAACTGGTTTTTGAGTTGACTTAAATACTACCAAACAGGTTCTTTCAAACGCAAGTCAGAATTAAATAACACAAGCCAAAAGCAACATTGCTTTTGAAGATTATATCTTATTCTCTGTTTCAACAAAGGAGCCTACACATTCAAATAAAATCTCCTAATTTCTCCATTTTATACTGGAACACACCCATTTATGCTTCGAGGGTGAGATATTGATAGTGGGGGAGATTTTGTAAGCAAGGGAGCAAGGGATAATGGGATCTGTACACTTGATTTTCTATGATTCTTAAACTACTGTAAAAAATAAAGCTTATTAATATCTTATAAATGGGTTATAATTTGAAGAGACATTTTAGAACATAATGGAAAGACTACTGCTACTTACAACACACATACATACAGATTGATGGGTGAATAGATACATAGATGATACATAAAATATGCATATATGTAGTTCTACCTATCTATATACCTGTGTGTATATATAATTACATATATTATACATGTAATGAAATACATGTAATTACCTCTCATTATTGTGTGGGTAGGTTGAGTCTCATAAGCTGGGGCATATAAATATTCATAGAATAAACAGGAGTCAAGATTCAAATTCCAATTGATCTCAACATGCCTCTTTCTTACTCTGCACTATTTATGCTTGGGTTACATGTCTCAATATCATTTATTCTTATACTTTACATTTTATGATTGCGCTTAACCTGTTTACTCTTACCAGATTGAATCAATAAGATATCATCATTACATACCTAATTCAAGCATTTAAAAAGAACATTCTGGAAAAGTATTTTTCTAGAAAGTATCTTTCAATAAATTATTGACAGGCAGTACCAAAGTTTTCACTTTCCTAAGAAAATTTTTATTAAGTAGGGCTCTTTTAAGATTTACTGGTGCCAAATCTCCAGTAACTACTGTTCACTATAATTTTTAGTTTCCTTTTAAAAAAGATACTGGCCTTATAATGATCCCCTCAACTTGTTGGTAGAAAGTGTAGGGATTTTAATGGTTAAACAAAAGTAGTCCCCCTGAGAAGGTGAATTGTAATATTATTTATGTTTGATGACTAAGGTATTTTCTCAGGATTTTCATACATTTATAAAGATGTTAAGATAGTGTTCCTAAAGGGAAAGTTAATTGGTGATAAAAATATTTCATAAGGAAATAAAACCAACTTGTATGGTGGTAACAAAAGAATAAAAGTTTATATAAAGAAAACATTAATATGTTGAATATTTTAAACTCATTAATGTTATATCATTCCTATTATTATCAAGCCAAGAAGGAAACTCACACGTTCCCTTGAGTAGACTGATATTTAAATGAATGGGTGGTGTATATTAGTCATAAATAACATCAAAGTGTACTATTCATGTGCTGGGATTAGAAGTTCTACTATAACTATGAAGTTAATCATCTTTACAATTAACAATCAAATGAAGAACTTTGAGAATTTTTTTCAGAGGGAGAAGAAAAACACCCCAGGCTCTTTTTTTCCACCCTTGTGAAAAGAATGTCTGGGAAGAAATAAAAAAAAAAAAGAAGCTTCTTAACTATACATCTTTGGGGAACCCTTTATACACCATGAACATTTAAGAACAGCAATGAAAATGAAGAAATTAAAATATCTTGGATTGCAGACACAGTTTTTTCTTGATGGTAAAATTGTCAGGGGAAGATAAAACACAAAGACATATAAAAATCTAGGTAGGATAGGAGTCCTCACATTCCACGATATATTAATTACCAGGAGAATATACATTGCTATTTTTGTGATAAAAGAATGTGATGACCAAAAGAAAAAGAAAAAGATTCTTTGTTATTTCCTTACTTTCTGGATAGTAAAGGGGAAAATAAAGCATGAAGTTAAGTTAAAAGATGATTTCCCATTCAGAGTTAATTCATTCTTCAGATAAGAAGAAACCACTTTCATATTCAGTCCATAAAGTAAATGTCCTGGTGATACTGAATTAAAAGGAGGTATATATTGGATACTATGAATTATTCACAGGACATTCTAGAGAACTGAAGAACACACTATTAATTCAACTTTAATATTAAAATCGAACTGCAGTAAACAAGCATCTTTTTTCTATATATCTATGAGACCAATAAATACTCTTTATCAAAAGAATTTTCTTTGATTTAAAACTATTTCAAAAATTGAAGATTAAACTAACAATTTCTCTAAAACAGAGAAAGATAAAAGCAAATTACCAAGCTGCATTAAATTGCAGAGACATTATGTTTACCATCAGAGGCAACAAATATGGCCCTTTATGCAACCTATTTAAAGGTGAAGAATCTTGCAGCTCTGAACAATACATCAAGTCTACATAAAAACAAGAGCTGTTGAAGTTTTTTCTCATATCACCTACTTTAAAGAATATTTTCTTAATTATTTTTTTTTAAAATTGGGCAGCGAGAGCAGTTACATAAGTACTCTGGACACTGATTATGTTTGTGGAGTAAGTATTTTTGGCAAGATTTGTTCCAAGCAGTTTGAAGCCTTGGATGCTGGAAGTGGGCAGGCTCCTCATTTGCATACAGCACCATCTCCAGCTCAAGGCTTCCGGCTTCCATATAACTCTTTGTATTTTGCTCCTGTTCCCTTGCTCCCTAGAGTCTGAGGTGCCTACCTAACAAAATTCACAGCCAAAGAGAGAGGAGCAGGTAAGGAATTTTGAATAAACCTATCATTGGTAATCATGTCAATATCCAGGAAGGGAAAGGATCTGAAACTGCCTGCAAAGATGACTCTACTGGGCAGGAAAACCTTCTCACCTCAAAGTCTCCGGTGCAGATCTCTGTAGCATCAGGTTCAGCCTCCCTTCCAGCACATGTTGGGTTGAGCTAATGGTGGACTGCAAGAGCCAAGTGAGACCCAGCTCACAGGTCATGCTAACATGTGCTGCCCATGCCAGTCATGTAACCATTTTCCCTAGACTTTCGGCAAGAGGTTGAACTTCAAACCTGCCCTATTGGGAAATAGTCCATTATCAAAACAAAACAAAGCAAACCATAACCTAAAACAATGTCTTTTTTTCTTGTAAATTTTTTAGCATTGCTGTTCATTAGATCAAAAGATAACTGATTATCTGATGCCAAATAGAAAAACAAGAAATGCACTCACATTTTATGTTTTTTTTTCCTTTCAACTTGTGTGATTTTTTTTTTTTTTTTGTAAATGTGGAGCCATAAAGCATTAATGCAAGTCAAAATGCTTAGTGAATGTGGCTGAGAAATTTAAATCCATGACAATTATAAATAAATCTAGACTTTTTTGGACTATGCCAGAATGTTTATTATTTAATACAAATTTAATGCCTGCATTTAGATTTTCAAATGCAATTTTTATCTCTTATTGATGGCAATTAATTGTGCTTGTGGTATTTTTATTCTGTGACAGATTTCATACATTTACTTGACTTTTCTGAACTGTCCTATACAGTATTACACATTTTTTGAGGTTATCTGTTTTCTTCCATAAAATCCATTATTAAAGCATATTGGACTACCTGAATATTTATTCATACAATTGCTCCATCGGGGCAATGTACAACAGACAATTGTGGCACTTCCATAGGATGCTCACCTTTTCTGGCTCCCCCTATTCTCTGCTCCCCATATTTAATTCACAGAACATCTACACATGTCAAAACAGCACAGTGCCTGTTTCACTCAATATTGAGTCTACTATGTGAACATTATTCTAAGTGTGTAGTTATAACAAAAGAAAATACATAAATATATTCAAAGTTTTGAAATGCTAGACACTATGGTTAGCACAAGGGTTTTGCTTTAGGAGTTTAATTGCTTTGGCATATATTAAGTAGATAATGCAAATATGATATAGAGCTGGAATAAATTGCTGAATGCCAAATGAGTCATATATAAAGAGCGTCAAAAGTGAGAGCTATTTTCTTGGAAGAAACAGATAACTTTAAAAATGGATAAAAAGATTTAAAGCTAAAGCATAGATAAAAGAATGAGAAAGTACTACTGATAACTAAGCATTCTTGCAATTCTGCATACAAAGGTGAGTTCATTTAGGGCATAATCAAACATTAGTTAATGGAGGATTGATGCTGTTAACATAATGGACCACTGGATTAAGGAGTTGATCAGATGATTCTTTAGAGTGATCTAAAATTAGTTTCAAGGAATTTACTTTTAGTTGTATAGTTGTTATTTGCATGCCTATTCATGACACCAAAGTGTAGTATTTAAAGTTAATCTGGAACATTCTACAAGAGATGTGGGGACAGAGAATCTGGAGCCGAAGAATAGTATATGATTAACTTTATCATACAAAGTTCTTAGTCACAGCAGTTATCACGGGAAGGATATAGGATAAATGACAGAAGCTGTAGCAAGGGGCAATTGACTGGACTGGAAGACTGGTTAGATGTAAGAGACAAAAAAAAAAGAAAAATGGGTCAAAGCTGATGCTGAAGTTTCAAGCATGTACGATGATCTGTGGGAAGGGAGGTCTATTGGCAGGCGGGCAGTCATCTGGAAAGTCAGCTTAAAAAGGAACATGATGAATTATGTTTGAGATATGCTTGGCTTGAGAGAACAATGGAAAATCCCAGGGGAGCCTAGCACAACATTATCTCTGAGTTGTGATGGACTTGAACAACTCTAAGACTTTCTCCTCACTGCAGCATCAATCCTCTTCAACATCATCCCTAACAGTGTCATTCAACATGTGTTTGACATTTCATTAATAGCAGAAAAGTTCCCTATTTTCCTACCTATTCAAAGTTTTTTTTTTTTTAATTTTTCCCCAGTCTAATTTTTATAAATGTTCCCTCTTTTATTGATACAAAAATGTGCCTCCTTCAAATTCTGGACTTCGGTGCTCGTTGGTTCCCCGTGGAAACCAAAATAAATTTAATCCTCCCTTCACAAAATGACCCTTCACGTAATTGAAGGCACTTTTCATGTCCCATTGAGCCTTCTCTTTTCTAGTTAAACATCATTTGATGTGCTTTCAATCCTTTCACTCTGTCATTCTTTAAAGTGCAGTGTCTAGAACAAAACTAAGATTTCAGAGAAAGAACAGACTAATGAGGAAAAAAGAACTGTTTCTTTTTCTACCACATGAAAGTGAAATCACAGTGTCTGTCTATCCCTCTGACTTATTTCACTTAGCATATCACCCTACAGTTTAGTAAATTGGGTGAGGGGTCACCTGTATGGTGACGATTCTGGGTAAGATATAGATAGATCAGAAATATATTTAAAAGTTGCCTAAAAAATTCCTTTATGTTTCAAATTCAGGCTGGTTGGAGAGTTTCTAAATCCTGCAATGAGCAACAAAGAACAATGTGATGAGTATCGTGTGCCAAAACTCAAGTATCAAGATTTTCTAGTGCTCTTTTTAGCAAGATGTCAGTCACTATTTGAACATTTTCATCAGATCCATGTGATAAAGACTTGATACCAAAATAAATAAGATCTAGACTTGTACCATATTGTTAACAGAAAGGACAACAGTAAGGGATGATTAAAGTAACTAGTTCACAGGAACAAAACTTTCTTACAAGGTAACTGCAACACCATCTCATAATGGATTAAAAGATCTGAAATGCACGGTAAATGGAGAGAACGCCTTCAAAGCTTGCAGAGTCGACTGTACTCTGCTTAAGTATGGAATACATTTAAAGAATATTTTAATCAGAATGGCTTAAACCACAGTGATCAACTCTAAATTGTAAAAAAAATGAGATTCCCAAGGTCACTGTGGGCAGGATGAATCTTGCACAGAAGAAAAAGACTGCTCTCCACACAGACATGAAAATTCAGACTTTGCAGTGGGCATGTATTTCCCCATGCAGGAATGGGCACGATGTGCTTATGTAGGTGCCATGAACGCTGACCCATCTGCCTTTTGTTCTGACTCCAGCTGACCAGGCATCCATTTCTTTAGTCATCTCTCCCACGGTGCAGAATCAGTTGACATGAGCATTCCATTCTGAGTGAGTTATAGATCAAAAACCAAAGCTGACATTCAACCTTAGGTAACTGGATGTGAAACTATCACTTTCTAGGTGCTAGGGTCTTTTTTCTAGGTGGCAATAAAACTGTCAAATTCACCAAGCAATGCCAGCCGGGGATGCTCTTTGGGTGACAGCCAGCCAACGCCCCTCATGTGGCAACAACAGCCTCATTTTTATAGAGAGCAGATTCCCAGCATCTCACACTCCCCCTCGTGCACCTACTGCACCTCCCTTCCGTCAGGCTCAACATTGAGCACCATTGTCAGACACAGCTCTTGGAAAGAAAATTGCAGTTGACTCCCTTCTCCTAAACACTCTCAGCATCAATTAAACAATTGTTTATATTCTGGTTTGCTGCTGTGCACAGGCATTCAAGGATCCCGGGCCAACCAGGGTCACCAAATTGCTACCCCTACATAGATTTATACACTCTCAAATCTGTCCCCAAAACCTATTCGTGTGGTCCTTGAGACATATCATTTGTCATCTGAAGTTTGCCTAAGACCTCAAAACGCCACTCTGAATTTTTTCTTACCTTTGTTCTTCCTTGAAATGCTAATTTCTTCTGAGGAGCCTGCCATCTTGGCAGCCCACTAAAATGAGGGTGTGCTCCTCATATTCCTCTCAAAGGGAGCAGCTTATCTCTTGGTCCACTTTGTTCTTTCTACAATTATTTCCACTTCTGTTTCAGAAGCATAAGCTCCATGGAGGAGGGGCTAGATTCTACTGAGCTCGCAGGGACTCTTAATTCATTCAAATTCCCTTTGGATTTCACCCCTTGGATCACTTCTTTGCCACCCACATGAAAATTATTTTTTGGTCATTTTAACATCTGTGAATATGACCTTCCTTCCAAATTGGACTCTGAGTTTCTTCTCTTCATTTCTCATTTAGTCCACCCTTTATCAGTCAGCCACTACTGTGGACATAATAACATAGAATTTGTCATTGGAAATGATTGCAGCATCTTTAGAATCTTGATTAAAATCACTCCAATCTGAGCACTACCTGTTTTCACTCCGTTTTACTTCAGTATTGATGCTACAAAATTATTCAATGCCACCTTGAACTCTGATACGCTGAATCCACTCTTTATTTTCCACTATCCCTTCAATTCTTACTTCAATCCTAGCCTATTTAGACCCATTATTCAAATTCAATTCCTGCGGCTCTATTTTCATCATTTTTCAGGGAAGAACTCTCATTACTGTTAAACTTAAAATTCCCACCTACTCTGTACCTGCACCAGAGTTAAATATGGGCGGAGAATGAGGCAGATGCAACCTGGTTGACAGCCTCTGCTGACTCTGTCTATTTCTTGGCTTCTTTTTATCACAAATATAACATGGTCCCTTAGCACCACACACCAATCCTAGCAAATTTTTCCCTTCCATTGTTTCTGCTAGTGTAATCGAACTGTTCAATTTCTACTACAACATATCACTTAATTATATACTCCTCTCAAACTCCCAAGACCTTGTTCACCTGTTGATGCTAAGCATTGGCTACAGCTGATGCCTTGCTTCTCAATTCACTAAAGATACCCACAGTGAAGTGTCTTTGCTCCCCACCCGAAATCCAGTCACACACCTACCACTCTTCTATATATTTCAATGACCTCCTTCATGCCACACCTAGTTGCAATGCTATGCTTTCCTCTGAATTTACTGAAGCTCTCCACCTTGCATTTTACACTCCATTCTTAACCCTTTTCTGGTCTTGCATACAATTCACTCATGGTGGAATTCTGACCTCCCTGGATATACCTTGCATTTTCTTTTGATGTTTCCTTACTACGAGTACTACTAAGGCATCTCTCTAAAATTAGCCTCCGCCAACTTATTCATTCAGCTACATGGCTTTAAATAACATCCTCACACTAATAATTCACCAAGGTAGTAGCCCCCACTCTCCAGTGTGGGGTATTTGTTCCAAGCTCTCCAGTGGGTACCTGAAACCACAGAGAGTAACCAAACACTATATATGCTATGACTTTCCTAAATATCATATCTATAATAAAGTTTAACTTATAAATTAGGCACAGTAAGAGATTAACAATAACTAATAACAAAACATAATAATTATAACATAATAAATGATATGTGAATCTTGTCTCACCTTTTCTTTCTCAAAATATTAAAGAATTGGTTTTTATTTTTTTATAAAAGATTTATTTATTAATTTATGCATACAAGAGCTGGGTACAGGCCAGAGGTGTGGGGGAGTGAGAGGATTCATCAGAGACAGAGTGGGGAGCAGAACAGGCAGACTGACTGAAATACACCACTGAGGGGAGCAGCAGGTGAGACAAGAGAGGTCTGCTGGGCCATGTGGGTCAGCTCCCTGGCGGGGTATCGAACTAGTGCTGAAGAGGCTGCAGATAGCTTCACAGTGCTGTGCTCAACCCCATGCGCCACCAGGAATGCCCAACAAGTAATGTTTTTAGATTGCTGTTTATCACATATGAATGAAACTGCAAAAAGCAAGGATGGATGATAAGACTACCACATACAGTGCTAGCTACAAATGTTCTCCTGTAAATCTATCAGTATATTTGCAATCTCTAATTGAATATCTAATGGATATTTCAACTCCAAAATATTGTGTCATCATTTGGGCTAAAGCAGTACTTGGTGTTTACACTTTTATAATATTTGATTATTATTCAGAAGTGACTGCTATAACGTATTACTCCAATTCTTTGTGTAGAAATCTTTTCTATTATCACAAGTTTTTCTTCAGCCTTTTCACTGTAAAATATCACATAACTACAGAAAATTACACAAAACAATGAAATTCGCAATAAATCCCTTATGGAACCAACTCCTAAGATCCAAGAGATCGCTGAGACAATGACCTATTATGATCCATTTAGAGTACTAAACCCTTCCCAAGGGTAAACACTATACTGGAGTTACAGTTAACACAGTCTCACTACATTGTTATACACTCTTACTCTATTTTCTCGATATATTACCACCAGTGTCTGCATCTCTAATAATTGTACCTTAGTTGTATGTGTTTCACATTGTTGTAGAAGTGAAATCATGCAAAATCTTTGTTTTGAAGCCTAGCCTCCTTTCTCAGAGTGACAATGGAAGATGAATGCAGAATTTTAACCATTTTTTTAAATTTGTTTCATTATTTTTTAATATTTATTTATTTATTTATACAAGCATTGAGTATAGTCAGAAGCGCGGGAGGGTTAGAGGATTCACCAGAGCCAGAGCAGGGAACAGAACAGGCAAACCGATGAAATACACTGCTGAGGGGAGCAGCAGGCGTGGCAGGAGAGGTCTGCACACCATGTGGGACCCTTGCTGGTGGCCAGAGATCGAACAGGTGCTGCAGAGGCTGCGGGCAGCTTCACAGCCCAGCGCTCAACCACTGTGCCACCAGGGGAGGCCCAAATTTTAACCATTTTTAATGTCAAGTTGAGCAATTTCTCTCTTTTTCAGAAAATCTTAGATACTTTGGTCTCTGATATGCCTGTATACATTTTGGAGTCAAATTTTCAAATTCTGTAAATAGTAAACAAATGTTAGGAATTTGAGTGCTCATGGAATATATACATACAGGGAGGACCAAACTTATTTATATGCATATTTGTATTGATCCACATGCACATGTCTATGTACAAACACACAAATATCTCTGCATTGATACATATATAAAATCTCAATTAAACTGAAATTTAAAATCTCTGAACTTCCCTGAGCAGAGCTTTTACTATACTCCACACATTTTTATAATGCTTTGCCTTCATTGTTATTCAATTCAAAGTGTATTTAAAATTCCCTTAATAATTCATTTGCTAATCCAATCACTAATTAGTAGAGTGCCCTGCTTAATTTCTACATATTTGGGAATCTCCCAATTTTCTTTCCAATTTCATTCCATTATAATCACACAGAATATACTTTCCCTGATTTCAAACTTTTGAAAATTTATTGAGGCTTTTTTTGATTCATGGCCACTCACATCCCCCATATTGGAAAATGTTCCATATTGGCCTGAGAAGAGGCACATTCTGTCACTGTGGGTGCAGTGCTCTGTTTTGTGTGTGTGCTGCTCGAATTTCTCATTTTCTTGTTGATCTTCTAGTTGCTCTATCCACGACTGAAGTATGCCTTCTCCACGTAATGATGCCAATTCTGGCTGCATTATTTTGGGTCTCTGTTTTAAGGTGTACATATGCTTGTGAGTGTTGTAACTTCTTGATGCATTATGCATGTTCTCCATCATTTTACTATCAATCTATTTATAACTTTGACTCTAAAATAATAAATTTTAGAGTCCAATCTTTAGAAATAGCCTTGATTTCTCCTGCAGAGATTGTATAGTTGGATTTTAGATTTTATCAAGTCTGACAGTCTGCCTTTCACTGGGTTATTTGATTCTTTCATACATATTTATTACATCATTCTTCATATTTGTACAATGTATAATTTCCCTGTGAAATTCCCACCACCATTTCACCCGTGCACCATCACCATAGTCCCTCGTGCTCTTCCCTCTCCATACCGATCCCTCTCCCTCTTCCTCCCCTACAGAATGTCTCTCATCTATAGTTGCCTGTTGATTTTGATTTTCACTTTATTGTAGTTACTTTTTTTTTTCCTGATACCTTATTTGGTTCCTCTATGAGCCTTCTATAAGTGAAAACATCTGATATTTTTCTTTTTCTTTTTGGCTTATTTCACTCAGCATAATCCCTTTCAGCTCCATCCATGTTGCTGCGAATGGCTTATTTAACCCACTCACTGTTAATGCTACTGTCAGTACAGTTGAGAGTGGGCCTGTCATTTCATATTTTGTTTTCTAAATGTTGCATGATATTTTGTACTTCTATTAATCCTTTACTGATCTTTGCAGTACCATTTCAAGTATCTGATAATTATTTACCTTGACCATATTCATCTTATTTTACGGAATCAACCTAAAACATATACTAAATTCCAGTGAGATATAGAGATTTTATACATATCTTATTTTATAACTATTTTCACATTTTGTGTGATTTTGCAATATATATCTAATTTTTTTACCTGGAAATACATAGCTTGCTAATAACATGATGAGAAGAAATATTTGTTTCCTTATACAGAGGTATAAGGTATAAAATCTTCCAAGGCATCATTCCAAGGCATCTTTTAAAATCACGCATCTTTATTTCTATATCTGAAACTATCACTAACTTTTGCAGTACACCTCAGCCCACTTACTTCTCAGTGCTATTCCCAGTATAATCTAATTCACTGTGAACTAGTCAATGGTGTCAGAGTTGGAGGGCATTTCCTTCTGAGCCCATGCTTTATTATCAATTTTTGTAAATTTTCATCATGGAGAGTCATTTCAAAAATACTAAAAACACTGGGGCACTGACAGATATTAATTTTCTCATGCCAAATCTATTTTATTTTCATATGTGGTAAATAATGCCAATGAAAATTAGCTGTGAGTTGTTATTTCTTAATTTCTTATGCAAGCATCAATATTATTCTAATCCTACCTAATTAGTTTCAATTTGTCATTCAGGATAAAAGCATTATAAACATTCAGTTAGAGGTTATTATGTGTCCTACTCAACGCTAGGCAATAATATGCCTAATTTTATTAAATAAGTGTTGAATTCATACACATCTAATTTTATGACATATTTATACAACTGCTATCAGCACCACCACCACTACTACTACTACCATTACTAGTGTAAACACTTCTGCTACCACAATTACAGTGATGACTGACAGCCAAAGTCCATATGGAAGGTCACAATTGCAGTCATCTAGACTATTTTGCCAAGCCAGCCTATTAACACAGTCCTAGACCATGAGATATATTTTTACTGTACCAGACTGTCCAAGACTACCTAGAAAATTTTAGATTTGCTAATATTTTAGCCCTTAGAACTATAAATTAATTATGGGCTATTAACATATTTATTAGGAATATTAGGAATAAAAGAAGATCTCTTTTAATGATCAAAAGGAAAAAAGGAGTTGTCTAATGAGGATAAAAGTATTACTTGGCACTCTTTATGCTAGGAAAGCTAGAGAGGGTAAATTCTCACAGTGCATACCAGGAAACAAAATTTTTGATAAAGATAAAAAATGTTGCATTTTAAATGTTTGAATTTTTTTGTAACACATCTGTTTTTTGATTCACTAGCTGAACCTTTATTTTTACATTCAAACATAGATGGCTAAATTAAGAAAAATCATTGAATTATCAGTTCATTGCCTATCACAAAGCCTACTGAAATATTGTGTAATTTATTTTATTTATAACATAATTGGTAAATATATCATTTCTCTATAAAGTAGAATATTCTGAAATTGACACTTTCATATTCCAATAAGAGTATTCATATGAAGATAAAAAATTATATACCATAATATATAACAAGGAGAAACTCATATGCTCAAAATCCCAAATGCACCTGAAACAGTCTGGAGAAAATATTTAGATTATCTATTACTAAACTATTTGGTTGATGTCATGGAAGAAAAACTTGATTGTTAATTAAATATTTAGGAAAATAGATCATCTCTCATTTTAATTCATTCAGTGCTTCACCAATAAAGTAAGTAGAACTTTCAAAGCAGCAAACAAATTTCTTCTCCACCTGACTTAATTCCTCTTCTTGTGAACCCAGAGACAGTGGTCTGGGGCAAGGGATTATTTACACAGTTAAATAAAGTCCTTTTTCATAGCACCTTCATCACTGCTCTATGGAAAAGTCCCTTCAAAGCTTTGTTTCTTATTATCCCCTTAATGAACTAAAGCCTACTCTCAGGCATTTTAACAATTAATATTAAAATGTGTATTAAGCACCTGCACTATAGCAGGCATTTTGCTGGGGCACACATTGAAAGGGTGAGGTTCACACCTTTTGTAACCACCCTACTGACAGTAGTATGTTATGGAAAATAATCTCGGGTGTGATATACATGTTCTATATATATGTGTGTGCTGACAGTTAAGATGAAAACTCAGATAAGGTCATGAACATCCCAGGCAGTCAGGGAAGCTTCCAGAAGGAGATGCTATCTAGTCGCATGTTTTCAGGGGGACTGCAGGAGAGGCTTGAGCTAAGAGGGGAAATCATGGTCTAACTGAAAATAACTCTCCTGTAAATCCTACCTTGCATCTTATCTTTATTTTAGCAATTCATACACTTCATTAATGAGTTAAATACCTTGATTGCCATATGCATAGGACATACTTTTAAAATTAATAATCTCAGGGCCTCCCTGGTGACTCAAGGGATTAAGATTCAACCTCTGAAGCTGTCTGCAGCCACTGCAGCAAGAGTTCGATCCCGGGTCAGCCAGGGAGCAACTTATATGACACAGCAGACCTCTCCTGATTCGCCCGCTGCTCCCCTCAGCAGTGTACTTCAGTCACTCTGCCTGCTCTGTTCCCCACTCTGTCTCCTCTCATCCCCCACATCTTTGGCCTGTACCCCAGCTCTTATATGCATAAATAAGTAAATATTTTTTTTTTAAAAAAGTAATCATTTCACAGTATTTCAACTATTGATTTACCTTTTTCTCACTTTCTAGACAGTTATGTCCTTTCATAGATAATACCTTTCTTTAAAATCCTGGCAATTACTAAAGGAGCTATCATACAGACTGCACAGAGAATGTTTAGTGAATGCATAATTGAAGCTCAGAGGTTACTCATTCCAAAAGCAAAAGTACAGTTTCAAAACTTAAAATTTTCACTTTGAAATATGAAGTGATAGTCTCTATCAGAACAAAACTATTTCTTTGATATGATTTTTTGATCATTAATGTAAAAGCAGTCTCACCAGCAATAAAGCTAGCAAACACCCCTGAGAGCAGTGTTGTACAGTGTTGCTCTGAGGGGCTAAGCTTTCCTGATGACAGGAAATACGACAGGTAACAAGAGAAATCAACAGGCAGGATGGGAAGAAGAAATGCTCTAAGGACACAGTCATGAGACCATCAAAACTGTCTTTTAGGGAAATCCATACTGCAACAAGTAAATCATCTGCTTGTTAGCAGTCATGAATACACTCGCCTTTCTTAACAGAGGATTTAAGGTGAATAGAGGTTAAGATATATATAGAAATAGGAAAGGAAATATAAAAACTAAAATACCAATACAGTTAAATATAGAAACTCATCAGATTCTAGTCCATAAATAGCTTGATTCACCAGCCCAAGCAAGTAAACAAAAACAGAAACAAAAATTTTTGCACTATTGCTTATCATTTAGTCCATAAAAGAGAACCAAAAGGCTGACATGATATATAAACTAAAGATACTAGAATTAAAAGTTTGGAGCAGACATCCATTCTACTTCTAACATGAATTTGAAAGTCTTCTTTCTGACAAAGTTCAAGATTTAAAGGAAGGAAAGGTTATTCTTAAAAAAAAATCTTAAAAATGTTTCTTGACAAATTTTATGTTTTAATTGTGTTTGAAATTGGTTGTTTCTTTGTGATGTGGAAATATGACTAACAAATATGACTAACAAATGACTTAAAATTCTAAGCCCCTGAAGCACAGTTCATCACAGCCTAGAACACTCAAGTCCTCAATAACTATTTTGATAAACTTATATTACTTTTACTATATAAAGAAGACATTCTTTGTAGAAAACTCAAAAAATACATCAAAATGATAAAAGAAATAAAAACAGTCATTTCTAACCAAACCATCCAGAGATAACCACTATAATAATTTTGGTGTAATTTTTTTCTATTTTCACTATTTTTGTTTCACATTTTTTACTTTACGCTTTTGCAATCTGCAGTCTCTATTTTGTTTTAAAGGTTGTCTTTAAAGTTTAAGCTGCACTCTCTTTAAGAAGATACACCTTAGATTAATAAAGTATAATCAATTTCTCCAACTTACAAATTGTACAAAGCTTTACAATATTTTTCCCTCCAAAGAAAACATTTAAAATTCATTTTTTATGTTATACAGTCAACGCTTGCTTGGGTTTACCCACAATTTGCTGATTTCATTGCTCATTACTCCATCTTGGAACTGGGACTACTTTCTTTTTCCTAGAAGGCATACTTTAAAATTCATTTAGCAAAAGATCAGTCTCCAGTTAAAATCTCTCTATGATTTTATCTGAAAATGTTTATCACCTTTGTCCTGTTAAAACAGGTCTTTTGCATTTACAATTAAAATAAACTTTTTTGCAGCCTTTTGAAGGTAGGATTTCACTGTTACCTGGTGTAGGGTCAGGAATGGCCACTGAGCTGGTTTTCTAATCCCATGCAGACCGGGTGAAGGAGGAGTCAGAGTCCTTAGTGGCTTTTTGCAGGTCTTTTTTTGGGGTTCACCAGGCATATGGGGGCAGGCCTCCCAGCCCCCAGCAGGTCTTCACTCTGTGGGCTCTCCGGCCTTCTCTCGGCTTCTGCTTCTCTTGCTTCTCGCTGGGCTTCTCTTCGGCTTCTCTTTCGGCTTCTGCTCATTCTTGGCTTCTGCTGGCATCCCCGTGACGCCGTCCTTAAAAGCACAGTCTTAGCGCAGGTGTACCCACTTCAGGGACCCGCCATCAGGCATGGATTCAGGATCACAGGGTTCCATCATCTATCCTGATGGCAGGAGGGCAGAAAAGCCTGACATTTTTTCTTTACCCTACACCTGGCTTCTAGTGTTATTTAGAAATTATCTGGAAATCTAATTATCACTCATTAAGTACTATATTCATCTAGGTGGTCAGCTCTTTATAAATGGAATCAGTAGTGGATATTATGCCATTTCTTTCCCCCAAGTTATCCAGGTGGGGGCTATAAAGCAGCAATTATCCAATTTCCACTCTCCAAGGAAAACTACTCCAGAAGTTTCTCCCAGCAGATCAAAGCAAGAACATTCTTCTCCCAGCCTAAGGTGCTCTCCTGGAAACAGTGTGGCAGAATCCACTGAGGAGGACCCTTCCCGTTGGCTGTATCTCCAACCCCATCTCTACACATTACCTGTTGTGACCCACACCTTTCCTCCCAAGTTTGGATGACCTGCTCCGATATATTACATAATCCAAGGGCCCATAACAAACACAGCCTTGTAAATGTTTCTTCTAGCCTAAAATCCAGACACACTAGGATCTGACAGGTAAAGAGCAAGATTTAGGAAGGTTCTGGTCTTAGCACTGAATTAGATATTCAAGGTGGAGTGAAGTTACAAGCAAACCCAAAATATCTTGAGCAAAGTTCACTGTCAAATATACACTGTAATTGTATAGGACGTTTTGCTAACATAAGACAATAATTAACCCATGTGCTGAAAACACCATGTAGGGTAAAGAAAATGTCAGGCTTTTCTGCCCTTCCGCCATCAGGATAGATGATGGATCCTTGTCCTGAGTGCATGCCTGATGGCGGGCACCTGGAATAGGGTGCGGGCATAGGTAGATGGGATTCAGCTGAGCTAACACTGTGCTTTTAAGGGCGGCGTCACGGGGACGCCAGCAGCAGCAGTAGCAGCACCAGTAGCAGCAGTAGAAGCCGAAGCAGAAGCCGAAAGAGAAGCAGAGAAGCAGCAGAACAAACGCTAGAGAGCCCAGACAGAGTGAAGACTTGCTGGGGGGCCTCCCAGCCCCCTAGCCAACACCCCTGCCTGCCATATGCCTGGTGAACCCCAATAAAAAACCTGTAAAATCACTGAGGACTCTGACTCCTCCTTTACCCGGTCTGCATGGGATCAGAAAACCTGCACTGTGGCCAGTCCTGCCCTTACACACCAACAAAAAAGAAGCAAAAAGTTGCATCTGTAAGGAAATACAACTGTTTGTCTGCATTCTCCAAACCTCACAGTCTCCTAATGCTAGAAAACTTTTTCATTGAATCTTCCCATCATCAACCGGAGAACACAGGTTACTTAAACAACTAACCCAATCCTCAGAACGTGTTTAACCAGTGTTTTGACTAATGGGTACTTTGAAGACCCTCTCTTCTTAAAAGGGAAGGAGGAGAGCGGCACGGTTCTCAGTATCCCCTGACATTCTGCACGCTAGAATGCTCAGGAAAATGCCCAGTTTGCTCAGAAAATGTCAACATCGGCTGAATGACGGAGAACCCATTGCCCAAGCTTCTCATTCGCATTCCCTAAATTGCTTCCATCGTGGACATCTTAATAGGTGTCACCCCTAGTTTCTGTAGCTTCCCCGAACCCTTATACAGGTTCAGTACAATCTACCTGCAAGCTTCCTGCAGGCTCTTATCCTTGGGAAATTGCACTCAGGGCATTTCCTAGTGATTCCTGTCCTGATGCCATCGCAGGCAGTTTCTTCTCTTTTCGGCTACTCCATCAGACACAACAAAACAAGCTAGGATTGTGCTCATTAGTGTGTGTCTGAACCCCAGTGGCCTGTTCACTTCAGGAAACCAAGTCCCTGGCTGTGAGGACCAGAAGAAGGCATCCACCCAGTACTCCCATTCCCTAAGTGCCCAGCTGCACACCTGCCAGAGCATCTATATGGCTCTCTTCTTCCTCTAAATTCACACAGATTTCCATAAAGAAGGGCCTCATTCAACGGTGCTCTTTGTTTTATATATTCTGTATTACTAAGGCTCATTTGACTAACTGTATAGCAAAGTGACTGACTAAGGGTAAGATTCCTAGATGAGGAAAACAGCTGTTTAGTCTCAGAGCATCTTGCTTTCTGGTAGGCCTGTGACACGTAACAATTCATTTTTTCACCTTTTGAAAAGTGGTCCCAACTGCAGAAGCCCACATCATTCTCATAAATTTCAAAGACTAAGGGCTTAGCCTCGGATTTTAGCTGTATTTATCTGTCAGGTCCTCTTTGTCAAATGGCGCCTATGTTCTTAACTCCTTTGCCCTTGCTCCTCTTAGCAGGCGGTCTCATGATATTCTCATCATATATTTCACTAAGTTGCTTATAATGGTTAAGTTCAAGTCCCATCTCACTGCATTATGGCAATAGGCTGGTGAATTACAATTTCCTTGTGGCAAAACAGTAAATGCATACTGGATCCCATTACATGAGAATGCAAATTGTCCCGGTTCAATTTAAAAATGGGATTGAAAATAAGCTTGCTGGTGAGTCTATAATAGCATACAATACCTCTCCAGTCTATTACACTTCACTGTGGTCTTTATCTTATCAGGTACCTCTGAAGCAATCAGTGCAACCACTTAGTTTAATCCTGAACTACTGTTAACCTCCAGGAAACATCTGCCTTAAGAAATGCCCAGATAGGAAATAATGAGCCATGGATCGGCTGCTTAATCATTTACTTCTTAACAGTCAAATTACATTTCATATCGACAGAGTTGGAGGCTCATACTACTGTTGATAAGAAAACCAAGCATGGTATTGACAACAACATAGTCTCCACTTATACTAGGATTCTAAAGATATTGGCAGCATAAACAAGATATGCTCCCACAGGTTGGGTAAAAAAAGAGCCCTTATCTGTTTTTTTCTTTTACATACTTCCTACAAATAGTGAGGCATTATTTCTGTAGTCGAGACTATGATGTTGGTCCACTGTCTTAAACAAGAATTCTTAATCTATATATGTTTCAATCCTCTTCACTTCTTTCTGCTTACAGCAGCAATTTGACCACTAAAACATACAGCATTTTATATTCCAATTTCTTTAATTCCTACTTAAAATAGAGCTTAATAAATAATAGAACCCATTGCTTGGCAGTACTGAAGGAAAACTAACTCTAAAAAGAAAATGTTTTGTTTCCTAGCAAGAAAACAAACAAACAACAACAACAAAAAAACATGCTTCTCATCTGAACATAATCATTATTTAACACTGGTGGCAATTTCATGAGACTAATGTGATCTAATATTCTAGGCCCCTTGCAGCTTAATGAATTGAGTGAAGGCAAAAACCTAACACCAAATCTTTACTATTTCAGGTGCCCAGAAAGTATTTCAGGGTCAGATGTTTGTAAATAGTGCGATCATGCGGTTATTGTCTCTGGAGCTGGGCAAGAGGCAAGTTCAGTTTGGTTCACTTTTGTCTCAGTGTTCTTTGACCTTCACTCTTCTCCACAGTGCCCACACACTTCGCATTTCTGAAGGAGAGGTAAAACAACATCTTATTAATTTAGTATCTTGGTCTCCTGCAGACTTTCTTTTTAAAGATCTGTCTTTGTGGTTTCAATTCAGAAGGCATTAAATTTAAAACTGGATATGCTATTGCCTGGTAAATACAACAGTGGAGGGAGAGAGTCCATGTTAAACACCTTCACTGCCGGGTCATTTCCCCATAAAGAAGTCATCACTGTAGAAAGTTAGACCTTTGTTGCCATAACTAATTTTACCTTCAAGTGAGAGGCCAGCAGCGTCCAAGTACATTTCCACTCTGTTCTTCAAAAGCAGTGAATTGTTATGCCTTTCATTCAATATTTTGCTTCCATATGATCATTTCCTAACTGTTCTCTTATAGAAAAAATGGTTGTGATCACAGAATGACTGAAGCTGATTTTCATCTAACTTTTTACTGTCAATCTTTTAGTTATTTGATTAAAATGAAATTTTTTACTGAATTTCTGGATATTCTAATGAAAGAAGTGATAATTAATGTTCATATAGCTAAAGAAAGTATTTCATTTCCAAAGACTATTGAAAGGATTTTTTTCAAAGAATCTAAGAAATCCTGAGAATAAAAACTTTTATTCCAAATATTATTTATATTTCTTCTGAGCCATGGCTGTCCATGAGAGGAAAGACGGTACTGATATTGGGTGTGGCTACCCTCCTCTGATATCTGCATTGGCAAGTGAACAAGTATGTGTGCAGAGATAGGAGCATTTTACACTTACAGATATCTCCAACGTGCAGCGGCAAGATCCACACTTGCACTAAACAGAAAATCTGAGACATGTGTGATTTAGATCATGAGTCTGGAGCTTTGATTCATAGGACCACACAATGAATGCTTCAAGGATTCAAGCTCTGTGATGCAGCTAGAACTGTGATGTTGCTAGTTTCTGTAGTGAGCGGTGGAAAAAGGCAGTGAGAGTCACCCTCATTTGGGTCTCCTCCTGGAGCGAAAGAAGCACTTAGGAACACAAACTAGAAAATCAACATAAACCATCCATATTATTACTATTGGAATTATTTGCAAGCTCACATTCTTCATATAATTTTTAACCATAACCACGTTCTTTTTCCAACTGATGTGAGGTCTTCAGTAATTAAATGGGTAGGGGACAATTAGGTCAGCATAAACAGTTTTATCCTAAGCTTAATCCTGTGTATTATTGCTGGAATAAACCTGCGATATAAAGGTGTGATTATCCCACATCCTTTAACAGCAATTTTAGTTTCTAGTGCATAGATATTCTAACTATATAGCCACACCCTTATGTCAAATCCAAATACATTTCTTAAACCTTCATGACAATGAATTAAGGAGATTTTATGACCATATTCTAAACTATTTTGACTACTCACATAAGAGATATTTTAAAAAGTAGTGGAAAGAACATTGATATGATCGAGTACATTAAAGGGACCGAACAAATAAAAAATTTATCAGCTCGTTCATCCTGTCTGAAATAAATTATTTGATTCACTCACAAAATGTTAATTTTTAAAAAATCACCCATATGCGTTACTTGAGAAGCAAAGATGACCCCTTACACTCTGTAATTCCTAAGACACCTTCACATGAATAGTGAGATGTTTTTCATTGCCCCAAACCCCAGAAAATAATGTCATCAAACTATTTTTAATTTTTATTGTGGAACTGAAATAATGATCCTTGTAAATAAGAATCAGGTAAAAGCAGTCACAGCTCAGAACTGACAACTATATGAACTTAGGAAAATGGGTAGAACATTGATGTTTTCTAAAATATTATTTTCCACTCCCTGCCCACCCTCATTTCACCAGTCAAAAACCTTGTTCAGTGTAAAATTGCAAGAAATGCTTCTAAATACTTACCCTCCTGTTATGAATTTTTTTCAGGAAAACCAGAAAGCATAATGTAGTGGAAAACACTGCCTTACTACTTTCTTCCCAAACCAAGACTAAAATTTTTCAAATGATGTGGGAAAAGAAATGCCATTCTTTTGGACACTAAGATTTAGACCTCAGAATCTTATGAAGCTTGCCCCTCTCTCTGATCTTCTGACACCTTAAGAGATCTTTTTTTTATCTGCACTGGTCTAAGACTTTCATATACTTACCTCTAAACAGGGGGGAAAGCTCTTATCCATTAAAAGACTGATTTCTCTTTGAAGTATAGCTCCAGTAAAACCATGTATATTTCAAAAACACATCAAAGCATCAGCCAGAATTGATATGGAATGGCTAGTTTGATATTGAAGAGGTACTAAGAATTAAAAATTCCAGATAACAGAAACTCTGGGTTAACTCCATGTATATTTTAAGTAAATGCATATATGCATAAATAACTTGGGCATGTATTTTAAAATATATAACTTTTGCAACCATCAAGAAATTGGAATAAAAAGTGTGAGAACCTCTGATTAACATATTGCTATAATTTCCCTGTAGTTTGTTATACATTTTCACTAATAAGTTTTATCAAATTACCATTTAAACAGCAATACATTTTTCCTTTTTCCCAATCCAGCTTTATAAGACCTTCTTTATACATCCAACCAATTTATTGCCAGTAGAATGAATAGTTTTAGTTAATAAACTAAAATTAAAATTGACCAACAAAGATATTTTGATGCTTTGAGACCAGACTTGGAATATAAAGTTTTGTGCTATTCAAGCATTCTATATTTTAATCATGAAGTCCTTGCTACTGTCCTCAGTGATGACATACACTTTTCTTGTTACCTTTTAACTCTTGTTCTGTTTCTGTGTTTCATTTGTATGTGCAAGTTCTTGAAGGCTCCATTCTAAGCTTATGGCGTTGTTTGAAAAACTTTCTTCTAGATGCTCTCACCCATTCTCCCTGGCTATCATAGAATCTAGAAACCAAGAACTCCAAACTGAATTTGAACCTCAGACACAGATAGTCAACGTCAGATATCTAAAGGATTCATTTTGATATTTGAATATAGAAAATAAACGACAGAGAAAAGAGAAAGAAAATAAGCAAACAAAATACATCCCAGATTGATCACTTGATCTTGGATAAATTCCTCTCTAATCTTTTCCACCTCAATAAGTGGGACAATCATGCAATCAGTTGCTTATTAACAAGGATATTCAGAAGTCAGTGCTGTTGTCTGTTCCTCTCCTCGGCTGCCACAATAACCAATCACCAAGTCTGACAAGCCAGTTTCATGACCAGGCTCATCTCACAGTCTCCGCCTCCCCACCCTGTTCAAATTGCCCTAGTCTCCCAGCAGGGGACCCCCTCCTGCTTCTCTTGCTGCCTTTCAAGCCATCAACCAGTCACTGAATGATCTTTTAAAAAGCACCACAGGCTCCAAACTTTGCATAATATATTTACTGTTTCTCTTAGGATGAGGCCCCTTGAGACTGGTATTTGTTCTGTCCTTCCTAACCCCCTAACTCTCCTGAGGCCTCCTAGGGCTTCCTCACAAGCTGTACCTTCCATTTCTTCACTTCAGCAAGTGCTTGCTCACATCAAGGTCTTCAGTTCACAGGGGTGTGTGCCTGCCTGGCAGGAAGGCCATTCCTGGTACACTTCAGCACAGGAGCAAGGGCTCCCCCTCAGCTCTCAGATTAAAAATCACTTCGCAAAGAGCACAATCCCAGTCACCATTCTTAGATGAAGCTCCTTATTTTGTGTTCTCACCAAACCAGTGCCTTGCAAAATATTTTTTTCCTTGTCTCCTTATCCTCTTTCTAACTAAAAACCTATGGAGGCATTAACTAATTCTAGTTTCCAGAGAACATCCTTGTCTCCTTTCAGTAGAATGCAGAGAGGAAGGCTTTTTTACCTATAGATTTCTAGTACCTCATTCAAAAATATAACTTTCTTTGAGAAAAAAAATGTTGTATTAGAAAATCATTTCTTTGGGAGGCTTTATTGAAGGAGATGAGCTTAATGGGAAGATCACCATCAAGTACTGGGAGCTGAGCCTCAGAGAAACAGGACCCCATGCTAGGGAATCCCAAAACAAGAAGGGTCTTGAGCAATTCCCATCACCAAAGATCTTATTCTCAATTTCAGGAGCCAAAATGGTTTATAATCCTCTACTATAAAGTCATTTTCTTATTAAATAATGTGTAAAGTTAAGTAAATGTATATATACATGGGGCAATTATTTACCGTGAGAGTTAGGGAATGAAATTAGTACAGAAAATAAATAATGAAAGTGGACTCAATGAAAAAGAAAAGAAAAACAGTCAAACTTAGTAATAAGAGTTAGTACACTGAAAAAAAAAAATTGGTAACAAATGAAAACTGACAAAGGTGTTAAAATTCCAAAAGAGAAAGAACGCATGGTAGCTTATATAAAAGTC
The DNA here is from genome assembly GCF_014898055.3 of Talpa occidentalis. Taxonomy (NCBI): domain Eukaryota; kingdom Metazoa; phylum Chordata; class Mammalia; order Eulipotyphla; family Talpidae; genus Talpa; species Talpa occidentalis. The sequence goes on from NW_023601322.1 coordinate 7,814,850, forward strand.
ATTTTAAAAATACTATAAAAGAGAGTTGTCCTAATGCAGGGTCTGTCAGCCTCATCACTATTAACATTTTGAGTTGGATAATTCTTAATAGCTTCTCAGGAAAATGGAGCTCGCTCCACTGCTGACTTCATAGGTTATAATATTCAAATACTTTCAGGAAAATAATCAGAGTAGAAAAAGACAAATCAAAACCTGGAAATAAAAGGCCTTCTAAATGCAGATAAAAAGGTCAAACATATTGTTCTATTGAAGTTTCAGATTTTACTCGAATGTTCTTGACAGCCAAAGTTAAAAGAAAGATGATTACTTGCATAATTCCTTAAAAGACATGAAAGAGAAAGTTTGCTAGGAAGCATGGTTCGCTAAGTGCTTTTCTGTTATATATCCCTGACTTTACAAAGAAGACAATGGAGGGCAGAGAGGACAGCGCTCATAACACGTTTATGGCAGTGTGCTGGCGATTTTGATACAGTTGTTTAGATGTAGTGTTCTTCAATAAAAGCCCAGGGAATAACATTAAAACACAATCTAGTGAAGCAATGCTGAGGTCAAACTAAGCTACTAAACTCCAGCTTGATCTAAGTCTATGATTTGAGTACTGAGAGGCACCAAGATTTTTAACAAATATTACTTCTCTTACTCTGACTTTTGATTAGATCTCACTATCAATTATTTGAGATTATATTTGTGGATGAAAGTTTAACAAAGAGGGCCGCCTGTAGTGGCGCAGCGTTTGAGCGCTGGGCTGCGAAGCTGCCTGCAGCTTCTGCAGCACAGGTTTGATCCCCGGCCGCCACTGAGGGTACCAAATGGTGCGACAGACCTCTCCTGCCGTCCGCTGCTCCCCTCAGCAGTGTATCTTGTCAGTCTACCTGTTCTGTTCCCCACTCTGGCTCTGGTGAATCCTCTCACCCTCCCGCGCTTCTGACTGTACCCAGTAACTGACTGTACCAATTATCTGAACATTTGTCATGCAGATTACCAGACCCTGTCTGTGGTTGTTAGTTCAGGGCATCTGCCTGGGCTAAGCAATGAGCAGGGCAGGAAATGGGTAGTAAAGCTGGTGAGAGAAAAGAGACAAAAATACAATCCAATGGTCAAAACCATTATCTTTAAAAATTACTTGATAAACTCCTTTAATTCCACATTACCATCCTGCTTAGTGTTTTATTGATCAAATTTGGAAGTTAATAGGGGCATCAAATTGCAGAGATATCACTTTAGTCCTCCATGGCTGTGGACTCTGACACCTGATGTTCAGGGGCAAGATACATGATGATGAACATGACGTATAAGAAAATATATCTTTTCTCTCACAGTGGTGAGTGTGCATGAGAAAAAGAGGAAGAGTCTGAACAAAATGGAGCTATTAGAATTCAGCTGGAGACAAGTGCATCAGGTGAAAGTGGATCAAACCAATGAACCCGTTTCCAATCAACCTAGGAGAGAGCAACATCAAATACTGCAGGGCTTCAGCTTTGTCAGGCAAGGAGAGGGTTTTAATTGAGCTGTCTCAAGTCTGTGGCACAGACACATTGCGTGAAAAGTTCATGAATACACCATGGCACCATTATAGAGGGATACAGAACGTAATAGGGTCTCATGAGGAACTGAGATGAACAGATTTCGTAAGGGTAGGAAAATCAGGCCAAAAGCAAACTAAGACAGGACAAATCATATGCTAAAGTCAGCAAGACTCCATCCTGAAGAGTCATTCAGACATGAAGCTTTTATTGGAAGCTTGGGATATGAACAAAGAACCAAAGTATCCTTAAGCAAACATCTGGAAAGAGAAGAACCAAGAAAAGGAGAGCACAAAGCACAAATCAAGGAGGACATCTGGGTACTAAGATTTCTGAGCTTCTCAAGCAATTTGTATTTTGTTCTATCACTGTGCTTTTACCACACAGTGACCTCCAGCAGCGGGTGCACAGCTGCGTGTTGTTAGCAAACATGCTGAGGTCAACGTGGGAAAAAAATTCCCACACTTCAGAAAGTATACCTGAAGCTGAGAAACAGGATTTCTAAGTCAGAAAAAAAGAAACTGAGAGTCACATCCACATTTGGTCAGGAAAAAAAAAAAAAAAACTTTTTTAATATTGTCAAATCAAATGTTGCCAAGTTGAATATAAAAAACGTTCTCAAGATTTGATCTGGATTATGTTCATAAAATTAAAAGCTAATATTGGCTGAGAGTTTGCAACATGACAATCACTGTCCTGTGTTTCTTTTAACATGCATTGGTTGATTTCCCTTAGCAATCCCACAGAGAGATATCCTAAACATTTGTCTATTTTACAAATGAAGAAGTTGTGGCATATGGACATCATGCAATTAGGAAGTTTGGATTTTTTACCCAAGAAATCTGGCACCAGAAACCAATGTCTTTACCTACTATGTAAGACTAAGTTTCATGTCTTACTATGAGGTCACCCTTATTTATTCATCAGGGTCTCAGTAATGCAAATAGGATATTTTCTACCAGACTACAAACCATATGATTAAGCTCTGTGCTTTATAATTTATTTTTGTACCTTTAGAGTTAATTAAATTATTTGGACATAAAGATGCCCAATAGATTGATCTGAAAACCAGTGAATTTCTTATCATTTAAGAGCATAATAGATTATCAATATATGCATTCCTTTCTGAGTAAGCATCTATCTCTATTCTTATATGAATGTTATTGACTTCATAAAATCTTCAAATAGACTCATATGTGCTACTGGAGATATAGCAACAACAAATCACAGTTTTCCTCAGGCTGTTTAAAATTAAAATTCAGTTGTATTCTGTTTCTCATAACTGCTCATTTTATTTTATGTTAGCTATTATTACTCATCATGACCAGACTCCAGGTAGCATATATATTTAAATATTATACAGCTGTAATTACTTTAAGAGTAATAATTTAGTTTAGAGGGTAGGTTTTATTCTGCTTCTCTAGCCCCCAAATCAAAAGCATAAATAATTAGATATGTATGTATATATATATATGCATATATGACACTTAACTAGATTAGATTCCAATCAAATAGCTATCATACAATTATCATAGTCACATAACTATCATGGAAACTGGTTAAGAATGTGGACTCTACAGTGACAGCACTATCTTCATAGGAAATATATGCCCTATGCTACAGTTTACACTATAAAATGGGGATTATGACATTAATTTTCTCACAGGGTTTTCAGAGGAATTGATATATGTGAAATACTGGCCTCAGTTTCTGACATAAAGAAAGAAGATGATATGTTCTGTTATTGTTATTATTCGACGATCACCTTCTTAATATACTTGAAATGATGATATTTTTATATTTTCATACTTTATAGAAATGTAATATATACTTTTTATATTTTAAGGGAATAGTGTTGGTCACAAATAACTACCAAGAGAGAGAGTAATTAAAAGTTGAAGATTTTAAATATTTATTTAAAATACAATTTTAAAAGAATTACTTGTTTATATTAGAAAATAGAATCATTTGAGTTTCTGGTACGTTTGCATTACTTATCTGTTTGTATGTGTGTACCTATATGTCTATCTATTTCTCGATTTGTGAGAAGCTTTGGGTAGGGCATAAATATGAATTTGATTTCTTTGATTGAAATTAGGGTGTAAACTCAGGAATATAAAAATAAATTAGAGAACTTGAGAAATACAATATATGATATATGGTAGGTATGACAGGATACAATATCCAGTTTTTACAAGGCAAGGTGGTAGAATACAGAATTAATTGCAGAAAAACATTGCTTTTTTCTGTTGATTTAACTTTCATGGAACTTTTTGATTATGAAGGAAGGATTTTCTTTATTTGAGTTAGGAAAGGTTGAACAAAAAGGAAAATAAATTGCTCTGAAAATCAAATGAGAAATTTCTGAACTCTTCTTTGTTTTCTTGACAGGTAGTTCTGAGCTCTAAAATTCAAAGATGATAACAGATAGAGAAAGGGGAGGGGGACCCCATAAAAGAGAATAGTCTATGGATCAAAAAATGTTCAGTGAGAAACACCTCAGGTAGATGAGGACTGTGAAATGTAAGAATATCCATATCTATAATTTAACAGCGAATTATGTTCTTGTGTTTGTGTCAGTGGTGTGTTATTATGCTCCCATGTCTCCTCTGAACCTCCGGCTACACTCTGGTAAAGGAAAGAAGCACTGGGCCTGAAGGAATGAGGAGAGGGGCAAGCTACTGGAGGTGAGAATTTTAAAGTTAACCACCAACATGCAGAGTGAACAACAGTGGGTAATGCGTGATTGGCTTAAGGTACTTCAACTTAAAATATTTAAGTAGCACCTCCCTAGTGGTCTCAGGATTAAGTCTCAGTGTTATCACCATGATGGCCCACCACTGCTGCCTGAGTTCGATCCCCGGCCAGGGAACTAACCCACACATGGCACAGCAGACCTCTCCTGACTCGCCCGCTTCTCTCTTCAGCAGTGTATTTTAGTAAATCCACATGTCCTGCTCCCCACTCTGTCTCTGGTGAGTCCTCTCACCCTCTGCACCTCCAGCCTATACCCCAGTTCTTCTGTGCAAAAATAAATAAATATCTTTAAAACAATGTTTAGGCAATTAAATCTACTAATTATTATTTAGAGGCATTTAACGGATGACAAGCAGCAATAGTGGTGTCATATCAAGCAGCCCTTTTCATGCTAACTAACTTTCTGGGGAAAAGAATCCCACCAATTATCTTGCACCAGGAATATGAGGGTATACACAGCGTCAGATAATATCGGCCAAGTGAGAGGTTCTGCTAGAGAATGGGAAAGCTTACCCAATCTAGGTCAAAAAAGGAAGATAAAATAGCTTCTATCAACCCATAAGATGTGCACCAGAGCTAATATACAGTGTAAGCATCCCAACTCCTTCTCAGGGCAAGGCAAATAGGAGGACAAAGTTATCTCTGAAGGGAAACACATAACACTTGGAAGACAAACCAGTCTAGATTTGGGGTACTGCTATCACTGCTGCCTCACATCTGGAGACCCCAGACTGTGTATGAATTTGCTGTCTCCCTGCCAGCCACTGGGGGAAGAAGCCTCCCTGCCACAGTAAGCTGAGTTCACATGTGACCCCACAAGCTGGAAGGAGGTGCAGTCTCCTGCTCCAATAGAATATCAACCAGGTCACTCTCCAGGGACCTCAGAGGAAGCTCTTAGAGCTATTATTTCACTGGGTACAAGTGCATTCTTTGGGAATCTTTAAACTCACAAAGAGGCTACTGAGAATGTATTAGGGATGTTTGTTTAAAGAACTACATTTATCAAACCACAGGAATAACACACCAGCCATTATCTAATCTGTGGGTAGTGGAATTGAGATGTATAGCTGGAAACAGATCACAAGTAGCTTTAATAAAACATAACATGTACATAGGATGAAAAGCATAAGGAAATATAAAAGAATGTAAGATGGAATGCACAGATATTCTTTCTTGCTGTTGAAAAAATATGCATAACATAAAAATTACCATTTTCACCATTTTTAAGGATAGAATTCAAAGGTATTACTACATTCACTTTGCTGGGCAAAAATCACCACCCCCCAATCCAAAACTACATCTTCCCAAACTGAAACCCCACACCCATTAATTCATACATCTCCATTTTCTCCTTCTCATCCCTGTCAACAATTTTCCTATCTGTCTTTATGAATTTAACTGGCCCATGTACTTCCTCTAAGTGTAATAATCCAGTATTTGTCTCTCTATAACAAATTATTTCACTCAGCTTAACCTCTTCATGAATGGTTCACCTGTGTTGGAACATGTGCATTAAGGCTGAATAATACTCCATTATATGTAAGCACTACATTGTATTTACCCCTTCATCTGACAATGGACACTTGGCTATTATAAGTAATGCTGCCATGGGCACTGGTGTGCCGGGAACTGTTCAAGTCTATTCTTAGTTTTATACCCAGGTGGGATCACTGGATCCTATGGTAATTCTATAGCACAGATACTTGCAAGGGCCTCCCTGGTGGCGCAATGGTTTAAGCACCCCACTATGAAGCAATCCGAAGCCTCTGCAGCACGAGTTTAATCACTGGCCAGCCAGGGAGCAGCCCACATGGCTCAGCAGACCTCTCCTGTCTCGCCTGCTGCTCCCCTCAGCATGTATTTCATCAATCTGCCTGTTCTGTTCCCTGCTCTATCTCTGGTGAATCCTCTCACCCTCCTGCGCATCTGGCCTGTACCCCAGTTCTTGTGTAAAAATAAATAAATAAATCTTTAAAAAAAATAAAATACGTGCAATGACTCAGAATTTAAGATTATATAATTTAGGTATGTCTATCAGTGATCTACAAATTGTATTTTTTTACTTATAGTTGAGCAAAAGTACATATTATATAATATTTGTTCACGTCCCTTCATAGGGAGTTTGGAATTCTCCGCTTTACGATGGAGAGAAAGTTAAATCCACTGACCAGATGTCAAGACTGAGTTTATCAAAGATAGTATGAGTTTCACTGGACACCAGGACATATAGTTCTAAGAAAAAGCAAGTGTTTAATGAAAAATAGAGCTTGCAATCTGGAAAATTTCAGTTGTTTCACTAATTATTCTGCTGTTCTCTTGCCATTCCCTTTTATTCAGACTACTCTACTCCATACTTGTTTTTCTCTCTGCAAATTAGAATTCTTCTGTCCTTACCACTTTATTGAAAAAAAATTCTACTTCATATCCCATTGTTGAAATTTTGATATGTAGTAATATATAATTTCTATGTTCTTTTCTAATCTTTATATTTGAAATTGTTGGTTTCTTACTTCTAAAAGTCAAATTTCTTTAAAAATTTCAAGACACAATTTATTTTCATGAGAAAATAAATGGAAACCAGTATTAACATCATTATCTCAAATATCAACATCACTCTCCAGCAACCTATAAAGTCAGATTCTCCATAGGTGATCTGGTAACTTAAATGTTCATCTTTAAAGACTGGCTTCCTGACAAATACTAGTTTAGTGAATGAGTTATTTGACACTTAAGACTTTGTCTAACAAGACCTCTGGTACCAAACCTGTATTTTCCTAAAGTATTTTTGTCATCTCTCCACTGACTAAAAAAAAATTAAGAACTTCCAGAATTTAAATAAACAGCATTAAATGATATAGTAGTAGGATACTTTTGCTCAACTCCCATGTCCAGGACTCAGTTTTGACATAATCTTAAACAAGCATCACTTTCCCATCACTATCATTACCCTATCTGTCTCACAGAATAATCATAAAAATATAAGATAATAAAACTGAAGGGTTCTAAGAGATTTTAAAAGTGTAATAAAAATATATTGAACATGATTTCATTAATTTTAGCACTTAGTCTTTCAACACATCAACAACAAAGGCCAATACATTACATGCAACAACTCCTGGGTTTAGTATAAATCATAAATTGTATTTTAATTAAAATATTTTCAAAAATGCTCATCATTTATTATAAAGGTACTACGAATCAAGATGATATACTCAGTAGAATATATATTCTAAGACTCTGAAAAATAGAAGGAAGGGGTGGAGGGTGAGTGAAGTATGGGCTCACATGGAGGTGTGAGTTTCTACTCCCCAAATCATGAATTCATGTAAATGACTGACAAAGAAACAAAAAATATTTTACAGATGACATAAAGATATTCTAGGCAATCCAAATAGGGAAAGTGCTATTTTTCCAAATTTATCCAGATATAAACAGAAATAGGAACTCAATCATATAGAAAAAATATTTCTAACAATCAGAACAATGCACATCTTTTACATATCTGGAATAAATATATGTACTACATAATCTAAAATATATTATTATCATATATATGTAAATTTTATACATATGTATAAATAGTTGATAATATGATTTTTACTAACAGGACAGAATTATGGCAAGACAAATCACTTTTGGAGAAAAAAATAATATCTAGGTATACAGTGTCATGGATTTTATGAATATTAGAATTTAGTGGCTAGAAGTAAAATTCAAAACATGATTTCTTGCATTGCCAATGAAAACAGATTATTTCCCTTAGGATGGTCTACATGGACTTGCTATGATGAATGCACACCTGACAATATCTAGGAAGTGACTAAAATTTCCATCTGCCATCTACTAGAAGAAAGGAAATTCTGATACACTCTCATTCTGCTGTGGGAAATATTTTAATCAAGTTGATATATATTGCTAATATGTAAAATGTTTATTTTCTATTTTCACTACAACACATACCTACTGGATATGCTATAAATGTTGACATAGAAAAACAGGAATGACATATTTAAAGGTGTGTTCAATGTCTTGTCATAAAAAGCAAACACCCATTGAAAATATGGTGGCTCCTCATGTTTCATTCTCATTTTATTCATTGCTATCTGCACTGCCTTCATGACCTCTAAGAAATCTTGGCTTTGAACTTCCAAGTCTTTTCATCTGGCAATGCAATCCCATAAATATTTTTTTAAGATTTATTTATTTATGCATACAAGACTGGGGTGTAGGCCAGAGGTGTTGGGGGTGAGAGGATCCACCAGAGACAGAATGGGGAACAGAACAGGCGGATTGACTGAAATACACTGCTGAGGGGAGCAGTGGGCGAGACAGGAGAGGTCTGCTATGCCATGTGGGTCAGCTCCCTGTCTGGTTGGGATCAAACTTGTGCTGCAGTGGTTGGCAATAGTTTGATAGCGCTGTCTTTAACTCCCGAGGCTCCAAGGAGCCCCCCAATCTCCTAATTTCTATATAGGATACTTATAAAACAAGAAACACTGTATATGTCAGAAGAGGAAAGACAGAGAGAGGAAATAACAGGTATGCCAATAACTAAAGCATCACAACAGAAACCCTGGGAGAAAGGAGTGAGTGAGTGAGTGAGTGAGTGAGTGAGTGAGTGAGTGAGTGAGAGAGTGAGTGTGTGTGTGTGTGTAGAGCAGAAATAGTTAAGCAGAGAGCAAGCAGGACAATGCTATAGGCTTTGGCACCAGGCTTAGGAATTAGGATGTCATCTGTAAGCCATTGGATCATAGGATACTGGCCAGGACACAGGAACTCTCTTCTGCGCCCTTATTCGGCTGTCGCCTGCTCTGATGGGAAGGTTTGCTGATGAGAATGAGTGCCCGGCTTAGAGGGGAATGCCTAATAACAGGGCTCCAAAGGAAAGGAAGATACCAGGATAATGTAATCAGAAATCTGGCTCCTCACCCTGAGGGAATCAATAGGCCAAGGGAACTCCTGGGATCCTATCTTGGCTTTATCATACCTGGCATGTATCTCAACACCAATGCCCTAAAAAAAGAGAATTTAATACTTAAAAATAAAATATTCAGAGACAAAGAAAATGGTGTTTTTCCCTTGCATTTTCAAATGCTTTCACAGATGCAAAACTGAAAAATTAATGTTCATAAAAGTAGGACGAGTTTAAGAAATTGGACTGAAATCAAATCCAAATTGTGCCTACTGACAACCCAACTATTGTGCAGAAGAGTCTGGTGCTGAGAGGGTTCGCACTTAGTTTTTCAGGTATTTTGTGACCTCACTTTTACCCAGGAAAAAAAACCTTTCTCTTTGTGTGTGTGTGTGTGTACGCACGTGTGTGGGCATGTACTTAATACACACATTTTCTGAAGTTCTTTAAAATTAAATGCTAGCATTTCTTGGGGTCATAAGAAGATGAAATATCACTGACCTAAACATTTTCATAGCCAACAATATTTTTGAAGCATCCCCACGTATAAGACATTATTCTCTCTTTAGCAAAGGATAAGAAAATAAGTTTGCAATGCTGATATGGAAAGAAAAATTTCAGCTCTAGCAGAAGTGTATATGCAAATAATTTCAAGAAGAGTACTGGAAATTCTAATTTCAGCTCTGCTACTTAGTAGCTATGTGACCTTGGGTAAGTCACTTTAATCTTTGCCAACTCCACTTACCTTATGGTGAAAAAAAAATGATGAGTTGGTAAATGAGATCTAAAGACATTAATAACTCTTCTATTTTATGCTGGGATTCAAAGGCTTCTAGGAATTATTCAGATTCAACAATTCCACAGTAGTCTATTAGGGCTGCATAATCACAAAGCAGGCATTTAATTATTTTAAATTTCCAAATGCTTCTCTCCTCGTAAAGATAGCTCTTAAGTGCCTCTTTAGGTCCAACCAATTCTGGCAGGCTATTTAGTCACCCATCATTTATCACACTGATCTGGTCTCAGCCTTTAAAGCCCTTTCTCTATAAGCCTCATCTGTAGGACATGGTAGTTAACACATCCAAATTCAAAAAATGTGCTTCCAACATCAACTTCAAGATACAAGACATTTGAGCAGGACTGACAAAATATGAGTATAAAAGAGGTACAGTTAGGTTATTCTGTGTGTGTTTCAGTGTGCCAGTATGCGCGTGTGCATGCATGCATTAATGTACATCTCTACATGTAAAATCCTGATGGATTTTATGAGTAATAATCTGAGTGCAGATGGCAGCTACGGATAAGCCTGAGGATGCTTTATGATTGAGCACAGCCTATAATTATCCCGGTATTGATGCCTGTGAATAAACAGAAAGCATTTTAAAGTTAATAATCTCTTTTACTCTGCTGTGGGTTGCTCCCTCCATAGGTAAATTATCTAGAATGTAGCTTCCTCTGGTTCCAGGAGAGTAAAGGGAGTTGTTGATGCTGTCCTGGAGGGAAGCAGGAGATGGGACTCTCAGCTACTTGGAATTCTGGAAACCCAAGTGGGAGGCACAAAAATGGCAATGACATAGGAAGACTGTCAGAAAAGTTGTCCAGGTGTGTTTCTGGAGGAGTCAGCCATCATAAGTGATTGACAATCAAGTTTCGGCAGGCTGCTTACGAACTGTACTGATTTTAGTGTTTTTGTTTAACATTTTCCTTGGCTAGCGAACATATGAACATGCTGGTTCACCATCCACCTCGCTTCACCCTGATATGGGATAGCCTCTTCTTCCTCTCTAAATCACCAATTAACAAAATATTTCATTCTTAATAGAGCCCAAAGGCCCCTATATGGGTCAGCTATTTTAAGGCCAAGTGTCTGGCAGAGCTGTAAAGGAAGAAAGAGGAATTGGTCAAGAAAAGGGAAAATTTCAGAGAATTTCCTGGGAATAGAAATGCTTTACACATAAGTGAGGCTCACTAATTAAATACTAAATAAAGAAGAAGAAGATCATGTGGAAGGCTGGCTATCAAATGGGGAGAAATAACTTACACTTTAGAAAGTCAGTAATCAACTGCCTATGGGTTTGGAGAGAGGTTATTTAATTATTTGAAGGTAAAAGCATATTGTAATATATTCCTCCCAGAGTGATAAAACTATTGTTTCTGTTCTTTTAGGCAGTTGAAGAAAACTGATAATACATGTTTGAGTTTTCATATCAATTAAACCTCCCCACCCCGTGTACATATAATTCTAATTTGTTCTTAGTTGGCTGAATAGTTACATAATTTCATATGTAATTTAAGATGCTGGCCATAAATCCAGGTGGCAAATTTTGGTGAAAGAAGGTGAAAAAGGTTGAAAAATAAAGATCTTCTAATACTAGGGTTTCTCTTTTTATCAAAGCTGTTGTGTCTGACTTGACACCTCATTAAACAAGTCCGCGCTAACTGCTAACACTTTAGCAAATTAAAGAGGTGTGAGAAGGCAGTGGACAGCCTGGCATCCAGGCACTGGCTTGGAAGTGCCCACTGACTAAAACCGCATAGATTCCACTCAGGCTAGTCTCAACGAGGGGCCTTTCCTGGGGAATGCTGGGAATGAAGGAAATTCTAAATTCCTGCTATGAGTGAGACCATCCGGTATTTTCCTTTTTCTTCCTGGCTTATTTCACTAAGCATGATCCCTAAATCAGGGATCAGGAAAGAGACCAATTATAATAAAGTAAAAATCAAAATCAACAGGCAACTATAAACCAGAGACACACTACAGGGGGGTGAAGGGGAGACAAGGGAGTAGAATCAAAACAAGCAGGGATGGGAATTTTACGGGGACGATAACCAAGATGAAAATGCACACATTGTACAAAAATAAAAATGATGTAAAAAATATATAAAATTAAAAAATAAAAAACCAAAATAAAAGAAGGAAATTCTATGAGCATCCCTCAAGTAAGAATGTTACAAAATAAATCTAACAACACATGAACTGTATGCTTATTGCCTTATTGCACAAGACCCAATGCTATCATGTTAAAGGAAATTTGAGGGCAAGCTAAACTAACCTGAGGGTTACTGTAAGAACATTTGCAACCTACCTGTTTATTCAGACAAAGGACAGGCCCGTGTTAGACAGAAAAGGTAATATGTGAATAATTTCAGAGCAGGAAAACAATTACTAATTCTCTAAAATAATATTAAACGGTTCATGCTAAGATATTCAGAGTTCCTTTTGCTAATTAACCACAGTTTTACTATCAGAAAAGTAAATCTTAGCGATGCCAGACATGTAAAGTCACACCATAAGGTGGATGATACGAGGCCATGTTTAGCATCTGCTGGCTTACTCTTCTTTCCGTTAGATTTCGATGCAATCACAAGCTGGCAAATAAAACATCCATGCATCAGAGCAAGGAGAGCCAGTCAATGCATGCAACAAATGCCATGCTCACCTCAATAAAAGAATCTCCAGTATGTTTAGATACAGAAAGGACAGAAGAATTCTGTAGATGTTGTTTTCAGAAAGCAGTGAAAAATATAGGTATGAAGTTTCAGAGGAAGGCTAGAGTTAAAAAGAAGGGATTTTAAAGTCTTTTATATTGTAATCCCATACACCTAATTAGATAAAACTGTCTCCAGCAAGAGTAGAGGGGAGGGGGAAGGTGTAAGAGACAATACTTTCAGTAGAGAACAAGGAAAGAGCAGTGCCATGGAGACTAAGATGGCCAATGCTATCAAGTCGTGCAAAAAAAGGTCTGCAATAAGAGAATGTACCTACTGATGAAAAGTTCAGGTGGATCTGACAGGAGGAATTTCATAGAATTAAAGTCTCAAGATACAAAGCAAGACAGGCTGGGAAATGAAGTGGCGTCAACTACTGTATGTCAGTCAGTGATTCTTAGACTTCCTAATTGACAGTCCTGAAGAACTCTGTGTGTGTGTGTGTGTGTGTGTTGTTTCAAATTTAGAGGGAGAAAGACACTACTAAGGGTTCAACAACTATTTTTTCAAAGATCTTAAACCCTAACAAAACACAAACAAAACCAAAATAACTATCACTTATGTTCAAATCATTGAGACAGACTGCATAACTCTCTAAGCACAGTTCTTCCAGGCAATGATATAAATCATGTTAAAGGAATTTTGAAAAATGGTTGTCCTGATTATTCCATAGAAATAATAACCAAAATATAGGAAATAGATCAGTGATTAAGAAATGTGTGTACATAAACATGCATGTAGGAACCATAATGGTAAATTGTTATGAAACTGCAGATACAAAATTTCATTAGGATATCAAGTGTTTCTGTTAAGGCTTGTTCACAATTCTAAACAAAGGTTATGCCAGCTTGGTTCCTAATTCATTATCATCCAAATTTATTTCCCAAAATCAAATTTGCAAATGATATAATAGAGAAAAAGCACCTAAGATGAGGAAATCTGATGAAAACTCTATTTTTATCATTTTTATTTCATATTTTAATCTGTTCAAAAAGTAATGAAATATAATGAAAATCAGTTGCTTTCAAAGGTTAACATATAAGAGAGGAAATTTCTTACTAATAGCCATTTAACTGAAAAGATATTCCTACAAGTTGAAGGCCAGTATTTCCTGTACTTGGCTATATATTGGAATTGCCTGAAAAGTTCGTAAAATATTGGTTCTATCCTCTGGGATGCTGATCCAATTGGTAGGAGATGTAACCTGGGCATTAGTATTGTCTAAATCTTCCTGAAGTGATTTGAATGTGTATAAAAATTTGAGAATCACTATTCAAGACTAAATATAAGCATATTTTATGAAAATAATTACGCTTGTTTAAAAGAGTTGCCAAAGGGCGTTCTAATAAGCAAAGACAGTGAAATGTATGGATAGAATGCAGGCTGGAGGATATACTTGGGTGCTTCGTGGATATACTTGGGTGCTTCGTGGCTATACTTGGATGTTTCGTGATCTAGTTATTCAAAACTAGATCAAATTTGTATTTTCCAACTGCTGTTTTTGTTTGTTTGTTTGTTTTTCAGGAATAGAAACTTATTCCATAACACCTTCAAGCCTGCAGGATGGCCCCTATATGACCACAGTTTCGCAGATGGGCTATACCGTAACTGAATCATCAGGCATCAGAACCCAAATCCTCTGCTCAGATCCAGAAACTTGATTCAGACATCCCATGGGGTGATAAACACAGTGAAAAATACAACAGGATTATGCATAAGCCAGTTCATCAATTTGCTTTCATCCAGGAACAGTTAGCTGCATAGGTCACTTTATTTTGAGTCACACACGCCTGGAGACTTGCGCATGAAAGGTGGTCTGGTAAGCAGAAAATTAGAAAGAAAATATTCTCTGCAGAAGGACCAAGAATAGCTGGTAACTTGAAGAAAGGTCACTTTCCACTCCAGGGATATTTCGTCTAATGAACCTTTATTTCCTCTAGTCATGAGAAATCAGAGAATTATCTCTTTAAAGTGTTGCTTAAATACTGCCAAATCCTTACTTTGTCTTTTCCCTTTCTGGACTCTGTTGACAGCTGCAGTGTTTATTACAAGTCCTCAATCTTGTTAAAGTCAGCTACCTTAACTTCCTCTCTCTTCTCCACCGATGGCTTCTACCCAGGATGCCATGGGCATCGTCAGGCAACTTTTCAGGACCTTTGGCACAATGCCTAAGAGCAAGCACTCAGAAATCCTATCGCCTAGATTTAATTTCTGATCATACCACTCACCAGCTTAATTAATTACATTCTCTAATCTTTAGCAAGTCTCATTTATAAAATGCAAACAATAATGATACCAATTTCTTATATCACTTGTGAGGAATCAATAACACATTCATTGCAAATAACACTCTGTTTGGCTCTGGTAGTAAAAACTATTCATTAGAATTATTAATCATTTCATCAAATCATCAGCTGCAATACGTTTTATTTTACTCCTACCATAAGTGACTTAGTTAGGAGAGTTAGAATAGCACATTTCAGAAGAGACAATAGGTGAGGCACAGAGGAGTCTGTAAAAGGCCACCCCTAATTCATAAGAATATACAACTCAGCCAAAAAGTAAGCCTTTCTTTCAGGTCTGGATACTTGCAAGATTTAAATATCCACTCATGGCTCACTCTATCTTCTTATTAAATGGTATCTCTCCTTTTGTGCTAGCACCAAATAACAGAAAGTGGTACATTTCTAGTAACTATTAGTAAAAGGATTCCAAAGAATGCAATCTAGAGAATACATTTTAAAGAAGATCTCAAATAGTCATCAACTAAAACATCATAAAAATAATAGGAAAATGTCAAAACATTAGCATAAACCACCTCAGATCGAAAATCATCAGTGTGATGTGCATATTAAGAAATAATATTAGCTCTATGAATCTATAAAATGACTTTAAAGTTGCAATATAGTAACCAACTGCAAGTTATTATGCAATAGAAATATACCCAAGAAAGGAAAACCATGAGCTTCCTGAAAAGGAAGTTCGATAGAGTTTTGATTAGAAGTATCATTAATGAAAGATTAGCACCCTAAAAGATTAATAACACCTGAGAGAGGAAAATTTCCTTTTATCTCTTTTGACTTTCTACACTTCCGTGTAGGTGTTAATTATTACTGAAATGGACAAAAGGTAAGAAAAGGTATATGAATGCGTTGTGGATTGAATCTTCATCCCAGTAATCCAACTTGGTCTTCACGACCCCCTTCATTTGAGCATCTCAGAAAATGCTTATGTTGTGACAAGAACTTTCCATGACTATTTCTGCACAGGAGGTAAATGCTGACAGAGTAATAGAATGATGTTTAGGCATTTTATAAGATGTTCTCTAGAAAAAGTTAAACTTCTAATGCATCCAATTTTGCATGAGAAGAAAAAATTATTCTCAGTAAAATCAGCACCTCTATATAAAACATCCATGTCAGCCCTCCCTAAGTATACACACCACCTTCAACTTTCAGGAGCAGGGAGGTTCTCACCAGGAACTAAGAGAGGGTTTATGTTCTCTCATCCCATTTTGAAGAAATATCTCAAATTAAATGGTACCTAGAGTCTGCAAATTTGCTAAGAGGGAAACTCCCAGCACCTATGTGAGCAGACCCTCTAGATGCCAACACGGTGTGAGACGTGATGCTGCAAACATGGCAAACACAGGCTGGTCACAACAGCTGTGACACTGCTTACCAGAAAACCATCTTTGTCTGTTTATTACACAGAAAAGTAAAGATTACTTGATCAATGGCAAGGTTTTCATCAATGCCACTCACAAAGAGCTTAAATGCAGGTGTTTTTGGACACTGCCTCCTAGTGATCTGTGGTGACTGGCATGACTGGCCAGTGCCATCCAGCACTGTTGATGGGTGACCTGCACTCTGTATCTGGGGTATCTGGGTCACTTCTGAGAGTTGTTAACTGCTCCAGATGATCTGGTACCGTCTCCCAGTGTTGCTATCTGGTCCAGCGTCAGGTGCTGTCCATTCTAACCTTCAGACGTTGCAGTGGTCTCATGCGTCACCCCCTCCCCACTGTGAGCACCTCAAGCTGTGGTGAGTTGCATCCTGGCCCACAGCTTGCTGGCATATCACAAGCTCCAGGTCGTCATTGACAAGACAGCACCATCTTAGATGAGCTACTTTTGTTTGGGACTTTTAGACACTGTGGACACTATCTGGATAACAGGCCACTTGTGGACTTTGAAACTGTTTCCCGTCAGTTAAATAAACCCCATTGTTGTTGTTTCCTGAACTGAGTGTCTTGCGATTGTGCACATGGGTAAAGAACCTATAGACAGTGACCTGTCCCTCACCTGGCCACTGTCTTTTTGATGTTATAGCCACCACTACAGCTGTTTCATGACCAGGTCAGTATATTAGGGCCACAACCTTCCTTCACAGTGTGCCCACCTCTGTTACCACACTGTCATCTACCAAGGGACCAGTTTGGTAATGTAGGCTCAAGACCCCCCAGTGCTCATAATGCTCGACTTTTAATTATTTAAATAGACTCTACTTCTAGAATACTTTGTAGAGATCATTCCTTCACTCCATGGATTCAGGTAAGTTAGATGTCACTGGAAATACTGATATTGGAATAATATATTAAAACCAAAACCCAATGATCTTGTCAATCTGAGTTTGAGTCTCAGGTTTTCTAATCTGTGACCTTGGATGATTACTACTTCCCTAGGCTTAGTTTCCTTACTTGCTAAGTGGAGATAATGATGTTTATGTCACTGAGATTCTGTAAAGGTTAAATGAGGTGAGGGGTGTAGAGAGCCTATGATAAATGTTGATTAATGTTAGTAGTGGATATTAGCATCTTTTATCAATACTCCCTATTGCTTTACGAAGGCCTTCAAATTTCTCATCTTCCTACAAAAAGTGAAGTGATAAGCATTTTT
This sequence comes from Talpa occidentalis, assembly GCF_014898055.3. Lineage (NCBI taxonomy): Eukaryota > Metazoa > Chordata > Mammalia > Eulipotyphla > Talpidae > Talpa > Talpa occidentalis. The sequence goes on from NW_023601322.1 coordinate 7,832,428, forward strand.
TGTTCAGTTTTCGTTTTATGAAGACATCTTTTTACCACCGTGCCTAGCTATGGAGATGGTGTCAGGGAAACTGATTCCCATTTAAAAAACAAAAGTTAACTCTACTTTGTTCATATCTGGGTCTCATTAACCAAAATAAATCGATACCTAAATGCAAATAAATAGAAATAAATTATGTTAAGCATTATTAGTCTCAAACTGTACCCTTTAAAATCATAGCATATTGTTTGGAATGAGACGTAAACTAAATATCTTTTTAAATCATATGGTTTAAATTAAGACATCAGAGGATATACTGCAAATACTCAAAATTTCACTGCCCTCAGGAGAGCCAGAAATACATTTTGCTATGATTTGCAATTATGTAACAAAACCGAAATATTTATAAGCAATGATAACCAAACTAAAGACCAAGCATAATTTAAAAACATATTTGAGTAATACCTATCATCTCGCCATTGCTCCCCCTCCAAAATAAAAAAAACAAAAAAAAATGAATAAAACAGTTCTGGTTAACTCATATCCTAACGCAAATTTCACAAGAATAACTGAAACACCTAACTTTGCAGACGGTGGACTTTGGGGAACAAGACAGTATGGCCACGATGCACCTATGCCTACTAAGGGGCAGGGCACCTGGACAGTAAGGTGTCCTCATGGGAAAACATGTTAGACACTAAGGGGTTTGTCTATACCTGTTAGTCATTACTGCCATTTTCCAAATAGCCCTGTCTCCATCTTCCCAAAGGAAGAAGCCATGTGGCTTTTTATGTCCTGTGCACTGTTAGCCACATGAACATGCCTTTTAAATCCAATACATTGCAATATGACAGTGCAAGGCACTTTCAGAGATTTTGCTTTGAAATTACTACTGTCGTGATGGCTGATCTGTAAGCGGGGGGCCCTGAGTGTCTGCATGGAGCCTTCCATCCTGCTGACCAGCAGTGGGCATGTATAAGTGAAGAAAAACCTTGCTTATCCAAAGCACTGAAAGCTGGGGAAGAAGAAGAATATAGCTATGTAACTGCAGATGTATAATATATGTTATATATATTACATATACGCATAATACATAGAATACAAATTAGATTTTATAGAGAGCGAGAAATACATTTGTAAGTTATACATTCATTCTTTAAGAACGTATCTTAAAAACACCTGGAAGACTGAAGAACAGTGCAGGGATGAGGGACTAGACACAGGGACATCTTTGTGAGTAGATTATGAGGCTGAACAGGAAGGAGGACATGCAAACACATTCCTCAGAATTTGTCAGAGAAGCTCCATGTGTTGATACAAAAGCCAAAAAAAAAAAAAAAAAAAAAAGGCCAGGAAAAGATTCACTAAGCCAGGAGAGAGACAAAGAAATAGGGAGCATGATAAAGCCACACCAACAGAAAGAAAACATCTGGAAAGCATTTTATTCAAATCTGTTAGCTTTAATTATTACAAGGCAAGTGACACAATGTTGAATATGTTACTTCTTTTTTATATCCAGAAAGGCAGGTTTAGTATAAAAAGGGAAGGGAAGTAAAGGACACTTGCACAGACACAAGTGGGCAGAAAGAACTGCCCCTGAACGGGACAGGTTTGTGAACAGAGACACCTGCACAGTCACACAGGAGGGCAGTCTTGTGGGGGAGCTGCCTCTGCTGCTTTGCAAAGGGAGAAGGTTTTAAAAAGAAACACCTGCATCATCACATGTGGGGAGTACTGCTGCCTGCTGCATCTTCTTACCTTGACAAATACACACTCCTATGGACAAAACCATGTTTTCTATTTGACTAAAATTTGGAAAAAAATGTAAGTGGAGTGCATCTACTCTGCATACTTCTCAAATGGCAGCTGCCGATGAACTTGCTATCTTTGGCTAACTAATAAAAACAAAGACCATTCATAAATGATTAGGTGTTTATTTTGTAAAATTTGTTTAAAATGATTTCTACTTTATGAAATCACTCATTTTGTTGTTATTATCAAAATTTTCAGATAGGTGGTATATTGAGAATAATCTAGAAAAGGTTCACTGAACTCTTCTGATCCACACTTGTTTTTGCCCAACCCTCAAGCTAGGAAATTTTTGTATTTTAAATTGCTAAAAATAATTAAAATATTTCATGATACATGAAAATATTGTGATATTTAAATTCCAGTGCCCACAAGGTACGTTAGATTGGAAGTCACCAAGCCCATTCTTGTACAGATTGTCCCTGGCTGCTTTGGACTATACCAGCAGAGTCAAATGTTTGTCTCACAACTATATAGTTATTATCTGCTATTTTACAGACAAGTTTGCTTCCTTGTTTGATCAAAAGGATCAAAAAGTAGAATGCAACCACATGCAAATACAAAAATATTTATTTTTGTAGAAAACCATAAATGAATGAAAGTATTAAAAATGTTCTCTAAAAGACTTAAATTATCTATTAAATTTAAATGGCACACTGAAAATTGATGTGTACAAATATCCAAATTAACTTTAATCTGGCTAAATGTTATATTTTTAATGTAATTATATTACATTAAATGTATCCATTAGAAAGAAACTATCTTCATTGAATAGAATTCTAGTATTTAATATCCATCTAGTTACAAAAGTAAGGCAAACAATCAGTAACATTTTTCCAACACATTGTGTCTGAACTTAAAGAAGAGTGATATGAAATGCCTGGTATTTTCTACCCTCTTCCACAGACATAAATAAGTGATCAAATAATGTGAATTCTGCCCTACTCATTTGTATTCCAAGCTCCCTGATCCATTTTGAGTTGAATTTTGTATACGACTTCAGGTATGCCAATCTACAATGTATACAACAGCATCCTCAAAGAAAGAATTATCTGAACCAAACTGTCAATAGTGCAGAAACTGAGGAACACTGATTTAGGTGATGACAGTAGAACAGCATGGCAGGTAAGTAAGGGACACGTGGGAAGATGTTGGAACACAAAGCTCAAATGCTGAGTAATATCAGGGAGGAAAGGAAATTTTCACCTATCCCTGGTTCCTTCCCTGGTAGCTGAATAATCAAAGTAATGATGACAGATTAGTAAGAGAAACATATTTAATAATTTTCACATGGGACATCTACACAAAATGATACCAAAGCCACTGGAATGAAATGGGGACACACAAATATCTACTGGGCTAAAGAACGGGACAGTGGCCTGGTCCTGCAAGGAGAGAGACTCATGATGAAGACCAGATGCTCTGTAATTAGATGTTTGCCCTGCTACATAGACAGTTTCTCCAATAGAAAGGTTATTTCTGAAATAACCCTAGTTCCCAATAAGACCCCAAATTTCATTCTTGTAGGTAGCTAAAGGAGCAGTAAAAGTTTCTTGGGAGCCTGTGGGTCTTGACTGACCTCGGCTCAAAATAGTCCACAGGATAACTCATGTGCTCATGTGGCATGTCTTGGGAAGACCTATTCTGAGCATCTTGGGGATGCCTAGGCTTCAGTAAGATTTAAATTTTAGTACGTCGAGGGTCTTGCATGGCATGCAAAGGAATCTACATGAAAGGGGTGCAAGCTACTGCTAGAGACAAAACTCATTGCAATTTATAGTATTAGGTCAGAGCAGCAAATAATATTAAAGCTCTGTGCTAAAGTTATTCCCTCTTTAAATCTCTTTTGATTTTCTTAATTGGCTTAGAGTAAATGTTCTAGTTTGTTGATAACATGCCTCTTAACACCTCACTGGCGTTCGGTATTATTTTTAATAAGCACCAATCTGCACCTTCTGTGTCATCCGCAAACAGCTAGAATTTAATAATATTGTCAAGTTTTCATTGCTTTTTTTTTAACAGCTGCATTCTGTTAATGTAAGTGAAAATGTTTTCCACCTGTAGTAGTTACAGAGCTTTTTCATTTTTAATCAATACAAGTTAAAAAGGGAAGTTGTTCTACAAAATCCTAAGTGAAAGGGTAGTAGAGATGGCAGGGTACAAAGACATGGGAAAAAGATGATGTATAAATGAGCTTTGGAAAATAATACCAAGATAACAAAAATGCATTTTTTTAATTCAACAGGGAAATAATAGGTCGAAATTTCAGAAAACTACTTTGAATATGGATTATCCATAAACAAGACAGACATACACAAGACAAGGAGAACAGGTAATAACTTAGGCAGAAAACCTGAAAATGGACACAATTCAGGATATTATGGAAGGTGAAAAAGATGATGTCTAATGAGGCAGAGAACATATGTAGGAGATGTTTCAGGAGGGGGGAAGGCTATTTCTGCAGAAAATAAAAAAGAAACCCACCAACCATAATTGGCGTTATTTGTGAAGAGGGAGCGTGACCATCAGACAGAGATGGTCTGGGACCCTGGGTTAAAAGAGGCTGAACATACCTATTTTTAAATATACATTTTTTGATAACTGAATGTCTCATTTTTTAACTCATCCACTGAATAATACCTTTGAGCCCTTTCTCTATTTGAAACATTGCTTTCCATCTACAACAATGAAGATGAGTGTTAGGAAACCTTCTCTTTCATAGCCAGGAAGACAGGCAATCGAGCAGATAATTAGAACGACATGTGATAAAGATCCTCAGCGCAGGCAGAGGGGGGAGGTCACAATAGAGGTCCAAGGAAGGGCAGGCAGGAAAGAGTAAGTTATAGGAGTTGAGCAGGGAAGGGGAAGAGAAAGCTGAATCCAGAAGCAGAAAGGAATGAACATGAGTTAAAAGTTCTGCGGAAAAAAGAGGATAAGAAATAAGAAAGGTATGTCTCTCTTGGTGAAATGAGGGAAAGTCAGTAGCTGGGGCACTAGAAGAGGTCACGAGGGGACAGGTTCAGCAGTGAAGAGTAAGTCTTGGCCATTGACAAATTTCTGAAAGCCTGTCAAAAGTTTGGGACATGATGTCAACTACAATGAAATTATTAAAAAATGTTGAGTCAGAAGGTGGTAACTTTTTCACATTTTACAAACTCAACCAGATCTGTTGAAATCCTGTGGATTTACCATGCTACTCTTATTTGGATATTTTAGAATTTTCCTCACCAAAGTGTCTGGCTTCAAAAGTTCTAAATGACTGAATATCCAGCAATGATCATTTCTCAATTCATCTACTTTTAACTGCAAATAATGTAGATAATTATAGGCTTCCCAAAGAATATTTTATATGAAGTTTTGCGTGAATTCAAGAAGAATAACAGCTATGTGTACTAGCAACAAGCACCCATTTCAATTCAGGATGTGCGGCAGCACTGCAGCTTTTCAAACGAGGCCTTTCACATGGGCTCAGGCGAATTTAAGTTTCACTGCATTGTGTTCTTTGTAAGTTAAACTCCTGTTGGATTTGGTCTTTTTCTCAGGATATTGGAGAAATTCGATATATTAAATTATTATGTTTTCAAAATACAGCTAAATATGCAGTACTTTGTCAGTTCCTCACGATGTGCCATTGTTCAGTTTGTATTTATTTTAACTGGCATCAAGTGCATTGTAACTCATTCTTATTCTTTAAAACCTGCCTTCAATACCTGAGATTGCAAAGCTAACTGTGAATTCTAATCGAACAAACTAATTGCACCTCTAGGTTATTCAATTTACCTTTGTCTTCCCCATTTAATTTTCAATAGGTGCTATTGTATTTGGCATCTTGTCTATCAAGTCAAAAACCTTCTCCCTAAATAACTGCCCTTGAACTTGAAGATGACAGAGATGGAACAGTGATCCCATGAATGGTAAATCTGCAATCACCATACAAAATTCGACTATGAAACATGCTACTATTTTTCATTAGTTCCCAGCTTCCAATTGTTACTCCTGCTAGCTCCACAAATATATAACATTGGCTCTTAAAGAAGTATCATTCATGGTTCTTTTCATAAGAAGCAGTACTTTAGCTCACTTTAATGACAATTGATTAGGAGAAACTCGTTCAGAGGAGCCCTAAATTAAAAACAACAACAACTTTTCAGGTGACAAACATGCATAACTCCAACTCCCAAAACTTAGTTCTAAAAAAAAAAATTAATCAACAAAAAAATCTCAGCTAGAACCACTGACTAAATTTGTCTGTGTGTGTTCACACCCATTTCGTCTCTGTAAATTCTGTATACTATCCACATTTTGTAATGTTCTTATGGTGAATTTTGCTAATCTCTTCGTGTCTAGAGACTTGGCTGTACATCACAATTAGCACCAATAAACAATAGCCCATAGAATGTTCGCGAAGGGTGTACTTTTACCACTTTACCCACCAAACAGCTATGAAATTATGACAAAGAACTGGGCAGCAGAAGTACGTGCTGTGTCTTCCAAAAGAAACAATGATTAGGGCCTCCCTGGTGGTGCAGCAGGTTGAGCACCGTGCTGTGAGGCTGTCCGCAGTCTCTGCAGCGCTGGTTCGAATCCCGGCCTGCCAGGAAGATTACCACATGGCACAGCAGACCTCTCCTGCCTTGCCTGCTGCTCCCCTCAGCAGTGTCTTTGGTCCGTCTGCCTGTTCTGCTCCCCGCTCTGTCTCTGGTGAATTCTCTGACCCTCCCGTACATCTGGCTTGTACCCCAGTTCTTGTGTGCTTAAATAAATAAATAAATCTTTAAAAAATTGTTAAAGAAAGATAGGTAGGAAAATTAATAGCAATAGGTAGGAATGAAGACAGGAAATTCAGCTAGGACATCCAAATCCATGAGCAGGCACCAAGTGAGGCTGTGGATGAAGATGAATTTAGCAGTAATTCAGTTAAGAAGAATATTCTAAGTCCCAACTATGGAAAGTGTTCTGAGTTCTTCACACAGAACTATCAGGAACCTGAGAGTCTGATTGGGAAGATGTAGACCTAACAAGTCAAACTCTGTCATAAGTCAAAACTCTGCCAGGGCCTCCCCGGTGGCGCTGGGGTTAAAGTCTCAGCCAAATCAATTTATCACCAGCCACTGTGGCATGAGTTCGATCCCTGGCCAGGGAGTTGACCCACATGGCACAGCAGACCTCTCCTGCCTCACCCGCTGCTCCCCTCAGCAGTGTATTTCAGTAGATCTGCCTGTTCTGCTCCCCACTCTGTCTCTGGTGAATCCTCTCACCCCTTGGACCTTTGGACTATACCCCAGTTCTTGTATGCATAAATAAATAAAAATAAATCTTTGAAACAATTGTTTTAAGTCAAAACTGCTTCTAAAGAGTGGTCTATGAACCACCTACATCATAGTCAAAATGGCTGCTTATTTCAAGTGCAGATCTGATCCCCAGTCCCATACTGGATCTACTGAATTCTAATCTACATCCCATTTTAAATATGCATTTTACTTTAGGCCCCTTGATGTTACAGATAGTACATTTAAAATCTGAAAAGCCCTCAAGAAGAACATGAAATAATCTTAAGGGGATACAGAAAAAATGCCAGAGATCAGAGACAAATGACTCCAAAAGAAAAATCAGCAAGGTCCCTAAATCTATAGGGGGTTCCAGGTAGGACTGACACAGTTGGTCTTACTGATGAAAAAATTTTAAATCAGGAAAAGTTCTTATGCAAGATATTATCACTACATCCACTGGAATTCAAGATAATAAAATTTCAACATCCAGAGATTTCACAAAGAAAGTAAAACACTACTAATTCTTTTTAAAGAAAATCTTCCAATAGTTTGGGAACTGTGCAAGTTCCTCTTTTGAGGGAGCTGAGAATATCTTTTTTGACTAAATACCTACCAAATCCCCAAATCTCATCTAATTGTTAAAGTTAATGTCAGTTCAATTGTTTTTGCCAGTTCTTGTTCAAAAAAGCCTTTCCTATTCCCAAAAATCTATAATTTTCCCCTCTGAGCCCTTGAGTTTTGGATAAAGATCAAATCACTAAATAGTATAAATTAGTCTCAGAATGTATTAGTGGCACAGAGAAACAGTTTAGGGAATTCTTATTTATGTTCAATATTTACTAATGTGCCTGGAACCTGAACTAGGGATAAAACCTATTAAACAAAGGTGCATTGAATCAACTAATCCAGAAACATTACTCTCTGGGGGTTGAAAGCACAAATATGATCTTAAATCTATGTTTCTCTTTATATTCCTATTCAGTAACAGAGAATTGAACAGGATTGGATCGGTCGTGTAGATAGAAGTATTAATTTTTCAAGTAGATGAATACTAATCACCAGGCAAGATTTTTCTATATAGGCTAAGTCATCTACTTCCCTATCTAACCAAAAACCAAAAACAACAACAACAACAACAACAAAAAAAAAAAAAAAAACCATCCTATTAAAACCGTAAGGAAACAAACACATGAAGAAAAACAAATGACATCTCAAATGACACAAATCAAAGAATGCTTCTCTCTCCATTGGGACAATTCTAGAAGAGATGGCTGACCTGTGTACATTAATAGACAAATAAATCCTACCTGTCTCCACAAATAGGATAGCAAATCCAAGCAGTGTCTTGCATTTATTTGAAAATAACTGATTTGTTTTCTTAAAGACCAGCCCTCTAACCCTCCAAGTCAGAAGAGTTTCCCAGGTCTTCAACCTTTTGAGTACAGAAGTCATTTTTCATCCGCATAACCTGAGAGAATACCAATTGCTCATTATGGTGCATACTGTCAATAAAACAGTGCTGTGCCAGCAGCAGCAGGCCTAGCATTCCTTCACAATCCAATAAAGGCTCATGGAAAAATCTAGCAAACAGATTATTCAAGCAGAAAACCACCACGTTATTACAGAGCAACTCAATGGCATGTCGAGACAAAAGCCCAGCATCTTAGAACATCCCTTCTCTGTGACAGACTCCTGTAAGTACAGTGTTCCCCCGAGTTCATCTAATATCCCTCTTGAAACATTGTGGGTGAGACAAATAGATAAGAGATCTTATGCTGTGTTTTGGTCATTTACAACTCTCATCTCCCCCATCTAGTAGTATATGGAGAGAAAGCATTGATTCCCTAGAGGACAAACAAGTGACTTCTGATTGATTTGCTGGAAAGTTTTCTACTTCAAAATAACTTCTGAACTAATCATTTGAAAAATTCATAGCATTCTGACTTGTAAATTTAAGATTTCCCTAAGATCCAGTCTGCCCAAATCACACTAATCACAAATTTAATACAAAGAGAAGTATTAATTTAAAAGTCTGAATAGTTCTCAACAGTGTGTGTGCATATTGACTCTGCATTATTCACTATTAATCTTTTGGATCATTTTCCTAAATTAATAAGAGGGAAATAATACAATTGTTTTTAATTTAATCAAACAAAATCTATTAATATACTCAATCTCTCTTGGTTTGCTTTTCTCAAAAGCCTTCAATAAACGAGCCTTCAATTATCCAATAATGGAAGAAATGTTTAAATAAACTGATACATTTATAAACCTGAATATAGTACAGCCTTTATATTTACCAATAATTTCAATAGCATAGATAAATGCCTATAAAACAATGTAAATATGGTCTACAGTGCATTACTGAATGTTTTTATCCTATATGCAAAGAAAGGACAGGAAAGGAGACAATTAAGAGAAAATACTAATGGATAAAAGTGATGAAGATGTTATACATTTAGATCCTGGTTATGGATGCATAATTGTGTGACCCTAATGAATTTTACTTTAATATGTTATGATGGTATGTAGCTATCTCAATAGAGATTCAAAATACAGATATGTTTCTTTTAAATAGCTGTTTAAAGTATCATTTACATTAAATAACTATGTAGCTTGATGCAGTTTGATAAACTGTCATTTTACGCCAACAAAATCATGATTTGAAATATTTTCTTTACTCAAAGTACTGTTTTGGGCTCCTTCCCAGTGGGTCTCCGCTTCAGCCTTCCGAAAGCTTGATCAGATTTGTCACCATGGATTAGATACTTTTCTCTAGAGCTTCATGTCATTGGAATCACACAATTTGTACTCTGTTTAGCTCAGCATCTTGCTTTTGAGATTGCTTATATCAGTGTTTTTGCACATCATGATACCTACGTCATTCATCTCTTGAATTCAGGGGATGTTTGAAGAGTTTTAGGATTTGGCTATTATGAACAAACGACTACAAATGTCCACATCGTCATATGTGTGTCTATATTTTATTTCTCTTGGGTAAGCCCTAAAATGTGGAATTAGCAGACTATATAATGGTTCTTTAACTTTTTATAAAACTATATTTTCCAAAGTTGTTCTCCCATTACAATCTAACCAATCATACAAGAGTATTCTCTTTGCCCCACAGCTTCTCCAACTCTTGGGAGTTGTCCTTATTTGTAATATTATTCATCTAAATAGCTGTGTCCTGATTCTGTGTGCTTAATTTACATTTTCCCAATGAATAATGATGTGCATGAACATGCTCTCATATAACGATGTATGTGATCATCATTAGTGGACATTCAAGTATTTTCATCTTCGAAGTATCTGTTCACACTTTAATTGGTCTGCTCTTATAATCAGTAGGCTGGCTTGCTGCCCAGTTCTTGGGTATCTGGTTAGCAGTCTCCAAATACCAAGAACTTGAGGATCTGGCTTGGTGGTGGTAAGAGCCATCTCACCTGGGGTCACACAGATCCTGTGGAAGTTCACGGACAACGGTGGAGCAAGTCAAGGGTATGAGGGTCTGGCTGTGTGGATCCATCCATGGCCAGACTGAAGCTAGAGAGCCCACCTGGGTTAGATTAGTCCTGCTTGATCTCTGTTGCCTTGTGACTTCTGTTCCTTTGCAAATCTTGCTTTACTCTCCTCCTCTCAAAGGTATTGATCCCCTGGTTAACATTCCAATCCCCACCTTCAGCATGGGCTTGTAGAAAATTGAACCTGCAATATGGACTAAATGTTTTTCCAGTTTTATTTAGTTTTTCTTGTGATTATTAAAAAGTAATTTATTTTCATTTATTGCTACATGAATGACAAATACCAAAATTCAGTTAGAATCATAACTGACTCTGACAGTTGAAAATATTACCACCCAAAACCACTGGGTAACCCTGCTATGCCAGCCCCTAACTGAAAAGTTCTTTACCCATAAATAATAGCACTTTTCAACCAACTGTGAACTGTTATGTTGAGTATGGCTTTCAATACTTACATAGCATGACAGCCTCTTGTAACACTCTGAAAAGCCCATTTTTTTTCTTTCCAATGCTACTCAGAATTCTTCACTGGTATGTGTTCCCTACCCCAGTAAGTAAACAAATTTCAGGCTTCAGTTATAACAAAACAAAACAAAAAGCTCTCCTGTTCTTTGCTTTATTTTCTGATAAAGCTCACACTTGAACCCTGCCCCATACCTATGCTCAGAACCGATTCCTCTCTGTCCGGTGAGAGCTCGGCCTGGCAGGCTGATCTTTATTTCCTAATCATGCTTCTCTTGCCTAACTCCCCTCTCTGGCTTTTGGTCTATGTTTTTCACTTAATCCTTCGGTGTGGCTCCTGGGAGCAATCCTGATTCAGATGCCTGCAGCCTGCCTGGCCCTGTGGCCTTCTTAATTTGGTGCTTATGTCATCACATGAAATGGCAGCATGTATCCTAGTAAAAATTATAGCAGCACTCTGCCATCTGCATACGATCACATTGTAACACAGAAGACGGAGTGGAAAAGAACACAGATTACAGACAATATGTGTAGGATTGCCGTGTATTAATTAAGCAAATGCGCTACCTGCAGCATTATTTAACGTTAGCAAACTCAATTTAATTGGTTCTCTAGCTCCAAGCACATCCTCTGCTTCACAATTAATGTCCAGTCTCTTAATCTTCTCAACTAAACCCAAGCCATAAAACCACAGAGAACGAACAGTGAAGGTCGGAGAAGATTCCAGCGTCCCAAAGGCAAAAGGAAGGAAAATAAGACAATTATCAGAATTCCAATCACTTGAAACAGAAAACACAGACAAATCTAACTCCCCAGGTGCACCCAAGCTTTCTAATCACAACTACACACGCAAGCATATCCACAGAGACATACATGTGTGCACACACAGACCAGCACATACGCACACGTGTGTTCTCTGTATCTCTTTAAGATCGAGGAAAAAGTTTCCTGAATTAGCTGGAGAGAAAACAGGATATTCAGAGGTGTCAAGGAGAATAATAAACAGAAGAAAAATGTCTCTTGCATCTAAAATGCATTTTTTGTTCCTTCTAGAGGGAGGAAGAGAGAGGCAAGGGGAGAGGCCCCTTCCCCAATGGAATAACCTTTATAAGGGCATAAAGAGTTCTTGGCACCACTGTTATTCCCTGAGTGCTGATCTCTTGCACTAAATTACCACCTGAAATTCCCTTTTTCTTTATCCTCCCTCTGCTGAGCCTCAGAGGTGAGTCTGGGTACTGCTGACACGGCAGGGATAGGGCAGGTGTAGCACAGGCAGTGAAAATGCTCCACGACCAGTGCACTTAGCACCGACCTTCATCCCCTCCTCTGGAGGGAAGCATCTGGTAGCTCAGCTCACAATATGGCGAGGCATTGCACACAGCCCCGGGACTTCTCTCCTCCATGTCAGAAACCCCCCGAGCCAAAATTAATGAGGGAGCAAATGGGGCATGAGGCCCATCTATAGGGATTCCCCCGAAACTGAGGCTCTAAGGCTTTGAGTCATATTAACTATGAGCAGCTTAAAGAGAGATTTTTTCTCCTAGATCATAATTTCAGGGACAGGTTTTCCTGGGTCATACAACGTGATTAGCCTCTTAGACTAGAGTTTCTTTGTGTAAATATCCACGACATGGGTTACACTTCGTTTTCTTTAGTTTTTGCTGTCCTTGGCATGCTGACTGGCTACTCTGCTTCTTTGACTTCTCAGTTGTTAGTAATGAGTGCAGAGAGCACGCCTATGTTCTGTGAGTCTCTGAGATTTGGTATTTTACTGCCTTTTGGACAAGAGTTACAAAGATCTCCTTCTACCCCGAGAATAAACTGGAGGAAATTTGTGACGACAATGAGCAGAGAGCAGTGAGTCACCTAAACCATGCCTGGTCACTGAGAGCTGAGGAGGCAGCGCTCACGACACTTGTTAGAGAAGAATGGAGGCAGCTGGGTCGTCTCCCAGGCCTGGCACCCACGATGTGCATCATGGCAATCTTAGGTCCATTCAGAAAAGACCGTAAATAATCTCAGAGCTTTCTGGAGCGGGCCGTGCCATAAAAGCAGTTCTGCTCCCATCTGGGAGATTTCCCTGAGAGAGACAAACTGTGGGAAGCCAAGCGAAGCCCTGACTGATAGTCAGAGGTTCTGGCCACTCCAGATCGCATCTGCAATACTGCCGAGAGTGACCCACTGCAACAGGAAAAGCTGAACCAAGGAAACGGAAGTAAACTCTTAAAAGTCATCCTCACCATTCTAGAAAATTCTCTCACTGAGGAAGAGCCTTGAGCAGTTTATCTTCATACTAAGGCAGGGAGGTTCTAGATGTGGGTGCGCTCCTGACAGCCCAAGTAAGCCAGGAGCCCCATGCAAAAAAACATGGACAGAAACGCTGATCCAAGGCCTCTAGAGAATGGTATCAACCAGGTAGACCCGACAGCCCAGGACAGCACTGGGCCCAAACACTGGCAGCTGGTTTGAGGGAGCCATGAGTTGCCACAATATTCCTCAAAACGAAGTCAACATAGCCTGATTCATGGTATGGCACCACTTTCTCCCTGTGAGGCACCATCATGCGTGTCCTCCGCCCTGATCTTAGCTGTTTTAAGGAGAACAGAGAGGACTGGGGAGGGGCAACATCACCTTGTCAATGAGGTTCATGCATCCAAGAGAGGAGGGAAAATCACACTGTTATGGCTTTGATGGATATGGGTGCCCAAAGCACGGTCCTCTCCAGACCATGGGAAGAAAGCCGCCTGGGATCAACTAATGGGGCTTGAGCACTGTGAGCTGTCGTGGTGTGAGGCATGGGATGAATTAAGTGCAGTGATGTGGTTTCTCTATCTGAAGCATGGGAGGAATCAGTGTTCTATGCATACAGCTCCCTGGCACAGAAAACAATGCCATTGGGGATTCTCCAAATCAGGAAAAGCCCAGGAAAAATGCACCATTGCTTCCCTAATCCCTCCATCAACTGCAACTCAAGGGGAGTCTGAATTTAGCATGAATACCTCCCCCCTCCAGTGTGCCAGCTTCGCTACATTCCTCTCTCTTGTTGGTGGGTAGGTCAGAATCATCAGGCTCTATCTGACTGTGGCGCTACCACACCACCACCTGCAAGGGCAGCTAATAACCCTGACAAGTTTCAGGTATATGCAACGTCAATGACCTGAGACTACGTGAGTGGATTCAAAGCACTTATTCCTCTGGCTGTGGTGGAGAAACTGCTGTCTCCCCATCCCCTGCCACCAGAAAGGAGGCCCAGCACCTTCTTGGACACTTAGCATTAGAGAAAACTTGCACTTCACATTGACATTCTCCTATATCAATCAACCCACAAATCAGCACCTCTTGTGTGGGACCCAGGCCAACAGTCTGCATCAAAAAAGCTACTTGGAAAACTAGGACACAGACTCCATCTGTGACTCCACAGCACTGAAAAGCTTTCGGAGTTATGAGTCTCTGTAACCGATGACTTTGCCGACTGGGCCTTTGTCAAAGGGAGGCAACCTCATGTAGAGACAATTCCTGGGTTTCAGCATCAACGCTGCCATGACATGACTGCCCGGGTCATGTCTTCTGCAAAGCGGTTATTAGTTTGCCATTGGGCTCTTCATGGAAGTGATTGCCTTGCCTTACCTTGCTTTGGATTAACTTGGACTTAAAGACAACAGGTAGGAAGGAATCAACAAGTCCCCCTTCTCAAATAGAAATGTCACATCCAACAATGAAGCAGACCCAACTCTAGCCCCATGACTCCATTTTACTTGAAAAGTGGAAAGAGCCAATTTGGGAGAAATTTCAGTGCCTGGATGGAGAAGCTGCTGGCTCCATGGAATCCTTGACTCAGAGAGGTCTGGCCTGGTTCACTGATGGTTTGCCTGTGGTGAAAACTCTGCCTCCGTTGGGCCTCTGCATCTGTTCAACCTCAGCGCTAGCAGTGAGAACAGATGAAGGCACACTCACTGTGGCCAGTGGAGTAGCACTCCCAACTCATGGCCATTTTCATAGTCCTGGCCAACACTCACCTTGCTGAAACTTGTTATGGTATCACTGAGGGTGGGGCACTTGCCAAAGCCTAGTTCTTGGTCTGTCACTTGGAAAAAGGACAGATTAGCAAATTAATGCTTTTCTCGCTGGAGTCATGAACTGCAGAAACTAATCACAGCTACTGATCAAACCATCTGGATTCTTCATGCAAATGCCCGAGTTAAGTGCCCTTTATCTGATGACACCAACTGAAGTCAAGCTGCTGTTTGAGCCTGAGTCACACAAACTACCACCACATCTCCCTGAAAATAGCAACACACCTCCATCACACGCTGGTTCCTGTGCCGATATATTGCTGTACTGTTGTGCCAGACTAGTACTTCTAAAAAGAGTTGACCCCCTGTCTGGGTGTGAGGCAACCTATAGTTTGTGAGGAAGTACACTTGCCTGCCCCCACCACACTTGCTACAGCATGTTTAGACGTCCCCTGGACATTACCTACTGTGTCCCATCACAGGTGACACTTCTGCAGGGTCTGATGTTGCTCACCAGCCTGACCAGTCAACTCAGGTCACACCATCATGGGCCATGAAACTAATCTGTCACGTGTCTAGAATAACGAAACATTTGCAATGTGATACTAGTGAGCATTTTATCACACCATCTACTCAAATGTGCACATTTTAACTACCCACAGGCTCCTGAGTCCTTGCCAGCATTTGGCAGTGCAGCCATTTTAACTTCAGCCATTTTAATCTGTGTGCGAGGACACCTCATTCCGACTTTAGTCTGCATTTCCTTACAGGCTTACAGAGGGTTTTCAGATGTTAGTCATCTGCATATTCTCTTAAGCATAATATCCATGAAGCTGTTCATTTTCTAAATGAAGTGTTTTTATCCTCTTGATTTCTGAGGTATTTATAAACCTTAGATACAAACACTTCTTCAGATATACAATCTGCAAATACATTCTCCTACTGTAGTTTGCATTTCTTATCCTCGTCATGAAGACTTTTTGAGAGAAAAAAAAAAACTTTTAATATCGATAATGTTCTATTTATCATCTGGGAGGCATGTTTTTGACATCATATCGAGATGCTTATCACATAGTCCTAGATCTTTAAATTTTCTATTTTATTTTCATTTGAAATGTTACAATTTTGCAATTTCACATATGAGTACAAGAATCACTGTCATGGAGGATAAGGTTCACTTTTTTGCCTAGAGATGTCAGTTACCTGAGCACCACAGGTTGAAAAGTTTACCCTTATACTGAATTGCTTGTTGCACCTTCATCAAAAATCAGTTAGGCATATATGCGTGGGACTATTTCTCATGCTTTTTCTCTTTATATATTTTGAGACTCTTGTATTGATACCTACACATTTGTAACTATTATATTTTCCTATGGATTAATCCTTTATCATCCATTTATGCCCCTCTTTGCCTCTAGCAATCTGCACTAACAGAGACTTTAACCTAATTTGATTGCCATTCCCCTTAAAACTATTTTATAGCTGCTATTGTGTTTTTGGACACCCTCAAATCACAGGTCAATACACCTTTATCCAAAGAAAATTATATATTAGTCAATATTTCCAGAAATATAAGAATTTGTATTTCTTTGTATAATTTTCTCATATAATACATGTCTTCCAATTGTTTGGCAAGACTTCACATAATTAAAGAATGAGTGGAGGGGGGGTGTTTAAATCTCAAATGATTCAAAAAGAATCTTTGTCTCAGCAATGATCACTGGTTTACTGATGCCTTATTGATGATGTGGCAGCTACCCCATGATCTTGCTAATTTTTCTTCATCACTACAAAAAGAATGTCCTATTCTAGGCAAGTCTATGTGGAGAAAGGATGGTAATCATCCAGGAGCATTAGGTATCTCATACCATAGGAGCACACGAAACATGACCAATCCTCTCTTAGTAACTAAGCAAGCAAGATAGAAACCACATAGGTGATAGCGGGGAAAGTCACAAGTAGAACTCTATATTCTAATAAGATGTAATTAATAACAGCAGCTCTAAGATAAACTAATATTTATGTAATAATTCAGAACTTGAACATCATTTTCATAAATTAAATTATCCTAATAAATCTTTTATTTTGACATGTTAAAGATGAAGGAATTAACCTTAAATAAATTTAATTAGAGCCTCCCTGGTGGTGCGAAGGGTTAAGCACTACATTATGAATCAATCTGCAGCCTCTGCAGCACAAGTTTGATCCCCGGCAGGCCACGGAGCAACCCACATGGCACAGCAGACCTCGCCTCTCTCACCCGCTGCTCCCCTCAGCAGTGTTTTAGTAGATCCACCTATTCTGCTCCCCACTCTGTCTCTGATGACTCTTCTTACCCACCCCCCCGCATCTCTGGCCTATACCCTAGCTCTTGCATGCATAAATAAATAAATCTTAAAAATAAATAAATTACATATTTTAATTACATATCACATATTAATATGTAATTCTTAATATTAAGAATGATCAAGAGCTAAGCAAGTGAAGATAAGCAGAGGTCAAAATAAAAGCTGATAGGATTGCTGGTGAATGAATTCTTGGAAGTGATCAGCTTTATATAACTTAGCCTTGATTTAACGGTGATGGTAATTTTTTTTTAATATTTTTACCTAATCATAAAATCTGACCCACCAAGTAAAAATGAAACCTCAAAATTACAATAAAATATTTTTAAACTGTAAATATAAAAAAAATCATGTTGCTAGATGTATGTCCTTTTCCTGACAATTCAAGTATTCGGAAATCAGTAACATGGCGTATCTGTGTTTTCTACATGACAATACTAATTACTAAATGGGAAAAAAACAAAACAGCTTAAAAACTTTTGAGAGAAGGATCATACATAGAAGTTGCAATAACTAGTTTAAAAATACAACAAAACTCAGTATGTTATTAAATATTTAGCTTTTAAACACCAGTGAATTCTATGAAGATAGCATACTCTCTAAAATTTACATTATAGCCTGAAGACTTCAGTATCTGAAGTAGTTTGACTGTCCTAAAGTTTTATTTACTTTACGAAGGTCTAATTCTGTCCCTCAAAAACATTTCAATATTTTAATACCACATCTTAACAGAACTTTCCCCAGTGGATGGTTTGACATGTGACGAATTCTATCAACGTGAAAACATTTAAAAACTAATTTGAGTTTTGGGGATAGTAATACAGAAGACAGTGATGCTTCTCATGGTAGTGTAGTTGCCCTTCAAAGTCGTATGAACATTTTCAAAGTTATCACCATTCACAAGTTAGCACAGGCAGTGTTTTCCCATCTTAAAGCAGTAGTTTAGATGAGGATGTCTTACCACTATTAACAAAACATCTGTTGGAGGCTCAGCAATTAAGACAAATAGTTTCCTCTCTAATTGTTGAATGGGAAATGAACTTTAGGTTATTAAGAGATGCTCAGGCCATGACAGATACAAAGCTGAAGGGAGGAGGAGGAGAATCTGAGCAGAGGCAAGGACACGTTTCTGCCGTGAGCTGCTCTTGTTCACACTGTCACTGACAGTGAGCTAAGGTCAAGGCAAGACAGAGCTGGAACAACATGAGACCACGGGGTTGATGCTTTAGACAGAAAGGAAACAATTCAAGAGACCATGAGCTGATGTAGCACATTTCTCCGTTTCTCAATAAACTCTGAATAACCCCAGGGTGATGGATATACTAGTGATGACATAAACCCTTTGCACTGAATGTCCTGTGTGTGTGTGTGTGTGTGTGTGTGTGTGTTGATCCTCTCTCAGGCTTAACAATTCTAAAATGTATTTCATGTGCTCTCCAGTTTGAATCACCATTAAATTTTATCAATGATGTCACTTAATGATCTCAAATGATTTAAATCTTTTTTTCTAATAATTTAATATATAGTGGTTTTAAAAGATAATCGCTACTAAAATGCCTCATTTAAATCTCTCTCTAAGAGCTGCTCTGTTAGCACAGGGAAAGTCAGGGCTTAATTCTGCAGTCTCATGATGGACAGAGAAATGAGCTAGGTTTTCCACATATTCTTACCAAACTGTTCCAAGTACTTAGAAGTTGCAATGCAGACCTAAGTTGGCAGTTTAAACTCTCCTGACCTCGTTGTGACTTTCCTGAAGTGAGCTCCTTCAATGTGACCAATGACAAGAGAAATGGTCCATGCTGGATTGATATTAAGGCTCACCTCTTTTCAATTCTTTTTTCAGTAGTCTCAGAGGAGGGAAAGGATCAGACATGCTCCTTTAATTTTGTTTCCTGGCAATTAACTCCCAGAATAACACCAAATAATTACAACCATAACACTGCAGAGAAAGTTAGAGTAGCAGTAAATGTTACGAGGCTGTGAACTTTGACAAACAAGCCCCCATAAATGTGCCAGGGCAACTGCTAGGCACCTGGTAACACGTTCTGCATTAATACTCCAAGGGTTGGCGAAGGCTGAGGGAGCAGCCAAACTGCTTGAAGTATGACACTGTTAGCAGCAGACAGGAGCAAAAACACTCAGAGTTCATGAACAGTGAAGGAAACACTACTGCAAGTTAAATAACTATGCATTTCTCTATTCATTTATTTTTAGAAGGAGAGAGAAAAAAAGAGTATTCTTCCTGTGTTGTTCTCCCCAAGGGTAGACACAGCATGGCCCCAAGTTCCGGCATGTGCTGATGAGTGGCGAATGATGCTTTCTGTTTACTAACTGAAGGCTGGGTATCTCTAGTTCCCCAATGGCTCATAGACACCCTGAAACACTCTGTCAGAGGAACCAACTCCACTCACCCTAGTGCATGCAGGATGAAGTTTCTGCTTGTTAAAAAAGCAAACATTGGCGCAGCGGGTAGAGCGCCATGCTGTGAAGCTGTCTGCAGCCTCTACAGCATGGGTTCAATTCCCAGCCAGCCAGGGAGAAACCCACATGGCACGGGAGACCTCTCCTGTCTCACCTGCTGCTCCCCTCAGCAGTGTCTTCAGTCCGTCTGCCTGTTCTGCTCCCTGCTCTGTCTCTGATGAATCCTCTCACTCTCCTGAGCCCTGACTCTAACCCAGTTGTTGTACAAATAAACAAATCTTTTAAAAAAATAGAATTCTTAACAAAATAAAAATAAAAAGCAAACATTGTTTAAAAATGAACAATGATGTAAAATATATAAAAATAAATGAAAACAAAATAAAATAAAATCATCAAAAAAAGTCTTCACTCACTAAAGCAATTGGTTATAGAAAAAGTGGCAGTCACGTAATTTTGGTTGATATCAGATGTGATACGAAGTAATTTGAAAATGAATCCTTTGTTACCTTGCTGAATTTCTGTCATATAATATTTGCGATAAATACAGACACACAACCAAAATAACCATCAAATCATAGGAAATGGGTCACCTGACCTTTCCTCTAATCCTTTGGTTTCTCTGTGTCCTAGATACTCCGAAGTGATTAAGCCCCATAATGTCATAGAACAGGTCTGGCATGGAGCCAGAGAGAGATACCAGAAACATCAACCCAATTCTGAGAATAATTAAAATTCAATTAAATGAACCATTATTTAACAAAGTTTCCCAAAAATAATTATAAGTCAATCCATTTATAAAGTATCTCAAGACTACCGGAAATTTATATTCCCTCTTCTACCTCTCTGTAAATGAGTATGAATGTATGCTTGAATATGTATCATCTCTTAATATGTGTCTATTCTAACTATGATCTGCTTCTAACTATACACAGAAATATATCTACCTATATGTCTACACATATATATGCACACACAAGTATGCATACATTTGCACACACACACATACGTCTCATGTACTTATAGCTACCTTAGGCCAAAAACATTCATCAAATTTGCTCAATACCATTCTCTTTCCCTTAGCCCTAAACTGACTTTATTAGCTAAATCAATTTAAACTATCATGCTTCTTTAACTGTTTTCCTAATTTACCCATTAATCGGCAATTATTTCTAATTCAGAGGGTGAGAGTTGTACAGATGAAGAGAGTATTTTCTCTTATCCATTAGCTACTATGCCTAAATCAAATATTCTGTATACTTTCAACCTATGCATATAGTACAGATTCTACTCACTCATGCAGACCAACCAAATCCCAAACCTTGATGTATCTTTTCTACCACATTGAGGTGGTCTCCTCCTGGACCATCCATAGCCTAGCAACCACTCATAGACATCCCCATGTGAGCAGTTCTTGCTCTTCCCTATTGCGCTATACGTTTTAAGATATTAATTGAATCACTACTATGCAATATGCAGATACAGCTCACTTACAAACTGTCCCCAATGCATGCACAGCACATATACACGTTCCCACACAATTACACATATTGGAGCGAAATCTCTTTCCAGCTTTCTACCATAATTGTATTGTAATTTTTTAAATAAATATTTGACATTAATATTATGCTGGCTATCCACGTGAAGTTTAAATTTGAGACATACAGAGATCTGGATAAAATTTCTACTATGTTTCTCCAACTTGGAGTTGACAGTTATCTTTCAGTCTACTCAGATATCTAAAACCAATAACTGGTCTCCATTGGATTAGTATTTTTTTAGTGTACTGGTTTTATTTATCCTTGGCATCTTTTCTTAGGCATCCTCCATCTTCCTCCCAAATTGAACCCCCAGCAGGTGAGCCATCATACTTGAAGTTCATTTCTCTGTCATCCTACAACCGTCTTTCATCTACAATTTTGGATTTCTTATTTCTTGTCTCTCTCCCCATGTTTCTTAATTGCTGCTTCTTAATTTCTTACTCTTTTGGTATATTACTTCCTCATTATCATGTTCAGAAAGAGCAGGAGATAGTTTCTTAGATGATATATCTAAAAATGTCTTTAGTTTATCCTAATACCTGACTGAAATTCTGCCCAAGTATAAAATTCCAAGATGGAAATTATTTCTATTGAGAAGAAAGTCAAATGCCACTCAGGTTTATTATACAGTTGGTATTCTAGAAACTGAAGCTTGCAGATTCTTTTTTGTTTGTTTGTTTCCTTCTAAAATTATTGAGGCTTTTCCAGAATATAATTTGTCTTGGTCCATGTGCACATACAGAGAATGTTTATTCTACTCTTGTTGAGTGGGGTGCTTTATAAATAGAAATTAATTCAATTACTTGGCAGTGTTTTTCAAGGAATGACTAATATTAATGTATTCTTTCACACGGTAGTTTTAGACCTTATGTGTAGCCTTCTAAGGAGTTACAGCTATTTTCTGGCCATTGAACAATTTTAATCATTAGAAAAATTCCTAATTAAAACCAGGTGTAAGAATCCAGAAAACTTCTTGGCTTTGAAAATAGATTTTGTGTGGAAAACAGATCCAGTAACATAAGATGAGGGCAATCTTTACACTACCAGTAAATTAACATTTACTGTAAAAGCAATTGTACAGACAAGAAGTCAACAGAAAAAAAAAGTTACTTTTTTAATGACTCTACTGAACAAAAATGATATAATCAAATCATTTTAAAAGGCTACAGCAGCTGAAGGAAGGTGGAGGTGTGTGCTCTCATCCTTACATTATTCATCATGTCTATGAGAATATGAGATATTTTGTTAAATGACTTTTAAATTCATAATACAGTATGTCTATAACACTTTTCTTTTTCTAACAGATTTATTGGGGAATAATTTACATACCTTTAAATTTACCCATTTAAGTGTGTAGTTCAGTGAGGTCTGGTAAAATATAACGGAGTTATCCATCTATCAACAGAATCAAGTTTAAGATTACATCTATGATCCTAAGTCATTTTCTTATCCACTTTTATAGTCAATCCCTACCCACATCCCTGGCCCCTAGCAAGCATCAGTAGACTTTTTCCCTATAATATTACCTTCCCCAGAATTGGGTACATATCAAATCATATGTTATCTTGTCTTATGTGTTTGACATTTTTCACTTAATATGTTTAGGATATTTATTAATACTGTTGTGTTCACCATTCATTACTTGGGAGAACTCAACTCAAAGCCACCCGAGTTAAGGGTGTGGGGGTGTCCCAGCAAGAAGGGCACATCATGTATCCAATTCAGGGATAGCACATTATGCCTAGACATTTTCAAATTTGTGGTCTGCCTTCTCTGAAAATGGACACCACTGTTTTAAAATAATTTTGTGCAGCTTTGCATTTCTTATTTTGTCAAGGTTAATGACCTCAGGCTGCCAGAATCAGCATCCATAATATATTTTTATTTTTACAAATTACATTTGATATTTATTCATTCATTTCAGCAAAACAATGTCTAACTAGGCTCTTGATTTAAAAATTAGGGGATAAACAGTGTTGGATGGCGACTGAATACACTACCCCAAATATTCCAATTTGGCATAAAGATCCTTTGGAATAAAAGGCACTTGAAAACCAGCAGATGCATGAAGGGCAGGCAACTTGATTTTCCTTTTTCCTCTTAAAGCAGTGGATGAAATGCCCTGTGAAAGATGCCCTGCCCTCCCTACCCATGGAGGGAAGCACATTATCGTAGGCAGAGACGAGAGAGTCGTGGCTAACAGGGCGCATGCACCTTCCCAGTCAGTTCCCATGATTAACTGTCCTCATCCAAACTCCTTTGTGTCACATTTTCTAATTTCCCATCTCTTTATTTAACTTAGCACAGAAGCGTTTCGTTCTAACTGCTTCTTTGCATTTTCGCTTTCTTACAGGGTTCTCATGTACACGTAAGAAGTCTGTATGCTTTTCTCTTGGGATTTTATCTTGGGTAAATTTAAATTCTCAGGGCCAACTAGAGGTCCTAAGAGGAAAAAGTAAAGTTTTCCTCCCCTAGATACATAACTGGATCCCAAAACATTGGCTTTCCCTAGATTAGGGACCCCTGATCTTGCAAGTGATAGGAAAATACCTCTACCCATTTCGCTACATTCAAGATCCCCAAAGAGAATTTTTTTTTTTTCATATCCAAATGCCCAGTCTTTTTATTGTTTCAAAGATGGAGATTTCTAAATCCTACCTCAAATCTGGCTTCTCCAGAATAAACAATGTGAAATTAGACCTGCAGCTAAAGAGAATATACGATAATGCTCTTCTAGACTAAATGTTCCCAATTCTTCAAAATCCATCTGTTGAAGCCTTAACCCTCAAAGTACTGATATTTTGAAGTGAGATTTTGGGAGATAATTAGGTTTAGATGAGGTCACAAGGGTGGAGTACTTATAATGGGATTAGAGTCCTTATAAAAAGAACAGATACCAAGCACATTTTCCCTCTCCTCCACCAGAGGATAAAGGGAAGAAACAATGAGTGGTCTGCAAGCCAGGAAGAGAGCTCTCATCAAGAACTGAATCTGTGGTCAAGATCTTGAGATCCTGAACTTGCCAGTCTCCGAAACTATGACAAATAGATGTATATTATTTAAGCCATCAAGCTTATAATATCTTGTGATAGCAGGCTGAGCTGATTAAGAAGTAGCTATTGGGCCTCCCCGGTGGCGCAGCGGTTAAGCGCTGGGTTGCGAAGCTGCCCGCAGCCTCTGCAGCACCGTTTCGATCCCCAGCTGTTCCCCGGCCACCGGAGGAGGGTCCTGCATGGCGCGCAGACCTCTCCTGCCGCCCGCTGCTCCCCTCAGCAGTGTACTTCAGTCTTTCTGCCTGCTCTGCTCCCTGCTCTGGCTCTGGTGAATTCTCTCACCCTCCCGCGCTTCTGACTGTACCCAGTGCTTGTATAAATAAATAAATAAATAAATCTTAAAAAAAAAAAAGTAGCTATTGGGGGGCCTCCCTGCTGGTGCAAGGGGTTAAGACACAACCTATGAAGCTGTCTGTAGCCTCTGCAGCATGAGTTTGATCCCCAGTAGGACAGGGAGCTGCCCACATGGTGCAGCAGACCTCTCATTTCTGGCCCACTGCTCCCCTCAGCAGTGCACTTTGGTCCATCTGCCTGTTCTGCTCCCCACTCTCTCTGGTGAATCCTCTCACCACCCCCACACCTCTGGCCTGTACCCCAGCTCTTGTATGCAGAAATAAATAAATCTTTAAAAAAAAATAAGAAGCATCTATTGGAGTCATACTGTTCCAACATCATTAAAATTACTGACATCATCTGTCAAGCCCATGGAATGTGACTAGAATGAAGAATTGGCTTGGTTTCTGCTACAAACATGAGTGCATATCTCTATCCACAGAACTTTTAAACCTGGAGTACAAGACCAATCAGTCATTTTATATTCCCGTATGAAAATACCACACCAAATTTATCAGGTCATTAAACTTTACATTTTCTGATGTATCCACTGCTCTAGAACACAAAAAATGCTCAGTAATATATCTAGATTTGGACAAATACCAGTGCATGCAACTTTACATAGCTAGTTCACTCTAGCATTTCAAATACTCAGCAAAAATTTTACCTCAAATTTTCTCTCTAGTGTGGCCTTCAATCACTAAGCATCAACAGTTTATAAATGCCTGCCAACAATGCAGGGCTATAAATTTAATTTGGCGGATTTATGGGCATCTGTTATTTTTTTTAACATTACTTGAGAAATTGCAATAAAATATAAACAGTTTATCTAATTTTTTTCAATCTTTCCTTTTGTGATAAACTACTAAATATAACTAAACTACCATGAGATATCCATTACCATGGATCAATGCAAAGTCATGGATATTGATGCTAATTTTTTTAATTTTTTTTAAAGATTTATTTATTTATTTACACAAGTACTGGGTACAGTCAGAAGCGCGGGAGGGTGAGAGAATCCACCAGAGCCAGAGCGGGGAGCAGAACAGGCAGAGTGACGAAGTACACTGCTGAGGGGAGCAGCGGGCGACAGGAGAGGTCTGCGAACAGGCACTGCAGAGGCTGCAGGCAGCTTTGCAACCCAGCGCTCAACCGCTGCACCACTGGGGAGGCCCATGATGCTAATTTTTAAAGCACAGATTTCTCACTTAGAAACAAATGTACATGACTCAAACACTGATAATAAGAACAAGGGACTTTTAATGCTATTTTCTGTATTGTTTTAGAGTTATCAAGTTATCAAGTATGGCTATTAGCTGTGCCTAACATTTAGCATTATGTTTTCG
Organism: Talpa occidentalis; assembly: GCF_014898055.3. NCBI lineage: Eukaryota > Metazoa > Chordata > Mammalia > Eulipotyphla > Talpidae > Talpa > Talpa occidentalis. The sequence continues at coordinate 7,858,518 of NW_023601322.1, forward strand.
TGCCTCTAATTATTTATATTCTGTCTTGACTATATTCAAATAGAATAATTTGTTGGTAAGTTTACTAACCAACCATTCATATACTAATGAATATCAATCATCACAAAGTATACATTTTGTGTATGCTTGTAAATTATTATCTATTTCATCAATAAAACAACTACAAAAACAAAATGACTTCACTAAATACTTTTTCACATTTCTTAACAATTCTGGTGCTAACAATTTCTATATTATCTCATCTTCCTGGAGTTAAATGATACTGTGATGCCTGCAATGTCAACACACTGACACTATAACAAAGCACGAGCAAGGAAGTTAATTTTAGAATTTGTCTCCATTTCTGAAATGTGCATATTGATCATTTTTAATGCCACATTTAATTTATCCTGGACTGTAAGTCACAGTAATCCCATGAATACAGTGTTTTCAACAAAACGTAATCAGTGAAAATATTTTAATAAAGTCACATTTTTCAAAGTTCTCAAAACCTGAATCTTCATGTTTTGTTCATCTCATCATTTGCCATTCCATTTTCCAGACAAGAAAACAGATTCAAAGGTTTAAGAATTAAAATATATTCAGTGTCTCTACCTATGAACCCGTAATGATTTCCTGTGCCCCTGCCTCTTATACTGACTCTGTTAAGTACAACTCACTTAAAATACTGCCTCATAAGAGAGTAGGATCAAAACAGGGCTGGGAAAGCACAAGAGAAAGAGACCATGGTGATTTGGTTCACAGGTAAATGGGTAGTGGGAATTTCATGGGGATTATAACTGAGATGAAAATGCAAACATTGTACAAAAATGAAAAATAAAGTAAAAAATATATAAAATAAAACTATAATTTAAAAAAATTGCCTCATATCCAGGCTGAATCCATCATATTTATCAGAGTTCAGACTATTCACTATGAATTAGTTCCTTATAAAGTAACCTCAATTTGGAAAGATTTTTCCATAACTTTCAAAATGATGAGCTGGGAGAAGTTAAGAAAAAATAATCTAACATTAATACACATTGGAATTTTTTTAACATAAGAATTCTATATATTTTTTTTTTGTTTCATTAATCCAAAATTCTAACTGTGGTATTAAAGCCAGGTTTTTTTAACCAAATTAATATTTTATATAGTTTAATATCCTATTAAAATTGTTTTCTAATCACATTGATTTGAGGAATACAAGCAAGTTAATAATTTTGAAGCCTAACAGATTTTTTTTTTAGTTTATATATTGAGATTTATCTCCACTATCACTCCATGCACAAATATTGTTTAATAGAATCAGTAACAAATTACATAGCTAAGAACTGAAATTAATGCAACTTAGATACATAAAAAATGTAATTTTAATGGAACAGCAATAAACTAAATGAGGCTAGAATCAAATGCATATGTTCTGTTTGAATGTCACATCTATACAATTAACAGTAGAATTGATATTACTGTTTACACGCTGGTCTAAAAAAGTCCACTATTGAGGGTAGGGAGAGCTACTAGAAACTGATCATTTCACAACAATTATATTTTTCTGAAATCATAAAATTTAAACATTTATTTCTTCAATAAAGGAAAATATCTAACATTGATATAAATGTCATTGTAGTTATCTTATAAATACCTGCTTCTAAAAAAAATTTATTTGCTTTGTCTAAAGAAAATAGCTTCAGGTTTGACAATATATTTACGCTACTATTTGATCCTACCCATCTTTAATTTAAGGGGACATATCGATTATAACTGGGTTGTCAGCCATCAATGTTCTGACATAAATTGTGTGATTTTTTTTTCCATCTGAATACACAACCAAGTCTTTCATAGAAATGTTTGTATCATGTCTACCAAGATGAACAAGATCTAAAAATATTTCTTATATTGGAAAGATAACTACTCAACACTTACTTATCTAAATTTACATTAATTAACTTAAAAATGGGTATTTAAACTAATTCACTCTTATAAGTTGTGTTAAGAAGCCAAATCACACATAAATGCAATAAGATCTTGAGATAACACTCACGATAATGAATACTATGAGTTCAGAGTTAAAGTAATTGACAATTGGCTCCCAAATCCTGAGAACGGCAGGCAGGCTAGCTGTGCAGCCATGCTTGGATCATTTAATTAAAGCCACAATAATACCATTCTGCATTTTAAGCAATTGAATTGTTTCAGATTCTAATTATGTGTTACATGGTATGGTGTTTTACTGGAGAGAGAGAGAGAGAGAGAGAGAGAGAGAGAGAGAGGGAGAGAGAGAGAGTTTGAGGTTGATATCTTCATTGCATATAAATATTTTCATAAATAAGTTATTTTACAAAGTCTTCTCAGACATTTAAAATAGGCAATGAGGGCCTCCCGGGGGGCGCAAGGAGTTAAGACATAATCTATGACGCTATCCACAGCCACTGCAGCATGAGTTTGATCCCCAGCCAGGGAGCAACCCACATGGCACAGCAGACCTCTCCTGACTCGCCTGCTGCTCCCTCAGCAGTGTATTTCAGTCGTTTCTGCTGTTCTGTTCCCCACTCCGTCTCTGGTGAATTCTCTCACCCCCCCCACACACACCTCTGGCCTGTACCCCAGTTCTTGTATGCATAAAAAAATAAATCTTTAAAAAAAAAATAGGCAGTGATTGAGAAGACAACATAAAGGAACATTCTGGGCAGCAGTGCTGATAATAGTCATTCACGCCAGGGATAGTCCCAAATATACTTTTTTCAGTTTCATTCCAGTTTATGTACTTCCATCATTTCATTCACTTTTAATGTTTCTGGTAGAATACATCATCCATGATTATTTCCCTGATAGCCCCATACACCCTTTTATATATTAACTTCCGAGGACAGGGAACTGACTTCATGAAAAGCAAGACAGTATAGAAGATTATGTCTTCACTTCAATATTGAATGCTTGTTTAAATCATTGAACTTGAGATTTCATAATCACATATGTAAAAATCAAATAATAAACCTGCCCTAGTTCTCTAGCTTATTGCAAATGAAATTTGAGCGTGAAAAATTAATGAGTATGCAAATAAGATAGCAGTTTTTGTTTAAACTATAAAAAAATTTCTATCAACATAATCATTCAAAAAAAAAAAGCGCAAGTTCAAAACATAATGTTCTGTGTTATGCCTGTACGTGAAAGTGCCAGAAGCAGAATCTGCCTTCCAAAGCTTGTGGTCAATGACAGCCCTACACTTAATACTTAGCCCTCAGGAAAATATAAATATGTTATGTTACATTTGGAGCTATATGCTGTTCTGAATAAATGCATATTTCTATTATATGAATTAATGCTTATGTGATTGCTTAATAGGGGAATTTTTTGAGTTTCACTTGAGCGCTGGGTTGATCCACATGCAACTGGAAGTTAGATGAGTTTGCACAGAATTGCAGCTTCTGCTACAAGAGAAGACCTTGAATGTGGCTGCTCCCATTCTATTCACAAATGTTTCCTTGTCCGAAAAATGAATCCCATTATGGCCTCTTTTTTAATTTTTCAGAAGAGTTTGTATAGAAATATTATTTCTTTGAAAAGTGCTTTGTAGCCAACTAGTGTTTAGCTTCATGGAAAGGTTTTTAATTATAGGTTCAATCACTTAGTGTAACTCTATAGTCACAAATTCTAGTGTTCACATAGGTTCAAAAATAGAGTTGTTTGTGCACCAGTGCACAAAACAGCTTTTAAAGGTCTAAAGCTTCTTTGTGCATTTTTTTTATCTAGAACTATTCCATTTATCTACTCCATTCTTTCTTTCATAAAAGGCAAATATGTGTCAAAACTGACAAGTAAGTGATGTCATTCTCCATCATATTTTTTTCCTTTAAAACAAAGCTCTATTAGGTTATTCTTGGCCATACTTGGAAAAGATTATTTGGAGAAGTTTTATTTTTTTGAACACGATTTTTCCTTTATTTTTAACTTATTATCTTTTATTGTGGTAATACTGGTTTACAGCACAGTGTGTGATCAGGAGGAACAAGATCGTCCTCTTCAGATGTGTGTCGCCACACCAGGACCACGTATGTGTGTTAGACGTGATGTCCTACAAAGCAGCCTTAGGCTACGCTCACTCAGAACAAGGAAGAGGGAGAGAGGAAGGAGGCTGCACAGAAAGGGTGTGTAACTTGGCAAACAATTCAGCTCAGGAAAACAAAACTGCTTTCTCAGTTACCCAGGACATAAAACTATGTGAAACTGCTGTGCCATAATCTGAGAGGAAAAGAGAGAAACCTTATCTTTGATTCCTTGCTATCACTTGACTCTTCACTGCTCCAAATTTTCCTCAGAGAGAAAACCCTTGTCCTTCCAAAATATAATTCTCAGACTCTGGGTCATTGCTGAGATACTCAGAGGTTGTCTGCGTACCTCCAAACCGAATAACATACCTTTGAATAATGATTCTCCCTAAGTTAAATGTCTCTGCAGAGCATCAAATCTGCTTGGAAGACTAAAACTTCCATTTAGAATTTAAGAATCTTGGGCAAGCACTCATTCCCTCATCTATTTTGGCTTCAGGTGAGAATTTCTTTTTCTTCTTCAGAAGTTTTATATCCATTTTAGGGATTAAAGAAGATAGTGGAAACATAAACTCTTGTGTTCAATTTGGCAATTCTCTATCTTCAGAGAAATCTCTTCTCGGGGCTTAAATAAGTCATTTTATTCTGTAGCACCTGTACAGTTGAAGACTAATTCTCACTGACTCCAACTGAAGTCATTATGGTTAGTTTAATTTTGCATCCATTTTAAAGGCAGAGTACACAGCTGGGAACCCTCTTAAGGGCATCTGTAACACAAACTGCATCCTCTCCCTGTAGACTCATCATGTCAGGCCTGAGACTCATGGCCCATGGCTGCCAGAAAAGCTATGAATATATAATACAAACTGAAACTCAAGTGCCCCCGATGAATTATGCTGTGAAACAATTTATTGCGCCTACCTAAAGATTCATGCTAAAGAAATAAAAAGACCAAGTCATTACTGGGTTTTCAGTTCTTCTTCTTTTATCAACACAATATTTCAAGGTGGGGGAGGATGTGTATAGTAATTGTTTCATTCTAGGTAAATGATAAAAAGCTACCAAAATCGCCTCCCCCCAACGCACCTGATTCTAGAATTTTGGAGTCTTTAAAAATGAGGTATAACACATCCCACTACATACAAGATCTTCAGAATCTGCATCCTGAATCTTCAGAGCTCCCAAGTTTTACCCTCAAACTTTTAGGCTCTCTATCAGATTTCCAAAACACAAGCAGATTATATATGGAACTCTATCTGTTGGAAGCTGACAGCTGCATCCATTTTTGGATCTTTAGTTTAGTTTTGTTTTGGTTTTTGGTTTTCATTTCTGCCTTGCTCTAATATTTCCCATAGTCCAGAAGGCATGCCTCAGTGAGATATCATTAATTGACAGAAATAAACCTGCTGGGCACAGGCATTCTGACTGCTATCACCAAACCTAAAACCTATGGGCAGTATCCGATTTCATTACAAACACGAGCAAAAATGTCTACAAGCAAACAAACAGCAGCTAGGCAAAAAGCATTAATTGAATTGCATTCAATGTGACTTAATTAATCCTTTAACCAGCAGACATAGGGTGGTAAGCAATTTTAATGTATCTATTATTGTTCACCTAAATGGATGCAGGCAAACAAAAGGAAGTAACAAACACATAGACATAATTCAATTAACAGCCATCGAATCTTATTGTTTAGATGAACTGCTTGTCAGAAATTGTTAATTATCCATAGCTCCAGAATACTAAATCAGGAAACATCTTCTAATTAACTATTAAACATCATTTTGTTAGTTCTACAGTGCTTTGTATGTATAAATGACTAAATTATATGTATATATTTTAATGTTTTTCCCCATTAAGTTAAATCAATATGTACTGCCATCTCCATTTTAAAGATGAATCAATTTAGAAGCAGTCAGAGAAATTCAACTTGTGCAAAAACATTTTGTTAGAAGACCTCTCTGGTTTTTAACTCAGGATTAGACCACCTGTTGCACAGCACATTGGTGAGGAGTAATTTTCCTTTACCTCCTTCATCAGATGTCTCTCCACTGCACTAAGACAGACCCTCTATCTAGTCTAGGGTGTTCTGTTCTCAAGTTTCACGCCTCTTACAGCCTCTGCATGGTCATGGCAGAAATGCAACTACTGAAAAAGTTAATTCTGTAAAGTTACTCTAGAATTCTAAAATGCATTTTTGTAAAAGGAGACTAAATTCATACTTTCCAGAGCTACTGAGGGAAATGATGTAATTGTATGGCACATTTAAACACAGGTGTTCATCCCATGCTTATTATTGTTACTAGCATTGCTATAATTAGGGCCTATCATGAGGTCAACTCATTCCTCTAAATTTTGTTATTCATTCAAATTAGACCTGTAATACATAATCCATGTTCTTCCAAAATTATATATATTTTTTGAACATAGGAGAGAGAAAGCAGATGGGAGACAGGATTTATTGAAAAGATCTATATGAGATAGTAAATACTGTTCAATTTCAAAATCTCTTACACATTCTTTTAAAAAATAAGTGTGTCTTAGGAACTCTGAGGCAGGAAAAAGGCCCCTTGGCTTCTCCAGTTATGCTGCCAGGGGCACTGATACCAACACATTTGTACCAGTCAACTGTAATCATTCTACATTTATCTCTAAGACTGTGAATTCCCCAGCACTGTGTTTAAGTCAGAAAAGAGAATTAAAACAATTGTGAGACAAAAAGACTTTCCCTAATCTTGTAGTTCTTGAACTACAGGCACTTAATTGTCTTATTCTCCAAGACTCATCTGCTCCTTCCTACCTTTACTGTACTTTGAGTTATGGTAGAACTGTCATAGAAGTGGGGGAGGGAGTAAATTCAGAAAAAGAGAGAAAATAAATCTAATAATATGTGAGGTTGAAAGTTATACAAGATAGGGGGCCTCCCCGGTGGCGCAGTGGTTGAGCGCTGGGTTGCGAAGCTGCCCGCAGCCTCTGAAGCGCCGGTTCGATCCCCGGCTGCTCCCCGGCCACCACCGGAGGAGGGTCCCACATGGCGCGCAGACCTCTCCTGTCACCCGCTGCTCCCCTCAGCAGTGTATTTCGGTCCCTCTGCCTGCTCTGCTCCCTGCTCTGGTAAATTCTCTCACCCTCCCGAGCTTCTGACTGTACCCAGTGCTTGTATAAATACATAAAAATAAATCTTTAAAAAAAAAAGTTATATAAGATAAAAAGTTACTCATACACAATTTATAGTAATTGATGCTATTCTGGAAGGTAACTTCTTATAAATAGAATTTAAAATTATGAGTGTGTCGTGAGCACTGTTTACTTATTGTCTTCTAGTAATTGAATCTGCAAAAATCAAAAAATCAAAGAAATTTCTGCCTCTTGTAGGTAATAGAATCTCCACCAGCTTAAGTAAGCAGGGGAATTTATTGGTTTGCCAAATTGAGGAATGCAATCTGAAGAAAGACAGGATAGTTGCCTTGGAAATATGACAAATGAAGGACTAGAACATTTAACAGAATCAATCTCCCTCTCTCTCACTCTCTCAGTATTTCACCTCCTCATTATCTCTTAGTGGAGGAATCATACCAACTGGCAGAGCTCAGTCTTTTCTCTTTGCATCATGCATGACCTGAGATAGACTGAATAATTTAGGAAAAGTCCCCACATTGGTCCAAACAACTACGGTCACAAAATCTGGGTCTTGTAAGAAAAATCACTAATTAAAATAATACATGAAAAAGAAGAAATTCTCAAGAGAAACTTGACAATATTTTGAATGAATTGAAAATAAAAATACAACTTAACAAAATTTGTAGGATACAATGAAAGTAGTACTTAGGGGGGAGATTTATACCATTAAATACATGTATCCGGAAGTAAGAAAGACCTAAAATCAATAATCTACATCTCCACCTTAGGAAACTTGAGGGGGGAAGAAAAAATTAAATTCAAAGTAAGCAGAAGAAATAAATTTAAGAGAAATCAATGAAACTGAGAATGGAATTAATAGAGAAAATCAATGAAACCAAAAGTTGTTTCTTTGAAAACATGAATAAAACTGATAAGCCTAATGCAAGTCTAAGACAAAAAGACAGAAGATACAAACTACTAAGGAGAGGAAAGGGGGCATAACCATAGTTTCTATGGACATTAAAAAGACAATATAGAAATAGTATTAATAACATTATGGCCACATATTTCATAAACTTGATGAAATGGACCATTTCCTTTTAAGACACAATCTGCCAAAATTTATACAAGAAACAAATAACCTGACCAGAGCTTTCTCCATTGAAGACATAGACACCTGTGCAAAAAATCACCATAATAGAAAGCACCAAGTTCAGATGGGGCCTACCAAAAGTTTAAGGGAGAAATTATCACGTCTTCTGCTTCACAAAACAGAACCAGAGGGAGTGCATACAACTCATTCTATAGAGCAAGCATCACTTTAATACAAAATGAGATGATGTCATTACAACAAACTGACATTTCCCATGAACAAGGATGCAAAAATTCTCAACAAAACTATAAAATTGAATCCAACAGTGAATAACAAGACTATGCCCCACAATCAACAGGGATTTATTTCACGTATGTAAAACTGGTTCAACACTTGAAAATCAATGATATCTATCACATAAACAATTTAAAAATGAAAATCACCTGATTATATCAATAAATTCAGAAAAACACATTTGACAAAAATCCAAAATTAATTCTCATGTCTTATTTCAGTAAGCTAGAAATGTAGTGGAACGTCCTTTACTTAAGAAAGAACAACTATAAAACATATAGCTGACACCATACTTAATGGTAAGACAATATATTTGCAGACATTGTGTTTGTTTATGCAGACAATCCAAAAGAAACAACAAAAATAACTTCTGGAACAAATAAGCAATTATAGCAAGGTTGCAGGATACAAGGTGAATAAATAAAAGCTATTCTCTTCCTATTGACCATCAATAAGTAGAATTGGAAAATTAAACACATTGTTGGCTTACATTTGTATCCCCGAAATTGAATACTTACATACAAATCTAATAAAATATGTATGAAATGCATAGAAGAAAATGACAAAATGCTGATAAATGAAATCAAAGAATTTTTCAAAAACAAATATATGCCATATTCATAGATAGGAAGACTCAACGTTGTTGAAATATCAATTCTTCCCAACCATGATCTCTGTGAATGATCTTGTGGGTATGAACAAACTGATCATAAAATTTATATGGAGAGGCAAAGATCAAAAATAGCCAATGTAATAGTGAAGAAAAAAAAAAGTTGAAGAACTGACACAACCTGACTTAAAGACTTACTATAAAACTAGAGTAATCAAAACAGGGTGGTACTGATGAAAGAACAGACAAAGAAATCACCTGAAACCATAAAATAGATAGAAGGAAATATAGGCGAAACACTACGTGATATGCACATCAAAGACATCTTTACAGACACATCACCCAAAGCAGTGATAGTGAAGGCAAAGATAAACAGCTGGGACTACATCAAATTAAAGAGCTTCTGCATAGCAAAAGAGACAATAACCAAAACAAAGAGAAACCCCACCAACTGGGAGAACATTTTTGCACACAACACTAATAATAAAGGACTGATCACAAAAATCTACAAAGAGCTGATGAGACTCAACAACAAAGAAAATAATCCTGTCAAAAAATGGGCAGAAGAGCTAAAAAGAAACTTTTCTGAAGAGGAAATGCAAATGGCCAACAGGCATATGAAAAAATGTTCAACATCACTTGCAATCAGGGAAATGCAAATCAAAACTACCATGAGATACCATCTTACACCAGTGAGAATGGCACATATTAAAAAAACTAGCAACAACAAATGTTGGCGAGGGTGTGGAGAAAAAGGAACTCTTCTGCATTGCTGGTGGGAGTGCAAACTGGTCCAGCCACGATGGAGAGCTGTGTGGAGATTTCTGGACCTACTAAACATAGAGCTTCCATAGGATCCAGCAATTCCACTCCTAGGTATTTACCCAAAGGACACAGAAACATCCATTCCAAAGAGCACCTGCACCCCTATGCTTATAGCAGCACTATTTACAATAGCTAAGCTTCGGAAACAGCCCAAATGCCCAAAAATAGATGACTGGATCAAGAAGATGTGGTCCATATACACCATGGAATATTACTCAGCATTCAAAAAAGATAAACACATGCAATTTGCAGTAACATGGATGGAGCTGGAAGGGATCATGCTCAGCGAAATAAGCCAGAAAGAAAAAGAAAAATACCGGATGGTCTCACTCATAGCAGGAATCTAGAAAACTTAAATAAGGGACCAGGAAAATGAATAACTATAAGAAAGTGAAAATCAAAATCAACAAACAACTATGAACCAGAGACACTCAATGGGGGGGGGGGCGGGGAGGGGAGGGATTGGGATCAAAATAAGGGGGTTGCAATTGTATGGGGAATATAAAAATAAAATTTATTTAAAATATATATAAAAATAAAATTAAAATAAAATAAAAAAAAAAGAAATCAATGAAAGAGCCTAGAAACAGACCCACGTAAAAATGGCCACCTGATTACTGACGAAGGAGTAAAGGCAATACACTGGAGCAACTCTGGTTTTTTTAACAAAGTGCTAGGACAACTGAACATCCCCAACAATACCTCCTCCAAAAAAATAATCTAGATACAGTTCTTAAATCCTTCAATCTTAATATCTCACCAAAGAAAGTATTTAGATGGCAAAGAAGCACATAAATAGAACACTCCACATCATATAATATTAAGGAGTTTGAAATTAATACAATGAGACATCACCATCCATCTTCTAGAATGGCCAAAGTTGAGAACACTGGCAACATCAAATGCTGGTGAGGGTGTGGAGCAGCAAGAAATTTCATTCATTGTTGGGAGGGTGGGGAAATGCAGAAATGGTATGGACAGTTTGGAATAGTTTTACAGTTTCTTATTAAACTAAACATATTCTGACCGCATGATCCAACAATCATTCTACTTGATATTTACCCAAAGCAACGAAAAAGGTATGCCAACATAAAAACTTGCACAACAGTATTTATAGCTGCTTTAGTGCGTAATTGCCAAACTTAAATGAAATCAAGATGTATTTCAATAGGTGAATGGATAAATAAGCTGCAGAACATCCAGATAATAGAATATTCTGTGCTAAAATGAGCTGTCAAACCATAAAAAGACATGTGGAAAACTTAAATGCATAGCGATAAGTGGAAGAAGCCAATTTGAAAAAGCTACATACTGCATGATTCCAATTATATGATTTTCTGGAAAAGGCAAAACTATGGAGTCGAAAAATCAGTGTTTTGCAGGGGTCAGGAGGGTAGGAAGTATGAATAGAAGGAACTCAGAGAATTTTAGACACAGTGAATCTATTCTGCATGAAACGAAAAGGGAGGATGCACATCATTACACACTTGTTCATCCCAGGGAATATAAAACATCAAAAGCGAGTCCTCAATAAACTAAGGACTCTGGCTAATATAATGATGTGTCAGCATAGGTTTATCAAATGTAGCAAGTATTGTCACTTTGAGGAGGGTGGGGTATCCAGGTTGTTGATCCTGAGAGTGCAGTCATGCATGAGTTGGGGGGTGGGGCATACAGGAAATCACTATGGAAGCTAACCAAATAAAAGGGCAGCTCTGTGTCTAAAATAACCCTCAAATATTAACATTTTTTGCCCCATTAATTCCAGTTCTAGAAAGGTTGTGAACATAAATGACAGGGATGCTCACGCATATAAATCGCAAACCAGTCAGAGAAATTAAATATCCAAATAAAGAATTATACTTTTCAAAACATTAAAAAATATTTTTGTAAAAAGATAGTAAGAAAATCATATTCCTAAAGATGTAAAATTTTAAAATACAAACAAAATGTGAACAGAAGTACTGAAATAGGATTATATTGGCCAAAAGGTTAATAAAAGACATGCCTGGATTGTAAAAATATAGAAGAAATGTAAAGATGGTCTTTACTCTTTCTCATTTTTTTAATCTAAACTTGCTACAATGTCATGCATTATAAAAATTGATAGTGAATGGATTAATACCAAGAATCTCTTGTTTCAGAAGTTCAAACATGCTCTTTCTTCACATTGGTGCCCCTACAGATAAAAGAAGCATGAGGTTTCCATCCCATGCGTCATGCCAGTACAAATGTAAGCTTAATATTTTATCAAGGTTTATCTTAACATGCTCTTTGGCACTTCTGTGAAGCTGGAACTTTTCTAGAATGTGCAATGTGTTTATCCCAGAGCCTGTTTCTCTCTTGTTTTCATACATGTATCCTTAGATGAGTTAATTAAAATTCTGTTTGCAATATTCAGCATCTAGGCTACTGAATGAATGAATTTATCAGTTCAGTGCTAGCTGTTTCACTATTGAAATAAAGGTGTTTGTTTAACAACGAAACATCTTAACTTTGCGGATGGAAAACTGATAACCGAGTTTTGATGCAAAGTTAAACACACACTGACAGTTATTTGGGGTGTTAACTGTTCTGTAAACACATCCAGGATTTTAAGATAATACATTAATATGTGACTAAAATTCTCTAAATCAATGACTCTTTAAAAACTGGGTCTTTAAGACAAAAAGCAAGATTGCACACTGTATTCCACTGTAAAATTTATATTCCATTTTGATGCAGGAAGAAACTGGGACAATATTAAACAGTATTTGAACAGAAATGATCTAATGTTTCTATCTGAATTTTGGCAAACTTGGAAAATTCCTCCTGATTTTCACACTTTTATATGAAAAGAACAAGGGCCTGAGTACTAATGGAAGGCAGGAAATCTAAGTTAAAGGGCAAACAAAACGTGAGCATTGACGATTTCTCATTGGTGAGAATCAGCTGACAGTACTACTGTCTTCCTTCCTGGCATTTCTAATACTGCTGCATTGAGCAAAATAAGCAATTGAATATAGAAAAAATGTTTGGTGTGTAAAGATGCAGTTTGAGAAACATCACGTGTGATGGAGAAGCTGGCCCCACATTAACCACTTGGTGAAAAAGCCCTGAAAGAACGAGATGGGGCTGCAGGTGGGGCACACAATTCCTTCTTGAAGGACACTGTGCACTGCCACTTGACCTTTTCCTGAGATAAGTGACATAATCTGGAAATAAGTATGCTTTGTCATTTTTCCAAGAGAAGTCACCCAATCTGTATTTACCCTCAGCCATATCTGTCTTGAAGGACAGCGCTGAGGCCTTGATACCACGCTCCCTGCAATGGAGTCGAAAGTCTGGGGCACCAGGAGGAAGGACAATCAGTGTCTCCGCTCCCTGCATGACCTCACAGCACTCTAACAAATAAGTTTACTTTCAGACAACTGGCTCTAAGTGCTTAATTCTCCAGGCCTATATCCCTGAGTTAGAGAAAATCAGAAAAGCTATATCCATTATCTATTATTCCTTTACTCTAGATTACTTAGTGGGCAGCCCAAATAGCCTCCACTAATTATCATTTAATGATTAAAATAACTCCAAATGATGGCAATGAGCATTAACTTCCCACAATAATGATACTAGTTGAAGAAACAGAAACACACAAGAGCTGAATGTCAAAGCCAGGTCTGAACACAGGATTTCAGACTCAGGATCTTATTTCCATTGTTCTTCTAAAACCTGATTTTCTATTCTGATATGCAACACTGTGTATTTCAGATGATGAATAAAGAGTTATCCACACTTGTCCCAAATAAATAAACATTACATCATGAAGTAAAAACTTTCAATATATTAATATCTTGTATGTTTAGTATTTATATGTGGTTCTATACACAGGTGATTTATTTTTCATGTTTACTAAGACAGATATTAAAATGATTATTTATTCTGACTTTATACTTCATAGATGTTTGAAAAAAGAATATTGAGTTTATCAAACTCTGATAGTCTGTGATCAGCTGCCCCTCAGGTTGGTTTATTCCTATAGGAACTGATTTATTTTAAGATTCTTTCTTTGCTTTTATAGGTTTATCTTCTAGCTACTATTTATTGCTATTCTCAGTGAGCAGCCTATACATCTGCCCTTTCTCCTTTGTTTTAATTTCTACAATCTGTATAATCTCAATTTTTAAACTTGTGTTGTAAATATACAATAAAGATGTAAAAAAGATGTGCTGCCAAATATGCATAAAGATATTCAAGGTTATTCTATTAGAACAGAAAAACTATTCTTTTCTTTTTGGCGAGTGAGCATTATGGTAGCTAAGTCTTCCCTACTGTCCAGATATTTGAGCTCGGTAAGGATGGTGGGAAGTAATAAAGAATTAAAAGAAATGAAAGGAAATTTAAAAAGGGTGATTTAGAAAGAAAAAAGTTGGAAGTTTTTGGAAAATTTATTAAGAACACACTCAAGTATTGACGCAGTGTTAGTAATCTCCAGAAGCTACTTCCATTAATGAGCAAAGCTGACTATACCAAATGTACGACCTGACTCTTACTACCATGATTCTCAGGAAGTAAGAAGAAAATATTTCCTTCAAATATCTACAGGTCGCATTTGTTTCTGCCAACAGCTCTCTAATCTTGAACAATCTCTCCTCTTCTGCCACTGTCCACTCCTTTCAGCTATTTTCTCAATGGAGAAAATATTAATACAATTTCTCTTAATAGAGAATATTATCTGAGGGTGGATATACCCAGGTGTACAAACCTCTACATTTACTGACCTCCTACCAAAACATGACCCTCACCTTTAGGCTACTTTTACGTGATGAGAGGACCCAAGCAGGTCTTAACACTGAAAGTCTCTTTTTCCTCTCGCCCCTCATCCCCTAAGCAATGGAAAGAGTAAACTGATCCAATCTTACCATTCTAAAAAGATATTTTTGGCCCTATTTCTCTCCATTTTTTTCTCCATACTTCTTTCCATTTGGGTACTTAAGTGTGCTGGCAATTCCTACAGGTCCCAAGATTCTGCAGGCAACCAGCTGGGCGTATTTTATAACAATTGAGATTTCAATCTCAAGGGAAAAAGAGGCCCACAAAGGCATGTGCCTCAAGCTACTCACTAGAATTTGGTACCAACCCAGTTGACAAAATGCCATGTTGGTGCTCACGCTCTCTTTTTCCTTTTACAAAATTCCTTTAAAATTTTCATGTCAAGAGTGGTGATTGGCAGGACTTTGAGAACCCATTCATTCTTTAAACAGCATCCTCAAACACTGCAAAACATATTCAAAACCAACCTTGCTTGAAACGCTCTAAATGTACACAGGAATGGCTTTACTGAGTACATCTGTGTTAGTGAAAGTAAAGATGAGTATGGATAGGTTCACAGTGAAAAATAATGAAGAAAACATCTTTTATTTGTTGATCTCATTTAGATAAATAACATCTTATTCACGTCTGCTTTAAGGAAACGTGAAAGGAACCTAGAAGCTAAACTGCGAATCAGACACATTGCACCTCCTAATGAAACTTGCTCAATCCCTCTGTGTGTTCAATTTTCCTTAATTTGTTATGAAAAATAACATTTTCATCAACTGACTTCACAGCAAAGTCAGAAGGCCTTGTGGCATAATATGTTTTCAGTTAAATAATAGCATTCATTAAAATACAAATCCCCAGAAGGCAGAAACTTCTACTCTATTTGTGCTACATTATTCTTAATGCATTTTTCTTTCACAGTCTCAGTGATGATGCTGATAACGCAGAGTGTCCAACAGCACAACAGCATATGTCACAGCGAGCTTGTTGGGAAACTGGCAGTTGCGAGATTGTCCAGTTGCCTATTGGCTAGTATATACTTTCAGTGGGAGACAAAAACAAATTGCACCTGCCTTTACACAATGTTGGGTTGACTACAGGAAAGAGTGCACTGTTTCAGATTCTGGTCACTACTTGACAAAAGGGAACATATAAAGAGGTGTTACGTGTTTTTAAAGGACAGAGGGTCCAAAAGGGGCTTCTTTCCAACAGAAAAATAAGTTTCTGGATAAGAACAACAATGTCCTCTAAAATAAAGTAAACAGAAGTAGAACTGGAGGTGTGGAGAAGGGGGCAAAGCACAGACAGGGAGCCAGGTGTTGCTACAAGCAGCTGTTACACAGTGATTCCCTCTGAAAAAGCACATTTCTCAGCTACAGAGAAGCCTAAATTCACCCCTGGCCAAGAAAACTTTCTGTTTCATTTGAACCATTCTGGGAAGTGGGGGAGAGAGACAGTGTTTTTTTGCAATCTGAAAGAGTACGGGAGAGGTGGGGGGGCACCTCCCTGGTGGCTAAAGTCTCAGAGCTATCAAGCTATGGCAGTCACAGCAGCATGAGTTCAATTCCCGGCCAGGGAGCTGACCCACATGGCATAGCAGACCTCTCCTGTCTCGCCCGCTGCTCCCCTCTGCAGTGCATTTCAGTCAGTCTGGCTGTTCTGCTCCCCACTCTGTCTCTGGTGAATCCTCTCACACCCTGCACCTCTGGCCTGTAGCCCAGTTCTTATATGAAGAAAGGAAAAAATAAATCTTTTTTAAAAAGGGTACAGGAAGTAAGCACACTGAGGTGACAGGAGAGATTATGTTTAAGGAGTAGTTAAGGAATTAGTTACTCCTTACACCACTATAAACTGGTACAAGGTTGAATACAATCATTCCAAATCTCTAGCTCTCAATTTCCTAGTACATAAAAGAATTAGATCAATCATTATAGCTCTTAGTCGTTATGATCCTAATGAACATAATGAAAATAGCTGAAAATATTTACTATTTAATAAAATATTTGCATGGAGGTATCACCATGAAATGTCCGTGTAATAAATGTTTGATGTTGTCAATATACATGGACAAACAGATAATGGCAGACAGGAGGCAATCTCTCCAAATCGTTTATACTTTTGAAGGACATTAATAAATTTGTTCACTGGGTGATCTAAAATTACTAAAAGGAAAAATGTAAGTAAGAGAAACAAAGCAAAAATAAACCATAGTTCCAGGTCTCCATGGAAACTCTGGAAAGTAAGCCTATATCCCAGAAGCATCGTTCTGAGAAAAAATAAGAGTTATAAGCATACGTTTTGCTAGAATTTTAAAGATACTAGGCTAACAGTAGTTCTCTCTGAAAATGATGCTCCATCAGCATTATTATTTGATGACTCTGTGCATTGCCTCCTTGAGATTCTGGCTGATGCCTGAGCATTAAGCAGTCTTAGAAACTGAAGAGTATGATTTGACACATAATCCAGTCCACCTTGTACTCAGCATTGCTACCCCCGGACCAGTTCATAGTCCCTCTTTTCTTTTAATTGGACAGGTCAAGCATGATAGTCATACATGTTTAAAGTGTGAGGTTGTGATTTACCTGACTCAGGTAGCAAAGTCCCAAAGATATGGAACCTTACCAAAACAATCCTAGTTCCACATTTGTAATAAAATTTTTATAAATACATATGGTAATTCCCTATAAGAAAAAGCATTGAAACTAGGTCCTTCTCCCAAAAAGTAAACTCTCAGATCATTTCACATTCATGATTCTTCAGCATCCCAGAGGACACCCCTCTGTAGGTCAGCAGGGAGCTGGTATGAATCAGACACCCGTTGCATGCTAGAGAAAATTGCTTTTAAATTATTTTAAAATGAGAAGAAGAAACAGTTTAACCCTCACAATAGATTAAAGCAAACAGAACAGATGAAAGACTCATGATAACCAATTTAACTAATCAGACAGGAAAAAGGAGATGAACTCCCAGGAAAGACGAGTTGTAGACACAAACACTAAACAAGTCACAAGCCACGCTCTCTACCAGCTCAAACTGTGCAGAGTTGTCCACGGTATCCTAAATCACCCTTAAGAGACTACAGGAATTATTTATAAAATGTGTATGCTAATGTGCTCTGTTTCACCCTCACAGAGCAGTTTCTCATCTCCATTTAGGTTTTACAATAATGAATTCTAGATATTTTCTGTCTTTGTTTAATCTTTTTTAATACTTTTCTTATATTCTTTCATTTGAACATCACTGAAGAGTAGCCATGTGCAGTTATAGTAATACATATTGAATAAACTTGATTAAGACATCATTCCTGCCCTAGTTTATTTTACAGTAAGAGACAAGTAAACATGTTAATTAAACATTCAATAAACTATAAAAGGTGTAATCATAAAAGCACAACACTGTAAAGTTGAGGAGTGCAAAGGAAGAAGCAAGCATTAATGTCCATTCAAGGGGAGGCAGACAGAAATCACGGGGGGTTGGTGACCCTGGAACTGTGCTAGGAAAGCACATTAGGCAGGGAATTCATTAGTTCTAAAACTAAATATTTTGATGACTTCTGTATCTAATACTTATAGCTGAAGTGAGTAATTTTTGTTCTCTAATTCCTGGATTTTTCTTTTTTACCCCTCCCCTTTTGAAGCTCTAATTGCATATAAATTAACATGATTGATATTGTCCACATCTGAGACTAAAGTTGCCCTCAAGTTCTTGGATCTTTTAACCTGTTGCATCTATATTACTATTAATCAGATGGATTTTTTTAGTTCAATCATTTCCACCTGGTACTTTTTTTAAGCCTGTAAAGAAATTTAATTACACTAAAACAAAGGCAAAAGGCTGGGAAACTAAACTAGAAACTTTCTGAGAAGTCAAGCACTGAGTTTTCTTCTATTCTCTGAAAAGAAACCCTTTCTACTGTATTTCTTTTTTTTCTTTTATATATTTTTATATCATTTTTCATTTTTGCATTTTTGCATTTTTGCATTTTCATCTTGGTTATATATGCCTTCCAAACAACAAAATATTAGAAACTTGTAAGTTTCCAAGACTAGATTTCATTTTCCTGGTGTAGAGGCAACACTGGCTTTAGAGCAATAAAACACTAGTGAGATAAGTGGGGAATATCTCCCACCTAAAAGTGTATCCCATCCCTCATACCACCTTTTTCATTATTCCTGCTCATCTTCAAACAGGAGAGTAAGAAGGGTTGGACAGAGCAAACATTTAGATTTTTCATAAAGTATAATTTTTAAAAGAGTTCAACACACTAAGTCATGGTTTCCTACGGTATCAATAATATCTGCAGATTAGGAAATAAAATATCCCATCATTACACACACACCTTGTTTAGCAACCAATATAAATATTGTAATTACTCACACTGAGGCCTAGGGTCCTCCATTCCAGTGGGGTTCTGATTTGCAAAGTCAAAGACATAAGTTCTGGAGCCAAGCTTTGGTTTATCTTGAGAATGAATGATGGATTAATTTGTTTGAAACATCAGAAGGATTTCTCATCTTAGCTGAGGCCTTTTTATAATTTGAAACTGTTTTTCTTATTTAAATCCTTTAAAGTGCATTCTTAAGAATATGCTGTCCAACAACTAAACCACTCTCAAAATGTGTTGTCTGTAATTTACACAGACTCCTCCTTCTGCTATCACCAGATATCCTGAGAGACCACCTGGGATGGCATTTGTTTTACAGCATGTATGCAGGACGCTTGTTTCAGGGTCAAGAATTAATTCAGAAAATTAAAGTTCCTTAAACAACCCTTAACTTCTGATCAGGCACAACCTCCAGTGCATCATAGGCTGCTCTGACAAAGAGTTTGTGGACATCTTTTAGCAGAATCCAACCCTTCATGTTCATGACCAGGCTGTTACTTCTGCAATAAATCCTCTCTGAAGACTCTGCTTTTCAAACTCTGCCAAGGTGTATCATGTGGTCAATCTATGTGTAGGGGCAGGAATGACCACAGTGCAGGTTCTCTAATCCCATGCAGACCGGGTAAAGTAGTAGTCAGAGTCCTCAGTGGTTTTTTGCAGGTCTTTTATTGGGGTTCAGTGTGTACGTGGCAGGCTGGGGGGCTGGGAGGCTAGCAGTCCTCCCAGCCCCGAGCAAATCTTCACTTTATCTGGGCTCTCTGGTGTTCTCTGCTTCTGCTTCCGGCTTCTTCTCTTTCGGCTATTTTTTTCGGCTTCTCCTCGGCTTCTACTGGCGTCCTCATGACGCCACCCTTAAAAAGCACAGTCTTAGCACAGGTGTATCCACTTCAGGTGCTGGCCATCAGGCATGCATTCAGGATCACAGGGTTCCCTCAACTATCCTGATGGCCAGAGGGCAGAAAAGCCTGATTTTTTATCTTACCCTACACTGCGGAAATGTGGAAATGGCAAAAATAATAATAATAATAATAATAATAATAATAATAATTTCCAGTACCTTTCCATGAAATTATCTCAGTGGCATGCAAACAATTGATGTCATTCTAAAGAAAACATCTTAATTCTGCTAAGTCTAAATGCAGTCAGCTCATTTCCCCAGATGTGCTCCAGTTATATTTGTAATTCGGGGCACAGAGATTCCAAAGACCAACCCTCCAGCCAACTTGTACATGAAATGCAAACACGCTGTGGTCCCACTGATCAGATCCAGCCGCTGGGCAGACATCGACAGTCCTGAAGCCACTGCTGTAAGAACCGGGGCAAACTGCAGGGCTCCTGCCGGGTGGGGGCGCTCTCAGCAGAATCTGGACGCCCAGCAGGCTGGGCAGCGTGCCCTCCGGGAAGGAAGCCCACGCCAGGCGCTGATCTGGTCCCAGGCCGAAGTTTTTTACCATCTTGAGGCCGCCCAGGTCTCAGCTCCAAACCACAGCCTGGATACTCGTGGCCAGGCCCGCCAGCCCTGGGTGAGAATGCACGCGCGCTGGTCGCGTGCCGGGCGTCCAGGACAGCGTGCAAGCGGACTGACAGCTCCCCGACACCCTTGCAGACCCCACGGGCGTGGGCGCGCTGTGGGGAGTGGACCTGGCCCAGCCCATGGTTCGGACAAAGCTGCTGACGTTGCCACAAGGGGAAGGCTCTGAGGGCTCGCTTCGTACTCCTCTCGGGGGAAGAACTCTTTAAGCAGACACCCCCCCACCCCGAGCCTCTGCAGCACCAGCAACCCGTTAGCACCTCAACATCCCTGGACAAGCCCCTCCTGGGGTGCTGGTGTCAAGCCACCTGCCTGGGAGCAGAGCTGCCACCTGGGCGCCGCCATGTTGGCCCCGCGCGGGGAATGCTGGGAGCGTGGAGGTCCAGCCACAGCCCTCAGTGCCAGGCTCCTGCCTTCGTGGTAAGTTTTAAGACTGTTTTAATGAAGTATGTATTTGAGGTATGAAAAATAGTACAATAATATCTGTGTGTATGAGTATGTTACTTAAAACCACCACAATAATGCAAATATTCCTATCGTCCTCAAAAGCTTTGTTCTTCATATCACGCCCCCTGGCAGCTAATAAATACCCCCCAGGCTGCACCTTGTAGGCTTTCTGTCATTGCAGAGTTCTCTGCATTTTCAGCAAACTAAACATGTAGTAGTCTCGTCCCCACGCCCCTGGCTTCTTTCTATCAGAATAACCATTTGAGAGCACCGATATTTATCAAAGGTGCCTACACACCCTTTTTAAATTTGCTTATCCATTCATCTGAGAACAGACACTCTGTTTCTGTTGCAGGGCAGGGAGAGGGCACTCCAGACCCGGCAAACCTGCCTGCTCTAAATAGGTTATGCCATCTGTGGCATCAACACAAAACATATGAGACTTTAATGAAAAGAACTTTAATTAGTAAACAATACAGGAAAGGCAAAGAATATAGTTTCTAAATCAAGCACCCAAAGTGACCTGTCCCCTCGTGGGTAAAAGTCCACCCAAGCTGGATTGGCCCAGAACAAGGCCCCAAAGCCTGTCACAAGTCTAAAGCATCTTCCAGTGGGGACCCACAGAAAAGGATCAGAAATAACCAGACAAGTTTGGGAGGAAAAGAGCAAAATCAAGACAAAAGTTGCCATTGTTATGCTCCCCATGGGTCTCTCACCCACATCTGTGTCAACCTGTCCATGACCAAAAGGCAAGCATAAGTTTCTTCATGTGCCTCTCTGCTCCATGTGCCTCCTCCAGGTCTTCTGGCTCCATCATGCTTCCTTCCTTTCTCCCTCTCCTCTGCAGCTTCTTCTTCTCCCTGCTCAGCTCCACCCTCCCTGGGTGGGGCAGGAAACCTGGAACACCCCCCCCTTTTCCTGGGGACCACCCTGTTACATTTCCAGTTTAGGACCATTGGGAAAAAAGGTGGTATGAACTTTTACACACATATCTTTGTACACATTTTTTTTTTATTTCTCTTGGATAAGTATCAAAGAGTTGTCAACCTAAATAAATAGGTAAACTGAGTCAAGGAATTACCAGAAATTAAGTTTACTGGGGAATAGCAAAGGAGCTGCAATTCAAGACATGTAAACTGTTGCTAGCTACAAACAAGTACAGTGAGTGTTTGGGGTACGCTGCATTTATGGGCAAAAGGTGAAAAAAAGAGGGTTTTGCAGCAGGGTCATTACTTAAGGATAGGGAAATTTATGAATGTTTGTTGGTTGAGGGATAAGTTGGTTTTCTGTAAATCAGGCATTGATAGTATGTGTGATGTTCTCCAATGCATAGCCTCTTGCCCATTTTAATTGAAATCCTTTCACAGAATCATAGTATGCATATGTTTAACTTTGTAAAAAACTACTGCTAAATTTCTACCAATAGTATATGAGAATTCCAAGCTGCTCCACATCCTTGGCCACAAGAAGCATGGTGGGAGTTTTTAAAATTAACTTCAGTAACTATAATTGATTTGCAGTGTATACTGGTATTTTAGTTGGCAATTTCGCTCTTTATAGTACTGTGCTTTTTTTTATGTGCTTATTGGCCATTTACTCATCTTTTGTAAAGTATCGGAGGTTTCTGTTGATGTTTTAAACTCAGGGTTTGTGCTCTTTTTGTTGAATTGTAAAAGATCTTTATAGATTTTGCATGCATGATTTTTGTCTAATATTTGAGTGTAAGTGATTTCTCCCCATATATGGCTTGTCTTCATTCACATAACTCTTTCAAAAACCAAAAGATTTCATTTTCATAAAGTCAAATCATAGGTATAGATATGTAAGTATTTTTATATACCTATAGATAAATATTTTGGTTTGTATTAACTGTGTTCTATTTGAGGGAACTGCCTAGTCATACATTTTTAATGATTTTGTTCTAAACTATTTTTGATCTAAAAAATGTTATGGTTTCTGATTAAAATTTTACATCTATAATCCATTTTGAGGTAATATTTAGTATGATGTGTCTTAATTTAAAGACACATGCTATGCAAAAAAAAGTATGATATCCAGTTGATTGAGCACAATTCGTCAAAAATAATATACTTTTCCATGAATTGTCTTGAAACTTTTATCGACAATCAACAATCAGTTGTCATGACTTCTGGAATCCATTCTAAGATGTGTAGAATTACAAAGAATATTTTTGTTGTCATTAGAAAAAACTACAAATTGACAACATTTTCTATACCATCAGAGGGATTAGTAGAGAGGGACTGGATTGATTTCCAAGGAGTCACATTGGGAGAATTTTTAGGGTCCTAGAACTCTTTTGTATGAAGCTGGTATGTTGGGTACATGACACTGCATTTGTCAAAACGATAGGGAATGAACTTCACTGTACGAAGAATTTTAAATACCAACCAAATGTCAAGGGATCCTAGCATGAAATACAGATGGTGATATGTAAATCTATTGTAACAGGTATATGGTATGATTTCAGTGAAGAGAGAGGGGGGAAAAGGAACTTACCTGAGTAATTTTGAAAGCAGTTATTTTATTGAATATGTTAAGACTACAGATAAGAAAACACACCATATATAAGCATACTAGGTTTTTTGGTTTTTTTTTTTTTTTTTTTTTTATTTTCCACCCGGGGATGGGATTGCAATTCTGAGAATACATGTATTCTATAGTTAAATAAATTACAGATAATGGTAGCCAGTTTTCTCACTGACAGATTTAAAAAGTTAAAAATAAGTGAGAGAGGAGGTCTCCAGTGAGCCCTGTATGCTGGGTTAGCATCAGACATACTTTAGATCCATGCGTATGATTAGCTCTGTGCATACATACACAATTCTTACTTTCGTCCACTGACAGGGTCTACAGTGACACATCGGTGACAGTGCACACATCCAGCACTCAACTCTTTATTTCCAAATAACGGTTCCCCAGAGTGTAACCCAGAGTCTTTAGAAAAATAATCTAGGGACTTCCATGGTGGCACAAGGGGTTAAGCACTGCACTATGAAGCAATTTGCAGCCACTGCAGCACAAGTTCAATCCCCGGCCAGGGAGAAACCCACATGGCGAAGCAGACCTCTCCTGACTCGCCCGCTGCTCCCCTCAGCAGTGTATTTCAGTCTGTCTACCTGTTCTGTTCCCTGCTCTGTCTCTGGTGGATCCTCTCACTCCTTATGTCTCTGGCCTGTATCCCAGCTCTTGTATGCATTATATAAATACATCTTAAAAAAAGAAAAAAGAAAAATAATCTAGCCTGGGACTGGAAACATTCAGGATGACTTGGGAGAACTCTTAGTGCCAGAAAGGATGTTGAAAAAACAATAAATTATAAGGAAGGAGATAAGAGGAGAGGGGAAGAGAGGAGGGCAAAGGAAGGGGGCGGATGTAAGCTTATAGCATGTGAAAAAGACTTCGGAGCCAATTAAAAGAGCTACCAATAGGCATAAAGTAACAAATTGTATTACAGTCCCAAATATAAAATAAGTATACATGCATCCATATTGATCTAAATGGCTAAATGAATAAATAAAAGACAGAGGAGGAACAAATCTTCCTTACCAAAGAATTCCAAGTAACACATATAGACATTCCCCTTTTCCAAGAGCTAAAACTTAATTTAAATTTGCTTGCATGGGGGCCTCACTGGTGGCACAAGGGTTGGGTCTCAGCACTATGAAGTTATCTGCAGCCATTGCAGCACAAGTTCAATCCCTGGCCAGGCATCTGACTTACATGGCACAGCAAACCTCTCCTGTCTCACCCACTGCTCCCCTCAGCAGTATATTTCAGTAGTTCCGCTTGCTCTGCTCCCCACTCTGTCTCTGGCGAATCCTCTCAACCTCCACACCTCTGGCCTATAGCCAGTTCTTCTACATAAAAATAAATAAAATATTCTTAAAATATAAAAAAAATTTTGCTTGCATATACACTGAAATTAACAGCTCATTTGCAAAAGGTAGAGTACCATAGGGAAAAATAGAAAATTATAGTGGAGGAAGCTGGCACAAGCCAACTAAAAGAAGTAATTAGGGCCTCCCCGGTGGCACAGGGGGTTGAGCACAGTGGTGTGGAGCTGTCTGCAGCCTCTGCAGTGCCAGTTCAATTCCCAGCCGGCCAGGACGATACCCACATGGCGCGGCAGATCTCTCTTGCCTCGCCCGCTGCTCCCCTCAGCAGTGTTTTCGGTCCTTCTGCCTGTTCTGCTGTATGTTCTGGCTCTGGTGAATTCTCTCACCCTCCCGCGCTTCTAGCCTGTACCTCAGCGCTTGTATAAATAAATAAATATTTTTAAAAAAAAGACAATCGAGGTTTATATCACCTGTAATAAGTCACATTGATATGATTTACTATTTGCAGTAGTATGTATTGGTCAGCGTTCTCCAGAGAAACAGTAAAATCATTAAGTAGGTAGGCAAGTAAGTAGGTATGTCTATAGGTAGACAGATGGGTGTGTGTATGCAAAGATATCGATATCTATTTATTTCAAGGAATTGGCTCATAGTTGGGACTGATAATTTTAAATTTAATAATATATATATTTTAATGTCTTTCCTTAGGAAAAACAATTTTTATAAACCCTCCCTTCAAAAATATAGTTCTATTATTTTCAGAGAATTTTTTCATCCAGGAGAACTCAAAGATCTTTCCCAGAACTGTGTTGCAGACTTTGTAATTGTTTTAGAATTGATTGCCATATGAAATAGGTTTATGTGTTCTGACGGTGTGTTAATATAATAAAAGGAATTTTTTAGTAGCAAAAGAGCTAACATTTTTCATTGGCTGAAGCTTTTTTTTTTTTTTTCCTTTTTCTTTGCTGTCTCTTTGTAGATAAAATGGGATTTCATAAGCTCTGGTTTTTCAACATCAGTTTCTAGGAATTTTTTTTCATCTGGATGCCTTGTTCAAGGCTAAAACAGCACAGAGAAAAATACATCCAAAAAAGCCTTAAAAAGAGTTATTGTGTTGTACTTAATGGGGAATATTGTTACCGTAAAAATACATTGTAAGTTGTAACCTTGAATGTTTGTTTACTAGGATACTTGAAAGTAAATGTAACAGCCTTATTTTCCAACATAGATAAGCTGCTTTTTCCGCTGATATCTATGCAACATATTCAATATAATTTTCTCAGGAATTAAGTAATTGCTTTTTTGCATCCGTGGAATCTTTTTCATTTACCATTCAAATGTTTGCAGCGTAGTTGGGCATAGTCATTCACTAGTAGTTGAGTTACTTGTATTAGTTTTATATGCAGTTCCTAGCTGCCATTGATTTCCCCTCACTTTTAAGTACAAATGCTTCTATTTATGAAATATCATAGCTATACAGACATGTACCCCAAAAGAAGCTACTGGCAACCACCTGCTGATAGAAGCAAATAGCTATGCTTTATCTAATGTCTTTGGACCTATAAAGATGAATTTAGATGTAAACTTCCTTGTGAAACCAATATGTGAAATGAAGACTTTTAAACACAGCTGCTTTGCAATAGAAGATGGTAACGAAATGGAAAGTCTTGTGGCAGTCATAACTTTGTAAATATTAGCAAGTGATGCAACACCCTAGCATAGGACTGCCCTGGGCTAGATAAGTGTATTAGTTCAGTTCCCTCTTCCATACCTGCTAACTAGGTGACTTGAGCAAAACTTCTTTCTCCTTCTGTGGACCTCTGTGATCTGGTCTAGCCCTGAACGCTGACTAGCTCAGGGATTTCACCACAGACAGAGAGAGGAAACCACCAGACTGTCTCATTCATTGCATAAGCATGTCACTGGCACTGGGTTTATAGTTTTGAACAAAATGAAATATGGTCCTTGTCTGATGGACCATATAGTCTAGAGAGGGAGATAAATAATAGACAATAATAGTTAATATTCATTAATTAGTAATGAGTGACACATTAACCATTAGTACTCATACAATTAATGTGAAAAATTAATCATTATTACTTTAATAATTTCAGTTACTTGTGGCCACTTTATCTCTAATTACTACAATGGCTGTGAGACAGGATGCAAGAGAAAGGATGGTTAGATGAATCCAAGCTGGGCAGGCAGGTCCTAGGGCCAATTTCCTATGCTCTCACCAAACCTTTTGTAACCAAAGCTGAAAACTCACTGGCTATGCTTTACTGATGGAAGAGCATTTGAATCAGGTGGAAGAAAAATAAAATTTTAGTTCAGCTAGACTGTTTCAAACCTAAGAAGCCTGTAAGTTTTGGGCAATCAAGTGTTTTTAAGATAAATTACTGATTCTAAATATGTGCTGGCAAAGTATGATCATAAATCAGGTCAAATAGCTGTATAACCCCACCCCTGGATTTTTCTGCCTTTAAGCCTTTCTGGCTCCCCCTAAATGCATCTAGCATGTTCCTAAATCCTTAATTTTGAGTGTGCTTTCATTCATCCAAGTGTACTTATTAGTGCCTGTCTTGGGGCAAACACTGTACAAATCCTAGGATTAAAAAGATGAGCAAGATAGTTTTAATTGCTGCTGTGCTGGACTTTATAACCTAATAGGGCAACAGATCATGAAATACATACTAAAATAAAATGTGATAGGAAAAATAAAGTACTGGGTGCACAAAAGAGGAAAAGACATAGAAATTGCCAGAGGGAGGTAATAGCTAAGTTAAGTTCTGAAGAAAGAGTAAAGGAAAGCTTGGGATGGATAGCCTTTTAGCGCAGGCATTTGCATACAAATAAAATCTGGCCTACATCTTGTTTGTCTGTTTTCAATAAAATATTATTGAGATACATTCATGATCATTTTTATCTTGTCTGTGGCTGTGTTCATGCTACAGTGACAGAATTGAGTCGTTGAAACAGTGACTGTGACTCACGGAGACAAAAAATATTCCTTTTTGGAAAAGGTTGCTGACCCATGATCTAAATAATTGAAGGAATGGAGATGAATGAAAATAAAGAAAATTCCACGAATACAAGAAGTCCAATAGAATGAAAGCCTGTACTAGAGCAACAGAAACAAAGATCCCCATCTCCACCTCGGAAAAAGATGGAACACAAAAATATTTTCAAGGTAGAATCCACAAGACTTAGTGATTCATTTAATGTTGGAGGCACAAATGAGTATTGTGAAGAACCCCTGTGGGGCACTGAGTTATAAAGCCAAGAGTCCCTTTTGTGGATGTTGATTTCAGAATGTTGTTGTGTGACTTATCAATGGTGGATTCTAAGTGAAAATTCTAAGTGAATTCTAAGGAGATTCGTTCCTTCATGCCTAAGGAGTTCGTGATCAAGACAATATATAAGGACAGATCCTCGGAGCAACATTTTCAAGTTAGGTAGAGGAAGATGAGAATGTGATGAAAATCAGGGGTATATATGGACTTTGAAGAGGGGGGATTGTTTCAAAGGCGTGGCTGACAGTGTGTGCTCAGTGTCCAGGAAGTGTATTCAGGAGTGTCATAGGATCTACAGTTTTGAAAGAAAAAAGAAGTTAAAATACAGGTTTAATAGGGAGCTCTGGAACTAGAATAACCCATCAGATTTCCCTAGGTTTTATAAGGATCCCTTATTAAAATATGAACCAAATTTTTATGAATGGTTTCTTCTAAGGTGGAAAGTGACTATAAGAGACAAGGAAAGGGCTTCTTCATTGCCATTTTAAATCCGGGTCCATACAACACTCAGCCTCGATTCCAACTGCATGCCGCCATGGAGGACTTGAACTGATAGAGTGACAGAGGAATCCGCAGAGGGACCCCAAGATCAATGCAAGGAAGAATCAGCAGGATGACAGTAAAATGTTCATTGGAGGCTTGAGCTGGGATACAGGCAAGAAAAATCTGCCTGATTATTTGTCTCCATGTGTACAAGGTCCAGTCATGGGAAGCTAAGGGGACTTGGACTTGTGCTTTTCAGAGGTGCTGCCACTTTTCCTAAGGTTTTGGAAATGGAAGGATTTGTGTTTATACAAATTTGATTTGTATGATTTCACGTTTAACTTCAAATGAATGCTTCCTTATGTGAAAAAATAAGAGACAAGGAAGGAAAAGAACTCTAAAACATGCTACATAAATTTGAAGTTTGGGGAAAATTTTAGCAGTTGAACTGTGATTCATATATTAATTATAAATAATTTTAAAGTATGTACTATCTTTCATAAATACCTGTTACAGAGTAGGTATTCAGAAAATATTACATGAAGTTAGAAATACATGTGTTTAAAATGTCTGCTCTCTCATACGTAGCACCGTTGTTTGGTAATTATATGACTTGCCTCATTTTATTAGGTTATTAGGTTGAATTGAATCTAGTGAAATGTTTTTGAGCACTATTAAGGGAAAGGAAATCAGAGGATATGATTTGATATCCCAAAACAGTAAAGTTTAGGGTGTAGAGCTCAGTTTTATAAGTCAAAGAACTTCAGCTTCAAAATCTCTTTCTGACATTACTTTTTATGGAATCCTGCACAAATTAGTTCTCTTTATTTGAATTTTTTCCTTTAAATAAAGAATAAAATGCATGCTTTATAAGGCTTTACTGGAAAGGATGCTTACCCACAGAAGTTTTTTACTGATCCACTGATGTTTGAAGATGCATAAAAACCACCAGTAAATGTCCAGAAGTGCCCGATAACATTCATGCTCCCTCTCTTGTAACTCAGCCTACTGCATTTCCTTCTTAGCTGTTATGCTTTTCTTAGTTCTTAAAACATGGTGCTATTGAAATTCATAATATTAGCAACATAATTTCACAAAATGTAGAATAGCATCTAATAGACAATATTTGATCTCTTATAAAAGAAATTTGGTAGCATTCCTATTCACAACATAAATATTCAAGGGAAAGCAAATTATTATTCCTCTATGCAATATCTATTTGCTGATGTTGTTATAGGACAGGGAGAGGGGCAGCCCAAACCCCGCAAACCTGCCTATTCTAAATGGGTTCTGCCATCCGCCGCATCAACACAAAACATAGGAGACTTTAATGGGAAGACACTTTAATAAAACTAAAAAACAATACAGGTAAGGCAAAGAATCTAGTTTCTAAGTGAAGCACCCAAAGTTACCCGTCCCCTCGTGGGTAAAAGTCCATCCATATGGGATCGGCCCAGAACAAGGCCCCAAAGCCTGCCACAAGTCTAAAGCATCTTCCAGTGGGGACCCACAGAAAAGGGTCACAAACAACCAGACAAGCCTGGAAGGAAAAGAGCAAAATCAACATCAAGATAAAAGCTGCCATTGTCACCTCCCCACGGGTCTCACCCACATCTGTGTCACCCAGTCCACGACCAAAAGACAAGCGCAGTTTCTTCACTTTTCTCTAGGCTCCATGCGCCTCCTCCAGGTCTCCTTCTGGCTCCATCCTTCTCCCTTCCTCAGTCTCTTCTGCAGCTTCTCCTCTCCCTGCTCAGCTCCACCCTCCCTTGGGTGGGGCAGGGAACCTCCCCCTTTCCTGGGGACCACCCTGTTACAATGTCATTTATAAGATGCTAATGGAATGATTTTGGGAAGCATTTTCTTAAAAGTAGACAATTTTCAAATGTCTTTAATAAAGTAAACATGTAGTAAAGGTTCTTAATATATTCATTGGGAATATGTGTAGTTATGAATAATTAGAGTTAAAATTAAAACCACACATCTGAAAATTCAAAAGCTAATATCTAAAAAAGGGCAGTTTAATGTGAAATAATACATAAAGTTTAATGTTTGATATATGCTTACTGAACAATACAGTACATCATAACAGCAAAACATATTTCTGAGCTAACTCAGAAATGCTGCCTGTGTACGAGATGCCAGTCAAATAAATATAGAGTAGAAGCTGTGATATTTTTCTCTATTCCTAATAGTCAAAAATATAGATTTTTATAGGACATCCAAAATGATTAATTCATTTTGTTTCTAATCTAAAGGGAATAACAGCTCCTAGGGAGGCATTAAATCATATAGGTCAAATAGAGGAGAGCATTTATGAAGCCGAGAATGATTTCATAAATTCAAATATAAATAAAACAATTTTACTTGGTCAAGGGTAGGTGGGCATATGGTATCAGGGGATTCATATTTCTAGTCTGCTGGTTTTGAGGCTGTGAAGTGATGTCTATATATTATTCTTCATCATA
This sequence comes from Talpa occidentalis, assembly GCF_014898055.3. Taxonomy (NCBI): domain Eukaryota; kingdom Metazoa; phylum Chordata; class Mammalia; order Eulipotyphla; family Talpidae; genus Talpa; species Talpa occidentalis. The sequence continues at coordinate 7,889,748 of NW_023601322.1, forward strand.
TAGCCATAATTTACTAGAAACATTTTAGAAAAATTTCTTGTCATTATCTTGTTACCTTTGTAGATGAATATTTAAGTTTCTGTCTCCTTCAGGCATCTGGCACCACAATACAGGTCTCTCATATGAATCAAATGCTAGCAGAGGACATTTCTAGAACTGTAAAGTGGTGGTAGCTTAGATTATGGTTCTTTGTAAGTAATATTTGGACTGGAGATTTTAGTTTTTATAGGCGGTAAGGGAATAATTTGCTTAAATACAATGAATTTTTATTATAATAAAAATATTAATTTCCTATTTGTTGGGCATAAGGTAAATGCCTTTGTATATAGCACCATCTGTAACACCAAAAATGGGCAAAATGGGAATAATAAAGTTTATATTCTCATTTTTATATCATAGCTCTACATAAAATGTTTGTTACAGATGTTTATATTTTTTAAAATGCAGAAAATTTTCTCCAATAGTAAAAAGTATTTAAAAATTCTGCTGGCATGTAGAAAGTTTTATTACCTTTCTTTCTGCAAGCTTCTAGAAATGCAAATTAAATATATTATTATACCAATGCTGACCTTTCCTCCATTTGTTCTCACAGTGGACAACTTTTATTTTTGTAACCTAATTTGACTCTTACACATATTTCATATTACCACATACATTTTTAGGATCAGCTTGTTATTTTTCTACTCCTTCTGCAAAAAAAAAAAATAATAATTCACAAAAATTTTGAAAACCTGCTAGCATGTTGAAAACAACTGCTTTGAAATTGCCTTAAGTCAGTTGACCCCTTTGGAGGAAACTAACACTTACTAATACAGAGGCTTCCAGTAGAAGAATATATTCTATCTGCCCATTTATGTAGATCTTCTTTTATTTGTCTCAATAATGTTGTGCTGTTTTTATTGCATGTCTTGTATATGTAGTTTTACTTATATCTAACCATTTCATGTTATTTTACACTATAAGTGATAACTTTTAACCACACAGTTTCCAAATCTTCATGCTGGTATAAAGAAATACAGTTGACTTTTGTATACATAGAATGTGTGCTGACAGATGCTTCTTGCCAAGAACAGCTACACAGACAGGTATTCCTTCCTACCGGTTCCTTTTACAGAATAGCATTGACATTCCTTCTATAGGTGAGGTCTGTTTCCTCTCCGTAGACCTGGCTATATCTTTCTAAGCATATGAACAATATTGACAATAAAATGCTACTTAGGAGACCTTAACTTCAAGAATTATTAATAAAAGGCAGTTAATTAAAGGCAATACGACCATAGCACAGGATTCTTTTATTTGTTCCCTGGCCATAATGTGTGGAAAAGATGTTTACATGTGGATGTTCTGTCCACAGCTCCAGGTAGAATCTCTGAGGCAGTGCTGAACCTGCAGATGATTTTCACATGGATACTCAAATTTGCTTCCCTAATAACTCTGTAAGATGGAAAGTTCTCATATGCCATTGAAGAATAACTAGAATCAGCATAAAGAAAATGCTCAAAGGGGAAAAAAAAACACTAAATAACATTATCCCATAATTTTTTAATACAGAAAACACAAGGAAGTATTTATAATAGATTAGACCTATGTGAGGAGTATGGAAAAAAGAAATTGAAAAAGTATCTCTGATTTAGTAGATGCAAATCAAATCTAAGATGTTGTCATTAGTTGAATGCCCAATGTTTGAGTGTCATCTTTATGGAGCTAAAATATTTGCTTTCCCCCTCCATGCCTCTCTATTGTAAGAAAGGCTGTTTTCTTTATGTTAAATACACACTAACATGTCTGGGAAAACCTAGCTATTTCCACAATATCCTTCAATGGAATGCACTCTAATTTCTCTTTCATTTAATGTACATAGTAATGCCCTTCTCTTTAAAAATCCCTGAGCACATGTAAAACAAAATATATTAGTCATTACAATATTTAAATATACAAAATAAAAGTTATATAAGACTCAGAACTCAGTCGATGGAGTCGGTGGATCACTGTACTGAAACACGTCACTCTGTGGTTATCAGTGGAAATAATCATCTTTGCAAAAGTCAGGTGAAATGCAAAAGCAAAATTCTTAAATTGTGGCTCCTACAGCTGATAAGTCTCAGCTCTTCTAGCCCATTCCATGTCCCAGTAGTTAGCTAAAACTTCTGAAAATAAGAACTACTAAAGACGAGATGAGGGAATAATTTCATGAAAGATGTTTATGATTATCACCTCAGAAAAAGCACAGTTTGTAAAATGCTCACTTTAAAAGCATGCACCACATACTTTCCTTACCTGCCAATGATTTACTGGATGACATGGAACTGATAAGAAATATGAACAAACAAAAGTTTGCTATAGAATGAGTAACAAAATCCAAAAAAGGAAACTTTCAGTGAGGAAGATTGTTGGAGAGAATCACACAGTTAGTAGAGGTTTTAATTTTTTTTTTTTGAGGTAACATTGGTATACAGCACTGTTTATGGTTTAGGGTCTAGGTTCACACCTTCAGGTGTATGTCACCACCCCACGCCCACCAATGCACCCACAGTCCTTTACCCTAGACCACTGTGCCCCCTGTGTTCCTTTTGACCCCTATTTTTCCCCCTTTAGTAGCTTCCATTCTGCAGTCATATCCCTAGGGCTTATTTTGGTTTGCTTTTTGACAGTTCCTTTGTTTTGTTTTTCTACATTCCACATGTGAGTGAAAATGTTGAAAGAAAAAATAAAAGAGGGTAGAGAAAATAAAAACCTGTTAACAGATAAGGAGGGACATAAAAAGCAATGAGCCATTGATAATAGGTTATATGTGGCTGTCATTTTTAAAGAGAAAAATGAAGAAAGGAAATTTGGGAAATTAGGAAATAATGACAGCTTGGTTAAAGTAATTATTGATGAAATGTAGGTAAGAGGATGCCAGTCACGGGGACCCAGTAAATAGCTAACCACACAGTTGGGAAGGAGTGGCTGATGAGTTACTGTTAGGGGGGGTTACCATACTGTTCCCATCCAGCTTTACTCTCAATGACATGGAAGGAGGAACTAACAAATCATTGAATATTGTCTAGGATTTGAGTTTACAGTTGCTGTTTGAAACATTACAAAAAGGACTCTAAAGCCCTAGATCTAATACAATCAAGGATAGATGTATAAGCCAAAGTAAAATTATCTTTTCCCAGCTAATAAGGCAACTAACAATATTAATGGAGAATAAAAAAGCAAATATAACCCCAAGTTGTGATTGACATAGAGTTTGTTAGCTAGTTAGGGTCACGTTTCCTGTGTGCTTAGAATCTTAGGTCCTTACAGACATTCCGCACACATCAATTGATGTCAGAGAAATGGTGCCTCTAAGGACTGGCCACTGGGCAAGAGAAACACAGACCCAGTCCTCAGCTCTGTAGACATGGGTCATATACTCAGCTGTTAATAAAGTCTTAATTCACCAAAAATGGCCCTACTGGTCTATATCCTGTGGCATGTTTTAAGTATTAGGTGGGGGAAGAGAAATTACCTAAGGAAAACTTACTAATGAGAAATCGGGAAAATTAGGAGAAAAATGATACCAAGAAAGTGAGCAGATGAGAGTTTTAAGAAGGAGGCAGTGACCTGCACCTATAACACAAATGATCCAGAAGGTCAAATAAGATAGGAAAGAAGCTTTGCTACTGAATGTGGTAACAAGGGTATCATCTGAGCGAACTGACAGATGGTTTTTGTGCAGTGGCTGCAGCATACGCTGGATGGCTGTGATAGATGAATGCCCGGTTGTTAAGAAAATAGAAAGAGCAGATATAAACTACTTTTCCAAGAAGGTAAGTCCTGACGAGAAAAAGGGAAATGGAATAGTAACAGGAGAAAGACATAAAAGATAAAAAATGATGTTTTAAAATCAGAGCTATTTACTGAAAGGGTTCGTAGATGGGGAGAAAGGCCCTTATTGCTGAGCTCTGACTAACATTTCATGACTCAGATTAAAACCACCTCCTTTGTAGAACTTTCTGATTGCTCCCCAGCCCCACCCCCAGCTGTCAGTGGCATGTCTCTTTCTGCTGTATAGCTTCTGGGGTCTCACATCACCTAGTCGACCCCTCAGTCATATCTCTGTCCATATTGTGTTCTCACTCTTTTGTCAACTCCACATCAGAGCAGGGATTGTGACATCGCAGTTTCTAGTGGAGTGCAAGTCACATTATACTTGAATAGTAAAGTTGTCTTAATAAAGGAATGAACTATTGGAGAAATGATACGGTTTTCTAGATCATGCAGAACTCTTGGCTAAAAACATTCCTCACAAAACAAGTGCAGGAATGCTCGCAAGCCAAAAACATGAAACAAGTTAGAGAGGCCACAGGTCATATAATATCAGAAGAATAAAACATAAAATGAGAATCCAAGACTGAAAAGTGACAGACCAAGGCAAACAACTAAACAAGCTAGCGTATAAAACTTGGAACATCAGTGTTCTGGAGAACAGATGCCAAACCACAAGAACTTTTGAGACGGAAGCTTCACTGCCTCCTTACATCAGAATTCCCTAAATGTATAAGGTAATGGCTCATAGGGTGACCATTGGTATCATTCCATTTTCTGCCTGAAAAACTAAAAGAAATGTGCTTCTTTAAATATTGATATAAGTTGAAAGAGAAGTAGGGATTTATTGAGAACCTCTTTCCAGTGGCTTGAAAGGAGAGAGTTAGAGGAAAAGTCATATTGAGAACATAAATGGGAGAAGCTCTTATTTGAAAAGACAAAGTTGTAACACTGGGAACAAAAAAGAAATCTGTAAAGTGGTTTAAGATCACGATGTTTAATAATGGACTTAATGTAAAAATCTTATGATCTTTTTATCCTATTTCCTGTTAAAAAGTTGGCAACAGGGATATTAAGATCTGTGCTGGCATCAAACGTTTGACAGATTGTAAAGTCATCAACATGCTTATCGCCCTAAAGAAATGTGCAGGGATGACTTCCTCAGGCTTTTATTATCCTCATGGTGCAGTTGACATGATTTGAAAATTAATGGTGCCAGAGTGCAGATCAGCCATATAACCAATTGAGCAATGATCAGAATCATCCACAGTTAAAGGAGTTAAGCAATCCACTTGCACAAGAATCCCCCTAATTACACTACTGGAACTGTATGTGAAAAAGGTTGATCACTAAAAATTATGGCTAACATTAAAAAATCTGACCCCCAAATGTAGACATACTGTATATATGAACAAAAACGTTGAGACTTTACCTTTTTTATGAACACACAAACCCATTCACAAGAGCTCCACCCTCATGACCTAATCACCTCCCCGAACCCCTACCACTTTATTCCACCATTGTGTGAGTTCAGATTCCAACATATGAATTTTGGGAAGGCACAAACATTCAGTCCATAACATGAGGTGTCCTCTATGTTAAGGAATATTTAAACGAAAATCTGCTCACCTTGAAAGCAGTGAAGAATTCAAAAGACGTTTCACTTACTAAAATTATTGCATTTTTGTAGTTCTACAATGACTGAGATTCTTTATTTTCCCTGTAATTTAAGAAAAACAATTCGTCCTTGCATTTTCATTGGCAATTAGCTTTTAACCTTGACATGCTATTCATTATGTTTGTTCACATTTTTCAATATACTCCTAAAATTATAGAGATCTGTAGCAGTAGGAAAAAGGGTTTCCTGTGGTATGAAATTTTTGAGATGTGTTAGGACTCTGTGAGGCTTTCTTTTAACAGGATCCTACCTTCATTAAGTCACTTAGCACTTGAGGGGGCTCCATGGCCTGAAGATAGACCATGCCCCAGGAGCACTAGGGACACTCTCCAGCTACCACCTGTTTCTTTATGATCCCCTTCCCCAAAATAGTTACTGAGAAATTTGATTAGATGAAAGCAATAGAGGACAAGAAGGGGAAAGAATCTATACAAAACCAGCCTACTCTCACTTAACAGAGAATACCCAGACTTTAAATAACTGCACATAAAAAGAGAAAAATCCCTTAATCCCAGCAAGAGCTGTCTGTTACTCACACGCCATCCCCACCTCACAGCCAGGTTTTTCATGAAGAAAAGCCAAGTGGAGAAAACTATGGAAGACAGAAGAGGGCAGCTAAGGAAAAGGCCAAGGGATGATCTAAAATCTCTTCCAGAAGCACTAAATCCATCCCAAATCTGAAGGCAAAACCTAATGACTGAGCCAATAAAATACCAAGGGAAGACATTTAGAAGTACATGTGGCTTGAAGGCACTAACTTCAAAACACTTGGTTCATGGGGAGACAAAAGCAAACAAGAAGGAAGACCCCCAGTTTTTTTCAAGTAGGTAATAAAAAGTTAGGATCCTGAAAGACAAAAGAGCATAAAAAACGGGGAACTCACTACCCTTCTCCCTACTGCTGAAAACAAAGAAAAGAATGCTACATTTTCTGGGCTTTGCTATAGTGATCTTGCGAAGACTGGCCAAATTCAAATCACCCCTGTAGATCAGTTAGTAGTATTGCATTATTATTCATTTCCTACTTTGAATAATTGCACTGTGAAGATGCTAACATTTGAGGAAGCTGGATGAATGACATATAAAAATGGCAACTTTCCAGTAAACAAATTATTTCAAAGAAAATGTTAAAGTGAGTGTTATGATCACCAAAAAATTACATAAACGTGTGAAAATTTTTAAAAGCCCACATGCTTGTTTGAAGAGAGGAAGGTGAGAATAACCCATCCAGAGACTTTATAGGTGCTGTCCCTTGAGCCTGCACCAAAAACTACCATATTAGTGGACAGACCAAGAGATACCCTGGTACACCCAAACCTGCAAGCTTCAAATGGGTTCTGCCATTCACCACGTAGAGACAAGACATACTCTTAGTGTGGAAGAACTCCAGTAGTGTACATAGAAAGAACAGTTTCCCAATGAAATACCCAAAGTTACCCATCTCCTCCTGAGTAAATGCCCAGCCAAATAGAATTGACTCAAGGTAGGGCCACTGAGGCCCAAAAGCTTGCCCCAAATTGATGACACCTTCAGGTGGGGAACCGTAGGGAGAGGACAGAAGGGGTCAGCCAAGTCTGGAATAAGAAGAGCAAAATCAAAGTGCAAATTAAGGTTACTACAGCCATTGTCAGCCTCCCCACAGGTATTTTACTTCTATGTCTCTCTACCTGTCTTGACTCCACAACTCATCTCTCCGTCCCCCAAGTCCTTTGTGCAGGCCCAAAGCTAGGAAGCAAACAGGATTTATCTTCACATGTTTCTCTGCTCCCTCCATTGCTTCCTCCAAGTCTTCTCCTCCTTGCGTGGCTCCACCCATTATTAGATGGGGCAGGGAACATGGAACTTCCCCTTTTTAATGGAGATCACACTCTAACTCAAGCAGGCATGACTTTGGCAGGTAGCTTAATATGATTTTTCAGAGACATGCCTTTCCTCATCTCTCCCTTTTACCTGCTTTGTCTTCAGTAAGACCGTGTCTGATCAGTTCCCTGATTTGCATTTGCTTCTGCTCCTACTTAGATACTCAGAAATATTGGGTGTCTCCTTTCTGACAGGTCCTCCTGTATCTCACCCAATATTGGGTGTCTCAGGTGCTCAGCTTTCTTCATTTTGCCTTGATTCCCTTTACTCTGACTTCTATTCCAAGTGTCTCTAACACTATCTGGAATAGGCCCTACGTAGTATTTCTAGATGATCCGCCCCTGTAATTAAGAAATATGTCACCTTTTTATGAGCCAGCTGAGACTTACAAGGATTCTTTCTTTTGCTTCATCGACATGACTACAGTGTGGCTTGGAGTCCATGGATTATTTAAAAATTTGAGAATCAGAATAAAAGTGGTGAAGTTTTCACTGTGTGGCAGGCTAAGAATCTGCACTACTACCCAGGAGAGAGGTAGTAATTACACACATTCTAGAGACAGGGACTTCGGTGCACAAACATGTCAGTTTATCCAAAGTCACCCAACTACCAAGTCAAAGATGCTCCAGGATTTGAACTCAGTCTGGCTTTCATACTCCACACACTGTTCTGGTTCTATAGGCCAATATTTTATGCTGTTTCTAAAGTAGAATTAAAATATATGCTCCCTTATTCCAAAACTAACTCATATTCCTGTTGAATTGCTCAGAGAATTGAAATCTATAGCAAATCATGTTGAATGATTTGGAGGAACACCTAATAGGGAAAATCACCTATTTTTGTAATATAATATTTTGACTTCAGCGTATGCTTGCAAGGTGTGGACCTATACCTCTTAATCAGGTATTTTTATTAATTTTTTTAATAAAATTTTATTTAAAAAATAATATACGGCTCTGTTGACTCCAAAATAAATAAAATTTTAAAGTTGGGTTCAGGATAGGAAAGCAGTGGATGGGGCAGAAATGTGAGGAGGGTAAGCTTCCTAAGGGCAGGTACTATGGCCCTCTGGCCACTGAAGGATGGAAAAGAGAAATGTAAAACTACGTCCTGAAACAAGACAATTCTAGGAAGAAACAGCCCACCATAAAGAACACCAGAAGGAGGCGCTGCAGGAGCACATGTCCCTGGAGCAGACTTGAACCTGAGACGTTAGGAGTAGGAGTCAAGGCGAGCTTTCCCTCAGAAGCAGCTGACTTCACTAAATGTGATGTCCCCCACAATGGCTCTCATCTTACAGTTGATGGTAGGCACTTGTGCTAAGAAAGGTTCTCTTTCAAATGCAAATACCTCTAAGGTACCAATTCCCACCTGGAAGTCTGGGGTGGGGGAGTATTAGGGGGTAGGAGGGTGGCTCACAGTGTGAGCATGCGCACATGCCTACCAGCCTGGCCCAAGAGCATGGGTCATCCACATCTTTGTGTCACTGGGTTAAAAGATTTGCATTTGTTTATTTTCCCTTTTTGCACTTTTTGCATAAATTCTTCACAGGGGGTTACTATGAGAAACTGTGGCTAAGGAAGTTGTTGTTGCTAATGGCTCTGAAAGTTGTTAACTTTAATGGATTAGAACTGGAGGCGTTTTAAACTCAGTGATTTTGGGTAGCAGGGGAATTGAGCAAAAGACTTTTTAGGCTCTGGTGGAATTTCAGAGTTCAAGTCACATTAATGCCATTTGATCAAATCTCCTGAACAATTCAAGTACAAATCCTGCCTTGCTTTGTGCGCTCCAGACCAGGATGAGGCAAGGTGACTCATCTAGTTTTAATTAGGCTCAGATTTGGGGAGCTCTGATTGAAAATCTGAATGAATTTTGTCCTACTGCATGAAGATTGTACATATTATAATTACTCAAAGGTTTTTCACATTTATTACTAAATTAAAATGCCCTTAAAATGAATAACAAGATGGATTTTTTCCTGTGTATAGAGTTTACACTCACATTTTGAGGTGCTTGAGGGAGCCTCTCCTCACACAGATGGACTTTGTTTATTGGAGAATTGGCCCCTCCATGCTGAGTCCAGGAGTGCACAGGTCACCCAACTACCCCCCCCCCCCCCCCGTCTGTGCTCGACATTCATGCCCCAATAAAGGATTCTAGGACCGTGCTAACTTTGCAAAGGAGAACGGATCTTCCAGATATAAAGCATAACAGAGTAACACGTTCTTTTCCTAAAAGAACTACCACTCATACTGAAGTAGGAAAGGGATGACTTTGGGGGAAAGTATAAGAGCAGTCTAATGCTGGGGCTACTGGAATACAGAGGTTAGGGAGAGGGCCTTAATTAGACCCAGAATTTGGTCAAGAGCACAGACCAGTATGAGCTCAATGTCTTCATTAGCCAGCAGCCTGCATGGTGGCCATTGTCCTGACTCCCTTCCTTGGCAAAGGTGAGGGCCCTGGTCGGCCTTTTGCTGCCACCACAGTCAGTCCACTCACTCCTGTCTGGAGAAATTACTGTCATTTACTCACCCAGTCTGTGGTACTTTACTGATGTACCAGCTTTCAGTATAATAGTAAATTCTAGTGATGTGTGAATGAAAAGCTTCCACAGAAGTCCTTACCGCTGTCAGATCCACAAACCAAACAAAAGCTGAACTGATTCCTTCCATTGTTGCTTCTTGTATGCTAAGAAGTCTCCTCAGGCTGGAAGGAGCAGAGAGCAACATTCAAATCGCTCTGAAAGACCCTCAGGATGGGCCTGTTCCACCCCAGTGCACTGACATACTCCCCCGCCATCTCCCCTCACCCCTAAGACTCAGGGCAGCAATACTCAGGCCTCTTAGAGGGCCTCTGTGGCTGCCCTGGGTTTCCTTTTTTAAGCTGTCGCCTTGGGAATTGAGGGAGTATTTACTTTGAAATTTTGTTTTACATTTACTACTTTTTAAAAGCTTTCAGGCAGATCAAAAGTTTGTTGCAAAAATGTTATATTAAGCCCAGCTGGTATCAAGGAAAGAGTGATGATTCATAAAATCAGTATAAACAATGCATCCTACTAGGGTTTCTTGATAATTCTGTGGTTCAGTAATAACACACTAAACATTTACATCACTAATGCCATAAAGAAGATATAATGGAAAGAACCCTGGATAGTTAGGAAACCAAGCCTTTTGTCTCTATTCTGCTGCAGTTTACTTTGAATCTTAGGCAAATAATTTGACCTTTATTCATTCTCAGAAGGCTTTTCTGTGTGAAGGATAAGTTGTGAATACCTATCTGCCTTAAAAGGTACACTGCCATGCTTATGCTCGTAATTAATAACAGTATTCGAATACTAGTTTATTCAGTGAAACACTCTCTCCCCCTTTTATCACTTAGAGAGGGCAGGATTTGCTCTTGTAGAACCAGCCCATACCAGTAATATGCCCCCCATCAGAAAAAAATAAACCGTAGTCATGGAAATTTTACTCTGTGGGACGCATTCAGTTAATAGACTTACTGAAGACTTCACATGACAGGTCATCCTCATGTCCCCACTAATGCCTGTTGTTCATTCACAAATGTCTGTATACCCTCCTCCACTCTTTGATTCGTTCAGCAGATATTGAATATTTACAGTCTATTAACTTGACTAATCCATTGGCCTGGGTGGAGACTAACAGACTTAAAGATACTGTTCCTGACCATAAAGACTGATGGAATAGTCAAAAGTAAAAGAATACAGTAGTGATCAACTAAGTAACCATGTCAGAGTAACTGGGAAACAGATTCATGGTGTTTTGGTATAAAACAGAATATATCAATACCAGTAAGGATGGTTTTAAGGCCTTAAATCCATTATGCCTAAAGGTTGATTTATTCAGAACCAGTCCTGGGAACTGGGACTAGATGGTATTTCTAGTTGAGATTAACTTTCCTGTATATGAGGGAAGGCTGCTACGCTGGCAAGCAAACAGGGAAGATGTTGGGGGGTACAGCAATGATTAGGATTTGACCTCTTTAATAACTGGACATCTTGTGGGGAGGGTTGTGTGGTCTGTATATAAGAGAGAAGGCAACAGCCTAGTCTTGGGCGAAAGGGTTACAAACATCTGCAGTGTTAACAGGAAAGACTAATTCTTTAATTAAAGCATCATGTAGAGAGTAGCTTTTTCCTGGGACTGCACCTCAGTAGGTTTTGACAAGAGAAGATAAAGGGAAAATGTTTTCCTAATTATGTGTGTATGGGGTTGGGGGGGACTCAGAGTAACCCAGAGTGGAGTTATTAGGGCAGTTAATAGATCTACTGAAGAGGCAGAAGGAGAATTAGATTCTGCTGGAGGCACAGATTTGAAAAAGCATTGAAGAAATGATTTTATAGTAGATATTTATGTGCATAAATAGGAGTTTCAGTGATGGTTAATTGTATGAAACACTAAAAAACTACTAAAATAGGCTAAGAACTAAGAATAAGCCGTAGTTTTATTCCAAGAAATATGTCTCGAGATAATTCTATGCATTTTCATTTGTTGGAAAATGACAATAATTTATTTATATTCCAGAAGGTAATACTTCCACCATAGTTCTTGTATTTAAAGAAAATATCACTGGTGAATTATAATTTGTTGTTCACTTCTGCGTATATCTATGTTTTCCATTCCTGATTAACACCTATGTTGGCTATATATTTGGTCAGCTCTATCTACTCAATGATTGCTTCACATTCTGCCCGCTGTCAACCTCTCCAGTGTAGTCTTGGCTTGGCTTCCATCCCGACTTCATATACATTCTGTGTTCCATTAATTCAAAATTAGTTGTTTTTCTCCAAATATGCTTTTTTTCTTTCTTACCTGCTCGTTCCCTCTTGCTGGGATATACTTCCCAAATTTTGAAATCTCAAACTAATATTACAACTTCCCTCCCTTATAGGTGGATATGCAGGGAGAAGGAGCAATTTTATTGATGAGAAATATTGACTGAATTCATGAGCCAAAACAAAGCAAATTTTTATTTCTTACCATTCCTTGTTTTTCCTAAGATGTATTATTCACAAGGATTCTATTGCTTACCTCAAACAGTTGATTCCTAAATTCTAGCAGATAAAAGATTCAGAAAATATCAACATATTCCACAATGTGCATTAGAGAACAAAATGCAATATTCACACAAATTTAAAAACCTGTTCTATGTGTCAGAAGAATCTTATTTTGATCCAGATCTACTACTAATTCCTCTGACCTCAAGTTATTTTTATCTATCTCCTTATCTAGAAATTAACCTAGGATATTTCTATATTCTTTTTCGGTTTCAAAGTTACCCATCATCAAATTCACAGATACCCTTAAGTCCCATAAAGCTCACCCCTTTCCTTATTAGACAAAACTCGAATGTGAAATCGTCTGGAACAAATCTTCCTGAGAAAGTGTAGGGGCAGGAATGGCCACTGAGCAGGTTTTCTAGGATCCCATGCAGACCGGGTAAAGGTGAAGTCAGAGTCCTCAGTGGTTTTTTGCAGGTCTTTTTATTTAGATTACCAGGTACAAGGCAGGCAGGGGCGCTGGGGGTTGGGGGGCCTGCCAGCCCCCCAGCCCCCAGCAGGTCTTCACTCTGGGCTCTCTGGCCTTCTCTCAGCTTCAGCTTCTCTTTTCTCTCGGCTTCTCTTTTGGCTTCTGCTTGTTCTTGGCTTCTCCTGGCGTCCCCGTGACGCCGCCCTGAAAAGCACAATCTTAGCCCAGGTGGATCTCATCTACCTAGGCCCACACCCTACTCCAGGTGCCCGCCATCAGGCATGCGTTCAGGACCGCAAGGATCCATCTTCTATCCTGATGGCGGGAGGGCAGAAATGCCTGACATTTTTCCTTACCCTGCAGAAAGTCTATGCAGTAATCCTCTCCATGTTGGTACATTCCCATCCTCTCCTTGCTCCATAATTTGACACAGGCCCTTTTGACTCCTTTGCTTGCAGGAGACCTAAAGATTCACAGTATCTAGTTTTCTTTATCAGCTCCTGCTGCCCACTCTTTCTTCCCAGTCTCACCAGAACACAGGATTGATCATCGATCCACTCCTTTCCCCACTAGGTCTTTCAGTTCCATTGCAATTTTTATTTTACTTCACTTTCCTCTCTTAGCTCACAATGAGTGCCAATGCCTGACATCATTTGCAGGTGTGATACCAAAGATTATCGGAGGATTTTTCACAGCCTTGAAGGTTGGTTCCCCAAGATGTGTGACTTCACTCTGACTGCTTGTTTTATACTCATTCTCTTCCATTTCCTTCTGTGAACATTGTGAGCTTTCACAGATGCCTTGTGCTTAGTACTCAAAACCTCTGCTTACAATTATCAGCAGAAAACTTAGCGCCTTTATTGAAAAAAAATGAGACTGTCAGCATATATTTATGTCAATTATCGGCTGTCCTTCCTACAAACCAATCTGAATCCACACCTAAGATCCCCCACCCCTCTGGTCTCTCTTGGCCATTGCAGTTCAGCTCTTTATCTCACTCACCTGCGCTGCATGGAGAGCGCATCACCATTTGTCAATTAGTCTCAATTACTCCATCTTCAGCTCTCCCAGGTCTGCTTCCTCTTAGCCTCTAAATAAACTCAAATCTCCCTAGCGGACTCCCATCCAGCTCCTACCCAAGGGCTCTATTTTTATTTGCAATTAAAGAGAGCTTTTCCCACCCCCTTCATTACTTCACCTCATAGTCAGTGCTCCAGTGGCCTGTGTGCCGGCTTCTGTGTCCATGAATTCCATGAGACGGCTTTGTTCATCATTGTGGTCCCCTAGTCGCAAGTCTAATGGAAACTCTCACTTCTCAGTTTACTGTGCTTCTGTTTTCTGGAACGCAGTTCCCTGTTCCATTCTTAACACACTCTAACCTCTTGGTTTATGTCAAACCACACTAGGTGCTATGCTGTCTTTGGGGGCTAGCCTCTGACATCGTATCTGCTCTACTGAATCATTCTTCTCTGTGTTTTCCAAGTTCTTGTTCTTCCTATTATTCGGAATTTATATATTGTCCTGGGAGATCTCATTTATTCCATGGTTTAAATATTGAGAAGCCCCAGACTTATTTTTCCATCCCATACATTTCTGCCAAGCTTTATATTCAGAACAATCCTGCTGGATATGTTCTTCAACGCACAGACTTTAAATGTAGTTAGATAAAGTGTTAATTTCTCATCTTTCCCTCTAAACTGCCTTTTCTTTCTATTTTTTTAATTAGTCTTTCTTATTTTTTAAATAAAGTAAAAAATCTTTTTTTTTCTAGTTTTACCTCTTAAATATTTTCTATCAGTTCTCCATCCATACTTACAAGTTTAATACAGGGCATCTTTATATTTTACTTGGATTGTTGTATACATTTCTGTTTGGTTTCTGCATCTCTAATTTTGTCTCCATCAAATCTCTCCTCCACGTAGTTGTGGGAGGAAATTAAAACCTAAATATGCATTAATGTTTAGCCCTTATGAGTATAATTTGGGTATATTTCCGTCTCTATAACTAGAAATGGAATTCAGGATAAACCTCTGGGTTTGATCCATGACTGTGCTATTACCAGAGCATCAGGCATACATCAGGAAAAATAGAAATATGTTGAATAAGACAGAAACCAGTGTTATTTTTCTCAAAAGGATAAATTATCTGGCCTCCCTGGTGGCGCAGCCAGTTGAGTGCCACGCTGCGAAGCTGTCCACAGCCTCTGCAGCACCGGTTCGATCCCAGCCAGCTGGAGAGAATCCCACCTGGCGAGGCAGACCTCTCCTGTCTTGCCCGCTGCTCCCCTCAGCAGTGTATTTCATCACTCTGCCTGTTCTGTTCCCCGCTCTGTCTCTGGTGAATCCACTCACCCTCCCACGCATCTGGCCTGTACCCCAGTTCTTATATAAAAATAAATAAATCTTTAAAAAAAGGATAAATTACCTTTGGAGAAGAGGTTATAATTTCAATAAATTTAATTATAGTTATTTCAATATGTGTTTATTGAGTGCCATGTATATATACACACACACACTATATATATATATATATATGTATATATATGTATAACCCTGGTTATACAACAGTGAAAAATATCTCTTTGAAGTTTGAATTCTTGATAGAGGATAAAGATAAAAACAGGTATCAGAGAAAAAAATAACAAGCAATAAATTATAGAACTATAGTAAAGATAGTCGCAATTTTAAATATTGTAGAACAGCATAGGTTTCTTTGAAATTTAATCAAAAATTTTGGAATGAGAGGAGGGAGGAAGCCGAGATGAATAAGAATTTGAGAGCCTGCTGCTGGGGAAGGGGCTGCAAACCACCCCGCCCGAGAATGGAGTCTTCCGGCGAGTTTGAGGAAAGTCAGAGGTTCATTGTGCTTGGAGCAGATTTAGTGAGCGGCAGGAGATTTGCAGCTGAAGCAGTAATGGCCTTAGATGAGTGCTGTGGAGTTTTAGGACCATAGAGAGATCACTGTCTGCAACTGGCAGCGAGGAATAAAGAGAACACTCGCTCACATTCACACCCTGTGGGATGAGAACCGAGGGAGCCGCAACAGCGCCCACCTGCGTGCTCGCAGAGGCAGCCGCATCCTGGAAGTGAGATTTAAGTTTCACTTGGACTGACTTGGAGGTAGTTTTTAGAGGAGGAAACATGGTAGCTTTATTAATGATGGGTCATAAACTGCACAGGACTCCCTGCAGAGGCTGCAGGAGGTGGGGAAGTTGGAAGAAAGGGACATAACAGAGGATTCACAGATGAGCAGGGAGTGCAGTGTGTGCAGTGAGGGAAAGCCCAGAAGCCCAGGACTTCTTGTGAGATGGACATCAGCAGGTAATGGGCTTCTTGAGATTAATCCTGGCAGGTCTCGGAGTAGACAGGCGAGCCAGGCTGGGACTCCGGGAACAGGGCCCATCTGCTGGACATGGAGGCCGGAATGGGAGGGAGGGTCTTACCCTGAACGGGTGGTCTATCCCTGGGAATCCCCTGCAGTTCTTGGTCAGGATTTTGGTAGGAAAACATGTATATAGTTGAAGTGTACATCAGAATAAACCATCCTTGTGTTCAGAATAAAATTTTGTGGAACATAAAATTTTATTTTAAAATAATTTATTCAGAAATCTGACATACACTTCTTCTAGCTTCTTGCTAACTTCTTTTGAGACTTGCATTATCCCCATGGCCTTTAGCCTTTCTAAAATACATGTTCCCCCATGGACTGCTAGAATTCCCACTCCTAAATGCCTTCTTTCTGATTAAGTCACTTCTCAGAAGGAAAACCTTGATCATTCACAGGTGGAAAATCATTTTTCCGGGGCCTCCAGATGTCAAGTTGATAAGTTGGGAAGAGATTATTGGAAGGAGCAGCAGTGGAGGGGGATGTGGTAGGAGCTAGAGGCAAAGAAGATCAGCCTTCAAGGAAGATCTCATCCAAGGGGAGAGAAAGAGAGGAAGGTCTTAGACAATGAAGCTTGTTTCATTTAGTTTGACTAGACTGATGGGGGTCGTCAAAGTGAAGCCTCTGCTAGAGTGGAACTGTATTTTGTTCGCAAGACCTACCTTTGTACTCTTGCCATCCACCGCCATTGGCTGGAAGTACCTGAAGAGTCTCACCTTGAAGCAGATGAAGTGAGGACTCAGCACCACTGACTGAGTCAAGCTAACTGCAGTAGATCTGAGAGGCACTGTAGGGTAAAGAAAATATCAGGTTTTTCTGCCCTTCCGCCATCAGGATAGATGATGGATCCTTGTCCTGAATGCATGTCTGATGGCGGGCACCTGGAATAGGGTGTGGGCATAGGTAGATGGGGTTCAGCTGTGCTGAGACTGTGCTTTTTAAGGGCGGCGTCACAGGGACGCCAGCAGCAGCAGCAGCAGCAGCAGCAGCCGAAGCAGAAGCCGAGAAGCAGCAGAACAAACGCCAGAGAGCCCAGATAGAGTGAAGACTTGCTGGGGGCTGGGAAGCCTGCCAGCCTCCCAGCCCCCCAGCCAGCACCCCTGCCTGCCATATGCCTGGTGAACCCCAATAATAAACCTGCAAAACTACTGAGGACTCTGACTTCCCCTTTACCTGGTCTGCATGGGATCAGAGAACCTGCACTGTGTCCAGTCCTGCCTCTACAGGCACCATCTTTCATGCACCCCAGCACGTGAGTGTGCATTTCAGAGTCATGCAGGTAAATCTCATTGTGAAGGACATGAAAAAATGCTGCAAAGACATTGGCCAAGATAGGAGAGGGTGTTGAGCTGTTGGAATCCAGAGAGCAGGAAGAAGCCTTTGGACAAGGAATAGTGTTTCAAGTCAAATTGTGTCTCCCCTTCCCCAATTCACATTCTGAAGCCTTAACCCACATTACCTCAGAATATGTAGAGACAGGGCTTTAAAGAGGTGACTAAGTTAAAGTGAGGCCATTAAATTGGGCCCTCATCCACCCTGACTGCTGGTGTCCTTATGAGAGGAAAGGTGGTGTAGGGTAAAGAAAATGTCAGGCTTTTCTGCCCTTCCACCATCAGGATAGATGATGGATCCTTGTCCTGAATGCATGCCTGATGGCGGGCACCTGGAATAGGGTGTGGGCATAGGTAGATGGGATTCAGCTGAGTTAAGACTGTGCTTTTAAGGGCGGCGTCACGGGGGGACGCCAGCAGCCCCAGCCAGCAGCAGCAGAACCTGAAGGAGAAGCCGAAGCAGAAGCAGAGAACGCCAGAGAGCCCAAATAGAGTGAAGACTTGCTGGGGGCTGGGAGGCCTGCCAGCCTCCCAGCCCCCCAGCCAGCACCCCTGCCTGCCATATGCCTGGTGAACCCCAAATAAAAAACCTGCAAAACTACTGAGGACTCTGACTCCTCCTTTACCCGGTCTGCATGGGATCAGAAAACCTGCACTGTGCCCGTTCCTGCCCTTACAATTGGCGTATGTCGGCAAGATCCATGCAGACGGGTATTGGAGCCCTCCGAAGACCTGGAGGGACTAAGGAGAACAGACTTTGCCTGTGACGACGCTGGAGGCACCATGGCGGTATAGAAGATGGATACGTCCACGAGCTACAGGATGAGACCTGGCGTGAAGGAGACGCCCGAGAGGACCAGCCAACGACACCGGAAAGGACCAGCCAACGACACCGGATAGGACCAGCCAACGACACCGGAAAGGACCAGCCAATGACCCCTGAGGCAGCAGGCCATTGCTGAAGCAGGGAGAGGCCAATGGACTGATAGACTGATGGACTGATGGACTTGGACTGACAATCCCGCCAGAAGGCGGAGGACCTTGCAGGTTGCTATGTTTTGGGACCCTGGGTGTGGAACAGTTTTGTTTGTAAACCCCAGGAGATGGGAATGTAGGGGTGGCCAGTGGGCCTAGATGGCCAAAAGCAGCCTGTGTATGCCCAGCAGCCAGGTGGAGGAGAAAAGCCAACTAAGAAAGCAAAAGCTGGTACTGATGATAAGTTGAGGAGCCCTGAGCGGCTGTTAAGCAGCCTGGGTATGCTGAAGAACTGTGAGTCTCGTAAAATCACCTGTGGGTGATGCCCTGCTCATTCTTGAGTGAGGGTGAGGAGCTGAGGAACCTGTCCTTGGGGGACGGGTGGGGAATGTGGCTTGGGGTGGAGCCCAAGCCGAATGCAGAGTTTGGATCCCCGACCCATGTGATTGTGCAGTGGGTTGGCCTGAGTGCAGGGGTCTGCGAGTCGCATGGGTGGCCGTGAAGGCTGAATGTTGGAGCGACTGCAGACAGAAACCCTGAGGGTTGGCGATTACCCCCAACAGAATAAAATTGCCAATCCCAGAGCTAGTGCATCCTGGGGGTGGATGCTGTGTGTGGCTTGTGGCCGAGACTACAGCCAGAGAAGGCCAGGAAGCCTGACGGCTCCTGGTGTGATATAGTAGATGCCGTGAGTGATTCCCCTCCCTCGTATGAGCAGTGCCTTCGGCAGCAGATTTGGTGGCTCATCTGCTGGTACCAATAATTGTCTTTTGCACTAGGTTGGTGCCCTGCCTGGACTTATTTGTGTTCTGTTGTATTTTGTTGTATTTTGTTATATTTGATGTATTTGCTTTTGTGGGCCATGGCTGCATTGTTTGTTTGCTTAGAAAATTGTATATATATATATATATGTATAGACTGTATGGCAGAAAACCCTGAGGGGGTGGACTGTAGGGTAAAGAAAATGTCAGGCTTTTCTGCCCTTCCACCATCAGGATAGATGATGGATCCTTGTCCTGAATGCATGCCTGATGGCGGGCACCTGGAATAGGGTGTGGGCATAGGTAGATGGGATTCAGCTGAGTTAAGACTGTGCTTTTAAGGGCGGCGTCACGGGGGGACGCCAGCAGCCCCAGCCAGCAGCAGCAGAACCTGAAGGAGAAGCCGAAGCAGAAGCAGAGAACGCCAGAGAGCCCAAATAGAGTGAAGACTTGCTGGTGGCTGGGAGGCTGGCAGGCCTCCCAGCCCCCCAGCCAGCACCCCTGCCTGCCATATGCCTGGTGAACCCCAAATAAAAAACCTGCAAAACTACTGAGGACTCTGACTCCTCCTTTACCCGGTCTGCATGGGATCAGAAAACCTGCACTGTGCCCGTTCCTGCCCTTACAGGTGGGCACACAGGAGCCGCCAGGGCTGCACTCAAGCAAAGACCACATGAGGGATGCAGGAGACATGGCCATCTGCCAGCCAAGGAGAGAGGCTCAGGAGAAACCAAAGCTGCCAACACCTTGGTCTCAGGCTTTCAACCTCCAGAACTGTGAGAAAATAAACTTCTGTTGTTTAAGCCACTCAGTCAGTGGTATTTTGTTATGACAGCTGAAGCAAATTCATTCAAATAGTCTTCTCTAGAGTGAGTATTTCAGCACTTAAGAGCTGCCTAACACTGGAGTTACATGAATGTCCCTTCGCTTATTGGGGCAGGTCCTGAGAAGGTAATATGTGAACAAAGAGCTAAAGATTCACCCTTGCTTGGCTATAGCCTTACCTGAGGTCACAGTTACACTAGCAGAGGGAAACAAGAGTAGAAGCTCAGAGGGGAAGAAAGGTTGGGAAGCAGAGCTGTGGGGCTAGTGGGAACTACAGCAGGGCTATACCATCCAATGACAGTGCCTGTCAAGGACAGGTGGTTGCGTGTTCTCACCCCCACACACGACTGCATGGGCACTTAGGCTCACGGAGCAACAATGGGCTTTTTAAAACACACAGGACAAACTAGGAGTTCTTAAGACCATGAGTGGCCAGCTCTCTCACCCCAGATTGGCCGCTCCTCCAAGATGGCGTCATCCCATCAACGAGGGCCTGGAGCTGGTGGCAACCCACAAGCAGCGGGCCAGGGTCCACTTGCTGCAACTGGAGGTGCTCACAAGTGGGGCCACCGAGATGAAGCTGCAGCAGCCCCAGCCACAGTCTGAAGGTCAGGAAGGCCAGCATCAGATGCTGGAACAGACAGCAATGGAGGCAGCAGACCAGGAGGTGGCTGATGACCTGAAACAGAATGCTGGTCACCCATCAGCAGTGTTAACACCCATCATCACAAACAGCTTGTTGACAGGTTGAGTTGTTGGCCCATGGCGACAACAAACAGCTCTTTGAGGCACCAGACCTGGGGCCTTCTGGTGCTCCTTTCAGATGGTGTTAGAGGCAGGCTGGAGGCAGGTGCTGCTGTTATACATTATATAACATGTGCATATTTAATGTGTATGTGGTACCTATTGATTTGGTGCCTATTGATACATGGTGCCTATTGATTTTGGTTTCTCTAGAAAACCCTGACTGATACAATATTGAACTATATCATCTTACTATAGTATTTGTACGTAACAATGACACATAGTAGTAGTAGTAGTTTTACCAAAAAGTCTTTAATTACCCTATAATTGAAAAAAAAATTATCACTGATGATTGTGGTAATTGTTAGTATTCCTGAAAATTATTGTGTCAGGAGCATGGAAATATGCAACAGATAATGAAATGGAATTAAATCTAAACAAATCAAATCCAGTTAGCCTCGCGAGGGTTGGGGGCTTTATTCTAATGATTTTCTGGGCGACTCCCAGGGATGAGGGAGAAGGAGGAGTGGTCGCCATCTGAGGTGAGCTCTCCTCCCTATCGCCAGTCTTCAGGGGCTGACCTTCACTTGTTTTATGGATCTGGTCTCTGTATGCAACTTTGTTTGAACATAGGATTCGGAGGTGAAAAAGCATCACCTGCCAAATGAGTAGCAATCAGCTTAGGGAAGAGGAATATGGATGATGAAAATGAAGAAGTGGATATTGCATAAACACCACTTCCTCCTTTGAAAAAAAATCAGAATTTGTGAAGATTGAGTTTTGGAGATTTTTTTTTTCTAGAAAGACAGTCATTTAAAATAAAAATGTCTTCCCGAGTCAGAAACCTATTTCCACAGTTGGTTTTGAAATAGACAGTTTCTCAGGAAGGATTATTAAAATTAATTTTGCAAAAGAGAAATATAATGGATTTAGTGAGAAATCAATACGCATGAATACAAAGCTATTCATAACTGCTGTTTCCCTCCCTCACTCTACTAATTGCTTAAGAATCTTGTCGAGCTGTTTCCTCATAGTCTTTGCTGCATTCTGTGTCTGTGGGTAAGTCTGTCAAGTCTTTCTACTGTAATAAAATCTCTGCTTGGGGATTTATAATTTTATTTCAAGTCTTCCCTGTGGAATGACACTTCATAGACAACCTTTTCCTGCGAGACGGTTTCTTTATTTTAAATTCAGAGGAATATGCCAAGTAGGTTTTTCATTAAAACATGTGCGGTTCATTCTATTACATTTAATAGAATACTATGTTTATTTTTTCATAATTTGGCAACTGATTTAATATTGGGACTTGAAAAGTTGATGTCAGGAACACAGCAAATCCTTACTCAGCCATCATCAAAATAATGCACAGAGGCTTAGTTTTTGATACACTCAAACCTTAAGTTTCTAAATAATTTAATGTAACCTAACATTCTTAAAGAATGGAGAAATTTCCTGAGACTAGCCAGTTAAAGTTGCTTGGCATTTGTGCTATTTTGGGAGGTAATAAGCTATTCCCTCCTTGTTCAGTGTCACAGACCCAAGTGTTTACACCATATTATAAAACCTGATGACAGACAGCACAGCAGCAGCTGGTAGTGTGACCTTTCTTTCCCTTAGTGATTCCAAAAAAAGCAGGCACTTTCTTTTGCTCTATCTTTCTGCAATGTCCCTCCTCACAGCGTTGTCCTTAACTTTTGCAGAATTCGAAAATTAAATGAGATTATACCCATATATCACTCTGAAATGCAAATTGGTACTAACCAATGGCTGGCTGGTCAGATGTCTCTCCTGGTGCCTGAATTTTTTGGTTTGCTGGGTGGCAGGCAGGGTAAGATGTGGAGAGCATAGATTGTAGCAACAGGAAGATCTAGATTTGAATTCATGTCAAAACATTGACTTCTCATATATGACAGCAAGCTGATGTGACCTCTCCTTGCTGGGGATTTTAAAAGCCTCTTCTGATTGTATTTTTATGACTGTTAACAAGTGTTGGCATCCACTGGGTGTTCAATGCACCGTAGTTGTAATAATAATTGCAAGGACAACTTTAAGAAAGATATTGATAAAAGCATTAATTTCAGTAATTTCTGCCCTCCACTAGAGAGTTAGTGATCTAACTTGTTTCATCCGTCACATGTTGTGGCTATAGGATGGAGAGTAAATCATCACCAGGGATTATCTGGACTGTGGTTAATGGAGACCTGCCTCAAAAGATCATTGGCTGGTACTTGGGGCTTTGTGTTTTTCACTCATTTTTCTGTCTCTCTATGGCTCTGCATTCATCAGCTCTAGATAGTAGCAAAAATAAGTGAATGGGAAAAATATTCTCTCAGTGTAAGATTTGTTGTTTTTGGTTTTTTGGTTCGTTTTAAGGCTCTAGTAAAAAATTCCTGGAAAAAATATGTTCAGATTATTAAAAAGAATATTATTGTGGTTTATCTGGACAGCATAAAGCATGATAAAAATCACAAGCCTAGCATTAGAAATGTCTGGATTTAAATTTCCACTTGGCAGTTGTTACTTCCTTTATTTGTGCAATTATATTGCAAGGGACAAATGTACAAAAGGGCCCCGGGTTTATGAGGATGATGAACAATGGGATAATGTTTTATCAAATGTTAAATCATAAAACCTGAGCCTAGATATATGCATTTGTTGGATAAGTCTTTGCGTGTTGTGATATCACTATAGGAATTGTTTTACCCATCATGTCAATGCTCAAAAACACTTTGTAAAACAGCAAGACCAGCTATTTCTGAACCTTCTCAGAGTCCATTACAGACAATCTAAGCTGGGAAAAGATTTGAAATAGAACCCTAAATTCTGATTGATTATTTCCCATAGCTTATAAACTTCAGAGTAATGCAGCTCAAATATCTGTCTGCATCCTGCTTTGAAAGCCCTTACTGTCCAGTGGCTTCTCCACTCTCTTACCTGCTTAAACTGAGACAAGGAAATATTGTCCTGGACTGTAAGCCACTTGACTTTTCATCTCAGAAGGAGTCAATGTTGAGGAAGGAATCTTTTTGAGATATTTTGTTCTCTAAAATATATATGCCGGTCATTGATAAAACACAGTCTTTTTGTATACCAGACACTTTCAAGTTATTAAATAACAATGAACTCAACCATAATTAACATAAAATCTATAAGGTTTTATTTTACAAAGTGATATTCAGTTTTATTTTATTATTTGCCTTTATTTAGGGCATCAGAAACTTCTGAGACACAAAAATTAGCCAACCCGTGGCTAAAAGGAGTTTATTGACAGTAGGATAAAATCAAATAAAGGGAGAAATAAGTAATTTTAAACTGAGTTTCTACCAAATGGAAGCATGTTATTGCATATGATTTTTTTAAAAAATGAGATTACACTCATTAAGCCCTTAGCAGGACTAATTAGTCCTTATAATCTAGTAATTACCCTTTTATACCAAAAACCATATTCACTATTATTCCTTTATCTGGAAGGGGTATAAACTATAACCATAAAAATGACACTGGTCCATTAAACATGAAATTATATAAGGACAACATTGTATGTCTGAAGAAATCAGTTGTTCTTAAAATTATATCTTCTAAATGATCATTTTTATCATAAATTTTAAATGTATAGTATTATATTCAAAACAAACAATAACATAAAAACAGCCTTTAAGCCCGAACACCTGGAGATTTCATTATTTGCTTTGTGCATTCCCCCTACTAGAGATGCCTTTCATACAAAAGAGTTGATTCAGAGCAGGGTAAACAAAAAGCTATTTTGTTAGCCAGCCTCTTTAAGAAATATCCAGAGACTCCATTGTTTTCTCCTAGGCTGCATCAGGAAAAGTTTTGTGTGTTGTTAAACATAACATGCTCTCAGTCAAACCACTCCTTCCTATATAATAAGGTAATGTGAACTGCAATGCTGTTTCTGAGTGCCACGTTGATGTACCGTGATTAACGTAGAATTGAAGAAAGCAGAAATTGCTGATAATGGAAGTGAATATAATGGGTTTTGTGTCTGGTGGTAGCAGTGATTGTTGTATATTTATGAAAGAAGATAGAGGAAGAGAGAAAAAACAGGCCCTTTTTTATCATCGAATAAGTCATATTGCAGATCCCCTCAATAAGAGGATTTTTTTAAGGAGGGGAAAAAAAATTGATAGGAGAGACTAATGAACTACTCCTGATGTTAAAAATCATATAAAACTAATGTACAATACTAATGTTAGTAGAATTAAAAAAATACATATTTTAAAGTGTCATTTACAACCAAATCTATTGTAAATAAGAAGCTAAATCCATTAAAATCAGAGAAGTTAAAGAGAGCGTTACTTTTGTCATCATTATTTAGTAATAGGATGTAATTATAGTTCACTGCAAGGAGATAAAAACACAGAAATCAAGGAATCAAATGCTGTAAATTAGATAAGATTACCTGCACATTCTATGATTACATATAAAACATGCCAAATAAATCAAGTAAAACACTGTTCAAGTTCATTAAATATTAGAGGAAATGAGCAGCATAAAATTAGCTCCAATAAGTGAATATATTTCTAAGCAGCAACAGAGTGGGTGACATATACTGATACCAGGTGCCACTGCTACAGAAGGCACAGTTTATCATTCATACATTATTATACAGTTGAACAATGTAATCCCTGTTTATATGTGCCCAGATTATTAGTATAATAAAAGGATATAACAACTCTTCTGAGAACAGGAAATTTTAATGATTATTTTCTGGATTTTGGCTGCTTAAGCAGATAACATAAATAATTAAAATAGAGAACAAATTAAAGAAATAGAAATTGAAAAACTAATCCAAAATATCAGTGAAACAGATTATTGTTTCTTTGACAAGATCAACAAAATAGATATATATTTTACCAAGGCTCACAAAAAAAGGAGAACACAAATAAAATTAAAAGCAATAGAGAAGTTACAAAGATACTACAGAAGTAAAAAGGATCATAAGCAAGTATTATGAGCAACAAAATTGGACAACCTAGGAGAAGTGGACAAATTCTTAGAAATATACTGAATCCAGGAGGATGTAGAAAATCTGAACAAACCACAAGTAACAAAATGGAAACAGTAACCAAAAGTCTCCCAAGAAACAAATGTCCATGACCACATGGCCTCTTAGCCAATTCTACCAAAAGTTCAAAGAATTAATATCTATCCTCCTGAAGCTTTTCCATGAATCTAAAGAAGAGGGAAAACTTCCAGATATACTGGGAATCCAACATTACCCTGGTTTCAAAGGCAAAAAAAGACACCAGAAAAAAGAGAGCTGTTGTATAAATCAATATCTCTGATAACATAAATGCAAAAAATCCTCAACACAATAATAGTAAACTCAATTCAGAAATACATTAGGAGAATCACACAATAATCAAGTGGGATTTAGTCCAGGGATGCAAGAATGGTTCAACATACGCAAATCAATAAAGATGATAAACCACATCGGCAAAAGGAACGACAAAAATCATATAATCATTTCAATAGATGCAAAAAAGCATTGGACAGAATTCACCATCCTTTGATGATAAAAACCTTCGACAAATTGGGTATAAAAGGAAAGTACCTGAACAAAATAAAACCTGTATTCAACAAACGCACAGCCAATGACATACACAATAGTGAAAAAATGAAAGATTTTCCTTTTCCTCTCAGATCAGGAATAAGACAAGGATGACCTTCCCACTACTACTATTCATTGGAGTGTTGGAAGTCTTCCCAAGAGCACTTGGACAAGAAAATTTAGGTATCTAAATTTGAAAGGTTAAAGGAAAACTATCACTATTTGCAGATGACATCATCATAATCATAGAAAACCCCAAAAACTCCAGTTAAATGTTAATAAAAATAATAAATTGCAGGTTACAAACGTAATGTACATTTTTTTATATATATTAGAGAGTGACCAGTACTTGGTACACTTGACAGGCCTTATTTGTTCCTTCTACTTTTTGTTGTTGTTATGCTTGTGTCCCATCAGCTTTGAAATCCAGCTATTTGACTAATGATATGTTGATTGTAAAAAACTAACTATAGGAAATCAATAACTATGGCATAGTTCTAGAAAGGCTTGATTTCCCAGGGGTATGAAATTATGTAAAATATAGAAATAGAGATCAGGCTGCTATTAATTATTCTTATTATTTATTAAAACTAATTGCTTAAATAAGACAGATTCCTTCTCATCTTTTCATAGAAACTGTGACTCCAGTA
Organism: Talpa occidentalis; assembly: GCF_014898055.3. Classification (NCBI taxonomy): domain Eukaryota; kingdom Metazoa; phylum Chordata; class Mammalia; order Eulipotyphla; family Talpidae; genus Talpa; species Talpa occidentalis. The sequence goes on from NW_023601322.1 coordinate 7,916,811, forward strand.
TAGCCCTTATGAAGGGGATTGACAATAAAGCATTAAGTGTAAGAAAAGCAATTCTACTGCATTGCAGAGAATTAATAAGGGAACAAGTACCAAGATTTAGCTTTGGAATCAGTAGCAATCTAAGAATTTCGTTTAGATTGTCTGTGGAATATTTACATAATCACTAACTTTCTTTATTTTAAAAATAATATTAATTTTTAATGACCTCTCCTAATATATTATTGAATAGTCCTATTTGGGCAAATAAAGGAACCGAAGGTGACAGGGACATAATTGTATGCTTATGTATAATATATACTCTTTCTAAGTAATTATGTCTTCTTAAGTAGCCTTTTCTAATTAGAGCATTCATACATGTTCCTTTTTGAAGATATAGCCACTACTTAAATGTAATATTATTTTCCTCCAGTGTTTTCTCAAATAATATAATAATTAAAATAATATTTTAGAATAGCTTTAGATTTAGAGTAAAAATGTCAGAATATTTTGCAGTTCCCATATACCCTGCTGCCTCTTTCCTGTATTGTTAAAAGTATATTAGAATAGTAAATTTTCACAATTAACAAACCAATATTGAAACACTATAATTAACTAGATGTGTACTTAATTTGATTACGTGGATCACATGCAAGATACCATATTACTTATAGGATCCTCTTTTGCTGTGATGATTTCTTAGAAACTTCTTATGTATAGTGTCCCACACAATTTTAACAAGATTCTGTGGAATCTTTCTTAATTATTATCACTCTGTTGTTTTTCTTATAATTATCTTGAGGTTATCAATTTGGGACTGAAGACCAGGGGTTAACATGCCATTTTCTTTACATCATATCAAAGGTGAAAATGTCTTCCTTATGTATTTACTAGAAGTGAAACTATGTGGACCTAGTATTTTCTTCTATTTTAGGAAGTTTGTCATAAATTAAATTTCATTAAGATTTATGAACATGCAGATTATCTATTTCTCCTGGTTTAAGTTTTGGTGGTTCATTTTTTACAAGAAATTGCTCGAGTTTATCTAGGTAGTCAAATTTGTGCGCATGTATTTGTGCATAGTGTTATCATGCAGTACTATGTTTTTGCTTATTTTCTTGATATTTGGAGATTATCAAACTGTCTGTTATGGATTTTTAGCTTAATTTTATTGTGGTTTGGGATCAACATAAGTATGATTTGTAGACTTAATGTTTTAACGTGCACTTATGCTAAGAATTTGGTCTGTCTTGTTGACTGTTCACATGTGAACTTGAGAAAATGTGTATTCTGTTGTTGGGTTGAATATTTATAAGTACAAATTAAATCAATGTAATGATTGATTACAATGTAATGATTGTACAGACCATATATAGCTTCTGTACCTTACTGATTTTCTGCCTCCATGTATATATTATAACATAGAAAGGAATGTAGTTCAACTAAAATAGCACTTTTGCCTATTTTTTCAGTTCCCTTTTACATTATTATTCTTTGTAACCTATTGATTTTGTATACAACGTATAATTGGGTCTTACTTATTTTTCTATTCTTACCATCTCTATTTATTGGTATATTGTGATATTCATAAGGCGATTATTAATACAGCTGGATTAATAACTACTGTATTTGTCACCTTTTCTATTTGTCTCATTTGTTTTTGCTTCTCTACCCCCCCACTTCTACTCTTTTTCTGAATTCTCTAGTTTTAATTGAGCTGTTTTTTTTTTGTCACCAATTAGCATGTCAGTTATACTTTTTTAAAAGTTTTAATCATTTTAAAAAAAGTTTTAATCATTTGCTTGCAGTTTACAATATACAATTCTAACTAATCTAAGTCCAACTTTTAATAATATTTTACTACTACTTTATGTGTGTCCACATAATTGTAATTGAAAATCCCCAATTCTCCCATCCTTTTTGACGTTACTGTCATTCATTCCTATTATCCATACAATATGACCATCCAGTCTGTCATTGGTAGTATAACTATTTAAAGAATCACCCTTTAGATCAATTTAGGATAGGAAAGAATAAAAAGTTTATTTCCTTCATTTACTTTCTCTTTGACAATCCTCTTTTCTTCATGCAGATTCAAGTTTCTGAACTTTATCGTCTGTGTGACAAACTTTTATTTTTTTTATTTTTTAAAGATTTATTTTATTTATATATGCATACAAGAACTAGTGTGTAGGCCAGAGGTGCACGGTGGGGGTTGATGAGAGGATTGACCAGAGACACAGTGGGGAGAAGAACAGGCAGATCTACTGAGATAAACTACTGCAGGGAGCAGCAGACTAGACGGGAGAGGTCTGCTGCGCCCTGTGGGTCAGCTCCCTGGTGGGGGATTGAAATCATGTCACAGTGGCTGGGGATAATTTGATAATGCTGAGACTTAACCCCTGTGTCATCAGGGAGGCCCTGTCTGGCAAACTTTCCAAAACAACATTGCTTATAGGGCAGATCTTCTGGTGATAAATTCCATCAGTTATTGTTTATCTGAGAATTTTTCTTTCACATTTGAAGGAAAATTTTACTGAACATATAATTCTAAGTTATTGGAGTTTTTCCCCTGAACACTTTAAAGATTTCACACCACCATCTTCTTACTTGCATGGTTTCTGATGAGAAGCCTGCTATAGTTTTAGACTTTTTTTTTTTTTTTTTTTGTACGTAAGCTATACTAATCATGTCAGACACAGTGGTAGAAAGTTGAACCAAAATAAGATACCCCCTTATTGAATTTATTACAGGTTAGCAAGATACCCTATTAAGTCAGTCCTTCCACAAATCTTAATACCTGTCATCTTTGTGTTGCAAGAATAAATAGAGTAGTTTTTTTTGTAAAAACTTTAATCATTTCTATTATTTCTAATTTAGTGATTTAGAACTTAATTTAGTGATTTAGACTTTCAAATCAAGCTGTTATTTGCATGCCACTTTGATGATTCTACCTTAAATAAAGTTCTTTTATTTTCAACAACCAAAATCAATTGGGTGTTTAAAAACTCAGAGCAAAACATCCTGTTAGCAATGCTCTGTCACTTACTCATGTGATTCTAGGTGTATTTACTCTTAGTGACTATTAATTCCTCATCTGTAAATGGGGATAATGATAGTTCCTGCTCCCTAGAATCATTACAAGAGAAATCTAAAAAGTAACAAACACTTAAAACAGTGTTGGGTTATGGAAAAGATAATATAAAAAACTATGTTTTGTTATCCCAGGTATAATTTTTTCATCTTTCTTTTCTTTGTGTCTAGTTTGGGGAATACTTTACAATGAATATGAAATACTTTTCCTTTCAATATTTTCATGATACTCCTCAGATATCAGAGAACACAAATAGGCTTTAAAAATAATGAAGTATTTATTCTCTCCATTTGTATGATCCAAAGTACTCTTTTTGGGAATTTAAACTCCTCAACAAAAATGTGTTGAGTGAGACTATGAATGCATTTCAAACCATCTAAGGCACAAATGATGGTATCTATTCTGACGGGCAGTATTGAAGACACTAAAACACATTCTGAGAGTCATATGCACAACTGATATTGAAAGGCAGCCCACAGGAAGCATGAAAAACTGGGTGTGAATATAAAGGACCCATCATATAGACTCTAAGTACTCCTTTAGTTTCTGAAGGCTCTTATTTAGACCCAGTCTTTTTGGTTTCACATGATTGCTTCCGTGCCATTAGCAGTGAGTCTATTCGAATACAAATAAAAAGTAGCACTTAAAAATGCTCTTTGGCACTTCAAAAGGCCATATATTAGAGAGCTAATTGGTATAGCTTTTACAACTTTCAATTGATTTTTTTCCATTGATTTTTTTCCCCTCCTTTGAGCTGTCTTTTCATCCTGCTACTGCTATGAATTCCACTTCTCAGTTCCCGGGGAGTAGATTACATGCAAGAGAAGATAGTCAGTGAAAGTGACAAGCCTCCCAAGAACTTCTGTTCTTCTGTTCCGCCATTTTTTAATTTCAGACAAATAAAACTAGTTGAGAGTACACTGATTGGACTCTATCAGAATCTTTCTTCTCTGGAGACTTAAGAGTGTTATGAAAGGGAAATCTCTGGAAACTCAACCAGGAGCACTGAATTTCTATATGGAGAGAAACAATCTCCCACCTTAAAAAAAAATGTTTGAGGAATCACAAGGTTAACTTTGAAATCTAACTTCCTTCTACACAGTCATGACCTAAATGAGAAATATATTTCAACATTTGAGAAACTGTCATTCTATTATATTTTTCCATCATTAGCATCATCAAAAATAATTATATTAGATGCTTAATTATGACCTCTACCTTTATTATAATACATCTCAGTGAATCTTAAACTGTCTTAATGATAGGGAATACTCATTTGAGGGCACACATTGCAGAAGATCCTGTAAACAACTGGAAAAACACGTGTAAGAAATGCTTCTGAAACTGTGTTCAGACATAGTATAAAACGTGATGTACTCACTCAGTCGTGACTCCAGGGCCTGTACACTTTTCCTCCAACTCCCACATGCGCTAATCTTCTGCTTCTCCATTACCCTGTTATGTTCATTATTTTCACATTAAGTAAAACACTTTATTTTCTCTTTGCCCATGCTTGAAATAGCATGTAGAGAGAGCTAGCTCCACTGAGGAGACGCTTAGAAGTGGAAATCAACAGATCTTGGTGACGGGTTATGGAAAGAAAGGGTAAGTGATTGACATGAGTTCCCAGACTTCTGGCCTAAGCTGCACTGTGGCTGCAGGTGCCATTCCCAGACAATAGAAACATTTCAGGAAGATGCAGGACAGGGGGTGAGTTCAGTTTTGGACATGATGGTGCTGAGACTTCCAAGACAAAATGCAAGTAGACAGTTGGATGTAGCAGTGCTGAACCTAGAAGAGAGATCTGAGCTGGAGGAATCCTTTGTCTGCAGCATAACTATTGCTTAATGCTCTCCATGTGAGGTCTCTTCAGAAGAGGGCTTGGAACATAAAGAGATAAAATGTTTAGACTAAAATTTGAAAGGCTTTGAAGTTTGGGTAGAGAATAAAATGAAGAGCTGATAAAAGACACAGAGAACAGGGATGTTATCATAGTGAGATGTTGTGCAAAGCAAAGGAAGTGTTTCCATAATAAAAGAAGAAATTAGATAAAATGCAAATAAAACAAACTGTGCCTTCAGTATCTCTTTGCAATCTTTTCAGCAATTCCTCTTCTACCATTACAGAAACATTCACATCCTTAACATGCCCTTCTGTTCTACCTTTTTTCCCCTACAATATGTCCTGCAATTCTTGACTCATCAATTTTATATTAAATAGTACCTCTGTCATGCAACTTTTTGTTTTTTTTTAAGGAGCTTATACCAGTTATTTTTAGTTGTAGGTTGTATCATTTTTTTTTCTGTAAAGCACTAACAGATTTCAAAAATGTCTGTCACTGATTATTTTCAAGTTATTTACAAGACAGACATTTTCCTCCCTTATAACACACATCCCTCAACCACCTTTCCGTGACCCTCTGTCCATCTGCTCCAAACCCATCTAATTTCTAGAGAAGCCTGTGGACCAAGAATGTTCTGGGAATTCCTCTGTCCAGTACTGAGATCTCTGTGTCTGGGTCCTCTGTCCTTCCTCCCCAACAGTAACCCCAAATTGTTAACAGTATGTAGAGCAAACCTCACAATTGTGAGGGAAAATTACTTACAACCTAAAGTTCTAAATCTAGAATTTCATCAGTCTTCTGTGAATATGGAACAAAGACTTTTGTACCAAAGCAAGGACTAAACAATGCTTTTCATGTACCCACTGAAGGATCTGGTTCAGTGAAAGAAAGGATTCAACCAAGATAAAAGTTGTTTGTTCCCTTTCTTTGATAATTCCTTCCCCTCTGCTTCTGCTGTATGAGTTTTCTCTTATATCATTAGCCAAAGAGTAGACTTAGATAATTTAAGGATTAAACAAGACTTATACTTTTCATGTCATTCCTCTGTCATTTTCACTTTTAGTTTTGTGTGATGTTCTTCATTTTTTTAATATTGCCTTTGATTGTTGAATTGTGTCTTACATTTTTATTGTTTAAAAATTTTAATAGTTCTTTTTGTTCTCTAATTGTTCCTTTTTATCCTGATTTCAGAGATACATGTTTACTTATCTGAAGCTACTAATTAAATATGTTAAAGTCTGTTGTCTGCTCTCTGAACTACCTTTTTATTGCAAAACTTGTTTGTTTTGTTTCTCTCTTTCCTTATAGAAGCTTTGTCAAATGTCTGTTGAGTTCTGGTTGTCCGTGGATATTTATAAGAACAAAACTCCTAAAAAGCTGATGCTGATGCAATGGCCGGGGACCAACCACCAGTCTTCTGGTCATTGTCACTTCCACTTTAGTTGATCAGGGGTGTGCTGCTAGTGCAAGGACTTTTCTCGGGGACTCAGTCTGTGGTGTGTTTGTAAGTGCATGTGTGATATTTATTCCTGGGGTACAATATGGTCATAATGGGACTTTGCTATCGGGGAGTACCAGAATTCAGTATAGGGACTTCCTGATTCTTCCTATTTGCATCATTTTTTGGAGTTTATCCCAGTACCCCTCTGGGCCTGGGGACACTACACTTTTACCAGCAAACCCAGCTGCAGCCACCTAAAAGCAGGTCTCCTGTATGCAGTCAGTTACCTCTCCTCTGGCTGGATTCTACTTGTAAACCATTGTCAAATTTGTTCTCCATTATTGCTTTCAATCCCATTTTCTTTGTTTCTGTGGCGTTTAGATTGAGAGACGAGTGCACATCACTGAGGACCTCATGTACCTGGATGTCTTCTTTTTTAATTGACTGTAAAAATCTCTGCTGTCTCCCAAACCTGGCATGTTGTATGATTTATAAAAGGCAGCCCATAAACATGACCTGAAACGAACAGTACTCATGGTGACTTTAATTAAATTCATGGATCATTTTCTTTCATGAAAAAATAGTATCCCGCCATTTCCATGAATAACCGTATCCTCTTTCTATGTTAATTGTTCAACAGTTTTCAGTTGTTTGAAACGGTGGCACAAAATAATTGTTTTTCCATTAAGCTATATGGCAATGCACCTGTCTTCTAGGAAATTCACTGGTTTGTAGTATTAATCATCCCCTGACTCATCTAGCACTGTGAGTGGGAGATAGTTTTATCATATGCTTTTTCATTGAACTAAAGATTAGTTTGCTCTTACACTCTGTGTCACATGGATCTGTAAGGGAGAAAATCTAAACTATATCCCAAATAGAACTATTGTTAGGGGCAAAAAATTCTTTTAATTCATATGTAGAAAAACAAAAGACAGCAATGCTTTTCATACAACTACATTATTTTTGGACATGAAAAAGCTCTTCCAAATCTTACCTTACAATTAAGGAAAAAAATGAGGTGTAGACATTGCAGGCTTGCTTTCCAATTAGTAAGTGAGAGATTCTGCCTTCTAATTTCTGGGCCATTATTTTTTCCACAATATCAGATTACATCTAAAATTCATCTGAAAGCCTTTTAATATCTCATCCCACAGTTTTATGAAAAACGTTTCCTACATAATTCTTCCACTCTCTCAACATTGTGATTAATAAATTGGACTGTGTACAAAGCTCTCCTCATCATCAGACCCCGACATGACCCAGAATCACAGTTGTTTCTTTGAAAAAATAACAGAATTCAGTTATGTGCTGTTGTTCAGATAGCATTATTAGAGCTATTTAAAATTGTGTGGCCCTCACATTTCCTTTTGACAAGTAATTATATTAAGAGATGATTTTACTCCCTTTCTTTTGTTCTCAAGTGAGATTTGCTGCTGACTGGTAGATACTAGAATATAAGCATAAGTCAATATTTTTGCTTTTCCATGTTTCCCATATAAATATTCACTAAATTATCAGAACAGTATGTTTTCATATTTTAAATAAGGAAATTTCCATTCCAACATAAGGTCAACAATATCTCATAATCATTTTTTTATATATCTGCTCTAATATGCTCTTGGAACAGAATAGCAAAATTAATACAGATGCATCACTTAAGTCATTAAAAATAGGATTCAAGAAACTTGCTGACAGAAGTTGTTATATTGGTATTGTAGTTTCACTGATCAGCTTGAAATATCTCTCAAACAGAAGGAAAACAAGATATCCTTGCAAGGAAAAGCCACTATCTAATCTTAGAGAAAATCAGTTAATCTCTGTCCTTCAATTTCACGGCTTAATAAAAAGGTGGGCAGTATGTCTTGGGTCGAACATTTGAAGGGATACATTTATATTTTTCTCAAAATACTTGGAGATATTTATATCTAATATTAGATAAGATAATTATGTTGTCTGATATTAGCTGGGAATTTCAATTCAAAAGTGAAACTGTATTATTGTAACTTTACCTGAGAGTTGATTAATTGAAATGTGATCATATGACTGGTAATCAATGTATATAAAAATAGATTTCATACTGTATTTGATAGTATTATACTATTCAAACAGATAATATAAATAGTATTGCACAGAGTATACTTATCTATACTAAATTATTTTAAGGCATTTTTTGATGTTTATAATAGCAGCTTTCATTAATTATATGAGAATTTAGAAGGCTAAAAGGAACTCAGACAAAACTAGAAATCACCTATAATCCCACCATGTCACCATAGGTACTTTTAACAGTTTGGTGTATTTCAAACTCCCCCCCCTCCAAGGCCAAAAATAATTTTGTAAATATGTATACTTGATGCTGTGTATTTAAAATCCTATTTTATATATTAATGTATACTCTCTTGGTCTTCTTTAATGAAGGACTTAAATGGTTTCCCAAGATATTAAGTATTCTTTTACAACATATTCTTAAGTGGTCTGTTGCTTAAGTGTGCCACAATTTACTTCACCAATCTTGGGGATACTTTAGAAGCATGGTTTTACTTACAGGCAAGCCACATATACTAACCCATCATTTTAATTTATTCATAAGCTGGTACTATGATCGGTCTCAAATAGAAATTTTTTTTAAGATTTATTTATTTATACAAGAACTGGGGTACAGACCAGAGGCAAAGGAGGGTGAGAGAATTCACCAGAGACTGAGCGGGGAGCAGATGACTGAAAACACTGCTGAGGGGAGCAGCGGGCGAGACAGGAGAGGTCTGCCCCGCCATGCGGGTATCTCCCTGGCTGGCTGGGAATGGAACCCACACTGCAGAGGCTGCAGACAGCTTCATAGCGCTGTGCTCAACCCGCTGTGCCACCAGGGAGGCCCTCAAATAGAAAGGTTTTTTGGAAGTTTTTATACTTCAGTTTGAAGATTATTCCAACTGTACTAAATAATTTAAATGAATCAAGCTATTTTATTTCAAATATTTGCTTGAATTAGTCATTAAGACAATTTGGATATGGCTTAGGAAATGATGGATATTTTATTACTCTTTAGGTAGAAAATAACTGGAATGGAATTTAGATTCTGTGACACTTACACCAAGAAGGCCATCTGGAAACCTGGGTTATTGTTCTAGTCCCTATGCTTTCAGATACTTACGAGGATAAGGGGGAGAAGCTGATTCTTTTATTATTACCAAAAAAAAACAAAGAGAGGAAAAAAGAAAACATTTTCTCAGGTCTAGTGATAATTTTCTGTCCATATGTCCTGTTTTATGTGTAAAATAGTCCATTTTTGTAGAATCCTCAGCAATCTTAATTTTTGGGCAAAAAAAAAAAAAAAAAAACAATCTCCTCAAATGATTTATTTCTTCAGAGAGAAATTTCACTTTATATGATGGAAAAACCTAAAAGAAGCTGGAACCTCTTTAAGAGAGAACGGTACACAGGATATGTTTGGAAGGGCAAGGAGTTCAGTCATACTCTGTGGAGTAGAAAACACTTCTCATTTGAAAAATAGATCTTTTTGGCAAGCTCTGGCCTTTCTGTTAAGTAAAACAGCTTAAATGCCTGATGAGGAATTTGTTAGAGGATATTTCTCTTCTGCTGACACTGAGATTCACGGGAATTCTTGCCATTAACACAAATGGCAGCTAAACACATGAATCATTTCATGTGAAGATTAAAACAGTCTTCTCCATTTGAACCCAATACATTATTGGTAATTACATTACATGTCAATAATAATTACTCTTTCTCTGTTTAACACTGCTGCTTAGAAACAAGCATTATATGGCACCTCAAGGGTCATAAAAAACATAAAAAAGATAGTTTCTTTCAGAGACTTGTGGTGCTTGGCCCAATGACAAGAAGACTTACTTGAATGTTAAAATGACTTGTCTCTGTTGCCAGCAGATACAAAGCAGAATAAAATATTTAACATATTTATATAAAATGGCATCCTTAAAAGATTTGTGTTTTCCTCCACAGTTATGATTCTCTTCTAATATGTACCAAAAACAATTTGATGACGATAAAAGTACATTTTAAAATATAGTCTATTTTGAAAATTGGCTTTTAAATGAAACTGATCCAAGTTTTTTCCGTTGTGTTTATTTTTGAAAATAATACTCATACTGTTTACTTAATGGTAAATGAATGCAACACAGAATTGTTTTAAAAAACAATAAATTGCTGATTATTTCCATATCCATATGGAATATGATTATATCTGTAGATACAGATATATGCATATCAATATTTTGCCAACTCTTCCCTTTTATATATACTTGCTCCTTTTAAATTATTTTAAGGAGTATATTTTATTATACCATATCTCACTAACTCTTAAAACACACCCTTATATTGTGTACCATTAAGAAAAACTTAAGTATTTTAAAATTAACACAAAATACTATCTTATCGTTTATTTTAAACTATTGAAACATACTTTCAGACATATTTTGACATGTTTTATCATTCATCATGCCAGAACAGAATATAATATGAAAACATAAGTAAAATAAATGTATTAAAGTTTTCTTAAATTACTTTTCCTGCTACGTCAAACTCTTCAGAATCATCTTTTTGACACACTGAAATTTGTTTTCTACCTTAAAACATACTGTAAAATTATCAAGAACACTGGTAATGTAGAAGTTCTGAAAGAATATCCCACTGTTATTCCCAGTATCGCCAACCAAAACTTGCACATACATTAATCAGAAACTAGGAAGAAGAATGTTTAGAAATGCTCTACTCGTAGTTCACAACTTAAAACTTCTATCAATCGACATTAAAATGCGAGGTCATATTGGGGCAGAGTCATACAAGGGAGGGGTACATTGGTGAAGATGAACATACCTGGTTTCATACCACTGTGTTTTTTCATAAGAGTAAATCTGGGGGCTTCCCCCGTGGCGCAGCGGTTGAGCGCTGGGCTGCGAAGCTACCCACAGCCTCTGCAGCGCCGGTTCAATCCCCGGCCACTGGCGAGGGTCCCACATGGCGTGCAGACCTCTCCTGCCGCGCCCGCTGCTCCCCTCAGCAGTGTACCTCGTCCATCTGTCTGTTCTGCTCCCTGCTCTGGCTCTGGTGAATTCTCTTACCCTCCCGCGCTTCTGACTATACCCAGTGCTTGTATAAATAAATAAATAAATAAATCTTTAAAAAAAAAAAAAGTAAACCTGGTCTCATGCAATATTTTTTAGCAAAAGAAACTGACTTCACAAAAGCAGAATTCTGTCATTCTTGCTCATACCCATATCTTCAGGACCTGACACTCAGAAGCAGGAATGAGCTGGGAGAGCAATGATTAGTAAGAAAAGCTGTTAAGAATAATAGGTGAAGGGCCTCCCCTGGTGGCAAGTGGTTGTGCGCTGGGCTGCGAAGCTGCCTGAAGCCTCTGCAGCACCAGTTCGATCCCAGGCCGCCAGCAAGGGTCCCACATGGCGCTACAGACCTCTCCTGCCACACCCGCTGCTCCCCTCAGCAGTGTACTTTGTCGGTCTGCCTGTTCTGTTCCCTGCTCTGGCTCTGGTGTATTCTCTCGCCCTCCCATGCTTCTGACTGTACCCAGTGCTTGTATAAATAAATAAATAAATCTTTTTTTAAAAAAAAGAATAATAGGTGAAGTATTTGTGTTATATTAGGGTCAGACACATGTCCTCCCAGCCGTCACCTTGCCAGGAATCCTTTGTAATAGGCAGGAACTTACATATACCCTCATAAATACGGTAAATATATTTACCGTATTTATGGTATGGTATTATTATATTATATTACTATGTTATATTATGGTATGGTATCTCTGTGTATTCTGAGTGGTTGCCTCTACTTTCTGTGATCCCTTAGTGGATATTGTTCTGTCACTTTCTATGTTTTAGACATGTGTCAAAATCTTCTGTGGGCTGGTGTCTTCTGTACCACCATCCTATTCATTTTGATCTTATGAAGACTTAGTAAATAATGGAGAAAATTTCACAGCACGCTATTTTGAATTTGAAGTACAAAAAACATTGTGAGATTATCTACATCTAATATATTTACATACATATAGACAATAAACAGTGCCTCAGTTAAATGCTGCACTTAGAATTTATAGGTATTATTCATTTGGAAATATGAAAAAAAATTCAAACGGACTAGTTTTGTATATCTGCTATTATTATAGAATTGAGATCACGAGATACTGAAATTAAAATATTACCTATTCAACTAAAGTAGTGTATTTAAGTAGTAACTTCATAAGGCTAATTTTGTGGTCAATAGTCATAGTACAGAAAAGGAAGATGATAAGAATCTGAGTGTGTTGCCAAAGGCTAGGACCAGATAGGAGAAAATGGGAATTGAAGCAGCCACATATTGACCATTGATCACTAATTGTGTTACTGTTGAAATTTAATTGACAAAAGTTGAGCTCATTTTACGTGTGTCTGAGTTCATTTGGGCTGCCTTAACAATACCAAAGACTGAGCAACAACAGAAATTGTAACAATGGGAGTTTATTTCTCACACTTCTGGAGGCTAGAAATTCCAAGGTCAAGGCCCCAGCATATTTACCAGCATAAGGTCCTGTTCTGGTAAAGGCCCTTTCCCTGCTTCATAGCTGGCACTTGGCACCCTCTTACTGAGTTCTCATAGCCTGGGAGGAGCTAAGGACTCCAAATTAAGTTACTTAAGCACCTCCAAAATGCCTCATCTTCAAATACCATCATCTTTGGATATTAGGATTTCAACATACAAATTCAGGGGGCACAAACATTTAAACCATAGCATTATGGAAAACTAATATTAATTGGGTAACATTAAATAATTACAAATCTTATATTAACCAGAGTGGATTCATTTATACATTTTACCAAAACACTGATTATACATTCTTTTATCTTTAACTTAATTATGCAACCCAGTTCATTTGTAATATAAAGCAAATCAGATCTTGGAATTAGGTAGTATAGAATTGAGCTCATCAGCAAAATTAGAGCCAATATATTCATTCCTGATTATCATTTTATTAAGAGAAAGACATGTTCAGGTCATAAAAATACTAAAATTCCCGGAATGTTAAGATTTAACCTCCCAAAGGAAATTGTGATTTTAAATACATAGTATTTATGTTAACAGAATTTAGACTTCAACTATGTAAAGAGAAAAGCCAAAGGAAACTTTGTTGTAGGCTTACAGTGAATGCCAATTCTTATAAATATAACTTAGAATAATGTAATTGATTATTTCTAACACAATATTGCTAAGGAAAATCGCTACATATTTCTGCTAGTCTACAATTAGATACAATCATGCTTATTACTGTTGGAAAGTGAAAACTGTAATTTACCAGCAGCTCTTTGCGGATGTCTGTGTACGAAAGGATTTTTTAACAGGCCACTATGTATGATGATTATACTTGGGGGAAATCAAGTTGCATATTTTTTGCTTATCAAGACTCTGCTGTAAACTGAGTGTCTGTCTCCCCATTCCTCTGCCTCAATTCATAGGTTGAAACCCTAATCCCCTGTGTGATGGTATTTGGGCATGAGGCCTTTGAGAGGTAATGAAATCATGTGGAGGCGTCCTCATGACTGCATCAGTGCCCTTCGCAGAAGAGCTCCCTCCTGCCCTATGTGAGGACCCCAGAAGACCATCTGCCAAGCAGGAAGGGCGCCCACACCAGAAGCTGACTACACTGGCACCTGACTACACTACTCTACCCCAATCTTCAACTTCCCAGCCTCCAGAACAGTAACAGAGTTCTGTGGTCTAAGCTACCCAGCACATGGTAATTTGTTACAGCAGCCAAAAAGACTAAGACAGACGTTTAATCCTTTACCATAATGTGCCACTCACGGGCTTAGAGTAAGTATAGAAGCAGGAAAGCAGAACTTTTGCTGCGCAAGACAGGAAGGTAGTGAGGAGGCACGCTTGCTGCTTTTCTGCCAGCACCACTAAATACACTACGACTCTAGGCAAGAGCTAATCTCAAGACACACCACAACCAGCAACCCCTAACAGCAACACACACATAAGACACCCCCTCCATTTCTCAGTCTTAACTTTTCTTTAGCAAGTTTATATTAAAAATTATATATTTTCTGCAAATAAATGTGGTAAATGGTAATCATTTTATTGAATACCTGTTTTATGAAATAGAATTATGATTGTATAGAATACCTGCTTTTCCACCTTCAGCAGTCTTGTCGAAGCAGTACTAGCTTGGAGATGAGAAGGGATATCTGACCATCTGGATTTCAATCTAGCGCCACTGGTTACAAGTAAGATAACTTTTGAAAGTACTTTTATGCCGTTTTAACTTCAGGTTACTTGCTTGCAAATTGGGAGGCAAAGCCTAACACTGAATGAAATAATTGGGAGAATCCAATAAGTTAATCCTCATAAAGTACTTGGAACAAAACCTGGTACATAATATACAAATGCTCAAAAAATGTGCCACCTCCAAATGGCAAATCATAATTAAGAACAGAGACTGGGGAGCCAGGCTGTCTGACTTACCAGCTGTGCCTCACTGTCCCAATGCTGGGAATGAAAATGGCATGGTACCTACCTGATAGGCCAGTGTAGCTGTACAGCTTCCTGAAACCATGAGACAGGCTGACTTTGCTGGTGTGGTCTGTGCAGCTGCTCAGGGTACTGGTCTCAGAGGGCCCCAAACTTGGTTTAATGCGCAATTGTTGCCCAATTGAAAGGCCAGTAAATTTTGTCTTTGAATGAACTCAGGTCATAGAGGTGATGGCCCCGAGACTTAACCCCTAGCCACCAGGGGGCTCGAGAAAATTAGGTCTTGTGTGAGCAGAGAGAATACACACCATATGCACGTGTGCTGTTCCTTGTCACTCCACATCACTCCAGGAACACAGAGTTTGTTTTTTTAAAGATTTATTTATTTATGCATACAAGAACTGGGGTACAGGCCAGAGGTGCGGGGGGCTGGGAGAGGATCCACCAGAGACAGAGTGGTGAACAGAACAGGCAGATGCACTGAAATACATTGCTGAGGGGAGCAGAGGGCAAGTCAGGAGAGGTCTGCTGCGCCATGTGGATAGCTCCCTGCCCAGGGATTGAACTTGTGCTGTAGTGGCTGTGGACAGCCTCATAGGTTGCGTCTTAACCCCTTGCACCACCAGGGAGGCCCCCAGTTTGATTTCCTACTGACTCAAAAGCAGTCCAGTAAACTGTGGTGCCTCACACCCTGCTAGGTGTGAACGATGCTGATGAACTATGTTCCTTTCCTCCAATAAACATAGCTCTTGGAACATAGATATCTCAGGTGAAAAGTCTCCAGAAGTAGTCTACCAACCCGAAAGAATGAAGCCTGACCATTATTTTTAATAATTGTCTTTTCACAAGATTCTTCATTCATTGTCTAGTAGGTAGTAGGCTTCGTGTTCGTCACTACATTTTTCAAGGTAAAAAGACATCATTCCTCTTTCCGAGTACTTCACCATTTAATAGGAAGACAGGATCATAAACTTGACGTTGTGATACAATAAGGCAATGTTTTTCGAACTGCAATTTGCATCAGAATCAACTTACAATTATAAAAACAAGGGCTGTTGGGCCGAACCCCCCCAGAGATTCTGACGCCATGGATACAGGCAGAGCCCAGTAATTTCTGCTTCTAACAAGTTTCCACTGGATGCTGTGTTGCTGCTTCTGGTGGAAGGCCCTCTCTACTGTGGGGGAGCTCTGCCCTAGGGAAATGTTACAGTGCCACATGCCTGGAGAGAGATGGCAAAGAGAAGCTACCAGAAGAAAAGAAAATTCACAGAGGAGGGAACTTTTACACCCAGACTTGGGAAAGGTCTGGAGTTGGCAGCCCCATGAAGAACCAGGAGGGTGATCAGGGATGAGGAAGGCACAGACCCTTTCTAAAGCTGCAGTTGGAAACACCCAACTTTTACTCCTGATACCTTACAAGCTCCCTTTCTCTGGGCCATGGCAGTCAGCAGGGGGTTAGCACTCTGAAAGCTAAAATGCTATATCACTGAGTCAAATCCTCCATCTCACTGTGGAACTTGTTGCACTGGCTTCTACCTGCTGCTTAGCTTGGGATTTCCCCAGAACACTGAATGTTCCTTGCAAAGAAAGATCACCTTTTCGTGTATTTGTGCCTCCAAATCTCCAGTGTCTGATTCCCAGAACACATTTATAAATGTTTGTTCATTGAATAATCAAGTGAATGAATGAATGAATGAATGAAGCTCCTTCAAACAGAATCAACAGGACCAGGACGTACACAACTTCTCTGAGGATGAATTCAGCTGTCACCCTTTCCTTCAAAAACCCTAACATATGGATTTTCTTCTCTCTAGTCTTTATCATTTTTAAGGACTCCTGAAGACACAAATCAATTTAATAACTGAAAACATACTTTGTCCTTCTAACTGCCTCTCCGCTGTTAATGCACTGACGAGAGGAAAACATTGGGTGGAATTAGCAAAAAGGAACATAAACAGCTTGAGACAGAATTCAAGACAGCATGCTGCGCAATTACCAATCCACATCAAAAATGATGGCCCTGATGTAAGCGCCCTCGGAGTCAGACTGTTGCAATCTGTCTGCGGCAAGCGCGAACCGCGCGGGGGCTCACACATGGCCCCACAGCGTGAGCCCCGTGCCAGGCTCGCTTCAGATGCATGGTTTACTTTGTGTTGTTGTGTTTTCCTAGAACAGTCCCTTTTGAAATATTCAGATGGATTTATTCAAAATTACATCGGTGGCAGAGAGGAAAATATACCTGCTGTTGATCCTGGAATCAGGAAATGAGATTGGACACGTGCGTTTTTATTCACCCTTCTTACATCAACTTCTATTTTCTAGAAGTGTCACCACCACAGGATTTTGTAACTCCTATTACTCCTAAGTATTTTGTTTAATTTATATCCTTAAAAAAAAAAAAAAAAACCTGCTTTGGCTTGTGGTGGGAATGATAATAGAATTTGAAAACCCTTTCAAGGAAGTGGGTGATTATGTGTTGTTATTTGTTCCTTTTTAAAAAGCGTTTTCCACTTTGAACATGTGACCTGTGCTCTGGGTTTAGAGGAAAGGGTAGGCTTTTCTCAGCTAGTCAGCAGAGTGGAGCGTAAGCAGAAAGCGTTAGTAACTCAGCAAAACAGAGTGAAGGCAGATTGCCAATAGTCTCCTCTCGAAAAAATCAGTAGCTCAGTTTTCTAGAAAAACATCTCCCAGCTTGTTTAATCCATCAGGGAAACCATTCTTGCAAATGTAGCCGTTTGAATCCCCATGATCTCAATGTTTGTATCGTAACAGTTAGAAAACCTTGAAAATATGTTCCCTTTCATTCTAACCCTATTAGTTGAAAATGATGGTACAATTCATTGATGATGGATCAGGCTGAAGAAAGAATGGGCTTAGGTGTGCAGAAGGGAGCTAACAATTTGCTATCCATCTCCTCCACCAGACAGATCATATTACAGAAATGTATGTCACTATTCTAACTGTCCCCCTTAGATATTGGATATTTTGTCTTCCACCAGCCTCCGAACATAGCACCATTTCATTAAAAATTATAGCATCCACTCTATTACTTGAATTAAATTAGGATTCCACAGATCAGGCTGATGTGACAAAGTCCTTTTCTCAGTTAGTTGGCTAGTATAAGTAAGCGGAAAAGATTTAAAATGCTTCATATCATCAAAAAGGGAAAAGAAAAAGCAGAAATAAAAATAAAGCTCCAGCCAATTCTTATAGTAGGATTATTATTTAAACCTAACAATGACAGAGTGCTAACATGATGTTTGTTATACTATCCACGCTTTGTGCTAATCATTAAATGTACTTTAATTGCCTTAATCCTTAGAAAAATTCCCTGAAGTAGACATTAATATACCTATTTAATAAATACAGCAACTGAGGTTTAGAGATTGCATTGCTAGTGAATAGCAGCTAGTTCTCTATTCATTCTTCATCTATTTAATGATAACTCTGTGCTCTTTAAACTAATCACATAGATGATGTCAGTATGGGAAAAGTAAGTGCCAGTGTGTAAAATACCGTAGTGATTTCAAGTGTCTGCTTTGTGCTAGTTTCTGAGTCATCAAATTTTGTAGGTATCCTTCTAGAGAACTCTTTCCTCATTATGCTTGTTTGTCTATAATTTTATTTTTAGGACAACTGTAGGTCTATATCAAAATTAATAGGGAGGAAAATAGATTTCCAGTAATGCCCTCTGTCCCTGTGTATGCACAGCCTGCCCTTTGTCAACATTACTCACCAGAAGATTACATTTTTAACTAAGGATGAGCCAATGTTGATATATCATAAACACCCAAAGTCCATTGTTTTCATTGAGGTTCATTCTTGGTGTTGTACATTCTGTGGCTTTGGACAAATGTATAATAACATATGCCCATTATTATAGTATCATACAGTGTTTTCCTTGCCATAAAAATCCTTATGTTCTGCCGATTCATCGCTTCCATACACACACATCTGCTAATCATGCATGTCTCCATAGTTTTGCCTTTTCCAAAATGTCATATCATTGAAAATCATCCAGCAAGTAGCATTTTCAGATTGACTTCTTTTAACCTGTAATATGCATACATGGTTCTTCCAAGTCTTTTTGTGGCTTGATAACGCATTTCTTTTTATCACTGAAAATATTCCATGGTCTGAATATACTAGTTTATTTATCTATTTACCTTCTGAAGACCATCTTGGTTGCTTCTCAGCTTGGTAATCATGAAGAAAGCTGATATAAGCATCCACGTGCACATTTCTGTGTGGACCTGCATTTTCAACTCCTTTGGGTCAATGCTAATATACACAATTGCTGGATTGTATAAGAGGAATATGTTTAATTTTGTAGGAAACCACCAAACTGATTTCCAAGTTAGCTGTGCCAGTTTGCATTCCCACTAGTAATGAATGAACATGGCTGGTGCTCTACATCCTCACCAGCATTTGCTGTTGTTAGTGTGTTGGGTTTTGGACACTATAATGGATGTAAAGTTGTGTCTCACGGATTGGCATTATAACAACATATAATATGGCATATCTTTTCATCTACTTATTCTTCATCTGTATGTCTTCTTGGTGAAATGTCTTTGGCACATTTTTTAATTGGGTTGTTTGCTTTCTTATTGTTGTATTTTAAAAGTTCTCTGTGTATTTTGCATAATAATCCTTTGTCAGAGATGTCTTGGTCAAATATTTTCTCCATTTGTAGCTTGTATTCTAGCTCTCTTGGTATTGTCTTTGGCAAAGCAGAACTTCTAATTGTGATGACATTTCGCTCATTTCTTTTTTGATCATGTCTCTGTGACACATCTAAAAAGGAATCACTTTACCAAAGTTATCTAGGCTTTCTCCTGTGGTTTTTTTTCCCTAGGATTTTTATATGTTTGCATTCTATATTTAGGTCTGTGATCCACAAGGTACTTTTTTATTGCATGGAGAAATTCTGAACAGACACTTCACACATTCCCACCACAAACAAAGTGAATGAAATCAAAACCATTTAGCAGAGTTTGGGGGAGCGAGTCTCCTCTCCTCTTGCTGTTGTGTCCCCAGTCCAAGTAAACAGGAAGAGCCAACCTGATTGATGAGAGTGTAGACTCCGTTGATTAGAATTTCATGCCTGGTCCAAAGCCAGAATGTCTGGGTTTGATCTTCAGATCTGTTGCTGACATTTTTGTATGTGAATCATTTACTGAACATGTCTGTATCTCCTTATTCTTTATAGTGAAGTAAGGTTGAACATTGTACCTGCCTCATAGGTTTATGGTGAGGATTGCAGTGGTCAACAAGTACAAAACACCTGGAACTGTGCCAGCATATAACAAACACTCAGTTGACTCAAAACACGTAAGATTAGTGTTTGGCTATGGTACTAGTGGGCATTGCCACTGTGCTTCAAAATCAACAATCAGGAGAAGAGCAAAGTACCACTGCTGGATAAGGTACCTATGGTGCCAGGCCTTATCCTTTACTCCTTGATATTAAAACAAGAAGTTCTCCTGGTCCTGGTGTGGTAAGCACAGATATACTCACAACTGTCTCTATTCTTAGAATGATTGGTCTGGAAAAGAATTGAAGGAGGCCGAGCAGAAACACTCTCAGATCAAAGGTTTATAGAAGAGACTTGTTTTAAATATAAATGTGTGCTTACAGCTAAACTCACCTTCCTGGAAAGTTGCTTGAGCTTAGAGAAAACAACTATTTTGACTCTCATAATTAACGTTTTTTAATTTTGAGGTAATAATTCCTATCAGCTTCTTTTTTTCTGGTTTTATTTTTATTATTAATATAGCTTTTATGCTTTATTCTATTTTCACTCCATTTCTCCTGCTAACATGGTCTGAGATTTATGGGATTCCTTGAGTGTTGTTTAGTATTAACTGCCTTACATGTCTGCCTTCAGACAGAATTTAAAGGTCAGTATTGTGCTTTGGCGCTTGACCATGTTCTGACAGTCTTGGCTATGTCTCTTTGTTCACAAGGAGTGTGCTTAAAATTACCCTTATTTCAGATGCAAAATATCAGATGCCAAGCCTATGTGCAAAACTTAGTATTTGCACATGTATAAGGAGGTTCTTTTTAGCATTGATTTGGTGGCATGGAGTTGAAGGAATGTGAAATGCAGCCTTGCCAATATTGGAAAAATGTGTCACTCCTTGTGAACAAAGAGACATAGCCAAGACTGTCAGAACATGCTCAATGGCCAAAGCATAATACTGACCGTGATGTTTTATCTTTAAGAACACATTTTCCTAGAGATCATATTTTTGTGGGGTTTTTTTAGCCAAGTATTGTATAAATAGGGAGAATTTCATGCCTAAAGTGTCCCTAGGTCATACTTGATAATAATATCTCCCCATAACATGATGATGGATCCAATGCAAAGTCACTGGGTCCTACTGGGAATTTACAACAGGCAGAAATGTTCATATGGTGGTAAAATTAATGATTTGGAGCAAAGTTTAATAGCAAGCAGATATTATTATTATTTGCAGAATAATATTTGCAGAATATTATTTGCAGAATAGCAATATTATCTTCCTTTTAATATTATTTTCCTTATAATCTCTTATAGCTTAACTATTTGAATAAACTACATGCAACATGTGACTAGTGATAACTCTAAGAAAGCTCTTCTCTTAAAAACTG
This sequence comes from Talpa occidentalis, assembly GCF_014898055.3. Taxonomy (NCBI): domain Eukaryota; kingdom Metazoa; phylum Chordata; class Mammalia; order Eulipotyphla; family Talpidae; genus Talpa; species Talpa occidentalis. The sequence goes on from NW_023601322.1 coordinate 7,938,306, forward strand.
TCATTCTTATTAATGATTTATATATAAATTATACATAAATTATACATTATATAAATTATACATTCTATACAACTAGACAAGAGTTTGAAAAGTTAGTAGAGAAAGACAGAGGGAATGAGAGAGCTGTGAGTGGAATACCAAAGCCAAGTGACAGGTCAACAGACTGTAGGAAAGCCATGGAAGGTAGATGATGAGCAGCTGAAGCAGGAGGAAGTGTCATGGGCTAAGTCCAGCTGTTCATCTGGAAAATGTGTTGAGATTCTAGAACTGCCAGGCAGCTCCATCCATCATGAACTTCAAGGTTGCAAGTGATGGAATAAAGGATGCTTTAGGATGGAATAAAGGATGCAGTGTTTATGAGAGGAAGGGAAGTTTGGATACATAACATGGTAATCACCAAAAAGTAGTTGGTAGACAAGAATTTTGATTCACTTTCACAATCTTACTTTTTCCCCTTTTATCACTAAACACACACCAGTTCCTTCCCAACATCACAAATAACAGGCTACAATTCTGATCTGTGGTGTATTATTTTAGATATTCTAAAATTCACATTACTTTCTTCTAGGTAGATGTTTTTAATTTTCTTTATTATTATACATTATTATAAGAAGAATATTACTCTTATTTTCTTTACTTTTTTCAAAGAACTCTACATTTTGAGATATATTCATAATTCATGGTGTTCAGCTAATTCTCTGCTTCTTCTAGTTGTTTCATACTGCTTTGTGGCAAACGTTAGACACATTTTTCCAATATTGGTAAGGCTGCACTTCACATTCCTTCAACTCTGTGCCACCGAATCGATGCTAAAAAGAACCTCCTTATACATGTGCAAATACTAAGTTTTGCACATAGGCTTGGCATCTGGTATTTGGCATCTGAAATAAAGGTAATTTTAAGCACACTCCTTTATGTCTGGGTTCTGTTTGCAGTAATGGTACATCAAGGGCACACTGATGGGACCACTAGTGGATCACCTGGTTCAACTGTTATTCCAGCCTTTCTCAGTGTTCAAAAGTCTTCCTCCTCATGTTGACCTGGGACAATTACTTCTGTAAGTTGGCTCACTTCTCTTCTTGCCTTTGGGTGTCTGGACACATGAGTCTAAATGTCCTGGGAACAATAGCTTGCAGTTGAACAAAATCTTTGATATGTCTGTGGCTGGTGCTATGAATGGAATTTGTTACTCATATGTTGAAACTTTAACCTCCAATGGGACTGATTTGGAGAGAGTGCATTTAAGGAAGAAATTAGGCTTAAATGAAGCTCTGTGGGTAGGACCCTAATCTAATAGGACTGAAGGACATGAAGAAAAAGAGACAAGAGAAAGGCCTCTATCTCTCTTCACACATGCACAGAGAAGAGGTGAGAACTATCTATAAATGAAGAAGGAAACGTTTAACCCCCAAGCTGATGACCATGATGTCAGGCTTCCAACCTCCAGAACTAAGGGAAAATATACTTCTGTTGGTTAAGCCACCCAGTCTGTGTTATTTTGTTATGGCAAGCTGAGGAGACATACAGTAGGAGTATATTCATATTGGGAGACAGGGCCTCTAGCCCTGCAGAGTTCTAAATCATAGAAACTGGAGACCCAAAATTCCTCAGAGGGTAATGTAGAGGGATGGCAAGTGGTTTCTACCCATTACCCCGGGGTCCTATGAGAACATTGCACTGTGTAAGCATCTTGAATTGAATTTGACACATATACATCCTGAAGGGTGACACAATTCTTGAAGTGTTGACTCTGAGTTAGGACCTTTGTGACTGGACTGGAAGAATCATCACCTACTATGGTTTTGCAAGGCCTTTGGCAGGGGCCAAGCTTCCTCTCTGGCAGTGAATTCTGTATCTGAATATTGATGCAGGTCTGAGGAAGAAGGAACTACTATTTTTAGATTTTAAATTGAGATGAACAAGGTCAGCTTCCTACTTGTCCACTCTCAGTTTTTTTTTAAATAAATACTAAGCAGCCCCCTTGATTATTCCTTGCCTGTCTGTTTCATCCCATAGTCCATTACCCTGGACAGAGAAGACAGAGCTGCTCCTCTTTAAGTTCTTGGGATTAATAACACAATGTGTACATGAAAATTAAGCATAAAATCAATAATGCATGCATGAATGGAGAAGCGAAGGTTAGAAAGTATCTGTATGTTATATCCATCTTCATCTCCAGTTACTTGCAGGTTGATATCAGGAAGTTCTAAAAATTGAATTAAATGGGGATTTGATGGCATGATGTAAGAAGATTGAATAAAAATTTAAGGAACAAAAAGGAAATCACTAGATGTATAGACCCGTATTAAGGGGAGGGAAAAGCAAACAGTAGAACAAATGGAAGGCAGAACCAGTAGGGTAGTGAGAGAGTTGACAGGGAGCCCCAAAAGTCATTATTAACAACAAAGACAGTGGAACCTGAAGTGGGATTTGAAGGCTAGGGTCAGAGGAATATAAAACTGAAGCCGACAATGAAAATGATGATAATGTTATGTTAATTATGCAAGTTTGAACCTTCTGAAGTAAACAAAAACCAAAATTTTAAACTAAAATTAATTCATGAATATTTCACACATAATGCACATTTATTAACATCTTCAGTGGTTGAAAGCAGTGCACGAACTCTGCTTACTTTGCTGGTACCTTAATAAATCCATGGTAATTAGCCAGAGGTTTGGGCTAGTAAATTATTTTTCACAGAGAGCCTCCAAGCATCAATCAGGCCCCTTTAATTTGAAAGAATCATGTGTTGTTCAATCCAGACATTAAGAATATTCTCTTATCACTGATTTCATTAATACCTTTAACTAGGTATTAATGGAAGCTATTGCCAGACACTGCAGCATGAGCTGACCCACATGGCACAGCAGACTTCTTCTGTCTCACCTGCTACTCCCCTCAGCAGTGTATTTCCATAGATCTGCCTGTTCTGCTCGCCACTCTGTGTCGGTGAATCCTCTCACCCCCCACACCTCTGGCCTATACCCCAATTCCTGTATGCACAAATAAATCTTTTAAAAAGAAATACATTTAACCAGTTGTTTTTTTTTTAATGCTAAAATTTAGGGCTCAGGGGTGGACTCTACAATTGTATGCCCAGTGCTCACAGAGTTGAATGATCTAAGATCTTCCATGTATTTATCACTGCTGTATCAGAGATTAAATGTTCAGATTTACTGATATGTATTAAAAATCATATATATTCAGGTATACATCAACACATGCAAAATCCTTGAGGCATCCTTGATTTTTTTCCCCCATATCTGTTGTCTTACCCTCAGCAAGCCCTGGCCTTCTCAATATATCCTGACATGACCACCATGTAGTGTCCCCCCCAGCACAACAGCACAAACATCAGTAAACCAGGTCACCAGTATCTCTCCCCCCACTTGCAGCCATTGTCTTCAGAGTGTCCGCTCCTCCCCTGCCTCTAACTCCCATAGTCTCTTCTCTTCAGCAGCCAGAATTGTAAGTCAGATCACATCAGTCTTCTGATCACATCCCCTGTGGCTTCCCATCTCAATAGGAATAAATACCTGCGATAATTTAAAAGATGTATGATGTGATCCTGTCCCTGGAAACTCCATTTATTTTACTTTATATAAATCTTCCCTTGCTTACTCCACTCCAGCCTCACTGGCCTTTTTGCTGTTCCTCAGACACAACAGACTTGCCTTTGCCCAGGGCCTTTGTACTTAACAGCTGCCCTGGCTCTGGCATCTTTCTGCCGTTATTTAATCCTGTACCCTGTTTCATTACCCCTTATAGTACTGTGTAATTAGACAATTTTTAGTTTGCTTATTTTCTTTCTCTTAGTAAAACCTAAGCTCTGCGTAGGCAAATATGCATTTAGTCTGCAGCTCTGTTTCTACAACCTGATACATAGTATGTGCTTAGGAAAAAATTGTTGAAGGAGTGAAATAGAAGCTTTTGTTCAATACGTGAGCAATAGTCAATTTTTTCAGTCCCCAGATTTCAAATAAGGAGTCCTTAGACTCTTTTATCCCTGATCTTCCCCCAAGCAATAAAGTAAAAAGGAAGTCCCTTTCTATATAGAGATCTGAGAAATGAAAATTGAGACAACATATGTCTCACCCAGAGTTATTCTCATCTTTTTAATTCTTCATGTTTTCATGTAGTGGTTTTTAACTAAATTGTGCCTGCCTTATATTGTATTCTAGTACTCCTAAAATTATTGATAACATGTTTATACTAGAAAGATGAAAAGTTTATAGATTAAAATAATTTGGTTAAACACTTGCAATGAATTGACAGGTATGCTACACCTCTAAGATCTATACAGCACCTAGTATGTTACCCCACTGACCTTAGGATCCAATGATAGAAGGGATTAGGGGCTCACCATTAAGTCAAAATGTTGCATCCAGAGAAGGTTTTCAGAACAAATACTTCAAATTATTTTTTCCATTGAAGAAATAGCTGCACAGTTTGTAATTTTAAGACTGGATTTTCTTATTTCTCCTTTCAGCTTTACAATTTTTTTCTCATGTATTTTGACACTCCATTTATTAGGCACATGCAAATTTAGGATTGTTTGCTCAAAAAACTGACCCTTTTATCATTAGTTATATCCCTTTTATTCTTGATAATTTTCCTTTTTCTGAAGCCCACTATGTCTTAAATTACTGTAGTTACTCCAACTTTCTCTGGATTAGTCTAAGAGTTGTATATATTCGTAAAGTAAAACTTTACTTTTATCTATGTAAGGTTTATCCTAAAATAGGTTTCTTATGCACAACATATACTTGGTAGTTGTTTTTTGTTTTGTTTTATGTTTAGCCTGTCTCATAATCTTCATCTTTTAATAAGTGCATTTATTCCATTCACATTTAAAGTGACTTCTTGAATTAATAGTAACTATATTTATAGCAGTTTTTTTTTGTTACATTCATTTCTCCACCTTGCATTGCTTTCTGCAGTTTTAGCTGAGCATTTTACGTATTTCATTTTAATTGCTCCATAGCACTTGTAAACTTTAAGATAGTTCTAGTTGTCATTCTAGAGTTTGAATATACAATCTTAGCTAATATAGCTCTACTTTCATGAAACTCTATACCACCTGGGTAGCACAGCTACCCTATGACAGTGTTCATGAGTGTTGACTCCTGTTCCTTGTGACACTGATGTCATTCTTTCATCCATGTGCTTTATCACCTAATATTGTGAACATTATTGCAAATACTTGTTCTTTACATCACTTAAGAATGAGAAATACAATATCTGTATTTTTATTCATACCATCATTTATCCCTTCTTTGATATTCTTGTTTTATCTATCTGAATCTAGAGCTATATTATTTTCCTTCTCACTGAAAAATTTCATTTTGCATTTCTTGCAGGCAGTTCTGTACCTCAGGTTTTGTTTTTCCAAGAAGTATTTATTTCTCTTTAACTTTTAAAAAGAAAGAATCTGTCTTTGACTTACATGATTTAAAGTTGCTGAACTTTAAAATCCAATGCTTTTAACATTTCAGTCCATGTTTTGTTTGACTTGCTTGGTTTCCGATGAGACATCCTCTATACCTTATACTTGTTCTATAAGCAAGGTGTTTCTGCATCCCTCTGGATTCTTTCAATATATTCTCTTTGTCTTGTTTCTATGTAGTTCGTATGTAATATGCCTATCTGTAGTGCTTGGTATACTCTGAATTTCCTGGATCTGTTTTTTGATGTCTTTCATTGATTTTGTAATAAGCTTGGCTATGATTACTTCAAATAATTTTTTTTTTATTCTCTGTTGTTTGTTTCTTCTCCTTCTGGTATTTCAATTAAATATTTGTTACACCTTTTAAAATTGCCTGCAGATTTTAGACATTTGATTATTTTTTCTTTCATTTATTTTTCATTTTGGATTCCGGGATTTTGTATTGACAACATTTTTAAGTTTATTGATTGTTTCCTTGACCATATTGAGTTTACTAATGTACCCACTGAAGGCTTTTTTTCATTTCTGTTATATTGGTTTTATATTGATAACATTTATTTTTGATTATTAGAGTTAACCATTTTTCTGTTTATAGTATATATCTCCTCATGTTGTACACTTTTTCCAATACAGCTTATATACTAATCATAGTTATTTTAAATTGTCTTAGAATCCCAATGTTTGTGTCACATTTGAGTCTTGTTCTATTTGTTTTACATCTTTGAGTCTTGTTTTATTTGTTTTACATCTTCAGAATGTATTTTTTCTTTACTTTTTGGCATTCTTTGTGGTGTTGCTGTTGAAAGCTGATCATTTTGTTTTGGAGAATAAGAACTAAGACAAATAGACCTTTACTGTGAAGATCTGTGTCACTCAGCTGGAGATTGGGCTGTGTTTCACGTATGTTTTAACTCTAAGTGTCCAAGGATTCAAGTTCCTGTAAGTATATTTCTTTCTCTCCTCTTGACTTTGGGCTTTCCAAAGTATTCCTCCTCAGATAGAATCTACATCTTCCACTTATCATACTTGAACCCTGTGTGTTGTGAAAGAGAAAATAAGATTTCTATAATCTTAAGGTAGAATTTCAGCTTTCAGTGGGCCTGTGTCTCCAATCTGTGACTTTCAAACATACGTGTTTTTCTCTAGTGGTAGGTTTCTTCCTTTCTTAGATGATACTTGAAAGCTATAAGTGTCTAGAGTACTTTGGAGAACACTTAGGTGGTTGTTTTAATAACTTCTCCCCCCCTCCTCCTACCAGTTCCTTGAGGGGACACTTTTGATATCTTTACCCTTAGAACTTGGCAGAGTTCCTGAAGGCAAAATCCATGAAACTGTGAGTTTCCCAAGATTTCAACTCCCTCCTTGAGGTTTCTTATCTCAAGATTATCCTCTGTTGCTCCAGCAATTTGTCAAATTTCCTATCATTTACAATTTCCTGTTAGGTTAGGGCTCCAGCAGGTTCTGCTCCAGGTACATACTAAATCCTCATGTAAGTCATAGACAGATTCTTAGAAAGTACAACTTTAAGTGAAACCAACTATAATGAAACCAGTTTTATCATGGGCTAATTAATATAAACAAAAATTAAGTTCCTGTGGCATAATTCTGGTTATAATAGCATCACCACATTTCTAAATAAAGACTTAAAACACTTCTAATATTAAACAGTCACTTGTATTCATTATCCAATTCACTTATTCCAGGTCTGGGTTGCTCAGAGTATAAGGTGGAACCATCACACCCATACTCTCTCCCTCTGGGTAATTGAGGCATTCCCATGAACTTCACATACACATCTTCAGAAGAAAACATTAGATGGATGTATAAAAAACCCATGCAGATATGGGGAGAACATGTAAACTCAACAAACAGTGACTCCAGCTGGGAACTTTATTTTCTCCTCATCAATGTAAATAAGAAAACTTTGAAGGAAATTATGCTATTCAAGGATCTGCTCTATGGTCTTTACTCTGTCTTTCTGTAGTCACCTGTCGCTCTAGATTTTGAAGTGCTATCTTAGGCTGAAACTTCAGTTCTCTGAAGGAACATGAAAAGCCATTGATTTTTCATATTATTTAGCTTTTGCTTGTGTTAAGGATACTAGTGATGAATTCCAAGGCTTTTTACATGTCAAAAGTGCAATCAGAAGTCCTCCAGATTTTCATATGTATTATTTCACTTTCCCTTTCAAAGTTCTCGTGAGTTATAGGGAAATTGCTTCACCTCAAGGACAGGTCACTCCTTAACACAAACGTAGATCATACATTTCAAAGAAGTTAATGGCTTTAACTTTATAACAAAGGAAACATATCAGACTTCTGTTTTTCATTGTTCATCTATAAGACATATATTTATTTGTTAATAACATTACTCTCTCCAAAGGTCAAAATACATCAACCCAAATAGCTTGCTTTCAGTGAAACTTTCATCTATCCATTCATTCATTTATGAAATATTTATGAAGGATCTACTATGAATCAGGCATTGCCTAAGATGCTGCAGAAACCACCCTATGATATAAGAGTCTGGTGAAGGAGAGTTTAAAGAGGGGGGATATCAGTTTGAAAAACTGAAGTTGCTTTCCCCCAAAAAAATTAATAGTTGATTTTCCAGCCTAGAAATAGTGCCTAGTATAGTATTCTTGAAATTTTGGCTCTTAGCAAACATTTTATCTTTTTGGCACTAAAAACTCCAAAAAACAAACATTTAACATCTTGGACTATTAGTGAAAGTACCATTTTCACTAGCAATTTAGTGCCTGAACAATAATAATTCTGGTAGGACAAAGAAGTCCAGCCAATTTTAGACACAGATAATTATGTTTTAAAGGGGGCTTGAAAGGTCCAGGTACACTGACACTAATATTTTTAACAACTCTTGCAAAATATATATGCTTGGGTGACTTTTGCCGCCTTTGACACAGTAGTCAACTTCAGAAGCTGCTCTGTTATTTCAGCAATGTTGCCATTGACCAAAATTTCCTGGACTGCGTCTCTTAGAATTGCTTTCAGACTCTATAGCATATTATTTTGTGTGTCTGCAAAGTAGAAAATCTTTATCCTCTGAGACCGAATGTGATTTATGAACTATCTAAAAGTCAAATTTAAGCTAAAGAATAGTTTGAAAATCTAAATGACTACATTTTGGTCAAATTAAAATTCCCTTAAAAATAATTATTTTAAATTTTTGTACATCTGTCTAATATAAAACTGAAAATATATAGTTCAAGTTTGTATGCTATCTAAGAAAATTATTTTATAGGCAATATTATTTGTGTGTATTGTGAGCCTTTTTAAAGTCCTGTTTAATGATGTACTAAATGATGATCAAGTTTAAACTTGAATCCAAATGAAAACTCTAGCATACATCTTTAACTGATTTCAGACAAATTAAATAAATCATGGTTACCCTCAAAGTATAGGTTTCAATCACAGTTGGTTCTAATACTTAAAAACTCAATGAATCTATCATTCTCTCCTCTTATTACTTGGTTAGTATCAGAGTCCCAAATCCAAAATGCCTTCTTTTTCTTAACTACTTGCTACATACAATATTTAAGAATCTGGTGAGTATCTGTTGTGTTGGCAAAGCCACTTAAGGAGAAAAGAGAAGACCACATTAACATATTAGCAGATGATAAAGATATCAACCATGGCAAAAGTGACGTTGGAGAGAGGAAGGATTAAAATATGAGCTGTTCTCACAGTCATTTCTTTCCCCATGGAATAAAATTGCCCTGTGAAATACCTGACATCCTGCACATTGCCTTGAAATTGTATTTTGTGGGTGTCTCCATAGTAGAGGCAATAAAACGTGATGGATTTCTAGTCTCTATCGCTTCAGGTAGGATAAATTTAGGAAACAATCAGGATGTAATTGAGATCAATACCAGGTGCTGAGAAACTTTACAGTGATCTCACCGATTGATGGGGAATGAGGAAGAGCCCACAGTAACCGGCCTCTATACCCAAATTCCTTTTGTCTTTTTCTCACTTCTTTAAATTAGAGGCTCCCAGCTAGCCACTACCTCTTAGCAACAAGAGTCATCCATGGAGTATCCCGACTCTTAGGAGCCAGGCTCTGTGATAGTTGTAAACCACCACTTGTAAGTAATTCAGTGTGGAATTAGAGTTAAATTGTACGTTCAACTGAGTATGTTTGGGTAATGAAATAAGTGTTGAACAGCTTTGTCTGTAACACTGTTGAAAAATGAAGTCATTTAGAAAGAAAATCATCTTGCTGCTGCAGAATGTGATGAATAATAACACCTAATATTTATCGAGAACTTACAATATGGCAGGCACTTATCTCATTGAATCCTTAAAGCAACCTTTCAAAATCAGCCCTAATCCTATTAACCTTTCTTTATATCCATGAGTAAATTTCAGCACACAGAAGTTAAATAAGTTGTCCAAGCTCTCACAGCTAATAAGTAGGGATGCTGAAAATCAAATGCAGGCAGATGGAGTCTAGAGCGAAGAAGTGTGTACTAAAAGCCTATACCAAAAAGACACTGTGGGGGGCTGGAAGAATCACAAGATGTTCCCCCAAAGGACATATATACCAGAAAGTGTTTTGATCTGTTTCAGTGTGTTTACAGATATAAGCAAAAAATGTGGCTGCGTTCCTCATCTTCAAGCATATAGCCTATTTCTTGTTTTAAAGGTTGCTACATACATCTCAAGCTACCTGGTTATTAGCTTTGCAATTGCAAGGGATTCAGCTCATCCTCATGAAATAAGTTGCTGAGTTCAAAGATCAGGGATGTAACGGCTGTGCTTTCAAAGGATATAGTCTGTATATTCTGGTCTATTCGCTACTTCCCCTCCTTTCACGAATTTCTCTTTGATCTCAAGCTCAACATCAGAATCTGCCTTTTAAAAAGACTTGAAGTGCCTTTCATTTTCTCTCAGCTGCCTGAGAAGCAACAACTTCTGCATCTTACATGAAAAAATTTATTTCTCCCTAAAAATAACTTCAGCTTCAAATGCCCCCTGCAAAGAGGTTGAAATAATTTATCTTGAACTCTGAGAAGACAAAAGAAGGTAATTGCATGGGTGAGCCATTACCTGCAGCAGGAGAGCCTGGCGACGGCTGAGTCATTACCGACCCTGCAAAGCCAGTAACAGAGCATTTCCTGCTGATGGTTTTGCGGGAAATGAGGTCAAGGTGCACACAATCTCCTAGGGCCATTCATATCCTTTCTTGGATTATGAACCTTCACCACATCAACATACAGTCCTGGATGTGCTCTGGTGGTTTCTTTCTCCTGTGGTTCTCTCCTTCCTCCCATTAATGCTGTAAGTGCCAAGAGGAGCAAGGGCCTAAACAATTAATTTCCTTGGTTCTTAGCTAAAAATATACTCATTCAAGGGAAAATGCACACATATTAAATTGTAAATGACGTTTTAAAGGAATAGGGCGGTGTATGAAAACCTAAAGAACGCAAAAGGGGTTTATGGTACCGTGTGCTCTGATGTGCCTTGCATGTGGCAGGCACACACTAAAGATTAAATTTTGGAATGAGCTAATAAATTAGTTTAGATTTAAATTGTCTCATTGTAAGAAGTGTAGAGTGTTCACAAGAACTCCATGTCTGAATATATACATGATTTGACACACCCACAGAGCAGTGGTTATTGTCCTCCCAACAACTGTGTCAAAGTCAGGTCATTTTTTTAAAAAAAAAGCACTTATTCAGTCATTGGACTAACACAATTTGTTTAACCCAGGCTATGGCACCTTCATCAATGATTACAATTAGATATTTCCTTATTCTCTAGTGAGATTCCTGAAAAATAAACCCCAATCTTGAACTTCTTGGTTTCCTCTCTGCATTCATCCCTAATCCTGTTCAATTTCTCAGTTATTTTATTCCCTTAGTGGATGAGGTTGTGGTGGGTATTCTGAACCACATACTTTCCTGCAAAAGCAATGATATAAACAATAGTTATATTCCCAAGCAAGCCCACAAAACCCCATAACAAACCTGAAATACTACATATTTGCAATAGTAATTTTTCTTGCTATTGTTCATTGCAAGTCATTTAGGCAAGTCATTTAACCTCTGTGGGCCTCAATTTCCTCTTCTATAAAATTAGGGGGCTGGATTCCAGGATATCTATGGCCCTTTCAGCCTCAATGGTCTGCGGTGACATTTCTACTGCATTATGAATTAGATGGTGGAACTAACCAAGAGCTTTACCATCATCGCCCAACATGCTTTCACGTTTCATTTTTTGAAACTCTAATTGGTTCCACTTTGAAAAAGTGACCAGTTTACAAATTTACTGCAAATCTGTTCTTTGCTTTTTTGCTTTTAACCTGCTTTTGGTATATATAGAAGTAGGGCTCTTGAGGTATAGATTAGAAGGTCAGAAGTCTACTAAGTACTCTCAGGTAAACTCAAATTTAAGTCTGAGTAGGAAGCGCACAGTGCTGCTTTCAGCACAGCCTTAGGTCAACCTGAGTTCAAGGTCCTGATCACCACCGATTAGCTCTGTGACCTTGGCCAGCTTATTTAGACTCTGTCCTGTTTATAAAAGGAGGGTAATGAGAGCACTTTCCTCCAAGGGTATTAGGATTGAATGAGGAATTAAAATACTTGGAAAGCATTTAATAAACTATAGCTACCCTTATTGTCAAGATAATACTATCTTCTGGTTAAGTCAGAAAGCACCATGGTCCACTATATTCTAGTCTATAATTTTGACTTCTCCCTCACACTTACTACAATGTTCTTTAAACATAAAAAGAAAATCTTCAAAATTTGTCTTAGACTTAATTCTGAAAGTGGATTTCCAGCCTTATATAGATATATTTGATATTTCATACACACACACACACACACACGCACACACACACATATAGTGAAGGATTCCCATAATAAGATTAGTTAACACCTTCTTCACTTTCAGAATTACCATTTTGTTATTATTTTGGTGAGATCATTTAAGACCAACCTCTTAGCAACTTTCAAGTATGCCGTACAGTGTTATTAACTATGGTGGCCAAGCTGCGCATTATATCCCTGAACCTGAACACACTCTTTTTAAAATTGGAGGTTTATTTCTTAAATAATAGTAAGTACATAAACAAAACTTGAACATCATTATTTATTTATTTTCACTATTTTGCATGAAGTACACTTGAGGTATGCAAGATAGATTTTCTATTTCAATTTAGGATAATATAGATATTTCAAGGTGAAATCAATAAATATCTTGTTTAAAAAAAGATTAAGAATAAAATCTTATCTGTCCTCACTTTTCTTAAAATAATTATTCAATACATCTTGCTAAAGGGATCACATTTTACAATTAATTAATTCTCCCCCACTCTATTACTTCATTCTCTGTTTCTTTAATCTGAGACCCAAGTGTGAACTTTGGGGAATAAGGAAAATGTACACTTAGCATAATCATTTGTTCTTTAATTCAGGAGCCTTATGCCCTAGAGTCACTTCTGTTTTACCCAGAGAAAATAAATGCAAGTAATTTTTTGACTACATAGCAAGACAGACACATCAGATCCTATAAGACAGGTCACTTATGTCATCTCACTTAATCCTCAGAACAACCAAATTTCCAGCTCTCAAGTGAAGAAGTCATCACTCAACATATCAACATATCAATAACTGTTAAACCATACAGGTCAAACTTAAATGTACCTAAAGTCTTTGATTTCTCCTTTGTGCCCATCAATGTGGGAAGAAGACTGACAGTTGGTAAATATCACCTTTAAATGTTAATGGTTAAAAGTAATGTGTAAGATGGTTAATTACCAGAGTCAGGACTTTTCAGTAAGTGAATGACAAATGTTGAGGATTGAGTAGGTACTTTCACCCATGCTTATGTTATTGGGAAAGAAAATTAGAAGACTTTCAATAATGTTAGATTTTGTAGAGCTTGCAGTCCAAGTTTGCAAATAAAATGGTAACAAAACATTGTTATATAATTTGAGTTTATGTACAAGTTACTACCAAATCTTGGTGCAGAGAAATCTGAATTCTAATGTGCAGATCAGAAAATAATATACTGGGGAAACATTTGACATAAACATTGAAAAATGACTGACAATTTCAACATATGTAAAAAGAAGAACATGGCCTAAGAGGGCAAGATATTTTCTGAGTAAATCTGAGGAAGAAGGAAAGGCCAGGGTAACTCAAAAGTACTAGGAAGAGTGATCTTATCTAATTTAGGAAAAGGGAGAAATAGCTGGAATTGAATAGCACAAGTTGAATTTGGGACACTTGACTGGAAGTGTCTTGAGAAATTCTGAAATGGAGTTTGGAGCAGATGACATCAATGGAGGATGTCAGACATAGTTGAGTGTTAAAAGAATAAACAAACCTACATTAGAATGGGAAACAGCACTGAGATGAAATTTTACATCCCCTTACTTAGAATGGAAGAGTCAAATGTGTCATTCATTAACGTAATGAAGATGTACACTCCTGAAGGAAACTAGAACGCTGTTATTTTTTAAAAAACAAAGTCTAAAAGCTGATAAGGGGTGATGTTATAGGCAAAAGTAGAAATGAATGGGTCAGTTTTAAAGACAATGAGGGATATTTATTTTTATAAGAGAACATAGAGGAAAGAATATATAGATAATAGATGGATGATTGGATGGATGGATGGATGGATGGATGGATGGATGGATGGATGGATGGATGGAAAAATCATAATTGTTTCTTCTGAATTTCAAAATAAATGAAGCTAATGTAAACTATGGACTTTAAGTGAGTAGAGTGTGTCAGTGAGTGTATCAGTTGTAAGAGATACAGCACTCTGGTGAGGAATGTTGATAATGGGAGAAGATACGCATGTTGGGGTACAGGGCTTATGGAAATTTTTGTACCCTCCCTTAAACTGCTCTAAAATTATAAAGCCTTAATTGATAAAATAAAATGAAGTTAAAATCAGCAGACCAATACATGAGTGGAAGTACAATTAAAGTTACAAAATTATAAATATACAAAGTATTCATACAAATATACATAAAATATATATAAAAAGTATTAATACAAAAATATGTAAAAGTATTAACACAAATAACAACCCAAAATATATGTGCAGCACAGCAGAAAATGGACTTTGAAATTAAAATGACTTGTACTCTAAATCCCAACTGTGCCTCATAATTAGTCAAATGACTTTGGGCAAGAGATTTAACCTCTTTGAACTGAATAATAAAATCCACCTTACAAGGTCTTATTATGAGGATGAACTAGTTAATATGATAGTATATCTCAAAATGCCGGGCAAATGACCAATAATTAATAGACATTATTATCATCACCATTATTGTAGTGTCCATACTGCACAGCATTCACACTGCCTGAATTACTATTCTTGTGGCTATCTGTCTGAATTCTTCTGTTAAACCTGGTACTTTCCTAGATCCAGAAGGAAAAAGATGATGGAGACAAAATCCTTTCTGCTATTTTATTATTACGATTGCTGAGTTTAATTTAGAAAGTGTGAATAGCAGCACATTTCTAGAACTTAATTGCAGCCTGGAAAGTACAAGAAGGAGCAACAGGGTTCGGTGACACGCTTTGGCTGTGAGACAGCAAAGCAGAGGGAAGGTTAACTTGGAAGGGGGATGCCAGGGTGTTAAGATGGTCACACAGACATTTCCTCCCTCTGCCCAGCTTCACTAATAGATCACATTGCACAGCCTGGGGCTGCCAGGTGGGTTTTGCTTGAAACACACCATGGTCACATTTGATATTTTATGAGCACCTGATGAACTGAATTAAGGTGAACTTCTCAATAGTCTCAGCACAGCATCAGGTATAATACAAAACCCATCATCTCTACCTTAAAGTAGCTTCTGAGGGGCCTCCTCTGGTGGCACAGTGGTTGAGCACAGCACTGTGAAGCTGTCCACAGCCTCTGCAGCACGAGTTCGATCCCAGCCGGCCAGGGAGATACCCACATGGCATGGCAGACCTCTCCTGTCGCGCCCGCTGCTTCCCTCAGCAGTGTATTTTGTCATTCTGCCTGTTCTGTTCCCCACTCTGTCTCTGGTGAATCCTCTCACCCTCCCGCGCATCTGGTCTATACCCCGGTTCTTATATAAATAAATAAATAAATCTAAAAAAAAAAAGGTAGCTTTTGAGTGCAGTGTAATTGCAAATTAGGTGACAAACTTTATGTAGAGGTATAAAATAAATAAAAATTAATATAAAACATGCTACTGATAGTAGAAGATTATTTGTTAGTGCCCTCAGTATTCTAAGAATTGTTAAAAACTTTATATATTTGTAAAAAATGAATTTTCACAATGACAAACAAGTTAGAAATCATTCTCTTGATTTTAGTGATTAGTAACATATACTAAAGGTAGTACACATAGATCTTAAATAAACATTATTCTTATCAAGTTAAGTGGCCAAGAAAGGTTTATAATCAAATACCACAAAATTGGAAATATTACACCAAATAAATATACACAATTGCATTTGTTTTCTAACACAGTTCAACAATATTTTTAGAAGTACAGGATAATACTAGTTTTAATAATCCCTGGTACAAGGAATTTACTTTTTTATGGAGTCATAAAAATGTGTTTATACCTTCGGTAATTTAAAATAACGATGCTACATGCAACAGCTATTATTGTAATATATAATTTCAGTCTACCAATAATTAAATAACACTTCAAGTTATTTTAACACTTCTGTCATGTATTTCTAAAATGAATTGCCTTATATCAGGAAAGTCTCACTTTTCTTTATTATTTGAAATGTTTTCTGAGATGAAGATTTCCAACAAGCATGTTATAGTGAAAGTGCAGTGTATATTTCTCCAATACTCTTGTTTTTATGTCATGCGGATTAAGCAAACAATGGTAATATATAAAAGCAAGACTGTCTTCCCACAATGCAATCAATTCAAGATCAAGCCCCAGCTGGGATTAGCCAAATTCTTTGTTCATCATGCCCAGTCAAGAGGGAGTTGGCCTCAGCAATGTTTTGTGTGCAGGAATCAAGTCTGAGCATGGAAATGAGTACAATGGTGAGTCTGCCCGCAGTCTTATCATTCAAATTAAAGTTAATGCTTTAATGATCACCTTATAAATATTAATATCCTCATTAGTTCACTTTGGCAATGGTTCTTTTTCATACCTGTGTCACATATTACCCAATGGAAAAAAACAAGAAACTCTCAAGAAGGGCTTCTGCTTGTCTACTGGTCACTGAGAGGTCCTTTTTGAGTTATTTTTACCTAAGTTTAGGGAATTTTTTTAAGTAATGGCTGTAATTTACAGTAATTTATGAAGGAGACAGTTTAGCTAATAAACACAGACTTGCTGGACCATCCACAGAGTAACATAGTTAATTAGACTTCTGAATGTGGAACCTAAATAGTCAGGAAAAATGTAAATTATGTGATTTAAATAATGTCTGTTTATAAAAATTCAAGTAAGCAACTAATAGATAGCTAAACTCAGAATAAATTAAAAGCAAACAGAGAAAATGAAAAGATAGCAAAGGAGGTTGAGAGGACTATATAAATGGGACAAGGAGGCAATTAATTTCAATTGTGGTCTGTAAGTAAATGGTGGAACTGGGCTCCCTTTGGTTATACCTCTAATTTTTTTTTTTATTTTCTAGGTTCAAGGAATGTTTTGCAACACAGTGATATTAATCAAGAAGCCTCTGCATTTCTTTCACCTTTCACTCCCGGTACAAAGTGTGGGCCCTGCAACAGGAAACTCCTTTAGTCAAGACAAGGAAAGTAAGTGAATCCCTGAGAGTGCTTTTCTAATAAAACAAGGATGTGCTGAAAGTAGGAATTAGAGTGTGATGAAAAGTCAGAAATCAAGGATGCATTTTATTTTTGAGAAGCTAAGTGAACAGAATTGGAAAGGAATGTTGTTTGGCAATACTTTCTGGCAATATGTTTTCTGGTGAGAAATCTGCTGTTAGTTGTAGAGGGGATCCCTTTTGTGTGTTCATTTTCTTTTCTCTTACTCTTTTTTGGATTCTCTTTGCCTTGGACTTTTGGTGGGTTGTTGGAAAAGTTGTTGGAAAAGTCATGACATATTCTTTTTCAATATTTTTCAAGCAAAAATGCATCATGACTTTTCTGACAACCCACTATAAAGGGAATTGGTATGAATCTCTGTTAATATATCCTACTATGTTTCCCTACATTTTTTGAGCTTTTGATTTAGACACACGTGTTTCCTCAAATTGAGAAAAAATGTCTGTCATTTGTTCTTCAAGTATTTAATCTATTTTTCCCTTATTCTTTCTATTTTGGGACTCCCGTGCTCGGCACACTTCGTGGTGTCACCAGATTCCATAGGTTCTATTTGTTTTCTTATTTTCTTTTTCTTTCGGCTCTTTAGACTGAATGTGTTCAATAATCCTGTCTTCAGGTTTGCTCATTCTCTCTTCTGCCTGCTCAACACTTCTACTAAAGGCCTCTAATGTATTTTTAATTTCAATCATTGTGCTTCTCAGTTCCGTTCCTAGAATTTCTTTCTCTTTTCTGATATCCTCATTTTCTCATACCATTCTCTATGTTTCCTTTCATTCCTTATCTATGATTTCACTCAGATCTTTGAGTATATTTAAGGTTCAAACTGACCTAAAGTCTTTGAATAGTCTCTCAAATATCTGGACTTACTCTGTGAGTTTCTGTTATTTTTTTTCTATTATTGTGCTATATTTTTCTGTGTCTTTGTGTACATTATCATTGTAGTTGAAAACTGTGGACATTTTGATTATCAAGATGTGGTCCCTCTGGAAGTCATATCCTACCCTTCCATGGGATTTATTATGGTTGCTTGTTGAGGCCTAAGGCTGTAACCTTAACTTAGAGATATTTTTTCCCAACCATTTCTTCATATTTTATATTGTTGTCACTTGTGCCCACTTGAGATAACATTGTGTTATCTCAACACTATCCAGTGGCCTAACAGACATTTTCTTAAATGTATGGCACCGAAAAGAAAAGCAAAAATTAACTCCCTGAGGTTTCTCAAGTTGGTCTTGAGCTGGGACACTCATTCAATTCTTTGACATGATGCCTGGGAATTTGTCTTAGCCTTTTACTCCTACTTTTGTGGAACCCAAAGATTGGCTATAGGTTTTAGTTTAGGGTCTCTCAGGTCTTGTCTGTGCATGCAGCTGGGCCTTCTTTGGGCATGCACATTTCACTGGGTAGCCCTTCAAAGCCATTATTCCCCCAAGTTCCTCCCCCATAGCCTTAGGAAAGGACTGAAGAGGACTTCAGGCTAATGGGTCCATCTGCTGCTCACCCCTCTGCCATACTTGCTCTAGATGGCCATTGTTAGTATGCTATTGAATGCTGGTGACAGATGCATCCTGGAAAGCTGCTCAAGTCTTAGTGGAGAAAAAAAAAGGGGGGGCATTTCCATGGCAGACCCTCAGGGGACAAAGAGACAGGTCCAAGTGCACATTCTGAATTATTTTAAAGCATGGTTTGTATTGCACTCCCTGGCACTACAAAGCTACACCAAGAATATACCCTGATATTACTGCACCATTGCCTAGTTGGAGAATGGGCAGCAAAGTGAGGGTGCTTGAAAACACCACAATCTTCTTACCCAATTTTTATAGCATCTTCATTAAGCGCCCTCAGATTAAGTATGTGAGTAGAATCTGGAGTATAAAATAGTTGATTCTGTTAATTTTTGCCAGCTAATTAGTTGCTATAGTAGAGTGACCAATTCCTAGACTGTTCCACACCACCATTTTCTTTTTTAAGATTTATTTATTTATGTGTATAAGAGCTGGGGTACAGGCCAGAGATGCAGGGGGGGTGAGAGGATCCACCAGAGACAGAGTGGGGAGCAGAATAGGCAGATTGACTGAAATGCACTGCTGAGGGGAGCAGCAGGCAAAACAGGCGAGGTCAGCCTTGCCATGTGGGTTTCTCCCTGGCCAGCTGGGGATCAAACTCGTGTTGCGGAGGCTGTGGATTGCTTCATAGTGTGGTATTTAACCCCTTGCACCACCAGGGAGGCCCCCACACCACAATTTTCCCTGAAACTCCCAAAATGTTAATGTCAGTGAGGGACTTTACAAATTGTTTCATAAGTTAATCATTGCTCTTTGACTATCAATTACTTATCAAAAATATATGTAACAAGACTTCGAACACTTTCCCAATACAGCCTCAAAGCATATTTATTGAATAGAATGAGGAGTAAGATCATTGATACAGAAGTAAGAATCAATAGGTAGAACATCATGTTTGCAAGAATTCTTCCTAAAATAAAACAGAATAATTGGATGAAGCAGTAAACAGAACCCTAACTAGAAAGGCCCTCAATTTAAAAATGGATCAACTAAGCAGAACAAAAATTGAAACATATATCCCAAATAATTGTTTCCTTTGAAGGTATCTAATGCAATATTGTAAAACAGCCCTGAAAGGTAAGATGTCAGCCGGAAAGACATATCTGTCTTGTGTTGAGATTGCACATTCCAGGTCCTTCAGCAATGGAGATAGACTTCGAATATCCATCAGCTCACCCATAATTTTTTCGGGCTGTCAGTGTGTCACCGGTCTTCCTAACACCTGGAACAAACAGTGCCAAAGCATCTGATAGTGAAATATGTAGGCCTCAAAGAATCATAATAGGTTTTTTTTTCTAATTTTAATTATATTTCTTACTTACAAGCAGTCTGATTTATTTCAGATTCTGATATTATAACCTGCTGATTTATAGTGTAGATAGTTCCGTATGTGCCATGGCAAAAACTCTTATGAGTAAGTTAGGTGTCTTTTAATGTCAGGCCTATTCTGAATGACTTGCAGCTCCCATCTCCTGCTGCAATCTTGTCTATGCTTATATGGGAGCATGTGAATAAGTGAATGACTCTACAGAGAGCTTGGAATCTGGTAGCTTTGACTTTCACATCCTCACTTTCATAACCTTCATGATATGGCACGTGCCCAATCACTCATGCATACAGTGAACGTATAGAGATGCATGCATAATTAATAGACAACTGAAGGCCTGAAAATAAATTGTAAAAGCTCAGGGTAGGAAGGGCAGCCCTGTGGCATGATGGTATTTGTGCTGCTTGCCTGATAATTATGCACAGCTCAGAAGAGCACAGTCATTTTGTAATTAATGCCTGATATATATTACCTTTAATTACATATGGCAGCCTTGCTTGGAGGAATCTGTATGTAAGCTTGAGTGTGTGTGTGAGTGTGTGTATGTGCACATGCGCATGCATGCGCACACACACACACATATATGTTTCTGTGCAGAGTAAGTTTTAGCCTCTAATGAAAGAGTTTTCTTCCAACTGATAAAAGCACTTGGCTGACCCAGTTCAAATTTCCTACTTGATATGAGGGCAGCCAGAGTCAGAGAAAAAAAATAGATTCAAGGGAGACAAGTTAAACCAAAAGGTATCTGTGGATGCCCTTCAGGGAGAAATAATGTTATTGACAATGGACAACGGACCGACACCAGGTTAAACCCCTGCTAGAAAAGCATTGTTTATTACTGAACAAATGCGTTGGTAAAGGTAATTCTGTGAAGGCGTTCATACTCAGGATGTGATCACTCACCCCACTTGCAAGTCAATATTTATTTTCTCCTTAAGCATTTGTCTATATGGCAGTGTGGATATTTAGAAATGATTTGCTTTATCGGTTTAGTTTATTTCTACAATAATCGATAGTCATCTGGACTAGATTGAAAGAGAATCTCCAAGCAAAATGGTAGAGAAGCAATATTCAATTTCAATGCCTGTCCATTCTCCAAACACCAAGTCACTTCCTTCCCTTTCCCTAGTTCTAGCACTTCTCACTCGACCTCCCCAGGTCCATGCAGTGATGCTTGCTCTGGCCTGGAGCTCACAATCCCATGCCCTGGACATGGCGTCCAGCTGATACAAGTGTTTCTTTGATCCATGGGGTATTTTCTCATAATTCTTTTCATTTTCTATCTTGCTTTTAAAAATTTAATCAGTTGCTAACCATTGGCAATTGAGACAATTTACATAAGAATCTAGATTCCTGGTGCCACATGAAAAGCCTGCATCACATCAATTTCCATTCCCACCTGTGGGAGAAGAATGGCAGCTGCCTTCTAGAAGGGGCTCACACTGAGTGCGGCCTCCCTCCTACACAGGCGCCCACCAGGAGACACTAAAAATCAAGCTTCTGCTGTTGCTCTTCTGACATCTGATTCAATTTACTCCTTTATATTACCTGCTGGCCTCTGTAGGCATGACTTTTTCAGCAAAGGCTTTAAGTATTTCTTCTTACTTGCCAAATCACTGACCCTGTCATCTTAAGAAAAAGCCAGTGAGCATCCAATATCCTAATCCAGTCACGTTGTCTCTCATTTCTGGAACACAGATATCTGCCACAAAACATACAGCTCTCTGACTTTATCCTATGTTGTATGGCCTTGGTAAGAGTGGACATTCTGTCTTATGCTTGATCTTAGAAGAAAAACTTAGAAGAAAATCTCAGGTTTTGTCATTGATGTAGACTGTGGATTTGTCATGTACGGTCTGTTTAATGTTGAGGTACATTCCTTCTATACTTATTTTGTTGAGGGCTTTACCACATTTACCATAAATGAATGCCCAACCTTGTCAAATGCTCTTTCAGAATCGATTAAAATGATTGCATGGCTTTTGTCCTTTCTTTTGGTGATATGGTATATCACCTTTATTGGTAAATGTGATCTTTCATAATTTTGAAAGGATGAAACACTTCCTGCAAAACAGGTAGTCAGCTCTTAATAAGCTCTTAATATCTCAATTTCTCCCATCCAGACTTGGCATTGCCAAATGGCCATTTGAAGTGTTAGTCAAGCTGAGTATAGCTATCTTTATTTGAGATTACCAGATGTAAAGTAAAAAAATAAATACAATTTATAAGTGCATGAGGATTCTTAAGTTATCATGAGTCCATAATACAGTACATAATACAGTTATTTTTATTTTATTTAAAGATTCATTCATTCATGCATACAAGAATTGGGACACAGGCCAGGTTTGCGGGGGGTGAGAAGATTCACCAGTGACAGAGTGGGGAACAGAACAGGAGAAATGACTGAAATACACTGCTGAGGGGAGCAGCGTGCAAACAAGGAGAGGTTTGCTGCACCATGTGGGTAGCTCCCTGGCCAGGGATAGAACTCGTGCTGCAGTGGCTGCAGACAGCTTCATAGGTTGCATCTCAACCCCTTGCGCCACCAGGGAGGCCCATAGTTATTCTTAAAGCAAATAGGAAACTGGTTGCAAGAACCAGCAACATTGCTGGGAACACAGAATTAGTCATTGGCTGGAAATAAATAAAGCAACCAGTGCAGTTTTGATCTCAAGAGTTTTCAGTGTGCTGGTCAAAGTGAAACATAGCTACAAGAAAATCGTATCTGCACCGGAAGATAAACTCGCCTAAGGAAAGCCTGGGACCTCTTGGTCTCCTGATGTTGCCGACACATGGCACTAAACACAGGGTAGTGCCCTGATGACCCAGCCCAGCCCTGCGGTATGTGCGAGGTCAGTAGTTATTCTCTGCGCAGCCAGGCTTCCCCACCCACAGGACTGGCTTGGCACCAGCAGGGAGCGAAGAAAGCGGAAGTCACTCTTGCATTCCAGGAGCCCCGTCTCCTCACAGAATTGCTGCTGACTTTTAAAAAACACCAACCAGGAGAGTCCAGCTGGAAGGGCAGCTGGATAGCACAGCGGCTCCTTCTGTCGCAGGACTTCTGATTAACTTTGAAGCTGAGCTGACATCCCCATAACAAATCCTCGGAGAGTGTGTATAGCCACGAACATTCTTTTTTTCCAGGTTGAAGCAAAGGGTTGCGTATTTGTATGTGCAGATGCATGTGTTTCAGGAGCACATAGCAGTTGCCAACAATTCTATAGCATGTTTACATGTATTACAATTTAAAGCAAATACTCCCACCCACCATTTATGCCTGACTTTAAAACAGCCCCCCTAAAATATCCCACACACAAATCTGTCTTAACTTCTGACCTTCAGGAAGGAAAACAATGTGTTTCTGTCGTCATTATTGCCTAACAGTTACTACCGGGGCCCTCACACTCAGTTGATGGGAAATAGTTGGCCAGAAATTATTCAGTTAAGACAATCTGTGGGGCCTCCCCGGTGGTGCAGCGGTTGAGCGCTGGGTTGCGAAGCTGCCCACAGCCTTTGCAGCGCCGGCTCGATCCCCGGCTGCTCCCTGGCCACGGGAGGAGGGCCCCGCATGGCACGCAGACCTCTCCTGCCGCCCGCTGCTCCCCTCAGCAGTGTACTTCGGTCCTTCTGCCTGCTCTGCTCCCCGCTCTGGCTCTGGTGAATTCTCTCACCCTCCCGCGCTTCTGACTGTACCCAGTGCTTGTATAATAAATAAATCTTGGAGGAAAAAAAAAAAAGAAAATCTGTGAATGGTGTAGGTTTAAGGAAATAATTTTTATTCCAAGGATCTTCTCAGATTTGAAAGGGAATGTCCAGCCAGTCATTGGGGCAGCCTCATGCCCACTTTCCTCATTGTCATGACAGATGAAAATCACCCTTCAGCTACTCTGCAGAGAAATGGCTGAGCACATTTTCTCTAAAACCCTGTCTGCCTTTCTGTCCACGTACTGGCCACCCCTAGACAGCTGCCCAGGGAAATGACACAGTGGCAATGCAATGCCACCTTACAACACCGCAAACAGCTCTCCGGAAAGGCTTCCCCACGTGCCTTCACACACAGAGAGAAGGGAGATAACACCGGCGCCCCAGATGTTAACCTTTCAGGACTTACAGACCTTTACATAGCAGAGAGTCCACAGCAGCACATCGCAGACTTTTCTCCTCTGACCAAGGCTCTGTGTATCCCAGGATCAGGCACTTCTACTCGTTCTAGCAGATTTTTTAGAGTCTTTTTGGAGTTAGGCCCCTGCACCGCTAGGTGTCTGCCAGAGACTCTACACG
Source organism: Talpa occidentalis (assembly GCF_014898055.3). NCBI lineage: Eukaryota > Metazoa > Chordata > Mammalia > Eulipotyphla > Talpidae > Talpa > Talpa occidentalis. Next base: position 7,962,708 of record NW_023601322.1, read on the forward strand.
TCCATATAACGTTTGCGCCTGGTAAGACAGGCCAGTGTCTGGGTAGAGGGACTGCCGGGCCTGCCTCAGAGGAAGCTGCAGAAAGCCCGTGAAGAGCACCTGACATCTCACAGGTGGCTGACACAGGTCGTGGCTGATGGACATTAATGCAGAAAGCGAGTGTGAGGAGACAAGGCCCAAGCTGGAGTCATCCAGATCCAGGGTGACCTACAAGTTCCCTGGGAATCGCCCATGGACCACCCTTTTGGAGAGGGAAGGCTCAAATCATGTCTCTTTTCATGGATTTTTCTATCTAGTTTTAGAGATTAGCCTAAGCATATAAAAGAAATGGTAAAACAGTAACCACACGTACTGGATCGCATGACGCCGTCTCTAACTCTGCAGGAGCTGAAGGAGAGCCTTCTGGAACAGGTCTGGCTTGAGGTTCCCACCTCCCCAAAGCCATCTTCCTAAGGACTGTAAAACTCCGTAGTCACAATGGGCAGTTCAGGGGCCAGGCTGAGGCCCCCAAGAACCACGTGCACCTGGGGAATTCTAAAGGCCTACCCAGGTGAGGGTCTCCTCCATTCCCCTTAGATTCCTCATAGCAGAGCTCTCCTCTCTAGACTGCAGGAAAAAGGAGAAATGAAGCCCTTGCTGCCTCTTTCTCTTCACAGGAAGCCCCTCACCCCCACCCCATCACCCTTGATTCTCTGTGCTACCTTTGTGGCCACACCTGAGCAGCCACAGCTCTGACTACACCTAAAACTGCATTTTCACATCCTTGCGTCCTTTGAGGCTAATTAACCTCCAGGCCTGTCAGGTGAAAACAGCAGCTACTGCCTTTACATCATTGCAGATCTATCAGACACACTGATGTAAATCGGGAGAGCTAGGAAGCAAATACCCAGCTTTTCTGAATTAAATCGAGACTCTTCCTTGACATCTGAGGTTTGATATCTTTCAGCAGAGATGACAGCCCCGAAACTGCTCTCCCAGTGCCAGGCAAATAGAAAGAAATGACTTGGGGCATCATTTACATATCACACAGACATCCCGGGTGGGCAGCTTGTTGCTTAGTAAAGGAAATACAAATAAAGTGGGCTTCAGAGATGGGCCCTGGGACTCTGCCGTTACAATGGATAAGTGCTAGCTGGTTAATTAAGCAGTGTTATGCTTCGGAAGGGTTAAGGGAAGGAGCAGAGTTCAGTAAGGAGCTTTTTTCTTCCCCCAGCTCCCCACTTATCACCTCTCACCATGAGACAATGCTCAGAGCAATGTTTGTGCAAATTATTTTCTTTCAAACATTGAAGTGGTGATGAGTTGAGGGGAGAAGGTGGTAGGACTAGACACAAGATCCAATACACAGTTGTGTTTTTGTGAAACCAAGGAAAACAACTGGGCAGCCCCCCAAAACTCCATGTCACGCTTCTCCAGTCACGGGGTGCTTTTCACTTTTTGAAAATCCCCCATTTCTGAAATTCATTCTTAGCTGATTTACTTTTCTTTCCCAACATCCTGTTATTTAACATGTTAGCTAGTCTTGCTGAGGCTACCATGGAATTCCCTGTACTTAACATGGGGTTTGACACATAGTAGGTACTCACTAAATATCTGCTAAATAAAATGTCAATTAAGTCTGCACAATAATCTAACTTTAAGAGAACTATACATTTGAAAAGGGGATGATTAATTTTATGGTATACACATATATATATATTTCCATAATTACAAATAAAAAAATTAAAAAGGAAGCTGTCACAACAAACTAGTCTTTTGGGAAAGGCACATAATGGTATAGTGGGCAGTAAATAGGCCCCCTGGTGGACTTCAGATGTTCAGTGTTAGCCCACAGCTCACTGTCAATAGCCCTCTGCTGCCAGGATATCATACAGATATTCTGATCCAGGATGGTTTGACATCTATTAGGAGGAATGATTGATCATTTGCCTGACCACGTGCCACCACATGAAACACCATGGCCCTGGGGGATGGTGTCTCCCAGTTCCCACCTGCCTTTTCTATTTCTTCCTCCCCTGAATAGGTAATGAGCCAACTTTTCCTTCCTTTTGTACAAATTTTCTTTCTCTCCTGCCTCCTTGCTACTCCTAAATAAGGAACCTTTATGTCCATGGATCAGGCTGGTTGAGAAAGAAAGTAATTTGATTTAGTGAATGTATATTATATATGTGAAAGCCTGATACCCACACAGACTGTCTCTTATAGTTTTATATAAATTAAAAGAATTGCATGTAATGGATTTTAGCCAGAGTAAAACTTCCAGTGTGTGCATGGGATTCAAGAGACTCTGACACTACAAAGCATTATAGAGCTGTGAGTCTTAGAGTGATGAGGAGTGCCTCAAATTACGTCTCCTGGACCACAGTCCTCTTCTCATGCGATGGGGAATATTCGTGAGAAATACTAGTTTCAGAAGGTTTTAAATAGGAGACTCCCCTAAGATCCCTGGACTCAGGTGACTGTTATTGAACCAGTTCTGGTCCGAGCTCCATAGAGAACCCAATGGGGGCTCCAAAGCATATCTTTATTTTAGAATCACCATAAAAGGATCTGATCCTGGTTGTGAGACAACTTGATTTCCTATTTCTCCTAACCCCCTCTAATCTAAATGACAGATTCCTGAACATTCTCAAATTTAATGGCATCACCAGACAACTAAAGCAGCAAATTTCCCTTCAGTAGAGAAATATCTGTGTGTGTGTGTGTGTGTGTGTGTGTGTGAAACAGAAATAGGTCCAGGGACAATGCTTACCTGCCAGCAATGTTTCAAAAGCTGAGATTTTGCAAGGACCGCCACTCACTGGGGAGTCAAGTTTAAAGATAACCGTGACAAAGCCGAGTCTTTTCCATTATTGGAAATAGACCAGTCCAAAGACTAAGGCAAAGAACACCAACAGGAGGGGGGTCAATTCAAACATTGTTCTGGAGATAATGATTATAAAACAGATATTATTGCTTTTGACGAATTAGAAGAATAGGTGAGGGAGAAACTTAATATTCTTGTGAAATGTTAAATTTTTCAGTGGGGGCATTTTAGTCACAGAATGAATGAATGAATGAATGAATGAATGAATGAACAAGGAGGAGTTTGAGGTTCTAGGGAGGAGGCCTGTCTTGCCCCTTTCGGCTTCTGATGACCCAGTTGTCCCGGAGCTCACGGCATATAGCTCCAAACTCTGTCTTCACATGGCCTTGTCCTTGTGTCTGTCTTCTCCTGTTCTCTCTCTTAGAACACTCGTCCTGGGTTTAGGGCTCACCCCTAGATGCAGGATGAAGCCATCTCAAGATCTTCATCCTAATTATTTCTGCAAAGGCGCTTTTTGGAAATTTTTTCACATCCACAATTTCCAGATAGGGACACATCTTTCAAGGAGCCACCACTGAATCCACCACAGAGGGTTTATCTTAAATTTTTCTCATGCTCTTCTCATTACTAGATTGAGTGAAAGCTACAGATTTTGCTTATTCCTCAAGGTCATGAACTAACCAAATTTACCTCTGAGTTTCAGTATCTTACACAGTGCTAAATCTATAAGGTGCACAATAAATGTCAAATAAGGACAATGGAAATAATCACTTTGTCTGGAGCAGGCCTTGCTATTTACAACATTTTAGAGTAGTTCTATCTTTTGATATTATTTAATTCAACTACAGACACCATCACAACTCTCCAGGAAAATGAGCATATGATGTCAAATTTGTCACAATGCGGAGAGGCCTCCTTAAAAAAATAAAACCATAAGATTTTACAGCATTTAATATGTTTCTACTTTCTAAAAAATACTTTATTTCACTTACTTGGTGCTAATGATCTCTTCACTAAAACATGAAAGAGCAAATGCTTTGTGAACCTGTATTTTAAAATTGACATCACAAAAGATTTATATTCATGATACTACTGTGATCCATAATAATCACAGATATTATGTGTTGTTATGGTTTTACAAGGAATAGATTTCTATTACTCTCATAGACCCATCAAATCATGAACAGAGTAATATGTTTAAGGTTTAATCCTTCCTTGAAAATGGGGCATTTCAGCTACATCCCCAATTTTCCTACGGTTAAGCTAACTTGTGGTTGTCACCTTTACAGAAACCGTTGTGTTTGTTGCTCATTAGACTAAAAGCTGCAAGATCCATTATGTAGTTATCACAATATTGCTTCTGCATATTATGAGCTGCACATTACTGGCTGTTTGTCACTCTCAGACGATGTCTCAGAGAGAACTGGGAGAGAGAACTCAGATTCTCCTCCTGGCTCTCTCACTGTAAGCCCTCTGACCCATGTCAGCAGGAGTGTCTTCATGTTATTTTTCTTATCAAGAAATCGTGCCGACCCAGCCTTCTTCTGCCTCTAAATTCTTCTTGTAAATGATGAACATTCACAGATAAGTGATGGTGATCCTGAGTACCGTGGGTGGCGTTTAAGCAGAAGGAAGCCATTGCCCTACATGAAAATAGATGAGTTCTCTTATTTGCACAGAACTCTCAGCAAACATCGGCATGCAACACGTTCACCCCCTTGTGTATAAGGGCAGACACACCCTCTGGAAAGGAAGACTTGACATGTGCAAAACTATCTCTTTCCAGCCTCGAGAGCCACTCAGACCTTTAATGAGGTAAAGCATCTTACTTAATAGACAACTATTTCTGTGGAGACAGGAGTATATCTAACTTGCATTTGAACCTTTGGTAGTTTTCATTCTTGGACAAAGATAGTCTAACTAGCATGTGTCTGTGGGTATCGCTGAATGTGACTATTCAGAAGGTCAAATATTTGCTACCCATGTAAATAATACCAGCAAATAAAAAAAAAAAAAAAAACCCTTATCTGTGACCAATGATACTTTCTTAAAGGTAGATTATGGGCCTTCTAATTTATAAAAGGCAATCAAGTGGGCCATGACCACATGTTCATTAATTTTATAATGTTCACGTCAGGGATTCAACATGCATTCTGATAAAGTTCAAAAGTGACATTCCAATTTTCAAAAAGGCCGGCAAATATATTGCCTACTAAATCTCAATCTTCTCTCCAAGTCCAGAGGCTTCTCTGGGGCTCAGTAATCCAAACAACATGTCATTCCTAGAGGGCCAAAAATATTGCTATTTGAACACAAAACAATCTGGAAAAAGATGCCTTTCTGATATGATATATACTAAACCACAGGAATTTCTGTTGACAATATAAGACATAAAGGATCTTCCACTACCCAGAATGAAATCTTGTAGCACCTACAGGTTCATATGAACACAGTGCTCTTCCTTAAATTTGAGTCACACACCATTCATTGGACATAGTTACACAGTCTCCCAGACATCTATTGAAATATATGACTTAAATTACATCTCTCTGAAGAAGTTAGACTTGCTCTGTCCAAACTTATTTCTTCAGTGTATCATGGGATTTCCCTAACATTTAAGATAGATGCAGCCCACTTGGGCAAAATTCTTTAATACTTAAAATGTTTACAGGCTTGTGAAATTATCTTTGTCACTCATTGTTTCTGTTTTGATTTGAATTAATCCTAATCATGAGCACACATATCTATGTGAACTCATTTAGGAAAGAGATTGTCAGCTAAAGGAGGTGAATCAAAGTCGGTAGAAGAGGCAGATGACATTATCTGAAGTTCCCAAGAGAAGAAGCAGGATCCATCCTTTTCCATAATCTCTTTTTTTGTAGGTAATAATATCACCCTGTCTGTTATCTCAGTGCTGGAGAGTTAGCCTTGTGGCAGGTGAGGGAAGGCAAATTTTTGATCCAGAATATCACAATATAAAAAGATGTATTTAGCACTAAGTCACTCTGGCTTCCTTCACCTGCACTAAAATATTGTATGACCTGCTTTCAGAACAAAAGCAAAATGCTGGTTTCCAGTGAGCACCGTGTTGAAGGGCGCAGCATCACCTGAGAGTTTACATGGCATCACACAGCTGGGACCACACTGACGCACGGCACTCTTGAGAAAGCTCAGCCCCATGACAGCCACAGACATGACAGCCAACATGCCCCTCAGAACCTTCCTTTTCTTGTCTCACCTTCCTAATAACTCAACACCTATGATTAACAGGCCACTTCGCTTGTAGTATGTTATGAAATCTACTGTGGTCCATTACTGTGTGTGTGTGTGCATCAATATGGTCATACATGTGTACCAAATACCAAAACTATTCCATTACTCAGACATTCCCTTTGCAGTTTGACAATTTTAGTTCAAATTCAGCAATGTCTGCAATTCCAGGAAATATTCATAATATTTATCAAATCTTTTAATGACCTCCTCAGAAGAAATGTTTTGAGGATAATTATTGAGTCTAAAGTGCTTAGAATGACAAGGAGATGCTGATGAATAACTCAAAAAGGCAGCAGAGGCCAGATAGCACTCATCAACAACTTGCTATTCAGGTATTTCTCTCTTATTCTGTGTTCTCTTTACAGGTCTCTGGTTAAATGAAGGTCAGGTGGGTTGATGAAATCCACCATGTCTTATTTTCTCTTTTATATCTTCTACCTCTTGCCCTACATGTACTTCATCTTGTTTAATTCTTAAATATCTTCTAATTCACTCATGCTCTGTTCAGCTATTCCTGATCTACTATTTAACTCATCAGATGAGCTTTTCTCATCCCTATATCTACTATTTGTTTACTTGTTTCAAATCTGATTGGTTCTTTTTTGTGTGACTATCGAATACCTTTCTCTGATGTTAATTATCCCATGCTTTCATTTCCTAAGTATACATTGACTTTAATATTCTCTGTTCCATAGCCAGTAATTTCAAAGTCCAGATCTACTGTGTTTTTGTCCTGCTGATTTTTATTGCTGGTGGTTTTTAAATCATAAAACCTTATTGTTTGTGTTTTGAGATTTTGTTTTTCTAAAAAAATGCATGTTTACAGGAACTTTAATTGTAAAAACTACTTTGAAGTCTGGCTGAGGATATTTTTTGCTCAGAGAGTGTATGAATTGGTCTCTGTTAAATGTCAGGGGACTTATCAATCCAAGTCAGATTTAAATTAAATTCTCATCTTGTAATTGTTTGAGTGGCAAGCAATTTCTGCTCTCATCTAATTCTTTAGATTTGTGCTCTTGCTTTGTGTTCTGTTATGGTTAATTAATTCCTTGCTTTCTTTCAAACTCAACCATTCTTTTCAACCAGTTTGAATTGAATTTTATTTATTTACTTATTTAGGTAATCCATCTGTCATTTGTTGGATGTATCTAGTCAAGCTTTTCAGATTCTGGTCCACCATGTAAATGTGGACTGAAGTCTGTTAAAACATGTTCCCATATATCAGTTCTTTCCTTCTTCCCAGTGTCCAAGTAGAAAGCGTAATTCTGAAATTTCTAAAAATGTACATTCAATTCAGGTAGCATACTGTCAAAGCAATCTTGGATTAAATGATATTCTTAGCTGGCCTCCTTGGTGGCTCAAGGGGTTAAGGTGCAGCACTCTGAAACTGCTCACAGCCACTGTAATGCGAGTTCTATCCCCAGCCAGGGTGGTGACCCATATGGCGTAGCAGATCTCTCCTGTCTCGCCTGCTGCTCCCCTCAGCAGTGTATTTCAGTCAGTCTGCCTGTTCTGTTCCCCACTCTGTCTCTGGTGAATCCTCTCACCCCCACATACTTCTGGCCTGTACCCCAGGTCTTGTATACATAAATAAATAAATCTTTAAAAAAAAAAGTATTCTTAGCAGTATTTTTGGGCAGTACCTCCTATTATATTTAAGATAAATAATACAGACAGGGATTGAATAATTTGTGCATGGTCAGTGAGAGTTGAGTAATAGCCCATTTGTTCCAAATCCCAGTTGCATATTCTTTTTTCCTTATGTTTTAAATCAAATATTGTGCATTTCAAACACAGCATCAACACCTCTGCATGTCCAACTCCATATCTCAGGTATTTCATTTCCCCATGAAAATTTCATCTTAAGTCCCTGAATTATCCTGCTAGCCTCACTCCTTCTGCATCAACTCTGCCTAGTGAAACTTTTTGATGTATGCAAAACTGCCACTCTTTTTCCCCATGTGTGCATACGATTGGAGCAAGGGTATATGTGAGAAATGCTGACATTGTGTGAGATTTATGAACCCAAGTCAGCCATTAGTTATGAAGAAGGCAGTTGTAGGATAAAAGTTCAAGAAGACTGGTAAGGGTCAATCACAGTGACAATGACAGACAGGAAAATTGTCAGATAAGACAGATGTGCTACGTTTTTGTTTTCTTTTTCACTATGCACAAATATCTGTGGGTTCATCAGAAATAGAATAAACTCTCTGAACTTTAAATGAAATATAATGTTGAAATAACAACAGAGTACAGCCAGAGAGGAAATTGTATGGCACATAGTAACATATCCCAATATTTGCCAACATCAAAAGATCTATTTATTTCATCAGCCTCTTTGATTGTATTTATTGCTTTATTTCCCCCAGTAAACTATTTTGTGATGGGGTCAAGGTATCATTGGTTACCAGTTAGAGTAAGAATATAAATGAGAAGAATTTGAAAAACTTTGGAGTTTTTGGAGGAAAGCAGTTTGGAAGAAAGGAAAAATAAAAAGAACAACAACAACAACAACAAAAGAAGTGGCAGAGACTTCTGTTGGCAGCATACCACCTCAGGCTCCTCAGATTACTTATATTTATTGCATGTCTTTGACATTGCAGTGGTCTAGAAGTATCCATTAGAAAGTTGAAAGACATCTCTAGGTCAAGCGATTTGTGGAAGCTCCTATGAAATGCCAGACTCTGGAAACTTAATCAATCCTTGCTGCAAACAGCCATCAGTCCTTGAGTGTTGGCTCTAGGGGTATAGGGGGAAAAAACACAGTCTGCGTTCTCACTTTTAAATTTTTGTTTGAAGCAAATTGAAAGCACTCTTTGATACTGCCTTTCATGGAATTTAAATGTGAAATTAAAGCACGCGTGCACTAATCGAGGAAAGAGAGACTAGGGCTGACTTTCACTTGCTTTATTTTGTCCCCAGATTGAAATCCCACTCAATTTATTCATCCAATTCTTCATTCAGCAAACAGAGTAAGGGCCGGTTATTACCAGATACTGCCTGATGGATAGCAATGAAACCGACAAGGATCCTCGTGCCAGGAAGATTCCAGTCTAGTGAGGAGGTACAAAAAAATGAAAAAGAAAACCACAAAAATTGTTTTCATTGATAGAGTTTTTTTAAAGCAGGACCAGGTAAATGAGTTTCTCGGAAACTCTTTGAGAATGGGGTGAGGAAACCTCTCACAGGAAGAAATTCCTGAACCGCTGCTTGTCTAATAAAATGGCTCTCACCAAGTACATTTTTTTTAAAGATTTATTTATTTATACAAGCACTGGGTACAGTCAGAAATGCAGGAGGGTGAGAGAATTCACCAAAGCCGGAGCAGGGAACAGAACAGGCAGACTGACAAAATACAAGCTGAGGGGAGCAGCGGGTGGCAGGAGAGGTCTGTGGCGCCATGTGGGGCCTTCACCGGTGGCTGGAGATTGAACTGGCGCTGCAGAGGCTGCGGGCAGCTTCACAGCCCAGCGCTCAACCACTGTGCCACACCATGGGAGGCCCCCAAGTACATTTTTAAATTAATTTATTCATTGTCAATTGAGGTGGTATTGGATACCCATATCAGGTATTACCGCCATAGTGCACCCTCCACCAACTCACCCATAGGCCCTCACCATAGTCCATTGTGACCAATCACGTTCTTTATGGAAAGAACATTTCAGCAGGAGAAAGTGTTCTCTTCACAAGTGAGAACGAGGCTGATATGTACAAGGACACTGGAAAGTAGTGCAAAGGACACCTGAAGCAAGTCCAGTTCAAGAGAAATTCCAGACCAGGATCCAGTTGGGCCTCATAGGCCACAGTGAGGATTCGAGTTAAATCTAAAGTGAAGAGAATCTATGGAATAATTTTAAGCAGGGAACTACCACTTAATCATATCCCCTCATAATCCCAGCAGACCCAGGGGCGTAGAAGATGTTTGGTCTGTAAATTGCCCAAACAGTATCAACCCATCTTTAGTTTTATGCCACATAAAGTCTGACTCCCAAGGTATAATTTGTAAACTAAATGATATTATTTTTATACCATGACCTGGGGAAAGGAAATATTCAGTGTATCAATTTCCAGTGCCTGGATAGGAGAAGAAAATCTAATGTACTCGAGCTGGAAAGATTACAGTGCATCTTGTAAATATTTCTCCAGTGTATAATTCCCTACTTGGATGAGTTTTTACCTTGAATCAAACTTCAGTCCATTATAGTCAAAGGAAAACGGAATACAAATTATGAATTCTTTCGGAAATAAAGGGAAAAGTGCTGTTGTGCAATAAATGCAGAGACTGTGCTCTCTCACCCATCATTTGTCTGGAGATCCTCGCCGAATGGCAGCTTTGCTAACAGGGCATTTCGTGGGAAGGCATGGTCTGCTGAAATAGAGCTATTAGGAAAACAAATGATTCTCTTTAGCATCTTGGCACAAGCCTAAGCTTTATGCAGCTCTATTTTGCTATAGCCTCCATTGATATACAAGAACTCTTCTGAAGTGTTTGAAAGGCAAACCGTGACAGACGTAATCATTCTCTTGTAACGCTGAGAATCAACTAGAATCGCCAATACCATCTAACCTGGGCTCTCATTCACTCAGTGTCAATAACGGCTGTTTTGATGCAATGTAGAATCAATCACCTATTAAGTTTGTCCTGTTACTATAGTTTTACCGTAGTAAAATGCTTAGCATTCCATAGATATATGATTTTTAAAATGATATCTGTTTTAATCGTTTTTACTTAGTAAATACATTTGGGTATCTGCATGTTTCCAAATAATGGAAAAGATACATTCTCAAACTCTTGTAAGATTTATTATGAATTGATTAATTATCATGGTTATTTTATTTTATTTTATTTTATTTTTTTTAATAGAGGCATGCTTTATTTATTTGTTTGCTGGTTTGTTTGTTTGTTTTGTTTATACATGCACTGGGTACAGTCAGAAGCGCGGGAGGGTGAGAGAATTCACCAGAGCCAGAGCGGGGAGCAGACCAGGCAGAAGGACTGAAGTACACTGCTGAGGGGAGCAGCGGGCGGCAGGAGAGGTCTGCGCGCCATGTGGGACCCTCCTCTGGTGGCCGGGGAGCAGCCGGGGATCAAACCGGCGCCGCAAAGGCCGCGGGCAGCTTCGCAACCCAGCGCTCAACCGCTTCGCCACCGGGGAGGCCCTATCATGGTTATTTTAAAACAAAAAAAATATTTAGAATGATCTACCTTCATAACTGGGAAATGTGTGTGTTGGGGAGAGTAAGGGAGGGAGAGAGAGAGATTATTTATAATAGAGTCCAGGATTTATGAAATGGAGGGGAAATAATATGCTGAATTGAAGCACACAAATTAGCCGTGACCCACGTACTTTCTCTTTAGTCACCCCTCTATCCAAAGCAACGTTCCAGAAGGGAGACTAGAGACAGGTCAAGCTGCAAGAGCAGTTAAGCCAAGTATGATTTGTCTATGCCTGAGAAGCTTCTCATAGGATATTAACAATCATTACATAGGCATCGCAGCCACTTATTTTGGAAAACTCCTATAAAAAAGCAAGCCAATATGCAAAAAGTAGATTCAAAGTATCTCATGACAGAGTCCAGATCTGTCCTTCAGTACACATTCCTGGGGTGATTCTTCTCCCAGTCACATCTGAACTTATCCTAACTCCTTAAAAAAGTTTGTAAACAGATTTTTTTTATGGATTTTTTTCTGTATATTTTCTTGTCATCAATTCTTTACCCTGTGCCTAGAATAGTCTGTTTTAGATTTCCTAAAATCCTAGTGTATTTGGACTTTCTGTAAATGTTCTCAAAGTAACTCTCCCAGTCACAACTTCCTAAGAGTGATTTAAAGACGCCTACATCTAAAGAAAATCTGAAAATAAAGAATACAGTGGGAAACAAAAGTATACAAACTCTCAACTGCGAAATGTTGTCTCATTTTGCTTGCTGTTGATTTGTCTTTCTTACTTACAGTTGTACCTGGACCTTAAAGTTAGTTGTCATGAATGGAGGCATTTTCTTTTTCTCCAAGGCTCTCAAAACATCATGAGGTTTGCTTCCTTCCACTTCCAGGGTTGCAGCGAGTCTAAAAATGTTTCAATGGTATGCTAATCCAACTCACTGCAGAGCAGGGTGGTAGCAAGTTCAACAGAGTCTTCCACCTGCCTCATGCTGATGACTCAGGAACCTTCCAGTTGGGTTCACTCAAACACCACGCAGGACCAACCATACAAACTATTTCCATTTGACAGCCAGAAATACATATGATTCCACACAGTTAATTTTAGAATGTAATTCGTGGGGCTCTTTCCAGATCCCTCAGCACAGCATCTGTTCAGAGCTGGTCCATATGACATAGTCTGACAGTTTTTATTGCTTTCCCAAGAGAATCTCTTAATGATATCAACTTCTCCGTTGTCTTTTGAACAGATAAGCGCTGTCTCTGATGTCAAGCCTTGGAATTCCGGTTTCTGAATAATATTACACAAATACTTATCATCAGTTCTATTTTGTAAGACATTTATTCAACAAATGTTTGCTGGGGGTATACCTTTGCCTGGTGCCATCCTTTTGATTTTGAATAAAAGAAACAGAAAAAAAAAAAAAACATAGTTTCAGCCCCCATGAAAATTTAGACTGGTGGAGCTCAGAATTTTTAAAATGTGGAAAGTGGCCCACAAGTTCAGTATTTCAATCTTTGCAGGAGGTTATTCAGATTCACCTAGATCTGCTACTTTCCTAACATTATACAATAACCCAGGGACAGAACATGAGTAGAGCACAGCCTCATTTCCAGTGCCCTTTCTTTTACACAGCTGGCAATAAAATATATTCAACTACCAGGTAAATAAAAGTTTTTCTACTTTCATCCTGGTGTCAGACATCCTTAAGATGAAGAGACATAATACTTGTAAATAAAAAAAGACTGTGTAAAAAGAAATTTTATATATATATATATGTCTATATATGTGTGTGTGCACACACAGGCACACACTTTTTGTTTATGAACCAGAAAGCTCAGTTACTCAGAAGAAAACTGCAGACACACCTGTCCTCTAAGGAACTCACCATATTTTACAGATAATGTTCAGTTCTTCCTTGCAATATTCCTATGATGCATCGTTATGAGATTACTTGTATTATGTATAGCACCTTTCCTCTTTGGACCTTGAAGGTGCCTTTTACAGAATCCGACATAAAAGAAGGTAATTCTCATAGTGCTCTGGGGAGATGGAAAAAATATATTAAAAACCATAGAAAGACCAAATTACTATCGGTGACTAGGGAAATAAGAGTCACTGAGAGTTAAGGGGCTACATAACAACTATGGAGAAGAAAACCTTTGTTCCTACTTTTTTAAAGCAACAGATCCTCCTCCAGCATAGAGAGGCGACTGCGCACGGGGAGATGACAGGGCAGGGAAGCGGCTAAGGGGAAAGAGATGCGTGTATGGATGCAAAGACCTTGGGAGTCAGCACGAGCAGGGGAAGCGAGACACGTGCCCTGTGGCTCTCACCTTTGTCCGTGTATCATTCACAACTTCGTAAGTCTTTTCAGTGCATTGTGATAGAAAAGGAGGAGGCCAGAATGGAGTGTGATGGGGCCGGGAGGTCTTCAGATCTGCAAGTGCACAACCTTCTGTAACACGGTGACAACAAAGATCATGTGAATTGCACATCTGCAGTGATGTTTGCATCTGTGTCCTCGGTACCTGGAGGTTCGCTGTGGGCAATGCAAGAAATATTTCTGAATCAATGAAAAAGCCAGGCTGCTGAAAAGCCCTGATGAACTCCATTACGATTGAGAATTTAGTTTTCAATTTATGGAGATTTTTTTGTAACTTCACACACACAAACACACAAAACATGTGCCGTTTTGTAGATAGGAAAACAATTTTTAAAAACTTGCTCAAATTCACACAGGAAGTAGGGAGGAGACTTAGCTCAGCAAGATGGTGCCATCCCCATGGTTAGAGATTTCTGCACTAGAAGCAGTGATTGCAGAGTAAGACCTCTGTGCTCCTGTTTGTGCCCCTGCTCCCTGTGAATGGTCACTGGGTCAGTGTTTCCTTTTTTTTTTAAGGTTTATTCATTTATTTTACATGAGAACCGGGGTACAGGCCAGATTCACGGGAGGGTGAGAGGATTCACCAGAGACGGAGTGGGGAACAGAACAGGCAGACTGACTGATATACACTGCTGAGGGGAGCAGTGGGTACAACAGGAGAGGTCTGCCGCGCTATGTGGGACCCTCGCTGGCCGGCAGGGATCAAACCCGCGCTGCAGAGGCTGCAGACAGCTTCACAGCGTGGCGCCAACTGCCTGCGCCACCAGGGGAGGCCCAGGTCAGTGTATCTTATCAGAGTTATCGCAGACCACAAACAGGGCTTCTGGGCCATTGGCAGTTGTAGCTCTGCTCTTTCCCTCGTGCCTTCACATCTTCCATTCCTGCAGACAGAATGAACCATCACATCCATCTTCTTCCATGGAGCCCATCTAATTAGTGTCTGATGAGTCTTGGTGTCTTGGTGATATTTCATGCACTTAGGCACTGAGAATTTTAATTGATTTTCAGATCTGCAGTCTCCTTCTTTTTAATATATATTGGCTAGAAATGATTTCTTCTATTTTTTTTTTTGTCTTTCAGTCTTTCCTAATACATACCTGTCTTGTAGTTGCCACTGGGATTTATACAGTAAATCTCTTCCTTCTGTAACGGTTCTCACTTTGGCAAAGATAAATATTAACCTTCCTTCTGAAGCAACACTGCACAGCCATAGTATGTGAATTTCAAGGAAAAAAAATGTATCTTCAGACATTATCATTCCTAAACATATGGAAAATATAGTCACAGTACAGAAAAAAAGTGTCTGAGAATCTGTCAAAAACTTGTTCACAGAGGACTTATGGTCCAAGGAACTATTTTAAAATTTATGTTTTATATCACTGGTCCTGTTAATTCCTTTCATTTTTGAGGAATGAAAATAAATAACAGTTGAGGAAGAAAATAGCAAACCAACCATAAGGCCAGAGAAGACAGATGGGTCACCAGTACCATCTGAGTAGCTGGGGCAGCAAATGTCCATGTTGAACTTCCTTTAAGAAAACTTAAATGAAAAAATTTGCATAGATGTCTTATGAAAGAATGTTTGCCACAGTCTCTACATAAAGGATAAATACCATGTGCGATGGTTAATGTTATGTGTCTACCTGACTAGGTCATAGGGTACCCAGGTTTCTGAGTCAGTATTACTTCCAGGTGTGTCAGTGTGGATGTTTCTAGAAGAGATGACTGTTTGTTTGTTTGTTTTTTAAAATATTTATTTATTTATGCCTACATAGGCCAGAGGTAGGGGAAGGTGAGCGGATTCACCAGAGACACAGTGGGGAGCAGAACAGGCAGACTGACTGAAATACACTGCTGAGGGGAGCAGCAGGCGAGACAGGAGAGGTCTGCTGTGCAATGTGGGTCACCACCCTGGCCAGGGATCAAACTTGTACCACAGTGTCTGGGGATAGTGTCATAGTGCTGCAACTTAAACCCTTGTGCCTCCAGGATGTCCCGAAGAAATGACCTTTTGGAGTGGTCAACTGAATAAAGCAGAGGGCCTTCCCTAAGAGATGGGCATCGTCTCTCCTCCTGAGGGCCTCCAAAGAATAGAAGGGCAGGGTGAGTACACACACTGCCTCACTGTGAGCTGGGACATCTCTCTTTGCCTCATGTTTTCTCGTCCCTGGGCCTGCAGACTCAGACTGAAATCCACACCATCAGCTCCCCAGTTCTCAGGCCTTTGAGCTGCACTCGTGGCTTCCTTGCCCCCCCACCCAACTTGTAGATGCAGATAGAGGATGTCAGGATCCATATTCATAGGAGCCAATACTTTAATAAACATCTTTCTGTATCTCTTAATTCTGTTTCTCTAGAGAGCCCTGACTAATACAATAGGATTCAAGCTGTAAGAATAGATCTCTGTATTATTTCACTTTAGGAAGATTATCTGGGGAAAAACAGCAAACAGACCATAATAGCAGTCGAAACTCATGCATCTGTTTTGCATCTAGCAAACCTTATAGTAATAAAGCAAAACAAAGATAAATTGTGTGAGGTGTTTGAGTGTGTGTGTCTGTGTGTGTGTGTGTATTTGTAAGGGGTTGGGGGGAGAGAGAGGTTGATTAGAGATGACCAATGACATATTACAAATCTACTTGCAGTACAGGACATTTGTGTTAATTTCAATATGAAATGACTGTGAAAGCGGGATTCTAAAATAAAACATCTGTCCACAAACAGCTTTTTTGACAAAAGAAGAGGCACCTGGATATTGCTTAGTTACCTCTATTTCACAAGTATGTGTGTGGAAAGCATGTATGTGATTAAAAATACATATATGTTATCACAGAGATGACATTTCTGACAGTATAGAATAGAACGGGATCTTTCACTGGCATAGACTCAGGAGAGAGCACTGATGTGAAAAAATACAAGTACGCACAGTGGGAATGAAAATCGATGTTGCCAAATGTTATTTCTGAGGTAAGCTTATTGAAGACCTGGCAATAAAGATAGGAAGCTATAACCAATGTCAGATAAATAACTGGCTGCGTAGGAACCTGCATGGAGAAAGGGAAGAAGGAGTTTATGTCAGGAAGAAGGAAAAAGTGTGTTGGGAAGGAAATGAGTGAAACAGTGAATACTTAGAGTAATCCCTCCTCCCCACTCACAGCCCTATTTTTAAAGGACACATGGGACAGGTGAAGCCACTCTCTAAAGAGGGAGTTGGTACTTGAAAATCACAGATGATGAGACTAATCTGATGAGGAACAGTTGTCAAACTTTGGTGAAAAGGGTATTCACCAATCTCCTGAGGAGATGGGCAACAAAGCCAGACCCTCAGGGCCCCTAGCTGAGATTTACCTCAGACCTGGAACATTCTAGAGAGGGGAATAGATCCGGTCCCAGCAGTTAGTGTGTCCATGGTTTCGTGAGACCCGGTGGTGATCCCGTACATACTCTCCCACGTAGGAAAGCAGGCAGGGATTGAAGTTTGTTAAAGTCACACATTCCATAGTAGCAGGTTAGTGAGGTCTAATTGGCACACAGTAGCTGCACACGTTTGCAGCCATGGGACCACAAGACCCATCAAAATAGCATCCATCCCCCAATCATTACTCCATGGCCCATTGTAGTCCCCCCTCCAACTCCTCTGACCCTAAGTCCCCCTGAACCTACATTTTTTTTTCAATTCAGATTAGTTTGCATATTCTAGAATTTTGTAGACTCACACAATCTTTATTGGTTTTGGTCTGGCTTTTTTCACTCAGTTTAATAATTTTGGGACTGTTCACATTGTATCTGCAGTTTATTCCATTTTTCCTGCTCATTCAGTAGAGATTTATTGATTTTATTGACTTCCTCACAGAGGTAGCTTTATTGTGTTATTTGAGTCGTTATCGTAGGGTTTAACTTACTATCCTTAACTTAGCACAGCCCACATGCTGTCAAGCTAGTGGAAGAAACTTTCAGGAGTTCACGTCCCCTCCTGGCCTCTGTTCTCTGTGGTCAAACATTGTCCGTTCACATACAGTAAATAAAAATTGAGTTATGATCATTTGAAAAGTGACAAAGAATGTCTTCATATTTCTCCATGGTCACAGTTTCCATCTTGGATCCTTTCACTTTTGCTTGAGGGTTAGAGCTTTACAAGCTCTTACAGAGTGATAAATTCTTTCAGCTTTTGGGTGTCTGAGAAAAAGTTTTTATGTCACCTTCATTTTAAAGAAATTTCCCTGGATTATAAATTCTGAAGTAAAAGATTTTCCCCACGTTCATTACTTAAACATGTAGTCATACTTCCTTCTCACTCACGTGGCTTCCAATGGGAAAACTACTCTCCTCCTTGCTGAATCGAATGTGTTCTTTCCAGCTGCTTGGAGGCTTTTCCCCTTTTCACCGTTTCAAGGGATTTGATTGTAATGGGCACTGATCTGGGGGTTGACAGTTTAATCACATTTGGAACATTCTCACACTATTTCCTTTCTTTCCATTTTTGGAGATTTCTAGTGCACATATATTTAGCCTCTGAACTGGTCTCTCTGTTCATTGCTGCTTGGTTGATTGTTTTAGTCTTATTTTCTCTCTGTATTTTCATTTTCCATGGTGCCTGCTACTGTCTTTTAGAGTTCACACTTGTTTTTTCTTCTGATAGTCTGGTATTCCATGGTAATGTCCTCAGTGTGCTTTTAATCCTTAATCTTGAACTTTTCATTTCTAGAAATTCTATTTGGACCTTTTAAAAATTGGACATACCTCTTGCTCTCATGTTCAGCCTTTCTTCTAGCTTCTTGAATATATGGAATACACTCATAATTACTGTTGAAATGTTTTTGGCTACTAATTCTACCAGGGCTCAGTTTTGATTGATGGTTTGCTCTTCATTATGAATAGTGTTGCTCTGCCTTTTTATATCCCTCAGTATTTTTAAATGGCTAAAACCTTTTATATTTCTAAAATTGTTCCCGGTGTTTCTTTTGTAACATGGTTAAGTGACGTGGAAACAATTTGATCTTTCAGGTCTTGCTTTTAAGATTTGGTAGGTGGGGATTCAGGCAGCGTTCGGTCTAGGATTAAATTACCCATTACTGAAGAAAGACGTTCCTCAGTACTTTACCCTATGTCCTGTGAATTATGAGGTTTCAGTCTGGCTTCCGAGAACAGGCCCTGCCTGGGCGCCTGCTCCCTCCATTGCACCCTAGAAACATCTCCAACAGGAAGCAGGGGTAATCAGAGGGCTCACCTCATTTGTTTCTCTCAAGGATCACTGTCCTTTTTACTTGATGTCCAATTTCTTGAGAGCTATTGATTCATCTATTTTGTCCTCTTCATTAGTTGTTTTGGGTACTAGAATAAATCTTATCCTTCTTATTCTACCTCGACCAAAACTAGAAGCCCTGAGAGCTATACTTTTAGCTTTGATTTTATTTCATTGATTTTTCTTTGAAGAAAATTATATATTAGCCTTGGTACTTTTGCTGCTATTTGTAAAATGTCCTTCATAACAGACCATGACCTACCATATGCTACGGGAACACAAAACATGTATTGAATTAATATATCCTCCTGGGAGAAAACAGAGAGGTCAAGAGTGTCTCAGCACAAGTCAATTTTCATAGGGACATTAACACTGTAAGACTGAAAACAGAATTCTGATGGACAAGGCTACAATTTCTTGGAGGACTAAGAATCTTAAGGGCAGGGATGGATGAGTTGTCACCAAGGGACAGCTTCGCAAAGTCTCCCTGAATATATTTTGTTTCACCCTCTAAAGGTTTTGATTCTTTGTAGGCATGTTCACAAGGTGTTCTTGCAGGTTGCAGAGCAGGGGGAGCTTATGGGATGTGCAATTGGGCAGCCCAAGGCAAATCAAATATTCAAGTAGAATGGAAAACCATAACAACAGAGGAGGGGCATTCCAGAACTCTCCTGAGCAGTAGAATCTTTCCCAGACAGAACAATATTCTGTGTCCTTCCCACTCCAGCCTGAGGACCAGAGGTTACCTCAGAGAGCTCTTCAAGAAGGAAGGAGGGGAAATTTCAGTCAGTGATGAAGATGAGGCTAAGACTATGTCATCATGGCATCCCGTGGACTTTTCCTAAATGACTTCTAAGCAACAGAGCTGACTTCAGGGCGACGGTCTCCGGTTAGGGACAGGAAATGGTTAGTCTGTCATTTGCAGCCTGTGACCTCAGTGAGGACTGCTAACAAGATAGGCAGCAGATCCTTCAGGGATGCCTCTTTCTTGGGGACAGTTTCTCCATCTCACCCTCCTGCGTGGCTTTTAGGAAGTCCTGTTTCAGGCTTAGAGAGGGGTGGGTAGACAGCCCTGACGTGCCATACAACTTCTGGAGACAAGTCTTTGTCATAAAGAATTTGTATGAAGAGTTCTCCAGAGAGATCACAGGCTTGAAGACAGCTGAGCCACCTCCTTGAATTGATCTGAAGTGTAAACCCCACTAACGTAAGAGAGTTGGGAGTGAGCTTGCAAGTCATTGCAATGGAAAGGAAGAAAATAAAGAGACAAAAGCTACAATGTAAATTAAAGATTTTTGAAGGAAACCAAACTATTTCTGAAAGGAATTAGTCTCTGAAAATATGCTTTGCGGAGAATAAAATTGATCATAAAAAGAAGGATTAGGGTCAAAATAAGGGGGGGTGCAATTGTATGGGGAATATAACCAAAATGAAAATGCATATGTTGTGCAAAAATGAAAGATGATGTAAGAATTATATAAAATAAAATATTTAAAAAAAGAGTTAAGACAATGAATCCTGGTTCCCAGATTAGCAAATAAGTCTGTACAAGACAACTTTCACCATACAGGCCAGGCCAGGCCCACCTCCTCAACCCAGCTCCTTTGTTAGTAAAGGATATTTTGAATTAGAACTTTGGTCCTTGACTGAACCCCATTCCTGTACTTTTTATTGGAGTGATTGGTCAGCTGTGATGTAAAATATATCACAGAAATCTTGCTGCCATCTATTGTCTCTCTTCCCCTGGGAAAGAAGCACACAAAAAATTAAAATAAAAATAAATAACCACAAAACATCCAGCCAGGAAACCTTTCCCAGTCTTATTGACAAGATATGTGTGGACAACATCAGGCAGTTTTTGTGGTTTTGGCTTTTGGGTTTTTTTTTTTTTTTCCCAGAAAGAAAGAACTGACTTAATGGCAGGAGTGTCCTTTGCTTCACTTGCTGCTTCTCACCTACTTCCTGGAATGCTGATGTGATGAATGGTGTTCAAGCAGCCATCTTGAATCATGCAGCAGTCTTGAAGATTTGCTGATGATTACAGAGCCAAAAATGAATGGAGCCCTGTCTCTGACAATGCCATAAAGTTTCTGTGAGAACACTAGATTGCTTGCTTATTCTCTGATCTCAATTATGAAATAAACCCTTGGCTGTTCTTATTGCTTTTCTCCTTGGGCAGTTAAACCTATTCATGAATGATCCAAAGTACAGTGCAAGAGGAGGTCAATTGTCAAATTGCTGGAAAAGTACATATGACATAGTGAACCCAACTGACCAGAACAGAACAGAGCTATGCTGTGGCCAAGATTCCAGACCATGGTGAACAGATAATTTGGGCAGGTCCAGGATATAGGCCACTGCCCAAGGAATAACCTAGAATCAAAGGTGCAGAGAAGACCATGAAAAGAGTCCAAGAAAAACATGTTTTTGATCTGACTATTTAGAAGAATTTCAGATGAATATTAGTGGGAGCCCTGTGATCCATTTTCAGACAGGCAGTTCTGCCCTTAGGGCACAATTTAACCTGCTTTAAAAATCTTGATATTCTGAATCCAATATCTATGTTAAACTAAAAAAAAAAAAAAAAAAAAGAGAAAGAAAAAGAAAAAATTGAAACATTTTTTTCCTTACAGCAATGATATGCATAGTGAATAAATAAAGAAAAACATTAAGTTCTATGAATAAAAGCAATACCATACTTCTGCAGTGTGAATAAATGAAAGTGTGTGTGTGGACATGTGTGTGCCCTTGTGCAAGTGTGTTTCATTGTCAAGGTGATGTCAGAGGTGTTAAGAAACCCTAAGAATGGTCTGAAAATAGAAATGAAAATGAACAAAACCTCTATGGACAAGGCCAAGGCAGAAGCAGTAATAAGGCTGCTCATTAGCGGATTGGGAGCCAAGGAGTGGAATGTGGATGCAGGACGTAATGCAGGGAGAGGCTCAGTCAGGAGAATGGTGAGCTGAAACCATGACCTTGGCCAGGGCTGTGGTGGGGGTAATGGTTTTTCTTCACTATGCTAGTTAGAAGGTCTTTCAAAGCATAACATCCCTTATTTCAGGATTGTCTTTCCTCTGTGACAGGGGAACAGCAGCTGAAGAAAGCTGTACTGCCTCTTTACCTGCCCTTCCTCTGTGTGTGTGTGTGTGAGAGAGAGAGAGAGAGAGAGAGAGAGAGAGAGAGAGAGAGAGAGGAGCCATTATGTGATGGAGGGGCTGAAACATTGCCTTTGTTCTCAGAGGGTAGGTTTTTGTAGCCACCAGAACCCAAATAGTCCAGAAAACCACACCTCCTGATTTATGTTCTACATTTTTATCATAACCCTTTGAAAATGGATTGAAGATGGACATTGGCAACAATGTGTTCTTTTCTAAAATTAAAAAGAAGAAGCACATATTTGTTTATCTAGAATTCCTCAACGCTGTCCTCCTAAATCTGTAATCATTCAGCATTTATTAACTAAAGAAAAGACAGAGGCAAAACTAAAGGAAACGAAAGAAATATACTTGTTAGAGGAGTCCAGGGTGCTTGGCTACTCAACCAGCCAAAATTCGAGAGACAAGAATTAATGGAAGGAAATCAAGTTTAAGGAGGTTGTAGCTTAACCCTTGACTTACTTCTACCTCCATCTGGGTTTCAGCCAGTTTTGCCTGGTTTTCTGATTCTGTCAGCAAGAAAAGATAAATAGGAACCAAACAAGGAAGAATAGTGCAAAGTCAAGGAGCTCATGGCTACCAGGCTGGCGACGTACTGACTCTATTCCATTTTGAAAATTTTCTGAAGCTAATTGAACATCTAAAACTGGCTACTAAATATGGCAGATGGAAGGCAGGAGGTAGAGAGGGAGTGTGGGAGTAAGAGTAAGAACAAAGGAAAAACAGAAAAAAACCCTCAGACTTGCCCCATGGAACACACCTGGTAAATTCAGTTTCATCAACTTAGAAAGGAAAAGCCTGGCCATTCATTCAGTCGTCTGGTACATTCTTGACACAGTTGTACTTTGAGGCAACTGAAAAATTGTGAAAGAAAGAAGAAATCACAGAAATGCAATAATTTAAAATGTGAGTTGCAAATTATTGATAGAGTGCAAAGGTGGAAATGAATTTATAGAATTTTTTATCTGAAAAGAATGGAACATTTAATTGATATAATTTGTAGTGGGCACATGATCATATAACTGTCTGAATTATAATCATAATATACAGAAACTCTAAAAGTAGAATAGAGGACTATGATCCCTGATGTTTTTAACATTTCTGGGTCTATAGAAGTTGAGCAGAGAAAAAAAAAAATCAAATAGTAATCCATAGTTAAAACTTCCTTAGTAGATAAAAATTATTACTCTGGGCCATAAAAGCTAGGTTTTGGATAATAGAAGAGATTTAGCTATGGAAATGCAGGAAGCCATCATATTTTTTCCTTATGGTAAATTTTACTTTTTACTGAAATGATGGAAGAGAGACAGGATTCAGGAAACCAAAAGCCATATAATTGCAGTAAATTATTAACCATGCACCAGTACCAGTCTCATAAATTAATTAAAACATTCACATTCATCTTATTATAAGAACCCACTTTTCCTCCTAACAGACCATTTATTATTTTTCTAACTACAAGAATAAAAAAGCTTGAAATTACATTGAAAGGATTTTCACCTTCATAAAATACATCACTTTGTAGACTAAATGGTAAATTGGAGAAAATTTCACCTAATATAAAATCACCTGCTAATATTCTTATTCTATATTTCTTAATAAAACCAGGGACAATAGTCTATCGTCCAACAACCTCTTGCCTCAGAGTTCTGGGTGAAACAATAAGTTATCCAACTCATTTCAAATGATTTGTTCTATTTGAATTACTGCCTTCTGAGTCCCCAAACCTACACATAAATAGTAAATGACACCCAGGCATTGAGAGGGAAAAAGTCATGTCCGCATCTGCTCCCGTATTTGAGTCTCAATATTAGCTACCTGTGGAATGTGGCCAGGGAAAGGAAGAAAGGACTCCGTCACCTGTTTTTCCTAACAAAGATGAGAATTTTATGAGCTCTATGCTCCCCTTCCACCCCAAAGCGCACATGATTTAGCGGCCTGTGTGACATCAGCAAGATCAACATTCTCTGCTGGAGGCAGACAATTTCATAGCTGAGTAAGAACCCAGAAACTCAAGCTCAAGGGAGAGAAGCCCCTGGAAAAAAACAAAAAGAAACAAAAAACCTTGAAGGACCATCTCACTGAAAAGACAAAGAGAAAATATCGGTGCAGGAAATGACGCCTCCACGCACCGAGCGGCAGATGTCTGGACGGGATGTGATTGTGCAGGACTGGGCGTCTCTCAAGTCACCACCCACCTGGCCCACTTCCAGGCCTCTACAGGAGCAGCGCCTGTGACTGACCACACCGCCCCAATTTGCGTGGCTCCAGGGTTGCAGTCACCATCTGCAAGTGGCCTGACAGAGGATTAGCCGCTTGGAAAAGACTCCTCCTGCCCTGGCGCCCTCCCTCACCAAGAACCAGAGAACAATCACTCTTATCTCTGAACTACAGGGAGAGAAGTTGGGATGACTTCTGTGTTATTGTGAAAAGGTTGAGGGCTCCCGCAGAGATTTCAAGATGGGGCGCTGAGTAGAGTTTGGAGAGTTTTCCCTGTGAGGACATGGAGATTTTGTTACTTAATCTTTACTCTCTCTGCTTGATGGGGTTCAGATGTGGAGGTTCAGTGAGTACTTTGGGGCCCTCTGAGAAAGATTTCAACAGAGTTTCCCCTTCAGAGGCACAGGGCAAGTTTATTTAGGAGAAATACATCTGCATAAACACAGAGAGGCAAAGCCTGCATTTTAAAGGATTATTAGGAAGAAGGACACCTACATAGACACAGCCCGTAAAGAGCTGCACTGGGAAGGAGCAGGTTTAAGAAAGAGTCACCTGCACAGATGCAGGAGGGCAGCCTTAAGGAACAAGATAAGATGTGTGTTTGCCAGAGCAAGGGGTGTTCTTTTGTAGTGTTCATTGGGGGAAATTCCTTTGTGGAATTTTATATCTTTGGTGTCAGCTTGAGTTGGTTTTCTGTAACAGATAATCCTTTCTAAACGTGCCGCAGATTCCTGCAAAATTCCATAGCCTGTTTACCAGTGGGTTAGCTCAACATGGCTTCATGTTGTCCCTGTGAGATCTTCAGTCCTAAATAGCCTGCTCTAAGCTTCCATCATGCTCATTGCCTTCTGTCCCTTGACTTAACTCTATGCCAGCCTCCCACTCTCTCTCTAAAGGTGACAGGGAAATGAGAAGGGAGTCACTTCCTCAACATTCTTGCCTAGAACATCTGAATGTCCACAAAGGACCTAGCCCCACCCACACACAGTTTTAATTCATGCACACTGAGCATAATTTAACTTTGGGGGTCATAATCTTTGGGACAAAACTGTTCTGGCAAAGATCAGCCCAACCTAGTCCTGGCATCCTCTTGACAGGCACCGGCCTCTCATGATCAAAACGCACCTCATCTCTATGAAGCTCCCTGTGTCATGTTTATCATCATCCACGGAAATCAGGACACACATCTAAGTGTTTCAGAGCACATACTTAGGCTTTTATTTTTTTTTTAAATTCTGATACACATGAGTGTTCCTTTGTCTCCCTAAATCTCAGTGTTTGCAAACATATCAGTTCAGATACCAACACCAACTGTCCATGACCTGAACAACGGTGCAGTCTAGCAAGGCAAATGCAGCATGCACATGAGCAACTCTAAGACAGTACGGGATGTGTAAGCACATGGGAGATTTGTCTGCAAAATGCCATTATAATATAGAAGCTGCTAAAGTTGTGTCATCTTGAGGCTGAGGGAGCATGCCAAAAAAAGAAAGAAAAAGACTGGCAAAGAAACAAGTAGCATTTGAGGGCCTCCCTGGTGGTGCAAGGGGTTAAGTTACTGCAGCACTAGTTCAATCCCCAGCCAGGGAGCTGCCTACATGGCGCAGCAGACCTCTCCTGACTTGCCTGCTGCTCCCCTCAGCAGTGTATTTCAGTACAACTGCCTGTTCTGCTCCCCGCTCTATCCCTGGTGAATCTTCTCACCTTCCTGCACCTCTGGCCTACATCCCAGCTCTTGTATGCATAAATAAATAACTCTTAAAAAAAGAAAAAGAAACAAGTAGCATTTGAGCAAAGTCAGTGGTTTTTCAACCCTGTTAAGTGTTAAAAGCTGTGAAAAGATGCTAAAACCTAGACCCAGCCTCTGATTCCACTGGGTTATTATGCACAAAATCACTAGTTACAAGTGTGAATTGTAACTATTGTAAGTTTTCATTTTCAAATAAGATGAAAATATTTCTTCTCCAAAAAAATTATGGCATTTCAATATTTTTGGCTATTGTAAATCAAAAGAATCTGTTTTATTCCTTGACAGCTAGCTGAAATCAGCTCTATGACCATGAAAATAAAATGGGAAAAAATGGGAAAATAAAAAAAAATAGAGAGATTGCTGCATTTTGATAAAAAACATTTTCATATATTAAATAAAGTGTTTATTTTGTTAAAAAATACAGCCCCTGTTCTTTCAGAAATACAAATCCCAATAATAAATCAAAGTGAACACATTGCTTTAAGCAATCATATAGGCACATGTTTATCTACATACATATGCAGGCACAGATATGTCTATGTATATATAGATATATGAATTTCAGTTAAGTTTATGTGAATGCTTTTTAAAAAAAAGATATCAAGTGATTTTATGTAAACAAATCAAATGGATTTAAAGCATATTTGCTATGATGTCAATGCCTCTTTGAGATGTCAGTGCCATGGAAATTTAAGCTAAATCATACCCTTAGCATGGAGCATGCACATATTTTTTTAAAAATAAATAGTAATAGATGATGGAAGAAACACAAAGCGTTTAAGTGTTCTGAAAGTCAAGGAATTTGAACTATCATGTACTTAAAAAGCGTTAGCAAATAAAAGACAAATAGGGTCAATAACTTGTCTTTGAGCAGTTTTCTGACATCTTCTGTTATTTCCTCAGCTGAAGCTCAGTGGCTATTCAGTCCCTGTCTTTTTTAGAGGCATTTTAATCTTTCTGACCTGTTCTTTCCTTGTGCGAGGACAGCCAGGGAGTAGAAATTGTTTTTATTTTTCTGCAGAAAAAAAATCTCTGTCCCAGAAGACCTCCACTCGGCAAACCACATCATTTCCTGACCCGATCACATCTGAAGGGGTGTGGGGCGCAGTGGAGCATCTACACAAGCGGCTGGCATCGCCCTAATCCCAGTCACTGGGGCTCGCGGTGACAGAACCATGCTGCTACTAATCAGTTTCACACCAGGGAGAAGCATGGTGGAAACATGCAAATCAAGAACAGCACCAAAGTAGCTTGGAAATGTTTGAAAAACAGAGGTATCCAGCATCACTTTTCTGTGCCAAAAAAGCAGAAACATATGCTTCTCCCTTTTTCTTTTAAATTGGAGAATTTAGCTCCTGTTACACTGTTGTCTTCCCCGAGATCAGTGTCACTGGGTAACAGTGTTGAGTATTGCCGTTTCTAAGGAAAATTAAGAGAGAAGGAGACAACATCAGTCTATTGCTTATTACCAAAGCATATGAGAAAGTGTTCTCCGCCCTGGTTTCTTTCCTTCTTAAAATATACAGCTTTAGAATTAAACCAGCTCTCTGAATTATTGCAATTACTGACCTAAACTTATGCTGCTATTTTAGTTCCTAATAAAAAGATGCGTGCGGGAGGTGAAATGTTGTATCTCACAGTCAAGATGGAAAGCTGCATCTGTAGGATTTCTAGGCTAAATTGGTATCAATTTCATGTAACATGAAGAATTCAGGTCTTGGTTAGCTTCATTTACATGGATAAACATTAAGATCCCCCAAACCATTAGTCAAGATCAAACTGTAGTATTTGATCTGAGTTTAATATTTCAAGTAATTAATAAAATGAGAAGTCGGCAGACATGAGCTTCAGCATTTTTCAGGTGACTTTTTGGCAAAAAATTAGGGTAGAGCATCAGATTCACTTCTGTGCATTTATACCTAATCTGAAGATTCATTTTTCAGGGTATGGGAGGGTGAAAACTGAAATTAATGCCAAAGATATTCCACACACAAGACCAAAAATAGCCTGAAATAGCCACAAGCAGATATTTTCACCCAGGTGCAGCAGTAAGACAGGAAATGTGTATACCAGTATCAGTGAAATCAAAATCATCTAAGTCATCTCATTTAAAAAAGTAATGATATAATAGGCAAATCTCAATTGTGGGGTTTGATTTTCTTGGATGGTCTCCATCAAATAAATCAACAACAGTTTAATTATCCAATCTAGGAAGGAATAACCATCATGCACTAGGGTGCTGACAATGGTCTGATTAAGAAATAGATTCATCTCTTTGTCAGGGAATCACCAAGGACTGACCGCAGGAACTAACAAGGAGAGATCAGTTTCTCGCCACCCTATGTTACTGTCTATGCATGTGAATATCTACTTGACCGGACACTACAACTCATTGCTAGGTTTGAGTAGGGAGTAATAGGCAAGAGTGGCAACATAACTGCCTTTCTTCTTTCCAGGTAACTTTACCTGAGGTTACAGTCAGCATTTATGCCATGAAAACTATCCGGACTATTTTGAGAATCAAACTAGTAAAGTTAGGAATAGATCCTCTTCCTTGACACTTCCAGAAATTAATTTCCCCCTATCAAAACACAGGGGAGCATGTCCTGTTAGCCCCTGCTACTCTTGTTGAACCTCTATGTGCTATAGCAGTGCAAATCACAGCCCTTTTTTCCCACTGTATTTCAGAGTTTCCAGTGCCATGCACCCTCCATTCCAGAGACTTGTCACCCATCTAATCAATGCAGTGACTTCCAAGTCCATCTCTTTCTGCTACTGTGGGTGAGTCATTTGTGCTAAAGACAGAAAGATGTTGAATAGTTAGGAAATGTTTTCCCTGGACATCAGGAGAGTCCTTCATAGTTGTCATGGGAGAGGTGTAGTTGTCTACTGCCAGATAAATAATCTAATACAGAAATAGTAGTAACCTCTGGTCTTAATAATCCTTGAAATTGGATTTAAATGGACCATCAGTTACTTTGTTTTGTTTCATAGCAATTAAAAAAATGAATCCAGGAGACCAAAAATTATCTTGACTCTCATTGCTCAAGCAATTACTTTAAATAAAAATTGAAGTATATCCTTAAATTCCATAAAAAAGCAAAAGTTAAGACAACTCATTCAAGAATAATAATTCTGTCCCATCAGATTGAAAACCTTGTTTTCTACTTCATACAAAAGCATTTTGTCCTAACAGTTTCATAAATGCTCAAGATGTACCTGCTATTACTATGTGCCAGGGTCTCTAAATAGGTATAAAGGAGTAAGATTTGGTTGAGGACGGGTGATGATTTATTTGCAAAAATATTAATGGCTAAATCAAAGGAATTCATTTTATTCAGTGACTGTGCTTTTGAAAAGCTATGTCAGCAGATAGAATTTTAAAATGAGATTATAGTTCTGGCTTATCTTTCCTTAAAGAGTGGTGTGTGGGAGGAAGGATTTGCATCATAGAATAAGTAACTGAGAGTTATTCCCCTTCAGCCTTCAATTCCACAAGCTAACCATGGATCCCGTAAACACCATGTCAGATCTAGGATTACTAAGTAGCTACATACAGGCCCCTTGAATAATTTTTATTTTATTTTATCTTATTATTGATGAGTTAGGTCATCTTATGTTACATGCTGGGGGGTTTCCAATAAATTTACTGAACATATATTTAAATAAATTTCACTCCAAATTGTGTTATCGTCAGTTTGAATAGAAAAAAATGTTGTGATTCCAAAGTGTTAAAACACACAATAAGCTCTTGATTTGGGAATGGTATTTTCAGGGACATTGATCTTAAGTACTGTTAATGGAAATGTTATCTAAATCTCATTCATGTAATGAAAATTTCTCCAGCTGTTAAACCACTGAATCTTCTGTCACTTTGATATAGAGGTTAGACAACAAAATGGATTGCCTTGTCCATCAAATGTGCTAGGAGAGAATATTGTAGTCACATTTGGGAGAGGAATGACACTGAAATATGGCGCAAAGGTCACAAGGAATTTGAGGAATTCAGGAAAATTCTAATCACTTGTGAAGGGGAGAGAATAAGGACAATTTGATACTAAAGGCTCTGCTAGAATTTTAAAGAGAAAAATGATATAGGGTTGAGCTTTAACTCCAATACGATTTGTTGACTATGAGATGATAACGTTAAATTCTTTGGGGTATCTTTTATTCACTATTCAGTTAGAAATACCTGAGATTCTCTAAATTCAGAAATGGATCTGCCTAGCTTCCAGGGTGGATATCTATGAGCTCTTTTTGATATTGCTTGGATCTCAACATCATTGTCCAACTCTTGCTAGAGTTTTGTTCGCAAGGCAGTAAAAAAATGTAGGACAGTAGTCTCTTTAACAGAGACTGTGCCTACGGGAAGTTGAAAGCAAAGCTGGGGAGGATAAGTTTGTCCCTCATTTTTACAGAAATATGCAATGTCAATTTTCTCACCATGTAAGAGGTTAAGTTATTTTAAAGGACACCAATATAAAAGTATTTTCTCTGAAGGAAGAGGAAACAGTACTCTTTGCTTCCTCCTTTATGTAGATAATTAAAATGAAATGCTTTATAATTTTGTTTATATACATATATATGTATAATTTCTGGAGTTTTTCCAATTGATTATCCATTTTCTTTACTAAGAAAAGTTCTGTTTTCTCCCCTGAAGCTCTCTAACCACCCCATACACCTCGGAAGTTTGCAGATTCCAAAGGAAACTCATCTTTCTTCCCAATTACAGTTGGCCCTTGAACAACACCAAGTTAGGGAAGCTGACCCCCCTGCAATTGAGAGCCCATGTGAACTTTTCACTCCCCCAAATTCAAATTCTAATAGCCTGATATTGACTAGAGATTACCAATAACATAAACAGTCAATCGATACGTATTCTGTGTATATTCTATACTGTATTCTTTAAATAAAGGAAACCAGAGAAAAGAAAATGTTATTAAGAAAATCACAAGTGAATCACCATTATAAAGGTCTTTATCCTCATCTTGTTCATGCTGAGTATGTAAAGGGGAGGGGGAGAAGAGAGGTCCAGAGAAACTCATGTATACATCAGCCCATGCAGTTCAGACACTGTCGCCGAAGGGTGACGTGTACAGGAGCAGAGCGTGTCAGCTGAGTTAGGAACTGCTGCTTTTGCTCCTTCCAGCCACACCACATTGCTGTGAAAGCCTGGTCCCCTCCTGGGGTCACAGGGAACCACCATCGCATCTCCTTTATTTTTCATACCATACTCACCCATTGCTTCCCCAATGAGACAAGGCACTTCCATTTATTTCCCTCTGATTAGTTCAGTGACATCCATAGGGCTATTAGCTAGAATGAATATATATATTTTTTGAGACTAGAAAGCCAAAGTACTAAACAAGGAACACTGCACTTTCCTTTTTCAGGTAATACTTGGAAGGATTTGCACTTTGTAGAAAGGGGGAAAGTGAATAAGAATATTGTAGTGTGAGTATATAAGGATGGTGGCTTTAAAATACTTCTAAGTATTTCTTCCAGTATTAGAAAACCTAGCACTAGAATGCATTTGTTTTAAATATGAGACATAAAGTAAATTAAATTCAAAACAATAGCAGTACTATAAGGAAAAGTTGACAATTTATTATGTTTAGAGACTGTGTGTGCTATTAAACATAACCAGAAATAACTTTCCTCCACCAAAAGCCAAACCCCCAGGTACTTGTATTAATCTTGTTCCCTCAGCCCAGACCTCCCCCCTTCTTCCTTAGTGAGCTTTCCCCTGGAGTCCTTGGTGTGCTTTCCTTCACAGAGTTCTTAGTTCTTGTGAAAATAAGTTTTCAGGCCTACTCAACTAGCTTCACGAGATCAGGATTTGTAATTCTTCGATGTCAGGTGGGAAGTTTGAGGATCTTTGTACTAAATGTGGAGATGCAAATATATGTCCTTCTTAGGAAGGACTCGCTGCCAGCTCCAGCCCAGTTAGCAGATGGCCTCCAGCGCTTCCTGCTTCAGGATCTGTCCCAGGAGCAAGAGGCCACCTTGACCAAGGTCTCACCTGCCTGGAGCAGCCCCTTCTTGATGTCAGAGCCAAGCTGCAGTAATAAGATCAGACCACTTCAGGTGCCCCAATGGGAAGTGTTTTGTCCAATACTCCCTCTGGGGTTAGAGGAGACTTTGTCAGGCTGGCATAGAAGTTTACCTTCTTTATCAGCCTAGCCCTTCTTCCTTCCTCTATTATACATGTTAGCCCCTAATAATAGCTTGCACCCCAACTCTGTCTTCACGTCCAACTTTAGAGATGTTAGTCTGTGCCAGTTTTGCATTTTTCTGTCCCAGAAAAGAACATCCTTTGAAAATCGGTCTATCTCTCCTCTAACACTGTACATATGCATAGTCGTTGGCTGGGAATTCCCTAAGCAACTTACAAATGGTTGTATTTTAGCTTCCCTTGAGAGACCTATAAGCCATATCTAAAGGAAGAAATTCAAGTGACTCTCCTCTGATCAAAATATATGTTC
Organism: Talpa occidentalis; assembly: GCF_014898055.3. NCBI lineage: Eukaryota > Metazoa > Chordata > Mammalia > Eulipotyphla > Talpidae > Talpa > Talpa occidentalis. The sequence continues at coordinate 7,995,187 of NW_023601322.1, forward strand.
CAAATGACATGTGAGATACAATTATGAAGAGAAGTAACTGCCATAATTCCTTTTAATTCTACATCATTGGATACACCATTATACGTAGTATAAAATAAACTCACTGTAAGTTGATGGGTGACCATAGAAAAGAATGGGAAACCTAAAAATATTTTACCAAAGTAGAAAATAATTCTAGTCTTCAAACTACATGTTGATTAAAAAATAAGTAGTTTTTAATGAGTGCCTACTCTGTAAAAATATTTTGCCCACATTGTTACCTATTTTTAAAGTTAATTGAGCTTAAGAAATATCCTCATGAGTACTTAACTAAATAAATGACCCAACTGGATTTAGTACCTGGGTCTGGTGCACATAGAAGCTCAATTCCTTGGCCATTTCTAATTCAAGTTCCTGGATTTGTAAACCTGTTCCTTCTCCTCTGCTTCTCTTCGCCTCCGGGCTCCTTGATATCAGTGAAACAGCTACAATAAGGAAAGAACTCAAAACAAAAAGCAGCTAGATATAAAGAAAACAAGCATACTGCAAACCCATATTATGGGTAACTAACAGGGAATTATTCATAAGCTTTAAGCACAAACATACCTTGTGTCTCAGAGTAGAGGTAAGTCACTAGAAAGTCTCTTTTATGTATTCTTCTTTTGTCCTGCTCAGGATTCTTCCCCAGTGACCTAAAATACTCTCTTGAACCTTGGAAGGGCTCTTTTCCAATGTTGTCAAACCATTGTCCTTCAGAAATGACTTCCTTGGAGACAATTTGTTTGGCTTGAATTAAAGGGTGTCACAGTGGCCAGATGGAAAGCTCAATTTACATTTAATTTTGTTTTCACTGATTTGTCAACTGTTCCATTGACAAAGAGAGGTGTGACTTCATGGAGTGAGAAAATGCTATTTTCTGCTCATAGTTATATTAAAAAAAAAAAATCAAACCACAGCATGTTCAAAGTTAGCGTTTGACAAAGCTTTTTAATCATGGGTGTCTGTCTTGTGAACACCTCCCTCCCCGGGTTCTAGCAGTTCATAGAAGGCGAATCCTGTTTGTAATTCATTATGTGACAATCTGCATGAGGGAGAAAAGAAAAAGAAAATCCTTCCTCTGTGTTTTCCCTGGATTGTAGAAAGAGATAGTTCTGTAAGGTGTGCTTAAATCCACATAATAGCTTTTCAACTTCTGCATTCCTTTCCTTCATTTCCCATAGTTCCCTAAGTTGAGCAGGTTGGGGAAAATCAAAACTGATTTCAAGGAAAAATGAAAAAATAACTCTATTTCAAAAAAAGCAAGTAATTCTCTGGCCAAAGAGTAGAATTTGCTACACATCTGAATAGGGTACTTGTATAACTTGCATCTTATTGAGTACACAAAGAGGTCCGAATGGCTCTGCAAGTTTTGAACTTTACATGATGTTCAAGATCTTAGGATTTTGGAAAGGAATCTAAAGTTTATTCAGAATGTGCTATGTATTAACAAATAAATACAATTAGGAGACATTACTAATAAGGAAGTTAATACTATTGAAGCTTAAATATTGTGCCTGCATTTTCACAGCTATTAAATGATAGAATAAGGTTTTGAACTTTAGATTCTGGTTTCAAAATCTGCACCTTTTCCATTGTACTGTATTGCTCAATAAAGAAGCTTTTGCCTCACCCTATAAAAACTGACGTGGATAATCTGGAACATGAAAGTTTAGGAAAGGAAAGACAAGGCTATATCTAGAGTCTGATCAGAATTTACTCTGAGGTGTCACTTCCTAAATAGAATTCCTACAAGAAGGTACAGGGTTGATTGTAAATACTTAGGTTTTTGAAATATGAATTTGAGGAATGTGGTTGCAGTAAAAAATATATATATATATAGATTCTCAATCTTAAATCCCCATGTAAAAAAGAAAGAGTAATTAGGTAACAAAGTCACAAATCTATGGCCAACATTTACATTGACACTAGGTTGCAAAGCTATCCATAGAAATCACAAAATTGAATAATAAATCAATTCCATATAATAGCAGGATACAAAATCAATTTGCAAAAATCAATTGCGTTTCTAAATGCAAACAAGATAGAAGAGAAAGTAATCAAGAAGACAATCCCATTCACTATCACAGCAAAATAGAATCAAATACCTTGGAGTAAACTTAACAAAGGAAGTAAAGGACCTATACAATGAAAACTTTAAGATTATTAAAAGATGGGCCTTCCCTGGTGGCGCAGGTGGTTGAGCGCAGCGCTTTGAAACTGTCTGCAGCCTCTGCAGCGTGGGTTCGATCCCAGCTGACCTGTGAGAATCCCACATGGTGCGGCAGACCTCTCCTGTCTCTCCCGCTGCTCCCCTCAGCAGTGTATTTCAGTCAGTCTGCCTGTTCTGTTCCCCACTCTGTCTCTGGTAAATCCTCTCACCATCTCGCACATCTGGCCTGTACCCCAGTTCTTGTATGTATGAATAAATAAATATTTTTTAAAAAAGAAAAAAAGATTATTAAAAGAAATAGAAGATTCCCAAAAAAATATGGAAAGCTATCTCTTTTTATAGATTGGAAGAATTAACATTATTAAAATGGCCATCTTATCCAAAGCAATATTTAGAGTCAATTAAAACCCTAACAAAACTCCAATAATATTCTTCAAAAAAATAGAACAAACAATACTGAAATTCACAAAAGAACCATATTAAATAGCCAAAATAATCCCAACCAAAAAAGAGGAAGAGTGGTGGTATCACACTCCCAGACTTCAAACTCTACTGCAAAGCTGTAGTAGTCAGAATGGTATGGTACTAGAACAAAAACAGACACACAGACCAATGGGATAAAATTGAGAGTCCAGAAATAAACCTGCACATCTTTGGACAGTTAACCAATGAAAAGGGAGCCATGAGTATGCACGAGAGTTTCTTCAACAAATGGTGTTGGGGTAATTGGACAGTCACATGCCAAAGAATGAAACTAAATCACCTTCTCATACCTTAGACAAAAAGTAACTCAAAATGGATGAAAACCATAGACATTAAAACCAAAGTGAAACACTACGTGATTTGCACATCAAAGACATCTTTACAGACACATCACCCAAAGCAGTGATAGTGAAGGCAAAGATAAACAGCTGGGACTACATCAAATTAAAGAGCTTTTGCACAGCAAAAGAGACAATAACAAAAACAAAGAGAAACCCCACCAACTGGGAGAACATTTTTGCACCCAACACTAATGATAAAGGACTGATCACAAAAATCTGCAAAGAGCTGATGAGACTCAACAACAACAAAGAAAATAATCCAGTCAAAAAATGGGCAGAAGAGCTTAAAAGAAACTTCTCTGAAGAGGAAATGCAAATGGCCAACAGGCATATGAAAAAATGTTCAACATCACTTGTCATCAGGGAAATGCAAATCAAAACTACCATGAGATACCATCTTACACCAGTGAGAATGGCACATATTAAAAAAACTAGCAACAACAAATGTTGGCGAGGGTGTGGAGAAAAAGGAACTCTTCTGCACTGTTGGTGGGAGTGCAAACTGGTCCAACCACTGTGGAAAGCTGTATGGAGATTTCTGGACCTACTAAACATAGAGCTTCCATATGATCCAGCAATTCCACTCCTAGGTATTTACCCAAAGGACACAGAAACATCAATTCCAAAGAACACCTGCACCCCTATGTTTATAGCAGCACTATTTACAATAGCTAAGCTTTGGAAACAACCCAAATGCCCAAAAATAGATGACTGGATCAAGAAGATGTGGTACATATATACCATGGAATATTACTCAGCATTCAAAAAAGATAAACACATGCAATTTGCAGCAACATGGATGGCGCTGGAAGGGATCATGCTCAGCGAAATAAGCCAAAAAGAAAAAGAAAAATACCGGATGGTCTCACTCATAGCAGGAATCTAGAAAACTTAAATAAGGGACCAGGAAAATGAATAACTACAAGAAAGTGAAAATCAAAATCAACAAAAAACTATGAACCAGAGACACTTTTAGGGGGGCGGGGTGGGAGGGGAGGGATTGGGGTCAGAATGGGGGGGCTGCAATTGTATGGGGAATATAACAATAAAATTTATTAAAAAAAATAAAAAAAAAAAATAAAAGTGTAAAGAAAAAAAAAAAAAACAAACCTGCAAAACCACAAAAAAAAAAAAAAAAAAAAAAAAACCAAAGTCATAAAATACATTGAAGAAAAATAGGTACAACACTCCATGACACTGGCTTCAGAGATATCTTTGGGGATTCACCTGCAACAGCAAGAAAAGCAAGAGAAAATGTAAACGTATGAATTACACCAAACTAAAAAGCTTCTGGAGAACAAAAGTAACTATCAGTAAAACAAAAAGACACCCCACTGATGGGAGAAAATATTTGCACACCGTACATCTGACACAAGGCTGCTGTCCAAAATATATTAAAAACTCACACAACTTGATTAAAAAATGGGCAGAAGAGCTAAATAGATACTTCTCTGAAGAACAAATGTAGATGGTCAATATGTACCTGAAAAAATGCCCATCATCACTTATGATAAGAGAAATACAGATCAAAACTGCAATGAGATACCACCTCACACCAGTGAGAATGAGCCATATCAAAAGGCCAGAAGCAAGTGTTGATAAGGACATGGAGAAAAAGGAATCCTTGCACTGATTCAAAGAAATATGCACTCCTATGTTCATTAAAGCCCTATTTACAACAGCCCAGTTATGGAAACAACCTAATTGCCCAAGTACTGAGGAGTGAAACAGAAAATTGTGGCATATATAAACAATGGAATACAACACAGCTATAAAAGAAAGTGAACTTTTGTCATTTGTGACAACATAGATGAACTGGAGAGAATAACAGAAAGCAAAATAAGTCAGGAGAAAGATAAATACAGAATGGGGTCTCTATGTGGAATATAGAAAAACAGAGGGTCTGAAAGAACCAAAACAATATCAAATCCTTGACATCTGACTGCAAAACTGAGGCAACGAGGAGAGGGTGTTGGGTGGAGCAGGGAAGAAGGACCCAGTGGAGCATGGTGGAGGGTTATAGGGACTTTGGTAGTGGGCATGGTGTGAAAATATGCATTTGTGAAGGGTTGAGCCTGTAGCCCCTAAAATGAAAAACATGTAAAATAAAACCAAGAAAACTAAGTAAATCCTTGCTCCCCACTTAATATCTGTGAGATTGACAAGTTCATATCTGAGCATTGGCTTCCTCTTTAATAAAATGTGAATAAAAATAGGTACACCCACCCTTTTGAGTTGTCCTAAGGAGGAAAGGTAGCACAAGTTTTACCAGAATCATCACTCCCTTCTCCCCCACACCCACCACATAATTCTCATTTTGCTTTGATATGTAGTTACCACCTATTACTGATACTTTTGTTTAACTGGACAATAAGCTCAGATACTGGCATAAATTGCATGCTTCCGCAGGCCTATTCTAAGTACCCAAGATCAGTCCTACCAATTGCAGCTAGGCCCCAAAGCATTGACTGGCGCCCTCATCACGGGGCAGGTTTCATACCCACTGTCAAATCCCAGAGCACTTCATAATAGGCAGTGACTCATAATTCTGCTTAAAAATAACAATGATGATTAATATTTTGTGGGGCAATAGGTGATAATTAAGTTTTTAATGATGGCATGCCATTTATCATAAACTGCATGTTCCTTCTATTGAGTAGGTACTCAATATGTTTTTTAAATGATTGATTATGTAGACTTGACTTTAATAGCCTCTTAGTATTGATGGAAGCAGTCTGATATAGAAGGTGATGTGAGCATAATTGGGGGAAGTTTTCTGCTCAGTGTCTCCCACTTATAAACTTATTCATCCTTGCAGTGACCCTGGGAGATGACTGTGTCCCCATCTTACAGATGGAGAAACAGCCTCGCAGAGATGGTCACTAGTAAAATAAAGGCCACACAATCTAGTAGAGTGGGGAGCTGGGAAATCATAGGCAATTTGGTCTGACTCTAAACTCTTAGATGTAATGAAGTGACCTCTGTGATCCCTTCCAATATGAACATTTTGTCATTCATGAAATCTCTTCTCCCAATGAATTTTTCATGAGCTATGAACCCAGCAGCTGCCTCCAGTGATACATGTCTTCTCTGGTTTTGTTTATTTCCTCTGCAAGTATCAAGATCAGAAAATCTCACTCAGGCTAGTCCTGGGAGAAGAAGGTCTCACCCACAGCCACAACATGCCACCACCAATGAGGGCGCAGGAACCTGACAAGCATGTTTATTCTCTAACTAGAGAACTTTCTCAAGCCCCTTTCTGTTTCTCAAAAATCAGGCTCTTTTTGAACTGGACTGTAATTTTTATACTGTTTACTTAAAAAAATGAAATATAAAGTATATTGCAGGAAGACAGAACAACAATTATATTTTAAATTAGTCACAGGCTGATCAGCTCATGCAACTTCTTGTAATGGAAAAATAACCCAGAGGACACTGTCATGTAACATTAGGATGACAGACTTTGAGCAAGTGACATGTTTACACTGCATGACAGAACTGTTTGATTTTCTTCATTATTTTCTGCATGGCCCTTTTGAACTTACCTGGAATTATTCTATCCAGCTTATGAGAAGGTCTCATATTTCTGTCTCCTGCTATCTAATAAAACCCTTATTTTCAGGGGTCAGGTCCTTATTACCACTTGCCTGAACTTTTAAAGTCTCTTAGCTGATAGTCTTCCTTCAACTTCCTTCAAACCTATTTTCTCCCTGATCCATCCAACTCATTACTGCCAAAGTTACCTGCCTGAGGAACAACTCTAACTGAGCCACCTGATAGAAAAACTTACAAAGTTTTTAGCAATAAAATTTCACAGTTACTAGTAGGGTCTTTAGAGTAACCTTGTCTGGGTTCAAACTCCCTTTCAGCCTTAGTTTTTCTTTACTACCTTCATGCAAGAGAGACCAAGTTGGCCAAATCTCTTGTATTAAAGTCAAACTTAGAGAGTTGCCACTATCCTCTCTTATGCTGTGATTTTGCCACATCTGCAAAAGCCAAAGCTCTATGCTTCTCTCGGAGCCTTGATCAATTTCCAAAATTACTGCATATGAGAAACCTCTGGGATTTGCAAAAAAATGTCAGCACAAATGCATTGGCCCATTACCACGTGTGTGAGAGCGCCGGTGATGTGGCCTGTGGGCTGTGAGTCACACCGACTTTGGTGAGATGATTCTGAACATCAGCCTAGAAAAGAGGGGCGTGACCTTGGACCATGGAAACCACAGCATTGGGCAATGACCCTGAAGAAGAGGGACCGCCATGATGTCTTGACTATACACAGGAAGGTCCACAGGTAACAGGCAAATTTACTGGACATTATTCCTGCCAACAAGCTTTCTTGCCTACATCTAAGAAGAAAGAAAAAAAAGATTAAACAAATAAGAATAGCATGCCATTTTTAGATGGTAAAAAAGAAAAGAAAATGAGAATATGATTCTTTAAGTCAGAGAGCAAAAGAGCTACAAAATAATCGTAATGTTCAACCATTTCTAGGTTCAGGACTGCTGTATAAATGATTCTTCTGAACTTAATTTCAATGACAGCATCTCCCCATTTTCTCAAGTCCTGTAGTCCATTTTTAAAAATAATTTTCTTCAAACATCATTGAACATAGGTGAGTGAAAGAAACATATCCACCTCCAAAACTTTACGTAGCTCTGGTTGCTTTCCAAGTTAGTTGTGTGGAACAATGTGGAAAGGAACCAACATGTCCTTGGAGCCCTTTGAGCATTTTTTAGAAGCAAGAGGTAAATAATACTGCTGTGAGGCCCCCAGCACACAGCATCCTGGGTCTGACATGGCTTTAATAATGTATTGCAAAAACATGGTGTGGGCCTAGGAGAAGCAATGGAGAGGGGGCATTTTTTAAGTGCAAAAAAAAAAAAGAAGATTTATAGATAAGTCACTAAAGAAGAGTTATAGTGAATCATGAGTTTGCTAACAAAAGGTGTTGAGAATATTTTTTTCTCTGCTTTGTCAACATATAATGCCCATTTATCTCCGTTACACGATTCATACATAGTTACAGTCACGCTATAAATTCATCACTGTGGATTGTAAAGCTTAAAACAAGGGCAGAAAGCTCAAAAAAAGGCGTCAGTGATCTGTCCCAAGAGGGCTGAGGAACATTCGCAGCAGTAACCTGGCGCGCAGGGACCTAGTTTCCATTACGAAAGTGACCAACCATCAGTCATCATCGCAGTAGGTCATCTGAAAAAAATGCCATGAACTTGGAATCGCTAGGAAAAAACACTTCACAGATCAAAACTGCTGGGCCAGAAAACAGTAGCTTCTAAAATGTGCTGGAACCCTGTGTGTGGGATTCCCAGGAGACTCCTAAGATGGGTTCCCGAGAGGACAGAGACCGGAGAAGCATTGTGGCTGCCAGCTGCCAGCTGTGTGGCCAGGCAGCACTTCAGAATGGGCTGCCCTTGTCTTTGTTTCCCATGGCCAGCATTATAACCTTCGGATGTAGCTCCACACTCTGTGACTTATGTTGCCGAAAAGTGTTTTCTAACGGTCTTATTGCTGAGGTCATTTTGCAAGATCAACAAACACCATTTTAACACATGGCATAAGATCCAGGACTCGATTTCAGATTTAATTTTCAAATTACATAACTTCAAAGCTTATCCCAAACCCCTATGGATTGTTCTTGGGCAGGATAAGTAATCAAAACAGCATCAGACAGGTTAGCAAAGGGGAAAATAATTTAATAACATGCATATGGAGAATTCACATGGTTGTAAATGCTAAAGCATAATGGAGCAGACCAGGAATGTTTATCCTGCGCTTTGAGACCTGAGGCATCAAAGACAGAGAGGAGGGAACTTCATATGACAGACTCTCTGAGAGTGAAGGTGAGATTCTTAGAGAGAACCTAGAACTGGATAAGACCCCCAAACTACATTCTTCTAGGTCATAAAAGAGAGACCAGTGATTCCTTTCTTCAGTTAGCAATAGGGCAGAAGCTTAGGACATATTGACTTCATGGTTAGGGAGGGGCAAAGGACTTAGGCAAGACCAGAAGTTTCTCTTAGACTTCAGTGTTCTCACTGTTCTCACAGGAAACAATCTGCTTGCTTTTATTATTTATTTATTTATTTATTTTTACATCATTGTTCATTTGTAAACAATATTTGCTTCCCACCACCCCCTCAGGTGTAGTCCCCATAGAGTTTCCTTCCCCAGTGCACCCGTGCACCATCACCTTAGTCCCCTGTGCTCCTCCCTCCCTCCCTCTGATCCCTCTCCCTCCTCCTCCCTGCAGGATGTCTCTGATTTATAATCAGAAGGAAAAAGAAAAATATCGGATGGTTTCGCTTATCGCAGGAGTATAGGGGAAGCCAATAAGACATCAGTGTAAAAAAATAGTAACACTGCAAAACACAACAAAGCAAAAACAGACAATTATAAAACAACCTGCTTTCTTTAAGGGATGGTCACGGACCTCTCCAGGCTCAAAGGGCTGTGACTGACCTCTAGTTCTCACACCTGCATCACAAGAGGCCTACTCAGTTCCTTTTGAGAAAGCCTATGTGACCCTTTGGGGGGATACTGAATCCACAGCCCCAAACTATGATCGTGATCCTTGCCATATTGTGATTTACGGGCAATACATATATATGTGGGTGAAGACCAAAAATATTTGGTCTTATACATTTGGTCTTCAACCACAGTTCCTGTCTCACAGCTTCCTCCAAACCATAGAATGTTCTTAGGGTTTCCAGGGAAGAAGTGTCTCCTGTTTTGTAAAGGAAGTGACTTTTGGAAAGCAGCTGAGAAAGGCAACTGATTGCCAGGGAAATCAACATGAACGGGGGGTAGGACTTTGCCATACCCCGTTTCCTGGGAGGAGGTGAGGGACTCGAGGTTGCGTTCAATTGTCAATGGCCAATGAATTAATCCATCACACCTGGATAATAAAGCCTCCATAAAAACCCGAGGGGAGAGGGCTTTAGAGATCATCCAGGCTGGTGAACACATGGAGATTAGGGAGAGGACAAGATAGCTCCACACCTTTCCCCCACACCTTGCCCGATGCATCTCTTCCATCAGACTGTTGTTTGTAGCCTCTGTCGTAAACAGCCATCTAGTTAGTAAAAGGTTTTCCTGAGTTCTGTTGTTCTAGCAAATTAATCCAACATCAGGAGGGTGTCCGAGGAGCCTCTGGTTTATAGCCAGTGAGTCAGGAGCACAGATAATAACCTCAGCTTGCAACAGGCACCTGAAGTCTGAGGAGGGGGTGGTAGGAACCTCCTTTCTATCACTGGTTGGTCAGAAGCCCTTTGGCAGCCTGGGCTTGTAGCCAGCAGCTGAGGAGCAAGGCAATCTTAGTGTGCTGAGCCGTTACCTCTGGGATCTGGCTGTCTTCAGGTAGATTGTGTCAGAATTGAGTTGAATTCTCAACACCAGCAGGGACCCAGCTGGACACCCTGCTGGTATCAGAAAATTGTGTTTTGGTCTGTGGAGGCCTCGCCACGCACACCCCTGCTGGGAACGGGGCTCAGGACACAACAAATACAGCCCTTTGTCTTTATTCTACACTGAGATGAAACAAGCTTTGCTCGAATTTTAAGTGGAAGGAAAATTAAATTCCACATCCAGATAGGATAGCAGCCGTCAAAGCCAGCCATTCATTGAGTGTCTCAGAAGGCCCTTTGGTGGTTACTTTTTCGGGGGCCTCATGTTCTGTCTCCTTTCTGCTACCTCCAGTCTCTCAACAAGACTATCTCATCTCCCCCTCCAATCCATTTTAAGAGCACCCCCAAAAAAGTCAGTTTCTGGGTCTCACTCAGTTAAAATCAACTAAATAATCAGTAATCACCACATCCAGAAAAAACAGTCATTTTACATTAATGTGCAGAAAAGTTTTATTACTGTTTTGTCCAGGATTTTCTCTTTTTCATACTTTTACCAGTGGCCCTTCTATATATCTTCTCCAAGTCAAAATCTCTAAAAGAAAGTGAATTCAAGTTTTTACGTATCAGTAGATGAAGAAGCAGCATCACCTTAGAAACAGTTCATCCAACTATTTCAGGATGAGTTCAAGGACCAGGCAGAGGTCTGATGAAGGAAACTGTTGCCGTCATCATACTGTTCTCTGAGTGAAGGAGAGTGATTTGGGGAGAGAAAGGGAAAAAAATGATTTCCTCTCTTCCACAACAAGTCTTATGGCTAAGTGTGTGTGTGTGTGTGTGTGTGTGTGTGTGTGTATCCCAGCTTTGCAAATGAGCCTTACTGTGTACATTAATTCTTTTATTCAGTATATTTATTGCACATCTATTTTATGTCAAGCGCCGTCTTAGCAGGATATAATAGTAAAGTAATAGAAAGAGGCAAGGGACATATTTTACATGACCTTGTAGATGATGTACACTGATACATGCTATAACATGGATGAACCTCAAGGACATTATACTAAATAAAACTCTTTATGAAAGACCATGTTATATGAGTCCATGGGTATGAGATGGTGAAAACAGGTAAAGTTCCAGAGACAGGATGAAAATTAATTATTAATTTATTGGTTTTATGGTTAGAAGAAAGGTGTACAACAGGTTAGTGAGTATAGAGTTTCTTTGGTCATGATGAAAATATTCTAAATTTAAATATTATGGCTGACTAAACAACTCTGTAATATACTAAGCACCACAGAATTGTACGTTTTATTTTTTTAATTTACTTTATTTATTCATGCATACAAGAGCTGAGTGTAGGTAGGCTGGAGGTGGGGGGTGGGGGAAAATGAGAGGATTCACCAATAACAGAGTGGGGAGTACAACAGGTGGATCTACTGAAATACACTGCTGAGGGGGGCAGCAGGTGAGACGGGAGAGTTCTGCTGCACCATGTGGGTCAGCTCCCTGGCCAGAGATCGAACTCAGGCCTCTGTCGCTGTGGATAGCTTCATAATGCTGAGACTTAACCCTTGAGCCAGCAGGGAGGGAGGCCCAGATTTGTGTGTTTGAAAGGGATGCGTTATATCATAGAGGGGTTATATCTCAATAAATTTGTTATCTTAAAAAGCATTCATAGTGGAGTTTAAAGAAAGAACTACATGTAAATTAGATTTCTAATCTCTCAAAATAAAAAAAAAAATGGAACAGAAAAACTCTTCTCACCATCTGTAAAGAAAAACTCATTTAAGTTAATATCATAGCTTTGTATTTTATCCTTTAATATAAAAGACATAGAGCCATTCATATGGAGTAAAAAGAAAATGAAAATATTCTGCTTAACAATGAAAAAGGAAAATAGGTAAGAGATTAGTACAATATCAAAATGGACCATCAACCATTTTTTCAACAGCTTCAAACTGCAGGAAATCTGGCAAGGACCATGAGCCATTTCAGAAAATATTGGTAATGTGTAGCAGAATATAACCAGGTCTGTATCCTTGAAAATGTATCATAATCCACACTTGTTTAGTGGGTGAGACACCATCTGTACATCGCTAATGTGTCATTAACTGTCAGGCTATAATAAATTACACAATTAAACAGTTTTGTCCAATGTAGTTTTGCTAAAAATGATCTCCACTGAGGAGGCCTAAAGATGCTACAGGATTGATTTTGGCAGGTGTTCTCAATGTTGATGAGCCCAGGCACAAAACAGCTCCCTCCTCCGTACTCTGGGTAGGCTGGGGTGAGGAAAACAAGAACCAAGGCCAGGTCTTGAAAAGACAAGCAGGAGATTCCGTGCTCCCTACTATACTCCAGTGTATAGAATCAGACTCCCCAATTATCCTCTATCCACCCAACGTAGCATCAGACTTATGTTCCAGCGCTAGGAGGAGAAAAACAACAGCATCAACCACTTACACACATTGAATCTAATGTTGCCCTTACTGGATTTATAATAAATTTGGTCAACTCTGGATTTCAACCCAGTTGTATCAGCATTCCTGCCTCTCTCCCACAGTGCTAATTTCTAAGCAGATGGGTAAAAGGAAGTCTCACTTAACACCTTGGCATTGCCTGTGGGGTCTCTGGCCTAAGTGACATCTTAGAGTTCTCACTGGCCTCCTTGGAGATAGAACTGTTCCCACCTAGTCCTGAGCATCTAAGAACCTCTGCCTCTACCTAGCGATCTGTCTTAGGTCTTTGTTCTTGGCACAAGCAATCTGCTGTAGCTCAAGGGCCACCCCCTCCCCACCAACCCTGACCTGACCAAACCTTCTCTGGTCTTGCTGTTATGATCCTCTAAGATCAGTTCTAGATTATAAGGGGTCCACACATGTGCCACCCAGTCCGCAGTCTCTCCATGGGACTCCCTCGTCCCTTCCCCCTCAACCAAGGTAGCCTAAGCGAGCACACCAGCACCAACATTCTCATCTATATTCTTGTTTCTCTGGTTGTGTGTGTATCTGGAAGGATTGGAAGGGCAAAGGATTCAGAAAACATAAGAAATGCTTTATCTTTTCCCATCCTGCAGAAATGAAGCAGCACATGATTGTGGCAGTGAACCACACTCTCAACCTGAGAGCAGAAAGGGTCCTGGTTTTACCCGGTAGCTTACTATGGTGGGGCATGGGTGGAACTACCCCAGCACATGCACAGAAGGGTTGCATACTTCATACATCACATCTCATTAGGATCTTGAGTCTCCACCCAAGGCTGTGCATTTTAGCATGGTCATGAGACCTGGGTCACTTCTTGGTCAGTCTTCTGCCATCTACAGCTGGGCTGTCATCAAGTCTCTGATGGTTCTGGTACCGTAGCCAGATGACAGGAAGTTTAGGCAGGGCGTAAAGTCTGATTCTCACTGGGACTTGGCTGAATTCCTTTTAGCCCGAGGACCCAATAACAAAGGTCAGGCATTGAAGACTAGATCCATGGGTCCTGTAACACTACCTGTTCTGGTCTACAGTAGTTAGTTGCCACAAGTTAACAAGGGAATTTTCAGAAAGTTATCTCGTATCAGAGTTGTCCATTAATTGATTTTGTTTTATATTAGTCCTGTTGTCTCCAAAATGCCAAAACACATAGGATCTCTCAAGATGCCAAATGTTGGGGAAAGAGTAACAAGATTAGCAGATAATAGGAACTAAATATTTTGTATTTTAACATAAAATCATGATATATTCTATTATACCTATCATTGCCTTGCAATTACTATTTTCATCATTATATTTGTTACTTCATGTTCTCATCTATCTCCTTCCCAGCCTGTAAACTGCCAGGTTAATCCACACAGACTCATTTCAGGGGTCATTAGTTCCCAGTGACACAGGGTGAGGAAGGACAGGGGCACTCACTGGCCACCCCTACTCTGTGAGAAACCGGATAGAGATAGGACACCAAGTCCTACATGGATGGGGAAAAAATAACCCCAATAGAGGGCTAAGTTAAAATAGTAACACTTGACTTACCTAAAGGTCGCATTTTGAAACTAGACAAAATAGAAAAAAAAATTTCTGTATGTGTGAAAAAAAGAGTCCATGAATTTTGCTCACAAGAAAATTGAAGTTCACCCCAGAAAAGGGATTTTGGGTTACTCACAATCATACTTCCCTTATCACATGATTTTCTCAAGGTTACAGAGGACAGTGAAAGATAGGTCTTGTGTTCTTCTAGGGTTCTTCAAACCTCCAACACGGCTGTTGGAATATGTTAAGTGTTTAGAAAATGTCCATGGTTTTGATTTTAATTGCATTTGAAACTTGGCAAGTTACACATAAGCATAGAAAGAGATAGAATATAGAAAACTCATTAACAGGAGACATTTAGGCCAAAGCCTTTTAATGTTGGAGGAAGCGGTTGTTCATAGTTTATACCATGTCATAGGCCTGTGCGGTAACTCACATCCATGGCCCTACTTGTGAGTCATCGAGAAAAAGCACAAATGACTGAGCTCTGAAGGGCAAGAGTGCATGAGAGAGTTTTCAAAGGTTCTTTGTTGTCATGGGTTTTAAATATACAGTGGCGAAAATAAAAAGGTTCAATTTCTGCAAGGCATGCTGTAGCTTTATGGAAATTGTATTTATGTGTGACAGTTCATTCTCCGAATAGACTAGATAAATGGAATCCAATAGTGTTTATCTGGAAGGTAATGCTAACACAAGTGGGAAATATTTTTTAAGAAACTCCCTTTTATAAGAACACTGATGACAATAGGTTTCCATGCCGTGCATAAGTCAACTACTTTAAATAAGCAATATTTTGTCATTTGTTCCTAACGAAGCACAATTCTGGTAGCTGCATGTACAGGAGGAAAAAAATTCCTTCTCTTTCACCACTTTGGCAAATAAACCTGGAGCTCTCAGATGCAGAGAGGGAGATGAATTACAAGTTTATGATTTTAACAAATTGAAACATATGGATGGTAAGTTCCAGTGTGAAATACAAAGGACGTATCACACACAAACTATCCACATATGTTTGTCAATGATCAGGAGATTGATGAACAAAATCAGAAACCAGCCAGGATTTTGTGATTCTCTGGAATATACATTAGATGACAAAAAGAACCTGGATGCTTTTCCTAAGATCATTAAAACAATTTAGCTTCATTTGCATATTAATGATTTTCATACATGTGCATTTGGTGCTGGCCTGTGATGGGCACCATATGTGGTGCTGCATACAAAACAGTGTACGAGACAGACATGGCCCATGACTACAGGACATCTAGACCACCTGACTGTCCCACGGGCATCAATTTGACAAGTGCCCGGAGTCCGAAGTACAGTAGATATCCCAAAGGAGGATTCTGGAGATTCTTAATAAGTCTCCAATGACTCAAAGTATGATTCAAATAAAGGAAAATGATCAATCCTGCAAATCAATCCGTGAGGCAAGACACGGGCATCCTCGCAGGCCTCCCAAATTTGCTAATATTATTTCTTCTTGCTACCAAGTTTGTTCCTCATTTTCTACTTGGCAAAGCCAACTAATCCTCCAAGGCTCTAATCAGCTGTCATTTCTTTCTGAAACCCTCCCCAGCACCCCCTTAACCAGAATTAATCACATCCTAATATACCTTCTTACAATATCCTGGATGTACCTTTATGAAAGCACTTAACAAATTACAATTATTGGATATTTGTTTATATTACATATAAGTTCATAGAAATTAAAAAGAGTGTCTTTTGTTCATTTCCATGTCACCAGCCACAAGAAAGAGTCCAGCTAATAAGAGATTCTCGATGATACTGAATCGAGTTGTAAGAATACTTCTCACCAGGGAACAGAGGCATCTGCTTAACTGAGTCAGTTCAAATTCTTTTCCCAGGTGCTCGATGTGATCAGCTTCACCTTGTTATCAGAGGATTGAACAGAGCCCCAAGGGTGATACGCTCTTCAGTAGGCAGGCGAGGGCTAGAAAAAGGCTATTTTGCCCTTGACCTACCCATATCCGTAAGACCCATAGAAAACCTCAGCATATGACAGATGTGAGTCTGAACACAGGGAGAGCTGTTCAACAGACTCTGAGGGCTCAGTGAGAGAGGAGCCCTAAGTCTTTGGATGTGAAAAGGTTGTGAGACTCAACAGGATGGGGCTCTGGCTGAAGAAAGGCACTTTGACCCCAAGTCCCTCTGTGCCATGTTGGACCGAGTGGTACAGAGAGACAAGCACCACAATTGTAGTCAACTCAAATATTAACAATTTTTAAAAATTTGTTTCAAATCCTTTTTTTTTTTTGTAATTTATTTTATAAGTAGTTGGGGCAGATCATTTCCATCTCAAAGACTTATTTTCTCTCAAAACTGTTAAGGATCATAGGCATGATTTTTGTAAGTATTAAATTAATATGTCTGAATATTCTTGGTGTGCACACACAGTAATAATACAATGCATGTTGGTTGGAGCTGAGTGAATTGAAATGATGAGAATTTTTTTTAAAAAAATCATATGGAGACCATATTAAAATGAACATCAATTCCAAAGAACACCTGCACCCCTATGTTTATAGCAGCACTGTTTACAATAGCTAAGCTTTGGAAACAACCCAAATGCCCAAAAATAGATGACTGGATCAAGAAGATGTGGTACATATATACCATGGAATATTACTCAGCATTCAAAAAAGATAAACACATGCAATTTGCAGCAACATGGATGGCGCTGGAAGGGATCATGCTCAGCGAAATAAGCCAAAAAGAAAAAGAAAAATACCGGATGGTCTCACTCATAGCAGGAATCTAGAAAACTTAAATAAGAGACCAGGAAAATGAATAACTATAAGAAAGTGAAAATCAAAATCAACAAAAAACTATGAACCAGAGACACTTTTAGGGGGGCAGGGGCGGGAGGGGAGGGACTGGGGTCAGAATGGGGGGCTGCAATTGTATGGGGAATATAACAATAAAATTTATAAAAAAAATAAATAAATAAATAAATAAAAAATAAAATAAAATGAGAGAACCAGAAACTTAGGAAAGAATTTAAAATGCCTCCCGAGACCTTGAAGCGAGCCAGGTCTTCAGAGTCAGGTAACACCACACAGAGTAAAAGCCAGAGCACAGAGCAATCTTGAAGATGATGTGGCCCCTACTTAGTTGATGCTAACTAATCTTTTATTTTAAATATAACTAAAGAAACAGTTACTGAGAGCATCCAGTTCTTTGCAGTGATCTGCTTTCACCACTTTATGATGAGATTAGCCAGCCATGTCCCCTGTCTTTCTCTCTTGCTGTTGGAAATGTTCCTAAAATACATTAGTCCTCTTTTTAGCCTTAGCAGATGCTGTCCAACAAATATAATTGAATCTTTCTGTGATGAGTGAGCATCTTACACTGCCTTGGGGAGATCATTTGGAGTCTCCGGAATTGAGGTACAGTGTTGTAGTTGTAAATATAAAGAATAAAGGTTGGTCTGAGTCACTTTGACCTCAGGACACACCTTAAAAAATACCTTCTTACAGCTTCTTGTGAGTGTCCTCCTAACTAAAATTAATCACAGAAAAAGACACTCCTAGTTAGTTGAAGCTTTATTCGATTCCATTGATGGGTATCTTAATGTACCTTATTTTTTGAATTATATATTTGGATGAGACTGTGGATAACCATCTTGAAAATGAACCCCTGCATTCTTTATCACAGGAAGAAATTTCATATAAACCTTTTGCACTAACTCTTAAAGGCTTGGAAACATAAAGTTGCTGTAGTTTTGATGAACATCTCTCTCAAATGTTTCTGCAAATCCCTTGTCTTCTATAAAGGGAAGCATCTTCTCCTTGTTCAGAAATTCTTTGCTTCAGAATATGAAACTGCCTACCCACACTTCATTTATCTCAGCCTATTGTCTACTAAGTGTGACTTGATAATTGGAAAGCTCTTGATCTTTAATGATTAGTCTGATACCTTATGTGCTTCACACATCCCCTCTGAGCTCACCGCAGTCCAGAAAGCATTAAATATAAGCAGCAGGGCTATTTTAATAGAAATGCTTTGCTACAGTGGTTTTGTAATGTGAACACATTTTTACTTAAAAAACGAGGCAGTTCAAAATGATTGCATTTGCCTGAAAATGAATCTGGCATGTACAGTGTTCCACAGTTTCAGCGCTGCAATTAGTAAATATAAGTCTGGCATCTCTTCCATGGTGACAGGTAACCACCATTTTGATTGATTGATTGATTGGTTGATTGATTGATTTGCTACACAGAAAGAATCTAGATAAGAGTTCTAGAAACTACATTAACTTTAAGTACTGTACCCCCACCTGATCCTCCTCATGAATCATTTAGTTTGCTAATGGTTATGCACTTGATTAAATTATGCACTTGATTAAATGCTATTCTCTAGGTCTGAAAGTTTTAATACAAAAGTGCCTAACTTGCTGGAACACAACTTTCTCAAACAAAAATAAGACTCTGACCTCAGCTATCACTCCCATTGAGGAGGATGCTAATCTCCTCCTACCCTTCCAGGTCCTTAAGGCTAGAAAATAATTAAAATGACACAAGACAGATTAAAGGTAGAAAAAAAGACCAAATTTAATTTCATGCGCATGGAGGTGCCATTATGGATATGCAACTACTGAATGACTGAAACAGCCAGTTTATGTAGCTTTTAGATAAAGAAGCAATAAATCTATGAAGAACAGATAGGACCAAGGAATTTTTAAAAGTTTGATTTTAGACACTAAATTAGCAGGAAACAAGCCTAAAAACTAGAGATATAATGATATCTCCTCCCCTCCTGGTACAGTAAGTCTTCACTTAATTCATCCATAGTTTCTTGGAAACTAACTTTAAGTGAAACGAACTAGAAGGAAATCCATGTGACCTTAGACTAATAGATGGAAACAAGAATTAAGTTCCTATGGCATCTTTCTGGTCACAAAGTATCACCGAACTTCTAAATAAGGACCCCAAACATTTCTAATGTGGACGTCACTTATAATTATTCCTTCATCCATTCATTTCCCAAACTGCTTATTCTGTCCTGGCAGTTCAGGGCATGAGGTGGGACCCTCCCTGAATGGGACATTCCTCTATCCCTGTGTACATCACAGACACACCCACACTCACTGTGATGGGATGATCAAGACATACCAGTGGACCCAGAATGCACATCTTTGAGGTGTGTGGAGAAACCAGGGTCCCCAGGGAAAACCCAAGCAGACGTCGGAGAATGTGCCAGCTCCACGCAGACAGGGACCATGGCCAAGAAGGAAATCAAGTGCTTTTCTTCATGCACATTATAATAAAAGAGTTTCACAAAATGATGTCACTGGAGGACTTGGTGTACAGGAGAGCACTTGTCATCAAGATTCATTTCCTGGGAAACACAGGGAGAGGTCAGAAATAATCTCTGCTTTTAGGGGGAAGGGAGATTATGAGTATCATTTATTCATCATAGGTTGCTTTAAGTCAAAATAATCAATAGACCATTTTGTCACCTCTTGGGGTACTTGATCTGGTGCCTGACACTCCACTAAAACATAATGCATTAGATGCTCCTTCTGGATCTTTCCTGGCATCAGAAAGAGGGACTCTGTTGTTAAAATTCTACTGAACATGGTGCTGCCACTTTGTGCCTTCACTTCACTCATGTCCCATTAGGGGATGTATTTAACTCACATTCCTGGAATAAGGGTTATTTTCTGAAATCCTGATTCCTCCCAAGGTAGGTCTGGCCTGGTAGGCTCAGAGGGAGGTTCCACAAAAGGCTGATGGTGTATGGTGCACTTAGGTGAGTTCCTTTGCACACATCACGCACAGGAGGGGTCCCGTGTAGAGAGGTGGAAATCTGACCTGCTTTCCAGCCACTTCTTCATGACTCCATGTGTTAGCACCCCCAAGTGAAAGAGCGATTGTATCATACACTGGCCCCAAATCGCCTCACTCCCCTGCTACCTCACAAGAGGTATGTCATGGTGGATGACTGCCCCCATCCCCAGAGCAATCAGAATTAATTAGCAGCTCTTTGGAACTGTTGAAATTCTAGATTTCCCTACTATTTCCCACTCATAAAATAGGAACAGTGGGGAAATGTGGCATTTGGTAGCGTTTTTAGGCCACTGGCTATTTTAAGAGTTTAGGATAGTCAACCGTTGTATGAAAACTTACCTCCTTCCACAGCAGGTTACTTACAAAAGGAGAAGACTTTCGTCTCAGAATCAAAGCTAAGATTATCAGAGTGAGAAAGAACATTCTTCCTGCAGTCAGATTTTACTCACTATTCTAGATCTTGAGTTGGCAAAGGGCCCTGTGAGGTTTGTTCTGTGATGAACCCTTTTGTGAAGGCGCAGGTAAATTAAAAGAGGATTAATTGCCAAGTGAAAATTTTCCATATCAACCTGGCCTTCGACGTAGCCTAGGGCCGTGGTTCTCAAAGAATGGGGCCACAGTCCAGTCGCAGGATTAGCATCCCATAGGAATTGGCAGAAGGCCACAGACCAATAGATTTTTAAATGCTGGAGGTGGGTCCTAGTGATGCACGTTTAACAAGCTCTCCAGGGGCTTCCAAAGTAAGCTAAAGTGGCAGAGCCAAAGGCCTGGTGAAAATTCTTTGCAATGTTCTATAGCAACGCTGCTCATTTAGCTTTAGGGAAGACCATCAGGATCCTCAGCTCCCTGAAGTGCCCCGTTGAGGAGATTTAGAGGATTCTCTAACAGATGAGTTGTTGACAAGCTGTTGCCTTAAAAGGCTTAGGGGGCGTGTAGAGAATTAAGTTCAACGTCTGCAAGTAGGAGTAACTAATTTAAATTTAAGACTATTGTTTTCTCTAAGAAGGATGAAAATAAAATAAAGATATCACAAATTCAGAATTAAATCAAATACATCTTTTTACATTGTCGTGAACCATATCTATGTACTATTTCTTCCAGTAGAGATATTTAGAGAAATGTTGAGCTAGGTGAGAAAGTAAGTGCTTTCCTTTGAAATGCCCTAACTAATAATCTTACCTATGTAGAGTGATTCCAAAATGACTTCAGTATGGGGAATTTGAGTCCCCTTGGGAGTCTCTTCTTGATATAATAGAGACTAGAGAATGTTCTGGCTTTAATTCGAGCCTGTGGAACAAAATTTCTAAGAAGTCATTTTATATTCTAGAACTCTGAATTCTTCCTTGAATTTATTTCATCTGGTGAAAAGCTCTCTCTTCACAACTCTTATAATCTGTTCCTTGATTATAATCACAACGCATCTAAGTGCAACGAAACTTTGGAGAAAGGACCAATTACTATTAAATCTGAAAATTGTGTTAAAATTAAGAGTTTAATCTGAGAGATTAGATCTTGTGTAGAATGTCAGGAGCCTTTGCCTGTTGGAGAAAACAAATGCATACAACCACAGTGCTCTAATTGTTCATGCATCATTAAAGAAATATTTATTGATAATTGACTTTGGGAAGCTGTTTTAGCCCTCAAAACACAGCAGTAAACAAAACAGATATATTCTCCAACCTCTTGGAAGTTAATTCTAGTGAGTAAATGCATAATATGATATCAACGAGTGATGAATATGTTAGCATGCATCCAAGGACCGTACCCAGGGACCCCAAAGGGTTGATTTGAAGTGGAGTCCATGAGGCCAAAAAGCTTGGCACAAGTCAAAGGCACCTTCTGGTGGAAAACTATAGAGAAGGAGGGAAAGTGGCCAAGCAAGTCTAAGATGAAAGGAGTGAAATTAAAGTGCAAAGCGCGTGTCAGCCTCCCTACTGGCCCCTCACCCACGTGTCTTCCCCATAGAGCGTTCAAATGTCTCTGCGTCACTCTTCCACGTATCTCCTTCCATGTCTCCTTTCCAGCAGTACCAGGGTACCAGTCAGGCAGCAGCAGCAAGAGCTCTTTTTCTCACCTACTTTCTGTGTTATTGTAGCCACTGGCCACTCAGCTCTATCCCCTAGCTCCCAGTAGCTAGTCCAAGGTGGCTGCCTGTAAGTGGGGGCAGTTAACTTGGCACCTCTCCCTTTTATGGTGATGTTTCTGTAACAATCCCCGCTTTTCATTTTTGCCACCATTTTCTGATTTGGGCACTGTCATCCTTAACTTTCATTTTACTCTCATCACACTGGAATAACCTCTATGTCTATACTCGCCACCTGCTGTATTTCAATGCATTCTCCTGTGTTATTAGTCTCATATTTCCTGTTCTCGGTGTAATTCCTAGAAGATAGTAGGTGCTTAATAAATGCATGTTGAATATATTGAAATCTATTTAAAATAGATTGAATTAAATGTGGAGTTTGCTATTTTTTTTAATAAAGATTATCTCTTTCATTTTCCATTTTTTCTCTCAAAATGGAAAAGTGGAAGCATTGGGTTAGTATCTAAATGCACTGGGGTGTTTACAGTAAATATTCCAAATAGGAACTGTGGTTGGAATAAAGAATTGTTTTAGGCTGCTCGATGCAAATTGTTGTCTAGCTTTTATATTCCTCTATATTCTTTATTTCCTCTACCTCCTTCATTTACCTGCACATATTTTAAAGGTACTTACATTTCTCACAAGATGAGCCCTGATATTTATGCAGTGGATATGCTAAAATTAGATTTAGAAACAATTTCTCCAACACTGGAGTAGAGTAGTGCCAATATATAAGGCATAGAAATGGGAACCAAAGCAAAAAAATACTACACTGCAATCATCCGATTTAGGAACCAGATAGCACAGGAAGAGAAAAGGACTGTAACCTTTCTCTAAAAGAGAATAACCTCTTACATTCACACCTTTCCTTAAATTTCAGAACAAATGCAGTATAGCTTTCCCTTGTAATTTTCTCAAAAAACGTTATATAGAGAAAAACCATCTGCGTACTGGATGACATTCTTTTTAGGGACCAATGTGCATTAGAAAACATAAACTAATAGAAGTGGGTGTTTTTCATGACTATTTCTAGATTCTTGGGTTACAAATTGTTGGCAATATTTAGCATGGATCCCACACAATGCACGTGTGTCAGGAGCAGGAAGCCACAACGCTGTGTCCCACGACTTCTGATGTGAGCTGCTACAGGGACAGAAGGCAACTGAATGCCAATCGCAAGGCCTGCATTTAACCTGCATGTGGGAACCACACCCATCCCAAAGGCACAGGGATTTTGATAAGTTCCAGTTGGTGATGTTTCATTAATACATTTTCAACTGAATGACATAGATAATGCCGGATGGGGATTTCACAAGATTGCCATTTAAAAGTGGTAGTTTTACTCATGCCAATGTAAAAGTAGCCTGCAGATGCTTCCCACTATTAGCCTTTCTTAAGGGTTACCTCTTGCAGATGTGCATTTTCAGTATGTCAAATCCATCTCCCCCACCTCGCCTCCCCTGCTAGGTGGTGGAGACTATGAGGATGTAGAACGCCGCCCATTGGAACCGGAGAGCTCATGATAACAACAGAGCTGATTATATTCTCTGATTCCTAGACTCATTCTCTTCTATAGGATGAGTGATTGCAAAGGATGAGAATGTGAAGAGATAGTCTATGCTGAGCTGAGCAGTAACAACCAAGGTTAGATGCCCCCGGTTCTGTGTCACCACCTCCTCTCTAATTTCTGCTCCAGATATACATTGGAGTAATACCTGCATGGACGAGACAGTCCAACAAAAAGTCAAAGCTACAGTCACCATAACAAGTGCATGGACTTATTATGAGCTGAATTATGTTCCTCTAAAATCCATAAATTAGAGACCTAACCCTCCATGTGACTGTGTTTGGAGATAGGGCCTTTATGGGGGTAATTAAGATGAAGTAAGTCAGATGGGCAGGGCCCTGATCCAATAGGACCCAGGTCATAAGAAGAAGAAGAAACACAAGGGACATGTGTGCACAGAGAAAACACCAGGTGAGGACTCAGTGAGAAGACGACCTTCTGCTAGCCAAGGAGGGAGACCTAAGACAAACCAAACCTGTGGACACTGGACACCTTTACCTTGGCTTTCCAGGCTCCAGAACTATGGAAAATAGAATTGTCTAGGCCACCTAAGCTGTGATATTTGGTTATGGCTGTCCAAGCCAACTGTTGCATACCCAGCCCTCTTCTCCACCATGATGACACTCTTGTTGCTTCAGAAACTCCTCAAATTCCTGGCTCTTCTTGTCATTGCTCATTTCCTCACCCCTATTCCCCCTGCTACAGGCTTGCTAACTCTGCTAACTCTTGCCACTGTCTCTTCTCTGCCAGTCAGCCCCCACTCCATGCCAGCCTTCCCAACCTGGTGCCTTATCTTGGCTTCTAAGTTTGCTCTGTAGACAAAGACCTGCAACGCTCTGAGTAGAACTCAAGAAATTATTTTTTTTTTCCTCCTTCTTCAACTTTCCTCAATTAGTCATTTCCATATTCAGTTGATGCTGCTGAAGTGGATACAACTTCACAGTGTCTGTCCATGTAAGTTTAGGAGCCCTAAAATAAGAAGTAAGATCTATTAAATTACTGATCTGTATGCAAACTATTTTAGGAGAATACCTATATTAAGTCTCTGGGTCCTGGTAAGCATCCCATGATGTACATGATTGATCAACATGGAAAAGTAAAGCACAAAGAAGTTAAGTACTTTGCCCAAAGTCACACAGCAAGGAAGATCCCTGACAGTCGGGAAACTATGTACAAGACCTGCTCCTAGTCTGGAATCATCTCTTGCTAAAACCTAAATCTAGATTTTAACCACCATTTTAACTTGTGCTAGGAAGATCTATGACCTGCAGGAACAGCATATATTACACTTGAAAGGCTTAATTCTGAGTATCAGTTTTATTCCTTATTATTTATCAAATCTTAGGGGAAAGCAAAGAGGTATTACTTGTAAATAGACTTATGTAAAACTTCCCTGGGAGTTGCTCAAAGATGAATAATAACAGAGTTCAAGAGCAAAATATAGGTATTTCTGCATGAAACCAAATCTGAATGTCTGTCCTCTCTTTCTAGGTTACTCTTCACAATTAAAATTGGTAGAGTTGAATTGAACTGCTTGCTGACTATTTTATGTAATTTTGCTCTATCTAATAAATACCTTGAAGATTAACACCAAAGCCCTTGATAACTCTGGCATAATTGTGAAAACATAAGTCATCAATTCAATATTCTCAAAATTTCAGTTGTCAAAATCTGAGCTGCAACTTAATACTCAGTTGTGTAGGTACCTGATCACTCATAGCTGCTAGTGAGAAATCTAATATCTATAAAATCTTTCTTTTTTTTTTTACTGCAACAAACTGTAAGAAAGGTCACAACAGTGACAGACAAGCAGAAAGTTTCTAGCAAATCACAAAAAAAAAAAAAAAAAAGGAAAAAGCTTTCAAGGATATTTCTATCATTAAAAAATCCCCAAGGGGAAAGGAACCCCACTTTCATGTTTCAGAGCAAACACTCAAAAGACAAAGCAAAATACACATAAAATGCTTTTAAATCATTACGTAGACCTGATAAGTATTCCAAATGCAATTTAATAACAGAGTTTCCAGAAGAAAAATCCTATTTTCAAGCAAATTCTATTTGTGCCTATTGATGGCAGATCTGATCATCGTGGAGTTAAGCAAGTGACAAGTGATGGTAAAATGGACAGAGGCTCGCAATTGAGCCAGAATCGCTTCATAGCTACAAGTGCGGCATTAGGCAATAAAATAGATTTAAGTGCATCTTAACATGTCTTTATTGTAAATTCATTCCCTTCTCTTTTGCCAATTAACAAAGCAATGAACTTTGTGCCCCCTGGTGAGCTTGGTGAAGACAATTGGGACAGGTCTAGTCATAAGGTGTTTGCAATAGTGACAGTTCTCTCATGGTGTGTTTTACTTTCTATAAAGACAGGTACATAAATTCACATAAAAATAATGGTGAAGGCCTATATGCCTTACTACACAATGGACTCACATACCTACAGGTATATCTTTCTTTTCCCTTAGGAATATAGCACATTGGGAAGCTGAGATTCAAGTAAGGCTGAAAATGAAGGTTATTTTTTTCCACCTTTTCAACTAGGACAGTAAAAGTATTAGTGAATATTTCCTATTAAAAAGCATCAGAGTCTAGCACTTACAATTTATCCACTTTCAGCTTGGTTTGGAACTAATTTCACTCTCCTGTGATGACAAAAAGATCCTAATTTTAAATCAGTGTACAGTTAAGAGAGAGGCATTCTTATTTTTGTGGAGGGAATTCTGAGTCCAAGAAGAAAAATGACTTTCCTGTTTGTAAGCTAACCCTCAAGAGCACTCAGGGTGTAAACTAAAACCTTCCTTTAGCCCAACCCAGTCCCTAAACCCCTGCTATTCAGAGTTCTCCTAGCCAGTTCCCTTAAGCAATGATGCCTTTACAACTGCCTTATTTTCTGCTTCTGAACACACAGATTTTCTAAAATGAAGACCTTTCCCCCCTTGGCAGTAATTCCTCTGGTTTTAACGATAGGGATTCTCCAGGATCAGAACACTCTTGGGAGATTCAGGCAGATTGGGACTCTGGCTGCAGCTCTGCTCTTGCTTTTATGGCTTCTTGCAAGTTGCAGTTGAATATCGACAGGAAATACATCCTCGTTCTGTGGTCCCTACTGTAATATGCCCTTTTACATCGGAAATCAAATACTTGAATTTCCTGCACAAATCACAGCTGTGTTCTGAAAGTCGGTCTTCCTTCTGGATATTATCAATTGAAGTTACAAGCCCTCAATAAGATAAAGTCAAGTGTTATTTAGAATAGTGTAATTTCAAACACTATGTTGCCTTAAATATTGTGTTAAATAGACCTCTATTTTTAGAAATGGAACTTCGCAACCATTATGTTTAAAGATAGACTGACAGTTGGGATGTGACTGTATGTTTGTGAAGTTTGCATTGTCTGTCCACATATAAATTTACCAATATACACATTTTGTATAAACATATTGATGCCCTGTCACTGACTCCACGGGGCAAGCTTAAGCTCGCCTTTACTTTGACATCGGTGAATATCCAGATCTCGTCCTGGCAGGGCTGCCTCTAATTGGAACAACAACCTTAGAAATTTAACTTAGAGCATTTACCTTTGTTTCTTTGAGTAGCTAGTGGGGGTGCAAAGTGAACTTACCTCAATGTCTTCTGTGGCCAAGGACCGTATGGAATTTTTTTCTTTCTCCAGGGAGGGAAGATCCATAATCCTCAAATACAGAGAAACCTCAAAGTGAAATAATTTGTAAATTTCAGCCACCGTCACTGTAAAAACATTTTTCTTGCCCATTTATCTCGCTCTTCATAGACACGTGTTTTCCTGTTCCGTTTTATTTCAAGTCAAATCCAAATAAATTATTGAAGGGAGAAATGTTTGGAAATTTGGGTTCCTATTAACTCTGGCAATGTCTGGCTTGTCACTGTGTCTTTCTTGGTGGTCAATAGAAATGAGAATCTTAAAAATTAATGAAAGTCCAAGACCTGAATCTGTACTAGGTCCTCTAGCATGCCCCTAATTTTGAACAACAATCACAGAGGAAATGATTGGTGAGTTCCCTCCTGTGTATATGGAGATAGTGCTGTAAAAACACAAAGCCAGAGTTGTCTACCTAGGACAGTTTTTTTGGAATGAAAGGCCAGTCTCCAGAGGACTCATGATGACAGTGTCTGGCACAGCCCCTCCTCCTGCATGGTCACTTGTGTTCATACCCAAAAGACCACTGACCCAATACAGAGGTTTGAGGACCATGAACACCCTGTTCATTTGAGGAGAATCCGTCGCTCTGGAGAATCGATATCAGGCCAACATCACTTACCTTCAGGGGCTGCTTTCTGGACACTCAGTCGAGGGGCAGAGACTCTGCCGGGCCTGGTCGGGGTTCTGCAGTACTTTCCTTATACATCGACTAATTCTGAGCCTCTTGTCACACCTCACCACACGGATAGACCTGTAGAAGTACTTGTTCCCACAGAAACTGAAATCCCTGACAGAATAAAGGCAAATAAAAAACATAATTGATTATTTAAACCATTCTCACCATTGCAAGAAAGTTCTCTCCCTATTATGAAATCAGTTCCTCAAACTAAGAGAGATGGCAGTAGCCACTGCTTGGCTGCAAGGTGTCTACCTTGACAGCCTCATCCAGAGTCCTTAGTGGACTGTCTGCCTTCTCCTAACCATTAAGAATGTGCTAATAGGGGGAGATGGGATGACTTGGAAACTAGGAAATATGGCATGGTTTAAATCCACCCAGGTTATTACCGAATGAAAAGTTTCATCATCTGACAACTGTTAAGGAGTTTAAAAAGAGCTAGTGGCTGCTTTCCAAGTCAAATATTATTGAGAATACATACAGAAATGTCAGCCTAATGGAATTTCTAAGGACAGTCTTAGTGCAATATAGCTCCAGGCCATGAGTGCAGGTCCCTGATGATGCAATAATGGGTGCTGCAAACACTGCCAATCAAGCCAGACCCCAGTTCTTCTCGCAGTGCCACCCAGAGGCTGGGTCCACCCCCAGACCCAGGATCCTGTGGGTGGGTGAATCCAAGCATCCTCCACCACATTGTGGGTAGGAAGCCAGCCCATGTGCGTCCGCCGACCACACTTACTGTTGATCTGAGGCAGAAGTAGGTGCCAGAGTGGATGCAGCTTTCCCTGCAGGCCTCTGGTATTACTCTGGGAAGGCAGAATATATGACTTCAGAACCTCTGGGTTCACAAATAACTTCTCAGTCCTTGCTGCTTCTAAAGGTTTGACCAGATGCCTCTACAAAGCCTAGTTCCAGATGCCCATAAACCTTGCAGATCTCTGGCCAGTGTCCCATCTGGTTTTTTGGTTCTATCCTGAGAGCAGGGCAGCTGCTTCTGAACAAGCATTCTGGTAGGCAAATACCCCTCTGCAGATATTTAAAATAAGTTCTCTCTTTATAAATAATGGGAATCTGTGGCCTAGTGGATAGTAGGTTTGTGTTGCTCACACATGAAGCCTCAAGTCCTCAAAGGCAGAGTTAGCACATCCACAATCTCAAACATTCTTAAACCCTCCCAGCACTTGGTACAATGTTCTGGCCCAAGAGGTGCCTGACGCACGAGTCCATGCTTTATGTGCCTACCTGCCCCAATGACTAGATCTGGTGGTATATCCCCAAAATTAGCATGAAGTTAGATTAGGTTAGCAGTCAACTATATGGGGGAAGCCACTAGTCTAGATAATGTGAGAAAACAAATGAACTTATTCAGCCAGCCTTCTGAAAACATAAGAGGACTCTAGGTTTTTTCCCCAGCTGTGATTTAGCCTCCAGAACAGTCTTACACTGAGAGCTAATCATTCAAACATAGGTGGACAGTCCCCAGCCCCTCAGAGGATTCATCAACACTGTCATCATTTTAAGCCATACGTAATAAACCCTTCCAGAGTGTACCCACCCACCCCACCAGCGTTATTTGAGAAGAGTATCTCTTCTGTTCTCTAGAGCTTCTGATGTGTTTCCAAAGTGGTTCAACCAAACCATCAGTTTTAATCAAAGATTGAACCTTGAAACAAACAAAAGCTGTGTCATGTTCACATTTGACACTCAGTCAAGAGAAAACGAGAGGGGTGTGGTGTGACTTTGGAGAAAAATGTGTGTATTGTATGCTTTTCTCCAGTATTAAAAGAAAACGGGTCATAAAATAGTCATGAGTCGCTGATGATCTGAAACCCCGCAGCCCCCCGTGACCCAGGAAAGAGAAACATCGAATTTGCATGTTATCCTAAACTCTGCTTTGTTCATCCACATAGGAAAATGCTTTTGAATGCATCGTCGCCAGTGATTGGCAGAGAATAATTATATCGTCCCTGTACAGTTCTGAAAGATTAAAAGGTAGATTAAAAAATAATTTAAAGGTAATAGTGTGCACAGTTATTTCTCTTCCATTTGTGTAAATAATCAGTAATCAGAATAGGAAAAAAAGCAAAAAAAAAATCTCTTTGAAAATATGCATTGTTATGCAGAGTGGCTGTCATCTCAGCATAATCAGATGAATTTTTGTTTGCAAATTATAAATTATTCAGAAAGCTGCTTATTACAGTTATGTGGCTGTTTACCGTGGGAGGGAGGGAGACCGCACTTCATTTTCCTCATGTACACTCTAAAAACGGAGACCAAAATAAAGTGTTTGGCACATTTAGTGGGAGTGCCTGGTCCAGGGCAAACACAAAGGGAAGACAGGACTGCAATTGCTGAGTTGCATTCGGGAATCCAAAATATAATTGCATTTGGGGATTTTGCAGCAGCTTCTTCACGTGTAACAGTCTTCGCAGCACAGACTCCAGGCTGGTGTGTCACATACTCTGAGCTTGCTGGTGAGTGTCCTTATTGAAGGTCACAATAGGAATCTGACAGGAACAAGTACGGTGTCCAAAGCGAACTGCTACTTTGAGAAGCAATCAGGCTGTCTCCACCGGGCTGATTGCCTCCAACTCCACCTCAAGGCATTTAGCAAAGCGGCAGCCAGGCCTTGATTAATCAGCAGAGGCGCTAATGAACCAGCCTTGCCTGAGGTGTCCCGAGCCCTCTGATTCCTAGCTGCCTCTGTAGTGGGTGGCTCAGCCCCACTTCTGCTGGGCACAGACATTTGATGACAGAGAAAAAGTCCCGCTAAGGGATGCATTCATGTGGGTGGCTGTGTCTCAGTGCTTCGATGTAAATATTTTGTACTTGGAGGGTGAGATGCAGGGAGATTGGAGTCAGATTTGGGCTGAGATCTTGACCTGAGTGAGTCCCATAGTGGCAGAACTTAGGGGTCAGAAGCACTGTATGTGCAGTGCTGTCTGGGCCCCCAAAAGGCACCCAGGGTGTGAGAGCGAGCACCTCAGTGCACCTTCACCCCTTTCTGAACCTGACAAGGCTACAGAGTGCAGAGGGCTGATGACTCAGACTGGACACTCCAGGAGCCCGGTCTGGTGCAACATTCATGTATAGTGTGTATTTTTTTTTAATATTTATTTATTTGTACAAGAGCTGGGGTACAGGTCAGAGGCGTGGGAGGGTGAGAGGATTCACCAGAGTGGAGAGCAGAACAGGCAGACGGACCGAAAGCACTGCTGAAGGGAGCAGCGGGCAAGACAGGAGAGGTCTGCCGTGCCATGTGGGAATCTGCCTGGCCGGCTGGGAATCGAACCCGAGCTGCAGAGGCTGTGGACAGCTTCACAGTGCTGCGCTCAACCTGCTGTGCCTCGGGGGCGGCCCCCTCATGTCCAGTGTGTATTTGAGAATCTGGTCCCCAAAGCCTTAGGAAAGGAGCGGGGAAGGGAGACGGAGGGAAAGTTTGCATCATCAACCCAGTGTCTCTGGAGACACTGAAGCTTAAGCACACTGGGAAGCTTAGAACTCTGGGGGGGGAGGGGAGGGGCCGGGAATGCCCTGCACAATGTTCCCCAAATGCACGACTGCAGGGGCTGGTTGCCTGGGGGAAGAGGCAGGGATCCATCTCTTCACCTGCGGGTCTGCCATATGCATGGGCCATGCAGGCTCTGTCACCAGAGCAAGACCTCCGGCAAAACGTCACAGATGCTGGGAGTTGAGCAGCACAAGGGGATACAGGCACAAACCCATCTGCTTCACCTACAAAGCCAACATGCCCGCATTGCAAAAATGTGTATGTCTCAATATTTCCCAACCCCTTGGGCTAGAATTCTTAATTAGTTTGCATCCCCTGAATGCTCTCTGAGTGGTAACCAGGTCCATGGTCCAGGAGCCTACTGGGTGGGCAGAGCAAGTCGTATGTTATTTAAAAAACCTTCCTTGGCTATTCCACAAAGTAGACTCCTGCCCCCAGGTACGAGAGACAGATGACGAGGGCTTCTGTATCCTGCCGCGTCTTACTGGTGCTGGTACTGGCCTCCACAGATCACTTTCTGGTAGAGGGGCCCAGGCCAAGTCTACATAAGCCAATAGGTTCTCCCAGCTGGACTCAGACCTCTTGGTCTCTGCTTAGACCCGACATGCATAAGGGTCGTGGTGGACAGACCTGAACCTTCCATGGACACAGCCGTGTCCAGCCAGACAAAAGCAACCACAAGTGCAGCCTCCCTGTGCAGATGAACACTTCAAGTATCAGTGATGAAGAGACCCCCCAAGTTCTCAGCCAGCATCCTATTGCTTGCCATAGTTGTTCCTTATTTATCAAATTATTTCTCTTTAACCTGGTGAAAGATTTCACAGGAAACCATAACTTGCTGTCATTCCAGACATACTATAGTATTTTCTACTGCATCACATTTTACAAACAATGCTCATGCTGTACACTTAGTGTCAAAGCTGTGCATTGAAATAAATTACAAGATGCACAACGAATAGCCAACTGATGTCAGTCATCAGAACCCCCAGAAGATGCAGAAATGAGCAAAGCCTCATATGGAGAAGCTTCTCATTTTTTTTTTGCCTTTGCAGTTGCAATTAGACTCAGTACTTTTCACTTCCTGTTCTTAATCGTTGTTTAGCGTTGCCGAGGGCAACTGAAGAGCTCTGGCTTTTCATCCTAGAAGAGGCTGGATTTGGTGGCAGTTAAAATGTCAGGATCCCTTAAACAAAGAGCTTCCTGTTTGGGTCCCATCAGGACACTATCCCGAGTCTAAATCTATAAAGATCTTGGTGGTGGATATCCTAGCTGCCTAATTGACTATCTCTCTCCATATGCTGCAGGCAAATAATTAGAACAAACAAAACATGTAATGTTTTTACCTCTAAGCCACCTGCTTTCTGAGCCTCCCCAAGTCTTCCTAGAGCAGTTGGATATAAGAAATACTGAGAAATTGAGGGCTTTCCAGGATCAAAGAGGTTAAAAAAGTTCCTGCCACAAAGGCTAAAAGGAGAACTAGGGCTATTTTCTCAACCATTTAGGCACCCCCTACTTCTGCCTAAATTGTCCATGTAAATTACTTACAAAATGGGGTTGCTTTGTACCTCCCTTGGAACTGTTTAGATAAAAGGTGGATTTCTCAGAAAATGTGTACCTCAAACAGTCTTCATTTCCTCTCTTAAAGGGCTCATGAGTACAGATGTGTCATATATTCTGCAGCTCTCCCAACCCTGATGTTCGGGGCGCCCACCTGCCTCGCTCATGAAAAGTTCAGTCTTTTGCAGGTTTTCTCTTCCCAGATGTTGCTATGGGTTCCAAGAGCAGGGTCCAGGGAAGTAACTGAATGTCTCAAGGCATTCAGAGAATGCACACATATTGTGTGCAGAGAATGCTCTCACCCCTAGGGAAGCGCTTCTCCCATGCAGTCATCCTAGATTTATCCATGTTCCCACAGAGAGCAGTCTAGTGTTGTGAAGGACTCATTTGTACTACTAGTGGGATATGCTGTGGGCTCTGGGTTTGTTGAAATGTTCTTTGTCCTGTGTGTGGCTGGCTCTAGATCCCAGTTCTCACCATAGACTCTTGAAGTGTCCAGGTGTGTTTCCCAAATATTCTTACTTGAAAATAAGTGTGTGACCTTATTTAGAAATAAGATGTTTGCAGCTGTAATTAGAGGTTGAGATGCGGTGATACTGAGCTCTAAATCAAATAGCTGGTGTCCTTATATGAGGAAAGGACATGGAAGGAAGAAAGCCATGTAAAAATGAAGGCAAAGTCTGGAGCATTGCATCCACCAGCCAAAGAATCGAAGGCAGGCCCAGGAGCTACTGGAAGCATCTAGAGGCAAAGATCAATTCTTTGCCTCCAGGGAGCAAGACTTGAACACATTTAATTGGGAGTTTCTAGACTCCAAGAGCCTCTCAGTTTCTAGTCATTCTTAGGAGATTGAATAATATAAAAGAATTTATCATAACCAAATTGCTGTTATTTTTCTTACGCAGTAATCTTTTGAAAAAGTACAGAAAAGCCAAGAGTTTGCAATAATTCAAGATAGATAAAAGCAAAGAAAAAGACAAAACAAAATAGACAAATGCTGAACGTCTAGATTCCTTTTCAATGAGAGTCAAATATCCACATCGATTAAGGATAATCAATAGAATAGAATACTGACAATCTGGTGAATTTATTTTCATTTTCTTACTTTGGTGGGGAAAGCCCAAAAGACCACCATCATGTTCCACCAAGTGACCTCTTGGGTTCCAACTTTTGTGCTTCTGCTGCTCTTTCAAGAGAAGAAACTAGCAGGCCTTTCACATTTTTTGAAGGCTGCATCAGCCAGGGTCCATAGAAGAAGTAATGGCTTAGAAACCTTGATGAATGCTAGTTCTCCTAGGGCATATCAACTCTAAGTGCGCCTGTGTGTGCACGGGGAAAATGGCAGATTTGGATAAACATCCTGAAACATTTTGGTAGAGTTCCAGGATCCATTGTCTAGCCACATTTATTTATCTCAAGTTTTATTTGTGCTTGGTCTAGCTCTTCCACAAAGACGTTAACCCTTTAACTCACTGTGTAAAAAGAAAAGTCTCCGTATCACAATGTCCCAATTACGTTCATTCAAAAATGACTTATTCGGTCCTTCCTTTGTGCAAATCATGACATAGACCCAGAAGTGGATGCAGAAATTATTCCCTGCTCTCCATGACTTTATATAGTGACAAAAAAGACACATATACACACAATAAATCATAACGGAGTGCTACAAGGAGTCAGAAAGTAAGCCTGAGGGCAGCCCACTTTTCGTGGATGCCTGGACTTAAGTTGAAGACCAGAGGACGGTTTTGCCAGGAATGTAGTCACATGTGTGGCTGAGAAGCATTTAGCAAAGTAACTCAAATCTCAGGGAAAGGGGTCAAAACATAGCAACTTGATCTGAGAACAAAGCCTGAGGATCAATTTATTTTGAGAAAAGCTCAAAGAATGTGGTTCAAATGATCACGCAGTCTGTTCCCTATGAACTTGTGCCTGATCTTAGGGTCAGAGGAACTGTTACCAAAAATTGAAAGACTTACAGTACCTGATTCTTTCTGAAGGACTCGAGTCTTCTGGAAGCAGAGGTTACAAGTTCAGGCACTGTTGCCTTTAGAGAGAGTAAAACAGAGATGGGCAAGCTTCAGCAGGCGACCACGAGAAGAACTCCTTTACAATATAGCAAAGATGTCATCAGACAGCACCCGGAGCAGTACTGATGGGGAGTTTGCTGCTTTGCATTATCTTCAGATCCTCCATTCCATATCTCTGCAGACTTGATGGCCAAGACAAAAAGGGGTGGCTGCTGCAGGGATGGCAGAGATTATTTATAGGAATGGATATTGGGCAGCCTCATGTCTTCCAGAAATGTTGGAAGAGAGGAAATTTCAAAGGGCTAGAGATGCTACAATTGCAATAAGCATAGAGTCACATGGATTTTCTGTGGCTCTGTTATTGTAGTCATGGCCTGGAAACAATGATCACGACTGATATAAACATAGTGAACTACCACAAGCTGGAATCGCCATCAACAGCATACTGAATTGAGCCATTGGTCATTCCCAATGGATGACACAATGGTTGAAGACTCTTTTTCAGTGCAGATGTGCAGGAAGTAAAATTTCAAGACACAGAATATATAGCTCTGTAGAAATGCCTGGGGCTATATAGACCTAGAGGCTCAGTTACAATTATTCCCTCATTTGCTTGCTGTCTGACATTTGAAAAGTTCCTTAAACAATCTGTTTTCTTATCAATAAAATGGAATACTTTCTAGACTAGCAGTTATTGGATAGATTATGTAATCTATTGTTTGCAAAACCCTTAACCCAGTCCTTCTCATTGAATAATACAAAACTAAATGGCTATGATTGTTGTTATGTATTTATTTATTTACTTAGAGATCCTTGTGGTGGTCATAAATAAGTAAATATATTATAATACAGTGATAAAGAGAAAAATGCTTAGGGAAACAATTACAAGAGGAGGGGAAAATTTATCCTAAGTAAAGCATTGATTTTTTTTAACATTTGTAGTTTTACGGTACTCAACAGAATATTAAATTGAATTAATATTTATTTAAATATTTAATATTTAAATATTTAAAATATTTAAATATTTTGGTCACTGAAAAATATCTTTCTATATATTCTTCTTTTATTTTTAAACTCAGTTTGATTTCAGCCATTGTCCTGTTGTGCACAATTTATAAGATTGAAAATATGAAACAAGGGAAATGCAAATCAAAACTACCATGAGATACCATCTCACACCAGTGAGAATGGCACATATTAAAAAAACTAGCAACAACAAATGTTGGTGAGGGTGTGGAGAAAAAGGAA
Source organism: Talpa occidentalis (assembly GCF_014898055.3). Taxonomy (NCBI): domain Eukaryota; kingdom Metazoa; phylum Chordata; class Mammalia; order Eulipotyphla; family Talpidae; genus Talpa; species Talpa occidentalis. Next base: position 8,031,730 of record NW_023601322.1, read on the forward strand.
CTCTCCTGCACTGTTGGTGGGAGTGCAGACTGGTCCAACCACTATGGAGAGCTGTGTGGAGATTTCTGGACCTACTAAACATAGAGCTTCCATATGATCCAGCAATTCCACTCCTAGGTATTTACCCAAAGGACACAGAAACATCAATTCCAAAGAGCACCTGCACCCCTATGTTTATAGCAGCACTGTTTACAATAGCTAAGCTTTGGAAACAACCCAAATGCCCAAAAATAGATGACTGGATCAAGAAGATGTGGTACATATATACCATGGAATATTACTCAGCATTCAAAAAAGATAAACACATGCAATTTGCAGCAACATGGATGGCGCTGGAAGGGATCATGCTCAGCGAAATAAGCCAAAAAGAAAAAGAAAAATACCGGATGGTCTCACTCATAGCAGGAATCTAGAAAACTTAAATAAGGGACCAGGAAAATGAATATAAGAAAGTGAAAATCAAAATCAACAAAAAACTATGAACCAGAGACACTTTTTGGGGGGGGGGGCGGGAGGGGAAGGATTGGGGTCAGAATGGGGCGTTTGCAATTGTATGGGGGAATATAAAAATAAAATTTATTATTTAAAAAAAAATGAACACTGATGTAAAAAAATGTAAAAAAATAAAAAAATAATAAAAAAATAAACTTTAAAAAATTAATAAAAGAGTGTTACCCAATGGAAAGAAAAAAAAAAAAAAAAAGAAAATATGAAACACCTCAACTTTCAACAAAATTTAATTATTTGGATCAAATAATATTGGATCAAAAATATATGAATTGCTCATGCAAAATATGAAATACTACACAGCAACATGTCTAGAATAATTTAATTTTTGAACACCTGCATGTACACCATTTGTCCATCCCTTTGTGCTAATATGGTAAGTCTGTCCATTTCTCTTAGAACCCAAACAGAGAAAAGAGGAATAAGTGTGACTTGGCATATTTTCATGTTTTACTTTTGCGTATTTATATTAACATTTTTTTCTAGTAAATATTTTGTATCTGTTTCAAAAAAAAGTAAGCTTTTAAATTACCTTTTTTGGGCCTCCCCTGGTGGCGCAGCGGTTGAGTGCTGGGCTGCAAGGCTGCCTGCAGCCTCTGCAGTGCCAGTTCCATCCCCGGCCGCAGGGCGAGGGTCCCACATGGCGCGACAGACCTCTCCTGCCACCCTCTGCTCCCCTCAGCAGTGTACTTCGTCAGTCTGCCTGTTCTGTTCCCCACTCTGGCTCTGGTGAATTCTCTCACCCTCCCGTGCTTCTGACTGTACCCAGTGCTTGTATAAATAAATAAATAAATTACCTTTTTGGACAAAATTATAGTGACTGTTTAATACCCCATTATATAAACGTTTCATACTTTATGCGAACCTTAGCCTATTGAAGGCTTTAGATTGTGCATTTTCTTTTTTGGCAACCTTACTTATCATCTCCATCGATTCTCCATCTTGGACTCTTTTTGTCTTATTTTCTCATTCATCTACTGTATTAGTTCTTTAATGTCATAAATTGCTAGACCAGGTTCAACTTAAGCCAAGAATACTCAGCCTCAGCTAGTGAAGGAATTAACATCTAATGAATAAGAAATCCCAGTACAGACCCTGAGGGCACCATTAAGAGACAGGACTTCAATAACAACTTCAGTAAGTCTATGCTATATAAAGATCAAGTTGGACTAATGTCCATAAACAGCAAAGAGCATTAATTTGAGTCTCATTTGTACTTACCACAAAGAATAACCATTTATCAGCTTAAGTAAAAGAGTCTGTGACTTGCCAGCTATTTTCTTTGTGTGATCACATTGAACATGGCAGGCATTTGAAAAGAAAGAGCTACAAAAAAAAAAAAAAAAAAAAAAGAGTGAACAATTCATTTAACATGAATTTCAAAACCTTTATTTAGCATTTCTTTCCACTAAGCCCTGGGCTTCATGCAGAGGGCATCAAGAAACAAATGAACCAGACAGGTCTCACCTATCAAAGGGAGACAGTCACCAACACAATGTGCTATTGAGAAAAAATAGCACATGCGTACCTTCTGTGTTTCAGCTGTTGGCCTATGTGCCTGGGAGATGCAGGCCTGTTCAGTTTAACTCAGGAGACAATCTTCAAGGAGAAAACAACCTATAGATACATAGGGACACTGGTGTCTCTCTATGTTGGTATGACAGTGATACTGATGGATGAAGTGTTGTATGTATTAACACTGTAATGGCTCCAACTGATGGAAAGGTAGGGACAATTGAGATAGTAGGATTAAGGTCAGCAATTAAAAAGCAACTATTACAGGGCAAGGTGAGAGGCACCCCAGAGTCCCCCATCCTGCGTGTTCTAAATGGGTTCTACCATCCACCGCATCAAGAGAAAACATACTCTAGTGCATAAGATCTTCAATGGGAAGGAATTTTAATACAATTAATATGCAATAAAGAGAAAGGAAAAAATAGATAGTTTTCACAGGAAACACCCAAAGTTACCCATCCTCTGATGGGCAAATAACGCAAAACAGTATCGCTAAGGACCAAAAGTTTGTCACAAGTAAGCGGCACCTTCTGGTGGTGACCCATGAAAAGGGGGTCAAAGGGCCAGACAAGTCTGGAAGTAGAAGAACAAAATCAAGATAAAGGCTGCCATTGTTAGCCTCCCCATGGGTCTCTCACCCATGTCTCTGTCTCTTTCAAGTGCCCCCTTCCATGTCCTCCAAGTCCCCAGCACAAGTCCAAGGCACAGAGGCCAGCACAACTTCTTCACATGTCTCTCAGCCTCCTGTGCTCCTCCAGGTCTTCTCAATCTCCTACTTCCTCCTCCCAGTCTTCTCTAGCTCTGCTCCCTGCTCAGCTCTACCCTCCCTAGGGTAGGTCAGGGAACCTGCAATCTCCCCTTTTCCTGTGGATTAAAGGCACCAGGTACTGAAGGGTTTCATGTAAAGAACAGACTCAAAAACAGAAGCAGCAGGAAACCTTATTCCTACTCACATTGTGACTGCCCCTATGGCAAAGTTCTAGATAGTAAAAGATTAGCAGCATTTAACCAAGGAAAGAGCATAGACCTTAAGTTCACAACATGAGAATCTGAATCCCAGTTCAGCCATTTTTTAGATTGTAATCTAGATGATTCTAGTAGCAATTCCAATTTGTATAGGGTTTCCCCCCCACGGCCCAGCAATTCTCTGATGATGGATGCCCTACCATTCAGTTCAACTTTGAGACTATGTACAGGAGAAACATCAGATCCCATGGTGAAGGGCTCAGCCCCACAAGGCTGCCCCTTCAGATGCCAGTGCCAGTCCAGGTGGTTACTGTGCTTCTGACTACAGAGACAAGGTTCTAACTATCTCAACCTTGGGTCCAGTTAATTTGCTGGCTCGACTCATTGGACTCAGAAAAGCAGTTTGCTCACTAGATTACTAGTTTATACCAAAGGATTACTAGTTTGTATCAAGGATTACTAGTTTATTTCAAAGGTTCTGAATCAATAGACAGCTGGAAGAAATCCAGACGCACCATACTCCCCAGATCTCCATGTGACCACCTGGAAGCTCTCTGAACAGTCCTTTGGGTGTTATGGAGACCCCATTCCATTGTGATGACTGATGAATTACTGGCCTTTATCACCCATCCATACTCCCTCCCCTTCTAGCCTTAAAAGTCACCTCATTAACATAATAAATGGCAGGTTTGTTATTCTCATCACTGAGGAAATTCTAGGGACTTGGGGAGCTCTATGCCAGACTCAGAGCCAAGATGAAGTACATATTTCTTATTATAAATCACAACATCACACCACCTTTGAGCAAACCGCTTGATCTCTCTAGGCCTCTGTCGCCACCTATGAAAATGGTCATTTTTATTAGGATTAAATTAAATAAATATATTTAGAAAGCACTTTGAAAACTATACGGAATTGTTATTATAATTTATGATGTATATATGCATTTTCTATGAAGATTCATGAAATATACATATACCAAACACACACTTATCTTTCTAATCCCACATTATAAAAATATACACCATAACCAAACCAACTCACATAAAATAATCTCAGCCTGGCATGTGACTGCCCCTCTAATGGACTATCCATTATTAAGTAGGAAGCAGCCAGTGAAGAAAATGAAAAGATCTTGATCCAGCAGTTCTGTGCTCTGTACAGACCCCTGCTGGTTCCTCACTGCGCCTTGCATTTGCTCTTTTCACCACTCATTAGCTCTCCAGTCAAAGGAAGAGCAGGCTGTTTCCAAGGCTTGTGTTAGCCTCACCATCTCCCAATTGTTTGCACTCTTTCCTTTGATACAATCCAGAATCTACTGTCTGGAAACTTTTGGGCAAAGCACAACCATAACTCACTGTCTTGTTTCCAAGGTTAGACTTTCAGCTTTGACCGTTTTCCTTCTGCTTCAGTAGGAGTGAAACTTTGGATTCTGTCTAAATCTTCAGTCAGCAGCTTAGACTAGCAAAAAGGCTCTAGAGTTTCCTCTCCTGCTCCTTAAACAACTGTGTGTGTGCTTGTGTGTGTGTGTGTTGATCAGCACTGGCCTTAATTCTATGATTACTGCTCTTTTTAGTTCATTCAATGTTTGGAATCATTTACACAAGTGCTAATATACCAATGAATAAAAACATGAGTGCTTTAGGCTGTGTTGCTCCTCCCAAATTCATATGTTGAAATCCAGTCCCCAGTGCAATATTAGGAGGAGATTAGATCTTGAGGATGGAGCCCTGGGGGATGGGGCTCATGTTCTTAACTAAGAGGCCTCTGAGAGTTCCATTGTCTCTTCTGCCTGGTGAGGATGGGTAACAAAGACAGCCTTCTAGGGAGCAGGAAGCAAGTCCTTCCAGAAAGGGAATCTGCCAGCCCTGGACCTTGGAATCCCACACTCTAGAGTTGTGAGAAATACATTTCTGTTGTTCATAAGCCACCTTGCCTGTGGTGGTTTTGTTACAGCAGCATGACCTGACAAATGAGTGCATATTAATGTAGGGTTGAAACTGAGCTTCTGAAATATTTTTGCTATTTTATTATCATTCTACCTTCACATTAAAATGTTTTTGGCCCATTCAGTAACCCAAGACAGGAGAGTGGAAGAGGAAAAGCAGGACAGCTTTGCCTTTCCCCAGACAGAGGGAGTGAATGAGGAAATGACTGACGAAAATGATTTTCTGGTCTAGAACATCTCAGACTTGCCTGATTGTTGGACTCAGCTGTGATTATTGTTAAGATGGCGGACTCCCAGGTCCCTGCTTCTCTCCTTAATAACCTAATAAATCATAACCTCTGGTGGATGAACCTGGACTGTTGTGTCTTGTTTCAGTTTGTTTAGATTTTTAACAAGTATCCTGGGTGATTCTCCAATCAGACAAATTCAGGAAACTGCTCTAATCCAAAAGAGGAAGACTGCTCGAAACTTCACCTGCAGTGGCAATACCGAATGTATTGTGTACATAGTTTTAACCAATCTAGAGCAAGCGCGGGTGGCTCTGTTTGCACCGCTAACTGCAGGGAGGAGAACTGGAGGAAGGGGACTGGTAAATCCAGGAAAACTGCTGAGACTCTCGTGCCAAAATCCTAAGAGCAGAGACATGGCATGAACGGTGGGGGCTTCTCTTGACACCTGAGTTTAGACAGTGCCCATGGAGAAATGGATTCCACATTCTCATGTGTAAAGAGCTCCCTCAGAGAGCAGAAGAGGTACCCACCACCAAAACTAAACAGAGGAGACAGATTGGAGTGTGGCTGTGTGTTGGCACTTTGCACTCACTGCTCCCCTTATAGCACTTTGTGGAAGTTAGAGAATTTTCTTGAAAGGCAAGATATTGAAAAAAAAAATTGCTTACCTTTGAAAAAGCCAGAACTGCCCTCCCAGGGACACTGAGCTCTGCTGATTGGCCACCGCTTTGTGGGGAGGGAAGGAATCCTGGATGCCCACCAGACACACCATTCATTTCTACCAGGAATTTCTTGGAACTGTCACCATTGTCAGCCAAAAATTGCCCAGGAAACTGCTGCCAATACAAGTGAGAAGAACTGCTGAGAGGATCCCCCCGGGCTGCTGAGTAACTGCCAACTGCCAAGGGGTGTCTCCAGAAGCTTCCACTGTGGTACATTACTGAGCCCTTGAAACTCAGGCTACAGTTGGAAGATGCACACAAAAACTCAGACCAAAAGAGTATTAACTAGTACTTTCTGGTCTTTTCCCATATCATGCCAAGTAATTCTGGGCATCCTGAAGAAATTAAAGATTCAGGATGAAATTAAAGAGTAGTGTATATTTCCACACATTCAGGCATTCATCATTCTTCAATCATCAAATATCTATAGAGCTTCTAGATGTTGCCAGAACATTTTCTGGGTGGCACAGAGAGAGAGTGTGTCAGGAAGGAAGTGGAGGATGGAGTTTAACAAGGATGGAGTTTCTTCCAGACAAGTATGAGAGAGTGAGAGAGAAAGTAATTGTAACCTGAAGTGGACGAGGTCATAGGTGTGGACCAGAGGCATAACTACTGATTAGAAAAAAAAAATTTAGGAGCAATGCAGTGACTTTTTTGGAAAGCAGTAACTAGAGAAAGCTAAAGGGATGGGAGGTGATGTCATCCAGTGGGATACTTACAAAGAAGCTCTGGAAGTCCTTGTAATTAGCCAGGATGTGACCTTGTTGAGTGGACAGAGTGTGGGAAAAATGATTTACTGAAAGAAAAGAGGTGAAGGAATAAAGAGACCAGAAAGGTGGCTAGACTATGGGTAATAGCTATGCCTCCATAGGCAGCCTGAGTGCATGCTGGGTATCTGGAGCTCTCTGTTACAGCCTTGATCCATATCTGCCATGCTCCAGGTGCTAGTGTGATATGGAAAAGTCATAGATCTGAAAATTATGAGCTACAGTCTAGAAGTTACTCTAAGGTTAGTATATATGTTTGTTAGAATGTGCAAGTGCCTGTCTCTTGAAATCTATTTTCGGCCCCTCTACAGAAACATCTGAAATTCTCACCATTGAAGTTCTCCTTCAGATAAAGTTATTCTATCTCCAGAGGACTTGCTACAAAGCAAGCATATTATCCAGCATGGGAAGAATAAATTAGGACTCTAATCACAGGAGGTGAAGTGATGACAGTTTACCAGATTGAATAGTTGTCACCTCGTCTGGAGCAAGACTCAAGAAAATGAAGTAACTGGCAAAGCAAGGAGGAGAAGAAGGCAAAAAAAGCTTTTGAGGGATGGCAGCTTACGCTCAGAGAACCTGTTACATCCAGGGTAGAAGGAAGTCCTGGGAAACAGTGTAGCGGGGAGTGTATGGATCATACGTGTAGTAGAGATGGTGTCTTCAAACCCAGTGTATGAGGTTGATGTGAAATAACATGTCAACTATCTCATGTGCATGAGATGTTGGTAGTCATTGGCTTTCTTGCTCACCTGCTCTTCTTAAAGGCATGCTCATGTTCTGAGGTGATTTTGCATGTACGTGCGCACGCACACACACTCATGTTACTCTGAAAACACAGACAAGACAATCACTTTCATGCACCTGTTGTTTAACCATTCATTTGACTGGGTCCTTAGGGTTAAATATTATTCATCTTTCAACTCACTTTTGAAAGCTCCTCTGTCTTCAAATAAAATATTTTGCCACAACATGTTAAAGGAAAGGAAACATACAAAAATGAGGAAAGAGTGCATGATTCCATTTATAAGAAGTTCTAAAAACAGCTACTACAATCTATGATGGAAAATAGCAGAAGAGCAGTTGCTTTGGGGGGTGAGTAGAGAATGAATGGAAAAGAGCACAAGAGAACATTCTGAGATGAGGGTAAAGCTCTAGATCTCTAGGGGTATGAGTTGCAAAATCCAATCAACATATATTTGAAATGTGAGAATTTCATTATCAAAAGAAAAACTATAAGCAGTTATTGAACTAAGTTCACAATATACATGCTGAAGTATTTGGGAGAAATGAATGTTGACAATTTACTTTGAAATGTAACCAAGAAAAGATGGATCGATGAATAGATAAAAGGTATATGGATATATAATAGAACAATTCAAGTAAAAATTATTGGTGAAATTCAGATGGTGAATATGAAGGTGCCCCAATAAAATGCTTTCAACTTTTCTATGTACTTGAACTTATACATATTAAAATAGGGAAAAAATATTTCCTCTTTTGTGCTTTCCTAGTTTTTGTTCCATTTTTTGAGCAATAATTTGAGATTCTTTCCTTACAACACTTACTGATGAACATCTTACAAATGGCTCCATCTAAGTTTGAAACAAAGGCATTTTCATCAATAGACGCATACATTCAACCCTTAGGTGGTGTGTGTGAAAAAACATTTAATATTGCACGACTTCTTGTTACTTCTCAATAGTTGTCAACCTGTCAGCTCCACATCTCAAGTGCTTGGCAAACTGTAATTTCTAGAGCTCTCTGACTGAGAGCGTAGAAACCTGTACAACCGACCTCACACAAATATTAAAGAAATCTGCCTTACAGAAAAAACTAAACAGATTCAAGAAGATTAATATTTCAGTTGTTCAGATTTTAGATGGTTAATATTTTAGATGGTCAGATTTCACCAGTCCTGGAAATGCATTACATTTATGTAAATATAGAAACCCACCTCGCACAACCAGTTTTTGACCAAGAAGTCTGGTCACATATTTTCAAAATATTCTATATAATAATTTCCATTACTTATTTATAATAATTCCATTACTTATTATTATAATATTCCATTATAATAATCTTCCATTACTTCCCAGAAGTTTTGAATTGAACACTCTGTCTTTTAAAGATAAAAATGGGAAGAAGTAATGTGTGACACCAGCATGGAATCGTAACCCCTTCCCCTCATGACACCCTTTCCTGATTTTCCTCCTGAGCACTCTGCTTTCTTACTTTGGGAGTCCTCCAGGGTTCAATTTTGGAGTCTTTTCCTTCTCCTGTTCAACCCAGATCTCTATTCTAATTTCCAGATTCATATATTTAGTAGTCTGCTGGATCCATCCAATTGCATGCCTAATAGTCACATCAAACTTGGTGTGTTGAAACTAAGCTGCTGATCTCCACCCCCAAAATTTGCTTCTGCTAAGATCTCTTCCCCTTTTACATGAAAAGTAGATCCAACCTTCCAGAGGCACAGACACAAATCTTTGGATGCATCTTTTACACGTTCTTTCTTACATATATCACATCATGTGTCATCCAATTCTGCACGCTGCCTTAAGTAGTTTGCAGTTTTGCGACTCTCTGACATATTAATTCACGTCTTGTAAAAAGGTGGTTTCATAAGTAGGTATTGGCTTCTTGTAAACAAGAAGAGCAGGCCTTACGGTTGGAAGGGGAATTAGAGTCGTGCTGGCAGAGGAATTAGTCACCCAGCACCAAGAAGTTCTTGACCTCCGCGGCTGGACTAATGGAGCAGAGGAAGCACCGTCGAGCTCACTGGATTTCATGCAGTATTTATTCACGGGCAGTGCGTGTGCTGTTTTAACATCTAACAGATCATATCACCTGTCTTTAAACATCACTGCTTCTATCAATCTAAAGGCAAACAGCCACGTAACATTGTTAATACAGATAAGGTTAACTTTTTCAGTATATTTACACACCTTATCACTCAACTAGAAGTCAGCACAAATACAATAAATGTATCACTTGGAAGAGATGTATCCTAAGATTTAATCAAGCTCGATAAAAGTATCCCCATTCAAATTTTTTCATCTAAGTAAATAAATAGATAGATAGATGGATAGATAACTAATTTCTTCTCAAAACTTCATGTATACCAAAGGCACACAAAAGCTGCTTGGGATCAGAGTCAATTTTGATGGAAGAAAAAGGACTGTGTTAAAATTATCCATATATGGGCAACCCAACCTTGCTTTTTACACATATTGGTCTTATCCCCACTGACCCCAACAGGCATTTGAGTCCATGACTTCTAGCTTTGTAGTGAGAGTATGGAGCAAAACCAGGGTTAGAATCTCAAGAGCTACCTCTGGTATTATTTTTTTACACTGATGTCTTATTGGGTTCCCCTATAGTCATGCTATAAGTGAAACCATCCGATATTTTTTCTTTTTCCATTATTATTTCACTCAGCATCATTCCTTCTAGCTCCCTCCCCATTGCTGCGAATGGCATGAGTTTATCTTTTATGATTGATGAATAAATACTCCATTTTGTGTGTAACAGTACAAAACACAACAAAGCAAAACAGACAATTACAAACCAGAGCCATCCTGCAGGGAGGAGGCAGGAGAGAGATCAGAGGGAGGGAGGGAGCAGCACAGCGGACTGAGGTGATGGTGCACGGGGGCCTTGGGGAAGGAAACTCTATGGGGACTACACCTGAGGGGGTGGGAGGAAGCAAATATTGTTTAAAAATAAACAATGATGTAAAAAATACATAAATAAATAAATATGAGGGGATATTGTAAAATGGACTGTTTAAGCTCTCTGTTTGACATGTCATGCTGTAATCTTCACATATTGCTATGTATTATGTAAAAGATGAAATTTTCATTTTAAATTATACATAATAAACTTATGAATATGCTTGTAAAAAAAAAAAGAGCTACCTCTGGGGCCTGGGGTGAGTTCTCCGCCTCTCTCTGGTCCAGTTTTCTCACTGATATTAGGGGAGAATGACAAGAACACCTAACTCAGTGTGGTCTGCGAAGACTTTGAGGGGGAGCACTTAGAATATTCTCTCCTATGTTAACATCTGTTGAGGTTTAACAAATCATCAGGTACTGCATTAAGCAATTTACATGAGTATCTCATTTAAAAGGTAAATGTTATCATCTCCATTTTCACACAAGGAAACTGAAGCTTCAGTTTGGTATTAGTTTGCCAAAATTTGCACAATTAGTAAGTAGTGGGGCTCATCTGACATCAAAAGCCCATTCTTAAGCAACAGAGGCTGCCGAGCCCTCAGTTCATTTCACTTCACATTCATGTTCTTGGCATGATTGTTCAAACCCATCTATATTTCCCAGGCATCTGGCTTTGGTTTTTGTATATTTTTCTATGACAAGCAATAGCTGCATTTTTATATGAATCTACCTGAAAGCTATTATTTTTCTCTCACACTTTGTTCCATGTAGAGCAGCTGATAACCAAAAAAATTCCATCTGATTTTCAAAAGTCATCATTTTTTCTGCATGATTTTCTTCTTTAAGAACTATGTAGGTAATGGGGAAATATGTGCATTTAGGTGTAAGGAATACATTAAGGCACGTTATTTTCATTGCAGTCTTCAGATTTATAAAGTTTTCATCCACAGAACATAGCAATTTATCTCTTCTGCAATTCACTTAAATTGAGAATCCAAGGAAATGACCACACTGGGTCATATAGAATTTGAGTCCAAGAGCAAGAAAAATATCTTGTAAGGAAGATTGTTATTAGGCAAGCCTCTGGAATTTCCTTTAGCAGTAGCACAGCTGAGTGTATGAAGGAAATTTTGAAATAAGATGAATAACATACCTGGACAAGCTTTAAGAACTATCATTTATACTTCATGATGCTTTGACTTATAATGTTTTGTAACTCAGGGAGTCTATGGTGTCATTATGTAAAGAATTTAGGGTTGTCTTTGTTATTTCCAAATTATAAAATATTATTTTTACACATTTTAAATAAAACACTTACCAGTGATTTGCAACTATGTAATAATGTTATAGCTGGAAGGGCAAAAGTCTTACATGTTATTTACAAACCGGAGCATTTATAAATCAGAGCTTTCCCACTGCATATTCTTTATAAGGCTGGCAAAGAGTTAGTTCCCTTCTAACTAATGGTCTTTTGGCTTGTCTCATGGAGTATCTTTGGCTTTCTAAAGGCAGCCTCAGAGTTTCCTTTAGTGGAAAAGCTCATTTCAGCCTCTTCCCTGCTTGCAGAGTTCAGTCTGGCATGTGCTAAACCCAGAGCAGAAGTAAGCATGCCCACTGTGCTGCAAAATAGCTTTCCATGCGATCAAATTTCTCTCTGCATCTAGATTCTTAGGAATTCTCTGCAACCAAAAGGAAGGCAGAAAGGTAGACGTCATGTGAGGTTCTGATGCTTCCTGATACAAAAGGTCACCCAATGGGCTCCCCGCTGGTGCAGGCGGTTGAGCGCAGCGCTGTGAAGCTGTCCACAGTCTTTGCAGAGTTGGTTCGATCCCTTCGATCCCGGCTGGCCAGGGAGATACCCACATAGCGAGGCAGACCTCTCCTGGGTCGCCCACTGCTCCCCTCAACAGTGTATTTCGTCAGTCTGCCTGTTTGTTCCCCGCTCTGTCTCTGGTAAATCCTCTCACCCTCCTGCACATCTGGCCTGTACCCTGGTTCTTGTATAAAAATTTAAAAAAATAAATCTTTAAAAAAAAAAAAAAAGATGTCCCAAGCACAACACAGGGGGTAATTGCACGACTCATGTCCTGTGTCTTCTCATTTAGCAAATTTCTAGGAAATAGGAGCAAAACAAGCAAATAGAAGTGAAACAAATTCACAGAGCAAAGCAGCCAAGACACCACAGGAGATCCTGGCCCTTCGGGTAAGCAAAACGGCTCTCAGGACACTGCAGAAATTAACCAGCTAGTTGAAGGTTATATGGGGAGCATCCAGTCAAGCAAATTGGAACCTGCATTTCCCAAATATGTTTCTTCCCCCACCCCTTGCCCACGTGACAGATCGCACAGAGCTTTAGCATATGGTCTCTCCCACTATGTGCTGATCAGTCACTTGCAACAGCTCTCCGTGTCAGCAATGTCAGTAAACCCAACTCCACAGTGAAGTCCTGGCGTGTGTTCTGCCTATAATTGGCAACGAGTTCCAAATGTATATAGGCACGAACAGGGAAGCTCTTTTTGCACTACCAAATAACATAGATTTAAAATACATTATGTTGCTAAAACATTTTTGCAACTGTCAACATTTAAAAAATAATTTCAGGGTGTTTGGAAGACAAAGCAGCATGATCCACATGGAATGGCTTCCAAAACTCATAGAAAGTTCTTTACGATGTTCTGAGACCACCTGCTGTTCAGGTGTTATTTGTGATCTTGGAGACAGATTTGTCTCTTCACTTCCACCAGGGTATTGCTATTCCTGTGCAGACAGTGGAAGCTAATATCTGCCTCCCCCGTGAAATAGTGGAGGGGTGCTAAGCCAATTTCACAACATATATTTTGATTTTCATCAAGGTATTTTATTATTGTGATGATGATGGTCATGGTGATGATGACATTTGTGGATGCTTCATACACATTAAAAAATCTCGGAAGCCAAAAGTAAATAAAATGACATATTATTATATTTTAAGAAAGAACATCTTTTACCATTAGACAAAGTGACTTGGGCCACCTTTGTACATTTCTCACTTTTTTTTGTTATGGGTATTTATTACTTAGATGTACATTAAGTCCCTACTGTACTTTTGAAATCTGTGAGCCTAAGCTTTCACATATTTCCATGTATGCTTACTCTTTACCAAGCATCTAACGACGCACTCTAGTTTTCTGCGATGACATTATCCTCATGAAGAAAATATCCTTTCTACATTATTTGTTGCTTTAAAGAGTTCTCATCCTTGTCGTAGCTTTTGATATATTATCACTTGACTCAAAATGCTTAATATTCTACTTTGACCCTGCTCTTTATGAGTTCAAACAATATGTGATTATTCTATTTTTACAAGTGTTTTTTGCCCTATCCAGAATAAAGTGTAATTATAAAGTTAAAAATATTGAACTCTCACTTCAGTTTGATAGTCAAAATCCTCTCTTGACATCCTGACACTTTGGAACAAATAAAGGTTAGAACTGTGATGTACGCCCTACAACAACCCCCCATACATCAGGGGAATGAAGCATGGAAGGCTTCAGAGTCACCAAGCCCATGACTGGCTTTTACATGATCTTAATTTTTTTTTTTTTTTAATCTGAGAATCACTCATGGGCTGTCTCCTTAGTAGATGTGGATATCAATGCCTACCTTAGGTCCTCACAGGATTTGGTAAATTAATTTATTAAGTACCTCTTACAGTCCCAATATAGGCTAGACCCTTATTTATGTTCATTCAAATATATATTAATCAGAAGCTGGTCTTGTTATCTTCATATTGTAGCAAAAGAGACAGGGGGTCAGAAAAGCTAAATAGTCCTACTGGCCGGTGGAAAAGGCGGGGTTCATCCTAACTGATGAAAACCCCAGATCCAGCATGTCATGAGTTGGGGGAAAAATAAAGTAAGTTTTTTGGTTTTATTTGGCTTTGTCTTCTCTAGTCTAATCTGCTCATCTTACCAAAAATTAAAGTTTTTGGTAAGAATTTTCATTTAGCATTGTTAAGAATTTTCCAGAACTATTAAGGAATGAATAAAACAGAGATGCATTTTCAACATCCAAGGAAGAAGAACTATCTCTTCGAACATAATTTTCTTTTGAAAAAAAAAATATTTATTTTTATTTATTTATACAAGCACTGGGTACAGTCAAAAGCGCGGGAGGGTGAGAGAATTCACCAGAGCGGGGAGCAGAGCAGGCAGAAGGACCGAAGTACACTGCTGAGGGGAGCAGCGGGCGGCAGGAGAGGTCTGCGCACCATGTGGGACCCTCCTCCTGTGGCTGGGGAGCAACCGGGGATTGAACAGGTGCTGCAGAGGCTGTGGGCAGCTTCACAACCCAGTGCTCAACCGCTGTGCCACCAGGGAGGTCCATCAAACATAATTTTCTTGATAAATATACACAAAGATATTAGTAAATCTATTAAATAGTAGTAAATCTAAGAATACTTTTGTTCATATATTTATGCTTTATTATTTTATTTCCATTAGTGTTTTAAAAACTGTAAATCATGCATGTGATTCCCATTCTCCATGCTGGAAATAGACTCTTGCCGCCTTGTATTTTAGCATTTTGTTGTACTCATCACGCATTCAGCCCCACTTCTGCAATACTTAATCCTTTCATGCATGTGACTCTATTATGACCAAGGCAATTTCATTCTCTCCATCTTTTTGAAGTATAGAGCTCACATATTAGACATCCCCCTTTTTAAAGAAATGGGGCATTCTGAAATAATTAGATGACTGATGAAAACTTAAAAATTTCATTAGTGGCAAAGTTCAGATCAGACCAAATTCTCTTGCTTCCATATTAATGTCCTACCTGTTCACAGAAAGGGTCTTTTATTCCTTTTAATTTTCATCCAATCTTAAGTCCTTCTTCCTACAGAATATCTTCTTTGGGTCATTATCTTTGTCTTAACTTTATCATTGATCCTCATTGTTCTGAAGAGAGTGAAAGTATAATTTTCAAAATGAGAAAATCCTGTCTTTTGCACACAAAAGTATAAAATGATTGCACATAAAAGATTTTACTTAATAATTATAGAAGCCAGTGAAAAGTTCTGAAGGATCCAGAGAACATTTTAGGGGTATTTATGTGAAGCTGTGATTTCTGGATTGAATACAAAGTCGGTATATGTCCCACGGGGCCATAAACTATTGGGCTGATCTGTTCCATCAGAGACAACGTAATATTAATTTTTATCATATTATTTTTATTGATGTAACTGTGGTTTACAACACTGTATGTGATTTAGGGGTACAGGTTCACACCTGCTCAGATGTATGTTTGCATACCATGCTCACCACCAAACACCCATAACCCTCCCTTCTTGGCTGCCCACCCTTCTCTCTCCCTCTGGAAGCCCCAGTCCAAGTTTTCCAGGGTTTGTTTTGATTTGGTCTTGTTAGTACCTTTGTTGTGTTTCTCTATATTCTACTCATAAGTGAAATCTCCTTTGGCCTTATTTCACTTAGCATAACCCCCTCTAGTTCAGTCCAAGTTATTACAAATGGTAAGAGTTCATTTTTATTAATAGCTGAGTGGTATTCCATTGTGTATATAAACCACACTTTCTAATGCACCTGTTCTTGGACACTTAGGTTGTTTCCATAACTTGACCATGTAAATAGTGCTACAGTGAACACAGAAGTGAATATATCCCTTCTAATTTGTGATTTTTCATTTTTGGGGTAGATATAAAGCAGTGGATTTGCCAGATCATATTATAGATCTATTTTTTAATATTTTGAGGAACTTCCATATTTTATTCCATTGGGACTGACCAGTCCGCATTCTCATCAATAATGTATGAGGGTTCCTTTTTCTTCACACCCTCGCCAACACCTGTTGTTTCTGACCTTTTTTAATATGGGCTATTCTCACAAGTGTGAACTGGTATTTCATTGTGGTTTTGCAACTTATTGGATCTCCACTTGACAAAATCTTTTAAATCATTGTGTGACTGTAGTAAGTGTGGGACATTTGTCAAGTGTAAGGTAAACTGCTGGTTGAACGGTCTGGACAATCTTGAGGAGACTTCCTGTGACACTTAAAGTACACGCCCACCATCCTTTTTGCCATAGTTTTCACTTTCATATATTTTTACTGCCAGAGGTAATTTCAGAATTATGCAGCTGCTCTCAAAATTTAGGAAAAAAAAAAATTGCACGTGTGGTCAAAAACAAGTGTATACCTAAAACAAATGCTTTGTATTTCCAACTCAGATTCTCCACCCTTTCCTCAGTTCCTCTCAGAGTCTATTAAAATTAGGGCATGAGCAAACTAATTGAACACAGATAGTCTGGGTTTCACAGGAATGTCATTGACAAAAACTTAATAATACAACTATTATATATAATGTGTTACTTTATATAACATAATTATATAATTATTATATAATGTAATTAACTGATAAATAATGCTTTCTTTTAAAACTAATCAAAAAACCAGGCAAATAGTGAAAAGAGTTTTTGTCTGTGAATCAGGAGAAATGCATCCTTTAGAAGGTCCACAGTGAAGGAGAGTAATACCAAGCGTGAAAATGTCGAATAGTTGGATTTCCTTAAAAGTCACAAGATGTCTTCAGACTCTAGTCATTTGTATTTCTCTGATAAACTTGATCTTGAGAAAATGTAGAGGTAATTGCTTCTACATTTGAAATTTGTGTAATGAATTGCTGATTGAAACTCAATGACTTCCACATGTCTGATTTTTTTCCCAAGCCAGTTTCTTTGAAGATATATTGATGTTGAGGAAATGACTCAAAGCTTTGAATGCAATTCAACATGCATTCAATATGCAACATGCATTCATATGCAATTTTCAGTTCACTGAAGCAAAAGTGAACTCTAAATGTGGATCAGTATTTCTATCTATTAGCAGGGGAATGTCTTCTCTTTTAGGTTTTAATATACAAAGTATTTTGACCACTTAGCTACATCCCTTTTAATCAACTTTAAAAATAAATTAAATTAGAAGTGTTTGCTAAAATTATTGGAAAGTTGTCACCATTTCTAATAAAGAACTTCACTCCCTAGTGAACATCACATAGCAGTAGTGTGGTATTTCTTGGGGAAAAAAGTGGAAAATACATTGGTAAACAACCGCTTCTAGTGGTTTAAAATATATGTAAAATGTGTATGTGGAAATATGTGAAAGAGTCTTATTCTTAGTAACAGCAGTATAGGAGAAAATCCTGACTGAATTTTCTACAGTCTTACAAAAAATGGCAGTGAGTGGATGGAGAGGGAGACATGAATAATATACAGTGACGCCTCATTAAGAATCCCAGCCCCCAGGGCCTCCCTGGTGGCCTAGGGGTTAAGCTACTCCTGCTATGGCTTGAGTTCAGTCCCCACCAGGGAGGTGACCCACATGGCACAGCAAACCTCTCCTGTCTCACCCGCTGCCCACCCTCAGCAGTGTGTTTCAGTAGATCCACCTGTTCTGCTCCCCACTCTGCCTCTGGTGAATCCTCTCACCTCCCCCACCCCACCCTCGCTCCTCTTGCCTACAACTAAACCGTTGCCATCCATTGCCGGCTGTGTGTTTATCAGGACTATAGTATTTTTCAGCTCTTAAGCAGGTAAAATAGCATGCAGCTTATATAACTCCTGTAAAGAGTAGACACAACATTGCCTATAAAGCAAATTGCTCCTTTCCTGACATTTGCTGCATGTAAAATACCCAGTTCCTTGATATACCAATAGCTGTCCATAGCAGGCTAGAGAACAGCTCCATTTAGGGAAATATTTTCCCAATTAATTTAAAAAAGCATATCTGTGATTTGTCACTGATAAGAGAAAAATCCTGGTTGTAGTGGAGAGTGTCTTCTCCAGCAGTTTGTCCATCATTACACAGACCCCACTGCAGTCCAGCCAGCTGGTAGATGGACCCACACGTGCACATCTGCAGAAAGTGCAAGAACAGCCAAAGCCAAAATATTCTTTTCTTTAAAGCACCTAATTCTGATAAGAACATGAACTGTGTTTGTAGCCACAACCAGGTGTCTGCAGTGTCTTGGGCCTCCCTAACGCCGTCTGGCGTGTCCTTGGTGGAACCCCCGGGTGGAGCAGAGCACTCCTGGCTGCACAGAGGAGCTTGGTTTCTGAGTCACTGCTCCCAGAGTTAGCGAAATGAAACCCCCTGTGTTGGCAACACTTTGAAGTAAATGTTTAATCTGCTACCTGCCAGCTGTCCCTGCAGATATTTGCCTCAAATTAGTTTCAATGACAATGTTTAGGTTTGGATTTCTGTTATTTTTACTGGAATTTACATACATAATTCAATATTTATTAGAATGAAAAATAGAGTGACCACATTACTTTTCATAAAAAGGTCTCTTTCAAAGGGGAAAGAAAAAAAGGAACACACTCACTCCTCTGTAAATATTCTAATTTAAATTTTTATTGGCAAGAAAATTTTCGAGGCAATTTTCTTGTAATCCATTAATGAACATGCTTCTGACAGATGGAGCTTTCCTTGCTATTAATGTTATTTTTATCCACAAATAATATCAAATCTTTTCTCACAACAAAATGTTCTTGTTGCTGGTTCCAGCTAATCCTTCCTTGACATCGCTTCATCACCACATTTCTTTAAAGAGCAGTCTCCCAGGTCTTCCTTACCCTTCCAGCAAATCTTTAGCCAAAAGATGCTTCCCCTTTAACTGGATTCACCGTACCTGGGGTCCGGAGAGGTTTGTAGGATTCAGAAAAAGTCCTCAGTGGCTTTATCCCAAAATAATAATGTATATTTTGAGTGGAGACAGATGTGTATTTCTACCCCAGCCACTCTGAACTAAGCATACTTTCTACACTGGTACAGATTATTAACTAATAATAAAGCTGCTGGACCTCATTATTCATCAGAAAATATTAATTATAAATACATTAAAATAGTTGAACATAAACATGTGGGCACCAAATAAATGAAAAAACTATTGTTTTCTCCTCTTTTTCCTTGTGAAACATTTCGGGCACACAGAAAATATAGACAAATAAAATCAGCACCTACGTGTTTACAATCTAGCTTTATTAAATCTTAACGTTGTTCCATATTTACTTTTGTTTTTCAAGGAAATAACATCAAACATAGAGGCAGGCTTCTTCCCTCTGCCCCTCCTATGATCTGGCTCCTGAATCCAGTGTGCATTTAGTTTCCATGTTTTGTATGAATACTATAATACAAATGTATGTAATTATCTTCTATGCTTTAAAAGTGTATACATTGCATCATTTATAGATATTCTGCAATTTGAGTTCTTTTTGCTAGCATTATGTATTGTTATATTTATCCACATAGTTCATTTCAAGTGCTGTGCAATATTTCATGATATGAAAACACTAAAATAAATATACCCATTCTCCTGTTGCTGGAGATTTTAGGTCTGACAAATTTCTGTTACAGTCATAATGCTTCCATGAATTTTCTGCACGTTTCCATGTGTGGTGGTCCAGGATGTCTCTGGGTTATGTTCGTAGAAGAGAAATTGCCACCACGCATTACGCTCTGCGACAGTCCCTAAGCACTAGAGGATTCTGGGACGCAGGTATGTAAATGCCCCCAACACCCACCAATGTTTGATTTCTATGCTTCCCAACCATGTTACGATAGTCCAATTTTTTTTTAATTTTATTTTTATGATCCAGTAGCTGATTGTAGTTCTCTTATCAATGAGATCCAGCAACTTTACTGTGAACTGACTTGAATTCTTTGCACATCCTTTTATCCCTTGTCCATTTTCCTATAGGTTTTTAAAAATTTGACTTTAGAATGTTTTTATATGTTCTTCATGCCAATTCCAGTCTGAGACTCTCTTGCTTTTCTCTTCCCCTTGGGGAAAATGTCTCTCTGGGGGTCTCAACAAAAATAGTACATTTTGTCCTATTTTCCCTCCTGCTCTTCTCTGTTCTGCTCGCTCATTTTTTAAGGCCAAGTGGACAGAGAGAGAGAAGATGGGTAGAATAAATGATCCATGTTTGCTAACCTTGTCCTTACCTTCCTTCTGACTCATAAACATTACGAATATTTCTAGCAGTAGCCCTTCTGCCCACCTGAGACTCTGCAGGCCTCTTTTAGAAGACATGTACCTTTCTGGGAACATGATTTTTCTGCCCACTTGTGTCTGTACAAGTGTCCTTTATTCCCTCCCTTTTTATAATAAACCTGCCCTTTTGGATATTTTTTAAAAAAGACTACTTCTAAAATCCATCAACTAGTCTTTTGGTGGAATGTAGTGATTAAAAAAGACTGATAAGCTACCATAAGCACAAACTATCTCCCCCACTGCAGGAGAGAATCAGAAAACTGTGTATCGCCAGGCCCTTTGAGTTCATTTATACAGGACATTTCACTCCATTTTACAAGCCAGCCCCTATGACCCAGGATTGAATTTGCAGCCATAAACCAAATTCCATCTTCCTGCTTCTTTCACTCAACACCATAGTCTGTGCTTGTTTTCCTTGGCTGTGCTTAGAGCTATCATCGTCCAATTTGTCTATTATTTTAATGTATATTAAATCACATTGGCTATTTCTGCCTCCCCCACTATAATTAAGTTTCATGAGAACAAAGATACTGTGTGGTTCATGCTAATTCTCCATCACCAAGAACATTAGTAAGTGCTCACCACGCTGATGTGCTGAGTGCCTAAGGTGTCCCAGCCGTGAGGACCTGAGAACATGTAATGTCATGAGAATATGTACCCACCTGAGAGTTATCAGTAGCCTGCCCACATTTGCTGTTAGCTACAGTTTGAGGGCAGGAATTTAATTCTCTTAGCCCCTGGTCCAGTGAATATATCCATATTTAAGAGAGCTGCTACAATAGATGAACGAAGGCAAGGATCTTCTAGAGAATTCTGTGGAGTAGGGTGTTGGGAAGTAGGTGACATATAAAATCTATACATTTAGTCTGAAAATAGCAATGGCAAAACATTCCAGGCCAGGGTTGGTGGATCACATCAGTGAGGACGCAAGTGGGAGTGACTTCACCCAGGAGTGCAGCTTCTTAGCTCTCTCCTGCAGAGGTCTCTTCCAGTCACCTCCAGGGCGAGCCCAAGTGATGGGTTCATATGCTAATTTGTGCAAAACTCCCCAGTTCAGACCAGTGCCTCTTCCCAGTCTAGCTTTTTCTGTCTCACCTCCCCTCCTGTTGGGTTAGTGGTACTGGCCAAAGAATTTCTGCAATCTCCTAAGGGAACATTAAATTCTGAATATTTTAGTCCTGCACTCATGTAAAATGCCCATGCAGTGCTGTTCATGTCAGCAGAGCTGGGTGTTGCTTGCTGCTCTGAAGTGTAAGAGATTTCCAGAGGTGCCTTTACCATGTGTACAGCCGGGTCTCAAGGCCCACCTGGGGGTGCTCCGTAGAGCTCCCAGTAGCCCCCAAACCAGGGCCCCTGGGGTCACCTCATTTCAGGTAGGATTTATTTTCTCTTTATATCTTTGAATACAACTTTTATCTAGTATTTCAGTCAAACTTTAAGAAAAAATTCTTAATGTTCTATGAAAACGGATTTACAAACTGATATTTCATTGACTGCAGATGTGTCTTAATGTTTCCAAAGTAACTCTTATAGAAGTTTTTTAAAATTTGCTTTATGGTGGTAACATTGGGTTAAAACACTGTGTATGATTTAAGGGTGTAGGTTATCACCTCTTCAAATGTATATTGTCTTACCACACAAGTCACCAAAGCACCCACAATACTCTACCACCCTCCCCCCATGCTCCCCATCCCTCAGAGTACCCCTCTGATGGGCTCTGATACATAGTCAGATTTCTAGGGTCTGTTTTCTCCGTACCTTTATTTCTATATATTCCACCAGGTTTTAAAATCAATCCCTAAACAGCAAAATTTGGAATTCCTGAAAGCTTATCACTTATGTGGGAAGGAAACATGATAAGTAGATGGCTTCTTAAATATGATGTCAGCCTTAAAGTTTACATGGCAAAACTAAAAATGTAAAGCTTAAACAAACCTTTCTGAGAGCAGAGCTTAAGCATTCTCATCACACACGCAGGGAACCAGGTGAGGTGGTAGATGTGCTGATTATCTCGGTCTCGGTAATCACTGCACAGTGTAGGTGTGTATCAAATCACATTGTGTGTTAAATACGTACACTTCCACTTGTCAAACTGTATTTGTCAAACTGTCCTCAGTAAAGTTTTTTTTTTTTAAATAATAAAATAATAATACATTGCATTCCAAATTTCACTCAGGGAAGACAGGACATTATTAAGATTGAAGAGGAAGAGGTGAAATAATCTTGGTTTGTAGATGCTATATCTTGTATTCAGGAAATCCAAAGGAATCTACAAAAAATATTTTAGAACTATTATTTGAGTTCAACAAGGTTATGAGTACAATATTAACAAAGAAAAATCCCTTGTATCTCTATGATTAACAATGAGCCTTCCAGAGAGGGAATTAAGGGGACACACCAATGCTTCCAAATGACATACTAATGACTCTCTGCAAGACTCACTCACCCCGTCATAGGCCCAGCAAGCCAGGAAGGTGTCAGTTTCCATGAGATCAACCCTCAACTAATAATGCAGGGAAATTGTTGAATAATGAATTCACCTTGCTCCACAGGTGGACTATTATTCTAAGGTGTGTGAACTCTGTTCCTAGAAATGTTCTTTGCCCTCTTACTCTGTGTGTGTGTGTCCTTCCCCCAAACAGAGTAATCATTTGACATCCTACAATTCAGCTCACGGGTTACACCGTCTGCCTAGAGAATGTGTCAGCATCCACAGATCAGTCCCACAAGTCTGTCCCCAGCTTTGGGCCCTGATGCCAGCCTGTGCTCTGACCTACTGTCTTCAGATTGGAGGTCCCAATCACCCCTTTTTAGTGCTTGCTTAATTTGCTAGATAGGCTCAAAAAAAAAAAAACCTCAGAGAAACATTTAACTTGCTAGATGACTGCTTCCCTGTAAGGGAATATTAGGCAGAGACAGCCAACAGAGGCGATGCAGAGGGCAAGGTCTAAGGGCTAGGTGTGGACCCTCAGGCCCTCCAGTGGAGCCTCTCTCCTTGTCTCCATGTGGTCACCCCTCCAGAAGCTCTCAGAGCCCTGTCTTTCGAGGTCTTCATGTATTTCTCCCAAGGTGCAAAGAGTGGTCACTAGAATTGAGTGAAGAATTTTTTTTTTTTTGAGTGAAGAAATCTTAATGTGACATTAAAATCGTAAAGTCACAGTGATCTTTTCCTCCTTTCTTTCACTTCTCAAATTCCTGGAAGCCTGTAAATCTATTAGACTTTGTTCCACAGTCTCTGTATATAGACGCCCAAGGGTCTGCTTGTGTCTTCTTAGCCTGAGATGAAACAGAGAGGCCCAGAGGCTCATGGGATGCTCTAGCTCCACGTTCAAGATGGAGGTTAGGAAATTTCTCTTGAATGTTACTTTTAAAATCAGAGCAGTCACAAAGAAGGTTCTCTTTCCACCCCCTCCATTTATCACATTCAGTCGTCAACAAATGATTTCATCGACATCCCTTTAATGCTGTTATAGGGCAGCCCCGATATCGAACGGGTTGCCTGGCTGTGGGTCCTCACCCGCGCGCTTACAAGGGCCTTATGAATACTCCACTACAGGCACACACAGAAGGTTCATAAAAGGTTTATTTACAAGGGAAAAGGAAATAAGGAAAATGGACAACTCAGGGAGAAAATAGGGAAATAAAGTCTTTCATGCGTCCTACCCGATCCGCCGACCTGGAAACCCAAAGGCACTCTCAGAGCTGGCCGGACGCTGCGAGCTGGCGGAGAGTCAACATGGGGGACCCCCCAAAGCCCACGTGTCTGGCTTTATACCAAACCTGGCTGCTGAACCCCACCCTCAGATCCCAGCCACCTTCCCTTGGGTGGTGATGGGATTTGGAGTTCCCAGTGTCTTTGGCTTTGGCCTGGGGTGGGGGTGGAGTCCACAAAGACTGTATGGAATTAGCTTTAGGACAGCCTTTTCCCCCTAGCAGTACCATATTTAGGTCTGCAAGTGTGCTCTTCAGGAATTAAAAGTGAATGAATGAATGAATGAATGAATGAATGAACAGAGCAAAACAAAACAAATGAGCATCAACGTGCAGCTGCAGCAAAAGACCCTCTGAACTCCCAGAAGGAAAGAAGACAGACCTTTTCAAGTTGATTTAGAACAATGCTATTTCTCTACTATTCACTCCTCTCTGCCCACTCCCCTGCACCACCTTTAAGATTTGCATATAAATCACACTCCTTTTATTTCTTCAGAGTTCACCAGCCCCTGGTTGCTTATTCCGCACCTGAAGTCTAATCCTTGCTTTGCAACTTCACAATTGGTTGCTGCAGAAATGATTATGTTGTCACAAACAGAGGATTAGAACTCCAGGTGGAGAGTAAGCCGCAGGAGCAGATGAACTCTTAGTAGGTAAAGATTCTGGTATCATATAATGCACCTAAATAACACAAAGGAAATTGTCATTGGGGGGGAAGGGAGAAAAATGAGGAAAATCAAAACATGATTGTTAAGCATTTCTAAACTGGAAAATTGTTAGCATTTACCAGTGAGATATCATTTGACCATGAAATCACCAATTGGGGTGAAAATAAAAACTCTGCACCTCAGTAGAGAAAAATTGAGTTCCTTTGCTTTCTGGGGCTATAAATATACGTGAAAGAGATGTAGAGAAAAAAATTAAGGGGGAAAATTGAGACTTAAAACACAGGGATGTTAGAATTTGGTTTCCCAAATAATTGATGGAAAAAAAGTCAATTAGCATCAGCATCCAAATTGTGACTGCCATTTAGCAATATTATCAGGAAAAATCACTGTCAAGTTCAGGTGACCACTCGTCATAAAATTGGTCCAGTGCATTAATGCATGTTGCGAGCGGAACCTCCACTAGTGGAAAATAGAAGGCAAGTGTTTCTTCACGCTACTAACCAGACCAACCAACCAGAGCAGCTGGAGAGGAAAGCACTGGGGCACCAGATTGGCGAGTGAATGGGATAAGGTCAACCAAACAAGTGGGCTTGCAAATTGCAAACCTGCAGGTGCCCTCAATCTCCTCTGGAGGTCACACAGAAGTTCCGCAAGAGATTGAGGGCAGCACACAGCATTCGGAGGGGTTTTCCTTGCCCCCAGTACGTGTCCTAACAGTGGTGCCGTCTCTAATTTTCCACTAACTTTTTACAAAGAAATGTCTGTGTTGTGTAATTGCTCTTGTACCTGTATGCAGGCGCCTTGGCTGGGAAACAGCTGTTTGCATTTGATCCACAGTGCAAAGGACCATCTCTGTACATCTCACCATAACCATAACTGCTTGCCTGGAATATTATCTCTTCCTATAAAGCCAGTATGAAATGGCTCTGTTTTCTCCCATTTGAATAAAACCATAACACTGTCATGCATTCAAAGACAAATTGTCAATACTTTCTGGAATGTTCGAAGACATCAGTGAAGCTTCGTCAGTGAAGATCTGAAAGCCATAAAATGACATTGGAAGCCATCTGAAGATACTGGCAATCAGAGGTCCGAGGCAGAGCAAATTACTGTAATTGCTGGCCCTCGTGCTTGAAAACACCAATTCTAATTTTCTTGCCTAAAGTTGTATGATCTCTTCACAATGGAGTTTTGTAAGTTGTATTAAAGACAGAGCTCGTGATTAGTGATCTGATGATATTCCTTTGAAAGCGGCAAGATGGGGAAAAGAGAGAAGGAAGAAACAAGCCTTGGCTCTTGGAAGCCCTACAAGGAGGGGCCCCTCATCTGTCACGTGCCTTCCAAGAGGGCACCTTTGCAAGGCTGAGCACTGGACAGAGAGAAAGCTATGCCCTTTGACCTTTGACACTGGGCATGAGAAGCTAAAGTGTCCAAGTCTGGATTTCTGGCACCTTCTAAGGGGCAATCCTGAGCCTTGAGGAGAAGAAACCTCCACTCACACTCCTGTGGGCTGGGGCAAGGAAAGGAAAGAGAGCAAAGTGCCAAAGCTCCCTGTGTCCCACGGACATCAGCCCGTGTCCCCGCCTTCGTGTCCTGCCTCGGGGGGTGTCACCTTCACAGAGCAATCTGGTGAGCTTTTCCATGACAGATGTCACTATGTCATTGCCCCCCCCACCAGGTGAGCTCTCCTGAGAGCCGAGTTACACTCTGAGCAATGACAAATGCTAATGGGAAGCAGCCTCAGCCTCCCCACCCCTCGAAGGCATGAAAGACATTTAGGAGAAACGAGCGGAAGACGAGGTCCCTGGCAATGAGCTAAAGGCGAAGAGGGGAAGAAGGCGCTTGGGTTGGTGTCCATCACCCTGGCATGTTTCTGAGGAAAGAAAAAGGTCCCCGCTGCGGTGGTGTGCAATCAGAGCAATAAAAAGCCGTGTCGTCCGACACCCCAACGACAGAGCCGCACAGGGCAGCCACGGTGACAGAGAACTGACAGTGTCTATCCGTGTGAGAAAGCCAGTTAAACTCATTTGCAAGGGTCAGTCCACTCCTTTTCAACCCAGTCCTGGAGCGGCCGGCGCGCTCGGCGCTGATTAACATTTCCTGCAGGCGTGTCCGCCAGAGGCCAAGGGGCCTGCTGGCCTCTGCGTTCTCCTCGGTGGCCTCTGCTGAAAATGAGCTGGAAACAGAGGCTCCTTTCAATAAGAAACTTCAAAAGAGGCTGTTTCAAGTGCACTTCCAAAATTAGCTGCTTCGCTCAGCACTGAGGACGCAAAACCCTTCACAGGGGGAGGAGACCAGTCCTGCGTTCATTCACGGAGAGCTGGGGAGAGCCACGCTGGGCTGCCCCCCGCCCCCACCATGTGTTGGGGGTCCTAGGGGAGGCACGTGGAGGATGGCCTAGTGGGTCTTCTAGGAGGGCAGTTCATGGACAGTGACATGCAGCAGCGCGGTGGTGAGGAGAGAAGAGCTTATAGGAGCTGGGAGTCCAGCCAGCAATCGGCACCATTGCAGTCCGGGCAGCTCCCGGAGGCCAGGGTCACCCAGCAAGCACCCGAGCCAGCCTGACTCTCCTGGTGGACACAGTTTCAGCAGCACAGTGCTGTGTGGGTAAGAGTCACCCCTGGGAGCCAGACCCCAGGATCCAAATCCCAGTGTACTGCTTGGTCTCTGTGTGATGCTGGACCAGAAACACTGACTGTCCAGACTTCAGTTTCCCATCTGTGAAATGGGAATAATTAGGGGGATCCTCTTCCGCCCACAGGACTGAGGTACTTAGTATGAGAACTTCGCCCAGTGCCGGACAGAGTCCACAGGTGTTCACCGTTGTCACAAGGACATGCAAAATCCTCAACACAGACACCCTGCTGCTTCCCGTGTTACAGGCCAAGACCAGAGTCCCAGAGGACCAAGATGAAACTCTTAGTTTTCACCCTTGCCACCCCCTCCCCGTCAGCCCCCGGGGCAGCATCACCCCACTCCTTCAGACCACGGCTGTTCTCAGGAGCTGCGCCCTCTCTTGCCCTCAGCCCTGTGCCGTTTACTTAACATTGGGTGCTTTTCTGAAAGTGTGAGCTAAAAGAGCCAGTAAATTAATTTGACTTTAAAATTCCACTTAAGCTCTGAAGTCTGGCTTAGGATGTTTGGATAAGGAATGCTGACTGCTTTTGGCCACACTTGCATGACGTCCTGAGCACTGCAGAGCATGGTAAGAAGCAGGGGAGTTTAGTGAGCAAACTGCTCACCCAGAGTTACCCCAGGATCCTGCAAGTCAGAGCAGAGGCATGTT
Organism: Talpa occidentalis; assembly: GCF_014898055.3. Classification (NCBI taxonomy): domain Eukaryota; kingdom Metazoa; phylum Chordata; class Mammalia; order Eulipotyphla; family Talpidae; genus Talpa; species Talpa occidentalis. The sequence goes on from NW_023601322.1 coordinate 8,059,772, forward strand.
TGAATGAGATTCCATGGTGACGCCTCCAAGCGGAGAGGCCAGACGCACTCTCCTGAAATGCAAACAAGCTGGCTTCAGTGACATTAGCTATGCAGCGCTCTGGGCTCCATTCACATTGACTAGACCTTGCACCCCACTCTATGGAAGCCCTGTCAGCCCAGTCCCCCCTTATCTACCCTTTAACTCACAAAAATCATCACATACACCACAATCCTGGCCGCTCTTTATCCTTTGCTTTTGATGACAATGTTTTCGAAGATGGATTTGATATAGCTTTAGCACATTGAAAACCTAAGTTGATTTTCAGTTATTCAGAAACATTTTTTATGTCTTCTAATTAATTGTAGACTAAATGCTATCATCCACTCAAGAAACATTATCACAGTCCTCCTAAGTGCTCCACCATGCTCCATTCTGGAATTAGAAACCTACATTTGAGAGTATTTGACACATTTTCGAAAAACCTTTCATAGCTTTCAGCCCAGAATGCCAAGAGTTGCTTAATAATGTAAACAGTGTAATGTAAAGACCTTGCTGCTTTCATAATCTGAGTACAATGATCATTGTTCTATATTTTATAAGGAAGCTTAAAATCACACAAAAGCCTCAGCCACATTTCCATTGTAAATAGACTTGAAATTGAAACAACAGTCTAACTTAACAGTGGCTCTGTGAACTAGAAGGAATCATCAAATCAATGATGCTGTCATAATTGAGGTGAAACAAGACAAAGGCTGGCTTTCCATCAGAACAAAAAAAATGCTGGATTTTAGGCAAAAGATTTTTTGTTTGCAAATGACAATCTTATGCAAGATTGTATCCTATTGAACACAGTTTTTCAAGAACAAAATTTGTCTACTATTTTCTAAGCACCAAGATTAGTACCACAAATGTCAATTTAGAAAAGAAATTATACCAGATTTTGTAATTTTCATACATATTGTTAATTGATTTTGTAATACCAAATGCCATCGATTCACTGAGAAATTACAGGATGTGTTAAGCTCCCCAGATATCGCTTCAACTGAGGAATGAGGAAGGATACAATTGGCAAAGAGTGTCTTGGGTGAGACAATTCCAGGGTAGAATACCTACTGGGCTGCAGGATCGGCTCAGGTCATTTAAAGACCTGATCTTTCAAGGCAGGAAACAGATTGTCAGTGGACAGAATTTCTGATATAATAATTTAAGATTGGGGACACAAGCCCGAGGAGACAATGTTGACTGGTAAAATGTGAGAGAGCTGTTTGCCCAGGTGAAAAGTATTGTCTCCTGCAAATTCATCTGTAGGAATTTCCTGAAGTAAACACTGAAGATATTTACCAGTTTATGGTGTAATCTTTGCCAAGCAAAGGTTTCCTGGAGCAAACAATGAAGTCACAGTCACCTAGCTGAGGTCACATTCTGCTGTCATCACTTTATACTGACACAGATGATCTTCGTTCAGATGTTGTTTGGTTTTGAAAGACATGGCTGTTAGAGTAATAGGCATTCTTTTTTGTAACATATTTATACCTTAAAAGTCATTATTAATGTCCCTGCTACATGAAAATCATTGCAGTCTGTAATTTAGGAAATACCAAAATGAATAAAAGGCCCTGATATTGAGAAGTTTAGGCTATAAGAAATGCAAAATTAGATAAATTAGGTTAAAGCAAAAGGCAAGTTTGGGGCCTCCCCTGGTGGGGCAGTGGTTGAGCGCTGGGCTGCGAAGCTGCCTGCAGCCTCTGCAGCGCCAGTTCAATCCCCTGCCACCAGCAGGGGTCCCATATGGCACGCAGACCTCTCCTGCCACGCCCACCGCTCCCCTCAGCAGTGTATTTCGTCAGTCTGCCTGTTCTGTTCCCTGCTCTGGCTCTGGTGAATTCACTCACTCTCCCGCGCTTCTGACTGTACCCAGTGCTTATATAAATAAATAAATAAACCTTTAAAAAAAAAAAAAAAAGGAAAAGGCAAGTTTAATGCCATTAAAGAAAAAAAAAGATTAATTCCTAAAGAGGAAATGGTTTCAAAGACAAAAATTATCATCTGAGAGATTTGGAGACAGTTTTCAGAAGAGATGACAGCCTCTGAAGGCAGTGAGATCAGTCAGGACATTCAGAAATAAAGGGGTGGATGTCCTAAGTTCATGGATAAGATGAAACAAAGGAAATGGACATTGGTCAGTTATAGGCAAAATTTACCTACTGGAAAAAAATGGGTAGAAAATAGCACCATAGACAAATCTGAGAATTTTTTAGTACAGGAATTATAAAGGTAGCCTAAATTACCTTTAGGTGATGGTTTAATACAATATCATTTTCTACATAGCTGTGTCCCAAGTAGATTAATCTGGAAGCTAGTTGAAAGATGAAAATATCTGCTATTTCTAGAAATATTGCATATTAGATAATAGGTGAACTTTTCTACTGCAAAACACCTAAACATATTGAGTAAAATATAATAAATTCTCTCTCACATACCCAACTTGCCAGGAAGTAAGGGAAATCTACAAGAGTCAAAAATCGATGAAGGTGAATAAGCACCCACTTACCTTGCAAGGTCCAGATTTGTCAGGCCGGGCAGTGGCCAAGATGAAGTCTTATGACTCTTGCAAGTTGGTAACTATATACAAAGCCTGGCAAACTGAAGGCCTATCTTTTAATGCATGAGTTGAAGAAATCCATCTACCAGTAAAGAGAGACTATAGAAACCAGACTGAGAACCCAGAAAATATCACCAAGCCTTTATCATTTAACTAAACTCAGTTGCATACCAGGAAGTCCTCACAGATATTTGTCAAATTAACTTAAGATAGGTGACATATATATGGGTGATCACAAAGTGATTGTTCTTCCCATTTGCCTGCCTACATTTTTAATTGTAGAAAAAAATTAAATGTATCAAAAGTAGAGACTGGTATAGTAAGCCCTATTAAGCCATCACTACATTTCAACAATAATCAAAGCTTTTCATCCTCTAAAAAATCATTTTCTCCAACCCCAGCTTTTTTTGAGGTAAATCTTTAATTTACTCAGCAGTGTTTCAGTGCGTATCTCTAAAAGTTTAGGCTTCTTCATGACTGAATAATATTCCATTGTAGATATTCATCCATTGATGGGCTTTTAGGTTGTTTTCCTATCTTGGCTATGATGCAAACATGGGATTACTACATCACTTAAAAATCCTGTTTTTCACTTTTCTTTGGTATATACTCAAAAGTGAAATTGTTGGATTATATGGGAGATCTAATTTTAATATCTTTAGGAAATTCCAGGCTGTTTTCCATAGCGATTGGGCCTATTTACACCCCCCACCAACAGTGTGAAAAGGATTGCTTTCATCCTTGAATTGATTTCATCCTTGCCAATACCTGTCGTCTCTTATTTTCTTGATGATAGCCATTCAAACAGATAGCCTTATTGAAATTTTGATTTGCATTTCCCTGATGGTCATGATGTTGAGCATCTTTTCCTGTCATTTTTAACAACCTGGATGGACCTTGAGCACAATATGTTAAGAGATGTCAGAGAAAGACAAGTGTTGGATAATATCACTTATATTTGGGATCTAAAAGAAGTCAGACATAAAAAAAAACAGAGTTGTTTGTTGGTTACCAGGAGTTGGAGAGTAAGGGGAGAAGACTGACATTAACAAGTAGTGAATAAGCCAGCAAGATGTAATACACAGCATAATGAATATCAACAACGATGCCGTACTCTACTGACATAACATCATAAATGTTGCTACAACGGTAATATAAACGTATGAAAGAAATCGGATGTATCCCTTATATTTACACAATGTTGTTTGTAAAATTTAATCAATGGAAAATAATGAGAGATTAGGACTTTTAGAATGTGTACACCATGATAACACACCCACAAATTAGCTACTACTATCTGGATGTAAAAATGTTCCTTGTTGAGATAATTATTTAATGTTTAAAAGGGTGTTCTAGTGAGAAATAAGGTTATATTTATCTGACTAGAGCTGGGTGGTGAGGGCCCACGTGGGGGAGGCCAGCCCCAGGCAGAGGGTACGGGAGAGAGCGCTGAAAGTCCCCAGCTGTGCTCCACACACGCCCTTCCTGGCACATCCTTTCAACAGCCTCTTGTTTACGGCACCAGGATGAGCCAGGCATTCTGTTAAAGGCTGATCAAAACTGCACTTCAGAATTGAACATCTCCTGCCAGGAGCCCTGCTCAGACCTGGTTCTTGTGCCATAAGACCTATCTCCCTGCGTCTAGAGGGAGCGAGTAAAAGAGGAAGCGAATGCCCTGGAAGTCACCTGCTCAGCGGACACTTCTCTTGCTTTAAGCTCAGCAAGTCTCATCATCATTATGGCAGATGTGAAAGTCAGTATAAAGATGATTATTTTACGTAGGAGGACACTGGGGTGAGTTCAAGGATGAGCCCGTGTCCAGAGCCCGCCGGCAGGCTGGCTGTCACTAACCCTTCCTCTCGGCTGGGTGGTCTTCGTGGTCGTGTCACCGTTTCACAGCTTCCAAGAACTCAGGACTCTGGAAGTGCCACTTCCTCCTTTCAAGTGATGAGAAATCCATACCAGTGAAGCCAGTAGGGTGCCCAGAGCGCTCCAGCTAGCCAGCACATTCAAAATGAGGTTGCCCCTTCTTTGGGGTCCTGGTGTCAGTTTAACATCTGCACACCGGGGGGCTCTGCCGTCAGCTTCGCCCTTCTGGAGCCTGCTCGCCCGTGGCCCACTCTCTGTCCCCATTACACACCCATTGTCAGCATCTCCCGGCTCCTGGAAAAAATCAACGGGCTTCATCAAGTGGAAAACACCTGAGTCTGTTGACCTCATCTGCCGTGTAGTCTTCATACTTGCAAAGCCTCTGAAAGGGGGGCGCGCAGCACCCCAGAGCCCCTGACCAAGCTTTCAGTGGCTTGACCTTTGTAAAGTGGAGCTTCGCTTTCTCTTATAACTTCTCTCCAAGAGTCCTTTCCTGGGCACTGGGAAGAATGATTCATGTGAAGGCTGGAGACTCCTCTGACCTCCACAGCAGTGGGGTTTTGAAATGTTTAAATCTGAGCAATAGGGACAGAGCACTGCGGCCAGGCGAGTCGTTTGATGTGTTAAAAGGACACTAGACACTGTTCTCTGGTCACGCTCCCCAGCCGCGCCTGAAGCCAGTTACCAGCTCATCAGATCCTCTCCCCACACCCACCCGGGTAATGACAAGAGCCTTTACCAGTGGGCATCCGCTTGCTGCTGCTTTCTTCCTCCTGCCCTAACCTGCGCATTACAGCTCAGAACCGGGTGCACCCCCTTGCAGGCCCCTCCCCGGGGCCAGAGGCAGCCCATCATTTTCAAGTGACTGGCAGATTTCTTTTTCAGGGTGTGGGGTGGGAGGCAAGGATTCCTAGCTGAGTGCTTGACAGTTTCCCAGACGACAGCAGATACCCGGACCCAAGATTAGAGCTCTGCTAAAGTGTACCCACATATTTGCTACTGTCAGGAAAGAGACAGCCACTCAACTGCAAAAAGTATTAGGGGTCCTTTGTTACTTGTTAGACTATTTTTTCTGGGGGAAAAAAGAAACAACCTTTCTCGGAGGTGCATAGCTGCTCAAAGCTCTGAAATCACTTTTGGTTTCTTCACGCATTTAAATAAATAATTAACACAAAGCACCTGATTATAATTGCATGAGAGCCAATGATCTCATTAGCAAGCAATGGGTAGGAAGTCCGGGGGGTGTGGGCACTGGTCATAAAACCCATGCCAGGTGGCTCTGTTGTTTTAGTGAAAACATGACTTAACACACTTATGGGGAGGACATGCTTGTGCTGGGGCACGCACTGCAGACAGCCCTCCACACGCACACTCACACCCTTAACCAGGAAGCAGTTTGCAAAATCCTATGTAGGTTGGTGTTCCCAGCCTGGGCTCTGAGCTCTGGCCACCTGCCCATCATGCCTGGCACGGCCACTGTCCTCTGAGGATGCGCAATTACCCTGTTATATGGGAAACTTATATGGGAAACCATGAGCACTCTGATCTCATGGAGTGTGGTGAGGAGTCTACTGTGTACTAGTTTCCTAGGTCGGTTGTAAGAAAATGCTGCAAACTCAACACAACTGGAATTTAGTCTGCTCTTGTTCTGGAGGCAAGAAGTCTGAAGCCAAGGGGTTGGCAGGGATCTGCCCCCTCCAGAGCTCCTAGAGGCAGAGCTTCCTTTGCCTCTTCGAGCTTCGGTGGTCAGAGATGGTGTTGGCTTGGATGCATCACCCCATCTTTGCCTCTGCTGTGTCTCCCTTATGTGTGTCTTCACAGGGCATCTTTATGTCTCTTCTTGTAAAGACACTAATCATCTTGGATGTAGGGCACACCCCAATCCAGTATGACCTTATCTAAACTTCTTACAGCTATCACACTCTATCTCCAAAAAAAGTTACATTTGAGCTACTAGAGGTTAGGAATTTGGGTGGACACACCCAAAGCCGTAGTAACTGTTCCACCCAGGACAGTAGTAATCTGCGAGTATACGTGCCTGCTAACTGGGGTCATCAGCACAGTAAACCATCAATCACTAGGAGACCCAGCCATGATTGTTGTTTCTTAAGCCTTGTATTTAGGAAGTGTAGCTGGAGAAGGTGATCACTACAGGCCTTGACCTATAGACGTGCACGTGTAGTACATAAAGCTTGATGGAATCTGTTTCCAAGGCAAAATATTCCGACGTCCCTTCTTGTTCGGGTCCCAACTATGTTGGAAGACGCTTTGACCCTTGGCATGTCCTTTCTTTTTTTTTTTTTTTTTTTTTTTTTTTTGTGTGGAGACAACTCTGTCTCATGATCAGATGGACTCTCCGAGGTGTTTGCTACACTATTTTGGTGCATATAAGTGTGAATTACTGTGAGAATTTGTCTTTTCTCTATATTTTTATTTATGTTGACTTTTTCTTTTTTTTTTTTTTTTAAATATTAAATTTTATTTTTATATTCCCCCATACAATTGCAAACGCCCCATTCTGACCCCAATCCTTCCCCTCCCGCCCCCCACCCCCCAAAAAGTGTCTCTGGTTCATAGTTTTTTGTTGATTTTGATTTTCACTTTCTTATATTCATTTTCCTGGTCCCTTATTTAAGTTTTCTAGATTCCTGCTATGAGTGAGACCATCCGGTATTTTTCTTTTTCTTTTTGGCTTATTTCGCTGAGCATGATCCCTTCCAGTGCCATCCCTGTTGCTGCAAATTGCATGTGTTTATCTTTTTTGAATGCTGAGTAATATTCCATGGTATATATGTACCACATCTTCTTGATCCAGTCATCTATTTTTGGGCATTTGGGTTGTTTCCAAAGCTTAGCTATTGTAAACAGTGCTGCTATAAACATAGGAGTGCAGGTGCTCTTTGGAATTGATGTTTCTGTGTCCTTTGGGTAAATACCTAGGAGTGGAATTGCTGGATCATATGGAAGCTCTATGTTTAGTAGGTCCAGAAATCTCCACACAGCTCTCCATAGTGGTTGGACCAGTTTGCACTCCCACCAACAGTGCACAAGAGTTCCTTTTTCTCCACATCCTCGCCAACATTTGTTGTTGCTAGTTTTTTTAATATGTGCCATTCTCACTGGTGTGAGATGGTATCTCATGGTAGTTTTGATTTGCATTTCCCTGATTACAAGTGATGTTGAACATTTTTTCATATGTCTGTTGGCCATTTGCATTTCCTCTTCAGAGAAGTTTCTTTTTAGCTCTTCTGCCCATTTTTTGACTGGATTATTTTCTTTGTTGTTGCTGAGTCTCATCAGCTCTTTGCAGATTTTTGTGATCAGTCCTTTATCATTAGTGTTGGGTGCAAAAATGTTCTCCCAGTTGGTGGGGTTTCTCTTTGTTTTTGTTATTGTCTCTTTTGCTGTGCAGAAGCTCTTTAATTTGATGTAGTCCCAGCTGTTTATAGCCAAAGCTCTACTGAAAAAAAAAGAAGGAAATGGAGGCATCACACTCCCAGACTTCAAACTATACTACAAAGCCATAATCATCAAAACTGCATGGTATTGGAACAAGAACAGACATACAGACCAATGGAATCGAATAGAAAATCCAGAAATAAACCCACAGATTTATGGTCAACTAATCTTTGACAAAGGAGCAAAGACTATGCATTGGAGCAAAGAAAGTTTGTTCAATAAATGGTGCTGGGAAAACTGGGTCGCTACATGCAAAAGAATGAAGCTTGACCACTACCTCACACCATACACAAAAATCAACTCAAAATGGCATGTCCTTTCTATGAAGGCTCTGAGCCCTAATCGTCCAGATTCCATCAACTCCAATTTTCTGTCATTCTGGTATAACTTGTATGCGTGGGAATATGTTTTGGATATTTCCATTTTCTAAGTTAGATTTGATGATCTAACTGGTTTACTATTCCAATTCAAAATTTCCTTAAATTGCACTTGAATAACTGTATTGGGCTATATTTTCAATCTCAACAAAATTATGCTTTTAGTAGTATTTGTTTCCTGATGATGTCTATGAAAAACAAATGACCTTTGAAAATAATCATTAATCATATTTACTACACAAAGCCTTATTGAGCAAGTATAAGGTTGTTCTTAGTTAAAAAAACAAAACAAAACAGGTATAAAATTGGAAAACCCAAGTTTGATTTTCCTGGTATTCTTATATTGTAGGATAAATGTTATCTAAAGAACTGTGACTCCTACTACAAAATAATGCATTTTCTTGGAGACGTATCCTTGACTTTTACCTTTTAGCTCATCGAATACAATATTTCCACTTGAAATTCCTTAAGATGAAAACTTAAATTGAGGCATCTGGAAAGATTGTTCTAAAGTCCAAATCAAAAATGATATGATTAAATTATTGCAGAAATAGTCTCTTAATTCCCTGTATGGCAATTTAAAAGCTATGTTATTTTGTGGTTATCTAAGCACTTGCTTTTACCTTGGCTTTCTCTCTCTTTTTTTTTATTCCTTTAAAAAATACATGCTGGAAAGGAGTCATGTGCTTGGAAAATCATTCTTTCTCTAAGAACCTATCAAGTGTTCTTTTGTGTTATCCAGACAGCTCTGGAAATTCACCTTCTGCACAAAATTGTCCTTAATTCAATTCAATTCAATGAATATTACTGACCACTTGTCATTTTCCAGGTAGCATGCTGTGACTGCAAACACAAGGAAATATAATGTGTGTCACAGTCTGTCCAAATTGAGGGGAAAAAAAATAATAGTAACAACTTAGCTGGTTAATTCCTCCTATCACAATGCATTGTGTTGCCAGCTGCTCCCCATCTCCATGTTTTTAAGCTCTTATTTAACATCTTTTAAGTGTTCATCACCAGAGATACCAACAAATAAATGATGTTCCCACACTTATTGAAAGTAAGTTATCCTATTCACAAAAAATAATGAAAGATGAAATTAAAAAAAAAAAACACTTTTTAGGTCCCTGCTAGGCAGCACATACAGGAAATATGGCAGGATTTCAGAGGCAGGAGGGATGGGTGAGGACTAAGGCAGTTAGAACAGCAGAGCTTGAAGATCAAATTCTAGTTGAGTGTGACAAAAATTAGGAATTGATGAAGTCTTGACACAGAAAGAGTGTAGTAAGAGAAAGAGGTCTGTGAAGGTGTCTTGTATGAGACTACCATGGGGACGAAGGCTGAATTTCAGAGACAGGATTCAAGACTGGGAGAAGAGGTTTGATGCCCTTCTGGAGAAAACGTCGATGAGCCATTGAACTAAGGAATGAAAAGATCACCTGGTGTTTCGGGGTACCTGTCATCTCTTGACACAATGAGTTGCTACAATGACATCCATCTGTTCAGTATTCATCGAGCATGTTATATCTGCATTCTAAGCCGCTGGTGTAAAGGATACATTCCAAGAATATGTTTCTGAGCAAGGACATGGCAAGTAGAAATAAGTGGAATTTTGCTACTGATGGAGCCTGGCTCAAATCCTGGCTCCACCCATTCCCAGCTGGGTGATATTTGTTAACTTATATGACCTTTGAAATCTCACTTTCCTCTTCTATTAAGCAGGATGGTAGTGCAACAGCAGATTAAGCACCACCATCGAAGCAACCAGTACATTGCAAGGGAGGGAGTCCGTCTTCAGTAAGTTATTTCCTCATATGTAATGTGCTCTCAGGGAGCTCATTTCTGTATCTGCTCTCAGGTTCTGGAACTGTGCAGCCAGCCCCAGGTGGTGGAATCCTCACACTGGTTGGCAGATACTACAGATACCTCCTTGAAGCAACAAATGTTTAACATGATTTGCAAAGGCAGGAAAGGGTTGTGATCACACACTATCTCAACCTTTGGAATATAGAAAGTATCAGTACTTAATATCTTTTGGCTATTTTATCCTAAATATATATTTAGGATAATATATTATATAATATATAATATAATATATTAATATATAATATAATATATAATTATATAATATATTATATAAGATGTTTTTAAAGTGCGGCCATGGGAGTTGAATTGATTTAGCATCCACATCTCACTGGGAACTTCTGGGAGAGGGTCAGGAAATGTGTGGATCATGTCGGCCAAATAAGTGGCAGTAAGAGCTAAGCAATGTGAGAGAGCTTGAGAAAAGAGACCAAGACAAAGGAAAAAAAAAGAAAGCAGAATCCACCATCTGACATGGAAACTCTGTAAAACACTCAAGGAGAAGTGTTGGCACAGAAATGAGGAAAACCTCCCACAGTCGGGTGATAAAGGAAGTGGCTTCATTAACAGACGTTTAGTTTTGTGACTGCTTGTTTTAATCAAAAGCCTAACTCTGTATCACTGAGCCCCAAATAAAAGAGGGCTTAGTTTGAAGGCCTGAAGAATATGAAAAATGTGAAATTGCAAGAAGAATAAGGGTCTTCTTGCTAGAAAGAAGGGTCTGTGAACTTTTAAAACAGAGTAAAATTGGAAACAGTATATAGATGTCTCAAGCCACACTACATTCAGACATCTCGGTGGCATCACACGTGGCTAATTACCCTGAATTTCCTGCCGTACTGCTGCTGCTTCATTGAACCTCTGCACAGATGTAAGTGGACAGAGTGGCAGAAAGGATTCTAGGCAGGCAGCAGTATTTATTGAGCAATTACTAAGTTCTGGCTACCTGGCATAGTGCTTCATCTGCAGACGAGCATGAGCTGAATTGCATCCCTCTCCCCAAAAGATAAGCTGAAAAGCCCTAACTAACTCTTGGAACCTGTGAATGTGATCTTGTTAACAAGCCCCAAAATGTGGTCTCAGGGACCTTCTAAGAGAAAAAACTCCCCAGCGGGAGAAAACCCTGGGCAGGCAGAGGCAGGCGCTGGAGTGAAGACCCGTAAGGCTAAGAACACCAAGGCTGCCCAGCAGACCCCAGAAGCCAGAAGAAGAAGCAAGGATTGATTCCGCCCTGAGACGTGGGAGAGCATGGCCACACTGACCTCAATTTCAAGTTTCCAGCTTCCAGAACTGTGAGAGAAGAAGTGGTGGTCGATTTAAGTCCCCAGTTGGCGTTGCCTTGTTCCATCAGCCCTGGAACACGAACACGGACTCTGCTCTTCTAGAACCTGAATTATGTGATGGGGAGCTAGTAAGCATGCTAGCCATGACCACAGCACACACCTAGTAAGCATGCAAGCCATGACCACAGCACACACCTTCTTCCTGGTATTGACAGGTTTGCATGAATAGAAGAAGAGCAGAAGCACAGAGGGTACTTGTCCTGTTTGGATGGATTGTCCTGGAATGACTTTTCTGAGGAGCCAGACATGCAAAGGCCAGAAGCAAGAACTTTTCAAAACAAAGAACAAGCTCAAAGACCCAGCAACTTTGAAAGTGGGAAAAGCAGTTTGAATGGGATGGGGTGGGAAGGCCTGGCTGCATGGCCTGGAGAAGGAAAAAGGCAGTAAAGAACCAGGGAGGAGGCAGAGGTGCTTTTCCTTCAATAGAAGAAAGTAACGGGAAGGCATGAGCCCAGAGGCCTCATTTTAAAAATAAATGTGGGGAAAGCTTTAGAGCAGGGAATAATCAGTGAGAATTGGAAAGTCTATTCTGGAGTCATTGATTTCATAGCTGGGACTTGAGATGGAAACTGTTCTGTGGCCTGCTTCTCGCCCCCGATTCTCTCAGTTTGAGCTGAATTACAAACACCTCCCTGCCTGCCTGTCCCCACAGATTAAACAAAACCACTGAGGAACAGCCTCACACTTTAGATGGTTTTACTTTTATTTTATTCTATTTGGCTGTAGGATGTGTGTCCTCATGCCTTTTTTTTTGTTCTATTGCTGTTGGCTCTGGGTACAAACACCTTTATCAAGTATCCAGATCAAAGGCCTTGAGCAAATGCCATCTTTCCAGAATGCCCACAGCTAATGAAGATGTGGAGTCTCACAAATGCATAATCATTTGAATTAGGGACAAAGTGTGCAGTGTGGGGCCTCTGCTGCCTCCCTCATGCCTCTTCTCTGTCCTTCTCCTCCAAGGTCAAGAATGCATGTGGCTCTCATAACCACGCCGAGTGTAAGCCACAGGAGAGAGGATTTTCTTGACTCATCTAAGCCTCAGTTAAATGTGTATCTGTATGATGTTGTATTGCCAGATTTCTCTTAGGTTTGCTATGGATAGGAAGATCCAAGTCATTGCAAACTAGGTTGGCCACATGGAAAGTTGAGGAACCGTAATCCCAGAAGACAGCCCCCATCCTTAACCTTTATTTTCTCAGTTCATTCCAGTCTTCTTCATTGCAGAATAACAATAGCTACTTAAAACACCGAACCTTTATTGAATTATTTCCATGAACCATTCACTATTCTCAGTGCTCTAAATAATTCATTTGCTAATTACAACTACCCTCTGAGATCGGTGCTATTATTATTATTAACATTTGACAGGTGGGAGAAGAGAAACAGAGAGTTTAGGTAATTTGCCTGTGATGGTTAATTTATTATGTCAACTGGACTGAGTTATATGGTGTTTAGGTACATGGTTAAATATAATTTTGTAGTCTCCTGTGAGGGTGTTTTGGGGTGGGATTAACATTTAAATGGGTGGACTTTGAGTAAGCAGATTGCCTGCCAAATTGCAAGTGGCCCTCATCCAGTCAAAGGCATAAATAGAATAAAGACTGACCTCTTATGAGCAAGAGGGAGTTCTACCAGCAAAAGGCCTCCAGGCAAGGTTCTATACTATTTTTCCACTGTGCAGTGTAGATTGACCAGCCTCCGTAAACACTTCAGCTGATTCCTTAAAATAAATCTCTTCCAAATAGATATACACATCCTATTGGGTGGTTCTCTGGAGAACCCTGACTAAAAATTGCCCAAGATCACACAGCTAGGAAGTAAGATTTTTTTTTTTTTTAGATTTAAAATCAAATTTTATTTTTTTTTAATATTAAATTTTATTTTTATATTCCCCCATACAATTGCAAACGCCCCATTCTGACCCCAATCCTTCCCCTCCCGCCCCCCACCCCCCAAAAAGTGTCTCTGGTTCATAGTTTTTTGTTGATTTTGATTTTCACTTTCTTATATTCATTTTCCTGGTCCCTTATTTAAGTTTTCTAGATTCCTGCTATGAGTGAGACCATCCGGTATTTTTAGGAAGTAAGATTTTAACCAGACTGCGTGACACACTCACACACACACTCACATGCACACGTCCTTGGTTTGTGATCATTGCCCCAATTGTCTGAGAATCTACTCTTCACCTGTGTGTGGCCTCAGAGCATTCCCCATTCTCTAGCTAAGGATTTGCCTCAGATTCAAGGCTTCTTCCTGGAACAAATGAGGGTACAAAGTGGTTAGAAGTGGTTCCTTCTGTCAGTACCAGAAAAGGATCACGGATTCCACCTCCCAAGAGCTCCTCAGCTGTGCTGCTCCTCTCTCCCTAAAGTTTTCCATCAGTTAGAGGCCTCTCCACAGCCTGCCAATAAATCTCCTTCTCTCTTAAGCTTCCTCAGAATCCCTATTCTTCTGTCACTGTGGTTGCCGGCACCTTTGTTATTGCTAGCAGAGATGTATCTGTTATTGTCTTCTCCTGTATCAATATCAACTCTTGATTCAACTCTTGTATTGGTTGGGTTTCAACTCTTGTATCAATATGCAGGTATATCCCTGGGATAAACTGCCATTAAACCAGCAAGTACTGGTCCATTGTATATATTCTTGTGTAGTTTTGATAGATTTCTCCCTGTCAAAAGCTTGTACTGTTTGTACACCACTCAAATCTACAGGAGAGGACCTCTTCCCCCACAGCTTTGTCAAGTTGAATTGTCAAATTTTTCGATCTTTTAGCAAAAGTATATTGAATTAAACTTGCTTAATTGAATGCCAAATGTAAAAAAAATTATCTCATTTTAATTTTGCATCTCTCACTTCAAATTTGCCTGTTTATTTTTAATTTGCATCATTCACTATGAGTTAGGTTGAAGTCTCCTTTCATATTTTAAGTATTATTTGCAATTCTCTTTTGTTACTCTGTCCATTTGATCATTTTTTACCGGACACTTATTTGGGTTTTTCCTTTGAATTTCTAGGAGTGCGTCGCATATTAGGATACTAGTTCATTGTGGATTACAAATAATATTTTTCCAATTTCGCCTTTATTTATTGACTTGACTTACAGTGCTTGCTTCTTGTGTGTTTGTTTTCCTAAGAAATATTGTTTCTTTTCACATATTCTGAAACTTTGTGATGATGAATTTTGGTGTTTATCTATTTTCATTAATTTTATTGGCACTTGAAGAAAATGAGTGTCCCTTAATACCAAGAAATGTGCTTGTATTTTATGTTTAAGGTTCTCATTTTCTTTGTTTTCTCTGTTGTCTTTTTTGAAATACTTGTTGCCGCCGATATTTGTGGTGAGAGAATAGAGGAGGAAACTAACAATGCAGCAGGGATGCTCACCAAGACCAGTGCTCCTTAAACTAACATTGAAATAATCCCCTTGTTTTCACCCCTACATTTTTTTTCAATTTTGTTTCTTTTTTTTTCTTTTTTTTTAAGATTTATTTTATTTATATAAGAGCCGGGGTATGGGCCAGATGCACGGGAGGGTGAGAGGATTCACCAGAGACAGAGTGGGGAACAGAACAGGCAGACTGACAAAATACACTGCTGAGGGGAGCAGCGGGTGAGACAGGAGAGGTCTGCTCACCATGTGGGCTGCTCTGAGGCCAGCGGGGATCAAACCAGCACTGCAGAGGCTGCAGACAGCTTCACAACGCTGAGCTCAACCATCTGTGCCACCAGGGAGGCCTTCCCCTACATTTTATGGCCTCTGCACCTCATATTTCTGAGTCATTTCAGCATTCTGCTGGGCAAATCGACTTACTGCCATTCAGTGTCTCTCTCTGTGGACACTTAGGTTTGACCTCAGTACATCCTACCTACCATGTCCTTTACACCGTAGTCACCATCATCAATTCTCTCTGTTCACATGCTGTGAATTGGGGTTCATAGATGTCTCCAAGGTTCATAGACTATGGAGTTTTGATTTCCCTTGCTTGTTCTCTTCATCATTCCTAAGTGAGTTTCAACAGGAAAAGGGAGAAGCAGGGATTCTCATTCATTAAGCCATATTTTCCCTTTTGGCCAATACGATTAATGCTTAAACCAAGATCCATCCATGAAATGAAAAGAAATGTCATAGGTGTGTTCTGCATGTCTTATTTAAGATATTATCCAGCTCTACAAAATTATATCAACTCTGGAACAATTTCCTTTTATAAGAAATCAGTTTTAATCTGTTATTAATATTCAAAACTCTTAAGCAAACTTGTAAAAAAAAATGGTAGCGGCAGATCTTATTCAAAAGCTCATTTTCTCAAAGGAAAGTTGTTTCAATCATGTTACAATCTTTTACAATTGGACATGGAAAAATGGCCAATGCTCCCAAAGAGTGAGGATTTAATTGTAGTACAACAGCACTGAAGTAAGAAATTAAGTTGCAGGTACATTACAGAAATTTATCTCATTGCCATTGATAGATAAAAGAAAAAAAAAGATTTTTCTCTTAGAGTTTAGCAATCTTGATCATAATTTTCTTTTTGGACACAAATAGTTTGTCACAAGGAACTTATATCTACCTTGTTATTAGTCTCATGCATAGTAACTTATATGAATATCTAACATGCTTCATTGGAGTGGATATAAAAATTAAAACTAAGCTCCATAAACCACAAAATTAGGAGCAATAATCACTAATATGTGGCCTCATTGTTGCTTCTTATACAAACTGCCTTCAGCTGTAAAATTAATACTGCACATCTAAACTTGGCTTTTCTCCAGGTTTACTTCTCAGTTCCATTAATAAAGACAATACTATCAGTCCTATTTGGAATTGTTTGGAAGATGACAACAGAGACACTTCTGGGATTGGACAGAATATTTTACATCAATTTCCAGACACCACTAATAAGTAATTTACTTTGCTTAGGGGTGCATACACCGAAACTTAATTACTCATTGGCACAAAGCATAAAATAAGTAGTCCATTAAGAGGTTTGATTCAGGTAACTTCAGAACTTAACACATACATTAATCAATTCACCCTCCTCTAATAGATTTTACATTACTTAACAAACTGTAAGGTTTATTCATCCATTAACATTGATGGGCTGAACATGCATAATTCCCTTAAGCATTTATAGGAGTTGTCTAGGGTAATCCCCCACACTGGCAGTGAGAGTAATAGGCCTTAATGCATGCCAAACTCTAAAAATTTATATGAGCATTTAATTTGCAATATCCCTCCTAGTTCATCAGGTTGTCCCACCTGCTTTCAGTAAGAGACCTTATGACTAAAGTAGATGGATGTGATAGATAAAGGTGAGAAAGCTTGGAAAATGCACAGGAATGAGGTTTCAAAGCAACATTTCCCAGTTTAAAGAAGGAGGGACTTAGAACAGAGTAATTTGTTCTGTGCAATTTGAACACTTCTTGACGAGCACATCCACATTTGGGGGGAGGCCAAAGGGCAGGAAGGAAGCTTCTGCTGAAGTTAAGAGTTTTTGATGGCTGCTGACTGCACCGATGTTTACATTCTGAACTGGTCTGTGGGCTGGAATTGCATTGGAATGGAAAACTGGAGAGTTGAGTAGAGTCGTGAAAACAGGTAATATGTTTAAAAAGAGTGAGTGGTGGAGTCTTGACCCAAGGACCCCACCACACAGGAAAGGAGTAAGATGTTTTCCACTAATCATTTTTTTTTTTTTTTTTTTTTTTGCAAAAGAGACATAATAGTCTAATACCACCAACTAAAAAGTATCAACTGGAAATTCTAGCTCCTAATTTATACTTTTTGTTGTTTCCTGGCAATTCTTGTAACAGTGGTAATACCCATATGTTAGGGATTAGATTTGAGTAGATTTGGGGGAAGACAGATGTTTTGATATCTCATCTAACTCCTGATTCCTAACAATGACAAAGCATCTTGAGTGTGGGGTGGACAGGAAGGTAATAAGAAAAGTAGAAACTTTGCTAGAAACCATCTGATAAGATACAGACAAGCAGCAACATCCAGCAATTGGCCTAGTGGTCAAAACCTCAGCAAAACTTGTAACAGTAAGCAAGAGAGGGTTTAAAAATAACATTTATGGTCAGAGCCAGAGCTGTCAGATCTGCTAGAAGAAAGGGCAACTAAATCTGGATAGACATCTCTATCTGGAAGGGACAGCCTTGGGGGAAAAGGGAGCGTGGGGGTTTCGGTCCTTTTGTAGAACGTGGTCTGCTCATGCTGAAAGTCACTGCAAATGACTTTAATTATAGTGAAAGACTGCACCCGCTTTGGACATGGATTTAAGATCAGCCAAGATTTTCACTTACATTGGGCACATAATGTATTTGCTATTTGCTCTCTGAAATGGACAAATTTGAGGTCACCTCAACTCCTAAACCACCCAAACATTGGGAAAGCTAATTATCTTATCTACTGCATAACAGCGCCCTCAACCTTCAGTAGCAGAAATTTACTTGTAAAGATCAGAACGGTCCAACGCGTACATGTCATGTACACACACGTGTATGTGTCTGTGTATACTTTTGTGCAGATTATTACACATATCCTATGCAGTCTAGCCTCAGGAAATAGAGATAACTATTAACTTTCCTACAAAAAAATAACACTTTAGGAAGTTAATACAGTTAGAAAATATTTTTGAGGAAAATTAATCTGATTTCTTTTTTCAAATTGCTGTTATAGTTTAATCTATTATCTTCCTCACTCTGTATTTATATATTCTCTATATAATAAATAGAAATAAATACTTGTATTTATAATAAATACATATATTTTTTCCCAAATCTCCCAAAGACCTGTCTGTGCCACTCCATCCCTGGAAACAATTTAAAAATAATAAATATAAATCAAATAATCCTTTCATTGATGATAAATATGATATATAATAATAAATTTTTTAGAAGTGAAATGACAAGATTGGAAATTTAAAAAGAATTCACCCCCTCATCTGCTTGCTAACAGATATTTGAAAATGTACAAATGACAAAAATAAGTTTCTCTCAGACACAAACTAATTAAATTCTTAAGTAGTTGAATTCCATGTTAGACTTAAGTGAGGGCATTTTAGACTCATATATAAATATCTCTAATTATATACTAATATTATAAGTTTATATATCACAGTATATTTTTGAAATATTTTCAAATATATTACCCTCTTTGATCCTCAGAACAACCCCATTACCCAGGTAGGAAAAACATCATCTCTCTAATTGCACCATTGAGGAAACAGAGGTCAGAGAGGTTAACTAATTTGCTGGAGATTACAAAGTAAGTCTGTGGAAAGAATTTGTAGAATAATTAATGTCTCATGAGTCTCTACTTTGTAAATGTGAATGTCACTCTCCTATTAATATAGAAACCTTGTGTTCCGAAACTGGTATATTCATGCACAATACATTTATTCTCCTGGGGAGATAATTTTTATTCATCTGGTATATTTTCACTTGCTCATCTTACTTGATTTATATTTGTGAGGGAGGCATTATTTCCATTTGATAGTTAGAGAAACAGGCGAGAAGTTAAATGTTTTGCCAAGATCCTGCAAGTACATCACCGTATTTACTGATTTTTTTAAGGTTTTTTTTTTTTTTTAAATAAAAAGACTGTGTAGATAAATAATTATCAAAACTAAGCTATTGTCACTGAAGTTAATGATCTGGGTTTCCTCACATCCTACTGTTCTGTCATATTTTATGTTTCCTTCATTCTTTTAACTTGTTACCTCATGAGCTGATAGTAGCTGCCATGGCTCCAGCAATCATGACCACATCTGAAGGCAGAAAACAGAGAAAGGGTGGAGAATGAGACTGGCAGGAGATTCAAAGATTAGAACTTTCTCCTACAGATCAGAGAGAAAATAAATGTTTCCTAGGAACTTCCCAAAGATTCTCTTATATCTCTGTCCAGAAAAACATCTCAAGATAACCATCTCCTAGTTCATCAGAAGATGATTAAAAAAGAGATGTGATGTGAAAGTATCCCTTTTTCAGTCCCCAATTTCATATTGGCCGATAAGCAAGGGAGATGAGGATGGTGTCTGTTTTGGCATTTATTTCTTCTTTTTCTCATCCCTTGTATTTGACCTGCATTATTTCCTTCTAAGATACACTTTTGCCGTTCACTAAAGATGTCATTTCCCCACAGTATCTTAGATATTTTGCTAAAACCCTCCCTTCATGAAAGAATCCAGAACTCCCTCTCAGTGAGGTCCTACCTGGCCTACTAACGGCAGTTGGTCCCGGGCTTTATTCGAAGACACTTCACAGAAAACTGAGAGGTGCTCATTAAAATTAAATTCTGACAATATGCAGAAGTTCATCTTATAGAGGACCTTATAAGGATTGTGTGAGAGAGAGAGACCTTAGAGCTCCACAAGGAACCCAATGCTGCCGTTGTCCATTCCAGTTAACCGTGGACCTAGGTCACCATGGAGCTCACACCGTAGGAGCACTGAGGACAAAGCTTTTGGCGCTGAAGTCTACATGGTAGTCTGACACCCCAAAATAGAAAATAGTCAAAAATGTTTTCCAATTTGGGGACCCTTTTTCTCCCAAGTTGATCTGATTGTGAGAGTGATTTCCTTGCAATCAGAGTTGGAACAGACTATAAATGTCTCTGCACCATATCACATTCTTACATAAGAGAAAGAGAGTAGCGAGGCTATAGTACACAGTATAAAAGAAGGCATTTCCACATTTCTAGAATAATAAACAGTGGATATTTGCCAAAGCACTTACAAGTCAATAGACCTCTTCAATTTCATCATTCAATCAACGTTTATTTGGGGCCTTCTATCTGCCAGGCACTGATGCACAATTGAATAATCCCAGCACTCAGAAAGTTTCATCTGGTATCAGAGATAGATACATATATAAAAAATTCACTTGTTCAACTTTCACAATGACCTTTGACTCTGAGAATCGATATGATGCTAATTGGATGATCTGAAAGAAAGCCGAGACTATGGGATCTTTGTGTCTCCTGTAGCAGTGGAAAAGGCTGTCTTCTGAAGTCTCACAAACCCAGTATATCTTGGAGAACATATAACAACCTCTTTTTGGGCAATTGTCTTCAAATGGATGCTTGCTCTTTTCAAATGCACCCCAACCACTCCATTATCTCACAATACCCAGAGCTAGGAATAAATATCACTTAGCTTCAGATGGGAAGTTCAAATGCTAATCTAGGAAGAAATAGCTTATATACCAAGAGAGCTGCGAGATTTTGTCCATTTATAGTGTTATTTTATTAATGTTGGCATAAAGCCATAAAACATGTATGGGAATATATTTTAAGGGAATTAAACATAGGAGGACAGAATACTTATTGATCAAATATATTGATATGTGAGCGCTTACTAGAGCTTCCAAATTTAAACTGTTGACCTATGTTGCTCACTGGTGGTGCCAGTTTTTTGGTAGGTTGAC
This sequence comes from Talpa occidentalis, assembly GCF_014898055.3. Classification (NCBI taxonomy): domain Eukaryota; kingdom Metazoa; phylum Chordata; class Mammalia; order Eulipotyphla; family Talpidae; genus Talpa; species Talpa occidentalis. The sequence continues at coordinate 8,080,693 of NW_023601322.1, forward strand.
TACAATATGGAGTTGGCAGTGGATTAAACTTAATGATGTTGAGATCCCAGATTATCATTGGCATAATAGAGAGAAACGAAACCAAGTATTTAGGAGATAGAAATTCAGGAATGGGGGGCCTCCCCGGTGGTGCAGCGGGTTGAGTGCCATGCTGTGAAGCTGTCCGCAACCTCTGCAGGGCGGGTTTGACTCCCAGCTGGCCAGGGAGAAACCCACATGGCACAGCAGGCCTCTCCTGCCTCACCCACTGCTCCCCTCAGCAGCGTCTCCAGTCTGTCTGCCTGCTCTGCTCTCTGCTCTGACTCTGGTGAATTCTCTCACCCTCCTGCACCTCTGACTGTACCCCAGTTCTTATATAAATAAATAAACCTTAAAAAAAAAAAGAAATGCAGGAGTGGACAGATCATAGCAAATCACCCCCACCTTCATGCCTACACACACACACATTCTTCCTAGAGGAACCAAACTGCATTTTATTTATTAATTCATTGAGGACTATCTTAGCGAAGGTTTCTCCACAAAGGCCCATGCCCAGGCCCTCTGCAAGCAGACATGATAGTGGGGACCATCATGGACTAAGAGTCACCCCACCAGTGAGCCTCATTCCCTAAATAATAGAAACTGGATGGTATGAATATCCAATGACATGATGAGGGCCCCAGAAGTGAAATAATATTCATAGTATTTTTAACATATGGGAATCTTTGATGGTAACTAAATTGGTTGGTGTCCAGTTATGAAGCAGATGAAGCGTACTCCAATCCTGACCCTAAGACAGTTCTGGTGACCATGAACCTGAATAAGTAAACATTGACTGGATGATAATCTGAACTACTACACAGGGAAAAGAATGAGAAGAGAGGTCACATGTTAGATGAAAAACATCACTGAATTCCGGCTCAGGAAACCTACACGTTCATTTCAGGTTTGCCACCTGTTGCTGGTATTACCTTAGACAAGTCACTTGGCTTTTCATGCCTTCGATGTTTGCCTTGTAAGTTGGATTTAACAGGGTGCTCCCTTGCTCTAATGATTTTGTTTTATATGTCTACGTGCAAAATTAAATGCTGCCCCTCCTGGGGCCTTTTACCCACACATTCAATGACCCCTTCTTAGAAGACACCTAATCATTCAGTGTCGTGGTGATATGTTTGGACCGATCCCTAGCAACCCTCTTGTCCTCTCCAAGTGCTTGATGATCACATCCAGGTCGATACTTTTCTACCATCTTAATCTCAGGTGTGTGCCTGTGGTGGTTTGTTCTTTCCATAAATCTCATCCTGACTCCTGAAAGCTCACTGTTGGTGACTTCCTGTGAGCGAATTTGCTTCATGGGTAACCCTTGTTCATCATGTCTGTCCCTCCTCCCCAGGCCCCTCTCCTCCCTGTTCCCCTTGAAATTGCAGTGACCTGTGTCTTCTCTGTCTAGAATTTCCATTTGGTATCTAAATCTTTGCTCCTAACACCATAACAGTATGTTCTACTAGCATTACACAGGTTAGTATTATAATAATTTACACTTTTGCCCTGCTTTCAAATGATGTATGGAGTATTTCCTGAATGAACAGTGACTGTAATTGCTGAGGATATTGAGCTTTATCAGCCAATTACTGAGCACAGATGATTGCTTTCAAGTATTCCTCGCAGCATACTTGAAATAAAAAGCAACTGGCCCAGTTATGTCAGTGAATTTCATTGCTTCCACCCATGGGCTTGAGGGGGAGAGGAGGCAAAAAGCCTTTGCACTAGAGAAGATAAATTCAGCACGAATAGTCTTTGCTTTCCAATTCCTATTCCCCATGACCAGTTTCCTCACAGAACCTCCAGCGCTGGTGTTTTCTGCTCTTTTATAATCCATTTCTTTAATGGCAATGTCAGGCAAAGGTCTTAGTAAGGAGGCCTTTGCTTGTGCTTTTTAAAAGGGTGAAAACAACAAAGATTTCCAGAGGAAAAAGAAAATATTCTCATTTCTATCCCTTTTGGATTTTAAATTGTGTTTCCTTCTCTTGGTTCCTATGCTTAGGATAATCTAGATGTGTTTCCTCCCCCATTTACCATCTATTCTTGACAGTTGAATTATTTTTCATGGTTTGCTATAGTGTATCTTCAAGTATTGTTGATGTCGCTTAATCATTCATCTGTAGTCTGGTTGCAAGTACTACAAGCAGAGTGGTTGCAATCAGTAGATCTTACATTTTTTTTAACTTCCTCGCTATGCATCGTGCTCACTCAGCTTATCATCTGATCTTAAAACTTCCTGCAAAACCTGAAACTAGAGGATGTGATGACAGGATGAGGAACAAAGATGTGCTTAACAAGGAGTTTATAAACCAAACTCCAACAATGTAAAAGCTGAGTATTATAAGGGAAACTATATATACATACTTTAAGCAGGAGATGGTCAAATATCCAGAAGGTTGATCTATAAATGAACTAAATTCATAGGATGTGTAATAAGATGGAGAAAATGTATTTATCAGGAACTCTTTAAGGAACATAACTGTGTTTTGGATATATCATGGCACAAGAAAATCATCCCCTACCCCTTTGGGTTCTTCTAGACTAGTAAATAAGCAAACAAACATCAGACAGATGGATAAGGGGTGAGGGGAGAGCCAAAAAGAAGTTTAGCAATGGATGTGATCCTTCTGTATATATGAGGGGATGCAGCATCTCTGAGTAACATACCACATGATTATTCCAATTTCCGTCTTAAATAGCTTAGCAAAAACAAGGGAGGGTGGGCGAGAGGAAGGGAATGTCAACTAGGAAATTTACCAAGGAGGGCTCAGGAGTCAAAATTATGCATATTTAATTTCTACCTTCTCCAAGAGGAGAGAAAAAGATTGGGACTTCTGGGAGATGCCCTTACGGAGAAAAGTTCACATCCAAATATTCTTTTCGAAGGCCACCTCCACCCAGTCTTCAGAATCCCTCCCATGAAATCAGTCTTTTACCTAAAAGACATATTTTGGGGTGGCAGGTGTTTTTTCCTTACAGAAGGAATGTTCTGGTAGGCACTTGGGGTGAAGGTGAAATCCTTAAGAAATAGACTCAACTTACAAAAATTGCAGTTAGTAAACGATCTTATCAAGAGGGTAGGAAGTTAATTCAGGAATACCCATTCCAAACAACAGTGCAAGACTTTTAGACAGAGACAAACAGCTGATAAAATAAAAGAAAGTGCTCTCCCAGAAGACCCCCTACTCCTTTTCAGTCTGCCCCAACTGTATTACAAATCTTCAAAATATATATTTTGAAAAATACTTCAAGTAGGAACAACTTATTGCCCCACTGTTAGAGAAACAATAAGGAGGAAACCGAGGGTGTGACTGAGGCCCCGATGCTGTTGGGCTTATACTCTCTCCCTCCTTCCCTGTCTCCCTGCTGATTCGGTCTCAGGAGGCTTGGCTTATAACCAGACACACAAGTGCTGTTACAGGCCAGGGAGAGAGGCACCCCAGAACCTCCCCTTTTCCTGGGCACCCCCCTGTTACAGCACCCAGATCCCTTGTTTTTATGGCTATGACTTGCACTGGGAAGTGCTGGAAGGGAACTTGGAGACCTGCAGAAAAGGGAGATGCAGAGACACTTGGGAGAGGTACTTGGAAAAGAACCTCTTGGGACTTTGGGTACCAAGTACTTGGGTGCTAGACGCACGTGGGCTGCTTGCTCCTGACCTTTGGCAGAAACAATGGCAGCCATTAACTCGGTGTGGTATATTTCCAATTCTGAGTCCAAGCCCACATCTCTGACCCCTTTCTTGTGCTTTCTCTCCAGAAGCTATCTTAGACTGTGGCGGGCTTTCAGGCTTCACTGGCCCCACTTAAAGCTAAGCCTGTCTAGCTGGGTATTTGCTCACACAAAGGGAGGGGTAATTTTCAGAGTTTGTTGTTATTTTCAAATCTGCTCTTTTCTCTCTTTCTCTCTGCGCACCAATTCTATTAAAAATCTCACTCTAAGAGTCTGTTTCTTATGCCTTTGTGCATGTGAGTGGACAAATCCCTTTTAAAGCACATACCCCTTAACAGTTTGGGGTCCCTGGGTATCCCGCAGTTGCACACAAACACCACCATACTCTTTTTTTTGGTCTAGCCTTAGTTTTTAAAACATTATAACCTCACGTTAGCTTCTGATGTTTGAAGAAAAATCTACATCGCAAACAAAGGTGAGTAGGAAAAACAGTTCAACTTTAAAAGAATATTTAAAGGGATAAGTAAGAAACACCTAATGGGGACTTTTTTAACAATCTGTGCACACACAAACACACACCTGCATATTCCATTAATGAACAAACCTCCCATGGTCTCTTTGAAACCTCTTAAAAGAGTTAAATAACTAGCTGTTCCTACATATTCTCCTCCCTTTTGCTTCACGGCCAACCCACCTAAGTGGCTTCCATCCCATTAATCTTTTGAAACTCCCCAGGAAACAGCATCCACTTGACTCTAAATGGTCAAATGCAAAGGACATTTCTTGATCATGGGGTGCCCCCTTAGCAGTTTCTCAGGGTCTACTGGATTATTAAGGAATATGCAGACATTTGTAAATTCAAGTCAAATTTATTAACATTCTTGTCTGCTTTTGCTGGTATGATAAAAGGAATTTAGAGAGAACCCAAAGGTTCAAACAAGGAACGCTTAATGTGACTCACACAGTAATAGAGGGGTGGAAAATACCCTGAACCACAAACTCATAAATTCAAGAATCCACAGATGCCAATTTCAGAATCAAATAAACTTTGCCTGAGTTGGACAATGGATCCATATTCTTTGTTTCAAGACATGACCTTCACCTCAAAATCTGCCAAACAAATGAATACCCTCATAACTGGAATTATGGGGTGTGTGTGTGTGTTAGCACCCCACAAAATGTCTGGCACATAGTAGGCTTTCAACTTTTTTTAAGGAACTGAATTCATTTTTGACGTTCAGGAAATGGTGTAACAAGGTTGAAATTCCAGATGGCATGGGCTAAAAGCCCAAATAAAGATACAAAAAGTACTTAATTTCCTAAAATGTTGCAGAAAGTATAAAACTCCTCTATTTCTCATGGCTTGAAATAAAACTGAGAGGCTGCGTGTGTATTCGGCTAACAGCAAATGTGACCCTTTGGTAGGAGAAAACTAAGAGCCCCCCAGAGTCAATTTTGAACATATTTCTGTGGCCTTGCTCACACGCTTTTGACAGATTGACCGCACGGCCTTGTCACTCAACCATGGTTGGCCATTCGAGTGATAATTTAGGCAATAATCAAAAAGCATGGGGAAGGATCTCCATGACATTCTCCATTGCCTCAGAAGTGAGGCCACAGCTAATTAGAAGAGACAACACCCAGGCTGGCGGATTCTGAGTGCTCGCCTGGGGCAGACAAGGGAAAAATGAGTTTATTTCCTAATGCAGCTAAGTCTTACCTTTACAGGCATAAACCAAAGAGGAATAGAAAATAAATGGCACATAATTTTGCATTTTTATAATAAGTTTGAAACTAAACACTAGGAAACCTTGTCAGCCCCTGCTAAGCTGATTCCAATTAAGGCTTCTGGCAGTGTTCCAGCTGTTTTACTCCCGCAAATAGCACAGAGCATAACAAGGTTTATGAAGCATTCAAAAGTCAAATACCCTATTAACATAAACATGTAGTGAAATCAACTCTTCTACCAATTTTCAGCTTGCTTTCTTTCTTTCATTTAGGGCGGGCTGATAGAAGGTGATGTTTGCTTCCTTTGTGTTTGCTAGAATGCAAAGCAAGATTTCTTTTCTGAACAGCACTGGACTAACCTCCTGCGCTGACTCACAAGGTCATTTCATTAGGATGCACCCCTTTTAATACTAATTTTGATAGCAAGGGCTGGTGCTTTTATTTTCTGGAACACTGCTGAATCTCAAACCAAGAAAAATAAAAGTCAGTGTTCTGATCTACCTGGAAATAGATTGGTTAACTTGGACTGCCATGGCCAAGATTTCATGTCAGAAAGGGTCGTTTTCTTAGCCATGGAAGTCAAATAAACCCCAAATTGAATGATGTAAGTAGGTAAAATATTTAAAGTGAAAGTAAAACAAGCCAACAATTGAGCCGATAAATTTTTGTAGAGATTGGGTTTAAGAAATAAAGAAGAAGGCAATTTTGTCAAAAGCCAGTATCCTTTTTGACAAGCCCCTTAAAAGGGGATAAGTTAAAATGTAACTGGGACAGGATAGGATGACTTGGATAGTATCCCAGATACATCTTCCTCTTATCGTCACTACAATTCAATATTTTAAAAGAGGAACCGAGGAAAAGTAACGTATGTTCTTCCTCCAGTGAGCTGTAGAATGGTCCTTTCTTAGAGAATGTGAAAATAGCTTTACCAGTGGGGGAAAAAAAGACATTTCATGTGTATTTTCATGTATGTGTTTATAAAATGAAGAGCCATGTGGGAGGTGACTGCTTAATATGTGTCACAGATGGTAATAAACAAAGTATTATCAGGTATTAATTCCTTTGTTTAAGAAAAATATAATGAAAGCACAATTCTGAATTTTTAATTCTCTGCTGCAACTTCTGCATTGAAATGCTAATATATTTCCATGAAAACAGCCTAATGAATACTCAAGGAAATACACAAGCGTAGCTTGTACATTTTGACTTCACCGTTTGGTATCCTTTTTAAAAGTCATGTAAGCAGAGGTATTTAAAGGCTTCCCCCTGCCCCAGTGTTTCTATATACTAGAAACTTTCTTTATATACTATATATTTCAGACTTAATTATATATCCTTTCTATAGCCTTAAAACTAATTTATTAAATAAATGTCTTTAACTCCTACTCTCTGGTGAGAGTATCACAAGCATAAAGGGCAACAGAGGGCTTCTGGGAACATACAGCTTGGTGAGAGAGGTGGATGCAAATCACTCCATAATGTGACAAATGCAACAGTAAAGTTATACGTGGCACAAAAGAAGAATAAAAATGTTGGAGAAAAGGCGTGCCAAGGACTGCAGCGGAGCTTTATGGCTAGACAGGCTGATGCTGCAGTCCTGGGTCAGCCTACACTCCCAGTGAGCCATTTACAAACCGCGTGGCTTGGCTGGGCTCCTGACCTCAGCTCTTTCATTGATAAAAGCAGAATGACAACACCTATCTCACCTGGTGCTATGAAGATTTAAGTATTTGTTACCTATGATGCACTCACAGTGCCCCGAGGTGGCCAGTAAACACACGTGGTTATCATTGCTGTCATGGCCGTGAACTCTACATAAATGGATTATTTGTGCTGAGTCTTATCGTAGGGGAAGGAAAAGGCAAAACATGGGCTGGAGGACCATTGAAGGAAGAAAACAAAAACTATAATATATAAAGGTCTAGAGCAAAAAAATTACATGACATACTTGGATTTTCGTAGCACCATAGGAGAGGGACAGTCATCACTGATGCCCAGATGTTGAAACAATGCTGGGATGTGACCATGTCTCTAAAAGCAAACCTGGAAAGGATGGACATCAAGGGAAAGGTTCTGAAGTTATTTTCATTAATAGATATATTCTTGGACAGGATGGACTCTTCCTAGGTCCAAACCAATAAATGTTAGTCATCTTAATAATGTAGTATAATGCAGTACATTTAAGTATTCAGATAAATTTCATTCTCTATGAATTCTTATAATCTGCATTTATCAAGAGGGTTATTTTGTGAGATATATCACCAAGGTACCTCTTGTTCATTCATTTTAACTTCTGTGTGGTATTCCTTTTCTTTTTTCTGATATACCATGATTTAATTATTCATTTTGGATGGACATTTGCTTTTATAAAGCTTCAAAAACCCATGTTTTTTGCAGTGACATCTTAAGTGTTATAATGTCCCGTATTACTCCCTTTTTGGATGTATGATTTACATTTCTGCCAGCAGTAAATGAGAGCTCACATAGGCCACATTCTAATCAATATCTATGCTGTCAATCTAGCTGTACCAACTGATGGTTATGAAATGGCTCCTCATTGCATTTGCCCAGTGTTACCTAGTGACATTGAACAACTTTTAAGGTATTTATTGTATCATGGTGTTTTTTTAATGCAAATCACCTTTGCATTCATATTCCTTTTTCATTTCCTTATTGAAATATGTTTATTTTCTTGAAAAAAATTGTATATTTTGCCTCCTAACCCTTGCTGGTGATATAAATTGGAAATGATTGTCTTTTCTTTTTGTATTTTATCATTTACTATACAGAGTTTTGTTGTTTATAATTTTAATGCTGCCCAAAATGTTAGCCTATTTGAGGATAAGTGTTTTCATGTATTGCTCATTTTTCATTTGCTCACGACATTTTTGTCTTATGTGAGTGTTTGTGTATCCATACTAAGACTTGATATAAAATATATTCCGCACTGCAGGTCCTGAACAAATGGAAAACCATCACACCACCATGGGTGGCTAAATGAAAGACTTTTGTGAAAAATCTAATTTTAATTGTTTCTATAATGGACTCATTTGAAAGATATTACAATATAAATGCATATGTTCTTAGTTTTTGCTTCACTTCATTGAAACTATATGCTAATAATAATCTTCATGTTACTTGTAAATAGAGTGGATTTTTTCTTTAATTTTTTTTTCAACTAAAGCAACGTACTATCAAAAGGTTCCATATAAACCATAGGCTTAATAGTTGTGCAGCTGTGGGGAGCTGCCATTCTCCTTACAGCCCAGTGCCTGTGCCAGTGCAGCTCCTGGGACCCAGCCAGCACTCAACAAATATATTTAATAAATGAATAAAACATCACATGGTAAATATTCCATCTCAAAGCCAACTATTTACATTCCTTGCTCCTGCATGCCTTTTTCCTACCTCTCAACTCAACAGCCAGAGAGTAGACTCAGCTGTGTCTACATCACATTTGGAGGCCCCACAATGCATTGCTGTCAAACCAGACTAAGATCCTCTTTGAACCCCAGACACTGCACTCCTCACATGATGCTGTTCCTCTCTTCGGACTGGGCTCTCTCCCTCGATTTCATATCTCCAAATCCACTTTCTATTTTCAAGTCCTAACTTAGAAGAGTGCCTTCTCTTAGTCATGCTTCCTTAACCACCAGCTCAGTGTCAGAGCACTCTCGAGCCCTAAGAGCATACTCAGTTGCTATTTCACGTGGCAGTCCTAGTTCCAAGTTATTGCCAAGTTCCTTGGTGACACTAACAAGGACATATCTTGGCTCTTCCTCCAGGCCCAGCCACAGCGCTGTGTCCAACAGAGGTACTCGCTGCTGGCCTGGGGAGCAACTCAGAGCATGATGGAAGCCTGATTTCCAGGGGCTCGCTACACCCAAGGTCTCAGAGGCACTGCTTTCTCTCATGACAGAGCCAGGTCGTGATTTTATTTACATGTGAAGTATTAGCTCTGTGCTATCGTTATAATAATTCTCTGACCCCATGGAGAGTTGGAAGCAAAGTTGAAAATTTAAAACATCCCTTCTATTGATCTCCTTGATGAAATTTCACATTTAGTTATGAGGCAGTGTGAGGCACAGTACCATTTTATTTGAACATTTATTTTGACCAGATTGCAAATTTTCTGTTAATTGAGTCTTGAATTGGCCAATGCGCCATTGTGGATTTGCTCCATAGCTCCTGCACATGGAGTTTATTAGACTTTTCGTCCGCATCTGCTCACTTAGCTTGCTTAATCTAGTAGTGTTTCCCTTACATACAGTGGCATGGGGGAAGGAGAACATGGAGTGTGAAAAAAATAGAACCTTAAAATATTCACAATTAAGTGATATCTATATCCAGTTCCTGTAGAAAATATAAAAGCAACTATGCTACATTTTTGGTGCACATTATTTCCCATATTTTTCATTACAAAAATAACACATAATTGAAAAAACTTAAGTAATGCAGATTAGTAAACAGAAAAAGGTTCCCTAGAATCCTATTACCCAGAGATAACAGCAATTGACATTCTGTTATATGTTCTTCCAAGCTTCACCCTTAACATATACAAACATAACTTTTTAAATGAATCCTATTCATAATTTTGGCCGAAATATTTTCAATTAATAGTTGGTTTTTCCCCACTGTAAACGTATTTCTAAGATTGTAAAGATATAACACATGTGTGCATTACATATGTTTCATATTTAATAGTTGAAGTATGCTTTACTGTGTGAACCCATGTACATATTTAGTAGAACAATCTTATATTGTAGGGAATCTAATTAGCTTTCAGTTTCTCAATTGGTTATACATTTTAATAATGAAATTTTTCATACAAATGTATTTATAAGTGTATAACCACTCCTGAGAAGAAATTCGAAGAGGAGGAATTACTAAGCCAAAGTATGATTATTTTTTTTATACAGTTTTGGTTTAATTTGCAAATTGTCCTCCAGAAAACTTACACCAATTTACACTCCTTGTCACACCGTCCCTTGCAAGTATTACATATTAGCTATTAGTTTTCGTGTTTGGAATCTAAGTGGGGGAAAAAGATGCCTTTCCTTTTTTTAATTTTTTTTATTACCTTCAATGATGTCTGAGGTTAACTGTTTCTTCATGTGTTTATAGGTTGACTTTATTTTCTCCCAGGTTGATAATCTTACTGATTTTCCAGAATGTTATATTTGTTCCAGGGATTAGTACACCTTTACCTTAAAGATTATTTTAATAAAATAGTTCATTCCTTGACTTAATTAAGGAATAGATCCCAAACATATTTTCCAGAAACATTCCAACAAGAAACCCTCCGCTGAATCCCCTCCACCCTCATTCCACTATTCTGTTGTATTCTTTGAGGGCACATAATGAGAACCATGTAACTTGTGTTATTTTCAAGATTAATAGACTCAGGGTGCAAGAGATGCAACATTCCGAGCATGAAGAATTATTAACTAGCAACAACGTTTTGAGAAATGTTCTTGCATTTCAAATGCTTCATTGCTTCTTTGAGTAGTGAGCACAGGAACTCACTGGGCGGCAATTATCCCCAAAGTGAACAGAGAGGAATGAAAAGAAAACATAAAATTATCTTATGAAAAGAAATACTGCATTGCATTTGAAAAATGATCTCTGTCTAGGAGATGCTCTCTTAATCTCGGCGACACTGCAAGGACCGTAAATGAACTGGATGATGAAATGAAGACTTAAAAAGCAAAGTAATTGTGTCCAATCTGGTGGTAGTTGGGGCTGGATTCTGAAGGGCTAATTCAACATGCAAAGCAGTTTCATGATAAATCTTATTTCATAAAAGACTGTAAAGCCCCAGAAATTATACATTGCACTTGGTTTTGGATGAAGATATGTGCATTCTTCTGGGAAGAAGTCTCTCGTTTTAAATCAGATTCTCAAAAGGAAAAAACATGCCGTTCCCTGCCATCACCCTAATATTTTTATGTTCTCCACTTTCTCTCTGGAATGATCTTATTTTTTATTTCTTTGTTTCTTTTTATGTGAAAATAATAATAATATTCTTCCTCAAACCCCAAGTCAAAGGTAACCTCGGTAATAAAACCATGAAATCATAAAATAATAATAAATAATAAAACCATAAAATCAGAGTGCAATGTACCTCTTCTGGGTAGAAACAGCACTTCTATCCAGCAATAAAGTCACATTAGAGTTGCTCAGTTTGCACGTTGGTCTCCACTAGCACAGTGAAGCCCCGGGCAGTATTTGGGTGCCATTATCTCTCCAACACCTCCCTAACTCTCTGTTTTGGGTTCTCTGTACTGGAAGTGCAGTGCCGTGAGCAACTGCAGTCAACGGGTACGCATGGCTGAGAGCGCAGGTAGGCAGGTGATTCTCTGTCATGCGATTGAAGTTTCTCTTTCTAGTTCCTTTCACTTTTCAGCAATCTGTACCCTTAACACATCCTCTGGCCGCATCCTGGTTTTTGAGCTTGTGCCTATAATTTCTCCCCAGACTCCATGCTGTCTCAAGGTAGAAATTCCGAGAAACCTCCAGGTGAGGTTCTCTGTTGTTCTTTATCATTCTTTGCCTCTGGTGGCCAGTGGAGTCCATTCTCTCAGGGAGAGCACACCAGACAGTGGAGCTGCAAGAGGGGACCAGCTGGATTTGAGGTATAAATACTGTGTCATTTGCAAATATTTATTCTGTGATTTCTGCCTCAATTAGCATTGATTCCAAGTTGGAACTCCCTTGAACATTTTGATATTGGAGTTCAAGCATTTATAGATGGTCAACTGAATTGTTTCTCCTGCAGTTCAGAAAGAGCCTATGATTTTCCTCTTGACTTGTTATTAAGTGAGGAACACAAAGTAAGCAAGACTTTTGGGGATTTAAATTGACATCTTGGAAATCATCTTGGATATAAATGAAATCCTTCATCAATGGTTAGATTGCATTAGTGTTACTTTGGGTGTCACCTGACCTGTGGTATGTCAGCGAGGAAAGCACTTTGGCTAACAAGGAAAACACTGGTACTTTATTGTACTTTTCTGTACAGTAGAGAAATATCACAGGAGGACATAAAGAGATCTTTAGCCCCCAGTGCTTTGTGTTGATCGTATTATTTTGTAGCAGATAGAGTGAAGGATTCAGAGTTTGCACAGTTTCAAGCTTCCATTTATTGCCTTGGTGATCTCAGGCCATTTCCTTGAGATTTCTCCCTCCTTAGTTTCCTCCTCTTGGCAGCAGGGGTTACTCCATCCCCTCAGAGCGTCATTTAGGAAGAGGATGTGTGAACAGGTGGTGTGGTTACAGAGAACAGAGAAGTGCTTCCACCACCAGGGAGCAGGACAATAGGGAACGTTTTGTCTCCAGTTGCACCCCAGTATTTCTCTCTGGGCTGATGAAGACCCTAAATATTGACAATAGAGTTCAAGAGGCAAAGTTATTTCCCAGTAATTTATCACTTTGGTGTGTAAAAGAAGTCTTAGTCAGGGAGACTTAACCTTTGACCTCACACCTGTGCTGCTTCTGAAACTGCATTTGCTCACAAAAGTGAACAGATCACAGTGGGGGTTCCTCCCTCTTTCCATCCCTCCCTCCCTAACTCCTTCCTGTTTATTCTGATAACTGGCCATCTGTGCTTGGTGTGCTGGAAGCTAATGAAAATATTGCATTCTGCCTCCCTTAAAATATTTATTTTGGTGTGAAATCTTGATCTTTCTTGTTTCATTTCTTTCCTTTTCTCGTCACTGGGCTGCCCTTGGCCACATTGTGCTTTAAGAAAATAAAAAGGCTTTGTTAGTCAGGCTGTATCTGTAACAGATGTCAGTTCAAACTGAGCACCCTAAAGAGAAGCAAACTACACCCTTGGCAGTCAGAAATGAATACATCCTGAATCCAACAAGACAAACATGTCCAAAGGGCTATTCTAACAGATTTGACTCCACATTGTAAAGTGCTTGAGTGAATGTGGCAATAAAGGGTCGATGTATATTTCAACACCCTAGGAGTTCATTTCTGTCAATCAATGGCTGGAATTTACTTTGAGGATATTACCTAAAGGTGTTTTTAAATCACTGGACATTTGGAAGACTGGTTTGAAACATGTATTTAAATGGAAGTGGAATGTTTTAAAAGCTTTCTAACCACTTGAAGCTGCTATTCAGAAAATAGCATTTCAGAGTAATATCACAATGCTGTTGGATTTTTACAGGGGAAGGCTGAAGCTGAGTGAGGTTGGATGAATTGTTCCACCAATGTACATGGTTAGGGAAACACATCACCAAACAGAAGCCAGGATTCATTAGCCCTGGCTGTGTTGTGTCCTGCCATTATGTGATTCTTGAGAGGGGAAGGAAAAGCATTAAGAAAAAGGGATACTCTCAAATTTTATTGTTTTTTAAAGATTCATTTATTTATACAAGAACTGGGGTACAGGTCAGAGGCACCGAAGGGTGAGAGAATTTACCAGAGACAGAGCGGGGAGCAGAACAGGCAGAAGGACCGAAATACACTGCTGAGGGGAGCAGCCGGTGAGACAGGAGAGGTCTGCCGCACCATGTGGGTAGCTCCCTGGCTGACCAGGAATCAAACCCATGCTGCAGAGGCTGCGGACAGCTTCACAGCGCTGTGCTCAACCCGCTGCACCACCAGGGGAGACCATCTCTCAAATTTTAAGAGGTTTCCAAAAATAAAAGAAAGCAGAAAATTAATTAGAGGTTAAGGAAACTTCTATTTTTAAGAGTTAGGAGTAGAACAGCAAATGGAAAAGGAAATGGAGGCTGTGTTTTTTTTTTTCCTTTGAATTTTTACTTTTACCATTAAAAAAATGAGCTTCAGAAAAAGAAAGCTAGAGACCAGATCTTGGTACCAGGCAGGAGGAGCAGAAATGCAAAGATTGCAGCAAAATAAAGTGAATAAACCATCCAGAATTTAGAAAACTGGATGTACTTTCAAATTTCAGCACTTACTCACTTTTTGACTGTGGGAGAAAGTCAAAATCTCTGAAAACTGTAGTTCATTCAGGCATAAAATAGGGAATATTTTAGTTTTATTTAGAATTTCAAATTTAATTCTTATAGTTTTATATTATACTGTTAGGTTTAGGAGTTTCGAATTCAACAAGTTGCTTTGTAAACTATAAAATGCTAAAGGTGATTTTGTTTGTTTTTTAAAATATTTATTTGTTTATACATACAAGAACTGGAGTATAGGCCAGAGGTGTGGGTGAGAGGATTCACCAGAGTGGGGAGCAGAACAGGTGGAGCTACTGAAATACACTGGGGAGGGGAGCAGCAGGAGAGACAGGAGAGGTCTGCTGCACCTTGGGTGTCACCTCCCCGGCCGGGGATCAAACTCATGCGTCAGTGGCTGGCGATAGCTTAATAGCACTGTGTCTTTAGCTCCTACGCCACCAGGGAGGCCCCAGCTAAGGGTATTTTAATGTTGCTGTTACTTTTGTAAATATGAAAGACCAGAAGACACCACTGTCAGGTTCAAGTACACGGGAAAGGTGATGTGGTGGCGGCTATGGGTTGAGTCTATCTACCATGTGCATAAATGACATAAGCCACTTCCAGGCTTTGTGCAAACTTAAACGCTGGCCTTTGTGTAGTTCCCCACTGCTGCTGCAACAAACATCACAAACTTCATGGCTTCAATGACACC
The DNA here is from genome assembly GCF_014898055.3 of Talpa occidentalis. Lineage (NCBI taxonomy): Eukaryota > Metazoa > Chordata > Mammalia > Eulipotyphla > Talpidae > Talpa > Talpa occidentalis. Next base: position 8,095,747 of record NW_023601322.1, read on the forward strand.
ATCACCCTGTCTCCATGACAGTCAGGAGCCCTGAAGTCAAATGTCAACGTGGCCACCTTCTTCATTGGAGACTTTGCGGGAGAAGCCATTTCCTGCTCTAGTTCTAGAAGTCACCCACATTCCTTGGATCCCGGTCTCAGCCTTGCACTCTGATCCCTGCTTCCATCATTTCATCATATCACCTCTCCTGAGTCGGACACATTAGCCTCCTTCTTTCCTTGTAAAGGCTGTTGGGATGATGATGGCCCCACTCAGAAAGCCCAGAATAATTTCCCCATCTCAGGATCCTTAACATTACCACAGCTGCAAAGCCTCTTAGCAGGAAATTAACATATCCCCAGGGATTAGGATGTGGACATCTTTTTGCGTGTGTGGGGTGGCAGAGGCTGCATCATTCTTCTATCACAGCATTATTAACTGCATTTTGAGATAAGGGAACTGAAGGTCAGAGTAGTGAGGTAATTTGACCAAGAGGTAAGGCAGGCATCCAGGAGCCCCATGACAGGCCTTGATAAGAACCAACTAATTAGGTATTAAATCTTAATAGCGAAGCAAACACTGCTCATTGCACAAACCTCCTACTCCAGCAAACTGCTCTGCCCTTGGGTACAAAGTGAATTAGGGGGAGAAACATCATGAACAAACCCAACCCAAGCCCACTGCAAAAATAAGTATTTCCAAGATTATATACTTCACACAGTGAGTGAATGGAAATTTCTGGATGATATATGTCCAGAGGAAACCTCTTTGCCATCCATGTAAAATAGAGAAAATGACATGGGCGTTCGTTTTTATGATTTTGGAGAACCTGGCCAATCCTAAGCCAATCCAGACACTGAGCACCACAGATCAAAGAAATCAGCCTGGTTCTCTTAAATATGTACCTGAAAGTGACAAAATCATGTTTTTATAATATTTGTGAGTAAACAGATAAAATATGTTTTGTTAATGCTATTAAGCTTGGCTAAAAGTGTGCCTATGTTTCCAGTTACAATTAACTAATTGGAAAATCTCTGTCTAGCTGGGTGATAATCTTTCCCTTAAAATAATTGTCATCACAGAAGAAAATAAGGCCATTTCCCCATTTCTGGGAGGGTGGGGTACAAATGTGACTCATCTGGTTGGATTGAGTGGGTCAGGAAAGGAAGAAACAGGAGAAAGTCACGTGCAAAATCAAGTCAGTTCTTCAATATTGATTCTCTATTCTAGCCCCGATAGGCTGATCCTTATCACACACACACACACACACACACATACAGAGTGCACAAAGCTACTAAAAAAATATTATGGATGTAAAAACATTGTGTTTTCTTGAGTGAGTAAACCCATTATTTGAAAAGTTTTTCTTTGAGACCTAATGGAATATTAATAAAAATCCAGTGAGAAGGCTCATTTCCAAAAAAACATATTTCTCTGTGCTCCTCTGTCCCCATGAATACCACAGAAATGGTGACGCAGGGATATTAAGGAGCCTGTTCACCAGAAGCTGAGATAATTCCCATGAGTGAGCTCCTTGTGTTTGCCAGCTAACTACTCCCAACTACTTGACAAGCTAGTCTCTCCAGAAAGAGAAAGCAGCTAAAGATTAAACCCTTTCCTGAAGGAACATGAATTATAATTAGGTGTTCACAATATTTACATAAGAGGAAAAAAGTCTCAAGGATATTTACAGAGTGCATTTTAAATACTATTATCTCAATTAAACCTTATGAAGAGGTATCTCCCAGATTAGATCCATGCTACCCATTTTATAATGAGAATAATAAGATTCTAAGTGGGAAAGTGACATGAACTGTATTCACACCCAGGCCATCTCTAATCCCTGCATTCTTTCCACTGTACCCCATGAATCATACAAGACATTGTGCCCACATTTCTGATGAGCAAACAGGAAGCCTCCATGGACAGATGTATTTTAATATGAATATTGAAAGAAGAAATTTAAAAGGTAGTCAGGTTTGGCAAAGAGCATGTGTAAAGTCATAGAGAAAAACTACTTCCCTGCTTATGCTATATATGCAATGTATAATACAGAGTTAATGTATATATGTTGTATACACTACTTGTCTAATGTGTATATATTATAGAATACATATCTAGTATTTATATAAACATACTTATATACATAGATATAAAACTTTTTAGCATCCTTTCATCAATGAGATTCAGCAAATTATTTATTGAGCACTTTAAAACATGCTGGATACATTACTGGATACTGAGAATAATCAAGTTAACAAGAACAAAACCATTCTCAGTCTTCATGGAACCTGGAGTCTGGTAGGGGTCAAAATCAAACGTGCAACTTTCACTGAGTGCTGTAAACGCTAGGAGAAAGTGAGTAGGATAGAAGCAGAAGGAGTCTGATTTGCTTGGAGGCAAAGGAAAATTGGAAGTAGGAAAATAACTACAAATTTTCTAGAAAGCCACCCACAAATTTCTATACTTTATGACTGTAGTTTACCCTGAATGTGTACTCCGAATTCCTTCGGAGAGGTAAACCAACTCCTTACACTCTAAATGGTTGTTTATACTGTTTCTTTTTTTTTTTTACACTGTTTCTTAATGCATAAGTGATAGAAAAGATAATTAAAGGGCTAGAACTACATTATCATCACCTGAAGAAAGTTTCTAAACTCTGAAGAGGATGCAGTGTAAGCAAACACTGATTAATTTCAAAATAGAATACTGTGAGCTATCTCTTTGAAAGCGAAAACATGAAATCAGAAGCATTTGTCTTCCCTTAAGAAGAAAATTATCCTTGATTCAAAGGAACTTGTCTCCATTTGGGCTTTTATGAAAATTATCATAGACTGGGTGGCTTAGAAAGACATTAATTTCTCAGTTGGAAGGCTGAGAAGTCCCAGATCAAGGCTTCTGCAGATTGAATCTTTTAGGGACGCCTCCATCCTGAGCACTGATGGGGGTGTTCTCTCTGCTCACATGGAGGAGGCCAGGGAACCTTGCAGGGCCCCTTTTATAAGAGAACTAATCCCATTCTTGGGGCCCCAGCCTTTTGACCTAATCAACTCCCAGAAGCCCCACCAATAAAAACCATGATATTGACAGTGGAGTTCCATTGTGAGATATATGAGCAGACATGAATGTTCAGTCGGTAGCAGAAATGGTGAAGGAACCATTCTGGTCTACAATAATGTGTTTATTCAGGTAATGCTTTGTAAATTGTCTTCTCTGTGCTGATGAGAAAGCTGAAGGATATAGAATATTGATGACCCATGGCACTAAACAAATTGCCTATTCCCTGACTAATCAACTGAAGGCAAAGATAACAAATAAGATTAAATTTGAAGGTGTTCTGTCATTTATCACAAGATACAGAACTTCTCGTTGAGTTTTTGAATTCAAGGGAAGAAGAAAAATGCCTTTTAAAAAAAATTGCATTATTTTTTATTGAGGGAGCATTGGTTCAACATACTGGGTCTGATTCTAAGCTGTAGGCCCAGGATGCACCATGCCCGCCATCTTGTTTCACGTTATTTCACTGCAATACTGCTCTTTTCCTACCTGAAAAATAAACACCTCTTTATATAGCCTTAAAATGTTTTGAAACTTAAAAAATTATAACATTATACATAAGGAACTTGTGAAACTTCTGATCATTTACACTTATAAAACCTGACTGTCATATTGGGTAATGATGGTTTAAATTGCACCTGTTAAGTAATATGTAGACTTATTTGTTTTTTCTCCCCTGGCTCCTAGCACACCTAGAACCACCTCCTTTGTTTCACTCACCACACAAACTGCATGTGGTTCTGGTATGAGGTTGCAGCGTGCTGCTTTATTTTGTCCTGCAATGGGTTAGGTAGAGTTTTGCTCCTAAACCAATGCCCTGATTCCCCGCAAAGAGTCCTGTGAATGTTGGAACCCTGCCCTCACCCTCCTAAGTCCTGTTGATGATTTTACAAAGCATCATTACTTCATGAGAAGGGATATGCACGCTTCATCTAGAAAAAGCTTAGCCCCGATTTTTATTTCTCCTCTCTTCTGCCCAACACTCCCTGACACAGCTCTGCTCTGCAAAGTTTCCATCCTCTCTGCTCTGTATGTTGCTGTGAGGGCGGTGAGTCATTACTGTGATTTTTTTTTTCCTTTGCAAAAAAGAAGACAACCTTTCAGAAGCTTCTCTTTGTTCCCTATTTACTTCTCTGAAGTTTATATGGGTGTCAAAATAGCATGCTATATACTTGAAACTTATATAATGTTAGAAATCAATGTTACATCAATAAACATTTTTAAAAAGGAAAGTGGAGATAGAGACATGGCAGAAAATAAGAAGTCTGCCCCTTTATTACCTCAATAAAAATTTTTGAAAAACAGTGTTGTGAGCTACTATTACCTCTATTAAGAAAAAATAAAGGAACCAGCCCCTGGAAGCCCCAGGCCTGCATCCACACCCTCTGCGAGGCAATGATGGCGAACAGCCCTGCAGAGGCCTCAGCTGAGCTCCCAGAAGCACAAGGGCTTTGTAAGCAGACAGGGTCAGTGCAGCTCCACCCCATTCCCACCATTTGAGGTTGCCACCATCTTTGCTCTCCAGTGATGGCTAGAATACAAGCCTCCAAAGGGAGAGAGAGAGAGAGAGAGAAACAAGCAGCATACTTGATTGTGTATGTTGTCCAGCTGCTGCTTCACACACACTTCTTATGAAAGAAATATTACCTGGTAAGGTGTTCACCCACATTTTGCCCTCAGACTTATGTTCCTCCATCAGGTTGAGGGCATTAGCAGGATTATCATCCTCTCTGCAGCCTGCTTACAGACTGGCCAAACGGCGCCAGAAGACCCCAGGAGGGAGATGATTTTAAAGCATATTAAAACCACAAATGCCAAGAAAATAGATGCAGAAAAAAACAGAGCCGTGTGGGAGTAATGACCCCAGAGCATGCAGGTGTCAGGCAGCCTGCGTACAGGTCAGGGATGCAGGCGGGAGGATTAAGGAGCTGTGGGTGGGGCTGACCCCTCACAGGTAAGCAGAGGCGCCAAAGACCTCACCTGTCCTGTTAGGTCAGCTCATTCCCGATGCAGCCGGGCAGCTGGTGTCGAGCCTGTCTCGGTAAACGTCTCCACTTTCTAAAAGAACATAATTCTGCTCCCCTGGTGTATTTCTTCACTTATAGCTGCCTGAATTGAAAAGGCAGATGTTTTATTTGGGGACTTGACTGCAAGGGTGATTGCTTTCAGGTGAAACAGTTAATAAATTAAAATTTAGGGAGCAGGAGAAGACTACTTAGGGAATAGAACCGAACCAGCTAAACATCAGAAAAGAGCTCAGCCGGTTGTTCTAGGAATAGCTCTGTGGATAATTACATAATTGGGGTGGGGGGGTGTGAATAGTTGTATTGATTAGCCGTCTAAAAATTGCCCTATTGCTAAACAGAAGCCAGACATTTTGGTACTGAAATAAAAGTTGTTTTTCAAGGCCAGAGGCCACGCACAGGCAAGCACTGTACACAAGCACTGCATGGTGCTGTGCCCCCGCCCCGGGGCCGTCTGCTGCTTTTCAGCAAAGTCAGATCTCTTCCTTTTACACCCTCTCTGCCTTCATCCCTCTTCCCCTCCAGCCCTGCCAGTTTCTTCCCATAACCCGATTCAGAAACCTCTCTGCAAGTTGACTAAGAAATCATGGAATCAAAACAGATGAAAAAAACACCCCAAATGGAGTTGGGGCCCACTAGGGGGCTGAAACTTCCGCACACAACTCTCCACGTTTGACCGCTTAGTCCCTGCACTTACAACCTCAAGCAGTGCCCTGTTAAAGGAGCATCCTGATGTCTAGAATTGGGGGCGTTCTGCAGAAATGGCACCAGACCCCTCGCGGGAATCAGCAGATGCTGTCAGACCCCAGCTTCAAGGAGGACAATGTGCTGCCGCCCTGAACCACAGACACCTGCTTTTCCTGCCATGCTAAAAGAGACTTTGCTTTACCTGCAGGGAGCACTTTTGCCTTTAGAATCTGTAATTCTCTCCTTTCCCCACCCACGAGCACCTGCAAGGCTCCTAGGATGCCCCCCAAAGACCCCAAAGAGAGCTTTGCTTTCACTACTAACTGAGCTGTGCCTCCTTGTGGGGGTATCGTGGACACCCCCATTTCCAGGGCCTCACTCCCACCCATGTTGGGTCCCCTCCATCTCCATTTTCCGCCTCTGCCACTTCGCTGGACCCTCTCCTGGGAAACCCTAAGGTCCTTCCACCCGCAGAGCCTAGGAGCCACTTTGGCCTTTCTGTTCTGAGCCTCCGTGACTCCTGGAAACCCACCTGCCCCATCCAGGAACAGGTCCTCCCAGCGTCCTTTCTACCTTTGCCTCCTTCTCTCTGCCTTCCAGATCACCCAGGCCCACACAGTGTGCTCCGTAACTAAGAAATGGAGGGAAGAGAGAATCAAAGACGGCATTCAACTTCTAAAGGAAATATGGGTGAGCGGGGCAGTGCATTGCACGGTTGTTGTTTTTTCAGTAAGTTTTAGACGCCTTGTCCCCGTCATGCTGACCCCCAACACTTGCAGAGCCCAGGCCTGGGGGCAGACAGAAGCCTCAGGCTCCTGGACCGTCCATCTTGTCTGATCCTGCCTGCTCGGCCCTGCACGGAGAGAGGCCTGGCGCGGGCAGCAGGCCTCAGGCTATACCACTGCCAGTTCCTCCCACCCCTGCGGGCAGCTGCCCCAGAGGCCTCCCTCGGGCAGCGAGGTGAACAAACAGCAGCTGAGGCCACCCTCAAGGACAAGCAGACAAGCAGCCTGGGCAGGCTGTGGAGGCCAGCCGGGGCTTCGGGGCCAGAGTTCGGAGTTCTGGAGTGTGGCCTAAACAGGGGAGCAAAGGCGGCGCTCAAGGGCACTCCCCTCGCCCTACCAGGGGAGCACCGCAGGCAGAGAACAGGGGCCCCCCAACTTGTCGGGCCCAGGACAGAGGCCAGGCGGGGTTTCTGGCTGTGGGACTGGGCTCCACCGCCTTTAGGCGCTGTCAGGTGAGGAAGCTGAGACTCCCCTTCGGCTGGTCTTAGGAAGCATCAGAATCCAGTTCAGAGGCGCAACACAGCTTCTCATACTGTCAGTCTCAGGATGTGTCTCTTAAAGAAGCAAGATGGGTGCTCTGGGAGGGTCTACACCCGGTCATAGGGGTTCCGGGCCATCAGGTCTCCTCACATTCCACATTCCACACTCTATTCCTAACCCCTGGAACCGCTTCTCTAAGATTTACTTTATAAATCTTTATACTGTATACAGTATAAAATATATAATATAAATATAAAATATAAAGTATACTTTATACTTTATAAATCAAACTTTATAAAATGTAAAGTTTCACTTTATATTTTAAACTAAAATAAATAGATGAGGTGCACAAGGAAGACACTAGACAATAACCCAGTGCTATTGCTTTTCACCCTGCTTGGAGGCTGCTAAGGACCAAGTGAAGGAAATTTTATAAGCAAAAGGTTGTTGAAGAGATGGAGAACTTAATCAGACAGAGGTTTAATTAAAAACTAATGAAGTGAAGAAGCTGGGTTTACCCGGGATGGAAATTATTTCATTGTACGTTAGCCTGTTTGCTCATTATCTAAGCTAGTATTTTCAACTTGCTCATATGCATCTAGGAGAAAAATAATACTTTATTTAGCAAAATTGATCATGTATACCACCAATCTGTATCTATTTACACACAAGCACTCATTCATTTCACATCCAGACTCACTAAAGGTGAGCAGGGTGAATGTTGCATGTGGTTTAATGCACCCAACTATGAATATTTATGATGAAAATGCAAAAAAAAAAGACAACATTGTGTTAGATTCGAAAGGATTCGTAGAGTAAAAATCACATCATTTTAGCCCTGAGAGAGAAAAAAAAAATCTGAAACTACTGAAATTATTTCCCCTTTTCTCCATCCCCAACCGCACAACTACTGAGTGACAAACTGAGGTGATCAGGCACTTCGGCACTTCTGCACATCTGTGCTTTGCTGGCCTGTTTACCCCTGGACTGCCCCCCTTTTATCATTGGGTAAAAATGTACCCTTCAGAGCCTCCTTCAGAGACACCTCATCTGGAAATCTTCCCTCACTACCCAAGCTCGTGGGCAGATTAATCATTTCCAGTTGTTGCTGCAGAGGGTGATGCCACCTCAGATTCTTTGGGTTCAGCCGCCCTTCCTGCCACCTACTAGCTATATGGCGTTGGTTAATTGTGAGCCCTCATGAGGGCCTCCTGAGGTTTCAATTAGCTATGAAAAACAAGCAAACAAACAAAAAATCCCAAAGAATTTAGAAGCATTGTGAGGACCTGTAAGAGCCCAAAGAATGCTAACTCTTCCTGTGACATGCCTTCCGTAGAACACGCCAAGAGTGGTTACATCATCTGTTATCTTTTCATTAGTTTATGAGAACTTTCTCTATTCCCAATTCCCTGGTGTTTATCACAAAATAGGCTTTCGATAAATTCTTGTTGCACTGAAGTGCAGTGACCCTAAACTTCCTTCTATTCAATATCTAAAATTTTACAGTACAGTGAAGCTGTTAATATGAGTTACTTCTTTTATAAAGCAACCATGAGTTGATCGTTTTACCAAAGAAGAATGCTCACAGCTCAAATGCCTGAAAAAAACCCGATCTGAATGAACAAAACGCTGTCACACCATAGTTTTGTTCAAGAGCAGTGACATGTCTATTTAAGAAGGGTGAGCGGTGCTTCAGCATTATTCACTTTGTTAAATAAACCAGTAATGTCCATGTTTCAAAAGTGTTTGCCACCGCTGTATATTATATATTGGTCAGACTTCACAATATCTTGAAAGACATTATTTCAACCAAATTTGCCTTGGTCGTATTTATTCTGAAAGTCTTCTCACTTTCATGAGATGAATGGCAGTGACATCTGATGGTGACACTCTGAAGCTGGCATGTTAAGGGTCAGAAGGCCCTAATGACGTTTGTTGGCGATCTGTATGTTGTTGCTTTGCAATAATAGTCTGAGGACACCCATGCCTCATTTGGAGGTGTTCTAACTAACTGAGCAGTGGGAAATGTGGGCTCTGAAAATGCTGGGGGCATGGAAAGTTCTGCTCATGTTATACAGGAGTGTAGAGACACTCGCCTTTATGCACATAGTGTGCCCACTTACAAGTCACTGTGTGAAGCCGAGTAGTTGGCAAGGGGTCCCCAGATTTTAGAAGAGGGATGAGGAGGAAAAAGTAAATGACATGAACCCCCCTGTGACACCACGAACCTTCAGGAAAATGTAGACTATAAAACACTTGGTGTGAGAGGGAATTTAAGGGATATTCAAGGAAGCCCGTAATGGGCGATGTCACCTCCTGAGGACATGGAAGAAACAGAGGAGATAATGCACATGGCCTTGGCTGTGGTGGTGACAAAGGTGACCCTACGAACACAGCTGCTGGAGAATTTGCAGGAACTTGGGGGTGACTTAGGCTGCCACAGACACGGATCTGGTCTCTTGGTTAATGTTACGTAGCTCTCTACAGGCTGGCGAGGCCTGACCTGACCTCAGAGTCACAGAGTGCAGCTGAAAGGGGGCAGGACGTGGATGGCAGGAAGCGATGTTTACCTAAAACCATCGCAATAGGACATGGTTTAAATTAAGGGACAGGCTTATCGCTCCTCAAAGTGTTGTCTGAAATTTTAGACATAAAATTGGACATTTGTTGTATTCAGTGAAGAACGCATTGACTGATTCCTGGGAGGTCTGGCTTGTATTTCTTTTGTCCTCTAGGTTTTCTGCATTTATATGTTATGATTAAAGCTAGCAGTACAAACATCCTTCCCCATGAAATCACTTTTATAACTGCCTATCTCTAAAAATACTACAAAGAAAATTGACTTTCCCCCATATTCATTCCTTAATGGCCTTAAAACAATTATCTACTGCTATTAGAATACATGTCAACATCAAAGATTTTATACTTTCGTACATGGTTCCTATTATAAACTATCACTACAAGCAAAGGATTCACTATTGTCTGATGTTGAACTTGACATTTCTTTTAGCAACTTTGAAAGAATAATGCAATGCATTGAAGAAAATGACTGGTTTTCAGACCCACATGGGGAAATAAGAAAGCCTTACATCAAGCTTCTCCTTAAGATAAGAAGCATCATAACGTGCCTGGCCTGTTTGCTTACTGTATGTTGTAAATCAGATACAGAGAGCTCCACCACACTTCAGGGCATGCACAGCCCCCCCGTCTACTGCATGGTTATCAAGTAGGTCAGAATAAGTAATGAAAATATCCCAGTAACCCCAATGACAAAGAGTCGGTCTGAGAAAGGCTTATTTTAGTGGCTCTTTCACCTTTGCCAACATGGCAGAACATGTGCTCCAAGGGGCCCCTCACGTGTCCTGAGGGGTGTATTGCAGCGAGTGGTCACTGGATAGAGACACTCATGACTAAATGTTCCCCAACCAACTATGGAAAAGTCAAAGGCCATTCAGTGAAGCCTCCTTCCTTCACTTGCTGGGGTTCCAGGCTCACTCTGGGTCACCCCTTCCAGCCTCTGAGCACTCTTTCCAATGAGTGGAATCCATCCTGTGTCTCACCATGATCCCCGTCACCATGGACCCGTGCTGAACTGTTTTTACAAATGACACTGCCATGATCTGGGGGGCGCTTGTGAATAAAAGATGTTTAAATTAAGCTAATTCTAAAAATAAATCAAAAATTAAGAATGAGTCCAGCAAAGCACAGGATACGAAACACCATGTTAGCCAAGCCAGGCGCCTTAGGAGTCCCAGGATGATCAAATTAACAGCAAACTGGAGGCATTCATTTTTCAACCACGCTTACAAGGTATTTTGCATTATTTTTCTCCACTGATAAATTGTGTGCTTTATGCAGACACCCCATTAGAGCCTCTCTGCTCTTTTTCCAAATGGCTTTCTTATTTCTTATGCACACTATCTCTGTTTAAAAAGTGATTTCCTTCTATGAAAAACTATCAACTAATAATGCATCCAAAATATCTTCTAACCCTGATAATAGTAAATTGTTTTCTCCACTCTAAGTGAAAACAAATATTTAATTTTAAGATTAGGATTGTACTCATTTAACTCGTCTATTTATAGCTCTCTTAGCATTGGAAACTGTTGAACACTTCACATTGAAACTCTCCTCCCTCCTTGGCTGACACCATTATTTTCATTGCCTTTTTCTCCTCTCTCTATGGTGGCTGGAGTTTAACATAAGGAGACATTTGCGTGGCAAAGAGTCTTGAGGTGAAAGCCACTTGCCACAGGGTGTTGAAGCTGCAGGTGGTTCAAAAACTCTTCGAGAGAGGAAGGCAGGAAGGCAGGAAGGAAATGAATGAAGGAAGGGGTGAATGAACTGACATCCCTTAGCTTTAATTTATGCCTTTACCTGAGAAGTGGGGAGGAGAAAAGAGCTCCCCACAAGTAGTTGATAGGAAAAAAAAAATATGGGTGCAGCAACTTGCAGTATTGGTGCAGACTGAAAATGGACAGCAGAGAAACTCTAAGTCCACTCAGGTGCAGCCTGAAAATACAGCAGGGGGCACCTGGCCTTGCGGCAGAGCTCTGAGGAATACTTCCATCATCCACTTTTGGGAGAGAAAAAAATAATCTGAAGGAATGATACATACAAACTCCTGGCCAGAAGCAAATACCCTGAAGATGAGAGGCATCAAGGGAGCAATCTGTAAGATCAAAGGCAAGGACGTCCAAGCAAGAGACCTGTGGCTGGACCTATGGGATCCAGCATGAAGGGTGAGTCTTTGTGTCTCTGTCAGGGGCCATGTGCCACAGAGGACCCTGACCATCAGATGTCCATCCAGCCATGTCAGCCAACCCATGTCCTCTTGATCCCTGGGCCCAGGGATGGAGCAGCTATGGCGGCAAGAATGAAGAATACACAAGGCACAATCAAGATGAACTTCCTTTCTCCAGTACTTCTGCCATTGAAGGCTATTTGACCTGTCAGCAGCAGAGATCCAGTCAGAGTCCTCAATACAGCGTCATCCTTAAGGAGACCCGTGTAGCTGCTCAGTAGCGAGGTGATGACAGTACGGATGCTGATGCAGTCTTGTTAGGACTGACATACACCTGCCAGAGCTCTGTGTCCCGGTCTGCCCTGCCCCTGCAAGGGTGCACAGACCACATGATTTATGGCTATCAGATCCTGCATCATATACCCTACAACCAAGCAGCCGATTTTATATCCAAGAAGCGAGAATGGAAGATCAGTGTGATCCAATGGTTTTTTCTATGCTGCATCCTACAGAAGCTGCCAGACCTCACAACCATGGAATGGCCTCTCAAGGTTGCGCTCATGGCTGACAAGTTTAAGGGTTTGTTCACTGCCTTCAAAATCCAGAAACTATTGAACCAAAGGCAATAGCTTTCTAGCTTTGCTTTGCAGCCGGAAAAGGCTAGAAGACAGAGACCAAGAAGCAAAAGAAAGAATTAGGAGTGGGGTAACCTCATCATCATCCTTGTGTTGGGGAGTATAAGCTTTCCCTGCCCAGTCCACTGCTAGAAACAGTGTCTAAGTGGCAGGAAAAGCCTAGGATCAACTTCCGAGCTGAAACGAATGTGTTTTCTTCTTTTCAAACCTTATTGAATGTTGTTATACAATAAATTATATATTTGTGTCTCCCCAAAATTCATGGATTGAGATACTAACCCCCATATGATGATGTCAGGGTCTTTGGAATGTGATTAGAGCATAAAGGTGGAGCCCTCAGGAATGGGATTAGGACCCTTTTAAAAGGCCATGGACAACTCTCTTCTCTCCACCAAGTAAGGAGGTGATGAGAAAATGGCTGCCTACAACTCAGAAGAGAGAACGGTGCTCTCTAGAACCCGATCATGCCAGTGCCTGATCTCAGACCTCCTGCCTCCAGATGGCAAGAATTAAATTTCTGTTGTCTGTCAGCCCCCAGCTCCTGGCACTCTTTCAGCAGCCTGGACCAACTAAAACAAGTGCTTTAGTGTATTTGTGTGTTTATGTAATTCTCACAAGGACGTTTGCACATGTGCACGAAGACATAAAGACTACCCTATAATAGATTTTAACTCTGTAGATAATGTCCACAACTTAGCAAACTCTTCTTGCCACACCCTGATTATAATGATTCCTTCACAGGGCAGTCTTTAAATAAATACATGTATTGAATTAATTATCCCTCTCTTTAAACTGAAGGCTGGGCTTCCACTCAAGGGAGAAGCAAGAGGGTTGTCATCACGAGGCACAGATTTACTGAGCAGTTTTGAGGTGCCTATCTGGGGTTCCTGATTTTCCATTCAATCCTAACAGTGTTTTCTCCATAATGGCACTGCCTTGATGGTGCTGCCTATCTGTCACCTGTAGATATAGGTGTCACTTGACTTGTGATAAAATAGAAAATAAACAACTCAAAAGACATCCAACAATTCATGTGTAATTTAAGCAAAATAACCCCATCCTGAAAAGGAAACAATACCCAATTCAGCTGAGCCTAACTGTTCCCACAACAAACTTTCATTTTTTTTTGAAAAAACAAAACAAAACAAAAACCATTCTACCAAAGGAAAGATGTCCGGGTCTAAAAGGGTATGTGTTGTTGACTGCATGTCTAAATTTCAACTCAGTCAGCCTTAGTCCTATTGTTTTGCAATCTTAAATTCAAAGGAGATGTTACTGCATTTACCCAAAATGTGCAGGGCTAAATTTTTGAAGATACACATGACCTTGTGGTTTGTTTTTTCTTATAACTTTCATTCCTGCCTTTCAGAAATTCCTTGTTGAGAATGACAACTTGATTTTGGAATGAAAACACAATGGTAGCAATTTGAACATCACAGTACATTCTGAGATTTTTCAAATATGGAATCAGATTGAGCACAAGATGACGCAAAAATGTGGCAAATTTTGAGTTCTTGCACTCCATTTTGACCACCAAGGAAGTGGTGATGACAACTACTTAAAAGATCTTAAGATGAATGGAGCATTTGAAAGATAAGCTCAGACAAAATCTGTTAGCTGAGTGAAAGAGGTTCTCCTTAGCAGACACAGTGCTAAGTAGAAGGGCTTGACAAGCAGAAAGTAGGACACACTGAACAATGAAATCAATTGGTTGGGTAATGTCAGGCAGTTTGTGGTAAGTTTATATGCTACAATGAGCAAGTGATGTTGTATCTGACACATTTAAAGTATATATTTAAGATTGAGGAACACTTTGATCATACACTGAAATGTCAGCTGTGTACAGTTCCTCCTAACCTTTCAAAAATGTAGGTAGAGAGGTCTTAAATTCTCCCTAGTGCAATAGAAATAGAAGTTGTAATTTTGCCTTGTCTGAAAATAATAAAAATGTAACACACTGGGGGTGCCTAACTCCAGCCTCTCTTACCTTTATTACAAAAAAAAGGAATTCTTTAGGTATAAAATTACAACTTTGGGGAGAGTAATGTGGATTAGTTCTTTCATTAAGTATACATGATTCTAAACTATTAAAAACTGAAGAAATGGTCATTCATTCTTAACACTCAGCTTCCTTCTATCAAGGAAGCAATGTCAGCAGAACGAAAGCCACACATGGACCAAAGAAACGAAAGAAAGAATAAAAGATCATGTGCCTATTTTCAAAGCAAATATAATTGCACTTCCATGCCAGGCTGATATAAGTATTCTTAGCCCGCCACAGAGTGTGTAGGTCATTGTATTGATACTAAAAAAAAAAAAAAAAAAAAAAAAAAATCAAAACTTTCCAGCAACTTAATATAAGAGCATCAACAACCCTTTATAAAATTATCAAAACTAAGTTGTTACCAAAAAATGATTAGATGTGTAAATTTACAATTTCACCTGTGATTTCATAAATCAGTCATCACAGATGTCTCCATCAGATCCATATTCAAAAAATTATATTCATGCACACACCCCATCTGCCAACAGTCAACTTATTCTCTCAACTATAAAAACCTAAAGGTCTGTGCTCTCCTGACCTCTCTACTCTCTCCCTTTCTCCCCACTTCAACCATACATTAAGTGTGCATGGCCATGCTTACCAACATTGAAGAAGACCCGATAGATTGGCTGCTTACCACTGGGTATCTCTTCTCTCCTTTGGGAAAAACTTAGAGAACTTCATCCTAAAGGGCTTGAAGGGGACTGGACTCTTTAGTGCTGGTGAAGTTTCTATAGGTTCTGCTCTCACATTCCCTTCACGTCATGGGAGAAAATGCTCAGCGGATGGCAAGAGGTCCAGCTTCCTAGGTTCTTGACATCTCACTTTCTTTCTCCTTCTTGTTTGGCCTTTCTGACATTTTGTTCTCTTCCATTCCCTCTGACAGAGGCTTTCTCTGTTCCTTCTACAGGTCTGGAGGGAGCAGGGAGTGGTCAGCCTGCCACTCCACCCATCTGTCATCACCTTTTAGTTTCTAGAGGCCAGAAGTTGTCTGGAAAAGATCCGTATTGCCTGAGGACTCTGAGCATGATATTAGTTCTGCGGAAATTTAGATGATTGCTTTTATCCACCATTGAAATGAAGTTCAGGAGCTAAGTCAAAAAGCAACAGCCACACAAATGGGGAGATGGGGCTACAAAAAAAGGAGCCCCTGTTACTGAAAGGGAGATTTGCATAAGCTATTGGAAGAGAGGCTTGGGGGAAGCAATACCAAAGCAGGGTCTCCATTAGATATGGATAAAGAAAAGGAAGAGAAACAGGTTTAGATTGTAACTGGTGTAAGTGTAAGTGCTTGAGTGCAGGAGACTAGAAGCCTTCTGGTCTCTCCCTCATGTTCTATTTTTAGGAACAGTCGATCAATCCCTTGTGCAAAAACATGAAATGTTCATATCTATAGTGCTCAAAGTTCTCTTTGAAATTCTTTCAGCCTGTCAAAATGCAGCATAGAATGTATGGAATGTACAAGAATGCTTTAAGCTAACAAAATGGAAAGATATGTGTTTATAACAATGATGCTTTTATCAATACAAAACTTTTATACTCTAGCCCGTATACACACCAGAGTTCCATCATAGGAACATATTGTCATCAAAGTAGAAAAAGTTAAAAATTACTGTATGTAGAAAATTAATACATCATTTCCAATAACTATGGTATTTGGAGTTGGGATCTTTGGGAGGTGATCAGATCATGAAGATAGCACCTTCGTATATGAGATGAATACCCTTATAAGAAGAGACGCTAAGGAGATGATCTCTCTCTCTCTCTCTCTCTCTCTCTCTCTCTCTCTCTGTGTGTGTGTGTGTGTGTGTGTATCATGTGAGGACACAGCAAAAATGTGATGAAGGCTAGACTTCCCAAGATGTTCAGAACGGGCCTTTCCAAGATGTGTCACTTTGGCATGTGGATAATTTTAAACCAAGTCAACTGAGCCCCTCCAGACTCTTGAGAAAATCTTACTATGCCCTTAATACCTAGAAGAATGAAAATTGGCAATATTACCCAGGATCAGAATTTTATCAGAAGTAACCTCTATCAGAGTAACCCATTTATATGACAGGGCAAACATGTAATGACAGAGCTTCTTATCTTGTTATATGAATCCCCCTCTTCACTGTCTGAAGCCCCAGGCCCTAGGCCATTCCTTAGGGCAGAATAAATAACACTCATTCTGCTCCCTTGGCTTTAGAATCTGCATCTATTTAGATTCACCATACATAAGTAATTAAATTTGCTCTTTTCTGATACTAAATTGCCTGATGTTAATTTGATTGTTCACCAACCCAAGAGGAACCCAGAGGGTAAGGGAAATTTCCACCCCTAAACTGACATCTACAAATCAGGAAGAGGACCTTCACCAAGACACCATGCTGGCACCCCCATCTCAAACTTTCCAGCTGACAGATCATTACATCACAATACAAATAATTTCTGTTGTTCTAGCCATGCAGCCTATGGTTAAAGCAGCCCAAATTGACTAAGACAAGAGGTCAACAGTTATTCTCTCTATTATTGCAAAGCACCTGCACTATAAATCAACATGTTTTTCCTCCCATTAACCCAGCCATTGAACTCCCACCTGGGAACCCAAGGCTCCTACTAAATAAGGTCAATAGAGTTCATTGCTACAAGCAATTTTTTCCCGCTCTTTCTCTCCTGAGTGCTACCTAAATCTTTTATTAGTAGACTTTCTTCATGCACCTCTGTCAATTATTTTTCCCTTTTTTCTACTCACAATTAGGCAAGCGACTGCTCCTTTGAACTGCCAAGTGCTCCAGACTTCTGGTGTCCTCTCTGATGAAAGTCACAGAACACTCAGCTTCTGGAAAGTTGAATGAGTTTTATTTCTGCACAATGTTTAATCCTTGGTTATACTGAGAAACCTCTCTATCACATTCTTCTCAGTTGGGTCTATGTTATTTGATCATGTCTGTCTTTATTTATACATTTGGCACATTTTTGCTTTCCTCCAACTTCAGATCATCCAGCATTTCCTCGCTTTTACAGAATGACTTCCTCATTGTTTTCTGCATATACTCATACTTGCTGTTTTGCTTTCGTTGGAGCTGAAATTTTGAGTGAATTATACCTGACGCTTAACATGCACACAGTGAATATTCCGACTTCAAAGAATGCCAAAGAACAGACTCCTCCACAGCTGTCTGCTGTGTAGACAGACACAGACTCCACTTTCCTTGGCTTGCAGTGTCAACTCTCTCTGTCGCTGACTTACTGAAAGAGCTCTTCTTTGCTGGGGGCAAAGCACTGCTTACACATTGATGTTCCTAAACCAGAACTCAATCACTCTATGATCTTTGTCCTCTTGGAAGCCAGTAGCTAAATTCAGAGAATATAGAGAATAGAGGGAATTAGATTGTGCCTCTACACATCCTTTTAGAAAGAAAGTGAGGTGACTTCATAAATATAGTCACCACTTGAGAGGGGGTGTGCAGAAAGTGAAGAGGGTCCCCAGAGAAACTAAAGGTGTGCTGAACAAAATAATCCAAGCTGCTGATCAGAGTAGAGGACGTAGCCATTTCCAGGGAAATAAGAAACGCTAGATCAATTTCTTCTTCACACAACCAACTGGTATTTAGTGAAGGAGACCAGAAGCTCACAGTAAGTCTTTATCAAGACAAACTTCTGCTTGGGGAAACTTCTTGAGTCAGTTGACTTCCCAGAGTCAGAAATCTAGAAACAGAGGAGAGAGGTAGAGAGTGTCATCAACCTTCTACATTAACCATTAACATCATTGAATTATTCAAGTCTACAAATAAAACTTTGTAGCAAGTGCCGTGTGTTTTAAATATTCCCAAAGTGCTAAGAAAGTAGTATCTTGACAAATAACCTAATGTCTCTGATCTAAATTACAAAGGAAACATATCAGTGTGTCTTCATCTGGTGTAGATACTAAGCTTTAGCAAGATATCCACCAGTTTCCTTTTCTTTGGAGAAAAAGATATGTTTATATTTATATTTATGAAAGTCTTAATACATTGAGGTATTCAGTAAGGAAACAAGAGCAGATGAAGGATCTAACTTGGAGGATGTGATAATATTCCAATTTTATTTAACTCAATGATTGTTTGAAAAGTCCTCACCAGGCAAAATGCCTGGGCCAAGTATTAGGGAGGCAAGAAGTGGGATTTAATGTGTATCATATAAACCAGAAGTCTGACTCAAGTCACTACTTTTATCATTGTAGAAATTGAAGTGTTCATGGTGAAAGCAATATTCCAACCAGCCCAGTGCCTGCCAGGCTCACTTCTCCTGGAGAGCAATGCGCAAACTCATCTCAGCTGTCTCTTCATGGTGCAGTGACGGCTGATGCTAAAACATCTGCCATTCAGATTAACTAAAACGCAATGAAACTGACTTAGGGTTTCAAGATCTCCAGGAAGCAAATGAGAATGGAACATAATTAAAAGCCATAAAAGGTATCTGAGAGTGAGCCAGGCAGCTTCAGGATCTCATAACTGTTTCTTGATTACTCTTCTAAGCTGACCCGCTCAGCAACAGTGATTGCTACCACTGGGATGAGGCATCGCTAGAGCTTCAGCAATATAATCACTGACATCCAGGAAGTCTAATCAGCTAACAAGGGTCTTGATGATAGATAGGGACCTGGTGGAGGTTGCACAACCACTTGCGTTATTCCTTGTCACTAATAAACACAGTGATAAGCAGGAAGCCTCCCACACTCGTTGGTTCTGTGCGCTCAGCCCCAGCAGCATCATTTCTTTGCGAGGTTTTCCTGTGGTTGCTAGTTGAACTTGAGCACTAGCACCTTACTACTACTAGTGACTCGAGTTTTAGCCCAGTGGTGTGGCAGGAAATCAGTTCCTAGTGGAGAAGGAAGCAGAGGAGGTTGTAGCTTCCATGAGGGGTGGGTCTTTGTCTTACTTATTATGAAACTAACCGTGGCTGGGAGGATCCATGAGCACGCTAGGTGCACTCAAATACTGACTGAAAGAAGAAAAATGAGGAAGAAAGGCAGCGTGCTGGCAAGGTGGGAGGAGGGCAGGGTGGAGGGAAGGGAGAGAAGGAGGCACAGAAGAAAAGAAGAAAAAGAATCTGAGTCTCCTTTTAGAAAGCAGACTTTCCTCAGTTGAGGAATCACACGCAGCATTTCTGAAAAGGCTTCAGAGCAGGTTATGGTGTTTACACCGCAAGTACTCTGGCAGTGTTTTTGGCATGTATGCCACTTTGTTCCAAGAGGTGGGAATCGAAAGCTGTGTTTACACTGAGTTTGTCTTGCAAACGTCATCACCTTTGCTTTTTCTTAGCACATTAAATTCTTTATCTTTAAAACTTAAAGAGTGTTCCTTCTTCATGCTAAAGATATAAAGCTGTTTTTTTCCTGCTGAATTGATTTTGGCAGCTCAGCCCCGGGTAAACTCCAACAGCGTAAACGAGGGCATGAATGGAAATACCAATAAAACAAGGCAGTGCTACCAAACGTGGTGCTGGCGCGGAGCATCTGAGTAAACCCATCATTCTGAGCTTTCCCCAGGAATTACCTTTGACTTTGCTACTTATCGACCACAAAAATCAGGGACTCACAGCAACTGGCCTGAAGGCATCTCTCTCCAGGGCAGTGGAGAAAACAGAGCTCCAGAATTTAGGATGACTCCGAAGCCCAAGAGCAGGTATTCGCAATACTGATAAAGTAGATAGGAGGTTCCTGGGGACGCAGGTCAGTGGGGCGTCTCAGAATCAGTGCACAGAGACCCGCTGGAGTGAGCCCCGAATCTGATCCATCTTGGCATGAACAATCAAGTGTCCGCTCCCATCCAAAGTGACCCAGTTGAGGAGCGACTTCTCCAGCGCCTTGTAGCTCATCCAAATGATTTCAAAGTGGAGCATGTATTGTTCTCTGAAAAATACCCGACAGCAAAGACAAGGGTTAACACTCATGAGAATGATGTCGGTTTGTCTCCATGGAGAGACCATAACTTTAAGGAAAATGACTTCTGCACAAGAGTACAGACGCTTTTTAGGAAGTGCTTGGCCTCGCGGCTACTCCCCCTGGCCCATGCAGTAGTGATCTATGTAATTCCACCCACTCTTGTTCCGTGCAACAGACAGATCTTGAGGCAAAGGAGGACATTAGATACCAAGCACTGGGGACTAAAAGCTGAGGCAGGGGGACATGTCAGTATTTTAACTGCCTGCAACAGCTGATGAAGACCCCTTGCTTTATGTGTGACTTGCAGCAAACACAAAATGGAAGAGATTTTGACCCTAGTCCTTCCTCTCCACGCCCCCTCCCCATAGTGTGTCTCTGGTTTATAGTTGTTTGTTGATTTTGATTTTTACTTTGTATTAATATTTAAACCCAGTAGAATTTGAACAAAGCAAAATCCTTCTGGAATCTGAGGGGATATCAAGTCAAAAGCTTGATCGTAACAAAAGACTGACTTCCCCTGAGCTACAGGGAATTCTGCTGCAGACAGCTTTGGACTTAAACTGTAACATCAGTTCTTTTCTGGGCCTTCGGCCTGACAGCCACGAACCCAGAGGCTTGGCTCCCCGCTGTACTGCCCACCCTGCTGATTTCAGACTTGCCAAAGTACTTAATCACATGATGCACGAGCTAGTTCCTTACAATAACTCTCTACACACACACACACACACACACACTTTCAGTTGTTTCTCTGGGAGAACTAGACCAACCATCCCCATAGACTATTACCTACATGAGGTCTGTTCTTCACCAGAGGCTCATGTCCTGTTCCGCTTCCCAGGCACAACACAAAATGAAGCCCTCCTCAAACACGTGTTCCCACCGGCCCCGCTGACACTTAGCACATTGCGAGCCTCCATAAATATTAAAAGACACGCCCAGTTCAGGCACTAAGTCAGCTCTAAATATACACTAGGGATGAGGTGTGCTCCATAAGCTCTGGAATTAGAAAGTCATCGCATGTTAAATAAAGCTTATACTTAAGATATGTTTTGAAAAGTGCTCTGGGAAATAGAGCCCACACTCTGCTTAGCTGTTTAAGCACACCAAAGCACGCGCATGTGCACACGCGCAAACACACACACACACACACACACACACACAGGCAAAGAGCCCCCCTTGTAGAACTTATTACTAAACCCTCCTTCCCAATAAGCCCCGTCTCTGGGGAAGGCACATAAATCTCGGGGGACGGAAAGCCAGGATTCCAGCTTTCTGGTTTCATGGACTTTAATTCTCCATCTGTTGCTTGATTAATGGGGAGGTCTGCCCACCTGCCCCCCAGTCAGAGGTAACACAGGCTAATGATGAGCAATGGGCAGCCAGAACGGGGGGAGGCGGGCGCCTGACTCTTCTGGGGAGACCTGGAGATCGTTCATCACTTTTAACTCGGATTCTAAAACTGTGGAGAAAGTGATTTTGATTTCTCTCTTTGCTCACAGCTCAGAACTCACAGAAACTTCCTGGCTTTTTCCCCTCATTTTAGATATTCCAGAGAAGAAGGTGGATTTTGAGTAAGATGTGCATGCGGCGTGTATGTATGTGACGTGTGGCACGTGTGTACTTTGTGTCCATATATGGGTGTGCCTGTGTGAATGTGGGTGTGGGTGTGTGTGTGCCTGTGTGTGAGGTGTGTATACATTGTGTCAAAGTATGGGATGTGCATGTGGTCTGTGGTGTGTATGGAAGGTGTATGTGTGTGTTTATGTGCCTGTGTGTGCCTATGCTGTGTGTGTGATGTATGTGTATGTGTCTGTGCAAAGTATATATGTGTGAGGTGTGTGTTCATGTGTGTTCCAGGTGTGATGTGTGTGGTATGAATGTCTGAGGTGTTTGGAGGTGCATGTGTGTGCCTGTGTGCTGTGTGTGTACAGGTGAAGATATGTAGGGAGCAGGGAAGACCCTTCCCCATGTGTGTGGCTCTGACATTTCCAAGGACTCTGCCTGCCACTCTAATTCTCTGCTTCATTCATTCTTAGTCGCTTGCTCTTCAGCTAACTTCCTTGGCGACCACAGTGAAAATAACCCAAAGCGACAGCTCGTGACTAGCAAAAAAAACCTGGTATATACCCATAAAAAAATTATATTTCAGGCAAATTTGTCCCAGGGTACTTTTTTGTCAGTTTTTTTGGTTCAAAACCCTGTTATTTCTGCTTGAAACCACTCCTGTCATAACCATATTTTTGAAAATGAAAACTAAGTGGATGAAATGGCTTTGGTGGGGGTAGGAGAGAGCAACTGATGGCAGGAGTGAAAAGAACTTGACAAAATGAGCCTTCCAGCTGTTTTTTCAGTCCGTCAAAACTTGCCCTTGTTGCTCTGGGGACAAGAGTGTGTCGGCTTGTGATCTAGTCTGACCCACTGAAGTCTCTGCGAGGATCCACCTGGATGACCAACATGCTGTGGGCAGGAGGAGTCTACACTGGGTAGTCAGTGCCTTTTGAAAGGGACATTCAATCCCCTGCTATTATCTTCTTAAAAAACCTGTTCCCTTTCTCCAAGGGTGTTCATATCCAAGAAACATAGCGTCGTAGTCAGCAACATCCACTCGGATGTGTGTGGAGTCAGTGGGCTCCTAAGGAAACACACCCTCGTTAAGTTTGGGGCAGGACAGTCCCTGGGGACACGACATCCTAATCCAAGTGCAACTTTTTTTTTAAAGGCATGTATTTTTATTTATTTGTTTATACAAGCACTGGGTACAGTCAGAAGCGCAGGAGGGTGAGAGAATTCACCAGAGCCAGAGCGGGGAGCAGAGCAGGCAGAAGGACAGAAGTACACTGCTGAGGGGAGCAGCGGGCGGCAGGAGAGGTCTGCGCGCCATGTGGGACCCTCCTCCGGTGGCCGGGGAGCAGCCGGGGATCGAACTGGCGCTGCAGAGGCTGCAGGCAGCTTCGCAACCCAGCGCTCAACCGCTGCGCCACCGGGGAGGCCCTTCATGTGCAACTTGATGAGGAAGGAGATGAGGAAGGAGGGAAGTTGTGTTATTCTAGATTCCCACTGGCGACCTCAAGTTCTCCCAATGGACACTGCTCCATTTTTCTTAGTGAAATTAAGAGGAGCAGTGGGTTAAAAGGCTGCCATTCCCAGAGGCCATTCTGTTTCCAGTCAGAACAAGCATTTGTTTTCCCTATTCCGCCTTCGTGGGGCGATCCTATGAATGAGGCTCTTTCACCCCCCAATTCTTTCTCCATGACATATATCACGGACCGTGTGTGAAAAGGGCAACAAGGAGGGAGGAGGGCCAGCATTCAAATATAGTCCAGCCGACAGTAAATGGGTTTTTCAGCAGCAGCAGTGAACTATTCAAATGACCTACAGTTGGTAAAGTCATTCCTTGTAGATTGTTATTTCATGGGTGCAGCTATATTGTGGATGAAAACATGATTCCAAAGACCTCACTACAAACAAGACTAATTATATTAATTTTACTAGGCGTTCCCTTTTCCCCAAAATGGAATTAAAAGATAATTTCATTTTTTTTTCAAAGAAATGTGTCATTACAATAAATCTACAATATAAGAGTTGTGTGAAGAAAACTTTGTAGATCCACCCTTTGCCACTAGGCAGTTCATAATTTTATACAGACTCTCTGGATCAAATGTGAACATGGCAGGGATAGCACAAATGTTTAAAGCACAAGCACCTCAGGCCATTTGGTGAACAGGAAATGACCCACACATGTCAACAGAAGGCATCAATGTGTTAGATAGTACCAAAATCGCTGATACACAAAATGTTAATTTTGACTCAAAAATATTAAATTATTATATTCAGAATAATTTAAGAAAGAAGTATATAATTAACTTTAAAAGCACCATTACAATAGAAAATATTTAGATGAAGATTCTAATTTGTCAATGTTACAATAGCAAACTATCTGGAAAAAATAATTTACATGTACATTTAATTGCTTGACTTTGGTGTGTCAATGAGATGATTATAGAGATTCAATCTATCCCATGTCTGTTGCTGACACCCCTTATGCCTGTTAGAAAAACATCTATGATGACTCCCTGAAGAGGAAAAAACTAAACAAATGTAATAATTAAGTAATGGATTCTATTTGCAAACTTGAGAATTAAAGGAAAGATATTTAACTCTTTGAGTAAAAGCAACTGATAAGATTAATGGAATGAAGGAGTCGTTTATATACAGTAAGGCGTAGTTCATGGTTGGAAAAGAGGTTGGCAGAGGGAGAGAGGTCTCTAGGTTTACACTGAACACAACCAAGTGCATTTACCATAATGTAGAATCTTAAAGAAGCTTCCATTTGAGCCAGGGTAGGCAAGGTCAAATAGTGGTAGGAAGGGCGTATGCTCATTTTCAGATTTGCACAAATTGTAGTGCCCATAAAACATGCAGCATTGTCAGCATGAGTGAAATGTTGGCAAACCAACAAGAGTAAGTCAGTTTGCCCATGGGATTGATCACAATTGAGCATCTAATGATTAAGCATCTGAATTGGGAAAGAATTTTTTTGTATATAGATTTATTTATTTATTTATTTATTTATTTATTTATTTATACAAGCACTGGGTACAGTCAGAAGCTCTGGAGGGTGAGAGAATTCACCAGAGCCAGAGGGGAGAGCAGAGCAGGCAGACTGACAAAGTACACTGCTGAGGGGAGCAGCGGGCAGCAGGAGAGGTCTGCGCGCCAAGTGGGACACTCACCTGGCGGCTGGGGATCGAACCGGCGCTGCAGAGGCTGTGGGCAGCTTCACAACCCAGCGCTCAACCGCTGCACCACTGGGGAGGCCCCAAATTGGGAAAGAATTGTTAAGAGAGGTAATGATCAGGGTGACAGTGTTAAGTAAAAGTGTTTTCAAGTACATTGGCATAATTAGACACGTGTTTCAGAGCCAGACCGTACATTACACTCAGTTTACAGGTAAAAAGACTGAGATGTGAATGTCACCAAAGGTTAAAAAGTAGGTAAGAGTTCAGTACATTATCTAACAATAAATAAAATGAACTTTGCTTTCGGTCACGCTAAGGAAAGTTAGCTTAGTGGATATTGATCACATGTACCCAAAGTTGGAACTATCCTTAGCTTCCAGTGAATGAGAAAAGGAAAAAAAAAAATTATATATTAGCCTTGAGAAGAGGGACTTATATTGGCAAAATGTGCAGTGTTCATTGTTTGGTATGAACAAAGAGAGAGACTAGTTGAAATGTCTCTTCTAAACTATGTACTCCCCAAGGACAAATCACACTTATATTTATTGCTCTAATGACCAGCATGTCTCCTTGCAGTCCACTTTGACTAAACAACACACACACACTCTTTGAATTCCTACAGTTAACATTTTATGGTCCTCACCACAAAAATGAATGCACAAAGCTCTAATCTACAAGGAACTCACCATAATAACATCAAAACAGGTACACATAACTGCTGCAGAGAAGAATACAATAACTTGGGGGGAATATCTGGGACTTAAAAGGACAGAGAGCATATGTGGTTGTACAGGCTGAAGAATGACTTGATGGATGTGTGAGAGTTGAGAAATACTTTTAGAAATCACCAAGTACCTTGACAGCAAATAGAATGATGTATGAATTGGGAACTGTAGTGTCTAGGAAAATAGTTTAAATTTAGAATTTGTTTGAAGGTAACACATAACTTACAGGCAAGCAATTGGAGAAGGTTGGGTTGGCACCATAAGTGAATGGTGTGTAATGTGTTGGTTATTTTTTGCACACCTGTTCAAATAGTATGCTATTTAATTGGTGTAGGGGGAGAAGGCCATAATAGAAATGAGACAAGAGTAAGTTAGCTCATGAAGGAGAAAGCACAGGACATGATTGCCCCACTTGCGCTGTTTCTTGGGATGCAGAGGACACATGGGGTGGATTTGTGACCAACAGCACAACTCGGAGTATAATGAGTTTTGACTGTCAGGAGTTGGTAGGTGAATCATGATGTGTTTACAATTTTTGTTGAGTTGAATTGACTCCAGAGTCTTTCAACTGAAAAAAACTGAAAGTACATTGACAGCAAACAGAATGATCTATGAATTGGGAAATTTAGTGTGTAGGGAAAATAGTTTAAATTTAGAACATGTATGTGGGTAACACATAATTTATAGGTAAGCAACTGGAGTTTTGCTTGGCACCATAAGTGAATGGTGGAACTGAGCAAATCAATTCCCAAGGAATAAAAGTGGAAAGTGTGAAGCATGTAAACACAAGAAAAACCATGTCTCCACAATGTTATGATTTGTGAAACATTTCATATCCATTACAGAGTTTGGCCTCACCACTACGTGAGTCAAGCAGGCCAAATGTCCTTATTACTATTTTAGAGATGAAAAATAGGCTTAGGAAAAAGTCCCTTCTTCAAAAGAACAAAAATGTACCAAAACTTTTATTTTTGAAAAATCTAACATAGGGATTATATTTTTAAAAAATTGTATCTGGATTCAAATCCAAGGCACTTTTCAAGATGCAGCTTAGAAAATAGTAGTAGTTAGTGAGCTGATGCTTGGTAAGTACTCAATAATTATTTTTGAATGAAGGAATGAAAGGATAATGAGTTATAATGAAGTGGCAAAGAAGCCAGCTTAAAAGAATTAGAGAAGGAAAAATCATGACTACCACCAGTATTTACCATTATTGACTCCTCAATCTGTAGTAATCCCTGTATTGGAAACTTTACAAATAGGTTGTTTTCAGACTTCTCAACAACTCTATGAGCTAGGCTCTGCTTCTCCACATTTTATAGATGAAGAAACTGAGTCACAGCATCACAAAGAGATTGGCAGGGGGTATCCAGGTAATAAGTGTCATACTGGGACATAGGAATCCTGTCCACAAAACTTAGCTTATTAGCGACTATGATATATAACAGATAGGTGGGAGAGAGAGAGGAATAGATGCATGGATTGAAATATGGATGGATGGAGGGATGGATGAAGAGAACAGAGGGGTTCAAAGGCAGAGGGCGAGAGGAAGAGAGAGAGAGAAAAGGAGAAAGAGAGAGAGAGGTCAACAACATCACAGTGAGTGGTACTCAACGTTGTGATGGAGGCTCAGGTCTGTTCACATAATCTTCACAAATATTCCCCAAAGCACCAGGCTCATGGCACTTACCTCTCATTCTTCATTATACAACATCGAATCTATTTCTCATCGGTGCCAGGACCCCCACACTTTTTTTTCTAATTCAAAATTCAATTTTGAAATTGAAGAATAGGAAGTTACTTTAAAAAAAGAAATGTTATTTATAGGGACAGGAAATGTTTATGGAGTTTGTGAAATAGCAATGGGTTATTGCTAACACGTCTACTGATTTAGTAAAATCCCGACTGAAAATCATCAGATCTCATTTGGTCACAAGGCTACGAAAATGACTTTGTATCTCACTTTATTAATTTTTCTTCTTAACTGGTTATGTAGTTCAAAACATTTGCATTCATCAACCCAGATCTGAAATAATCATGTCTCTTTATGTTACGTGTAACCACGATGTTCAGGATAGAAATGTGCTTGCCTACGAGACAGAATTCAAATGACATTTCAAAAACATATACATGTGCATGTGCACACACACACTCACACACACACACTTCAGTTTCCAAAGCACCTTAATGCTAAATTGCTGTTTCTCGCAGAGTGAATTTGATCAATCATTCTCCTCTACTCTTGATAAGAAGGGACAGTGGGGATGGCAACATAATGTATTGGGTTAATAATAATCAGATTCCCTTGTACTTATATAACCCCTGATTCCAAGGAGCTTTAAGTACCTTCTAGATATTATCTCATTAATCCCTCCAACATCCGCGTGAGATGGATGGCAAACAGTATGCTCGACTAGGTCCAGGAGAGATGGAGAAGATGATTATAATAATACATCGTGTTTGTAGAACATCCTGTGCTGAGGTGCTTGCAACGTTTCGCAGATGCTATCACATGAATTGCCTGATCCTCCTAAGAGATTGGCAGCCGGCGCACGCCAGCTTCCTGCAGATGAATGTGGAAAACTACAGCGTCAACAGTGACTTATTCAGTGCTACTGGTAGGGACCTCTTCATTGTGTGTACTTGGTGTTCTGAAAACTTGGCTATTATCATTATCTATTTGATACTAACAGTAGACAGATAGCTAGTTAGAGACGGCGAGGGATAGGGAGGGGGCTTTGTGAATATTGACCCCTGGTATCAAAAACTGGAGATGTTTATGGCTGTCAATGCATGAAAAAACTACTATAGAATTAACTTTGAGAGGGAAAGACGAAGGCCAAGGGAGGGAGGGAGGGGAAATAACAGAGATGGGGAAGGAAAGAGGGAGAGAGGAAGAGAGAGCATGTGCTGGGCCCCCTGGCCTGTATAAAATACACAGTTTGGTTTCGAGGCCATCGTATCCACTGCAACAGCCCACACAAGGCCAGACTTGCAAAGTACAGATTTAATATTTAAAGTACCATAAATTATAAAGAAGCCAAATTTATTTCTCCATCAGAATTGCTTGAACTTGAAGGCGCTGTCCTGATTTTCGAGTGTGTCTCTGCCCTTAATTTTCTAATTTTAACCCTAGTGTAGTAAACATAATTTCTCAAGGCAAACCAGGTCTTTTCCTGGGGCTAAAGA
Organism: Talpa occidentalis; assembly: GCF_014898055.3. Lineage (NCBI taxonomy): Eukaryota > Metazoa > Chordata > Mammalia > Eulipotyphla > Talpidae > Talpa > Talpa occidentalis. The sequence continues at coordinate 8,124,743 of NW_023601322.1, forward strand.
GGAAGCGTTTGCAAGGGTTTGTATTAAAGGTTACAGAATGGAGCAGAGGAAGAGGAATTTTTTTTTTTCTTCAAATACCACTAGCATCATCCTTCTTTCCTTAACTCTGATGTATGTCCCTGTGCTGTTCAACACTCTCTTACTCAGCACCGGCAAAGCTTCGCCTCAGCAGCAGTTGCAGAGTTCTAATTGGTTTATAGATTTGAATGTTGAGGTACTCAGTTAGCAGTGGGGGGGGGGGGGAAATACCCAGATTGGTTAATGCTTTCACTTTGGGTTCCAAAATATGCATTTCATTTATAATTTAATGAATGCTTTTCATTGGCTGAAATAATCCATTCTCTAAGGCACATCTGCTGATAATTATGGAATGCATAAGCAATGAAAAAATAAGGATGTTCAAACCAGTAAATAGAAATTTATCAAAATTGGTAAATAGCAAAGTTGGGGCCATTTTCCCCCTCTATTATCTTTATTTCATATACCTAAAATACACGTTATTACCTTGATGCATATTAATAAATGACATAAACCCTCTTAATAATCACGTTTAAATCACCCTTCTTATTAAAACCCAATTAAAGCTCTCCCAGAAGAGAATAGTCTGAGTTTAGTGAGTAGGCTTATGTCTACTCTCATTATTACTAATGGGATAAACTCAAAATATTTTAGGATTATCAAATGATTTAAGTTTCCATCCAGACACCAATGATTTGTTAAGCCTAAAATTTGATTAGAAGGACACATTACAAATAAATACTTTCGTAGAGAAAATTACAACTGCCCCTTACATAAAGCTTCTGTTATTTCAGAATCTTCTTTTTTGGGACATTTTTATTTTTTCCATTCTAATTGACTAGGTTATTTTCTCCCAAGGAATACAATATCTATTTCTTCTTCAAAAACACCTTCATCGATGCTCTACAAATAAGGATTGAGACAATTAAGGACAATGAAAAATCATTTAGGAGTTGTGTTGTGCAGTGTGGAGAGTGAGAAGAGCAGGGGTCAGCAGGGAATCTCAGGAGAGCGCTGGAAAGGGGGAAAGTTATGGGGAACTGTAAAGGCTTCTGTAATAGGGTTCCAAACCCCAAGGACAGGTTCGATCACCTGAATACTCAGCACTCTCTTTTCTTGTATTTTAATATAAGAGAATGCAGGGTGAGCACATTTCTGAAAGCAGAATGGAGATTCGTTATGTACCCTCCCCAGCAATTTTCCTTCTAGCCAAGTAAGTTTCTAGCTAGAAGGAGAACTCTGCATTTAGTTTCCCAAAAGCCTTTTGTGACAAATGATAGCTATATTAGCCTGGTAGATGGGTGTGCTGAAATAGAGAATTATTGCATCTACATTGCATTGGGTCCTGATTTCATTCATTCGAGGCAACTCCAGGCTACCTCCTTTGAAAGCTTTGTGGGCAAATTGTACCAGGAGGAAACTTTTTTCCCCCTGATTAAGTCCAGGGCCAGATCATGATTAACTGCTATTGTTGCTGCTTCCTTTCCAAAGTCTAAGGAGAGAATGAGCTACAGGGTGTCTCAAGCTATAGGAGGCATATAGAAAGTAACATTTCACTACAGAAAATATAGCATTGATCCTATGCATCCTTTCATCAGGCAGAGAACTATTTACCTGAAAGAATCTCCCTGTTCAGACATGATCTTCCCAGTAGAATCTGTAATGATATTCGATCTCTCAAGTCTTTAGGCTTCTGAAAATCTTTGCTCTGAGAGTCCATGTGATTATATGTAAATTAATTAGTGGAATGGCTTTGTTATAAGCTGTCAGTCTTTATAAGTTATAGCATGTCTGATCAATATTAGATTCTACGGACAGAATAATGCTAACTACGTGAGTCCTCTCTCACCACCAGTTTTCAAAGTGATTACAACTACTTCAAAGTCATTGGAAATCTGCTCCAAGTTTAACCACATCTCCATAGGAATCTGCTTCCTTCATATTCAGAGGAGGGAGGCCAGAAATGTCAGTGTTTGACAGCTGGTGTTATACTATGGTATTTTGGTCCACTAAAAAAAGAAACAATACAGTTGTGTATAAATGTTCATAATTTATAAATATTTCTAAAAATTCATTCAGTTAACTTATTTTTCAGTTAATCTAGATAATCTTCAGATGTCAAAAGGGAATTTTTTCCACTCCTTGTCTCAAATAATTATTTAAACTTTTTATTCATTCCGTCATACCACCACTAGAACAGAGTTTGACTAATAAATGAAAAGCAAAAGTGGCAATGGTGGATTGGAATACTGACTCTTCCAAGTTAATGTTCTATGGAAACACATATCCTTTTGAGACGATTCTGAGGGAGAGTGGAAAATTAGCATGCTTCTGGCAAAGAGAATTTGTATGACTTTGCCCACTGGCCTAGTGTGAGATCACACATGTGAAATACCTGGCAAAATCGTATCAAGGAAACCCTAAGGTGTTTTTCACTTGGGACACCGTAAATAAGCTGGTCAGTGTCCTTCCCAGCTTGCAGAGGGCATTTCCAGAACTCTTCCTCGAAACCTCTGCACTTCTGACAATTGCTTTTTTGCATAGAAGAACTGGGGTACAGGCCAGAGGTACAGGAGTGAGAGGATTCACCAGAGACAGAGTGGGGAGCAGAACTAGCAGATCTACTGAAACACACTGCTGAGAGGAGCAGAGGGCGAAACAGGAGAGGTCTGTTGAGCCATGTGGGTCAGCTCCCTGCCCGGGCATCAAACTCAGGCCCTGGTGGGAATAGTGCAGAGACTTAGGCCCTAAGCCACCAGGGAGGCCCTTACTTCTAACAGTTTAGAGCTCATCTGATTCATTGCTGTGCATAGGTGTCAAGGAAGTATTTTTCAAAGCTATAATTGGAAAAATAAGATTTTGATTCTCATCCATAAGAAATCCTGGTGGGGGGGCAGTTTGCTGTCTGGTCCTTAATGTACATTTCAGTGGGGGCCAACAGTGCTATCCACCTTAAGCGGGACTCAAAGATTTGTCATTATATAGAGGCAAAGCCATAATTTTTGACTTTCCTATATTTTGAGCAAAATGTTTTAAAACCTAGCATGCTAATATAATATACCTCATTTCCTCATCTTATTTTTTGAAATCAAAACACTAGAGTTTAAGAGGAAAAGTCAACATTCAAAACTTTTACAAACTGATGCAAAAATGTTTCTTTTATTTGCCTCACTTTATATACTATCTAGACATTTAACCAAAATAATTAAAAATGATCTGCTTTTTTTTCTCTAAGGATTATATTAGAATCCCAAATCAAAATAAAGAAAATGTATCATTGAATTACCTGTTTCCTATCTAGATTGCATTGCTTTTAAAATTAGCGATTCAATGTTATTCAGATAAACTTTGCAATGAGTTTTCTTACAATACTTCATCTATATATAATACATCCTACTTCTCATAGCTCCACTTCTTTTTAAAATCTCATATTTTCCATTTATTTGCAAAATACCTAAAATTAACCACCAAGGGAAACTCTCTTTCTGTAATATGTTTAATTCCCTCTCTTCCTCCTGATAAACAAACACTATGGAGGAAGAAAACCGAACCAAATCACACAGCAAAACTACAAATGCTTGTCTCTTGAAGGCACTACCTCAGAGCCTGATTCTCAAAAAGTCAAAAATAAATAAACACTTATGCAGCCGTGATGGGAATTTTCAGGGCATCTTTTATGCATGAGTGGAAATGCTCTGTGCACTCAACTCAAAAAAGAAAAATTGAGGATTTATACAAACATATAGCAGTTTAGAACATAGGGCAGGGAGTTGGGGGCGAGAAGAAAGTCCAATGAAAGAGAAGTTAAGATTGAGCTTTGACAGTCAAAAGCACATTATCATGAAAAAGAGCAAATGAATTCTCGCTGTAATGTTCCACTTCCCTCTCCAGCCGGCCTGTGCCTACATCTCTGGCAAGTGGACAGAGCAAGCTACATTCATTAACTCCCACAGACCTCCATTCTTCATCCATCAGACCCAGAAGTGACTGAATATTGGGAATTGGTGAGGTCCTTCCCTGACAGTCCATAAAATCAAGATTTCTGGTGCTACCATGAAAGGGAGATTAGAAATGAGGCGGGAGGACTTTATTTCTTCCCAAGGCTGAGAAACTGGGGCTACTGCAAATCTCTTTCAAGTAATGAGTTCCAAGGCAGCCAAGGGATGCTTGTCGAGGTCAGAGATGAACTGTGGTCACTGCAGCTGAGAGTCTCAAGTTCCTGGAATCGGATTTTCTCATTCTTGAACCTGGATAGAGTGATTGTTCCACACCCAGAAATGTACAGAAGTTTTAGGACTGAAAAGAAGCCAATTATAGTGGGACAAACACAGAAACAAGAGGGTTAGAAATAAAGGAACGTAGAGACCAGAAGTGCCACTGTTTGATCTGACAGATGAAACAACCAAGATGCTTGGTGACTCATTCTGCATCATTAAGCACCATAAATGTGGTCTTACCAGGGAAGGCCTTTAAAAAGCAGTGAGGCCCCTAGGCCAGGAGCCCTAAGTGAATATAATGGGGCCATTTTTATCAGTTACACAGTAGGTGTAACAAGACCAAAATTCCTAGGAATAGGGACAAAACTATAACATTTTACTAGAAGAGACCATGCTCACGAGAGTTACCTCCTTGGTTATACTTAGGCAAAGGGGCAGACACACCAATATTGAGGACAATTTCCAAAGTAGAGGCTGCCTACCACATTCTGCAACTTGCAGGACACTAATAGAGCCATGTCCCAGTAACATCTGCCCCACCTATTGGCCAGGTGACTCCAATGGCAACATCAGTCGACTGTTTATTATTACATGAATAATCTCTCTATTAAAATGAAGGTATGTTATTTCAGAAAAAATTAGTAGGTTGTCTGCCCAGCATCCGATAGCACACTGGCTGCAACCACTGATAAGGCAAGAGACAGTGAACCAGCAGGGCCAACGCACCCAGGGAATGCCTGTTAGACTCATGCTTCAGCTAAAAGGAAAATGTCCTAGACCCAGGACCTCCACTGCAGGGCATTGGTAGTTCCAGGCTGAGTCTGAGCCCCCACGTGGCCATCTGACAGCCCTCCTACTTGGCTTTCTCCCTTCATTAAGCCTCCTTTTCTTTAGCTGTTCCTTGAAGCCTATTAAGAAGGCTTCAAGCAATGAGTAATGAATCCAAAGTCACAAGGTAATTTAGTGGAAATTTCATAACATCTTTCAATAATCTCTTTACATATAAGGGCATAATCTGGTAGCAACAAGAAATCATAACAAAAACAACAAATCCCCCCTACATGTTCCCAACTCAATCCCACATGGTTTGCATCATAATTAACTGCTGGAAAGAGAAATATGATTTATCAAGGTTAGAAAGAAGAACAACGATCATCCCCTGACATCCCACTGTCCTCAATCCTGGAGCAAATTATTTTCCTTTAATAGATGAAGTCTACTTTCTGATGAATATTTAAAATATGGCCTTTAGCTAGAGCAATGCCACTTCCCAAAGAATTTCCCAAAGAAGCAATTTGGGAAATATCCAGGGGTACAGTAATTGCACTATCTTCAGAATTCCCTTAAATTTAGAAAATGCTTCTCTCTGGGCTGATCCTAGGATAGTTGAGAGTGGTTTCAGAGCCCCTGGAGTGCCCTCTGATATTTGGCATATCCTTCCCTGCAATTATTAATCATCCCCAAAGTGTAGAAAAATGAGACATATGTGTCATTTTCCAAAAACAGATGTGAGAAGTAGAAGCACAGGAAAAGGCAAGTGACTTGAGAGAATCTAGAAGGGAAATGCAGGGCTGTTTGATCACCAGAAAAAGCCTAATTTATCTCAAGTAATTTAAAGTTTAGACATCCTGGATTCTCTGCAAAGAGAGAGTATCACTTATCTCATTTATATCAATGTTCTCTTCACGTATTCAACAAATGAGCCAGCAGATAATCAGGATTCTAGAAGCAGTCTAATTGTGAGAAAGTTGATGGGGGATCATGCTTAGTTCATCCATGTTAAGGTATCTCTGCCATCAATCCCAGAAAGACACAGTTCTGTTACAGGAGCATCTGACACCAATGTGACAGACATAGTTACCCAGATGCAAAGTTTTAATACAGCGAAGTTCAGAATAGTTTTTCCAAACTTCCATATAGGAAGATGGTTGTAGAAAACTATAGATTATTTGTCCTTTTGCTACATATGCAGGCACCAAAGCTTAGCCAATTATTCCACTTCATTTTATTTAAATAACATTCAGTCCTTTCAAATGTATTTTGGAAGATTTCTGGAAGGCAACTATGCTCTGACTATAAATTCCAGTGTATAACTAACCCCATTTCCACTGGATAGTAAGAGCTGGTGATTTCAGGTCTCAGTTGGTTTATAAATATTTTCTTACATTTGAGGATCTTATATTTAATAAAGCCAACAATTGGCTAGTGACGCTATCTACTCTGCTGGCTCAATCTCCCAAACCACATTTTTACCACATTGTTTCTAAAAAGTGCTTGCATTTAGAGAAATGTTTCTGAAAATTCCATCAGAATCAACTGATGTGATTTGAGAACCCAGAAGAGAGGAAAAAAAATCCATGTACAAGAGTAACTCCTTTTTAAATGGCACATTCCACTTAATAAATTGTCCTTACAGAAGTCTGAAATTAAATTTAATCTGTAATCCTTAAGAAGGATTTCACTCTTTTAAGAAATGCAGTTGTATTTGCAATATTTGGGTATTCATTTAAATTCACAATTGGTTCTGCGTTCCTTCTTTGCAATTTGACTTATTTTTTTTAAAAACCCATTTTTTTATCTCTTATGGGAAATGGGATTATTCTTTTTATTTATTTATGAATTCATATGCTGGGTCTTTTCTCCATAGAGTCAACCATCTTTTACAAGTAATATTCTCAAATTTTAATCAACTATAACTTCTAACAATACTCTGAGGAACTTTGTACCTTATTTTTTATTCAGCCTTATGCTTTCCCTAGTCTATGCAATATGAGGAGATATTGGAAAATGAAAATAGAAAAGTAGGAGAAGTTCTTTTCTGTCTGTTCCCTTAAATCTATAGGGCAGGACACAAGAACACATCTTAGATGCAGCTGAGCCAGAAAGAGGAGAAGCTGGGGGTGCAGATTGGAGGAAAATGAGAATAGCTGCCCACAAGGGAAAACTCTGATGACAAGGACTCTTTAGCAACACCACAAAGTGATCTGACCCACACAGCTTGTCCCACTCTGCTGTGGGCTGGGGGGAGGGACATGCATCCAATGATACGAAAGAGACAGAATTCTTTGCATCTTCTAGAAATACAAGAACCAGTACTTTCTTGAAAATGAAAGACACAATTTCAATTCCTATGATTTAACATCCACCTCTCTTCTCACAAAACACCTGGCAAAGCACCTTGCATGAAATAGAAGCGAGTTGCATTCTCTCTGCTCCTCTGTTCAGTTGACATTTAGTGAACATGTAACAGGCTTGGTACTGAGACTGTGGAGATTAACAAGAGATCGACCCTACTCTTGAAAGATTCACTCTACAAAGGACACGGGCATTTAAATAGATGGTCTGCATGTGCCATGGAGTCCATGCCAGGATTTCCACCCACCCAGACACAGAAGAAGGCAGAAGAGATACCAGCTGACTGGGAGGAGACATAGGAGAGCTCCACAGCCAGCAGGTAGAAGGGAAGGATCCTAAAAATGCCCCAAAGGAAAGCAGTGTCACACACAGACAGCCACAGACTGGCTGCGTTACCTGAACATGGCGCTCACCTGCACAGAACAAGAAAACTGGAGTAGAGAGGAGGGAACAGTGTGAGAACCACTGCAGGGTTTGCTGTCGAGGTCAAAGAGGCCAAATTTATCTTTTTGTTTCCTGCAGACCTAGTCTGTCCAACATCAGTCTCTCAACTACTAAACTCTCCAAAATATACATTTCTGGGATATCATGTGGTCATTGCTATGACCAGGGAAACAGAGGCTTCTGAAATCTCTGATTGGAAGTGTGCACAGCTTAGCATCACTAGTGAGCAAAGGACTAAAGGAGGGACTGCTGGGTTGAGAGAGGCAGGAGCTAGTTAGATGAAGAGGAATGGGGAGGAAGTGAAAACACTTTTCTTGGGAATCAGGGAATGGCGAAGAAATTGGTGTGGAAAAGATAAGGGTGAAGCAGGGCTGAGATCATGGAGGCCTTCACAAATCACACTAAGTTAGGGCTTTTTCCAGAAACGAGGTGGTTGAAGCTGCACAATTGTAGGAACGTGTTTGCAGGGTGGAGTGATAACTCTGGCCGTGTTTTGAGAAACTGATTAAGAGAAAATACGATTGCAGACAAGGAAATAGATCATTTTAGTCATCTTGAGGAGAGAGGACAGAGGCCTAAATAGTGAAGATGGAGACTTGAGCCACTTTCAGAATTATGTCACAGGTAAAGACAGAATTAATTTGATGATTGCACATCAGAGTTGAGAGGGAATAAAAATGAAGTTGAGGATTTTTTTTTTTGTTTCCCTCTCTATTTTTCTTTTTTTTTTTTTTTTAAGATTTGTTTATTTATTTATTTATTTATACAAGCACTGGGTACAGTCAGAAGTGCCGGCGGGTGAGAGAATTCACCAGAGCCAGAGCGGGGAGCAGAACAGGCAGAAGGACGAAGTACACTGCTGAGGGGAGCAGCGGGCGGCAGGAGAGGTCTGCGCACCATGCGGGACCCTCCTCCGGTGGCTGGGGAGCAGCCGGGGATCGAACTGGCGCTGCAGAGGCTGCAGGCAGCTTCGCAACCCAGCGCTCAACTGCTGCGCCACCAGGGAGACCCATGTTGAGGATTTTTTTTAATTCATTCAACAAGTATTCACTGTGCATTGATACACACCACTCAAGATCCTAGAGTCTAGAAATAAAATGGTGAAGTAAACGGGAAGGTCCTCGTTCTTATACAGTTTATGACCTAGTGAAGGTTGGCTTGGTGGGAGGCAGATGATAAAGGCACAAGCAAATCAATGCGATAGATCACTTCAGGTGCTAACCAGGGCTCTGCATACAACGAGCAGAATAATGATGGAGTAAATAACGAGACATGATTATAGACCTCCTTAGAAAGGGTAGTTCAGGCATTTGCTTCTGAAAACAGGCCATTTGAGCTAAGATTTGAATGATAGAAAGGAACAATGTGGCAATAACATATGCCTCTAGAGACAAGTGTTCTGGCATCAAGAAGCATTTGAGCAGAAAGAGAAGCAAGTTTGGGGATAAAGTAAGGAATTCAGTTGGGGCCTGTCATGGTTGGAATTCCTGTTATATGTACGGGTGCATTTTAGTCCAGCAGAGGTGTCTGGACTAAAGATAATAATTTGGATTCATGAACACGGAAATGGCAACAGCTCAGACGTCTGAGAGAGCGCAGAGCAGGAAGGCGTTTAGGCTGTCAGCCTGCACTATTTATAGACCTCTGCAGTGAGGAAGCATCACTTGAAGAAAAGGGCAGTGGACTAGGGACCAAGAAAGAGTGAGAAATGTTTGCTAATCAGATGAGGGGGGATTCCAAGGGAACCAGTATACTGCCGTACTTAAAGAGCTAAGATAACATGTGAAAAAGAAATGCACGCACAACAGAATGGAGGTGATATTATGAGAGAATGAATGACCAACTTTGGGGGCTTATGCTGAGTGAAGTTGTGGGCCAGACTCCTAATGTGGTCTGGACGTAATCATTTAGAAGCGATACTGAAAAAACAAAGAGCCACTGGGAAGCTTTTACAATATCCAAGATGTCCTAAGCCAAAGAGTAGGGGGTAGAGTGGAGAAAGAAGTTTACATCCAACCAACTCTTGAAGTAAGGCCAGAAGGTTGTAGCCATTGACTCAATGTGGAATAATGAGAGATTAGTAATGTAGGAAGAAGAATTGCTATTTTATTAACTTAGATTAACCAGGCAAATGTCTATGCCACTAATTGAGAGGGTAGATGCTGTTGGGAGATCAGGTGAGAAGCGAAAACTCTTAATATTAGTGTCAGGAGCTACTGACTTCAGTTTTGCACTTGCCAGTCTGAGGTTTGATTACTCAACTCTGTCAATCTAACCAGAAGGTGGACATGCAAGAGTAAGACCTTCTAGAAGAACCAGAGGTAAAGCCATAATTTTGAGAGCAATCTACATATACTATGTAATTAAATCATGGAGGTAGATGGTATTTAAGTGCTTAAAGAGGACCATTATATTTCAGCAAATATACCCATAATCTTTGTGAGAGACATAATGAATGTGCTAAATATTTTACTCAGAAGACAGAGATTGACTTCTGGTTCCCATCTAGCATGTAGGAAGCTTGGAAATTAACACTGCATCTTTTTTTTTAATTTAAATTTTTATTTTTATTTTTTTGCAGAGAAGAAATGGGCTGTAGGCCAGATGTGTGGAAGGTGAGAGGACTCACCAGAGACAGAGAGGGAAGCGGTATAGGCGGATTTACTGAAATACGCTGCTGAGGGGAGTAGCAGGTGAGACGGGAGAGGTCTGCTGCGCCATATGTTGGTCAGCCCCCTGGTCAGGGATCAAACTCAGGCCGCAGGGGTGATAAGGCTGAGACTTAACACCTAAGCCACCAGGAAGCTTCTGCCATTACGTCTAACATCTAAAAAGTCAAACTAGAACACCAACTACTCTTAGATCTGTAAGTGAAGAGAGATGACAGGGTAAATCACGGACCCTAAAACTGGGGGGACACACAGGGGGATAACAGAGAATCATACATACCTGAGTACAAATCCCAAAGCAGAATTAATATAAGAGCCAAACCTAAATGGTGACCCACATATTGCTGGAGGAGGGGCCAGAAAGTAATAATTCTGAAAGATATCAGAATATTCTGTCCCTCTGCCCTCCAGAGAAACTTTTACTATCATGCAAACTACTGAGTAGCACAGCCTGACCTGGGGGAAGGGAATGGCCAACTCCAGGTCACTCCATCAGCTGGTCCCACCTAAGCAGGAGGGTCGGTGGGGGAGGTGGGAGGACCTGCTCATAGCCCAGGGGTACAGGCTCAGTAAAAGACTGAGACTCAATCCCCACACATTACTGAAAGCCTATTTACCAGAGTTGCTTGTCCAGGTTCATCATGTCTGCCTTTCTACCAAAAAATCACTAGGCATACACTAGACACAGCACAGTTTTGGGAACTAGCACCAGAAATTTAAAACGACTACGACCAATACACCAAGGATGCTAAGAGAAGAAGTAGACAACAAGCAGGAATACAGGGGTGATGGACTCAAGCAAGGGTCAGTCTAAGAAATAATCAAAGGGAAAGTCTAGATATCAGAAACACTGTTTCAGAAAGACAGGGATATGAAAGATCATTGCAAGCTTCCCCCACCTCTCCATGCGTTCCCCCAAAACTTCAGTTAATAAGTGAGAAGCGGGCCTCCCCGGTGGCGCAGCGGTTGAGCGCTGGGTTGCGAGGCTGCCCGCGGCCTCTGCAGCGCCGGTTCGATCCCCGGCTGCTCCCTGGCCACCGGAGGAGGGTCCCACATGGCGCGCAGACCTCTCCTGCCGCCCGCTGCTCCCCTCAGCAGTGTACTTCGGTCCTTCTGCCTGCTCTGCTCCCCGCTCTGGCTCTGGTGAGTTCTCTCACCCTCCCGCGCTTCTGACTGTACCCAGTACTTGCATAAAACAAAACAAACAAACAAACAAACAAATAAATAAAAAAAAAAAAATAAGTGAGAAGCATTTATTATGGGGAGATGGGAAAAGGACTCAGCATCCTACTTAACAAAGCCTGGCACTTTAGACCAAGACAGAAAGCTCTGCATCTGTGCCCCTACTGCATTGTACCCCCTGCCTGGAGCCTTCAGGAAGCTCCCAGGAAAACGAATGGGTGTGAGACACCAAACAGAAGTGCTCTGCGCCGTGAAGCATGACAGAGCTGCTGCTTCCACACTGTCCAGGAGAATTACATTCTCGATTGTGTGCGTTGCTCCTTATTTCCACTAATTGCTGCGGAGAGAACGCTGCAGAGACGAGCCCAGGAAGGCCACGCGGGCCTTGTGGTTTATTGGGACCATCAGGGAAATCCTGTGCAAGGAATCAATTGCCCTGTAGCTATCAGCCTGGAAAAAGCAAGAGACACTCAGGTTTTTGTCGTACCTGAGGCCTCCCGAGGATGAATCGTTAATTCTTCATAGAAACTTGCCCTTTACGGTAAGTTATTTATTATATCCTCATGCTCACATGAACTTCTCAGCTCACAAATGAATGTTCCACACCTGGACCCCATTCAGGAATCCCAATACTTTAAAGACCTTCTTAATTCTTCACGTGTTTGCAGGGAAAGTTTCTCTGAAGTGCTCGCGGATGCCCGCAGCAAGTTTATGTTCTCTTTGGTAAATCTTTTTTGCTTTCATTCTGGCGTGAGTTTTATCACTAAAGGGGTTCATGAAAAGAGAAACAGTGCTGCGATCCGTGACATTGCTTCCTTTCACTGGGATTTCTGGGAAAGGTTTTAATGAACTCTTCTACCTGACTCGCTGAGAGACATATTTAATGTAATAACGTGGCCTCTGTGTGTTCATCCAGGAGAGATTCTGGTGCTTTCAGCAGATTCTCAACAGAGTCCTGGACTCCAGAACCTCAGAGACCACGTCAACCCTTAACTTGTCAGAGTATATCCCCCCAACATATCAGCCACCACAGTCCCCCCACGCTATCTATGAGCTCGTCCAAAGAATGACACCTCCCTGACTTCTCTGCCCTCTTGTGAACTGTCTCTAGCTTCTCTCTCAAGCTTCCTGTCTTACGACCAAGCAATTTATATCCCAAAGGACATTGAGGGATATTCAAAATTATTGAACCCCAAAGTGTGATGGTTCCTTTCCATTAAGGACACGACACTCCATTAAGGCAAGTTGGATGTGTGTATTTTGAAGATGAAAAATCTGTGGGATTAAAAACAAAAACTGAAAGGTATACAAATTGACTTGCTAATATGTGAAGCTGAACTGAAAACATCTCCTTTAGTTTTCAGCAGGGGGTTCACTAATTATTAATTTAGCACAGTTCAATATAATAAGCATGCACACACTTAAGCCTCTCCTCTCAAAAGAAGGCCAAGTCAACCAGAAAGCTCTGAGCATTTCTATTGCTTTGTTCTTCCGTAGCGTCTGTGAAATGCTGACTCAGCTTAAACATTGCTGTATTTCTGAGTCTCCCAAAAGATTTGGGCATCTTCATGTTTTCTGGTAGCCCATTAGCAGATACTTCGATGGCAACTTCGGGAAATAAAATCTTCGTTTTCCTGTGAAACCTCACTGGTCTGTCAGGGGCTGTTTGGTGCATGCTGGTTATGTGAGGCTGCTCCCTGGACCACCCCCAAGGGCACAGGGGGACCCATGCAAGTTGCTCACATCTGTGTTATTTTGCTGGCACAAAATAGTGCCCCAAGTTCAACCTAAAAAAGATTATGGTCACTTACGATGCTTCACACAGAAACATCCCATAGTCATAGATTTTTATCACACGTTTACCATCCAAATAAAAACTGGTAAATTTAGAGAAAAAAAACATAATGGGAACCATTTCTTGGAAAACATACATTGCCATCTTGCCATAGCATTGTTTTAAGAATAGCCCTCTTTATTATCAATCTGTGTTATTATTGATAAATTCATATAATAATGCCATTCCCAAAAATTCCTTAACCAAGACATAAAACATAATTTATTTTGGTGACAATATAATCTTGGACAAAATTAACTCAGTGCCAATGAAAACTTTGCAGTATTAACTTAAAATAAAAGTAAGTCTCTTTTGAAACATTTTTGCTAATTACTAAATATAGCCTGAGGTTTGTTCTGTCCATTAAATATTAATATTTTTACATTGGCTTTTTGGCCTTCATTCTGGAATAACTCATCTATATAGTTCAAATCTTGACTTCTGAGTCCAAACATTTATGACTTTTTCAAGCACATGAACACGGCAAAAAGAGACATCTTGTTCTCAGCAGCTACAATCGGCTTAAATTTGAGGACATATAGTTGTAGAGGCATGTGATTATTCTGGCATAACAACAAACACCCTGCAAGTACATTGATTTTCTGTTTCTTCTGTAAAGAATTATCACAGATTTAGAACAATAGACTTTTACTATTGTACCATTCTGAAAATTAGATATCAGCAGTGGTCTTCCTGCGCAAAAACCAAGATTTCAACAGGATCGCATCCTTTCTTGGTGATTCTAGAAGAGAATTAGCTCCCCTATCTTGTACAGCATCTAGAGGCAGCCCACAATCTTTGGCTCATGGTCCCTTTTTCTTACAATCAAAGCCAGCATTGTTAGACCTTTATAATCATTATTGCTTTGCTATATCTCTATAATCATTGTTCTGTAGTTACGTCACACTCTGATTCTGACCTTTTTCTCCTCTGTCACTTTTAAGAACCCTGGTGAAGACCTTGAGCTTACCTTGAGGTAAGTCCAGAATTCTCTCCGCATCTTAAATTCAGCTATTAGCAACTTTAATCCCATTTTCTTAATTATGTTAATTCTCCTTAGTCATGTAAAGAAATTTACTTAAAGTTTATGAGGATTTGAAAATGAACATTTTTAGGGCCCATTATTCTCCTTAGCACAGAGAATAAGATACTTAAGACAGGAAACCTAACTCTATAGGACATTAATAATTAACTAATGTTTGCATATTTCTTATTTATTTAAGTGCTTTGATTTTGAGTCAGTGAAACTTGAACTATGCAAACTAGAAGGAAGGCCAAAGATTTTACTCTGCCTCTAACCTTTGCCTACTCAACACTGCATTCTAAAACTCCATCCAAGTTGCAGTATGTAGCATCATTCACTACTTCCAGCTGCTTTGTGATATTCCAACACATGCATCCTTCACACTTGAAGTCAGTCCTCCCAGTCTTGAACACTAAGTTGCTTTAACCACTCTGACCAGGGTGGTGAAGGGTCACCATGTAACTATTTCATTTCACTGAGGGACACATATGTCCCAGCCCTCTGGGCTGACCACCTACCCTAGTGCCTGGGACTCTGGCACATACACTGTAGCACACACTTGGGCTATAAAAACTGACCAGATAGACCAGTTTATTCAGAAATAGCAGGGATAGCTGTCACCTCTGCTTTGTATGACTTTGTCACTTGTTGGTGTCAAGACACCCACCATCATAAATACTGTTTTTTTGTTTTTGGGGGTTTTTTTTGTGGGACCCTCACCGACAGCCGGGGAACAAACCGGTGCTGCAGAGGCTGCGGGCAGCCTCGCAGCCCAGCGCTCAACCACTGCGCCACTAGGGGAGGCCCCATAAATACTGTTTAAAAGCCTCAGGCCCTCACTCCTGGGATTCGCTGGAATCAAGAAGCCAGGCAGGAAGGATATACAATACCACACACTCCAGAGAAGACTGTCCCTGTCCCCTTCTAACCTCCACACCCAAGTCAACAATGTTCTCTTCTGCCAATTATAAAATGAAAGCTCCATGCCAATTGATACATGTGTGCAGATCATTGGAGATCTCACCCCTTAATGCTTTGATCTCTCCCATCAAAGTTCACAGCCAGCAAAGTCTTGCAGCTCAGCCAGCAAAATGCCATTTCTTACACATGTTCATATATAAATATGAAGATAGGAGAAAATTTCATTCCAAGACCTTTATAGCTCAATAATGTACATCCTATTTTAACTTAGGAACTGTGAAACAAATCAGGTTTGTGAGCTCATAAGATTAATCAGCCTTAAACACGCCATAAATATTTTGAGCTGGCTTCTCACCCTCACATTAATCATGAAGTGAGAATAGTCCCATTTTAATTATGCAGATAATGCTCAAGTACATTGTTTCAGATGCATGAGTATCGAACTGAAATGTTTAGAAAAAATGCACTTTTGAAAAATATCTTAGAATTACTGGAATGGAATATAAGTCCTTCAAGGATCACATTTCCAGTGCATCCAGAAGAATGGATGTTTTATGATTTTTTTTAATCATTTACAAGCATTTTTTACTTAAACAATATTTCTGGTTTTTCACAACCCCCCTTGTGAGGTAGAAACTAACACAAGCTCAACTTTGAAGGGACTCGCCCAGGGTCACAAGGCCACGTATGATGGAATTAAGACTTGAACACCAACTGATGTCTTCAAAGTAAGAGAAAATTCAGTTTCCCTTACAATGACAACCTTAAAAGAAGACTATTCAATTTCATAACATTTCAGTCTATACCTTATATTCAATCCTTACTTTATACTTCCTCCATGTAATATCAGATAAGTAACCATTTAATCATTTAACCCTTCCTCTGCTGGATAGTAAATTATAAAATCAAAATATTGCCCAGGAAATCTATTTTTAGACTTCTCTAATTTTTTCTTTATTCTTCAATTATTTAATTCATTCTACTATTTTTTATAATTCCTCTAAATTTATAAAGAACCAAACAGGAAAAGATATCTGATTTTAAAAATCTGAAACCCTAATTTTATTTTTTAACAACTTAATTGAAGCATAATTGGTGTTGAAAGAAATGCATGTATTTATACATACAATTTGATGATGAGTTTGGATGGAGGCAAACAGACGTGACAACATCACCATAATCAAGGTAACAGACCTACCCGAAACTTCCTGAAGTTTCTTTGTGCCCCTTTCATTTTCAGCTGTTGTTTTTTTCCAGTGGGTTTATGTCATTTTAATTTTTTCAGAAAGCACACTCCATCTGAGACTTACCTTCCTAACTTTTGAACCATGCTCAGTGGTGAGCTGCAAGCACCACGTTGTGCAGCAGAACCAGGGGACCTGAACATCTTGAATAACTAAAACTTTTTATCAGTCAAACCCCCTCCCCATACCTCCACCCCCAGCCCCTGGCAACCATCCTGTCCACCTGCTTCTCCGAGTCTGACAGACTCAGAGGCACCCATCACATGGAATCAGGCAGTATTTGTCCTCCTCTGACCGACTTCTCCACGCTCTTGCACATAAGGAAATTTACTCCTTTTATTTTACATACAATATTTTGTTTTGAATGCCACGCTATGTAGGGAAGCTGGTGAAAGAGGATGTAAGGCTAATACACAATGACTGCAAACACTACACTGATCTGCTCTTAAAAACATGATTTTTATCACATACTTTTATTTTCTCCAGAAAACTATGAGTTTATCCTTCATGCCCCATCCAGTTAGGTGCTGGGATCCTTCTTGACAACCCCTCAGCTTCCGGGCATTCTGCTTTCCTGGGCCTACTTCTCTGCACAGCCCCTCAGGCTCAGACCAGAAGATGCAATGACAGTGCCTGGGCCACGCACTGACCACTTTCGCCTTTGTGACAAGACTTCATTGAAACAAATTCCAGTACATTTGGATAGTCTATGACTGCTCCCTTCTATGATGGCACTTGTGACAGAGACCACATGCCCCACAAAGTATAAGATATTTATTATTTGATCCTCTGCAGGGTATGTTTGCCTGCCAAGCCTTGTGCTGGAACAACACGCCATCAGGTTCATCTGCGTACCAATTATAACATAAAGGTGTTCAAGCCTCACCTCAGACACTCCATGTGATTAGGACACAGGCTGGGAGCTGTAGGCAGCCATGCTGCTTGTCCCCAATACAGGAGGGATGGCTTATGGATGACAGGTCACCCCAACTCTGCCTGCCCCTTAGCTGCCACATGCTTCATTTATTTTTGTGTAACTGTAGTATTTATAAATTATTTGAGAGTGAGTTTAATTTCATTCACCCAATTGTTTGGATTTTCATATTAAAATACATGTGATTTTTATTTATTTTTATGCTCTTTTCACACCATCCAATGACAGGTCTGACTTCATTCCCATTAATTCCCACTTTGCTTCATTTTGCCCTTAATTAGATGAGCAAAGGGTTGGGTGTTCTGAGCAAAGAGAACACACCCAAAAGACCTCGTGTGGAGGCTGCCGCCTTGAATCCATCCTTGCTGGAGATTGGGACCTCAGTTTCCAGGAGATTAAGAACTGAGTGGTTTGCTGAAAAGTATTTCAGTCAGCTGATTTGAAATTTTCAATTTTTGATTGCAGGTAGAGTGTCTGCAGATGGAGAATGTTTGCACGCTGTTAAGGACAATGTCACCGAAAAGAAACTGTTTCCTGCAAAAGTTCTATTACTAGGAGTTGCCTGTGGCAGTTCTGGGTGTTTTTGCTGGGAGCTGACAGCTATTACTGATATGGTCTCCCTGCTCCGGTGACTGCCGTGCCTGCTCACGCCGTTCTCTGCATTTGGATAGGGTCATTTACTGCAAGTTTATTCAAGTCAGTCCAACATTATCTTCAAAAAACAATGAGTAATGGTTGAACTTCACATCCCAAGAAAACCCAAAGAGAGAAACAGAACTGAAAGGCACTAGGAAAGAACCTGCCAGAAATTAAGGATGAAGCTCACCACAGCCCAGTAAGAAAATGGCCACAGAAGAACCAAGCCGACTGCGGCATGAAACATAAACAAACAGAAAGAAAGAAAGAGAAAAGACGAGACTAGAGCAGAATCCGTTCTGATGCTCCCTTGCCAGAAAATCTAATTAGAAAAGAAATAGCAAACCAACAGTGAAATTATTATGAACTGTGGAGAAATACAGAGAAACTGGAGAAAAGTCTGTCTGTAATTTTATAAACCGTAACACAGCCCAAGCCGGGTGTGATGTAAATAACATTTCCATCCGAAGGTGCTTGACTTGCTGCCTCTACTTTTTGCCACTATTGGAACTAGGGCTCTTACAATCCACCTCGAAAGACTTTAAATATAGACAGCATTATTCTTTGGTGGATTGGACTCAAATGACGGGAGACAGAAAAAAACAGCACAATTCAGGGCTAGTAGGTTGTTGAGTTTTTTGGGTTTTTGTTGTTTTTTCACTGTTGGTGGAAAACAGAGAAAAAGAGAAAGCAGCCTGAATCTCCCTTACTGATCAATTTTCCATTTCTCTCCTCATTCCCAGAATGTGACCACTTCCCTCACTCATGTAACCAGCAAACTCACTCCTTTCTGCACAGCTAATAATAGCATCCTGGTTCCTGCAATCTTCTTCATCTGCAAACTGCTTTCTTGAAAGCATCTTCCTGCCCAGGAAAGCCCAGCACCACTGACATTCAGAGAAGCCATCTGAAGAATTTCAGCAGAGGAAATTGATATTTCCCATCCCAATCAGGTGATGCTCTGGAATTAAGAAAACACTATGGGTTATTAAAAAAAAATAATAATAAGAGGGAGTAGAGCTGGGAAGGAAATTAGTGGTGTGTTTTTATTGTTGCTTTTTATTATGAGTTTTAATAACTCCTGCTGGACTCAGAGAAATTTATTTCAGTAAATGCAAACTTCAAGAAAGGCTTTATTCTCTAAACAATGTATATTTGATGTCCACCTTAAAAGGCCAGACGACATGACAACACAGGGACTCCCCGAGTCCCACTGAGTGGCCCCCAAAGACCAAGTTCAAATGAAGCATCACTCCTCAGAAATCTCCACATCAGAATCTTAATTCTGGATTAATTGTTGAAATTGCTTAAAGTTTTAGTTTTGAAATATACTGCCCGCCTCTGAGGAGCTGGGTCTTTACACCCAGGTTCTTGCTCGAAGCTGAAGTCTGATGTCTGTGATGTCTGTGTGGTTAGCTGGGTCGGTCCTAACAGGTTCCATGAGCTGGTGGCTTAAAATTACAGGTATTTTCTCATAGCTGTGGAGGCTAAAAGCACAGAATCAAGGTGTCCAGAGGATGATGTCCCCTCCAAATGAAATGGGGAGAATCCCCCCTTGTTGCTCCTGGCTTCTGGTGGTTGCCAACAACCCCTGAGTCTCTCATTCATCCTTACCTCTGGCATGCAGATGGCTGACACCCTTGTTCATTCCAGCCTTCACTGCCCAGGGGTTTCCTGCGTGTGACGCACACCCCCACCCCAGGCTACACAGGTGACAGGTATCTGAACAAGCCTGCAGCATAGATGCACAGACCCCCCAGGAAAATGAAACCTGAAACACATTTGAAATCACATTATTATAGTAAATGCTGAGGTAGCCTCCCCCATCAACTGCTGTCCAGGGAAATTCCTACCCCTCCCAACTAATCTTGTGGATGGACCCACAGGAGCCCTAAAGATGGGCCCTCAATTGCTGCCTATGATGGTTCAGGCACCAGGGAAGACAGTTACCCACACCACTCCCTCCCCAACCCCACCCTTGGAAGACTTTAAAACGCCAGCAGTCACATTTTTTGTTCTGTGACAAGTCAGTCTATAAAGAAAGAAAATAAAGCTGATGCAAAGCAGCACTAACAACCAGAGAGCAAATGCTGCCAACATTTCAAGGCCTGGGATGCATCTCTGTCATTTCGAGTTCCCTGGATTCTGTGAACTAACAATCTCCTCTCGTTGGACCAAAACCAGGTATATTTATGTTT
The DNA here is from genome assembly GCF_014898055.3 of Talpa occidentalis. Classification (NCBI taxonomy): domain Eukaryota; kingdom Metazoa; phylum Chordata; class Mammalia; order Eulipotyphla; family Talpidae; genus Talpa; species Talpa occidentalis. The sequence continues at coordinate 8,145,199 of NW_023601322.1, forward strand.
CTATTATGTTTGTTTCTGAAGGCTACAGACTAGCACATCTATGGCCTTGACAACATGTCTAAGCTCAGAAGAAAGAACGGAACTTGCTGTAGTTGAATTATGTTCCTTCCCGCAGAAAGCTACTTTGGAGTCTGCACTGCTGCTGGCCCTGAATATGGCCTTATTTGCAGACAGTTTCCACAGAAGTGAGCAAGTTCAAGTGAGGAGTTAAGGTAACCCTAAATTAATATGATGAGTGTCCTGGGCCTCCCCGGTGGCGCAGCGGTTGAGCGCTGGGTTGCGAAGCTGCCCGCAGCCTCTGCGGCACAGTTTCGATCCCCAGCCCCATATGGCATGCAGACCTCTCCTGCCACCCACTGCTCCCCTCAGCAGTGTACTTCGTCAGTCGGCCTGTTCTGTTCCCCGCTCTGGCTCTGGTGAGCCAGAGCTTCTGACTGTACCCAGTGCTTGTATAAATAAATAAATAAATAAATCTAAAAAATATATATATATATATATATGATGAGTGTCCTTATAGAAAGGGAGTGTCAGACACAGAGTCAGACGCTTGGAAGGAAGGTTTTGCAGAGACTCAGAGAGAAGATAGCCATCTCCACGCTGAGGAGAGGGGCCTGGAGCAGATCCTTGGAGGCTCCCTCTCGCAGACAGCTTGCTCGCGGATTTCTAGCCTCAAAGCAATGAGTTTCAGTTGCTTATGGCACCCTGTTTGGGGCACTTAGCCCTAGAAAGTGAATACAGTCACGATCTGTTAATTCCTCAGTGGCAACGTTCCTGCTCCACGTTCCTGTTAACCCCACATGTCCTCATGTATAGCTCCATGTTCGTTTCCATCATTTTAGCCCAATTCTCGGCCCAAACTTTTTCAGGAGCGCTGCAAGCACACACTTTCCTTTCAGGAAGATAGTAAAGATTCAATAATAAATCTGAAAAGTAAACAAATGAGAAGCAAGAAGACGAGGCAGTCTGGACACCCATATTTATAACAGCTGTCATGATATTAGGATCAAATCTTTTAGTTAAACATTCTCATTTAAAACCAATTTACATACATAATGAGGAATCATTTCGCAAAGAAACAACTCAGTGAGAGAAATAGGATTGACTAGAAAGGGCACAGACACATCAGAGTCCACGCTGAGGGGGCAAGATGTCCTGCCGTTACTTCAAGCCTGGGAAACTGAGGGAAGGAAGAAGGGAGAGAAGGCAGGAAGGTAGGACGAGCAATTTCTTGTTCTAGCTAGGGAAGCCGAGAAGTTACATTGTCTTCATAAAAGAAAAACAAATCTTGATCAACTCAAAAAAACTTATTTTATATGAAAACTAGATATAATCAAGAAACTCCCATTTACCTGCTGTTTTGTTGCTAATAAGAACCTTGATTTTGGTTTCCCTGTGAACAGCCAGTTGTAGGCAACTTCCAAGAGCTTCTGCTACTTCTATTTGCCAGATTTTCCAAATATGACTGCCCTAAAAGTGTTGGGTGATTTTGAGTGATATAATGTGTTTACAGTGGTGCAGAGTGCTTGATATGTTTATATTGAGATCATCTATATTTTTTAAAGTCTAATTTGGTTCAATGCAAATATAAAGGTATTTTCTATGAAATATCAACTGTTTAATGCCCTCAAAAGTATGTTTCAGTGTCTTTCTACTCAATTAAATATTTATAACATAAATATTTATCTTCAAAAATACTCTAAATGCTATAGTAGTCAAGTACGTGCTACGTAATATGGAGCTGATTTTCATATGGGCAAAACTCTACCCTCTAGAAAAATGAAAAACTAGCAGATGTTTTATGCCATGAAAATAAAAAAAAAAAACAAGAATAAATGTGGATTTTGAAATATTGCATTAGGAACCAGGAGAATGACGTGTTCAGAGGACTTGGTTTACTTGTATAAAATAAGGTTAGGAAAGACTTCCCACAGGAGGTGTGATTTGAACTGCTCTTGGAGAGATGGGCAGAATTTTAACTTTGGGAGTTCAGAGGAAAGGGCACCTCTAGTTGCAGGAACCAACTTGTAAGGTGGAAAGCAAAAAATGTCCATTAGGAAGCTCAGGGAGAGCTCGAGGTGGAGAAGTAGAAAGACTCCTGGCCCTGATCTCCTGAACAAGGTGACTTTAGCCAGAAGTTACCTGTAAGTCACATGCTACAGACCTCAGTCTGGCACAGAGGGGCAGGCGACTGGGGAGCAGTAGATCTAGGAGTTGAGTTTACATATCTATTTTTCCACTCAGGTTCACAAACTCAACATTCATATCCTACACCCCTACACCCCTCCAATTGGGAGGTTCATTTCCATCCATCTCTGATCCTGGTTGTTATTTCCACTGACATAAAGTCATGACAATATATCTTTTCCTTGCCAGTGGCTTCTAATCTATAAGTCCTCTCCAATCTGTCCCCTCCATCAGCAAGAGTAGCTCACAGCTAGAAAGTTAGCCACTAGCTGAAAATTCTCCAACAGCACCTCCCCTCTTACCAGATTAATTCCACTTTTTCTGAGACTGCTCTCCCCGACTTTTGAGATGATGAGGAAAGGAATAGAAATAACGCAAAAGGGGCAACACAGCAGCAGCAGGCTCTGGACAAGTCTGACAGTGTCCTGACAGGTGTCCAGGTGACATGACTTTATCTTGGGGTGACTCTGCTCTGGGAAACTAGATCATCCTCAGAAGACTAAGGTAATGTCACCCAAGGGCCCTCCGTGCTTTCTGTGACCCCTCCCTACTTCTCCACCCACAACTGTGCTCAGAGCAATCACCTCTTGCCCTCTGGCAGAAATGCAAGAGCTTCTCTTCTCTACTCCTCAGTGCCAAACTGATGAGCCAAGAAGACTCAGGACCCCGCAGAGCCAGGCTCCTGGGAATCAAATGCTTCTGTCTCTTATGATCTAAGATGACTTACTAAGCTTCCAGGTTTGTGTTGTGTTTTGCTTCTCTTGTATAGAGCAGAGCGGTGGTATCCACTGGAAGAAAATTTCAAGATTTGCATGTGATAATGCATGTAAAGAATCCAGCACGGGCCTCCCCTGTGGCGCAGCGGTTGAGCGCTGGGTTGCGAAGCTGCCTGCAGCCTCTGCAGCGCCGGTTCGATCCCCGGCTGCTCCCCGGCCACCAGAGGAGGGTCCCACATGGCGCGCAGACCTCTCCTGCTGCCCTCTGCTCCCCTCAGCAGTGTACTTCAGTCCTTCTGCCTGCTCTGCTCCCCGCTCTGGTGAATTCTCTCACCCTCCCACGCTTCTGACTGTGCCCAGTGCTTGTATGCATGTATGTATCAATAAATCTTAAAAAAAAAAAAAAGAATAGAAACTATGGAAAACAGGCCAAGTCCAGCCTGCTGCTTGTTTAAAAAAAAAAAAAAAAAAAGAATCCAGCACAATGCCAGAGACAATTACTCAATAGACAAAAATAATTAATAAAACGAGGCTCCCCTTTCTATCATCACACACCTATGGACATAAGGACCCATGCAGAAGGAACATAATTCTCAAGCTGTTAATGAATATCTATTAATCTATTACACAATAGATCTACTGCTAATTGCTTTGTTCATGCAAATGCCTTAAAATAATTCTACTTAACTTTTGGAGAGATCATTTAAAAAGATAACAGTCAATGTCTAATTTCTGCTCCCAATTTCTTTATTTAAATGAATATAGCAATATACTAATGTTATGCTAACACATTTACATTTTATTTAAAATTGGCACTGCCCCTGAAAATAAAACTAATTTTAAAATTTTTATTATTGCAGGTGTACCGAGTAGCACAATGGATGATCGATAATACAAGGGAGTACACTGGAAAAAGTGTTGGGCTAGGAAAATTAGTGATTTTTAACTCAGGGTAGATATTTGTCCTATTTTATTTCAAGTGGGACAGGAATGCCGGCCATCTCAGCATTATCAATTCCCATTTCTCAGGATTCTTCTGGGTCTGTACACACAGTGCATTGCCTTGGGTGAGTCAACCGCCTGCCACAACCTTCTTTTCCAATCCTTCCTGCTTGTTGCACCAAATCCCTAACAAGTTGATGCTGCAACTTTTCTAGTACTTTTCCAGCAATCACTGCCATATCCTGATCTATAAATTACAATCATAGGTTATCCCTTATTCCACTGAAATATTGTGAGAAACCATTCCATAAATGCCGTTTGAGCCCTTCATGGACGGATGCTATATATAAAGAAAAATTATTAGCTTTGTATTTCAAACCTGAACCACATGACATACCAACAATACAGAAACAGGCACTTTCCTCTGACATAAATGGATGATTTATCATCTCTCCCCTACAGCTGCCCAATTCAGTTCCTTTCAATTTTTCTACATAGATTCAGCTTTTCCTATCTGAATGATCTTTGTCAATGGGTAATTTAGATTTCTCAGCAGATGTCACATAAGCCTAGCATGAATTCTTTTTCAGGTGTGAGTGAAATTTGTGGCATAGCATATAAAGGTCAATGATTCCATTATAATCGAAAATGATAAAGAAATTACTCTCCTATTTTTTTTAATAAATAGTACCACATAATTCCGTATGTTTGCTCATGGGTATTATTATTTGGAATTGTTTAAAAAGAAACCTTTTAGCCACCCATATCAGCTGGAGACTATATTCATGACAAATTCCCCTATTTTTTGCAACATGTCTTCTCCATAATAGCACTGCACAGTAGCCTTTGGGCTAAGTGAGCTACCAAAAAAATCTAAGTGAGATACCGGCCTCCCTTGTCCTTGATGGCTGAGACATAGATACTTGATCAGCTACTTGTGTTAGCTGCCTTGTATGTTCCAACTAAAACCCAAGTTATTTGGTATGTGTTATAGATTACCTGATGCCCCCCCATTCATCTGATGAAACCTAACCCCCAATGAATTGTTATTTGGAGTTGGAGGTGGTGGAGGTTCCTTTATTTGCTGGAATATAGAAAGTCAGGGTTCCTGAGGGAAGCTTTTTGATTGGAGAGATTTAGAATTATTTTATATTTAAGCAATGGCACATCCCTGTGGACAAGCCTTGATTGGGATATGAGGCCCTTCCACCACCAAAAGAGAAAATAAATCATAAATTCAAAGAACTCCCATCAGTCCTGTACCCCAATAATTTTAAGATAATGAATGTGATTTTCATGTCTATGCTCCCTGGTAAATCACCAAGGGCAGCTGCACTCAGGGGATGCACCCCCATCTAAAACCAAAGAGGTGAAGCTAAATGAAATAACATTTTGCAGAAGGTAAAGGTTCACTGACTTCTTTCAATTTTTGTTTGAGAGCAGTTCAAGATCCTGACCTGGAGGTGACAGGTGACAGGAGGCAGGTGGCGGTGTCACAGTCTAAGAATATATGTCTTTTCCATTCTCCTCATTTGGGTCAAATAAGCCAAGCTGATGAATAGCTGGGCACTTTCTGTGTGGCTCCAGTAGCTCGGGAGACTTGAAAAGATCACTTTTCCAGAGAATCACCTTTTCTATTAAATCTCTATAAAGTCTCACTATTTGAATGTAAGTGACTTGGGTTGTTCATTTGCAAAACAATTAGACAGACACTGTTATTTGATTTAATCTGACACTTTATATTAGGATCAGGCAGTGACATTTAGATGTCATTGATAGAAACTTTAAAAAAGAACAATCCAAAGGAAGAAAAGCTTGGTTTTGACTGGAGTAACCTAGTTCCACCTTACAGAGCTTGGCATGGGAAACTGGGCTCAATCTCGCCCCTCCCCAAATTACTCAGTTAGCACAACCCCAAATTCCTGATTTTCAGCATGTTATGGGCATTCTATATGGGAATTAAATTCAGAGGAGAAAGTCACCGACACGAGAGATGCACCCCTCATATATAAGGGGGTTGAGCTTGGATGGGGTTAACAACTCAGAAACACACACAGAAATCAGCACTAATGCCACCCCACCCAGCAAGAGGAGGTTGAGGAGACTGGTTCACTTGACTGGCAGCCAGGAGACTTTGGAGGGTAATTCTCCCTTTCTTATTTTAACATGATCTGGGAACTGATTCGTAGGTTGGAAAAAAGGTAACTTCTTGCAGACCTGTCTCATGACAGATTAGACTGAAACCAGATTCCCTAGTTATTTAGAGAGAGCTCTAGGACAAATCCATGCATGGGGCTAAGAGATGTAAGGATGAAAGTCTGTGGACAGCAAGGACATGGAGCCGTCCCCACTCACTCAGATTCAAGCAGCTGACTGATAGGAAGCATCTGTAGACCTTCATGGAAAGGATGCTCCAGCCTCATCGTTCCCAGATTCCAGCCTCAGAGTTCCTCGGAGATGCGCCAGCCTTCAGGGAAAGAGATGAACACGTGACATAGAAAAGGCAGCTTCGGGGAATCCCACTGCTGGGAGAACAGCTCCCTGTTCAGAAAGGTTGGGCAGAGCCTCTGTGCTCAACACAAGGGGAGGAACGGAGGAGACAGACATCTAATGCCTATTTTGAGTATTGAAAAAACAGTCATCCCTTAGAGTTTCTTATAAAATAGCCACATTATACTTTTCTTGTGAAATATATAATCCCTTGCGATTGTTTTATGAAGACGTCTTCATTACAGAAAATTTGGAAAACGCAGAATAGAATAAAGAGAGAACTTGAAATTACTTGCAATACTACCAATGAGAGGGAATCCTTATTGAGAGTCTTGTTAAGATTTTGGGGCAGTTCCCTAAGTGTGTGTTCATATTTACCTATAGTGATTGAAAATATTTTTCAGAGAAATGGGAACAGAACCAGCATATCAGCTGTTAATGGCTAGACAGGGAGGTTGGAAAAGGAAACAATCTGTATATATTACAGGTTCATTAGATCAAAATGTGTTTTTATCAAAAATATATCCCGAATAAAGAGGACACTGAAATTGGAGTCAGACTTCCACTGACAAAGGGCCGAACTTAGACAAATAACTCAGGCTCTCTGAGCTTTAGTTCTCACCTACAAACCAGGAAACATAACAGAACTGCCTCCCGGAGGAGTAGTGAGGGCTAAATCAGGACATAGAAAGCACTTACTACAGTGCCAGGCACGTATGAGTGCTCCATAATTGTTTGGTAGTATCACCATCATCATTATTGCTGTTATTAATAATGATTCATAGTAAGATCTCATTAGCACGCAAGTGCTCCAGCTAAATTCAACAAATGTTTTCAAGTATTTTATGGATGCAATTACTATAAACAGTTATGGGAAGATGATTAGAATTGGTCTTTGACCTCATTCATTTTTTTAAAAAACTCAATCAGTTCACCAACAAGCATTTACTGAATGTCTACAGTTCCCAGACCCTGGACCTGGCAGAGCATGGCAATCAGCGCCCCATGGGATTCCAGTCCAGTGGGCTTGGTGATGGACACACAGGCATGAAAGGAGTGCAGAAGAGGGAGCGTCTGCCAGAAAAATGGTGTGAACCCTTCCTAATAGACTTGGGTCAAATAGAGAGGCCTGAAAGACTGCTGGCTAGCCATGCTCCTGGGTAGACTGGGTGCTGATGGCGAGGTGGGTCCCTTCGGCTGTGCAGAGGGTAACCATTGTGATGTCATGGAGAGGTACAGTCTCCAGGCTAACCTGGCGCGTGTGTGTGTTTGTGTGTGTGTGTATGAGAGAGAGAGAGAGAGAGAAAGAGAGAGAGAGAGAGAGAGAGAGAGACTTAGAAGGCCTTTAGGAACCAGTAACTTCTACATGAACTTGACACTTTAGACTTAACACACAGAAATATGAAAGAAAAAGGGGCAGAATCTAATTAAAAAGAATGGACATTTTTGAGATATCGGCTCACACCAGATGTGCGAGCAGAGTGGGCTGGAGTGGGATGACTAGTTTCTGCAATCTGTGAGTCTTGAAGATTTCTAAAAGAGAAGTAAGTTATTAGAACCAGTGTAGGAAGATGATTCTAAGTTTGTCGTGAAGGAGCTGGAGGGAGAGAGGGCCCTCTTGGCTGCTACTTGTAATCCAGAGGAAAAGTGATGAAGGTGAACTAGGACAGGTGCCTCAGAAGCAAAGAAAGGATGGTGGCTGTGTTGGGGCACACTTAGTGACCACACGCAGCTGTATTCAAAGGTATCTTTTCATACAACATGAGCATAACATGTACCATATTTAAACTACATGGGAATGGATGAATCATTGCCTTAGAAAATATTGCTCTCTTTTTATTTTAATAGACAATTTGTAGAGAAGTTTTAAATTCACAGCAAAATTGAGAAGACAGTATAGATATTTCCTAAATACTCCCTGGCCCCATACTCACAGCCTCCACCTATCAATCTCCCAGCAAAGTGATACATTTGCTATAATTTAATGAACCTACATCAACATGTCATTGTCACTCAAAGTCCAAAGCTGATATTAGGGTCCATGCTTAGTGTACATTCGACAAATTTGGGAAAATACATCATGATCCAGATTTACCATTATACTATTAAACAGCATAGTTTTACTATCCTAAATATCATATACTTTTAAAGTAAAAATCAATTTTCTAAATTTTACTAAAATTTTGAGCACATATCTACAAGTAATTTTAAAGTCTAACACACTCCTAGCAATTTACAAGAAAGTTTTGCAGAAACACATTTTCCAGTAGTCTATAATCATCTACAGTCTGCTTTGTATCGTGCACAGAAATATTTAAGTGTGTTGATGATATTCATTTTCACTTGCAATCTGGTTTAACTGGCAACTAGCAAAACCAGTTAAAATTAAGACGATAGATATTTTGAGCTAAACTACAAACAATTCTGCCGGAAATAGAATGTGATAACTAAATTGCTATCATTCATGCTTTGGTCTCTAGAATCTGAATAATGGAGAACTGAACAGGCTACAATGTCCTTACAGAGAACTGAACTGCATTAGCCCTCCTTGAGCCTCTGAAATGTCCCCCAGACACTTGACAGATGCAGGAAGTTAGTGCTGAAACAAACATGCTTCTCAATCATCTCAACACCTAATAAGTTACACAGGAATTTCTCTCCAAACCCTGTGGAGCCTAAAAGAATACCCTCGTTAAAGTGTACATTTAATTTATCACCACAGGCTTTTCACTGAGGGGCTGTAGATAATTCATCTAAACCAGCTTTAGCAGTTAATAGAAAGATTTGGTGTGTCAATCAAGCAGTGTTTCTCTAAATTTAACGACCATTCAGACTTTAGAATGTCTTCAGAATGACTTTAAACTAACAAAAAAAGAACTCAATGCCATCTTAGAAAGATGACAGAGAAGGAGCATCTTTTCTGCAAACTGTCCCATCACAACTGGGTTGGCCCACCAGCGGAGTCTTTTCAGCTCTGTTTGCTTGCAGGAACATGGGCTGCTAGTGGCCATAAATCCATTTTTAAAGAAAATTAATTAAGCATAACTGCTTCTTAAAAAAATAGGAGGGTAAGGGCACATGAAAAATACTTAAGAGTCAAAACTGACTTTTATGCAGTTTTGTTGTGGCTGTTCTTTCTTCTCTATATTTTCGTTTTCTTCATCTACACAGTAAAGGACCGTCTCTGTCAATTTTAGTATCTTTCTCACACACTGCCTAAGAGTGCCCAAAAGCAAAGGAAAATTGTGTCCCAAGACTACAATAAGAGTTAAAAAGCAACCATTGAGAAAAGATTTGAACAGCGGTCAGTCTTTCAGATAGAACATTCCAGATTTTCGTTTCTTGCCTACTGTCAAAGAGGTTCAAGAAAGCCCATCTTACCACTGAAAAAGGAGACCCCAGAAAAAGTGTCTTGGGAAAAGCTCATGGGACAGCTACTCCTCCCCTTCATTCACTATGAGCAATCACATCATAGCAGAAATGTGAGAAATATTGTGGGTGAAGATTATATCAATAAGGCAGAAAGTCTAAATAACTGAAAGCCCAACAGTCCTTCTAGAAGTCTTAGCTTGTTCAGTAAAAGCACCTGTACCCCATTTCATCTCATTTTGTTAATCCCTATAATATTGAGCCCCATAAAACTCAATATGTCATCAATTGGATAATTATGGCTAATTGCAGGGAATGGATATATAGGTTAAAAAGCATGCTAAATGAAAGAACAACCCCTTTTTAATATGAACTTCAGGAAACTCTCGGAATTTCTACCTAATCACTTCCCACACGATTTCCCGCTGGCCAGGCTGCCTCCAGCCTTTATCCAGTTATTCCACCTGCTTAGAATGTCTCCGACCCCCTCTACTCTCAGAGTCCCACTCAGGGGTTACTAAAAATCCCTCTCTAGGAATTATTTACTCACTGGAGGTTACATCTTTCTTTTCTCTACACTCCGTTGGAATTCCTATATATTTTCTCTTTTTGTCCCTTAACTATTCATTGTCTGTCAAAATTCTTCATGGCTTAGCTAAGCCGTCCACACTAGAAGATCAAAACCTGTGTTTCATTTTCACTCCACTTGCACAAAAGTGATATTCATTAAACATGTGCTGAGCCTATCAGCTCATGAATGAATTGTATAAAGAAAAGCAAATAAACCCATCATCAAACAACACCTATTCACTAATTCCCTACCTTGCACAAAATGTACTTCTGAGTGTGAAGAAAGAACATATAATAGGGTCTCTATCATGTAGTTTTACTTTGCATCTATGGAAATAAGACCAAGATCGGTGCGAACCTGTCGGTAATGCATAGATTACAAGTATAAAATGAGCAACACAACAAATGATGGGTCAACGATGCATGGGATGTGGTAGGTAGTAAGTGTTGAGTGGAAATGTTAAGTCAAAGCAATTCTGGAGTTAGGTGAGAATCTTTACTTGGAAAGGCACAAGGAGAGTGAACACTGTAATTGGGGAGGGGGCAATCCCCAGCGGGCGAGGGGACCTGTCCAAAAGAGCAGGACTCTATAGAACAAGAAGAACAAGCATCCCGTAGGACATGCAAGTGTCTTCAAGGCCAGGCTGGAAGAGACTTTCTGTTACAGAAACAAGTTAACCAGGCTGGGAAAATAAGAGGAGCTGACATGGAGCTCTGATCCAGGGACTTTTTCCTTGAAAGCTGCTGATTCTCAGAAGGGGCTGCTAGTGTGGGCTGTTCTGTTCACCAGTGCTCACAGGTGAGAGAAGTTCCAGAGCCGGGGGGCAGGAGAGATGCAGGATGAGGATTTGGGTACTCAGCCCAACTGGCTTCAGGTTTATGCTAGCACGGAGCTGTGCATCATCACCTTCACCTGTAAACGAAGAGCATTAAGGGAGGTGAAGGCTGAAGCTCCTTAAACTTGCTCTATTTATGCAAAATAAATACCAGAAGCACCCCTGACTAGAATAAAATACCTCCGAGCTGTTCACACTAAGTAATTACTTTTATATAATGCATTCAATCCGGAGAACTCGGGCTCTCTGAGATTTTGTTCTCCCTAATTGTTAGAAAATCTCCCTAAGATGGGTATTGCTCACCACTCTTTAAGAAACAAAACAACGTATCGGAGAAATGACATTGCTTATTTACAGAAGGGCAAGAAAAGAGAAGCAGGCAGGGCCTAAAACAAGCCTGATACCAGGAGATGGTTTCATTTCCACACGTTATGAGCCTCTCAAGGTGGGCTTGACTGTAAACATCACTCTTCCAGGCTCAGAGGGAAGAAATACCCAGGAACACAGAGAAAGCGGCTGCATCTACTGGTTGGAGGACCTAGAATTGTGCTCTAATTACACAGCGGTGATTTTACCACTCAAATATCTGACCCAGATACTCTTCCAAAAACTCTTCTGAGTGGGGTAAAGAGCTGTTAAATATGCGCCCCCTCCCCCAATAAAGCTGCTCTGTTTCTTCTGCTCTCATTGCACATACTTCCATGGGCCAAGACACTCACTATGAGGATTTTCTCCCTTAAGTAAAGGTCACAGAATTCCAAGCCCCGGAATGTGATTTATGCATCGGCTATCAATCTCCCCACTTTACAGACGAGGAAGGAGCAGAAGGCACAGGAAATGTACTGCTTTTGCAGCCAATGAGAATGAATTTTGAAATCAGCTCTTGATTACTTATGAAAGCTGGAGTATGAGGCTTTCCTTATCTGCAAAGCAGAACTAATTCCTTTCTCCTATAAATGCGATAAGCACTAGATAAGATTGTTCTATAAAGGGCCTTTCATAGTAGGGGTGCTTAGTGGGAGTCTAATTATTGCTAACCTGGAGTGCTTGGGAAGGGGCAGGCTGCTTTATCCAAGTCACAGGGCTCCCGAGGGGCCGTGTTCAGTGTTCAGGACCTTGAGTCAATGCTCCCATTCCCTGCAGAACAGAACCCGGCAGAAAGATCAGAGTTAGCATTTTGTTCCAATTCCTGAAAATGTTCCAAGGATTGTCTTTAAGCATTCAATTTATTGAAGTAAGTGAAGACTGAGAGCCTGAGAAAATTACTAGAGAGAATAAATTAGGCGCTGCGAAGAATGAAACTAATTGTTATGCAAACATAGATTAAAGCTGCAGTTGTGTGAATTTTATTTTGCTTTGTTTTCACAAAGGAATCAAGTATGTGGGTTTTAGCACCCAACCCCAAAAGATGCGCTTTCCCACCTCAGGACTACAGAAGGTCTATGGAAAACTTGGACCTAAAATAGTTGTGAATTAGGACTTTTTGTTGTGTAAGAAAGCAGGGCAATCATTTTTACGCAACTATCAAAACAAGAATTGCATTAGTGGGCCTCCCCAGTGGTGCAGCAGGTTGAGCGCAGCGCTTTGAAGCTGTCTGCAGCCTCTGCAGCGCCAGTTCGATTCCCGGCCGGCCAGGGAGCAACCCACATGGCGACGCAGACCTCTCCTGTCTCGCCCGCTGCTCCCCTCAGCAGTGTCTTCAGTCCGTCTGCCTCTTCTGTTCCCCACTCTGTCTCTGGTGAATCCTCTCACCCTCCCGTGACTCTGACCTATGCCCTAGTTCTTCTATAAATAAAAATAAATCGTAAAAAAAAAAAAAAGAATTGTATTAGCTACATTAAACAGGCAGGGAAGACATTATTCAAGGCTATTGCAGTGGAGAGAGAGTGCGCAGAACTCTCTCAAATCTACTTAAACATTGAGCTGAAGGGTTTTAAAGAACTGAGGTGGGGACATTAGGCCTCTGTGTTTGCTGATTGGCCTTATCCAAGGAACTGGCAGATCTTCTCCTAACTCCTAAGGCAGTAGTTCTATCTGTTATTGTTGTTGTTTTTTTTTTTTAAGATTTATTGTTATTTATTTATGCATACAAGAACTGGGGTGTAGGCCAGAGGTGTGGGGGGAAGAGTAAGGGAGTGAGAGGATTCAGCAGAGACAGAGTGGGGAGCAGAACAGGCTGAATGGCTGAAATACACTGCTGAGGGGAGCAGCGGGCGAGGCAGGAGAGGTCTACTACCTAAGGCAGTAGTTTTAAAACCTAGAACAAGGTGGGCTCCTACCGCCCACAGAATCTGGGAAATAGGGGTGCAATCTTCTTTGGTAATGATATTTCAATGTGTCTTTGGTTCTCCCTCCACTGTCCCATCTGGTGCACCCTCTTCCTCCTTCTTCGCTCACCCTCAGACAGTCCCCCCAACATACACATGCACACGCACTCACACTCACCCACAAGTCCCTCTGACCTCACTTTCCTTCTTCCTTGCAAAGTCCTCAAGCTGAAAAATCTAACTTTGTTCCTAAGAAAGGTCAGGATGCCTCTAGCACCCCACTTCTTGGGAAAGTTTTACTTTTAGTCCCTAAAAAACATATTCTCCCATTTCTGTATGCTTTTCATAGATCTCATGAAACCCTACTCAGATTCAATGGTCATTTGTGAAGTATCAATGGAAATTCACATTTGAGAAGATTACAAATGTCAATGTGTTCTAGAAAGTCTGAAGTTCTCAAAGAGAGATCATGGAAAACAGCAGCTTCTTATCATGGCTGGGTGGATTTCCAGTAGCAAAGGTCAAGGTCACAATCACAACCTCTTCCCTTCACATCTGCACTTTACATGTTGGTTCCACACACCCCATCATGGGGTTCAGCATATCTGGCCCTCTTCTCCCTGGTGGTGGAACAGGGTCCTCAGAGTGAAGCAGACCCAGTGCTCAGCAGAACCTACACTCATCTCTGGGGTCATAAGGAAGCAGAGAATGGAACCTCGACACAAGAGAATGGAACCTCGACACTCTCAATTACAGTGTCACCAGCCTAGGGGTCTAAACCTGCAGGGTATCCTAGTAACTTGACAGTGCTTACTTTCCTTTTCAGGAAGCTACTTGGGGTAGAGGTAGGAAGTTCATAGAGAGCAGAGATAATGAACTGAAAGAAATAGTCCAACCAAAGGAAATAATTGACAGCTGTTTGGCAGAATATATATGCATGCTAGATATTAAATGTGGGGTAACAATTACAACAATCTCATTTGGAGTCTCTTCCTAACCGCGAGGCATCGTGAGACATTATCTACAAGGTTTTTTTTTCCATGGAAAGGGGACTCTCATTTTAACTAGAAAACCAAGCGAATTGCTAAGGCACTAAATAAATTGCTAAGTGGCCTGGAAGAGGTGGCCCCATCCATGGGACCGCACACCCCACACTCACACTGCCTCTAGCTTGTTCTTTGGGTGTGCCAGAACAGGGAGCAGTTAACCATGTTAGAGAGTTTCACAAGAGTGGAAAGCCTGGGAGTTGAGTGTCAGAAAGAAATGGTTTCAAATGCCGACTCTGCAATATCCTCAATGCATAACCTTTAGACAAGTTTTTTAATACCTCTTAGTGTCAGTTTTCTATCCTGTAAAATATAAGACATTGTCATGAGCGCTGTCAGCAGAAGGCCCAGAATGTATTAATAGGCTCACAGTAAGTCTTAAGTATTAGAAGCTTCCTTTCTCTTCCTGGTATATGGGGAGGAAAAAAATACCACTGTTTTCTCATCAGGGGTCGGGGGCGGGGGGAGATTGTAATCAAATATGAAACTAAACCATTGATTGGAAAATAAAATATAAAGGGTATTTCTAGAGAGGGAGATCCATGATGAGAAACAGGTACTAGGGTTAACAGAAGCAAGATTGGTGACAAAATATGAAGCACATTCTTCCTTATGAAGAGACGAAAAATGAAAGAATTAATAACCAATTTGATGAAATGTTGGCCAATCCTGAAGGACCGGATCTTGTTCATCAAGACAAATGAAATTATACCATTAATTTTACTTACGTTGCTGTCTTGATTGCTCGATAAAAGCAATACCAGAAATACTGTTTCTTTCTGACAAAAATGCATAGGCAAATCTTAAGTCACATAATTTATTCCAGGGGTAAATGTGACTTAACATTCTATAATAAATGTCCCCATTGTTCTTCAGGAGCAAACAAGTTTGGATTTTTTAAAGTAATGTGCAAAAGGGAAACATTTGAAAAATAATTTCTTAAATAGCAGTGTGTAGTTGCTAATGGACTATGACAAGCGATTTTTCTAGTCTTCCATTTTCAATCCATATTTCTGAATAGCTCTGTGAGATTCTGCATTAGTTTCACAGATTTCCCCAAATGATTATGCCACAGTAATAGAATAAGGAGCGTCTGCAGCTGACTGATTGTATCATAGTGTTTACTGAGAATGGAAGACTGTCACATGCAGGCTGATCGGAGAAATAAGCTTGAAGATTACTATTATTAAACAACCAACTGTTAAAAGACCCACACACCATATTAAAGGAAAATACAGAAAAAGTTGGTTTTGTTGCTTAAGCTAAATATTTTGGAATTCATCCACATTAAGCTCTCACTTTTTCTCACTATGGTGCTTGATTTTGTGATAAGTTTGCATACATTATTCTTCCCTGAGGTACATTTAGTTTAATTAAATTTTACTATTAAAAAGTATTAAAACCTGCTTCTCATAATCCTTAGGAAGCCTGGCGTGGAAACATGTCGCCTCCGTAACACTTTCCTGAAAGAGCTCACAACTGCTTTTTCTCAGGCAGGTGGAGAGACCTGCCTGCCCAGGGAGGACAGAGTTGCAGAACTCTGCTCAGTTCTCACCCTAAGACTTGCTTCTGCCCCGTCAAGTCCCCTTTTAAGGGGTCCAGGGGAAGACACTTGTCTTCTGCCTTTGCATCCATCCAACTGACCTCAGTTCTTCTAGATGCTGTTTTCTGAAATCACAACTATTTATTTTCCTTACTGTTCTACAGACAAGAATCACATCGAAAACATCAGCCATGAAGGGGTGTTGGGGAGCTGATGTCTCTGAGCCTGACCGAGCACGGGAGCTGCTCACTGCTTCTGCACTGAGGCACCGTGGACTGAGCACCTACTGTGCGCCAAGTGTTAGCCAGGACCTGGACATCCAGAGATGAGGAAAGCCAAATCCTTTATGCCAAGGAATTTGCCATGTGGTATTAAAAACACCCGCCTTAGTTCCTATCTCACACTGACAGCTGGTCTTAAAGGAAGGATGGCTGTAAGCTCTGTTAGTCATTCTTAAAAGAGATGAAATGGGAAAACATGATATGTCATAATAAGGAAATCAGCCCGACTAACTGAAGGCTACAGGACTGAAGATGTTGGTAATATTTTCCCCACACATTCATTCCTCTGACGGCTTCACCGAGTGCTCATTTGATCTGCAATTGCCAATCATCCAATCCGCCGTATTTAACAAAATGGAACCTCACTCTGTTCCCGGAAAGCACCACACAGGGATTCGCAAGCACTAATCAGGATGTACAAAAACACCCCAGTCACCTGGCATTGAAAACCCAGAAATGCTTCTCGAGCCATATTTCATGCTGGGAGGTCATTAGCGGTGCGTCCATCCACAGCCAAGTGTTTTGCCACAGGTAATAATGGCTGTAGTTATTCCTGATGTTTTCAAGTGTAGCGTGAATGAATGAGCTGGAGCTCAGACAGGCCCAAGAAAAGGGTCTTGTATGGTGGCTGTTTATTTTATTCAACATTCCACACTCGGTGGACAGGGAGTTTTTTGAACTTCAGAATAACTCAGGTGGAAAGGGTAGATACAAGGGCCTCAATGAGGCTAAGTTTCTTCCAAAAAGAAGGTGCACAAGTCCTCGGTGACGGTACCTTTATGTTACCATGATAGACTCAAATGTTTCTTCTTCCAAACCCTGCTCATTTATCCCCTCAAGGCCTTTTCGCTTTTCCTCCAGGCTGCCATGCCTCCGCAGTGCTCTCAGTGTGGTTAGCTGGTTGAGGGAGCCATTCTGTCGTCCTATTGTCAGGCTTGGGGGACAAATACCAGTTCATACTTCAGCTCAACTAGCTTGGGCTTCCCAGCAACATCACTCCAGGTGATGCCAATCCAAATAGAAAGAGTGGGGAAAAGCTGTATTTTTTCTTTCTCCCTTTTCCTCTCTACTAGCCTAAATCCAGTTCTTCCTACATCTTATTCATCTTATTTCTCCACCTTAACTCCCTAAAAGTACCACAAGGACATCTGTGTTCTCATTCCACACACCTTGGAGTGTGGCCCAGGGACTCATTCTGAAATACTGGAAGAACAACATGAAATGACAAATTGATGTTATTTTTTCTCATATTTCAGGGTCAGTTGCAGCATCACAGGACCCAGAAACTGCATGTGACAATTAGCTAAGGGCAGGGAGAGTAGGAAAATAACTCAGGGGTAGGGAGCATTAAAGTGCCGGTGATGGGGGCCCGGAGTTTCTGGGCAGGGAATAGATCACATTTGCAGAATGTGACCGAAAAGAGCAAAGCAGCCATGTGGGAGTATGGAGTCTGATGTCACTTCCAGAGGAGCCAAGGCACTGGCATGGTCTCAGCCACCGTCTCAGTCGATGCTTCTGGCCAACACGCTTGCCCACATTTACAGAAACTGGCTGGGAAAAGCTAACCTCAGAGCAAGGGGATTAGGGGACTAAGCAGAGGTCAGTGACGGATCACTGGATAAAGCATATAGAAAATTCCAAATTGAAAAGTAACCTGAAGACATTGAAGCTGTGTAGCATTAAATAAACCTTCTAAAGTTCAGCTGCCAATCAGAACTTCAGTTTATAAAAGTAGAAACCTCAAAGGCTAACTCTGTTGACAAATCACTAGCATTTCCCTCCCTGGGTCAGGCCAGAATGTCGCTGGAAACAATGAATGTTGTGTACATTACCACAGTCTGCAGTGCCCAGGAATGCCTGATTGTAGTGGGGCAGACCCCAGAACAAAGAAAGTCTTTCTAATTACAGTTCTTCAAGGATACGCAGGATGATATTTCCCCCCAATTCAGTTCATGTAATATAACTGAACTGTTGAAATATGTGCAGCATCTCTCACCTGCTACCCCACCTTCTGTTTGTGTGAGATGGAGGAGTTCTCATGGCAGAATACGGGCAGAGTCGAAGCACCATCCACTGGGCGTGGCCCTGGAAAAATGCACCCCAGCTTTTGGGGATGACAACTTCACAACCAGTGTGTCCAGTGAGCAAGAAACAATTGGAGATGACACCTTGGATATTTTATGTTTACACCTTGAATGGACTTTCTACTCTCCTTTTTGACCATAAGTTTTATCGGATATTTATATTGAACCATAACTCGTCCCTATTTTCCTTCCCACAAGCAGGTGGAAGGAACTGCTCCACGTTATCTCTGGGAAGCTAAGTGGAAAGTTGGAAACACAAATGTCCTGCACTAATTTTCCTAAGTCTTTTTTGTGCCAAGGGTTTGTGGAGGAGGTTAAGAGACCAGGGTGGGTTCCTGCCATAATGAAGAGAGAGCTTCCTGGAGACACCGTCTTGATGGGGAGAAATGGCTGCATGGTGAGGGTCCAGGCAGACAAGATAGTGGGAAGCCTCTCAGAAGATTTGCTCATTGGAAGGAGAGGCAAAGCACCAGGGGTCACCCCTGCCCAAAGAGTCATCCAAACAAGACAGGTCCTTATCTCCCAATGAGGTTTTACTCTATAGGGTCCACAGAGGCTTTGTTGCTTCCCTATCCATGACAGAAAATAAACACTGCAGCACCCAGTGAATCTACTCAGAACACCCAGGTGTGACTCCTTTGACCTCCCCCATCACAATCAAAATCAGAACCGAAGCTGCAGAGCAATGAGGATGCTGCAGTGTCACAACTGCCAAAGGGTAGGCAGTAGCTGCTTAAGTTGCGAGATGAAAGACTGCCAAATCTTCCAGAATGCTCACAGGTTAGACTCCCAAATAAGCTCTGCTTTTCCTTTCTCTGAAGAAGAGATTGGCATCTGCTTTCCTCTGAAACACTCTGTCCCTCAGCATCTCCTTATAGAACTTTCAGGGTGGAGTAGCGGAGAGAAAACAGGAAAGGCACAGACCTCAGGCCAGCCTGGCTGGTATTCAAGGAGGGAGGGAGTGGTAAAGGCTTCAAGTGGTTGCTCACTCCCACCCCCAATACCACAGCTTCACAATAGACAGCCTGGAGAGCCACCACCCATACTCACAGGATAAACTGTGTTCTGACCCCTGGTGTCCACTCTAGACAGAGTCACACAACCAGTCCTCATGCAGGTACCCCCAGTTCACAGAGATCCTCACCCTAGATGGGGACATAACACCACGAGGGTAGAAGGTTGCTTTCTGTCAAGAAATAAAAATTAATTTAAATTCTGTTGTGGCATAGCCCAGACATAGATTAAACAAAGAAATATTTATTTTTTATAAATAATGATACAGGTATAGACATATTTGCATCTGGAGAACTTCACAATGCTTAATTATGTGCCCCGAGTTGCATTACTGCCTATGTCCACAAGCCACAGTAAAGATTTGAAGCTGAAGTTAAAATATTCCCACCTGCACTAACAACACCAAAAGAAGAGAAATAAGGGTGGCACAGGGCAAAAGTAGCATAAGAAATAATTCCAAAAAGTGGGTAGGGATTCTGCTCTCTGTTGTAAGGTCTTTCGTCTTAAAACACACAATGACTGTTGAGAGCCATGGAAGCCTGAATGGAAAGTTCAAATATACATTTAGTAGGAGCTGTCTGAGGTGTAAAAGAGAGAAAGTAGGGGAGATACAATACTCTGAGAGCAACTAAGAATGAACAAAGATATACATTTTCTAATTAAGAAATAAACTTAGGCAGGACACATCAACGCAAATACATTTCTTTTGGTTTTTTTAAAGATTTATTTATACAGGAACTGGGGTACAGGCCAGAGGTGTGGGAGAGTGAGAGGATTCACCAGAGACAGAGCAGGGAGCAGAACAGGCAGACAGACTGAAAACACTGCTGAGGGGAGGAGTTGGCAAGACAGGAGAGGTCTGCCATGCCATGTGGGTAGCTCCCTGGCCTGCTGGGAGTTGAACCCGCACTGCAGAGGCTGCGGACAGCTTCACAGTGCTGCACTCAACCCTCTGCACCACTGGGGAGGCCCAAATACATTTCTAAAATGGAGAACAGGGAGGGAAGCAAAAAGGAAACAACCAGGAAGGAGAAAAAGGCCCCATAAAAGAATGCAATTAACAGGTTTTCCATTAGCAACAAGAGAGACAACAAAAAAGGAATCATGTCCTCAGGCTATTTAGAAACAAACAATTGTCAACACATATTCAGGTGAACTTTCATGTCAAGAGCAACAGCTAAGTGAAGAATTTTAACACATATAGGGCCTCCCGGTTGCGCAGCGGTTTGAGCACTGGGTTGCGAAGCTGCCTGCAGCCTCTGCAGCCCCAGTTGGATCCCCAGCCACAGGCGAGGGTCCCACATGGCGCGCAGACCTCTCCTGCCGCCCGCTGCTCCCCTCAGCAGTGTACTTCGTCAGTCTGCCTGTTCTGCTCCCCACTCTGGCTCTGATGAATTCTCTCACCTTCCCGTGCTTCTGACTATACCCAGTGCTTGTATAAATAAATAAATAAATCTTAAAAAAAAAAAAGGTAACACAAATAAAGACGGAGGGAGTATTTCAGGAAGCAAGAAACTGATAAGGAAAGAGTAGATTAGAAGCGACACCGAAAAACGCTACAACTATGGATAAATCGAGGTCTGATTTTGTGTTTTACTTTTTTTAATTTTGTGATCAGGGAAACTGGATATGGAATGTGTTAAGGGAAAAAAGTAAGCAAATTAGGAAGAAATTGAGAGTTGCTTCTATTGTTAGAAATTATAAGGAAACCATTACAGGGTACATGCAATGCGACAGCTGTAAGTCGGGGTCCAAACATAAATTTCTCCAAGGCAGAACTGCCCAGACTTACTTCAAGTGTTTTTTTTTCCTTTCCTGGTAACTGGCTGGGTGTTTATCTTTCTTTCTATATCATCACTTGTTAAATATCAAATATTTTCAATTTCTTTTTATTTTATCTGTTACATTTATGTTCTCATTATGAGACAGAGGACCTGTACACTCACACTGAATGTTCCTGAAAGCTGACATCCTAATGTCTGTTGAAAATGCATCCAAAAGTTGCTGTGAAACCTGAAGAAAAGGTGGCAGATAAAAATGTTAGTTTTTGTTATTTTTTTATCCCCTGAGCACATTATGTCTGATCTCACCAGATGCGGAAATAATGTGGATGAATACAATAGGGACAAGGTAATCAATAGGCCCTTGGAATTCTCGCACAAATGCCTTTTGGTGGGTTGTTGCTAAGTATTTATGGCCGTTAAAGAAAAATTTCAATTGTCTCTGAAATGAATGGCAGTCACTGGGGCACCGGCTTGGGAAGGTGCTGTCAGATTGTGAAATTGACTAAAGTGACCAGACTTTCCAAGGCTCACGTCCCAGGCTGAGTTTACACTGGACTGTAGGAAATGCAGGGGAATCTGTGCCCGAAAACTGTGTTTTGACAAATCACACCTAGTAGCCTGGAAGGGTCAGCCACATTCAAGAAGCCACATTCACTGTAGCCGGCGGCTACACTATGGAAGAATCTGACTTTATATTTACATTATACTCAACTTGGGTTCCTATTTGGAAAAATGATCCCAGAAAATTGGTTTGATTTTTTTTTCCTGTGAAGCAGCTCCAGGAAACTGGAGACGCTTTCAGAGGATGAACTGGATTGGAGAGTTTACCCCTAAAACTCGTGACTACCCAAAACTTGCGAATGTGAACTGATTTGGAAATAGGGTCTTTGCAGTGTAATTTGTTAAGATGAGGCCATGCTGGATTAGGGTGTTAGAAGAGGCCGCTCTGGACACATGAGTATGTACTGGGAAGACTATGTGAAAGCAGGAGGGAAAATACCATGTGAGGATGAGGACAGGCGGAGAGTTGCTAGGGTCAGAAGAGAACAGGAAAAGCCTCAGAGGAATAAAGAAGGCTCCAGAGATAAGGGCAACAAACTTCACAGGGGAGGTGTCAACACCCCAGGACTAGGGGCAACAGGACATTCCAGAACAAGAATGATAAAGGAAAAGGACTCCAAGATAAGGGCTGGGACACAGAGAGATTCAGGCAGAGTGAGCCAGGCCACCGAGAACTAGCCAATCACACAGACTGGTGGGGCTTAGAATAATTTGGTTAAGAAGGTGCATATTCCCTGAGGCCCGGCTCCACTTCCGGCCTCCTTGCTGCAACCTGGCCTGGTTTCACCAGCCAAGGAGTCCTGCTTTATTTCTGTTCCTTTTCTCCTTAATAAACTTTTTCTTTCTCTAAACAAACCTGCCTCTTCGCTTGCTGGCCTGAGCGTCAGGGAAGTTCCTGCTGCAGCTTCGTGAGACACCAGCCCATGGTGGTCTAGTGCCTGGGGCTCAGTGCTGCCCCCACAGCCTGGGTTCCATTCCTGCCTGGAAGACTAGGCCTGAAGACCTGAAATAATGGTATCAACAATGCAGGCAGACAATGGGGGGATGCATCTACTAGCCAAGAACCCCAGAGATGGCTGGCGCAGCCCAGCTGCAAGAGCGTCATGGAAGTGTGCCTCCTTCCAGCTCTCAGAGAGGGCGGGACCTGGTCAGTAGCTTTGTTTCAGAATTCTGGCCTCCAGAACCAACAGACAAGAAAATGTAGTTGAGTTTGCAGTATTTTGTCATGACTGACAGCTCTGAGAAACTATAAGACTCTGGTCCTGCAAGAGTGATATTATCTTCAAGGTAGTCATGTTCGCCTCCCTCAACCCTGAGTTTCCTTCTCTGAGCTGAGTTCTTTCTCCCGAGTTGAGGCAACCATAATGGGGTTACCAAATACAAACCCACAGTGAGACTTAAGTTAGAATGTAGGTCAAGAGCACCTTAGGCCTGTAGAAACTGGGTTACTCGGTGCCTCCCTGATGTCCACATGAAGTTCCTCATCAGCAGTGATCATTCTGCCCAGAATTTCCAGCAGATGGACTTGCAGAGGAGTCCGGATCTCTGGAAATGAGCATGCTGTTCCCCTCCATAAAATAAAGGGGGATACAAATGTGTTTTATGTCAAACAAAACCACAGTGACAACTCAGCAGCGGCCTTCGGGATGAAATTTGTTCATTGCCATCCCACTCGGAGCCCTGACACTGAAGGAGGCCGGCCACAGCCTGAAGGCTGGCCACGCCTGATGTGATAAAGCAGGAGTAAGAACATGTGGGCCCAGATGCGCACAGGGCTCTAGAGCACTGATTTCAAAATGCAGTAAATCCCGAGAGAAATGCATAGGCCAAATCTGGGTCAGAGTCAGTATGGCAGGTAAAAAGAGAATCTTTATTTTTGATTTCAGATAAAAGGAGACATTCAATGTATCCTAAGTCTTGGAGTCATTTCAGTTTTTCGACTTTACTTGCTTAAGCATGTGGGGAAAGGTAGGTTAAACTGATCTTCCGCCATGAGCTGCTGATGAGGAGGGAATGAGTTCACAACTCCTGCAAGTTATTTAGAAGATCCCCTGGGCAAGACCCAAGCCTGGTGCAGGGACAGTCCTGACATTATATTGAGTGGCACTGCCTCTCCCCCAAGGGGCCTGTTCACCTATACAAGGAGTGTAGGGTTCCCGTTTATTGTGTGTGGATTTTATGAAATGATGCACCGTGCGTCATTAGCTTTGTTGGCGCACTGAAGAATCACACAGACCAACTCCTTTGGTCCACAGCTCACTCATTACTTTATGTGTTACATGGTGCACAGAACTTTCAAGAGGACCAGAGAATCTGGGCATCCAACTCCTTTGAAAACAAACAAAATCCCCTTCTACCTAATACTTGGAGTTAGCAAGCCGTTGTCTTATAATAATAATTAACTGTTAAGTTTTTCTTTAAAAATATATGATTTATGGAGCCTCCCTGCTGGCGCAAGGGGTTAAGACGCAGCACTATAAAGCTATCTGCAGCCTCTGCAGCACAAGTACGATCCCCAGCCGGGGAGCTACCCACATGGCTCAGCAGACCTCTCCTTTCTCACCTGCAGCTCCCCTCAGCAGTGTATTTCAGTACATTTGCCTGTTCTGCTCCCCACTCAGTCTTTGGTGAATCCTCTCATTCCCCGCATCTCTGGCCTGCACCCCAGCTCTTGTATGCATAAATAAATCAATCTTTAAAAAAATATATGATTTATGTAAAAGTGGGGTCGCATTACTAATAGACACTGTTGCTAACACAGAGTCTCAAATGCTGCTACGGAAGGTCCTACAGCTTAGCACGACTGAACTAATGTGTCTGAAATGTGGTACATATGGAAACTGGAAAGCACAGTTTACATTTTCCCAGGCACTTTGACTGGCAGACTTTGTTGTATAGATCAGGTAAGTGCAGCAAATCATTTGCAAGGTGGAGATGCTATAGTAAGCTAGAGCAAACTACACACCAACTGTAGTTTTGCTATTAAAATGAAGAGCATGGGAGTAAGAAGTATAACCTAGAGTGCAGAATGTAACAGTCATGAAGATACTTCTTTGTTAAATTAGCATTGATTGTGCACAAGTTCTGCATTCAATTTTTGGTTCCAATATAGCATCTCCAAGCACCCCTAAGTTTATGAAGTGCTCAAACATACGGGCAACTGAATTACTCGTTTTAAATCTGAATGTTGATACAAAAATGTCTTTGATTAGATTGATGTATGGATACTTTCAAATTTGGCATTTATAGCATTATCCCAAATGAACTTTGTCTCTGTGTCTCTACTAAATAGCTCATAATAAAGTTTTATTCAGTCATGACCTGTACATGTCTACTTATCACCTGCCATCTTGTTCTTTGGTTCATTCACCAACTTTACTACATACAAGAGAGAAAAACTAAAATGTATAAGTAAATACTTCAAACAGCCAGCTACCTTGTTGGTTAACAAAATTTACAAAGGTCAAATGTGTAAAGTGAGGACAGTAGTTGGAGTAAGAGATGAAATTCTCTTGATTAAGAATGAAGAAAAGTTCAGTATCTCATTAAATCATGAAACAAAATGAATTTTTAAAGCTATCATAAAGAAATATTTCTGTGGCTACATAGTTTTTCATTAGTATTCAATGTGTGGACTTGAAATAATATTATACTTGTGATAATAGAGTGCTTAGATTTTTTCTACTTTTTGCAATCTAAAAGCTCCCTCTTCTGACTGTGTGGAGTAAGTTTTCAAACAGTGTCTGCATTTTAGAAACTCTTGCAAATCTTCATAAGACCAAACAAGTCTGATATAATATAAAATATAGTTTGTACTTAAACCCCCGTCTGAAAACATAGCAATTGTAAATTTTATTATTTTTCTCCAAGTTATAGTAAATAGTATTTCTGAGAAAATTGGAATTCATTGTCTTAAGTAATAATTGTGTGGTTTTTATTACAATGCTATATTACTGAATCACCAGTGTTGGAACTCTGTTTTTTTATAAAAATAATATAATTTTATATCATATTTAAAAAAACTTACTGAAAATATACAATGTATTCAATTCACAGCATATTATTAGCTTTTGAAATATATCTTTCCTGGCTGCATAATATTCTCTGATAATCATATACCTTAATTTTCTTATAAAATAGCATAAGGTACATAGTTGGATTATTTCCAGTTTTCACCATTGTAAGTAACAGTGCAATTATTTATTTTAAATAAATATTTCTGATTATTTTATTATGAAAAACATAATAACTGTATGGCCCTAAACTTATAATTATTTCTTAACATTTTGGCACTGGGGCCTCCCTGGTGATGCAGGGCTTAAAGTCTCAGCACTATCAAGCTATCTCAGCCTCTGCAGCATGAGTTTGATCCCCAGTTAGAGGGCAACCCACATGGCGCAGCAGACCTTTCCTGTCTCGACTGCTGCTCCACTTAGCAGTGTATTTCAGTAGATCCACCTGACCTGTTCCCCACTCTGTCTCTGGTGAATGCTCTTACACCCCACACCTCTGGTCTACACCCCAGTTCTTGTATGCATAAATAAAAATAAATCTTTAGAGAAAAAAATATATATATTGACACTAAGACATCTTTCTAAATTCCCATTCAGAAGCATACAGAAGTTAGCAAGTCCATCAACAGTAAGAGTTATCTTTATGTCCTCAATTCGATTCTTAGGATCTTAGTAATTCAGCAAATTCATAAAGTAATATAAATGCTATATTAAAAACATTTTATTAAAATCATAAAAAAATCTTTTCCTTCCTACTTTTGACACTATTTTTTTAAAACTTTATTGATTTATTTATACAGGAACTTGGGTACAAGCCAGAGGCACGGGAGGGTGAGAGAATTCACCAGAGACAGAGCGGGGAGTAGAACACGCAGAACAGCTGAAAACACTGCTGAGGGGAGCAGCGACGAGACAGGAGAGGTCTGCTGTGCCATGTGGGTTGCTCCCTGGCTGGCCGGGGATCGAACTCATGCTGCAGAGGCTGCTATTTTTATCACTTCTTTGTAAATCAACTTTAAAGTTCTTTTAAAAATTTCTAGTAGGGTGTTCAAGAGTTTCTAATGGGTTTAAGTAGTTCTTCATATAATTAACTAGTTTCTTAATATGTTCTTTTGCTATAATATATTTCATAATATAAAGAGTATTTTAATATGCCATACAATGAAACTCATATTTATATGTGGACATATTATTTCCCTTATGTTTATTATTTTATGGAATTGATATTTATAGGTAATTTTGTAATTAATCTAGAGTTAATTTTGTAGCACAAAAAAAAGAAAGAAAATAACAGTTTACAAATAATAAACATTCTCAATATTATTTAATAAGTAATTCATATTTTGTACATTGATTTTAATGTCAATTGAATGATAAACTATAAGATTCTGTATTTGTTCCTATTTCTGTCTTTCTATTTTTGTTTACTGACTTCTCTTTCTAGTTAGCTGTGTTCATATTAACACTATGGTACAAAAATCACTCTTAGTTATTCCAACTTTTTGAAAAATTTTACTCATTTTTTCACATTGATAATTTCATAGACTCATTCTGCCAAATCCCAAAACATTTCTATTGTTATTTTAATTGGAATTTGGGAAAAATTTGATATCACTGCAATATCAAATCTTTACCTCTAAGATTTGGAATTAAGTTCCCACTTATTATAGTTCTAATCCCCATCGCTCAGTCAAGTTTTATAGTATACACATAAAATTTATAGATAGATAAGTTTGTTCCTAGCTATTTATTATTACTAATTTTATATTTAATATTTATTTTAATTAACTGCATTGACCAGTATTTAGAAAAGCTATTCAATTTTGGTATTTTTTATCAGTATTATTACAAGGCTCTGTCAACATCTTTCTAGTATTTTTTTTTGTATTTTGTTTACATTGCAAATATTCATGGAGAGAAAATTTAGATTTTGGTGTATTTTCATAACATTCCCCATGTTTCATTACTTTTCCAGTCCTTATTGAACTCTCTCTATATGAAGACTTGAAATTCTTAGAGCTCAGAAAAATTCTATTTTATGTCACTGAATAATTATACTTGTTTTAGTCTTTGGCTAGGAATTATCAAATATGCATTTATCAGAACTCCTAATCTGTAGCATCAGCTATTGGTCATTTATCCATTTCCATGATGTTTAAGTGCCTGCTATGTGGATTCTATCTAGTTTTTAAAAATCTTGTAGTATAGACAATCTTGATTGTTTTATGACTTCTAATACATTTTAAATTCCATAATTACATTGTGATTTTCTTAAATTATTTGACTTCATTTAGTTTCCTTTATTTTTGGCTTTCAGACAACTCAGATGACAGTCCTGTCTTCCATGATTCCTGTGGCATCTTTCACTTCTTTAGAAAACCCCCTTTTGTCTTATATTCTACTGAGGCTGTAAAGGAGGTATTGCCAAATATAATTTATTTCCTGTAGTAAGTGCTTTCAAAACCAGCTCTTTGCTTAGACATTGAGTATTATGTCCCTTTCTTTATTTTGAGCTGTAAAATCCTTTCACGGGCCTCCTGTCAGTGTTTTCTGTTTGCACATCCTTGAGAGAGGAAGGGTCTCCATGAGCCTCGAGTCTGCACATAAATAGAGTGGGAGGATTCTCCTCATGTCTCCTCACTGTCCATCTGTTTGCTGTTGGAAATCTCCTCTTACATTTAAAGCTTGACAGGTTTTTTTATTTGTTTGTTTTTATTTAAATTTGTTTTACCACTTTTGTGAAACCAATAGTCTAAATGGAATGAGAGGAAATCAGGATGGTGGGCAACCAAGTAAGTGTTGGGTTTCTCTGTGTGACTTGGGGGACAGCTCTCTGCAGGGGACTGCACTCGTCTGGGGCTTTATGACAAAACATGCCTTAGGAGGCTGCTTGTTCAGGAAGAATTTCTGCTTTATTACTGTCTGGAGAAGAGACTTTTCCACACTGCACTCTACTTGACATAGCTTTGCTGAAAGCCCTGAGCACTCAAGAGGATCTGTCATGGGTTGTTCCTTCATTCCCAGCAGCAGAAGTGATTCTGAGAGAGAGGGCTTCCTGTCTAACCACCCTGACCATAGAAATATTTTTAAATATTTATTTATTTATGTATACAAGAGCTGGGGTGTGGGGCAGAGGTGCAGGGGAGGGGGGTGGTGAGAGGAGTCACCAGACACAGAGTGGGGAGCCGAACAGGCAGATCCACTGAAATACACTGCTGAGGGGAGCAGAGGGCAAGACAGGAGAGGTCTGCTGCACCATGTGGGTAGCTCCTGGATGCCTGGGGAATCGATTTCATGCTGCAGTGACTGGCAGTAGCTTGATAGTGCTATCTTTAACCCCTGCACCACCAGGGAGGCCCCCTCAACATAACAAATTAAGAAATATCCATGAAGTTACTCTGGACTTCTCTCTTTAACTCCCAGGTCTGCATCATCTTCTCAGAAGAGGACATTGTGAAATAGTCTTCAATTTGGCCCTGAAACTGAGGTTAAATAGTTAAATTGCTGCTAAGGCCTTAAAGTATGAAAATAAAAACAAAAACAACCTAAACTTTTCTTTGAGACTTGCTTTGGCAGTAAAGCAGTCTCTGGAGGTTTATCAGCAGGTTATACAATCTGAGCAGAAGTGACTAATCTTGAACGGAACCCCAAACCAACCAGATTTGGGAGACTACAAATACAGAGAAAGGAGTTACCCAGAGTTGAGGGACCCACCAATAGAAAATTCAAAATTCCAGTTACTGAAAAAAAAAGCCTCTTCCTACTCCTCCATGTATGAACTTCCCTGTAAGTAGACAATGAAACTTAGCCAAGTGCACACTTCTTTGCTCTTAGTCTCTCCTTAGTCAATAAAATTTAACACCTTTGTTCTCAAATTTTCCCCCCACAGACTCCCCAAACCTATGTAACTTCATTTCCTTTCTTAATTGGGAAGGTATATTTGAGTTTTTTCCCTTCCTCCTTGCCAACTGATTTTCCATAAACCCTTTTTTTCCCTCAAAACCTGCATAAGAGTAATAGGTTTTTATGCACATTATTTAGCAAGCTCATTTCTAGGTAACATCTCATTTTTTCTTTCTCCAGTTGAAATTCTATAGGATTTCCCTCAGGAGATTGGTTCTCTTTCTAGTTTTCAGTATAACAACATTGTCTACCTTAGTTTTATAATATTTTGTTCATTTCGAGTAAGATCTAGGAGAGGAATGAAACCCCCAGACTTGATCAAGATCCATCTGACTAAAATACCATTCATTTAATTTTTCTCCTCCAGTCCCCAGGTATATTAAGGATTTGCACTTACCTAATCCTAAAATCTTTCAACCGAAAATTATTTCTCCCTCTTCACAACTGAGGACAATTATTTCTCAACCTCTATGTATACATCTCTTCCCAACCAGATCAGAAATTCTTTAGGAGAAGTGAAGTGATCAACATCTTCGTGTTTGCCTGGAGTCTCTCCAGAGCTGAATCCAAAGGACCCCTGCTGGCATCCATTCGGGCCTAGAATCAATATTACCCTGATTAAAGTCAAGGTAGGTGGCATTTAAACCCCTCCCCCATACCTAAAGCAGGTGCTAGTGAAAGATATGTTGAAGTAGTCATTTTTCCCTGCCCTGGACTATAAGCACATGTTTATAGCATTAGTATATCAGCCTATGATTGTGAACCAGACAAAATAAGTAAATTAACTAGCATGTCATGTATATTCATGTAGTGACGTTGAAAACTTCACTAATAATAACATAATAAATCACATAATATAGTTCATGATCTCAGATACTTACAAATTAGAAGAAACCTCATCACTGGAGAAGACATAATTGCAAAGAGCAAAGTAAGAATGAGTCTTCTAAGACTAATATTTTCAGAATCTATTCTTCTGTTCAATAGATAAGCAAAATCTGTTTCCAAGAGCACTGGTACCTCAGGCTGTCCTCCGTATCCATTTAAAATATTATAATTAATTACTTACTGGATGTGTAATAGTATACCAAATGTGCTTCAAGATATGTTCCCTGTCCTAAAGAACATTTTTTCCAGAAGGTGTGAGGGCTGTATCTGTTTACATTTTCCCTACAGCCAACTCAAAATCACCCAACTACACCCCTAATAAAATATGTTCTGAGAAGTTTCTCACTTCTTCAAATATTCCTAAATGATTTTCCCTCTTTTAATAGGAAGAACATGTCTTGCTATCAGTTGTGAAAAAAGATGTTCGACGCAAATTAAATCGATGCCATCATGTGCTTGAAACTACGTCTTATAGAACTTCTCATTTTAAACTATTTACTGACTGGCAAGAACTACTTTCCAGCTAGACACAGCCTTCTCTGAGAACAATGCAAAGACTTTTTTTTCCCCACTTCTTAGAACCAAGCTTAACTTAACTAAAAGCCAATGCACTATAAGTATAAAATCTGTAATGAAGGCCTCCCTGGTGGCGCAAGGGGTTAAGCACTGCACTATGAAGCAATCCACAGCTTCTGCAGCATGAGTTTGATAGCCAGTCGGCCAGGGAGCAACTCATGTGGCGAAGCAGACCTCTCCTGCCTTGCCCGCTGCTCCCCTCAGCAGTGTGTTTCAGTTAGTCTGTCTGTTCTGTTCCCCACTCTGTCTCTGGTGAATCCTCTCACCCCCCGGATCTCTGGCCTGTGCCCCAGTTCTTGTATGCATAAATAAATAAATCTTTAAAAAAAAAAAAAGAGTTCCCTTAAAAAAAAAATCTGTAATCAATCCTAGTACTTGACAGTCTTTGTAATTCTGATCTTCTTCCTTGATTCCTTTGTCCTTTAAAAACCCCCTAAACAAAGTCAGCAACAGGACAGTTTGGGTTACTGTCTACAATTTTGCCCCCCAATTTGTACATCTAACACCGCCAAATAAATGCTTTTGTTTGATTTTATCTTCCTCATATTTTTCGCCATCAACACAATAATCATTGTATGCAAGTCTCAGAGAATTTCATGAGGAGAAGAGAAGTCACTTGAGTCCCTGGTGGAGAGCACCCCCCACCTTCGTCTGCAGCATCTCATATACATGAGTACTTCAGAGGTATCAGAATACAGTGGAAGGGAAAAAAAAGACAACCTGCTTAATTTGAGGGATTGGTTAACTCAACAAGCATTTTCTAAACCACTTCAATATAGTAGACGGAAAAAAAAAATCATGAAGGCTATAGCAATTGATGTTAAAAAAAAATAGAAATTAGAAAAATTCTGTTAAGAGGAAAGGAACAATTTGAAAATATGAAAACTTGTTAAAAAAAAAAGGCAATGTTGGTGAAGTTTTCCAAAGGGAATTTTAGCTTTTCAAACATATTTGAGTTTCTTGAGGGCAGAGAAAAATTCTTATAAACTAATCCATTTTTACACTCATACCTCGGTGCATAGGAAGTGGCTTTGTGTGGAAATGAAAGAGATTGAATTTAGATAAATATGGCTACAAGAGCAGATGTTTAACTTGGATAAATGAATGAAGCACAGAGAGAAAAAGTCATTTGGAAATTAAAATTAAAAATCATCTATTGATTGTAGAGTGACTAATCATTGGACCAAACTACCCAAGACTGTGCCATCTGTCTTCAGAGATCTCCAAATATAGCAGCTGGAGGGCTGAGCTTGCTGAAGCTGAGGCAGTAGATCCCACAGTTAGCACATGGACTTTGGAGACTAACGACCTCATTCAAATCCCAGTTCTGTCACTTTCCAGGCAAAGTGACATTGAATGTCACTTTACCTCAGTTTTCTGAATCATAAGATAGGGATAATATTAACACTCCCTATGTGGGACAATAAATACCTCCTTAGAAGAATGAGATTGTGGGAGATGACATCACAGCTTTCTGTTATTTGATTCTTAGCATATGAGTCTGTGTTTGGCAAGTGTTCTCATTTACCTCTTATTTTATAATGGACCCATAATATCTTTATAGTCTACTGAAGAGCACACTTTATGCTTTCTGCTTCCAATCATTTAGTAATTAGGTAAAAATTCTCCTACTTGGGTTTAAAGAGATCTTTCTTTTTAAAGATTTATTTATTTATGCATACAAGAACTGGGGCATAGGCCAGAGGTGCAGGAGGGTGAGAGGATTCACCAGAGACAGAGCGGGGAGCAGAAAAGGCAGACTGATTGAAATACACTGCTGAGGGGAGCAGCGGGCCAGACAGGAGAGGTCTGCTGCGCCATGTGCATTAGCTCCCTGGCCAGGGATCGAACTTGTGCTGCAGAGGCTGTAAGATAGCTTCATAGTGCTGCAACTTAACCCCTTGCACCACCAGAGGCCCTAAAGAAGTCTTTCAAATTGGTCTCATTTCATTCATTGAGCAAGTGCCCTTATATTCCTAAATACATGTTTCCATGGCTTGTGCAACCTGAATAGTTGCTTCACTGTACCCCACAAATGCTACGTGTGTTTCTACTATGTCTTTGGTTCTCCTGCTTGTTCCCTGAATTATCGTTCCCTGTGCCAGATCTGTGCCTATTTGCTTGATAATATTTCCCCGCCCTCCTCTTATTCCTGACTTCTGCAAATGATATTACTCAGGCTTTGTTGACAACTAGTAACCTTTTGGGTTTGGCCAGTGAAGCGACTGATGAGCAGTGGGCAAAGAGAAACTAAATCATGTCTTTCCACTGCTCCCCAACTCTGGCCCTAGCTGGGTCTCCTGCTGCTGCTGCCAGAGCCCCTCCTCCTGGCTCACCGCAGGCAGCCCTGTCCCCTTAGTGCTCACAACACCAACTTCCCCTTTGTCCCTCTAGCCCTGAAACTGGTCCATGTTCTGTTGATGTTAACTTCTGGCTTGAGTTCTGTCCTCTTGTTTATCTCCAATTTTTTCATTGTGGTAAAATACACAGCACATAAAATTTGCAATCTGAACCATTAAGTGTGCAGCTAATTGATATTCAGTGCTTCAAATTCTTGTGCAACCATCTCCACCACCTATCTCCAGAACTCTTTCATCTTGGAAACTGAAATACTGTAACCAGTAAAACTTTAATACTCCCCACCCTTTTTATCTAGTTCTAACTGGATGTCCTGTCAATATCCTTAGTCAATGTCCTCTCTTGATGTAACTGTCATGGGGTCTTCTTTCTTGTTTGGGTCTCCCACCTTCAACTTAGAAGATTTCCAAAATTATTTAACAAGTGATTATTGAGTATCTGTTGAGGGCATGACATTAGTGATACAGAAATGAGTTAGACAGTATAGTTGCTATTCCCAAAGAATTTATAATCTCATGGGGATAAGATTGAATTTAGATAAATATGGCTAAATGCATATATGATTGCATTATGGTATTTTGATAAGCAAGTGGGCTTTGGAAGCAAATCACATGGGTTGGAATCCTGGCTTATGACTTACTGGCTCTGTGAATATGGACAAGCTGAGCTCCCTTCCCAAAGGTGTCTTTGACTATGAAATTGTATTGGGTGGCACATTTTGAACATCAGGTAGAAGGTTAGGACAACTGCCCAAGTAGGAGCATTTGGAATGCAGAAGGAATGTCTGACTGAGTGCTGGGTTCCCATTAACAGGATGGCACCATAGTTCAGGCTACTGGCAGTGCAAATGAGATGTTGGATGATTGGGAGAATCATCTAGAATTACCAGTAAACTGAGAGAAAGGGAAAGATGGAGAAATAACAAATGTTCTAGTCATTTGTAAAGTCTTCGGTGGGACATTCCAGGTCAAGCTGATATCTTCTTTCTGAATTCCTATTGAGAAATAGTTTCATTATTTGTAGATCATTAAGCCAGTAACTCTTGCCCTCCTCCATCCAGACTGAAAAATAGGTCCTTAAAGAAAAAAACATTAACTTACCATTTTTTATATCCCTCAGTGTTCCTTATAATATTTCATGTATCAGGATGTTGAACAGATTTCTTTGAGCAATCTGGATTTTTTAAATGTTCTTCAGAAATGATATATTATCACAAGGCACATTAATAATTCAAGAATTTAATAAAATAACTCAATTTGTAGCTTTCCAAAATATCAACTTAGTAAATACTAATTACCAAATGGAATAAAAATGCAATCTTATTTTCCAGAGTTTGATCTTTATGGAATCTGCTTAATCTTACTAACCTTCATTAGTAACAAAGAGCTAGTAAGGCTTGATGATTTGAATTCAGAAGCCCAATTTGATTGGAGTTTCTGATTAAGTGGACTAATGTTAACTATGCAATGTAATTATGCATAATAATATTTCAAACCCCATTTTTTGCTTCTCTTTTAATAGAGGACTTACTGCATGGTTACAAAATGAAAAATGTAATTTTTCAGGATTCATTTACTGTAAATTGACTGAAATTGAGTGGAAGAAAAACCCAGGCCTATTTGCCTTATTGATGCTTTTTCCATGTATATAATAATTATATCTTAACATCGATTTGAGAAACTGTAATTTGCTTTCACATTTAATCAATGGAGAGCAATATTTGGATCAGAATCCTTCTGGAGTAATATCATAATCACCACATTATAGAGCCCTCTCTTGCCTTTCTCGTGCTAGCGATGTCAGGTTTCCGTTTCCTGCTAAACTGTTTAGCCTGTTTGGAATTCAGGCGACATTTTACATGGGAAGAAGTGTGAAATGCCACTTTCCATACTGCTACCTTATAAATTATTCATCCCTGCCGTTTATCAAGGCAGCTTCTGCTTCTAGATAAGAAGTCACCTCTCACTTGCCACACGTATCTCAGGGACCTCAACAATCAAAAATAGTGTGTAGCCTGCTAAGAGAGCAAGAAGAAAATCTAAGCAAGCACAGGAGGGGAGGAAACCCTCCCACTCTGAATCCAGCCCCACAAATCTTCCCTGACGTGAAATGATGATATTTAGCTTGCCAAAGTGGACAGTTGGGAGAGAAATTCACATCCTCACCAGAGGACAGGCAATCTAGAGGAAATGTTCTCTATCTCAATGGGTAGTTTTACTCAATCAAAAACCAAACGAGAAACCATTATCACCCTTACAAGCAACTTCACAAATTGCCAAAACCTGCAACTATCAAGAAAATCTCTTTTTTTCACTCTTGAGAAATGTGCAGCCTTCCTGTCTATGTGGTCTCATTATGCACACTCCTCTCCTGGCCACTTTGTTGAACCCTAAGTTGGGGGTGACTTTTTTTTTGCATAGGAGAACTGGGGTTTGGGCCAGAAGTGCAGGGGTGTGAGCATTCACCAGAGACAGAGTGGGGAGCAGAACAGGCAGATCTCCTGAAATACATTGCTGAGGGGAGCAGCGGGTGAGACAGGAGAGGTCTGCTGTGCCCTATGTGGGTTAGCTCCTTGGCTGGGGTTTGAACTCAGGACTTAGTGGTGATAACCCTGAGACTTAGGAGTTGGCTTTTGATCTCACTTGTATTTTAATTCGAATATTCATTTTTCATACCAATTTAAAATAATAAATCCCTTAATAAATATAAATATATATGTATAATCCACAGTCAAACACTTGAGAATTTATCGGATTATAATTTGATAAAGGATGGGGTTTATTATGACTTTTCTCACTGACAGATCACTGAACAAGCTATAACACTTCTGGATCAGCTCTGTTTTTCCCATTGAGTAACATTCTTTGCTGCACTTGGTTCAATCCTAACTATGTATTAGATTGAGATTAGATTTTTTTTTTTTGGACTTTTATCTCAGTCCTGCTGTGTCTAGTTTAATGAAATGGATACTTACGGGAATACAAAAGATAGAAAGCATCACCCCTGTTCTCAAGAAACCTATAGTTTAGTTGACATTATAATATGCCATTAGGTGGCACACAGAGAAACAGACAAGTTACTTAGCTATTTAAAAGTAGAAATTGCCTTCCTTGAATCACTATCTGTATGGGAGACATTGCTAACCAGCTGAAGAAAAATAGGGAACTAGCTTAACGGTGAGAGAACTCCCCGAGGGACTTCAAGAAGTCTGGGAAGGAAGCCTGTGCAATTCTGATTTCCATTCTCAGTCTGAATGTGAACCCTGGAGGTTCAGAATCGCAAGCCCTCGTCACCCACATCCTCCAAGGTAACAACAACCCAGCGCAGGGGCCCTGGCCATGAAGAGTTTCTGGGGAATAAGGTCCATGTCCAAGATAACAGCCTTTCTCCTCAGGCAAGGCCCTCCAGGCAGTTTAGATTGCCAGTACAAATCCTAGCAAATTAAGATTGCTATCAAGTAAGCTTATTTATGTGTATACATATATCCCTTAAGAAAAAAAGAGGGGGAAAAAATACCTCTACTCTAAATAGATGCCCTGCAAACTTTGGTAGACCCAGAAATTTAGTAGCAGCTCTGGGAGATGATGCAGAATAGCCCCTGGAAGCTTCTATCAGCATAGCCGTGAGGCTAACTTGCAGAGAAGGGCTTTAGTCGCTGGCCCACACTCCTCCCTATGAGCAGCTCAAGCCCACTTTCTTGTTCACCATGGACAAGCAGGCCAGACAAGGCTTTTGCCTGAAGCTTCTCATCTGGGCTGTGATCAACCAGATAGTGTTTTTCTCTTGGCCATTTGTTTCAAATGCAGTGGGGTGTGCATCTGTCAGTAGGTTTTAAATTCACAGGCCTTAGGTAAAGGCCAGAAAGTGTGAGAATTTAGGATGAGACACTATTCTGGGAAGTCAGAAGTGTCAGGCATACAAATAGAATGATAGCTGGTGGGACAGTTGGCATTTCAAGGTGAGAGGTTGAGGAGTGTTCCTCGCTCGGCCTAGGAACTGCATGAGGAGAGGCCGGGGAAGCCACAGAGCTTGTGGTGGGAAAGAGGACGTGGCCCCAGCAGCTCCTGTCTGTGGTGGGGGGCAGGGAGCTCCCCACAGCTCTGACTAAATACTGAAGTTCTCTGGCTGTTTTAGAATTATTTATGAAGAGAGAAAGAAAACAATGGAAAAGCAGGAAAGAAAATTTGCAACAGGAGACCAAGGGAGGCAGGTTGCTAAGAGGTGATGAGAAGTAAAATTGAAGGACAAGGTAAGAGAGAACCGAATGATTAAAGTTTAATAGGAACAATGAAAACCCCAATAATATACAAAATTTGAATTTTAAGAATTGAATCAAATAACTTAGGGAGTTGTCCATTTTTACATGGTGTTGAAGTCGACTATTTTTCTTTAAATATGTTAAAAACAGGAGTGTCAAAGGAAGAAAAAGACAAAAAGGAAGCAGCAAGAAGCCTCAAGCAGGTGAGATTAACTGAAGGATAAATGGAAAATAAATGTGAACTAGTCATCACTTAGCAAGACAGTGGAAAAATCTGAAATCTTGTTGACAAAATGATGAAACAGAGCAGAGCTCTCCAACCAGGGGCCAAGCACAGCCCCTGCGGGTGAAGAGGGCGCCTGGCAGAGCAGGCAAGGAGTGGTGGGCGTGGAGGCACAGAATTTACACAGTGACCAGAGTGACAGAATTTACACGGGCCAGGGTGGTAGCTCCTGATTAGGCCTCGCGGGATCCATTTTTTGTTTATGCTGCTCACAGACATCAACCCCCAAAGCCGCAGGTTGGAAAAATTAGGGAGTTCCCCTTTTTTCAACCCTCACCAAGGCCATCTGTCATTTCCCCCCAATTTGCCCAAAGAATAGTCTTGTGAAAGCGCACATCTCATCCCAGGGGACTGTGCCCACCCAGAGGGGGTATTCCACTCCCCGTGGTCAAGCAGCCTGGTCTTCCCAAAGTTTGACATCTCAAACGCTTAAGTCTCTGTATTCTTTTAATCTAGTCTGTATATGATTCGCTTTGAAAATATGCAGGAGTGAAATTCAAACTGGTATGTTGAACAAAAGCCACTTAAATTCTATAATAAATCACTTTTTATTGGCAGCAAATTAACCTAGGGAATCACTAGTGTTGTTAGCCTTTGAGAAGCGTGTTTTTTCTCTGCACCTGTTGGTTTATACAAATCGCTCTCTCTTAAGAGCTCACCCCCGACGTGACAGCTGGAGCACGCCACAGTCTCCTTCAAATGTTCCCTTTCATCTTCCCCCAGCCTGACCTGGTCCTTGTATGGTGTAATCCTTGTATTAATATTTTAATATAGGTTTGATCTGGGTTGAAATGAGCAAGAACATTCACGGGATTCTATCTAAAGAGATTATTTGTGTGATTTCATTTCACTGCATTAGTATTCTAGGAGTGCTGCATTCTATTAGCAGAGCATATCTGCTCAGAATCAATGTCTTGCCACCAGGTAAGGTGACAGCTAAGCTTGAGGTTCATAAAAAATAACTATTTGGCTCAGAAAAAATCAAACAGCTCTCAACTTTTCAGTTAAACCCAACCTGTTCCTCTTTTCTGGTGGATTATATTGGATAAACTTCTTTATCCTCATCTTCAATACTGACACACACAATTTGGACCTTGAGACCAATATTTTTCCTTTCTATAATAAATAATTGGACTACATTTTTATAAACAGAATGATTTTATATTTAAAACATAATGAATTGTAAAAAGAAAGTAAAAGTTTCTTTAAAGATTTCTAGTCATACCTATAACAAATAATTATTGCTAAGATTTTAAATATAGTCTTACAAATATGTTATGTGTACATGTAAATGCCCATACAACCACGTATCTTTTTTTTTTTTTTTAATAGAGGCATGTTTATTTATTTATTTATTTGTTTGTTTGTTTGTTCTGTTTACACATGCACTGGGTACAGTCAGAAGCGCGGGAGGGTGAGAGAATACACCAGAGCCAGAACAGGGAGCAGAGCAGGCAGAAGAACCGAAGTACACTGCTGAGGGGAGCAGCGGGCGGCAGGAGAGGTCTGCGCGCCATGTGGGACCCTCCTCCGGTGGCCGGGGAGCAGCCGGGGATCGAACCGGCACTGCAGAGGCTGAGGGCAGCTTCGCAACCCAGCGCTCAACCGCTGCGCCACCGGGGAGGCCCCAACCACGTATCTTAAAAGCTGATTCTAATTGAAATATCTCCCACTTATCATCATCTCTTTCAAGATTATCTTTTAATTAGATAAACCATAAATTATATGACCTAGGACTTGAGATCTCAATCAATAAACTTAAAACTAGTTTATGGGCCCTAATTTGTGAATAATTCTTGATGACCTTCCTTGTGTAGATATAGATTCATACAATTATTTTTAGAATAATTGCCTGCAAGTAGAATTCCAAGCAATTATTTTTTAGAACAATTACTTGCAAATAGAATTTCTACTTCAAAAAGTATGCACACCCTAATTCCAGTATGTATACATTCTTAATCATTTGGTTAAGATTTTTAAAATCCCTTGAGGTTTTGATGGGTTTCTTACTGAATTTGTAGAGTCGGTTAATGAGAATTCATTCATTTATTCGTTTAACAAATATGAATTTAATTCCTACTATGGGCCAGACACTGGCACAGTGGAGGAAAAAAAAGAGCCTTCCATAGTGTACATCTGCATAAAAGAGTAGAAACCAATAAATGAATGGATATATGGCAGGGAATCAGGGCGCTGCGTTGGGGGTTAAATCACATGGAGTCAGGGTGTGGGAAGATATATCATATGGAGTTAGGGGGTGAGGGCAGCTGAAGGGTAAGTGATCTGAAGAGAAGATAAAGCAACGTAAGGAAACAAGGAATGAGAGGGTTCACAGTGTACAAACAATGATTAGGGTGGTTTCTGAAACCAGTATTGATCAGAGACCTGTAGGAAGTCACCTTTT
The DNA here is from genome assembly GCF_014898055.3 of Talpa occidentalis. Lineage (NCBI taxonomy): Eukaryota > Metazoa > Chordata > Mammalia > Eulipotyphla > Talpidae > Talpa > Talpa occidentalis. Next base: position 8,185,569 of record NW_023601322.1, read on the forward strand.
TCACCAAACAGAAGAGGCAAAGAGGCAGAGGAGCAGGAAAACAGACTGGAAAGGGCCAGAGGTGTGCTACAAAGACCTTAGGATAAATGTAAGGCTTCAGATTTCATTTTGAGTGTGTTCAGAATCCATGGAAGGATTGTGTGCAGGGGAGTGACAATTCTAAACTGCTCCATCCTCTCTTCCTGAAGTAAGAGCTGCTCTCCGTTTGTCTTCTTTTACATCTCCCAGTAGAACATTTAGCTTCGGCACAGTCTTAATAAATATTTTATTGCATATTTGTTTTACTCCATTGCTTTTCTAAATAATAATTTATTTACATTACTTTCTTAGTTAGTAGTTTACCTAAAATGTCTTGCAGGCCTCTTTAGTACTTAATTCTCGAAACTTTGATCCCAATGCTACTGTCAATGATTCACACATCTATGTGGTTTCACATGGGAAAACAGTATATTTGTCTTTAATAAAATTGTTGAAAAACCAAACATGAAAATGCCTATTAAAGTATTCTATTAACAGCTACACACTTACAAACTGTCTTTCCATTTATGGTTCTGGAAAGCACATGCCAGTAGTGAGTGCTCCTTTACACAGTCCTCCTCAGGACAGAGTAGACAGACATTCAAAACTTGGGTGAAGACTACTTCTGACCTGATCCCGCTAGATAATTTGAGATCACAAAGCATCTGTAAAGACTGAAAATTTATTAATAATACAGGACTGATTTTTTTCACCAACTACTGCCCACATATGAAAATAACAGGAAAAAATAAAATAAAAAACCATTGGGAAATACCCAGTTGCCTTTTTCACACTCACAGCACAGGACTCCTAAGATATTTGCAGTCTGCCTTGTAACACAAGCCAAGAACCACAGAGAAAGGACAGAGAACAGATGACACACAAGACCCAGCATTGTGACTTATTCAACTATTTTCTAAAGTTGATCACATACTCTATGAAACAAACTCTATTAAGCACTGAAGGGCATCGAGAGAGCAGAACCATCAAAGAGCTTACAATTGGGGCGGGAAAGACAAACACACACCTGTGAACATTCAAGTAGTAAAATGACAGATTAAATAGCTTCCCCAGGAGATGTTAAAATAGAAGCAACAATGAATAGGATTCAATATACAGTAGGGACAGAAAAATCTCACTCTGGTTTTCCAAAGAAATGACATGTGACTGTCACATTTGAGAGTGACATTTAAAAGGATAATTCTCAAAAATAGGTATAGAATGAATACACGTTAAAGGTTTTATTTAACTCATCAATAATGAGGGAAACAGGAAGATGCTACAAGTAGCTCCAGAGAAGTGAAAAAGCACAAATTTATATGTGAAGAATTTAATATGTAAAGAAATGTTGAAATGAATTTATAAATATAAAGGAAGCTGACTATGTAGAGAGGAAAGTCAATTAAACCACCAGACAAAATTATTTTTATCTGTCTAAAGGTAAGACTAAGTTTGTGTTGTTCAATTATTTACATCTTCTATAAACAGAAAAGTAAAGGCAGGGAAAGGCCAGGGTCCCCACGGCATTCAAACTGAATGACCCAGGAGTCTGTCCTAATAACATGCTTAGCTTCCCACTAAAGCAAAAAGTTTCCTTCCAAGTCACTCAAATCCTAAACTGCCATTTTCCAAACTTGGCTTCCAAAGTGGATTTTGTCAGGAAGATATTACTAGCATGAGAAGACTTCCTAAGATTTATTATGTATTTGTACCATCCAAAATATTTTAATGACTTTAGTAATTAGCAAGTAAATCAATCAATATATTTGTGTCTTGATATGATGATGTATGAAATGAACTGTATTAATTGAAAGTACATATCATCTAATGGAATTAAACATAAAGTGTTAATTTAAATTGTTACATATAAAAATATGAGACATCTGTAAAATGAAGTCTCCAGCCACATGTGAAGAGTCTCTCAAAAGGCTCAAAAGGGTAGCTTCGGTAAAATGTTTCTCAAGATCAGTTAAATCACTTGGTACACATTATTTTAAAATTTTTACAATTGAAAATAAATCTCAGAAAATTCTCTTTGGACAGTTCTAAAGAGCTTCTCTTTAAATCTTGTTTTTTGCCAAGGTATATCATACCGCTGATCTAATGTTTATCCCACAAAATAAGTAAGTCTTAATCCCGAAGGAAGCCAAGGATAGGGAATTTATAGTAATTCAAATCAATTTTTCTCTCCCCAAATAACAGTATTCCCAAAATGGAAAGTTTGTGTCCTGCTGAGTCATGGTTCTAAATAGTCACCTCGATTCCTGCTTCTCTTTTTGTCATTTAATTGCAAGTCTAGGATCTGCTAAATATAGCATTTGGCTGCTTTTACCTCCTCTGAGGGTTCTAGGTGATTTACAAAATGACACTGAAATGAGCTGGCTGACTCCCCGGTGTCCAGCCTGGAGATGGCACCCAGGACCCTTCTCTGGGCTCTGAGCCCTAACATTTGGGAGGATTGATCACTTTATATGCAACTCGTAAGTCTCAAAATAGACTTGCCTCTTAATTTCCCCTAGACTTAAAACCATGTGCTAAGGAAGCATTAAATCCCAAATTTAATTTCAAATTCTAGAAGGATGCAGGAGTGTCGTCTCCTCCCAAGGCTAAGTAATAGGATATTAGAGTCTAAAGAGTAGATCAACCCAACTTTCATTCTTTCTCGCACACGTTTAACCAACTCTTCCTGGGGAAAAGGTCCTGTGGAACCCAAAGCACAGAGGAGGGGCCTTCACTTGTCTTCAGCTTGACACCAAGCCCAAGATGCATTCCTACAAAATACTAGGGATACACGACACTGGTGAAGTAATTGGGGGCTCGCCATATCAGTTTATAAAAGGAATGGGAAAGATTACTTCTGGGAAACTGCATGACTTCTAGCTTATGAAACAGCTACATGTATACGGTCCTGGAGTGAGGCAGGTGCTGGAGCCAAGAGGCCACAGGTGGACGTGGGGCTTGGCTTACCCGATTTTCAGTCCCAGCTCTGCCACTCATCAATTCTCTAATCCTTTGAGCCTCAACTGGTTCATCTGTAAAATTGGAAACAGCATAGCGACTTTACAGAGCATTCTAACAAAAGTGAAAAACATGTGGGCATTTAATGAGGTTTTTATAATTACTTTTTTTTTAAAATCCTTTCTCCAGTAAATGAAATTACAAACACAAACTTATAGGCAAAAGGTTCTTCCAATGGGCTCCACAGAGAGAGTTTTTCATTTAAAATAAGAAAACAATGCACAATGTTCAGTGGGTTTTGTTCACCTTCAGGCTGATCGGCTCCTTACTCCTTTTCATCACTCTCAGGAGTGGCTGCTGTGTGCACCAAAACACTGACGCACAGTGACTGAGAGAAACTGCAGCCCAGGTGCATGACCCGTGGGAGAAAGAGCAGACACAGCTTCCCATCCCGGCTCCTTTACGGTCTTTTCAATCATCTCCAGACTTTGTTCTCTAGCCTATAAATAAAGAAAATATCATCTTCCTTTAATGATTGTTGTAATAGTTAAATAACACATAATTGTCACATAATTGTATTGCATACGTATATTCATACGTGTGAGTGTATAAAAACACATGTTGGCCTCTGTTTATGTGTCAATGCCCTTCCCTTTCTGCCAGATGCTACCTATTATTTTAACTACTGCCAAATGTTACTCCAAAAATAGGCCTATTTCAAAGAACTCAAGTTCTATGGAGAGATGGGCCGGAACAATAGGTCAGGTGAGGGGTGCAATGATGTTCTTTGTGTAGCAAAGAATTAACCTGACCCTACAAGAGCTCTGGCATTTGCTGTCAGCTCCTGGGAGTCGATATCACACACCAGGGATCGTCCTTCCCAATGGGACCACCTTTGATTTCCTCAGGGTTTGGCCAGCAGACAGTCAAATATTGTGAATCCCAACAGGGCCTTGGTCTACACCATATCAGTTAATTATCCTACAAAGGAAATGATGACTAAAAGTATTAGCTGGACCTCCAGGAGGGCTGGAGACTAAACCAGTCACAGAGGCAGTTTGTAAGTGAATAAAACCACATACCAGAGACTCTGATGACCTTCCCTGGTTGGCAGTACTCGGTGTGTGATATCACACACTGTGGTTGGGAAGAGGGAACACCACCGTTTACTTCGCAGGAAGAGGTCAACCAGCACTCCACATGTGGACCACCTGATCTCTCCTTTGACTGATTTTAATCTCCATCTCTGGCTGCAATAAACCTTAGCCCCAAGTGTAATAGATCACAGTGAATTCTGCGACTCCTCATACTGAATTACCAAAGCTGAGGGTTGTTTGGGGAACCCCTCAAACTTGCCCTTGGGGTGAGAAGTGAGGATTCAACTTGTGACTGTCCCAAATTCCTTTCCCTGCTTTTTAAAATGGGAAACACTCAGTAGGGAAGATTTGCTCCATCCAGAGAGCTCTCAGGTTCCATTCCGATTTGGTCATTCGTGAACGAGCAATCCTTGTAGGATTTCTGTGTAGTTAGAGGACAGTGTTTCCTTCCTGACCAAGGGACCCTTGTCACCACCAGCACAAAATCAAAGACAAGCACCCAAATCTGGGTATTCTAGCCCCAACATCAAGGGTGCGTTTAGGTACTTTTAATGTTATGCTTCTTTAACCACACCAGTTCTTTCATGTACATTTCTGTAATTAGCATCACTTATCTGATACTGGCCTTTTCCAGGTCCACAGACTCCGTGTGTCTCCAGCACTGAGTCCGAGGACCCCCTAGCTGAGGCGTATTTATAAAGAAGACCATCCACAAGACCCATGGTACCAAGCTAGCACAGGTATTCAGCATCAGTCCATGCATCTAGCCAAATTGCTACCTCTATTCATTAAGCAAAATGTAGCTCTTGAAAGAGAACAGAGCAATTTAATGAGTGGAAGGACCTTTCAGACACTCACAGAACATAAACAAGTTTTCCAATAAATTATCCACTGAAACAAATAACTCAGACAAAAGAGGTATAGGTGTTGGCTTCTGTTCTCTTCAAACCCTTTTCTTCTTTATTGTTCTTAGTAACAGAATAGCCTTCTTAATGACCAGTTCTTTACCGACCATTCATTGAGTGAACATCTTTGAATAACTTACTCACATCAAGTTCTGCTGGGCAGATAGAAAGTTGTTAAATTCACAGACCCATCCTGCCTGCAAGGAGTAGAGACTGTGATCACATAGTTACATAGGACTAGTCTCACCAGTGGTCACTGGAATTCCAAGAAGGGAAAGGTCATTTCTACCTGGACAATCACGGACATTTGTGATCAACATCTGGGTTTCAGAGACTGGGAGCATTTGGGCAGATCAACATGACTGAGGGAATTTTAAGGGGATATAATTTTACAGGGGAACGGACAAAAAACTAAAAGCCTGGGAATGAAAGGACAAATGAGGGGCAGTGATGGGCAGAGGCAGCAGGTTGAAGAGGCTTTTCAGAGCAGTTCCAAGCTAGACACATAAGTTCTAGCAGGAAGCTTTCTGAAAATAAAGACTCTAGGGTCACCCCTCCTGAGATCCTGATTTAGTAGGTTCAGAATCGGGACTCAAAGAATCTATAATTTTTAGAGTACCCTGGGCGATTCTGATGGGCAGCCAAGTTGGGGGACAACTAATAAATGGGCAAATTAGAGAGGACTTGAAATGCCAAGCTAACGTGAGTGAACAATTTTTTCTAAGTGCCTGTCCCATAGGTCCTTTCCACTAAGCTCTTTTTTTAACAGCTAACAGAGTTCTTTATTAAAAATTCATTTATGATTTCCAAGTATGCCATGTTTAGCAAGGCAGGAAGAGTGCCCTTCAGTCTGAGATCACTTGAGGAGGCATAAAAGGCACGCCAAGCAATTCCAAACAGAGCTCTTCTTGTACCTGATCTTCATCTTATTCTTCCTCTCAACAGGGCTGCTCCAAGAGACAGTTAGTTTCTCTAAATTAGAGGACAGAATAGACCCACACAACGCAGCAAGATTACATGTGGGGTGGTCAGCTCTCCATTTCCTGGGGGTTCCACCAGAGGTTCCCCATCACCTAAGTGACCTGTGGTTTCATCTTACTGATAAACTTCTCAAAGTCTCCCACCTTTGTATTGCCAGCCCAATCGTTCACAATTACTTTCCACAGAACTAGTCTCACCAGTGGTCACCCACTTGCTGGGGTTCCTCCATCACCTTGTTTGACTCTGGGAGGTGGCCCCACCATCACGCTGCATCAAGGCGCCATTTTCACAGTGCTTCACATGACTTTTCCTCTCTCAGAGCCTTACTTCCCTTTCTCCATGAGTGCCTCCTCTTCTCTAGGGCCCAGTCACCTCCAAGCATCCTCATGCCTGTCATGCAGTCACATACCATCATCCCTTCTCCACAGGGGATGTGCTCCTCCTGTGACCTGGTCTCACAGCGCATGCTCTGCTGACTGAGCTAGCCGGGCCTATAGGGAGCACAGTCTAAAAAAGATGTATGTGGGTCACTTTGTCCCTGAATTTGTGCAATTATAATAGAAAATATTATAAGAATTAATAAAATTAATGGCAGTGCTATTACAAGAATTAATGAGATATTTGTCTAGCAGTTTTCTTATCTAGGTGACGTCAAGTCTTTATCATACGCAATGATCCGCTTCAGGGAGAGAAGAGAATCAGAGAAAATGCATTTGAATTGTTTTATGACAGTGGTTTCCCGATGATAGATTTCATAGTCATGTATGAGGAGAGGAGACAAAAGACAAGTTTTGAGCTGTTCTTCACAACAGCTGGGAAGGGAATTTGCCACAAGTGGGGAGAGAGCCACGGCTAAGAAGCATGGGAAACTTAGAAACTTAGATCCACCCAAGTGGATCCACTCCAGGGTCCCTTTAAAGAAGTAAAACACAAAACCACCTAAGGGCAGGTTGTGCTCCCCCCTATGGAAGCAAGGTGGGTAGTGGCTGTTCTGAGTTCAGAGTATCACGTCAGTTTGAGAAGCAAGCTCCAGGCATCCCCTGAAGTCTTGACCTGACTTGTGCAGGTAGATGAGATATAAAAGGCCGTCCAGCTCCAGCTTATATTGTAAGGTAACCCTCCTTTATACACTCACACTCAGAGAAAGACAGGAGACTTCAGATCTCAGCTAGAAAACCCAAAGGCTGTCACCCAGTAGAGCCTCCACAATGAATGTTTCTTCCCTTTCCCTTGAAAGACAAGCCCTTATAAGACACCCTTGAAACAGATTGCTCAACTCTTTCATTAGCATCCTCTGGATATAGCACCCTCATTACCTTCAAAAGGAATTCTTCATGCAAAGCGTCTGTAATTAGCCTACCAAGGAGAACCAAGGCTGCAAAGGACAGTGGTGCTGGCTTCTTATTGTCTCGCTGCTTCTTATCTCTGTCTGCTCCCTGAAGTCAGAAGGCCCCCTACAAATTAAGATGCAAGCAACTGACCGGTTTCCAAGTTTGCTGTTTTCCACTAAAAACCCCGCCGTGTGCTTTTCTTGACTGGGAACCCAGACCTGCACTTCCCATAATTAGTGCCTGATTTTCCTTTCACTCAAATGTTTTCTGTTTCTCTTTCACTGTTTCAGCCACTGGGTATTTAAAAGGGAAAAATCGTGTCTCAAAGTGCGAATCATTTTTCAAAGCCGGGGGCAGAGTCCAGTTTCTTGATGAAAGCTTCAACCTTTTAATTCAGATGATGTGAAGCTAAATTTATATTGTCAGAGGACTGGAACTGGACTGGGAGGCATGTGGTTCAACAGTTCAGGCTTTCTGTAATTAACTGTCAAATAAGAGTCGGGGACCATGCAGTGACATGCAAGTGGGTCAGCCTCAGAAGGATTTAAATTCTGATGAAATTTTATAACAAGAATAGCCTTTCATGGAAACAGTCAATAGTTCACGTAAAAACAACAGCCGGCGTAGGTGGTTATCAAAAACGCAGCTTGAACACCCATTTGCTCCCCACTACCCTTTCCCTGCTTGGTGGGGAGTTCTTTATGAGAAGCTCTCTGCCCTAGCACTTCTGTGCACAAAGACAGGCCTTTGAGGATGTGGGGTTGACAAAGAATCCTTCCATTGCTCTTGTGCCTCAAGTCACAGAGGGAGGCTCTCCAGAACCCCCACTTGGTCAGGGCAGTCTCCTCTCGCCACACTTGCAAATGAGTTGCTGGATCACGTGGCTCAGGGAGGTTCACAGGCTGGTGGGCAAACAGAGGGACCCATCCCACCTAGATTATTGTCATAATCTGAGCAAAACACAAGTGCTTGTCCTTTGACACAAAATTAAAATATTTCCATGACAACAGAGAGCTTTTCAACTCTACAGTGACTCGGAGCGAAGTCTCTGTGATGTCTTGACATTTATAATCACAGAGCATCCTAGAGAAGGGAAACCACTTGTCTGTCTGGAACTTGAATTGCATGGAAATTCTCCAAATTGTGCATAAAGTTGGTTATTTTCTCAACCTTCCTTTTACAGGCTAGTGATAAATAAAATCAAACCGAATTATGAGTTATTGACATGGACAGGAAAACCAGCTGCTGAAAAAGAAATTTATTTCCAACTAAATTGTAAAGGCCTAGAAAAAGAAGGTAATCACAAGGGAAAGTATTAGCTAAGATACAATTTTACCCTGGGTGGTCCCTGTAAATGCTTCCTTTTCATTATTGATCAAATGTTATTATTCCCTGCCCGCCATCTTGTGTCTGCCAGCTTTCCTCTCTCTAGATTTCCAAGTCCATCCTACATAGCAGGAATAAAATGCAATATTCTACATTAAAAAGGAGAATTATGTTTTAGCACAATAAATTGCTTTCTCTAAGAAAGTAATTTCCAGAAAGTATAGAGGCAACCACAAGTCGCCAAAAAATACAAAAGCTAAGTCAACTACTTGTGCAGAGAAAATTCGGTAAAAGTGGGCAAAGCTTGAAGTATATTGACTTATTGTTAAAGAAAGTCTTCCTAGACTATATATGCATTCACTATCTCTGGTGTAACTATGTGTTAAAAAAAAATAAAGGAACAAATTCTAACACCTTAACTCTTAGTCTATAGTTCTAAGTGTTAATTCATTTGGGATTTGTCATTTCAGTACAGATTTATTGTGGCTTTCTTTTTTTAAAAAATAGCATATTTATGGGAGAAAATTTGACATAAAATAAATTGTACATCTATAAAGCACTAGATTTGGTCAATTTGAATATATGTATACATCAAAGAGGTCATGACCATCAAGATAATGAACATCACCCCAAAAAATAGTCTTCTACTCCTTCTCAGTCCTTTTGCCTTTTTGGCATCCATTGCTCTGCTCTTCCTAGACATTAGTTTACATCTTCTAGAATTTTGTATAAATAAACCTTTTTTTTGGGGGGGGGCAGGGGCGGGGGAGGGGGGCACTGTGAGGGGAACTGCTTTCTTTTGTTAAGCAAAATTATTTTGATTCATGATGTAAGTATCAATAATCCATTTTTTAACTTTTTTTTTCACTTCTGAAAGTATCCATTTATATAAATGTGCCACAGTTTTTAATCCATGCCCTGGTTAAAGGACATCTGAGTTGTTTCTGGGTTTTTGTTATTACCAAGAAGAAGCTATGAACAATAATATGCAAGTATAAGTATCAACAAATGCTTTCATTTATCTCAAGCAATTTCTAAGAGTAGGAGAGATGAATAATATGCAAGATGTATGTTTAACTTTTGAAGCATAAATGAATCAGAAAAGAAATCTGCTAAATTGTTTTTCCAAGGTGACTGTATCATTTTAGATCCTAACAGCAATGAATGAGGATACGTCTTTCCACATCCTTGTCAACCCTTGGTATGGGGAGACTTTTTGATTTTAATCTTTCTACTAAATGTCAACTGGTATTAATTTTGGCAAAGTTTGCATTTTCCTAATGACTAATCATATTAAACATTTTTTCATGTACTTATTACAGTCACTTCTATAACTTCTTCTATACTTTATAAGTCATACTTTGGGTATTATATTTAAAATCTAACACCAGATCCCAAAGGATTTATCTTTTATTTTCTTGTAGAAATTTTATGGTTGTAGATTTTACATTTAGGCATATAATCCATTTTTATAACAGTTGATTTTTGTATACATTACAAGATCTGGATTGAAGTTCTTTTTTTTTTAAAACACATATCTAACATTTCTGGCAACATTTGCTCAAGAGTCTGTGCATTTTTCATTGAATTGCTTTTGATCCTTTGTCAAAAGTCACATTTTTGTATATGTGTGGGTTTATTTCTTTTTTTATTTTTCGATCAGTCTGGCTAGAGTATATCAATTTTACTCATTTTTCTCAAAGAGCCAGATGGTGGGATTTTTTTCATTCTCTCTATTGCTTTGTGGTTTTCTGTTTAATTGATTTCTACTTTAACTTAAGTTGTTTCTTTTCTCCCACCTATTTTGGGTTTAATTTGCCCTTCTTTTTTTTTCTTTCTCTTGTTTCCTTTTCCTGGAACTAGTAGGTAATTGCAATCTAGAGTCAAACAAAATAATTCATATTTTTCCAGTGTGGGGGCTATTCTCTGTGAATACTTTAGATCCTGAAGGAAAAAAAAATTCATTCATTCATAGAAGGACAATCTCTTGTTTTTTAAGTGGAAACTTTCAGACATTATGTGACTTGAAGCATATCCTCTGGGCTAATGCCTTCCTGGAGAGTAATTGAGATAGAGGGAAAACCAGACTTCCTGCAAGTTACTGGAGTGCCTTTGAATTTAGAATACACTGAGGTTGAAATGACTCTGAAAAGTACCCCAGCCAAGAGCTCTGAGTGCCTGTGAGAAAATTCAATCTAATAACGCGTGGTGAATATTTACATCTTTATATGGTTTATAATATCTTTGTTTTCCCCAACCTTTATTATTACTTATGTATACTTCTCTATTCAATACTCACCAAACCCTGAGGCTACCCAATAACAGTGTAATGTTCTTTACTTCAGTCAATGAACTTTAACAGAAACCAATGCATTTTAACTGAATTTTTGTTTATCTCAAGGAGCACATTTTAATGAAATCAATACATTCTTGCTGAAAGCCACATGAATCCATTGGAAAGAATACATTGTTACCGAAACCAATATACAGTTTTATAATGTCTCTATGTTTTAGCATAAGCATCACCATACATTTTAGCTGTAACCAATATATTTCTGCAGGGCTGATACTGTGAGTCTTATTTCATAGTGAAGTCAATTCATTCTTACAGAAACTAATACTGTGTTCCATATTCCTGAGCCAGCAGTGTCAGGCTAAATGAAGACTATGATTTATATTGCTGAAAAATGTAAATACTTCCAGAAAAGACATTTTTAAGTCATTTTGAAAGTTTATAAAGTATTTTAATATCTTCATTAAGTTACAAAAGAAATTGGAAAAAAGTTTTTGAATTGAAAAGTTAAGGCCTTGTTTACAATTTGAATTTAGATGAACCATTCAAATATATTCATCATTTAATATTCATCATTATATTTGTCTTACTCACTGAATTTTTTCAATTGTGTTTAATTAGCAGTCCACAAAAAAGTGGATTTCCTGAAGGAGAAGTCAAAGGTTAAAAAACATTTCAAAATTTCCAGTCTTAGAAATATCACATTTTAAGATATAATAAGTACAACCATTTGACCTTAAGAAACACCAAAGTTTCTCCCTCTGAATCCCTTCTCCTCTCAAAAATATTAATATTAATGAAGTCATTGTGTTATAGGACAGGGAGAAGGGCAGCCCAAACCCCGCAAACCTGCCTATTCTAAATGGGTTCTGCCATTCGCCGCATCAACACAAAACACATGAGACTTTAATGGGAAGGAACTTTAATAAAGCTAGGAAACAATACAGGTAAGGCAAAGAGTCTAGTTTCTAAATGAAGCACCCAAAGTTACCCGTCCCCTCGTGGGTAAAAGTCCATCCATATGGGGTCGGCCCAGAGCAAGGCCCCAAAGCCTGCCACAAGTCTAAAACATCTTCCAGTGGGGACCCACAGAAAAGGGTCACAAACAACCAGACAAGCCCGGAAGGAAAAGAGCAAAATCAACATCAAGATAAAAGCTTCCATTGTCACCTCCCCACGGGTCTCACCCACATCTGTGTCACCTAGTCCACGACCAAAAGACAAGCGCAGTTTCTTCACGTGTCTCTAGGCTCCATGTGCCTCCTCCAGGTCTCCTTGCTCCATCCTGCTTCCTTCCTTAGTCTCTTCTTCAGCTTCTCCCCTTCCTGCTCAGCTCCACCCTCCCTTGGGTGGGGCAGGGAACCTCCCCCTTTCCTGGGGACCACCCTGTTGCAATCCCCCCTTTTAATTTTTATTCCACCATATCTATGGTGGCTGTAGTAAAAAAAAAAAAAATAATGGCCAGACATTACAGGAAATAAATTCAAATAATGAGTCAACAGTGAAGCACTCAAATAAAAATCTTTAAAAAGTGTTATGCAAATGTTTATATAGTATTAGGCATGTAGGCAGTACTCTAAGTATCCATAGTTACAGATGTCAAAGTCTCTGGACCTGGATTATTGTATTTTCACACACAGGCTGGCCTACTGCACTGTGTACTTGGCCTGAGATGGAAAAAGGATCCACCTAAAGCTAACATTTTTAAAATCCAAATGTGTTGTGTTTAGGAAGTGACTGGTAACCTCCCAAGGACATTATCTAATTGGGAGAGTAACCTTGTTGTATAATTTATCCAGAGGAAAAGCAAGGCAGCTTCTTCCCTAGACATCTTCATTTGCGTCTTTACTTTTCTCTCCTAATGACATTTCCAAATGAGGAATAAAATGAGGAAGAATTATACTACAGTAAACATAATGGACCCAAAATAAAATTCAGAGTCTTTTTGAAAAGACTCTGAAAATTCTGCATTCTCATTAAAATCGAAAGGTTGTGCTGAATATTCATCTCAACAATAAGAAATCAACAAGCAGTAAGAAAATTTCCAATCCACCTTGTTGACTTTTCTAATCAGAAAAGGTAGAAAAATGAACACCAAAGATGTAAAGAAAGGGCAGTATTCTTGTTAAACAAATAAATGAAACAAATACAATTCTATGGAGCGGATGCTAAACTAAAAAGTAGCACGGGGATCTCTCGTATTGAAGCAAATCTTTAAGTCAGTCAAATTTCTTTGGCCTCAAGGCTTCTTTCTAGACAAGTTTAGCAAGATTCCATGACCTAAGTATCCTTTCACACAGGCTTTATCTGTCTTAATGAGGCTCAACCCAGATGCCAGGCTCAACTTTAGAGATAGGTCTTTACAGTAAATCCCTAACTTTTTTAAGTCTTGGGATGCTAGAAACTTAAGTAATCAATAGATCTAAGAAAGCACATTTAAAACAAACAAAAACATCACAAAAATAAATGTTATGTTCTGTCACTTTCTTTCATACAGGTTCCCCATTTTTTCCCAGCTATTCAGATGCTGAAGTTGAACTGAGTGTTTCCAACCCATGAAGGACACTGCACTTGCACCCTGGTCTCTCTCTTTGTTCTGCTTCCACATCACTATTCACTTACCCACTTGAAAAACACTCCATCAATCTTCAGCCTTGCACACTTACATAGCATTTAAATCATTTAAGACTGAGTCTAAATATCTGCTTGTCCTGAGCAGGTTAAGGAAAACCTGATCTTGCAAACCTGCCCCTCCTCCCTCCCTAGGGTAATTAGACATTACCCTAATTCTCTGAGACACCCCGAGTGAGGGCCAGGACACATACAGGGAGTGAGAGCTCTCACTGGCTCGGAAGGGAATGATTGTTCATTCCCTGCTACCTCTAATTTGCAAATGGCCTTGACCAAAAACATATACACATGCTTTTCTCAGAAGAGGTGCAGAAAGCCAGATCAGGAAAACACCTGGAAGGGGTCTCTGTCTTACTGTTGCCTTGTATCTGCCCCAACTTGATGCTTCAATTCTCACCCCTTCCCAAGGACTTTTCCTGCCTATCCTTGGCTTCTTTCAAGGTTTATTCTTGATGAATATTTTCTGTAAAATTCAAACTTGCTAAATTTTCTTTTCTCTTAAAAACAATACATTGTCCCTCATGTTCTTTATAATCCCACCATTTGGTTTTGTTTTACGTCTGGAAAAACGACTTCCTCAGCATATAAAATTCAGCATCCTAAAAGTTGAGCTCATCATACCCACCCACCACTAAAGTTCCCTCCATTTCCAGAGTTCCCCAATTAGTACCACCCTCTATTCAGCCACTCAAGCCAGAGCCACAGGGCACATGCGCCAGACACATCTGTTGAGGGGGTCTCTTGATTTAACCTATTGACCCTGCAGCCAACCCCGTTTCTACTGCACGGGGCAGCCTCCCTGAGTCTCATCATTTCTCCCCTAGAATATCGCGAACCATCTTCCTGTTCTTGTCCATTTCCACAGCTTCTAAGGCGATCATTTGACAAGACAGACTTAATCAGGTAATACTCAGCTTTAATTTCCCCCCACTGCTCGCAGAATAAAGAGCAAATTCCTTAGCCATGGCATATCTGATCCTCCTCAGCCGGATTCTCCTTCTATCAGTGTTCCCTGTCAAGTCTCCAAATTCACTCCGTGCAGAGTCACTCAGCAGGGATGCTGCTGCCTCTACCCAGTGAGCTTCCTAGTCCCTTTTCTTGCACATCTCCCTGTCCTTGGCCAGAGAGTGAGCTCCTGCTCCTGCACCAATTCAAAATGGACATCATCACCTCTTCTCTGAATGAGACAGAGTCCTCTTCTCCCTGCTGCATGTTGCCTTAAATACACCTGCATAGAGCAGTTTCCACATAGTTTTGTAGCTATTTACATATATATCTAAATGTGCATGTATGTATTTGTGCATATACCCACCTGAATAAATATATGTATATTTATATGTGTGAGTGTATAGATACATCCCTTTTACAATTGGTGATTTTGAAGGAACACAGACTTGTCATCTCTGTCTTTGTATGAGAAGTAGTATGATACAGTGAAACAGCTTTTTGAGGCAAACTAGTTGGAATTTAGCTGCCTGCTCTACAAATCGATCTAAGCATTTGTATTAGAGATTCAGCCTCCTCTGCTCTTCAACTTAAAAATGGAGATAAGGGGCCTCCCTGGTGGTGCAAGGGGTTAAGCATCAGCACTGTGGAGCTGTCCACAACCTCTGCAGCAGGAGTTCTATCCCCGGCTGGCCAGGGAGCTATCCACATGGTGCAGCAGACCTCTCCTGTCTCGCCCGTTTCAGAAGATCTGCCTGTTCTGTTCCCCACTCTGTATCTGGTGGATCCTCTCACCCCCAACACCTCTGTCCTGTATCCCATAAATAGTGAAAAAAGTTTGATATGGGCCTGGCACCTAAAAGGTTCTCAGTAAGTGGTGGTTGTTTCTGTCACTGACCCCATCATAGCTGCCTCCCTGCCCTTGTCATGCCTGCTACCCTTCAGGTACTCAGTAAGTGCTTTACAAATGAAGGCCAATACTTATTATAGTATTATTACTGTAAATGACTGTCTTGTGGATAATAACTCCTATTATTTATTGTTCTTCCAACAATTTCTAAAATGATATCTTTCAAGTAGGCATTCTCAAAATGTTTATTGACTTAATTTCTCAGTGGACTTTTGCTTCTTTGGGTGGAGAAAAAATAAGTATTTCTCTTTTTTTTTCAGTTTTATCAATCTGTATTTATTTAATTTCTTCACATCCATAATTTTATAGACCATAAAACATTTATAAAGAGGCTAGGCATGAATTCAACTAAAATATTCTTGCTATACAAGAGACTTTCAAGAAAAAATTATAGCATGGGCTTTATAAAATAAGACTATTTTAAAAAGGGGCCTCCCAATTCAGCTCCCACATGCAGTGGAGGCCTTGAGTTTAGACATGGGGAAAAATATGTGCAGTGGTCACCTCTGGCTGATGATGTTTATTTTGCTTTTTTTTTTTTTGTCTTCTCTAAATCCTATAGTAATTATATTTGTAATAACAAACACAAAAATTACTTTTAAAGTCCAGCTGAATACTGGCTAGGACCTTTCAGCTAAACACATGAAACTGGGACAAAAGACCTATCAAAATGACTGAAATTGTATCTCTTTCCTTGATTGCAACTTGTGGAGCAGATACAGAGAGCGGGTTCAGAAAAAGCTAGTGGCTGAATCAGTATGTTGCAGACCAAAGACTCATCAAACTATCAAAGAAAATAAGCTATTATACCCCAAACAGAGAGCACTGGATGCCTCTCCTTGTGCATTGCATTTCACCTTCTTCGATCATCTAATCCATCAGTCAAGTTTTATTGCATTTTCTATTTGACCTGTGTCTCTCACAGTTGACACTATGCTCTTCATGGGGAAGGAATATATCTTATTCATCTTATCTCCCCAGTGCTTAACCAGGGCTGGGAGAGAGGAGAGAGAGAGAGAGAGAAGAGAGAGAGAGAGAGAGAGAGAGAGAGAGAGAGAGAGAGAGATACGTAAATGAACAAATAAGCAATTCGTCCTGGGGCTTTGGACTCCGCCAGAACACCCACTCAGTCTTGGCAGATTCTTGAGCTCTCTGAAGCATGGAGTCTTAGCACCCAGAGGTCTGCAGGTGTAACCCTCTTAACAAAGAATCTCCTTCTTCCTGTGCCATCTCAAGACTTCCGTTGATAGAAGACTCACTGTCTTCTGAGGCAGTTTGTTCAATCTTTGAACAGCTTAAATTGTTAGAGAGTTGTTTCTTTTATTGAACTGACACCTTTGGCTTCCTCCCACACATTCCAGCTGTGCCCTGAGGGCTTCCGGTGAATAAATACAATCTCTCAGAAGATTCTTTGCCATTGATTTGAGAGCCACGTCCAGGCTCTATCTGATTTCAGTCTAACCCTGTTACTCGTTCTAAGTCTTTTCATTCACAAATCCTAATAAAAGATGATTGGAAATCCAGTGGAAATTGTTTAGGGCTGCAATATCACAGGGATGGGGCCTTCTTCAGGGTTTCACCCTAGTTTATCCAAAAAGAAGAAAGAACAATAATCTGGTTAGTACCCACAGTGTGTCTGCTAGTTCCCACACACCTCTTACCTCATCTGAGTCAACTTATCAAACTTGGTTCAACTAACATCATTATTTTCCTTTTATAGATAAGTTAATAAATATTGTTCAGGAATCTAGCTGTCTCTGCTTCAAAAATATAATGATCTGCATTTGATTTTAGACAGATTACTGAAGGATGTCATAAATGAATGCATGAGGTATAAGAAATGAATTCATCTTTGGCAGAGAGATTGCCTTCCTGTAGGTAGACACCATGGATTTTGGAACCAGAGGGACGTTGGTTTGATTTCCTGGCTCTCTCTTCTCATAGCTAAGTAATCTAGAGCAAGTCATGTATCTTCTCTGACTCATGATCCTAATCTGTGAAGTGATTATAATAAATAGACCTATGAGGTTGAAGTGAAGATAAAATGGGATCATGTATGTAAAATCTGAGCACAACACACAGGACAGGATGATAGAGATAAGGATGAGGGAAACAGAACATAAGACCAGCTAAAAGCCTTATATATTTGGGCCTCACCAGTGGCGCAGAGGGTTGAGTGCAGGCTGTGAAGCTGTCCGCAGCCTCTGCAGCACCGGTTCCCCACAGGCCAGGGAGATATGCTCATGGCGGGCAGACCTCTTCTGTCTCACCCACTGCTCCCCTTAGCAGTGTATTTTGGGTCAGTCTGCCTGTTCTGTTCCCCACTCTGTCTCTGGTGAATCCTCTCATCCCCCACCTCCATGCCTCCGGCCTGTATCCCAGTTCTTGTAAAAAAATAAATAAATAAAAATAAATAAATAAATAAAAGCCTCATATATTCATAAACTGACCACAAGCCACTGGTTTCACGTACATTCATAGAGCCTGCTACCTGCTGCCCAGGTCTCCCCTGTGGCCCATGGAGGCTTTGAAGCTTGGCTGGTCCGCACACCATTTAGGACAGACACCGGCAGGCCAGGCAGCCCCCCCAGCACTCAGCCTGTGTGGGGGGTGCAGGGGAGACAGATAGCACCTCCTGAGTCTCTCCACATACTTTCTCCAATGTTCCTTTCATATTCAATCGCCAAAGACAGTCACATGAAAAATAAATCTTTATTTCTGTGTGGTCCACCTGCTCCCATGACTCACCTGGACATGAGAGAAGACTCATCATGAATGCACCTCAGTTTCAAAGGAACAGTCAAATAAAATGCCACCATCCAGGCTGCCTCACGGGGATCAAAGCCACAACGTTGGGCTGCTCCTGAGGCAACTGGCTCTCCGCCTCCCTCCCAAATGGCTGTGATGTTCCTATTAGCAAGGAGGATAAGAAGAGTCTGTCAAAGCTGCTTCCCCAGGACATGGGCCCTCAGGCAGTCAGATGTGCTGAGTGTGAAGAGATAGTTTTCAAAAGCCTTCTTCACTCCCAGCCCGGGGCAGAGCAGATGGGGCCTGGGCCATCTGTGCCAGTTACTGGCCTCCAGGGCTGACACCACAGTTCCTTCACCCTGGCTCCCTCAAATCCAAAGGGTCAGTTTGATGGAAATCTTGCTCCATGCTGGAGGGTCACTGCCCTCCAATGATGGCATCCCCAGGGGGTGCTGCTGGCATTTCAGGGGCTGCAGAGACTGAGGACTCACCACCATTCCTAGCCTGTAAATGATTTCTGTAGCTGCCAGCGGGAGATACCCATCCTGCCCCGAGGAATGAAAACCCCTGTCAACCACGCTAAGAACTTCATAGCAATTATCTCTGTGCGCCACCCGAGGCAGGCCGTTTGCCATCACAGGCCTTTCCCACTGTCAGGGAGGCTTGGCCTCACCATGGTTCGCTCCGGCTGTTTGAGAAGCGCTGAGACCCACAGGGCCAGGGGCCATTAACAGTGAACCTCGATCAGAATAGCGAAGGCCTGGAATGAGGGCAATCAGAGCCACCTCCTCCACACCCCGGGATTCCGAGTTTCCAGACAAAACTCTTCTGATACAACATGGATGATTGCAAAGTACCATCCAGGATTTCCTGTCTCACATTTCAGAATTAATTTGAGAATATGGCTCTGAAGTCAGGCGGCAATCAACCATCAGCAGCAACTAGACCGGCAGACATCACCTGACCCTGGGGGGCTGCAGTTGTGGAAGGAGTGAGGAGACAGGACACAAGACACGGAAGAAGCAGAAGCAAAGAGCCCCGAGAAGAGAACGGCCATGGCCATAAACTGGCAGCTTCAAACATTGCTCAGAAGGGTCAGAACAGCTGTGTAGCCCACAGGGAACCCCAGGGGGACAGAGACACACCCTTACCTCAGCCAAGCTCACTCTCTGTTCAACCTGCCCTCAAGACACTGAATAAAAGTGTCTGTGTCTGAGGAACCTGACGGGCTAAATAATTGGGATGCGAGGGGTGGGTCACAGAAGATTGTGTTAACATGAAAAATAAGGGCAAATGTTTAAAAGCATCGCAGTAAGAGTCTCCTTCATTCATGTGGAGTGAACGCCTGGGAAGGCAATGAACGTGGCCTCCCAGGCTCCCTCTGAACCTCCATGAACTCAGGGCACCATCTGGGAGAAAGAAGTGTAAGGGGGAAAAGGCTGTCTTAAAGCTAATTCCATACAGGCTTTGTGGACTCCACCCCCACCTCAGGTCAAAGCCAAAAGACACTGGGAACTCCAAATCCCATCACCACCAAAGGGAAGGTGGCTGGGACCTGAGGGTGGGGTTCAGCAGCCACGTTGGTATAAAAGGCAGACACGTGGGCTTTGGGGCTCCCCCCATTTTGGCTCCCCGCCAGCTCGCAGCGTCTGGCCAGCGCTGAGAGTGCCTTTGGGTTTCCAGGTCCGCGGATCGGGTACGATGCATTAAAGACTTTATTTCCCTATTTTCTCCCTGAGTTGTCCATTTTCCTTATTTCCTTTTCCCTTGTAAATAACCTTGTATTAACCTTTTGTGTGTGCCTGTAGTGGAGTATTCATAAGTCCCTTGTAAGCGCGCGGGTGAGGACCCACAGCCAGGAACCCGTTCAGTATGGGGGCTGCTCTATAACAGAAGGAGGAGCCAGGAGAGAGCCTCAGACCTGGCCAGGCTCCAGCTGTGCGCTCTGTGGGAGAACCTAGTGCCTCCTTCCTTTGTTTTCCTTCTAGTGCAGGGCTCCTCCTTTTGTTTTTACTGAAACTGTCAATTCTGAGGGAAGCTGTTAGGGACATGAATCTGCTTCTCCAGGTGGGCAGGTTGGACCTGGAGCCTGTTGACGACTGGGTGTGGAGTGAGGAAGAGGGACCCCCAGGTGGGAGCTGGTGGAGAAGGCCAAGGAGCGCCAGCTTGTGCTGGGAGCAGCTGGGGCAGATAGAAGTGGAGGGTGGGGCTGGGTGTTCTGGGAAAAGCAGGGGTGGGGGGAGGAGCCAAAAGGGGAGTGGATCCAGGACCCAAAAGGGTAGAAATCTTGGCCAATAAAACAGAGCTCTCGGCCTGGGTTTGAAACTGGAAGTGGAAAAATCAGCAGGCTGGAGAAGGGCCCCAAACTCATAGTTGGGCCCCTAATTCACAGTTGATGAGAGGTGGGAATTCACAATGAAACAAGGTTTTCTGTTCCTCTTACAATTGTGTGTTGGTGTTCACTTTTTAAACTTTTGATGTTTGATATCATCTATAAAAAGATTATGAATCTTATTGAACTTAATAGGGTTTTCTAGAGACTTTCCCATGTGAAAGTCAGACTTTGTATTTAGACTCTGTCCCGTGCAGCAAACAAACTCTTAAGAGGAGAAAGTAACAACACAATTTTTCAGCTATCTATTAGATTCAAAATATTTGATTCTGAGTTTTCCCATTTTGGAAGCAAATATTAAAGTAGGAAAAAAAGTTATAGATGACAAAATTTTAAATATGAAAGAATAAAATCTTTCCATCAAGGCAAAAAAATGGGTAAATTTTAAAAAATTAAAATATTTAAGACCAAATCTTCTGTGATTGGTGCTAAAAAAAAAAAAGCAGCTAGCATAAATGCTAAAGGAGCCATCCTCTAGTTTACTTAGTAGTAAGATGTGTTTAAAACAAAAGCTGAGTGAGTCACAAACTTCAGTAGCTAAACCTGTTTAATGCTTTATTTAACAAGATGTAGATATAGTATTACTACATTACTTTTTTAATGAAGAAAAAAATCTTCATTCTCAAAACGCCTAATTTTAGTTATTATGGGTTATGTTAACTATACGCGAAGGATTTTTTAGCCATTCCCAGAACCAAAGGCAAAATATACTGGAATAATTTAAAACCTATAATAAACAAAGGATATAAGATATAATAACAAGTCTAAAATAGCAGGGAAAATGAACTCATTTTAAAATTGGTCTTTAGCAGGTATAATGAAGAAGATAAATTTGCACAATTAGGAACTAATGAAGATTTTGTAAAAATTGCTATTTACAAAGAATAAGTGAGAAATGCTTGGGAAACACGGACATATATTAAGCAACAGGCCTGAATAACTAATGTCCAAAGCTATTAACAAAATTAGTCAAGAAACTTAATTAACTAATAATGATTTTTCAAAACTCCTACAGTAGATTGGATACTGGTAAAGGGTACCTATCCTCAGAAAAAGATTAGGAAGAACGAGTCCAAAAATAACCAGATGGTAATTTTCCCACTACTCATATTAATCACTAGTAAAATCACAAGGTTATAATTCAGTGCATAAGCAAAAGATCACGTGACATGAATTATAATAATCATGAACATGTTTTATTATTTTGTACAAAAAGCATACTTAACGGTATGGAGATTTCTCTACATTTTAAAACTAGATCTGCCTTACAGTTCAGTAATCCCTCTCCTAGTTATCTATCTAAAGAATGCAAAAAGACCAATTCAAAGGGATGATATGTACTCTCTGATGTTCCTCAGCACTGTTTACAATGGCCGCACTGTGGAAACCACCTAAGTGTTCAATGACAGGTGAGTGGATCAGGAAGCTGTGGTGCATTTATATATGATGAACTCACATATAAAAAAAATGATGAAATTGCATGTAAAAAATGATAAACTCGTGCCATTTGCAACAACCTCAATGGACCTGGAGACAAAATAAACACTGGATCCTGTGACTTATATGTTGGATATAGAAAAATCAAAGAAAGTGTCAGATAACACCCAACCAATAACAAACCTTATACATCTGACTGTAAAATTAAGGCAACCAAAGGGGGCGTGGGGAGCAGGGAGTGGGGGAGACCCAACAGAATATGGTGGAGGACTCTGGACTCCTTGGTGGTGGGTGTAGTGTGGTAACAAACCTCTACCTCCAAATCACATTCAGGGTTGGAAACCAATGTTACCACAATTTTTTTAAAAAGGAGCAAAAAATCTTTTTAAAAAAAATCTTTAAAAAAAAAATAACAAAGCAATCTTGCTTCTTTTTCCCTCACTCTCCTTGAAATACAAGAAAAGAAAAAGAAAATTTGCATTAACTATCAAATATGTGTCGTTCAATATAATTTTGGATTGTAAGAACTCAAAGATTCACTTGCCGAATCATTTTTAATTGACTTGTTTAGAAGTTCAGCTATGTAAATTGAAACTTGTCCTTGGCAAGGGAAAACTGATAATTATCTTCACATGAGAGAAGTCTCTAGTGAAGGGTCACAATAGTTGGCCAGAGGGCTAATTTCCATTAGTTATACCCTATATTAATGATGTCAAGACTGAACATTGTGACATTTGGTTATGTCTCAATAGTGAGAGCAATTTTCGGATTTAAGCTTTCATTGCACTGGGAATTTGTGGTTAACATTGGTATGGGTAGAAAATAAAGTGTATCTAAAACCTCAAAGCCAGGGGAAAAGTAGCTTTAAATGGGAAAATTGGAGATGAGGTATTTGTGAGGAAACAAAGTCTTTAATGAAGATAAATGTGTGGATAAAAGCAAGTAATCTGTGGAAGAAGGGTGCTCCCCAGCCAGTGGCGAGCCTAATGAATTATTCACTAGAACCATGCCCAGGCCTGCTGGGAGCTGAACTCCACTCTCTGCAGCTACTGGCCAAGACAATAGCTGTGTCCAGACTTCGTGCAATCTGGACCAGGCCTTCGGAGAGTCACACTGCAGCAGCTTTGGGGCACTGCCTTCCTATGGTTGGAATAGAAAGTAACCTAAGTCCACAGGCCAAACATATGACACTGAAAGCTTTAAGAGATCAAGACAGAGCCATTTTGTAGAATATTAAACCTCTGTCTCGTGAGCTTTCTTCAGGTTAAAACTAATAATAAAGTTCTTCCCAGCTCCACACAATTAGAAGTTGAATCTTCATTTTCTGCTTTAACTGTAAAGTTGAGATGGTTTTGTGAGTGACCTACTTAACAAGTGTTATCGGGCATATTGAGGGGCATCCCAGGACACCCAAACTTGCATAGTCTAAAGGGATTCTGCCATCTACTACATGAAGTCAAAACACCCTCTTAGAGTGAAAAATCTTTATAGAATTGATTAGAGAGGAAAGAAGAGAAATGACATTGTTTTCCAAAGAAATACCCAAAGTTACTCATCCCCTTGTGGGTAAATGCCCAGCCAAACAGGGTTGGCCCAGAGCAGGGCCACAGAGGCCTGAAAGCTTGCCACAAGTCTTAGGTTAGGTACTTTCTGGTGGGGATCCATAGGAAAGGGGCAGAAGGGCCCAGACAAATCTGGGAGGAACCTCAAGCCTCTCACCCACATCTCTCCCATGTGCTTCTAAGTGTCTGCAGTCCATGTGTGCCCCCCAAGTCCCCGGTGCAAGTCCAAGGCTGAGAAGCAAGTGCATCCTCCTCCACAAGTCTCTCTCCTCCACGTACCTCTCCTCCTGTGACTCTCCTTCCTCAGTCTCTTCTGTGTCTCTTGAGCCACCTGCCTTCTGTATTAAATGGCCTCACTTAGCCACACATCATGCCTCTCATTATTAGGTGAAGTAGGGAACCCACAACCTTCCCTTTTTATGGAGATTACTCTGTTATGCAAGGCGAATGTGAAGATTAATTACATGCCATATCACGTGTAATGTTAGTCACAAACGTTCAAGTGTTACATGCACTAGTTATGATCTATGCTGATCATTCTGGTTAAGTCATATTTACACCCCTCCCCAAAGTATTAACACGTACAAAGACCATTTCACAAATACATACTGTACCAGGGCCTCCCTGGTGGCGCAGGGGTTAAAGACAGAGCTATCAAGCTATCACCAGCCACTGCAGCACAAGTTGGATCCCCAGCCGACCAGGCAGCAACCCACATGGCGCAGCAGACATCTGCTGCCTCACCCTCAGCAGCGTATTTCAGTAGATCCTCCTGTTCTGCTCCCCACTCTCTCTGGTGAATTCACTCACCCCCAGCACCTCTGGCCTACACCCCAGTTCGTGTATGCATAAATAAATAAATCTTTAAAAAGAACACACAAATACATACTGTACCTCCAAATACTGTGTTACTAAAACAGATCAAAGAAACAGTGATGAGTAAACAGTTCTCCACCTTTAGCATTTATATTCCTGGAAAGAGTGTGATATTACAACACAACACAGCTGTGGATCTGATAGAAAGAGAAAGAAATAGGGTATCCTTGGAGGCACGTGTATTCCAGTCTTGGGCAAGGAAGTCTTTCTGGAAAAATTGACAGCCAAGGGGGGAACAAAGGATATGGAAAATTTAGCGAAGTGAGAAAGGTTTTGAAGGAGCGTGTAACCCAGACAGAATAAATAACCTGTGTGGAGACCTGGAAGAAAACTTCACGGTAGCCTTCTAGAACTGACACAGTCCAGTTTAGATAAAATGAACAGTGTAATCCTGTATGAGGGAAAGATGAGACTTGAAAGTTTTCTATAACCCAAATCGTGAATGATCTTATACCACCTTGGAGAGTGTGGACTTTGTCCAGTGGCCCACAGCAGCTGTTAAGGGCATTCATCAGGCTGTGGCATGATCGGATTAGCATTACTAAGGATTGGATGAAGGATTTAGATTAGTTTAAGGGAACAGATCTCAGTAATCCCGATAAAACACAGTGGTAAAGGCAGGAGAATGCAAGCTGTCACCACTCGGAGAATTTCATTTGGACTCAGCCACATTCATATATGTATCATTCTGTCTATTTCAGCCCCACAATTGCAGGTCTTGACAGTCATGATAGAGGTGGGTTGCCCCCCCCCCAACTTAAAATATTTACTATTAAGTACTGACCAAAGACATTTGCCAACCTCTTGACAAATAGCAATGGAACAAAATCAAAGGTATTTATGAATATCAAGGAGCTAACACTGAATTTGGGACTGATTCAAAATGGAGTAGGAAACAAGACAAGTCTAATTCTGTCGGGGTGAATGGGTTGAATGAATGGATGATCAATTATTTTTCCAATTTTATTGACCTGTCAATGGTTTACACAGGTACATAATTTTAGGATTATACTTCACAGCTTCATATGCATGATTCACTCGCCCGCCACCAAAACCCCAGTATCAATACCCAACCTCCCTCCCCAATCCCCCTTCACCCCCCCCACCTTAGGTGGCAAATAAATAGCTATCTCTGATGCCCTGTCTTTATAAATACTCAACTAGGGCCTCCCCGGTGGCGCAGCGGTTGAACGCCGGGTTGCAAAGCTGCCCAGGGCCTCTGCTGCACCGGTTCGATCCCCAGCTGCTCCCCGGCCACCAGAGGAGGGTCCCACATGGCGCGCAGACCTCTCCTGCCGCCCGCTGCTCCCCTCAGCAGTGTACTTCGGTCCTTCTGCCTGCTCTGCTCCCCGCTCTGGCTCTGGTGAATTCTCTCACCCTCCCGTGCTTCTGACTGTACCCAGTGCTTGTATAAATAAATAAATAAAAATAAATCTTTAAATAAATAAATAAATACTCGACTACTATGATCATGGTTTCTGATAATCACAGCTTATTGTGAAATATACAAAACATACCACAATACATGAAACCTACACAAACTCAGTTCACATGGCTTAACACGTAAATAGAACAGACCAGTAATTTATTTAGAATCAAAATTGAAATGCGCATGATTTTCTTAGTAAAGTTAAACTTGCCCCTTCATATCTGAATCTCATCGCTGTTTGTCCGTAGCATTACCTATGCATCTGGGGTAAATGTTTTCTCAGCTTTCTCATCTGCAAAATTATATTTACATTGTCTCTAACCTCTAAAATTCCAAGCCTTAATTATTCTAGATCATTATGATCAATTAATTTGCAGCAGAAGAAAGGAACTAAAAGTTGGTTGAGGTAGCCTCAAATCTAACTGAGAACTAAAACTTCAGGAAAGAGAATAGTCTAAGGGAGATATTATCGAGCTAAAATAGAAAATTCCAAACCCGATGCTTGGGAAGCATACATCCCTCTAGTCTAAAACTGGACTGGTTACACACTATAGTTATTTGGACCCCTTTTAAAAGATCAAAAATGTGAAGCCTCCTTTCTGCACTTGCTAATAATACTGATGCCCAGATGATTCATCTCTGCCCAGAAACCCAGTGCAATTATTGATTTGTTTCTTTCTTTATTAGAACCAGTCAGTATAATGGTCCTCTCAACTGACCAACAAGCAAGTATATTGGAAAGATTAGCTGGGTGACCTGAGATGCCTACTTGGTAAGCCGCTTTGATTTTTGATGTTCTAGGATGCTTTCTTTGTATTGGGTTTTTCTTCCCATGTCCTAGTAGAAGGTGAGAGGAAGGAAGGATCCTTTGTAGCATGATATGGTTGGTTGCTTCTAAAGATACTATTAGTCATTCCAAAGAGGGAGATGGAAAGAGCAAAAGTTGCACATACTGATTTTGTGCTGCATTGTCTATTACTCCAGCATTTAGGCCTTTGCATTTAAAACCCAGAGCACAATATCGCGAGTCAGGATCAATTTTGCTTTAAATCAGTTGGGTAGGTTCAGAGCCAAGGCCCACTGGCAGCCAAGGTACCTGTTAAGGGAGATGATGAATTGAGTCCTTAAGTCCTTGGCAGAGGAGCTGACTTAGAGATAAGAGATAAGAAAATGAGTTTGCAATAGAATCTCTAATGATTAGTTGGGATGGAAATCAGAAGGTCTTCTGCAGTCTTGATTACATTTTTTTATTATCTTGGCAACTTATTTGGTGCATCAGCATATTTTGCAACTTTCCCTACTCCATTCCCTTCAGTAACATCTTTTGCATGAGTGAGCAGTAAATAACAAGGAGAAGTAGGGACAATTAACTATTATTGTAGCCCTATGACTAATGAAAATTCGTACATTGCACTTTAGGGGAAAATGTACTTATTAGCATGCCTGTGGGGGGTAGGTTAATGTTGCTATTTTAACGTTGCTTGGGAGAAACTGGAGTAGAGGAACGTATCCAAGGTTATTCAGCAGCCAAAATCACACCAGCAGAAATCCTCCCAACGATGGCCCCGAGACACCTGGTGGAAAAAGTTGGGGGGCGTGGAGGTTGGCCTGCAGTCACAACTCTGACCACACCCCAGCCAGGATTTCCCTCTGCCTGGTGAAGTGCCTTTGCTGGTTAAATAGATGTGTATGTATTAACTAGTAAACCATAATACTACCAAATCTCTTCACATGCATTCACTCATTCATTTAATTTTGGAAGATTTTTAAATCTAACAAAATTTCAGGACTCAAAAGAAGAACGTTTTAATGGTACTGTGACATTTGATGGGATGAAGACACGTGAATCCATTAGCCACCAAGTTCCACTGCTGCACAAGTAAGTGGGTGAAGTTAAGGCTGACTTCCAGGCTTCTGACTTGGGGAGCAGGGTGGGCGATGGTGCCTTTCAGGGAGACTGGAACACAGGGTGAATCCCTTGGGCACTGGGTGGAGTACAAAAGATGCAGCAATGTGCAAAAAGTCCTTATTTTGAAATATGTTGGGTTGAAGTGACTGCAGACAATTTCCAACAGGCAGTTCACGATATAGATCCAGACCTCAAGACCAAACTCTTCAAGCCTAAAGCTGGGAGAGTAATGAAGCCGTCGACACTCACGGCCAGCCTCGATTCTTCAACTCGACGGGGTTTGATCCTGAATGAAGGTTAGGATCCTTAGAGCTGAAAAACCAGAGATGGTCATTCATTTTTCTCTCTGACATTTCTTTAACCTTGAAGAAATATGATGATCTTAGCAAGTCGTAGGAAAAACATGCAGTTAAATATCAAGACGTGTCTTTGACACAGTTTCATAAATCTGTGTGAGGGAGTATAACTCACAGATGTTTCCTGGGTTTTCTCTGGTTTCTAAAGGTTTTCCTGAGTATTTTTGCCCTTTGCTCTCTGCCTCAAGGGAGGCATTAAGACAAAGTGATTTGTAAGCTGCCAAAACATAAAAAAAAAAAAAAAGTGACAGTGATGATTAGCGATGATTATAAGTTTAAGTCACTTAACCACTATCTTCACCCCATAAATAGTGAGTAATGTTATTTGTTTAGCCCACATCAACAGGTCCAAGAATCATAGTTCGGAGTCACAGGAGAAACTGAAGTAAGAGTTAGGAAATAGCTGAGAGGGAGAGACAGACAGACAGACAGAGACAACGAGAGAGGATGATGAAAACTTGAGCTAGATAATGCTTACAGCATCTCCAGCACCATAGAAATAGAATACTGATCATCAAATTACAATAGGGTTAGGGCATCCCCGGTGGCACAGCGAGTTAAGCGCAGTGCTGTGAAGCTGTCCGCAGCCTCTGCAGTGTGGGTTCGATTCCTGGCCAGCCAGGGAGAATCCCACATGGCACAGCAGACCTCTCCTGTCTCGCCTGCTGCTCCCCTCAGCAGTGTGTTTCAGTCTGTCTGCCTGTTCTGCTACCTGCTCTGACTCTGGTGAATCCTCTCACCCTCCCACACCCACACCTCTGGCCTGTATGCTGGCTCTTGTATAAATAAAAATAAAACAAATCTTATGAATAAATAAATATTTTAAAAATTACATCAATTCTAAACCATCCAATTTACTTTGCATTGATACCATCGCTGATATTTCAAGGGTTTCCTTCTGTTCCCTTTATTTCTGTTCAACACACCAAGATGACTTGAATACAGTATCTGAGAGTTTTTATTTTTAATTAGAGAAGATTTATTTGTTTAGGAATATGTCTACTGAAAGAAACCTAAAGTTGATGTCAGTTAGGTTTTGAAAAATAAAATTAAAAAGCAGAAATGTTCGTTGAATTCTGGTAAATCTCTTCCAGGTTAGCACAAGGTATTTATTTTAATGAACAAGTTGTCATTTCTCTAGAATATCTGAAAACAAAAGCGCCTTCCAGCTAACTCCATACAGACTAACAGTGACACCAAGTGGTCTCATATTGGAGATTTTTTCTAATCTTTTTTTCAACACCTAAAATCACAGTCTGGGGAAGCGGCTGTCTCGACCAGTATCACATGTAATCTGGTTCTCAGCAGGTGGGATTTTGTGTTACAATTACACCCACTGCATCCGTAATGAAAATTTTGTCTCTAGCCCAGACTCATTCAAACAAGAAACTCCACACTAAAAGCCATGACTGGTAGATAGAGGCGCATAAGTCATTTCATCGATGTCTCAGAAAGGAGGAGACAGATGTGCCTCTGCAAGATCTCAGCACCCTGCAGAGGCAGCTGCTGCCCGGATGACGGGCGCTGCCAATGGGAAGGTTCAACCAAGGAAGGTCAAGTCCTTCCCTGCCTCGTAGGAGTATGACTTGTAGTCAGTTCTTTAAAATCTCTTGGTGGGTATTTTCCCCTCATCTCTAAAGCAGGAAGAGCTAACTCTAGGATTTTCGTGAAGATTCAGTTGGTTTGGGAACAAAAAGCTTTCCTGCACTGCCTGCCATAGGAGAGAGCAGTGTCACCCAGAGACAGTGTCTGACTTGGCTGCCCTCAACCTCTTCATTAGCAAGTTGATCGATGGAACTGTGGTTCTACACACAGGATCCTCTCCTTGACTGATAGATTAAAGATCACTGATAGATTAAAGATCACTGATAGATTAAAGATCAAAGCCTTATCTGATTCCTGTCCTCAAAGGAAAAGATTGTTTTAGAATCAGGATTTGTCTCTTTAAAGATGTACCTTAGTGATTTTAAAGCATTTTTCAAATGACATAGGATTTACATAGAAAAATCTTTTATTGAAGAGTCCTTCACCAAATCCTGATTCTATTTCAAAGATTCCTAGAGTTCTACGTGCAGCTCACTCAGGAGCAGAGCAAGGAGACAGGAAGTCTGTGCCCAAACCTTCTGCTGATGCCACCAGGCTGCAGGCTATGGGGAGCATCCCAGAAACAGCCATGTCACCTGGAGGAGAGGATTGTTCCTGGGTGGATTTGTGACCTTGTTATAATTGGCTCCCACAGGCTCCCACAGGCGAACTCACTGTCGCATCCTGTGACAAGCTCTGCTTCCTTCCATGCAGTTCTTAAACCTTCCTTATGGGATTAGAAAATAAAAAACTCCAGGGGACGGAGAGATTTGGGGGTGACACAAGCAAGATGGCAGAACAGAGGCTTTCAATCCCGCCCTCCTCTCGCAGATTTAACAACCACCTGGGGATGGGAGGGCTGTGTTGGAGCCTGGAATCCAGCAGAGAGGCTTCAACTTCCTGATAGAGCCCAGAATCCTGGAACAGGTGCGCTGAAGAAGCTGAGGCCAGTGTTCCTTTCCCTGCACCACCCCTCCCCCAAAATGACTCAGCTCCACGCTGCGACCCCTGGAGCCCACAATTTTACCTTCCCCAGCAGTGCAGAGAGCTGCCAGGAGGCCCATTTCTGAGGAAATGATCTCAGTGAGTCATAACGAAGGTTTTTCTGGATACCTTCTGGAAGCATCCAGGGTAAGCAAGGCCCCTTCCCAGAGAAGGACTTCATGGCTGGCTGGGTCACCTGTGCAGCGCCCCTCAGGGGCTCACCTGTGCAGCACCCCGCGGGCAAGGAGAGCCGAGGAGAGGAGGCACGAAGGTCTGCGGCTACAAACAGGCTGGCTTCCCAACAGCAGCTTTGAGACAAGTGTCACCACGGCCTGCGGCAGTTTTATTTCCTCCCAATCCTAGTCCTGTCATTGCAGGCAGAGACCCGGCTGACAGTGGGGTCTGGCTGGCAGAACCCAGCAAAGGCCTTGATTCTGCTGAGAGAAACTTCGAAGGCCCCAAACGAAGAAAGACGTGTCACTGGAAAATGTGGAAGAGACAAACAGCAACACTTCCGCTGACAGAAGATGAAGATGAAGCAAACATTCAAACAGAAAAACATGATTTTATTTTGCCCGGCTCTCCCTGGACATGATCATCAAAGCCTTAAACTGAAATGAAAAAGGTGTGGATGTAACAAGCACACAAGAGCCCACTTAGGTTTCTCACAACAAAAATCATCTTTGAAATAACAAAAGCTTACAAAGTAATGAAAAATCTCAATGCGGAAAGTAAAGCGCCTGCCTGAACCATCTCGGCTGCACACTTGGAGGAGGTGAGGGCGGGAGCCGCCGGGGATCACGGGCCAACCCTTTCATGTTACAAAGGGGGAGACTCTGAACCCCAAGGACTTTCAGTAACCAGCTCAAGGTCGTATACCTCTACCTCATTACTGGCTTTTCCATTGTTAGCAGCTGCCTTTTCCCGGCATGCAGCCCCCTCTGAATCCTGTCTGCAAATCCGCCTGTGCCCACTTATCCGCCTGTGCCCACCTATCCTGTGCCCTGAAGTTCAAGTTCACCACCAGGGCGGGCCTACGATTTGTCTGGCTGCCTTTGATCCGTTCTGTGCTGGGATCCTGGAGCCACAGGCCTGCAGGAAACCAGCCTCCCCCACTCCCTCGACCACTGCAGAACC
Source organism: Talpa occidentalis (assembly GCF_014898055.3). Lineage (NCBI taxonomy): Eukaryota > Metazoa > Chordata > Mammalia > Eulipotyphla > Talpidae > Talpa > Talpa occidentalis. The sequence goes on from NW_023601322.1 coordinate 8,217,378, forward strand.
AACGGCATCTGAGAAAACGGACAGTGAGAAATTTCAGACGGATCCTGGGCAAAAAGGATGGCAGGCTGGGGAAGGCAGGGTGCCCTGAGAAGAAAATCCCGTGGAATAAAAGTAGCTAACAGCGTGACTAATTAAATAGAAATATTTTTATGGCATATCCCACCCTCCATGACCCAACTCCTTTGCCACCACCCCTGAATCACTGCCTCTGGCTGATGACCGCACCCCCACACCCCACACCAGCACTGTTCCTGCTGGCATTCAGGAAGCATCTGACAGGAACCTGGGCCAGCTCTCCCTTCTTCCTGCAACACCTTCCTGGTTACTCTTATTTACAATTTAGAGCTTAATTTAAATGGTTCTTTCTCAAAGAGGTCTTTTCCATCATTGCCACTGTGAAGAATCTCCCAGGCCACCCTTGCTGCATCAACAGCTTCCTTTCCTCGTACTTAGATGGCTTGTGATGATCTTGTTTTGCGTCCCTTTTGTTCATCATCATAATCTCCATCATATCAGAGGGGCTGGAACAAGCCCACAGCCCACAAATAGCGATCTTCTGATACACAATAAAGAACCTATGCTTGCCTCCTTTTCTTCTAAATACCCTGTTTTAGTGACTGTGTGGATGGAGAAAAAAAAGAAATACACCAATGAAAATAGGAGTGGAGGTTTGGGTTGGCTTCGGAAGTCATGTTGCCTATGGCAGGATATTGATGGATCAGTCGAGTTGGAAAGATACTTAGCGTGGCATTCATAAGGGAGAATCATCCATAAAGGAGAATGTTGGGGTTCTGGTGGGGGGCACAGCCTCCAGACAAGCTGCAGATGCTGAGGGAACAGCAGGTGCTTGAGGGAGCAGTGCTAAAAATGTTCAAGGAATTTTAATTATTTTAATTTATTTATTTATTTTTATACAAGCACTGGGTATAGTCAGAAGCACGCGAGGGTGAGAGAATTCACCAGAGCCAGAGGGGAGAGCAGAGCAGGCAGACTGACGAAGTACACAAATATTCCAAGTTGTATTTTTAGCAAATCCAGGAAAGTATTCACAAGCTCGTGTGCACAAAATCACATGCAGACACACAGATTTATCTAAAAAAAAAAAAAAAAGGAATAATCAAAAGGCAAAAAGATATGTTTGTGAAGTTTAAAACATTATTGCCAAAAAAATCAATAGAAGGACTAGGAGGAAAAATTCTGTAACTCTGTCAGGATTTAAGGATATAAAAACAGAGAAAAGTTGAACTGTAGATGATCAGTTGGTGTGCATGCATTCTTGACAGTTAGATACAAAAGGAAGAAATGATCAAATTGCAGTGCACTTCATTAATGCTAAGTTGACCTCAGCTCTAAAATGCATTATTATTTCATGTATCACTAAGGAAATAAAGGCTCTGCCAGTTGAATTTATGGTACAATTCTCTCTCTTACTTGAATTTTTATTTTATGATATGAAAAGAGTTCTTTTGGATATATTTGTACATGTCTTTATTATATCATATTCTTGTCCACATGCAAAATTAAATATTTATAAAATAAATTACAAAGTACACTTAAAACATATTCAGAGTCAGACTCTTGTCTTGGGACTTGAAACTATAGATATTTTTTTAATCACTGTACTGTTTATTGTGTCATTAAGAACTCTGCTATATGTGCCTCACCAAACACTACCAAATGTGAGCCTAAATTTCCTTTCTGCAAGTTTTCATGTTGCGTGTGGGTGATAATACTGCAACCCAGTTGCTTCTCGTGTCCTTTCTTATGTTCTAAGAATCACAGTCATTGCTTTGCAAGACGACAGGGAAGCTCACTCATTCCTCCAAACCTCAGTCCTTGATGCTCCAATATCACTGTTTCACTTCAATAATTTTTAGTGTTCACAATGATTTTTTTCAGTGTCAAATACTAATATAACCTTTAAAACTTTATGACAATCCTCAACCCATAGAGGACCAAACTGAAGTGAAAAAAGTATCAATGTGACAAAATACAAGCACTGTATAAACAATGACAATTACATAAGACAGTTTCAATTTCAGAGGTGTGAAGATGTACAGTATGGGTTTTAATGTAAAATTCAGTGTAATGCTGAGAGTTTAAGTCAAATTTTTGTGATTTATTTCATTTATCTTTTTTCTATGTTTTTCTGTTCAGTATCAGAAGGGGCACATTAAAGCTTGAATTTTACCTCCACCATGAGTCATACCTTTTTCTCCATCAAATGACAGCACTTTTCCATTTAAACTCATTTTCTTCAAGTTTACTTTTTCTGATATTAATAGCTTGACTTCTGCTGTCCTTTTGTTTTAATTTTCCAGCTATATCTTTGTTCATTTTTTTCATTTAGTTTGAAATATGCTAATTGAAAAACTATATTTGGCAAAACAGTTTTTCATCTCCAATCTCAAAGATTTTTGTCTTTTAATAGGAAAGTTACATTTAGCTTGATTATTAAATTTATAACATTTAATGTTATGTCTCTTAGCTGACTGTAGTTCTTATCAAATCATATTATGCCATAATTTCTCCATTTGTTTGCTAAATTTCTTTGTATTGTGAAACATATCAGCATAAAACAAAGGATATATATACATATATACACATATATACATGAATATATATATATATATATTCAAAGGTTAACAGGTTAATAGCAAATTGAATAAACATCTAATCCATTACCTAGCTTAAGAAATGGAGAATCATGAATAACTTTGAAGCTTCCTGTTAACTTTATCATATTTTTTCTCTGCCCTGGATTTAATGCTATCTTAAATATTATCCTACATTTTGTATTAATAATTCTTTTGTTTTTCTCCATACCTTTACTAAAAATATGTTTATATATGTACATATGTTTATATTTATTTATGTGTGTTTGTATAAATTTTTATGTGTGTTTGTATGTATATTTATATATGTTTATATATATATAAGCACAATGGTCATTTTATTGTTTAAAACAAATGCAATTGCTGCTTATTATTTTGGGTCAGCATTGTGTTTATGCTAGTAGCTGTGACCAGGAGAAAATGATCTCATTTTCCCTAATATATGATATTCTGCACACATTTGTTCAACCTCCGGAAGACACCTGTAATATTGTGATTTCTCTGAAAGGTGCTAACAATGTGACTGGAGCCCAAAACTGAGCAAGATGATGACCCTGCCTCTGCTGTATGAATACAACATGATTTATTCATTTTAACAATTCAGCGTTTCTCCTTGGGTTTTTGGGGGGGTTTTGTGTGTGTGTGTGGGTGTGTTTTGTTTTGTTTATTTTTTTTGCTACCGCGAACAACATTGCTATGAGCGTTATTTTCCATGTTTCCTGAACATAGAATTTCTCTAGGGTTTTTAATTCACATTGACTATCTGGTCACCCTGACAGAGGTGAGGCATGTGTACAAATGTTTAACATACAAATGCTCAGGAATGTCATTTGTCTTTCTAAGTGGCTTTACCACCAGCTTCTGCTCCCACCAGTTTTTTGTGAAAGTTGCTATTGTTCTTGGTGAAGATTTCGTATTTACAGACACTGTTTTAAAATCTAGAAACTATAAAATCTAATTTGTTTTAAAGAGAGAGTTCAAGATTGATAAAGTTGACTCCATCAAAATGAATAACTCCAGTTTTTTAGAAAACTTATCAAAATGAAAATTCATGCCATGGGCTGGAATAAAATGTTTATGAAACACTTAGCTAATAAAGGATTTGGTATCCGTAACACAAAATTTCTCAAAAGAAATGAAAAACAATAAAGCAAGCAGTGAAGATATCATGCCATGCCATTTGCAGCAACATGGATGGAACTGGAAGGGATTTTGTTAAGCAAAGTAAGTCAGAAGGAAAAAGAAATATCAGATGATTTCACTGTAAGTGGAATATAGAGAAAGGTAACAAAGGGTCAGGAAAAAGACAAAACTTGCAAGATGACAAACACACACACAGAAAAAATGATTAACATAATTAGTCCATGGGAAATTAAGCAAGTTAAAACCACAATGAAATACCACTACACACCTAAAATAAGAGCATTGACTTACCAAATGTTGATGGGGATGTAGAGTAACTGTAACTCTTATATGCTTTATTGGGAATGTTAATGTGCAATCATGTTGGACAATTTGGTAGCTTCTTAAAAAGTTAAAAGTTCACCTTCCATATTACCCAGCCATTCTACTTCATATATCTACCCCAAAGAAATAACAACATGTGCCCATGCAAAGACATGAATAAGGATAAGAATGTTAATAAAAACTTCATTTGTAATAGACAAAATCTTGGGCGCCATCTTCAGATGTACATTTATGTGCATCGAAAGAGAAAATGATAAAATGTGGGCTATCCATACAATAGAATAATGTATGAGTATGAATTATATGAATATTGCTGTAATAGGAACAGTTCTTGTATCTATGAACTGTGAACCAAAAACAGAGTGAGGAATAACCACTTTTCAGTCCAATTCATAAGAAAAAAGTCAGGCAAATTTTTGGTGCTGGGAATGGCTAGAAGTCAAGTTTGTGGAGACCAATTTGCAGGGGTCTCAAAATGTGTCCAACTTTTGTTTTGACAGTATCATTTTTAAGACTGTCTTTTAAAAAATATTTAGATTTATATTTAGTATACTCATAACTATATAGTACAAAAATAATTTTAATTACTCAAATCATCCAAAAAATTTGATTGTAGAAGCTACAGATGGTCATGCAATTTCATACATCAAATCAATGACATAAAAATAATTTTCTGAACGTTTATAGTGAGGATAGAAATAAGCTACAAAATATATGATTGTGTTAAAATGTTTATAAACTAATATTTATATATAAAGGGAGCATATATATCGTGGTTAACAGTAGTGATTATCAGATAGTGGGATTGTGGGTGACTTAAATTTTCTTTTTTTTTTTTAATTTTTCAACTATATATCATCCTAGCCTAAAGCTTTTTATAGCAAATAATTTAGAATGGCAAAATTAAATTTTTTTTAAAAAGGCAACAGAATAGAATGCAATCATGCATTCATATCGTTGTTATTAATCATGTTGATATTCTCCACAAACAAAATGATAAAATGCTATGATATTAATATCATGTGGAGAAAGCATTTGATGAAATATAGCCCCCATTTATGATAAAAATTTTGAACAACAGGGGAATAGAAAGAACCCAAATCAATATAACAAAGGTCATAAAACACAAGCCCACAGGCAAGTTCAGTCCTGAAGCTCATTGCTGAGGCCTGAATTTGCATCTGGGGTCCACGGCAAGAGGATCTGACGGTCTCTTGTGAGATAAGGGACACAGGGGCTGTCTGTGACACTGACGTGGCCAGAGACACATTATCTTAGCTGTGCCTGAGGCCTGGGCAGCTGCAGGGTTTGCTCTGGCATCTACCCTGAGCTCTGCAGTGGGGGTGGCAGAGCTTCGAGATCATCACGGCATGGAAGACTGGAAGGACTCACCAGTCCCTGACACCCTCCTGAAGACACCCACAAACAAGGGGCACAGACTCTGGGGAGAGTTGGTCATCTGACAGGTGGGTGAGGACAGGACCTGAGAGACAGAGGAGCTCCAGGAACACCCCAGAACAAGCCTCGCCCTCTGCACCCCAAACCTCACGCATCTGAAGCCTCCCTGGTTCCCCATGGCTGTGGAATAATTAGTAAAATGCTCACAAACACCCCAAGGGCAGACACTTTATTTTGGCCATCAGCCCCTATAACCAACTGGGCCCCCTGGAATCTGAGTTAAGGCAAGGGGGGCAGACGGGAGGGAAAGGGACGTGTGGACAGCCCTGAGCTCTTCACGGAGATGAGAACCTGCCACAGAACAAAATGTTGTTGGTTTTGTGGTGCTTGATGAAGAAAAGGAAGGGGTGGTCCGCGCAGAATCTGGGTTCCATTTTGCAGCACCGAGTGTTCCTGACCACGGCCGTGGTGGCGGCCGCCTCAGTGCCCTCCTCATTCACCTCGACAAAGCACTTGTGTGCAACCTTGGACACCGGCACGTTCTTCTTAGTCGACATTCCAGAAAAGTCTGCCCTGACTTCCTCAAAAGCATCCGTCATTCCTAAACTCCGAAGAACAGACTCCAGGTCATAACTCTCTTCCAGCTTTAGTCGAGGAAGGAAAACTTGAACCTTATCCTTGGTCATCTTCTCTGGATCTGTCCAGTCGCTCAGCTTCTCATAGGTAAGTGCTTTTTCCACCTGGAATAATGCCGGGTCAGAGCTCAACATCTAGAGGACAGCGGCTCGGTGCCCACCCGCCCCCACACTGTGCCCCCCACCCATGACAGGCAACGAGATGGTGAGTGCTGGTCCCGGCCCATTTCGCCCACAGAGATCATTCCTCTAGTAACCACACATGATCTCACCTCAAATTCTCATCTTTTCCCCACCCCCATCTTATGGACTCTAGAACAATATGACCAGAAAGCACCTCAGACAATAAGGCGTTTGAGAAGAGACAATAAGAAAGTTTCATTTAAACCATCTGTGCCAAGTACATTTCAAATGTTTTTTAGGTTAGAAAATTCTCAACCAATTGGTTGTATGTGACACGCCTTCCTGTGAGTTGGGGATTATTTGACAGAGATAAACAGAGTGACTCAGGACTGACAGGTACGTGGTGGGTGTGAGGAGCATCTGAACAGGAAGGGAGATGTGACTTCTGAGACGGGGAGAGTCAAAGGGGAATTCAACAGGGTGCTGCTGCTGGCATCCCTTCGCCCTCTGTCTGCCCTGGAGTTCGTGAGCGCCAAAGCCTCGAAGACCCATCACTCATTCTATTTATCCACAGGAAGGAGAGGATGGAGCGGGCCTTCCCCTGCATCTCTCCCTTTACCACCTGGAGCCCAGGTGAGTCTGGCGCTCCCTTAACAGTTGTTTGGACTTTAGCTCTATTCCTAGACGCTCCTAATATTCTTCTTAAGTGGCCATCACAGGTCTCATCCTCAACTCATGCCAATAACTTCCTGGTTCCATAGAAACCAGGGAAATCAGGCTGGCCCACCCTCAGCATCCTATTCCCTGCTGGGCTGCCGCTGGCTTGTATCTCTGACCAGTCAACTGTAAAACCCTTCATGAAATAAATTCAGTATTTATACCAGGAAATCAGCAAATGTTACCTGTACCCACGGAGCGCAGGACACCAGCATACCACTGACCCTGCACCTTCCTTTTTACGAATATGCTTTCTCCATTCGGGAATCTTCTGTCCTGAGAAGAGGTTTCTCTCCTTCTAAGGTAAGGTCCTCACCTGTACTTTAGATTTTTGCTCCTCAATGTGTGGTCCGTGACCAAGAACACCTGACTACTGGGATCTTGTTAGAAATGAACAATAGCCCTCAAATTAAAATCTGCCTTTAACAAGACCCCCAGGACACTCCTATGCACACTAGTGTTTGAGAAACACTATCAGATCCATCCCTCTCTTTCTTCAGCACTTTTGTTCAATAATTATTGGACCCTCGATCAGCAGCTCCTTTCAAAATGAAGAATACTATTCTTACAGTTTTGGAACTCTTAACTTCACCAAAATCTGTCCTCTTAGTAATTCCACTCCTAGGTATACACTCGATGGCAATGAATACACTTGCTGGCTTAAACACGCAAGGGTCACTGTCAGCACTCCTGCGACCACCCTAAACTGGAGCTCCTCCAATACCCTCTGTCGGGGGAACGTAAAGAAAGTAGCTCAGGCTGCATGCACAGATACTCCTGAATCTGAGCCTAAATGGTTAAATTATTTCAAACTCTAAGAGCACAAAACAAAACAAACCCATATTCTAGGCCTTTCTCTCTGAGGCTTGTATTTACAGAAAGCAGAGCCTGATGACTCAGCCGAAGCCAGAAGAAGCAAAGGACCATCTGGAGACTGAGAATGCAAGTGAGGATGGGGCTGCCACGGGCAGGGGCCGCGGACAGAATTCCAAACTCCACTACCCGAGGAGTAGCCCCTTCAGATTTCATGCATCAAGCACCCTGTGCCTTGCCAATGAACTTCAGCCAGGTTCTCATTTCTTTGCCCCTAACTCAATACTCAGTCAATAAAATAAAATGTTCTCAAGCCTGAGAACATTTGTAAACCTTTGTACCCTCATTTCCTGTCTTTATCGGAGAGGAAGATTTAAGTTGATCTCTTACCTCCTTGCCAGTCTATTTGCAAATAAAGCTGATTTCTCGAATACCTGACAGCGTTATCTAATCACTGCATGATGAGTGCACTCCCGCTGCTCAGCCACACTCGGGCCCCCGGCCAGGGACTCACCTCATGGAGACCAGTGTCGTCATCGGGGAGCAGGATGACCATGCTCAGCTCCTCCCCCGCGTAGGGCAGCTCCAGGACCTGAGCGTGCACCTCGTCCACGTACCCCAGGTTAAACTGCGCTTGCTTGAACATCATCTGCACTGTCTTTTGCTCCTAGAAAAATGCGGTATTAATATCAGATTATGAAAGCACGAGCACATTTACTGACAATGAGATATGTCAAATTCTAGTACCCCTAGGCGCCTACAAGAGAATTACTATTTCTGTGCATTTATACTGATAGTTATAAAATCTTTATTACATATTAGTATTGAGCACAACCTGCTACTGTCCTAGCAAATCAAGTATTTGCTAGATAAGAGAATAAACTGACCAACAGGGACAGCCAGAAAGCTCTCAACGTGATGTTTGCGAAAAGTTGTGTTCTTCTCTTTTGAGAAGATGAATAGAGAAGTATACCAGGGACCTTAGAGTTAAAATTATTTCTCCAGGGCCTCCCGGGTGGCTGAGGGGTTAAGTCTCAGCACTACCACAATATCACTGCTGTGGCCTGAGTTGGATCCTCTGCTAGGGAGCTGACCCACATGGCGGAGCTCGCCTACTGCTCCCCTCAGCAGTGTATTTCAGTTGGTCTGTCTGTTCTGCTCCCCACTCTGTCTCTGGTGAATCCTCTCACCACCCCCCTCACCTCTGGCCTATACCCCAATTCTTCTGAAAAAGAAGTACAGGCTGGAAGAACTTCCACTTTTATTCTGAAAAGTAACTGTTTTTCTTTGAAAGGGAAACAGCCACATGTGCAGCTCTGCCATCTTTAAAGCTTACACCAAATATATTCGAGACTTCTGAATCATTGTGCAATATGTATGCTGTTATGAAGTGGATGGAAGTCAAATTCTGAGTTAATGTCTACTGACCCCCAGCCATTATCATATGAAAAGGAAATGAAAAAAAGTGTCTTTAATGTCAGGCTTTTAGGAACAGATATCTATGACTATATTTAATGACACTGGAAATTTGCTAACGGAGTAGATTTCAGGTGCTTTCACAATACAAAAGATGGTGACCACGTGAAGAGAAGGTACATAAATTAATTTGACTGTAGTAATAAAAGTAATAATTTAGCTAAGTATATCAAATCATTTTGCACACCTAAAATATACAGTGGCAATTTTATTTTTTAAAAGATCCAAAAATGAAAAAATAAAGTTAGCTATAACATCTACTAACAACTTTGGTCTTGTGTTCAGAATTATATAGCCACGGATTCTAAAGCAATAAATAGACACAGTTGTCACTGACATTACCAAAAAAAAGCATGTAAATAAATAAAGAGTGACGATACAAACAAACACAACACCAAGGCTTAGAAGAAATTGTCTTTCAATCCAGATAATATAACCAGATAGAAGATCAATTTGACCAAGGATGCAAAACAAAAGCAGCAACATAAAAACTTTTTCAGCATCTCCCGTCCCTTCTCCCAGAGAAGCTGTACAGCGGGCACAGAACACATTCACGAATAGATTAAGGATCAAGACAGCATGAAGTAATTTATTTATGTTTTCCATTTTCCAGCGTGTTACTTTCAGGAAGAAGTGTATCTGAAAAATATTCCCCTACCTGGCTGGTTTTAAAGGGCATTCCCCTGGTGTGCTTTCTGTCGAATGGCTGGTTCCATTTTCCTTTGAAATAAATAGCATTCACGAGCACCAGCTTAGTCAGGGGGTCGACAGTCCCAGCACCCAGGATCTCTGAAATCTTACCTGTAAAGAATACGAGAAAAGTTTATGGCTACTTGGCGGTGAATAATATTCTTGCATCAAAACCTCCTCAGCATGTAAATCCTTGGCTTCTTTGAGAGCAGCCAGAGCCCGGTCCCTCTGGCACCAGGTGAGGGTGGTGGTGCTTAGGGTCAGGTCCTTGCACACGATGCATTGTTCGTCCTTCGATAACCATTCGAAACTGGCAGGACAACTATCATTTTGCCCTAACTAAAAATGGAGAATTTCAGATTCAAAACATCCACCTGACTTTGTGCCAAGATCACGTAGGCAGCAAGTGACTGAGCTAAGATGATCACCCAAGAGCCCTGATTCCCCTCTTGCACTGTAATTAGATAATTCCCTGTGGGACTGTCCTGCGCAACCTGGGATGTGTGGCCAGTACACGCCCCTGTTTGTGACAACTGAGATCATCTTCAGTCATTGCCAGTGTCACCAGGAGGTCGATCCTGATCAGGAACTATTGCTCCACGCCAACTCTCAGCCCTCACTTAGGTGAGGAGAGGCTTCCAGAGGATGGGCAGCAGCCCTGTGAGCGGGGGAGGCTTCCTGGAGGGAGGGAGTGGGGCAAAGGCGTGTGGGAAGGAGGCCCAAGTTGAACTGTGCAGTGACGGTGGGGACAAGGGGATAATTCTGAGGAATGGCAGGTGGTCAGCTGATGGAAGGACGTGTACACAGCTGTGGGGGGAGGGGGTGGGTACAGGGAGGTGAGTGTGGAAAAGCATCTGAATTCCCCAGGTGACCTGTGCTGTTGCAAGAGGCTAAGCCCCTGGGGCATCCCTGTTCTGTGGCTTCAGCACAAAGACCCAGGCCATGGCTGCTCCCTGAGGCACAGAGGGCGCCCCCAGACTGATGGATGGATCCTGACTGCCAGGTTGGAGCGTGGAGAAAGGGGCTGTAACGCCCCTACATTCTGGAAGCCTCTAAATTATACACTAGGTATTTAGGGTGCCCACAAGCATGTTTTCTCTGCCTTCTAGTCAAGAACTGGGAGAAATATTTCTAGTGAGAGGAATGTGATCTGGACAGGGTACACGGCGGTACCTCTGGCATCAGGAACAAATTCAAGAAAAGCTGCCTCTCTGAAAGCCACACAGCACAGCCCGGCTGGGGAGGCAGGAGGAGGCGGTGAAACCAGAGCTACTCACATTGGCACCAGGAGGGACCAGAAACTCTGTCACGGCTGATGTGCAACCGAGCAAAACCCCACCCTCCCCCACCAGGCCCTCCCAGGCGGCGTAAACAGGTCTCCCAAGAGGAAGCATCTTTCAGGAATTCTCCAGCATGGCCCAGAGGGGAGGCTTCTGAGAGTCTTACACTAGGTTCAAGTATTTTTAGCAATCAGGACCTCATGATCCAGTAAACCCAAGAAGAATAACAGAACTTCATAGTTGACCTGAAACCCCAGCAAACACACCAGCCTCTGCAGAATCCAGTCCCAGAGGCGGCAGCGAGGAGGTCACCGCCCGGCCAGCCCCGTCTGCCCTTCCTCCCGTCCTCAAGTGCCCGAAGCCCTCAGCTCTCACCCTCTGTCTTCTGGGCCACCCAGTCGTTGATGCGTTTCCTGCAGCCCTCGGCGTCCTCAGCAAAGGGCAGCTCCTCGAGCTCCGCATGGTAGAACTCCAGGCAGGAGTCCTTGAAAGCCTGCATGGGCGACAGACGGGGTTTGGCCCCACAGCGTGAAAACCTCTTGTTCTTAACGTTTTTCTAGCACAAACGCTCGCACAGGACATCCTGTCCTGTAGACTTGTCCACGTAACTGGCCTGTGCTGCAGCCCAGGGTGAAGTCGTGATGCAGACTGCGGGCTCACAGGCCGCTGAGCAATGCGGGTGCACCGGAGGGTCACACATGTTAGAGACCCTGGCAGGGGTACCAGACCCACAGCAGCCCACAAAAATCCCAGCCGACACACTTCCTTCCACCTCCTGTTTGACCCCCTGTCCTGCTCACCAGCAGGCTGACTCTCTGTACTCACTTCTGCATCATCGGTACCAACTACGGCGTCTAGAACATACTTGTTGAATAATTGAGAGAGCCCATGGTGGAACCAGATTATCCAGAAATCTTACAGGCCCTGTAGGAGTGGAAAGTGATAGACCGAGATCATAGTGTGTGTGTGTGTGTAAGGGATTAGAGAAAACACAGTGACAGCAGATGAGTCTTGAAAGGTAAGCTGGGTCAAGTCACGAAGGGCCTTCCCCGCAATATGTTAAAACCCAAGAATAACTCACTCACAAATATTCAGTTTTGAGAGACTATGCCTGGCAACCAGGGCCTTGTTCTCATCTCGTGTTTGCAAATATTTTAGCCTCTACAGAAGATGTAGAAAGAAGGAGCAAAGGAACCAAGAAAGGTGGAGGGTGGTTCCTGTGCCCCGATATTCCCCAGTTTCAGTGTTCAAAGATCAGGTGGCTATTCAGAAGGAACACTGATTAACCAGGAGACCCCGAGTCTCTCCTGAAAGACCGAGCCAGCGGAAGAATGCAGAATCAGCTCCACCGGTACTTCAGCCCACTGCAGCCACCCTCCATGGGGTGCAGCCCACATGTGGGGTGGGGGGGCAGAGCAATCAGGACAGGGTGTACAGGAGGCTTCCAGAGAACCCTTGGAACTTCCAGTCCAGAGAATGGCGGGGTGCTCTGAGGTCACTGCATGGCCACAGTCACAGTCGTTGGGCCTGATTTCCAGGACCACGCCCTTTGCTGGACTAGGGAGCGTTGGAACTGCATGCCACACTCCTCAGACTTCAAACCTCCCTTTTATGAACAGTTTTTAATTTTAGAAAGACTATTCTGTCAGTAGTGTGGATGGATGAGATGAAACAAAGGAGCTGGCTGGGCTTGGAAAGCAGTTGGGAACCCATTAAATAAGGATGTAGAAGATGCAGGAGAGTCTTCAGCCAGGCTAGGGGCAGCTCAACTCCCAGAGAGGGGACAGGGAGGAGCCTTGCACCCCCGGGGAGTCGCTGCAGTCGCTGAGATGGCGGGGAGCAGAGGGTGGCCTAGGGGACACTGACATCCGGGAGGGATGTATCAAGAGCAAGAAAGCAAAGGACATAATTCAGAAGCAATCATACAATTTAAAGTCACGCGTTTGCCACGGCTCTCTGATTTTCAATTTGTCCCCAGTGTGAGAACTACTTACAGGAAGGAAATCACAGGTCTTTTCTCCAAAGAGTCTGTTGGCGGTCGTGAGCACACATTGAGCGTCAGCTTTGTTAACTTCTGCGAGAAGAGACTGAAAGCCCCGGTGAACATCTCCGCCTTTATCCAAGCAAAGGGCCTGTGAGCAGAGACAAGGACAGTGATTCGATCATTGCCATTTCACTCCACCAAGGAGCAAGCTCCAAACCAACCTCTGTGCTGAAAATCACCGAGGACCACAGCATAAAAGAATCTGGTTTGACTGCCTTTCGCAGGGTTTCTCAGCCTGGGCGCTGCTGACATACCGGGCCGATGCTTTGATGTGGGGACCACCCTGTGCATTGCAGGGCACCTTGCGGCCACTCTAGCCTCTGTCCACTAGATGTCAGCAGCACCCCGCAGATAAGAGAAGCACTCTGTCCCCGCCAGCCAAAGGGCCTGGCCATTCTCCCCTAGAAAGTTTATCCACTCAGCCATCCTGGTGATCCCCCAGGCAGGCAGCTAGTTGTGATAACTCAGGGAGGAGGCAGAACAAAACAAACAGGCCTTCGGAAGCAATCTACCGTGACAAAAAGGAGCAGAAATAAACATAAAAAATGTTTCATCAGCAACTTCACAGTTCTGCAGGCCAGTGATTTTTGTCAAGGCAGAATGGGAACTCAGGTTGTTCCTGCATCCGCCGTCACCCCCAGCGCAAAGCTTCACTCCTCTGAGACTAGAAGGACAACCGCAGGGAGTTCCACTGACACCCTGGACGCACTTGCAGAGACGGTCCCCGCTCCCCGGCCTTAGAGGCAAGGTGGCCGCAGAGGGCAGCCGTCCGGGATATTCACCAGACAGTCGAGGAAACAAGGCAGGAGGAGGCTAAGGGCTGGTTTCCTAGACTCTTAGCTGCTAGTTCATTTGTAACTCGGCTCACATGTCACCCATTTCTGATCAATCAGATTATATGTTGCCTTTAAGTCACCCCAGGAGACGAGCCCACATCTGTGTCATATTCTGTTCCCGAGCGAGCATCATCATGCACCAGCACAGACCCACTGAAGGCAGTTTGCTTCTACAGCCGCATTGCCATTGGAAAGACGATGCTAGCAAATGTTTCGAAGGTAATAAAATTGAAATGCTTTGCCTTTGGTGGGGTGGAATTTAGAGTTTCCTCTCCAGCAAAAATGCAGTTTTGCTACAACCCACTGATGCTTTCTTTATATGACTTGCTGGCTCCCATGAGCACTAAGGGAGTCTGTCCTCACAATTCACCTTCCTGCCCATGTCTGTCCTCTGGACAAAGCTGCATGCTCCCTGCCCCATCCCACCTCCCAACCACCACTACCAGCCATGGGACTTTCAGTTGCTGTGTGAGGCAGGTAAAGAGCCGCTCCGGGCGGTGCACAGAAAGGCCAACCCTTGTTCTTCCTCTGTGGCGGCACATACCTGGGACATCTGGGTGGCAGTGTTGCCTTTGGCCCCCATGAAGACCATGGCCAAGGCAGAGGAGATGCTCAGCGGGGAGAAGAACATGTTTCTTGAGTGGTTCTCTTCCCCCAACATGTTAAATAATTTGATGGCAAAAGTGCCATTTGCTTCGCAGAGGTCATCCATGAGAAAAGGCCTGTGTCAAAGCATAGACGCACATCAGCCGAACTTGCCGGTCTCACCTCTGCTAGCAGGACTCTGGGTGCGGCTGGCGGGTCTCATCCCCCCAAACTGACTGTGTTATCCTCATGTCCCTGGGTCTCTGCAGATGTGATCAATTTGGGATCTCGATGTGGGGAGATTCTCCTGGATTCTCTGGGTGGGCGTGTTGTATTCAGTGTCCCCATAAGTGGGAGGCGGGTGGGTCAGAGTGACAGAAGGATGGAAGTAGGGGTCTGAATGATGTGGGTCCACAGAGCAAGGAACCCAAAGAGCAAGGAAATGACCTGCCCCCTAGAGCCACCAGGAAAAGCGTAGCTGGCGACCTGTCAGACTTCCGAGCTCCAGAACCACAAGAACTCGCTGGGAAGTGTTCTGAGGCTTCCCTGCTCTAGCAGGCAGAGCAAAGCCAACTGCTAGACTTGCAGCTGTGAAGCAGCTGTGCAAAAACCTGCCGCCTGTGGCTAAAACCCCGCACTGAGGACGAAGGAGTCAGTTAAATAAGAGTTAACAACGGGAGTCTCTGCAGCCCATTCCTCTCCAGGAAAGCCTCAGCGCCTGCCCACCCTGCCCGCTGTCCCAGTCACATCTATACCTTACAGCTTTGGGGCAGGTTGGGCCATGAACCGACATGGATCTTGCCAACAAAAAAAAAATATTAATTTCAACATAGCAAAAGATAGTACTTGGGGGGCGTGTGTCAAAGTCAACGGTGTTATCAAAACACCACGGGCTGGAGAGATGGGATTTTCAGTAAAAAATATATATAAGGATATAAGGTATCAGCATCCAGTTTTCGGGAGAATGTAGGGAAAGCATGAATGACCGGGGGCTGCGCGGTGGAGGGAAGACAGGACGCGCTGAGGCCCTGCGGGCCCGGAGGAGACAGGACTGGCCATCGGGGCGCGGGGAGGGCGCGCTGCGGGGCGCAGGGCGGCGCCTGCGGGGCTGGAGAGCCGGGTGGGGGGAGGAGGCATTGCGATGCAGCGGGCAGAGAATCTGGATTTGGCTGGAGGCCGCACGGCCCCAGCACCTCCCAGGACTCGCCCGAGCTCCCTGGCAACGCCAGGCGGGCGGCGCCTGCAGCGCACCCCTGGGCTCCTCCCACGCAGCTGCGCAAAGTTTCCACTCCTCGCCCGGCCTCCGCGCCCGGCTGGCCACAGCCTCTTCCCCCGCGCAGGCCAATCGCGCGCAGCGGCGCCTGCACGTCCCGGGGCGTCCCTCGCAGGCCGGGGAGCCGGGGCACCCCGGGTGGTCTGCGCCCCGCGGGGGCCCCGGAGGTCAGCCGGCCCGGAGAGCCCCACTTCGGAGCCAGACGCGGGGTGGGGCCGAGGGCCAGGCCGATGCCCCGAGACCCCAAGGCTCTGCGCCCCAGCTCCCTGCACCGCCGCCCTGCTCAGCCCGGGCTCCGGGAAGGGGGTGCGCCTGGAGAAGGGGGTGCGCCAGGACCGCAGCGCCTCCCGGGCTCAGTACCTGGAGTTTGCACCTTTGCTCGTGCTGCTGCTGCTGCTGCTGCTGCTCCAGCCGGCGGATGCGGTCTGGTCTCTGGGATTTCGGGCAAGGCTTCCGGCAGGTGACTCAGAGCTGAGGTTGCGCCAGGCCGCCGCCGTCCCGGCTCCTCCTCCGGGGATGCACCCCTGGGGGCCGGAGCTCCCCGGCCGGGTCCCGAGAGCCCGAGGATTAGCGGGCGAGGTCACTTAGCCCTGGCCGGGAAGGCCTCACCCTCGGGGGCCCGGATCCGGGGGCGCAGGGTTCCCCCACTCCTTGCCCTGGGTGTTGTTTGCAAACACCAGTGGTTTCAGAAAGGAGCTTTATGATGCAGATTTACTAAAACCAGAACCCGAGGGAAGAGAGTCTGGAAGCCAGTGGTTTCCAAGCTAGTTTGGCAGAAACCCAGCAAAACAACTTTTGAAAACACATACCCCAGCCTGCATGGATGTCTGTGCTAATAGCCGGGGTGTATGGAACACTGTGAACAAAGAGAAGTTCCACAGGAGAGGGGAGAAGTAGTAGAAATGAACGTTTTTGTTCTCAGAAAATTACTTTAGAATTAATGAGAACCGTGTGATTGCATTTGTTTGTTTTAATAATCTGTAGCTCTTTGCAAAACAATAATAGGAGGACCTGGGTTGTTTGTTTGAAGACCTGGTTAAGAGCCTTTAATCTTGGATTAAAGGCTGCCATGAGGAATGGCTACTCAGGAATTGGGTGGGTTTCAAAAACTCATCACTGGTAATACAGACTTGACCTTGACCTTGATTTTCAATCTGCACACTAATCATGCAAAGAGCTGTAGTTGAAATCTAATCAGTAAAATGCAAAAGTCACTAAACATCAGTTGTTCGTGCAAAAGGTTTTATAATTATTTTCAATACTCTGAACAGTTTGAAGACCAACCAAACCTTCATTTCCCAAGATTTTAAGATTACATCCTCTTAGTAATAAAATCAGATGATGCCGGGAAAATATCCAAATAGATGTTCTCAAAATGGATGTACTTGTACCTGATGGCAGCAGCTGTTTTCCCAGAATATCTGCGAGGGGTCACTAGTGATGGCCACTTGTCACCGGAAGGGTTAGCGCAGTTGGAACCTTGGGCTTTTTGTAAGAAAAAAAAAAAATGCATACAATGAAACTGGTGTTGTAAGTATAATAAGCAAGTCTGGGTTGATTTCGGGCCATACTTAGGACACTACATTGATTGTTACAGAGTATTGTCAAAGGGCTGTCACAGAACACTTCTGAAGAGTTTCAGGGCCACCTCTGGCTTTTCAGACACCTCGTACTCTGCACATTCTTGAAAGGTCCTCAGCCCTGACACAGTCTTGACTGATGATGAATGGGACAAAGAACAGGAATCATTCTCTTGGTCTCGAGCAGATAGTGGACAAGGAAAGGTCTGATCCAAAACACTTGTATCTTTAGGATTTCCCCTTTACTGTCCTCATGGAGAAGTGACCACTGAGGACTATTGGGACATTAGTGGCAGGAAGGGTGTAAAAACATGTTTGAAGAGATTTTAACCTATAGCCCCTGAAACAAATAAAATGAAATACCAACTTTACCTCAATAAAATCCTAACATGGAATCTTTAAAGAAATTTCAAGGACAGACCTTTTGCTAGAATAAAATGGAATGGTTCATTTTAGAATAAAACAAAGAAGAAAACATGTTTCTTTGAGAAACTAAAGATGCAGGTGCATCCTACTGGGGACATTAAATTAACGTTCAATGATCAAGAATAAACTTAGTTAATCTATTCTGTCTACCTTTGTGAATGTGCAAAAGTCTCAAGTCAAATGATAAAGAATAAAATAAATGGATTAGGCAAGAGAAAGTTAAAATCTTTTCTGTAAATAACATTTTCAAAGATGAAAATAACTAAGCTTCATGTCCATCCTACACATACCTTTTATTTATCTATTTTTAAACAAAATTTGGTGCCTCTGTTATTTTTGTCACCAAAAAAGACTGAGGATATTGCATTGGGTTTGTATTTCTTTACTATTGTTAGGGGGAAAAGGCAGTCCCAAAGCAAATTCCATACAGGCTTTGTGGACTCCACCCCCACCCCAGGTCAAAGCCAAAGACACTGGGAACTCCAAATCCCATCACCACCAAAGGGAAGGTGGCTGGGACCTGAGGGTGGGGTTAAGCAGCCAGGTGGATACAAAAGGCAGACACGTGGGCTTTGGGGGCTCTCTCTCCATTTTGGGGCCCTCGGCCAGCTTGCGGCGTCTGTCTAGCTCTGAGAGTGACTTTGGGGTTTCCAGGTCGTCGGATCGGGTAGGACGCATTAAAGACTTTATTTCCCTATTTTCTCCCTGAGTTGTACATTTTCCTTATTTCTTTTTCTCTTGTAAATAAACCTTTTATTAACCCTTTTGCGTGTGTCTGTAGTAGAGTATTCATAAGTCCCTTTAAAGCGCGCGGGTGAGGACCCACAGCCAGGAACCCGTTTAATATCGGGGTTGCTCTATAACACTATGACATCCATGCTGGGTGCTTCTGAGAAAGCATTCTCTGCCCTTGAATACCATTGAACAGAGGGGATAAGACTTCTTTCCCCCTGCCATGCTATTCACCCAGCAGGGAGCGTTGTGATGGCTGGGAGGAGAGCATCAAATGGGACAGTGGTGCTTCCCCAGGAAGGGTTCCCTGAGGTAACACCAATGGAAAGCAAAGAGCATGCAAAGAGCATAAATTTTGTATCCAAATTATGAAGAGCTTCAAACATTATACTGTGGAGTATTAATCTCAAAAGCCACAATCAGAGCCTCCCTGGTGGCTTAAGGGGTTAAGTCTCAGCACTCTTAAGCTATCCACAGCCCCGAAGCAGCTCAATCCCCAGCCAGGGAGCTACCCACATGGCACAGCAGGACCTCTCCTGTCTCACCTGCTGCTCCCCTCAGCAGGGTATTTTCTGTAGATCTGCCTGTTCTGCTCCCCACTCTGTCTCTGGTGAATCCTCTCACCACCCCTCTCACCTCTGTCCTATGCCCCAGTTCTTCTTTGCAAAAATAAATAAAATAAATCTCTTTTTAAAAAGAGCCAATATCAGTACAATCTGATGTATAATATAGTAGATCACAATGCAGTTGATATAGGAGCCTGGACCAGCAGCTTCCAAGCACGTGGCATTATTTGTGAGTGATAAAAAGGAGAGGAAGTTGGGAGGGAGGTTGCAGGTTTGTGGGAGTGAGGAGCTGGGCTCCACAGGAACGTGGAAAGTCAATGTCGTTGAGCTGAAGCCCCACTCATGTTATAAAACCAACATGGACACAGGGCTGGTCCCAGCACTTGCTTGGACAGTGTGAACTATTCACCTTGCTGGTCTTAAAATGCATCTCCATGGTCTGCTCTTCCTGCCTGTTTGGTGTATATTTATGTGTTCCTCTTCAATTCACAAATCTCTACACTCAAGGAAGCAACTGCATCTTGAAAAGCCTGGATGGCACAAACTCCTAGTCTTCCAGCTTGAGCCTGGTCCCCTAATAGGCCCAGGGGGGTCAGGGTACTTGGCCTGTGGGAGGGATGAATCACCGGGGGTCAGGGGAACAACTATGACAGTGATCGGTGGCCTCAGGGTCGCCCCTCACTATTTCCATCATTTATACCTTGTGTGGTCACTCAGGCTGGCCGGAGCTTGGTCATGTGACTGCCTTAAGCCAATGGAAGCAAGGCCCAAGTGGAGACGTGCTAATCACAGTCATGTTCAAGCTTGTCCTCGTGAAAACACTCCCTTGCAGCAGCCTGGGTCCAGGGCTGAAGGAAGAGCCAGCTACCAGGTTAAGCGAGCCAGAGGGGAATTCAGGGCAAAATTACTCAGAAAGTGGACAGCAGCAGAGAAGGCGGTGGTGGGTGAGCTCAGTGGGGAGCAGCACCTCTTTGTCTGATATCTTTTATAAATATTTACCGTTTAAGATTTTACCAGTCATGGCTGGCTGGGATTCTACGATACCCACAGTGACGCACCTGAAAATAGGCATCAAAATTCAATACTTTTGACTGAAAACATTTGATGTCCATATGTCAAAAGATGCCAACCATGAAAAGATAAATGACAAAATAAGAAAATGTATGAAAAAGTAATTTAAATATCACTTAAGGGGCTCAAAGAAAACATTGATAATAAAAAGAAATTCCCATAGAAATATGGACAAAGAATATTAATAAATTTGCAATAATGAAAAGGAATAACTAATAATTACATAAAAGGTGTTTGGAAGGCTCCGGTAGACTAGGAGGGTGGACAAGGAAGGAACTGAGTATTGTACCCGGATTATTGATTTGGACAAACCCCTGATGATGGGGCACTATGTAAGGCTGGGAGAAGAGGAAACAAATTCTGAAGCTTTTGCTTTGTCATGGAAGGTTACAGCTGCACGGAAGGGCCACAGAGAGTTCTGGGCATCAGACAGTAATTTGGGAGTCATGAGCAAATGCCCACAGCTGAAATCCTGGGCCATGGGCATAGTAAGATTTTCCTGGGAGTGTGAAAAGGCAAAGGAGCCACAGAATGCCAATATATAAGGAATGAGTCGAGGGGGGAAGCCAAAAAAGACACGTGGAATGGCCAGAGGAGACATGAAAATTACCAGGGAGGCGATTACTCACAGTGGCAATACCAAAACAGGGGAGGGCAAGGTTTGGGGTTTGGGGAGGTGACAAGGTCGATGAGTGGCCATGGGTCAAACAGTAACCGTCCTGGGGATTGAGCGGGTATAGGACTGGATGGGTTGGGGCTCGGGCTAGGATTGCCATCTAGGAAGACACATAGCTGGGATGCGTGCGTGATGGTGGAGGGACGGATGGAAAGGAAGTTGAGCCACATGCTAGAATGCTCTGCTCATGGCCTGGAAGGACCAGGTGGGCAGGACATGGTGGTGGAAGGGGAGATGGAGGCTGACTCTACTTGGTGTCCTGGGAGCAGCGAGCCAGAGAGCCAATTTGCCTCCCATCCCTTGGACCTGGAAGGAGACATTCCACCCACCAAGAGGACTGCAGAAGAGGGGGCCCCCAAGGGAGATAGCACAATGGGATAAAAAAAAAGTGGGGTTTTCCCATGTACGTTTATATGTGTAAATGTGATTATTTTTTACATTCTGCAAATAGACATCTCTTCATCCACCAAGCTCAGCCCAGAGTATAGTTTATCAAGCAATGTTGCCAAAGCAGTGCAAGTATAATTTATAACAAAACCAACCAGTGCAGAATAATAGAAATAAGGAGGAAAATAGTCTTCTCCACCAGACACCACTGGATACATTAAAATCTGTATGTGAGAATGTCTGTATTTTACCTCAATGATTTTCTATGTATTAAGTTCCATAATCCTTTTAAAAAGAGAGGTATACATTTGCTTTGAAGGAGGAAAACTTTTAACGTCAGCAGTGTTCTCCACTTAAAGTCTATTTATAAAAACCCACACATACCCCTCCAAGATGACTCCATGGTATTTTGCAATGATTTTTCTTTGCACTAACTTCCACTTTGAATCCAGTTCCCCCAGGATTTGTAAGCAACATGTCTCCAGGAGACTAGGGGACCCAGGTCTGCTGTGGTTGAGGCATATAGTTTCCTTCTCCAGAATATCTACTAATACACTTTGGGTGCTCAGTAAACCTAACTAGACACTTCCCCGACTCTTACCAATGTGAAGTTTCTAGTATCTTTTACCCTTTCTCGTTGATTGTTCGAAAGAAAGCATGCAATATTTTCTCACTGGCAGCCTCTCAGAGAGTGTTGGCTGGTGGGTATGATATAGAACATTTAAGGACTTTTAACTTACTGGAACACAGCTACAGGGACTTCCTCCATCGCTTCTTAAATGTGAGGTGTTATGGATACAAGCCATTTCTCTTGAAGATATGATAAAATACCACACAGGGCAATTGCCAATCTTTGAAACAGAAAATCATTTTTTTTTAACCTTATAAGACCAAACCAAGACTTGAGATACAAAACATTTATTCTTGTACTAGTTTTTATCCTTTTACTATCAGATCAGTCTTTCACTTTATTTGTGCACATGGAAAAAGCAGCCCAGAAGGACACTATCGGTTCCGACATTTGGAGTAACAGCTGATGAGACTAGCGACACAGAGGGGCAGCTCAGCATTTTTAAACAAAATTAGAAAAACATCACCAATTTTATGGCAATTTAGTATTATTAAGAGTATCTTCTTGTAACAAACAGTACGTAAATTAGAAATTTAGTCCTCTAGTTCATAAGGATTTTAAAGGCAGTAATGCCAATATGCCTAAACTTTTATGCACAATAATTAATTCTGATAAAATTTTATTTTGGGATAATTTTAGATGCACAAAAAGTTGTAAAGATGGTACAGTCCACACAGTTTCCCTTAAGGCTAAGAGCTACCATTGTCTTGGTAAAATGTTTTAAAACTAAGAAGCCGAACAAGATTTCTTAAATAAACTCTAGATTTCACTTGTACCTCACAAGTTTTTCCATTAATGTCAACACAAGTATTTTTTTAATAGTCAGCAACAATCGGGGATTTCAATTTACAGTGGTAATTTATGAACCATCAGGATAATTCTTGGAAAAATTCTTGCTTATTAATCTGTCACCATCCTAAAGATTTTTCTTCATGAGATGATGCGTGTGAAATGAAAGTGGCAGTGGGGCACAGATGCAGGACATGCAAGGATCGAAAGCAAGTGGCTGAACAATGAAATTTCTAAAATGTAACTAAAAGTCACATGAAGATAAAATGTTTAGTGGTAAAAATAAAACTTGCCATTCTGTCTAGCTATGCAAATCTAATAAGATCTCTAAAGTACAGATTTTCTTGCTAATATTCAAACGAGAAGAGATCCAGGGAACCAACCGGTTTTTATTTTCATTGTGTATTTTCCATCTTATGGTGCCTTTTTCTACCTTGTTGGTGAGTGAGATGCAGGGATTAGGGAGAGCTGAATCTCCCAAAGAAGAGAATGCTGTCTGTCTTGTTGTGCTTGATGAAAAAGAGGAACGGGTGGTCTGCATTGAATTCAATGGAGGGGAGTCTAATTCGGAAACCCACCTCGCTTCCAGTGGCAGCTGCAGCCTCGGTACCTTGCTCATTTATTTCCACAAAAGCCTTGTGGAAAACATTGGACAGATATAGGTTTCTCTCCCCAGACATTCCTGAGAAATCAGCTTTGCCCTGGATAAAGGCATTGCTCATCCCCATGCTGCTCAGGATAGACTTGAGATCGTAAGTCTCCTCCAGCTTGAACTTGGGCAGGTGCAGCCGGACGTCATATGCCTCCATCATGTCTTCGCTGCTCCACTCTCTCAGTTTCTCGTAGGTGATGTCCTTCTCCAGCTGCGGATATGGAACCGAGAAAGAAGAGTCAGTAACTTCAATGTGGAGTGGCAAATACAGGTAAGACTTCTAGCACCACGGGGCTGAACTGGGACTACTCCCATGCTAAAGGTGACAAAGCAGACACAGCTCGAAATTCTTTGCACAGTGGAACCCTCCACACTGCTGACCCATCAGAATCTCAGGGATTAAGGGAATTAGACCTTGATTCAAAATGGAAGTACTTCAATAATATGCAAGACATCAGTTATACCAGCAAATATATCAATGTAAATATTCATTAAGACATTGTCTACAGAAAAGCAGACACTCTAGAACAAGTTGTATGTCAAGGCACAAAAAGCATTTGTTTTAAAAACATGGGAGACCACATTTTAGAAGTCAGTTTAATGTTTAAACATGTGTATCTAAGTTAGATTAATGCTAGTGATTAAAAACATAAATCTCTAATCAGGTAGGTTTTGCCAGAAGGAGAAGACTGACTAAAAGGTTTGGGGGTGAGTCCACACAACGCTGAGACTGCCAAAGAACACCTGCTTCTATTGCTCGTATGGCTGATGTGTGGCTGGGGCAGCCTCACCCCCCAGATGTATCGATCCATGAATTCAGCTTTCTGAGGACGTGCAAACCAGCCTTGCAGAGTTGTATGTAAAGGAGAGACACCTGTGAGCAGGTATGTGGTTCGCCTTCCTCTATGGGAACTAAACAACAGGACAAGACCTTGTATTTCTCCCAGGAGAGGTAAACACCAGAACCATCTTCACATCACCCAGGCCAATGTGTTTACCTGCTCCAGCCCACCAAAGTCTTCCGGCAGGAGGACGAACAGGCTGAAGTCTTGGTTCTCATAGTAGAGTTGAAGGCCTGTGGCTTTCGGCTTTTCGATGTGAAACACTTGAAGTTTTTTCTTCATCGACATCATTTGCACAGGTTTGCTTGTAGTCTGTAGAAAATAAGCTGTGAAATCACTGAGATGTTCCCAAACCTTTCTTTTTCAGCATCACTTCCCATTAGTTGGGGGCGCTGGCAATACCAGCAGTCCTCTGCTAACTACTGAGTAAGTGACGTGGCCCATGCTTTCTGGGGGCAGGTGTTACACAGGATAACAATATCAATACACAATGTGGGAGTTTCTTTTCTCACACTATTGTGACAACCTCTGTAATTCACAGCAAGCTGGGTTCCACTAACTACATAAAAGAGATATATACTCTTATGTAAACCACACAGATGTCTTTTATTCAGTTAAGAAACTGAGTAGGGTGTGTTTCACATGACAGTATTTGAGAAAATATTTTAGAGTCATAGGGCCTCCCTGGTGGCGCAGCGGTTGAGTACCACACTGTGAAGCTGTCCGTGGCCTCTGCAGCGTGGGTTCGATCCCTAGCAGCCGGCGAGAATCCCACATGATGTGGCAGACCTCTCCTGTCTCACCTGCTGCTCCCCTCAGCAGTGTATTTCATCAGTCTGCCTGTTCTGTTCCCCACTCTGTCTCTGGTGAATCCTCTCACCTTCCTGTGCATCTCGCCTGTACCCCAGTTCTTGTATAAATAAATAAATCATAAAAAAATATTTTAAAGTCATAAAGCTGAAATACACTAAGAGAATGAAAAGACAAGCAATAGACTAGCAGATAATATTTTCCAAGTACATATCAGGTAAAGGATTGGCATCCGAAAGTTACAGAGAACTCAAAACTCAACAATAATAAACAACCCTATTTTAAAAATAGGCAAAAGATTTGAACCAACACCTCCCTAAAAGAAGACAAATAGTCAATGACAGAATTGTCGATCACATGTCATCAGGAAATTACACGTTAAAGCAATGAGGACACCACCTACCTATTATAATAATTATGAATCCAAAACACTGACCGGGCAAACTGTGGGTGAAGGTTGGAGTTGTCATTGCCTGCCAGTGTGAATGCAAAAGGGACTTGCAGTCTCACTTTGAGAGGCAGTTCGCAGTTTCTTATCAAGCTAGACACAGTCTTCCCATGTGATCCAGCAACTGCACCCCAGTGAATTTGCCAAAATTAGTTAAAAACTTAAGTCATGAAAAATCTTGTGCACAAAGGTTTATAACAGTTTTACTCATAATTACCCCAAACTGGAAGCAAGCAAGATGTCCCCATCTCCGGTTAAAGAATAAAAAAACTGCTACATCCTTACAACAGAAGATTGTTCAGCCATCAATGAAATAAGCCATGGAGTCACCCAAATGGACTTGGGAGAACCCCCAATACAAGAAGCTACTCCAAAAAGAGGCTATATGCTATGTTATTCCAATTTGTGACATTCTGGAAAAGGCAAAGCTATAGACATAGTAAAAAAAAAATAAAAAACCATGGTTTCTAGGAGATTGGGTAGGAGGGATGAATAGGTGGAGGCCAGGACCTCCTTAGCATGCTGAGGATGTCAAACCTCACAAAATGTACAGCACAGAGAGTGCAATAGTGCAATCTATGGACTTTCTTTAATAATAATGCATCAATACTGACCCATGAAGTATTACAGGCATGCCACACTAAAGCAAGATGTTACTAATAGGGGAGAGGCGGGTGAGCAGAAGTGGTATATGGGAATTATTTATTCTTTCAACTTTGCTGAAAACCCAAAAATGCCCTAAAAGATAAAGTCTATTTTTACTAAAACCAATGGTGAAACAAAACCAAATCCCTGTTGCCGATATTGTACGCTCGTTGTTTATCCATTCTAGAGGTCAATCTCAATGCCATGCTGCTGCCAACGTCAACATGAATGAACCAACCAGTGTCTTCAGGAGTTTTCTGTAAGTGCTTTGAGTTAAGAGCAGACTCTGCCTACTAGGGTTATGAGCGAGAAGGCTGAATGAAGGCAGTCGCAGCCCCTGGTCTTGTGGGAAAAGTCCATCCTCAGTATATCAGAGAATGAAGGCAACCTCCAGAGAGGAGAGAGACAAACGCAGGGAGGGAACTAAGGTTCTGTAGTGATACTCTAGTGACCCTACTGCCAGATTTCCCAGTCCCTCTCAGTTGCATAAGCTAATGCCAGTATAACTTGTTTCATATGGAACTGGGTTGGAATGTGCTTTCTATCACTTGCAGCTGAGAATTCCTGGTGCGTGTACTAGGCCTGGTATTAGCCTAGTAGATTGTATGTTGGGGCCTTTTCCCCATCTTTACTCCACAGATTGCAAACTTCCTATTGCAATTTCCACATGACTCTTGCAATAGGTTCCTGGCAGGCAGCTCTGTTTGGATGAGCTGTCCCACCCCGTGCCTAAGCAGCCTTAATAAATGTTGGTCAATCAACTCCTGTCCTGGGCTCTGGCATGAGACTGTCAGCCGGGCTCTGGCATGAGGAGGTGTTGCGGGTAGCTGTGTCCTGCCAGTAGGACTGGGAAGCCGAGAAAGTTAAACTTCAGTCGGGGAGGGAATGATGGAGAAATAGTGGTGGAGACTGAGAATGATCCTGACAACATTGGAGTCTTTGATTCCATTTTCATCCCCAAACCCAGCCACAGCCCAGTCCTGGAGCTCTGTGGGTGTATCTGTCTCCCTACATGATCTGCTCTTTGCTGTAGTGGGTTCCAACTTCAAAGACAAGTATGTTGTATCCTAACACACAGAGAAACCTTCAGGAAAGAACTGAGAGTTTATATTTTTATTTCTGTTACTTATGGAAGGATAAGAGTTTGGCAGCGAGAGTTCTGGTTTAGTAAAAGTAAAAGAAGAACAGAGAAGTGATGAGCTTTGGGTTATGGTTCTGGCGACGGCTGGCTCAGGTTGGGCTCCAGTCACTCAGCCACACTGTATTGATCACCTGGGCACTGAGTAAATGTGGTTACTGCCTTACCTTCTCTACAGATGTGACAAGGACTGAGTGATAAGCTCAATAAATGTAGTCATTTCAGAGAAAAATGATGAAAGAGGAATTTCCAGGTGGGATACAACTGGGAAGCTACAGCTCAGCCATCCCTGCCCTAGTCAGAGTCACTGGTTATAAGATAGTGTCTCCAGAAAGAAGATGGAATTTAAAATAGAATCTTCACAATGCCATGTAAAATTCCTGATGATTATTAACAGGTTCCTACCTTGTTTATTCTGAAAGGTTTTTCTGTAGTGTCTTGGGCTAAGAATGGATATTCCCAGATTCCTTTAAAGTACAGGGCATTCACCAGAATCATTCTGGTTGCAGCATCCACAGCATCTTCAGGTAAAAGGTTCTGGATTTTACCTACAAGAGCAAAAGTGCAGGTTTCAGATGGTATAGTTACATCCTGGTGATATACAACACTTAGGAAAATGATAATTACGAAATATTGTTTTATGATTACATCTTCTATCCACCAATCATCCAAACCAGGAGTTAGCATTGACAGTCTACTATTAACAGATCCTATTTAAATTTCACCTGTAACTCCAATGAAGTCCTTTTTCTGGACCAGAAATCAAAATCTCATGTTACTTTTATTTGTCATTTCCTCAGTCCCCTTTAATCTGAGATAGTTTCTCATTATCCATCTTTTATAACTTTGACACTTTTGAAAATATCTGTGGTTATCCCTCAAATTCTCAGTTAAGATTTATCTGATGTTTTCTCAAGATATTCAAGTTGTACATTTTTCTAAAACTACCTCTATATGGATTGGATTGTGTCACCCTAAAAAAGATATATTAAGTCCTAACTCTCAGGTCCTATAAATGTGGTCTTATTTGGAAATAGAGTATTTTCAGCATGAGATCATCCATGGCTACAAAAATTAGAGATCAAAAGTCTGATGAGAAACATATTTACATAAAAAGATAAGCAGAAAACCAACACGAGTAAAAATTAAGATCAACCACATGACAGAGAAGCACCAAACTCAACAAGTGAAATGAGGAAACAGCACTCAACAGCAAAACAAAGACATAACACAAGTGAGATTTATAAATCTGGAGAGACTTGGTAGAGTTCCACTCCTGAAAAAAAGAAATAACCAACAACCATGAAGCTTGAAGAGGAAAAATAATTGCAAAGTAGAAAATACATAATTGTTGAAGTAAAACTTAATTAAATGGCCAGGACAGCAGAGTGAATACAGCTGGAGCAAGTTCATGAGCTGGTAGAAAATCTGCAGAAGTAAGGCAAGGTCAAAAGGAAGACTAAAATCTGAAAGGTTTTAAACACTGCATTTACATTTGGTTTTAAATGGTGATGTCCAAACTTTCCAAGGTACTTAAGAATTGGCTTTACTAGCTTACTAAAATTAATTTACATTAAACTTAATATAGATGTATATTGAATATAATTTTTAATTAATTTGATGACTCAACATGGGGAAGTCTTCTGTGTCACTTTAAATATCTTCTTTGTACAAAAGTTTCCTTGTTTAGAGCTCTGTGTCACTGTTAAACACTCCATCGCTGATAGAGTTGGGGGTGCAAACAGACCCCATTGAGGCTTGAGGTTTGCACAGATTTATCTCAAGTTGGTTAACAGTCAGTTAATTTTAATAATATTGCATTGTTCTCTCGGTTCATTGGCTTTCAAGAAATTTAGCTGCTTGAGCCCATAATTGTTAGGACATTAAATATAAAATTTATCTTACAAAGTATGTACCAAATCTATCAAAAATACAACTTCAAAGGAACACACAGCAAATTTGACTGCAGTGAAAATTTGTTTTCTTAGAAGCTAAAGCGCCACCTATTGGCTGGTTCATTGCAAGGCCCTTGGTGTTCAGGAAAGAGGAAGACCTCGCTTCTCCACACTAAGGGTAAATCCTACTGGACACATGTTAATGTGACACTGCAATACCCACTGTGCAAGCATGTGATAGATTCTGAAATTACAAACATGGAGACAGACTCTACGGCCCCCCACTTGTAAGACATTTGTAGTCTATATAGACAAACTGGGACAAAAAAATGGCAACATATGACTGATTCCTTATCAGTGAAACTTGGCTGTGAGCATCATGTATGAGCTGGCAGACCCTATGACTGTCTGGGAGAAAGCTTGTTCTAAAGCTTCAGAAAAAGAGCTAAAATTTGTATTTCACAGAAATTTATTGCAGCAACTCTCATGACCAACCTTCCCAGTTGCCTAGGACTGAGAGGAAGTTAGGAGATAAAACCATAAAAGTCTCAGATAAATCTGGACAAGCTGTCTCCCTAGCAGGAAGTGTGCCACATAACCCAGTTTGGACCAGTTGAGTTGGCGTGGAATGGAGGTGGGAAACTTCCTTTTAAATCAAAACACTTTCCCTGGGCTTTCTTTTCCCCATTTCCTGTTGACGTTAAGTGACAATTTCAAGAATCATCTCAGATGCAGAGATGACAGCCATGACTTGAGAGGGGTGGACTTGACCTCCTCGCCTGGACCTTTGGACATCCTAGTGGGACAAGACACTGACCTATGTTTGCACTACTCTGGGAGAGAAAGAGCCATTTCTATCTTGGTATTCAGTCACCAAACTTTAGTTCTCTTTGTTATAGCAGCCTAGCCTGTGCCTGAACTAATATATGTTCTCATCGTCTTGCTTTTTGATTTTCCAATAAAAATAAAGACAGATGTGGGAGAATAGGGTGCAAGTTCAGCATGAACTTCTAAGCTTAGCCAGCACTTTTGGGTTTGAGGGAAAGTTTGGGCTCACATGTAGGTGGGAGGGAGGTTGGGGGTGAGTGCATCAAATATGCAGAACCCTTGCTGACAAGCCCCAGCATTTCCCTCTCCTACTTAGGAGACTTGAGGGAGAAATTAGAAGCCCTCATTTCTTCAGTGGCAAAGCTATTCATGCCAGTGTTTCAGGATGGGGGACTGTTCATGGCACCACAACACCACAGAGCCAGGTTAGGGGGGAAGGTCACCCACCATCACCATCACCACACGATAACAAGATGCTTCTGGAACTGTCATCAGATCACCTCCCACCTCTTCCTGCTCCCCCCTTAAATTTATGCGAGACAGAAGAAAATACAAGCATGTGAAGTCTGGGCTCGAACAGGTCATTTTTCTCCCTTGATCCTTTTCCCACCGCGCCCCCCACCCCCTTAACTTCAGAAACTTCACTTCGGTCATCAATGGCTGCTGGTTTATACACATGATCTTACTTTGAAAAATACTTCAGATCACCTAGAATGTTGAAGTTTTCAGTTTTGTTATTAATTAGTAGCTAGTTTTCTCTGAAAACCACAAATGCAGCAGTATTTCTTATATCCTTTATACATTTTCCTGCTTTTTATCAGTGGACTCCTCTTGGGAATTCTGGATATGATTGTTTTCTTGTCTACTAGGCAAACTAGTAGGTGGTTTGACATACATGTTAGATAAGACTTGTTGAGAGAGATGTACATTTAAAAATAATAAACATGCATAGGCAGAAATGCGAATATTCCAAATGTATAATAGTTCTATTTAAGAAATATATAAAACGTATGCTAACACGGATTCAAAATCATGAAATGATACTTGGAGAAAGCTTACCCTGGGTCTGACTCTCAACCCAAGAGTTGATGTCCTTTCTGATTTGGTCAGAATCTTCTACAAAGTTAACAGATTGTGGTTCTGCACCAAAGTATGTTTTCATGTCTTCTAAATATTTCTGGAAGATACAGGCAAAGTTTACTTTTGTAGAGTTAATCCATATCTCCAAAATAGAAATCAAGTCTATTTAGATTATTTGAAAAAAAAAAAAAAAAACCAGAGAGACAATTGCAAGCTCCCAACTCATTTCTCTCTTCTCTCTCTCCAATCTCCAACCTTGATCAAAAACTAAACATTTCCCCCTTTAAACTTAGCTGGGCGCTGACAAGCCACCCAGAACTCTACATGTGGAAGGGAAATCTGCTTCCCACAGTCCCGGAGCTTCCACAGCCCTTCCTACCTGTATCCACTCCTGGGAAACTGGGCTGCATGAAAAGGGAGAGCCCTCTCAGCATCCACGAGGGACTGGGGTGCTGAGAGGCAGTGGGAGATGTACTTGGCACCGAAGTGAGGCCATGGACTCTACGTAACCCCAGACCCAGGCAGGGTCACTGAGCAAAGACAAAACAAAACAAAGCAACTCTATACTACTGTGGAAGTTGGTGTGGAAGCGTGGTCTAAGGTTTCATTGGGCATTCTGAAGGGGAAATCTGGGCCTCCTTCTTCCAGCCCTTGATGGTCTCCCCAGCAGTTGTCCTAAGTGGACCATAGCCGAGGTTATGGGGACACAGCCCTTGGGAACATAATTAATTCCCCAGGACAGCTGTGGTGCTCCTGTGGCTTGCTCACGTGTTGCAGGAAATGTGTGTGTTTATAAAGTGGTGAATCAATTCAGCTTCCAGGCAGCGGAAGGAAGATTGAAGATAGGAATTCAAAGTTCTGTAGAATGTATAATCTAGTCAAAACTGAAGGCCTCAGGGCACACCAGACACTGTTTGATGATGGGCTCTGATTGACCTCTCTGAGCACATCCAGGGCTTCTGGACATTTTTTAAATGTGTCACTGAATATCCCTGTGTCCTCATTCCCAGGTGCCCACCCAGCTCAACAGCTCTGCATCTTTTGAATCAGATAGAATTTGTAAGACTTTCAGTGTTAAAAATGTCTTTAAGACTTCTTGTGGCTTTTCTGCTTTTAGTAATAACAAAGCCCATTTCCTGACCTCCCAAAATTCCCCACATATGGGCAGGATAGCACTGCTTGACATCAACTGTGAAATCACAAGATGGCGTTATCTTGTCTCTTGCTATCTCTCCAGTTTCCTTGCTCTCTGGTTGCTGGGCACCCTCCCCTGCTCTCCTCTGAGATGTGCCAAAGGATGTGCTGGGCAGAGGAGTAAATGCTGGCTCTGGTGACCCACTAAGGAAGCCCTTGAGTCTGAGGACAGAGGCAGGGTCTGCACTGGGCACTCCACCATCAGAGGAGGGAGAAGCTTGAAGAGCCTTTCCTAACCCCTCTAAGTCATGATGTGAAGGGACTTGTCCAAGCCCAAAGTCAGCGTCACGCTTCAGCAGTGTCCGGTCACACCCTGTGGCCAACACCCCCTCTGCTCCTCAGGAATTCCCCTACTGAGCTTCTCTCCAACTGTGGTTCCATGTCCTGTGAACACAGGCTGGCCCGAGGATTACATAAATTCTGTGTGTGCTCGTAGGCGATTGCTGAGGTGAACCCTTTTGTTCTGGATAAGGATCAGATCACTACACCCGAGTTGAGACCCATTTTCCTTTTCAAGAAGACACTGATTGTCTGGTCTACATGATGATTTACCGGAAGGGGTGACCACATAAAGTTCCCTGTTGTTCCTAGAGAAATATACAAAGAGGCTATTGATTGGGCTCATGTGACTCATCCTTTTCCCTTAAAATAACACGTTTGCACTCACATTGTGAAATGGGTAACTTTTCTCCCCGTATATCCCATTGGCTGTTTTAAGTATGTTGGCATTGCTGGAATTGTTGATTTCTGAGATAAGTTTCTGGAAATCAGAGTGTATTTCATCAGCCTTGCCTGAGCTGAATTCCTTGAAAAGAAAAAGGATTAGTCAAAAAAATGTTGATCAAGAGTTATATATACTTTTTTCAGCAAATATTGACACACACATGTGCTCTCTCGCTCTCTTTCTCTCTCTCATACACACACACACACACACACACACAACCTGTAGCTAAATGAAATGATTTTGTATATTCTGAGCAAGAACTATACTTGAGTCAAAGACACATCAAACATCTTCTTTATGTTATGAATGCAAAAAGTTAAGTTACTGAGGGTATTTTTTTCCTTCATGTTTATTTTGCAAAGGCAAATACAACTTTGAAACTGGAGCAGTTTTGAAAGGCAAGAAAAAAAGAGGGAAGCATAAAGGGTAAGAAGATGGCCCTTCCAAAAAGTATTTGTATTTAAAAAAAAAAGTATTTGTATTTTGAAGTGTTTCCATGATTTTAATGCGTTTCTCAGATAAAGCACCCATTAAAGTTTGCTTAAATCAACCACTAAAATGCATGTACTAAATGTGCTTTCTCCTTAATCGCCAGATGGATATTAAAAGTAAGACATACCATTTTCCTTTTCTTTTCACTGTCAGGACCGGTCTTGGTGTCCTGGTCTCTGCTAAATTGAAGCACCTGTAATTTCAGTAAAAAAAAATCATGAGAGATAAATTGCAGACAGATGATCATCCCAAACATACACCCACTAACACAAGTCAATCCTTCCTAAAGCTGCAGAACATGCAATGAGTTACCAAGAGGGCTCCGGTGAGTCAGCTGAGTTAATGCAGTAAGTCAAGAGCTGCTTTTAAATAGATTGTTAAAAGTCTAATTTAAGTTGTTAGTCTCTTTATTTTAACACTTTTTGTGGGATGTTTACGATGATGTTGGCCATATACTTAGAAACCCGGATATGGGCAGGATAGCACTGCTTGACATCAACTGTGAAATCACAAGGTGGCGTTATTTTGTTTCTTGCTCTCTCTCCAGTTTCCTTGTTCTCTGGTCTCTGGGCACCCTCCCCTGCTCTCCTCTCAGATGTGCCAAAGGCTGCACTGGGCAGAGGAGTAAATGCTGGCTCTGGTGACCCACTAAGGAAGCCCTTGAGTCTAAGGATGGAGGCAGGGTCTGCACTGGGCACTCCACCATCAGAGAAGAGAGAAGCTTATATTTTCCATGTTTCATTTCTGCGTACTGTTGACATGGAAGGAGAGCCAGGTGTTCAATGGAGAGTGTCATTTGGACAATTGAGGCAAAAGCCACTGTGGCCCCAGTTAGCTGGAAAATCAGGACTGGAGTTATTTTTGCTTGGGAAGTGCTTCAGCTCTCACTGTCTACCCCGCTTGACATCTGCTGACATGTTCTCTGTGCCCACATGCAAGTTCACAGGAAGGATGTGGGCAGCTCTGTTTCCTGAGTTATGCAACAGCCAAAAGCAAGATATTAAAGCCATCTCCAGACCCGGGTCTCAGCTCACAATGAGGAGCATGATAGTTTACCAAAGGCCGCCCTGACCATGGGACAGCCGGGAGCCACTTACCATAAAAAGGGTTTGTAGCCGTTTGTGGAATTACAAACTGAAACCATGAATATTTAAAGAACATTTAATAAAACGAGAGCAAACAACACCTGGCAGTATTTCTATGAAATGGACCCAAATCAGGAAACTTCTTGAATAAAGTCTGTCACATTCATGGTTAAGTCTTTTCGTCATTAACTGTTTTTCACTAGTTGTGAATTGGATTTTGTTTTTAACCACAGGATACCTTGTGAATTACAAGAATAAGGGTGATCTCCTAGGTTCAAACCAACAGAACAGATATTCTGTCTGTCTGACTCAAAACTACTGAATGGCCCCATTTTCACACTTGGTGTACAGAGTACCCACTTGGGTAGAAATTCTGTCACCTGAACTTACATTGGCTGAACAATTTGCTCTTTTCAGTTTTTTAGAGTTTTTTAATTTTTTTTAAAAAAAAGTGTATTTATATAATTACACTTGCACATATATACATGGTTATTTTATTGTATATCTTATTTTATTTATCTTATTTTTATTTGTATTTATTACACATACTGCATTTTGGGGATGCTTACAACAAATCAATATTTTCTTATACAATAATATTATTTTGCTCTTTTTATGCTCTGATGGATTCTTCAAATTTATTCAGAGACTGAACAAAAAAAGAGCCCCAAAATGCACAGGAAACAGAATTCACTTGATGTTTCTTGTGTCTTCAAGAATATCCCCTGAGAGGTGAAGGAAACTCTATGGGTACTACACCTGAGGCAGTGGGGGGAAGCAAATACTGTTTAAAAATGAACATTGATGTAAAAAAAATTAAAAAATTAATATATTTAAAAATGAATATCCTCTGAGAGAGATGCTGACTGCTTTTATTATTTAAAATTTGAGTCATTAACTTCTTGAAATTTTTTAATAATCAAAATAAAGTTATTTTTTGTGTGGAACCAAACTCGACAAGTTAATTATCTCTCCATTTGACTGTGCCAGAGAACACAAATTCTTAACTGGCATTTCTAGGAGCAGTTTTCAAATGGGTTCTCTTTTCCAGATTCCTTTGTATGGTCTAGAAAAAAATTTTAAGTTTCTCTTTTGTTTTGGAGGTGATGGTTGCAAAAATAGAGATTACTTGGGTTTCAGAAGAAAAATAAATATGAAAAGCAAAGAAAGCACTTCATCTGAAGGCAGAGAGAGAATGACTGCCCTTCCCACTCACCTGTGCCATCTGGGAGGCCGTAGTCCCTCTGGTGCCAAAGTATACCATGGCCAAGGCAGTGGAGATGCTCCAGGGAGAAAAGAAGATATTTTTACCCTTGTCAGATTCAGCAAGCTTTTTGCTAAACTCTAAGGCAAA
This sequence comes from Talpa occidentalis, assembly GCF_014898055.3. NCBI lineage: Eukaryota > Metazoa > Chordata > Mammalia > Eulipotyphla > Talpidae > Talpa > Talpa occidentalis. The sequence continues at coordinate 8,253,375 of NW_023601322.1, forward strand.
TTGGTTGATTGATTTTGCTAGAGAGTCCATTGAGGGATCCTAAGGAAAATGAAACAGAGAGCACGTTAATAACTCTTTCCATTTACTTCATGCTTGTAAAAGCATGTATTAGCTTACACAATTATCTGTTTTAAGTCATACTTTATTTAACTGACAAAAAATGTATTATATCCAATATAATTACATATCTGTATATAGTGGTGTGTCCATATGTATAGATATATACCCATCTTTCCATATATGTAAACTCATTGTATGTGTAGATATATTTGTATGAGCTGAATGGACTTCAGGACTCCCTCCAACATTATTATTTTACATAGCAGAAAACTGAAGTTCACAGTCCTCCAGTTTGAGTGCTAAGTCTCACCAGGGAACACAGGATCCCAGTCAGTGAGTTCTCTGCCCAGGATTTCTTCTCAAAAAGCCACAGGCCTGCTGACTTTACACAGTAAATGAGAAATAAATGTACATCTTTTCAACAGTGCACATTTTCTCACTTATCTTCATCCCTGTTTTTATCATTTTAAACCTTATTTTTTCCTACTTAGCTGTATGCTCTTTGTGGTTCCTGGAATTCCTTTATCCCCCTTGGTTCTATTGAAATCCCACCTCTTCAAGTTCCTCTTTTCCTTGAAGCCCTTCCTGACCTTTTGGGTCTACAAAAGCATACATGCTACCAAAGTCTCGTAACATAGCTTGTGTCACTTGCTTGACACATCGCACTGGTACTTGTGTTTTCATGTGTCTCTCTCCAATTCCAGGGTCAGTTCCTTGAGAGAAAAATTGCCTTGTACAGCTTGGCACATCCAACACACCTACCTCAGGACTTTTGACAAAATCGGATATTTATTAAATACTTGTTGATTACTTGCTTAAATGCCATTGTTAGGGCTCTATCACCATTTTTCAATTTGCTTAAACTTAAATCATGTGTAATTTAGAGGACATTCATGGAGAAGTAGAGAAGTCTTCACTTTCACTTACTTGAGACCCTCTGAAATTGATCTTCTTGAACAAAAGAACTCAAACTCAGGTGTTTTGCTTTATTGGTTTTTTGGTTTCTGCTATTAAATTCAACTTCTAAATTTCGTATCTACTTAAGCTGATATTTCAATTTAAGTCTTGGGTTTAAGTCTTGGGTGTCAATCAAAAAAAAAATCTATTGTCATTTTATAGCCAAATAATTTCTCAAACTGGTTAAATGACTTAAACAAAATTCCAAAGCCTGACACCTACACAGGGCCAGTGTTGAGGAAACAAGTTCTGTGCTGGCACTGCCTGGCCCAGGGGAAACCAAGACCATGATGAACTTCAGCAAAGTCAAGAGGTAGCACTGTCAAGTGGCTGAACAAAGGGAGAGGCACAAAGAGTTGACTCAGGGAGAGGCGTGTGCAGGCAGAATTTGGTTTCATCATGATGTGGATTCACAGTGATACTTTTGTAATCCCTCCTGGTCTTGCCTACACATACCCAACTTCCCAGTATCTAAATCGTGCTGCTGTCTAATCCAAAAACTGATGGTAATTCAGACTAATATTATTTGATTGCAGAAAAACGCAGTAACTCTAGTTTTGCAGTAATTCTAGACCCTCATGTAATATGTGAAACTTGCCTGAGTATTCTTTCTCAGCAGATGCAAAGTCCTCTTGCAAACAACCTCTCTATTGACTTTAGAACCATAGTCATTTAAATAATGTTTTCTTTACTGCCCATAATTAAGCTTTGTCTCTTTAGAACTCAGGAGTCTCATTCAAATGGAAAATGCGTGAGTCCATGGCGGAGGCTATTCACCAGGTGGGGTGAAGAAAGTTATATCACAGGGCCTGGAATTTTTATATTTTACTTACAGTTCGTGGTTATTCTAAAGTTAAGTTAATTGTGACAAATTCCTGAAACAACAATCCTCTCTAATGAAGGAACAAATTCCTTGTGGGAAATTAAATCCAGTTATCTCCAGCCTCAATAATTCTCTCATTAAATATCATCATTAATATATTAGGTGTAGCCCAGAACAGGCAAGAAGAACCATTCCTCCCTTTCACATTTTTAAAGAAGTTGGTAGAAGTGCTAAAGCAGTCATAGGTAAAATTTAATCCTACCCTGAAATGAACTTGCTCTAGCTACATCCAAGACCACCTTCATGGCCTAATCTAATCCCACTTACCTTCCAAAGAATGCAGAATTTTGGGAAGAGACTCTATAGTAAATAATTTACCCATAGAGAAATGAACAAAGGTCTTTTCAGAGAAGACTATAATGTCTAGGTCTGAATCACTGTGCCATTTTCAGAATGAATTGCTCATTTGCAGTTTCCAGGCGCTATAAACATATATATGTAAACTGGTATCTCAGTCTATAAATGAGCTTAAGGGAGGAGCTGAAGAGAACTAGAAAGAGAGAAAAGGATGGTCACTCATCAAGTTTCAGAGCTCCAGGTACTCCTAGCACAAAGTCAAAAGGACCTTGAGGGACCGTCCAACCTAGTACAGCTCCAACGTTTTGTTTGTTAAGAAATGACGGCCCAGAGAATTGCTGGATCATATGATCCAGCAATTCCACTCCTAGGTATTTACCCAAAGGACACAGAAACATCAATTCCAAAGAACACCTGCACCCCTATGTTTATAGCAGCACTGTTTACAATAGCTAAGCTTTGGAAACAGCCCAAATGCCCAAAAATAGATGACTGGATCAAGAAGATGTGGTACATATATACCATGGAATATTACTCAGCATTCAAAAAAGATAAACACATGCAATTTGCAGCAACATGGATGGCGCTGGAAGGGATCATGCTCAGCGAAATAAGCCAAAAAGAAAAAGAAAAATACCGGATGGTCTCACTCATAGCAGGAATCTAGAAAACTTAAATAAGGGACCAGGAAAATGAATAACTATAAGAAAGTGAAAATCAAAATCAACAAAAAACTATGAACCAGAGACACTTTTTGGGGGGTGGGGGGTGGGAGGGGAGGGATTGGGGTCAGAATGGGGGGGTTGCAATTGTATGGGGAATATAAAAATAAAATTTATTATTTAAAAAAAAAAAAGAAAAAGAAATGACGGCCCAGAGAGTTTGAATGAGCTGACTGACATTCACAGCAAGCTAAAAGCAGAACCAGCACTGCTATCCCTGTCTGAATTCTGAATACTGTTGTTTTTGTCTTTGTATCTCACTGTCTTTAAGAATCACCTGGTAAAAGAGAGAGGTGGGGTGAAGACGGAGCAAGAACAGAAGAAAACAAATGATGATGAAAAGGAGAAAGTGGGAAAGATTTTCATCCCCTTTTCCACAGAGAATGCCCAAGGCCTCAGACTCCCGTGGAAACCAATGATATTGCTCCATCTTGGGGTTCTGACATCAGGGAATGTCACCTCCTCCCTCCTAGCATGATATATTACCTAAAGCTCTTCTCCAGGGGATGTAATAATTTGGGGTGTTCGTGGTGAGGACTGAGTGTAATGTGAATGATTAGGGGGATAGATTTTTTCCATGGAAAACAAGAAAGCTAATGACTCATGGAAAGGTGAGGAGGCAATGTTGAGTGGGGATCAGGGTAGAGATTTGAATTTGATTTCACCCTTTAATGACTGGGATCAAATTAATATTGTCAAGTCCACTCTTACGAAGATTAGGAGGGTTTTGGCTCAATAATTCAGATAATATTCTGTGCCTCTTTGCCTACACTAATAGCAAGTCAGGGAACAGGACTGGAAGAAACTCCATTCATAGTTTCATGGTTCCTGGTAAAATAATTTCTCTAACTTCTTTGGAAATTAGCCCTCTTTCTAGTAAAACTTTACATCACGTTCAGATCTGCCCATTAAATCCATCCATTATAATTACACAGAACCCTTGAATTCTTGGGAAAGGGTAGAACTATTATTATTTCTGTCTGGCAGTCACCCCAATCATTTGTTATTTAATCAGTCAATGAAACAAAGAAGAAAAACGTAAACAAATGTTAAACAAATAAATATTTACAATACCTTATTTTCTTCTGCGGGAGCAAAATTGGAAAGTGTTTCCTTTAGCAAAAGATTGTGGCTGAGTTAAGTAACTTCTAACTGTAGAAATTTAAAACAGAACTTCTAGCACCTCCCTCTTCTTGGCCACACCCTTTGATTCACATTCTCATCTTGTCATGTTTGTTTTGGCCAGAAGCTCAAATAAAAAGACCAAGAGTACGATGATTAAGATTTCACCTGGATGACTTAACTACCCGCATTTTCCATGTCTGCCCACAGGTAGAGACCTGAATCCTGACAAATTGAATGACACACTTGCCTATCTCCGTGTATCCTCTATTCTGCCAACTGGCAACAATTAGAGAGCTCTACTCCAGCAGATCTTTTATAAGAAGCAGAAATAGAAAGCTTCAAATGGGTGGAATAATAATTGATAATGCCATGGGACATTTGCTGTTCAACTGCTCCTGTTGTTCTTGCCATGTGGCCTGTTACTGTTGAGCCTCAAGTGTGACTCCAGCAAGTGTGGGGCACATTCTCTTCACCCAGGGACAAGGGTTAATGCTCTGCACACAGTCGCAGCCCTTGTCCAGCTCTCTTTCATTTCTCCCTCCATATTTGTTAGAAAGAAAAGCAATTGGTTATAGCTCCACCTCCTACTTCCATACACATGGGCATGGAGGAATGGTGAAGGGCGTAGAGAGAGGGATGGGCATGGAGGAACAGTCCAGAAGGGGTGAAGAGGAAGAAGGGGCCTCTCATTTAGAACATGTTTGGAAGACTTGACTTCATGCAGTCTGCATTTTTCTCTCCATGGAGGCACAAGCATCTCATCAATCGGTTCAGCTTTTAATATTGAATGTTGGTATGGAATCTAGAGCAGAATGTTTCTCTGGATTTCACCAGGGAATATAATTCTGAGCAGGAAATTCCATGACTCCAACTGACCATGCTGTAGATATTATTCCCCAAGGATGCCTCTAGACTATTATTAGCACAAAGCAGCATGTGGAGGCTCTAGATAGAGGCACTGTTCTTCCTGAGTGGACGCCATCACCGTGCAGCCTAAAGATGCTCTGGTAAGTAAGTGAAGCTGACTTGTGTTGTGTTAAATGCATCACCGTAGATTCTGTTGAACACGCCAAGAAATGGTTTCATCTTCTTTAGAGTAACAGACTAAGTTTGACTTATGTTCCCCTAACGCTTCTCCAGATTCCTTTCCCACTTACCTCTCAATTAAGATCCTATATCTAAGCATCCTGTCTACATAGGTAAAACCATGGGTGTGCTTTATTTTGATGCCAGTTTTGTGGGGAGGGGAATGAAAATAGCAACTGGTCATACTCTCTGGGTAACAACATATTGATAGCACAAATTTGTTGATCTGTTGTTATATATTTCATATATTTCATATGGAGGGATTGAGGGGTAGCTGCTGAAGGAACAGGGAGCAGGGTTGGGAGGAAGAGCCTTGCTCTAGTCCATGCATACTGTTTGATGTTCAGACCACATATATGAGATATTAAATATATGTGATATTAAAGAAGTCTTGAAACTGACAGATGAATTCCAGGTGTATCAATATTGAGTAGGAATTCAGAAAAGAAAGTCGATAGGGCCAGGCAGAGATAAGTGAGTGGGTGTGGTGTTATCAGTTAGGGAATGAAAACAGAATACACTTATGGGGACACTTAAGCAACAAAATTTTATTGTCACAGCTCTGGAGGCTGAAAGTCTGGCAGAAGTGCCCACTGGGCTCTATTTTTCATGAAGACTCATCTTGGTTCGCTCATGGCTGCCCATCCTCTGTGTCCTCACATGGTAGGGGGAGGAAGTCCTGGTCCTCCACTTATATGGGCACTGGCTACACCACCTTCATGGCCTAATCTAATCCTACTTACCTTCCAAAGACCTCATTTCTTAAATTTGGGGGGATGGGGACCAGGGAAGTCACCAATATTCCCACAACTGAAGCAAGATGCAAGTTTGCAGATGAAAAAGCATTCTGTTCATCAGTGGCAAAGATCAACTTTGGTGCCACAAGATAATAACAGCATCCTCTTGAAGTGCTGAAGAGTGCTTTGAACCTAGAATTCTGCATTTATAGTCTTTCTCAATAATAAGAGCAAAATATGGGTATTTTAAGCCTCACAATGATTTAGAAAATTAATACTTATCACCTTGCTCAATGAAACATTATTAAAGTACGTAGAAAAAGGAATCTAAAAGTAAGTAGGATAATGCAAGAAGCAAGAACCCATAATTTTCAAGTGTCTGATTAGAGGAAATAAACCATAATTCAAGGTTTAAAATATTAACTATATAATTTTCTGGAATTCTATGTTTAACCAGCTAAGAAACAAAACCAGCCGTTTTGTTACTGACACAGACAATAATTAAAATGACTAGTATTTAATAAATACTCTGTAAGCTAAGTATTCTTTTGTTTGTCATGCATGAATTCATTTAACCATTATAGCAACCTTGTGAGAAAAGCATTATTTCATCCATTTACAATGAAAGAAAACTGAAGCATGAGGACACCCCACTCCTGGCCTGCAGTTACATGACTGGTAAGTGTAAAGACAAGGATTTGGATTCAGAAGGCCGAGCTCTCATGGCCCCTCACCGGCCACCACACTCTTAGGGACCCATCCCTGCGTTCCACCCCAGGAAGGGCTGTGGGGCCTAGAAGATATCCCCAGGATCCAGTCAACTTCTGCAGGCAGACTCTGCAGTCAACTGAGGCTCTCTAAGCATCAACTCTGCCTTGTTCTCAGGATTTAAATTACGTTCCACCTCTGATTCCATCAAAAGCAGCAAGTGCTTTCAGGTGTTTAAAAGGGGCCACTTGTGTTTCCCTCCTCCTTGCACACAGCATCTCCACACCTCTGAACTCTCAGCTCAGTGACTGTCAGTGATTCTATGTCTGGGTGACTGCTACCCTTGAGGTGTACACACGGGAGACTCCAAGTGACTCTGACCCAGATTATTCTGACTTGCTGTGCATTGCACAGCTGTGAGAAGGCAGCTCTAAACAGTTTTTCACAAACCACACCTCTCCTCTAATGTTCAGGCTTTTGGCAATAAAGTCAGTTATTCTCTCCATGCCTTTATTCTGATTCCTTGCGGGGGCAGGTGTCTAAACACAAGTCACCCACAATGCCTGATTCCTGGGATAACCAAGTGATGGCAAGTCTCATGCTTTTTTTTTTTTTTTTTTTTGAGATTTTATTTTTATGTAGCGAACTGGGGTGTAAGCCAGAGGTGTGGGGGGGAAGGTGAAAGGATTCACAGAGACAGAGTGGGGAACAAAACAGGCAGATAGACTGAAGTACACTGCTGAGGGGAGCAGCAGGTGAGACAGGAGAGGTCTGCTGTGCCCTGTGGGTCAGCTCCCTGGCCGGGGATTGAACTTGGGCCATGGTGGTAATAGCGCTGAGATTTAACCACTAGGCCATGAGGGAGGCCCAGGTCTTATACTCTTAAAACCTAAAGAGATGTCAATAAACAACTGGTTGTGAGGAAACATGTTTATTTTTTATATCTTTTTTACTTAAGATGCAATTTTGACTCAAGATGCAACACATCTTCATGACACAAAGTGCTAGAAAGGCACATAACAAATATTAGCCTGTTGTTCAATTCTTTCTTCTAGGCTCTTATTATAGAAGGGCGTCTAAGCGCACTACACAAACTTCATTATCAGAGTAAGTACATGCATTTCCTTACACAGAAAAATAACTGCTCACCTGTTTCTGTAATTGTGCCAGTTACATTAAGTAGACAGTGAGCAACAATACAAAACCATTATATAAAATAATAAATAATACAGTAAAGGCTAACACTATAAAATAAGCTAATAATAAGGACTAACTAAATAATACTCCCATTTAGGGGGTCAAATGATTAAAAGGGTTCTAATGTTACAATTGACAGCTGTCTAGTGATTCCTGTACTTGTAGTTAGTATCTAGTAGAAGCTGCTCAGAGAAACAGAAATACATAATAATAAAAAAGAAACTCCAAATTTTTGACATTGTTAGCAATTCTGAGGCTTATAACATCCTATGCAAACAGAGAGACTTTCCATTTTAGGGTGAAGCAAATCTTCCAAAAAACAGGATGCTCATGGTTACTTTGTCCATGATGAAGAAGAGAAAAGGGTGATCCGCCACGAACTGTGGGCCTCCGTGTCCTGTTCTCCCAGTCATCACGGCTCCGGTGCCAGCAGCTGCCTCAGTGCCCTCCTCATTCACATCCACGGTGGCTTGATGGAAGACTTGGGACAGAAAGAGGTCATTACTTTCTGACATTCCTGAGAAGTTAGCCTCGCCCCTGCTGAAGGCATTCTCCATGCCCATGCTGCTCAGAATGGGTTTGAGTTCATAATGCTCTTCCAATTTGAACTGGGGTATGAACACTTCAACATCATCTTCAGCCAGCGTGTCATTGCTGATCCACTTGTTGAGCTTCTCATAAGTTATTTCTTTTTCCAGCTACAAATCCCCAAAATAAAATTAAATTAATGAGCGCTTGGAAAAGAAAGAAAACAACTTTTAGAGCTAATGTTAAAAATCCCTGACTTTAACTTTATTGTGGGTGATAGAACATTTAATAGATGGTGAAAATTTTGCAAAATGGTAGCACGTATGGCACAGTACAAGGTTTTGAATGAAAGTCTGACACATGGCCACGTTTACTATCAAGAAATTCACATGTTTCTGAGAGGAACTGAGCACCACTTCCTAAAGTATAGACTTATTTATCATAACAGTAAGATTATCTAGAGTTAAAGCAATTACAGTTGGAATGCCTTACCAACTCCAAGCCAGTGGACGATTCACCAACTTCATCTGGAAGCAGCAGGAACATGCTGACACCTCCAGCATAGGGGAGTTCTAGGATCTGAGTCTTTAGGTCTTCTATGTATCCAATGTTCAGCTTTTGCTGCAAATGCATCATCTGCACGGGTGTGCGCTGAGTCTAAAATTATGAAAAAGTAATACATGAAAGTACATATATGCCAAGTTGTCAAGAGGTTTACAATTACATGGAATGGGTTGTGCTTTAGAGTTGAAGAAATAGAGTTTTTAAAAATCCATGAAGTAAATTATTTGTGTATCCTTACAATGGCTGTGATCTTCTTAGATGGTACCAGTTCAAGATCAATTACTATTATTAATAAGATAGAGAATAATCATAGTAATAATGGTACTAAAATATTTGTTCAGTACCTACTAAGGGCAAAGAAACCTGCAAAACATCAACAAATCCTTCCATCTTTTTGAGTTGGATATTATTATTATCTCATCTTCATTGATCAATAAATGGAATGCATTCAACATGAGTAGCATCATTTAATGGAGATTCCACATTTGAATGCAGAATTGTGTAATTATAAAACCCATGCTCTTCATCACCACTCACATTTTCTCTCAGAAAATTAATGAGTCACATTCTGTAGCTTGAAAGAATCAATCAATTGTCCAATGTGCATGAATTATATAAGAACATTAACCAGTGGGCCCTAATTTTTCTTTTTCTGTTTTGTCTAGAGTCCTAAAATGTATGTTAGGAAAATTCATCTTGCTGTCCCATACCGAGTTCACACGGAAAGGATAAAGCCCATTTAATTTCTTCTGAAACGGAGTTTTCCACTTTCCTTTGAAGTAGACAGTATTCACCAGGACCATCTTGGTATCCACATCAACAGAACCTTCAGGTAACAAGTTTGGAATTTTACCTGCAGATGACATGATACATGTTTAGATTTTGTGGTTAAGGGGAATATAAAAATAAAATCTATTATTTAAAAAAAATTGCAAAGTTATTATGATTTCTTGAGTCTTTTGAGTTGCCATTAAACTCAGCATCCACATTTGTCAAGCTCTACAGAGATGTTGATCTTGAAGCTCAAACTTTTCCCTAGATTCAATAAAAGCATGAGGAAAAACTCAGACTATATTTCTCAGGTGGTTTATAAAATTCAAGATAAATGAAGAAAGAATATAGTTAAATGTTAAAATTACTATCAAACTTGGAAAGGAGATTTTTCACTTTCTTTTATATTGTTTTCACAAAGCTTTTTTATTCAGAAGGGAGTAAAAAAGTCTTTTAGGAAGATAACAGTATTGGGGAGAAACTGTTCCAACCCTATCCTAAGAGGTGAGAGGAGTTGTCCTGGAGGGGGCTGAGAACACTGGCAGAGACCTTCAAAATCAATTGTCAATCAATGTGATAAGTTCTATAATTAAGCTAAGTAGAGCAAAGTACTATGACAATACAAATAGAGTTAATAAATGAGCCAGAGATGGCCCCAGAAATGATAACATCCAAGTGTGATGGCTTTTTGAAAAGCTGATTTAAGAAATGCCCAATTATAGTGAACACCCTCTGCAACATTTCAACCTCTACATTCTTTTATTTAATCCTCTCAACTACTCTATTAGGTGACAATTATTAGAATTATTAACACAAAAGGATACCATTGTGAAAGAAGCTAGAGGTCTTCCCAAGGTCACAATGCTGGTAAGCTTGATTCCCAAGCTCACATGCTGGCAAGCAGCAGTCTCACCAGTTCCGTATCTCCACTCATTATATCCTCCATGCAACTAAAAGTCTTGCTTACGATTGAAATCTACTAATGTTTCATTTAACTATATGATACATGTGACAAAAATTTGATCATAACCAATAAAACTAAAAATTCTCTCAAATTACTCTAAAATGTGGTAAAATGATTAGCCTCCGTGACTATTTGGCATTCTGGCGATACAACTGATGGACAGCCACTCAACAAATGCTTAAGGAGAAAGATGATTCACGGTACTTTCAAAAAGCAAAGCTGTCATGTGTCTCCTTAATTTTGCACTTTGTTTTTACTTTCACTTTTTATAATCCTTATTTTCCCTATTTTCCTTGTACTAGGGATTTGTCAGCATTTCAGTACAGTAACTTAAAAAAAAAAAAAAATCCATACTGGAAGTGAAACGCTAAAACATTTCAGCTATTTTTAGAGAAACTATTTCTTTTTTTAGCTCTATAGAATTTTCCCATTTGGTGGTAAAACAAAACACCAAACTATTGTTTCAACTATTATTTGAAACAATATTATAAACATAAGACTATCCATTGGTTTTGTATTAAGTCCGGAAACTCTTTAAACACCAAATGAAGAATTTCAGAGTTAGTTGAAGGATCTGAAGAAGGAAACCAGTTTCACCACTAACTGGTAGTGGATCCTGGTAGAGACAGTTACCCCCGGGGCACAGATTTGTGGTGGTCCACAGCCAGAGAACGGTGAGTTGGGATAATGCTTTCCAGGACCTTTCCAATCCTAACAACTCCTAAACCTGTGAAATACCTAAATAGTTCTGTATTTGTTTTTCCTCTTAGAAATCAACCCATTTATCTACCAGGAAAAGTAGAAGTTTAAGGGTGGCTTTAAAAAACAGATGAGCTTTCTAAATAGAAAGAACAGAAAGTATTCCCTTAGTTTTTTACCTTTGGTTTGAGTTTTGACCCAGACATTAATCTTTCTTCTGGCTTCTTCTGCACATTCTAAGAAGTTGACAGCCTGGGGTTCTGTAGAGTAATATTTCTTAGAGAGTTGCATGTATTCCTTTAACATAAAACAAAACAAAAGCCAAAGGTTACATAGAATATCTATTGAACAAGTTTTGGTGCAATTGTAAATTGCAAAGTTCCTATCCAGATTAGGGGACCTGATATGGGGGTACAGGTGGAGGCTGGCTCTTGGGGGAGGGCAGGGACTGCAAGGAGAGATGATGCCATTAGAAACCTTCTGTGACTCCCTTGCCCCACTCTCTGGCTCCAACTCTATTTGTTGCAAACATTCTTTGTTTATAGACATGAAATAAGAGTGGAGTCTACTTGGGAGAGAACGGCTCCAGAAATCAGTCGTGTTCTCCTGATCTCGGGTTCTGCAAGTGGGACTTTCATGGCAGGGAGAGGAAGCAGGACAGAAGGACCCCGCCCCCCATACCCTCAATGGCCTCGGGGTGCATGTGGCAAACTCTCTGAATAAGCCCTTGAGAACAGCCCTGAAAGTGAGCTCCTCACAGATTTGGGGCCCTGCCATCTCAATTACAGGGTTCACTTACTTCCTTGAAGCCCGCAGACTTATCTCCAAACAGCTTATTGGTGCTTTCCAATAAATACTCCCCTGTGGATGAGTTGATTGCTGAGCTGAGCGACCTGAAGGATGAATGAATTCTCTCTCCAGCTTGTGCCTTAAAGATAGAAGGGAGATGATCTTTAGATCAGCCAATACCAAGAAACAAGGTGTTTCTTAAACAGTGCTTTGACTTTTCATTGCAATAATAGAACGTTGTACTCATGTGTACTCTTCTCCTGGCATTTTAGGAGACACAATTTAGAAACTGTCTTGTTAGCTTTAATGTACAACGTCCTTATTAAAAATAATACTATAAGGCCTCCCCTGGTGGCGCAGGTGGTTGAGCACTGGGCTGTGAAGCTGCCCGCAGCCTCTGTAGCACCAGTTCGATCCTGGCCAGCCGGCGAGGGTCCCACATGGCGCGGCAGAGCTCTCCTGTCTTGCCCGCTGCTCCCCCAGCAGTGTGTTTCATCAGTCTGCCTGTTCTGCTCCCCACTCTGTCTCTGGTGAATCCTCTCACCCTCCCATGCATCGGGTCTGTACCCCGGTTCTTGTATAAATAATAAATAAACCTCTAAAAAATAGTAATAATAATAATAATACAGAAGTATTACCTCATCTGGGGTTTTGCTTTTCCCTCCTAAATTGAAGTGGGGCACATATTAAACTTTCATGGAATTCTAAACTCAGATTCCAAGAAGAAAATCTCAGTTTTTCATCTGTGAAAAGTAATCATGTATGTGGACCTGGTAGCCCCTAAGCGTGACCACAGAAGGCGTGTAAGACAATTAGTCTTGCTGGGAGTTGCCGACAGTGGGGCAAGATTAACGTATTTGTTTTTCTGTAAGCACAGTTTTGTTTGGTAAGTGCAGTCCAAGGATAAAAAGAATGAAGCCAGAGTGTGCATTGTAGAATATTCCCCCTATATTATTAATTATGGCCCCTTATGCAATTACAAAAAGATGACTTCTTTCAAATTTTGCCCTGTCTCTGGATTGGACTTCTATCATGCAGTATTCAACATCTTAGAAGACAGCAGCGTTCTTTTCAGTTTCCCAAACTTCAACACTGCTAAAGAATTTTAATTTTTTAAAATGCTGCCTCAGAAATGTTCTTTAAAAATTTGAAATCACTTCTAGAAGTTCCATCTTGTCATTAAGGCAGATGATGTGTGGAAACCCACGGCTTTGGAAAACCACAAAAGTGAAGGGGAATTCAGTCCTCAACCTACTTCGAGAGATGCAGGGCTGGGTAACAACAGTGACCATGTGAAGCAGAGAACAGGGCCCTGCAGGTGGGCTCTTAAAAATCCCAGGAGACTTGGTCAATCTCCACATTGAATTGTTCTCTCCCTATGGCGGTGGACTCTAAGTTCTTTGGTGCCATAGCGCACACTCTATCATGCAAACAACAATGGAAACTAACATTAACTCAATAAAAAATATTTCAAAAACAGAATGGTGCTCTCCAACTCCTTTAGACATGGCCCCTGGGGGAGGAGCAGACAGGACATCACTATTCCCAAAAAGAGCATTATGGGAGATATCTCCCCATAACCTAACTCAAGAAGATGGTTGACAGTAGGTGTACATCCAGGACAGTTGCTATTATTTAGCTGGGTAACTGGTGTTTAAGGAAATAGAGTATTGATAAAAGATATTACCACCTGAGATGGATGCATGGATGGATGCAGAGTTGGGAGTGATGCTTGAGGGTTAGTCACCTTCCATGAAGTCGTCAAGCCTGATTTTTCTCATTCCTCAAGTATTTGTCTCTCCTGAGCCTCTCCCCTCTGAAAATGCATCCATCTGCATATATTCTAGGAGTCTCTACCATGGTTTTTAAGTAAATAAATAACACACACCCAACCAATGGCAGAGTGATGCTGCTAGGATTTGGAAACAATCTTGGCCCAAAAGTCTGAAGTCTGGCTGCTCTCTGGCTGTGCCCTTCCTTATCCATGTGGCTATGAGATGTTTACTTCAGGCCTCTGAGCCTTAGTTTTCTTTCTGTGAGTGAGGGAAGTTCCCTGCCTGACATTGTGATTTTTTTTTAAAAGATTTATTTATTTATACAAGCACTAGGCACATTCAGAAGCGAGGGAGGGTGAGAGAATTCACCAGAGCCAGAGCAGGGAGCAGAACAGGCAGACTGATGAAATACACTGCTGAGGGGAGCAGCAGGCAGCAGGAGAGGTCTGCACTCCATGTGGGACCCTCACCGGGGATCGAACCAGCGCTGCAGAGGCTGCAGGCAGCCTTGCAGCCCAGCACTCAACCACTGGGCCACCAGGGGAGGCCCCTGACATTGTGATTTTAAAGCAAGAAGATTCCCTGTCTGACATTGTGATTATAAGGCAAGAAGATTCCAGAAATAAAATACAATGATAAAAATATGAAAAATGAGTCAGTACCTTCAAAATGGCATCAGGATAAGTGCCCTTCTGGATCTGCTGTGTGAATTCACAACCGGTAAAGTTCCAAGGGGTCCCTGGGGTCACTTCATAGGCTCCAACTTTGTTAAACAGAAGCACCTACAATTGGAATTAGAGGAAAGGGTTGCATTATCAGGCTAAGTTATTTTACATGTAAACCAATGGCTATCAGGCACCTCTGAGTGGTCCTATGTCTGTTTGGTACTTGAAATTAGAAAGTCACTATAATTCAATTTGATTCACAAAATACATGAAATGCGGTATGGTAGCACATAAAATAGAAATAGGAAGCCACTGCTATATTCTCAAGCTTTATCATAGTGGACATGTACAAACATGCAGTTAGAAAGCTCATAGAAAGGTCCCTGGCAAAGGCTCTAAGAAGTATTAGCACTTTTAACAACTGCTGCTGCTAAATGTTTTACCTACAATCTTTAGTTTCCAAAACAACCCTGTGAGTGATGCGTTTTCATTCTCATTTTGCACGTGAGAAAGTGAGACGCGGCTTAAACACCTTTGCTCATGCAGCACAAATCGGATACAAATAGATCTGTTCCGAAGTCCATTTTTTTACAGCCAAAGAGTCTCTCTTCTTTCCTTTTAGTAGTAAATTAACCAGAGTTGCCTTTGAATTTTAAAATCTGGATGTGCCACAGAATCATAAGAAAACCATCCAAATCTTGGCATAAATCCCACGTGATAAAGCACGTTCCAGACACAGAGAGGCTACATCATGTCCAGAGGGACGAATACATTCATTTTCCTCTCTTATCAAATCCAGATTTCTACTTTAAAAGAGCAATTCATTTGTCATTTTTCTCAAAATACATTGCTCCAGATTCCTTTCCATTTTAAAAATCAAGACTCTGGCGGTTCCTGGAGATTTCTATGCAGTTCGATGGTTCTATTTTCCTAAGAAAATAAAAGGGAAGCTGTGTCACAAAATGCTGCTGGTGTCAGGGGGTTACACAATTGCATTTTGGTGTTAAGTCTCCACCCCTGAACCACCATGAGCACAGCAGCAACGCGTTCCTCGGGTCCCTCCTGTGTGAGCGGGGCCAGGGTGCTCTCGGAACGACATCAAGCGAGGCCCATCTGAAATGGGTCACCACGTACCTGGGAAGGATCTCTATCGACACACTCAGATACAATTCTCACAGAAACCCGAGAGTTGCCTGTGGCATTTTGGTGTGACTGAAAGCCCAGCTCGTGCGTGCGAAACCAGAGCCTGTGCCGGGAGCACTCGTGTCCAAGGCTCGTGTTAAAGAATGTGAACGAGTTTTCATTTCATGATGGCTGCCTCTGGGGCACTGGGCTAGGAAATAACAGACCCACGTGAATTTTTAACTCGCTAAATCATTCCCACAGGACTCTTCCCGGGCAAAGCCAAAGTAGTTCAAGGTATTTTCAAGGCCCCGGGCTCATCCGAAGGGTCCCCGACTGGGCTTGTGTCTGTTCTCCAAGGAAGGGGGGAGCAGCGTTGGCATCGAGACACCTCATGTGCCCCGCTCCAGGATGTGGCACGCCAGCGAGCATGCCAGGTCCCCCTCGGGTAACAGGCCCTCGCTAAGGTGGCTGAGGCCCTCTGAAGACTCGTGGCTCCCAGACACCTACAAGAGTGGTGTGACCACAGCTCTGAGATGATTTTCTTTTTTCTTTCCATGACACTCTCTTAAAACCCTTAGGAGGAAATCTTGACATGAATGGGGATCCTAAAACAGGGCACAGCAAAAGGAAACCGCTTGAGCCAGGAGTGAGGAAACCTCAGGAGACCCAGGAGAGGCACTCCATTTTGGTGCCCGTCCTTCTGTCTGCAAATGGAAGAGTTGCCTTCAAACCAGAAGAGAATGGCATGCAAGAGACTTTGAACTGCACACACATTGTATGATTCAAGTGTAGGATGTTGTCCCTGTTCACTATTTCCACCTTGCAGTTAAGAAACCCCAATTCTCCTTTCTGCGATCTACGGTTGAGGTTTTCATGGATTGGCTGTTTTGGAGCTTTGAATCTCAGGAATTTGTGTTGTGATGACATAAAATGATGCTCACCTTGTAATAGACGAGGGACCCCAGACCACAGCTATTGTGCAGCTTAGATCAGGAATCCTTCAGTCCAAATGTGGAGTTTATCAGAACTTACTGTCTACATGGCCAATCAGGAAAAGGGGGCA
This sequence comes from Talpa occidentalis, assembly GCF_014898055.3. Classification (NCBI taxonomy): domain Eukaryota; kingdom Metazoa; phylum Chordata; class Mammalia; order Eulipotyphla; family Talpidae; genus Talpa; species Talpa occidentalis. The sequence continues at coordinate 8,270,090 of NW_023601322.1, forward strand.
GTGGTGTGGGGAAGGATAAATTTGGACTTTATGCCATGTGTTTGCATGCTGATTCTCAACAAGGCACGTGTGAAAGTCACATCATGCTATTGTGCAATGTTACTGCAACACAAAAACAGAAACTCACTCTGGCCATCTGGTCTGCGGTGTTACCCCGAGCTCCCAGGTAGACCATGGCCATGGTGGAGGAGATGCTCCATGGGGAAAAGAAGATATTCTGGGAGGCGCTTGTATTTGCCAGATGCTTGAAGAAATTGAGAGCAAAGATTGTGTTGGCCACGTAAAGTTCTTCCATCGTTTCAACCTAGAAGAACAGGAAGGTAAGGAAAAAAATGGCTCTGAGAGATGACTCCGGATTTCAGGTGATGTCAGCAGACCGCAACAGATTGTGCCCAGCACAGCGCAGGTGCTCTGTCCCTGTTCTTCCTCTGTTCACGCGGCAGAGAGCAGGGTAGCATTGTGGCCACATGACCTACGTAGCCGGCAAGGGCCCAAGCTTGGTGAGGGAGCTGTGCCATCACCAGCTCGATATTCTTAGTGATTTTAAACAAGGGGCCCTGCATTTTCCTTTTGCCCTGGATCCTAAATATTATATAGCCAGTCCTGAGATACAGAGAACATTTACATGATAAGTAGTGACACTTGCTAGCACTCCGCATAATGATAATAATGACAGCAATCAGCAATCTTAACATTTACTGAATTCTTACTGTACAACAGATGCTGTTCTATATATTTTACCTATACTAACCATTAAATTCCTACCCGAGCCCTATGAGGTAGGCATTGCTATCCCTATTTTACAGATGGCCCCACATATAAGATAAGAACAGTGACTGTGGCACTCAGCCATAGGAGGTAGGACAGGAAATGAAACAAGGTGGGTGGATTCCAGGGTCATGCTCTCAACCTGTTCTTCATCCAAACACACCACACGCATATATGTGCAAATACGCATACTCCCAAATATGCACAGATGGTTGATCCGCTTTCAAATTTCCTGGACTTATCTAAGGGTGGTATTTTTTGTCTACCCCCACCTCTTGTAACCGCATCTTACATACACACATTCCACAACTTCACTAGAAAGTTGCTTCATATCCTGAGGAGTTATCACTGGGACTGCTGGGGTGACATCTTTTACTCTTGCCCCACCCACCCTAGCAGGGAGTCACTGCCAGGCAACACTGCAGGTACATGGGCATGAGAAACAAACATGCTATCAGTCATCTGAAGGCAGGTGGCAGACACACCTTCCATGACCAAAGGCTCCACATGCAGCCCCTGGTTGGACACACCCAAGGCATGTGTGGGTGCCTGCGGGAGCTACCCAGGAAGCACCCCTACCCTGTGTTATGCTTTCATAGTGACTTTAAACACATCCTATAATTATCAAAATATATAAATAGACCAAACGACGCTGGCGCTCATTATCCTACAGGAAGCTTCTTGTGACCGTAGCTTCCCAGAGTTGGGGAGGGAGGAGCCAGGAGGGATCCAAGATGCTAACTGACGTTCAACTGTGCTCTTGGCTCACTCGCAGAGCTGCCCAATAAGGGCCAGTGATCATTTCTCTCCCTGATCCTGCGACTTCTGCTGCGATCACTTGATTCTTGAGTTCTTCTTTTCAAGAAAGCGATTATAATGTGCCTTCAAAGCTCTTATTTGAAATGCCACCCAGCTGCATTTTATTAAGATAAAAATAGTAAATTAAGCAAAACTTGTCCCTGAAATTCTCCCAGCAATTTTTGCTTCCCCGTTTAATCTTCATGGGCTCTGCAGGTTTTGTAGGTTACGCCCTTACGTGCAGAGAGGTGGAGTAGCTTGGACAAGCTCACGCTGTTTATATGCCACGGAGCAGGATTCAAGCAGGTGTACTTCAAAAACTCACTCTCTCCAGCACCCCTCACTGCCTCACGGGCTGGTGTCTAACCTCAGTATTATGTGGAAGAGCTTAAGCAAGTCACTAGTTTAGGAAGTGCTAGAAAAAAGGAACGCAAAGAGGAAGCTCATCAGTCTTTAATGCTCCTGAGAGGCTTATTAAGTAAAAAAATAAATCACTATTTTTCTTCTTGCCTTATCACTAAGACTAGATCAATTCAAGAATTTGTTTGTTCATCCTCCCACCAATTTAAAACTAACCTTACAATTACATATATATAATTATATTTTATTGAACAGGTATTTTTTTTTTTTTTGGTAAATTATCTCAAAAACTTTTTGGAAATAACAAAAATGAACAACTTAAAATATTTCTCTATTCCCTTCTGAATAGAGATCAGGGTCAGAAAAAGTAAATGCAGGCTTTTCCTTCACTGACTCCTTTATAATAATCTGCATAATCTTCCCTTTGACACTAAGAAAATTTAAGTATCAAGACAAAATAGCAGGGAGGACTTTGAATGCCAAGTTAGGGTATCAGATTTATAAGGAAATAAAACAGTAAATAAGAACAAGACTCAATGGTCCCAGATGTATTTACCTCTTAAAAATAGTCTAACTTTTATTCTTAATATAATTAGCTGCATTTAACAGAAGAATGAATGTCTGAAGTCTGTGTTGCAGTTACTGACCTCGTTCAGCCGTCTAATTTTGTTTAGTCTGTGTCATTACATGTCTAGTAAAGTCTAGTAATTCCTGTTATACCATTGAAACTATGGAAATGGAGACTGCACAGCCAAGACTGAATCCCTTCTGACTCCAAGCCTGGCACGTTTCCTACACACCTCTCACAGGTTTGAGAAGGTTCTAGAAATCTGTGCAGGCATACCTAGCCAGTGTTTCCTGATTCCAGGACAAGTCCACGTCTTACATTTGGATGCAATCTGCCTACAAATGTGCAAAACTGAAATCACGGAGTGACATCAAGTGTCAGAATCTCCCAGAACAGGTAACACCTGTTGTGAGTTTCTTAATACACTATAAGTTATACAACTTCAGTAACTTCCAAAATGTATGCTCCTAATTAATGGTTGCTGTTCCCATTGGGAAGAACGGGTGGAAAACTATCATGGGGCTCCGTGATGCCCGTGTTATTCCTGTAACACAGGTTGACAAATGTGCCACTGAAACTTGGCACAGCTGGCAAAGAGCACAGGCATAGAAACACAGTCCCTCTTCTTGCTTACTGGTGTTATATCTGACTCTGCTGTGGCATTTAGAACAATTTTCTGTGTGTGACTCACAATGCAAATTATTTTGATATTAACCCCTTTAAATTAATGAAAATAAAGACAAAACAATAGCTCCAAAGAAATTTGCCACCCAGAATAACCACATTCCCCCCAACACAAAATTAAAGGCAACTTCTGTTATTTTATGACTTTCATAACTAATAATTGGCTGTCTGTAGGTGATTAAATTATAGATTAGAGTTTTCAGTCACTTCAACAGCCAGTTTAGCTGATTCTTTCACTAAACAGACAAATCATTGAATTAAATTTAGTAAATATATTCTGATATGGAAATGATCCAAGCCAGAATACTGTTTAATTTCTGCCATTTCTCATTGCTTTAAATGAACACTGAGTTCATCTTTTATATTTTAATTACATTATATACCATTCTTAGATTACTTTCAATTGTTTAAATTAGTACATTTCAATTGATCTCGCAATTTCCATCAAAGTCAGTGTCAAAACACTAGCTAGCAAAGAATATACATATGTTAGCCTTGAAATCACAAATTGAATATACATTTTGATTTTGTTAATGATATGTAGATATTTTCCAACTACTGAGATTCAAGAGTGAGCCTTGCTATGCATTTCATTAAAATTTTGAACTAAAATCTTTTCAGGCAAACCAACAAATGTACAAAGAAAACAGCTCTAGATTTTTACTTATCCTCTAAGACTGTCCCACATTTAAATTTTCTAAATAGTAATAATACTGGTACAAAAGACGACAAAGAAATGAAACCATATTTCATAGAGATGGCCATGGGAATGGCTGAAATACCTTATTTTTCTCTGAGGTGTTAGATGACAGGCAGAATCCTCCAGGAGTTACTGGAGTAGAGACATGGTGAGGACTGGTTATAAAGCTCTGACCCACCCACAAAGCTTTTTTTTTTTTTCCTCTCTCTCTCTCTCTCTCTCTCTCTCTCTCTCTTTCTAATCTGTGATTGGAGTGATTCAACATTTCACCAGAAAGACATCATAAAGATGTGTTTGCCTGCTTAGGCACCATTTAGGAAATTGGTTAGGAGGATGACATCACTCAGAAACCAAAGAATTTAGCAATATCTATACATGCCTGTTAAAATCAGCTCAAGTCTGCCAGCCCCAGTTTTAAGTCACCCTCTTCTACACCTGTGCTTAAAGATATTTACCAAATTTTAGAATATTCCTCCTACCTTGCACAGTCATGGCCCGTGGGCTTGTTACAATGAAGAGACAATGGAATAGTTTCTCTCTTGAGCAAGGCAGCCCCCAAGAAACTCCTTAGGCATGGAAAAGAAGAGCAAAACATCCTTTTTTATTCTGTATTTCTATTTTTCTATATTTCTTCATTATATTTTCTATATGTGTATTTTTTTAATTTTAAAGTTGTCTGACATTTTCTTGTTATGATTTCTTAAATAATTCCAGGTTCCACCCTAATCCCCTGGAACAAGCCACACCCAAAGAGGTTTTTGTTTGGCCTTCATTAGAAATACATCTAATCCTTTACTAAGCAGTAAAAATTCACTTTTAGTTGATTTTTAGTAAAAGTTGAGTATTTTTAGTTGATTTATAACTGGGTAAAAATCATAGGTGCTGATTGGATATTATGATTTCAAACCTTGATTTAAAATTACTATATATTTAGACACAGCCAAAGAAATTTGGGGGGGTAAAAATAGATAAAAGAAACTTAAGTCTGAAAGTGCCCCATCATTAGCATTCACTGAAAAGTGTAACACATTTTGAAGACGGTTTCTCTTTCCTGTGTTTTAGGAAGTGCAACAAAGGGACAGAGAGGAAGCTGGTGTCACAAGCTCTGCCAACTCTCTGGGGTGTCAATGAAGAAAGTCCACCTGAGCTCATTTCAGCTTGACTGGGGTCCACAGAACCATATTATGCTCTCCACAACCTTGCTAATAGGATCTCCAGGGTTACTTAACCCACAACCCTCATTACTACTAGAAGGGCAAGAGTATAGGTATAGTCTTCAGAATCTGTGTCTAACAGCAAGACAAATTACCAGATTTTTTTTTTTTAATTGCTGGATGATGTCAGGTCACTTAAAGAAAAAGACCTCAATCATTCACAATAACCAAGAGCAGGAAACAACCTAAATGTCCATCAACAGATGAGTGGATAAAGGTGTGGTATATAAACATAATGGAATACTACTCAGCTATGAAAACAAGCCAACAAACATGAAATCTTGCCATTTGCAACAACATGGATGGACCTAGAAGATATGCTTGGTGAAATAAGTCAGATGGAGTAAGAAAAATCATATATGATTTCAGTACTATGGGGAAGATAAAGAAGCAAAACCAATAAACAAACAAAACAAAAATAAACTGTTAGACTATAAGAACAAATCAGTGGTCGCCAGAATGAAAGAGGAAAGGAGGGTGGGTAAATCAGGTCAAAAGGGTCAATTTTATGGCAAAGGATGCAAACCAGAGTTTGGGTGGTGAATATAGTGTAGTGTATACAGATGTTGGCTTATAATGCTGTGCACTTGAAACTTATATAATGTAATAAACTAATGTTACTTTAATAAAGATTTTTTTTTAAAAAAAGTAAGAGAAAAAATCCAAACCCACCCTCAACACTGATCTTCCTACCCTTAAGTTCCTTCATGAGACAAAAGAAAACATTTTTTCACCACGGACAGTTAACCCACTAGTAGGTAGGTCGCTGCCTCAGTGAGTGTCTGTACATGCTACCCCTTGCTGCTCTAGGTCTCTCTCCCCTTTCAGCCTCCGTCCCCTGGAGGGCCTCTTCTGGCCCTGTCTACTAACCAATCTGCTCCATGGTTCTTTACCATGGTTCTAGAAACAGTCTGCTGAGCTGGCAGTGAGTGGACCTGGCATTTTAGCCACCCTTTGCTTTGCTCACTTTTCAGTCTGTTGGGCATGTCCAGGGAAATTTTTCCGATAAACACACCAAGAATCTCTCTCTCCTATACTCTCTTCTCTCATCCTACCTGATTTTGAGTACTGGTGTGTGAAGATCGGACGCAGGGACATCTTACTGTTAATATCACAACCATTAAAAAAACCTAAGAGGGTGGCATAACGGGTTAAGTCTCAGCACTATGAAACTATCGTCAGCCAGTGCAGCACAAGTTTGATCCCCCACCAAGGAGCTGACCCACATGGCGCAGCAGACCTCTCCTGTCTCTCCTGCTGCTCCCCTCAGAAGTGTATTTCAGTAGATCTGCCTGTTCTGCTCCCCACTCTGTCTCTGCTGAATCCTCTCATCTCTCTGCACCTCTGGTCTACACCACAGCTCTTGTATGCATAAATAAATAGATCTTTAAAGAGAGAGAGAGATTTACAGAGATGTGAAACGAGAGCCCTGACTTCAGACACTCCTAAGTCCGTGCTGGAAACCACCAACCTCTAGTTTTTGTTCTCATTGTTGCACAGAGCAATGAATAATAAATCTGCATTATTTCAGCATTTTAACACACCTTTGGCCCTCGATCATTTACAGCTAAAAGCAGTCTTAAATGACACAGTTTTTTGTGAATAGATGAGATAATGTTTGTCAAGTGTTTAACAGGTAAGTGCTCCACAGTATTAGCCAGTAAAACAGGGTGATTTTTGGTGGCCAGGTTTAGGAGTTATCTTCCTTCCTCAATTAGAAGAATTATATGAATTCAGTATAAGAAGACAAGGTGTTCACACACCAATCAGAGAAAGATGTAAAAGGTAATATATGAACAGAGGTCAAGGTGAGTGATGTCAATGGTAGTATCACAGGAAGGAGGGGAAAGGATTGTGTGTGCATGAGGGCTTCAAGGAAAAGAATGAGAAAAATTAAAAACTGGATGCTTGGAAAGGGACAGCACTAAAACTAGAGAAGCATGAAGCCACGACGACAGAGTGGCTGTATGACATCTGCTCAGAGCTGGTGTAGAGTTGTAGGGGAGAGAGGGAGACGAAGGAGGACACGTCCCACAGGGAGACTCTGATTCCAGCTTGAGTTGAGGCCTAATCTAAAGGCAGCCTCTTCTGAACTCCAGAGAAGAAAAACGACTGGTAAAAAGGAGTGTCTTAACAAGAAAGTCCTGGAAATTCTGAAAGAGGAAGAACCCAAAGGGTGAGACACCTCTTAGACGGCCACTGCAGTAACCCTGTCAGCAAGGTCAAGCAGAAGAAGAATTTGCTGCTCCAGAGGCCCTTCTGCCATGAGACAAGGTTAAGGGCAAGTTTCTCAGATTACCTGGAACAGCACATGCAACTATAGTAGAGCAGAGGCCTTTGATGGAAGCTGAGAATAGTGAAAGGAAAAGTCTCTCACCTCTTGCTTCCTTAACTTCTAAAATATGCATTTGCCATCATCATAAGCGCAGTAAGATTTCAACTCTATTCATAAATGTTTGGAAAAAGAATTGAAAGAACTACATCAAGATAGAAACAGTTTGGCTCTGAGTGGTAACTTTATGGGCATTTATCTTCTTCTTGACAATTTTAAATTTTCAGCGTATTTTCCATAATAGATATATGTGCATTTTAAAATCAGAAATACTTTATCAAAATATCTATATGGTGGGATTTATTTCCTTCCCAGTAGCACTGCAGTGAATCATGTATAAAAGGAGAAGTAACATCCCAAGTAAGAAAATTTTGTGAGTAAAAGTCTGATATTCTATTTTTTTTAATTCATGTTCTCCCCCATTATTGATTTATTTATTTAAATTTATTTTCTGTTGAGTAATATTTGGCTATTCCCATCAGGTATTGCCACCATAGTATATGCAAAGTTCTAATATTCTAATTTGGAGACTGCATACATTCTTTTATTTTATTTTTTGGAAACACCTAGCCAGGCTAGGAAACACCTAGCCTGGGGGTAACTATTCATTCCTCACCCCTAGATGTCAAGCACTGTGATTTCCACAGCCACCCCTGTCTTCCTCAATGACTGGGACAGGCAGTTGGCTCATATCAAGGTGCTCACTAAGTGTTCACTAAATGACTTAGTCATGTGCAGCACATTGTGATGCATTTCTAGTCTCTTCTCTACTTTGAATGAGCACTGGTACTTCCACCTCTGCCCTTTACATGTGACTTACTGGCAACTTGAGAATATACAAATTAGGAAAATGTCTCACCTCTACGTCAATAGTAATGTCAGCTCTGGAATTATCTAATGTGTGATATAATTTTATATCAAAAAGGAAGTCCCACTTTGACAGAAAATTCCACATAGTAATCTTATTTTATGAATGACTTTCGGTTAAATAGATTGAAGTCCTATTCAATCGTAACAAAGATCACTGAGACAAATTACCCTTTTCAGATAACAATGGATCACTGTAGAAACGTAAGTAGCTATTATTGGCACAAGCTAATATATATGAAGGGGTCCCCTGCATGGTGTGAATTTGGGGTCACCTGACCAAGCATCCTCCAACATATACTTCTTGAGGTATCTTTATCTGAGAATAAATTCTTCCTTTACAATTGACAATAAAACAGCATGATCTGTTAATGGCTCAGAGAAAAATAACACAGGCGTCCAAATTCCCATAGAGAGGGTTTTGAGGGAGTGGAAGGAGAGAAAGTCACAGAAGGAGTTTCGGGGTGTGTGAAGAGGCTAAGCAAAAGAATGAGAAGGCTTTGAATAGACTGGGCCTAGACCACAGGCAAGGACGTCCAGGAATCCAAGCACCAGAAGCAAACCTCGCCTATTCTAGGATATTGCCCTGGGCCAGCCATGAGTGTGAGAAAGTTTGCACATGAAGCAAGCTTTTTCAGGGAGTGTAACACCTCAGTCAGAGTATTTACCTTGTTGCCAAGTGATACCCCAACATAGCTGCTTTGGTTGGCGGACTGTGGGAACAGATAACCAGTGTTGTGTGATTCAGTGACTCGAGAAAGCCAATAACCTTCCTAAAACTTATCATGTCAAAAGCATGCAAAGAGAAAATGCATTTTCAGAGCACCCAAGAATGCATGGTGAGTCACGAACTCACTCATCATGTACCAGGAGAAACGCAGCTCACAGCACTACATTTCTTGAAGGGATTTAATGATATAACATTGGATGCATGTGACCACTGTTGCATGCCTCATTCGACTCTGTTATCCTCATGGATTATTTACAGGATAATGGATTATTTATAGTACTTTAAGAATCTTAATTTAGTGTTTCTGTCTTATCTAATAATTTCCTAGTACATTTGGCCAGTGCTGTATGTGTAGCAAAAGTCATTTCAACTTGACTTTCATGGGTACTTAGAAGGTACCCATAAGCTTCCTAATCATAGATGCATTCCAAATCTACATGTCAATTCCTTTTGTTTCCTCCCTTAAAAATGTCTGTATCTCTTTTCGTTACAAGTAGGTTAAAGACCAGAAACTGTTTGACACTTAGTATTAAAATACATACATGATTCAAACACAGAATTCAGATCTTGGTTATCTCTAAAAAGACTGGATGGGTCAATTAATTTCTAGGAAGGAAATGTCAAAGAAATGTTAGATGAATCGTGAGACAGGAATGGGTTTCATCACAGGGCTGGATCAGAGAACTGACATCATGTACAAATCATGACAACCTCATTTAGACTTGTGTAAAGATGAGGAGGAGGGAGCAAATTTATTGCTCAGCTCTTCCCCCGTTAATTAGTCATGAGCAGCGATATGGAAATAGATGAGCGGGTGATGGGGGCAGGAGGAAGGGGAACAGCACAAAGACTCCTACTCTCCCCCAGCCTCAGCCTTTCCATGGATTGAGATGGCAGATCCAGCCTCCCAGTGGACGTCTGCTCTTGACCGCTTGTGGCCACTGCATTTTCAGCACATCCAAAACTCGGCCTCATTCTCCCGTCCTGTTTCTCATCTACCCCCATCTGTCTTCTAGTCGTCAAGACAAAACCAAAGTGACGTCCTTGACTCTCTTCATTTGCGTTCAGTCCATCACTTAGAACATCTGACTGATTTTAGTTTTGAAACCTGATTTGAGTTGCCATGCTTCTCTTTTTTCTCTAAAGCAATTGTCTGCTCTGGACCTCATCATCTAATTGCCAATTCCCTAGTGTCTGGTCCCTGAAGTTATAAGCTAGATCTATTTACAGTGTATTTCTAACCTCCTAAAAACTCTTCAGTAAGCCCATTTTAAGTACAGAATAAGGTCCCAGTTGGGTTCACATGAGTTCAAGATCATCTGTGATCTGCTCTCTGACTTCTCCTATCACATTAGATACTGTAGAAAAGTGATATCTGTCACATAGTGGATACTCAAGCTAGTTAGCATTAATGATTACTATCATTATCACTTCCATTGCTGTGCTTAGAAAAAAAAATTTTTTAATTTGATTTTCTATGTGTGCTTCCCTAGTAAGCCTCTTGAGAGCAGGTACTTAAGTATCTCAACTTTGCAAACCCACAATACTGTACAATACATACTCACTGGAGAGACTGATTTACTACATTTTAAAACAAACTGAAGACACACTTTTGTATCCCTATTTTGATCCTCCCTGGCACTACTGAGGTAACCTCAAAGTGTGAGCTTCCTTCTCTTCCCCTTCGCTATGTAGATTAGAAACTTTCACTTCCAGGACAGGGAGCAGTGAGGGCGTGCCCCATGAACAGGATGTGAGGGATGTTGAGTCTTGGGTCTAGGAGCTCAAAGACTTCAGCAGCAGTTTCGGGGCAGGACTCCACAGTCAAAGAAACAGAAACCTTGACTTTGGTGGGTTGGTATAGGCACAGAAGAGGTCAGGCCTGTGGCCGGGGAAATGTTTGCTCTACCCCAGGATTTGGAGGGAAGATAGCAACTAGGATCCTCAGACTGGTAAGCAGGAGTAAGTGTCGAGTACGAAAGATGGAGGCAAGGACCTAAGATGGAAAGGATCAAGGTCTGAGTAAGCTCATGGACAAACGTCTACCTCAGTTGCCTCAATATTCTAAGTTTTGTACTGAACCCTTAGCTACAAACAGAAATAAAACTTTCAGTGGGAAAAGCAAAACACTTTTGAATGTGGTGCTAGTCACCATGCACCAGGTAACAGATTATATAAGATCACAAGAATACTGGTTCGGAGAAAGAACATAATTTGAATGATTTATGTTTGACACAGTGAGATCATCCAAAGATCAGAAGAGCTCAGTTTTCCATCCAGTCAGGACTTGTGGTGGCTTATTTTATCCTGATACTTAATCCATACCATTGAATCTCTTGCTTATCTGCAGTCTGAGTCAAAGGAATGACTATCGCCAGGAGCATATTTCTTCCCAGTGGTTTTGCTCTTGACACCCTTCCAACACTATTTCAGTCATGTTTCTTGATCACACCCATATGCTTATGGCTTTAATACAGAAGTGTTCCCTTTTTTTTTTTTCACTCACTGGGATTGAGCACAGTAATTTAATGTTTTTATATTTTATTTTATTTTATTTTTATTTTTATATTCCCCATACAATCGCAACCCCAATTTTGACCCCAATCCCTCCATCCCCTCCCCCAAACAGTGTCTCTGGTTCATAGTTGTTTGTTGATTTTGATTTTTTTCTTTCTTATGGTTATTCTTTTTCCTGGTCCATATTTAGGTTTTCTAGATTCCTGCTATGAGTGAGACCATCCAGTATTTTTCTTTTTCTTTCTGGCTTATTTCGCTGAGCATGATCCCTTCCAGCAAACAAAATCCTTGCCAACAGAATCCAGCAATTCATCCCTAAGATAATTCACCACAACCAAGTATTATTTATTCCAGGGACACAAGGATGGTTCAACATCCAAAAATCAGTCAATGTAATCCAACACATCAACAAAAAGAAATATAAAAACCATATGATAATATCCATAGATGCTGAGAAAGCATTCGACAAAGTACAACACTCATTTATGATAAAGGCCCTTGAAATTCTCAGGATACAAGGAACATACCTCAACATCATAAAGGCCATCTATGACAAGCCCACAGCCAGTATCATCCTCAATGGTGAAAAGCTGAAAGCATTCCCATTAAGATTTGGAACAAGACAAGGATGTCCACTCTCACCACTGCTTTTCAGAGTAATACTGGCAGTCCTAATTTAATGTTTTTATAGTAGTAACTTTGTGTTCAAAGAGTCTTTAACTCATCAGACCCAGCTGCACATTGTATCAGTCTCACATCTCATCAAGCAGAGTTAAGAAACCCAAAATACATGGAAAGATAGGAAATAGATCCATACCACTTACTCAAGGAACATTCTAGACTTTTCTACAACATTCAGCTATATATATCTTTGGGACCATTCTCTTAGAATTAAAAGTATTTAAGCATTCTTAATCTACCACAGATTTCTTTTTGCCTGGTCATGAGAACATGAAGCCCGTTTCAAAAGAAATTTGGGGAGACTTCATCTTTTGGTCATTCCACTTTTCTAATAAAGATTCATGACCCTTATCCTGTATCTATGACTCATGTCAAAATTATGGTGCATGACTTGCTAATACAGCATCATAACCTTGAAGCAAAGATCCTCTTTCATCATCATATTGATGTGAAAAGATAAGCAGATGTCCTCATTTCCAAAAGTTCTGATAAAATCACTTAACATAATAAATCTCATGAGTTCCAATATCTCTGGATAAAATTATGAAGTAGGGGAAATTTAAAAGTCATACACCCATATGCAAAAAAAAAATACCCAAGAGGATAGCTGTTACAAATGAAGTAATGTAAGTCAAGTTTAGGCAGAGTATCTAATCAAAATAAACATTCATTAATACAATTATTATTACTAATAATAATAATATTACCCAATAATAATAATATTGAAGAACTATCGGTCATTATCTCTACTTGATTGTTATACTAACATCTGATATTAACCGTGTGGTTTTGACGCGGTCACAACTCACAACTTCTTTGGGTTTCCCTTTCTCTACATTGTAGTGGTCCCAAACAATTTATAAAACACTTCAGTGTACATTATTTTATTTAATATTTTCAGTATCTGCTTGAGTAGGAGGAATCACTGTTTTACAGCTGAGCAAAGAGAAGAGCAGTTTAGTCGAGGAATTTGCTGCACTGTTAATGAAAGGTAAAGATGAAGTTAAACCCACATATCTAGGTCAATACTCTTTCCACAGACAGTAACTTTCATTTACTTTCAAGTTTTGAAACAACGTGTGAGTCTATCTTTCTGGATTAATTAAGTAGCTATTAAAACAAGGCCACTCCCTCTGGACTTCCCCAGTACCTGGCAATGCAACTAGCAAGTAGTTAAGTTCTCAGTCAATGTGCTAAGTTAGATCCTGCACCCCCATGCTGCCTCTGCCTCAGCATCCCAAACTCACATATAGTTGGGGTTCACTCTACTTTGGATGCTCTCAGAAAGGGGTATGTGTACAAATCTTTGATTCGTATTACCACAAATCTTATCTATTGGGAGGGGAGACCAGAACAAGGATAAGATTACAAATGGGAAGGAAGTAGCAATCATTCTGGAGTGAGAGTGGGGTATTGGTACTTTTTGGTGTCCCAGTGACCTTTTGTCTATGCTTGAACGAAAGTGTGAAATGACCTTATCTTGTCTCATTTTATCATGGTCTCAGAGTAACATGTCTGAGGTTGGTGTTCTGTGACCTGGTTTTCATCTAACAGGAGAATAGCAGGCGCTAGCTGTGAGTATCACAACAGCTTTTGGATGTCAGGGTTTGCTGACATTTTTATTTTCTTCTAACTGCCAAACAGCACTTATTTCTGAATGAACAACTTCACGTAAATTGAAAAATCGATTGTGTAATATGGTAGATTACAAAATTCATCCTTGTGCAGTCAAGCTACTTTGCCCCATTAATTTCTTTTAAAGAAAGGCCAGTTCTGGTGTATGTATTTTGTTTATCGGGAGAAGCTGATCATACTTAACACATCAGGTAGCAGTCTATGTTGCGTTTGTGTCATTTATTTAAAATTGTTTAAATAAAACCATACAATGTTTCCCTCTTCTTAGGCTATTATTTTTAAATCCTTTAGCTAACCCTTTACCTACATATTTTTCCTACAAAAGTTTAAGGAACAGCAGTATAAGCATGGTCTTTAGAGATACACATACACAGTTCCCCTCTTGCCATATATCTAAAACCGTAATGTAAAAAAATTTGGTTACATCAATATTTGTTGTTTACATTATGACTATGTATAGGGAATCCATAGCTCAGCCACATTTATAACTGTATTTTCTACATATTTTGTTTTCCAAGCATTATTAATTAACTCTTTGCAAAATTTTGTTTAGTTTCACTTTTAAATAACTCAACCGCAAAGCTTCTACTAACTGGAAAGAACTTGCTTTAATACATTCAGACACCTAAGTGTCTAAACAATTTCATTTTGTTAAAATATTGACACTTGAGAGCTCCAACCTGTTCTAACCAGCAGGTTGCTCCCTGAAGGTCTGTCCTCCCATGATGCCAAGATCCGAGGACTCCTGTTCTGTCTTGGTTGGATTCAATTCTCTCTCTTTTGATGGCCAATAACTCATTGATTTCAGCAAACGCTGATGAATGCTTGACCAAGTAATAGCTGACTTGCTTGTGTGAGCTTCATAAAAATCAGATATTATTTTATACATACTCTAGAGCTGAGATCTGAAAACTCTTTTGTAAAGGGGCAGAGTAGGCACTTCATTATCAAGGGTCACGTGGTCTCTGTCACCATTATTCAGCCCTGGGGACAGGGGAGGGCAGGGAGACATAACAAGTGGGTGCAGCTGCCTTCAAATACAATTTCATTTCCAGGATCAGATGGTGGGCCCTATGCTGTAGCTGCCATCTCTGACTCTGTAGAAACTGCACATTGATACTCGAAATGCAAGAGCATTTTCTTCAGAGCATATAAGAAACAATGCCAAAGAGTTTACAAAAAAAATTGACATATTCTATAGTCTTCTACAACTTGGTTGTCCGATTCTACACTGTTTCTAAAATTCAGCCACTAAAAGTCCAACTTATTGTAATATATACACATGCTGATTTTCAAGGAAGTACAGCTGAAGTATAGAATGTTTATAATGCAATGTTACTTAATAGTTAATATAAATAAACAAAAATAAAGATTCAAAAGAGGTAGACATTGTGAATAAAAATAAATAGATAATAAAATAAACTGCAACCAGGTAGTCTCTTGTGGGTATAATTCGTTTTATCTTTGTTACTCCATCTAATGAATTAAAGCATCACGAGTGATTTATCCATTCTGCAGTCAGTTCACATTTTAGTTGTTTCTAACTATTATCTCCGATGTGGTTTTTGAGCATATATTCCCACCGACACTCTATAAACACATCCCCAAGAGACACTTCTCCAGCACTTGATACTGTCAAATTCCTTAATTTTTTACAGTCTGGCATGTATAAAATGGTGTGTCATGATTTTCATTTCCTGATTGCCAAAGACATGGAACATTCTTTCATAATTCAATGACGATGTGATCTTCCTCTTCTAGGAAATGCTTATTCGAATTTTTTTCCTACTTGGGGATGGAGGATTTTGTTTGTTTTGTTATTTGTCTTTCTCTTGTCATTTTATTAGCTTTCTTTATGCATTTTGTTGCAAAAATATTTGCGATTTAAAAAAAACTGGGGGTGTGTTTTTTAACAATTAAATCTGTCTACGATTTCTTAGGACATTTTGTGTCTTCTACTTCAAAGTCAAAGATGTTATCTCACAGCAATTTCTAAAATTTTTGCCTCAAAGAGGATGAGAGCAACCCTGAGCAGGTCTGTCTGGTGTACTGCAATCTGCTGGTTGCTCTCTGTCTCTTACTTTCTAGAAAATCAACCTCTGGTCACCTGGGTCGGGGAGGGACGGCTAGGAGTGTGGGAGAGAATCTGAATGTCACCTGCTTCTTTAACAGGCTGAATCTGTGCGTCTATTTCTGGCTCTTCCCTCCATTCCTGAGGTAGTGGTGCTGTTAATTCTGCAGCCTTTCCTTCCTGTAAGTACATTAAATTGATTACCATCCTTCCCCATCGCTCACTTTCTAGGATTCAACTTTCTTGGTTCTGCGAAGTCAATTTCCACTCGTAATAACCAATCCACTTTTAAAAATTAACTTGCTTGTGTTTACTGAGGCCATATTGGCTGACATTGCTGTATGTTGGAAGTATAGGCTCTCCCCATCTGGTGTTGTTACATTTATTGCTGTCATATTCTCTTCAAGTCTCTTTATCATCCTTGGTTAATGTTTTCAAACAACTCTAACAAGAATAAGAAAGTTTATCTATTTTCTTGTGTGATTTTGGAAAGGACCAAAATCATGTCATTAAACAGAGGACCCCCAAAACCCCCACAGCAGCCTTCCAGAGATGGTGTCCTTGCTTTAGTGGACTGACACCATCTTGACTCGGATGGGGAGTTTTCAACATTGTGGAAGAGACAGTTTTGAACTATTGGGGCCTCTTGATAACCAACCTACGTCAATGCAGACAGCAGTTTCTCCCGATGTCTGAGCTGGTCACAACACCTCAGAGACAATCTGAGGCAAGTGATTTCCATGTGACTCTCAAAATGCCTTCCAAGCAGAAATGGCGGGGTCAATTCTAAATCTTGCCTTGTTTTCTATTTTTCTCATTGCTATGTCCACATCCAAATTTTCCTCCTTAGACTCTTTGCCCCTCCCATGATACCCAAAACCACCTTGGTTCCAGGAGTGGTGATGGAGGCCACAGAGTCTGTGCCTCATGAGCACCTGGCAGGAGAGCACTTAGGAGAGCAGTAGGCACTGCCCAGCTTTCACCAGAGGATGTGTTTCGTCCCCCTGGTGTCAGCTGCTAAGCCAGGGAGTCTTCAGATAGAGAACCTTCCAAGTCCACCACAGCGCAGCCCTGATTTGGATACTTAATTCTTCCTACCAGCTTAGGAGGAGAGTATATCAATTTTCTAATATTCTGGAACCGAGTTTCTTAGAAATTAATATGCATACAAATTGGATGGAATCTTCTTAGTATTTAGATTTTAATGACCTAGCTCCTTGGTGAAGTCTGAGATTCTATGTATCCAGCAAGTTCCTGGTCCTGGATCACCATTCCGCCAATTGGAGACCCACTGGGCCTGGCGCTCAGTCACATGCCTCTGCCGCTCTCTTCATCTTTATATCCTGACAACAGCCTTCCAGCTGGAGGGAAGAGCGGCCAGGCTGGTGTGCTGGCCACATGCTGGTACCCCAGGTTATTGTACCCAAATAGCTCCTAGGCAGGGCTGGCCCATTCACTCCTCTCCTCTAAAGCATGTGAATGCTACCTAGGGATCCCTGGGAGAAAGCTCAGTGCCAAATGATTCCAGACCCCACTCCTTGGACCACAGATCTCTGCTGAGGCCTTGGCAGCTGGCCGCCTGCTGCTTGAGCCCCACCCTCCACCTTGTGCGGGGAGAGATCACCAGAGAGTCTAGTAATTGCTACACTAACACAGAGCCGCTGACCCAGCGCTCCTCCCTGATGTCTTTCTAATCATGAGGTAAGACAGGAGGGGCATGCCACATGCAACCTCATTTCCTGCATTTCTGCAACGGCAGCCCAGTGAGTGGCCGGGGCATGTGGCAAGCGGTGGTCACGTATTCTGAGAATGCAGGTCCACAGATGCACACGGGTAGGAAGCGTCATCGTTTGAAGGACAATGAAAGTTCATGGAACATTTTGAAGAAACTTCACAGGAATCTTACTTTTCTGATTCCTTCAAATCATCGCATAACATAACAAGAAATGGGAGAGAAAGTGTGTCCTGGTTGACATAGACATGATGCCAGACCAGAGAATTATAGGTGGAGTTGACAAGTGAAACACACAAAGATAAAACAATTGTCTGGTTATTTTTTGAAACAGAAAAGGTGTCACAACTTTTTTTATTGGATTATTGTTTGGGTTAGTTTTTGTAAACTTATCATTCTATGACATTTTAGAATAGTATTTTTTTTTAATTGAAGTAGCATTTGCCCAAGTAATCATTTCCATCCCTGAGAAGTGGGAAACATCTTATTTTGACTTCCCAAGGAGAGACGTGAATAGTTAAAGATGTTGGCTGAAAGCACGCTCCCTTCTGCTTGACTGGTAAGCAAATATCTCTCTGTTGTACATTTTGCTTTGTTATGTATTTCTGCTAATTCTTCACACGGTTTTCTCTTGTTTACCGGTTTATTGTAGCATCGACCCATTCTAGCTTAGGTCTGGTTAGTCCATCATGCTTTTATTATAGACTATGAAATCTTGTTGGTGTGCAGGGAAAAACTGACTTCTTGCTTCCAATGTGATTAAGCACTTCACCCACAGGGAGGACATATTTGCATCCTGAGATCATTCATAACATAGTCATCATCAAGTGACAACCTTTCCCATAATAAAACCTTGACAGAAACCATTGTATTTCTGATTTGGGCTGTACTGATATCTGCCATTATGCCTCAACCTTTCTGAAAATGAAAATGACACATGGAAGTCATTTATCCAACATGTATCGTAAATCTCGAAGCTTTGATCATAATTCATACTCGTTTCCCTTTTGAAGCCTAAAGTTAATTTTTTCTTTACTTTTCTGAATGTTTCTCTCTGGGTCTTTTTTATACAATTCCCAGGTTCTATTAACATCAAGCCCACCTGAGTTCTATATTCAATATCAACAGTAAAGTGCAAACAGCTATCCGCTTTGTCCTGACAACATAGTGACCAGAAATGATCAAGAAGCAATTTCAACCTTGACCGCCATCTCTTGGAAGAATATGAAAGATTTCCAGTCGGGAACCCATGGCAATACCACATAGATCTATATATAACTCTTCCGCTGTCAACACCAGCCTAATCCCACACTTGACCTCGCTCCTGCCTTTGAGCCTCTGCTGCAGTCTCTGGCCCAGCTTCCGCGCTCCCTTTCATGTATCCAAGGCTGTTCATGCTACAGTTCATCCTGCCTCTCTCCCTTCCCCTCTTCATCAGTCCTTTGTGGCTCAGGTAATTTACCCTTCTATTCATTGTATCTTGGTTATTTGCATTACTCAGCTTCTCCTGCCTGGAAGCTAGTCCATGAATCAACAAACCTCCCCATAAAAAAGAGTAAAGAGAGTAGAGGTGGGAAGCAGGGATGAGAGAGATGGTGAACCCTCACACATTAATAATTTATTAATTTAATATTTTATTTAATTCAATAAAAATCATTAAAATGTTTAATTCTATTCAAAATGAAGATTTACTTCACATTAATTAAAAAATGTCATGTTATGGTCATAAAACTCTCCATGAGCACGATCTGTGCAGAACATCTGCCTCTCCCTACCCCCCGGCACCCAGTTAGTCCCAGCTAGTTGAGACGTGTCTATCCCTTCCCGATTCCCAGTGTCTGCTTCCATGGTTCGGTTTTCCTGTTGCTTTCGACCTCCTTTGTCCTTGGCAAATTTTACATTTCCCTTGTCTCTTTCTCTGTGATGCCATAATGTCAGGTCTTCAGGCCTAGTCTCCCAGCCAGGACCGGACCCCAGGCTGCGGGGGCAGCGCTGAGCTGCAACCACTACACCCCCACGGGCTGGTGTCTCACGAAGCCGCAGCGGGAACTTCCCTGACGCTCAGGCCAGCAAGCGAAGAGGCAGGTTTGTTTAGAGAAATAGATATAAGGAAAAGTTTATTAAGGAGAGAAGGAACAGAAATAAAGTGGGACTCCCAGGCCGAAGGAACCAGGCCAGGGAGCAGCAAGGAGGCCGAAGTGGAGCCGGGCCTCAGGGAATATGCACCTTCTTGCCCTAATTATTCTAAAGCCCCACCAGTCTGTGTGATTGGCTAGTTCTCAGTGGCCTCGTTCACTCTGCCTGAATGTCTCTGTGCCCAGAATTAAGTCTCTGTGTCCCAGCCCTCATCTTAGAGTCCTTTTTCTTTATCATCCTTGTTCCAGAATGTCCTGTCGCCCCTAGTTCTGAGGTGTTGATACGTCCCCTGTGAAGTTTGTTGCCCTTATCTCTGGCGCCCTCCTATTCCTCCGAGGCTTTTCCTGTTCTCTTCTGACCCTAGCAGCTCTCCGCTAGCCCTACGACTCATTTGGATAAAGAATTTCTCATGTAACTTTTAGTTCTCGCTCCTCATTTTTTGATAAAACCCTTCCTTGGGCTGAGA
The DNA here is from genome assembly GCF_014898055.3 of Talpa occidentalis. Classification (NCBI taxonomy): domain Eukaryota; kingdom Metazoa; phylum Chordata; class Mammalia; order Eulipotyphla; family Talpidae; genus Talpa; species Talpa occidentalis. The sequence continues at coordinate 8,290,349 of NW_023601322.1, forward strand.
CCCTCCCTTGTTCCTCATCACCCACACCTGCATCCCTCACCCCACATTCAAGCAGGTAGTGGCTTACACGTCTGTCCTGTTCTCTGGGCTATGGTTTTACAGAGTGGAACTGGTATTCCTGAATGTTGAGTGTATTCAATTCAGTTGTCTTGCATGGTACTGAATCAAGACCCCAGCTACTCAACGCCATGCTCTGTATTCTTTGAACATCCTTTCCAGAACCTTCTCTGTGAATGCTCCATGGGATCACTTCATCTCTTGCTTCTCCCCACACCCCACGGTCCTCTACCATCAATGCTAGGCTAACATAACCACTTCATTTTTGTGCTCTCCTATGTTTGCCCTTATCTGTAGATGATACTTTTTTCTAATGAAAAAGCACAAGCTTTGGTTCAATTAATAGCAATAGCAACAACATGGTGATGAATAGTGATGGCTGGGTGTCATCATGTGCCTTCCCTGTGCTGACCAATTTACATGTATTATCTCATTTAACTTACACACTAGCCATATATTAGTGCTATTATTACCTCTGTTTCATAAAAGAGAAAATTAAAGCTTAAAGACATTAAGGCATTGGCTCAGGTCTATAAAGGTTGTAAAGGTCAGAGCTGAGACTGCAATTGTCTCTGGAGAAGGAGTTAAAGACATTTAAATGCCTGGGTTCCCGTTTCAGAGTGTTGGGTACGAAGAGACAGCCCCTGAGTCTGAGGGCTGAGAAATGGATGTGCCCCAGAGAGAAGTGTGCCTGTAAAACATCATCTAGTTTCATATTGGTCTGTTCTGTTGACTCCAGCTCTAGCTAAGTCTTATTAAGTGATTTCAACCTAGCTGCATCTCAGAGCATTAGAAGGTTCAGCTGACACTGGCCAGCTGAGAATGATCTGCTACCACCAATCTTGAAGGAGCCAAGTTTTATCTGTGTTAAGGAAGGAGGGTATGTCTATACTGGATTATCTGGTTATATCCCCCTTGAATGAAGTCTTAAAATATGCTATTGTTGGGCCTCCCCCGGTGGCGCAACTGGGCTGCGAAGCTGCCCGCAGCCTCTGCATCGCCAGTTCAATCCCCGGCCACCACCGGGCGAGGGTCTCACATGGCGCGCAGACCTTTCCTGCTGCCCGCTGCTCCCCTCAGCAGTGTATTTTGTCAGTCTGCCTGTTCTGTTCCCCGATCTGGCTCTGGTGAGTTCTCTCACCCTCCCGCGCTTCTGACTATACCCAGTGCTTGTATAAATAAATAAATAAATCTTAAAAAAAATGCTATTGTTTCCTATTGTGACAAGTTCTTCATCTTAGAGTTGGCTTTTTTTTCCTCTTTTGCCTCATGGATCAGATCCCACGTGATAATGGGAGCACGTCTTCCTCTCTGACACCCCTCACAATTCTCAATGTCGGTAAGGAGCAATCCTGAGGGCTCCCCATGGCAGGATGGCCCTGCCTTGGCACTATTTATGTTTGGGGCTGGATATGGTTTTTATTTGGGGGGCGAGGTGTGCTTTTGTGTGCACTAGAGGATGTTGAGCAGCACTTTGTGGCTTCTACTCATCAGCAGACCCTCCTCACCTGCCAAAAAATATCGACAAATATGTCTCCAGACATTGCCAAAAGTCACCTGGTTGAGAAACACTGATAAAGAACATTGCAGCGCTCAAACGATTTCACTTAAGACAGGGTTGTAGGGCGTCCCTGGTGGCGGAAGGGGTTAAGCACCGCCCTATGAAGCAATCTGAAGCCTCTGCAGCACGAATTTGATCCCCTGGCCGGCCAGGGAGCAACACACATGGCGAAGCAGACCCCTCCTGTCTCGCCCGCTGCTCCCCTCAGCAGTATATTTCAGTCAGTCTGCCTGTTCTGCTCCCCACTTTGTCTCTGGTGGGTTCTCTCACCACCCCCCACAACTCTGGCCTGTGCCCCAGCTCTTGTATGCATAAATAAATAAATCTTAAAAAAAAAAAGACAGGGTTGAAAAGGAGGCAAGGAAGGAATGAAAATAAAAGTTGGCTTACATTTATTAAATTCTGTCATTTTTAAATATTTACTTTGGTAATTTTTGAAGTCTCAAAGTAAGTGGAAGAAAGGGCAGCACCTTTAATAGAACACCTCCTAGATATTAGGTGCTTAACTCGTAGTGATGCACAAAATATAATCAAGTGAATTAGCATCAGGCCCCGGGGAGGCCCTACTCGCTTGGATGTCCTCTAGTAAAGACTCACCTTCAATGTCAAAATAAAAGAACAGCAGGTCACAATAATCAAACCACAGACTGCAGAGACTAATAGTGTGTTCCAAGCCTGGTTTTGCCATCTATAAGCTTATGACTTGGGGCAAGTTACTTACTTAAACTCACTGGGCTTCAATTTACTTACCCATGAAGATGAGTTTAATTACATCATGTCCTTCAAAGGGTTTTGTGAAGATTAACTCTAACCATTCTACGTGCTTAGCACATTACTAAACCTTAGTACTCAATAAATATTAGCACCTAGACATAAAAGTATTAATTCTACATAAAAAGAAGTACATCAATTATAAGCTTATCAATTATAAGACCTAAACTAATTTCAGAGGCATTAAAATAAACATTTATCATTTCCCTGGGAATCGATGTACAGCACCTTTTCTTGTGCTTATTGGTCACTGATATGTTTTCTTCCGTGAAATGTCTATTTTTGAAAATCTGAATGTCTTTGAGTTCATTATATTTTTAATATAAGTCCTTTATCTGATATATGTGTGCAAAGAGGTTCTTCCCATCTGTGCCTTGCCCTGTTGGTTTGTTTGTTTTTTTAACAGCTTCTTTCAAAGAGCAAATGTTTTTAACTCTCTTTTTTTGTTTGGTTTTCATGTATCACGTGTTCATCTGGTAGTCTCAGAAAGCATTGGCTATCTTAAGATCACACAAGTTTTCTCCCATATTTCCCTCTAGGAGTTTCAGCTTGCACATCATGATCACCTCAAGTTAAACAAAATGTGGTATATCCATACAAAGGAGTACTACTCTCCAGTATTAAAAAAGGAACAAATCACAAACCCAGAGAAGTTTACATGAATTTCAAAATCACTAGGCTAATTAAAGGAAGTCAGACCCGAGAGAGTAGATGCTGAATCATTCCTTTTACAAAAAATATTCTGGAAAATAGAAAATCATCTATAGACAAGAAACAGATTAGAGGTTGTCTGAGGATGGGGGTGAAAGAAGGGAAGATTACAAAAGGGGAAGGAGAAACTTTGGGCAGTGATGGAAATGTTTGTCATCTTGATGGTGCTGAAATACACACAACTGTCAAACTGATCCAATGCTTCTTTTTTAAATATGTCTGTTTTGTATGCATAACATGTCAATAAAGTTATTTAAAAGCACACATTTTAGATAAAGGAGATATGGAATTTTGCTCAAGCAATTGGTGCAGAATTAAGATCCCACACTCCCAAATTGCCAGCATCTGTCTCCTTACACCACAATTTACCAGCACTTAACGTTTAGGCTGGGCGGTTTGTGTGCAACGCTTATTCTGCCTCTAGGGGTCAGGCTTGTTCCATAAAAAAATTGACTCTCCTAATTAATTACACTGGCTCACCTCCGCTCAGGAAGTTTGCCTTAAGATGATTTAGAGGAATCTCTCTCCCTGCCTTTCTCCCTGCCTGCCTCCCTCCCTCCCTCAAAAAAAAAAAAAAAAAAAAAAAAATGGCTTGCTTTAATATGACAGATCTCTGCCAGACCACTCTCCAAAAAATCCACTTCCCTTGAGTGAGGGTGGAAACAGTTAACATTTCACAAGAAGAGAAACCTTTACAGGAGACTAAAGAGAATCTTAAATTAAGAACACTTGGTTTTGTTAGGGGGAAAAGGCTGTCCTAAAGCTAATCCCATACAGGCTTTGTGGACTCCACCCCCACCCCAGGCCAAAGCCAAAGACACTGGGAACTCCAAATCCCATCCCCACCAAAGGGAAGGTGGCTGGGACCTGAGGATGGGGTTCAGCAGCCAGGTTGGTATAAAAGGCAGACACGTGGGCTTTGGGGGATCCCCCATTTTGGCTCTCCGCCAGCTCGCAGTGTCCGGCCAGCTCTGGGAGTGACTTTGGGTTTCCAGGTCAGCGGATCGGGTAGGACGCATTAAAGACTTTATTTCCCTATTTTCTCCCTGAGTTGTCCATTTTCCTTATTTCCTTTTCCCTTGTAAATAACCTTTTATTAACCTTTTGTGTGTGCCTGTAGTGGCGTATTCATAAGTCCCTTTTAAGCACGCGGGTGAGGACCCACAGCCAGGCAACCCGCTCAATATTGGGGCTGCCCTATAAAGCTTCATGCAGATTTTAAGCAGGAAGCACTTTGGGGAAAAGCACTTTGGGGAAAAACACAGGCACACCTAGTATTCAGGTTATTTTTTGCTACAGGCAATGTTGCAATACCTCCATAATAATGAACAATCATTTATGGAGGGCCTACTGTGTGCCTGAGACCATACCAGGCACATTATATGCCATCCCCACAACTCTCCAAAGCTATTATTGCTTGTCTTCCTGTTTTCACTGGAGCAGAAGCAGAGCCCCAGAGAGACAATTGAGGCTCCAGATTCCTGAGCCAGTGTCAAGTCCTGGACTTGTCTTCAACACTGAATTGATTACCACAGCAAGGTAGTCCATCTTTGTTTTAAAAATCCTTGTCAAATCTTGACTCAAAAGTGGCATTAATTTATTCTGTTTCTCCTATTCCACATAGGAGTGAAATTGATGTGGTTTTTGGAGTCTGTGGGTTTGGAGGGCGGGGTCCTTGGGTTCACTCTGAAAAAGGTTTTGTTAGGGGGAAAAGGCTGTCCTAAAGCTAATCCCATACAGGCTTTGTGGACTCCCCCACACCCCAGGCCAAAGCCAAAGACACTGGGAACTCCAAATCCCATCCCCACCCAAGGGAAGGTGGCTGGGACCTGAGGGTGGGGTTCAGCAGCCAGGTTGGTATAAAGCCAGACACGTGGGCTTTGGAGGTTCCCCCATTTTGGCTCTCCGCCAGCTCGCAGCCTCAGGCCAGCTCTGAGAGTGCTTTTTGGGTTTCCAGGTCATCGGATCGGGTAGGACGCATTAAAGACTTTATTTCCCTATTTTCTCCCTGAGTTGTACATTTCCTTAATTCCCTTTCCCTTGTAAATGAACCTTTTATGAACCTGTTGTGTGTGCCTGCAGTGGAGTATTCATAAGTCCCTTGTAAGCGCGCGGGTGAGGACCCACAGCCAGGAACCCGTTCACTATGGGGGCTGCCCTATAACAGTTTCACCAGAGCTCCCTTTTCAGCGACACTCAGTGAGATTCTCCACGAGACAGAGACATTAGTTATATTTAAAGGGCAGGTTTATTAGGGAAAGGGACAGAAGAATAACTTGCATAGACACAAGTGGGCAGAAGCGCTGCCCCAGAAGGGACAGGTTTGCTGAGAGAGGCCTGCATGGTTGCAGGCAGGTGGTCTCAAGGAGAGTGGCCTCTGCAGAGGGAGGTCAGTGAAGAGAAGTCCGGGCAGGTCACGGGCAGGCAGGAAGGCTGCTGCCCTGCAGAGGAGAGAGCTGGTGAAAAGAGGCACCTGCATGGGCACAGGTGAGCAGACAGTGCTGCCCCCAGCTTGTGCAGAGGCTGAGCTCATATAGTCTTCTGTTTGGGAGAGGCTCACTCCCTGCTAGCCTTCGGGTTGGCTGCTGATTTTGGATAACTGCAGAATCTGAAAGGCACCGGACATTCCACAATGGGCTCAATCTCCATATCTTTTATCTTTGGATGCGCTCTGATACCTGCTTGGATGTTATGCTTGGTAATCTAGGTGTGGGTGCCTAAGGATCTTGGTTTCCATAGCTGTGTCAATGGCTATGCTAATCTCTTCTACCCCCACCTCCGTGTGTGAGGCAGGTTTCTGGTCTTGTGGCGCTTCCTTTTTCAGTTTTTTTCCTAGTCCTGTCCTCCATCAAAATGATTCGGAATCTGTGTTTCTCCTTCTGACTTTCTTCCTTCAGCATCATCCCCGCCCCCCAATTTTATCCAAGAGCAACGTTCCTTTAAGTTGCAACTCTCCCTCAGAGAGGGATTCTCCACAGGGGAGGGGGCCTGTTGCTCCCCAGAGAGCATCATTCTCCACAGTCACCTCAGAGGCACTAATAGTGTCTGGCAGGCAGAGGCAAGGGCACTACATGCAGATGTAGCTTCCATGTACAGGGCAGCCAGCCACAGAGACTCGTCTGGCACAAAGTGTCAAATGTGCTGGGGAGAGCAGGCCTCTGCTTTGTGGGTGACCTTTTGAAAAGTGCAGAAGCAGCAAAGCAAACACTAGGGGTCAGTAAGAGCGCGTGCAAGCTCACTCCTAAGTAACCCTCAGCTTGTCAAAGGGAGTTCCAAACTGATTCTCAACCCTTTTTTCTGTGTACTATAGGAAGAGAGCAAATCCATTCATGTTTTTTTGAGAAGCAAGCACCTTCGCGGTGGGAGATGGGTTTACAAATAAAAATGGGACATGTGGGGAAAAACCCTGCAGGACTGAATTGAACTCATGTTTGATAATGGTATTGTGTGCATATTCTTAGGCATATTAAAGACTTTAGGGGAAAGTGGCATGTCTGCACCTTGCATTCAAATTGTTGGGGAGACAATGTTGAATCACCAAAGTAGTCTTTGGTGTACTGTTTACACACTAACTGACAGTGTGCAGAAAGAACACTCCAGCCAAGCTGGAGGGAGCCTCGGGCACAGTGGACTAAGGCAGCTTATGTAACTACTCTTCACAGTGCCTGGCTATGATGCTAGGATTTTCTTAAAAGATAGCAATCACCCGGTGGCTACCTCATGACTGTTCAGGATTTCCAGAGACATACATGAGAAATGACCCAGGGCAAGTCAGTCTTGCAAAGCAAACCAAATTAAGCTTTGTTTGGAAGACGAAGCTGGTGTCTGCTAGAGGCATTTTCAAGCCTGCTTTCCATTTGCTTTTCTCTTTGAACATTTCCCCAATCTTGTCTGATTCTAGATTGCGTTGATGGGTGGCTGGCCTGCTTCATATTCCTGGATGGTAGAGATTTGAAAGGGCAGCTCTCCTGCCCACCTGAGCCTATACATGTGCAACCTGTTCTTTTAAAATGTAAAAGAGAGAGAGTGAGAAGTTTTGATTAAAAAACAGGACATTTAACAACTGACTAAGGTGCATAATTAAAAATTCTTCCCATCCAAATCCCTCCATTTTCTAAAAGTAGCATATAAACTGGAACTGAAATGAATTTTTACCCTAAAAACGCCTCAGCTGAAGTGGAAGTGGGCATCAGAAAATAGAGGACAATAATATTGTAATATATTTATACTAAACAATAGCAACATATTTAGCAATATATAATAATGTACAAGACTGAATGTATGAATTCTTACAGATTCTTTTGGAGCCCATTGGAAAAAAAAAAAAGAGCTATCCAAAAATACAATTATCACTAAATCTGCAAGCTAAGAGAGATTAATAAGTTTCAAATATATTTTCCCATTTTATTAACCCATATAAAGCTACAATATAATGAAAAGTACATTATCACTTAAATAAAGATCCCAGGTCAAATTCAAGCCTGGGTTTCTTTAAGATGGAGAGAGAGAGAGAGAGAGAATATCACTCACTGTAAGTGCTTTCAGCTTTACAGGGCAGCTGCATAAACTGAAAGTATTTGCCTCATTTCCCTTCTTAATTTTTCTTGTCTTTCTTCATAGATCGAAAAATGCTACCAAATTTAACAATACAAGTGTCAGTATCTTAAGCAAATCAGGACCCAGATAAAATTAATTAAAATTGGAAGCAAATAAACACCTTTCCTCTGCCTTTAGTTTTAATCACCATAGTGATTAAAACACCAGTATGGTAGTAGAGCATGTGACATGGCTTCCTAAAATTCTTTAGAAGATCCTTTTCTAGAAAATTCCATGTTCCTAGTGCCAGCGTGAAGTTGTGCAAATTACAGTTCCTACACTATAAACTTTAGAATTCTCTGATTTAGAAATAATTCTTAAGTAGAACATTTGTTGCCAAACAGCAATTTAGAAAAATATTTAAATTTTATTTCTCAGACAATACTAGTCCCACATAGAAATACGTGATTTTCTGCTCTAAAATTTTAATTGCTCCCATAAAATTAATTATAAGTTTTTACTGCCGATCCTTTGAACTTCTAGGTGTCTTGGTCTAGCTTAGTGCCAAGTTAGGCTTATTTTAAATGTTCCATTTAATGATTGATTCACTATTTTGGCAGATTTTGTCTCTTCATTCCTTGTTCTCAATTTTTGAATGTTCAGATCAAAGAGATTAATTCATGAGATAGTTCATTTCAAATTGGATCTTTCATCTTATGCCAGATTTCTCTTAAAACAGAGACACATGATTCAGCACAGATCTGTAGGGCAGCTGCAGGGAGGACAGTCCCAGGCATTCTGTCCTGGAACAACAGCTCTGGGAGGAAGCTGGGACTTTCTTGTGCAATGGAATCTCCTTGTTGAAAGTGGAGAAACCTGTGCGTGGCACTGTGCTGCGTGTGGGTGCTCACACGTGAGCATGCAATACATATGTAGTATATATATAATGCGTATACTAACACTTATATTTCTAAATTTGGTAGGATTTTTGGATCTATGAAGAAAGACAAGAAAAATTAAGAAAGGAAAATGAGGAAAATGCTTTCAATTTATGCAGCTCCCCTGTGGAGTTGACAGCACAGTGAATATCTCTCTCGCTCTCTGTCTCTGTCTCTCTCTTTTTGCTCAGTCTTTCCAGAGCTTTGTCAATTTGGTTGATTTTCTCAAAGGTCTTCATTTCATAGGTTCTCCTGTTCTGCTTTCAATTTGATTTTGTCCTTATCCTCCATCTTTTTTTTTTTTTTTATATAACTTCCTCGGTTTAGCCAGCATTAATTGTCTCCTCATACCTCTTTGGCTGCTTCTGGCAGACTTCATTTGGAAACTATGGTGACCCAGATGTCAGCATAAACAATGGAAGGTATTCACAGCAAATTCTGGGAATGTGTTATTAGGGTGTCCCAAGACACTTGAAGAATAGCAGGTGTGCAAAATTACTCAATGCAAAATACTCTAGGAAACTAGTAAATGTTTAATAGTACAGTATTACCAATATTTCTTGGTAGCTAGACACTACTGAATTTTTATTCATTCCTGTCAAATTATAATTGCTATAACCAACCTAAAGCTATTAAATTCTAAATTGTGAAGCTGTCAAGATTGAGAAACAATCTTATTATAATGAACAAACATTGGGAAGATGCCCTTGATACAAGTCACCGATCAAGTGAGTTAAGGAAAGTGGTTCCTGCTAGATGTAATAAATCCTTAAATGTGAGGCTGAATGGTTGAAAAAGAAAAGGTTCTGACTTGAGCTAAGGGATTGAAATGGTGGGCAGTTGGAGCATGCCCCCAATCACTTAAAATGTCGAAGTCCAATTCAAATTTTCAATTATTTAAGAGAAATACTCAAAATTCTCTGGATCATTCCTACCAGATAAAACTAGAAATGGAGACTGTTTGCAAAATTACATCGCAAAGGTAAGTCATTGGCGTGAAATACTGCAGCCTCCTAACAACATGGGGGAGTAAAGCTCTTCCCACAGGAGCAGAATGTAGTTGGGGAGGAACAGAGACAGGACAAGATTTCAAACAGATTTGCAAGACCTAAGATAAATGTTAATACCTATAGTATGCAATGAGCTCTGCCAAATTTACAGGAAGGAGATTAAACAAACATTATTTTTTAATACATTTTTGGTAAAGCTGTGAATTACTGCAGACTTTTTCAAAAAATTCCACAATTTTTATTTAAATCATACATGTACTCATTAACCAGCAATCCTGCTCCTAAGAATGTCACAGGTGGTATCAGTATAAAAAGATATTATGTAAGGATAGCTATAAAATATGATATGCATTAGAAAGTTAGTTTTTATAAGGATATAGATTTAAAAGCTTTGTATCTATAAAATATATAAATTTCACACTGCTAATACTGTCAAAACATTATAATTGGCATTATAATTGTGGAGTCATTTAAGCCTGGGTAACTAAAACAGAGTTGGGAGACTACTGAGAGTCAGATCTCATTCACATTCACACAAGTGTCCAGGCACGGCCAGCCACGGCCAGCCACGTCCAGGCTCATCCAGGTATGTCCAGGCTCAGACACACCAACCTGCAGGAAGGAGCTGAACCAGAGACCTGACTGTGAACTAGCCCTGCCTTTTGTGTATATAAGCATACCCCACCCTTCGCAAGTCAGACACATAACTTGGGGTGTCCTTCTTGGGTTTGTGTTCCCCAGGCTGCAGTTCTAACAAAACCACCATTCCGGGAAGCTATCATACTGATCCAATTACACCATAAATGTTAGTGCGGCTTTTTTGTTTTTTAGTAAATTAGCTCTCAGTTAATATGATGAGATTGCCATGACAGTGAAATTCCCTGATTTCATCCTCATGTTCCCCATGAGGTAGAATGATCTAAAATTGAGAGCAAGGAATGGACCTCAGATTCAGGACCTACCACTGATTTGTATGTAAATTAATCAGTTTATTTAAACTTTTTAGGTCTCAGAATGAAGCTAATAATAGTACCTAACTCATAATCTTTGGGGAAGATTTAATGAGATAATTGATGTAAAATACTCAAAACAGTATATTATATAGATTATCATTGAAAAGCAAAAGAGAAAGTTGGGAAATTTGCAGAAATAAAGATTTTCTGCTTTTTGTATTTCTTCACTTCTCGAGTAAAACTGATAAGTTGTCATGGACTTTCCTTTCATGAAATGAAAAAAATGTCTTTATTTTGGTCTTCAACCAATAGTGCTAAAACAACGGATTATCATATGGAAAAAAAAGAAGAAAAAACCCCATCCTTATTTTACATCCTACATAAAATCAATGAAATGGATTATAAATCTAAACAGGAAAACAATAAATCTATTAAAACAAAAACAGAAGAGAATGTCTTTGTGAACTTGGCATAGCAAAATCTCTTAGAGAGTATACAGGACGCACACCGTAAAAAATATGATGAATTGGACATCACTAAAATTAAAAATTTCTGCTCATCAAAAATACAGTTAGAAAAATGAGCAACACAAGACCCAGACTGGGAGAACATATTAGCAACATATATATCTGACAAAATATATGGAAAGACTTCCTGCAACTTGATATTAAAAAGAAAACCACCTAAATGGAAAATGACCGGAGCAAACACTTAATAAATCAATATAAATTAGGGATCAGTAGACAGAGAATGCTGGGAATCATTGGTCATCAGGGAAATGCAAATTAAGACCAAAATGAGATACTTCTACACACTTGCTAAAGTAGTTCAGTGAAGACTATTTACAACTCCAGCAACTGGAGAGGATTTAGAGTAACTGGAACTTTCATACAGTGCTGGTGGGAATGTGACATGGTTCAACCACTTTGGAAAACTCTGGCAGTTTCTGAAAAAGTTAAATCTCTCCCTTAGCCTAAGACATAGCAATTCTACTACCAAGTATTTATACAGAAAAATGAAAAGATATGTACATAAAAGCCTTTGACAAGGATGTTCACAACAATATTAATCATAATAACCCAAAACTAGAATCAGCCCAGATGCCCATGAACATGAGGCTGGAGAAGCAAAAGGTGGAATATTTGGGGGTGAGTGCTGTGTAATTTCACTCATTTGGAAATTTAGAAAAAGCAGACAACCGACTTCTGACAACAGAACCACCAAACCAGTGGTTGCGTAAGGAAATTTTCAGGGTGATGGAAATGTTTTGTAACATAATATACATCAGTCGAAAGGATCTGAACATTTCACTGAATGTAAATTACCCCCGGAAGGAGAGAAAAGTGATGGAAGACCTTAGGTCTCTTACCTTTTTTATTTTCAATCCATGAGTTAATCTGCATTCCGGCTTCTTCTAAATTATTTTTGAAATCCAAATTTTTTAGCTTCCACTTATATTGATATAGTCATTCAATGCAGTCTAAATATTTCTATATAGTGAGAATGGAAAAAGAAGACACAGCAAATATATTATGATTTTTTTACATTTGGACCATACGTGGTAGGAATCATATCATTAGAGGCAGAAGACATATAAAACAGCATTATGCAGGATTAGGCCCATGTAATAAAATTATCCATCTTGGTTGTGTTTGAGGAAGAGCTCTAGAGAAAACTGACAAATTGCTCCCAGCTGTTCCTCTCCTGAGAGGACCTGTTCTTTCCGGCCTCCAGTTACATAACTGCATAATTGGGGTAATCACACTTAGGATATCAGGTCCTCAGTCTGGGGTTCCAAGACAACAATTCCTCTTTCATTACTGATGTGAAAATATTGTCAGATCCTAAGTTATGAGAAATGTATGATTTAAACGCTTCAGTTGAACGCACCTGAAGCATCACTGAATGTGCTACAAATTAGCTTCTGATGAGAGTCCTTTTATACTTCTAATGAGATGTTTTTATACTTTTCTACATGAAATAAAATACATACACAAAATACTTCCGTATTTTTTTATGTGGAGCCAGATCTAAGTAGATAATTTTTTTCTACACTTTCGATAACACAATGATAAAATAATTACTTAAAGACACAAAGAAAAGGCTTCTGCCTCCCTGAGGGAAACCGGTGTAACTCACCAGGTTTGGACTGGCTTCTTGTGGTCTTGACCGTGGCTGGATCTGCAGATTTCAGAGGTTGCTTGAGCATGGGAACCGCTGCATCTTACACACACTAAGAAGAAATTGGAAAATATTCGAAATTGGGGATCACCATATTACACATGTATGGACCGAGGATAAAGAGGATGTTCTGGTTTTGCATCAGGACGTGCATTTCTAGAAAAAAAAAATAGATTCAAAGGACACTCTTCCACCATTTGAACACACTGAAGTTTTTGCCTTTGGACTGCTTCACCCCCCACTGATACACGTGGAGGACAAGCACCTCCCCCACTCGCAGGTGGGGGCGCTGGCAGGCAGGGGCTGTGCCTTGTGGAAGCTTGTCCTGTTCCGCCACAAGTCAGTCCAGCACACTCAGCCCGTGCTCACATGTCCATGTAAGTACAATTGGCAAAAGGAAAACTGTATTTACTCTAAATTTTAATTAGTAAGTATTCTAGTCATTAAAGATGGTTTTAGTAACCTCAACACAGTAATACCAGAAGGTCATGTCTTCCAGGAAAAGTATGTACCCATAAAACTCAAAAAGATGTGCCATCTTTAGTTACATTTGCCTAAAAAAGAGGTGCATTTCTATTTTTTTGAACACTCACTACGGTGCAGGCATTTCTGTCTGGGTAGTTGTGGAGTCCCGTGATGAAATTGCTTTGAGAATGTTCTCCCTTCTGCACATGTTCAAGGAAAGGAATAGCTCTTATTCCTAAAGTTGACTTGACTCCATGTCAATTTTTTGCTCTATTACTTTTCATTGAGGTGACGAGGGTTTGCAGCATGGTGATGTGGAGGCTCACACTCTCCAGATGGACATCACCACAGCACACCCTCAGTCCTCCCAAATAATCCATAACCTCAACTTTTTGACAGTCCCCATTTTGTCATCTCTCATTTGCAAACCTCAATATATTTTAAAACAGCACACACAAGAGTTTGACTGAGGGTATCTATTATTTAGATTCAAAAGACAGTGGATTAAATAACCAGATTTATTGCCTTAAACTTAGTCCTCATTTGACCAAGGCAGTCTGTCATCAGAGCAACAAAGGAGGAAACAGATCTACTTTTGTGTTACAAGAATTTGCAGTTCCTTTTAATTCATTCAAATGAAGCATCTATAATAGGAACAAAGGACCGTTTTCAAAGGCATCTTTCTTTTTCCACTTCTTTGTTTAGTTTATCATTTTTTAAAAGATACTATTTTGAAGAGGAACGGTGGATCTGAAAAACAAAAACTTTCCGTGCTGTTAGGCAGGAGCCCAAGTCGGGTTGTATGAAGTTGCAGTGTAGACACTCACTGAAGCGTGCACTTATTGACCTGGATAATCCTGGTGTAAGAAGGCACGCTGAGCTTCCAAAAAGTATTTAAAAATTAATCCAGGCTTACTCGTTTGTATTGTCCCTTAGTTATGTTTAACCCTCCACCCCCAGTTGTGAAACACAGCAGGAAATACATGTCAAAGAATGAAGGGTTGTGTTCATAAGTGAATCTTATTATCATTTACTGGCTGATAATATCATTGGTTACTCTCTGACTTATGCCCTTGGCACCAAACGTTTTGCCTTCTCTGGTTGCAGAACCTGAATCATGCACCGGAGTAGGTGGCACACCAGTCATCCGACTGTCTGTCCCTTGGAAGGGAGAGAGTGACTCAGTCATACTCAACCCAAGTTGACTTGTAAAGACTCTCTCACAGCTTCTTCATTGTCCACTATTTCTCCCTCTCCACACACCTGTATTTATTGAGCACCTACTACGGGCAAGACATTTGGGAACTATTCTTCACCTAGATGGAAACAGAATAAAATTGAACACAAGAGTATTTGCATTTAATTTTTCTCAAGTTTACATATTATTAAATTCAGAGTTTGACTTTAGTATTTCAAATTCATTTCACTTTTAATCCTGACCAAGGAGAAACTGTTCCACTAGTTCATCATTCCATCTATAATAAACAGAGATGATGAAGGCATATTGAAAGATTCCTACTAAAAACTATTTCTTCCAGTTCCCCAAAATTATTGGTTGAGCTAAAGTACTGGTGATCTTGGAAATGCCATTTACAAAATTGATATAGAAAAAAAAAGTGTGCGATTAAAATCAAATCCAGTCACTCACACTAGCTCCTCTTATCAAATTACAGGCACACATACATCAATAAAATGGTGTTCACACTACAAGCACATCCAGGGGAAGAAGAAGCTAATTAGTGAAAGAAGAAAACTCAAGGCAATCGAGAGACAAAGATGTGATTTAGATCTTCTGTATTTTTATTACATAGACCCATGTGTGTAGGTAACATAAAAACGGATTCCAAATACAGTTACAACCGGAAGCACATCCAAATCATTCCCCTTATTAAATTTTCGAGGATTGATAGTGAATTTCGTGAAATCATCGCATACACAGCCATAAAAGCTTGGAGTATAAACTTCACAAAACAAAACGGCAATTGCCCCTACCGAAACAATCAGGGGTGTTTGACTTCACCATAAAAGGGTGAAAAGAAAATCCATACAGGTGAATAGAAACAGCGCCAGGGCTCCATGCCTTCCCAGGGCCTCAGAAGGGGGAGGGGAGGGAACAAACTAATTATTCATAACCTCAGTGAGCAGCAGCCTGGATGAGCTATATTCTTCAGGAGACCTCGCCCAATCAAAGAGTCAGGCCCCTCCTGAAGCACTCTGAACAGCCCCCACCTCTGGGAGAACCAAATCCAGGTGCCCAGGAGAGGCAGGAACACTAGTGCAGCCAGAATAGGAGCAGGGTCCCCATGCCCTGGAGGTGAGTGGCTGCAAAGTCTTCTTTAGATTCAAAGACACACAGCTTGAGTCAGATTGTCCACCAATTTAGAGAATTTCACTTTTCCATTTTGAGGAAGACTTAGCTGCAAGGAAGAAGGGGGTATAGAGGGGATAACAATGGAGAAAGAATTCTATCAGCTTCACAGAGACTTTGGTTCATGTATAGCTGCTGCTCTCTCAGGGACTCCAGGAACAGCTAATAATTCAGTAGGTGACTGTATGGAGATGACTGAACTTGTTCAGTGGCTACTGTGCACACTTGTAAACTGTTGTTAACAAAAGAACGTTTGCTGGTTTCTTTTGTCTGTAAAGAGTCTGATTAATAGCTAGGAGTGAGGGCGTGTCTCTGTCTACTGTCCTAGATGTTTAACCGCACATATCATAGTGAGTGGTGACCCTTGGATCCCATTTCCACAATTGCACCCACCTGGTCCTTGCTCGTGATTCTCTGTGTGCCACAATGAATGACTCCATCTGGAATGCTTCATTTAGGGATGCCTAGAATATTTTTAACCAGTGGCTCTATGGCTGATATTCGACAGATTTTTGAACTTCTTAAAAATAGATATTTAAATTCTTGTATTTGTGCATGGATCCTTGAGATGTGTCCCTTGCAAATTGTATAAAATCCTCCTAGAAATGCAGAGTCCCAGCAGCTTTCCCAGCCTCTCTGGAGGCTGTTCAGGCCTTGACTCCTCAATTCTACTTCTTTAATAAACTCCATTTAAGAAGGCTGACATAGTATCTGTAAATGTAACTTCATGTGCAATAAGTTAGTAACATTGAACCAAATCAGATTTATATTTAAAATATATTGCTTCTTTTTACATTCCTTGCTTTGCTAGGTCTAGGAAATAAAGTGCTGAGAGTCCCACAATGAGGCAGAAGAAAGCAATCACAGTGTCCAGGTGTGTTACATTTCTTTAATGTGATAAATTAGAGAAAAAACTTTGAAACTACACAGCATCTGAAATAATATACTGCAAATAAAAACTGGTAATAGTGAAAAGGTATTTGATCTTTGAAAACTATATACATTTTGTCTCTATTAAGGAGAAACTAAAAGATATAAACTTGAAATTAATGCAATGTACTGGTTGACCCTCCCAATCCCAAATCCATATTTTTTCTTTTTTTTCCAAATTTGTTTATTGACATGAAATGAGTTTACATCCTGTATTTGCTCTAGGAGTTATAGGTTCAAAACTCCACAAATTAATATTTTCACACCCCGCCCACCACCAGTGCCCCAACAATCTCCCACCATCTGCCATTGGGTTCATTTCCTGCCCCACTCCCATGCCGCCACCCTCCCCCTCTTATTGACTCAATTTTGCAGTCAGATGTTATGAGTTTATTGTTGGTTTGACTGACTTTTGTTATGTTTCTCTACACCCCACATATAAGTGAGATCTTTCAGTATTTGTCTTTCTCCTTCTAGCTTATTTCACTTAGCATTATCCTCTCCAGCCCATGTATGCTGTTGCAAATGGCAGGAGTGCATCTGTTTTATAGCTGAATAGTATTCCTTTATAGAGAAATATACCATGTTTTTCTGATCCACTCCTCTGCCCCCGGGCACTTAGGCTGTTTCCATAGCTTAGTATTTGTAAATAGTGCTGCCGTGAAGAAAGGAGGGCATAGATCCCTTCAATCCCTTCAGACTAGTATTTTGATATTCTTCAGGTAGATACCTAGGAGTGGAATTGCTGGATCATATGGTTGATCCATTTTTAATATTTTAAGAAACCTCCATACTGTTTTCCATACAGGCTAGACTTGTCTATATTCCCACTAAGAGTATATGAGGGTTCTTTTCTTCCACATCCTCACCGGTAGTTGCTCCTAGTCTTTTATGAGGCAGATCATTCTCAAGGATGTGAGATGGTATCTCATCATGGTTTTGATTTGTATATGCCTATGTTACTGATGACGAGCCTCATTTCATGTGCCTATTGGCCATCTGTATGTCTTCTTTGAAGAAGTATCTGTTTAGCTCTTTTGCCCATTTCTTGATTGTTTTCTTTAGTTGATTTGTATGAGCTCTTTATATATGTTGGATATCGGTCCTCTGTCAAAAGTGTTATGTGCAAATATTCTCTCTCATTCAGTAGGGTGTCTTTTTTGTTTTGATAGTTTCTTTTGCTGTGCAGCGGCTCTTTAGTTTGATGTGATCCCATTTGTTTATATTTGCTTTTGCTTCTTTGCCATTGCAGATGAATCCCCAACAATGAATCTGAAGCCAATATCATGAATTGTTTTACCTGTTTTCTTCAATGTATTTTGTAGTTTCAGCTCTTTTATCCATGTCTTTAGTCCAATTTTGAGTTAATTTTTGTGTAAGGTGTAAGATGGTGTTTCATTTTTTTGCATGTAATCGAATGCATATTTTTAGCATCCAGATTAGACCCTGGCTTTAAATAAGATGTGTTAAAGCAAATGCTAATGGTTTCTTAGGTCAGCAAGGGAGAATGATCCTTCACACTTATTTCCAGCAATTGGGTTTACTCCCTGGGGTTTACAAAGAAACTAGAATATCTATGATAAGTATAGAGTTTCAGGAATGAGCCCTAGGTCTGCTTCTACATTGCCATGACCTACAGTCCACCCTCTAATTCCCAGATGATGCTCAAATCTGTGTGCAAGTAGTGGCTATGGGGGAGAGGTAAGAATGAGCGGGGGTAGATAGACAATGAGATTAGAAATGGCAGATGGTGGTAGAAATGCTAAGAGCTGAGTTTGGGACAATCGACCAGGTGCCTGAAAAGAGTCAAGTCACCAAAATCACCTGCCAAGCACTGTTAGAAGGAAGTAAATGCAAAGGAACCCTCCCTTGCTTCCAGAGGAACTCAGATCTGTCACTGGCAGTGTTTCCTTGATGTTTCCTTGTTCATAGTTGTAATTGAAACCAATTGAATTTTCAAGGGCAGGAGACTTTGCCACTAAATAGGATGATGTCATCCTTCCTGATGAAAAATAGGAATGGGTGATCGGCTCTGAACACCGTGGACTCAGGGAGCTGCTTTTCCATGATGTTATTTCCTGTGGCAGCTGCGGCCTCTGTCCCCTCCTCTGTCACCTCTATGTAGGACTTGTGCATCAGCTTGGACAAATACAGACGACCTCCCGCAGCGATACCGGAGAGATCGGCTCTGGATTCATCAAAGATGTCTTTCAGCCCCAGGGCTTTTAAATGACGTTTGAGTTCATAATTCTTCTCTATCTTGAACTGAGGAAGGAAGACCTCCACATACTGAGGCCTCATTTTTTTTGGATTGGTCCAGTCCATCAGATTCCGGAAGTTCAGTTTGCTTTCGACCTGGAGGAATATGTAAAGGGCAATTTAGAGCCATATCATCAGCGATAAGCAGGGGGAGGAATTAGAGAATCAGCGCCTCAGAGGAAGAAAGGAGCTCATGATTGTTTATATTAGTGTTTCCTGGCCATTTTCTCAACAGGAAAGGCTCAGTAAATGATAGTGCTTCTCAGCTTGCAGGAGTAATCAGTGCAACTCCAGCTTTCTGGGGCAAGGAGCCCAGAGCTCTAGCCTCCAGGATTGGGTGATCAGTATCTCTCAGCACAGTCACCCCCAATGCCTGGGAGCCGACCCAGGAGGATGCTGCTACCTAATGCAAGAAAGAGCTGATGCTCAAGACAGTGGAAATAGCCCAGGGCCACAGTGAGGAAACTCAGTTACTCAGCTACAAGCCCATGTCTCTCTCCAGCACCCTCGCTGCCCCCAAATGATTCACATATTGAATTTACCGACTCTTAAATGCTGAGAATATGATCACATAATTATTCCAGGCTTACCACGAGGAGATTATTAATGACCATTGTTTACAAACCTTACATGTGGACATTTCTTCTTGAAGTCAGGCTCTCTGGAATCCTAAACATCTTTTCACAGCTATTTAACCGTACTTGTATTTTTTTCAAGGATCTAACTTTATATCATCAAGTTTAGTGTATTTTAACTTTTCTGTCTATGTCCAGTTTGTGGATATTTTGCAAAACTATCCAATTTTTAATCTCAGTTACAATTTTTTCCTCACTTAACCCACTGATTGGCCAACATTTTCATCTTTATTGAGTTATGTAGAATTAGGTGGATCTCTAGCTTTTAAAAAAACCTGATCTGTACGTTAGGACAATCTACTATAGAAAAAAAATTCAGGACATAAGCAGAAGAACAAACCTATCTTCTGAAATATATAAATATATTGTTTTATCTGAACAACTTATCTATTATTGCAGATTCTTTGAAGTTAAAATAATTTAAAGCTATAAAATCTGACGGTTACGCTTATCAACTTAATTTTTTGACTTACTGAGTAACAATATTTCATGTTGCCACACTTTAGATTTACCAGTGCCAACTTCATGACAGCTTCCTGGCTGTTCATATCAAATCAGATCTCATTAACCAAATGCAGAGCACGTGGTTTGACACACAGTGAGTGGCTCAATAAATATCCCTGTGGATTGGAAGCACACAGATGGGAGGCGAAATCCCCGCTGCTGAGACAGGATGCAGACTCAGGGGACCAAATTCACAAGGAGAAGAGGACGCAGGGCTGACAGGGGATTGGGACCTGAGCTACCACCATGATCTCTGTTTTGCCTGAGGGTGAGGCAGTGGGGGTTGGGGGGTTGCTGGCCTGTACTGGTCCTAGCTCTTGCTACACCCCTCCAGGGTAACCCCTTAGCCTCTGCTTCTCCTGGAGGCTCAGCACAGAGTGAGACCATACATTGTAACACTCAAAGACACAAAAAATGCCATTCGATTCCTGCTACCTGAAGTTTTTAGCTTATCACTCAATAATACACCAAAAAAGTGTTTTTCATAGCTAAGGGCAAGGAAAACTGAACTTCATGCCCTGGTCACTCCATAGTTGAGATTTCAGAAGGTCCCAACTTTAAAGCTAGTAAAATCTCAACAGCTAAAACCATGCCTGGCACTTTGTAGGTGCTCTGAATATTTGCTAAGTCAATGAATAAATGCACAAGTCTCTAGTATTCCAAATGACTTGAAATCTTCAAGTTGATGGATGAACACAGAATTAACAGTATCCTAAAAGCCTTTCCCAACAGCAAAAGTGACAGCAGCAGCTTACCTGGGAGAGCTCGTTCTCAGGCAGCATGATGTACATGCTAATGCCGCCATGATACCTGAGTTCAAGGACCTGCATCGGTGGGTCATTAATGACCGACATGTTGAACTTCTGTTCTTGATGCATCATGGAGACTGCTTTCCCAGGACACTAAAAGTCAAGAAGTCAAGTCACACACACACACACACACACACACACACACACACACACACATATATATATATATAAAGCACACCTCATTTCACTTATTAACCACGTGAAATAAGAATAGTGCTTCAATTTTTGCTCAGTTGCTCCTATAGAGATTTCCTTGACATGTTGCAAATAGTGGTTGTGCTGGGGCACATCTTAGTGCTAAAAGCACAGACTTTGAGTATAACTGAGTTTAAAACTCCCCAGCTGTGTGACATTGGGTAAGTTACTTCACCTCTCTGTGCCTCCACTTACTCCACAGTCATCTCTACTGCATGGGATTATTTTAAGAATTATGTGGATATATTCTAATTTATCTAGCACTTGGAGCAGTGCCTTAGTGTTCTATCTGAAAATGTCCATATAAGAAGTAATGAATAATTTTTAAATAGCATTAAAATTAAAAATAAATACTATAGGTTTTTTTCTTTCTCTCATCAGAAGTAAAAAAAAAAAAAAAAAAGACTAGATCATCAAAACCACACCATTTAAGAATGAGATCTTATAAAAACAAATTATTCCTCAAAATATTTGACACAGGGCAGATAGGCTGTTCTCCACGTAGGCTGCTGGGGGCTAGTCCCTATAACCAGGCTAGAGGTTGTCCTGGCCCCCATTCTACCCTACCCTCGACGCCTTTCTTCCTCCAGAACATTACCATACCCTGCCTAGGTGGCCTTTCATTCCCCACCCCCTCACTCATTCATTGATATTTGATTGATTTTTATCAGCTCTCAGTACTCTGGTGTCTAAAGCTTATCATGCGGAAAAACTATTTGAATAATGCTATTTCCCACTTAAAAAATAAAACTCAGTTTAAAAGTTAATTCTGAATTTTCTTGCCTCAACATAAAAGGCTGAGTGATCGGAATTTCTGAAAAGTCTGATTTCTGAAAGGAATTTCAGAGATCAATTCATGGAATCATTCTATTGCACATGTGATTAGGGAGTCTGCAGTGGTCAAGATGACACAGCTTCTAAGAGGTAAGGACCCCCACATGTTCTTTCTGGAGTCAAGATCTTTGACATTTCTATACTAAAATGATGATGTACAAATTGATCATAAATATTGTTGTTTCATGATGTCTGGTTAAGATGTTTTAAGTCAAATAGAATTAAATAAAGGAACAGATGCATAACTTTATGAAATACAACTTTTCCCTTTATGAAAGGAAACATATTTTTGCTTTGACTCAGGAAAAAAATCATAGCTACTGGTATGCCCCACAATTAGAATCACAAAAACAAAAAAGCTACATTTTCACATACAGGTTCCCAATTAAAATTCATAAACTGAATCCATACTTTGTTATTTTTCCCAATTTTGAATATATTTCAAGAATTATCAATTTACAGGACCTCCAGTTCTGCTCCATGACCTGCAGGAGCAGGAAAATTCAAAAATTTGTTTTATAAGCAAGTAACTGTATAGTGACTGTGCAGTAAGCCCTAGGAGAAATGAAATAAGAAATGGTGACTCCATTGTGAATACATATCCTCTGAAGAGGAATACTACTGGCAAAAAAAGTCCTAAATAAAATAGATTTCCATACCTTAGGAGATCTGAAACGGCAGTTGAGAGTATCGCGCTTGGTGAAGGCAGACTCCCACCTGCCTTTGAAGTAGACAGCGTTCACCATCACCATCACAGCCGCTGTGCTTATGCTACCTTCAGGGAAAATGTTCCTGATTTTTCCTTTGAAAAAGCAAATTGATAAAAATACTTAACTAAAATTTTAGTGTATTGACTTGTTACTCGTTTGCTGTTACTGTAACTTGTTCTGTGTAAACTCTGGGAGTGAAGCTTTACCCTTCTACACACATATAAGCGTCACCTCCCCCCCAACCAAAGTTCTAGTGCCCCTCCTCTAGGCCCCTCTGCCCCCCTCCTCCCAGCCCTTCCCTTTCCCTCTGATAATCACATTTTTCACAATACTAGAGTTATTTTTGTTGTGATTTGTTAGTTCATTTTAATGCAAGTTTTAATGTTTATAAAGACCTATTAGATAATCACGAGGTTTTTCCTTGTAATAATTATTGTAATAATGATATTAGTAATAATCTTGAACAATTACTATGCCCAACACTTTCTAATTTCTTTATGTGCAATATTTTCTTTCTTCTTCACAAAATACTTGTGAGGTAAGCCCTATTGTTGTGTCCATTTCCTATTTAGGAAACTGGGGCACAGACAGATTAAGTAATATGTACAAAGTCACACGACAGAAGAGTTATGGCAACAGGATTCCCACCCAGGAAGACAATTCCCAGGGCCTCTCCCTGCTTATAGGCACCAAACTGCCTTTACTGCATTGAGGAGGCCATAACACAATATAATTTAACTCCATTCCATTGAAAGGGTTAATTACTTCATTCCATATGAATGAGATTTTTGCTGGATGCCAAGCACTGCGCTGGAAACTTGAATCATAACAATGAAAAACACAGTCCTTGCCACCCCTGGACTCACAGTTCAGCTCAGGGGAGGCAGCCACCAAGCACAGATGTAGTGCATCAGACAGGACAGGGACAGCCAACAAGACTGGCCACCTGATTGAGCTGATGCAAAGGTGGGGAATGGGCAGAGCTTCCGGGAAGCTGAGACTATTCAAAGAGAAGGTATCTTGGATAACTGAGGCATAATTGGGGAAACCCCAACTCATTTCAATGTGTTAGGGAAAGTGAGGTTGGGAAGTTTGGAGGCAGAGGTCAACTAATGAAGAGTCTTGAATGTCTGGAAAGAATTTTGGATTGTCCTGAAGATGATCAAAAATGATTGCTCAGAATTCACTGCAAAGGAGAAAGTGCATGAGGAAAGTGAACCAGGTTTGCCAGCGTGGCTCAGGCAGTCTGTGGAGAATGGGGGGGAAATAAGAACTGGGTGGGTTTGGTGGGATGTTAGCAGCATTTTGAAGTGTTTCCCATGAGTATTGAGAACATATGTTTGTAGACATGAGAATAATGATACAGATTTGCACAGAAAGGAAGAGAAATAATTGGTATTAGTATTAGTGATCTAATACCCTTAAGTGCTAAACACTAAATAGAATCCTACTCCATTATTAGGAAAGTAATTGTCTAGTTTCTCTTGATTAATAAATAGTGAAGTGTGTGCTTACTAATGATCATCTGCTGATATTATATAAATGAATGAACAAAAAAAAAAGTTGAGACACTATTCTTATGCCAGAACTAAATATCTATGTTTAAGAATGCACATCACGTGTTTCATACTTTTGAGACAGAGTCAGATTCAGCAAAGGTATATTTCTCAGAGTATAAATCAAGCCTCAGTCTGAGGTAAAGGACTTACTAACTTTGGAATTTGCTGATTAACAAAACAATGAATACATTTCCCTATTGTTTAAGCAATGAAATGAAAATATATGTCATCGACAACAGGACATCATAATTTTAATGGGTTTTTTTAGTCAAGAAATTACAGTAAGACACTGGATTGATCATCAGGTTGGTGTGTTATGCTGTGTTCATTGAAAATAACATCCTACAGACCGCTCTTAGTCTTTGTTCACTAACTAGTCATTACTTCAACTTGTCACTAACTTACGAAATGTTCATAATAAAATCTATTTGTCTCACTGGATTGTTCCCAATTGAATGAGATCATGTAATAGACAAGATTTCTAAAAAGGATAAAGCATTCAAATTATAAGATTACCCAAAACCACACTGCAGACAAATACTAAAGCAATTTAAATAACAACAATCATTACTGTAGATTGGGAGAAGCTATTCTTTATATGAACAAAAGACTCCCAGCTTTAAAGTTCACAGCTGTCAGCATTCACATACAATTGGTAAATTTTGTGGCAAAGTAAATAGGGGATTACACTCACCATGTGTTTCATCTTGTATCCATTTATTAATTTTATATCTGGTATCTTCTACATCATGTGTAAAGTCAATCCGTTCCACTTTGGCATGATATAATTTTTCCGCACACCCAATAAAGTTCTAAAAATATAAGTAGTACGCATTCTGTGAGTAACATACGGTTCTTGTATTTATGAACTGGTAGCAACTAAGTTTAATATATATATATATATATATATATATATATATATACACACACACACACACACACACACACGCGTATGTATATATATATTTGAACTTATCTGTTCATTCACTGCCTTACCCAAGGACTTATTCCTGCTTCAAATATAAAGAAATAAGGCTAGAAATATGGAAATAGGTTTGAAAGGGGGAGCTGGAGACTTGAAGTTTAACTTGCAGAGCAAGCACACTGCTTTAAGTTGATCAGAAATGGATTGGGGGAGGCTAATGGTCGTTACAGTCCACCCGTTTGCTTTACCATTGCTTTCTCACCATAAATACATTAGGCAGTCTCCTGTTTCCCTTGCTTGTGTCACTTCCCTCCTACTGAAAACCATCCAAGGCAACTTCTTGCATTTAAGTTAAAGTCCAAACCCCAAAGCTCTGCTGATGTCCTCATTCACCTCATTTCTAGCCACCTCCTTCATGTTCTGTTCGCTAACCAAACCAACTACTTGGTGCTCCTCAGAAGTACTATGTGTCCTCTCTCCTTTGGACAGCATTCTTCTACCTGGAATATCCCATTGTTCCCATGGTCAGCCTCCCTCATTATCTAACACTAAGCACAGATGCCTCTCCTGACTAGAAGGCTTTCCCTATGTCCTCTAACAGTCCTTTCACCTTCATTTTCTTACTAGCTGTTATCATACTGCATCCTGCTTACTTTTGAGATTTTTCTGAACTCTTCACAAGCCACAACATTCAGGGAAAACCATATATGACTCGTATATTATTGTATTGCCAGCACATTGCCTTGTATATATTAGGTACTCAGGAAATACTTGTTTTTCATAAAAAGAAATCATAACTACTTAACTAAATCAGCACATCAGCAGTACAACATATACACATATATACATTTTGAGGGGAATATCTTTATAATTTGCAAAATAACACCCAAATATTGTCAGAGGGTACCCTAATAAGTTTTAGAGGATTTTCAACCCATATAATTAGAATTAGATATTGACCCATTGTCTGTCTACAGGATGGCATTACTTCCATAAGGATAGCTTTGTGTGTAATTTCCATGGATGAAATTTTCATCTCCTGATTAATTCATTCACCCGTCCATCCATCCACCCAACCATGAATCCATTCCAGCACGGTTACAAAGAGTAGTTTTAGAAACCAATCTCTGGCCCAGGGAAGTTCATGAATGTAGGATTCCCTCATTCCCAGAAAATAGTAAAACAGCTATGGGATGGGCTACTAATAGTATATATATATATATATATATATATATATATATATATATATATATATATATATATATATATTTATATTTGTATTTATATTTATAAAATTTTTGTTCAGTTACTCTGTCTTATCAATCTCCTTCAAACACTGTTGTTTATGTCATTAAAAGGGGAAATGAAACCAAAATGACAAAGAGTAAAACTATTGAGGTAGATGGTTTGTATGTTTATGGGTCATTTAAATATTTTGCAAAATGCCATTCAAACTTTCTACTGGGCTGTTTGAATTTTTGTATTATTTTGTAGGAGTTTTTGTATTTGGTTATCAATCTATTATTGCCTATATGTATTGGAAATATGTTGGTTTTTTTTTAAAGATTTATTTATTTATACAAGCACTGGGTACAGTCAGAAGCGGTAGAGGGTGAGAGAATTCGCCAGAGCCAGAGTAGGGAGCAGAACAGACAGACTGATGAAGTACACTGCTGAGGGGAGCAGCGGGCGGCAGGAGAGGTCTGCGCGCCATGTGGGACCCGCGCCAGTGGCGGCGGGGGATCAAACCAGCGCTGCAGAGGCTACGGGCAACTTCGCAACTCAGCGCTCAACCGCTGTGCCACCGGGGAGGCCCAGTACTGGAAATATGTTTTGCCTTAGAAGGCAAGTTGTAGCTTGCCTTGTAACTCTTTATGGTGTCTTTTAATGAAAAATATTTTTAACTCTAATGCCATCTATGTGATCTGATTTATCCTTTTATTCATTAATGTAAGCTTGACATGTAACATAGTTTCAGGTGTACAGCATAATGATTATATATTTTAATATATTGCAAAATGATCATCACAAGTCTAGTTATCATCCTTTGCCCTCTATAATTAACATTTTTTCTTTAAGATTTATAGTCTTAGCAACTTTTAAATATGCAATACAATATTATTAACTATAAAATTAACATGCTTATATTGGATCTCCATAATTTATTTATTTTACAGCTGGAAATTTATACATCTTTACTCCATTACCCAAAGCTCCCCTCTCTCCTCCTCTCTGGCAAAAACCAATCTGTTCTTCATGTCTTCAAGCTTGGTTTTGCTGTTATTATTTGTTTGCTTTTTTAGATTTCACAGATGAGAACACACATATTTGTCTTTCTCTGTCAGACTAATTTTACTCAGTATAATACCCTCAAGTTTCATTCATATTGTTACAAATAGCAAGATTTATTTGTTTTTTAAGATTTATTTATTAATGCATACAAGAGCTGGGGTATAGGCCAGAGGTGTGTGTGTTGGGGGCTGGGGTGAGAGGACTCACCAGAGATAGAGCAAGGAACAGAACAGGCAGACTGACTGAAATACTCTGCTGCGGGGAGCAGCGGGCGAGACAGGAGAGGTCTGCTGCGCCATGTGGGTAGCTCCCTGGCAGGGATCTATCTTGTGCTGCAGTGGCTTCAGATAGCTTCATAGTGCTGAGACTTAACCCCTTGCGCCACCAGGGAGACCCCAAATGGCAAGATTTCATTCTCTTTAATAGCTGAGTATTCTTCCATTGTATGTGTTTATGTGTCTATGTGTGGAAAAGTTGTGGAAAATTTGAGTTATATGGATTCTTTATTTTGAATATTAAATCCCTTGTCAGATGTGTGATTTGCAAATATTCTCCCATTCAGTAGGTTGCCTTTTCATTTTGTTGATTTCCTCTGATGTGCAGATGCTTTTTACTTTATATAGCCACATTTATTCATTTTTTGCTTTTTATGCTTTTGGAGTCAGATCCAAGAAATCATCACTAAGACCCATGTGAAGGAGTATACCACTTCTGATTTCTTCTAGGAGTTTTATGATTTCAAGACTTACATTCCAACCTTATTTCATTTTGAGTGAATTTTGAGTGTGCAATGTAAGAATGTGGTCTAGTTTCATTCCTTTGCATGTGACTGTCCAGTTTGCCTAACATCATTCATTGTATGTATTGTCCTTTCTCTGTTGTATGTTCTTTCTTCCTTTGTCATAAATTAAATGACTATGTATGCATAAGTTTGTTTCTGTGTTCTTTATTTGCTTCATTGATCTTTGTGTCTGTTTTTGTGCTAATGTTATACTGTTTTTGATTGCTGTAGATTTATAACATAATTTGAAATCAGCGTGTGTGATACCTCTGATTGTTCTTCTTTCTCAAGACTACTTTGACTATTCAGGCTCTTTCGTAGTTCCATACAAGTTTTAGGACTGCTTGTTCATTTCCGTGAAAATATTGTTATTGGAATTTTAATGGGGACAGCATTGAATCTGTATATTGCTTTAGGTAAAATGGACACTCACAATATTCTCCCAATCTACTGCACAGATTATTTTTCCATTCATTGTGTTGTCCTCAATTTCTTTCAATATTATTTTATAGTTTTCAGTTTAAGGATCCTTTACCTTCTTGGTTAAATTTACTCTTAGATTGTTTATTTATTTATTTAGTTAGTTAGTTAGTTAGTGCCATTGTTAATGGATTGTTCCCTTAACTTATTTTCTAATAGTTCATTTTCAGTGTACAGAAACACATGATTTATATCTTAAGACTAGTGCTTTATACATTATAAAACAGAAAAATTTATCTAAGATTATAAGGATAACAATCTATATTTATCTTCTAAAACTTTGTTTTACCATTCAGATTTTGTATTCATGATCCACTTGTAATTTACTTTTTTGGTAATTAGATAGGCATCAATCTGCATTTTTAAATATGTCTAGCTAGTTGAACCAATGTCATTTGTTATACACAATCATTTTCTCATAAGTCAAGTGTTCCTATGTGTGAGTCTTGCTTGAGAACAATACATGTCCTGCTAGTCTATTGTCAATCTCTGAAAAAATACCCACAAATTTTAATTATTTTTGTTTTTAAAGCCTTGATTTTCAGTAATATAAGTCCTCCAAATTTTGTCCTTTTCTTCGTAATTGTCTTGACTTTTCTTTACTCTTTGCAATTCTTTGTAAATTTTAAAATTATCTTGTCAATTTCTTCAAAATTATTAGCTGCTAAATCTAAAAATAAATATGGGAATAATTTTTATAACATTGAGTGTACTACCCATAAACATGATGTATCCTTTCTTTTTAAAGTCTGATTTCTCTTAGCAGTGTTTTTCATTTTGTGTATATCTATCGTTAGATTTATTCCTTGGTATTAGATATTTTATAATTCTCCTGTAGATAGTATAGATAGGATGATTTTAATTTTCTAATTATCATTAGTACATAGAAATATAAATGAATTATTTATGTTAACCTTGCAAACTTCACTATTATATCTAATTATAAAATCCTTCAGATTTTCTATATATACAAGTGTTATCTGTGAAAAATGAGAGCTTCTTTCCCAATCCAAAAAGATTTTACTTCTTTTTTTTCCCTATCTGTGACCCCAGCTCAGTGTTTTATTGTTTATGACCTCCAGTGTAATATTTACAGAAAATGTCCTCTTTTTGCTCCTAATGTCAAGGGGAAAACATTTGATATTTTACCAAGAATATTTTATGTAGACAATAATTTTTCTAGATTATGAAAGTTTTATTTTCTGCACCTATTGAATTGATATTGAGTTATTTCTTCATTAATCTCACAATATGGTGAATTGCATTTATTGGTTTTTAAATGTTAAATCAACATTGAATTACTTACTCATCCCACCATATATTGTATGCTTCTTTATATGTGATCAGTGCACAGGAAATAGTTATTGAATATTGAATTAAAGGGGTACATTAGTGGCACTTTAATTTTAGCTGCCAAGACATTATTATGTCTAATTTCCATTTTCCAAAAATATGTTCATTCAAGATTCAGTGATAAATATTAAATGATAAGAATTTAGATCCATATTGACTATGTAACACAATTCTCTCATTTTTCAATGAGGAAACTGAAATCTAGACAGATCAACTGATTATTGAAAGACACAGAACTATGAAATGAGACAGGACTCAGGTCTTCTGACTCATAGCCTGCCATGCTTTTCATTATACCTGAATGCTAATAAAAAGTAAACATGTGATCCAGTGCTTGTGAGAAGCTCTTTGATTGATACGGCATGTGGTGCAGCAGGGTTTAAGGCTGGGAACTACAACCTTCAAGAACCTTTAAACTCTGTGGGTTGTTATTGTCCCTTCCCATCACATGTCTAGGACCATCCGGAAGGGGGTAACACTTCACTTCACTGTCTCCTGCATTGATGCTGTCAGCTGCTTGAGTTAATGACTGTTCTTCGTGTAATTATAATGTGAGGGGGCCCACTGAAATTACCCCTTCTTGTGGTCAAGAAAAATGTGGGTTTTTTTTTTTTAAATTAAAGTAAATAGTTTTCACTAGTCAGAGCCCCATCATTATATCATGATGGTTGGGCTATGTTACTCATTTTTCACTTTTTATAAATTTTTATTAAGGTTACATTGGTTTATAACATTATATAAATTGAAGTTTACAGTATTAGACATCTGTATACACTACATCATGAGTACCACTAGAAACTAGACTAGAAAATGTCTAGTTTCCACCTATCACCACTCACCCAATCTCTTTCACCCATTTCACCTTCCCTTCAACACCTTTCTCCTCTGGTAACCACCATTCTGTTCCTATATCTAATAACTTGTTTACATTTTATTTTGTTTAATTTTTTGCTTAGTTTCTAGTATGAATTAAATCATAGGTATTTCTCCATCTGATGTATTTCACTTAGTTTAATACATTCAAGGTAAATCCATTTGTCACAACCTGAAAGCACTTCTCAAAAAAAAATTACTGAACAAGAAAGGTAAAGAGTAACTTCACAGCAAAGAAATTTAATTAAGTCATCAAAGATAGCATTACCACCAGTAGGATAAATCAATACACTTACAGGATTTGATAAGGATAATGTAATGGATATAGCACTATGCCTGTGATGTTTTTATCAAATTGATGGAGTTGCTAGTTAATGCCATGGTGATAATCATGTAGCAATAAATATGATGATCAAATCAACACATTATATACCCTAAATTTCTACAATACTATATTTCAATTATATCTCAATATAACTACAAAAACTGTGACTCTAATCACAAAGAGACATGGAAAGCCACACCGAAGGACAGTCTAAAACTGGATCCTGCAAATAATCATCAAAAAGGTCAAGATCATGAAAATCAAGGAAATGCTAAGAAGCTATTCCAAATTGAAGAAGACTAATGTGACATAACAACAAAATATAATGCATGATTCTGAACTAAATCCTTCTGTTATAAGGAGCGAAGTAGGGATGATGATGAAACTCAAATGGGTCTAGTGATTAGCTGATAGTAATGTAACAATGCCAATTTCCTGATTTATATGGTTGTATCATGGTTATATAGCAGAATTTCATTGTAAAATTACACTGGAATATTCAAATGTGATAAGACATCTCAAATAATTTAGAAGAAAAACATTTCTTCTATAGTACTTGGATTTGAGTTAATTTTTTGTGTGTGATGTTCTTTTTTGCATTTTGATGCTCAGCACAACAGCTGAGGGAATTCATGCCACTAATCAGGACTCAGGGCTTTCTAGGGAGGAGACTATTGATCATAGATTAAAGAATGGTTCCTTAACGTAGTAGGGTATGGTAATAAAGCTAATAAAGAACTGATGCATTGAGAAAACAGAGATCAGGAGACTGAATGATCCAATGCAGTTAAAGAACAGGACACAGGTGGGGATAAAATAAGGAAGGAAAGAGAACCATGGAATAATGGGACCACAAAATGGGAAATTAGAGTTGTAGATTTCAGAAGTGGAATCGTTTGGGTGTTGATGAGTTTCCGGGCATGACTTGGGCATCAGTTACAATTATGGGGCAGAGAGAGGTCAGGAAGCAGAGTCATCCTCAGAGTCACTGAAGTGACCCAAATGGGCACAGAACTGGAGTATGAAACAACACCACAGAACTCTGTCCCCACTGCATATTTAGCATGATTGAGGGAGGTGGGAGAACAAGGTATCAGAGACGGAAGTTGCATCTTCTGTAATACTACAGTTTTTGTAAAGATAATTTATACACAATTATTATTGTTGTTTTCATGAATTCTAGTAGATGAATCCCTAGTCAATGATGATTTTAAAAGAATGATATAAAAACAAAATGTAAAATGTCTGGAGCTGATCTATCTTTGTACTGGGTTGACTAACTAAAATTTGATGATTATTATGTTTTTTATCCAAGTAGTTTTTAGAAAAACTGTATTTGTAAATGTTTGGGAGTTGAATGGGCATTGTCCCTATATTCCATGTTCTTGCTCAGATCTCACATTCCCTGTGCTTCTGGGTGCATTGCTCTGAGTGCCAGAAAAAGGACCATGGAGATGTTCTGTACAATGTAGTATCCTCAACACATCAACTTCCATCCATGAGAGCTGGCTGTCCCTCCGGGACATATCAGTGTGCTTGGGAATAGAGATGCAAAATGTGGCACCGATCACCAAGGGAACCCCAAATAAACATTGTGTAGGATTTTCTGGGGAAGATTTAAAAATACAAAGTGGCCTAATGCTTCATAATTGACAGGCTGCCAAGGGATTTGGGAGTGGTGCTGAGGGGCAAAGAATTCGAGTGGGTGATAGAGCAAGCATGGTGGCTGGGTGGAACACAGAGAGCTGGCAAATATGTAAGTGAAGATTAAACCAGAGAGATACCACTGAGGCAGAGATTTACAGTTTTCTGAGCAATGGAGAAGTAAAGCGAGCGCAAACATGGCCTCTACATCTGCTTGGATAGAACTAACCAGCTCCTGGTTGTCCAGGCAGATAAAGCACATTC
This sequence comes from Talpa occidentalis, assembly GCF_014898055.3. Classification (NCBI taxonomy): domain Eukaryota; kingdom Metazoa; phylum Chordata; class Mammalia; order Eulipotyphla; family Talpidae; genus Talpa; species Talpa occidentalis. The sequence goes on from NW_023601322.1 coordinate 8,323,272, forward strand.
ACTCCCAAGAGCATTGCCACAGGTAGCAAGCACTCTGGGGCTCACTGGTCTCTGGGTGAGCAGGACACTATGATCAAAGAACTGATAGCACAAACAACGTACAATAACACTAAAATTAAACTGCTAACCTCAAAGGAACCCATCCCCCACCTCAGTGTCAAGTCTGAACTGCTCTTCTGCCAACGGCCGGGTCTCCACTTACAAAACTCCTTTTATGAGGGAGTTTGCTGAAAAGTCAGTAGCTCCTGGAAGGAGCGATACATGGGCATGGCTGAGGCAAAAGGCAGTGAGGAGAGAGATCTTGGCATTGGAGATGCAAAACTACCCGAGTAGACCCAAAGCTCAGAGGATTTCTCCTCTGTTGCCCCAGGACGGCCTTCACTAGTGCCTGCTCCCCTCCCAACTACAGCTCCATGTCTCTAGCCGCAGACAAGTTCTCTTCTGTCTTGGAGTCTGTCAGTCCCCTGGCCCTGAACGTGTGGCTCACACAGGTGAAGTAAAGAATACTTTGGATAAAACAGGGTGATGACAGTTTGAAGACTCCCGGGAGCATAACTAGTAGTGACAAGAAAAAAATTTGTTTGCTGACTAAGTAGAAAAGTGCGAACCCATATCCAGAGCATGAGTCGACCGAGACTCAGGCCCAGGACAGAGTCGCTTCTAGCACAGGAGGCCGCGCTTACCTTGTGAATGTCAAACACTTTTTCTGCAAAAAGACCATTGGCAATGCTGAGTTCATAATCCTTGTGGGAGGAGTTTATATCGGAGAGAACTCTTTTCAGTTGCGATTGGAGTCCTGACTGTTATTTAAAAGATTATAAAAATTTATTCTTGGAATGTAAAGATACGCATACTCTTATCTACATATGAAAAAAAAAACAACAAATATACCATAAAAGAATTGAAAAATAACAACCTTATAAAAGTAACAACACTGCATGCCCCTACCACGCCTTCCCCCAATCAGAATAGTATCTGAGATCAAAGTTAATTAAAGGATTTACTAAAATAATCTCCAAATAAAATTAACAGAAGATAATGAATTTATTTAGTATGTGTGCTAAATAAATTTCACCAAAGTTGGCTGTGATTAGCAAAGAATAAAAGCAGACACATCATTCCATGCTAACTTATCAATTCTAGCCAACACACAAGTAAAATATTGTTAAATAAATAGCTAACAAGTAAATTATGAAACCTTGTGTTTGAAATATTCACACTATGGAAATCCAAATGAGATCAAATGTGTTCCTTTGATTTCAAAAGGGCAAAATGAGCTATGCCAATAAGACAGTAATTTTTCCAAAGTCAGTCTGTCTTTTTGCTCTACGAGAACAGACAGTCTTTACCTGAGTGTCAGAGGAGTTTCCGCGCCCGGAAATGGTGCTGAAATGCAGCATCTGCGAGCAAAGGACAAAATAGCAGTGAGCGCAACAAGCAGGAACCTGGAGAATCAAACAAGGGGCTGAGACTTCATAGTCAGTGGCGCTGTGTGTGTTGTTACACGGGGCAGGGAGGCAGTGTGCAGGGCAGGGAGGCAGTGTGCAGAGGAGGGAGGCAGTGTGCAGGGCAGGGAGGCAGTGTGCAGGGCAGGGAGGCAGTGTGCAGGTCAGGGAGGCGGTGTGCAGGGCAGGAAGGTAGTGTACCAGGCAGGGAGGCAGTGCGCAGAGCAGGGATGCAGTGTGCAGGTCAGGGAGGCTGTGTGCACCTGCCTGGACCTGGTTAAAACACAGAGGTTTCGTGGGGGGAAGTAGCATAAACCAGTGTCTCATAATTCATTGGCCACAAAGTGAAATGTGTTTCATTATTTGCATCTGATCATTCTGGAGGAGAAATTTCATAATTACTTATTGATGAAGGCTGGGCAAGAATACAAAAGAGCAAAATAACAAATGAAAACTTTGTCCAATCAAGTGGGAGCAAAGATCAGGGCTAATTACATAGGCACCAAAACAAAATGGAGAAGTAGGTATTGACTATCTGGAAAGATCTAAATATAAGCTAAATTTGTACTTGAGGGAGAGGTTAGGATCCAGCAATTGTTTGAAATTAAGTGATTTTAGGTTTTACCTTTCCCAGTGTGATTCTCAAAAGCTGGTGACTTTACAAATTGCTGCTATGCCCAAGACATTTTTGCAAGTTTTCTATCGCACTTTATCTGAATTTCCTCAAGCGCTATGTCTGTAGGCTCTGCAGTGGTTGCTCTCGCAGGGAGTGATGAAGCATAGCACACACGACAGTCACTTCCAAAACTCCTGCACTCCCTCTGAGGAGATGGACCCCGCGCGGGGCAGCCAGGGACCACACACTCACTTACATTCCTCCAGCCAATGGTATGAATGAGCTAAACAACTCCCAGGTGATGTGGGTTTGTTCTACTGACTGTGACTTCAAGACTCTCATTGGTTGGAATTTTGCAAAAAGACAGGCCGTCTATGCTATATCGGGACTCCATTGCTCATGAGCAGTGGGGGTGAGGAGAAAGGATAAAGAACCATGTGACACAGGGTGAGGAAATTTTGTCTGGACATGCAATTACTGGTCAAGTCTGTTTTCTGTGCCTCTGTTTGGGTTTTCAACTTCAAGGCTTCAGGCCTTCACACCTAAGCCTGGCTGAGGATTCTTTGTGCAAATATGAAGGCAGCACACTTCATTCCTCTCTCTAATCACACTGTCAGTATCTGTTGCTAAGTCTATGGCTAATTCCTAAGAGAAGGGATGGAAACCTTGACCATTTCACTTCCCTGCAAGCCTGACTTGGCTGGTGCCAATACAGTGAGTTAATAAGCACTTCCTAAAGGTGCCAGTGGTGACACTGATCAGCTTTCAGGTGGGCTTCTATCCCCTGGGCTGTACTATCACCTATCATCTGCACCCAGGTCACTGGTACTTAAACTAGGATTTCACGGGTATCTTTTTTCTGGTGCTTCCTTCCCCTCCATATTTACTCAGGCAGTGGACCTCAAACGTCAGTTTGCATATAGTGGCAAGTTCATTAAACACAAATGTCTGGGCCCCATCTGCATAGTGTTGGAGCCGGTGGGTCTGGGGTGGAGCACAAGTATCTGCAATTCTAACAAGTTCTCCGGGTGACACTGATGCTCCTGGGCTGGAAAATGTGTACTAGGGACAAGAATCAAAGCTGCAGTCCAGACTCCTGCAGTCTTGCAGCTCAAAGAAGACCTATAAGCTTCAAAAGCAAGTGACCCTTGGTCACACAGCCGGAGCAGCTCATTGCGATGGCTGTTTTGCATGTGTGTGGCCACTCTGCCATCAATATGCTCTTGGAAAAGAACAAGACTGCCCTGAGGATGATGGTGGAAGCTGTGGGAAGCATCACAACTGAGACTGACCTTATCAAGCTGAGCGGCACAGTCGCCCCGCGCGCCCAGACGGATCATGGCCAGGGCGGTGAAGATGCTCAGCGAGGAGAAGAACACGTTGCCGGTGCCTTGGTTGTTGTCCATCTCCCTGAACAAGTTGAAGCAAAACTCTGCATTTGCTGCAGCAAGGGAGGCCATTGTGAAATGGAGCTCAGCCTGGAGGGCGAGAAAGCAAGGTGAGTTGAGAGGACATGCTCTGCGAATACTACGTTTTCTGTATTTGTTTATCTTTTGATTTGAAGTTTCCTTTCTTCAGCCTTGGACAGAGCATCGAATCATGTAGAACTAAAATGAGAAGTTCCTTGGGCCCAGGATCCTCGTTCCCAATACCCTAAAACTCTCTTCCATCAATATCACAATATACTTTTTTTTTTTTTTTTTTGCATGAATGTCCTTTATGTTTTGTGTTTCCATGTGCTGGTGCTCATACCCGGGATAGAGTCCCCTGTCTCTTGATATGGCATTTCTGTCCTCACTGGCCTTGGGAGCTCTTTTTTCAGTTCCTCAGTGAACATATTGGTGTGTTTGGCTACCATTTTTCTCTACCATCACTTTCACATAGACATCCTACACTATTACTATGTACTATTCCTGTGTCACTACTACCGCTTCTCAAATAGCCCCAGACTTGTAAGTTGAAACAGAGCAAAAGTACTGTTTCCAGGAAGTAAATATAACATTAGACAATCTACTCAAAGAGCTATCATCCTTGCTTTCTCAACCATCTGCAATTTAAGAATAAAGTTTTTCTAATGAATCTCCTTAATTTCAGGAAGATAGTGTAGGCTAGGTTTTCTCCAGTTTTCAAGAATTCATGTTGATTGCTAAAAATCATAGAAAATGAAATTATTGTCATTCTTAGGAAAGTAACTTCAAAAGCAAAATTATCATAATCCTCTCCAAATACTTACACTGAAAATTATAGTTCACAGAGGATTGTGAACAACTAAATATACTGACATAATGAGTGCTAGACTCTTTCAAATAAGACCCAAAAGATTTTAAGTGACCTTGTATTGAAGACCCAGCTGCCGAGTCCAGTGTGGCATGACTTAAATACCATATATAATACATAACATTATGTCCCCAAACTCAAAACATGCTTTCCAGAACATTTTTCCTCGGTCAAGTCTCAACTTTTCTGTTACTTTATAAATTGATGTCTTGCTCTCTTTCCCCTCTCGGGGGAAACACTTTCATATTTTTAAAAGTCATTCTTTAAATCACTTTCAAAACAATAATCACATTTTTTGTGTTCTCATTTTTTAATCATCCTGGTGACTTACACAAAACTATCAATGTACTGAAAAGAAGAAAAGGAATTTGCTCTGCAAATAGGCCGTTGAGTATGTGTTTTTATAGTTTAGGTGAATTCTGTGGCACAGAAGCCATATTAGATAATGATTACAGAGAAACATGAGCCAAGCTTTTCCTAGAACAATATAAATTCTCAAGTGATGACTTTTAAAATGATAAATGGCTCTAAATGGCACTAGATGATAGATCCGTAAGTGTTCTTGTACAGGCGTGTTCATGCACTTTGAAAATAAATATGAAGCAGTATTTTCCACTTCACATATTACGTTTATTATCTTTTTCTAGGCAGGTGTCCTGATGAATCCAGAAATGAACACAAGATCCTTTCCTTCTCCTCTGATAGAAAGTCTAAACCCCACTGGCAAATAGACAAAATATTTACGGTTGAATGTCTTATTTTATATGCCAAAATTACATCAGCCAAGCTATTCTTTTCTCTTATAATTAATTTTCACAGTAACTTTTTCAAGAAAATAAACACCAACAAAAAAAAAAAAAACTAAAATTCAACAAATACAAGCACCCCGTGATCTGGGTCTTAGTTAAATAAAAAGGAAACGAAAAGGAAAATAAATGATGTTAAGCTCCAGAAAGCATGGTAGGATGCCATTGTCCAAACAGAGCAATGAAGGAAAATTCTTTTCAAATCATAAAAGAACTTGGCTTTAACTTTTTATTTCAATAAAAATATACCATATTCATATGTGTAATATTTTATTTAATATAGAAATAAGTAACACATTTATCATTTTCAAGTTAACACAAAGGACACCCTGTTGACAACTATTCATGAATGTTTTTAAATCCCAAACATCAAGACTTGAGCATCTAAAATTCCACAGAAGACTAAGCCTGTATGCTAACTTATGATATCTGTGAACTTGAGGATTTTTTTATTATCCCTTCCTTCAAAACAAAAAAATAGACATGTTCTTCCTAAAGTCATGTAAGTCTAATCAAAAGAAAGAAGAATAATTTTAAAATAAAACATAATGAAAAGGAGGGACAAAACAGATTAGAATGTGCTTATTATCATACTATTTCATGTGTCTAAACTTTCCGTACCTAATAAATAATGTGCTTTAAATATATGATCAAAATATTATCTAGTCTTAAAATAATTTTATCTCTGCAAGGAAAGAGAATCACATTTCATGGTACATTATTGAAAAAAATCTCTGGTATTATATATAATACAGATATGAATAAAAATATACCTGTGGGGGAAGGAATAACTACTGTTGAGCATTCTTAATTTTTATTCTTAACGCATAAGTCAAATGTAATACTATAAATAGTTACTCCTCTACAGAAATATTTTCAAATCTTCTAAAAACATGGTTCTTGATTTTGATAAATTCCCTAATCACATAAGTACCTAGTTATGTAATTAAAAGGGTAAAATTCAAATCACAAAAATCAGCATATTCCAATTACTAATGCCTTAAATAAGAGCACTGGAAATATAAAAATCCAGATTTGAACATCATTCCCCAAAGGCTGTTTAAATCACTTTCGAGAGGGCACAGGAAATGTCCAGGTCTGCCGCCTGCTCGGAGGGAAATGCTTCTCTCCCCAGGACACCCCATCAAGTCAGCCATAGACCAGAGGACAGAGCTGCTAAGAACAGGACTAACAACAATTCTCACAGCCTCTGATGAGTTCAGACTCTCAGGTACAAAGAAACTGTCATGATTCATTCATTTCTCCCTCTTTCTCTCTCTCATCAAAGTGTCTGGCCAAACTTTAAGTTGTGGACTTTGGAAATATTTACCTTACTCTCTTCATAGAGGAAGTTAGCAGCTGGCTGGGTGAGTCTGAAAGAGTTCGTTGCATTACTCTGAAATATAAAGCCTCTGACTCAGACACTCCCTCTTTCCTTTTGTGATGACCAGGGTAGTTTTAAATAATGTCATTAAATGGAATTACATTCAGGTCCTTTAGAGAGGAAATTAAAAGAAATGTGGAGGGATTAGCTACAGATCCAATTCAAAGTTGTCCACATAGAAATTCTTGAATGAAGCAAATTGTAGATTAACATTTTATTTAATTTGATAGTAACATCCATCCATAGAATCTTTACTCATGGAAAGATAGACTTTTCAGATTCAGTCACTGGCCTTTGTCATCATTGTTTGTTAGATTTATCCTTCTCCTCCACATCCAGGATGAACTAAAGAACAGAACCTCAGCTGCCAGGACTTGTAGTCCAGATGCAGACATTTAACCATCACCGAGGAGTAGCCCTGCAAACTGGAGATGGGAAGAAAGCAGCGATGGTGAGCAGGCTGCGCAGGAAGTTCTACCCTGGCTCAGAACTTGCAGATTATTGTACTGGAGGGTCTAGACAGCGATTCTCTCTTCAAGAAGCAGGTAGGATTTCGGTTCACATAATGTTTCTGACTTTACCTTCTACATCATCATCACAGACTTTTGACCCCTGCCTTCATTTTAAGCACATGCTTTCATGTTAAATGGGTTTTCCTGCCTCTTGAAGTTCTCTAAGGGAAATATCCTGTGAGGTGCACAGATGTGTTTAAATATATTGAACACAGGGAGCATGATCTGCCTCCATCACAAGGAGGACACATTATGATAGAAACACCAAACACTGAACAAACGATAAAAAGCGAGGGAAAAAAGGTAACTCCGGAGAAAACCAAGATTACACAGTGAAATGTACACCAGAATCAGACTTCCTTTTACAGCCCATTTGTGGATAATATGTTCTTGGTTGTAATGATTTAAATATTGAATATTGAGCTGAACAAGACTCATGATGGATCTCTAATGGGACATTAGGACCAGGTGGGGAGTGAGGAACAAGGTATTCAAGAGACACCGCATTCTTCCATGAAGGAAAATCTATAGTCTCTAAAAAATAAAAAGCAAAAGAGAGCAGCATTAGCATGTTAGATGTCTGGAGGGAGATGCAAAAGCAGCACTAAAAGCAATTGAGTTCAGAGAAAAGGAAATCCCCGGCCCGTGAAACTGTCCCACATCCATCAGCCTCAATAAAGTGGTTTAAAAGGAAAAGCAGCCAAGAGTCGCTGCTCCTGTTAAGTGAGAAGCAGAGCAGGGGGCGGGGGCAGGAGGGAGAGCGTTGGGGGGAGGAGACTCCAGCCTTCCGGGCTGACTGGGGGCCGCCATTTTGACTCCTCGCGCGTGTGAACTAGATCATGGAGGACAGAATCCTAGACCTGGAGTAAAATTCCAGCCTAGCGAGTCTCCCAGCTGCGTGATATTGAGCAAGTGATGTCATTTTTCTGAGCCACCCTTTTCTCCTCCATAAAATAAGAAACTGGGTCAATTACATTAGATTTTCATTTAGAATGTGGAAATTCTGTATAAACATCCTCATAGTGTTTGGTGTAATCATTTTAATCTCCCCCAACCTGCCTCTACCCCTCTCCCCAACACACACACTTTGTCCTTATGACAGGTTATTGCCATACAGCATACAGAATTGGATTCATTCAGCCATCGATATGCAGCATTTTACTTTCTGGAATCTGACATTTTACTGCTACTATCCCTTCTGTGTGGTGGTGCAGGCCCTCTAATAATACAATGGCTTCCTCCTGGGGATTTTATCACAGGAGGAGAGCAGAGGGCTCCAGGGACAGTGGGTGGTTAGGAATAGAAGCCAGTGTTTATGGGAGGGAGGGAGGCTGGCAGCAAGGAGGGAGCCTTGGGCAGGGAAGGTCCGGGTGACCAGCTGCTGGTGGCTACTTGGGACTGTCCTGGCTTTAGCACTGAAAGTTCCACATCCTTTGGTCTCCTCAGTTCTGGGGGGGTGTCACTGGGATACTCTCTCCCTGCACTTACAAGGGATCAGCCAATATTGATCTAGTACCCCCAAAAAACTGTGCTCCCCCCTGGGATATAGCCATTCATTTCTCACTATCTTAAGACATACCAAGTATTCCTGCCTCACGGAATACACCCTCATCTGCTCCATGATGTGAGCTCCCACCCCGCAGTTAGCAGTAAGAAGTCAGGAACAAAGGAATACACACGGGGATTCCCCTGACCAAAATGTCAAGCCCAGCAAAATTGCACTTTTAAAGACGGTTACACAGGTGGACACCTGAGGTGAAGAAATGGTTGCCCTTCTTCCCGCTACCACCTCCAGTGGGGAGGGAGGTTTCAGAGATGTTGGGTGGTTTTATTTGCTCAATTGTAGGCAGATGTTGAATGCACTTTTAGATAGCCAGGGCATTGTTGATAAGTTTTTAAAGTTAATTTAAAAAAAATAAAAAAGCCTCACGAACAGGATCACGGTGCCTTACATGTAACCCGTCATTGATCTGTTCCTGAGACATGGTTTTGAGGGACGATGAGCTGGGGCCTGGCTCTGAGGATAAGCTGAATGTCCTGAGGAAGAGGATGCCAGATAACACCAAGCAGACTCAGATGCATGGAACCCAGCAAGACCAGGGGGCCCAGGGTTCCCCCAAACCTGACACAGTTTTACTGGTGGTGACACAGGCTACCTCCCCAGAAGAGCAGTCCCTCCAAAGATGCGACCTGGAGAGACTTCAGGCCTCTGCATGCCCTCATGGGCCATTTTCTACATCTTTCTCCAGACTCAGGAGTGTGCTTACCTCTCACCTACAGCAGCAGAGACAGGTGTGGCCTGTTGAACAGCTCTAAAAAGCACTAAATATTTCCTCCATTCACTTAGGGAAGTGACAAGAAGCAGTGAGGTGGGAGCCTCAATTACCACTCCCTAAGGAATCAAAACAAGCATTTCCAGACAGATTTTTTTCCTAAAAAACCTTGAGTTAGGTTTGAAGCTGCTGTAGGAGCAGTCTACACCCTGCCCAAGCATCTGCTTACTGCTGTGGAGACCTAGCTTCTGGGATGGTTTCCCTGTGACTCAGAATAAGCACTGTCCCTACAGAAGCTTATAAGCATTTAATCTTTGCACCAAGTTTCAAAATGGTCTCTGACTAACGCGGTCATTATGGGTTCATTCACTTTGTAGTGAGTCAGGTTGGAAGAGTAATTCACCCATCTCTGTCTTTATATTGCAGGTGGTTTTGATGCACCCTGACAATCAAATGTCAGGCTATGGGCGGTATCATCAGCCTGTCTCGAATCACCCACCTCTCTGTGATAGGGAGCACCAATAGACTAAAGCAAGCAAGGGGTAATGGGAGTTTGGCGTGTGATTTTATTGTGATTGGCCACTGTGTAAATGTGCCTCATCTAAGAACCTAAAATAGAATTTAATACAATATTTACAGCAGTCCTCAAACACAGATAGTCATCTGGACCCCAAACTATTTTCACTGGCTTCTCTTTATATTGCTTTGCAGCCCTCCCTTCTTCTTTATCTCCCCAGTTCTCTCTGGCTTGGAATTTTCCAGAGACATATCTGTTGGGTTAGTAATCTCACCTGGCTTCTCCAGATGCTTCCCAGAACTGAGCAGCTTCAGATAGGAGCTGAAACTCAGTGTTAGTACATTCTCAGGTTCATTCTTGTCACCCTGCCAGCCCCATCTCCACCCTTCTGATCTAGTGATGGAAAACCACATCAGCAACACCCAGCTCCTCCCTCCCATTAACAAGCTAGAGTTCACTGAAGTGCTCTTGCCCCTAGAAAAGTGGCCAGGTGTAGGGACAGGTAGGTTAAAGCCCATTGTCACTAACATCGTTGCCATCAGAACATGCCACATTCGAGATTGGTTGTCTGTGGCACCCCCTGCATCTGCTGGGCACAGAAGGAACTGCAAGCCTGATTCTTCAGGGTGATGGTTTCCAAAGGATAGCCAAGGTGTACACAAAGGACTGAGTCCTCTATTGTAAAAAGCTGTTGGAATTGAAAAGGTCTTATCACCTCACAGTTACTTTTCAATTTTGTTCAACTTTCCCTCTTACCCAGAAGAAGGAGACCCTGCTGGCTCATCCAGAATCAAGGAGAGGACCCTTTCCTCCTTTCATGATGCTCTGAGCAGCCTAATAGTGGAGGGATACAAAGTCATGATTAATCCCAGAAATTTAATTTAGATCTAGCAAATGCAGTCAGTTCTCTGGTGGAGAAGATTGTTGTTACTGCGGAAAATATATAAGCTTAAAAGGGGGCTCCTGTTCTCTTATTGATTGCAGAGAAATTGGCCAGAGTGAGATGAAATTATTTAATCCCACATCCTTTCTATTGTCTTCCTCTTGTGGAGATGAAGTACTTTGAAGTGGCGAAATGGCCAGTAGGTAAGAGGGGAAGGATCTGAGTGACACACAAACTGGATAATCTTCTGGAATTACCAAGAGTCAGCCATCATTAAAGCTCTTCTCACCATTGTTTTCTTCTCCACTGGAGTGCAGACAACCCTCCCACTACTGTGTTTGCAACAATTTATTTAGAATTAACCAACCCCAACATGTCATAAGTTAGAGAAGGAAACTCGGCCCTGGGAACTGACATGTCATTTCAATTTTTCCTCCTTGCCATCCATGATAACCCCTATTGCCATAGGTTTTACCAGTTCATGAGTACATCTGAGGTCACATGAGCCATAATAACCTAAATTTTGCTGTCTCTTTTTCACACTCACTTACCAGAAGCCTGCTATGGTGTTTGGGGGTTCCCAAGGAAACAAGTTTGCCATCAGCTACAGGTACCACAGAGACCTTCTGTGTCCCCCTCTGTCCTGCTACCAATGTCCTCCAGTACACTGGAGAGTCTCCTACCATGCCTGCTACTGTGGGTGTAAGATACCTAAATCCCTTCCAAGAATACCATTTCCTAATCACTCCTTTGGGGTGCAATTGTATGGAGAATATAAAAATAAAAAAATTAAAATTAAAAAATAAAAATAAATAAAATTACATTGTAAAAAAAAAACCCATTTCCTGGCACCCCCATAGATACCAAGCAGGGGTCAGCATCTTCGCTAGGTCCCGTGAAGAAATGGCAAGACAGTCCCTTCCCCACTCGGTTTATACTTCACTGCCAGCAGACTGAGGTTCACCGATCCCCATCTTCGGAGCATAGCACCTAAACAATTTCTTAGACTGATGCTTATCCTCACGACCAGACAAATAACAGATATCCTTCTGTGTTTCTTCTCACCCAATTACCCATGGATACCCATGTGTAATCATTCTTTGGTGGGTTCCTTTCCTCAAATAAATTAGCAATTATAAATTGGCACTCTGGGGAGACTGCGAAACCATCGTAGAACCCACATATGTCTGTATTTTCTTTAGTGCTATTATTATTGAATTTTCCATCACTGACATCTTTATCTGAAGTATTTTCCTTTCAGGATCCACAAATGAACCTCTAGCCATAACTTATCTTTAAAGTCATAATATAAAGTGAATGAAAATATTTACCTTCCGTGTCAGAAGGCTGGGAGATAAAACAAAGCTGTCTAGTTTGTTCTATGCTCCAGAACTGAGGTGTTTTTCCTACCTGGGAGTAGTTTATAAATTAGATGAAACCCCACTGGGCACTACTTTCTCACAGATAACCTTATATAATTCTGTAAGAAAAGGGCTAAATTGCCACATAGCTTTAAGGTCATGACTGCCAGCACAGAAAGGTTTTAGTTTTGGTAGTTCTCCAGCAACTAAACAAATTCTTTTCTTTTCTTTTTTTTTTTTTTTTTTTGAAGATTTAAAAAAAACTAATTCAATTCAACTTGTGGGTCCCCCCCATTGGGAGACAGACCCTCCTGCAGACCAGAACAAAGAATTATTCCTATTTCTCCCCCATGTATGTTATAGTTTCTGATATTATATTCAATCTTAATAAATGTTATTAAATTAGCAAAATGGCCTAGGGTAAAATAAATGTTATGACAGAAAAAAGAAAGGGCAAATGAGAGAAAGAAATAATTAATTGGAAGTGTGAGTCTAAAGTCGGCATCATAAATGAGTGGTCATTTGATCTGAATCTTGGAAAGTGAAGATGAAAAGCATTCCAGGTACAGAGACTAGCATGAGTTCAAGCTCATGGGAAGTCATATACAGTATGAGGTCAGGAGCAGCTAGCCAGAATCTAGCAAGGTGGAGATTACTGTGGAGGCATTTAAAGCTCTGCTTCCTGGATAGATGATGGTAACATTGACGTGGATGAATAAGCATGACATAGAGCCAGGAAATAATGTGTTTAGTTTGGGGTATATTGACTATGAGATGACAACATGTCATTCAGTCAGAAAAAAGTAATTGGAAATTCAAGTTTGATATAATAAAAAGTGATTGGTGATACATATGCTAATTTGAGGGGCTATAAAACAAGGGTGGTTTTTTCAACCATCATTGAGATTCTCAGAGCAAGAAGATTAAAAAGTCTAGAAAAAGAAGAGTCTAGAACAAGAACAAAATCATATTAGGAAAGGCCTCTGGGAAATTCCTACAAATAAAGGATCACACTGGAAATGGAAAGGCCAGGCAACCAGCTGTGGCAAGAAGTATGTGCAGAGGATCTGAGTAGCGTGTTTATGTGACTTTTCTGCAGTAACAGCCAGAAATCCAAGAGCAGGACAGAGAAGATAAGTACTTGGGTTTTGAACTATAAATACAGGTACGATCAGTACACTGTGATGGGGTGAGAATTCAAAATCTGATGTCATTTGTGTTTTGTTTGTTTGGTCTTTTGTTTGTTCTGAATTGTTCTCAGTTTGCAGTTGCAAAATTGAAGATTTGATATAAACTATATTTTTCACGTCTAATCTTTCTAATTATCTAAGTTACCTATTTGAATAAAATCTTGTAGTAGCAAGTTCCATGGCTTAATTACATGTTGTGTCATGGCTAATTCATTCTAAATGCTTTGCTTGGTAGGTCTATTTTTATTTCTTGATGTCTTCTCTGTTGTTTTGCTGTTGGCAGGAGACAAAAGAATTCAATTAGTCTATACTTCTTATTTACATGTGGATATTTACCCTATCTTCTCTCCTCACTCATCTCCCTCACTTTCTTTGGTCCTCTTTTACTTTTGAAATGAATAATCTCAGCTTTCACTTGCCAATGAATACCATGTAGTATTCTCCTCAGACCCCTAAATAAATGCAATCGTTGGAACATCTAAAATGTCTCCTATCAGAATTCCAAATACTGAGGCCATATTGGTTTCTACTTATGCATGCAATAAAATCCAATCAAGTTGACATGGCCCAACAGGAATATGTCGAATCATCACTGTTGCTTCTTAGTGAATTTTCCAATTTGAGCTCTTTGTTCTATGATATTTATGAACAGACTGGGACATGGAGGCTACAAAAATAAAATTTAATTCCAATTTCCTACAAAGCAAATTAGAATTCACTTTTACCTCAGAAATTCAGCTTCACAAATAACTACAATTAGTCCCATTTGAGTTCCTGAATTCTTTCAACACCTCCACTTCACAATATTATCTTTCACTTAAAAAAATCAGTATTTTAAGTCTCCTGATTTATTAAGTTTTACCCCTCATCATTTCCATGGGTAAATTAAATATAAATGATATAGTCAGTCTATATCACTTATGTACACTTTTATTTTCTCATCCATAAAAATTATTTTTCTGTTTCTCAATGGGAACTTTGAAACTGTGTTCTATATTCTTCTACTTGCAATGTAATTTGAAAATCTCCACTTTAATTTTAACTAAATTTGGTGGTATGGGACATAAACATAAGTTGAGTACTTTTTTATTAACAGGTGGATAAATGATGAGCTGTAGGAAACATTAGAGATCATATAATTCTAAATCTTCCATTTTGCAACATGAGAAATCTGGAACTAAAAAATTTGCACTTTTTTCAAATGAGAAGCTGTTGGACTAGACCCTAGGAAGCCTTTGTTGTTGTTTTCTCACTGTGATTCTTTCCTAAGTCCTTCTGGACCTTTCTGCAGCATCTCCCACCTCTCCCTTTAAACATGCCCTTAGTCAGATGTCAGAAGTCAAGGTGATACCGTCTTGTTGGTGAATATGCCCACAAGAGATTGCTACCTCAAATATCACAGCCCATCTGTTCTCATAACAACCTGAGGAACAGAGAATCCCATACAATTTCTTAAGAAACAAAAATAAGCCATTTCGGCTCAGAATGTTTCCTTACTATTTTCCAATGCTATATCCCAACCCTTGCAAACCCTTAGGTCGCCTCTATTTCATGGATATAGACGGCAACAACAGAAAGAGAATCTGTCTTTAAGGAGAAAATCTATGCACTATAGATATGAAACACACAAGAGCATATTAAATTAGTATAAATGAATGGCAAGTCTGCCAGAATTAAAGAATATTTAGAATTCATACCTTTAAAATAATATTTTAATATTTAACTTAAATATGAATAAGATAAAATTGAGAATAAAATGTGCGACCACCAGGACCCAGTCTGTGTGAGAAGTCACTTTCAAAGAAAACACTTATCCCATTCCATCTATTTAGGCTTTCTTAAAGAGACCCTTCTCAGGCTTCTAGAAAGCATGCCAGAGAGTGCGTCCTAAATCCTATTTGGCTATTCCTTCCCATCTCCATTCTTTCACATATAGCAGTGACTAAATATCTTCCCTCCATCTCAAGTGCACTGTTTCCTCACCTCTTCTGTCACGCACCACTTTCCGCTCATTCCCTCCTTTCTGGGGAACAGACCCCTTTAGACTAGACACACCCTATTACAGACAGATATTGTGAGGAAAGCAACACCCCTCACCATCCTCACTGACCTGAAGAGGATCATAAAGAGCAGGACGAGAAAGGGATACTTTGAAATTGTATATGGAGTCCTGGGCTCCATAAAGCAAACACTTTGTTCCAGAATCATAAAGCAAACACTTTAAGAGTTCAATTATGGCATGATTTCAGACCAGCTACAGGGTAATTCAAAAGCACGCAGATGGGGGATATGCAAAGACACTGACAACTAAACTGGTGTTAAAACCTCAATCTACCAAAGTGGAGGATGTACTTTCTGATCATAAATGTGCTAACGGCCTACTAAGTAAGATGTAAACACGTCATTATATAACACTCAAAATGTCCCGAACACAATACAAAATTACTCATCATATACCAAAAAACAGGAAAATCTCAATTCACATGAAAAAGGCAATGAGTAGATTTCAACATCAAGATGATACAGGTGTTGGAATTATGCAGCAAGGGTTCTAAAACAGCTATTTAAAAAATGCTCCAGGGCCTCCCCGGTGGCGCAGAGGTTGAGCGCTGGGCTGAGAAGCTGCCCACAGCCTCCGCAGTGCCGGTTCGATCCCCAGCGGTTGCGCGAGGGTCCCATATGGCGCACAGACCTCTCCTGCCACTTCTCCCCCCAGCAGTGTGTTTGGTCAGTCTGCCTGTTCTGCTCCCTGCTCTGGCTCTGGTGAATTCTCTCATCCTCCCGCGCTTCTGACTGTACCCAGTGCTTGTATTAATAAATAATTTTTTTTTTAAAAATGCTCCAATACACAGTCCAAACATTCTCATATTAAATGGAAAATTAGAAAGAGTGAAAAGAAACCTTAGAATTGAAAATTCAGACATCAAAACAAAAATCTCACTGGATAGAAATTTTGGAAATAACAGATACAAATGTCCCAAGATGTTAAAAAAGAGTACTTGAAAATATAATGCCTTGAGTTCGATTCCTAGCCAGGGAGAGGAACTGCGTGGCCCAGCAGACCTCTCCTATCTCGTCCGCTGCTTCCCTCAGCAGTGTATTTCAGTCAGTCTGCCTGTTCTGTTCCCCACTCTGTCTCTGTTGAATCCTCTCACCCCCTCCACCTCTGGCCTCGACCCCAGTTCTTGTATGCATAAATAAATAAATCTAAAAACTATAAATAATAAGAAAGAAAGAAAATACAATGCCTGAAAACTTTCCAAAGTATGCAGGAGATGAATAAGGCGACTCTACAATGAAGAGAGGATGTAACAGGATTTAAATAGTAATGATTTTTTTCTGTTTCACTTGGCGTGGTCAAATATCATTACAAATAATCTGTCATAAATATTGTATGCACATTTATAATCCCTAGAGCAACCATTAAATGGAAAATTCTATGCAAAAATATATACCAGAAACAATAAATTAAAATGTAATAATAAAATATATTCAAGCAATCTAAAAGAAAACAAGAAAGGGAAAACAAAACAAACTGAAAAATTATAGTATAGCAATAATTACATTACAAACAAATGGTCTAAAGAAATGACTGAAAGGACAAAATTGTCAGAATGGTTTAAAAAAATGACACAACTATGTGTTGGCTATAAGAAATCCACATCAAATATGAATTTTACATGTAGGTTAAAAACAAAAGAAAGGAAAACTTACACCATGTAAACACTTACCTAAGAAAGCTGTAGTAACTGTAAGTCAGACAAAATAAACTTCAATACATCATTTTCTTAAATGACAGAGGAAAAAGTAAACAAACTCAAAGAGAAATCAGTCCTGGAGGGAAATATTTGGAAATCACATATCAGATAAACAACTTTCTAAATTCAGCAATAAGAAAACAAAAATCCTATGAAAAATGTGCGAAAGTCTTGAAATAACATTTCACTATTGAGGCTATGCAGATGCCAAGTGAGTACATAAAATGATGCTCAAAATCTTCAGCCACTAGTTAAATGCAAATTAGTCACCATGAGATACTCTCACACCCCTATCAGATTGGCTGAATTAAAAAATACTGAATTAAAAAGTAACACATGCTGATGAGGATATGGAACAACTGAATCTCTTATATATTGCTGGTGGGAATACAAAATGCTCCAGACACCATGAAAAACACTTTAACAATTCCTGATCAAGGTATGATTACACCTACTCTATGACCCAGAAACTCCACTCCTAGGAGTCTACCCTAGAAAAATATAACATGTTCACACAAAAGCCTGTGCATGAATGTTATTCAAAGTCTTATTTGTAACAGCCCAAAAGCTGAAACAATCTAAATGTCCTTCAGGAGACAGCCAGAGAAAATGTGGTACACTCAGACAAGCAGTCACTACTGAACAATAAAGAGGAATCGATTATCAATAAGTTCCACGACTTGGGGGGACCTCAAGAGCGTGAGTATGAATGAAGCAAAGCTAACAACAAAAGTTATATTCTAGGTTGTTCGACTTATGATTTGATAGTCTCAAATCATAAAATCATAGCAGTAAAGAAAAGATGACAGGCTAGGAGTTGTGGGATGGTGTCATCAAAGGGACGAGCTGAGTCGGATGGACAAGAGAAATCAAGTAGAAGAATAAGACTGGGTTAAAAATCAGTAAAATTATCTGTATGCAGTAAGAGTATACCAGGAGAGCCACAGATGCTAATGGTAAGAGCAAATCAAATAATCAAAGGATTCAGAAAATTAGCAGGTATAAAATCAACATAAAAATAAAGTCTAGAGTGATACCCAAGTATATATGAAATGTTAGAATACAATAAAGGTAGGAGCTCAATCAGATAGAGATGGATATTTAAGTAAACAACTTTGGGACAGTTGGATATTTAAATTAACAGCTCTGGGACTATTCATTAAAAAAGAATAATCAGATTCATATATCACCCCATACAGTGCAATAAACTCCAAATGGATTAAAGATCTGCATGGAAGTGAGATCACAGAAGCACTAGAAAAGAATATGCCAATCTTCCTTTTTTAAATTTTTTATTTTATTTTATTTTGGTTTATTTTAAATAGTATTTGCTTCCGCTCCTCCCTCCCTCCCTCTGATCTTTCTCCTGCCTCCTCTCCTGCAGGATGGCTCTGGTTTATAATTGTCTCTTTTTGCTTTGTTGTGTTTTGTACTGTATTATTTTTTACACTGATGTCTTATTGGGTTCCCCTATATTCCTGCTATAAGTGAAACCATCCGATATTTTTCTTTTTCCTTCTGGCTTTTTTCACTGAGCATCATTCCTTCTAGCTCCATCCACGTTGCTGCGAATGGCATGAGTTTATTTTTGATTGCTGAATAATATTTATGGGCCAATCCTTTTTAAGGTCTCTGTAGGAAAAGACTTTCTAACTAGGACCCAAAATCCAGAGACAATGAAAGACCGATCAATTTGTATACAAATAAAAGCAAAACTTGTGTGTGTGTCAAAAAATACAAAACAAACAAAAAAACCAATGAAAAACCAAGTCAAACTGGAGAGACTAACACAAGATGTAACAGAGACAGGACTAATATCTGTAATACATGAAGAACTATTAAATATAAAGAGCAAAGGACCAAAAACTTGACTGCAAAAATGTAAAAAACACAGACAATTCACCCCAAAACATTGTTTGTTTTTAAAATTGTTTTAGTGGGATTTTGTAGTTATAAGTTCATTGCAAAACTGGTATTTCCTACACACGCACTGCCCTGTCCCCATTAGCACAGCCTCCCATACAACCCCTGTCCCCCATCCGAGCAGCACATTTGTTAAGAGAAACCGATACTGAAACATCATGAACAACTCATAAGGAACAATCACAGCAAGTTTCACTCTTGCTGTTTGCTATCCTGTGGGTTTAGACAAACGGATGCTATGTAACCACCAGTTTAATATACTGCAGGGTTTCACTGCCCTAAAATTCTCTGTGTTGGACCTATTCATTATGCCCCTCCACCCCATTCCTATTTTAAATGCTTATGTTGTTAAAAAATATTTCATTTCTCCTACTGCTCTTATGTGTACAAAATTCTTCTCTGCTCTGGGGTCTAATGCCTAAATATCCAGATGTTTGCTAATTTTGGTTTTATTTCCTTCTATAATTTTTTGAAAAGTGTGAAGATCTACATATCTAATAGTAAAATTATAGTTAATCAGTTTTCCTGGTATCATTTCTTAAAGTCTCTTTTCCCCTAAATATGTGTGATTCCCATTCATGACAAGCTAAAATCTAGCAGTGTCATTGTTTATTTCTCACCTGTATACTCCTTTCATTCATCAGTCCATTTATATTCAGTCAGTAAAGCTATTTAACAAAAATCGATTTCAGTATTTGGTAGGGGAAATCCCTCAAAAATAGGTCTTTGTTTTCAAATCATTCTAGGCTATTTTCACTCATTTAATTTTTCCACGGGAATTGTAGATTTATTTTTCAAGAAAAACATGCCACTACAGAGTATAGTGGGATTAAAGTCATGATTTTTGAAAATAAATTGAATCCTATGTTGTTCAAGAATGGCCCAGGTGCCCTGGGACAGCCGCACCCGAAAGCCTAGTATGAAAGTTGCTCAGACGTCACTCAGCGGCCGGGAGGGGCAGGAAGCACATATATGGGATGGACAAATGAATGGGAACTGCCAGACTCAAACAAGCAGAGACCTGACTTCCTTCGAGAAAGAGCAAGCCACTTAGTCACTCAGTATTTGCTCTAATACAAAACGGACAGAAACAAATTTGACTTTGAAACCCCGGAGAAACTGGGGTATGAGCTACCAAAGGTGGAGAAGAAACATCTTCTTAAATTAGGTAACCAGTCTCCCTTCACGATATTCTACTCCAGACATCGAAAACCGAGACTGCAAATGATTTAGAAAAAGCCATCCAAATGTATCAGATCAGTCACCACTCATAAGAATCCCCTTCTTGAGAGAATTTGTTTATTTTACCCTAAAAGTTGGGTAAGTTTCACTCATGGACCTGCCTTCAATTTAGTTCATACCTTACAAATGGCACACAGAGTTTCTGTTTTCATAACTTGGGAAATACTACACAATTGCAATTGTATTATAATGCAATTCAGTAGTGACCCATTTAGAAGCACAGGTCAAACTTGTTCTTTTCCGGATTCCTCGGCCTGGAAAACATTCCCAAGTCATGGAATTCTCACCGCATGAGAGGTTAGGATATAAGTCACCAAAAGTTAGTTTTTAATTTAGTAAAATAACATAGTGAATGCACATTCAAGGGACTTGACCTTTAACAAATGAAAGTGGCTACAGTTTTCTTTGCACCACAGCCACCCAATCTCACCAGGCCCAAGTCAAAGCAACCTCTGAAAGCTGCAACTCCCTTAAACCAGGTTCCTCAGCCCTTACCTTCCTTCTCTTTCTGTCACTTAAGTTGCTCTTCATAAATGTTTTATATTAACTTCTATTAACTGCAAAAACTTCAATTTTACACTAGAAATTATCCAAAATGTCAAGCATCTGGTGAATGTGAACATTACCAAAGTTAGCTTGTGATTGCCACTTCGCCAGGATCATTTTTAAAAGAATAGGGTAGTCTAGAATAAATTAAAAGCTGCTCACCAATTTTCATAACATTGAAAATTAGATCAGCTCAAACAAAAAATCGTTTTATAGTGAAATTTTTCAATCCTTAAGCAATCACAAGAGAAAAACTGCGGAACAGTTTATTCTAGCGACCAAATTATTTTCTGAAAGATGTCTTAAGTTGTTTCCATTTGTTAGCTTATGATTTATACTTGCTCAAAAAATTATTATCAGGACAGTGTGAAACACAAAACTGGAAGAACATAGAAATTTCAACAATTTCCTGTAGCAACTCAATACAAAGATGTCAACATTTTATAATGAACAGCAGAGGCTCATCTGACATTATTGAGGAATTTCAGACTCTGTCTAGAGCAGGATTTTCACCCATCCTTCTATTCTTTTCCACGAGCAACTGTAAAGCACATCTGTGACTAATCACAATCCACCCAAACCCCAAAACAATGGAGTATATTTGACTCTAGACCACAGTAGGTGGGCCCCACCCTTTTTTTCCGAATGTCATCTAAAAGTATGTGACCTGAACTCAAATAAATCTCATCAAATTCAATTCATAATTATCTACTTATGTTATGGGCATGAGGGTAATTCAATGTGTAATTTTTTTAAATGTCCTGTTTTATATTCATATAACTCTTGTTTTATGATCCAATACATGATGATTGAAAAATGAAAAATGAATCTAGAATGTATTGCTGAATGGAAAGAAGCATGACATCATATTGAATGACTCTTCCTAAATATGGTACAGGGATAGGCAAAGATTAATAAAGCCCTTACTGTGCATACCTTTATTAAAAAGTATTAGTATTTATAACACTTGGTTGGGAAGAGAGCATATGCTCAAAGCCACAGAACAAGTGACTGTCAAAAAAAACCTCAGACCTCTGACTCTTGCTCTCTGAACTGCCTTACCCTATTTGCTTTATGCTATGAGTTTTGAAGCATGAGAGGTTTCCCTCTCTCACATTCATTCCAGAAGATCGCACCTGTGCCCACCACCGCAGACTCCCAAATGTATATCTCCAGCTGTAACCTCTCCTTGGGTTCTTGTACTCCCATGCCTACTGGACACTCATAGGCATCTTAAACATCTCACCTTAAAATCTGCTAACCTGATCTCTCTCCCAAACATCTTTTTGTCTTCAACCTTCCACACCTCAGTTAGTGGGACATCCAGTGGCCTGGTTGTTTGAGTATGAAATTTGAGACTGGTCATTGACGTCCCATCTCCTGCACACTCATGCCATCCACTCAGAGCTACTGCTTCCTCCTCCAAAATATATCTCAGGTCTGTCCTCTTCTCATCCTCTCTCCACCAAGCACCGTAGTTCAAATCCCATTGTCTTTCATCTAAACCCTTGAACAGCTTCTTCACTGCTCTCATCTCTTCTACTTTTGTCCTCTCCAATCTGTTCTCTAACATCATCCAGAAAAATTTTCTTTAGCTAGAAGGTGAATCATGTTACTTTCCTGCTCCATGACAGACTGTCTCTGTCCATGACACTGCCTGCAAAACCCTGCATGAGCTGGCCACATCTCTGCCCACCTCTTCAATATTCTCCTTCCCACTCCAGCCATAGTTGAATTGTATCTCCCAAAACAATATATCCAACTCTTAGCCCCCTATATATAGGAATATGATCTTAATTGAACAGGGTCTTTGTATATTTGATTAAATTAAAGAACTCAAGAACATCCTGACCTGGGTGGGGGGCAGAGGCTAAATCCAATGACTGGCTTCTTTATGTGACAAGGGAGAGTGAGACTTCACAGAGATGCAAGGGCAATGACCTGTGAAGATGGAGGTAGAGACTGGAATGATTCATCTGCAAGGCAAGGAAGTTTAGAACCAACAGAGGCTGAAAAAGGCAAGCAAGGATTCTCCCTAAAGACCTCAGAGAAAGACTGTTTCGATTTCAGAATCCTGACCCTTGGAACAGTGAGAGAATACATTTGTTCTGCTTTAAGGCACAAAGTGTGTGGTGTGTGGTATAGCAGTCCTAAAAGCCTAATAATCTCTCTAAGCTCCAATATATTGATTTTTTGATTATTCAAAAAAGTTAAGCTTATTTTCTCATGACTTCTTATATAGATTTGTACCACCAGGAATGAAAGCCAGAATCTTGATACAAATGTCACATTTTCAATGAGACTTCCAAAAATCTAATCTAAATTGGGTCCTCCCTCCTATACTCAGAGACCTTCCATGTAGCATTTACAAGAGTGCATAATATATTTTGTACATGTTGACTGTTTGGCCTTCCTTTATACTCCAGGCTCGATGTCTGCATCTATGTGTCCCTTTTATAACCTCTACCCTTGGCAGCTCTTCCTGCCCACTTGTGTCTATGCAAGTGTCTTTTGCTATCCTATCCCTTTTCTAATAAACCTGCTCTTTAAATATCAAAAAAATAGTAATAATAACCTCTACCCTTGAGAGTAGAAACTAAAAATAGTTCTTCAATAAATGAAACTACAGAGATAAACTACTTCTTCTTTTGTTAGTAATTTGAGAAAAGACTTGTCTTCCGTGTTAGCTGAAATCAACCACATTGAAATTAAATTTTAACCAAATATTGACTAAATGAATTATAGTGCATAGATATAGAATGAATCCAATTAAATCAATATAAAATTTGAAACAAAAAATACCATTACAAAGGAAAATACTTCCTCTTTGATATTTGATCTGCTGGAGAGCAAGGCTGATTCTTTGCTTGCACCAACTACCATGTGAATTGCT
The DNA here is from genome assembly GCF_014898055.3 of Talpa occidentalis. Lineage (NCBI taxonomy): Eukaryota > Metazoa > Chordata > Mammalia > Eulipotyphla > Talpidae > Talpa > Talpa occidentalis. The sequence goes on from NW_023601322.1 coordinate 8,346,898, forward strand.
TGAGATGGCCGATATATGCAATTGAAAATCTTGCCAGGGAACACCATGCAAATCCAATCCTCAGCACATGTAACTTTCCTTCAATGTGCCTGAAGCTAGGATCCTTAATATATTTAATCTCTTCACATTTCCTCTCAGCCCATAAACATGTCTAGGAGGCTACAGTGTCTCCTAGCACCTGGTACACAGACTAATACACATGCCAATCTACAAATAAAACTTAATAATAGCAGCATGTCTTGGGCAGGTGAAATATGAATCAGGATACAAAGAGATAAAAGAAAAATGTCACAATCTTTTATTTCAAAGGGAAATTCCATGAACATTTTGGCGTGAGTTCAAAGCCAAAGAAGAATACTAACTATTATAGATCTTGTAAATGTACCCATTCGAAATCCGGCATCTAGTGTCTCTTTCCTTTACTCAGTAGTTTCGTTTATCCACTTTTTGATTCAACCAGTTCTCATCAAGTGTCTGCTAGGTACTGCACCTTGTGCAATATCATAAGGATACTGGACTAGGAGACACACAGTCCCTGCCCCCCTGGGCCCAAAGTCTGCAAAGGGAGCCAATGTATGAGCAATTATGAAGGGACATGGAAAGTGCCACAGGAGGAACAATCAGAAGCAACCAGGAAATGGATTTTGGTGAGAACAGTCATGCATTACCCGAAGATGTTGGAGTCCTTAAGGCCATATAGGAGATGTTCCCAGTAGGCTGTGCTATAGCTTCGGCAGGTGAACCATACTGCCTAAATTTGTATGATTATCACTCTATGACATTCCTACAATGATGAAGTCACTTAACGAGGCATTTCTCAGAATGACCCGGGTTGCTAGGCAATCCATAACTGGGTTAGAGGGAACAGGAAATATTTCTCAAAGAAAACTATAATGGGATGTAAGGTAAAATTGGCCAGGCCTAGACTGGCAGGACAGTAACCAGAACCACTCGTGCAGATGCTTCAGGGGCAAGAGAGAACGTGATAACCCCTCAAGTTATCCCTGGAGCTAGTGGTCAAAAGGAGAAAGAGAAAAAGATGGAATGGGAGAGGAAAAGGAAAACTAGGTCATGAAGTAAAAAGGAAATCAGTGTTTTCAAATAATTAGTAGTGGGAGAAAACACATGTACATGCCCAGAGAGGCCTGGGTGTTTTTGGGTGTGCCCTGCACCATATCCGGGTAAAGGAAAGTGTGCAGTGCTTCACAGATGTTCATCGTAGTGGGCTGCAGTTAGTAACATCTATTGTCTAGAACATTGTTTTCTAATGGTGGGTTCCCATCCTCTGCGGGAAATAAGATAAATTTAGATGGACAGGAACATTTTGGGGGAAAAAATGAAATACATTATAATATGGTGCAATAGTATAAAATGGGCTAGGATGCAATATATCCTACAGATGCATAGATTAAAATAAATTACAAAGTGCTGTTTATAATAAGGACATGTATTGCTTTCCTTGTGCACATGTCTATGACCAATTACAGTGCTTCTGGATTATGTCAAAAAGACTAGAGACAACATATATGTTGTCTGTTGCTGTGAGATGTGGCAATATGTGAGTGACACCAGATATGAAGAAATGCTCATTAGAATATGAGGACAACACACCCTCCTGGAGAAGCTACCTGTGGTCAAGGGAGCAGGTTAGGGATGAATAAACAATCAGGAAAGGATCCCTCAGAAACTAAAAATTATCAGAAGGCAAACTAGACTGAAATTCACAGAGAGCTCTGCTGCTACTTTGTTTTGCTAGTTTTTGTGTACTATCCAATGCTTTCAATTAAATGAAAGATTAAGCAATGCATAAGATTAAGTAATACAGAAGTTTAAAGAAAAAAATTTCATCAAGAATCCCTAAAAGCAGAGGTTGGCAAACTTTTTCTGTAAGGTACCAGGTAGTAAATATTTCTGGACCATCTGTCATGACTCAATTATTCAGTTGTAGCATGAAAGCAAATTTACAAAGCAAATGAGTAAACAAATGGACATAAATATGTTCCAATAAAATTGATTTACAAAAACAGTTGGTAAGCCAGGTTTGGGCAGAAAGCTAAGTTTGCCAAGCTCTACATTAAAGCCTTAATGACACTCTGGAAGTAAAATAGAGGATAAAGACTGTGTCTAATCACAGAGTTGACTCTTGACAGACCTATATCCAACTTTTAGATAGCTGTATCTTTTCGTAGATTCAATTAGTGCAATAATATAATAGATACACATATATGTACATATGCATACATACAAATATACAATAGCTTCTATATACAAATAAACATATGTATATGTATACATATGTGTGTATATATACAATTGCACCAATTGAATCTACAAAAGATAATAGCATATTATTAGCCTTCCTCTTGATTTTCATAAGCATCAGCATTATATTACTATGATTACTTATTATGACAATTCCTATTTTACAGCTGAAAGTTGAGATTTTATGTCTTTCAATTGCTTTTACATGTCATTCATTGTAATGAATGGAACAGAATTTACACACAATCCTTTGACTTTGTATGAATTAGAAAGTCCCGAATCTAAATTTTCCCTTTGTTACTGACTGACTAAATTTCCTAGACAAAAAGGTGGGTCTTCTGTGTTACTAACTCTTCACATGGACTAAAATTTTCAAAATGCTGCCAGTGATCGATGTGGGAAGAGGCAGAGATTCTGACACAAGAAAATGCTTTATTTGCTGTGAGGCCAGCTTCAAAGAGATGAGAGTCTTATACGACTTTCCATTTCTTCACCCAATACACACACACACACACACACACACACACACACATGCTGTACCCCAGGACACTAGAAACAAGTAGCAAAACCTAAAGTATGGGGCAAGAGTCTGGAAGGAAGCTAGAGAATACCAGGCCCAAGTGGCCTTGGTAGCCATGGCCTCTAACTTCACAGGTCTCCTTCATCGGCCCTTGAAAGAAACAAGCACAGAGGCAGGAAGTCCTCCACCAGATTTCAACGAAGTCGAAGAACAGACCAGAGTCTGAGTCCTGTAAGAGGGAAAGGCTGCACAGACCTTCCACAAGAGATGGGGTGGCATTAGCGGAGCAGGGCAGTGTGTCGCTGATCCCATAAGCCTGGGACACAGTGCCCCATGTCCCCAGCAGAGGGGTCACTATGTGGTCACAGGGAGATACACCCCGGGCAGTCTGCCAGCATTTCCCACACCCTCGGTGTCATGGTTTTATGAGCGCATGTCTTGACACTGAAGCAGGTAACAACATGTTGGGGGGGAGGGGACTGTGGGTGGGGGGCATGGAAACCTCTGGTCTTTACTTTGTACCCCCCAAGGCAAACTCTTATTACCTGACATCCAGATGCACTCTGCTGCTTTGCAACTTCGAAGGTTAGTGAAGAGATCCCTCATCTAAATTTCAATAAATATTGTTACTCTTTGTTTCTCCCCTCAGAGGTAACTAATAACGTATTGGCCAGACATTGTAATCCACCTCTGTAGAGAATCTTGAACTTTTTTTTAATTAATATTTTATTTTATATAATTCTTACATCATTTTTAATTTTTGCCCAATGTATGCATTTTCATTTTGGTTATATTCCCCATACAATTGCACACCCCCCCCCCTTATTTTGACCCTAATCCTACCTCTCTCCATCCCTCCCCCGCCCCCCAGTGTGTCTCTGGTTTATAGTTGCTTGTTGATTTTGATTTTTACTTGTATTAATTAGTCTTTTTCCTGGTCTCTTATTTAGGTTTTCTAAATCTCTGCTATGAGTGAGACCATCCGGTATTTTTCTTTTTCTTTCTGGCTTGTTTCACTGAGCATGATCCTTGCATTTTTATTCACAAAGTGACGCAATTCTTGTCAATAGTTGAATAGGAATTTTAAACAGTGTTCAAAACGCAGATCACCTCACAAACTCACCTTTTAAAATAACACAGCAAGTGAATTTTGCTCAGCTACTCACAAACCCCAGCGTCTGCCATTAAGGCAGGCTAATTACATACCAAGAGGACCATAGAAAGAAAGTAAGCTCATTCCCATCTTGTCTCTAATTTCCTGCTCTATTCATGCCTCCTCCAACCCCAAAATTTCTCTTGCTGTCTCTCAGGAAAAAAAAAATTAAAAACCAGGGGGAAATAAGTGGTTTTCATCATTTCAGAAGAAAGGGAGAAAACAGAAAGCCTCTAGTGTAGACTGAAACCCCTCCTCCGTTTGGCACCTCTCTTTAAACACAGTGGGCAAGAAGGGATGATTAAAATATCTCCCCTGCTGTGCCCCCAGCGTTCATGATGTAAAAGTCAATTGGAGAGTCAGGCTAAGGTGTGGAGTTGATGGTTGGAAACATTTGCAAAGGGCCTGAGGGCAGTGGAAGAAATCCGGAGACTTTAAGGGCTGATGATGGCAAATGCCATCTGGCAGAAAGAAGAGGGAGAGAAGCCAGGAAAGTGGGGTGTGCTGGAGGGAAGGAGGGCTCAGCATGGAGAATCTAAGACCCCCACCATCCTCCTGCTCCAGTGACTCTCCGGAGCCCCTAGTGACCCTTGTCACCCTAACCTGTGTCTTTGCTAAAGACACAGAGGCCAGGGGGCACTCTAAGACTGCAGGACTTGGGCCTACAAAATGTCACTTACGCAGCTTCGAGCTCTTTCCACATATTCCAGTCAGCATTCCCCAGGGCAACACAACCAAGTTCAGACATGAAACCAACTTCTCCAAGAATAAAGGAGAAAATTGAGCAAACCCAGACCAGACCAGACCCAATTGTCACTCATCAGACATGGATAAACATACATTTCCCTGGTGTGAATGTTCTTTTTTCACTCTACCCTCTGTAGACCTCTAAAGCACTTTCCAGGCTAGTGGGAGGCTTTATAAAGCTCTTTAAAATAAAGCTATAATTCCAGAAGAGCTTGACTTAATACTTGTCAAAGAATCGATCTGACTTTGCTTATCAATAGCTATAGAGACTTTGCTACTCGTATGCTAGCTTTGGAAGCCCGGCCACACACTGTAGGGCTAAATCATCTGGAAAACCACAGCGACTAAATGTCAGGTTGCCTGTTAACCACCTCTGCTCTAACCCTCACTGATATAAATAGTCCTTTGCTTCTTCTCCTCTGTCATACCTCGTAAGAGGGCCTCTGAGAAGCCCATTCTCTAGTTCAGTTTCATTAAGTGCAAAAACACTAGCAGAGATGTCCAAGGAATAAATCATTGTAGAAGACAAGTATAGTGCAGACATTCTAAAGTTTGGCTCTACCTAGCTTTGGCTATTTGGAAATCTCTGATTCTGAGTAAGTTTATCGAATATTCAAAAGTGCCTGCTGTTACTAAGAACACCACCACGAACTCAGGGCTCTCGCTATTGTGACTAAAGAGTGCAGGCATCATTTGCTGATCATGAAAATAGAGAGTGTCTAACACCAACCTATTGGGGAGTCATTCTTACCACTACATTGTGATCTCCAGCTTTATTTTGCTGACCTGTCAGAAACATACAATTTGTCACCAGGGTATTGGCTCATTTGTTTTCAAAGAAGGTTAGAAAATCCTACTTGTAAATATCCATTCAATCAGCAAGTCACACGTATTTTTTCAGTATCATTCTGATGTTCAAGGGTAGAAAGGCCAGACAGAAGCAATCAAAACATATTCAGTACACAAGTTCTCTTTTTTGAATCTCAGGATTTGTTGAGTATTAGGCATTTCTAACATGAGGTCACGAATAAAGCTGATTCTCCCATAGCCAGTTGATAGAGACTGCCACCCACTTCACCTTAATGCCAGAGATCACTCTACGACAACCTGAGAGAACAAAGATTGGACAGGGGGCCTGGCAAGGCCTTCAGGGAAATGCAGGAGGCTGTGGTTTTACCAAGCAAGAGCTGTTTTACTGCCAGGGGCCTGGATGCTCCAGAAGAAGGTGTCCCTTTGAGGGCCTGTAAGAGGCAGCACCCTCCAGCTGCAGGGGCCACGAGTTCCTAAAATGGGCAAAATAATCCAACATGCTTACGAATGACACTTACCTCTTCGCACTGCAGTTCTGCAACCTCCACTGCTTGGCTCCAGTCGCAAGACTCATCACTCCTCCCATCTCCAACTTCTGCCAGGGTCAGAAGAAATTCCTCATTGGCTCACCCGAGGGAGCGGTTGGTGACAGCAACAGCAACAGGAGCAGCAATAGCAATGCCTGAAAGTCCCTCCCTCTCCCAGATTAAACCAGGCAAGAAATCATGGCAGGAACACCAGATGGGCTTCCCTGTCCTGTTCAGTAAGGCCTAGGCCCCCCTCTGCTCGACAGGAAGCAGGGAGCAGTGCCACTGCCTTTTTACTCCTCCTACAACTTAAGCATGAGGAAGCAAAGCCAACAAACCCCAGAACAAAAAATTCTAAAGACTCTCACTTTCCCATCTAAACTGTGTGTCCCTGGAATGGGGCAGGTTGAAGGTGGGGTCAGAAATGAGAGCCAAGAGAACAGAAGAGAGAGGAGATAAACATGGGACAGCATCAGAGCCAAGAGGGCCCAAGACCAGCCAAGTGGAGAACGTCAACCAGCCTGTTCCCTTCCAGGACTGGGGTGGAATGCCCGGGCTTTATCCCTCCCAAGACGGTCATTATCTAGGGTTCAAGTGGTGTCCCTGAAGGATGAAGTGACTCAAGTCCCAGATCTCATAATCAGCTTGCAACAGAGATGGGTTTTGCCAATGACAAATGGCAGGAAGGAATGCTGGAGAAAATACAGCCGCACAGGGCAGAGACCATGTGATTGGCACTGAGCGTCAGGCTGTCTTCCAGGAAGTGCACTTTGGATGGTGCATTGAGAAAGTCCAGCTCCTCACCTTGGTCCCAGGTGACCTTTGGCAAGCTCTTTAGCCCATGTCTTACTTTGCTTATTTGAAAAACGCAGTGAAATTTTGTTGAAAAACTCAGTGAAATCTAGGGTTGAGTGCATTATAGATAATATAGTACACATTTAACAAATGCAGTTATTATATTTATTATTAGTTATAGTTTGGAACAGTCTTGGAAATTGCAGATGTGTGAGAACTCCACCTATAATATTCTTGTATGCATATGTTACTTCTTCCTCGAGTCTCACCATTTCATTCTTCTTCTGTATTATCATGAGCTCAGAGAAAGCACTCTTTCCTGATGATATACTTTTATACATTTTAGTGAATGTCCACTTTTTATACCTAATTTCATGGTATTCCTACAAGACAAGTTCTTATTGAGCACAGAAAGAAAACCACATCATTTTCATCTTTAATACTCAAAAACAAATCTGATGAGATTTGGAAACGTATGTACTTAATGAATGGTGTCCAAATAATATTTTTGGTTGCTCGTGGTGATAAACATCCTTCATAAACTCCAAGACATTTCCCAAATTATTTTTTGGAAAAAGACTCTTGACTTTTGCGTTGCCCCAATATCTATACGGGAAATCAAAACCCTACCTACCTCGCAACACTGCTGTTCTTGACCTTTGTTATTAAATACAGTCCTGGCCTAGTGACCGTGAAGTGTGGAGGTGCAGGGTCTCTGCGCTAAAACAACGAGATGCTCTGCTTGTATTACATAAAGCCAGCTAAATTCCTTGATTCACAGAACCATTTCTATTATTTATTTCCATATATCTTGATTGGGGGACACGCAGTCTTCATCTTACCGACTGCCTTGGCTGAGTGGGTCAAGGTAGGATAGAAAGCATAAGAGATCTGACATGACATAGGCTAGCAGGAGGTCACAAATTTAGTCCTTGAAAGAAACAGCACCCATACACCCCCCCACACCCACCCCTAAGGATACAGGTAAACTAAGGCTAGACCTAAGAAATAATGCCACTTGCAGCCTTGTGCCTCGTCTGCTCTCCCCTCTCATCTGAATACCCAGCATCTCCAAATCTCCTTTCTGTATTTGATTCCTCCCCCACCAACAAAAAAAGCAGTGATACCTGCCATAGTTTCTTAATCTGAATCAGTTCATCAGCATCACTAAGAACATGTGCTTGATCTTCCCTCTTGTTTTGGAGGAAAAGGTTTGCCTCTCCTTAACGGAGCCCAACATCAGAAATAAGTGGAAGAGTAAGAGAGTCAGGCAGTACCAGGAACATCAAGAAAAGCTGGAGTTCATTGAAATTCACCATGACGAGGGGCAGTGACTTTGAGGGAATACATGATGGGGACCTTGCACAACTCTCCTGAAGATTAAAACAGCGGGTAGGAGAGGAGACAAAGAGGATTAGGCAGCAAGGCCAACCCAGCATGAACACAGACTGATAGAATTTGGGGACACAGTGACAGTGGAACTGAACATGCAGCCCCTGAAGTGGAAGTTTCCAGAGATAACATATCTTTATATTGAATAAGTTGCCTGAAAAAAAAAAAACATGGCGCTCATACCAGGGATAGTGGCAGGTACACCAGGATAAACCTCATTTGGAAGAATGAGTTCCCAAGATGTCTTTGTTATAAATAACAAACAATATGAATAAAAATAGGGTTATTCTGGCCACAAGAGGGTCTTGCGCCTGCTGTAGTGCTTTGGAAAACAAGTACCAAAGGACAAGAACTAAACAAAAAATTAAAACACTTGACTGCACAGAATTGAATTCTCTCTACCAGGCTTGTCCATGACCCTGAACCTCATTTTCTGCCCTGACATTTGCATTGCTGAATCTGTTACAGGGCAGGGAGAGGGGCAGCCCAAACCCCACAAACCTGCCTATTCTAAATGGGTTCTGCCATCCGCCACATCAACACAAAACATATGAGACTTTAATGGGAAGGAACTTTAATACAACTAGGAAACAATACAGGAAAGGCAAAGAATCCAGTTTTTAAATCAAGCACCCAAAGTTCCCCGTCCCCTCGTGGGTAAAAGTCCATTCAAGCAGAATCGGCCCAGAGCAAGGCCCCAAAGCCTGCCCCAAGTCTAAAGCATCTTCCAGTGGGGACCCAAAGAAAAGGGTCAGAAACAACCAGACAAGCCTGGAAGGAAAAGAGCAAAATCAACATAAAGATAAAAGCTGCCATTGTCACCTCCCCTCGGGTCTCACCCACATCTGTGTCACCCCGTCCACGACCAAAAGGCAAGCGCAGTTTCTTCACGTGTCTCTCCATTCCATGTACCTCCTCCAGGTCTCCTCCTGACTCCATCCTGCTTCCTTCCTTCTCAGTCTCCTCTGCAGCTTCTTCTCTCCCTGCTCAGCTCCACCCTCCCCTGGTGGGGCAGGGAACCTGGAACCTCCCCCTTTCCTGGGGACCACCCTGTTACAAATTAGCAAATTATAAATATTGATTTTATAAAACAAGCCAAAAATCACAGAAAAATGAAGACTATAAAGGAGAGAAATGAAAGAAAACTCAAATGATGAGATATATCATGTTCATGGATTAGGAAACTAAACACGGTAAAGATGTCCATTCCTCAAAGTAGTTTGCCTATTTTTTGTTACTCCAACCAAATTCCAAAATTAAAGCTGACCTGAAGTCTATGCTATAATTTTGCTGTTTTAGTCCTATGGACGTATTCAACAGAAAGGTCTACTTATGTGAACCAAACGAACCACATGTTCTCTGCTTCCCTCGTTTCTGCCCTAAATATTTAGTGCCAAATCCTGCAAATTCAGAGAGTTTATCTCTTTCAAATTCAGGGATGTAGAAGCAAAAACCAAATTTTGAGACTATTGTCACTATTATGAGCCCAGAAAGTCCACTGAGAAGTTTCAGTGCACCACACGTGCGTCCTTTCTTCATCAAGGCGGGGGGCACAGAGCCACAAGGGAGGGCATAGACATCAAGGGGGATGGAACCCTCACGATTGTCTCAAAATAAAATCTGCTCCATTCAAAATGTAAAAAACGAAACCAACTGCAAACTACACAATATAAAGTCATTATTGATATAACTCTTGCTGAGAACTAGAGATGAATACAGTACTGTTCTTAAGAGTTATTTTGTAGAGAATTCTTATTGACACAGAAATGTGTCTGAAATACAAGTACAAAAAGCACATTTAACATGGTGTTTGCAATGTGGTGTATTTTTAGATAGAAATTTGAATATATGCATAGATATACATGGGCAAAACTTGGAAGGTTGTTAGTATAATTTTACAAGAGTTAGAGTTAAGAGAAGAATTACTAATGAGTTTTTATTTCTTATGAATATCTGTGATTTCTTATGTTTATACCCCTGAATAAATTTTGTAAATATGTCTCTTCACATTTATAATAGATTGCAGAAGGTGTATCCTATTTAGTTAATTATTGTTGACATCTGCTGCCAATATTTTTTTCAGAACAAAACTTCTCACTTTAGAAACATGCACACTGAGGTTCCTCCCCAGAGGTCCAGTTCAAGAATATAATTACAATTCAGCAAAGAATCTTTATCCCAAGCAGGCGACAGTCAGTATCACAGCGTGTGCACCCTTCCCTACCTTTTGTGCTCTCTCCAGGGGAAGGACTTTAGGTCCTGCCAGAATAAACAGTGAGGCCAACAGCATAGCAATGCAGCCCAGTGGCTAACAGAGTCATCATAGGAAAAACGTCGATGCCAGTGTTTGGGGGTTACACTTGAGAGAGAGAGGACTTACATTGTCTCTGAAACATCTCCTCAAATGTTAATTTATTAACCACAACAGTATAAAAAAGCAAGCTGACCTTGGAGAAACATCACAGTCGCCAAATTACCCAACTTATCAAGATAAACGTCACCAGCAAGAAGACATCATGGTCTTGAGCCATGAGCATTCTTTGGATTTTCTCTCCACAAATGCATAACCTCACCCCAAGTAGGGGACTAGATCAGACAAATCCTAATTAATTGATGATTCTGTAAAATAATGCACCCGTACCCTTCAAAACTGCCAAGTTACAAAGTACAAGGAAAGACCAAGGAATATTTATAGACTGGAGGAGACTAAGAAGAAATAATAATTAAATGAAGTGTGAACCCCTGGATATGATCCCAGAACTGAAAGTGGATATTGGTGGAAAAATCAGTAATATTCAAATAAGGTTTTTCATTTAATTGATAAACTGAACCACTGTTGTCTTTATCCTCTCTCTCTGTAGCATGATTATCTAAGATGTTGACAGTACGAAGAACGGAGTGAGAGGTATGACGTCTTTGTATTATGTACACAACTCTTCCATAAAACTAACATTCATTGAAAAATTAAAGTATTTTTAATGAAGCGCTTAGAACATGATAAAAAGAAAATGAAATATCAGATAATTTTGTGACCCTATCATCAGCCAGATACTATTCTAGACATAGTCATGATGAGGCAGCTAAACTGTCCACTATCTCGTTTATTGAATAAATATGTATGCACTAGAAAAAATAAAGAGAAGTGGAGCTTTTAAATGCAAACTCAAAGAAATTTGATGAATAGAAATTTAACAAATATGCATCATACCCGATGACAGTAGCCCATAAATTTCTTTTAGTAGGATTCCAGATAACATTTACAAATTAAGTATCGTACACCTACGGAACCCTTAGCTCCTTCCTGCAATCAAGTCTGTCACCTAGTGATGGGATACAGAACTGCAGAGGACATCTGCAGCCTCCAAACTAGTGTTGACACAAAAAGTTAGGGAATAAATCAAGGATTTTAAAGAGCCGTGGCAAAAGCAGTCTTAAAACCTGGGACTCCAAATTGCCATCTAACCCCACCTCCAACTTCTCCAAGTTACGTTAAACAATAACACAGAAGACAGGGCAAGCTCTCCGAAGCCAAGAAGCTTAGGCTCAAATCTTGGCTCTACAACCAACAATGTGACCTTTAACAAGTTATCTTCATCCTCTGAGTCTCAGCCCCAGTAAGTGAGTGACATCAGATTAGAGTTATGGGGACCTAACTTGGTAGAAGCTGCTTCAGGGGTCAGTTCAAATAGACTCCGCACCATCCCTGAACAAGGCCAAGGCAGCCTGACTCAAGAAGGATGGATTAAGATTCCTTCAGGGCTGGCCAGAGATTCCAACACAACCCGCCACCCCAAATGATGAAATTCCTCCCCAAGCCAAATCCAAAGGTCCTTTGGACAGGAGGAGCAGCTCCTGGGACTCGGGGAGACCTGACCCAGTGCAGGTCCGGATGCCATGTATGCCTTTGATGGACCTGTTCGTAGTTACAGGTTTCACCGCTGTTGTGTGACGCCAGGAGAGTGATGTGGACTGAGACAGTGAGGAAGTGGAGAATGGGGAACCCCAGGGAGAACTGGGGAGACTAGTGAAGTAAGGGAGTGGGATTCCAAAGGAGCCACAATAGCCAGTGAGATCTAAGACAGAAAGAGATTATTAGTTTCATGTAGCCTGGAGACACAAGATCTACAGGGACATTCAAAGGTTTAATTAACAGAAAGCAGTATTTTAAAAATAGACAAATATGCACATTGCATATAGAATCTAGAAACACTGCCAAATCTCATACTGGTTTTATTGCTTCTTAACAAAGGGTCTTTTCAACACTGATGGTCAAAAATGCTTGGGACCAGATAGGAAAATTCTTGGCACGATCACAGCAGAGCTGCTGCAGGTAACTATGACTCATACCCACATGACCAGAGAATTCCATCACCCAGTGAAGCCACTGACGCTACGGTTGGATTCTGAACTTCCCAGAGATGCTATCTACCCATAACCCAAATAAACCATGAACCGGCATTTTATCCCCACCTCTAAGCTATTCTACTCCTGTCAAAGGGATTATTAATATGGCAAACATCCTTTGTGCTGTCTTTCACGTCGTAGTTCATAATGCATCTTTCCCATCATAAAGATGGCCATTTGGAACCCCACGTGACCTTTCCAGAATGTATGTCTTGTTCTGACTCTCATGAAGTCATGGATGTGAGACTCACCCTCCTGTGGTAAATTACTATAAAACTGGACAAAGTACAGGTCACCCAAGGCCACAGTCTTGGGAGAAGGAATCCCTTTTAGTGAGACGTCCCAGCTCTCTGCACCCTTGCAGAAAGCTTTGTTCCTGCTGGGCAGAGGACAGAGGTCAGCATTAAGGTTTTGAACTAGAATTTGGGGGCAAGATGCAGACAGGAGGGAGCTGAACAGAGAGGGTGGCCAGAAAGCATGACCAGAAAGCTAAACGTGAGTCTCCTTGAGTCCTGGGTCAGACATATCTGCCCACTTGAGTGGGTATCCACCCTACCTACACCCTTCCTGGCAGAAAACAGTCATCAGGAACTGAGTCAAATGAGGATTCCAGAGGATGCAAAGGACTGAAAATATTGGTATTCTGACCAGTAGAGGGGAGAGACCTCCAGAACAGGCATTCGATAGAAATTTCAGTGAGACTTTGTCTGAGGACTCAAAAGCTATTTCAGCCCAAAACAGAGATTCACAAACATTTTCAGTAATGGGCCCAGTAACAGATGTTGTTGGCTTTGTGAGCCAGAAGCAAGACACTTAACTGCTTGTCCTGTCCCTCCCTATAAATCTGATGGAAAACATTCACCAATAACTCCATAAAATTCACTAAATTTCAACCAAGAGGAAGAGATCCTTCCAGAAAGATAAGGAGTTTAAGTTAGGGCTGAGTGAGGGATGAGGGAGGACAGGAAGATTTTACCAAAATTTTCACTGTATTGTTCACTGAATTAGACACTCAAAATTTTCTTTTCATAAATCATTTAATCGCTGGAATATAGTCTTCCCAAAACTGTATTCATTTCACATATTTATTATAGCCCATACAGAATTTTGAACTAAAATTCATGTTACATTTCCACATGCAAAGCTAATTACAGTATTTAAAAATCCACCCAAAATTGGAGCTCATAAATTGGTCTTCAGAAGGTAGCGTGGTCCCCTAAGAGCCACTGATATACACAAGTGAAGAACATCTAATCCCTTAAATTTTTGTCATCGACTTGATTGATTCCCCCAGATAGCACTCAAACGAGGTTCCAAAGATAAGAGAGGCAGAAAAGCTTTTTTTTTTTTTTAAATAAATAGAACTTCTTCCATGATCACCACAATCTTGGGGTTCACCAACTCTTGGAATTATTTGGGAAAGATCCTAGACCTGTCGTGTAGATGAGCAGACTAAGGTGTGAGGTCCGCACTGTGCTCAGCCACAGGCTTGTGCCTTCACCACCTGAGGCACCGGGCCCTGCTCAACCCCATCGTTCTAGGGAGAGGTGAGCTTGCCGCAGAAGAGAATGGTGTTGGTACGAACATGCCTTATGAAGAACAGGAAGGGGTGATTCGCCATGAACTGAGCCCGGATGGGGAGTCTTTTTACCACGACGTTTTCCCCAGTGGCGGCCGCTGCCTCTGTGCCCTCTTCATTGACATCCACATAGGCCTTGTGGATGACCTTTGACAAGTACAGGCCCTTTCCTGGGGATATTCCAGAAAGGTCTGCTTTGATCTGGCTGAAGACATCTGTCATCCCCAGGGACTTGAGCAGGGAATTCAGCTCATACTTGATGTCCAGTTTGAACCGGGGGATGTGTACGTCAACTTCCCTTTCCACCATGTTAGACGTGCTGGTCCACTCGGAAAAGGTCTTCAGGTTCAGCTGTTTTTCTATCTAAGAGATGAAACACAGCTGAGTCCACCAGCCAGAACACCCACCCTGCCCTGAGCACTGTTCCTTTTCTTTCTTTTTTTAAAAAAGATTTATTTATTTATGCATACAAGAACTGGGGCACAGGCCAGAGGTGTGGGGGGTGAGAGGATTCCCCAGAGACAGAGTGGGGAACAGAACAGGCAGACTGGCTGAAATACACTGCTGAGGGGAGCAGAGGGCGAGAGAGAAGAGGTCTGCTGTGCCAGGTGGGTAGCTCCCTGGATGGCCGGGGATTGAACTTGTGCTGCAGAGGCTGCGGATTGCTTCGTAGTGCGGTGCTTAACCCCTTGTGTCACCAGGGAGGCCCCACTGTTTCCTTTCTAATTCTCAGTGTGTGTGACTCAGAGCCACCACTTCCTCTTCTAAATTTAAGACATGCACAGTCCTATCAGGAACAAAACCATAATCTTGCATCCAGCACCTCTTCCCTTTCCTGTTGCCTGTGTCTCAGCGATATTCTGTAATTAAACTTCTGAAGCATGTCCTGCCATCTTGTCCCTTCATTCTCTCAGCACATAGGTGTCCCCTATACTCCTGCTGCTTGGTCTCTATCTCCTGGATGAGTTGGCCATTGCGTCTTGATTCTCATAGCTGGAACATTTCATGGTGCTTGGCCCCCATCCCATGAATTTGTCTCTGGTGTGACTGCTGTGACTCCTGGAGCCTTGTTCCCTCTGCTGTCATCCCCTCGTGACCACCTTCCCTGTCTCTGCTGTGCTGTTTTCCCCAAACTGAACCCTGGCCTCCCTTCACTCGATGTTTGGTGTATAGGGAACAAGCAAACAAATAAGGAAATAAATCACATGCTAATGAAGAGCAGGTCTGAACAGCTTCCCAAATGTTCTGGGCCTGCAAACCTCTTCACACGGAGCCCACCCAGGGGCCTGGAGGCCGAGCCCTCCTGCCACCATGGCGGTCATTCCTCCAGCCTGCAGTGCTCATTTTCTAGTGAGGCCGGCATGTAAAATGCCAACGAGCCCGAGAAAGCATGTTCCAAGTGAATCCCACAGACCGCCTCTGAGAGGAGGGGGGCGGAATCGGATTTCTGTGCACCGGGCCCCCACTGTAGTGGAACCATTCCCACAGGAAGGTATTCCCCACGTGCATGTTTGTACGAGATGGCACTTTGGCTTCCAGCTGTTTGTTTGGTTTTTTCTTAATGCAAAAATAGATTATTCTCCAGAATACCTGGCAGGGAGCAGGTGCTCCCCTCCCCCTCCAGGCCCTGGGCATTTTTGCTAAATGTTAAGAATGAAGCAGAGACTCACTAAATCATGGGCCACAGTGTGTGCCTGTCCTCGTGTGTGCATGTGTGTGCACGCACAGGCGTGCGGGTGTGCAAGCATGCTTTCTCTGCACGCTGGCGTTCTTGTTCCTTTACCTGTTCTAGGTCAGCCGTGCCGACTGGAAGCAGAATAATCATGCTCAGTTGTTTGTTAATGTAGGGCAGCTCCAGGACTTGCATCCGAGGCTCCTTTATGAAGGCCAGTTTAAATGTTCCTGTTTGGTACATCATGTCCACAATTACGCTTTTACCCTATTTGTAAAAAAAAAAAACCAAAAAGGATATAATTGGAGGGTACAGTTCCCTGTGTTTACGCACAAGTATGTAAACTGATTTTCTTGCTTCCCGTGAACGTCTGCATTAACACTGTAAAGGCGTGGGGAAAATACCATCTGTGAAGTGCACCCTTTAACACTTTCTTCTGCAAAGCTTTTGAATTTTTTTACTTTAAAATAAGTCATTGGTAAAGTATGACATTTTGCATACATAGCTTGACTATATAGTAATATACATAATATTTATCAGAAACGTGTAGTTATATATAATAATAATAATAATAATAAATTTGTTTTCCAAAAACAAAGCCAGTGTTTCCACCTAAAATAATTTGTGTGGGAAAAATGATATCATAGAATCATTTTCTCTTTTTATTCCAAATAGAGTTTTTCTGGGGGAGAAATCATGCAGATTGCTTTGTAGTGCTGCCAGAGAAAATCGCCACAGCATAGATGGAGAGAATGGACAGGTGCAGAACAGTGAGGAAAGGACAGGACACCCACTCTGAAGGGCAGCTGGTGTCTGAAGCCTCAGCAGGTCCTCTATGAGAAAGCCAACTGTCACATCATGAGGAAAATGGAGATGAATTCACAGAAATCACAATTAAAGGGACCGAGACACCTACACTGCTATTTTCAATAAAACTTCTCAACCATCCTTAAACAATTATTGCATCCTGCAAAATGTGTCATTGATCTGAAAATGAAATACTTACCTCACTTAGCTGGAAAGGAGTTTTAACTGTCTCCCTCTCTTGAAATTTATTTTGCCATTTTCCTTTGAAGTATATGGCATTCACCAACACCATCACGCACGAGGGCTCGATCGCACCCTTGGCAAAGAGGTTTCTGACTTTTCCTTGTAGCAGAAAACAATAGATGGTGCTTTTAGATAATAATGGAGTTGAGTAATGGCAAGAAATTTGGAGACACTTCCTTCACGAGGCTAATTATAAATTTGAGATGCTGCAAGACCTGTTTCCTGCCCATGTCAAATGTTTGCATTGATGACTTTATAATGATACCTTCCCAGGAAAACTCACTGGCTGCAATTGGAGAGTGCTGGCTGAGGGGTGGAGGGGGTGGGGGTAGAGTGGGGGGTAAGGGGTGAGGGATGGAGGATGGGGGTGGGGGGTAGAGGGACATTATATTAAAATCTAGTATCGAAGAGAAAGAATTCAGCATGATTTTTTATCTTTGACTTTTTTCGTATGAATTGTACTTTAGGGTAACTGAATGCTTTATGAGGCAAAGTTTCTCACATAGAAATATTCTAGCATATAAATAAAAAAGGAATGCAAGAATTGAAACACTGTGATTTTATAGCCCATCATGAAATAATTGACCCACGCATTACTCCTCAATGGTCACTAACATCAAAACATTAAAAAACAGAGAAGGGGCCAAATGTTATTTACTTTCTGCTGAAAATACAACATCCCCAATGAAGTATATTTGCCAAAAGTAAAATCAAAACAAAACAAACCTGAATCTTATCAAAATATATCAATTGTGTCAAAATGTTTCTAGCAACACTGTTCATAATAGACCCAAACTCAAAATATTCCAAATGTTCATTAAAAAAAACCAAACATTAAAATGGGTTACTATAGGTATATTCAGAGAGCAAAACAGACATCAATGAAACTGAATAAATCACGCAGCAGGGAACCACACGGGCAAACCTCAAAACCAAAACATTGGCCTAAAAAAATCTAAACTTGCTTTATGATTCTAACTAAATGGAATTGTTTTAAATAGGTAGAACAAATTAATAGTATAACTCAGAGACATCTTAAAGTTTGGGTGAGGTGGGCTAGTTTCCCGAAGGAAAAATCTGAAGGCTTGAAGTGTGCCCCGCCCAGTTACTAATATTTTCTTTTCCGGACCTGGATGGTGTTACACGAGTGAGTGAGTTCACTCTTGTGATAATTTCTGCCTTGTGACAATTTGTCAAAAAGCAAGCAAATAATGCATGAATTTTTATAAGTATGTATACTTCAATCAAAACATTTATTTTAAAAATGAAGATTTAAGGGAGCTATCAACCAATTACAATACGTAAATATTTGTATCCTGACTCAAATGAAAAACAATTAGGGAAATTAGAAAATTCACTGGATGTTTGTGAATAGTAAATGATTGTTTTTAATTTTGAGATGTTATCATGATTTAGCAGTTTATTCCTTTTAAATAACCTGTATGTTTGACAGAAACAGCCTGAAACATATACAGGAAGAAAGATGTGATATCTGGAATTTGCTCCAAAACAGTCTGGAAGTGGTGGGAAAAGGACAAACATTTAGATACAAGATTAATCTTAAGTAACAAATACTGCAGGTGAGTGGTGACGAAATAAGAATCTATTAGTCTCTCTACATTTTTTTCCCCAACTTTCTTAATGAGTTGCTTTTAATAACAAAGTGATCACTTCTAGGCCTTTTGGTTGAGATCAAGTGTTTAATAACAAAGCATCTATGCCCTTGGTATCAAATATTAAATCTGGCATTTTTAAAATAAATATTTAGTTAATACATAGGGTTTATCTTAAGATTGCAAAAGGTAGATTTAAATTTAATCAAATTTAATTGCGGAATGTACCGCACGTCTATAAATAAAAATAATGTCCTTTTCATTCTCAGTCACTTGGCTTATATTACGAAAGACATGTGATTGTAAAGATATGTGATTTTCCTCACTGTTGCTCTCCCAGTGCCAGAGTCAGACCTCTCCCAGCCTCTGCTAATGCTGATTCAGGAAGTTTACCAACAGCCCCGCCAGAGTCTGCAGACACATGAGTGAATCCCTTGTTCTTACCATTAGTTTTACTTTCAACCCAAGCATTAATAATTTTCCTGGTTTCTTCTGTAGCCTGTTTAAAATCAACGGTTTGCAGTCTGGCTTGATAAAGTTTCTCAGAACAGTTTAAATATTGCTGTAAAAGAAAACACAAAAATAGTATAGGAAAATAAAAGCCTCCAGCTCGAGGTATCTAAAGTCCTGACCTGCAGGCGAAAGCAGGTCAGGTATATGCATCTGAAAGGAAGCAGAATTCGCCAATGCTTGCTTTTAATAAGAAAAATCAATTAAAGCAAATCAGAAGGCTTTCCACATAGATCCTCAGAAATGTCTGGTTTTCTTTCCTTCATCTCCTTGGCATTCTTATCTAAAACACTTTGTTTAGAAAAAAGACAAACTGCATTATAGTCCATTCCTTTTCATTCTCCCTCTTCAAAGCAGATAAACAGGAGTTGCTGCGTTGATCTAGACAGGAAAACAGTCAGAGCGGTTACGGGACTGCTTGTTTGAGGTGCAGGAGAAGGTAAGTCTCCCTGTGGTAGGTATCGCCCTCCCC
Source organism: Talpa occidentalis (assembly GCF_014898055.3). NCBI lineage: Eukaryota > Metazoa > Chordata > Mammalia > Eulipotyphla > Talpidae > Talpa > Talpa occidentalis. Next base: position 8,366,404 of record NW_023601322.1, read on the forward strand.
CCAAGCACTAGATATAAAATTAATAATAGTAATGGCTGATGCAGACAGTTGACATGTTTCAACTTTCTGTAGAATGTGAACATAACATCTTAAAGAATTCACTGTTTTGTTCACCTATAACATGTTGTCCAAGTAAAAACAATGTGCAAATTCAGCTGAAAAAACCTAACCCTCTCTTTGAACTAACTTTCCACTCCCAAACTGGTTCCTTTTACCATCTTGGAGTCACCTCCTATTACCTCCCTTGATTCCTAGACCTGGGTGCTTCCGAGTGCCTCTCTGCCAAGGCAGCCATCAGCTCTCTGTGAGCCCAGTGATATGACCCATTCTCAAGAGCGAGGGGACACAGCTCTCAGCCCACAGGAGCTGATGCTCCACCACAAACTGCCGGGGATGATAGAAGGCATAGGAGTATGGCAAGGACAGAAGTGGCTGCCAGGTCTGGCCTGCCATTTCCGCAATGGGTTTGTTGGTGCGTAAACCCAATGCAGAACAAAAGGAAACCCAAGAGCAAAATGTGGACCTTAAGATGATTCTTGTCCTGAGCCGGATCCCACTGTGTCTGACGCATGCTTAAGTGACTCCTCTACCCCATGAGATGGGCAATTTTTCCAGAAAGAACCCAGTGATAATAAACCAAATCATGACAATCCCCACAATGCTAATGAGGAGCTTCTGACTTCTAAGCAGATGCAATCATTAGTCTCCAGCCACTGTGAGAATCTCCTCTCATGTCCACAACACTGCTTTGGGAAGACAAAGGGATGTAAGAATGTTCCAGCTCCACATTGTTCCGCCACTCCCGCCCCCAGCAGGCTCTCTCCACAAAACTCCCTACATGATTCTTGGGCAGAGAAGGAATCACCTGTGAAATATCTGGTATCAGGGTGGGTTTCCCAAAGTTGAATACATTCTAACAATCAAACGCTTGTCTTCTACAGGATACAGTCAGCACTTCTAGGCTAGCAGAGAATATTAGTAATTCAGGGTTTCATCCTCCATGACCTGGCTGGTATTTAAATAACTTTGATCAAACAAAAGTTATGCCACTGATGCTACAGCATACACCTCAGTCACAGAAGAATGATGCAGCAATTAAAATCAGAATGATGAGTTTGGATAAAGATCAATCTAGGCTTTGCCACTTAACTCTCTGTCTTTTGTCAACTTGACTTTTCAGAATTGATTCCACAATTGTAGAATTAATGGTAATTTTATAGCTGTAACCTAGCACTACATGAGGACTGTGTGAGAAAATGCCCGTATTGTAGGAAGTAGAAAGACTGTGCATAGTAGTAAACACTCAGACGATGTATTATAATGCTGATGGAAAATGGCACAGGGGAGCTAGAATGAACTTTGTCTAAAATTCATTTTAATTATAGCAATGACTTGTCTGAATTCCTGTGTCTTAGCTTTACACAGCTCACATCTCTCAGCTCAAAGAGTGGTGTATGCGTCACTAACCCTTGATTCTCTGCCACTAAGGACCACTGAAAATAAGATGAGAAATGTATTTCATTTTTCTTCTGGTCCATATGGACTATTTCTAACCTTTGTTTTGTACTTCATGTCTGACCTTGGTGTTTAACAATTTTGGTGATTTTTCAGAAGTAAAGCTATTATATGATATTTCACAACGCTAAGTGAGTGTGCCAAGCCATTTCATTGAAGCTCAAATCTAATCTCTTGATGATAAATGCCTTGTGACTGTTCTCACTCTTCATATGAAGTTCAAAGGATGACAAGGAAGCTGTTGCCCACCTGGCCAGGGGATTTACCTGATGGAAGGCCTTTGCCTTTGTCCCGTAGAGTCGGTTGGCGATGCTGAGGGTATAGTTAGAGTCTGGCTGGTTGAGTTGAGAGAATAGGACTCCCAACTCTGGATGTATTCTTCCGGTCTGGCTGCACTGAAGGAACAGGAAACAAAGAATGGAGTATTAAATTGCCTGATTTCTTGCGATTGGAGAGTTATAAATAATGTGAAAACAATAAATAGAGGGCTAGGTGTTTGCCTCTGCATAAAAGGGCAGTGAATACTAACAAACAAGGAGTTGAAAAGTTTAAAGCATTTCCTTCTCTAGATTTCCTCTAGCACAATAATCTCAGTTCTCTGTGACTTTGGTTACAGATTGTGTACAGAGTTGTAAGCTGTTTCAAAACACACATGCTCTCATCGCTCCAGTGATTTAATCCAAAGGCAGGAGATTTTATAAATAAAGAGATCCTTGTGACATATCCAGGGAAATAGTCCAAGTTCTGTTGCTGCCTTTGTACCTATAGAATCACTTCCCCTTCACACTTTCTCAATGTCTCCGTTTCTGTGTTACCGTTGGATCAAACACTCCCAACCTCCACTGACCTGCCTCACACACCATCTCTTCCTCGTAGAAGCAGCTTTGCTGCATCTGTGAGCTGACTGGCAAGTCATGGATGTGTTAGTGTTAAGCTCATATTCCCTAAAACAGTGGTTCCCAAAGAATGGTTTTTAATCTTTTTACAATAAACAGGGTCCTGTGAAGCAAGTATTTTGTGAATCTGTATGTCCGTATGCATTCTCTCAGTTACAAGCAAACATACAACTATTTCACCTAAGAGTTCCACATAATTTTATCTTTTATTAAATTAGTTTTTATTCTGAGACAACATTAGCTTACACACTATATTTTAGGAATCTAGACTCTATATGATTTTAATGGCAAAAAGAATCCTCTTACTAGAGAGAACTAGGAACCATAGTCCCAAAGAATGTGGGTTGGGGACTATAAGGCCCTGTTTTCCTGCGTGTAATTATATGGCAAAGCATCAGGGTCCTAGCTCAGTGCCTTCATTGAACAGAAAAACATCTAACACTGGACAGAGGAAGCTGGCAGACTTTTGTGACGTACAACCATAAAAAAAGAGAAAAGTTTGAGTAAGAATGACATTCGTTCATATAATAAAATCTGAAGGACATTTTCAATGTTACTGTGATCATTTTTATCATTATGTTAAATTCTATAGGCTGTAGCAGTTATCAGGATGATTAAAGGAGTAATCAAGGGAGACGACTAGTTCCCTCTTGGGCCAAAGGGGACGCTCTGCTGTTCAACCTAGACCATTGTTTCCTGGTGCTCCTATTTAAAGAGCATTTGATAGCTCAACAGTGATAGAGTCATACCTTAGATGAGTCCTTAAACTCTGGTTTTAATGATTCTGCAATATGATTAAAGTGAAGTACCTGGAAAATGAAAGAAGGATTAGTTGGTATCAAAAGCAATGCATTGTCTACACAGATCAGCAGTAACAAGATCTGCTTTCTCATTGCAGATCAAGACTTACAGAAATAGCCAATGTTTAACATTATATTCCCAGTCATGAACGAAGCTGTTACATACCTTACTTCCCCCTCCCAACAATTTGATGAGGAGACACTGTTATCCACATGTCCCTTTTTTATTTCTTAAATTTTATGTATTTTTTACATCATTTTTCATTTTTGCACGATGTATGCATTTTCATCTTGGTTATAGTCCCCATACAATTCCCACCGCCCTCCCTTATTTTGATCCTACTACCTCCTGCCCCCACCCCCCAAGTGTGTCTCTGGTTTATAGTTGCTTGTTGATTTTCCTAAGCTACGGAAACAACCCAAACGCCCAAAAATAGATGACTCGATCAAGAAGATGTGGAACATATACACAATGAACTATTACTCCCCCATCGAAAAAGATAAACTCATGCAATTTGCAGCAACATGGATGGAGCTGGAAAGGATCATGCTCAGTGAAATAAGCCAGAAAGAAAAAGAAAATATCAGATGGTCCCACTTATAGCAGGAATTTAGAAAACCTAAATAAGAGACCAGGAAAAAGATTAATTATAATAAAGTAAAAATCAATATCCACATATCCTTTTGGGAAAATTGAATCAGGGGAGATTAAGTGTATTGCCCCAGAATACTGTCTATTAAGTTCCAGGAATAAGGTTTTGTCTACAGGGCTCTTCTGCCCCTCTCCCGCTGTACCAGGTCATTCTCTGTGATGTGGCCATCAGGGCCTTGTCAAATAGCACATGTTTTTCCAACACAATACCTACTTTAAGTGCATGGAAACCATGAAATTGCCTCAATAGATGTAATAAAGGAAAAAAGACAAACAGAAAAAGATGTACAAGTATCCTAAGAGTTGTTAAGTGACCTTCTTCTAGACTTTCCACAACAATATACACAATGGAAAACCTCTACAGATTAGCCCCATGTAACCTGAAAAGTCACCCTCACTCTGTTGTGGGTCTCAGTTTCCCCACCTGCAAAATAAGAATAATAATCCCTACCTGTCACAGGAGATTGTTATAAAGTTTAAACATACTAATAAATATTTTTTAAAGCTTGGTAACTTTTAAAGTGTCACTCAGTCTTATTACAAGTTAATCTTCTAGAGGCAAGAAGAGTACCAAATACGTGTCTGTTGTTTTTAAATCACTGAAAGGAGGAACTTGAAAGTAAACTGCAGAGATTGGTTTATAAAAACAGTGATAACAAGGAAGAAACTGTGTCACGTCACATTAGTAAGCCATTATCCATTTTTAATAAAGATGATTTGTCTAAATGTGCTTTTTCTTCACAAGATGGCGGCATTTTCTTGGTATAAAGATGACTCACAGTGGGCGCATGTAAGACTTCTCAGCTGCATCCCATACCTTTTCGATCTGCTCCGCACAGTTTCCTCTGGCTCCCAGGAGGAGCATACTTAAAGCATAAAGCAGACTGAGTGGGGAGAAGAAGATATTGTCTCCTATATTGTTGCTGTTTAGCTCTTTAAACACATCAAGGCAAAATTCAACATTTGCGATGCTGAGGGAAGCCATTTTATGCCAAGCACCACCTGAGAATAGAAACAAAAATCTCAGAATATCGCTTAGAGGTACAAATAATATCTAGAGTTCAGTTACTATAATTCATGAATTTAAGAGTCTGAGAGCACACTGATTCATGAAAGAACACATACTAATCACAATTTCTGAGAAATTAGTCAATTTTAAAAAGAAGTCATTTTAGCGTCTGATGGACTTTTCAAGCAACACTTCAAAGCTATCTCACCATCAATGTGTACAGTTAAAAATGAACTGCAATTGTTCAGGAGCAAGAGAGCAGAAGAAACTGGATCTCTGTGCTCTCAATTTCCATGCTTTCAGACACTCCTCATGCTGGAATTTGTACAAAAATATTCTTGAGCTACACAAACTCAGCCAGACACTACTTTCCCACCAGACTCTCTACCTTCACAGCCTCATGAGGAAAACAGCTCTATTCTATTCATTTTTGCACTCACAAGGTGATAATCAATAAAGCAAACTTGGGCAACGTTCCCTGCACATTTTCATCTCCTTGGTGGGACCTCATTTCCCGGCCCCTCTGGAAAGCAAGGCAATACTAGCAAATAAATCATTCCCAGAGACCGGTCAAAGCCCTCACACCAGGGCCACAGCCATGAAGGCAGAGAAAATGGAGGACTGGCAAGGAAAATCTAAGCTTTGCATTATCTGAGGACAACCAAGAGTTTGTTTCACTCCATCCTGCAAACATTTTTTGAGCACCACTAACTGTACAGGGCCAGAGAGATGATGGAGCCTCTTGCCTGCCCTCAGGGAGGTTTTATTCTCAAGGAGACTCCATGGCTATCAAACATTGTCTTCCTTTAAATTACAGGTCATCATTCTCTCCTAGTTCACCACCTCGCACATCGGGACACTCCTCTGTCTTTTTTGCAGGAGCTAACTCACATTGTCAACCTTCATAGATCACAATACATCAGGATTCAAACCCTGGTTTCTCCTCTCTTTACACTAACACAGGTAATCTCTTCCAACCTCAAGTCATTGATATACTTTAGCTTCCAAATTTATATTGTCCCAGAATCCTAGATTCATGTAACCAACTATCTACTTTGCATCTCTACTGGAGTATCTACCAGCAAGTCCAAAAACAGAATCTTGATTTCCTAACCCTGTTTCTAGGCTGCTCCTCAATAGCTTTCTTCATCCCTATACATAACTTCTCCATTCTTCTATTGCTCAGACTAAAAACCTTGGGAACATCCTTAAATAATGTCTCATTCACATCATGAACAATCTATCCAAACACCCTGCTTTTTCTATCTTGAAAAATATTCACTTTCTGCTCAACTCTCACCTTCTCTAAATATCATCTTGATCAAAGCTCTTATCAACTTTCCCTGGACTACAGAAACAGTCACCAAGATATATTTCCCTAGTTCAGTCCTTACCTGCCTCTGATCTATATTTTTGGAGAAGATTAAGATATTTCTAAAATATCAACCCATTTTGTTTTAACTGCTTGAGAACAGCTGAAGGCCTCTGTTCCAACATTCCAGTGGCTTCCCCTTCATGGTCTGGTCCCTGATACCTATCAAACTCATTTCCCTATCAGTTTCCTGCCAGCTCACCTGGTCCAGCCATGCCCCTCCTTATAGTCTTTCAACATATCAAGTAGTTCCACTTCAGGAACTTTGCACTTCTGTTCCTATTCTGGGATGCTCTTCCTAACGATGGCCCACTCCAGCAGCTCATTCATCTCTCTCTCTGCTCAGATAGTGTCTTAACAGCCCATATCCCCCCCATTATGCTCCACCCCATTTTCCTAATTCATATAAATGTTAGACATATATAAGTACATATAAACATCCTACATACATGGATTTATTATCTGTCTCCTGCCCTTGCAGAGTATGCCCTCCAATAGAGTAAAGACTTTGTTTTACATGCTTTATTCTAGCACCTCAACTAACCTCGGTCGATGAGTAGCTACTCAATAAACATCTGTGGAAGGAAGAAATGAAGTAAGAAATGTCAGTCCAATCAGTGCTACAATATGCACGTGTAGACAGAATTCTGTGGAAGCACAGAGGAGAGACATAAAGTCAACCTAAGAGTTACATGGAATATTCCTGAAAGAGATGATGTCCCTTTTGCTTCCTGAAGAAAGAAGGGTGACCCAGGTATATGTATGTAGGAAATCTTTACTCCAAAGGGAACAGTATGAGCAGAGACTCAAAAACCTGACAGAGAAATTTTATAATACAAGAGCGTGAAATCAGAAACCAAATATTGTGGGTGGCAGAGCTGGAGGTAGGCAGGAATGTGCCTTGGAAGCCTGGCATGCCCCGCAGAGTCCATGATGGAGCTGGATCTCCATGCCACCTAGTCAACAAATCACAGGGTCTTGGTGACCTTTGTCCCCTCTCTCTCCCACTTCCTCTGGTGTCCCTCACTCTCTCCCTATCTCCCTCTTCTCTTTCCTCCTCCCTCTCTCTCTCTCTCTCTCTCTCTCTCTCTCTCCTCCTGATGTCTGATTCTCTTTTCAATGATCTCCTGGTCTCCAACAATTGCCCCATTAGCATCTTTTCTCTTTTCAGGCAACTGAATGGCCTACTGAGCATTGATCCCCTACTCTTCAGCTCTTCCTTTCCAGGGTCCTCTGTGCTAAGAGAACACAGATTTCATGACAGAGTTCCTGTACCTTGCGCCTTAGTACACGTTTTATCTCTCTCTGCACCAGCGACAGACACCCAAGGGGCCTCTTGCTCCATTACAAATAGAGTGTTGATGAGCACACTCAAGCCCCATGAGTGCCCTTACACACATTACAGATTCATGGCAGGGGTGGGGGGTGGGCTGGGGAATCCACACACTGTAAGGGCAGGAACCATGAGGGGACCACGACCCCATCTCACCTGAAGCCTTTCACTTGTCACCCTATTCTCCTGTCACTTGTCACCCCATGCTCCTGTCACTTGTCACCCTATATTATTCAGATAAGTTTTCATTTGAGATAAAATGGTTTTATTTTTATTGTACTATGACTGTTGAAAAAGGGCAGCATCTTAGCAGAATAAATCCAGAAATTTTGACCAAGATAAAACCCATGACTAGACACAGCTGGTCATGGTTAGTCGATATCAAATTATTTGCTCAATTCACAGTACGACCCTGTAACTCCTCCGGCATTTGGCTCCCAGTACCAAGAAGTTGAGTTCTAAGTATTTCTCAAAACTTTTTGGAAGTACGTAATTAGAATTAATTCATGAACTTTGGTGTTTGGAAATCTTATTTGCAGGACAGTTTTAACTGTGTCTTAAAAGGGAATACAGATCCTAAAGGATTTGCAGGGGGACAGAGGGCCAGGCTGTGCTTCTATGGGAGAAATATCCTTGGCAGTGCCAAGGATTTCAAATCACCAGCTCCTTACAACCTGGCACAGAGCCCAGGTAGCTTCTTACCCATTTCACACGACCGTTCCCTCCTGACTTAGCTTTATTAGTACCTACCTCCCCTTCTCCAGACCAGCACTACTCTTTTACTTTCACTCTGTCCTTCCAATGTACACGTCTCGTGTCTGCTCAATTTCTAGGAATAATAGAAACCTTCAGACTAATCACCCCATCAACAAACACAAACCCTGAGCCCTCACCTATTTACCACCTAACACCAAAGAGACAATTATTTTGCAAAACCCATGAGAAGAAACAGACAGCCAGGACATTAAGGGCTCCTTCCTGCACATCAAGAAATGAATGAGGACTGTAAGATTTTCTAAGACACTGAGAAGTACTTCATCACACAGAGACCACAGCTCTGGATGAAGAACTCTGCTTTGAATAACAGTTATGACCAAGTAAGTAAGTAAGAAATAAGTAGAAAATCTCAACAGTGTTCCATTTTAATAAACACATCAGAGATCTGAAATCCAGTGACCTGCCTCCAGGATTTTCAACGCTCCCTATGGCGGTTCATGCAGCAGCAAACCTGCTCACCTGCTCATCAAGGAGTCAAGAAAAGTCACTCTCAGTTAGAGAAGAAGGTGCCTCCTCACTGGACTCCCTCCTCACCTGTCCAGGCCCCGCTCTTCCCTGCTCTCTCTTCTCCTCTGACAACAAGCACCGCTGAATAATAAGCGCAGAAATCCTCTTTACCTGTGTTGCTTTCCGGCGGGCAGCGGACAGTTGGGCAGGTGAGCTGGGAGCTGTGTCCCTGAGAGGAAATATAAAGCCTTCACTTTTTGCCCCTCCCTGTGCATGTGTGTCCCGGTGATTCAGCCCTGACCCGGCAAGGAAGTCCCTCCAGAGGCCGCTCTGCTCGGCCTCCGCAGGGCCCCCAGGATGGCCAGTGTCTTTGGAGAACTTTCCCGTTTCTCTGCTTGCTTCCTGGGAAAACATTCACAAACCCACCCTCTCGGCCAGAGAAGAGGCTCTTTCTAGAAGCAACAAGTGTCCTGCTTGAAACTCCAGGCACTGCCCGTGTCCACGTGCATGGCACCGAGCCAGCCAGTGGGGCAGGGGACAGGTCCCGGCAGGGAGGGAATGCCAGCTCTGCTGCCCAGAGCGGGGGTTTTATGTGGAGTCTCGGGAATCTGTGGCAGGTAATTCCTGCCCCATCAAAGGAGCGCAAGGATGAGCTTCCCCGTGAGGCACTCTGTGGTTTCAGTTTAAAAGCTTGGTGAGAGCAACAAGCCACCCGACCTAGAGGAAGTTCGGGGCATGATTCAGGGCCAGGTAGGATTATGGATCATGGGCGGGAAGGAAAGTCAGAGACAATGTGTGGGGTGTGCGGGAGCCCCCAGGGGCTGGCATGGGCCCCAGCAGAGGAGCCCGGCTCCCCAAGGCTGCTCTGGGCCTGCGGCGCACAGCCCTGCCCCGCGCTGCTCCCACCAGCCTCGTCCTGACCCCCGGTCCCAGGCTGGTGAGGGCTGAGGGGGGAGACCTCGGTGGCCGGTGGCGCCGCTCCTCAAGGCCCCAGAGCTGGCAAAGTCAGGTCTAACATGAGAGCCCCACTAACCACTGGGCCCCCCAACGTGCTCATAAAAGTGGCTGCACAATCAGCCACTTGGACCTAAGAAGAGTCCTGCTTCGGCCCAGTCTTTATCTGCTCTGGGAGAGTTTCCTGAGGTGAGCTGATTCCCGCTGGGGTTGCCATCACCTGGAAGCCTCCTACTCACGGTTGGGGCTGCCTCTCCCTCCTGTTTCCATCCCACTAGAGATCCAATTTTAAAACAGAAACGAAAATATTCTTAGTTTTCTCGCTATCTGCATGGTTGATCCAAGAAGGTCTTTTTCGGCCCTGGTCTAGGTTGTGCCCTGTTAGTTTCCCTCTCCAAGGGGAAGTTCTTGTTCTCTCTTTGATTTCTCCTTCCAGGTGGGAGAACAGCTTCAGCATAAGACTCTTTGCCCCCCCCCAATCTCTCCCTCACGCCTCCCCCCTCAGTGTCTCAGCCTGATTCCCTGAAAACAGAGCTTAGGCAAAGCCTTGCGCTCATGGAATTTATTTGGGAACTGATCACCGGAAGGAAAGTGATGAAGGAGCGTAGAACAATCAAGCTCACCCCACGGGCACGGTAAGCTGGCCGCTGTACTTGATCCATGGACCTTCAGAGGAACCTTACAAAATGCATCTCAGAACTGTTCACCCAAAGGGAAAAGGAGGGACGCGTTAGTCACCCGACTTTCATCCCCATCAGGCAAGTATGGCTCATGATGTTAACTCAGATGACAGGTAACCAAACACACACATAAAGGCGGAGGGGCTAAGGAAAAGAGGAACACTGGTAAGTGGTAGAAAGCTCCCCCCAAAAGAGATGTGAGGGGGCAAGAGACAGAGCAGGTGGGAGGACCCACTTCACACCCAGTGAGAGCTGGTCCTTCCTGAACACAAGAGCAGAACAGAGAAGGAGGCTGCCTGTTTAAATACGTTTTCACCATGAAGCGTTAACAGTTTTATCCAGGTAGTCAATTCCATGCGGTCACATACTGTGTTTCTGCTAAATGCTGATGGTTAGGAAACACTTAACAACCATTTGTTAAACTGTTTATCTTTTCATTGAGGAGAGGAAAAGGCATGTGCTTGGGATGGGGTGAGACATGAGCTGAAGGTTTGGAAAACTGGAGAAGGGCTTGGTCAAGAACACACAAAAGGCTTCCTCACCGGCCACCACGGAGGCTGGAACCACACGTGATTAGTAATAGAAAGTGAGAGTGACTTTCTTACAAGTGCATTTTACTGGGATCTGCTGTTTCCCAAGTCCCAGTCTTTCCAAGCCCTTGGAATAGAACCCCTCCAGCAAACTCCTTGCATTGGAAAAGCTTCAGTTTTCTTTCAAAGAGATAGGATTTTTTTTTTCAATGAAACCTTGTGACTCTGAATTTCCCACACAGAAAGCAACTCTTTCCAAAGAAGACTTGTCATGTGAACGTTGAGGGTTCTAAAATCAACACCTGAGGCTCTTTCTACTTAGTCATATCAGCTCTTGACAAAGACCCACTTGCAACAAATTGGAAAGAGTGTGAACACAGACCCAAGAAAAATAATCAGCGATACTAGTGTTTTATTGTCCAGGAGGCATAGAAAGAGACTTCTACTCCATTAGCCACTCTAAGAACCAGAGAGACAACTACCTCAAGCCTTGGAGGGGACTTGTTACTTCAGCCTGTACAGCTGGAACATTCCCTCAGGTACGTGAACACATAGGCTAAGAAAGGACTGTTGTTGTTTTTCAAGAATCCTATCGGCCTCATGACAAGACACTATTAAGAAACGAGACAAGTCACAGGTTGGGAGAAAATATTCACACACATAAAGAAGTGTGTGTATAAAGAACACACAAAGAACTGTAAGCCAAAAGTCACAGACAAATAAATAGGCAAAATATTTGTCCAGGCACTTCACCAAAGCGTATGTGTGAATGGCTGACAGACACATTACCAAGTGCTCCACATCACTAGTCATCAGAGAAATGCAAACTGAAACCACAAAGACATACAAAAGGGCTGACTACACCAAAAAAAGAGGAAGATGTGGAATAACCGGAATTCCTGATGGACCTATAAAATGGGACGGACATTTTGGGAAAAGTGTCAAATTCTTTTAAAGTTAGACATGCATCTACCGTGTGATGTAACCATTCCTCTCCAAAGTGTGTGTCCCAGAGAAATGGAGGCCTGTGTCCACCATGAGTTCTTGGTTGGCTGGCTCAGCTTTTCCTGCTTCTCAAAGGGGCTTTCACAGAGCTTAAGTTTTTCATTTTGATACGATCCAATGTATTATTGTTTTGTTTTATGGGTTGTGCCTTGTTGTCAAGTCTAGGAATTTTTTATCCACTCTAGATCCCAAATATTTTCTCCTACCTTTTTTCTAGAAGTTTTTTTTTTTCATTTGACCTTTACATTAAAACTGTGATCCATTTTGAGTAATTTTTGCATAAGATTTAAGTCAAGATTCTTCCTTTCTTTGCCTGTCTTTTGGGTCTATGGATATCCAATTTATCCATCAACATGTGTTGAGAGGCTATCTCATTCACATCCAATAATATGTCTTGTTTTTACTTTGAAATTCATTCTTTAACTAAATTGTAGAGAACGGAGGAAGACAATGGGTGATTTATCAACAGCATATCTGCATGTGGACTCCAGTACAAATTTGGTGATGGAAGAGACTTAAGAACCTGCGTGCATCCCAGAAGCAAAAGAACCTAGTTTTAAAAATAAATGAATAAACAAAATAGAAACACTCTTAGATTATGAGACTAGAATGGTGGTTACCAGAGGGGAAGAGGGTTGGGGGTGCACAAGTCAGATAAAGGGGGTCAATTGCATGGTGGTGGATGGAAACTAGACTTTTGGTGAGGACCATAATGTAGTCTATATAGATGTCAAATTATAATGTACACCCAGAACCTATATAATGTTATAGACCAATGTTGCTACAATAAAAATAATTTTAATAAAAAAAAGTCATGCTATAACCTCCAGCTCAGAGAGGAGGAGCTTCATTTTATTTTCTTGGATTTTAAGAATCCTGAAGATGCTTCTTCCTCCTTCTCTAGAGCCCCTTAAGCTCTTCTCTGAAAGCCACAGGCCCTGAATTTGCAACATGCTTGCTAGTTTGACTAACCAGTGCTCAGGGCTTCCCAGGTTTCACAATCTCAAAAAATCACCACCCATCTTCTCTAGCCTGTTCCTCCCTCTCTGTCTCCAAGTTCCTTAGAGACTGAGTTCTGCAGTGTTTGCATTAATAGGGTAGAGAGCAAAGTTCAGCTCCCCAAAGAAAGGTTTTCCCAGAGAAAACTCAGCTTGACAGTTGGGAGTTGCTTGCAGTTGTGCTACTATTTTTAGATTTTCGGCCTGTGTGTTGAGTAAAGCTAAGAGCAGGAAACACTAGTGTGGTCTGCTCCTATTTGAGGCTCCTGCATACAATCAACTCTTCTTTGGAGAATTAAAAAGAAAAGAAAAGACTCTTTTCCAGGGCTACCATCTCAGATCAAAAGAATCTCTGCAGAGTCACTAAGCGATTTACTGAATGTATGGTTTTTAGAGAGATAAATACAAAATATCGAACATAGCTTTTTGTTAAATTGTAAAAAAAAGAAGCAAAACCCATCTGATTTAAGAATAAGGACCCTACGGTTTTCTACAGCGTATTAGGCAGGGAGAATCATGGAAGGAGCTAGATGTCAATGTGGAGGGATGAAATTAGGGTGGGGGAGAAAGCAGAGGCTGTGACCCAGAGGGAATCAGTGGTGGCATTAGGCTCCGGAGGTCCCGGGAAGTAGAAACCAGGTCCCTCACGTCTTTCTGGTGGAGGTCAATGACTAGTCCATCTTCCTTTTGAAAAAATCCTCTGGACCTCATCTTCTTCACTTGCAAATTGGGCATCACATCAAGTGATTCGGGGAGTACCTCTTCTGTCTCCGTACCTCACCCCATCTCAGAGGCCCCAGGCAGTAGCCACATTCAACAGACCTACTGAAGAAGCTACACTGATATTTATTTTGCTCTATGTTTAATTTGCTTGTATGTTTTCCATCCTTTGAGAATATTTTGTCATTTAATTCATGCTTGAGGCTGATTTTGCTTCTGTGGTCCTTTTTAGCTCCAAAGGGCTATGATTCTGGAGACAAGTACAAGGGTCTGCAAAACACCACATCCTGAGATTCTGTAGCCATCCCAGGGATGAATGTCGATAGCCTGTTCTCTTGCCAAGCCCTTGCTTCACAAGGAAAAGGCAAACTAGAATTGCTTCTTCCAATTACACAGCACAATGAAATGAGACAAGGTGACAGCACTTGTAGTTCATGTTTGCTCAACTTATTAAAGAACAAAAGCTCACAGAATCACTGGAGGCCAAATAGCTCTGAGTGCTAAAGCTTTGAGATGCATTGTGTTTAAACAATGACCCCAGACTTCCTAGCAGCTTCACAGAGAAGAGTGTTGATATCTTGTGTTTTGAATCTAATTGCATTCCGTGCCTTGGCCTCTCAAGTTACTTATTCACATTATTTAATGTGTTTTTGCAGACATTGCCAAATGAGTGGTTCAGCAGAATGAGGGTGGAATTGGTCTCACTTTACTTGTTATCTTTTATAGAACCTGGGACAAACCAAGCCCCAAGTCAGTACCCAAAGCATCGTGGATTACTAGTGACAGAGAGCCCCGTGAACGAATTGTCAAAGTGTGGTTGTAGAGAAAGCAGATGTGCCAGAAGGGCTCTCTGTGGCCTGTCTTCCCACACCTGATAGCCTCAACTGCAGGGAGAAATCTGTGGCCCTGGACCTTCATGTAACTAAATGTAAAAGAGATAGATTTCAGCATATATACGGGGGGCTGGAGGAAACCCCACAGTTCATTTAGAGCAAACCACTCATCTTGCAAGAAAGCAAAGTTTGGGCCTCCCTGGTGGCACAAGGGTTAAAGACAGAGCTATCAAGCTATCAAGAGCCGCTGCAGCACAAGTTCCATCCCCAGCCAGCCAGGGAACAACCCACATGGCAAATTAGACCTCTCCTGTCTTGCCTGCTGCTCCCCTCAGCAGTATATTTCAGTCAGTCTGTCTGTTCTGCTCCTCACTCTTCTCTGGTGAATCCTCTCACCTCCCATATCTCTGGCTTATACCCCATTTCTTGTATGCATAAATAACTAAATCTTTTAAAAAAGAAAGAAATCCAAGTTAGAATCGACGTGTTTGGGTAGGTTCTGACTAGGGCTGGGACCAGTTAGTAGTCAGCCCCTGCCCTCCGGATAGAGCTCTTTATCTGTGGCCACCTGGCTCTGCCTTTCTTATGACTACTGCCTAAGTCCAACAAAGAAGGTCTATGAGAAATTCGGGGGGACAGCCTAATGACCTTCTTGTTGAAGTCCACCAGCACACCAGAAGCAACGACCTCTCCCTCTGAAGAGGGGAAGACTTTGCTCTGAAAGTTGCTAAGAAAAAACAAGTTTGTGACACTAGGACTTGAGAACAGCATGGCAGCTTATAAGATGCTTAATCGGCTCCTACCCAACGGGAGAAGGGACCCAAACCAGCAACGCCTGACCCCAAGCAAACGGTAGACTCTTTCCTCATCCTGACTGAACAAGAGTTCCCCTGACAGCATCAGCTGGTTGCAGGTATCAGGACGAACAGGTGACTCTGCAAATGAGAATCATATAAGGAAGGACCTTTCTTTCCCCCTGGGCTTGAGACTCACCTCTGCTTTCTAGAAACACCAGCTGGCTGGCAGCAGCTCCAGGAGGATCCCACCACAGCAGATGATCAGGCCTGGGAAATGCTCTTCTTTAGGGGACAGAAACTTTGAAAATTCCTTTCTCCCACATAGAGGCAGCAGATGGCGCTGGCCAAGGACCCTCATCTCCCCCTGTCAGCTGGTACAGGCCCTGAGCAGTGGGGCAACAAGCATCAACAGACCAAAACAGCCCAGAAAAAGCTCTAAAAATAAAATTTGGAACCAGAGCCCACAAAAGTAGGCGAGGGCCTACCTGTTAAATGTAAACAGCATTGACTCCGTACTGAAAGGAAAATGTTAACTAGGACCTAGAATGAAATATGAAATTTTTTAAATACCTGTTCTACCAAGAACAAGGAAAGTAAAACATGAATGAGAAAAGATAATCAGATAATCAACTGCAGCAACCTCAGGTGAGTCAGATGTTGGGATTATCTGATCATGCTTTTAAATCAGCCCTAGCATCATCAATGTTCCACCAAGCAATTACACGTTCTCTTCAAACAAAATGGAAAAAAAATTTTGGAGGATTTGATGTGGAAGAGACCGAGGAAAGGATCAGTGAATTTAAAGAAAAGTTAGAAGAATGTTTCCCATTGGGACAGATATATAGAATACGTGTAATTTAACAAGAGAAAATAGACTGAAAAAATAGACTTCTGGAACCCTCCAGACAATAGCATAACTTCCAATATTTGTATCATCAGTGTCTTCGGAAGAGAACAGAGACAGCAGGGCTAAAAGACTGTTTTAAGACATAATGTCTGAAATATTCCCACACTCAGCAACAGACATAAACCCACAGAGTCAAAAAATTGAATAAACCCCAAGTAAGATAAACCCAAAGAAATACATGTGAAGACACATAAAAATTAAAATTTTGAAAGGAAAAAAATTCTTGACATCAGCCAGAGAAATATGACATGAGACTGTGGAAAAACACTCAAATTCAGATTTCTCTTTTTTCCCCTTGTGTATTTTATTATTATTATTATTATTTATTTTAACATTTATCATTTTTTTACATTTTTTAGACAATATTTGCTTCCCCCCACCCCCTCAGATTGAGGCCCCATAGAATCTCCTTCCCCAAGGCCCCCGGGCACCATCACCTCAGTCCCCTGTGCTCCTCCCTCCCTCCCTCTGATCCCTCTCCCTCCTCCTCCCTGCAGGATGTCTCTGGTTTATAATGGTCTGTTTTGCTTGGTTGTGTTTTGTGCTGTTATTATTTTTTTACACTGAGGTCTTACTGGGTTCCCCTATACTCCTGCTATAAGTGAAACCATCCGATATTTTTCTTTTTCCTTCTGGCTTATTTCACGGAGCATCATTCCTTCTAGTTCCATCCACGCTGCTGCGAATGGCATGAGTTTATCTTTTTGATTGCTGAATGATATTCCATTGTGTATATGTGCCACATCTGCTTGATCCAGTCATCTATTTTTGGGCATTTGGTTTGTTTCCAGGTGTTGCCTATTATAAATAGTGCTGCAATAAACATAGGGGTGCAGGTGGTCTTTTGAATCACTGTTTTTGTGTCCTTTGGGTAAATCCCTAGGAGTGGAATTGCCAGGTCATATGGTAGCTCCATTTTTAGTAGACTGAGGAACCTCCAGACAGCTCTCCATAGAGGTTGGACCAGTTTGCACTCCCACCAGCAGTGCAGGAGAGTTCCTTTTTCACCGCATCCTCGCCAACATTCTGTTGCTTGTTTTTTTGATATGTGCCATTCTCACTTGTGTAAGGTGGTATCTCAGTGTGGTTCTGATTTGCATTTCCATGATTATAAGGGATGTTGAACATTTTTTCATATGCCTGTTGGCCATTTGCATTTTCTCTTTCTCTGTGGAACCACGGAGACTAGAGGGAAGGGACATGCCTTTTTCAAGAGCAGAAAGAAAAGAGGTTCTAACTATCAATTCCATACCCCAGAAAACTACAGGTCAAAACCCCAATCTCAGAGAATTAGTACGAAGGTCACCTGCGAAGCTACCAAATGTTAGGTGTGGATCTAACAGACTTACAGGGGGTTACTTGCATTGACAGGGAATTTAACAAGCTCACTTTTGATGTTTGAAAGCTGAAAGGTTGTAAAATGTGCCTCATTAATTTCAAAATCTTCTCACTGAACTAAATCAACACACTGATGCCTATGAACTAATCATCACCAACAGGTTCTATGGAGAAGTTTCAATTTCATCAGGGAAGTTTCATTGTCCTGCCACACCTTTAATTCACCTCCTGGTACTGGTCCCCCAGTCACCAAATGGGTGACAGTGAGGCAGCCTGGCTGACCCATGTGGAGTCCCTTAACCGCACTCCATCCACTTGGAGAGTCCCAGACCTGGCAATCCCCAGTCAAGCATGGGGTTAGGGATTGTTTCATGAGAGAAGAGGAAGGTGAGTAGCAGCTAAGTCATGAGGTACCAAGAATGAACATAGTGTAAATTTGCATGAAAATTTACCGCAGAAAAAGTACAGCTGATGGGACATTGTTGGAATGGGCAGGCATAGTGAGTCCTGGAGAAAGTTGGGGAAATACCAGGGAATACTGAATGCCCAGGATGAAAGCTATAAGCAAAGATGAGAAAGAAAGGGTTGAAACTACTGGTGGCATCTCAGAAGCAAACCATCTCCCCCGGGACAACATGACTTGTTATTTGCAAACCACAGTGTCTTCTGCCCCTGCCTTTCTCTGGATGATTCCCCTCAGAGACTTCATTGTCCAACCTGCAAATTCCTTGTACAAAAATTAGCATGTGCAAAACAAAGTAGATATCTTCTCAATCTCGAATTCTGTGAAATACTTAGTCATGATGGAAACTATTGATGACTTAATTTAGAAATAGCTACGATAAATTACTCTGAATGCCTTAATTTCCTAATCCATTGCTTTTTTTGTCTGTTGACCAAGCATTGCATTCCAGAAACAAATGCTATTTGGCAATGATGTGTAATCCTTTAAGTATGCTGCTAAATTGTTTGCTATAATTTTAGGAGAATTTTTTATGTCGATATTTTCAAGGCATATTGATCTGTAGTTTTCTTTGAAGAGTGTCTGGGTAAAGCCATCCTTATAAAATGCATTAGGAAGGGCTCCCTTCGCTTCAGTTCTTGGAACCTTTTGAAAAAGATTGATGTTAAGTTTTTAAATATCTGATAGGATTCACCCATGGACACTTTTGGTCCAGGATTTTTCCATGTTTGGAGTAAAGGTAAAATAAGACTACATTTCTTTTCATAATCTGATGAATCAGATTCACCCAACATCCTGTCTTCTACTGAAGACAGGCGTGCTTTGCTCTCCCTGAGTCCCCCATCTCTTACTGCCTTTGAGAACCCAGAGTGTTTGCCTGTGCAGGTGTAGAGGGAGATAATCAGCCTTGCATTCATTTTTTTTAACTTTTTATTAATTTTTATTACTTATTTAATTGCAGCATTACTATATACTATATTTGACATAATTCCTCCATTTTGTACAATGTTTGCTTTCTCCTTTCGGTTGTAGTTCTTGTAAAATTCCCACAATCAGTTCACTAGTGCATTATCACCATGGTCCCCTATGCTCTTGCCTCTCCTGTTTTGATTCCTCTCCCTCCCCATGCCCTGATCCCTTCTTTGGTTCCCCTACATTTCTCCTATAAGTGAAACCATCCAATATTTTTCTTCTCCTTTATGGCTTATTTTACTGAGCATAGTACCTTTCAGCTTCATCCATGTTGCTGCAAATGGCATGAGTTTATCTTTTTTGATTGCTGAGTGATATTCCATTGTATATATGTACCACATCTTCTTTATCCAATCATCTATTTTTGGGCATTTGGGTTGTTTCCATATCTTATCTATTGTAAATAGTGCTGTAATAAACATAGGGCTGCAGGTATCCTTTAGAGTCCTTTGGGTAGATTCCGAGGAGTGAAATTGCTGGGTCTTGTGGAAGCTCCTTTTTTAGTAGTTTGAGGACCCTCCACACAGTTTTCCTTAGTGGTTGGACAGTTTTCATTCCCACTAGCAATGAAGGAGAGTTCCTTTTTCTCCACATCCTCACCAATGTTTGCATTCGTGTTTGGTTTTTGTTTTATTTTTAATTCATTTTGAAGAGGCAGGCCAGGAACTTGTCCCCAGGAAGTCTTTTATGATTGAGTTGCTGTTGCAGCCTTTGCCACATGGTGTCACTAGAGAGGTAGGCTGGAATGTTCTGTGCCTGGGAACCCAGCACCAGCAGGGCCTGCATCTGAACTGAGACTGATCGCCAAACCTTTTGCTCAGCAGACCTCTCCTGACTCCCCCGCTGCTCCCCTCAGCAGTGTACTTCCATCAGTCTGCCTGTTCTGTTCCCCACTCTGTCTCTGGTGAATTCTCTCACCCTCCCCACCTCTGGCCTGTACCCCAGCTCTTGTATGCATAAATAAAATAATAAATCTTAAAAAAAAAAACTACTCAGATTTTTATTTAACACTTGCACATTTTTTAGTTGACATCTAAAATTTTGTTCACAATATAAATAATTCAAAAAGAGATTATTTATGTCATATTGTGAGCATTGCTACTTTAAAGTTGTTATTTTACTCTTTTAAAAGCATCCAGTGGAGGGCTTCCCCGGTGGCGCAGCGGTTGAGCGCTGGGTTGTGAAGCTGCCCACAACCTCTGCAGCGCTGGTTCGATCCCCGGCAGCTCCCCGGCCACCAGCGGAGGGTCCCACATGGCGCACAGACCTCTCCTGCACCTACTGCTCCCCTCAGCAGTGTACTTCGGTCCTTCTGCCTGCTCTGCTCCCTGCTCTGGCTCTGGTGAATTCTCTCACCCTCCCGCGCTTCTGACTGTACCCAGTGCTTGTATGTGTAAACAAACAAAACAAATAAATAAATAAATAAATAAATCTTTAAAAAAAAAAAAAAGCATCCAGTGGATCCTGATCACGTGACACCCACTCTCTTCCATTCTTAAAACACATAAACGAGTTCTTTAACTTTCCAACATTTCACATCATTTCAGTTTACAAGGGAATTATATTCCCATTCTACTTCCTCCAAAGAATTTAGTTTAATGGTTTTATATTTAAATGTCTTTTCTCTCCATGAAAATATGTACATAAATTTAAAGTATGGGATGTCCTTATTTCCCATGATCACATTGTTCTAAACAATGAAAAGTTCTTTTTGGCTTGAGCAAAAATGAGATAACTCATTAAAAATATCTGTGCCTCTATAATATAAAAATGTGTATTGCTAAAAATTAATGGGTTTTGCATCAACATAGAATTGAACGTTTTTTTTTTTAAAGATTTATTTATTTATGCATACAAGAGCTGCGGTACAAGCCAGAGGTGTGGGAGCCGGAGGGGTGAGAGGATTCACCAGACAGAGTGGGGAACAGAACAGGCAGATTGACCGAAGCACATTGCTGAAGGGAGCAGGGGGTGAGTCAGGAGAGGTCTGCTGCACCATGTGGGTTGCTCCCTGGCCGGCTGGGGATCGAACGTGTGCTGTAGTGGGTGCAGATTGCTTCATAGGTTGCATCTTAACCCTTTGCACAACCAGGGAGGCCTAGAATAGAACATTTTTAAAGATGAATGAAGAGGAATAACTTTCACAAGCAGCAAATAGTCATATTGACACTTGATGAAACAGAAAACGTGTAATTGCTTGGTGGAACATTGATGATGCTAGGGCTGATTTAAAAGCATGATCAGATAATCCCAACATCTGACTCACCTGAGGTTGCTGCAGTTGATTATCTGATTATCTTTTCTCATTCATGTTTTACTTTCCTTGTTCTTGGTAGAACAGGTATTTAAAAAATTTCATATTTCATTCTAGATCCTAGTTAACATTTTCCTTTCAGTACAGAGTCAACGCTGTTTACATTTAACAGGTAGGCCCTCGCCTACTTTTGTGGGCTCTGGTTCCAAATTTTATTTTTAGAGCTTTTTCTGGGCTGTTTTGGTCTGTTTGATGCTTGTTGCCCCACTGCTCAGGGCCTGTACCAGCTGACAGGAGGAGATGAGGGCCCTGGCCAGCGCCATCTGCTGCCTCTACATGGGAGAAAGGAATTTTCAAAGTCTCTGTCCCCTAAAGAAGAGCATTTCCCAGGCCTGATCATTTGCTGTGGTGGCATCCTCCTGGAGCTGCTGCCAGCCAGCTGGTGTTTCTAGAAAGCAGAGGTGAGTCTCAAGCCCAGGGGGAAAGAAAGCTCCTTCCTTATATGGTTCTTGTTTGCAGAGTCTCCTGTTTGTCCTGATACCTGTGACCAGCTGATGCTGGCAGGGGGACTCTTGTTCAGTGAGGGAATCAGGCTGAGATACTGAGGGGGGAGGCGTGAGGGAGAGATTGGGTGGGGGGCAAAGAGTCTTATGCTGAAGCTGTTCTCCCACCTGGAAGGAGAAATCAAAGAGAACAAGAACTTCCCCTTGGAGAGGGAAACTAACAGGGCACAACCTAGACCAGGGCCGAAAAAGACCTTCTTGGATCAACCATGCAGATAGCGAGAAAACTAAGAATATTATCGTTTCTGTTTTAAAATTGGATCTCTAGAGAGATGGAAACAAGAGGGAGAGGCAGCCCTAACCGTGAGTAGGAGGCTTCCAGGTGATGGCAACCCCAGCGGGAATCAGCTCACCTCAGGAAACTCTCCCAGAGCAGATAAAGACTGGGCCGAAGCAGGACTCTTCATAGGTCCAAGTGGCTGATTGTGCAGCCACTTTTATGAGCACCTTGGGGGCCCCAGTGGTTATTGGGGCTCTCATGTTAGACCTGACTTTGCCAGCTCTGGGGCCTTGAGGAGCGGCGCCACCGGCCACCGAGGTCTCCCCCCTCAGCCCTCACCAGCCTGGGACCGGGGGTCAGGACGAGGCTGGTGTGGGGGAAGCGCGGGGCAGGGCTTTGCACCGCGGGCCCAGAGCAGCCTTGGGGAGCCGGGCTCCTCTGCTGGGGCCCATGCCAGCCCCTGGGGGCTCCCGCACACCCCACACATTGTCTCTGACTTTCCTTCCCGCCCATGATCCATAATCCTACCTGGCCCTGAATCACCCTGAACTTCCTCTAGGTCGGGTGGCTTGTTGCTCTCACCAAGCTTTTAAACTGAAACCACAGAGTGCCTCACGGGGAAGCTCATCCTTGCGCTCCTTTGATGGGGCAGGAATTACCTGCCACAGATTCCCGAGACTCCACATAAAACCCCCGCTCTGGGCAGCAGAGCTGGCATTCCCTCCCTGCCGGGACCTGCCCCCTGCCCCACTGGCTGGCTCGGTGCCATGCACGTGGACACGGGCAGTGCCTGGAGTTTCAAGCAGGACACTTGTTGCTTCTAGAAAGAGCCTCTTCTCTGGCCGAGAGGGTGGGTTTGTGAATGTTTTCCCAGGAAGCAAGCAGAGAAACGGGAAAGTTCTCCAAAGACACTGGCCATCCTGGGGGCCCTGCGGAGGCCGAGCAGAGCGGCCTCTGGAGGGACTTCCTTGCCGGGTCAGGGCTGAATCACCGGGACACACATGCACAGGGAGGGGCAAAAAGTGAAGGCTTTATATTTCCTCTCAGGGACACAGCTCCCAGCTCACCTGCCCAACTGTCCGCTGCCCGCCGGAAAGCAACCCAGGTAAAGAGGATTTCTGCCCTTATTATTCAGCGGTGCTTGTTGTCAGAGGAGAAGAGAGAGCAGGGACGAGCGGGGCCTGGACAGGTGAGGAGGGAGTCCAGTGAGGAGGCACCTTCTTCTCTAACTGAGAGTGACTTTTCTTGACTCCTGATGAGCAGGTGAGCAGGTTTGCTGCTGCATGAACCGCCATAGGGAGCGTTGAGAATCCTGGAGGCAGTCACTGGACTTCGCATCTCTAATGTTGATCAAAATGGAACACTGTTGAGATTTTCTACTTACTGGTCATAACCGTTACTCCAAACAGAGCTCACCGTGCAGAGCTGTGGTCTCTGTGAGGGGCAGCTCTGCTTAGTTTCCTCCTTCTCGCCTCCTCCGCGAGTGCTGTCTGGCTACCTGACCCAATCATGCCGTAGCAGCCAACCTTCTCTTCTGTGGTCTCACTAACACAAGGAAACGCCGCATTTCGCACTCCGTTTTTCAGATTGGTGTGCGCGCAGTTTCCTAAACTGGAGACCTGCCTGGATATCTCGCCTGTGCGGCTCACTGCACCTAGAAGCCAGGGCTTCGGATGAACCGCTCTGTGCCTCATTTCCATCATCTGTAAAATGAAGAACGGGCCTCCCCGAGGTGTTCAGAACAGGATCCCCCAAGATGTACCACTTGGGCACATGGATTATTTTGAGCTGAAACCAATAGAAGCCTCCAGACTCGCAAGAAATTTTATTAGTCCCTTAACTCCCTATGAGAACACAAACCGAGACGTCTTACCCAGATTTAGGCTATTAGCAGAGTCACTACTATAAGCAGCATCTACTGACAGAGCAGTGGGTCTTTGCCACGTGACTCACTCTCCCTTCATCAGTTGAGCCCCTTCCTCTCTTCTTGCAACCCCTGGTCCCTGTCCCACGCCTCAGCTCAGGATATGTACCCCAGCTTGCTGCCCTGTCTTTGGAAACCTCACAACTGTGTGCACTCCTGTGAGGTTAGAGGAACATCTAGTAACTTCGACTAAAGGAACATGGAGTGACCCGGGCTCTTTTTTACCTTCTGGAGCCCTGCCAGAGGCTTAGCAGACTCAGCCAACACGGCAGGTAGCCCCAACCTTGCTAATACTCCCCCTGGGCAATAATGTGCCCGTTGTGGAGCTCTGAGCAGAGCCTCCCTGTAGCTTGCTGCCCTGCGGCCCCCCATGTTCTAGCCTTCTGTTGCAGCAATAATAAAGACCTGTTCCTGCCCCCTACGTGTGGGGTTCATGACCTGCTTTCACATCTGCCGCCATTGAGAACCAAGCAAGCTTGAAGCTGCAGCCCCACAAGTCCCCAAATGTATGAAATTAAATTATTTTTTTCCCCTATCAACTTCTCTGGTGTTCATTTGATCATTCAATCAGCGCAAGGAGAGCCCAGAGGGGTAGGGGAAAATTCCCCTCCTGCCCCACATAGGGTATTTAATATTATCCTGCCTATAAGAATGCCGTGTGTGGGGAGAAAGAGGCCTCAGTCATAATAAAAGTAACTATTGTACTCAACGTACACTTTTTTCTCATTGTTTTCTTATAGGCGCCTGACCATCGTCCAGCCCAGGAGCCCAGAACTGGAGCTAAAGACAGGGGCAATTCTGGTGGCACAAACCACAGTTGACCCTTGAACAACGTGGGTTTGACTTGTGCGGATCCACTTTTTTTCTACCCATGGGTTCCACATCCAGGAATTCCGCATCCACACATTCAGTCAGCCGCAGGTGTCGGTGGCTGAGCCCCAGATGTGACCTGCGTGGATGCAGAGGTGACTGAAAATTCCAGGGAGGTTTGTGAATGTGTAGGTTGGACCCCCAGCCCCACCCCACCTCCCACATCATTCAAGGGTCATTTGTTTTTATTTTTGTTTCATGTTTATGTTTTTATGTTTTAGAATGTTGTTATGCAAAATGGCCCCTATTAGCATGGATGGTTCTTATTGCACACATGTTAACACTGCAAAGCACTTGAGCTTCCCTGAGACCTTCAAACCTGGAATTAGCTGCAAGGAGGCAGGCAGTTAACAGGACAACCTCTCTCATGAGACAGTCTTTCAGGAAATCAAATGACCCCTGTTCTCCACATATTGCTGAACACCTTATTGGTTCTCAAGTTATTTTCCTGGTTATACAGAATAATCACAAGGAAAGTGATCATTTCAGAACCTAAAATTTGGTTGTGTGGTGCTTCAGGTGGGATAACTCGTCACCCAGAGATAAAAGATTTTTTGTAAGGGTTCGTTCTGGGTGGGTGTAGCTGGGGAAGGATGAGGAAGTTGGAATTTTATCTTTATTATCATTGGCACTAAGCACCTACATGAATGTCTTGTGAGTCAAATTAGCACCATCTCTGCAGGTCCAGTATTTTTTCCTGCGCTTATTATAACATTGATCAAGTCTTAACTCATGAATTCATGCTTATGTAGGAGTTTGATTGGGAAATCACAAGTTGATTGACTTGTAACAGCACCCTCGTTGAGAGAGAAAACACAGCGAGCAGAGGGTATATATTCAGAATCACACCATTCACTGCACACAGCTTGCAGCTCCCTGCTCACCTCTGCTTCCTCCAGGTACTCAGGTAAGAGTTTCTACCTGCTCCCACTTAAGAACATGGGCCATTTTTGAAATTAAGAATGATGTGTTTACATTGTGCATGTGTTTTATTCTACATGATTTCATTGTAGTTCATCGTCACTTCTGATTTTGTTACTTCTAATTTCTGGGCAAAATTTACGTATCTTGTTCATCTTATTTGTCCTTTAGCAGATTTTTTTTATTTCCCAGTCAGCAAATGTGTTCTTAGGAACACTGTGAATGGTGACTGACATCCCCCTGGTCTGGGAGAAAAGACAGGGATGCTCAGGAGAAACAGTGGGGTGCCTGCCCCTTGGGTCCTGGGCTGTGTCTCTGTCCTAAAGCCTTTTCTACACAGAACTAGTGCAACCAGTTACCCAGGCAACATTAAGATGTCTATTCCTTTTTCACAGAAATCTTTTAAAAGGAATAATTTTGCTAATCTAGTTATTAGAGTAATACCTGCACATGATGGAAGATTTGAAAAGTTAAAAGAAAAAAAAAAAACTTTAGCTGCTAGATAGAGTAAGTCAAATATAAATAGTTTATTCCAAGAAAATTTCATCGCCCGGTAGCCGCTCGATGACATATTTTATCATGAATCTCCTGCTTCCCCAGGTGTTCCAGATCACCCCAAGGTCACCATGAGCTCACTCAGGTGTGAGTTTGCTGTCAATCTATTCCAACAGATGAGAAAGTCAGAGGAGGGAAATATTTCCGTTTCTCCCCTCAGTATTGCATCAGGCTTAACCATGATCTGCTTAGGGTGCAAAGAAAAAACTTCATCAGAAATTCAGGAGGTAAGTGACGGCTTCCTTGACATTGACCAGTTCGGACTGGCAGCTCTGTGGCTGGGATGTTATCATCTGATAACAGACCTGGCATTCCCCTGGGTGCCCTGGAGGCTGAGCAAGCTTCCCCATGACCATGACCTGGTGAGCACCGAGCTGTGTGAGGGGGCACCCTTCCCCCAACTCCCCGGCCCCAGGTGCCTCCCTGAGCTGAGATAGCCCATTGGGTGCTGGGATTGCAATTGCCCAACCATCAGAGTGAGACCCCATGGAAGAAGGGCGAATCTGACCAAAGTCCAAGGGACAGAATCCTCCCATTTCCTCAGCAATGAATAAATGCTTCTCGGAAGCAGTTGACCATAACTCAGCTTTGTTGTAGTTGTCCAAGGAGCAAACGCTTACCCTGAAGATTTTGTTATTCTTCATTTTCTTTTACTTTCATGTCTTTCTTTCTTTCTTTCTTTCTTTTTTTCTGGTGTGTTTGGGGGCTTTAGGGAGCTTTGTGTTTGTTTGGGGCTAGAGTATTTTTTTAAGTTTCCTCTGATGGACACAGCTCTTTTGAGTCATTTTCTTGTTCCCTTCCTGTTTCTCCCAGGTCCTTTACCTTAAGGAAAATGAAAGATCCAAGGTGAGATTTTGTTGTTTCTTTTTAACATGAGAGTTTACCACAGTTTCCATGAGACAGAGCACCTGGGACAGGAATGTCACACAACCGAGAGGATCATAATTTAAAGTGGGAATTCCCCCAAACTCCAGAAAGTCCATGTTTATAAGTACTCTTGAGCAAAGTAGATTGTATAAA
The DNA here is from genome assembly GCF_014898055.3 of Talpa occidentalis. Taxonomy (NCBI): domain Eukaryota; kingdom Metazoa; phylum Chordata; class Mammalia; order Eulipotyphla; family Talpidae; genus Talpa; species Talpa occidentalis. The sequence goes on from NW_023601322.1 coordinate 8,393,729, forward strand.
CAGAGTCATTTCTCGTTTCCTTTTACATACTCATTTTTTCACATTTCTTCCCCCGAGAGGAAGGCAGCATTTTGTTGAAGAGCGTGAGTTTAGGAACCAGAAGTTCAGTTTCAGGCTACTGCCCTGCTGTCCAGGAAGGGTGACCATGGGAAACACCACTGCCCTGAGCCAGAACCACTCACCCCAATAATCCAGGGCTAATAAAAGATCTACTTTGATAGATGCACATTTCGGCACGGGCCTGAGGACTGGAAAGACTCATGCATGTTATGTATCATTATCATAGATCAACAAGGATTATAGCGATCAGAATCATGTTGCTAAAAGTAAATAATTTTAATTAATTCAAATAATATTAATAGGAATAAACATACATTGAAGTATTTTGGGAAAATGACTATAGAAGATGGATAATAGCAAGTGGAAGTTTCTAGATTCAGACAGACCTGGGTTCAGAAATTGGCTCTGATATATTACATCTGCTTGGAGAAGTTATTTAATTCTCTGAGCTTTCTGGCTTTTATCTGAATTGGAGGAAAGTCTTAAAGACTCTGATGTAAAGACCTTTGCAGTGTCCCTGCCTTGGCGTCCCACCAGCACCAGTGAAGAGCCATGCATCAGCTGGTCACAGGAGATAGTGCCAGGAGGGAGTATAATGGGGTTTTGTTTTTAAAACAATGCAAAGTTAACTACTCACACCAATGATGGCTATCAGAAAATGGTTCCAGCCCTTAAAGAACTTAAGTTTAGCTAAACCGAACCATTAAAACCAATTCAAGGATATCCCAAAAGGGCCTCCCTGGTGGCACAAGGGGTTAAGACACAGCACTGTGAAGCTATCTGCAGCCACTGCAGCAGGACTTCGACCCTCGGCCAGGGAGGTGACCCACATGGCGCGGCAGACCTCTCCTGTCTCGCCTGCTGCTCCCCTCAGCAGTGTATTTCAGTGGATCTGCCTGCTCTAGTCCCCATTTTTTATCTGGTGAATCCTCTCACCACCACCACCACCCTGCACCTCTGGCCTGTACCCCAGTTCTTGTATGCATAAATAAGCAAATCCTTAAAAAAAAGGAAAAGAAGAAAAACCCAATAGTAGAATGGAGCCGTAGCTACAGTTAAAGAGAAAAGAGGAAAGATTTAAAGGACATTTGAGCTAAAATATACCAAATTTGGGGGAATAACAACTAACCTTATCTGTTCCTTACCAAAATGTAGATATGGATCTAACAGACTTACATGAATTTAGATTTATATTGACAGATAATTCAATGGCCTCACTCTTTGATATTTGAAGGTTGAAAAGTTGGAAAATGTACATCTTCACTTTCAAAAATTTCTGGCTAAAGAAAATCAGCCCAATGGTGCCTATAAGCTAAAGATCGCCAACAAGCTCTATGGAGATCAGAAGATTCAGTTTAATCAGGTAAGTCCCACTGGTTGGCCACACCTTTAATTTACTCTCTGGGTTTTCCTCCTGCACTCACTAGATGAGGGGAATTGGGGGGCAGTAGGGACAGTGAGTAAGTAGCCTGGCTAACTCACATGGGGCGCTCCCCCCAGGGAGCACCAGGCTCCTAAGCCCACTCCACCCACTGGACTGTCCCAGACAGAACCTGGTCATCCGCAGGAAGTGTGAGGTTAGGGGTTGTCGTATGTACAATATTTGATCATGATTGAACATAACTTAATTTGCAATCCCATAGTTACTGATAAACTACTCTTAATTCCTCCTTCTTTCTCCTTTACTGTGTCAAAGGAATTCTTGGAAAACATTAAGAAATTTTACCTAGCCAGCTTGGAAGCTGCCAATTTTACAAATGCTGCAGAAGAAAGTCAAAAGACAATTAATTCCTGGATGGAAAGTCAAACAAACGGTACAGTAGGAGAGGCTTAAGAGCACCAAGTCTCTGCTGTATGGGAAGCCTTGGCACCCCACATGGTGTGCCAAGCGGGGCAGGGATGACATGAGTGTGCAAAGAGGACAGGGGAAGGCCCTGGAATGGGTCTAGGAGCCAAGCAAAGCAAGGAGACCCCAGAAAGGATATCAAGATACATGGCAACAGCTGTCCATCCGGCCTCGCACGTGGTCATGAGTAAATGTGTTTTTATGTATCCCAGTTCTCTGCTCAGACCCCATCTGTCTTGATGTCCATCTCTTACTTTAAATATGAAGCTTAACTCTGGAATTATATCCCTAAGAGAAAATATTACAATATTAGAAAAGCGTCCACTTCTGTTAACTGAGAAAAAACAGCTCTCCTACAATGAGCTCCCCTCCGTGGGACCTGCAGCTGGAGCTGCCCACAGCCCTTCTCCCTCCCCATACCCTATGGGGATGATCTCAGCTGTCTTCCCCAATCCCAGCAGAGAGCTTGGCAAAAAAAATTTCTACCCTAAAATTTATATCCTACCTCTCACTCTGATTACAGCCAACCTACAGCAATTCCAAGTGGAGAATGAAGAGGATGACCCCCAGAAATGGTGGGGGGACAGTGCCGAGCATGTGTATCAGATTACAGAGTTTACATATATGTGAATTCTGTGTTCAAAAATATGTATCTTCAAGAATATGCAGGCCCTGTTTCCACTGAGTAGTGAGCCAAAATGTGAAAAAAAAAAAAAAAAACCACCAGAATAATCAATGACCATTGTACCTTTCAAAGCATCTTGCAGACAAACCACTGTGCTCTTCATGACAGTCCTTTCTTTTTTTCTTTTGCAGAAAAAGGCAAGATTGTTTTTCCTAAAGGTTCTCTGAGCAACACCACTCTCCTGGTTCTGGCGGATATAGCCTATTTCACAGGAGAATGGGACAAGAAATTTGATGGGAAAATGACTGAACAGGGTGAATTTTGGCTAGCCAAGGTACTGTCGGGAATTAATTTATCCAATTAATGCAGCTAAATCTGGAGTGTTGAATCTAAACACACCTTTGACCAAAGTACAACTGCAAGGGGGAGAATAGGATTCCCCGTGGCTGCATTTCTTGGGAGTTTTTTTAAACTTCATTTAGTTGGATTACTTGAAGGAATGTCCCAATTCACAAATTTCCCAGGTTATCACTTAGAAGAAAGATGTATGGGGTATGTCTATAACATTACCTTCTTTTTTTAAAACTTGGCTTCTTTGGACATCTGTTTGTGGCGTTCATTTTCTGCAGGATAAGAGCAAACGTGTGCAGATGATTAAACAAACCAACTCCTTTAATTTCTCCTCACTGGAAGACTTGAAAGTGAAGATCCTGGAAATCCCATACAAAGACAAAGAACTAAGCCTGGTGTTGCTTCTGCCCAATGAAGTAGATGGTCTGAAAAAGGTACAATCTTGTACAGTTGACCCTTGAGCGATGCAGAGATTAGGGCATCAACCCCCACACTCTCAAAAATCCAAGTATAACTTCTGACTCCTCAAACGATTATGAGGAGCTTGCTACCTGATCAGAAACCTCATCAAAATATAAAAAGCCAATGAACACACATGTTATATGTTATATGTATTATACACTATATCCTTATAATAAAGTAAGTTAGACATAAGAAAAGATTAAGAAAGTCATTAGGAAAAAACTGCATTTACAGGGCTGTGCTGTATTTACAATGTCATTAAATTTACATCGCCTCTTTATGAGACAATTCATGTATAAGTGTACCCTTGCAGTTCAAAGGTCAACTGTAATTCCTATTCTTCTTTCTACCCCTCAGTTCCTAAGACTATGAAGTTTGTGTGGACTGTTCCTGGCAGCAGTGCTCACAGATGCTGGTGGGGTCTGGCAGTGCTCAGGAATAGAATATATCTACTTACATTCATAAAGAATATATCACTTCTTCTCTGCACACAGTTTAGGTGGTGAGCTGTAATGGAGAATCTGACATCCTGTTGGGTTAAATATCTTAAGTATCACACTTAAGTATCTTAAATGTGCTATGGAAGAATATACAGAAAATCTTAACATCAGATCCCACTAATATTCTGATGAAACAATGGGATGTCAGCTCAGAAAAAAATATACCTTGGCTCACACACTTAATATTTTGCAAGCGCAAGATCATTTGATATAGTCTAATCTATTCACTTGAAGATAAGGAATCTAAGACTCAGATGTAGGCGACACATGGAAAATATGAGTGAATTGCAAATTCACTCATTACTGAACCAAGCAAAGTAAATAGCAATGGGTACTATTTGCATATTAAATCACAGTGATATTGTGGACAGTGAACAAATAGATCTATCTTGAGCTCACTTTCCAGGTCAGAAGTATCTGTTCCTAGGAACTCAAAAGGCATTTGGAGCCTCATTCTTGAGTAAGGGAGGGCGAGGAAGGGGAAGTGAGGCAGGGGAATTTTCCTTTTAACATTGTTATAATGAATAAAAAAATAATACCAAAACCCATATCTGGATCGTAAAACATTCCAAAATGGCCATCTGCAATTATTATAATAGCCTAACAGACTATCATATTGCTGAGTTTGCAGTGAACTTGCCACACTCAAAATATATTTTGCGGGGGCCTCCCTGGTGGCGCAGCGGTTGAGCGCTGGGTTGCAAAGCTGCCCACAGCCTCTGCGGCACTGATTTGATCCCCGGCTGCTCCCCGGCCACAAGAGGAGGGTCCCACATGGCGCGCAGACCTCTCCTGCCGCCCGCTGCTCCCCTCAGCAGTGTACTTCGGTCCTTCTGCCTGTTCTGCTCCCTGCTCTGGCTCTGGTGAATTCTCTCACCCTCCTGCAATTCTGACTGTACCCAGTGCTTGTATAAGTAAATAAATAAATAAATCTTTAATATATATATATATATATATATATATATATATATATTGCGGTAACAGTAGAAATGGGAAATCCTCAGAGAAAGTGATATGGCATTACAATATTTGCACCCCAACTCAGCAGTCCATACTATCAATGGCATCAGGAACCTCAGTACTGGGATTTTATCCAAAGGTAACAAGTCAAAACAAGGCAAAGCTTTTGAAGAAGTGGCTCAAAACAATGAAAAATTCAAAACCAGGGACAATAGTGCAAGTAGTTTAACTTAGGGACTCGCACACGGTGAATGCTAACAGGACATGAATTTAGATATATGCATTCAGTATCAATTTAATGGTTGTATGTTCAAATTTAAGCTTAATTAGAGATATATATGAAAAAAAGTTTACAATAGATCAAGTGAGAGAAATGAAAAGTTTCTAAGTTATCATTGTATTATATAAAATATTAGCACAGAAGGACATTAACAAGAAAAAACTATTTAAAAATAAAATATACAGTGGGCTGGCAGTTTAAGAAATGGAGATATGCAGCTCTTCTTTCCAAACTAACTTTATTTGGTGGCGCTGTTGTTTTATATAAATAGATATACTATACACATATCTCTACTAGCCATATCCATATTACATGGAATACAGAAGTTTCAGTTCATGATATATAATACAGAAGATTCCTTTTAAAATATATTTTTATACATTGTGTATAATATGTCTAGTAAATGAAATTTGTATTTACTTTTACTGTCAAAATGAAGGTTTTCCACGTGATTCCACCTAACACTGTGTGCGCCGTCCACTGAGATCGCATCAGTTGTTCCTTTTTCCCTTTGTTACAGCTGGAAGACAACCTCACCCCTGAGAAACTAACGGAGTGGACGAGCCCCCAGAAAATGAGCCAGAGGCAGGTGAGCGTGTGCCTACCTCGGTTCAAAACGGAGGGATACTATGACCTCAAGGCCATGCTGATGGCCATGGGGATGGTGAGCGCCTTCAGCGCCCACGATGCCAACTTGGCCGGCATGACAGGAAGCAAAGGTCTCACCCTGTCTGCTGTCCTCCACAAGTGCTTTGTGGAGGTGACAGAGGGCAAGGAGGCTGCAGCCACCACCAGGGCTGAGGCGAGCGCAGAGTCCGCACAGGCCTCTGAAAGCTTCTGCTGTGATCACCCCTTCCTGTTCTTCATCAAGCACCGTGGGCTCAAGAGTGTCTTCTTCTTTGGCAGAGTCTCTTCCCCTTAGGCTCGACGGGTGGCCACTATTTTAGAGAGAGAGTCACAGGCCTGTTCCACGCCACTTCCTTTTCCTTTCCGCTCTCATCATCATTAGTAAGAGTGGGGTGGTCTCAAGATAAGATGAAAAGATATTTCAACTCTGTGTTCTCGAAATTTGAAATATTGTATCTGCTCTTTCAAAAATCATGTCTATTCTACAAATGTCTAAATCTAGACATATGTACCTCTATGGAGCTGGTTGATGCTGGGAATTTTAGATGGCTGTTCTTAATAAAATACAACTTATTCATGAAATTTTTCCCTTTTCCTAGTTTTTTTTTTTCTTTTCACCAAAGTGAAAAGAAATATATATATTTCTCTATATATATTTGCTATGTGGGGTGGGCAACTTGATATATATATATATATATATATATTTTAGATATATATATATATCTTAGATATATATCTCTTAGAAACTTTGGTGCAAATATATATGTATATAATTTAGAAATATAATTTAAAAATATATTATCATGTTAAAGGAGAAATTCAAAACAGGAGTTGGGTGTGAGGAGGCTGGAGGACAGGTTAGTCCCAGAACATGAAAGGTTTTGTCGCCTGTGTTAAAACATCCTTATTCTACATAGAAAACCATCACCAGTTTTGCTTGTTTATTTTCCAAAGAAAAGAATGAAATCCTCATGTCTACATCTTTAAAACAAATCGCTAGCTATTGTAATATAAGTGAATGAGAGAACCAGAGTTTGGACTCGAGTAAGTTAATTAATAAACCATGAGAATGTCAGGGGTGAAGACAGAGAAACAGCTAGTGTGTGAAACGTGTAGGCAACAGAAACCACAGAATTGTGGCAACATCTTACACATGGCAGAAAAGAAAGCTAGAAGCAAGAATGGTGCCAATCATTCCCCCGTACCCAACTGCTTAGATGGGAGATTTTGTTTTGGAGAGAAGAGAACATCTCCGTATGGAATTGTCTAGTAAACATCTGGCTATGCATCTAGAGCTCAGATGCAGGGTCAGAGTCGAAGCCCTAAATTTGTCAAGCTTGATATTACACTTTGAGAGTTACTCTCTTGAAGTTACTGAATAAATATGGCAACTCCAAAACTTGATTTTTTTAAGTAATGAAAGATCCTAGTGCAAGAGTAAAGATGAGAGGAAAGATCTAAATTGACCTTGTAGTACATCACTTTTATTTTCTAGAATATAGCTTTTCTAGAACAGATTAGCATTCGTTCCAAATCCTTCCCAATGAGTACTGAAAACCAGATGATTGTATTCGCCATGAGTTGGAGGCCTGGAGCAAGGTCTAAATTCTCTGCAGCGGAATTCAGTAACCCAATAACTGAGCAGAGGGAGTACAGGTTTCACCATGTAGATGTGTGACTTGGCCAAAGGGAAGTGACAGACTGCCAAGAAAGTGGGTGACAGGAGCACATCTTGCAGTGAATATCCTGGGAAGGGAAGGGGAGGGATGAAAAGAGAGGCCCTGGGGCACTGAAGGCTAGAGTAAAGAAATGGTGGGCATGAGTTGTCGAGAAGTATGAAAGGATCTGAAATTCGACCCAATGCCTTAAGTCACTCAGTGACCTATCATTTGTTCTATGAGGACTCATTTGCAATTTTTATTACAAAAGAGATAAGCATCCTAAAGGCCAGCATTAGAGGACTGATTCCAGCGCAATCAGACCATAACTCAGAACAATACCCTAATGTATGGGTCAAGGCAGAGTTTGGTCTGCAACTCAGTGGCAGGATGGATACAAAACAAACGTGGAAGTACCTGAGGTCAGTCAGAAAATAGCCCTGGATAGTCAGAAAACTAGAAATCTACAAAACTTAAGGCTCTCATAAAAGGGGCCAACTCAGAAATTCAGGAAGACATTTTGCAATAGACACAGGAGACCAGGGAGGATTCTGTCCTCCCAAGAGTGTGTAGTTCCCCAAGAACAGGCCCATTCAGGATTCCTGTCTTCTAGGATCTTGAGGTCTAAATCTATATTGTCCCTGTTTGATTATTATCTGCCCCAATGGGTGAAACCAGAAACTCTTTTCCTCCACAACATTGCCTAAGACAGGCCATGTTTCATTTGCTAATAATGATGCAGTTTCTTCCTCCCTAAGATTATGTAAATTATGTAAATTTCCCTCTAACAATAATTCAAAGAAAAGCAAAAGCTTCCTTTTTTTTTTTTACTACATTCTAAATTAGAGATTGATCAGACAAAAGTGAGGTTCACCTTTAGATAAACAGCCCATCACAAATGCAGCACTGACTGTATGTCCATCTCCCTGCAGGGATATTTAGGCCAATTTCAGAGGCTGCAAATCAATGACCTCAGCGGCAATGCTGAGCCAATCACTGAGAGAATCATGGTGTCTCTCTACTTCCACAATTGGGGAGCTCACCATCCTGGGACCAATGAAACCCATCACAGCATCCCTGATCCCTGACTGTTCTATACATCTGCATTTCTCAAATGATGGTGCTGGGAAGTTCAACTTCTCCTCCCAGTCCCAACCTTCCGAACACACCTAGACAGATATGGTCGTTAGTTACATGCTCAGGGGTTCTGGTCCCTTCTATGAATACCCAAAGAGGGGCATGGAAAGAAAGCTTGGCCATTTTAGATTGGCAATTGTAAAATGTCAATTTGAGAACTGGTTTTCCTGCCAGCACCTTCTGCAGTGACAGATTGGGTGTGGCAATGAGAAGAAATTGACTTGGAGATGCAGAATGCCTCGCAAATATAAGATCAAAAGTAAATATTTTTCAAAACCCAGGTCTGAGTCTGTGCCATCTTAGTAAAACAGAACTTTTGAGGGGCTTGTCCCAGCACCGGGGGAATTTCCCCCATCTCTCTGGGTTCTTCTCAGGCTGGAGAAGCAAATAAATTAGACAAACGAGGAGGAGAATGACCCACATGTGGAGAATCACAAAGGAGACTGCCTGAGAGTTTATACATCCTGAGCTGAGGAATGAGATGGGGGCCTGGTGCATAGGGGAGAAAGGGGGGGTCTCAAATGATAAGGAGATGACTTTGATGTCATTTTTGGAGTCTGTGGGTTTGGAGGGCGGGGTCCTTGGGTCCACCCTGGGAAAGGCGTCGCCAGAGCTCCCGTTTCAGCAACAGGCAGCGAGTTTCCCAGGCGAGTTTCTCCACGAGACGAGATGGTAGCTGTATTTTAAAAGAGCAGATTTTATTAGAGAAAAGAACAGAAGAATAATGGACACTTGCTTAGACACAAGCAAGCAGAAAGGGTTAACCTGAAAGGGGCAGGTTTTTATGTCACAGGCGGGCTGCTTTGAGGAGAGCAGCCTCCCCTGAGGGAGGTCAGTGAGGAGAAGTCCCGGCAGGTGCAGGTCACCAGCCGCCAGGAAGGCTGCTGCCCTGCAGAGGGAGAGAATTGGTGAAAAGAAGCAACTGCATAGTCACAGGTGAGCAGGACTGCTGCCTGAGGTCAGTGCAGGGACTGTACTGATACAGCCTCCTTCTTATGAGTGGTTGGATTGTTGCTGATGTGGGACAGCTGTGCAGAATCAGAAAGAGACCAGAGATGCCACAATGGGCCCAATCTCCTTATCTTTCCCCTCAGGTCTGTGCTCTGACACTCCCTCCAGCAGTCTGGTACCTGCTTGGGCCTTGTGCCTTGTGATAATCACTGATGCCTAAGGATCTTGATTTCCATAGCTGGGTTAATGGCCATGTTCATTCCCTCTACCCCCACCTCCTTGTGTGAGTCAGGTTTTAGTCTTGAGATGTCTCCTTTAGGTTTTCTATTCTTTCCTCCATCAGCTGCATGTGGTAAAATGAGGCTGCTCCAATAAGAAGGTTATTTCTGGAGATGACCCTGTGTCTAAATAATCTCTGTCCTTTAAGTCACTGGTCATAATCTCCCTGAGGACTTCAATGTCATTAGCTCCACGTGTCAAAATGATGCACTTGGGGGATAGGTGCTTTTGGGAGAGGCACTTTCTTCAGGCTCAATACACATCAGTATGGGGTTTCTTGGAACACTCACCTCCTTTATATGTGGAGATATAAACTGTGGGAGGAGGGAAAGACTCCGTCTTCTCTCCATTCTTCTAAGTTGGTAAGTACTCAAGTCAACATCAGACCGATAGACAAGAGAAAAAGCGAAATAAGCTCAATAACGACACATATAACGGCAGGCACACGGGAGAGACCCAGTGAAGATGAGTGACTTCACCAAGATGGCTTAAGTCACCTCCTTAAATATTTTCCAGCTAAAGACAAAGGATGTTGGGGGTTGGGATCTGTGACTTGAAAGGAAGGAAGACAATTAGGGGAAAGCAAATTTGCAAACAAATGTGTATAGGGCCAGGTAGAAGCCAAAAAACACAGCAAGATGCTTTAACAAACTTTCTGAGTTTCCCCCAGTTTACCACATTCAGTGCAAATTCTTTAGTGCTATCAATGAAAACATCTTTCCCTTCCTGCAATACGGAAGGAGACACCCGTACAACAGAGATTTGCCCTGTCATGTCAATATCTCTTACAGAGGGGCAACCCCCATCCAGCTTTCAGAGCCCCTCCATGCAATAATCATTATGCCTAAGAGACATATGTGGGGTGGTAAAGCCAAACATGAAGAAAAATGTCCCTCTGACCTGGAATCCATTTGCATTTTACAACTGATGAAATAGCTCAAATTCTAATAATGTTGCTAAGGACAGGATGGCCATGATTTGGTTTCCAAGCAAAGTTAGAAGATGCTACAGTTAATGATGATGGTGATGATGATGGTGGTGGACATGGTGGTGGTGGTGATGACAATGATGGTGATGAATGTTGGTGATATCATGTTGATGACCAAGAAAATAGCAACTAACATCAATCTATTTTAAAACAGGCCCAAGCACGCCACAGTAGAAAAACCACTTATTGTACTGGGCCAAAGGGCAATTGTTTCAAGCCTTGTTTGAGAACTCAACTGAATAGACATTCTCATCACAAGGACTGACTGATGATTGAATACTTTTGCCAGACAATAGAATCAGTGACACATTTTGTATCGCCAAGAATAATTCAAGCTGGATTTGTGAAAGAGCACACAGCGACCCATCATAAAACCCATCACTGTGCAATGCCCAGTGCCCAAGGTGCCGGAGATAAACTAGAGATAAGCTGACAGTAGTAAATACTCCAGCAGACCCTCCGGGCAGGAGAGATCCCTCCATCCTCCACCCTCAAGTGCCAAAAAAAATCCCTCAATAGCCTAACCCTATAAAGACTAGAGCTCCCATTTTTGGGGTGAACTCTTGGCCTGCAGAGAGTCCTCACCTCATGGACTTTCAATAAAGCTCGTTTTTGTCTGATACTCTTGGCCTCCTTTCTTTTCTAATAATTAGTTAACACTAATTAACTTTCTTCCTAACCACTTACCTCTTCTACCACTTTTCTTTCATAAAAACTCCCTACTTTTACCCCTTCTTGAGGCAAAAAACTCTAAGTTTCTACCTGGAGGTATGCAATACAAATTGCAATTCTTAGACGCTCAAATAAATGCTTGATTGCCTCTTTTTTGACTCTTTATTTTCGAGTTACCATTTTCCAAATCTTTTAACAAGCATGTATTTTATTTACCCACACAACAGCTCAACAAGGCAGAAAATCCTATAAAACCCATTTTTCATATTAATAAACTGAATCTCAGAAAGATGAACTAAACTACCCAAGGTCATTGTTATATGTATTGATGCTGTAATGATCCTGATTGATGGACATGGCATTGACCTTGTAATGACCCTCACCGATCCAGGTGAGGGCAACTGAGAGACAGCATGTTAGTCAACAATTAAAAAAGCAACCCCTTTTTTAGAATGACAGGCATGTAAAGTGCAAGGACAAATTAAAAACCTAGAGGTACCGAAGGCTCACCTAAATTAAAATGAACAAGTGGTCCTAATAATATGCCTCTGAAAAGTCTGGCACCAGATTAAGCCAATTTGAGATGCTGATGAACTCCATGTCCATGATTCTGAAGCCTTCTCCAGGTTTTGCCAAAAGCCTCAGAGGCCTATACCCCAGTTCCTGCATGCATAAATAAATAAACCTTAAAAAAAATAAAAAGGCTCCAGGGACTTCTCTATCTGAGAAGTGACTCTCCCTGTGACCATTTGGCTGCCAGGAGCTCTTCAGACCTGTCCCACCACTCTGGGCTCCAGAGCTTTGCCAAGTGGATCAACTTCCTGCCCTGCCTTTCACTGCCAGTTGAATGCTATGTTTGTATTGTTGTAATGTAGTTACCTCCAAACTCCTAGTCCCAGTAAACTCACATTGAAGTCATAAGCATTTGCCTTGAGTTGTAAGTGAATCCTCTCTGCTCTAGCAGAAGGGTACATTTTTGAGAGGGCAACTTTATATTACAGCCATATATCTATTTCTGATATGTGGAATATTTATATTCAGTTTGTCTGAGCCTAAAGTCGGCACATAAGAGGAGGATTTAGAAATGGACATGAAAAAAATTTGTTTTTATTGCTAGTGTGGTTGACCTGAATTCCCTCTTTATGTCTGAATTATTTTCCAGTACTTGAAGATGGATCATTTCATAGGGAGCAGTCCCCCATATAATGATAAAATGATATTAGAGATCATTTATACAATTCTCTTTACTTAAACAATAAAATAATATTACAAAGAAATTGACTGTCATCCTTGAGATCACAGGTTGAGGTTGTGCTGGAACAGAAAGTCCAGCTTCCTGGCCCTAGGTCCAGAGAGCCTCACTCTGCTTCCATCTCCCCCGCCCCCAACCAGGTTGACTAATTTAGTGTTATGTGCCAGGTCACCCACTTGGGTACTCATCTGTTATCTCACAAAAGCCCTGGCTACACAGGCCTGTGGTCTTCATTCCCAGATCCTTTCGCTGATATCAACAAGCCCAAAGCCTTTGCTCTACAGTTCACATGTAGGAACACAAAAGTGACTTCATCCTGTATCAACAGCATGTTAAGGCCATGACCAGTAATTGCCCTAGCCTGGGAAGAGAGTGAATTTCTCTGTTGCTTCTTTTATGTGTATTAACCTGTACCTTGGATTACACACAACTCCTTTGATCTTAGTAGAAAAGGGTTCTTTGCGACATGTCCCCGCAGATCGCAGGCGACACAAGAATGATCACACATACTGAGTGAGAAAGTTAGGAGATGGGAGTAGGTAGTCAGTGAGGACCAGGGTGCCCCAAGTCCTTTTATCAAACTGAATTAGAAACAGCGGATGAATTTCCCTTCCTTCTCTGGAAATGATTGGCATAGGGCCTGGGCACCAGGTCCGTGACAAGAAGACTCTGGGGCTGACCTGGGGCAGGAGCACAGAGGATGCACATTACCCCAGGAATCTCATAACCTTCCAACTTCTGTTCTGCTGGAGGAAGCTAGAAAGATCACGCCGCTCTTACAGAAAACCTGAATAACACAAATGCTCAAAGCAAATGGAAACCATAATTTTGAGACAAACACCAACTTGAAGCCTAAGGAAAGACCAGTCCTTCCAAGAAGAGACAAATGCAAGCACTGATTTGCTGAAACGAACATGGAAGAGGGACAGGACACCAGGCATGGAAAGGAGAGCATCCTCTTCCCCTGGGGACTGCCATGAAACTGTCCCAGACCTGACCCCGAGAGGCCTTCTACCTTTGGGGAAAGCCAGGAAACCAGCTCCCCTCTGGCGCAGACAAGCAAGCACCACACAGCCAAAAAGGCCCCTTCAAGGTCAAGGTGCACAGATGGACTGAAAGTTGAAGGTCATACAAGAACTCGGGAAAACCTTTCAGCCACCAACACTCCACCCTAAATGCAAGGTAACTCCCCAGCAGTGCGAAAGCCGGGCAGCTCTGAAGGCCTCTGTCCAAGCAGCAAAATCCAAACTCAGCTCAGATCCCACCTGACACACTCACTGTTGCTCACGAGCTGCACACCAGAAGAGACATGTCCACGTCCAGGTTGAAACGTTTTTTCCCTCAGTCTCTACTCGGAGTTTTGTATTCAATACAAATTTGTGAGACACACACATATCCACTAACGCATACAATTTAAAAATCACCAACTTTCCAGGAGACAGACAATAGGATCAGACTCAGATGATACAGATGCAAGAACTCTCAGAGAGGAAACGTAAAATGATGATGCTTCATATAGGCAGGCATCTAGTGTGAGCTTTGAGTAGCTTTTAGAAAAATATTTGCATTAACGTTCTTATCACTGGCCAGAATATAAAATACAACATAAATCATGTCCACTGGACTGAGGTAATTACATTACTATCTACAGTGTTTCACAATTCTCTCGGGACTGTGATTCTAACAGTTGGTTTGGTGACTATTTCCAAATACACGGGAATACTAGTTCAAGATAGTTTTAAAAAAAATATGAGTTCAAAGAGAAAGAGAATTGAACATTTACTAATGACCAGATAGTATTTTATGTAAATTTATTTTATGTAAATACCTCATTTACATAAAATAGATCATTTACAAAAAATAGTATCAATAGGACTGTTGGTGATAACCAAACTGTGGCTAATTACCCTTCATGCTGGCAATAAGCAATTCCCTGCCTTTCTTTTTCTCATATAAATCACTTTAGAAATTATGTGATTTCTCCTCTTTGAAGTATGTATTAATTTTTTTGATGACTAAATAAAACTTGAGTCAGCTTTTTTTTTTAATTAATAAATTTTATTTTTATATTCCTCATACAATTGCAATCCCCCCATTCTGACACCAATCCCTCCCCTCCCGCCCCCCACCCCCCAAAAAGTGTCTCTGGTTCATAGTTTTTGTTGATTTTGATTTTCACTTTCTTATAGTTATTCATTTTCCTGATCCCTTATTTAAGTTTTCTAGATTCCTGCTATGAGTGAGACCATCCGGTATTTTTCTTTTTCTTTCTGGCTTATTTCGCTGAGCATGATCCCTTCCAGCGCCATCCATGTTGCTGCAAATGGCATGTGTTTATCTTTTTTGAATGCTGAGTAATATTCCATGGTATATATGTACCACATCTTCTTGATCCAGTCATCTATTTTTGGGCATTTGGGCTGTTTCCAAAGCTTAGCTATTGTAAATAGTGCTGCTATAAACATAGGGGTGCAGGTGTTCTTTGGAATGGATGTTTCTGTGTTCTTTGGGTAAATACCTAGGAGTGGAATTGCTGGATCCTGTGGAAGCTCTATGTTTAGTAGGTCCAGAAATCTCCACACAGCTCTCCATAGTGGTTGGACAAGTTTGCACTCCCACCAACAGTGCAGAAGAGTTCTTTTTTCTCCACAACCTCGCCAACATTTGTTGTTGCTAGTTTTTTTAATATGTGCCATTCTCACTGGTGTAAGATGGTATCTCATGGTAGTTTTGATTTGCATTTCCCTGATTGCAAGTGATGTTGAACATTTTTTCATATGCCTGTTGGCCATTCGCATTTCCTCTTCAGAGAAGTTTCTTTTTAGCTCCTCTGTCCATTTTTTGACTGGATTATTTTCTTTGTTGTTGTTGAGTCTCATCAGCTCTTTGCAGATTTTTGTGATCAGTCCTTTATCATTAGTGTTGGGTGCAAAAATTTTCTCCCGGTTGGTGGGGTTTCTCTTTGTTTTTCTTATTGTCTCTTTTGCTGTGCAGAAGCTCTTTAATTTGATGTAGTCCCAGCTGTTTATCTTTGCCTTCACTATCACTGCTTTGGGTGATGTGTCTGTAAAGATGTCTCTGATATGCAAATCACGTAGTGTTTCGCCTATATTTCCTTCTATGTATTTTATGGTTTCAGGTCTTATGTCTAGTTCTTTAATCCATTTTGAGTTGATTTTTGTATATGGTGTGAGGTAGTGGTCAAGCTTCATTCTTTTGCATGTAGCGACCCAGTTTTCCCAGCACCATTTATTGAACAAACTTTCTTTGCTCCAATGCATAGTCTTTGCTCCTTTGTCAAAGATTAGTTGACCATAAATCTGTGGGTTTATTTCTGGATTTTCTATTCGATTCCATTGGTCTGTATGTCTGTTCTTGTTCCAATACCATGCAGTTTTGATGATTATGGCTTTGTAGTAGAGTTTAAAGTCTGGGAGTGTGATGCCTCCATTCCCTTTTTTTTTTTCAGGAGAGCTTTGGCTATTCGGGGTTTTTTGTGATTCCATATGAATTTCATCAATAATTGTTCTATTTCTTTGAAGAATGACATTGAAATTTTGATTGGAATAGCATTGAATCTGTGTATTGCTTTTGGTAGGATGGCCATTTTAATAATGTTTATTCTCCCAATCCATGAGCAGGGGATGTTTTTCCATTTCTTTGTGTCTTCTTCTATTTCTTTTAACAGTGTTTTATAGTTTTCTTTGTATAGGTCCTTTACCTCTTTTGTTAGATTTATTCCCAAATATTTGATTTTTTTTGTTTCAATAATAAAAGGGATGTTTTTTTTGATTTCTTCTTCTTCAGATTTATTGTTTGTATATAGGAAGGCTACTGACTTTTGCGTGTTGATTTTGTATCCTGCCACTTTACTGAACTGATTGATGAGTTGAATTAGTTTTTCTGTGGAGATTTTGGGGTTCTCTATGTATATTATCATATCATCTGCAAAGAGTGATAGTTTGACTTCTTCTTTTCCTATTTGGATTCCTTGGATGTCTTTCTCTTGTCTTATTGCTCTGGCTAGGACTTCCAGTATTATATTGAAAAGCAGTGGTGAGAGTGGACATCCTTGTCTTGTTCCAGATCTTAATGGAATTGCTTTCAGCTTTTCACCATTGAGAATGATACTGGCTGTTGGCTTGTCATAGATGGCCTTTATGATGTTGAGGTATGTTCCTTGTATCCCAAGAATTTCAAGGGCTTTTATCATGAATGGGTGTTGCACTTTGTCGAAAGCTTTCTCAGCATCTATTGATATTATCATATGGTTTTTATATTTCTTTTTGTTGATGTGTTGGATAACGTTGATTGATTTTCGGATGTTAAACCATCCTTGTGTCCCTGGAATGAATCCTACTTGGTCGTGGTGAATTACCTTATGGATACACTGTTGGATTCTGATAGCTAAAATTTTATTGAGGATTTTTGCATCAGTGTTCATTAGGGAGATTGGCCTATAGTTTTCTTTTTTTGTGTTGTCCTTGTTCGGTTTTGGTATTAGTGTAATGTTGGCTTCATAGAACGTGTTAGGTATTATACCTTCCTTCTCAATTTTTTGGAAGAGTTTGTGAAGGATAGGCACCAATTCGTCTCTGAATGTTTGGTAGAATTCATTTGTAAATCCATCAGGTCCTGGGCTTTTGTTTTTGGGGAGGTTTTGGTTACCATTTCAATTTCGCTAATTGTAATTGGTCTGTTTAGGTGTTCTATTTCTTCTTTATCTAGCTTTGGGTGATTGTAGAGTTGTAAGAATTTGTCCATCTCCTCTAGATTGTTGAACTTGTTTCCATATAACTGTTCATAGTAGTTATTAATTATTCTTTTGATTTCTGCTGTGTCCGTTGTGATTTCTCCTCTTTCATTTATTATCCTATTTATTTGTGCTTTCTCCCTTTTTGCCCTTGTGAGCCTGGCTAGGGGTTTATCTATTTTATTTATTTTTTCGAAGAACCAGCTCTTGGTTTCATTGATCTTTTGGATTGTTTTTTTAGTTTCGATTTCATTTATTTCTGCTTTGGTTTTTATTATTTCTTTTCTTCTACTGGTTTTAGGGGTTTTTTTGTTGTTCTTTTTCTAGATCTTTGAGCTTCGAGATTAGGTTGTCTCTTTGAGTTCTTTCTTGTTTCTTGATGTGAGCATCTATTGCTATATATTTTCCTCTTATTACTGCTTTTGCTGCATCCCATACATTTAGGAAATTGGTGTCCTCCTTGTCATTCAATTCAAAGAATTTTTTAATTTCTTCTTTTATCTCCTCGTTAGTCCAGTGGACTTCCAGTAGTGTGGGTTTCAATCTCCACGTGGTAGGAGAGTACCTTGCCTTCTTTTTATGGTTTATTTCTAGTTTGATGCCTTCATGGTCAGAAAAGATGGTTGGTATGATTTCAATCTTGGTGTATCTGTTGATGTTTGTCTTGTGCCCCAGTATATGATCGATCCTAGAGAATGATCCGTGTGCGCTTGAGAAAAATGTATACTCAGTTTTTTTGGGTTTAGTGTTCTATATATGTCTGTTAAGCCCAAGCACTCTAGATCCTTATTTAGAGCTTTAGTGTCTTTACTTATTTTTTTGTCTTGTTGATCTATCCATTGTTGATAGTGGTGTGTTGAAGTCTCCCACTACGTATGTGTTTTCTCATGTCTGTTTTCAGAGATGCCAATAGTTGTCTGATATATTTTGGTGCTCCTTCGTTTGGTGAATATATGTTAATGAGTGTTATTTCTTCTTGAAGTATTGTCCCCTTGATCATAATGTAATGACCACTGGGGTCTCTTTTTATCTTTTTAAGTTTGAAATCTGTTTTATCTGATATGGCTGAGGGATGCTTTTTCTCAAGAACCTGGAAGTTATCTCTTTAAAATGCAAGCCTCAAGGGAGTAGCGCCCCTACCTCCCAGTTTCGATAGGAGAGTGGTAGGCTTTGCAGTCAGAGGGGCGACCTATCTGCTGTGGTCAAGATGTGCTTGGTTTTCCTCTGCGTGAAACTGACTACTAGCTAACACAGATGGCCATGCCAGTTACCAGGTAAGTCTGGAACGATCTCTGTGTGACAAATGATGCTGTAAGTACTCCTACTTAAGAATTCATTAGTGTTTCTTGTTTGAGAATGTGGGAGTAATGAGTTATATCTGTTTGGCTGTATGAGATGATAAGTGAATTCCCTTCTTTATCTGCAATTCCTTGGCAAATTGCCTGTGCTGTGTGTCACAGTCTGGCTTAATGCTTGTTCCATAATGAAAGTGTGTTCCTTTTCCATGGCCTTTCTGGAGAGGATTCCTGGGTTGGAATGTTTCCTTTTTAATTGTATTTCCCTAGCACATTCCATGATTATGTAAAGTATGTTTTGACCCACCAGAGTCCTTCCATGAACACTAAAAGGAAATGTGTGTGGTAATTTAATTTTGACAAAAAGAGGTGTTCGTTCGGCTTTCTTAGAAGCATTCTGAGCTATGCCGGGGCCAGGGGAGAGAGTCATGCTGAAAATAGCAGTGATAAAGTTAATGGCACATAAAATGGATGAAACACCTGGTAAATGAAAGGAAAGGATGGTCAGGTCCACTGAAGCGCCTGTGTGAGCTAAATTGCCATCTAAAGGCAAATACATCCAAGCTGGTCCAGCATCTGTCTTCATGCTTCAACTATTGATATTAAGTTGGAGTAAAAATGATGGTGGAAAAAGTCAGAAGCTTGTATCATCTCCTGAAGGGAACGCTGTATCAGTTGCTCTGATTATTAGTGGAATTAATCCATTTCCAAACCCTCCAAAAATGATGGGTATAATTATTAGACACGCCTGGGTGTTTACGTTGTAGATTCGATCATCTGCTAGCAGAGCCTCAAGTTGACCTAGTTCTGCGCTGATTAAAAAGTTTAAGGCAGTGCCTACTATTCCAGCTTGAGTGCCAAATACCATGTAGAGTTCTGACATCTGTATGGTCTATTGAAAATAATCAACGGTTTAGGAACTTAGTTAGAAAGGAGAAGTAATAGACTGTAAATCTGAGAACAGCGGTTGAGCCTCTTGTTACCAGATCCTGTGGTGAAATGCAGATTAAGGAAGCACCTTCAATCTTGCAGGAGCCTCCCCTGCCCTCTTCTCCCTATCAGTGGGGCTAGATTGAAGCCAGGTGACTGGGTTATTCAGCCACTAACTAGAATTTGCTGGGATGGAATTCACCCCTCCAGTAAGGATTTCGTTTAATGAGTGTTTGATGTGCGTTCTGGCTGATGTGAGATAAACTCTTGCAATCCTTAATTTCAGGAATTGAATAATGCTATTGCCTAGCCTTTGAGGATTCTTGATCTCTGTTAACCTAAATGCCTATTCCAATACTAGTAATACTAGTGTTAGTGGGAGATGCATGTTGATATTACAATTGTGGGGCCTCCTCCTGGTCCACATGCCATCCTACCCTTGTCGCCATGTGTGGGGCCTCAGCTACAAGCTTGCCCGGTCTTGACAGCAGCAGAGGAGAAAGCAGGTCACGAAGCCCATGGGTGAGGAGCAGGGACAAGCCTTTATTATGAGGCAGCAGGAGATACACAGCTGGCAACAGGAGCAGGCCCAGGAGCGACAGCCCCCATGGGCTCCTGCTGCTGCAACAGAGGCCCCATGCCCCGAGAAGGCCCAGTGAATGGCCAAGGAGAGTCCCCCCAACAGCAGCCCTATTAGCTTTTATATAATTTATAGACACAGCAGCACAGGGGCCAAGTTTAGGCCTAGTTTAAACAAGTATGTTTCGCACATGTGAGCCCTACGTCAAGGTTACATGTTATTTACTGCTCTCGATACATGTGGGCTGCATTTCAAGGCTACTCAAGCTACTAGGCCACCCCTGCTGGAAGATCATGGCAAAAAGCAGTCTGAGAAACTCTGAGAAAACTCCATGTTTTCCTGGGGGGTCTGACATGCCACCCATTCTCAGACTTCTCGCTGCACAAGCTTTATGACATGCTTTTGTGAGGGTCCTTGGTGATGCATATGGAGCATTGCACCGGTAACCAACAACAATAATATAAACTACAAAACGCCACTAAGATGCAGGCAGTGCCCCTCCAAGACAGCCAGGGCGGCCTGCCAGCTGGGCATCAGGGATGCCCAGTGGTTTCCGCAAAGGATCGCCTATGAGTGTTTTAACGCTTTGTTTTCTTGTCTAGGGCTGCCAAGCCTTGATTAACTCTTTTGTGCTTACTGGGGACATACACAGCATTTAGAACCCACCGTCAAGGGCTCAGTTTACTAGGGTATTGGTGCAAACCAACCTGGGAGCGAAAGATGAAGGGGTTACCTGTGCCTGCTGGGGTGAGTGTCTCCCTTCTGGCAGTACACGAGCTATGTTCTTGTCAGAAAACAGAACTGCGGTGGCAACAGTAGCCTCCCAGCCTGGGAGTATCGCATTCACTTTGCAAGGAGGCATCAGAGGGTTTTACATGCCACAAGAATGATTAACTCATGGGCCAAAGTCAGGGCAAATGTCCCTTGTAAAACAGCCCTTTGAACAACAGTCTCTGCACAGGCTGTGTGTACTCGCAGGTGCCACTGCCCTTTTACCCAAGGCCTTATCTGTAGCTTAGTCTCCTACCCCTAGAGGGCTACTAGGGCTACCCAGCACATCTGGGCAGTCCAAATTGTTCCAGGCCATACCCAGTCCATGGTTTGTCGCTGGTCCACTGTTCAGGGCCGGAGGCAAAACATTGTCCTGACGCCCAGGCTTAAGCAAAATGTCCATAGTCTGTGCAGCAGGATGGGCCAGCAGCCCCGTTCGCTCCTCTTATTCAGAGTCCGTGACACCTCCCAGAGAGGTCGGCTCCATCCGCCTGTGTCGATGTGTGAGCACCGCTCACGTCCTTGTTTCGACAAGTGGTGGTGTGTTATGACGTCAGGGGAGTGCACCACTCCGGGAACCTCCCCTCAATGCCCATATCCTTAGCCCACGGTTGGTGGACTGTCCACCCGTTCAGGCACCAGGTGGAAATCCAAAAATTCAGGCCTCTGTATGCCGCCCAACGGTTGGTGCAAACCACCAAGGGGAGGGGTTTATCAAAAACATTTACATACAACATTTAGAGTTTACAGGGGTGCAAACCTTGTCTTATATCACACAGTGTTGTCCCCGGGCGCACAGCCACAGCTGTCCACACAGCCGGCTGGCCCCAGTGGAGTCAGTGTCCACCCCTCCTTCTACGGACTAGGGGCAGCCTGCACCATGCCCACTCCTAACTCTACTACAGTGCCCGAGGCCTTTTATGGCCTCCAGCAGTGGGTACTGTCTGGTGTCGGTCACTTGCCTAGGAATGGGCAGCTGGAGGGGTGGACACTCAGCACACCTGCACAACACTGCCTCTACCACACATTTCCCAAGGCGAAACTCTCCAGCCATGGCCTGTAAGCAGAGCACAGATGCACCTGATAGATTTAAATCAAAACATGAGGATAATGAGCACAAACAATAATGGGCTGAAGACTCTTATTTCAAGAAGAGAATTTTTCAGGCTGCACCGAAAAGCAAGACCCAATGTAATAATGAGCCCAGCTCCTACTTTGAGTGCTGACAGCCCTCTAGTTCCACCCTTCTCTTCCTCTGCCACACCTGGGCTAGCTGGTAATAATGTCCTTGCACGCCCTCTCTTGGCACCCACAGGAAGCACCACCAAGCAAGCCAGGACCCAGCACGTAGGCTCACTCCCCCCATAGCCAAGGCCATCCTGCCACTGGAGCCAGGTGCCCTGCCATGCTCGCCCAGAAAGCCTCAGACTACTACAAATGGAGCTACCATATGAGCCAGCCATTCCACTCCTAGGAATCTACCCAAAGGACACAAAAACTTTAATTCACAATGATACCTGCACCCCTATGTTTATTGCAGCACGATTCACAATAGGTAAGATATTTTGGCTGTTTCCAAAATGCCCAAAAATAGAGGGCTGAGTCAAGGAGATGTGGTCTAGCTACACAATGGAATACTATTCAGCAATCAAAAAAGATAAACGTATCATCCACAGCAACATGGATGGAGCTGGAAGGGATTATGTTCAATGAAATAAGCCAGAAGGAAAAAGAAAAATATCGGATGGTCTCACTTATAGCAGGAATGTAGGGGGACCAAATAAGGGACCAGGAAAAAAATAAGTATAATAAGTTAAAAAAAAACAAAATAAACAGGCAACTATTAACCAGAGACACTCTGTAGGGGAGGGGGAGGGAGAGAATCAAAACAGGGGCGAGAAGAGCAACAAGGGACTTTGGCCATGGTGCGCAGGTGAACTGGTGTTGGGGATTTGTGGGGATTACACCTGAGAGGAGAAAACAAACATTGTACAAAAAGGGAGAACATTGTAAAATATATCTAAAATAAAGAATAAATATATACGGGCACTTCCCTGGTGGTGCAAGGGGTTAAGACACAACCTATGAAGCAATCTGCAGCCTCTGCAGCACGAGTTTGATGCCCGGCCAGGGAGAAACCCACCTGGCACAGCAGACCTTTCCTGTCTCGCCCGCTGCTCCTCTCAGCAGTGTACTTCGGTCCTTCTGCCTGTTCTGTTTCCCCACTCTGTCTCTGGTGAATCCTCTCACCCCCACGCCTCTGACTGTACCCCAGTGCTGGCATAAATAAATAAATCTTTAAATAAATAAATACATATATATGAGTAATAAAGATATTCATACTTTCTTGCTGCCTCAGCAGCCTCAAAGTTCAAATCAGTTCTCCCCCTGCGGAGTGAGGAAAGCCCATTTTACCTCCATGGAATCAACACAAACACACTTTTTTTCAACATTCTTAAAGGTAACATTGGCTAACAACAGTGTATGTGATTTAGGGGTACAGGTTCACACCTCTAGGTGTATGTCACCACACCACAGTCAGAACCAAAGCACCAACAACTAATTCTCTGCCATTTGCCCCCACCTTCGCCCTCCATAGCCTCAATTCTGCGATCACATTTCTAGGGGTTTTTTTGGTTTGGTTTGGTGTGTTCCTTTCTTTTGTTTCTTTATAATCTACATATGAGTAAAATCATCTAGTATTTGTCTTTCTCCTTCTGACTGATTTTGCTTAGTATCATCCCTTCCTGTTCCACCCATGTTGTCATAAATCGCAAGATTTCATCTTTTTTTTATAACTAATAGAAGGACACATTTAGTTAAATGACAGGATGGACAAAGAGAAAGCATGCCAGCCCTTGCCATATGAAAAGCTGAATGGTTACGTTACTATACCTATAAGCCTCAAGATAGGACTGTTCTGAGGGATGGAGAAGTATTGGCAGGTGATAGACACACAGTGGAAGAACAGAAGAACAGAAACAGCCCCTCACATATGTGTGTGTGTTTGTGTGTGTGTCTACATATATGTAGATATAGATATAGATATAGATATAGATATATAAATGAAGTTTCCAAGGTAATTGATTCATGGGGTAAGGAAGGTCTCTTTGCCAAATGATGCTGAGATCATTGGATGTCCACATAAAAAACAATGAACCCCAACCCTTCACAGTTTAATTCAAAATAAATCATGTATCTAAATGTAAATGCTAATGCCATGAAAGGTCTAGAAAAAAATAGCAAAAGTCTTTGCAAACTTAAAAAAGTCAGAGAATACTTAAATAAGACAGAAAAAAACTATGAAAGAAAAAAATTAATATAAAATATTAATATAATATATAAAACTGCTCTTAAAATATAAAACTGCTTTTCAATGATGCCATCCAGACATGCAATCTGGATAGATGACAGAATTTTTATTCAGAATTATTAAAAATAATTACAAGTCCATAATAAAAAAATAAACAATCTAATTACTATGGGCAAAATGCTTCACACAAGGCGATTTGGTCAATATCCACTGGAAAAAAATAACTCATTATTCATAAGGGAAATGCAGGAATTCAAACCACAATGGGGACCACCCACAAACCCATGAGAACAGCCATAACAAAGACCAGCCATGTCAACCATTGGTGTAGACACAGAGCATCTGGGAAGCTCATACATTGCTCATAGGAGTGGAACACAGTAAACCACTTAGAACATATTGGCAGGTTTTTACCAGTTTAAGCATATACAATATGACCTAGCAGTTTTAGTCCTAGACGCCTACCCAGAAAAAATGAAAACACGTCCATGCAAAGACTTAGGCACAAAAAAGTGCTTATTATCATGATGAAGAGTAGCCAAACGCTGGCAGAGACACAAATGCCCATCAACGGGTGAAGAGATGAACAAAACGTGGCTTCTCCATACAATAGAACACTATTTGTCAATAGAAAGTAATGGGCCAGGACTCATGGATGACTGTCAAAAACAGCTAAGTCAATAAAAGTACTGAGCCAAAGAAGCCAGACACAGAATACAACATGTTAGGTAAATCCATTCAGATGAAACTCTGGAAATGCTAAGTCTGCTCTGTAGTGACTGGAGGTGGGCCAGCATTTGCTTGGACCAGAGTTGAATGGGGGTGGTTGACGAACCGCCAGCCAGGGCACCTTAGAGGGATGAAAATGTCCTGTATCTTGGATGTGCTGGTGTTTTCCCAGAGGCATTCATTTATCAAAACTCATCAAGTTCTAGGCTTCAACTGAGTGTATTTCACCTTACGATCACATCTATTTCACAATATCAAAATGCTTATTCCACTGACAATGGATCATATATTTCAAAAAAGATGAGACTCTAAGACTCTCTGCCTGGCATATTGCTCCACTTTGTGCTTGTCTTAGAGTTTCAATTTATGTTAAGCTAATGTGCTTCTAAATTCTCTTTCCTATGGACACTTTGCCAAACAGTTGCATAAGAAAGAAAAAAGTAACACATGAGTTAATTGTTTTATTTTACCAGTGTATTTATAATATGCCAAAATATTAGAACTGGAGAGACTCCCCAAAATCACTAGTCTGTGTTCTCATTTGTGCACAAAACTGCAACAAGACTCATATATTTTCAGAAGAAATCAACAGGAGATTGTTTTTAAAAAAACAAACTTTGATTTAATTTACTTTATGCATTACAAAAGGACATTTTGCATTCAAGGAAAATTGTAAATACACGATGACAGTCGTGAGGGCATCGATTTGGGTGGTAAAACTGGAATGCAAAGACAACAAAAGTTAAGGAGCGGGCTGTCCCCACCACTGCATGAACAGCCAGCCCTGGCACAGGTGCTGGTTCTCTGCCAAGGCAACTGCTGTGCTAAGGAGATGAAAATCGGCCAAAGAAGAGGATGCTGTCGGAGTCGTTCTGTCTGATGAAGAACAGGAAAGGGTGACTGCAGTGGAAACTTTCATCACCGAGGGCTGATGTGACCGCAAAGTCCACGCCCGTGCCTGCTGTGGCCTCCGTGCCTTCCTCGTTCACCACCACGAAGGACTTGTGCAGGAACTTCTGAGCGTGCAGCCCCGAGTAGGAGCGTGTGCCCGAACTGTCCACGCCCGGCTCTGGGAAGACGCCCTCCATCCCCAGCACCGCCAGGACGGCCTCTAGGTCGTAACTGTCCTCCACTTCAAACCGGGGCAGGTGCAAACTCACGCTTCTCTCCTCCATCTGCCCTGGGCTAGTCCACTCTACTAACTTCTCAGGAGAGAGTTTATCTATGATCTATTAAGAAGGAGAAAGGAAGACTGGCATGGTTATCGATAAAAATGTCATTTCTTATTCTATCAATCTAACACAGTTCATATTTTACTATTCCCTCTAGTCTTTTTTTTTGTAAGATTTATTTATTTATGCATACAAGAGCTGGGCTGCAGGCTAGAGGTGTGAGGGGTGAGAGGATTCAGCAGAGACAGAGTGCGGAACAGAACAGGCAAATGTACTGAGATACACTGCTGAGGGGAGCAGCGGGCCAGACAGAAGAGGTCTGCTGTGCCATGTGAGCAGCTCCCTGGCCAGAAATGGAACTTGTGCTGCAGAGGCTGTGGATAGCTTCACAGTGCTGTACTTAACCCCTGGTGCCACCAGAGAGGCCCCCCTCTAGTCTTTGCAACAGGTATAAGATATAATTTTATATGTAATAAATTATACAGAATAAATATATCATAACCAATATAATTCATATTATACTATATAATATTAAAATATAGAATATATATTTCTATAGCTGCCATCATAGCGTATGTCCATTTTACGTGTTTTAATGTAAGCTTTTTTATACTACTGCATCTCTCTCCTAAATATCTTCAAACTGATATTTCCATCAAGTTGGTAAATTTTATCTGCCATTCACGCATTGATTTAAATTGATTTAAATTCCAGAAGGGTCCTAAGGACTCCGGGTGATAATGATGTATGCTCACAGTACATCAGTTACAACATATGTACCCTCAAGTGAAAAATGTTGTTTATGGGGGAGGCTGTGTACGTGGGGGCAGGAGGTATGTGGGAAGTCTCTGTACCTTCCTGTCAATCTTGCTATAAATCTTGCTATAAATCCTTAGGGCCCTTAAAATTGATTTAAATTCCAGAAGTGAAAGCAAAATAGAGGGAAAACAGGGCCTTACCTTCTCCAGCCCATCTATGTCATTGGGCAGCAACACAAACATGCTCAGGTTGTTATTTTTATATGGAATCCCTAGAATCTTGGCTTGCAGGTCCTCCAGGAAAGTAAAGCGAAAGGAATCACGCTGTGTCATCATCGGCACAGATTTACTCGTAGTCTGCAACAGATTCAGAGGGCCCACGAAGTCAAAAGAGGGGTAAGACAACCCAGGCAGCTCACTAAAATACGAGCTCAACCTGCAATAATGCTAAAGGTCAGACCTCAGAATCCGCATCGGCTACCTCGCATGTACATTTGCTCAAATAAGAGTCTAGACTTTACATTCCGCGTGTAAGCACACCACATAAATAAATGAAGGGCCATACCTTATTCAGCCAAAATTCCTCCTCCTTGGTATTTTCTTTCTTAAACTCCCTGTCCCATTGCCCTTTAAAATAAACTATGTTCACCACCACCAGCTTGGTGGAGTTGCTTATAGAGCCATCTGAAAACAGGTCCTTGATTTTTTCTGCAAACGAACAACAACAACAAAATTGGCCCTTCTTCAAAATTACAAGTGCTATGCATGGCAGATACAACGCGTGGCCTTGACTGATCACTTAAATCTCAGCCAGGTCTGCACCGGAAGAACTAAGCAATCAGAGGAGGGTCTCCCTTTGTCCATCACATATTTATCCCACTGGGGAACTTGTGGTGTGATGGCCGGGAAGCAGGCACTGGGTTCAGATT
Source organism: Talpa occidentalis (assembly GCF_014898055.3). NCBI lineage: Eukaryota > Metazoa > Chordata > Mammalia > Eulipotyphla > Talpidae > Talpa > Talpa occidentalis. The sequence goes on from NW_023601322.1 coordinate 8,421,607, forward strand.
GCCTGTTAGCAGCCAGGTTTGCCTTTAATCAGCTGACAGTTCTTGGGCAAGTTATTTAAGCAATCTGTGCCTCTGCGTCCACATCTGCCTCACAGGATGTTAAAAGAAGAGCTGATTTGATGTGTGTAAAGCACTTAGATCCATCTCTGGTTCCTAATAAGCTCTGGACAGGTGGTAGCTATTATTCTTTTTGCACATCAATACAGAAGCCACCCAGATTTAGAGATTTCTTATTTTATTGAAAAAGGAATGATGTTTTTTATTTCTGCTTTAGCATACTCTGGATTCAGCCCACCCTTTGATAGACTCTATTTTAGCCTGCTTTTTGATTTTTATTTCCTTTGGACTAAATATAAATGGAAATGTGCTTTATGAGATAATAGATGTATCCCCCAAAACTGGTATAAAAATATATTGTGAAACTCTAAAAAGAATGTATCAGTCATCGTGTCCAAAGTGTGTTTCCACATTAACATTCCTCTCGGTAGTTCTCGGGCATTTGGGTCATAGCAGGGATGTGGGGAAGTCAAGGCAAGGGTCAAGTTCTCCACTGTGGAGGGACTGAGGGTTGTCATCAGCCCCACCCGGCTCTCCAGGGGAGACAAGGCTCTGACAGCCTGTGCTGTAGGAACAAGACAGGTCTTGATCCGAGAACTGAATGCTTCTCACTTTGACAAAGAGAGGAGAAACCCCCTATAACACTTTCACTACGGACCCAGCCTCCATCAAAAAGCCTCTGATCTATTTTTTTTGTTTTTTTTTAATTAATAATAAATTTTATTTTTATATTCCCCATACAATTTCAAACCCCCCCCCGATATAAAGAAGATGTGAACCCAAGACAGACATGAGCCCAGTTTCAGGAGCCCCAAAGATGATCGTGACACACAGCCACATGAAATAATCCTGCACTGACTATTTCCGTGGAATTTGCTCCCTCCCTGACCCCACTGGCTCTTCTCAGAGACCCACTGCTGAGACCTTCCCGCCCTCTGCAGTACCTTCTCCCACCTCTCGAGCCCAGCCCTGCTCTTCCATCTCAAGCCCCCCAGATGTGTGCACCCCGGCACGCACGCAGTGTCAAGCACAGGCTTCACTCACAGCGGGGACTCAGAAGCGTGTTTACGGTGAACGACCCAGTGATACTCTACCGTTGGTTTGGCTTTCCACCCAGGAGTTAATCTTCTTTCGACTTTCATCCGCTGCATTGACAAAGTCAACTGTCTCCATAGAAGCATGGTAATATTTCTCAACATAATCTAAGTATTTCTTTAAGAGAAGCAGGGAAGGAAGAGCAAGAGCTTAAAATTTTGATTTATTCACTGCCAACAACTCTAAGTAAATTTATCTGCACATTAAAATGACTAATGTTGTAAGCAGGGATTTTTAGATCCAAGGCAAATCACTTTGAGAACTTTTATGAACACTGTTATGCAGGTACAATAAGGTTAAGGCAAAAGTGAGATTCAGACCGCCAGGGTTAAAAAGAAGTTCCCAAAGGCCTGGCTGTCTGGAGAACAGGAGGGGAGCACCCCTAGTGATGGGGGCTGAGCCAGCTGTCCTCTGAGGCTGCCGGCCCCCACCACCCACCCAGGTGGCCTCCCAGGCCATCTGACGTGCGTGAATAGTACTCACAGTGTGGAGGGCACAGCAAAACTTACTTGAAGGAAGAGGTAAGTCTTTTCTCCAAAGAGCCTATTGGCTATTTTCAGTTCATAATCATTTGTGGGTTGGCTTATCTCACTCAAAACTTTTTGGAATTGGTGATGCAGCTCTTCCGTCTTCTCAATCTACAAAATTGAGACCAACCTCAATGAGTTATCGTGGCAAAAGCAACCCTAGATTCTTCTCCATGAGGACTGCTGGGTTTTCCCTCAGTTTGGCGGCCTTTATAGGGTGGCCCACCAGTCTGGTGTGGCCCCTGATGGCAGGTGGCCTTTATGCAAATCCTATGATAATGTCACAATAATCTCAGCTCCCCAAAGAAACTCGCTCCTCCAGCCTAGTACTACAGATTTTGCTTTTCTGGGTTGAGTTGAATTTTTATCTCAAATGCAATTGCCCACTAAGTGTTTCAAATGCTTGCTTTGACTTCCCACAAGACTTAGTACTAAAGAAAGTAGAGGAGTTCCTGAATGATTCTCATTGTCTAAAGTGGGCAATTTTAATTCGAGACACGGATAAGAAAAGTGACTCCGTTTGTAAACCCATCAGTGTTCTGAGTGAGGACTGAGGAGGGAGCACTCCTTGAGAGAGAGCTGCCCCAACACATGTCCCTAAAATAAGGAGCAACTCTGGCCACCGCCTGTCCAGTGACATCTGGCTGCTTCCATTCACACCCGGTACAAGGGAGAAGCCTTGCAATTGGGAACTAAAGAGCATATTCCTGATGGTGAGGCGACTAGAAAGGCTTCTTTCTCTTGGATATGAAGCCTATGGGTTTTTGTTTTGTTTTGTTTCTTTATTTCATTACTGGTTACTCAATGCCTAGAGTAGTATCTGGCACACAGAAAATAGTTGATTCTTGTGGGTAATTAATGAAACTTGGGGCCTCCCTGGTGGCACAAGAGGTTAAGCACAGTACTACAGAGGTATCCACAGCCTCTGCAGCACAAGTTCGATCCCTGGCTGGCCAGGGAGCTACCCACATGGCACAGCAGACCTCTCCTGTCTCACCCACTGTTCCCCTTAGCAGTGTATTTCAGTGGATCTGCCTGTTCTGTTCCCCGCTCTGTCTCTGGTGAATCCTCTCACATCCCACACCTCTGGCCTGTACCCCAGTTCTTGTATGCATAAATAAATAAATCTTTAAAAAAGTTAATGAAACTTGAATGACATCCAAGTTGAAAATGTAAATGTATGTAAAATGTAAAATATCTGAGGCTGAATTTGACTTTGTCTCCCTCCTTGCTACGATGAGCCTTTAAAAGACTAGTGATGGTTCTGAGGCTACTCAGGTTTCCAGCGATGTGGCATGAATGGCCATTTTAAAGCCTTTTTCCAGAATTGATGGAAAGTATGAATTTCTATATTTAGGAAATACAGTAAATCAGCCTTGGTAAATAAAAGAAATCCATACCTAGATGCATTGTAGTAAAATTCAGGTAAAACAAAAACAAATAACAAAACTTAAATGCAGGGCCTCCCCGGTGGCGCAGCGGTTGAGCCCTGGGTTGCGAAGCTGCCCGCAGTCTCTGCAGCGCCAGTTCGATCCCCGGCTGCTCCCCGGCCACCAGAGGAGGGTCCCACATGGCGCGCAGACCTTTCCTGCCGCCCGCTGCTCCCCTCAGCAGTGTACTTCGGTCCTTCTGCCTGCTCTGCTCCCCGCTCTGGCTCTGGTGAATTCTCACCCTCCCGCGCTTCTGACTGTACCCACCGCTTGTATAAATAAATAAATAAACAAACAAATAAATAAATAAATAAATACATCTTTAAAAAAAAAAAAAAACTTAAATGCAGCCAGAGACAGATCACCCACCAAGAAATAATCAAATAAACCAACTCCTTAACACCAACATGAGACATAGAGCGGGGGCTGGTATCTTCAAAAAGTTGAGAGAAAATATCAACATTGAATTCAATGAGCAGACACTCATTTAAGAACAAAGGCAAATACAAACGGACCTCATCTACCAGGTATATATCTTTAATAGAGGAATTTCCCAGGAATGACGCCAGCAAGATGGCCTAATAAGAAGCCCCAGACCAGCCCTTCTCTGGAAACACTGACTTAGCAACACTACAAGGATAAAATGGCTTTGTAAGAAATTTGGAAACCAGTTGGTATTTTCTGTACCCCAAATGAGCGTGAAACCCAGTACGAAAATGCATGACACTCACTCAACAGTTACTCCCCACACACAACATGGTGCCACTAGGAGAAAACTCCCAACACCTAACTTCTTCCTGAGCAGAGAAGCAGAGGTGCAAAATACATGCCCCACGCTCTGCCTTTTCCACGGGCTGAGGGACTGGCTTCCGTAGTGCCTGACTCTAAGAGCTCACAAGAACCGGCATCAGGTGGGCCAAAGAGAACAAAGGTTAACTGATAGCAGGAATTTAGAAAACCTAAATAAGGGACCAGGAAAAAGACTATTTATAATAAAGTAAAAATCAAAATCAACAAGCAACTATAAACCAGAGACACACTGGGGTGGCGGGGTGGAGAGTAGGATCAAAACAAGGGAGTGGGAATTGTATGGGGACTATAACCAAGATGAAAATGCATACATTGTGCAAAAACGAAAAATGATGTAAAAATATATAAAATAAAATAAAAATGCTCAAAAAAATACATGCACCATGGTGCAGTACCACAAATAGACGCCAGGGAGAGCACCAGGCTAGAAACCAGTAAACCTTTTCAGTTGTATCCCCTGTGCAAGATCCATTCCCAGAAAAGATTCAGGATTAGATCTGCAGAATCTCTAGTCAGGCTGATGGGAAAAAATTCTTTCCATATTAAACCAAACCTAAAAGACTGGGAGAAGCAGCTGATTTTCCAAATGCCAAAGCCCCAACAAATGATAACAAGGTATACAAGAAACAGGAAAACGTGGTCTAATCAAGGGAACAAATAAAATCAGCAACAACCTAACTTTCCATCTCAGAGGAGTAGAAAAAGAACAAACTAAGCCAAAAGTGAGCAGAACAAGAGGAATAAAAAAGATTTGAGCAGAAATAAATAAAATATAGCATAAAAAATAGAAAATAATCAACAAGGAATTGAAGTTTTTTTTAAGAAAATCAACAAAAATGATCAATCCTTAATTAGATTAAAGGGAAAAAAAACATATGACTTAAATAAAATTATAAATAAAGGAGACACTATAACTGATGTCATGGAAATAAAAAAGGCATATGAGACTGCTATGAACAATTGCATACCAAAAAAAAAATAGATAACCTGAAAAAAAGGATAAATTTCAAGTAATATACAACCTACCAAAACTAAATGATGAACAAATTTAAACTCTAAACAGATGTAACCAAAATAATATTTAATCAATAAAAGAAACCTCTAACAAGGTCCAGAACTAGATAGTGTCACTAGAAAATTCTACAGAACTTTAAGGAAGAATTAATACCAATCCACTTCAAAGACTTCCAAAACTTGAAGAGAACATTCTCAAACACATTCAATATGGCCAGAAGTATTCTGATACCAAAACCAGACAAAAACATAAGAAAATTGTAGCTCAATATCCTGATGAATATTGATTCAAAAAAATCCCAACAAAATTCAATAACACATTAAAAACCAAACATAAAGTGACCCTGGGATGATAACATCCCAGGATCTTTATTTTTTAATTTTTATTTGAAAGGTAACTGCAGCCCATGTTTCATTGAAATTTTCATAATTTCAAACCAAATTCAATCACACATTAAAAAGATCATATACCACCACAAAGTAGGATTTATACCTGCAACAGAAGTTCAATATATAAAACTTAGTCAATATAATATGTTGCATCAACAAAATGAAAGACAAATTGATAAGACCATCACAAGGATATACAAAAACATTTGACAAAATTCAACACCCATTCATTATTGGGGGGGAAAAAAGCATTTGAACTAGAAACAGAAGAAACCTGCCTCAATATCATAAAAGTCATGCATGAAAAGCCCACAGCTAACATCACACTGACTGCTGAAAAGCTGAAAACTCCTCCTCTAAGTTCAAGCTGACTTTTGCCATGACTACTCAGCCAATTCAGCACAAACTGGAAATCTTAGCCAGAGTAACTAGAAAGAAAACAAAATCTAATGAAAGCTGTGTAAACTGTGCACAAAGGACATTCTAAAACATTACTGAGAGATGTTATAGATAACTTAATTAAATGGATCAATGTATCATTTTTGAAGATTGGGAAATTTTAACATTATAAATATGTCAGTTCTCCCAAAGTTGATTTACAGATTCAATGTAATCAAAATAAAAAATCTTAATGGGATTTCTTTGAAATTGACAAACCGACTCTAAAATGAATGTACACATACATGTACTCAAATGCAAGGAATAGACAATGGTGATTTGAAAAGAACAAAACTGAAGTCTTATATTACCAGATTCTTACACCTATAATATAACCCATAGGATTAAGACAGTAGTATTAGCACAAGCAGTGCAAAGCAGACCACTGGAATGGACCAGATTTCAGAAATAGATATATATTTATAGATCACTTGATTTAGAACACAGGTGCCGCTTCCAGGCAATGAATTTCAGTAGATGGTACAAAAATTTCAGTAAATGGAATGAAGATAACATAGGACACCATCTTCATGACTTTATGGTAGGAAAAGATTTCGTAAACAGGACACAAGACACTAATCTTAACAGAAAATTTTGATAAGTTGGACTTGATTAAAATTATGAACTTTTGTTCATCAAGGAACATCACAACAGGGTGAAAAAAATCAAACAACAGAGTGAAAGAAGATATTTCTATTACCTATAACTGACAAACATTTCATATCTATATTATATAAAGAACTATTACTCATCAATAAGAAAAAGATAGATAACCCAAGGGAAAGAGTATGCATTAAAGAATTTATGGCATGGTATAAAAGAGATCTCCAAAGAATAATAGGCATATGAAAGGTACTCACCAAAGAAATGCAAATTAAAATCACAATATACTGCTCTACGTACATTGAAAATTATCATTTTTTAAGGACAATACCAAAAGTTGTTAACAGTACAGTCACTGGAACTGTCATCCACTGTTGGTGGGTTGCAAAAGAGTACAACCATTTTGGAAAAAACTATATGGCAGTTATCTACCAGAGCTGAGTATGCTGCCTATGGTCCAGCAACTCCACTCCTGGAAAATACCCAAGAGAAATAAATTCATGTTTGCAAGAAAAGATATGTGCAATAATGTTCACACTGACTTGATTCCAAATAGTCCAAATTAAAACAAACTAAATATTTATCCATAGGAAAATGAACAAATGTATTATGACATGATTATATATGGGAGTATTCATAGCAACAAAAATTAACTATTAATACACCCAAAACATGGATCAATATCACAGACATGTTGCAGACATTTTAGCCTTTCTCCCTCATGACTACTCCCCCAGATAAGTATCTGCTTCTCCCCAGTTCAGGGAGGTGGCCTTCGAGATGGCCTTGAGCTATGGACTTCCACCAACTCTTGTCTCTCAAGTTTTGGTTTTCAAGGGTGAACAGCCAGACCTAGGCTCCAGTCACAGATACAGAGAACAGAGCGGTGGCTACCAGAACAGGTTTAGTAGGTGGTTAAAAGGCCCAAACACCCAGTTTTTAAGTAAATAAGCAATGGGCCTGTTCTGTACAGCATGGTGACACCCCACCCCCCCACAGTTCATACTGTATGCAACATTTGAAAGTTACTAAGACAGTGAATCTTAAAAGTTCTCATTATAACAAAAAAACTGTTACCAAGTCCTATTCAATATATAATTTTTAAAAATTCCGAGAAAGTCGATTATCCCACAAATGCAAATACAGCTTGTTAATGTAATTCACTGCTTTAACAGATAAAAATAATCATATTGTCACCAATAAGTACAGAAAAAAATATATGTATGTGGGTTTGTATCTTACATGAATGAATATGGATGACTGGAAATTGTGAGACTTAAAGGATTTTAAGTCACCCTTTCTTGTTTCAACTGTGTGAAATGGACTTGTTTGCACTGCTGAGAGGGAAAATATTGGTATCATTCCTTTGGCAAAAAATTTAGTAACATTTAATGAAATTGAACATGCATACACCCTACCTCCCAGCTACATGCTATTGGCCAGAGCTGTCACATGGAATGTAATATGGAATCATGCAACCCAAAGATGGGAGGCACATATATAATCTTAAATTGTCTAATAACTACATTCTTAGAAATACAAAGAAACAGGGCCTCCCTGGTGGTGCAGGCATTAAGCTCAGCACTGTGAAGCTGTCCACTGCCCCTGCAGTGAGGGTTCAATCCCAGCCGGCCAGCGAGATACCCACATGGTGTGGCAGACCTCTCCTGTCTCGCCCACTGCTCCCCTCAGCAGTGTATTTCAGTCAACCTGCCTGTTCTGCTCCCTATTTTGTCTCTGGTGAATCCTTTCACCCTCTCACACATCTAGTCTATATCCCAATTCTTTTTTTTTTTTTTTGAAAGATTTATTTATTTTTATACAAGAATTGGGGTACAGGCCAGAGATGTGGGGGGTGAGAGGATCCACCAGAGACAGAGTGGGGGACAGAACAGGCAGACAGACCAAAGTACACTGCTGAGGGGAGCAGCGGGCAAGACAGGAGAGGGCTGTCCTGCCATATGGGTTTCTCCCTGGCCGGCCGGGAATCGAACTCGTGCTGCAGTGACTGCAGATTTCTTCATAGGTTGTGTCTTAACCCCTGTGCCACCAGGGAGGCCCTATATCCCAATTCTTGTGTAAATAAAGAGTTTTAAAAAAAAGAAATACAAAGAAACATATGAAGTCAAGTTGAGCATATGTTTTATCAAATGATGAATGAACATCATCATTTCAACATAAAACTCTAATAAATAATAGTATGTAATAGTCATATGTATTATATAATAAGTATTATATATTCTTTCAAGAAAAACAACAAAAATTCATGAGATCTTTTACATAAAATATAATTTAAAAAATACATATTTTTTTCTCTGCCCCCAGTTCCTGATCTAGAACTCCCCAAACCCTTGTAATTTCCTGAGTGATAGGGATCACTGAAGTATAAGTATCACTGATAAGTATCACTGATACTTCAAGTATCTTCTGAATTTGTTTGGTTGTTTATTTTAGCATCTTTTGTTTTAATCATTGCTCTTGGACTCCAGTTCTTGACACAATATCCTAAATCCCTTAGATTTTCCAGAGTGATAGAAGCATCTTTTGTTCTAATGAATCAACTCTTGCTGGATCCTGAGTAACTGCAAGACAAGGGTTAGTCACCAGAAAAACCAAACCACAAGCAGAATTTGGGATTTCCAGTCCACCCCCCACCCTCCAGGGACAAGAAAGAGACTGAAGATTGAGATTGAAGATTGATCTTGCCTGTGTGATGGAGAGCTATAAAGAGTCTGGATGCTGGCTTTGGAGAGCTTCTAGGTTGCTGAGCACATCTGCGCGAGGGGAGGATGGTGCACCCCAAACTCCAGGGGATAGAGCTTCTCCTTTGTGATCTCACCCTCTGTACCCTGCCCATTTGTACCTTTCACAGTAAACTGCTAACCATAAGTAAAGTGTGTCCTGGGCTCTGTCAGCCACGATGGCAAAATACCACACATCAGAAGGGGGTCACGAGATCCTCTGGTGTGCAGCCAAGTTGCAAGAATTAGCACTTCTTGCAACTTCTTGCAACTGGCATCTGAAGTGGGGAAAGTCCTGCGGGACGGAGCCCTCATCCTGTGGGTCTGCCTGACTCTGGGCAGTCAGTGTTGGAATTGCTTAAGGAGAGGAAGGCAGCCATAGCTGGTGTCAGAAGAGCTGTGAGTAGAAAAACAATTTTCTTTTAACAATATTTTCATACTAAGTTTTTCAAATCCAGTGTGTATATGACACTCGCAGCACATTTCAATTTGAACTGGATATGTTTTAAGACTCTATAACCACTGGGATGGCTGCCACGTTAGGTAGTTCAGGATTTGAGAGATTCTCATCCATGTAAACTACTAAGGCTTAAATAAGGAGGGTCACTTTTTTGTAATGGGGAGGAAAAAGAAAAGGAGGGACAGAGGGAAGGAGAAAAGAACACTCCATCCGAAGGCTAAATGGATTAATAGTTGAAAAAATGAATTAACTAGAGCTGCAAGTATCCACCTAAAATAGATTAATCTTGTAAGTATGATTCTGGACCAAAAATTAATCAGGTTGTAAATAATAATATCAAGGCAGATACTACATGATATGAAATAATCTATATATGGGAATACAAACACCAAATTAGGATCATGAACTTTTTCCAAGAGAGGAAATGTACTCAAGGAAAATATTGGGGTGTTAGTTGACTTGGTAACAATGTATTTCTTCCAGTGGAAAAGAGGATTAAAGGGTATTCAGAATTACAGAATTGCATTATTCCTTATACCTTTTGTACATAATGTTTTAAGATTTTTATCTTCAGTATTTTATATTTTTGTTGAGGCAGCACTGATCTATAACATAATACAGGCTCCAGATGTAAAGCATTATAATTCCACACATGTATATGCTACATCATGATCCCAACAAGAGTCTATACATCCTACATTATAAATACCACCAACAGTCTAATTTCCATCCAGCCACAACATCAAGGCTCAAAATATTCTGAATTTACATGATAAACACACCGCTGGCCTGTCTCTGAACAAATCATATGCTCATCCACAGAGAAGACTCTGGAGCAGATGGCCTGTGGCTATGTCCTGGTCCTGAGGGCCTTAGAATCTGTCGTTCTGTTCTTCACACCACTGTGACTCCCCAAAAACTGTTGAGGAGCGGACAGAGCTGCTATGCAATGCAGAAATGTATGCATCATGACCTGCACCAAGCCGAATTCAAACCTCACCCCAGTTCCCAAGCCAGGAGTGGGGTGTCCCTCCAAGGGGGCATGCTATATCCAGCCACACACAGATGCCCTCCCACCATGCTTGAGGGAACATGCTCTGAAGACAACCATGTTCCTTGATGGAGTGGACAGTGGAGCAGCTACAGGACCCAGCCTTGCTGTTCAAACTATAAGGAAATTTGACTCTTCTTGGGCAGCTCAACCACCCAGACAACCTGGCCACGTGCGGTTGTGAGAGGAACAACTCATGACGTCAGCTATGACTTCATGAGAGTCTAGGAATGGGCTCTGATGACGTCAATGTCGGCGCACCCTTCCTGAGATACAGTCAGAATCCGTGAGCTTCGCCCCTCTCTGGTGTTTGCGCCCTCTCCTGGGATGGAGGAATGAACACCACAGTGCTGGAGCTCAAGAGACCCCAGGAAGGCACTGGTCCTGTGCCGATGTTTCTTTCAATAAAACATCAGCAGGGGGACTTCAAATTCAAATAGAATATAATAATAATACCACCTCCTGCTACCCAACACCCCCAGGTGAGTACAGCATGTCCAGACGCCCTACTGGACACTTCACATAGGGGCAAAGAAGACGAATCCCTTGCCCACAGGAGCACGGCTGCTCAGTGACCGAGCCAGGCCTGGAACCCGACTCTATTAAACTCCAAAACCCATTCACCTTGCTCTCGGGCTTTCTCCATCAAGGAGCCTTTCCCAGGATACGTCTTAGTCTGTTGTGCATTGACATTAAGGTCTCTTCTGAGCGTGAAAGGTTTGTTATTGCTGCATGTTCCTAGCAACATTATTTGACAGCAGGGATTACTGTGGCTTGTAAGGGAGTGTCAGGCGTTACCTGTTCTATGCACTTCCCCAGGGAGTCCACATCTAGAAAGCAGCCATACTGCAGGTGCAGGACGTGTCTCGCCTCCTCTTTCTCTTCAGTTTTGATTCTTGTGCTCTTTGTGTCTTTTTCAGAGCAAAGCATCTGCGAGGGACAGAAAGCACTATAGAGAAAACCTCAGCCCCATCAGCAGGGGACCGTGAGTGCTTGTTGAGGACAGGTGCATGGTGCGCAGGTAACAGCCCTTTCTGGGCAAAGTCATGAAGGAGCCTATTTGCCCCCTGATGAACTCGGAGGCGCCAGCCTTGGCTCATCCATTCCTGTGTTCATCTCTGATGTGTCATTTCCACCCTCCTGGGGATTAAGCAACTTCTCCCAATCAATTTTGTCCTTCATGCCCCCTCTTTAACTACGAGGTCAAAGGCTTATGACAAGGCCACTCACCCAGCCCCCAAGCCAAAGAATTTCGAGCGCCAGGGAACAGACGGCATATGGTGGCATTGCAGAGGAAGGAGGGCTTCTTGACAGACCTGAAATCTCTCCGTCTTCACATGCTGTCTCTATTTCCTGGCCCACAGGCCGAAAGGAGCATGTTTCTGAGGGGACGCCGGTGTGCTACCCCAGAGACCCGTCTGTGGCTGCAAAGCCACGGAATCCCACCTACCTTCTGTAACGGGGTGGTGGTGGCTCCTTGGGCCCCAAGGAGGAGCATGCCGGCCGCAGTGGACATGCCAACAGGAGAAAAGAAGATGTTACCATCCTTTATTTTATTCAGCTCTTTGAAAAGTTCAAGGCCAAACCGAGTATATGCTGAACCGGGCGAATCCATGGTAAGTCCAGCGAGCTGTGAAACAGCAGCAACAACCAAAACCAGTGAGCACTTTTCACGGAGTGGAATTATTTGATGTCACGAGGACTCTTTCCCCTTTTCTTCCACATTGTCCAGAAAATGGGCCTTTTCACCCCCTGCATGAAGAGTCACTCTTGCCTGTTCTCACCCCTGCCCTTGACAGCCACCTGGCAGCTCGCAGTGACTCTCAGCTCTCGCGGCCCCAGGGAGCAGGGTTTTATTCTCAGATGGTTTTATTCTCTCGTTCTCTGTCAGAACCTGCCTGCATCCGCCTCCACTGCCTCCTCCCTGTGCCGTGCTCCTCCGGGCAGGCCCAGCCCCTGTCCTCCTAGGTCTGGCCTGTCCAGCTTCTGGGCCCAACCAGGCAAGGGGTGGACTAGGAATCCCCAGCACCCTCGGGTCTGCACAAGGCCCTGCCATCCAGACTTGACAACGGTAAGTGCGTTCTCTAAATAGTTTCTATTTCTTCATTCAAATCCAGGGCAGAGAGAGTGGTGGGAGAGATTAATTCTCTGCTTTTAAGACAATTCATCTTTAATTGCATGAAAATTTGATGCTGGGCTAAATTTTCCCTAAAGGGCAATGATATGTTTCTAACCCTTGATTATCAAGCAGAGAAGAGAGGGTTTTCTTACACCTACTTTTCCAGAGTGTTTTAGGGTACAGTGGGTTCCTATTACTCTTGTTACATCACAGAAAAGTTAATGTTTCAAGAGCAACTCAAATTCACCAAAATGAAACCAATAAAACATTTTAGAGTTTCTTCATCACCAGCTATGTTACAACTAATCAATAAAGCCTTCAAGGAAAAATCCTCAAAGAATTCAATCAACGCAGATTAGACACATTTTGAAAGTATACACAGGTAGAGGATTTTTACTATCAAAGCCCCAACCAGTTTGTTTGAACAGTTTGCTGGTCAAGCTTCCATTTCAACCCCATGTTTTCTTACAGAAGTTCCTTGCAGGTTAATTTAGAAATAAAATGAATGAATTCACTGTCAAACAAGATGAAGAAAATACTGGCATGGCTATACAATCACTAAATTAAATAAAACCACCCTCAGGAAAGTTATGCACTATGCAAGGATAGTGCAAGTATTTCTTTCAATCAATAAACATCAGTGTTCTCAACACACAGAAATCTTACGCTGAAACTGAAGGAAGAACTTACCTAACTTTTGGAGAGACAGAGGTGGCTGGGCAGGGAACCAGGGAGCAGGTGTAAAATGAGGAGCTGAGATCTTTAATTTATAGCTCCTGTCTGCCTCTCCCTAGTCATTATAGTTTGCATTTCCGGTGAAACAACTTTTGGTTTCTCAATGATGATTTCTCTAATAAAATTAGCACATGAGGTGGAAGGAAAACCGAGGACTGAATTTTCTATTTCTTTCATCAGTGTCCATGAAGGAATGCTATTGAAGTTGTCAGCAATTGTGTTGTGAACAAAATCTCAAGTAGCATAGAGGAAGAGAGTTAAATTCCATCTTCTCCCAATCCCCGAGACATTCCTTTGCATGCAAGCATAAGATCTAAATTAACCAGAATACAAAATAAGACCCGGGACTAAAGGACGGCCTGAGAATGGCCAAGTTAAATAAATTATGACCCAACAGGGCAGACAATGGGAAGCACTTCATTCCCAATGATAGGGGAGCCTCTGCAAAGAATAGTCTAGAACACCAGTGCCCCATCTTGGATGCACATGAAAATCTGGGGAATTTTAAAAATATATATCTATGCCTCAGCCCCACCCCCAGACATGAGTCAGCCTGCCTGGGGTGGAAACCAGACATCAAAATTTTTATCACCCCAGGTGATTATGATGTACAACCAAGGTTGGGAACCCGGGTTTATGGTCTGATGAAGACCTGAGTGAGTGCCTACTTCAGTCACTGCAGACGTAAGAGCTGTGTCCTGACAAGACCAGCCTCTGGGTAAACTTAACTTTGCAGTGATGTTATTTGGGGATGTCAAATGCAAAGAAGAAAATGTAAGAAAGCTATCTCAGTGAGAAAAGTTTGGGCAGACAGCTAACACAGCCCCCATACTTGCTCTCAAGTATTTTATATACTAATTATGAAATCACTCGTTTTAATTCATTTAATAAACATTAGCTGAGTGTCTACTATGTTCCAGACACTGGGCTAAGTGCCAACAATTCATCAACATCTAACAAGCGCATAGATTTCAGGGAAATAACACTATTAAAAAAATTCAATAGAAATGACAAATCCAATTCCAGTTTTTCCTGCCAACCCTGGGGCATACCTACTGGCTCTACTAGTTCATCAAAAGAAACAGCTTTTGGATTAATCTTGGCTTTAGTCTTATGTAAAGGGTGTGAAGATTCTCCATTGTTGCCAAGCAGCAAATCCTAGAAGGGCATCTTAGCTCTTCCCTCTCATATGCAATGTCTGCCCAAAGAAACAGTTGAGCAACCCAGCATCCCGAGCAGGGACGGAGTGCATCAACCTCCCCATGCACAGTTGGCTTCTTTTTAAAATTTTGATGAGGGTCCTTTTGTTAGGGGGAAAGGATGTCCTAAGATAATCCCATACAGGCTTTGTGGACGCCACCCCCACTCCAGACCAAAGCCATCAAGACATTGGGAAAGACAAATCCCATCACCACCAAAGGGAGGGTGGCTGGGACCTGAGGGTGGAGTTGGGCAGCCAGGTTGGATATAAAAACCAAACACGTGGGCCTTGGGGTCTCTCGCGATCGCTGGCCTCCTGGCTTCACGGCTCCTGGCTGGTGGCCAGCTCTCAGAGCTCCATTTTGGGATTCCTGATCGGGTAGGACTCATTTAAAACTTTGTCCCCCACTTTTCTCCCTGAGCTGTACATTTCCTCATTTCCCCTTCCCTTGTCAATAAACCTCTTAGTAACCTTTTGCATGTGCCTGCAGTAGAGCATTGATAAGTCCTTTCAAGCGCGCGGGTGAGGACCCACAGTCAGGCACCCCGTTTTGTATCGGGGTTGCTCTACAACACTTTAAGCAAATTCAGCCATATTTAACTTTGCTTTCTAATAGTCTGTCACAGACAAATACGAAAAAATGAGTGAGGGTTGGAAAGAATTGGCACTTGCTGGTCAAGTTCACCCTGGATGCCAATGAAATGAAAACATTCATTCTAAAAAATGGTTTGAAAGCTTGGAGTTGGCAATCGTGTTCTATCGCTTAAAGTCCCTAAAAGTTTATGTCTTCTAGTTCCTTTCTCTGTGACCCGTAGACTCCCAGTTCTATTGTCCAGCTACTTCTATAAGCCTTCTGCCTTTCCTCTATCACAGGGAAACTCGGGTTTCCTCTGAGAAACCCACCACATACCACAAAGACTTCCCTGGGGACGCTCATTAAAATCTTGAGCTCAGAAAGGAAGGTCCCCATTCCTGGTCTCTCTCCTACTTTAGCTACCTTCAAGGCTTTCTTCCTTCAACTGCCTTCCACATTCCCCTTAGGGGATTTCCACTGCCTCACAGTGACCCCCTTCCAGCCCCAGGCCCAAGTGTGTACACAGCACAGGGTCTTCCTGCCCACTCTGACAGTTATCACCCTTCTGCACGTCTTCACAGCCCGTGTGGGTGGCATCACTCATCTCCCTGATGCTCACCTTCTCTCTTCCCAGAGCCCACACACCGGGTCACGCCCTGGGCACTGTCACCACAAGAAACTGTTCCTGTTGTCCATTACTGGACACCTTCAGGTTATAGATTCTCACCCTCGTTTTCTGTAAGCTTAAGGTTCAATGTGATCACAACCTCATTATTATTCCATTTTATGTATCAAAACTGTCCCAAAGGTAGAATATATGTTGGTGATTAGGAACCATAAAAATGACTCCTATGCTTATGGGTAAAGAGAGAAAATAATTAAGCCCTGAACTAGAATACTAATGGGTTCCCACCCCATCCCACGTTTTGGCACAACGTCTGCATGCCTGTTACTGCTACTGGCTTGTAACATTTTTATTCTCCAAGCCTATAAAGTTGTAATTGGTATTATTGGGATCCCAACCAGATTCCCTCACTAATCACTTCTCCTACCATCCAATAGCTGTTTGGGCAGATAAGTCACAGCTGCTCTGTTTCAGTTGACCAACTGTCAGCTAAATGGGTGCTACCTGCCCCAAGAGGCAGGCAGCACCCCACCCCCGTCTGGACACACCTCATGATGGTGACTCACTAGCATAAAGGGTATAAAAGGTCAGGATGGTCCCCTTGCATCAAAATAAG
Organism: Talpa occidentalis; assembly: GCF_014898055.3. Taxonomy (NCBI): domain Eukaryota; kingdom Metazoa; phylum Chordata; class Mammalia; order Eulipotyphla; family Talpidae; genus Talpa; species Talpa occidentalis. The sequence goes on from NW_023601322.1 coordinate 8,438,093, forward strand.
ATTATCTTTGTCATAAAATGTGTCATCCAGAGAGTTCCCCCATAGCATAAAATGCTAAACTCTAGCTGGGGTCACATAATTCATTAGTCTTTTTCCTTTACCCTATCCTGTTTCTCTCAAAGAAACACTCCTCTGATCCCCACACCTACACTATAAAATGTTACCTGAAGATGCATACCTGTCCTCTGTTCTTTTTCTAGGGTATGGGGCCTAAGACAAACGTGTTTTAATATCTATTTCAAGCTCTCTCATGATTTTGCTTTCCAAAAATTCCTTGGCAATTCTTGCATATATTCCTGTTTAGATAAATTCTTGAATCCATTTATTATAGCCTATGCAAAGTCCTCTAGGGATTTACATTTAAACACTTTAGATTCAAAACACACTTAAAAACATTGAACTCATAAGTAGTTACTACTAGTGAGTAGGAAAGTTTTCTTTTACGGGTGTCTAGCTAATCATCTTAAAGAACTTTCTTATTTGGAAAACTGTCAACTTATATTTGGGTTTATTTGGATTTTTTGAAAGATAATTATAGGGCCTCCCCTTGTGGTGCAGCGGTTGAGCGCTGGGTTGCGAGGCTGCCCACAGCCTCTGCAGTGCCAGTTCGATCCCCAGCCGTCAGCGAGGGTCCCACAAAAAAAAAGAAAGATAATTATAAAATTCCTGAATAATAACATGACCTCTTTGTGCCAACACTTGTTCTTCTGGTGGAAATGTCATCAGTACAATGAAAATCTCCTAATTTCAAATATCTGTGCACATAATTCAGATAAACAAGCATAACACCAAAGCCCTATTTACTATTCTAAAATTCTTTTTTTTTTTAAAGATTTATTTATTTATTTATTTATACAAGCACTGGGTACAGTCAGAAGCGCCGGAGGGTGAGAGAATTCACCTGAGCCAGAGCAGGGAGCATAACAGACAGACTGACAAAATACACTGCTGAGGGGAGTAGCGGGCATGGCAAGAGAGGTCTGCGTGCCATGTGGGACCCTCGCATGCGGCCGGGGATTGAACCAGCGCTGAAGAGGCTGTAGGCAGCTTCGCAGCCCCGTGCACAACTGCTGCGCCACCGGGAAGGCCCTATTCTAAAATTCTAAACTTGGACTTAACTTTACCAACAGAAGAGGGTACTCTTGTACCAAAACACATCGCCTTCCTATAGTTACCTGTTATTTTTAATCCAAAAAACCCTTTGGATTTCAGCATAAGCAAAATATGGTCCACAGCAAATATTTGTAGTATATAGTATATATACTATATATACTATAGTATTTATAGTATTTATAGTATATAGTATTTATAGTATATTTATAGTGTATTTATAGTATATAGTATATATATATTTATAGTATATATAGTATTTATTTATATAGTGTATTTATAGTATATGGTATATTTATAGTATATAGTATATATATTTATATTAACTATATTTATAGTATATAGTATTTATAGTATATAGTATATATATATTTATAGTATGTAGTATATATTATATTTAGTGTATTTATAGTATATAGTACTATAAATTTATAGTATATATAGTGTATTTATAGTATATAGTATATATATATAAAAGAAGAAAATAGTAAAATTCAAAATGTTCCAACAACATTGAAAATATTCCCCTAAGAAATCAACCATGAGGCCAAAAAACAAAGCTGCAACATAAACTATCTTATAAATTATATTTGAAAAGCAATTATAGACATGAAAAATGCTACCAATCATTTCAAAACTCAGAAAATAAATCAACAATAATGATAAAATAAACATGCAGCAAATACAAAGCTGCATAATGATCTGTCTAAACTCAAGAAAAATTACAGAAATAACAAAATCATCTCAGTAATAAAACTAAATAGCAATTGCCTACAAAAGAATACACACTATAAGGAAAAAGAAAAAAATAAAAATAGAGAAAGAAAAGAAGAAATAAAGGACCAAAAAGAAAGATTGAAGACAAGCAAAGTCTAAAATATGACAACTATAGCCTCTAAAGTACTGGCATAGAAATAATATTTAAAAGGATATCCAAGAAAGCATTCAAAAAATAAAATAAATCCCAAATCTATATTGAAAGGGCCTACAACATACATGGGAGATTAATCCCAAATGATCAATTCTAAGATATATTCTAGAAAAAAAGTCATATTCTTTAACATCTCCAGAGAGAAGAGTTGAGGTGCATTGGTAGGGGAGTAATGAATCAAGTTATCATAAAGTATAGATGATCAGTGACATCAGACAGCTTCACAGCAACATAAAAATCAGTAGAACATTATATCAGAAACACAAGGAAAAATAAAATTAAGGATTTCATACCCCAATAAGTTTTCTTTCATAAATCAAGACCATAGAGAAACAGCTTTAAACAGTTGAGAATTTCAAGAAAGTTGTACTTCCTAATCCTTCCTGAGATATCTACAGAGGATGAGCTTAATGCAACAACAAAAATGATTGGGAAAATTCCAGCAAAAGTCTGATAGTGAGCAGTAATATATTTTATTGTAGCTTGAAGACTAAATGAATATGGGAATAAAGGTAGATAAGTAATATGTAAGTTGTATATGTTTGATATGTTTTGGCAAGGTAGAAATAACACATCTTAGACAGTGGGAAGTGATACTGGAGAAAAATGAGCATATAGAATAAGTCCATTGATTGACTATTGATGAGGTAATACAGGAGTCAACACATCACTTAAAAATGATAAAAAGCTTAGGTAAGGAAAGAAGTAGGGTAACATTACATAACAATACAATATAAAAGCAATGTCCAGAACCAAAAAAAAAAAAGTACTTTCTGAAATATCACAAGGAAAAGTTAAAAAGAGAAAAAGTTGTGGGCCTCCCCGGTGGCGCAGCGGTTGAGCACTGGGTTGCAAATCTGCCCACAGCCTCTGCAGCACCGGTTTGATCCCCAGCCACTGACGAGGGTCCCACATGGTGTGCAGACCTCTCCTGCCGCCTGCTGCTCCCCTCAGCAGTGTACTTCGTCAGTCTGCCTGCTCTGCTCTCCCATCTGGCTTTGGTGAATTCTCTCACTCTCCTGTGCTTCTGACTGTATCCAGTGCTGGTATAAAATAAATAAATAAATAAATAAATGTTTAAAAAAAAAGTGAAACAGAACAAAATGAAAATTGTTTGTTTGAATTCTAAAATTCATGTAGAAAAATAAGCAAGTGGAATAAATATAGGAAAACATTGAAAAGGCAAAGAAGTAAAGCTTCTATAATTAAAACCCCTTGCTATCGCCACATGAATAGACAGACCACTGGACAGGGTAAAAGGATCATAAACCAAAGCATCTATGGCAAGCTAGTATATGATAAATGTGCTGTCTCAAATTCCAAGGTATAGACAGACATTTTAATAAGTGGTATTGAAACAACTGGTTGATTATGTGGGGGAAAAAATCAAAATCAGATTCATATTTCACCAATGTTGAGAATGATCCCAGTTGAATCAGAGATCTAAATTTTTAAAACTGAAATCATATAGGTAATGGAAGAAAAATGAGGACGTTCTTTTAGAAACTGAATCTGGAGAAAGCCTAATTTAAAACCTAGGGGCATTCTCAAAATATTAAAAATATGATTTAGAAATCCCGAAGAATGGAATTCAAAGAAATGTATGCACTCCTACGTTCATTGCAGCACTGTTTACAGCAAACTATGGAAATGACCTAAGTGCCCAAAGAAAGATGAGTAGATCAGGAAGATGTGGTGTATACACGCAATGGAATACATTTGGCTATAGGGGAAAAAACAATAACTCTTGCCTTTCCCAACAACATGGATTAACCTGGAGGGGATTATGCTAAGCGAAATAAATCAGATCGGGAAAGAATAATATTCAACTGGGTCATTTATCTGTAGAATATAGGGAAACAAAATAAAGGGTTAAATAAAAGCAAACCAATAACAACCCCTAGAAATCTGACTGCAGAGTTGAGGCTACCAGAGAGAGGGGGAGAGGGAGGAAAGCAAGGTAGGGAGGGTGGATTGTGGTGGAGGACTCTTTTGCACAATTGTTTCGCATAACCATATAGTTTTTCCCACTTACTAATCCTGACATGGGTTGGCCTGTAGGTGTCAACCAAGAATGTCCAGATATCCATCAGCCCCATTGTTCTGCATTCGACACTTCTTAAATCCTTTCACCCCTCTGTATCTAAAACATTGATGTACGTTATGGATAACATTATTTAGAAAGTAAATGTTGTCTTTAAATATGAGAATTTTTAATTTAAATGTTAAGTATATGAGTCAGTTGGTAAAAGGTAAGCAAAGGTGAGAGTGAGTTTTGTGTTCTTTTATTGAGTAAAAAGGAAAAAAAAGACAGTGGGATTGGGAAAACAAGGCTGCAACATGAGTGCTATGAATGAAGATCATGTTTAAAGTTGGCATTTAACTGAGGAACAAAGAAATTCACCAAGACAACTGCACAGCTTCCTCGCCCTGTCGCCCCAGATACAGGACTCCACCTCAGGTTAATGATATTCTAATTTTTTAAGTGAGGTACATGCAAAAGAAGTAAACACCAATCAGCGATGAAACAACACATGTTCTGGCTTGTCTGACTCAAGGTAAAACTGGGAAGGAGCTAGAGGGAGAAATATCTAATAAAAATGAGATAATGTGCAATAAAATCATGAGGCAAACTGGGTTGAAGGAAAGAGAGGACACAACACCTGTGAACTAGAAAAAAACTGAGGAATCCATGGGGCTACACCTTCATGGTTTCTCTTTCAGAAATGTTTATAGAAAGATTAATATTTATATATTTCTTTATAAACAAATCAGTTTTAAATCTACATTGCTTTGCTTGTTCTACCCATCAGCATTGCTGGGTGGAGGGAAATTTAAAGTAGACATGGAGGAGCTCACTCCCCTAAATTGCAAGCTCTGGTTGGTTTTCTAGCTAGTTTAACAGCCTGCCTTCTTGCAAGTTATCTCCGCCTCCGGCTGCCATTTTGAATGTCTGTTTCACAGGTGCGAGAATGAAAAATCAAGAGCTCCCAACTGTGAGCATAATTATCAGTGTCTCAGAGGCGTCCATCTAGTGTAGTTCTGCTGATCTCAGATCCCACCCCCCTCTGAAAAGCCTGACTCTAATACCCTAAACAGAGAGGGTCGATGAATACACACTGCTAAGGACACTGCCCCCAGAGCTCTTTCTGTCCTTGTCCCACCAAAAGTGCTTTATTTATGATATGATGACTCAACTGCCTAGGATAGAAAGAGCCAACGCCTGTCCTCACCATCTCCAAATTGTATTGAGGAGTTTCATTCCCCAATAAGTAATGAGTAATGGCTCATTACTCATCGGCTATAGAACGAAATCAATGGCTTTGGAAAGAAATGGCTCTAGAAAGAAAACAAAGAATTGAGAAAGACAGAGACTAGGAGACAGCAATGAGTACTAAGTAGAGAGACAGATGTCCAGAATGTAGACAGGCAGAGAGCTGTATTTTTGAACTCAGGGGTAGGCAGTGTGGGGAGAGATCAGGCAGAATGACACAGTGGATATAAGGAACCCCTCAGCAGTGCCTTTCCACCCTGTCCCATGTACCTGTAGCTAGCAGATATTTCTTCCATACTCTGATGAGCCATTGTCTGACACTCTTGGGTTTTAGAATTGTGAGATTTTTCTCTTTTTCATATGTAACTATGGTGGAAGTTTGGGTGAAACCAATACTGATGCAAGATACATTTTTCTGATATAACCAAAATGAATTGCTAGTATTATATCTTTCTTATTTGGGGGTGAAAAAAATTTTAATTGTGTTTATTGAAGTCACATTAATTTACAACATTGTGTGTATTGGGTGTCTTGATTCACAACTCTACAAATATATACTCTCAAACCATGCCCACTACCAAAGCATCAATAATCCTCCACAATAGTCCAGTGAGCTCCCTTGCCACTTTTCCTCCCATCAATACCCCCTCTGATAGCCTCAGTTCTTCAGTCAGATTTCAGTGGTTTGTTTTGGTTTGTTTTTGTCTGTTCATTTTCTTTGCTTTACTCCACATGTAAGTGTAATCATCCAATATTTTCTTTCTCCTTCCAACTTATTTTACTTAAAATAATCCCCTCCAGTTCCATCCATGTTGAGGCAAATTGGAAGAGTTCATCCTTTTTATAGCTGAGTAGTATTCCGTCGTGTATATATGCCACATCTTTATCTACTCATCTACTGTTGGTCTTTAAGATTGTTTCCATTACTGATCTGCTGTAAATAGTGCAGTAATAAACATGGGACTGGTTATATTCCTTTGAATTGGTGTCTTTGTAATCTTTGGATACTTTGGATAGATACCATATGATCTTTGGATCATATAGTAGATCTAATTTTAATGAAATGGAAACCTCCACCCTGTTCTCTATAGAAGGTAGTCTACATCCCCAGGGAGTGAAAAATTTAAATTTATGTCACTATAAAAGTTGGCAACACATCATACAAATTTTAAATAATGAGAAAAGTGCTTTATTCTCTAAGAGGAAAGATTTTAATCAATCAAATATTAATAAAGAATGTGTTTATTGATTTACAGAAAGATTTGAGAATATCATTTCCTCATGATTATGAACAGAAATAATCTCCCCTCATGATTAAAATTCTGAAACATTTTAACACCAATGCATTTATCAAGGAAAAGAATATGACACAAGCAACGCCAGATGATGCAGCCCTGTGTCAGGGTTATGGTCATCCAGCTCAGAGCCCAGCACTGACACTGGGTCAGCAGGCAATCAGTCCTCTAAACACTGACCCCAAAAGGAATGAAAACAGAGACAACAAATTTGATTACCTGGGATAAGCGTGACCTGTGGGAGGTGCGTTCTGAGTAAAGGACTTGGAAGAGCTGCTTCAGACTGCCTCACATTGCCAACAAGAAATTTTTTATTCCATAAACAAATTTTGACAATGAGAAGCCTGGAAGAAGAAGGGGACTTGTCTCTTGGGGCAGGAAGTAGAGGAGAGGTGAGGGACCAGCATGGTGCAGGTGAAGTTAACCTGCTTCTGCCTACAAGAAAAAGTGTTGGCAGAGCTATACCTGGCCATAGAGTGGAGCTGGGAGGACAGTCATAGAGCAGGGCCATCACCAAGACCAGAAATTCACCTCCACAGAACACATATGACCAGTGCCTTGAGTGAGGCTTGTCAGTGGCCTAAGGCAGACACCAAGCACTGAGACTGACGTGTCAGACAATGAAGTCCCAGGCCCTAGAGTCTTGAACACCCAGGTGTTGGGCTTTTGGGACATTGAAATTTAACATGAAGCCAACAGCCTTCCTGACAAGGGTCTCCGTGTGCATCAGGTCCAGTCCCAGACCTGCTCTTGTGACATGTCCATGTTGCCAGAGCTCAGAGGAGAGGAGACAGTGGGGTGCTTAGTGGCCCACAGTGAGGACAGCCTTTCCCACCCTACCCCACCATGCTGGGGATGTAGGAATAACTACAGGTGAGAATTCTCTGAGGATGGGGACGAGGAAGAGACAGAGAGACATGCTTCATGATGATGGCCTAGAAGACTCAATGAGGAAAACGACGATTGACCTCTTGTATATCCACTGGCCACTGCCCCTGGTCCACCTCAGATTCACAAGACAAATACTGACCTCCTGCTCTGTGCAAAATGAGGGCTGGCTGGAGCAGTCTTCCACCCCTGAGCGATCACTCACATCTGCCCTCATGTCCTACTGGGTCCCGAGTGAGGAGCACCTCACGGGACGTCTTCCTTGAGGAAGAAGATGTGAGAGGAGGGCCAGGACACCTTGCCCAGTGACCACCATGATTTCAACTGCTATGGAAATAGGACTGAGTTTCCAAAACACACTCTATGTAAATGCCTTCTCCTGCCACCATGTCAAAGTGTTTTCTGAGTTTCCCCATTCAGCATTCCTTCATCAGGAGGTAGGAACTTAAATAAAGTCAATATCATTCTCAATTTTGTTGACCTTCAGGTCACAGGGGGCTCATTTATGTCCTTGAAAGCTTAGGGTGGTGAAAGATGAAAGAGGGAGGGAGGGCCCTTGAGTACTAATGGACTTAGAAGAAAATCAACTTCAGGGTGAAAGAAAGATCAGGTCAAGCACAGGCCAGTGGCTGGGGGGTGGGAGCAGGGCTGTGATGGAATTGGGTCAGCATTTGACAGCAGCAAACACACAAGTGGCCGTGTCGTGCCAGGGGAGGGTGTAGTGCCACTTTCTTACAGCTCCTGATACTAGACTGTGTGCACCCTTCAGGGAGAGATGACCCGGCCATAGAATAGAATGGTTTGGGTTTTGTTGTGTCTGATGAAAAAGAGAAAAGGGTGATTGGCGTTAAATGTCACCCAGGATGGCAAGGACTTTGTCTCCCCTTCAACCCCACTAGCGGCCACTGCTTCAGAGCCATTTTCATCCACCTCCAGAAAGGTTTTATGAATAACTTTTGACAGGTGTAAGCTGGGATTTGGAGAGATTCCAGAAAGATCCGCCTTCGTTTCATCAAAGATATCCGTGATGCCCATGTCCTGGAGAATAGAATTGAGGTCGTAGCTGTCCTCCAGGGTCAGCTGGGGGAAGGAGACAGCCACGCTTTCTTCTGACATATTCTCTGGGCAGCTCCAGGACATTATCTTCTCATAAGTGATATTCTTTTCAAGCTGTCAGAGGAAGAAATGAGTGTTTAGGGTCAGGTTATGATTCTGTAAAGAATCCCCCAAATACTTTTAAGGACCCACGTCTATTTCAGCAGTAACACTCTTCAAACACTTCCCCTAAGCCTCAAAACACTCTCGTTTCATTAAAACTCTTCCCCACAGGTCTCGTTCCTCTTTAAAAGTCTAAAGACAAGTTGGGCTCCAGGGTTCTGCCAGAGGAGTGTTCCAATCCAGCCAAGCTCGGTTGATTAAGATGAGCGAACCTGGCTAATGCTGAACAACCTTTAGTTCAGACTCCTCGTCCATCAGAGACAATATTGGGGCTCTTGCAAGGGTTGCAAAAATAATGTATATAAAGTATTTAACATAGTTCTGGCACATGATCCATTTTAAATAATGTTTTTTATTGTAATCACTATGCTGGTATTTTTTCCCCATATCCTCTCTCCATCTCTCTCTCTTACCCCACAGGACAATATGTAGCTGAACGTCCCATGTTTATTAATTTCTACCTCACCAGCAAATTATTCCACTATCAGTATCTCCACTTCTGTCCAAGCACAAGCACCCAAAACAGAGTCAGCCAAAGGGTCTCTAACCGAGCTGTAGCAAACTAGTCTGAGAGGGACAGCAGAAGTCAGGGTATTCAGAGTGAAGGAGAAGCTGTAGAAATTCTCAAGTTACTTGGACTCCTTGATCTGTAGGAAAGGGTTGCAGAGGGCTATGAGACTCCAGAGGACAGTCCTACCCACCAAGCAAGGCATTCATTTTAGTTCTAAACAAATGAGAATAAACATCTCACCAAAGTCAATCTTATATACTCTTGAAATCACGCTCTGGCACCATCCTTCCTCGGATGGTACTTGGTAGATGGTGCCATTCTCTGAAGCTCTATCGTGTAATGTTTTTCAGAGCCTGAAAAGGAAGCGTACCTCCTCCAGGCCCTTCAGATTATCTTCAGAGCAAGAAGGCAGCAGGATGAACATGCTGAGCCTGCCCCTAGTGTACTTCATCTCAAGAATCTGGGTCTTCAGCTCCTCTATGAAGCCAAGTCTGAAGGGGCCCTTCAGATGCATCATCTTCACGGTCTTCCTTTCATTCTGTAGTGGACCGGAGAGAAGGTCACAGAACTGATCATGGGCTTGCAAACTCACATGGTCCCCAACCTCCTTGAAAACAGGAGTTTGCTAAGATGGGACGGGAAGGGTCTTCACGAGGAGTGCTGGGCCTAAGAGAGTCCTCTGTCCACAAATCAGCTGGCCCGGGCCTTACTGACACTTTGCCAAGAACTAAAAGGTGCTTCAAGCAACTAAGACCATTTGCTGGTAGACTGGCCATCCAGGTATCAGCTCACGGACAGCCAGCTTTCTCCCTTGTTGCCTGCTTCACCCCTTCCTCAGCCTCACACATCCCATGCCCCTGCTGGCCACACTGTGCCAACTCGGATACATGGTAACCATCTAATATTAAAAACAACACTCCTTCCAGAGGCTTCCAGAGGAAAAGGCACCACCCTAGACACCTTAAATCTCAACCTCAGGACATAAAGGGTATCTTCAACCCACATGTGAGGTTCGCAGTGCTGGAGAGAGTGACACAGCTCACAAGTGCTGGCTGGAGTCTGCCCCTTCCCTTGTCACCCACACTCCAGCCGGGGGGCTTAGCACATGGTTTTTTGTGTGTGGTTTTTTGGGGGGGGGTTTTGTTTGTTTGTTTGTTTGTTTGAGACAAACACTCAAAACTGAATACCAATGCATATACTTGGCTAAGAAAGTGAACATTTTGCACTTCCCTCCTCAGCTAAATGGAAATAGTAACTGTCATAAAATCACTTGGGGGGTCAATGAATGAAAATGTTCTGTGGCACAAAACGGCTCTGTGAACTTCAGGGACCGCTCTCTGTTAATAACAACATATTTTTACCACAAAGGTGAACTACAGCCCAGAGACGTGGTCTTTAGACTGTACACACTGCAAATCACTCTGAGAGGAAGCGAGCGGCTGTTTAGGGAGCCCAGTGAGTACCTCGCTGAGGAAGAAAGGCGCATCGACTGTGTTCTCGCTGTCAAAGTATTTTTCCCACTTGGCCTTGAAGTAAACCGCGTTCACCAGCACCAGCACCGTGGCGTCTGTGATCGTGTCCTTGCTGAAGAGTTCCTTGATTTTACCTTAAAAAACAAGGTGCCAGGGAATACCGTGACTGTGCATTGTGCCAAGTACCCACATGCACAGACTTTTTTTAACGCAGCTTAACATCCTCCAGGTGAGAGTTTGTCTCGTTTGGAAACTCACCCAAGAAGACTAGATCACTCGTGGCCCTGGCTGGGACAAAAGTGGAGGTGAGAATGGACGTGATGGGGGGCCAGGGGGACTCGCTCACTCCACCCTGAAGGATCCAGGTCGGAGACTGTCACTAAGGACATTTCCTTAGATTTTCTCGTCTCTGTGATGGAACTTGTCATCATCAGACATGTCATGCCACGTTGATCTTTTCAAAGATCCCACCACCTGATCATTTTATTCTCTCCTTGAGAAAATGAATTGCATGAACTTTCCATGTCAGGCACTCATCCCAGTAGAGTACGGGGAACTGACGATGAGCCAGAGGCGCGCAGGTGCACAGGGCCAGGATGGAAGCGATCACGGAGGAAATTTCCTTTGCCCTCTCTCATTCCACCCACATCAGCCATAAGAAGTAGACATGATTCCCCTTCTTTACAGGAGAGTAAACCACAGCCAGCGAGCAGGGAGGCGAAGGACCACAAAGCAGCAAGGGGGGCTAAGATTAGGCCAGCCCTGCCCACCCTTGGCTACCTCTGGTGACCAGCAACACCCTTGGGACTTCTCAGTATTACTCCAATCCAACCACTTCTCACCATCTCTGCTGCCCCCACCTGGTCCGAGCCCCCGGCACCTCCTCCTGTTGTGCAGTGATACTCCACTCAGTCAAGTGCACCCCTTCACTCCCTGCCTTCCATTCTCCAGTCAGATCCTCCACCAGTAACACTCTCCCCAGCTTAGACCTCCCTCCCCAGCTTCCCTCTGTCCTTAATTCTTCATATAAGGGAGCATTGAAAATCTGCACATACACATACAGGTGTGCACACACATATATACACACAAACACGCGCGCGCACACACACACAGAGTTTGAAAAATGGTGCCAACTTGGGGCCTCCCCTGGTAGCGCAGGCGGTTGAGCGCAGCACTGTGAAGCTGTCTGCAGCCTCTGCAGCACCGGTTCGATTCCCGGCAGGCCAGGGACATACCCACATGGTGCAGCGGACCTCTCCTGTCTTGCCCACTGCTCCCCTCAGCAGTGTATTTCTTCAGTCTGCCTGTTCTGCTCCCCGCTCTGTCTCTGGTGAATCCTCTCACCCTCCCAAGCATCTGGCTGTACCCCAGTTCTTGTATAAATAAATAAATTTTTAAAAAATGGTGCCAACTTGTTTCCTTAGAAATGGAAAGAACGCCAGTTCAGGCTTCCTTACCTCGGGACTGAGATTCCACCCAGAAGTTAATCGCTTGTCTGGATTTTTCAGTTTCTTTCCGGAAGTCAACACTTTCAATCGTCGTGTGATAAAATTGAATCACGCCTTCTGAGTACTCCTGTTAAATGAGGATAAATAGAAATAGCCCCACAAAGGCATGTCATTGTGCTAATGGTGAGGAGAAGGCTTTCCTGAGAAGCTTCCCAAGAAAGATGTGTGTGATCTCTCTGAGTGGAGGTGTGTGGTTTCTTACCTAACTCCGTCCAGCCCCATCCTAATTCCAGTCCTTATGCTGACAACTGAGAATCCAGAATGTGTCTGTGCACATCCATAGTCACAACAGCACAACCCTCCCGACCACATGTTCTTTTATTTGCACATCCCCTTTGTGGCGATAACGCCCAGTACATGTCCAGGAACTTGAGAGATGCCTTTTTAAATGCTTCTGCTTTTAAGAATTATTAAAAATCCTGCTTAATGGTTACAGAGTTTGTTTGGGATGAGGAAAGGTTTTGGAACGAGGGTGAAGCTTACACAATAGTGTGGATGCAGTCAATGCCACTGAATTGCATTCTTAAAAATGATGCACTATTCAGCAAAAGAAAAAGTAAATGTTATGTTATAGATAATATATTGCAATTATTTATAACAGTGTAATATGCAACATTTTAGTGGGTGGATTGCTCCATAGGTGTCTCAATAAAACCAGTTTTTAAAAATTGCTAGCACGTGAAATCTGATTTCCTACTGAGGGAACAGGCTCATTCTGCTCCAAGTAGGTGAGTTAGTCCCCCCTCCGCACCTGCGCCCCTCAGCCCTGACCAGCTGTGCAGCCTTAACCACTGGCCACGCCCCTCATGGCCATGCTAAGCGTGTGGCGTCCTCTAGTGGCAGCAGGGGACACTGTCGTGCAGCTGCACCTGCATCCTGCACCCGGAATGCAGCTGCTAGGCCAGGAAAGCCAGACACGCAGCTCCACTTATAAGTGAGTAGTTTCTTGGGGGAGGGAGGGTGACCTGATCATGGCACAAAAAGTGATTTCAGAGAAGGGCCTCAGGTGGGGCAGGGGGAAGCAGAAGCATCTAAGAGGCATTACCAGGTGCATCCACCAGGCCCCTGCGCAGGGAGGGGGTCGCGGAAAACTGGGAGGAGGGACCAGAAAGTGTAGGAGGGGAGAGGTGGGTGCTAGACACCCACAGTCCACAGCACATCACCCCGGCTGAGGGCTTGTGTTCTGAGGGCTGCTCTCCTGGCCAGTCACGCCCAACTCACCGGGCAGATGGGGAACTGCTTCTCTCCATAAAGCCTGTTGGCAATACTCAGGGTGCAGTCGGCTCTCATCCTGTCTAACTTGGACAGAAGGTGCCCGAAGTGGCAACTGAGCAGTTCACTCTCGGGGTTTGAAGATTCCTGGCAAAAGAAGAAACAAAATGTGCTTATCAGAAAGTGATCACATTCAAACTAGGTGTCATGTTGCTTCGTGGCCATGGGGGGGCGCAAGCTGACAGAAAGCGGGAGTGGAGGGTGGACAGGTGCCCAGAGAGGGGCAGGGTGCCCACCTGCACACCAGCTCTTCCAGAAAGAATGTGTCTGGGAATTCAGCAATGCGCTCCGTGTTAGGCCTGGTCTTTCTCTATATCCCAAACGATACAAGGAAGAGACTCTTTTTCTCCACGCTCCTCCTCAGCCTTCTAAGGGAGGGACCCCACAGCCTGGAGGACAGCTGTCCTGCTCCTGATGGGCGAGGACAGAGAGCAGCTGAGTGTGTCCGCATGAAGGTTTCAGCATGAAATAGGACAGGCAGAGTCGGGGGAGAGACCAGGGACCCCACAGCTGATTCCTCCATTCTGGGGAGTGCCCTGCAAGTGCGGGTGGCCCTAACAGCCATGCTCTGAATGTCTTCAGCAGCAGCAGAAGGTTCTAGATCTCGCTCTTTTGGAAACCAGAGGGCATTATCAGACCCTGTCGGAAAACAACAGCGGTCCTGTGGGATTATCGCTGTGTGGTTGCTGCTGACAGCAGGATCTGACATCAGGGACTAGCAACTTGGCCAGCACAGCGCAGCCAGGCGAGTGGCTGGTCAGGCAGAGGCAGGAGTTCACGGGGCTCACCTGCACCACTGGAGACCCTGCCACTGCTTTCTGCCCCTCCAGGGAGCTGTCGGCCAACATTCCTTGCGTTCTGCTTTTCAAACAGGGATCATGTTCTTCGCTCTCATTCTGGGAAAATTCATTAAAGTGCAGCACCTGTGAAATGACAGCAGGGGGACTTTCAGGCCAAGTGAAATCTGAAAAGCTTCATGACGTGACAGAGACAGAACAACCAGCAGTGTTGGGGTGTGACCTGGGGCGTGATGTGGAAGGGAGATGTCCCCCCAAGACTGCGTGTACAAATGAATGCCACCAAACCAAGAGACAGTCGAGGTGCCCACAGCCACGTATGGCAACTGAGCGCTTCTCAGGTGACAGTGCAAAATGCACCAGATATTGAAGAATTAATATGAAAAAAAGGCAAAATATCTTACTCAAATTGAATGGACTACAGGTGGATGTAATATGTGAGGTGGACTAGATTAAACAAAAAATATTATCAAAATGAGCTTCACATTTCTTTTTATTTTCTTCTTACTCAAAAGAAATTTTAATTGTACACATAATTCAAATAATATTTGTATTAGTGCTGTTCTAGAACCTCCACCCAATCAAGTGATTGAGGAAAGCAAAGGACAAGTTATCCAGAGCATTTCAGGAAGGTGGGGGACAGTGCAGAAAGATGGGGGACAGTGCAGAAATGTGGGGGACAGTGCAGTGGAGCAAGGAGCTGGCAAAGAGGATGAGGGTCTGGCTGAGCAGGGGGTCCTGAGCTCACCTGGTCGATCTGCTGTGCGCTGTCGCTCCTGGCCCCCAGGCGGACCATGGCGATGGCAGCAGACAGGCTCAGAGGGCTGTAGAAGACGTTTTTATGACAGTGACTTTTGCTTATTTCTTGGAAAAAATCAAAACAAAACTTGGTGTTTGCTGCCACCAGAGACTCCATTGTGAACGTGATGACAGCCTAAACCCAAAACAGAGAGAGAGAAAAAGTGATGATCGGAAAAGACGAGGCAAATGCTATTAAACACTGGAAAAGTCAGGTCCCCTGGGCTGGTTGATGCTATTGATGTTGATAGAGATACAGATAGAGACCTACTTTCGTACAGCAGTGAGAACTCATTTCTTAAGGTCGCTGTAATAAATCACTGCAAGTCTAACAACAGGGATTATTCTTCCACAGTTCTCAAGGCCAGATGTCCAAACTCAAGGTGTGAGCAGAATTGGCTCATCTGGAGGCTCTTCAGGAGAAGCTGACACTGCCTGTCTCCCCACTTCTGATGGAAGCCCACAAGGTTTGCATTCCTCTTGTACAGGTACCCTCTGCTCTCTGCCTCCATCCTCACAGGCGTGGTATCTCTGTGTGTCTGTGTCTGTGTGTGTCTGTGTGTGTCCAAATTTCCTTCCTCTTATAAAGACACTAGACATTGGATTAGAATTCACCTAATCCACTATGACCTCATCTTCACTTGATGACATCTGCAAGGACCTTCTTTCCAAATAAGGTCACATTCACAGGTATCAGGGACTAGGACTGACACCTTTTGAGGGCACAATTCCACCCACTTTGTGGTAGAGCCTCCCCTATTCAGATAAGATAAAGTCACAGGCTATCATTTCCCCAGGGTCAAGTTAACTCCAAGGAAGCCTCATAGCACCTCCTCGGCTTCCTCACAGACCATACAGAGACTCAATGACTGAGGCACTGCCCGGCAGATTGCCATGGGCATGTTCTCTGAGAACATTTTCATCTTCTGACCCTCCCGGTACAACCAACAAGATTTGGGGCCCTTCAGTCAGCCACTGAGTGTGTTCAAGAGATCATAGATCTTGAAAGATGTTGGGGGCTTAGAAGTCATCAGTTTTAACACCTTCTCCTGACAGTCTTGAACAACAGGAGCTAGAAAACCGGTGACCCTTTAGGAGAACTCCTTGCCCTCACCCATGAGATAATCATCTATTCTAGAAAAATCAGGAGACTCTCATGTGCATCTTACCTTGGACCTCACCCTTGCAGATGAAAAGCCTTGTCTCTAGTTCCTTTGTCAACAGGTCCATCTTTGCACGATGGACGTGTAAGCCACAAACACATTATTGTGTTTTCACCATCAGACAGGTGGCAGATGGGAGGCTCTAAGGTCTAAATACTGCAGTGAATTGAATGTTGTACATTGGTTTTAGTTTCTTCCCAGTTGAACATAAACCTCTTTAGATGACAAAACCGAACTCAAAAAGATAACATTAGATAATTTTTTTAAATGTCCCAAATATTTGTTTTGCTAATGTTGGCCTTAATCCTACCTCCTCAAGGTACATATCACCACTGCCTTTTTACAGAAGAGAAAACAGGAATCCGGTCACATGTACTGGGCCCAGACTCTTTCCACTGAACCTACTGTTTCTGTGAAGGTGCCTCTCAAGGTTGTACAGGCTGGCCAAACACGTCCGCTGTGCTCAGTGCTCTCCCCGTTCAGCTCACGACCCGTTTATATCAGCACAAGTTTTTGTGCCAAGAATGTATGTGTATCCTGTTTGTCATTTTGTGCCAGCAACGCTGAATTCAGGTGAATGTTTTCCAAGAAACTTCTGTCCTGGGCGTTTCTGGAAATTCAGTAACATCTCACACCTCAGCAAGTGACACTTGAAAAATGTCTTCACATCCAACACGTTTGCTCAATGACAATAGCTCGTGTTAACCACTTAGGAATCAGTCTACTAAGCAAGCAGAGAAATCAAGTAAATTAAGGAAGGTCTGAGTGGAGAGGATTTTGCAGCCTTTTATCAAACCACAAACTTTTGGGTAAGGGGTAGTGTAATATTTTTAAAGCCTTAGTTGTATAACCAAGGTTGATATTTGACCAAAATCTTTGGCATCAAAGAAGAGGATAGACATTCCGGCGTTGCGCCCTGCTATGGAAAGATGACTAGAGGCCAACAACCTTAAAGGATAAGAAGGGATTTGGATGCAAAGACAATGGCCCCAACCTGACACAACCTAGCTCCCAAACACTGCAGAGTTAGTCACCTAGTCACCCCCTCGCGGATGGTGGAACCGTGATGGTGGAACAGCAGTGAGTTGGACAATGTGAACTAATAAATTGACTCTTCAAAAAGCACAGGATCCATGATTTGAAATGTTTGTCCATTTCTATGGTATGAAAATCCACACAATGGTCAGTTTCAAACTACCAACAAGATATCATTGCAGCAACGTCTGGGAAAACATGAGCAGAATCAGCTCTCATGAGCTGATAGTAACTGGCTCCTGAGCTCCGTGAGACCCAGGCATGAGAATGAGAGAAGTTTCTAGGAAACAGACATGTTTAGTTTCTCAATCTGGGTGTTGGTTGCAAATTACCTTTATTTCTTATGCATATTTAGAAATGCTTACATAGGTGCTCACGTGTTTATCTATAAGTATGTAATTTTTATATATGTATACGTGTGTATATCTTATATATGTGTGAAAATATATAACATGTGAAGTTTGATTTCAAAATGTGCTATTGCTGTGTTACTTTTAAGGCTTGACGAGTTGGTTTGTGTTTAATGCAAGAACCAAGATTATACCGAAAAAAAGAAGAGTAACTTCTCACAATGAAATTTAGCCAGATGCAATTAGGAAACCGTCCCAAGCATGAACAGGAGCTACTTTAATCTACTCTGGAAAACACCCACCACCTGAGAAGTCACTGCATTTAAGTCAAAAGGCTGATTGCTGACATAGGCTGCCTCTTAATAAGCTACAACTCGAAAAACTTGTCCATAATTTACTTCCATCGTCATTATTGTCAGACTTGCAATAATCTTTTAAAAGAATGAGTTCCCTCAAAACTCGACTCAGCTCAAGGAATCAGTGCCACCTCTACCCACCATGAGTTTTCTAATAAGCTGCCATTTCATTTGAGTCCATGAGGTTCCTGGCAGTTTACAAACACAAACTCTCATTCTCAAAAAATCTTGTAAGTTAGAAATTGTCACCATTTGACATCCAACCATGAAGTGACAAACCCAGTGTGCAAATCAGTGAATTTGCTCTGGTTTCCAAGCCAACTTCTCTCCTCCTCCCTACGACAGGCTGGTCTGGAGCAGACAATGATGGTGCCCTACAAGGCCAGGTCCTGAGTGCCAGAAGACACCTCCTGCAGCTACCAGTTACTCTGACCCTGACCATGACCATAGCTGCAGAAAGATCCTCTCTGCAATCCAGCAACCAACAGCCCCCTGATCTGCTCTCCGACAAGGACATCCCGAGCAGTAGTGTGTCTGCCCAGGCTCCTGTGATCTCCTTGGGAATTGCTTCTCTAGACTGAACATTGGCTCAAAAATCTTCACATTGCCTTGAAATCTACACAAAAGTATCATATGTTTAGATTGGAGTTTCAAGATTGCAAATACCTTCTCCCAAATTGGGAATGACCCAGAATCACTTCCTACTGACAATAGTAATCTAGGAAAGAACTAATAAGCAATTTTTATTCAGGGAAAACTCACTTTGATAGCAATTAAAATATTGCCACATTTTTGCCTCTAATACTGTCCGAGTAAGAGAGTTATTATTTAACTCCTAAGGAAGTGAAAGAATTTGATTCTCAAATTCAAATTTATTAACATATGGTAGACTCTAGTGTATTTACCTCATTATTAATCTGTCATCTTTATAATAATTTGAATTTTACTCTACAATTGACAAAGGAAGTCCTTCAGTTCCCAGTGGGTTTTCTTACATGCTGCACTCACAGCATGTAAGAACATATACATACAAATGCATGTTACCAATATAAACACAAGTCCATATTTCTATGTCCCTTATCATTCTGTCTGAAAGATAATTGTTTTTTATATTTCCATCCTTGCTTTCTAACACAATTCTCTCAAATGTGTGTTTCCCATTCTTGTTCATCTTTGTATCCTATTTGTGAAGATAACAGTGGTGGCACCTAAGAAATAGTGCTTACTAAGATTTTAGGGATTTATTTATTATCTGCCCATTTTCATTGTAAGTAATTCTAATGTTTGAAATATTAGAAAACTATTCACTATTTCATATTAACTCTGTCTACATCCTACAGGCAGTTGTAATCAATAGAAATGTCACATTACAGAATCATTTTTGATCAATTTTCTACTATATTAGAAATAGTTCACTTGATAAACACAGTTTCTTTTATAGCATAAATGTAAAAGTTGACACTAGATAGATTTTCTAAAAACCCACATTCTTTCCTATATAGTAGGGAGAAAAAAATTATATCCCCAAATATTTCACACGTTATCATTTCCATAAAGATATTAATAACCCAGGAATGAAACTCCAGATTATACAGATAGATGCTATTCGAATAAATATGCAAACCTAGTTATTACTAACTAAATGATAAACAATATAAAAGCAAGGACTCTTATAAAAGATGTCATCAAAAGCATTTCCAACTTACCTTGCAAAAGAGAAATGTAAGCTCCTGTTATTTAAAATACAGAGACTCAAATATTGCAGCATTTTATATTTCATAAATAACAAAAATGAGAAACAATCTGTCAAGTATACAAAGAATAAAATAATATTAAAATGCCCACATTTTTAAAAAATGTATTAGGTACATCAGAACCCATCTGCTTGGGAGCTGAGAAGGTGATAGATGTTGTAAATATATCCTAGCAATATATCCTACTCACAGCATCATAAAACAATTTGCTCTTCTTTAAAAGACATTAGATTGAATAAAAATAGCATAACCTTCGGTTTCAATGAAATCTTCTTTTGGGTTCCTATTATTGAAAGCAATTTTCTAATGCAGTGCTCATTGTTCAAAATGCTATTAGGCAATGCGATTATTTACCTTCTTGCCTGCACAGTTGATGCTGACAGCTGGCCAGGTAAGTCAATCCACGCCCGTCAGGAATGGGGATATATGTGCTCTGCCCCTCCCACAGCGCTGCTTTCCCAAGTGCCATTTTGGAATCCAGGGTAAATTAATTGATTGAAGGGGGGGGAGAATGAGAGAGAGGGGATGTGTGAAATATCTGTCTTTGAACAAAGTTCCTTGCACTGTGCGTTCAGCTAAATTAAATGTTTAGCTGCCTGTTCACAATTTCTTTGCTCTTTCTTTGCTCCTGTAGTGAGTCCTCATAATATTAGACCCACCCCTTGGAGCCTAAGTCCCTGCACTACATAAATGCAGAAGCAGGGATCTATTTTCTATTTTCCTTCAGATACCCCTTGTCTTGCTTGAATCTATTTTCCTTCAGATACCCCTTGTCACACGTGAATGTTTATGTTCTAAACCTTTTAAAACACATTACCCGGGACTTGCAAAATGCACTTTTAGCTACTTTCAAAGCTGCTTTTTTCTACAGCAGCCATGCGGTGGGGATTACAATTTAACCTGTCTACTAGAATAGCTAAACACCACCCTGAGGAGAGACTATATTAAGGAGACCTCCTAACAGAGCGACAGGGGTGAGGGATGAAAGAACTTTCTAGAAGAGGACTAATAGCTAGAAACCAAGAAATGGACCCACTGTGTACCAAAATCTTCAGATTCTGGCAATTTCACTTCCTATGCTGTGCGAAGAGCTACCCATGTGACCTGCTAATCTACTCATCCTATTTATTTCCTCAAGAGATTTGAGTCTCAGAAACCCCCTCACCCCACTTTCTTCCTTTCCCTTCCCCCCTTTCTTACTTGGGCTTCTGAAAAAAAATTTCAGGGGGTAAATATATCCCACAATTGAAAAAAAAAAAAAGCTTGAAAACTGGGCCAACAGCTTGTGATGTTCCTTTCAGTTCTGACTTTCTACAACCCTGATTTGTTCATGACATAAGCAGGGGGTCAGGGAAGAGGGCCAAAGGGTTCCCGCAGGAGAGTTAGGAAGAGCAACCGCTTTGGGAATTGACAAGTTGATAGGGACAAAATCCAGAGTCCTCTCTGGCCTTGTTCCTTTTTTGACACCTTGTTTTCCTTTCTAGTGTCTTCTCAGACAATATTATCTGGCCTCCAACCCACAAAGATGATTATATTAGATACAGGGAAATTCAGACGACACCTTTATGGAGAATATAACGCACTTACATGTGGCATACATAGATCTCTACTTAATACAGACAATATAAGCTACATATGCAGCTAGTCTGTAAATGAAGCAAGAACCATTTTTATAAGCCAGATATCATCCAATGGAAATCAGCAACCAGCATGGAGCAAGTCTCTTAAATCTCACTAGTAAACACAGAAACAAATATGCTATTCACGTCTTCTACCTCAATTTGGAAATGTTATGGTTTTTTTCCTCTAAAAGCTTCAACAAAATTCTAAGAACCATCATTTTTTGGTTGTGTTTGGTCATTTGGTTATAATGAGAGAAGGGTGGGAAATTTTAACATGTGAATCAGTTGACACGTCACACCAATTGATCAGTAACTACTTCAGGCAGTGACGGGCCCCTGTGGTCTTTCCAAAGGGCACACGTTGCCTTTATTTTTTTTTTTTTTTTTTTTTTTTTTTAAATATTAACACGTTGCCTTTAGAACAGGACGATCTCCTGTCACGTGTGTTATTGTTGGCTGTTGGTGCTCAGATTGCATTGGGCGATACAAAACTCATCTGAATATCTCTAATCTGGGGTTGCATCTGTTTATCCTGTCAAATTATTCAACAAAGATCTGGCTCCAAGATGACTGTACCAACAAGCTTACAAATTTGGTGTGGTATGACTGTTCAGTGGGAGTGCTGGAATCCTCCACTAAATGGTTCCATCTTGATAAATCAACAAAGAGAACCTGAGAATTCACTGAGCGTCCCCTGTCCCCCGAGTCCCACTTGAAACCGTCCATACTCCCTTGTTTGAGTTCAAGGGAGACGTGTGCCAAGTCCCAAATGGCAGAGGATATGATCTGTGAAGCCCTGTATGTTCACTATCTGGTCCTTTACCAAAAACTGTGCTGAATCTTGCTTTGAATGATGAAACATCAGGATTTTTAAAGTCTATGACGTTTTTACATCCTTAGACATAAAACCTCCCCTCTCATACAACAAATGTTATAATACATTGATACCAAATACAGTTTCTTAATTGGAAAATAGGCATTCTGGTTTGACCTCAACCTCATCAAAACACTAATCCCCTGGAGTACTGCAGTAAAATAACAACCCAGACTTTCACTTGGTGAATATGGAGTACACAGCTCGTTTCAGGGCCAGGGACACAAAGACTCTGATGACTACACCTGGACAGGAAATCCTACACTGCCAAAACACTAAAATGTCAATTAAAAAAAGAATATGGTTTTCTGCCACCTAGCACAAGAGAAGCTTCCAGAATGGATTTCATCAATCAACATTTATGGAGGACTTAGCTAATACATCTAAGGCTCTTAGACTCATTCAGTCCTTCCAGGGAGCCCCAGAGAGCAGCATCCCAAGTTGACAAATGAGAAAACCGGACCCACAGCCCTGGGTAGGCTGCTGTTAGTCAAATCTCTGGGAAGGAGCAGGACCATCACTTCAGCTCCATCCTCACTTTCTGAGCCAAGAATAAAGAACTGACCCCAACAAAGATCCGCAACACAGTTTCAATCCCAGGCCCGCCAGGCCCCAGCTGCACCTGCATGGACAACAGGTCATCTACCTCCCACCACATACCTGGAAGCCCCTGAGGACCTAGCCCAGCGGAGGCCTGTCTCTGATGAAGTCGATGCAATATCACACAGCAGAGGGAACAGCCCAGTGACACAGCTGAGTCCCACAGCCTGCAAGTACTGGTGGAGAGGTGTTGGCTTTTAAATGCCCATGAATCAGAATGAACCTATAAGACAGGGAAGGGGAAAAGACATACACTTATAGTCATTAAGCCAATGAATTTTAAATTAAAGTAATTATCTTGAAGTCTATGTTATCACTTTTAGAACAGAGTGTTCCACTCACACTGCCTCTTTGCCAGATGTTCCGCAGCTGCTACGTCCTGGAAGCCTTTCTGAAGGGCTGCTGGGAAGGCCCAGACCTCCTGTCCCTGGCCCTTGTTCTTCTGCAGCTACTTATAGACCCCAGAGCACTGTGAAATACGTCAGTTCAGAGTTCAAGGCGGGAAGACACCCAAGCCCAGAGGAATGTCTCCGTGACCTGTCTCAACCCACTCCCAGCAGAAGGGCTGAGCGGTGGCAGCGCTGACGAGCTGGAGGCAAGGACAAAGCAGAGCGTCACTGAGCCAGAAAAGGCAGGAGCCTTGTCGTGAACAACTTTTTTATGGCTCCAAGGCCTCCCAGTTATGACAGCACCCCACAGGCACCCACAGCTGCTATGAGACAAAGCCTGGCAAATGAACAAATTCTCTCCCCTCTTATCACCCTGATTCTTCCTTCTCCTCATCTCGTCTTCCTTGTCTACTTCCCAGCCCTCAGTGCCCCCACACAATCACCACCCCACTTCCCCGTCTCTCGCTCCCTCTCTCTCTCTCCCTGGATTTCATTCACTTGCAAAACTCACTAGATGTCACGTATCATCACAGCACAAAATTGGTTCTTTTTCAAAACTAGGTTCCGGTTTTATTAAGGAGACTAACACATCCGTGGAGGGTTTTGAAGAGATGTAGACGTTAGTTAGCTCGCGCTGCTGCCCGAACACCAAGCTCCGTCATTGAATTTCCGTAGAGGAGCTGCTGGTCATCAAGTAATTTCAGCAGCAGACTCTCGACCCTCCCTGGGTGGGGACTGCGAAACCTAGCTTGACACACACTGTCTGTCGTCACGAGAAAGGAGACCTTACCCCAAGACAGATGAAAACCCTAGATCTGCAGAATGCTTAAATGGTGAAATCCTAACCAACCAACCAGAGAATCAAGAAGCTTAAAGGGCGTGAAAGTAGCATATAACTTGCAAATATGACATGGAGTTCTACAGGGATCAGATTTAACCCACAGAATAATAGCATAACTGAAACGATAACCATAAAACTAATCAAAGTTTTGAATTAGGACAATGGTCAGAAATTTTAGACAGTACAATATAAATGAATTTTAATTCATATACATCATTTGAGAAAGTCAATAATATAAATTTAATATATAAATGTAATAATATATAATATATACATATAATACATAATAAAGTATGAATTTAATAATATAAAATAATTAGTAAATTTCATAAGAAGTCCTTTTAAGAACTAGGTGAATGTGCCATAAATTACTCATCCATCCCCTGATTAATTAAACATCTGGATGGTTTTCAATTTATATACATAGCGCGATTAAAATTCTTTGATTTGAGCCTTTTTAGCTGACTCTCAGATGGCCTCTCCAGCAACCATATCCAGGTGTTGACTTAATGGATAAAACTCCTGGATATTTTGAAGATTGAGCCCATCCTGCCACTGTACCCCGAGAAACCACCCCAGGAGTGCAGAGAGGGGCTGCCTGCCCACCCTGGTATTTACTGTCTGTTTTCTCCCCTGAAACCTGGTAACCAACCCTGCCCTCTCCTCAGAAGGTCCTTGGGAGAGGAATGAAAAAGACCAGCACTGTCGGCATCACCTGGAGCTAACACTGGTCGCGTGCGCGAACCTGTGCGTGATTCCTCCTTCAGCCACTGTCTCCCCCTGGGGTGGGGCGGGGTGGGGTGTGATCACCTAATTTTCCGATTATTCTCCAGGGAACACCAAAGACAAGTCAGAACCTACCTTTCTTGTATTTTTCCTTGTGGCTCTGTAACCCTGTTGCAATTCTGAGCCTGGGCGCCAGCGATGGTCCACACGGCCTGTGCGGTGGCAAAACCTGAGAATCTGGCTGTCGTAGGGCACACAATTAGTCTCAACAACAGCGGTGAGGTTACCCACATGGCTGGATTCTGTGGCTAATCCATGCCAGGTGTCCCCCCTACTCCTTGAGGGTCTCTGAGAGGGATCACCCTCAACCCCAGTGCGCTTGGGAGAATGCAACTCGCTTTAGAAAGGCCCTGCGCCAGATGTCGGTGGGAGCACCACTCAGAATGCCAGGGTTTTACAGGCATTTTCTTTGGAAGCCAAGGGAAGCATCTGGTGAGTGCCGGGAAAGGATGGAGATGACAGACATTCGTTCCTGACACCATCCAGGCAAGAAAACCAAGTCTCGGGCACCCTCCATGCCCCTCCTGCTGCCCCCCACTCTGCACACCCACCCTCCCTGGCCTGCTCAGTGCCTGCTAATGCTTCCTCAGCTTTTGGAAATGCCTGAACATCTGTGCATGCTTCTTTATCTTGTCTTTTTCCTTTCCTTTTCTTTTTTAGAGCATTTTTAGGTTTACTGGAAAATTACCCAGAAGGATAGAGAGTGAGTCTTCTTTCCTTCCTCCTTATTGGCGCTGATGAGCCTTGGAAAAGCCTTGGCTGTGACTGCTGATGGGAGCCCTTGAAAAGAGCCAGAGCAACCAATTCGGAGAGAACAACCCTGGCAGATGTGGGGAGAATGGCTGCTGGTCGCAGGTGAGTGTCCATGGTTTAAATATTGGTCAGAATTAAAGAGGGTGGATCTCCCTGGTGCTACAAGGGGTTAAGATGCAGCCTATCCAGCTGTCTGCAGCCACTGCAGCAAGAGTTCCATCCCCAGCCAGGGAACTGAACCACATGGCAAAGCAGACCTCTCCTGTCTCACCCGCTGCACCCCTCAGCAGTGTACTTCAGTCAGTCTGCCTGTTCTGTTCCCCACTCTGTCGCTGGTGAATCCTCTCACACCCCCCCCCCCATGACTGTGCCCCAGTTCTTGTATGCATAAATAAATAAATCTTTAAGGGGGAAATTTCAAGGATTCACTCTTATGATATGTAATCAAGTTGCCCTGGATTTTTGAGGAAAGAGTAGAGAACCATGTGCCAGGTCAGGGCATTTGCCTCATTTTCTTTGTCTCAAGTGAATTTTCTCACTTTAGATAGTGTGAGGTCCACAGAAACATCCAAAAAAAATCTACAGGCACATGCATAGGACTCCCAAAACAGAAAATAATGGTATCGGTATCAGTTGAGTCTAAACCTCATGTGCAAACTTAAGGAAAATATGGCTATTTGCAGAAAAAAATCTCTGAATGATTTCCTCATTGTGTAACATTGACCTAGTTAATAAAATTTTTTAAGTCAGTTTCTTTGCCAAAACTTACTGAACCTTCCGGTTTCTTCAAAACCAAATACTGAAAGAAATGAAGAAAGTGGACCCTCGATATATGTCAACTCTAAATTTTGATGCCTCTAAAAATGGGTCTAAAAGGGAAACTTAAGATGACAAAGAAGAGGGCCATGAATCAAAACTGGTGGGAAAGGGATCAGGGAAGGTGACACCTCTGTTTGTCCTTCATGACAAGGGCTTTGCTGAAGTCAAGATGCATTTGTCCTCTGCTGGAAAATTCAAATCTAATCAAAATAAGAAATTCCATTAAGTGTGGCTTGTATCATTTTTAAGTCTTTATTTATCTATAAATCACCTTATGATTGACATATGCAACCATTGTACAGAGTGTTCAACTTGATGAACTTGGAGATAAGTCTACACTCATGAAACCATCAGCACAATCTACACCATGAAGAGCTCCATCACCTCCTCTCTACTTATTATGCCTCAATTTGTTCTCAGTAGACTCTCGGTGACTCAGTAATTCACTACTTTCTTTCCTAAAGGCAAACCAACTACTCTATAATCGCCATGTAATTTTACTGGGAATGGACATCAGAATGTACATTCTTCTCTCATTTCTTCAAGTTTTACTTGATTCTGGCTTTAGTCTTCTTGGGATTTTCCTTATGATTATACAACATTCACTTTTGGTTAATGAGTTGCCTTTGTTATACATGGTGCTTTAAAATATGAGCTAATCAGCAAGTCTATTTGTAGATGTCCATGTTTCTTTAAATATATTTTCCTTTAATGAGATTTCCTGGTTACAAAGGAGCCAAAAACATTTTAGTTCTTTTGAGCTACAATCCCTTTTAATGTCTTAGAGCAAAACAGAATACATTTTTTGGAATTTTTCAAATGTGCTTCCTCACCTTTGAACCCTAATTTCTGTCCTCACAGTCCTACGGCTTCCATCGTACCCTTTCGATCTTTTCTTAATGGTCAAAATTAAATCCAGATTATTGATTCTCCTTTAATTCATTCATTCATTACACTATCATTATCACTGTGATGCAATGATAACATTAAGATTTGTCTCTTAAAAGAGCAATTTATTCTCAAGGACAACAGAAAAGATTTGTCTGTAAAAGATTATTTTATTCTCAAGGACAATAGAAAATATGTCAGTTGTCCCTGCACCATTTGCTGAAAATCTATTCTTTCCCCCATTGAATTGTCATGACATTCTTATCAAAAAACAATTGACTGTGTTGTAAGAGCTTATTTCTGGAATCTCGATTCTATTCCATTGAGATACATACATCTATATCCTGAGACAGCTATAGATAGATATATTCTGATGCCGGTAACTCACTGCCTTGATTATACAAGCAAAAGAATAATGTTAGACCCTCTCTGACACTATACACAAAGATCAAAGTCTATGTGAAAAAAACTAAAACTGAAAAGTTCTTAGAAGAGAACATAGAAATACATCTGTGTGACCTTAGATTAAGCAGTGGTTTCTTAGATATGATAAAAATATACCACCAAAAGAAAAAAATAACTAAATTGAATTTCATCAAAATAAAAAACTTTTGCTGCAAAAGACACCCTCAAGAAAAGATAAAATCAATCTGCAAAATGTGGAAATTGTATATTTAAAAAGGACTTGTATCCAGAAGATATCAAAATCTCTTACCCTCAACCATAAAAAGATAAACCATTTCTTTCTCAAATTTTATTGATTTGCTGATCATTTACATGATTATATGATTTTGGCAGTACAGCATCCCCCTCCATATGCACATGCTGCTCAACCTCTGCCAAAACCCCACCAGTTCATGTCCTCTTATCTCCGCCACCTCCCCTGCCCCGCCCACCACCTCTTAAAGCCAGTATAGTTTACAGAGTCTCAAATTTATTTTTGTTATTAAATCATCCAATTTTCAAATGTGCAAATGATTTCAATAGAAATTCCACCAAAGGACATAAACACATTAAAAGATGCCCAACATGGTTAGTCATTAGGGAGATGCAAATCAAACCACAATGAGATATCACTTCACACCCACCAGGATGACTGTAACCAAAATGACAGACAAAAACAAGTGTTGGCGAAGATATGGAAAAACTGGAATCCTCAAACATAGCTGCTAGCAACATGAAGAGGTGCAGTCACCTTGGAAAACACTCCAGCTGTCACTCAGAATGTTAGCCATAAAGCTTGGCCCAGCAACTCTACACCTAGGTACATACTCAAATAAAAATAAAAGTGAAAATATGTCCATGTAAAACCTTGTAAAATAAAATTCATAGAGGTATTATGCACAATAGCCAACAGGTGTAACCAGCTTGATATCCACCAACTAATGAATGCATAAATATTATGAATAAATATTATGTGGTCTCTCCATATAATACAATATTATTTGACCTTTAAAAAGAAAGAAGTATTGCTACAAACTACAGCATGGATGAACCTTGAAAACATCTTCAATGAAAAAAACAAGTCATATAAGATACATGTGGTATGATTTCATTTACATGAAATGTTCAGAATAAGCAAATTCACAGAGACAGAGGGTATCAGATTAGTCGTCGTCATAATTCGGGGAATGGAGATTGACTACCAAGGTGTGCAGAGATTCTATTGGAGGTGATGAAAATGTTTTGAAATTGATTATGATGATGGTTGCACAGTCTGGAATATACTAGAAACTACTCAATCATATACTTTAAAAGGGTGAATTTGTTCACATGTAAATGACATTTCATAAAACTGTTTTTAAAAAAGGATTAAATATGTTTGCAGATGAATTCTTCTAGCAGACAGCTGAGGGTTGGAAGTCCTTCCATTCTTCTATTAGTTGTTTTCATGTTATTTTTTTTAAGATTTATTTATTTATGCATACAAGAACTGGGGTGTAAGCCAGAAGTGCAGGGGTGAGAGGATTCACCAGAGACAGAGTGGGGAGCAGAACAGGCAGATCTGCTCAAATACACTGCTAAGGGGAGCAGCGGGCGAGACCGGAGAGGTCTGCTGTGCCATGTGGGTATCTCCCTGGCCGGCTGGGGATCGAACTGGTACTGCAGTGGCTGACGATAACTTGATAGTGCTGACTTTAACCCTTGTGCCACCAAGGAGGGCCCTGTTTTCATTTAACTTTTATACTAAAGTATCATTCAACAAATAATCATTGAGCACCTATTACACACTAATGTTGATGCTTCAAGAAATAAACAAGACAGGCCCAAAGTCAACATCCGTGGACCCTCCATTATATCCTGGGAAAACATCAACCACACACCATAGCTCTGTCTCACCATCTTCTCATACAGGTTTGCCAACTGTGCTTCCTCCTCTCTAAGTACATTTTGTTTTAAATTGTAACAAACTATTTCTAAAGATTAGTCATCAGATTTAAGTTAATAAATGTGACCTCTATCCATGAGTTATTCTATTTTTATCATGCACAAGGGGGAGTCCACACAATGAATTTAGTTCAGATAATGCTATAACTTGATTGTAGAAGATCAAAATTTGTTTCTAGAAAATCAAAATCCTATTCTTTCATTTTAATCTCCTGAGCTTCCCATAACAATTCACTGGGCAAAAAAAGAATAGTCATACAATTCATCACATTTGTAATGAATTTGGAAATATGGGTGTATGTCAGTCAATCAAATTATCTTTTAAGCGCTAAATTGTTCCAGCTCTATTATTATCAATGTTATGTCATCAGCCTAAGGGCATGCCTGTTGTTCCTTTCTATTATTATCCTTTGGCCACACCTGAATACCATTCCTTATTTACTCGGTCTATCAAAACAAAGAATAGAATGCCAGGGTGGGCCACCAGGTCTGTACAAGCACTAGCAACACTCAGAGGAGCCAAACAGAGTCCCTCTGTGGAGGAACCCATAGTTCATTAAGAAAGATGAGATTGCATTGGCTTTCAAATGCAAATCTCTGTGCAAGGGTCCTCTTACAGGGGCCCTGGCTAGTATCTCCAAATAAATCACGGTGGGGAACCAGTTCACTATACAGATATGTACTGGATGTCTTCTGTCTTTTTATGTGATAAATTTATCTTTTTCTTGATAATTCCTTGTTATTTTATATTTACAAAGTCTTCCCCCTGTAGATAACAGAGGATTATTCATCTACAGTTTCCTGCACATTTCAACTTTTCCTTTTTAGTCTATCAAGAATTTATTTTGATCTATGCTGTGTGGTCGGGATTTAAGTTTGCCCCCTGTCCCCCAAATATGTGGTTAATGTTCCTGGCACTATTTGGTGAATTATCAGCTTCTTTGATAAGCGTTGCTTCTCTTATTTAATTAGTTTTGCTATATGATATAGTTGTGACATTGGTAAAATACCAATAATAATAGTACTAACTTTATTCTTTTTTTTTTTAAGATTTTTTTTTTAATAGAGGCATGTTTATTTATTTATTTGTTTGTTTGTTTGTTTTGTTTATACATGCACTGGGTACAGTCAGAAGCGCAGGAGGGTGAAAGAATTCACCAGGCCAGAGTAGGGAGCAGAGCAGGCAGAAGGACTGAAGTACACTGCTGAGGGGAGCAGTGGGCGGCAGGAGAGGTCTGCGCGCCATGTGGGACCCTCCTCCGGTGGCCGGGGAGCGCCAGGGATGGCCGGGAGCAGCCAGGGATCGAACTGGCGCCGCAGAGGCCGCGGGCAGCTTTGCAACCCAGCGCTCAACCACTGCGCCACCTGGGAGGCCCAATAGTACTAACTTTATATAATTGTTTTAAGGGTTGCATGAAATAACATGTATACATCATACACACACGTGCTATCTAGAACATGAGGGCTCTCAACAGAAGACATGGCTTAGCTCGGCCCAGTAGAGATGAGGTTCTGTCCAATCTAACCAGTCCTCCCTGGACAGGACTGGAATGGGTAGGTGCTGGAAAGAGATGGAAGCGTGAATCTTTTTTCCATTTCCTTCCTGGGAGTAAGGAAAAGCAAACCCACAATTTCTCTTAATATTGTCAGACCTCTTGTCTTTTGACCTGCAATAGTTCCTCTGCTTTCCTTTGGTTTTGGAAAGTGCAAGCCAGATATTTTATAAAATAGCCTTCATTTTATGTTGTTTTCTTTTAAGTGTCCTCTTGATAAGATTCAAGTTATGAATTTTTAGCAAGACCAATACCTAAGTGATAGTGTGTCTTTTTCGAGGTGTCACATCAGAGACACATTATGTCCATGTGTCCATTACATGGACATAAATTTGATCATTTGGCGGGGTGATGTCCTTTAGATGTATTCATTGCAATGTTGCCATTATTCTTTTAAGTTACACAAATAAATGGATTGATTACTTGGTTGTTAATTTATTTATATTTATTTTGTACTTTTTTATAAATTAGATATGAGAAAGATTTTTGAAATTGTAAATATTCTTATCTTCATCAAAATAAAACAATTTCCCTGGAACAAGTACCTAACTTTGTTGATTAATAATTCTTGCTTGAATCCATTATTTGCATGTTTCAAAATAGTGATTTTTCTAATCAGTGTTCCATCTATATTTATTAGTTGGTATTCTAGAAAGCCGTTCTTAAAATCAGTAAATCATTAGAAAAACATAGTTTATCTATCATTTGCTTTTTTTTTTACTTTAAATTTTATTTTTATATTCCCCATACAACTACAACCCCCTTATTTTGACCCCAATCCCACCTTTCCCCGCCCCCCACCCCCCATAAAGTGTCTCTGGTTCATAGTTGTTTGTTGGTTTTGATATTTTCTTTCTTATAGTTATTCTTTTTCCTGGTCCTTTATTTAAGTTTTCTAGATTCCTGCTATGAGTGAGACCATCCGGTATTTTTCTTTTTCTTTCTGGCTTATTTCGCTGAGCACGATCCCTTCCAGCTCCATCCATGTTGCTGCAAATTGCATGTGTTTATCTTTTTTGAATGCTGAGTAATATTCCATGGTGTATATGGACCACATCTTCTTGATCCAGTCATCTATTTTTGGGCATTTGGGCTGTTTCCAAAGCTTAGCTATTGTAAACAGTGCTGCTATAAACATAGGGGTGCAGGTGTTCTTTGGAATTGATGTTTCTGTGTCCTTTGGGTAGATACCTAGGAGTGGAATTGCTGGATCCTATGGAAGCTCTATGTTTAGTAGGTCCAGAAATCTCCACACAGCTCTCCATAGTGGTTGGACCAGTTTGCACTCCCACCAACAGTGCAGGAGAGTTCCTTTTTCTCCACAATCTCACCAACATTCGTTGTTGCTATTTTTTTTAATATGTGCCATTCTTACCTCAATCTTAATTTTTTTAAGAAAAGGGCTATCATTTTTTGCAATGTTAGCTTTGCCCACAGAAAATCTAAGGGTGTTCTGCATGATGATGTCATGTTGGTTCACACTGACTTATTGGTCATAATGTGGCATGAATGAGTCTATGTTTTGCAGTTTCAATTTCCAAATAAGTTTGATCTCAGGCAGTTGTCTTCTTCAGCCACCTAGTCATTAAAGTAGGAGACGCTATTAGGACAAAAGTACTGTTGCTATGGAGAAGCAACTAAAGACGAGTATAGATGCCTGGCACAGACATACCATGCATGCACACACACACACACACACACACACACACATATATATATATAAAATAAGTGAATGCAGATTACTGGGGATTTTACTTGGCTGGCTTTCTTCTAAACTACGGTAAGATGGCAGGGGGAAGCTCATGGATTCCAAGGTCTTTCCTTATCCCTCTAGATTTAATTTGCAGAGGACAAGTATATAATCAAAATCAGCAGAGTGTAGGTCTTCTGTGCCAGCTAATGCCAGACTTGCTCATGGCAACTCACGACCCAAACAATTTAGTGAGTCACAAGGATTTTGGAAAATCTGGTCTTCGTGTAATTGATGGTACAATAAGGCAGGAAGGACAGAGTATGAGAAATCCATGGTTCTCTCACTTTAGTAAGTCCCTACAAGCATCCACAATCAGTTTTCTTTTTTAATGAGTTGTCTCTTTCAAAATGAGGATATCAGTTATTATTGACTTTAGTTGCTTTTGATAACACACAAAAAAAGAACTCCTGCAGATCAGTTCACCTTTCTTTGAAAATTGCAGAGTCAAGTTCATTGTCAGACTAATGTCACTTCTTTCTACAGTGAGTTTCTCAGTGATATGAAAATATTTTTTAGAGGATTTTTTTTTTTTTGCAACTTTAACATCACTCTTCAATAGCCTTTGGAAACAAAATGCTTTGAAATTTAAATTTTTACATCAGAATTTAGATGACAGATTAAAAAAATGAAATTTAAAGGAAAAACATAACCTAAGCTTTTAACAAGTAAAAACACAGTGACTCAAAGAATGTAAAAACCATCAGTTGTGGTGGTTGCTGTATTGGAGCTGCTAGCATTCCCCAAATGAACTTGACCCCCAAGTAGATGAAAAAGAAAGCGGAGTGGTAAATCTGAAACCACACTTATCTTTTGGAACAAGTTTTTATTATGTAGATTCAAATGAACTTAAACCTGGCTGTTTCTATTGTGGGGGGGGGAACTATGTCATAAGGTGTACAAATGTACCTTAACTGGATGAAGCCACCAGCCTTACAGAGACATTTAAGAGTCTATCTTCATATTTTGAAGGAATATCTTTAAATTTCTCTTATTAAATTGAGTCTTAGCTAAGCAAAAAAAAGCAATAAATAATACCATCAAATAAGAAATAAATTATTGGTTGAAAATTCCCTCCTAGTCAATTGCAAAATTAATTGGATGGTGAAACTCTATCTATAATAAAAAAAACTGGAGTAAGTCCTGAGCAGAGGATATGGTCAACCCACTTGAGGGTCA
Source organism: Talpa occidentalis (assembly GCF_014898055.3). Taxonomy (NCBI): domain Eukaryota; kingdom Metazoa; phylum Chordata; class Mammalia; order Eulipotyphla; family Talpidae; genus Talpa; species Talpa occidentalis. The sequence goes on from NW_023601322.1 coordinate 8,472,267, forward strand.
AACGGGGCTGGAAAAGTATTTCCATCAAACCACATCCTCAAAGAACACATTTGAATGTGCTCAATAAAAAGAAAAATCTGATTGGTGGCTAAGGTAAGCCCTTTTTTAATTGCATCATTTTTTGTTGAGGTGACATTTGGTTGAGATTTAGGGATACAGAGTCATACCTCTTCTGATCTATGGTATCACACCACACCTACCACAAAGCACCTGTAATCCTTGACCAAGTCCAAGTTCCTGGTGAAACATAGTAGGGTCATATTATTAGGTTTTGTTCTTCATTTAATTCCTGAGAATGTGGATGAAGGCAAATTAAATAATGCAGAAGGATTTTTCAAGAAGACATGGGAGTTTAATGATCAAGATATTTAAGTATCCTGTGGTATAGCAAAAACGGACCAGCATCCATGACAAAGAAACTTAAAAGCAATAGCCGGTGCCAATGTCACCCCAGACTCTGAACCCAGAGGTCTCTCTATGCATCCCAAGACCACCTCACCCCATTGACTTTTTCTCTACAGGGGATAAAAGGGGAGAAATCACTGAAGAATGCAATGCATTCTCATTCCGCCAATATTCTCTTTATCTAAGCCTATTGCTTAGCCCAAAACTTTCAAAAGATCATAAAACTTTAGAAAGAGATGGAGAGTGGAGGAAATTCTCCTCCAAATATGTCTATTTGCCAGAAAACGATGCAAATTTCTCTATTTTTGTCCTTGGCCATGGAAATCTAAGAGTTGGGATGTACCTTGAGTGGGTAGGTGGGACGCAGCCAAAGTTACAAATGTGGCAATATAGAAGGAGTTTTGCAAACTAATCTTTACAACTCAGCTCGGTCTCACAATGAAGATCAGCAGCTATTCATTATAGTCATGAGAGAATCTGGATTAAGATGCTTTCCAAAGGAGTAAAACTGAGCCTCTCTTTTCATTCCTGTAAAATTAAGGGGTTGGACAAAGGGAACGCTCCTCTCTGACATTCTGTAATTTCAGACGTGGGGTGAGGTATAGTGGCCAATTTGTTCACATAGGAATTGGAGGGGTGACCAACTGTTGACTGACTGGTGATACTACCAAGAGGTCAAGGTTGAAAGATCTTATTAAATGCCATATTCACAACTCAACCTTTTACAACCCCAGCCTTGGGAACTTAACTTTTGATTGACAGATCTAATAAATGTATACTGAATGCTTACTATTTACTAGGGACTTATGTTAGAAAGGGCCTCTGTTAGTCCCAAGGTAAACTTTTTCAGGCTTGGGAGGTTACTACAAACCTACCCTGGTGCCTGAAAAGCAAGAATGGTGATGACAGTCGCTGTTGCCACTGCTATTGTCACTGATGCCATTGCTGTCTTGCTTATTTTTCAAACATCCTCACTTTCAAACATCATCCAGAAGCCAGAATCTGTACCAGCATTTGTAGACATACCTTTAGAGGCGGTGCAGCGTTATTCATAAAACAAGCCTTTAGCAAACTCTCACATTGGGCTTCAGGAATCATCTGCATCTACCATGGAGACAATCTCTTTCATCTTGAACAGCCCCGGTCTTGAACATGAATACAGGGTGGAGTGAAAGAAAAAACTGTAGAGTAAGCAAAGCAGCCAAGGCTTTCATCTCCACCTCCAAAATCCCCACTGATCCTGGGGATATCCACCCAGGGCTCCACCGAGTACTAGCCAATCCCTTAATTAGCATCCCTTGCTCTATCCCAAGCCCTCTGTGTTCAATCTCCAACTAGAAATGACCTTTCCATCACTCCCTTTGAAGTGGAAGGTGTGTCCACTAGCTAGTCTGATAAACTCGTGTAAGTAGAACATTTCCTAGAATAAATATTGCCTTCTAAGATACCCCCCGACACACACACTTGTAAGTAAATATGGCTGGAGATAAGCAACCCTGAATTTCCTGAACCAAAATGTATGATTGAGTCCTTCATCAACAGGGTTTGTACTACCGAAAGAATGGTACCCATAGCCTATAAGGAATAGGGGGCAAAAGTATGAGCTAGACTTCCATTAACCTCAAGAATCCTATGACAGGTTTGTAGTAATTGCAGTGATAGTATTTCCAAGACCTCAGAAATAACCTTTCAGGTGAATGGGCACTGCTAGCTCATGGTCACTTAGCTGTCCTTAGTCTCGCTGGCTGGAGGTCCTCAAACTGAGCTTCCACAATGGCCTGGAGGTCTCCATTTGGATCAGATTTTCCCTGACTACAATTAAATATCATTTCCCCAGTTCACCGAAATGAAATATTAATAAATGCGATTTTCAATTTAAATAATTTCTTAAATCATTAGCATTTGTTGTGCATTTTTATGTTAGAAATAGGTGTATACACAGTATTTAATTTAGGAGCATGGAAAAAGAAAATCTAACAAATATTTGTTAAATGTTTATTATGCCAGGCACTAAACTAGGAGTTTTACTACTTTATCTCATTTAACTCTAAGAGATAGGGTTGTCGTCTCCATGGAATAGATTAGAAAAATGGAGATTCAGATTGGTTGGGTGACTTGACCAAGGTCACAGAGCTCTCAGTGGCATGAGCCAAACCAACCCACATCTTTCTGACTCTGAAATCTCTGTGGTCTGTGCCTATATTTTGCAACCAGAAAGCTTGTTATTTCAGTTTAATGGTGAAAATTGTGTGTTATCCATCCCTAAAATGTTTCAAAATCATGGATTTGGTCTATAACTTTGGCAGAACCCCCTCCTTTCTCACCCCCATGAAGTTGTCACAAATTACAAATCCACATGTGGACTAGAATTTTTTTAAAGGCCTTTGCAGCCAGACCTAGAGATCCCAGAATCACTAAGACAAGAAAACATTAGCAGGCCCAATGGGACGCTCTTAACCACTTGCATCGTGATTCATTATTGTCAACAAGGCCCCACGGAGCTCTCTCAGGTGCTGCTGCCACCTACAGCAGACCCCACACATCCCCTAGCAAGTGTGCTGTGCCCTTCAGGTTATAATTTTGTAATAAAAGATTTAGCTCTATGGCGACCTGGGAGAAACCCTGATGATTTTAAAGAAGGGTTATTTCTTGCTGCCATGCAGCAGGTACTCAAGTAAGAATTCCATATCTTAAAGAGAAACAACATATTGGGACCTACCTGGCACTATGTGGCCCTGAGCAGCTGAGCAGTAAACGTTTATTAAATATAATCTGAGCCATTGAGTCTACAGCCTCCAAAGGCTTTCCCAACTCGTTCTCCCCCTTCCAACCCACCCCTCCCATTCCAAGATACTGTTCTAATTATTACCTTTCTGTGGACACGCAGCACTTAATTATATGCTTGTCCCCTGCAAATCCTGGAGGGAGGACAGGAGTGTATGAGCACAGGTGTGACGTGACCTGCGGTGCCTGATAAGGACGTGCTGACGGCTGATGTTGATCTGACCTGATACCACGCATTGAGGGCAGCTCTGAAGATAAAGCGTATTTTGAGGGCAGCCGTGTGGCAGAAATTTCTGACTTCCACCAGCATGGTCATGATTCAAGTCCACCACTCTGAGCAGAGAAACAGCATTCCTTCCGGGACCAGACACGGAAACCAGATCTAAATCCAAGGGAAAAGGCTGCTTCTGCGACAAGGGCTGGGCATGGACGTTGGGGAAAAGGGCTGGTCCCAAGCCGGCCATCCCGTGGCTGTGAGTGTGTATAAATGCACAAACCGCAACCACAGTTCCCCAGCGGCAACATAACCAGAGTAACCAGAGTCCAGCCCATGTCAGTGTGGTTGTCACTGAGAAGGGCCCTGGGGGCAGAGCCTGCCCACCCTCTCCCCACAGCACGTCACGCCAGCAGAGGCAGCCTCTGAGGGTGGTGCATGGGGAGGACCCGGCCTGGCACCGGCTTTACCTGCCTTGTCACCTGGGCCATTTGCTGACAGATGAAGTCACGGCGCCCAGGATGCGCCAAATTTCCCCAGGGACAGGGACCATGGCGATGGGGTGGGGCGCCTCCACAGACTTAGAGGCCTTTTTCCCTTGCTTTCCTCAACAGTGGTTGCTTGGGGGCACTCAGCATCCTGCGGGTTTTAAAAGTATCGTGGGCGGGAGCGCCTGAGCCAGGGCAGGAAGACATTCATGTAATACGATGACTCACCCCTGAGTCATTTCATCTGTGCAGAGTTTTGTGTTTTGTTTTGTTTTGTTTTGTTTTGTTTTTAAAAAAAAAGGTAACCTAGTTCTGTGCACCAAATTGATGGACAAGACATTGGTATTCAAATGATCAACTCTTGTTTTTTTAACTGCATCATTGTGTTTTCACCTGTTTCAACTCCTCCCACCCCAGCCTCTCTCCCCTACGCACAGAGAGAGAGAGAGAGAGAGAGAGAGAGAGAGAAATACTTTACAGGTCGTTCACTCCAATACATGAATTGCAAGAATATAGCACATACTGCAGTGCTGATATTTAGGCCAACAGAAAACCGTCGACCCATCAAGTTCAACATAGACAAAGCAGAATTCAGCCTAGTTCCTCCCACCCGGCTTTCCTCCTGTGTCTTACCTTGAAGACTAGCTCCACTCTCTGGTCAACTCACCTAAGTTTCCAATCGTGCAGGTTTTGTCGATTTCCCCTTCTCCCACCTTCCACTGGGCATCAGGGGCCTGTGTTTCTACCAGCAGATTTTCCCAAGTTTGCTCTTCTGCTCCCTGGTCTAACACTGCACCGGTTTACTCCTCCATTATCTTGATTCTGCCCTGGTGTGACAGCCTCCTGTCAGCTTTCCTGTCCCCCAATGGACCGGCCTTTCTCCCCCTTTTACTCGGTGTGTTTATCTGCCAGTGCGCGCCTGTCCACTCCCAGCCAGCACAATCTCAGAGGACAATCTCCTGAGTGTGACTACCCCAGCCTTCCCACCCAGCTGCCCCCGACTGTGCTCTCGTTCCCCTGCCCCCGCACACTGCAGCTTGAAGGGTCCCCTCTGTGCTTCCCAAACACACCTTGCCTTTCTCCTGTCTGGCTTTCATCCGTCAGAACCACCTTCCACCCCACCCTTCTCCCGCCTGAGAAACCCTGCCCGCCCCCAGGGCTGGGAAGGAGCACTGTGCCTGTGACCGCTGTCCCCTCCTGGCTGCGCCTGTCCTGTGCGTGCCCATGATGAGCGCGCCACTGGGCCTGCACGGCCCCCCATGTGGAAGGGATGGTCTCACCTGGGCAGAAGTAGGTGCCTCACCCTCAAAAGCAGGGCTGACAAGGAAAGGCGTGGGTCTGGAATCAGAAGCTCCCCAGGGGCAAAGGGACAGCTCCCAGACTGTGGGTTTGGCCAGGTGTCCTCTCCCAGAGACCGACAGGGGTGCGGGGAGCGAGACGCAGGCTGTCTGGGAGACACGCAGCCCTCAGGGGCTGTCAAAACAGCTTCAGAGCCATTGAGCTGCTTGCTTGGAACTACTGATTCTTAGCAATCCGAGCTATAGGGATGGGCCTTAAATTCTACGTTTTAACAAGACTCTCAGGAGCTACTGAAACCCACAAAACTTCTAAAACTCCTGGAATATGCCATAGAGCATTTCATGGCAGCAAGTAGAATGAGGCAAGCCGCGGACACCCAGCTTCCTGCGGGATTCCGTCCTGGAAGCCCAGTTTCATGACTTAAGAGAAACTCATTCTTCTCCTCATTTAACTGCAGTGATGCTCCAGATGGTCCTGGGCTCTGGGTACAAAGCGAGGCAGGTGGGAAGTATTCCTTCCCTGTGCATTCTGCTGCATCTGCAGACAATTCTAAGGTAGCAAACTGGGCACCAGCCCCAGTCGCGCGGAGGCCCTGGTGCTCCTGGGTCTCACCTGTCGTTGCCACTCCTGCCAATAGGGCGCATCTGCGCAGAGCACGACTCTACTGGCCAAGGCTGAGACAGGGGCCTCTCCAAGCCACCCTGCAAATATCCTGGGCTCCTCGCTGTTAATCATGGGGTAAGTCAGAACAACCAAGGATGCCAGAAAGACTGAAAGTTAAGAAGCTGTGACATTCAAGAGGAACGTGTACATAGGAGGCAAGGATGATGCACTCATTGCAGAATGGGTGGAGGAGCTGAACCCCTGCTTTCCTTGATGCAAATGGTGCAAACAGGACAAGAGAAGGGGCAGAGCAGGCTTTCATCCCGTCCTTCTGGGCGCTGCTGGTTGGCTGGGCTCCATTTGGCCCACCACACGATGACCCATAAGACGGCTACTTATGTATTATTTCCCCCCCCCCACCGTCCCTTAAATCTCCTTGACCCTTTCTCCTCCCACCCTTAACCTCAGGAGTCTCACCTCATTACTGTCCACTCATTTTTTTTTAAAGGATTTATTTATTTATGCATACAAGAGCTGGGCATAGGCCAGAGGTGTGGGGGGTGAGAGGACTCACCAGAAACAGAGTGGGGAACAGAACAGCAGACTGACTGAAATACACTGCTGAGGGGAGCAGTGGACGAGTCAGGAGAGGTCTGCCGCGCCATGTGGGTTGCTCCCTGGCCGCCGGGGATGGAACTCGTGCTGCAGAGGCTGCGGACTGCCTTATCTTGCATTGCCCAACCCCTTGCGCCACCAGGGAGGCCCTGTCCTCTCATTTTTATAATCATTTCACTTCATCAAATGATCCGCTTTGTAAACATACAATATTTATCTTTGTCATTCCAACTTGTTTTACTACACATACTTCCCTCAAGTGCTTTCCTTCCGTTTTCTGTAAACGGTGACCTTTTGTCTTTCCTTATAGATGAATAATGTCCCATGGTGTGGAGTCACCACATCTTCTTGATCCAGTTCTCTATCAGTGGGCGCTTAGGTTGCTCCCTCGCCCTGGCTATCGTAAACAATGCTGCAATCCGCACTGTAGCGCATAGAGCTTTTGGAGTTGACAGCTTTATGGTCTCTGGCTAAGTGCCCAAGGTTGGGATGGCTGGGTCATATGGTGTCTCCATTTTTTATTTTATCAGGCAAGTCCAGATCTTGGTCATAATGGCTGCAGCAGTTCATGTTCCCACCAACAGTGCGACAGCATTCCTCTTCTTGGCAAACTCCCAACACTCGTTGTTGGCGGTCCTTCCGGTAGGTGCCAGTCTCAAAGGGGTGAGATAGTATCTCATTGTGGTTTTGAACTGCATTTCACTTAAGAAGAGCAATGATGACATTTTTTCCATGTTTTACTTCCTTCCTGGGTATCCTCTTTGATGAGTTGTCTATTCAGATCTGTTGCCCAATTATTAATTGAGTTGTTTATTTTTCTATTGTTGACACAAGTTTTTTGTATATGTCGGATGTCAACCCCTTGTCAGTTATGCGATGTGTCAATATTGTCTTCATTCGGTGGGAGACCTGACGTCTTCTCAGTGAAGTGTCTCCAAACTCCATTGTACTAGGCTAAGCACCTTGAACTCAAAAGTCCCAAACTGATCTCCCCTTAACTTGATCCTTATCTTGTGTTTCCTATTCTGACTGATGGCATCATTATCTGGCTACTGACCCAACCAGAAACCTAAATCATATTCCACTTGTCTCTTCCTCATTCTCTTCTATTCAAAATACCTGGTTGATGTTAACTCTTATGTAAAGCTTATGCCTCTCTTCTCCCCACCTCCACTGCACTGCCTTGGTTGAGTCCTCAACATTTGTCATTTAGAACACTGCTCTAGTCTCCTGGCTGTCTTTCCTGCTTCTAATATTTCTCCCCCTTTGATAGATTTGCTATAGTGTTGTCTTGGGGAAATCTTCTTAACAGACAAGATGGTCATACCATATCCCCCATTAAACACCTCTACTATTTTTCACATTATTTATTGCATTGACGTCCAGAAAATGATGTACAGGATCATATTCGTACTATACCTCTGGCAGAATGGAATACAGAGTTCTCTGAAGACCCCTCCCTCTGCAAAACAGTTTGCACCTCCAAAGCACACTTTTTACTACACTGCAGGGGTCTGTGATGTCAACGTGATGTTCACAACAGCATAGTCCAACAGAAATGTCTACAGAGCTGCGAGCTTCCATGTCTCACTGCCCGGTGCAGTTGCCATGAACTAGATGTGGCTATTGGTCTCTGGAAATGTGGATAATGTGACTAAGAAACTGTGTTGTTGATTTTACTTAATTTAAGTAATAGATATAGTGAGTTGCATCATAGTGAACAGTTCCAGAATCTAAAAGTAACAAAAAAGAAACAAGCTTATGAGCTGAAATCTGAGTTTTAAAGGATAAGTAAATTTTGAAACCTAGACACCCACATTAAGCTCTGGACTCTGGAAAGATGCTAGATCAATCACAAATGACCAGCATGCCCTGGCCCTCAGGAAAGGGCACACAAATCATTTGGGGATAAATGCATCATCAATTCCGTGCCCCAGTACTCACACAGACTATGATTTTACAATAAAATATCACCAAACATAGAGAAACCAGCCACCATGAAAGAAGATCAATGGGGGGGGGAGGGAAAAAAACAGATTTAGAAACAGCATTTTCAGCGATGGGAATTGCCATCCACAGAACATAAAACAACTATGATGAAATGTTCCCCCAAAACACAAAAGTTAGAGTCCCAAAAGTGAACAAAGCAAAAACATCATATATGCTCAGGCATATTTGAAAAGAAACCTAACACAGATTTTAGAGATGAAATAAATTAGTACTGAAATTAAAAAAAAAAAAACTGAATAGCAGGTTAAACAAATTAGAGTTGAAGAAAGAATTCATCGTATAAAAGTGGTGGGAAGAAGTAACTGCAAATGAACTACAAAGCTATAGGAAGTAGAAAATAAAAAAGCAAGATTAACAGATATAGAAAGTAAGATAAGACGTCATATGTTTATTTTTAATGACCGAAGCAGAAAGTGGATGAGAGAAATTTAAAGAAACAGTGACTGAGAAATTCCCAAAATGGACAAAATACGTGAAATCTAGAGATTATGAAAACATGAACATATCAGCAGAACCAGATCCAAGCAAACTTTTAAAATAGGAGGTTTTCTGCCCTGGCCACCTATTCTTGGAAATGCCTTTCTCATTTTCAAGCCTCCTCTGCCCAGCTTTCTGTAGCATCTCCAGTCCATTCAAGTTTTTACACACACACCCTCCTCCAGGATATCACAGAATGTTAATGAAGTGATCAGATAAACCTGCCCATGCTTATGTATTTTCCAGCTAATGGGCTGCCTCTCCCATTAAATAACGCTTAAAAAAAAAATCACATTACAAACATCTCCTGAGAAGTGGCACAATTATTGGAATTCAAGGCACAGAGCCAGAAAGAGTTTGGATGAGAAAATGACTCTGAGTGTCCTCAGCTCACCGGCCCTGCTGGGGGGTCGGGCCCTGCTGGATCACTCCAGAGAGAGGCGAGTGCCAAAGTCACCCACATGTGAGATTAACCCCCAAATGCAGTGGTGCTTTCTTCATCAAAGGGAACAGATGAGGAGAGTAGAAACCAATATTCGGTGATGTCTCTTAGAGCACGCAGTCCTAAAGTAGCAAATACAACCAAGATCTAAGACAACCAACGCACAGCATTCCTCTGGCCACAAGTATTTGTTCTGCAGTAAATTCGTCCATTAGAACAATACGTACAGATCAATTACTACGTCTCAGGCACTGGGAACACAGCTGACAGCAAAATGGACATGTACTGCCTTCATGGACCTTATATTGAGGTGAGGAGGAGACTACATATAAACAAATATTTTTGTAAACATCTTTTCAGGCAAGAATATATAGATATGTGTGTGTGTGTACAGGAATAAATGTGTGCATGTATTTGCATGTATACGTGTGTCTATATATCTATGTATCTATACATATATATAGATGGGGCAGCTGCCTATAGATGGGGCAGCTGCCTCCATATAGATGGGGCAGTTGCCTCCAACATGGACGATGGATGGAAAACAAGAAAACAAGAGGCAATTTAGGGGTCTGTTTCTACGATCCAGAGGAGACACCATGGAGCTCAGATCAGCAGAGAAGTGGGTGGATTTGAACGAGTCCAGGATTGATTGTGTGGGGTATAGGAGATAAACTCTGGCAAAGAATGATGAGTCCAGTTTGGACCTCCCTCCCAATGGATGCTGAGGCCATATGCAAAGAAAGGGAGTAAGAGCAGGTGAATTCAGCTTGGATGTCTGTGTCACACGCAGGTGTTCACAGTGCACTCGATACATGCCTGCAACTCAGCAGCTCAAGAATACTGAAGACAAAGCTTTGAGAAGGGTCTCCACAGGGAGAGCAGGTAACTGATGCCAGGTTGAGGCAGAAGGAGAGTTGCAGACTGCTGTGTCTTGGCAGCTAGGGGAAGGAAATACTTCGAGAACAGCTCCAGAAAAGCAAGGACAGGAGGTCTAAGGCACTGCCAGCCTTTGTGTGTCTTAAACGCTATTACAACCTCGACTTTGAGACCCTGGGCAGCAGTGACCGTGCAACGAACAGCACCATCTTGTGGGAGGTAAGAGGAGCAGACGGGACAGGGCGGGTTATTTTGACAGATGAGCAGCTTTGATTTGATGTTGGAACAAACCTTCCATCAATAGATAAAATTTTACAGAGGAAACGTTATTTCTGCAAAGGCTACCCCAGTTCTCCAGGGACATAGCTAGGTCTAGCATCTGGTTTGTCAGCTCCCTGGAGTTTCTCTCCAAGCTCCTAAAGACTTGAACAAGGTTTGAAGCAAATCCACATTCCCTACCCTAAGGAATTTCCAGGGCCTTTCTGGGATGTGCAGGAACTCTCAGACACCTCTGGCTCCAGAATCTTCCTCCAGTGAATTGCCCATCTCAGCTCTACTTCTTAGAGCTGTTCTTTTATCTCAGCCTTGTCATCAATTCAAACGTAGACATAAAACCCTTCCAGTGGTGTCAGGGTTGAGATAACAACCCAGAACGGACATACTCACCCAGCAAAAATGAAATACCTCACCCTGCGCCAACACGGACATGAAGAGAACTCAACATTAAAAATCCATTTTCTTGACAATGTTTTGACTGTTTGACCATATTACATGGAATTTTCTTATCTCTTCTTTCTTCCCTGACACTTTCGGAAAGAACAACTTTTTCCACATTGTCATTTCTAGAGTCTGACCATGTGTAATTAAGCATGCAAACCAGGACAGTTAAAGTAAAAAGGAGACCAAAAATCACTAAAACTAACTAGTATAGATATACAAGGTTTTTACATGACTAACTGGTTTTATTTCATTGGTAGACCTGTGAAATAATTCTACAAAACCAAAATGGTTCTACAAAAGCCATTTTCCAAAATAAAATTCTCTTTTAAAATATCTTGTATCTGTGTACACTAAGCAAAATGTGGAGGGGAAGTCTTCTTTGAATTGCTTATCTGAGAAGTAAAAAAATAACATAAATATGCATAATTAGTGCTGTATGATTTAAAGTGTTTTCAATGTACCAGTTTTTAAATCTGTGTACCAGTATTTTTTAAATGTCAATTATCAATATGATTTGTTATTTTTAATTTTTTCATAAAACTGCCAGAAATCGCCTTCAAAGTTGTATTTTATGATTTAAAAAATTAAAATTATTGAGAAAATAGTTTCTCCACAGGTGCTGAAGTATCTGGTAAGCTCCCAACAAATTCTGCTGCCTGTGGGATATTCTTGATTCAAATTGTCTGTGTTTCAATACTGAAATAATCAGACTCCAATATTGTTCCAGGAACAGTCTCTTTGTCTCTGTTCAGAGACATTTATTCACACACCAAAATTTACCCAATAAGTTATCTCAACTTATAAGTCTTTCGAATATTTCACAATATGTGGATTATGCAAAATTGAAGGCCTCCATTTTATTCTAGTCTGGTAAGGAAAATAAATGTTTCCAATTTAAAAAATCAAATCCTTTCAAAAGATTTTTCCCACAAGTTGAAAAATTGTTCTCAATATTTCAATGACCTTTCAAAATCAAAGACAGTTATAGAATTTCAGAATTAAATCTTACACCCATTGGGACCACTCTTGTTCTTAAATTTGTCCAGTTCCCCCTTTCTTTTTCAGTAATTAATTAAAATGTCTTCCCACCTGTGAGTTTTGTTTTCAATAATTGCAATTAGCTAAAGGCACCAAAGTTTGAGCTTGAAGGTGCTTTATTCAAAAAGGTTTCGTTAGATCCCTCCAGCTAGGAGTGAACAAAATGCAACCAACAGATAAAGGATTCTTTTCACCAAAAGCCACAAAAACTGAAACTATTATAGGACATGAGTTGGTTTACAACATAATCGTTCAAAGATTCAAGCATTTCTAAAATCCAACTGATGATGGCTTCACAAAAATTCTGCAGATACTCTGTATATTTAAATATATATAAAAATAAAAGCTATTTCTAAGGTTGAAAACCTTTTAACTAGATTTACCCTTGAGTTCATAATAATGTCAGATGTTTTCATCTGATAGACTGAAATTCCAAAATCTTGAGCAATCAAACCTTAAAAAAAGGGAACATTCTTGAAATTAACATATGTCATTTTCTGTCTGCAAGTTCTGGTGACACTGATTTCACAGTAACAACGTTTAACCATTTGGGGCATCAAACACTTCTACAACTACTACTTTTTGTGACCTCAGTGAATAAAAAAAAAAAAAAAACAGAAATGAAAATGAGTTAATAATGGGTTTTGAAAATAATCATGTGATCAGAATGAAAACTCACACTTCCCTGAGCGCAGGTCAAAAGTCCCTCCTCAGTGTGGTCTAGACATAGCATGAATTATTGCTTAGCCATGAAACAGAAGGAACCCTACCCATTAACAACATGGGGGAAACTTGAGGTCGTGCTATCAGACAGAGAGAAACAAATACTCTGCGGTCTCACTTATATGTCAAATCTTTAAAAGCTGAATTCATAGAACTAGAGGATAGAATGGTGGTGACTGGGAACTGAGGGTTGGAGAAGTGGGGAGATGTTGGTGTAGGGTGAATGAAGATGCTCAGGCTTTTGTGCCATCGGCCTCTGTGGCTGTCACCTGCGGCCTTAAATGCAGGAGGCGCTTGGGAGCGTGGGCTTGGCGCACGCATGCCTAATGGCAGAGCAAGGTGTGGGCCTGCGTGAGCGGGCACACCTGAGCTGAGAGACTGAGCCTATAAGGGCAGTGTCACGGAGGACAGGGTACGGCGAGAACCAAGCAGTGCAGAGCATTGGAGAGCTGCGGAAAACAGCTACAAGAGGAAAGAGGTATAGGGGTTCACAGGGAGGCCCAAGTTGCTGTCCCCCTGCTGGCTTGTCTCCCCTCACTGTAGGATAATGCCAAGGGCTCCAGGTTTCTGTTTTAAGCTCCCTGAACCGACAATGAACCTACCCAGCATGGGATGGTTGCAGAGCACTTGGTAATGGGTACAAAAACCCAGTGACAAGATAAATAAGATCAGGAGATCGAACGCATAGGATGATGATTGTAATTAACAATACCGTATTATATACTTGAAAACTGTTGAGAGAGTAGATCTTACATGTTACCACCACACACACTCCAAAAACCTTAATGATAGGAGGAGGTGGAACTGTTAATTAACCTTAAGGTGGTGATCAGTTTACAATATACACATGTATCTGATCATCAACTAGAGCACCTTAAACTCACATACATTATACGTCAACGACATCTCCATAAAGCTGGGGGAAGTTTCCCTGGAGCTGCCATGTTAAATTGTATGTTGAAGGAGTCACCGGTTCTTCTTCAATAGGTTGAGTCCCTGTTTTCTTGTGATCAGTGATTTCAGTGCAGCCTCTGGGGTCTGGGAGATTGTGATACACTTTGCAAGTTCAGCATCAACAGGAAAATATGGGACTTCAGCCCTTAATTTTTCATGAAATATTAGTTTTCATTTTGGGGACTCGCTTAGCTTCGATCACCTGGCTCAAGGAGGCATGAGTCTTGCCCCTCCTCTCAATCCTCACTAAACCTCTTCCCTGTCATCCGTGGCTTCTGCTTCACAGCCTAGAGAAAGGGGTGGGAAGAGTTGAGAAACCTGGTTTCAGCCAACCCTGTTACCCCAGAATTCCTGCACAAAAGACCTTCTCTTTTTAGAATGTGGGGGGCATGTGTCACTTTTTGTATCCACATTTTTTGTGAGACGGTGTTGTGCTGACAACACCACACTGACACAGGGGAGTCGTGGAGCAAGTTGTAGGATGCAGGATGATGCCGAAGAGCAAGATCCTGCCTTTTTATTGATAGAATAATCATAGAGCATCAGTTGTGAGGGGAAGGAGGACTAAAAGAAAAGGTGAAGCTAGAATATGTGCTCTGTCATCTATAGTATCTGGGGTTGTAAGTCTGCCCCCAGGTTCTTCTCATCTGCTTGATGACTTGGTATTGTAATTGAGATCAAGCCCAGATCCCCAGCCTTAGTTTCAATCTTATCATCAGCCCCCCAGGCGTTCCCGGTCATACTTCATGATGCATACCCTTCCCAGAGTGATCAAGCTTTAAGCTCTTGGTTGATCTGAAAGGCACCTTGTAAGGTTTGGCTCCTATGACTGACTGACCGGTCAGTTCTGACCTTGCATAGGAATGCAGAACTGCAGGTAACAAAATGGTGGCCAAACAGTCGGCTTAGGGTTAGCAGACCCACAAGACTAGACAGAGTATTTGAGCACATGGTAGGGACAGAAAAAGAACTATGTTGAATATTAGGCTCAGGGACCATAATTAATCTAAAACAAATGTACATCACTTTGAGAAAATTGTACTTCAATAGAAAATATCATAAGCACATACACCTTAATAGATTATATTTGGAGGCAGGGCCCAAAGTGAAAAAAGCGGGAAGACCTCTTCTTTCACAACATACTTCACATGTTGGCACAGCGGGAAGTGCTTCTGGCACCTCCCTGGTCCTCTCCTCCTTAGGGTGAAAGGAAACGGGAGGAAGAAGCAAGAGCTGATGGGCAGGGAGAAAGGGAAGCAAGAGACGAGGGATAGTAATTATTCTCATTCCTTGTTGTGCTACGCAATGCCCCCAGTGCATGTGCGGACAGGAATGCTCTTGTCAGTGGGCAAATGGGTTCTACTTCAAAAGAGTAAATCTAACGTAATGGGGGGGCAGGGGGCGGGGTCTGTATTTCAACAATACAATGAGTCCTCACATAATGTCTTCCTCACATAACATCTTCCATATAGATTCTTAGAGACTGCGATTTTCAAATGAAAATTTGAAATATATTTTCAAAAATATAATGAAACCAACTGTACCATAGGCTAATTGATGGAAACAAGAGATAGGTTTCTACAGCATATTGCTTGTCACAAGCACATCACCAAACTTCTAAATACAGACCCAGATCGCTTCTAATATGAAACAATCATTTGTCTTCATTCATTTTCCAAGCTGCTTATTCCATGTCAGGGTCATAGACACAGGACTAACCTGACAGCTCAGGGCTCACAGCCAGATTCAACCCTGGACAAGACACCCTTCTACTGCAGGGGGCACATGCACCCCTACACGCTCCAACTGGGACAACCGACACAAGTCAATGAAACTCACACTCATATCTTTGGGATGTAGTTGGAAACCACAGTCCCCAGTGAAAACCCTTACAGACCTGGGGTGGCAGGGGTAGGGGGTGGAGTGCAAACCCCACAGAGACAACGGCCTTGCCCAGGAGCTGACTCTTTTATTTTTCTTCATCAACTTTATAGCCAAACAGAATCAAACAAACGTTAGTTGAGGATCTTCTGTATTTTATTGGCAATGGCATAAAAGAAATTCAATATTGATCCTTCAGAGCAGAAAGAAAGTTGAACCTTCCCTAAATGGCAGGGAAGGAAGGTCACAAAACCATTAGCAAGTGTGTTCTTTTAACAGTAAATTAATACATGAACTTATGACATAGATAACTTAGGACCCCAACTTTAAAAATGTCTATTAATGTAAGTCACCAACTTGCTAGCAAAAGTAACCAAACTCATAGACTGAGGACTCGCATGTCACAGCTCCATAAATACTTGACTAGCGTTACCTTTTTTTTCTAGAGTCTTCGAGTTTCTTTCCCTTTCCCAGTATCACATCAAACAAAGAGACAGTTTCCTTCAACATTTACAAAATTCTTTTATTGGTTACCGTGAAAGCACCCATGTATTTTAAGTCCCTGGTGTCGGACACCGAAAACCTTGCCGAGTCAGTTCAAAATCCCTGCCATCACCCACCACATGACCGAGTGGGTGTTCAACCAAAAGTGAATCTTAATAAGTTCTGAGCTTACCCTTCCAACAGATATAAATACACTCACAGACATGCATGTGCATGTGCGTACATATGTGTGCATATAAAGCATATGTAAGCACTTCAGCTACTATAGATGTACAGTTTCTTATCAAACATTCCAAAATCTCAAAAAGTTCCATAAACAATGCTTTTTTCATAATAAGCTGGTGATAAATTCATTTGACAGTAAAGTCTGACTCCCTAAGCTATTTAGATTCTTCGTCCAGCCACTTAGAGTGAATAGTCTACGTTTTGTGGCAGAAGAGATTAAGGAGTTGACTTATAGTACTGACTTATAGTCTGTTCCAGACCTTATTCATGAAATCCAAGGTGCACAGTAGGTAAAATATATTATCTTTGTGAAATCCTCAAAAGTCAGGATTTAGAGAAAGCATTTTCCCACAGGGCTTAGAATAATAAACTGTGGATCTATAGTAGCTTCCATTGGGACCAGAAAAGTTTCATGGTGCCCCTGTACCACAGTTTTGTTTTGTTTTGTTTTTAATTTTTCAGGGAAGTAAGAAAGTCTGGAACATTTTGTACCTCAGTAAAGGAATACATAACTCTGGGGACAAAGTCTTCCAAATCCTTCTTATAAGAACTTTTTTTTTTTTGAAAACTGTATTCTTGCCAAAAATCCTAGATTATTTGACAAATAATGAACATACACTTCTCCTTGAAGGTGATTTCTTTTCATTAAAAGCATACACCACTGCTTTTATGGGCAGGGGAGTAGGGAAACTAAAGAGAGGATTGGAAAAGAAGGGCCTATTAGTGTGAGGGCCTCATATAAAGACAAATGATCTACCAATATTAACAATATTAGAAAGTGATTTTCTAGATGCAGTTTCCAGAAAAGTCAGGTGGGACTTAACCTGGGCTCTGCCACTTAAGGAGAACAGAACTTGCCAAGGAAAATGATGTTTCGAGTTTTGTTGTGCCTGATGATGTAAATGAATGGGTGGTCGGCATTGAACTCATCCTTGTGTTGCAGGATCCGTGATCCTGGCACCTCTATGGACTCCCCACCATCTTCAGTTATTTCTAAGCACACTTTGTGGATGACATTTGAGAGGGCCACTCCCTTAGTCTCTGACATTCCAGAGAAATCAGATGTATTCTCATTAAAGATAGTTTTCAGCCCTAGGTTTTCCAGACTAGCTTTGGGGTCAACAGCCTTTTCCACCTTAAATTTGGGAATGGAGAGTTTGACTTTGGCATTGGCCATGGTGCTGGGGTTGGTCCACTGCGACAGTGTCTCTGAGTTGAGTTGTTTTTCAACCTGAAGGACAAGAAAGAAAGAGAAGTGTTTTTTTAATTTTCAGTGGTAAAAGATCCTGCTTGATTAAAACCATATGGTGTCATCGTGAGCCCAGTTTCAAAGCCATCCAGATGGACCATCAAAGATGGAATCAGCCCTGTGGTTTGGGGGTGTGACTAGTTTCTCTTGTAAAAGATCCCAACCACCCAGCATCCTCCAACCCCGCCCCACCTACACAATGGACCCCTTGCCCTAAAATTTATGAGGACATTTCTTTTAAGCTATAGAGTAGCTCTATAAAAACAAATGAATGGATTATGATGTGGCATTAATAGTGAAATAAATATAAAGCTAGATTTTTATATATAATATTTTTTGGATACTTCTTTTTCATTTCTCTACTAAAAAATCCAAAATCGTCACATGGCATCAGATTTGGTAGCTAAAGTTACTCTTTTAAACATGAGGATTTGAACTGTCTGTGATCATTCATTAAGATTATGGGTGATAAATGCATCCCTTTCTGTTGGATATTTTTAAAAGAAATGTGACAAAATAAAGTTAAATGGTTTAGTCATATAATTCTTCCTTAAGCAAGTCTTAAAATGTTCCTTGCCCTTCCAGTCCCCCCATGAGCTAGAGGAGAAAGACTTGTAGAGCAAGACCAGGAGTACCCGGACTGCTGTGTCTTGGTCCAGCCCTGCCCCGAAGTTGCCCTTGTGAGTGGCACAGGGAAGGCAGGGAGATGACAAGGTCTCAAGCTGGTCACAAGGTTTTCTTTAAATGAGGAACAGAACCATTGGACTCTTGTTAATCTATGACAATTATTGCTAATGGACGTTGCTTCAATTAGGGCAAATTATTAGGACCAGAAGATAGTTATCAGTAACTAGAATTTGGGGCCTCCCTGGTGGCACAAGGGGTTAAGTCTCAGTACTATGAAGCTATTCGCAGCCACTGCAGTATGAGTTAAATCCCAGGCCCAGGAGCTGACCCACATGGCACAGCAGACCTCTCCTGTCTCACCCGCTGCTCCCCTCAGCGGTGTATTTCAGTCCATCTGCCTGTTCTGCTCCCCACTCTGTCTCTGGTGAATCCTCTCACACACACACACACACACACACACCCCTCCCCCCCACCTCTGACCTACAGCCCAGCTCTTGTATGCATAAATTAAAAAAATAAATTTTTTTTAAAAATAACTAGAATTTTTAAACCAAACGGTATATTATCTTCCCCATTTTGTATATGGGCTTGAGGAGAGAGTAGAAAATTCATCTATAACTTGAAAAGACCATATAGAAAGATAAAAGGTTTTTCCTCCATTATACATGCATTGTGGATCAAAATGTCCCGCCACCCCAAAATTCGTACGTTGAAATCCTAACCCACGGTACCTTAGAATGTGAAGTTATTTGGAAATTAGATCCTGGTAGATATAACTAATTTAGATGAGGTCATAGAGTGAGCCCTCGCCCTGTGTTCTTATGACCAGGAAAATTTGAGCACAGGTGCAGATACGCACCCAGGGAGAAGAAGGAGGCAGAGATTAAAGTGCTGTGTCTATGAGAGGCCAACAAATCACCACAAGGTAAGAGAGAAGCACCGACCACATTCCCCCTCAGGCCCCTGAAGGACCAAGCAGGCAGTTATCTTGATCTCGGACTTCCAGCCCCCAGAGCTCTGAGTCACCCCATTTCTGCTGTCGAAGCCACCAGCGTGTGGCGTCTGGACACAGCCATCTCAGCAGGCAAACGCCATGTGCATTTGTAAATATTTCTTTCTGAGACCCAAAAGACCATTTCTTTTTCATTCTACAATTTAATAAGAAAAAATTGGTGGGCGGGTACTTTATGTAAGTAAAGTGCAAACAGATGAATAACGACTGGAAAGAAAATGAGAGCAAGACATGGAGTCAGAGAGGGAGAAGAGTGGAGAAAAGAAGACAGGGCTGCAGGCCAGTTAATGGAGCGGCGGGCAGAGCAGCGTGCTTGCTAAGTGGACAGGGAAGATGGAGCCTGGGGTAGGCTGCCTCTGGAAGGTCAGGGAGGGAGGAGGGGTGGCTGGGCCCCGTCTCCTTGACCGGGTGCAGTGGAGGAGGCAGGAGCAAGGGCGGGCCTGCAGCAGAAACCTACTCCCGGGCCTCGTGCCCTCGCTGGTAAATGAGAGTGTGGAAAGGTTTCTGACTCACAGACGATTGTGAGGAGCAAGTAAGATGGCGCACGGACAGCACAGCTCCTGGCCTGTGGTGAGCACCACGTCAGCATTGGGAGGGAGGCCCAGAAAGGATGTCTAGGTCCCGGGAGACCGCTGGGGAGATGCCGTGGCCAGAGGGCCGTGGCAGGTGGCACCTTCCTCCCCAACGCCCACCTGCGCTCTTACCTGCTCCAAGCCAGTGGACTCATCCTCCACGTCCTTGGGGAGCAGGATGAGCATGCTGAGGTGTTTATTCTGAAAGGGAAGCTCTATGATCTTGCAGTTGATCCCGTCGATGTGGCCCATACAGAACGTAGCCTCCAGATTCATCATTTGCACTGGTTTGGTGTCTGTCTGTGAATGGAGAATCATGGCTCACTTGCTTTTTAACTCACACAAACAAAAATACGTGCACACACACATATGCACATGCATGTGTGCACACATACATATATGTGTGTGCATGTGCCTATGCATGTATACACATGCAAAGTGTACATGTGCAGGTGTGCATGTGTGTGCAAATGTGCATGCGTGTAGCACATCCATGCACGCATATGTTTGTGGGCACGTATACACATGTGCTTGTGTGTGCCCACTACGCATGGACATCACTCTGCTCTTGTCATGCTTTCAGACTATTAGGGCTCCATGATCCGGCACCGGGATCCAAACTGTCCTGGACCCACACCATCAGGGAGTGTCCTGGGAAGCGTTCATGCCTGCCTTTGAAAAGTCATTCGTGTGCTTTGTACTCTCACATATTATACATTACAGGAACTCGACATAATATAATATTACATTTGCTTATAAAAAAAAACAGTATAACTAAAAATATAGGCAAACATAAACTTCATCTTCATGGAGAGGCCCATCGCTATAAGAGCTTTAAACCATTCCTGGTGGAGCTGACTTCAAAGTAAATTCTAGTGCAAACCCACATGTCCATTAATGCAGCTTTTCCTAATAAAGTACCCAACCCAGAAAACTGATTCACAGCACAGGACACCATCACGTCTGTCTTTTCTCCTGCTGGCCTCTGCTCACTCGGCCACCTGCACGTGGGTGTCCTTGTGTGACACCTGCTCTGAGCTGAGTCCATGAAGACAGTCTAGATAGGAGACCAACCTTGGTTTTGTCCCAAATGTCACAACCATGGACTAAGCCCTTGAATAACTCGCTTCACCTCCCTGGGCTTCCTTGTCAGTGGAATGAGGGAATCAGAAAATTTAGAATAATCATTGCCTGAGGATGAAGAAGAAGATGGAGGGACACACAGAGCAGGGAAGCCAGTCCCCACCTAACTGGCTCTAGGTTTTCAGAAACTGTGACTTTACATGAAATGCTGGATTACAAAAGTAGGACCCGGAACATCACTTGTTCAATGTGGGTAGGGACGGTTTTCCCACCAAATTGTAACAAAAGAGCACTGAAGGATATGACATTATTTAAGGACCTGTTGCATGACTGTTGCTATATGCTTTTCTCTAAAATATCTGAGAGAAATAAGGAAAGATATAAGGGAATTAAGAAGTTGGTTGTTGGAAACATGGGCATTTGTTTCTCTAATTTCCTGTATGATTGAAATAACTCAGGATTTTGAAAAATGAGAATGTTTTAAAAAAAATGATCCCCAAGTTCCTTCTAGTACAGGGTCCACAAAAGAGTGTCTCCCTAAGACAGTATACCTGACTTTCTTCTCTGTCCCCAGTAATATCCAACAAGTGTTTCTGCTGCAGAGGCTGACTGATTTTCTGAAGGAAAATTAATTCATACTAAGGAGTAAAAGACTGATAGTAATTTAGTGTCTCTTGCTACCTTGATCGATGACTTTCATGGAACACCTGCCTGTTAACTGAATTTCTTTTTGGGAAGAGGAAGGGATTTCAAACTTCACATCAGATTGCAAGGATAAACCTACAGTAAACCTTTTATCTGAGATCTTTAAACAGCAAACAGCAACACCACCTCTCTGTAGCAGAGTTAGTTTGCTTTTATAAGTACCTCTATTTTGGCACTTGCCACAATGTTAGAAATATTTGTGTGACGGTCTTTCCACCCCTACCACCGCCACAACTAGACAAAGCAGAAACCATGTCTTATTATCTTGGTCTATCACAACCTATATTAATTGCTCACTAAATATTAGCTGATAAAAAAGAATTCAACTATAGGTATACCCAGAAACAAAATTAAAATAGAGAAATCTACTACTATTGAAACTAACTGCTAATTTTCTATTCATGTCTCTGAAAGAAGATAAAGATTTGTCTAAAAACCTCCATGAGATTAGACTAACACCAGTTCCTGAAATTGCAGGTGGTTTTGGTCTCCAAAAAAAAATCAATTTCATCTATCAGCACTGAAGATGGATACAATTATCGCATTTTCTTTAGCATAAAATGAGACATATCGCCTGAAAATAGAACTAAATAAAAACTATTGTGGGAAATGTAATAAATATGTACACAAAGTGTGAGTTTGTCCAGCTATCAGAATAGGCTTTGAAGGAGACTTTCAATCGTAGGAGAAAGGCACTATGCTGAACTTCTAATAGCACAGCTTCACCCATTTAGTCTGGTTCAAGAAGCACCTGAGAAACAAATTAGTAAGGACACTCAAAAGTTCAGGGGCTGACAAAAGCAATTCAAGGGAGAAGAGCCTCTGCATTCAAAGGCAGGGTGTTCCCCACACAGCGTGGAATGGTGTTTTATGACCTTGTTGGGTGAGACACTGGGAGGTCAGCATCTGTCCCTCAGTCCGCAACTCCAGGTTCTCACAGGACCTAAACCTCATTATTTCATAATAAGAACTAAAGAACAGCGTGGGTTCTTCCAAACACCTCCAAAGGCACCACTAACGCTGCCTTCCATGTTAAAAACACAAACCATGGGCTGAATGCGATCAGCCCAAAAGCCCAGCGTATCTGCACAGCGACATTGCCCTGTTGTTCTGGGCTGGCCCCGGCATGACGGCACGGCTGGGAACACACTTCAGGTTTCACTTAGACATAGTGGGGGCCTCTTTGCCTGTCCTCCCCAGGCCGCGGAGCAAAGACAGCCAAGCAATGCAGAGGGGATCCCTGTGGCAAGAAAGGCTGTGTGGGCGCTGTCAGGACGCTGGGGCCAACATCCTCCCACTCACAGGGGAGGCCATGCAAGGTCACACTCCATTGAGGTCCAAATAAAAGGCCACACTAAGAAAGTCCAAAAGCCACGTTTCCTACTCAGGGACCTCCGTGTGGAAAACACAGCATCTAAAACTAATGCTTTACGTCCAGTGTCTGAGTCTCTGGATTAGGTTTTTGGCAGCAAAGGCAGCAACCCCCAGGGCCCTCCTTTTCCTCATCGGAGTGAGTTCCAGGGCCCCTTCTGTGGCTGTAATTTTTCAGATCTCTAGCTGGCAACTGCAGGCCACCCCACGTACCTTATTGACTCTGAAAGGGCATTCTTTGGTTTCTGCTTCAGGAAATTTCTTCATCCACTTTCCAACAAAGTAGGCAGCATTAACCACAAGGATTTTGGTCTGGTCGTTTACACTGTTGTCAGCTAAAATGTTCTCAAAGTGGCCTGCAAACAATTTTAGGAAACCACAAATTGCACAGCATTATTCTTCCAAACCACATCTGACATTCGCATGCATGTCCACTCCCTGGGCATTTAACACTTGCTGGAACCACACCGAGGCAGGCCCGGCAGCTCAGACCATCTCAGTCAGAGGACCCTTCCTCCCCACCCTGCGCAGCCAGACTGGCCAAAGACACGAGGAGGAAGCTGCAGGGGGAGAAGAGAGGAGGGAGAAAAGCTACCATTCTGGATGCCCTGGCGGTGAGCTAGTTGTCCCAAGCTCACCACCCTTTCCCAGAGGGGGAACTGCGCTAGGGGCTGTCTCTTGCCCAAGACGACATGCAGCAAGGACTCAAGCCCATGCTCCAGAATGAAAATGCATGAACTCTTGCTTGCCCCTGGCCCTACACTCAGTATTTTCCTGTACATTATCTTACTTCCTTTCCAAGGCGGTCCTGCAAGGCAAAGATACTAGGACTATTTCGTAGTTGAGGAAACTGAGGCACAGAGAGGCCAAGTGTCTTCCTAGTTCACTCGACTGGAACATGTTTGTCATGAGGACCACCCTGTGCTCTGCACCCCATGCTGTCTTCCCTCTCCCCAAAATGCACGGTTGCAGGCAGCTGTTTGCATCGAGGGCAGCTCCATCACTACCAGGGGCTCCGTGGTGGCCATGACTGCCACAGAGCTAAATCCCCACAGCACAAACAGCAACAGTGATCACATTTTTAAAATGAGGTGCTCACGTTTGACGAGCACTTGCCGTTGTTTACAAAGGACTCTCCCTGATAGCCAGGACCTCGCCACCACTGGCTGCGTCCACTGCCCCACCGGCCTACAAAGGCCTCTCACAGCTAACCCTTTGTGGACACCATCTTAAAGTTCTTCACAAATTTTTTCAAAAAGGGTCCTGCCTCTTCATTTTTTGCACTGGGGCCTGCAAATTATGACCCTCGCCCTGCCAGTCCTGCATGACACATTGTACCCACAATAATGTTATTGAAGAAACTTGAAGACAACAAAATTGGGGAGCTAGCGGGGAGCAGCGCTTCAACTGCAGTCTAGAGCTTCTGACTCCAAATTCAGAGGTGTTTTCACTGAACTACCCCAGAACCCTGAACTTACAAAAATTTTAAAACAACAGACCTTTTGGGAGAAAATACAATTATTTAGCAATTCAGAAAGCTGAATTGTTATGTGGCAATTAAAATAACAGCTGCTTTTTGCTCATGATTTTTAAGTAATGCTTAACCTGCTGTTCCATCATCATGTAAAACCAAAGAACCTTATTTTAATAACAAATATACATGGACATATACATCTATGTGTGCATTCACACCCACTGGGCATTAGATATCATCTTGGCTAGCAATACAATTTGTTAGTAATGTTATCTAATTTGATCCTAACAACAACCATGTAAAAATTAGCTAACATGCCCCATTTTACAGTTCAGTAAACTGAGGCTCCATGTCCGAATATCTGTTAATAAGTGGCAGTGACTGGATTTGAATCTAGGTCTCGAATCACTTCGAGGTTTCATTCTTCAGGTCCTCCCTCCACTGTTGTAGCACAGATGCTACTTTCCTGAGTGGAACAGCAGGAAGGCTCTCTGGCCTTTCTCGCAGGCAGTACATCCCGCTGGCCCCAGATGTGTATCATGCCCAGATCTCTCCCTGGACTTCAGCAACCATAATGGCACCAAAAAACTCCTTCCATACCACTCTGTCCTTCACAAGGAGATGCTGTGTCCCAACTGGTGCCTTCCTATATAAATATAAAGGCAACTGCTGGGAACAGGGACAATGACACTGATTTGTACTTCAAAACAGCTTAGCTCCAGTTCCTTTCTAGTGAGGAGGACTCAGATGATTCTAATGGAAGGAGAAGTCAGGGAAAGGAGAGATGATACGGAAGTGGTAGGAAGCAGTAAGACCACGTAGGGGCTAAGGAAGAGACCCGGGGTCTGTCTGAGAACAGACCGGGACAGGGCGTTTTGGTTTCGATGCCAAATTGTTTTGTTTCCTGTATGTGTTTTTGATTACTTAAGACTTTGGCCTTTTGTTCCTTAATAAATCAGTAGATGGTTGAGCTGAAAGTGGCCTAAGGGATCATCAAGTCATCCAACTCCTTCATATCCAGACTGAAACACTGACCTCGTGACTTGCCCAGAGTCACTCTTTGTTAGAGACACAACTGGGGCTTCAGCAAGGCAGGTGACAGCTCCTTGGAGAGCAAGGCAAGGTGGACCAAAGCCAAAGCACCAGGAACTGCTGCCATTTCAAATGCATTTCATCAGCTAGAAATGCAAGTTGTTGAAAAGGTTCAATGGGCAAGAATTTGGGTGATGGACCAGAGCATCCAAGGAATGTTCCAAATGTTCAATTTTATGCTTAGCAGAAAGATCTGTGAGAAGGTAGGGTCCGTATACCTAACAACTTATAGCACCAAAAAAAAAGGTAAAGAATACTTGCCATCTGTAAGATCCTTGATGGAGTTGTTAATCTGACCTTTCGTTTCTTCCAGTTTATCCTTGAAGTGAACAGTTTCCAGCTCTTTTGCATAAGGTCTCTTTGTAGAGCTGATGAACTCCTGGAAAACATCCAGTTCATAAAATCACAAAGTACTTAAAATCTGCAGTTAAACCATTGTATTGTTACAAGGTTCCCCAAAAGGATTTTCAATCTCTCTTACCATGATACACTTTCAAAATCTGTAACACTATATAAACTGAAATCTCACGTAGAAGTTTATTAATTTTTTATGTTAAATTTATTTCATTTGGAGACAATATTATTAAATTCATCCATGATTTTAGTAGCAGCTTCAGTGGGAAAAAAAAAGACTATACTAAATGGACACAACAATTATAATATTGCAGAAACATTAATTATAATATTGCAGAAACATTAAAATGTAAATATATATATATCTTAAAATAGATGAAATATACTGAAAAGAGAGCTTTATGAGCAGAAGGCTTATCCTCACTGAAATAAATAAATATTCTACAAATTGCCACTCCAAGTGATTGTGGGGGGTTGGAGGTGAGGGTATAGCTATGCATATGTGTCTTCAAGCAATAAGAATAATCCTGTAACAATATCTAGTCACCCATGCCATCAAAAAATGCCAAAATACTCTCAGGAAAAACAATACCTGCTGCCAAAAGCAGTTAAACTTTGACAAAATATTTAACTTGTAGTTGACATTTTAGATAAGAAGGCATAGAATTATGAGTATCAAAGCAAATTAGTTCAACTCCATGTTACAGAGAGGGAAACTTCAGGAAATCTAGGGTGTTGGCTATGTGTTTCAACTATGATTTATAAAATGTTATTATATACGCTAGGGTAAAATTTAAGGATGCCATGTATTATTTATATGATTCCTTTAAGAAGTGGCTTAAATTAAACACCCAGAGCTACCTTGTGTAGTTACTCACATACCCGAGCTAGTAAAATGAACAAAACCAATTCATGACTGATGAAAACCATCAATTCATATAGTTATTATTTTTCTTGTGCATCAGGAGAACATTGTGTGCATAGACAGAAAAACAAAGTGGAGAATTAAGATGTTGTCCCAGGCCACATATGCCCTGTTGTTTAAGGAGAAACAGATCTAAATCATGAACTGTCTTGGATCAAAGTTTACAAGCCCATACTCCATTTCTCCAAGGGAGGAAGTTTCAAGGGTAGGATTTATGAGTAATTTGAGAGGAAAAGGGAAATCCCACAAGTTTCTCTATATTTTGAGCTAAACAATAGAACTTTTTTCCACTAGAACTGCTTTATTTTTTTATTTAATGGTTTTTTTATTTAAATTTTATTTTTATATTCCCCATACAATTACAACCCCCTTATTTTGACCCCAAGCCCTCCTTTCCCCGCCCCCCACCCCCCATAGAGTGTCTCTGGTTCATAGTTGTTTGTCAATTTTGATATTTTCTTTCTTATAGTTATTCTTTTTCCTGGTCCCTTATTTAGGTTTTCTAAATTCCTGCTATGAGTGAGACCATCCGGTATTTTTCTTTTTCTTTCTGGCTTATTTCGCTGAGCATGATCCCTTCCAGCGCCATCCGTGTTGCTGCAAATTGCATGTGTTTATCTTTTTTGAATGCTGAGTAATCATATGATCCAGCAATTCCACTCCTAGGTATTTACCCAAAGGACACAGAAACATCAACTCCAAAGAGCACCTGCACCCCTATGTTTATAGCAGCACTGTTTACAATAGCTAAGCTTTGGAAACAACCCAAATGCCCAAAAATAGATGACTGGATCAAGAAGATGTGGTCCATATACACCATGGAATATTACTCAGCATTCAAAATAGAACTGCTTTATTTTAATAAGCCTCAACTCACAAATGAGCATATGAAAAGTGAATTTCACTGGGACAAAAAATTGTGGCTTTACTAGGTGAAAACATCACCACTTGTAAGGAGCTAAAGCTTGCTAATTGCTGTGAACCACTTACTGTAGAAGGATTCAAGGATTTGTCTACATAGAGCCGCTTGATTAGCTTCAGTGAGTAGAAGGAGCTAAGTTTGTTTACGTCCGATGTTACTGTTTGAAAACCAAAGGGCACATCTTTGACATTTTCAAAATGAAAGACCTGTGAAGAGAAAAGATCTGTTACCCATGATGCATTGCCCCTGGGGTAAATACACAAAAACAGTCAACCTCTTCAGGGGATCCAGTGTTTCCCTGATGAATTGTTCCCATACAACAAAGCTTCTCAAGCTCTGCCCTATTGATGTTGGGCTGGGTAATTCTTTACTGGAGGGCTGGGGACTGTCCTGGCTACAGCAGGATGCATAGCAGCATCCCTGACCTACTGGGTCCTAGTAACACTCCTTCCTCTATTCATGACAACCAAAAACGTCTCCAGTCATTGCCGCAGGTCCCAAGTTAGGGGAGCAGGGAGGGCAAATGGACCCCCAGTTGAGAAGCAGTGCCACAAAGATACTCTCCTCCTGATTTAGATGCTCATCTGGAAGATTTTCCAAACTTGGAAGAGCACGCAGCTGCATGAGAATTTCTGCCCAACTTAGAGACAAGAAGAGAGAGACAAATACCGAAAGAGTCCACCATTTGGCAGGTAGCTAATTCCAGAATAGACAGGGTCTAACTGGTCTGTTTAGTAGCTGAGCAAATGCCAATAGAACAGATGCATCACTAAATCAGGCAGCTACACAAATGTTCGGCTGGCCTGCTGGAAATGTAACAATTCTGGTTGTTCTTCATGTCTTGTTTTCCCCCCGGAAATGGACCAAGGATGCCAACTTTCCAGAGTTGTCATGAGAATTACAGATATTACACAGAAAATATCATATGGGTTCAAATTAATATTTATTCTTTTGCAACAGTCTCCACCACCTAAGGGGCTATCTTCTGGAGGACTTAAATCCTTTTGTTCCTAACTTTTCTTTTGTTCCAACCAATAGCCCACCATCGACTTTTCTTCATGCTGCCGCAAAACACGATGTCAGCATGAGGTGATTCTCTCCTCACTTCTCACTCATAATAACCTGGTGCTGCCCAGAGTCACATCACTAAATGGACAGTTGCACCAATAAGTCACAGCCCAAGCACTGCAAGGTCAAAGTGACTGGTCCAAAGGGGTGCATAACTCTCATGTCTAATGACAGGTAACAAGACAGAAAATTACAGCACCCGGGTAACTACTGCAGAGGGAACCAATTGTCATGCACTCAGAAGACCTTTTAAATCGGCCAGAAAGTTCTTTTCTGTCCCTTCTCTACTGGGAGATGAAAAATGGGAGATGAAGTGGGGAGTTGAGAGAGGAAGATAAAGGAGAAAACACAGCAACTCTTCCCACAACCGCGAAGTTTCCTTTTCAAGTCTAAGTCTATTTCATGTGTAAATTGTTCGTGCTGACTCACATAACATTTCGTGGGTCATATATCGGGCAATTTATGGATGTGAAGATGTTCCCTTTTAAAATGCTATGAGAAAGATTCTCTGAATCTATAATGATCAGCATAAGAATAATAATGGAAAGGCATTCACCTGCTAACCAGTTGTAAAAAGGGACTTACAATGTAATCATCTGGAAAATTATCTCATTTGAAAGTCTAAAAACTTTACAAAGCTAGAGAGTCAACCACAGTCAAAAAGAAACTCTTAAATATATAGAATTTCTTTTTGGCTACAGTTGACTCTCTAGCTTCAGAATATACATATGCATATATATATATATAAACACATATACACACACACAAACACACACACACATATATATACACATACACACACACATAACACCATCTTAGTCCATTTCTTTCTAATGAGATCCTCAAGTCCCAGAGAAATTCTTAAAATATAAGCAAGCACAATCCATCTGTATCCTTGTTACTTCAATGTAGATAATTTTAAATGTTATTTCCATGAACTAAGTGTGAATATATTATATCTAACCAATACAGATATATTATATGGCTGAATGCCTTTAAAGCTGCACCTTAGAATAAAGCATGATGCTGTAAATAAACTGCATGCAGAGAGTGTAAAGGTATAGTCTTTCTAGTAGAGATACTTACAGAGGAGCGTTTAATAAACACCATCTTGATTTCTTCACAATCTAACAGGTGGAAAGATGTAGTCAACTTACTGAAGGTCACTTCTTAGGGGATAAATGTGAATTGTGATTACTTATGTTATAGAATACACCCCGGGACCTGAGGCTCCCTTTTGAGAAGAACAGACTAAGATGAAGTTACACGTACATACAGCACGCATGTGTATATTAGTAGGGGTGTGTGTGTGTGTGTGTGTGTGTGTGTGGCCACTTGTGATTACCACTTAGCAGATCCCCAGTTTCTTCAGGACAATATGGTACCTATTCAAAATACAGATTGCAGGACAGATAAATGAGCTTTAACATTTAAAAAATGCTTCAAGAGTGTTCTGGAAATGGCACAGCTCTCAGTCCTGAGCCAGTCCGACCAGAGTCCCATCTGTTTCTCCGTGGGCACTGCCTACCTGTCTAACGGTTCTATTCCCACTCACAGTGGAACCCGGGCTCACCTGTCCAATTTCATTTGCTGTGTCACCCTTGGCTCCCACTTGAGCAAGTGACAGGGAGGTGGAGAGACAGATTGGAGAGAAGAGGACGTTGCCAGCCGGCTCCTCTTCACACAGTTTTTTGAACAGGTCAACTGCAAAAGCCGAATTTGCCAGTCGCAGAGCATCCATTGTGGCCTGGAACAGAGGACAAGCCTGGGTCATTCCTAAAGCATCTTTAAGGTGTTCCCCATTGCATTCTCCCAACACAATAGGAATTCTATTGAAACAGAAGAGTTTGTCTTCGGTAGAGAGAGGAAGGGACTTTCAGTAAACATAATTTGAAGAGTCAGTGGCAAAGAAGCCTCTTGGCAAAGGTCCTAATGGTCCAGGCAGTTCAGAACGTTTGAAATGGACCACACACACAGGACTATGCTCGGTTCTACCTGGAATCTCCCAAGTCAGGTCTACTTGGCCATGTAGCATCCTTAGCGAACTGTGTGTTTCTGACCCTTGGTTCATTTCATTGCTCATCGCACTGGCTCTTCCTTCTTTATTTTACATCCCTGCGCAGCCAGGGCAGTGTGCTCATTATGGAGCCTGAAGTCAGGGGCAGGCAGCTTACATTTCTTTAAGGCCCACTCGCTGATTTCCCCTCCTCCAGGGTGGGGTGAAAGGTCCCAGGTCCCAGAGAACATCACCTCCCCAGGGGTAGCAGACCAGCACTGGGCGTGCAGAGCCCAAGGCCACAGGGAGGGGAGCCTGGGGGGTGTTTTGGCCAGTGCGCCCACACTGGGGAAGTCTTTTTATAACCTCACAAAAGGACTAAGGAATATATGTAACATTCAGAACAAGAAGTCTTAGTTTCTTCAATAGCCAATTTCACATTGATAGTGCTGAGTTCCCCTACAACACGAATATACCGTGAGCTAATTCTCTACCAAATAAAGAAGCTTAATCCCCTGCAGCCTTCTCAAAGCTTCAACAACTGGAGGCCTAGCCCCTCTAACAACTATGGAAAAACGTATTAACTGTGCTTTTGTAAATACAAGTGGTTCTACCTTCCAGGAAAAGAAATTAAAATAATTTTGCCTAACAGTCCATACTTTAGAGGTTGGGTTTCCTTTGCATAGGAAAACTG
The DNA here is from genome assembly GCF_014898055.3 of Talpa occidentalis. Lineage (NCBI taxonomy): Eukaryota > Metazoa > Chordata > Mammalia > Eulipotyphla > Talpidae > Talpa > Talpa occidentalis. The sequence goes on from NW_023601322.1 coordinate 8,503,672, forward strand.
TGTTTAAGACCTTGGAGGCTTCCGCTGAGGGAAATTGACCACAAACACATAGAATTCAGTCTTGGAAGCAGCTGAGGGATTCTTTGTCTTACCATTCTTTCAACCAAAGCATTGTTCATTCATTCATTTTAATGTGTTGAGATCCACAGAGTCTAAATGGCTGTGTGAGTGCAAGATTATGGTGGTTTTGGGTGTAGTTAATTGCACGATATAATTAACCTTTGTTGCAACTCAAGGCTTAGGTCTCTGCTAGAGACTGTAAATCAGCGCACAGCTGACATCTGAGGCTTTCCCGTCCACGGGATCCTCCCTTTCTGAGTCCCTTCCTTTGCGTGAGAGTCCACATGAGTCTAAACAGGTCTGACTTCCCATCCGGGTGCTGACTCAATACTTCTCAGAAAATTCTCTTTCAGGTTGGGAAATGTCCTGGAGCCCTTAATATCTGAGGTCCCGACAACAACGCTTTTGATGTTTGACAAAGGTATCAGAAAGGTCTGTCTGTGGAAATGGATCAGGGTCGATGACACCAGGTCATCAGTCAGGTCGGTGCTCAACCATTGTTCCTAAGTGACCTCAAAACACTGGAAAACTTATCTGGTCTGAGGTAGCTTAAGGAATGGCTTGGCTGCAAGACAGTCAAAACATTTAAACAAATCTCAGCATATGGTCAATTCACGCCCAGGAGATTGTCTCACATTCTGCAGGGACTGCTTTGCATGAGCAAGTGCTATAAAAATTATGGCAACGAGAGATTAGCAACTCCCACATAGTAAATTTCACATCTAATGATTTGTGTTCAGAGTGCTGATGTTGCTGCAGACTTTTGTTATTTCCTTATCACTTTGTCACAGAGAGAACTTCTTTCATTCATGAAAGTCTTTTAATAATTATAACAAAGAGAAACTGTACCACTCCAACTTAAAAACACTACAACTTTTAGCCACTTGAAAGTTTTTTGTTGTTGTTTTTTTAAAGATTTATTTATTTATGCACACAAAGGCTGGGGTACAGGCTAGAGTTGCGGAGGGTGAGGGGATTCACCAGAGACAGAGTGGGGAGCAGAACAGGCAGATGTACTGAAATACACTGCTGAGGGGAGCAGCGGGGAGACAGGAGAGGTCTGCTGCACCATGTGGGTTGCTCCCTGGCCGGCCGGGGATTGAACTCGTGCTGCAGTGGCTGTGGAAATGGCTGCATTGCTTCATGGTGCTGTGCTTAACCCCTTGCGCCACCAGGGAGGCCCAGCCACTTGAAAGTTTAAGAGACTTCTATTTTAGTGAGAGAGAAGGGACATAGAAGTTTAAGCAGTAATAACAAGTGTCATTGTAAGAATTCATTGCACTCCTTCCAGTAAAGGCTGTCACAGAGGTTCACTGGATGAGAGTCTGATCCAGTGGTCTTACTGCATTTCACATGTGCCCCTAAACTATTTGAGAAGAATAGGAGGAGGGAGAGAGGAAGTAGAGAGGGAGGGGGGAAGGGGAGGTGGAAGGGGGAGGAGGAGAAAAAGAAGAAATAATGTTATCTTAAAATGGCAACCACCCAACTACCTTGCAAATGTTGTTGATGCAGCCAGTTACACCCCAGCTAGCGCCTATCTGTGGTGTGTCTGCTCCTGTTGCCTCAAAACATTTCACATTGCAAAACCATGAGCTAAGTTTATAACTTGAAATGTGGGCTTCTTTTAGGATTAACAGCAAACTAAATGCAAAAAAAAAATTAGTTTGAGTTCTCTTTTGTCAAACAGTATCATAGTTTAATCCTCTTTAGTTGCTTCGTATTGAAAAGGCTTTAAATTTTATATAGCTCTTTCTCCATTGATAATACATCCCTGGGATGTGTCAAGTAATAAAGCTTTCCTTAAAGTAAAAAGAAAAAAAAAGGTTTTTGTAAAGTTGCGTGATTATTGGATTATGACCTAAAATCACACAAACTTTCAGGTGGGGTAAGATCTGACAATGGAACTGGCGTGGCCCCACCCCTTCATTGAGGAAAGTGAAGCCAATGCAGTGAAGACATTCTCCCAGGCCACCCACACGCAGTGAGAGTAGTAAAACCAGACCCAGAACCTTCCAGCTCCCAGCAGAGCCCTTCCTGACCACACCTTAGCACCTCCCTTTGCTGTGGCTGCATCTTCGCTGGCATTTGTTTTAAAAAAAAAGTATTGAGAAAAAATTCAAGTCCTGAGTTACCCCTTGAGAGATACCAAAAATACCCCTTTTTTCCTGTTTTTCTTAATTTAAGAAGTTCTTGTTGCGTATCTGCCATTGCAAACTCCAATCAGAGTATCACTTTTGACACCCCCACCCCCAAACTCAGCTCCTGATAGCCTGGCATGGACCCGCTGCCTTACCAAAACATAAACAGCTGAGGAAGCCATATTTTGTATGTTACGTGTATCACATACTGTGTTCTTACTATAAAGTAAACTACAGAATATATGCAGCGGTTGAGCGCTGGGTTGCGGGGCTGCCCGCAGCCTCTGCAGCGCCGGTTCGATTCCCGGCTGCTCCCCGGCCACCGGAGGAGGGTCCCACATGGCGCGCAGACCTCTCCTGCCGCCCGCTGCTCCCCTCAGCAGTGTACTTCGGTCCTTCTGCCTGCTCTGCTCCCTGCTCTGGCTCTGGTGAGTTCTCTCACCCTCCCGCGCTTCTGACTGTACCCAGTGCTTGTATAAATAAATAAATGAATAAATAAATAAATAAATCTTTAAAAGAAAACGTTTTAAAAAAAAAAAAAAACTACAGAATATAAAATGTTACCATGAAAATCATTAGGAAGAGAAAAGAGCATTTAGGATTCTATACAGTGTTCTTCAACAGAGTAAGTTTACGCTGTCCACGCACGAGTATTTCCGAGTATAAACGGAAGCTCTCAGTCCAAACCTGCTTTGCGGGAGGGTCAACACTATGTTGCTGGCCTTCAGAAGTGTCAACCAAGTGCTGGTGCTCTGAGCATGATAATAAGAAATCAAAGGTGACCACAGGGCCCTTGTCTTTAAGGAGCCATTGGTGTGACATGTGTGATAAGGTGGTCAGTGTGAGGGGTGTTCTCATGGAGGGAGGTGGGAGAGGGCACAAGTGACCAAGTGAGCCTCAGGAGAGACTGTTACTCATGGCAGGAGCCTCAGCCATGTCTCCGTCATCTAGTTAAGTCCTAAAGAGCAAGTGGGAGTTAGCCCTGCACAGTAACGTGTGCCAAAGAGAGCTGGCACAGCCAATCCTGCACACTGTCCCAAATGGAGGGGCCAGGGCTAGGATGAAAACTCTGGGATGGGGAGGGGCCAGGGAGCACCTTCCCTGGACTCACAGCGTCTCTCAGCCCCTGTGTGAAGATCTCCAAAGTGTCTGATGCATCAAAGCAAAAGGTCGTCAAACTTCTCATCTGGAGACCGCTGGGCTGAGGTTAAGGTCTAGGGCAGGTTGACCATGGGTCCGGCTTTGCCTGGGACAGTCCTGGATTCTGTCTGCTGTCCCCACATCAGCTGCAGCGCCTCCTCCACTCTCAGACAGGCTGGGCTTCAAGCAGGCACCGCCACTTCCTACAGGCCACCCACCACTCCCATCTACATGGACACCCACACGCGTGGGCGGGCACAGCTGTGAAATGCGTCGTTTTCCTTCCTTGACTAATTGTTCACTGTGCCAGGTTATCATGGGCATTGTTTGGCCTCATCTGCCTTGTTTTACAGATAAAGCAAAAGGTGATAGAAAATCTCTAAGTATTTGTAGCAGCCAGCCCTTAGGTAAGGTCTTGAGAAATGTTGCCATTATAGTAACTCAATGAAAGAGCTGAAAACACAGCCTCTGCTGTGCACATGCTAATGTCATGAGGACGGGAATGTCAGGGCCAGATTAAGAAAATCGGAGCTCTTGGCATTTCTGTGGTAAAGGCGCATCATGGAGGGTTCCTAGAGTGATGAAATGAGTGAATGGATATGAAAGTGCTTTGTTAGCAAGAAGGATGAAGCAGTTGTTAGTAATAAGGTCAATTGCTTCATTTCTGGTGGTACAGGAGCCTCCTCTCTGCTCAGATATTCTGAGGTGTCAGATCTGCTCCCCTTTCTGTAGACTGGACCCAGCGGGACAGGAGAGTCAGACCTGCCACACCAGAAGGACAGAGATGGGGGGCTGACCCCCTCCCCAGTAGCCAACGCCCCTGAGGGGTTGATGTGGTGCGGTTCTCGGCGTTAGGAAGCAACACTTTAAAGCTGCTGAGTCATAGCCTTGGAGAACCCTTTCTTCGGGCAGGCTCCCGTCTCCCCACCCATCAAACACTGGCATGTCTTGGTGCATCTGAGGTCTGGGGTCCACCTAATTCTATTCAGGTCTGCTCAGGTTGTGGAGAGGGTGCAAACTTGCCAACAGTGCCCACAGCATGGTAGAAATGCCCTGAGTAAGCGTGAGGGCCTGGGTCCTCCTCTACCTTGCCTCGTCCACACTACACTCCTTGGGACACGTCTCCTCTGTGAGCCTCCGTGCCCAGCTGCACACTGAGGGGCTGACTGACACACACGAGGACCCCCTCAGCTGTACCACCCCAACCGGATCTGACCAAGTCCCTGAAACAGCCTGACAGGGGAGGCAGGTCATTAGTCTGACATGTTTCATTGAAGCCATAAAAAACAGTGGAAGAGCCTGTGAGGCAACCCATTTGAAAGTAGCCCAAGAACACACATTTCGGAGCCATGACTCGTTCCCCGGGTCCTGAACCTTGGAAAGGGGGAGAGAGAAAGCCTTCCGCGTAGAGGAACTCGAGCATGAGACAGTGACACTAGCTGGAAGCTTCAAAATGCCAGAAACAGACCCTTTCCTGAGTCTGAATCTCAGCCCCGCAAGGCCAACCAGGAAGCGAGCCAGACACTAACCGCTCCCCTGCTCTCTCCAGGAGCTGAGGAACTCCCTTTCTGAAACTAGCAACACCCCATGCATTCTGAAGCCCAAGGTAGCCTGAAAATGGCCTCACAAATTCCTCTCCTCCAGGAATCAGCACTATCCTGTCCCCCCACGTGACCCCCCCCCACCAACTCCCAACACACCTAACCCTTCTAACAGGTTCTGTCTTCACTTCCCCACTCTGCAGCTGCCCCCCTGGCATGCTGGCTCCCGCAGGACCAGGAGGTACAAGCCCCCGCCAGTGAGCTACGGGCCACAGCCCACCGCCCACCGCCCACCTGCACCCACTTTGTCCCCCATCTCCAACCTGCCCGAAGAACGCTGCTGTTTTAAGAACTGCCCAAAAAGGGAATTCTCCAGCCCTCCACTCCCACTTTGCTTACCTGGATTTACAGTAATCCTGGGAAATGCACAGCCAGGGAAAAGGAAACCGAGGTGTAGAAGGACCTAGACCAGAGCAGCCCTCTGTGGGGCAGAAGCAGCAGCGGCCTCACCTGAACACCCCCGCCACTCCCACCGTGGCCACTCCCAGCCTCCCTCTGTCCTTCCCACTTCTGCACTCTCAGCTCTTACTCACACCTCTTGGCTGCTCAGCTGTGATTCAGACTGAAGCTGCTGTTGTCTGCACAGCTTCTGAGGGCCTCGGACAGGCTCGGGCAGGAAGCGCTGTGCGCAGAGCCTGCCCTGGGCTACAGGCATACACACAAACACAGAAATAAGGGCAGCCCTAGTGGCCCACGTGGGACCAAAAGGTGAAATAGTGTATGAATCTGAAAGAATATGTGATGCAAGAATAATCCATACTGCTCAAAAATGACCAGGCCACAGAGGACCCCCCCTTCCACCAACCTCCACCCTTCCCAGGCCAACTGCTGTAGGAGCTTGTTGTGCTGGAGGCCAAAGAGGTCATTACCTATGAAAAGACAGGAGGAACATAGGGGAACCAAATAAGACATTAGGGGAAAAAAATAATAACAATACAAAACACAGCACAACACAACAAAAACAGACAATTATAAACCAGAGCCATCCTGCAGGGGAGGAGGCTGGAGAGGGATCAGAGGGAGGGAGGGAGCAGCACAGGGGACTGAGGTGATGGTGCACTGCACGGGTGACCTGGTGGAGGAAACTCTATGGGGACTGCACCTGAGGGGGTGGGGGGAAGCAAACATTGTTTAAAAATGAACAATGATGTAAAAATATGTATAAATTAAAAAAATAAAATGGGGGTAAAGGTGGTTAAAAAAGAAGGAAATTGGCATGTGTTTGAGTGTGTGTGTGCGTGTGTGTGTGTGTGTGTGTGTGTGTGAGAGAGAGAGAGAGAGAGAGAGAGAGATCCCAAATTGACAGGCAAAATTGCTTGATGGTCTTCCCAATAAAAATAGTGATCAGGATCACACGAAGTTGCTCTGACCTCTCTCTGCCTGCTCTTTGTATATTTCAGTTTTCTGCCTTCTTGCAGCCCCTTTAGTCATTGAGACCCACCCCCTTCCATCCCAATCTGTTCTCAGGAAAGGACCTCACCCCAGCAAAAGTGCCTTGGCTGTGCTCACCTAGCACCTCCTATTGTTCACTTAGCCTATCCTGTCATAATAATATATTAGTCTGCAGTCTCCATTATTAAAGGTCAGGACCAAGCCCCCTTCACTTATGTAATGCCAAGGCTGCAGGGACTTGCGAGACAGTGCGCATTCAATGAATGCTTAGGACGAAAGGAATGCAAGTAACTCATCTCGCTGTGCAATGACTGGTAGTTCCCCTCTCTGCCATGTCTTGGATATTTTATTATTAACCAGGATCAAAGTCATAAGCTAAACAAGTTCGGCTCCAAAAGTGTGATTGCAGCCATCAGTGAGCAAGTGGAGGCAAGAGGAGGGTGATGTGGGCAGAAGAGCTGTCAAAAATGGCACTGTTTGGTTCTAGCAGGAAATGTGGATTTAGGGGAGGAGTCGTAAATTTGAAATTGAGTCTACCATTCATTGCTCAAGAAATCCTAGACCTAGAGCTTCAACTCTCTGACCTGACCATCCTCATCAGTAATATGAGACGTGTGTGTGTGTGTGTGTGTGTGTTTTGACAATAAAGCTCCAATAATGCTGGCTATTATCCCCACCTTGCTGATTCCTCAGGCAGGTGCAGACTGGAAATAGTGATAATGGCCACAAGACTAAGGCATGAAATTCACATCTTATTCACTTACTCATTTACTGGACACCTACTCCATGCCTGCTGCTATGGCCCAAAGATTTCAAGAGACTTGCAATCAGAGAGTGTTTTCCATTCTGCCTTTAGGTGTTTGAATTTCCCCTACAGTAATCCTGTCAATATTTGTCTAACCAGGGCAGAAACACTCCCAGTGACAGAAACTCAGCAACGCCCAAAGAACCCAGACTATAATTCTGAATGTTTTAAAGTCAGAAGCACCATTCAACTGTGGGTATAAGACAGACTCCTTCTCCCCAAAGAATTTACAATTAGTCCAATGGGAACATAAGAGCTAAAGGAATTCAGGTTGGTAGGTGATATTAGAGAGATTTTTGGGGAAAAGTGCAGAGATGAGTGAGATCCTTGGGTCTGGGAAAATTGAGGAAGGCTTCCTGGAGGAAGCATCAGTTGACATCAGGAGACCCTTCGGGCTGAGAGCAAAGCATGATGAAATTTCATCACTAGGGTGACACAAGATCTATTGGACAGATATGGTACAGTCCTAAAAAGGTTAAGTAGAGCATCCGTATCAAAAGAATTCTTGTTATATAAAGAAACAAAACAAAGGCACAGGCAAAACTAAAACAAAACATACCCTAGAAATCTGACTGTAGAATTGGGGTGAGGAGGACAGTCCAACATGCTAGGTGAGCATAGCCCAATGGACTATGATGGAGGACTGGAGCTTTGGTGGTGGGTTTGGTGTGGAAACATACACCTGAAGAGGTGTAACTTGAGTCCCTAAATCATAACAGTGCTGTAAGCCAATGTTACCTCAATAAAAAAAAAAAATACAATATTAAAAATAGTATGTAAAATGAGTGGTAGATAATAGAAACCACGTTTATTCTTAGGATTGACTTTTCCTGCAAGACACTACTGCATGCATTCAAAATTATAGGAAGGAAAACATCACTTAAGCAATATGAAGATCATAGCCCAAATGCATTGGTTGTTTGGAAAAATATGGAGGTTTTTGCACCATTTATATTTTTGCACTTATAAAACTTCATTCTGGGGGCGTCCCCGGTGGCGCAGCGGTTGAGCGCTGGGTTGCGAAGCTGCCCGCGGCCTCTGTGGCGCCGGTTCGATCCCCGGCTGCTCCCCGGCCACCGGAGGAGGGTCCCACATGGCGCGCAGACCTCTCCTGCCGCCCGCTGCTCCCCTCAGCAGTGTACTTCGGTCCTTCTGCCTGCTCTGCTCCCCGCTCTGGCTCTGGTGAATTCTCTCACCCTCCTGCGCTTCTGACTGTACCCAGTGCCTGTATAAATAAATAAATAAAATCTTAAAAAAAAAATATTACTATAAAAAAAAAAACCTTCATTCTGGACCAAATGGTATTTAACTTATAATCAAAAGAAACTTAGTGAAGATGATGAATAATGTATCCAAATCCTCCCTTAAATGTTTGTATTGATGTTGATAACAGCAGTAACATATTGATTTAATAAATGACATAAATAAGCAAAATAAATAATAAGCAAAATTAAATATGACATAAATAAGCAAAATTAAATTATGAACCAATGTTGATTTTAAAGCATTTTTTAAAAGAAACATTCTTGTTGCGGTGTCTCTGGAGAAAGTAAAACCATGCTATTTTCTTTTCATCAAACAGGAGCTACAAGTCTCAAGCGTACCATCATTGACAAAGATAAACTAGTGGCTGAAGCAAAACAGAGATTCCCATTCAGTGGTAAGATATTAAAACTGATTCTGTTTGACTGCAATGAACTATTTCAGAAGTGCTCTTCTCCATGGTGGTCACAAAGCTAAGTCCTTTCAAATGCCACCTAAAAGCATGGAAAACAGAAAAGAGGAAGCCAGTGGAGTTATATAAGTAGTTCACATTCTAGTTTCTGGAAAGCATGACAGCTAGTTGATTTGAGGAGAGAATGACCTCAAGAATTTCTTCGACTAGCAATGTATTGATATTATTCTGTTTTCTCACTTCATTTGGACACATGGATTGGAGTCTGTGATTGATTTGTTGATTTTGTCAGACCCTGGAACAGATATCAAGAAGAATAAGACCCAGCTTTGGGTTTGGTGGAGACTATAACTGAGCTTTAAATTTCTATTAATCTGAGATTCTATAATAATCATGAAAGTATAAAAGATACACATCCTATTAGGTCCGAGATGGAAGGCTGCCTGATTCATGAATTGGTTGATAAAACCAGTCAGATCTCTAAATAAATAAATAATACACATCTTGAAGCACATGCCTGGAAAGAACAATGTTGTCAGTTACACTGATCCATGGATTCGCAAGCAACAGACTCTGGTCATGCTAATAGTTTAAAGGGCAACGATATCAAAATAGTTTTATTATGGTTATGCACAGTTTGCAGTCTTATGACAAGTCAACTCTAGAACAATTTGATCTTCCTTTTGATGAAGTTTGAACCTATAGAAAGCAAACATAAGACCAGATTTTATAGCTGTCCGTACAGTATAGTTTTATATTTGTTTATTGCCCTCACAACTCGAATCTCAGTTGGGAATTTTTATGGTTTTCTGAGTGACGTATCAATGAAATTAGAATAATACCTGGCAGATTGTAAATGCTCAATAAAATATCTACATAACAAAAAAGTGAGAAATAACCTTACCTGAGAATGAAGCAGAAGGCATAATTTTGCTTTGGAAATCAGCCTGACATTGCCTTGAATATCAGCTGTTTCATCCACTTCTCTCTGTAGATACTCAAGATCCCTGTAACTGATTCATTTTACTTTCCATCTGTAAAATAAATGTTTCTTCAAAAATATTTAGTAGGAAATGATATACTTGCTTCTTGTAAAAAGTATTTGTTACATGATTCCAAAAATAATCTAGAATCTTCTTTCCATTTTCGTTGCCACAAAAAGCATATTACTGACCAATATATTAAAAAGAATAGAAAGGATAGATTTTTTTTGGAAGAAAGAAATATAGCTACAAGAATGAATTCATCATATAATTTTATCAAACAATGATTTCCTCTAGTTCAACAAAAGTAATAGTCATCCCAAATATTTAATAACCTAGGAGACTATTTTGTGGGTGCTTTTTCTTACCTATAGGTTGAAACATCACAAACATTATACCTTGATTACTCAGCATTCTGACTGAGGCATGGCTTGACACACCCAGCCACTCCCGGGACAGTTCAAAGGAGCTTTGTTATAGCATGTCCACAGTCATTCATTCTTTCTCTCTCTCTCTCTCTCTCTCTCTCTCTCTCTCTCTCTCTCTCTCTTTCTCTCTCTCTCTCTCTCTCACACACACACACACACACCTTTTCTAAGAAGTTCAGTTTCAACCACAAACTGTTAAGCACTCTTTCCAGATACCTACAAATTATCCCCCACTGCTAAGTGTGATTGCCATCCATGCATATGACACCTCTCCCCTACAACAGAATAGTAATGATAACCTGGCACATTTCCAACAACTCACAAAATTGCACAATAGAGAGTCCCGCCTAGTCACTGAGAGCTATTATCTCCTTTTCACATGTGGAGAAACTGAGTCAGGAAAGATAAATGAGTCTACCTTAGAATTTCTGAGACAGAAGAAAATTTTTTTCAAGGCCCCAGATTTATAATCCTTTCTTTTACTTCCATTTAGAGAGTTGACAGCTTAACGTGCTTTTAGACATCAACTTTTAGTGTTTGAAAAGCCTAAAATTCTGTGTAGAAATTCGTATTCAATGATAGCCTATAATGGAAAATAACTTACATAAAGTCTTCTACTAAGAAGCAGACTGAAGAAAGAAAAAATAAACTAAAACAGCTAAACCCAGCTACACAGTAAAAAAAATAAATAAATAGCAGGACTACGTAATTAAGCCACAGATCACCAGACACTGCGAATAGGCACAATTTGCCTTTAGAATCTTGAATCCTTAATCCTTAATCCTTACTAATCCTCACTGAGTAAAAGCATATCCAAGAAGAAAATTCACATCAAATCACTTGGATTCAGTTTTTGGATGTAGAGAAGAGGGAAGTGACAGTGTGGGAAAGAGACTTTTTGTCTTGCAGTCCATTCTGAGCCATCCTCCACCGCTGAATAGGCATTAATCATCCTTTGCTGGGCCTCAGAATCCAAGTAAAAAGATGTGAGGATTGAACGCCTGGTCCTTATACTCATTTCAGATGTAAAATTTCGAGTCTACTTTCACCTAACCTAAAAGAACTCAATTACTCCTAAAAATTAATAATAGGAATGCATTTGGAGGTGACATAAAAATGAAATGAAAATTAAACATAAGGTTCTTTAATGACTGAATTTTAACTCATTGGTAATAGAGACATATGATGGGGTGACTGCACATTCATTTGTTAAATTATTTCAAATGAATAAAAGATTTCATAATCTTTTTTCATACATAATCCTTATAGGACTCAAGCAACAAGTCTAAGAATCAAAATACATAATATACAGTAGAAAGAACTTCAATACAACTGTTTAAATGTCAGTTGGTCAACTCATATTATCAAATAGTTTGATAATATGTTACCTTTATTATAACATCCATATCCTATAACACAACAATACAGTTTTTAGAAATCTTTTTTAAGGAAAGAATTATACCTGAAGTCAATGATTAATGAACAAAAATAGCCTCAGTAATTTTAACAGAAAAATTAGAAACCCATCAATAAGGAAATAACTAAAAATATGTTTCCAAAGAATAATGTTCATAATATTAAGTTGTAGAAGGATAGGTTAAAAAACCTATCTATATATTTAGGGATATTATTTCTTGCTGTTATTGCATTTTATAATTAAAAAATTACATTATGTGCGTTTACTTAGACGACATAAAGTAAATGCAAAGAATAATTTCAACAGTTATTTCTCATTGTTGAAATTAAAGATGATTAATTTTTTTTAGTTTTCTGTATCTTCCATCATGTATCCTTTCTTATGATTGAAAAGTGATAACTCTGCAAAGCATTTTCAAAAAGCTATCTGCTACAAATTGGCTTTTGCATAATAAATCTCTTGATAGACAATCACTATGTGCAGTACAATAAATATTTTCCACTTTAGTTGCTAACAGAGGGCTACCTAACTTAAAAAAAAAAAATGTTTCTTAAGAAGTAGACATTCAAAAATAAAAAAGAAGTAGTAGAAATTCGAGAACATCCCTGGAGGCAGACTGGGGGCCTTCAGCAGTCCCACAGAAGCTGGTCCACACCCCTGATGAGCCACGAGCCCTGACCCCTCCAGAGATCACCCAGAACAAGGATGAAAGGAGCCCAAGGCACTGGGGCACAGGGGCACCTGCAGGAGGATCCCCGCCCCAGGTGGGGTGAGCAAGTGGGAACAGGCCTGCCCCTGCAGCTGCCTCCTCCTTCCTCCTCTGCAGCATCAGCCAATGTGCTGACTCACAGGGGTGATCTCTGCCTTGTCCCATGATGCAATAAAGCATATCAAGAAGGAGTCAGTCGATGTTCGACTCTTAGAGATGTGCATCACTAAGTCCAAAGTTTCCCTGCAAACTTGAGACTTAAGCCCATAGTGCTCTGTGTGTGCATTTTTTAAATTTTAAATACTTTATATTATAAGGCACTACCTGCCTTACAATAACCATTGTACTTAAGTTCTATTTTGATTTAATGTTATAAGTGAATAGATAAAAAGCAGAGAGGCACAGGGCTATTGAGAAAGTCCCCCAGGTCACGTTAGTAAATGGTAGAACCAGGTTAAAATTCAGACAGTGTTCTTAACTTACACTCGTCAAACACCATACTCGTGGGTTTCATCTGAGATCAAATGGACCCACTCATGTGGACTATGGGACGTATTGTGTGGATTCTAAGAAGCACTGCTCCAATAAGCTTCTAGGTGATAACAAGACTGAATGACCGAGAGAATGCAGGAGGCTACTGACCTCAGCAGCAAGAAGACAACTTGTTAAACTTGGAAAAGAAGGGCATTTTCTTTTTTTTTTTTTTAAGCTTTATTTATTTATTTATGCAAGCACTGGGTACAGTCAGAAGCGCAGGAGGGTGAGAGAATTCACCAAAGTCAGAGCGGAGAGCAGAGCAGGCAGACTGATGAAGTACACTGCTGAGGGGAGCAGCGGGCGGCAGGAGAGGTCTGCGTGCCATGTGGGACCCTTGCCAGTGGCCGGGGCTTGAACCGGTGCTGCAGAGGCTGTGGGCAGCTTCACAGCCCAGCGCTGAACTGCTGCGCCACCAGGGGAGGCCCAAGAAGGGCATTTTCCAAGAAGTCTCCAAGGAATTTCCAAGAAGTCTCCAAGGGAGAAATCTTTGAATCAACCTGTACTCTATAATATGGCAGGCCCAGGGTGAACTCTTTGGAGAACTGTAAGTTCTAGATTTTACTAAGTGCCCTCCTAACATGGAATTTAAGGGTGACTCTGCCTATCCACTGTCCTCTTTCCCCAGACCTGCAAGACTCAGGGACTTGCTTTTTGTAGCTCCAGGTCCTTCCAATATAGACATTTAAAAAATCTATATCTTCCCCAGACCTCATTCTGTACCTGTATTCATTCACTCACACCTGCATATTATGTACATTTCAGCCTAGTCCCTTCCAGGGACAGACACACACACACACAATCTGTGAAGTTTTTGCGTTCTTCATTTAATTCTGGATGTCTTATTAACAGTGAAGAGCAACGGTAAAAGAGTAAGAAAAACAAGAATAAAAGTGAAATTTTTTTAAAGATTTATTTATTTGTACATACAAAAACGGCGGTACAGGCCAGAGGTGCAGTGGGGGGGTGAGAGTGAGTAGTGAGAGAGTTAAAGCTTTGAAAAGGGGAGTATTCATTTAACTTTTTTTTATTAAATTCCATATTAAAAAGTGGATATTTATCTTACTGTCATTATGACAATTCTTGCAATGGGGCTTTGAGGTTATACCTTTTTATTGTACATCCAGCCTTTCCCCCAAAACAATTTTATCTATATCATCTCTTTCAAAGTTAGTTATTTACCATGATTCCAATTTTACAAATGAGGAAAGTGATTTTAGAAATTCAAGTAACTGCCGGATTGAGTCAAGTTCACACCCAGAACCCAAACTTCAAAGTCCAAGCCTGTACAAATACCACACTACCCACCCATGATTAAAAGAAAGAAAGCAAGAGAAAAACTGATTTAAAAAATGATGATGGTGATGATAGTAGGCTCTATGCCAGGGTTCTGGAGGCAAAGTTGCTCCAAACCAGCAGCTGCAGTTGCTACAGCCTGTCTGTCTTCAACTTCACGATGTTTCCCTTGGCCAGAAACACACTGACTAGTCTCCACATCAGAAGCATTCAGCAAACAATGGCAAGCCAGTGCATTGGACACCTGATTTCCATAACAAATATGGCGACATAGTGTTCTCTAGGAGAGCTGCTTTCCAGCAGCTATGGACGTAGGCAGCAGCACAGATTGGAGTAGAAGGGAACTTGTTCCCTGTGACAGAGTGCCCCCAAAGCTGTGTAACACTGAATGATTTCCAAACCAACTCAACTGATTCTAAGGAGAAACACGGTAAAGTATGGCCTGATTGAAGAAACAAAATACATTTGAAACTTCAAGGAATAATTATGGAGTCCTAATTATAGCTCAAGGATGAAAGAAAATCAATGAATCAAGGTTAATTCCCTCTACATTGACAGTGTTATTTCCACCATAAAGTACCATAAACCCCCATGCAGATTTATTTAGAAGTAAGCTCTGTACTGTCCCATGTGCTAAGTACCATTCTTGGCCAGAGAGGCATGGCTTCCCCCCATGATAGATATCCCCACACACCTCACTGTTAGGGAGCCATGATTCTTGTGCACCTTTAAACCAAATTGTACTGTCAGCTTCGCCATTTGTTAATATTATAATGATTGAGTTGTTCTCTTAATGTAAAATAATGCATCCTTGATACTAATCGTCAATCTATTCTTTTCAAGTTCATGGTATTCCAGAATTTGATGAGCATCTAATGTCTACCCTCTATTACCAGTGTGATATCACAGGAAGATATCAGCAGGCGCCTGAGGAAGTCTTTGAGGAGATTTGGAGTAGGAAGAGGCTGTGTAAGACCCTTCATCCCTCTTCTTTACCTGTCTGAATGATTATAAGGATGTCTTTAGAGAGCTGACAGGCCACATCAAAGCCGTCTTTAAGTTAGGCAAAGACAAAAGCTCAGCAGGAGTGCAGTCCCTTAAAAAAGTCAATAAATCGGTTTATTGACACAAAACTTAAAAATTAAGTGGAAGTAACAACATGAGTTGCAAATGAAGCAGAGATTACTCTTCCACCAAGTCAACCATGAGGTATTTGATTTGTGACTTAGAAGTCTACCACAGAGGGAAGGTATTAATGATTCTTTTCAAGGAGAAGATAGTCACATCATCATAAACTCACCACAGAGCTTTTAGGTGAGGAGGTGCTAGGTTAAGTTAGGTGCTTTGGATGACCCAGAAAGAAGCTTCTGGCTTTCTGGTTTCTTCTTTTTTGAAACACGCCTTGTGTTTTCCTCGCTCTTACACCACTGACAGTGGCATTTGTGCTGAGGAGGCAAACTCACCCCAGGTCTAAACAATTATGAGCCGTTGGAACAATTAGTCTGGTGGGTGGAGAACACAAATTTTGTACATTTCAGCACCAAAGCACTGAGATTGCTTGAACTTCAACATCTTCACTGTAAATAAGCCAAGAGCCAAGCCTGATGCTGACAAGACTGAGCCTAAGAACTATGTGTGTGTGTGTGTGTGTGTGTGTGTGTGTATAGTTTATTCCAGGTTCACAAACCCATGTGCTCTGTTGGCAGAAGCTGAGTAGGTTCAAAGTTGAATACAGAAACTATCTTTATATGCGAAGCATACCCACGATAGTTCTAACTTCAAGAAAAAAAAACAGCTGTCATCTTCCAGCTTCCTGGTGCACCATAAATGAGGAGTCTGGGACCTCCCTGGTAGTGCAGTCAGTTGAGCACCACACTGTGAAGCTGTCTGCAGACTCTGCAGCACATGTTCCACCCGGCTGGCAGGCGAGAGTCCCACATGGCACAGCAGACCTCTCCTGTCTCACCTGCTGCTCCCCTCAGCAGGGTATTTCAGTCAGTCTGCCTGTTCTGTTCCCCACTCTGTCTCTGGTGAATCCTCTCACCCTCCTACACATCTGGCCTGCACCCCAGTTCTTGTATAAATAAATAAATCTTTAAAAAAAAAGAGGAGTCTGAAGCTAACTACCACAATACCCACAGTGGCAAACATGCCACATTATTTGTTTGTCAAGGTCTGATGAACATTTACTCATGAGCTACCATGTACCGGATGTTACAGCATCAAATTCTTCTGGATACTCCCAAAGCACAGAGCGGGCAAGGATTTCTGGATGTTGCCCCATTCAGGTGTCTCTCTGGCTCATCCTGTTCTTCCTTCCACAGTATGAACTCTAAAATTAAGTCATACATAAATTATATTCTCATCTTTCATGGTGACGCCATCTTCGCTGGGGGCAAGCAGCCCTCATATCTTCTTCAAGTCTCCATTTTCTTATCTCTAAAATGAGGTTAATTACACCTGCTTCTCGGGGAGATGGGAGAAATAATTAACCCTGAAATGCTTTGAAGATGAGAAGCACTACATTATTTTTGTGTTTGTTGTCTGGCATAAGATGCCAGAGTTTCCATTTGCACTGGCATGTTCTTCAGGAAAAACCAAAGATGAGACTTTACTAAAAGAGTTTGCTTGGTGAGTTCTTAGGAAACGAACAAAAATGGTCTGTGGGTCCATTCTTCACTGTTGTGAAGCATCCGTTCTCCTAAACAGTTTACTCTTTTGAAAGCAGATACAAGAAAAGAAAAAAACAAAGATGATTTTCCCTCTCCTATGTGAATCTCAGATATCCAAATAGTTGCTAAAAATTTTTTTCTCTCTCTAAATATTCTCCAGTTAATGAATAAAGAAAAAAAATAATAGAATTAGAACATCATTTATCATCCCTAAATTAACAAATCTAGGTCATGGTCACCAATGGCACCAATGCTTGGATCAGACAGTGTGTATTTCTTTTTTTCTTTTTTTATTCCATAATGCAGATTTATTATTTAAAAAAAATGAAAAGGAAAGGATGTTTGCAACATGCCTTTGCTAAACTTATTAAATGAAATACTTAAATGAAGTACGTGCATTTTATTACCTGTACATTATACCTCAATAGAGTTGATTTCTAAAAATCTATCAACTAACTAGATGAATGTGTGATCCTGTATTGAGTCATGAACCAGAAAAGAAATACAAGATATTACTTCACACCCACTAAGATGGCAATTATCAAAAAAGAGAGAAAATGGAAGTTTTGAAGATGCAGAGAAATTGGAGTCCAAAGACATTTCTGGTTAGAATAGACATGACAGAGCTGCTTTGGAAAACACATGACCCCGTAACTCTCCCTC
This sequence comes from Talpa occidentalis, assembly GCF_014898055.3. NCBI lineage: Eukaryota > Metazoa > Chordata > Mammalia > Eulipotyphla > Talpidae > Talpa > Talpa occidentalis. The sequence goes on from NW_023601322.1 coordinate 8,521,185, forward strand.
TCTCCATGCCCCCCTTCAACGTTCATAGTAGCATTATTCAAAATAGCCAGAAATAAACACAACCTAGACACCAGTCCCCTGATGAATGGGTGAATGCAATTGTGGCTATTCATATAATAGAGTATTATTTAGCCATAATACTAAAGTAGTGCTACCTGCCAGAGCATGGATGAACCTTGAAAACATATGCTAAGTGAAAGTCAAGTACAAGGGGTCATATACTATGTGGTTCTGTTTATATGACATTCCAGAGTAAGCAAATCTTATTTTGTGAAGTTGTAGGGTTGAGTTGGTGTGAAATGAGGCATGGCTGTTCATGGGTACAGGAATTCTTTTAGGGGTGATGTTAGAATGTCCAAAATTAGGTGGTGGTGATAGCTGCACAACTCTGTCAATACACCTTTATATATTGAATTGCAGACTTTGAAAGAGTGGGTTTATGATATGTGAATTATATCTCAATAACGCTGTCATTTAAGAAAGAATTCCATGGGGCAATTCGGAGTAACATATAAATACTCAAAATGAGTCAGTTGCAGGTTGGAAGAAATTTTGCTTTGCTGGACCCTCCTGGATAGGATCTGGGGCTGGTTTCAAGGCTGAGGAGAGAAGACAAAAATGAGACAAGGAAAGGATGCTGGAGACCATTACCTGGAGAAGGGTCAGGTGGAGAAGTGTGCAGCAGGAGCAATAGAAGGAATGGGAGACTCCAGGGGGGTGGCTACCTGGGGTCCTGGCTCTTCTGCAACTTCACAGCACACACAGTGACACTGCCCAGCACCTCTGGTTATCATTGCTGAGGTCTAGTGGGACATGAGAAACCTGCACAGGTGGTCCCTCTTTCAAACCCAAAGTCCACTTTCAAAATAAAAGCTTTTGTCTTGTGATCTGCAGACAAAAATGTGAAACCTTATATAAATGCAGAAAATATGTGACACCTATATACTTTTTGGAAGTTAAAAAAACTTACAGAATAGTTTATTCCAGATTTTCAAACTTAAACATTTATAAATCGAGTAGTCACATAAATTCTCCCCCCAAAGTTTCTTCTATTTTAAAGGAATCCTATGTGGGAGCACAGTAGAGAGAGCCCGTCCCCCTTCACACTTGGATGAAAGGAGCAGTGGGTGGGGTCCATAATGACGTTGTCCAGACAGCCCTGGGCTACTGGGAGCTCTGGGGGAGTCAGAGGGAATAGGCTGAAAGCCCAATGAACTGACCAGCCAGAGATACTCCAGTCGAGGTGGAGGTGGAAGACACTGAGGCCACACCTCTCCACGGAGGCCGCGTCACATCCAAAGTGAAACACTGCCAAGGAGGTAAGGGACGAAGGAGTCTCTTTCCATATTCAACATGAATGAGTGTTCCACCGAGATTCACAACAACCATCAACCTGAGAAAAGCAGAAGACAATCGTGCTGGTGCTCCCTGCCCAAGAGGAAGTAACTGTCTTTGGGGAAGGCGTCTCAGCTGCAGGAAGGCAAGTCACTCTCGCAGGTGCTGAAGCTTCCTCTAAGTCAGGAACCACCGATGTGTCGCGCAGATGAGTCATCCCTCACCTCACGTTCCATGCACGTGACCCACCTCAGCTTATAAAGCGTTATCTGTGCCTTACAAAGACATCTGGTCGTCAGTTGAACTGAACTCCAAAACTGACCAAGCATTTGCTTTTGTTGTCCACAGCCTTTTTTAGTGGAAGGAGCTACAAGATACATTAGAAGAGGTCTTTGGCCCCAGACACAAAGCTGGTTCCAGCACTCATAGGACTTATGCTCCTGGACTAATTACACATTTTTTCTGACCTTCTGTTTCTTCATCTATAAGTGGAGAAATTATATCAAACTCAAAGAACCATTGTGTGGCTTAAACAGATGCCTTCAATTGTAAGCAAACCCCATTCTCTCCAAGGGGGCAACCCAGGGACCACTTCTGCATGGACACTGTTGTCCGGCCAGCCTCCTCGCTCCAGCTGCTAGTTAGAATGATCCTGGGAGCTTTTAACAAAGACGGTTCCCAACCTTCACCCCCAGAAAGCCTAGTGTAATTGATTTGGGGTGGGGCCCAGGCAACAGCACGTTTAAAAAGCTCCTGGGGAACTCTACATAACCAGGGTTCAGAGTCGCTGGATGGGAACGTTCTCAAACTGTGATCTAGGAGACAGCTTCAGCAGGATCACCAGAGCTGATTGTGAATGAGGCTTCTAGGGCCACACCAACCTAGACCTACTAAGCCAGAATTCCTGGGAGGATCCCCCAAATCACCACTGTTAACACTTCAGATTTTTAGGATGTATACTAAAATCCAAGATCAGAAGGAAAGGAGGCATTTGCTTCCTAACTCTGACTGCAAAAGAACTTCTCTGTGCCCCACCCCAAAAATAGGTGACAGGTATATAGATAGATAGATAGACCTTCAGGAGTTTGAGGTTCGGGGACCTCTCATCCAGACTTCTACCAGTTCTATCATTCAGATCTAAAGGACCAACTATATGATAGGATCCAAAATCTATATTCAGGACGAGGGCATTCCTAAACCGATTAACTAGCACATCTCAAATTAAAAGCACAGGAGCTCCAGCGGCGCCACCTGTTAGTGGCAGTACTTACACAACTTGAAAGGACAGGCAGCAGACACACTGGCTATTCAATTAAGAAGGAATGTAAGTTAATAATATGCTGGGGTTCCCCACCTTCCATCTCCTCTTCTGAACTTCTTCCACCTCCCCAGCTTCGAGGAAAGAAAGGACATAACATTTAATCAAGACATTATATTGGGCCAAGCGAGCCACTAGAATTGCATATTCATGACTATATATATATGTGTGTGTATATATATAATATATATACCCACATATATGTTCCTATATGTACATATATACTCATACATGTAACTCATAGTTAGAGTTACTGAATTTATTCAAGAATCTTCCTTTAGTGAATTGACTGTCCAGTGAGCAGACATTCAACAAATTGACCCAAAGCCCCTATTCTGATTCAGAGGAAAGCCTTATTCCCCGAATAAACCATTTATTTCCCTACCTCTGTGCTATTTCTGCCACTGCACCTGCAACACTTCCTTTCCCCTCCCTCTGGGGCTGAACACCTACTCATATTTAGGGCAGGGTATATGGGAAATCTCCACTGTAGGGTACATGAGCCCCTCCACGGGGCTGCGACCCGGAGTGCGTGCAAAGATCAGCAAAGTGGACTCGCTGCAAAAGCTGATGCAACAGTCTGTGGAGGGAAGTGCGTGCTCAGGATCTCCAGCATAAAGCAGGTTGGGGTGGCACCTCGAGTTGGAGAAAGGAAATTCAACCTTTACTGGGCTCCCGTGAGCCAGCAGGAAGCTGTAGGCATTGGGGATACAAACATGAAAAGTTCGGGTCTCTCTCTGCTTTTAGGGAGCACACCGCTTAAACCAGAATTGGGCACCTGTGCAGGTGACAGGATGGCCCTTCGAGCTAAGTAAAGGCAGCCTTGCACTGGCCCAGCTCCGTTTCACAACAGGCCTTTGGAGACCACATCAAGTCACCATCAGCAAAGTCTTCACAACAAAGAGCAGTGAGAGAAGATGGCGGGAGGAGCCCTAACGAGGTGCTAGGGGGCACCACCGAAATTTAACACTCCTTAACATTAGATCCTAGAGCTTGCAGGTGGGAAATGAAGGCCCCTGGTGTTAAGTTTCTTTTGGCTGTAAGTGACAGAAACGTAGATTTGCCTAAACCAAAAAGGGGACAATACAGGCCATGGAACCAATGGTGAGTAGGAGAGGAATAGACCAGGATTCAACCCCTTGCAGGTTTACCTCCTGCCTCCCACCTCTGCTTCTGTCTGCCCGCTGGCCTCTCCTGCTGCATGTGGGCTTCCCCCAGGCAGAGATCACACCCTGCACTTCAGCCTTACGTCACAACTCACCAGCCCAGGGAGCTCAGGGCTCTTCCCTACCACTGGATCAGAAGCTCCTTCCCAGAAGCATCCTTGGGTGTGGCTTCAGGCCCAAGAGCAAACCACTAGTCTATCCTCACAGATTCTCACATTACTCCCCCCGCCAGGGGAACACCTCTCCCATGCCCTGTCAGAAACCTGAGAGGGGTGATTGTTTTAAGGATTAAGCAATAATTACTTTGATGTTAGTAAGAAGTCAAGCATCACCATGGGGTCTGACTTCACTAACTGGAGGTTTTCTCTCTCACAAACATAGTACTGGGATTTGTATTTTCTTAAAAGTGCAAAATAATTTGTCTTTTTTATATTGATGACATAGTAGTATAAGATATGAGACTTTAAAAAGTAAACCTTTTCATTCCATTGACTGATAAGCACAAGTATTTTACTTTATTATACACGTAATACACTTCATTATATAATAAAATAAAATAATAAATTGTTTCAAATAGTCCATAATACAGAATTTTCCCTCATTCAAACTTGATTTTTCCCCTAATACCTCTTAACCAATGAGGAGCTGCTCCTCTCTTTCTGCAAGTCTCCCTCAAACCCATCCCTCTACTGCTCCCACACAACCTCCAGAGAACCTCATAAGAAGAGGCATTTTGGCTCTGGATGCCCATGTGATTGGGCATGTTCTCTGCCCAGGGACCGGGCACGACTCCCAGTGGGAGTTGCCCTAACAGAAGAGCTCCCGGACAGGCCCCCACAAGAGAGACTCCGGCTCCAGTTTCTAGGAATGAATGTATTTCTGTTACACATGCAAGAAGAATGTTCCACTGGGGCATGGGCAAGCCCTGTCTGTACTGAACTGGGCCCTGCGCAATGAAGTCATGGCTTGAGGGAGTGAGGGATAGATCTGGGGGAGGGGGTGGGAGTTGGTTAACAAAGGTTTGCATTTCATGTCCTGGGTTACCCCAGGAGTGGGGTTCCTGAAGGATTGAATGCTGAGGACACCCACCCATCATGACAGTCACGCCACCCCAGGGGAAAATGTTCTGTGGTGACAAGGTGTATGTATGCTTTTCCAGAGACATATTTACATATCAAGAAACTAGAGCAACGTGTTTCCCTGGGGATTCATTTTTCTAACGTTCTGTCAGCCCCAGTGATGGCTCCTTGGGTTAGCTGCCAGTAAATGACGTCACCCACACCTCATTCAGACAGTACATTTTGAAGAGACTCAACTGACAGAGACACACTAGGTGTGTGCGTGTGTGTGTGCGCTTGTGTGTTTCTAGAAGCCACCACATGCCTTTAACCTATTTTCAAATGTCTTGCATTTTTTACTCAAGTGTGAAAGAGGGTCTCCTTGGTGGTGCAAGGGGTTGAGACACAGCGCTGTGAAGCTGTCTGCAGCCACTGCAGCATGAGTTCAATCTCCAGCCAGGGAGCTACCCACATGGCACAGCAGACCTCTCCTGACTCGCCCGCTGCTCCCCTCCGCAGTGGATTCCAGTAGATCCACCTGTTCTGCTCCCTGCTCTGTCTCTGGTAAGTCCTCTCACCTCCCGCATCTCTGGCCTGCACCCCAACTCTTGTATACATAAATAAATAAATCATAAAAAAGAGTTAAAGAAAATAAGTTTCAGTACCCAAGAAATTAAAAAAGCAATAAATGTTTCCAACCATTGCACTCATTCAGTTGAATAAATAAAAAAGTAATAAGGAATAATTCTTTTAGAACCAAGGTACAAATGGTTCATAGAACAAAGGTTAGGTTCTCTCTATTCTCAATTCCTCCATCCCTATTCTCTTGACTTAATGCCCCGTAATTCCAATCCCTGCTATCTCCGGCTCTCGATGCAAACCTCTGAACCAATTTCATCGCAGGCTTGAGTCTCTGTCCCACTTAGCTTTAGCTCTCCCCAAGACCCACATCACCCTCATCCACCCCCCTCCACGTGGGCCACTTGAGAATCCCCATTCTCTTGGGGACACGGAGGGTGTTTTGTGAGCTGCCACTGCACGCGGCGTCCTCGCTCTCGAGGCATCTTTCATCTGCACTCAGGCGCTCCCCCAGCCCCGCCACGGCTGCATGGCGAGAGATGATGAAAGGAAGAAGCAGAAAGGATGTGAAAGGAAGTCTGGTAGAGTAGGTGCAGTCTCTTAGGCGCATTCCAGTAAAAGACCCTCTCATGTGGGATGGAGGAGGAGGAAGGTTTGGGCAGAAAGCAAGAAGGGAGCCACACGAGGGACTATCCATTGGCAAACGGGATCAGAGACTGGAGGAGAAGCAAGAGCACCTGTTGATAAAGATAAAGAACAGGCAGGATCTGGACCTCACAGGCTGGAGGCCTCGGGGACAGCAAGCTCCACCAAGACCTTCTTCCAGGATTGGCACTTTCTACAGGGGAATGGCCCGTGTGGGGGCACAGGAGGGTATCTGAGCCCGCCACAGGCACCACCTCCTTCGTCCTCATGCCCCTGGAAGCAAGCCATCAGATTCCCAGAGCTATCTCGGGCAAAGAAAAAGTGTCCAGAATGATAATCCCAGACGTGGTTGAGTTTGCTCGGCGTGTGACTGAGGGTAAGTCAGCCATGCGGCCTCCCAATCACTGTGTGTAACTGAAGCAACTGAGAGATAGCCAGAGTCTTCTCTCCGCTCTGTAATTTAGTTCTGTATCACTTATTTCTATATTAGAACTAAATTCAGTTATCAAAAAGTTACCTTTTTTGTGTCTGCTTTCTGAAAGTTCATTATGTTACATGCATAATTTATGCTCTGTCTTCAAACATTTCCTTATTATCTTCCTACCTCCAAACAACAAACTACTTGCACTTTAACTTTTCTCCCATGGATGCTACTCTTAAAATTTTCTCTAAAAGGTGCATTTTTTTTCTTTTTATATGAGGACCTTTTTGACTATTTTATTTTTATGTATTTATTTTATTTTTATATTCCTCATACAATTGCACCCCCCTTATTTTGGCCCCAATCCCTCCTTCCCCCCCCCCATAGTGTGTCTCTGGTTTATAGTTTCCTGTTGATTTTGATTTTTACTTTATTCTAATTATTCTTTTTCCTGGTCTCTTATTTAGGTTTTCTAGATTCCTGCTATGAGTGAGACCATCTGGTATTTTTCTTATTCTTTCTGGCTTATTTCACTGAGCATGATCCCTTCCAGCGCCATCCATGTTGCTGCAAACTGCATGTGTTTATCTTTTTTGATTGCTGAGTAATATTCCATGGTATATATGGACCACATCTTCTTGATCCAGTCATCTCTTTTGGGCATTTGGGTTGTTTCCAAAGCTTAGCTATTGTAAACAGTGCTGCTATAAACATAGGGGTGCAGGTGTTCTTTGGAATTAATGTTTTGTGCCTTTTGGGTAAATACCTAGGAGTGGAATTGCTGGATCCTATGGAAGCTTCATCTTTAGTAGGTTGAGGAATCTCCACACAGCTAAAAGGTGCATTTTGACTGCTTGTCCTTCAAGGAGGATTTCCATCACTCCCCCATCTAAAGCATTCATCACCACACTTACTGTACTTACAATCATTTGTGACCATCTCAACAACTGGACTATATGATCTATGTTGTTTTGACATGCCCAGCCCGAGTCCAGTGTGGTACCTGTACCAGGTTACTTAGTAGAACCTGGTAGATCTGCTACTTACATATTTGCAACTGCCAACCTACGCAGATATATGGACCCTCCTCTGGAAGGGAAAAGAACATCAAATCTTATCACCAAACTATTAGTCGAGAGAGTGAGGACTCCCTTCTCCACTATAAATATAGTTACTTTACAGTTAAATAAACAGGTGGTTTTTCTTGGAATGCAGTCCACTCTGTCTCGAGAGATTGCTGCTGGGGTCACACTTCCGCAAAGAAACCCCATCTCTACCTGTGATATTACTTAACAGTAAAGAAAAGAGCCACGATCAACTGTGCAATGGAACTGGGGCACCCACAGCTAAGATGGAGCCCAGATGCCCCTGCCCCCATGTCTATAGGTGTGAGGGCTGGTCCAGAAGGTCTGAATGTTTGAAAGCTCTCATTCCTCAAGGTCAACCCCTCCCCAAAGCCATTATACAACTTTATGTTCCACCAGCAATGATACAAAGAAAGCACGAGCTTCTAGGCTCTTGCAAGTCAATTTATTCATGTTTGATGTTACTTCGCTGCACTGATTTCAGATGCATTGTGAGATGTTACCCTGAGCTCTGAACTGTGAATTATGAAACAGCTAATTCCACAGCCCTTGAGTTCCTGCCCTTCTGTTAGAGCGTCGCTTGGTCCAGAGCGTAACTAACCTCCACTGGCCCCCATGGAGCAGCTGAAATGTGGCTAGTCCAAACTGGGGGTGTGTGACCTATGGAATGTACACCCCAGATTTCAAAGACTTAGTACAACAAAAGAATGTGAAATAGCTCGTTGATTTTTTTAATATTGACTGCACGCTGAAGTGACAATATTTGGGATACAATGGGTTAAATAAAATGCATTATCAAAATTAATCCTGCTTGTTTCCTTTTACCTTTTTAAATGTGACCACTAGAAAAATTTAAATGGCCCTTGTGGCTTACTTGTTTTTCTATTGAACAGCGTTGCTCTGTGGAGAAGCATTTTTCATTTCAAACCAAAGAGGCTGGAGGCCAAGATTAACTTCACAGATGGTTTCCTAATCTGTGCCTTTCCTCGCTCCTGCCCTGAGGCTACCACCTCTGACAATTTTCAAGAAGAGAGAACAAAACAAAAGATAAACTCCTAATTTTGAATTCCTGTTACCACGAAGGTAGGAAACTGTAGTTTTTCTAAGCAACCAGTAGGGGGCGCTCTCGCCACACGTAGGGCTGTAAACACGTCTTACTGTTGGAGCATAAATTCTTTTTAGAGTATAAATTCCTGGTGGCCAGCTGATTAACAAATAAATCGATTGAACCAAGAAAATAAATGAATTCATATTGCGTGAACTTCTTTAAAATTTACAGATAGACCTGAATTAGGGTACTGGTCCAGTAGCCAAAAATAATTAAAAGGAGCAATAATATTGAATGCCTCTTCATTTAATTTTTTTACAGAAACCTTTGAATGGTAATTTTAAAAGTAACTTGAATTCATCTTTCAGACTTCTAGGCACTGTCGAGTAAAATTCCTCAATTTCCTGATGTAATTATTTATAAAGGAGCTTTATCTTTTGTCATTGGTATAAAATATTCATGGCAAAGGGGTGACTTGGTAGTCAATATTTTATGTCCTGCCATAACTAACATTCTTAATGGCAGTTACTCTTTTGAAGCTGAGTTTCCCTGGGTTTGGCTTCCCCTTGGAACTTTCCGGTAATATTCGAATAAGTTAAATTTGCTATTGCCATTTCTCAGAATTCTTGCTTGCCAACAAGAAAGACTAACTGTGGAATTTAAGCAAATGAGAGGGAATTCGATGAAAGCATGATCCCAGCCCTGAAGGGAGGTCAGAAAACCAAATTCAGGAATGAAGCAAGAACCAAAGGCCGGAAACCTCTCCACTCGCCCTCCCAGACCCACCGCCACACACAGAACTGCTAACCACTGTCTGGGGAGCTTTGAGGCTCTCAAGTTTCAAACTTCCAAAGTGTGGCCATGAGTTCATGCTCTGTCCATCAGAGAGACTGTCCCTCCCAGCCGCCCTCGGCCACCTCTCTGAGAAGCAGGCTCTGCCTCCCTCCTCTAACTCCAGGGATTATGGACTGCACTGTGTCCTCCAAAATCAGGTGTCTTCAAGTCCTAAGCCCCAGTGCCCTTGAAGGTGACCTTATTAGAAAGAGTCCTTGAAGATGTAAGCAAGTTAAGATGAGGTCTCACTGGATCTGGACAACCTCCAAGAGGTTGCCATCCTTAAAAGAAAAGGAACTACGAGGGCGCAATGTGATGGCGGCGGCAGATTGGAGAGACCATCCACTAACCTGGGAATGTCAAGGGCACAGAATCCTGGAGAGGCAGCAGAAGTGCATCCCTCACCGCCCTCGGATGGATCAGTCAGAGCGTGATTCCAGGTGTCCAGCTTCAGGCGTCCAGCCCCACACAGGCGAGAGAGCACATTCTGTTGCTTGAGGACACCCAGTGTGGTGTGCTTTGTGACAGCCGCCCTGTCACTAACACTCCGGGGGTCCCCGAAACAAGAAAGGATGGTTTGGAAGCTGGGCAACCAAGACCCCAGACACACTCTCCTGTTTTTGTGTTGATTCGTTTGATAAGACTTTTTAAATTTTTTTTTTAATTCTCTCAGTCTACCCAGAAATATTTCAGAAACAAGCAAAGGCCAGGAAATCTGCAGGTCTACCGTAGCTGGGTTTATTCATATGAATATGTGAATTCACTTGTGAATAAATTCTTATGTAAAAATAATGAATTCTAAAGATAACGTGACTCACTCCCAACTGTCACATAAATACTTACGTGGGACAGAGACTGGGTACCCCACATTTGTCCAGGGCCTGCTCTCTCCCAACACCACGGATTGCATCTCATTGTCACAATAACCCTTGATATTGGTGTAGCAGTTGAGGACATTGGACTTAACCCAGACATGTGGTCTAACCAAGCTCATGCATCCTGTACTTGTTTTTTTCCCTGTGTGGCTAAAATGGATGTCCACAGCAGGGGGAGTCCATGAGCTGACTGGGAAATAAGAACCTTCTGTGCAGAATCTGCATGGACCACAAGCTTGGCAGTGTCCTGTCTCTCCCCTCCCATGGAGAATCAACTCAATGGCTGGTTCCTCTTGGTAACCAGCTCAGCCCAGCCCAGAGCAGTCTCTTATTCCTGCTGCTCACACTCAGCTCACACTGATCAAAGTCCATATGGGAACAGATTGTGAACAATTTGAGAGCAGGGATGGAACCTTGCAGGGAGCGACCAGGAGTAGAGGAGCACAAATCTGATTTTTTGGCAAATTTGGTTTCATGGAAGGGGTTCTCTGAAGGCTGGTGGAAGATAATAGATGTTTCTATGTAAACGGGAGATCACGAGTAGGAGAGATGGAACGATGTCGTGGAAAGAAGAACAGAGACAGGACCCCAGCCCTTTAATTATACTGGCTTAAAACTGCATGAATGGAGGGCCTCCCCGGTGGCGCAGCGGTTGAGCGCTGGGTTGCGAAGCTTCCTGCGGCCTCTGTGGCACAGTTTCGATTCCCAGCTGCTCCCCAGCCACCGGAGGAGGGTCCCGCATGGCGCGCAGACCTCTCCTGCCGCCCGCTGCTCCCCTCAGCAGTGTACTTCGGTCCTTCTGCCTGCTCTGCTCCCCGCTCTGGCTCTGGTGAATTCTCTCGCCCTCCCGCGCTTCTGACTGTACCCAGTGCATGTATAAACAAAACAAACAAACAAACAAATAAATAAATAAATAAATAAATAAATAAATAAATAAATAAATAAATAAAACATGCCTCTATTAAAAAAAAAAAAAACTGCATGAATGGAACTTCACCTGATTCTCAGGGAGCAGCTCTAGACCCTGTCCCTGACTGACTCCCTCGTGCTGAACCACACAAGCTTGAAGAAATCCTTCCTCGGTACCTGCAAGAGTAGACTTTCCACTATTTCTATTTCTTGGAGAACTGAAGAACCCAGAATTCAGTCACTACTGCAAGTTAATGTTCACTTGTGAGCGCCAACAAAATGTTCCAGGTCCAAGAATAAAGAATGACAGTTACACCGACATGGGATAAATTAACTAATTGCAAGTTGATTCCAGAATCAAGCATTGTTGTGCAACATCTAGAGGGTTTAAAGCTTTATAATGGTCACTATTGGGACACGGGGGGTGAAGAGAAGGGGCTGAGGTTGACAGAAGCCTGTGTTGTTCAGTGTTTGCCTGAAAGAAGAAGGAAGCAGCCAACAGTATCCAAATGCAGAAGTGCAGAGCAGTGGGGACATACCAAGCTGAGAAGAAGCTGCATCCAGTCTGTCTCACAGACAGGTTAAGAGGGGCTGGAGGGGCTTTGGGGCTGGCCTTACCACCTGTGGAAATGCTGGGCTTAAGGTCTCAGAATTAACTGTAAGTTCTGAGTAAAAGACATTAGAAAGGTAAGACCCAGTACCTCTGTAGAGAAATGAACCCTTACCGGTGACCCTAGTAAGCTGTCCTAAAATTTCATACCTGATCTGCATCTAATCACAAAAAAAAAACAGCATTCTGCACCACAGCAATGCCCTAGAAACTGTAGATTGTCATAAAGTCTATTCTATTTTCCCACAGGAATCAAGCTACATCTTGGCACCAAGCAGTTCGCAGAGGTAAATATAAAAAGCACCTTTTATTGAACACTCCCTATGGGCCAGACATTGCTGCTCATGATATCTCATCTTGGCAGTAACCTTACAAAGTAGGAATCATTAGTCCAGGTTTACAGATAAGAAAACTAAGTTTCAGAGTTAAGTGCCAGTCCTTGGACCTCGTATCCAATATCTTTAATACTTTCTGTTATACCACAGCATCTTAACCATCTGACATAAAAGCAGAGGTGCAATTCTACACCCTGGTAGTAATTTCTAGTACTATAATGATGTTGAGTTTCAAGGGATTGGTTTGAAGCAGTGGGAGATTTCAGAGATGATTTATCTCATTCACGTCCCAGACAAGTAAACACGAAGACAAGAGAAAACTAATGACCTTCTCAAAGCATCAGGTCAAACAGTAACCAGGACCTTGTGACTAAAGACAAGCAGCAGTTTGAAAAGCAATTTTGTAAAAAAGCAATTTTGACATGGCTGAGTATAGAGCTGGGATCTTCTGATTAAATCGCACTCCCTTTAACACAGCCCATCTCCCAACTCTACATGGCAGTCCATGGCACTGATGAGAAGAAGTCAGGATTCGATCCTAGGACTTCAGGACCCTAAGCGTGGAGAGAGCTCTTCCACCACGCTCCCACATGCAAAGACAGCACAGTGACATCACAGCATTGCTGTTGGCACCTCTGAAATATATTTGCGTTGTGATACCCATTAGTTGCCCAGTCAATGTACAATGCTGGCCTTTTTCATCTGGGAACTGTAGAAGGCGCTTGGAGGGTTAGATGCCTTACACATAATAGTCAACTCAATTTAGATTTGTTGACTGACATATTGTCCACTTGGCTCAATTACATGATACTTTACACTCCAGGGTCTTTGAAAAGCAACTTCTAAATAAGTTAATGTTTCCCTCTCCCTCCAAGGTATATATTTCCCCTGACCTAAATCTACCCCTTTGGGGCTCTTATAATATCCCTTCTCTGGAATTTTTCATTAGCACAGTACAACTACTTCATTTGGGGGTATTCCTTGCCTGGAAAGAGGTAGTGTACTTTCTCTGTTAAGAGGGAAACTGAACTCTTTGCTTCTACAAAGTCTCACCATTTTAAAAACAGACCCTCCCAACAGAAAGAATGAAAGCTAAGCGTGGCAGACATTTCCCAACTGTATTTGTAATTTGCCCAAGCACAACATCACTCACTGCGGTGTTTTAACAACCTGTGACTGTCTAACCATAACAATATATGGAAGGCGCTTGTCATCAGCCCTGTAATTGGCTGCTTTCTTACACGATTTTTATAGACCCGTGTTGCCGCTTTGAAAAAAAATCTTACAAAATTGCTTTTCAGACTGCTGCTTGTCTTCCGTCACAAGGCCCTGAGTGTCTTTTACATGGTGACTGTTTGACCTGATGCTTTGCTGCACTAGGTGAGGGGAACTGAGGAACCAGGGGCGGAAAATGGAATTTTCCAATGAAAAACACAGCCATTTTGCAACTTCAAAAATACCATTGGCCAGGAGCTGCCCTTGGGAGTAGTTTGTCTGGCATAGAATTGCTTATTTTCCCAGCATGACCTTAGGATATAATTCGATAATGAGATCATTTGGCAACCTTGAGCTTTAATACAGTGAAATTAAATAATTGAACTGGCTGTGGTTTTTAACCTACCCTTTCTCTTCCAAGGTGGCGTTTGGCCAAGATTACGAATAAACACTTGAGCACTCAAGACTTCCATTTTGTAATTATAATGGGAATAATGTGAAAGGACAATGATCCTCAGTAGCACAGAGTGTCTTTATGTGAACGCATGTAAACCCCCCCACCTCACTGAAGCCCCTCCTCTGGGCACAAAGCAGACCCACCTTTCTTGTGATCCCCAAGGCCCACTTCGCCCACCGCTTGCTTCAACCTGCGGCGTCCATTGTATTTTTGTCCCAATAGACTGCTTTCTGCTAGTAATGGCTTTTTTTTTTTTTTCAACTGTATTTAAGTCCGAAGAATAAGGGCCAGGTTTGACACTTGGGTTCATTGAAACATCAGTCAAGTGCTGCGCACCTGACCACAGCTCAGCGGGCGTGTGTGGCAGAGGGGGAAGTATCCTTGGTGCAGGCATCGGTGTGACCAATCCCATCCTGTCTTAGAGGCCCATCTACATATACACACACATAAGGATGGAATTCTTACTCTATTTGTCATTGTGTTGAACTTTGGAATCAAAGCCGATAGGGTGGAATTCACGTGTGTGTGTAGATGGGACTCTAAGACAGGATGGAATAATCTCACCCCCAGGACTTGGAGTCCAAAGTCCAATCTAACGACAAATACAGTAGGAACAGGCATATTAAATGTTTTATCTTGTGAAAATATTGCCTTTAATTATCATTTTCCAATCTGTTTTTAAATATGACCCATGGAAACTGGTATATCACAAAGACGAAAGTTGTCCAATTTAAAATCAGGTTGACCTTTTACTTGGGGTCCCCAATCCTGCCTTTAACCACCTCAACCTCAAGAATCACCCTTATTCCTTACGCAGAGACTTTTAAATCACAAGGCTTCTCTATGTGTTCTACAAAAAACCACACCAATTTATTTTTTTCCTGACAATTACCTTTTTGAAAATGCTTGCAGATATGTCTACATACTTCGAAAAGGAAGATGGAAGAAAAGTTTAAGATTTCAACAAAGATTTGCGTGAAATTGATACTAAAGAGCTTCTGACAATGTGGAGAGAGCATTAAAGTATTTTCAGAAGGAAAAAAACACTACTAAACAGACATCATGTTCCAACCCTCTCTGGCACAACACATAATTGCTACTCTTATGGTGTATTCATTTTATTTCTGCTTAATCTTGTTGTTGAGTTGACTTAATTTAGCAATCAAGCGGGACAATGAGCAACTAATTTAGACTAGAATTCCTGGGGAAATGTTCACTTAGAAAACAAAATGCAAAATTCCTTTGCTAATGTAGACCATCATTAGCTTGATGATGGCATTGTGGCTTCTTGGGAGATTATGCTCTTTGGTGCTGGGAGCTGTTCTGGGATGAATCTAAATTCTCCTAAATCCTTCTACTGAAACGAATCCATGAGAAGTAAATGGAGGTTGATTTTTGAATTAAAAACCATTCCACCCCAGTGCTCTCGCTCCAGATATCTATGTTGATTTGTAGAAGCAGCCTTGGAAATTTTGCAAAAGACAGCTGGAATGAGTCACTCTGAAGAGGGAGCTTTCAGCGGATAATACATGCTTCTATGTTCAAGCCAGTTTTTCTCCTAGAAGATGCATTGACCAGCTTATTGTGAGGGTAAAGAGAAACAGTTCCCCTTTCTAAAGTAAATTCTTCTACTCTATGTAGTTTCCAAAGGCAGCAATTCATCAGGAAATCTTTTTTTATAAGCACATGGCTTTAGTTCTCCATTTATTATTATCTATTTTTTGTTTTCTTCATGAATATTAATACTTAGTCCCATAAAACATAAAGTATACTTGTAAATGTAGATATACATGTTTGCATATATACAAAGACTATATACCTTCACACAGAACACCAACAAAAATTTTATAATTGCTGGTGAATACAGCACTTACAATACGAAGTCTTACAAATTTGTCTTGTGTTTAAGAGCAGAATATTAATTTCTCATATCTACTTTATAGAGATGTCATCTAAAATATTTCTGTGGGGCCTCCCCTGGTGGCACAGTGGTTGAGCACTGGGCTAAGAGGCTGCCAGCAGCCTCTGCAACGCCAGTTCGTTCCCCGGCCGCCAGCGAGGGTCCCACAAAAAAATAAAATATAAAAAAAATAAAATATTTCTGTGGTAGATATGTTAGGGGGAAAAGGATGTCCCAAAGCAAATTCCATATAGGCTTTGTGGACTCCACCCCCACCCCAGGTCAAAGCCAAAGACACTGGGAACTCCACATCCCATCACCACCAAAGGGAAGGTGGCTGGGACCTGAGGGTGGGGTTAAGCAGCCAGGTGGATACAAAAGGCAGACACGTGGGCTTTGGGGATCCCCCATTTTGGCTCTCCACCAGCTCGCAGCGTCCGGCCAGCTCTGAGAGTGACTTTGGGTTTCCAGGTCGTCGGATCGGGTAGGACGCATTAAAGACTTTATTTCCCTATTTTCTCCCTGAGTTGTACATTTTCCTTATTTCTTTTTCTCTTGTAAATAAACCTTTTATTAACCCTTTTGCGTGTGTCTGTAGTAGAGTATTCATAAGTCCCTTTAAAGCGCGCTGGTGAGGACCCACAGCCAGGAACCCGTTTAATATCGGGGTTGCTCTATAACAGATACACTCTAAGAAATTCTCAGTGAGTCATGTTCTTATATGGTCCCCTTCTTTGAGTCCAGATAAAACCTGTCTCTTCCTTCAAACCAATGGTATATGACAAAGATGAGGGGACTATAACTAGTTGAGATGAGTTTAATCATCTCATTATGTCAATGGGGCTGACATAATTAGGTGAGTCCTATAAAGGAGAATCTGAGCCTTTGCTGAAGTTAGAGATATGAGTCAACAGGGGCGTGTGTGTGTGTGTGTGTGTATGTGTGTGTTTTCCTGGATTCTTGGCTTTGATGAAGCAGGCTATCTTGCATTCTCCAGACACATGGAAATGAATCCTGCCACCAGTCTGAAGGCGCATGGAAGTAGACCCTTCCCCGGTTAAACCTCCTGATGAGAATATAGTCCAGTTTACACCTGAATTTCATTGAAATCCTGAGCAGGCAACCTAGCTAGGCCATGCCTAGACACCTGACCCACAGAATCTGCAAGATAATAAAAGTGTGTTGTTTTAAGCTGCTAAGTTTATAGCATTTTGTTATGTAGCAATAGAAAACTAACACAATTACATCTAAAATTATTATTCATGAAACACTACAGTTTTACCTTTAAAGTTAGGAAAATAAGAATAACAAGGTTTGATATACTTTCAACATTTTAAGGGAAAGAAGCAAAAGTGTCACTGTTGCAGATGTTTTCATCATTTTCCTAGAAACCCCAAAAGAATATGTTGATAATCTATTAAAAACAATGTTCCACTAAGTTAAACCTACATATGTTTATGGTTTTCTGCATATAACCATAACCAGCTAGAAATCACAAGAATAGATACTATGTTTCTTACAATAGCAACAGTAAAATACCCTGAAGTAAACCTACAAGAAATGTTCAGGAACCATATGAAGAAAAAGTTAACTTCTACTAAGAAGCATACAAGAAGACTTGAATAAGACATAATGTGGTTTTATATCCTAAGGGTAAAACCTATTCTTAGGTTTTATATCCTAAGAAAAAATGTTCATCCAACCTAAAATTAATACAATCAATAGAATTCCAAAATAAATCAGATCTTTTAGGTGGAACGTGACAAAATGAGACTAAAGTTGATGTTATGAAAATCTTATCTATCCTGAAACTTATTGATAGTTAACAACTAGTAGATGTCAACTATCTACATTTTGTTAATGCAGAAGCAGTAATTTCTCGGGATTATGTAATAGCCTAACTCAGTCAGAGCCAGCATCTGAACCTAGTATTCTTACTCAAGCTCTTAACTAGTTTTCCGTTGTGCTTGCAATGAGTTAGACAGTGCCACAATATATTGAAATGTACTAAAAACCACAGTAGGAAACCAGTTTTGCTAGCATAAAAAGAAATGGTAAAAAGTAATAATTAAAACATCATCAAGATTTCAGACAAATCCTTCTAAGAAATTGATATAAAAGGAAAGGTAGCCTTTCAATGAGTGGAGAAAATATAAATAAATAATACTAAGACAGTTGACTACCTATTCAGAGTAAATAAAAGTAAACCAACAAAGCTAGACCTTAACCTTAAATGTTACACACACACACATGCACACACACATATATACACACATATCCAGAGATGCAAAAAATTTTAATGCAACAGTGAAATCTTGCGAGATTAGGGATATTGTTGTTTTAAATAATCTAGTAGGGGGTAAATACTTTCTAACCATAACAAAATTTAAAATGAGTGATAAATGTGACCATATTAAAGCTTACATTTTTGTGACCAGAAAAGGTAATAAAGGTATAAAGTGGGAAAATCATTCCAACACATATAACAAAAGAAATTCTTTAACATACAAAAGACTTTGATAAATCAAAAGAAAGATGAAAAGATTAAATAATAAAAATTGAATAAAGAATTTGAACAGAGCTCAACACAAATGTGGCACAGGGGATTTTTGCAAACTCCCCTTACCCCTTATGGCAGAGGATTTCAAATATATAGAAAAGTTAGGGGATTGGTTCAATGAACATCCATCCTATACCAATTCTCAGCTACAACAGTCATTAAACCATCAACTCACAACCACTTATTTCACCATAACACACACACACAGAGCATACATCCCAACTCATCTACCCTCACACTTCATTACTATGAAGAAAGTAATTTTATCTGTTAATGTATTAGACAGTACATGTAAGAATGCAAAGTGTTACTGTCCCATTGGATTAGTAAATGTCAATTAGAATTAATAGAAATGCAAGCCTTGACAGAGGGAGAAAACTAAAAAATATATAGATAGCTCATACTGTTACAGGGCAGGGAGAGGGGCAGCCCAGACCCCACAAACCTGCCTGCTCAAAATAGGTTCTGCCATCAGCTGCATCAACACAAAACATATGAGACTTTAATGGGATGGAATTTTAATACAATTAGGAAACAATACAGGAAAGGCAAAGAATATAGTCTCTAAATTAAGCACCCAAAGTTACCCGTCCCCTCGAGGGTAAAAGTCCATCCAAATGGGATTGGCCCAGAGCAAGGCCCCAAAGCCTGCCACAAGTCTAAAGCACCTTCCAGTGGGGACCCACAGAAAAGGGTCAGAAACAACCAAACAAGTCTGAAGGGAAAAGAGCAAAATCAAAAGCAAGACAAAAACCGCCTTGTCACCTCCCCACGGGTCTCACCCACATCTGTGTCACCCAGTCCATGACCATAAGGCAAGTGCAGTTTCTTCATGTGTCTCTCTGCTCCATGTGGCCCCTCCAGGTCTCCTTCTGGCTCCATCCTGCTTCTTTCCTCAGTCTCTTCTGCAGCTTCTTCTCTCTCTGCTCAACTCCACCCTCCTTTTGGGTGGGGCAGGAAACCTGGAAGCTTCCCCTTTCCTGGGGACCCCCCTGTTACTGTTATAGAACAGGGAGAGGGGCGGCCCAAAACCCCACAAACCTGCCTATTCTATGTAGGGTTCTGCCATCCGCCGCATCAATACAAAACATAGGAGACTTTAATGGGAAGGAACTTTAATAAAACTAGGAAACAATACAGGAAAGGCAAAGTCTAGTTTCTAAATGAAGCACCCAAAGTTACCCGTCCCCTCGTGGGTAAAACTCCATCCAAATGGGATTGGCCCAGAGCAAGGCCCCAAAGCCTGCCACAAGTCTAAAGCATCTTCCAGTGGGGACCCACAGAAAAGGGCCAGAAACAACCAGACAAGCCCCGAAGGAAAAGAGCAAAATCAACATTAAGATAAAAGCTGCCATGGTCACCTCCCCTCGGGTCTCACCCACATCTGTGTCACCCAGTCCACGACCAAAAGACAAGTGCAGTTTCTTCACATGTCTCTAAGCTCCACGCGCCTCCTCCAGGTCTCCTGGCTCCATCCTGCTTCCTTCCTCAGTCTCTAATGCAGCTTCTCCTCTTCCTGCTCAGCTCCACCCTCCCTTGGGTGGGGCAGGGAACCTGGAACTTCCCCCTTTCCTGGGGACCACCCTGTTACAATCTACATAGAATAGGCAGGTTTGCGGGGTTTTGGGCTGCCCCTCTCCCTGTTCTATAACAGTTTCTGACCCTTTTCTGTGGGTCCCCACTGGAAGGTGCTTTAGACTTGTGGCAGGCTTTGGGGCCTTTCTCTGGGCCAGTCCCATTTGGATGGACTTTTACCCACGAGGGAATGGGTAACTTTAGGTGTTTCATTTAGAAACTAGACTCTTTGCCTTTCCTGTATTGTTTCCTAGTTGTATTAAAGTTCCTTCCCATTAAAGTCTCCTATGTTTTGTGTTGATGCGGCGGATGGCAGAACCCATTTAGAATAGGCAGGTTTGCGTGGTTTGGGCCGCCCCTCTCCCTGTCCTATAACATTACAATATCTGATACTGTCTGAGCAGGAAATAGGGAGTTTTGAAAAAAGATCCAGTATTTTGCACCGTTCTTCAACAAGTAGAACACTACCATTCACACTTGCCGACATACTGAATGTAGCACAAGAGTAAAGGGGCATTCTTGGAGGGGCGTCCAGGAAAAGACTATTGGGTTGAACAAGTGTGGATTGTTTCACTCACCATCCATATAGTCCGTTTGGAGATGTTAGTGTTACTGAAACAGTGTAAAGACTTTAAAAGAGTGCTCAAACTGTGCCGCGGGACATTTCCCCTGCAGGGTGCAGGGAGCCTTGGCCGAAACTGCCATGTTGCAATGGGGGGAGGAGACTGCCCACAGGTGGTGAGCAGAGGCACTCCCGGGTCAGGGTAAGCCCCAACAAAGCCGGCAAGCCCTGCGGCTCCCAGAGGCCTCGGGATCTGGGTTACATTGCTAGCAATCTTCCTGAGGGTAAGCACCTCATCTCTTCTTCATGCTAAAGGCTTAAATCATATTTGCCCCAGGCAATCAACAGTGATGAATGGCTGCTTGGAAGACACACCCTTCCTCATCACAAGGCTGAGTGAGTCGCTGGGTTGGTTTCCAAATCCACTTATCAATCTAGAAGTTTTATCAGACCAAAGAGAATAACATGAGTGGGAATGGTAAGAAAGGACCGGGTCTCCTGGGTTACCGAACACTTTGGTGCTGTTGAAATGGCCAACAGGTTTCCACCTGAGAACTGCCTGAGTCACTTCTTTCCCATGAGCCTCCCTGTCAAAACTTTGCCTTTCTTCTAGCTCTGTTCCAGGTGAAGGA
Organism: Talpa occidentalis; assembly: GCF_014898055.3. Lineage (NCBI taxonomy): Eukaryota > Metazoa > Chordata > Mammalia > Eulipotyphla > Talpidae > Talpa > Talpa occidentalis. The sequence goes on from NW_023601322.1 coordinate 8,542,304, forward strand.
GAGAAGTGCAGGTTCTACAAGCAGAGGCCTGACTTCTGGGTGGATGTGAGTGCTACGCAGGGCAGGCTGTGAGGGTCTAATGTTGTATGTTTTCCTTTAAGAGGGTCTGGATGAAGTGGGTCTGTCTGAGAAAGGCTGGACTGGAGACCCTGTTGAAGACTGAATCCACAAAGCCACCTGGCAGCCAACTGACGTTCTAATCTCCAGTCCTTGATTTTGAGCTAGGAGACTTCATTTTGATCAACAAACATTAATTATTTAAGTACAAACTCCGTGTGGGGATGGAGGAGGTAGAGGTAAAGGGATTATAAAAATAAATACAATGAAGTCTTACTCCTGGTGGTTTTATACTGTAGAAAGAACACTATGGAGTGAAGCTAATAATTATTGAGTATCCACAAGGCTCCAGACACTCAGACCATTATCTCAGAACAATCCAAGGTCCAAAGAGCCATAAGAGTTCAAAGCAAGTGACTTTGGAGCTAGTACTTGGAGAGCAGGTAGGATTTTAACAGACTGAATTGGTGACAACAATTGAGGAAGAGCGGATGCATTCGTGAACAACCTAGTGAGGCCTATGCCAGAGGAATAGACCACCTGTTTTCTAACAGATAACACTGCTATAGTAGCCTCCTGTGGGTTCTTCCCGGGTCCTCTCTCCCTGGTCCATTCTACAAATCCAGCTTCCTAGAACCAGCATCAGACTAAATCAGGAATCTACTATCTACTCTTCTTCTATTGGAAGAGAGGGAGGGAGGGCAGATGCAGGGAGGCAGATCATCCAATAACTCGTTACTCGTTACAGAAGAGAATCCAAACACCTTATCCTCAGTCTTGAGACCCAGACAGTGCCAACTGGTGCATTTTAGCTTCCTCTCCTATTACTTCTCCCCCTACGGCTCTCCTGCTTCCTACATTCCAGGCATCCCTCAGACATGCTTGTTCATGTTGTTTCTTCTGCCTGAAATGGTTTAGCCTGTCAAATTCAGTCCAAGATTCTAAAATTGAGTTTAACTGACACCTTCCGGGAGAAACTCCTAACCACTCATTCCAAATTAAGCTTCGGTCTTTTCTGCCCACCCTAGTGCAAATGTCTCTGTTCTAGCACTTGTCATTGTCCATCTCTCCTCCCTCTCTCTCTCTCTCTCTCTCTCTCTCTCTCTCTCTCTCTCTCTCTCTCTCTCTCGCTCTCTCTCCCCCCAACACCCCCAACTCCCAGGTAATTTCCTCATTTGTAAAATGCGATCATTTAGACCTACCTCACAGAATTAAGAAATAAGGTAATAAGGTACTTTATAAATAATTGTACATGTAGGGCCTCCCAGGTGGCACGGCGGTTGAGCGCTGGGTTGCAAAGCTACCCGCAGCCTCTGCAGCACCAGTTCGATCCCTGGCCTCCGGGCAAGGGTCCCACATGGTGCGCAGACCTCTCCTGCCGCCCGCTGCTCCCCTCACAGTGTATTTCGTCAGTCTGCCTGTTCTGTTCCCCGCTCTGGCTCTGGTGAATTCTCTCACCCTCCCGTGCTTCTGACTGTACCCAGTGCTTGTATAAATAAATAAATAATCTTAAAAAAAATTGTACATGTAGTGTACATTTACATTTTTAAACGTCTGAAAGGCTGAAAATCTATATGCACTAGAATGTAAGCTCCCAAAGTATAAGAATTTTAAAATATTTTCAAGAATTGTCCCACATGGCACGACAGACCTCTCCTGCCGCCCGCTGCTCCCCTCACAGTGTATTTCGATAGTCTGCCTGTTCTGTTCCCCGCTCCGGCTCTGGTGAATTCTCTCACCCTCCCGCACTTCTGACTGTACCCAGTGCTTGTCTAAATAACTAAATAAATAAATCTTTCAAAAAAAAAAGAATTGTAAACATATATAGAGACTTCTCATACACTCTCCATCTAACTTAGCCTGCAGTTAACATCTTAAATAACCATGGTATATTTATCAAAACTAAGAAATTAGCAATGGTATATTAGGATTAGTTAAATTGCAGCCTTTACTCATTTTTTTTAGGTTTTACCACTAATGTCTTTTTTCTGTTCCAGATCCAACCCAGAATCCCATTTGCCTTAGTTGTCATGTTGTAACCAGGAGGCTCATCTGGGTCAGGGAACCAAACTGAAACCAGGCAAAACTATGGGCACCCAAGAACTTCAAACTGCTAAGGGAAAAAAATTTCACTTTGACCATTCCCAGCGTCTGGCCATGTACTTGTATGAAAGCAAAGAAAGCAGATTCAGTGTGCTCAAAGGTCTTAAATTGGTGTGAAGATCAAGGGGCAGAGAGAGTGAAGAAAGAATTCAAATAAGAGACTTCTAATCAAACTCCAAAACCACCCATCCCCTCATGGGTAAATTGCCCAGTATAGGCTGGGCAGGGAGGTTGGGTCTAAAAGCTTGAAAGGAGTCAAAGTCACTTCCTGTCAGGGAACCCCAAGGAAGGGGTTAGGCAGGTCCCAGAGAAAGGGGACAGGAGAGACCTAATATTCACAAAGTGCATATAATCCCCATAAGATCAACACAACAGCTGCCATCATCCTGGCTGCCTGCCAAAGCACTGAAGTCCCAGGAGCAGCCTCTCCAAGTGTCACACTCTCCTTTGCTCCACCTCAATCTATCAATCCACCTTTTTTATTCCTCATTCCCAGCTGCCCACCTGTCCAGAAAGTCTGGTTCATGGCATCCTGGGAGTTGTAGTCTAAGATGTCTGAGATTTTAACACATAAAAGTGGTAATGGGGGGCCTCCCTGGTGGCACAGCGGATTGAGCGCAGAGCTGTGAAGCTGTCCTCAGCCTCTGCAGTGTGGGTTCGATTCCCGGCTGGCCAGGGAGCAACCCACATGGCACGCCAACCTCTCCTGCCTCGCCCACTGTTCCCCTCAGCAGTGTCTTTGGTCCATGTGCCTGTTCTGTTCCCCACTCTCTCTGGTGAATTCTCTCACCCTCCTGCGCCTCTGCCCTGTACGCCAGCTCTTGTATAAATAAAATAAATCTTTATAAAAAAAGTCGGAATGGGAAAAATGGCACTGGTTTCTGCAGGCACATGGATAACATTCCTCTTCCTTTCAATGTGACATATCCTGTAACAATGTCTCCTTATTCCCCTGCAATTTGTGACAGTTTCTCAGTCTTTTCTTGTCTTTTATGACTTTACCTCTGGGTTTGTATCTTACAACTTCAAGAGGTCGTAGAGCTCAGCTCAAGGTTAGTCAACCCTCCAGGTTCAGCTGTTTGTGCAAAAACAACTCTCAGAGAAACGTTTCGATAAGCTTGGTGTTTTTTTTTTTTTTTTTTTTTACTTCTGAGCTTTAGATTGAAAGCAGTTTAACCATCTAGCCTCAGTTACAAGACCAGAGAATGAAAGTTCTAATAGAAGATAGTTAATTTGACTTTACATTTGTTGAATTTGTCTTGTGGGAAAACTCCGTGGGTTTGGAGTTTTCTTGGAGGTTGTTGTAAATGTAGTACAAAGGACAGGGTAAGTCTAGAGATATAGATTTGAAGAGTTAGAAGATATCAGACTGGACGAAATTCGACACTTAGAGGGGAGATAATGAAGGCGATAAAAAATATTAAGACAATATATTGGACATTTTTCAACAACTGGGTAGATGGTAATACCAAATTGGGTGTTGAGGGGGTTGTGCTCAAGGTCAGCAGACTCGGCGAGCATAGCCTCCAAGAACCCAAAGACAGCTGATGCAAACACAAAAGGGAGTTTATTTCAGACTCGAGTCCGTGTTCACGGCACCTACCAACGCAGTGGCAGATACTGAGAGCCCCGAACAAAGGAAGCAGGGGTCTTTTAATAAGGTTAATATATGATGGCAGTTACTCATTGGCTACAAGGATGCGTTCTCCAACTTTGCCCGGCTATCATTCTAAGCTGACTGGCCAGGCCAAGATGAAGCTCCAACCTGCAGCTCCAATTACAGCAAGTTCACCCTCATTGGTGACCAGAGAGTAAGGGTGGAGTGAGGGTCCAAACTATCTCTGGAATGCAGTCTTTTCCCGGCAAAACCTAAAATTCTAAAATGGCAGTTACACAAAGCAATGGCTAAGAATACTTATGCTTGGTTCCACAGAGGGGAGGGGTAATAGTTAGGAGATGCCAGATGAGTGGAAAGAATTACAGAGAGGGGCAAAGCAAATGGAGCCATGATTGAGAAGCTGCAAACCATAGATAAACTGAGAAAAGATCGTCTTTTGGTTCTGCCACTAATCCTTAATTTAATCCCTATTATCTCGCATAAAGCACTTTATTGCCCAAGCTATTAACTTTCCTTCTAACTGTAACTGGTATCAAGACCCACTGGGTTCAGAAGCCTGCCTCCTCATCAGACCAAAAGTTCCTAGAGGGCAGTGGCTTACTTATCTTATTTTTATCAACATTCTCGGGGGTCTCTTAAAGTCACACCATTCAAAAAATACTTTTGATGATGTGTAAGGTGTGAGCAATGACAAGCACCAAAGCGCACTGAGACCTTTTCTTCACCAGTCACCATGCCGTAGGCCCTGAAGCGTGTATTCTTTACAGTCCTGTGGTGGGTACCGTAATCACCCCCATTTTACAGAGGAGGAAGAGGAGTAAGTGAGGTACAGTTAATGGGTACAAAGGCCCCAACTGGTGGGGACTGGACAGGATTTGTGTTTTTTCACTCAAAAGTCACAGAGCGACAGCGCACGCTCCAAGACCCGAAGGAAAAGGAGCCAGAGCCTCAACTCAAAGCATAAAAGCACCAGAAAAAAACACAAAAGGGAACAGCCCTTGTTGGGAGGAGGCCTCCCGGGTGCAGGCCTGAGCCGCGGTGCGCCTGCGCGTCGCCCTACTTCCTCCAGGCCTCGCGGGCTTCAGGCCTCCTCGCCGGACTGGGAGGCGCGCGTGATGATGACGAAAGCGGAAGCTCTGTGGTCAGAGGCGGGACGAGATCCCGGAGGGGCTTGGGATTGCGGAAGTTTTGTGCGGAGGGTCTGGAGGCCCCGGAACGTCGTGTTGCTCCGGAGCAGATTCCTGAAGCGGGGTCGCCGCGCGGGGTCCCAGAGCCCCACCCAGCGCACCTTGGGGCCACCCCGCCTGCGACTAGACGTCGTTCCGCCTCTCCCCTCGCTCCTCCCCGAGGGAGCCGCCTCGGTCTCCGCCATGGCATCCACCACATCCAACCTGCAGGTAGGGCCTCCCCGCCCGAGAGCCGAGCCCCCCCCGGGAGGGTGGGGGTTCGGGGAGGGGGGCGGGGGCGGCGACCGCGCCCGGAGGGAGGCGCTGGCCGGGAGGGCGCGTCCGCGTCGGGCGCAGCTGGGAGGGTCCGGGCCCCGGGCCCACTTCCGGGGTCCCCCGAGCCCGCTTCCGGGGTCCCCCGAGCCCGTCTCCTTTGTGGGGCGCCTGACTGGGGTTGAGGCTCCCCGCCCCCGCCGAGTGGAGGCCGAGCCGGGCGGGAGACTCCGAACGGGAAGCCCTGACGCCCCGGTCCGCGTAGGGGACGTGATGTTGGCCGGGCCCTGCCCTGGGTGGGTTTTAAATGGGGTGTGCCTGGAGCTCTGGTCGGTTTTAAGTGGGGTGTGCCCGGAGCTCGCAGTTCCCCACATTTATAACAGCGCGGCTGTTCGAGCTCCCAGGGAGTGTGGCTGTGAGGACGGTCTTGGAATCTGCAAAATTCATTGAGCACATGACTTTATGGGCCCACTCCCCTGCACCCCAAAATGTAGTGTGTAAGATCAGCGAGTATTAAAGTTCTTTGCGGCCCTACCTGCCCTCCCGACAGCAGTGAACTATAGGTTTTGTGTATATCATGGAATCCTAAGATTTTAGACTTAAATCTGTGGATTGGAATTTATAGAGAAGAGACATTTCCGAAACATTGTCTCCCATCCCCGAGATGGATCTGGGGCTTTAGTAAAGAGACTGACTTACCCTCAGGGTCGCTCATTCCATTCGGTCAGTTTGGGACAGAATAGTACGTGAAATACCTGTACTGAACCCTTGTCTTACTTGTCTTACTTGATTGTTGAATAGGCATTTGTTGAGTGCCTGCACAGGCACCAAGAATCATAGAGGATCTTGTTCACCCAAGATCATTCATGTCGATGAAAGGCCACAGGGTAGACCCACTTGAATAAAGATGAAAATTTCCCCCAAAGTAAGAGTGAAGGGGAAGGGTTTACTTGGTTCTGCAATCTTGCATATTGACCCAAAAGATTATGGAAATAAATGTTTTACATCTTTCCTGAAATAACATAGTTGCTACTTTGACTTATTTTTAGAATAAAGATTTAAGTCAAGGGTTGATTTGTGTATTTGTTTTTACAACAAGAGATTACAAGATTACATTAAACTAACATCAACATTTTCACTTCACTTTTTTTGTAAAAGGTGCTGTTGGTAAAAGTAATAGGAAAAAGGGTTGGTCATTTAATAAAAGTTGGTTCCCTCAAGTGTCAAAAGTGATTTCTTTTTGAGTGCTCATTTTATCCTTATTTTATCTAACTAGTTTTATTGCATTCTACAGTATAACTTTCATACATCTACTGGTATCTTTTTTCCATTGACAAGATTTGCAGCTTCATTCTATAATCAGTTTTTATTTATTTATTTATTTATGCATACAAGCGCTAGGGTACAGGCCAGAGATGGGGTGGGGGTGGCGAGAGGATTCACCAGAGACAGAGTGTGGGGAGCAGAACAGGCGGACTGATGAAATACACTGCTGAGGGGAGCAGCGGGCAAAGTCAGGAGAGGTCTGCTGTTCCATGTGGGTTTCTGGGGGGGGGGGCAGGGATCGAACTCGTGCTGCAGAGGCTGCGGATTGCTTCATAGCGTGGTGCTTAACCCCTTGCGCCACCAGGGAGGCCTATAATCAGTTTTCATTGTATTTCATTTGGGTTGTTGTATGTTCTTCAGCTAATCAGCTAGGAGCAACCGTTAAGGCGTAGTTGCTAGTGTTAAGCTGTGGGTTATTTTATTAGTGCTTTGTTCACAGTTGTGCTTTCTCATTTAAACTTTTAACCTAACCTAGGAAAATTGGATGACAATGCTCAAATAACAAATAACTTCCACACCAAGTGAGGCAAAAATCCTCCTAGCAAAATGCATGTAATCTAATGGAGGAATACACATAGCTAAAAATCAGAGTCACAAGTAATGGATAAATGCTAGAGTAGAGTTTCATGGGGGGGAAACAGAAAGGAACGGTGTATTTAGTTCTTTAAGGACAAATGAGAAATGTTCCACAGAAGAGGCCATGTGAGCTTAGCCAGAGTGAAAGATGCTTGCACTGATTGTCTGCCTGGTGTTTGATAGGATATTATTTAATCTGCAAAACAACTCTTCAAGTGAAGAAACTGAAGGTTAGTAAGGTTATGACTTGTCCCAAAATATAGCACTGTTAATCAGCACTGAAGATAATTTTGAATCCAGCTCTGTCTGCTTACAAGTTTGTACTGTTTTTTTACTAGCATTATGCCTCCTTGCACAAAGTGGGATGCATTCCAGGAAGAGGAAAACATGTGCTGCAGTCTAGAAGTGGAATAAATCTTGGCAAGGGTTGGGAGAAATTGCAAGGGATGCAGTGTGCATTAAAGTCAAAGCTTATTCAGTCCTAAATGTTTTTAAGTGCCTACCGAGCCATGGTTTTCTAAGTCTTCAAAAGTCCATTTCTGATGTGAAATGGACTTATGTAGTGACCAGCAGGATGGGTGTGATCGTTGGAGGTTTGCATAAGCAGCAGTGGCCATCTGGAGGAAGCAGAGGCTCATCCATCTTGGGGTGTTGGGAAGGCTTTGTAGCACAAGGGCTGTGACTGCTGGTCTTGGAGAAACTGAAGTTTGACAGGGAGTCAGTGGGATAGGGCTGCCCAGGTGGCAAGGACACTGTATGCAAACACGTGCGGGCTGAGTCACCTAGGTAGTCCGGTAGTTTGGGATGACTGGCACAGGGTGTGGGAGGACAAGCCTGGTTAGGTCATATCCCATCCAGAGATGACTGACCCCATCCTGCCATCGATGAGAAGTCATTGAAGGTGATATGCTCAGGTTTTTGTTTTAGAACAGAGCTGTCCTGTGTGTCCAAAGGAAGCAGGGAGACCAGCTAGGCCAGGCTGTGTGATGGGAGATGTGCGGGACAGAGTAGGACAGTGCCTCTTAGAGTGAAGAGGAAAGGATTATCGGAGACACAGTGGAAGAATAATCAGATTTGGATCTTCATTTAAGAAAGTGAGGGAGGAGGAGTCTGGGCTTTCTCCCAGATTCCTGGGGTGCATAGCTGAATGGGTAGGAATCACTTCTGGGATTACTAGAAAATGGGGCGTGTTTGGAGCCAGGGTAGATATGAATTTTTTTAGTTTGAATGGCCTGTGGGGACAATTCAACAGAAATGGTTGGATGCGAACTGTTGGAGGACGCAAGAGAGCGCTAGGCCAGAAACAAGGATTTAGGAGCTGTTAGCATATAGATGACAGCAGAGGTGGTGGGCATCTTGGAGAGTTTTAGAATGTGGAAAAGTAAAAATCAAGGTGGAAACCCTATGGAATATATGCACCTAACGAGAGAGGAAGGGGCACCTGGCAAGTTACAGTTACACAGTCAAAGGAATGAAGCCAGAGGAGGAGGCTGTGTCAAGGTGTTTGTTAATTAGGGTAAGCGCTGCCAAGAGGGAGGTAGTGAGTGTAAGATTTGGCAGTGGAAACAGAAAGCTCAAGACATCGAGATGAAGTTGGGGTTCTCTTTGAGACTTTGCTGTTGAAATGAAGAGGTAAGCAAGAGGTAGTTAGAAGGGAACCCAGGGACTGGGGAGCGCTGGTGTATTTTAGTTTGGGTTTTGCAGAAATGAGTCTGTGTAGGACTTGCAGACATTTTTTAAAAAAGATTTGTTTTCTTTATTCATACAAGAGCTGGGGTGCAGGCCAGAGGTGGGGCAGGGGGGAGGTGAGAGGATTCCTAGAGACAGAGTGGGGAGCAGAACAGGCAGACTGACTGAAATACACTGCTGAGGGGAGCAGCAGGAGAGACAGGAGAGGTCTGCTGGGCCATGTGGGTTAGTCTCCCTGGCAGGGATTGAACTCATGCTGCAGTGGCTTTCGATTACTCCATAGTGCTGAGACTTAACCCCTTGCACCAGCAGGAAGGCCCGACTTAACATACATTTTTATGCTGAGGAAGGAGCCAGCATAGAAGAGAAAGGTTAGGTTTTATGGAAACTGTAGAAAAGCATTTAATTGATGGAGTAGGTGTCCATGGGCACCAGAATATAGAGGAGAGAGTTTGCCTTGGCTAGCAGGAGCCAGGGACGTCTTTTCCTGAGACAGATGATTCTGGAACTTACCCATTTCCCAAGGATTTTCTAGTATGTCAGACTCTCCTGATCTGGAAGGCACAGCCCCAGATATTCCCTGCTTTCACACTTCCGTGTTGACAACAAGCGCCTGACTGCCGGACCCTGGGGTAATAGTGAGTTCCTCTAGCCTGCGCCAGCTACTGTGCCAGACACGGGAATATAAAACGTGGAACAGCACACCTAACTCCTGGCCGCATGGAGTGGGTATTCTAGGGGGAGAGGACAGGCACACCCCAAACCAAACCAACCCAGAGGCACAGAAACAAATTACTGGAAGGATTTTGAACTAGCCCTTTGCTGGGTATGTGGCTTCCAGATAGTTCTCCCAGTCTGTAGCTCATCATTTCATCCTTTTAATAGAATTTTCTTTAACAAAACACTTTTAAAGTACAATTTTTCAATTTCCCATTTTTCCCTTTTATATAGTGTGTTAAAGTCAAGTCTAAGACTAAGAACTTTGACTAGCCCTAGCTGCTAAAGGTTTTCTATGTGTCTTCTGAAGATTTTAGTTTTACATTTTATATTCAAGGTCATGATCTGTCGATAGTTTAAGTTGATTTTGGTACCAACTATGAAGTTTCCGTCAAGTTTCTTTCTCCTCCACCCTCCCTCTCTCTGTTCACTTGCTCCAGAACCTTTTCTTAGAAAGCCCAGCCTTTCCCCATTGACTTGCTCTTGCATCTTTGTCAAAAATCAGCCGGACAGGGCCTCCCCGGTGGCGCAGTGGTTGAGCGCTGGGTTGCGAAGCTGCCCGCAGCCCCTGCGGCGCCGGTTCAATCCCCAGCTGCTCCCCGGCCACCAGAGGAGGGTCCCACGTGGCGCGCAGACCTCTCCTGCCGCCCGCTGCTCCCCTCAGCAGTGTACTTCGGTCCTTCTGCCTGCTCTGCTCCCGGCTCTGGCTCTCGTGAATTCTCTTGCCCTCCCGCGCTTCTGACTGTACCTAGTGCTTATATAAATAAATAAATCTTTAAAAAAAAAAAAAAAGGTTCCCTTAAAAAAAAAAATCAGCCGGACATATGTCTATGGATCTGTTTATGGGAGGTTTTTTGTTTTTGGGGGGTTTTGTTAATAGTGCCAAGGTAATTCATTATGGCCATTTTTAGAAGATGTGAAAGTAGAAAATAAAAAAATAAGTCTTACTAAACTGTTACATTTCCTCTCCACCGTCCTGTTCTTGGGGAGCAGGAGTTGTTACAAATAGTTGGGCTCAAGCTAAGAATCTGCTTTTAAAAAGCTGACATTAGAAATACTTTCCATGTTGTTTAGCTGTTTCTTAATACTGTTTTAATGACCCTATAATCTGCTTAGTGGCATCTTGTTGCTGTCTAAAATGTAAGTTCCTAAAGCTTTTTTTGTTGTTTCAAAGACTTCTCTGGTTACTGTCTGTGCTCTCTAACCCTTTAGCTAATTATTAGTTTAAAAGATTTGGCTATTTCTGAGATTTTTGATATTTGAATGCCCCATTGCTTCTGAAGCAGTCTTAACCCTTTTGCATTTTATTTGAGGATTTCCCTTATGCTTTTAACATGAATTTTCAGATTATTGGATTGTCCCTTACTAGCCCTACATTTGACTTTCCTTGAGTGAAATTATGTGAGAATCTAAGTGATTGGTACCGCATAAAATGGTGTTCAGATAGCATTTATCCATGTACAAGTGTAATAAACAGTTTATAAATAGCTACAATTATAATAAAATGCAGTTGTGGTCTAGGAGGAAAGGTCGGGTTTGTTTTAAGGTTGTTTTTTAAAAATATTTCTTCAACATGATTATTTACTTCAAACTTATGCTTTGATCTTGATGGTGTGGTTTTTGTGACTCTTTAAACAGAAAGCAATAGATATTGCAAGCAAAGCAGCCCAGGAAGACAAAGCTGGGAACTATGAGGAAGCTCTTCAACTCTACCAGCACGCTGTACAATATTTCCTCCACGTAGTTAAATGTAAGGCCATAGTTTGTTTTTTATTTAAAAACATGAAAAGGAAAAATTCTGTTATTTATAAAAATTAAAATACAATGCCAGAAATTTCTAAACCATCAATTTGCAAAAAAAAAAAAAATAAAATTCTACTACTCAGCCAATGAGTGTGCACAAACATCAGTTATTACTTTTTTTTTAAAAGATTTAATTATTTATGCATACAAGAACTGGGGTGCAGGCCAGAAATGTGGGGGTTGAGAGGATCCACCAGAGACAAAGTGGGGAACAGAACAGACAGACTGAATGAAATACACTGCTGAGGAGAGCAGTGGGTGAGTCAGGAGAGGTCTGCTGTGCCATGTGGGTTGCTCCCTGGCTGGGGATCAAACTCATGCTACAGAGGCAATGGATAGCTTCATAGGTTGTATCTTAACCCCTTGGGCCACCAGGGAGGCCCGAGTTATTACTTTGTATACCTAAACATTAAAATGTCATGTAGAGAATGGAAATAATGTTTTTCTCAGTACTATACCCAAATTACGTAATCTGATTTTTCAATCATCTGTTTGAAAATACTTTTTAAATAATTGGTTAGGAGACATCTTATTCACACTGGCTGAAAGGAGTAGAACAGAATTGATCATAATTGGTTACAATGAGCTGAAGATGATCTGCTATTCCCCAAAATGGATTTTCCTTGTTTAAAAAACATACCTAAGAGTTTAAACCTTTCTGTATAGATGACTAATGAGAAAATCTCATTTCCCTTCAATAGATGAAGCACAGGGTGATAAAGCCAAGCAAAGTATCAGAGCAAAGTGTACAGAGTATCTTGATAGAGCAGAAAAACTGAAAGAGTACCTGAAAAAGAAAGAGAAAAAACCGCAGAAGCCAGTAAAAGAGGGACAGCCGAGCCCAGCCGAGGACAAGGGGTATGTATTTTCTGGTAGTGTCAGACTTTATTATATCTTTTAAATTGTGAAATACATTTATTTTGTTGAAACCTTGTGTTGGCAAATCATGGGTCAGATCTGTCCTGTTGCCTGTTTATGTTAATGAGCTTTTGTTGGAACTTAACCCCACCCAATCAGTCAGTCTGTCCCGGGCTGCTTCTCTGATGCTCCGGCAAAGTTGAGTATTGTCAGAGAGACAATGTGGCCCACAAAACCAAAAATATTTACAGTTTCAGCCTTTACAGTAAAAGTTTGCCATCCTCTAGTGTACCAAGCTTAGGTTATAATTTACCTCAAATAACTCCCTGACTACTTGGTGGTAGTTGGGGAAAATGTAGGGATGATACTCAACTTACGTCGAGTCATGACGTAATATTGAAGTTGAAAATTATAGGAGTTGTCTGAGAATTAAATCTTTGCTTTTATCTCTTTCTTTTTTAAAAAATTTTCTTTAAAGATTTATTTATTTATGCATACAAGAGCTGGGGTGCAGGCCAAAGGTGCAGGGGGTGAGAGGATTCACCAGAGACAGAGTGGGGAGCAGAACAGGCAGACTGAGTGAAACACACTGCTGAGGGAAGCAGCGGGCGAGACAGGAGAGGTCTGCTGCACCATGTGGGCAGCTCCCTGGCCAGCAGGGGATCGAACTTTTGCTGCAGAGGCTGTGGACAGCTTCACAGTGCTGTGCTCAGCCCCTTGCACCATAGGAAGGCCCACTTTTATGTCTTTATTGAGGTAACATTGGTTTACAACAGCATTATGATTTAGGGTTATAGGTTCACACCTCCTCACACCGTCCCCCACCATCAAAGTCTGTTAGCCAAGGCCATTGGACAGTCTCCCCCTTTTGTTCCCACTCCCACCCTCTCCTCGCCTCTAGTTGACTCAATTCTGCAGTCATATTTCTAGGGTTTGTTCCGGTTTCATTTTTTGTCAGTTCATTTGAAAAAACCATTTAACTGGGGGATATATCACTTATAGATTGTTTGGTCACGATCCCCCTGCTGCCATCTCTCCGCCACGCACTTCTGATGCCAGGGCGTGGGCAGTAGGACCTTGGTTCTCTCATGCAGAGCCAGCGTTTTTGCCTGCAGCCCCTACCTCAGAGGCCTGTACTACTTGCCTGGAGGAGCACACCTGCCAGGCCACGTAGGCAGGCATGTTGATGAACAGCCTGTACTGGACTCGAGAGCATAGTTGGAGTGAGTCTCAGGTCTGTTGGCATGCTCCACTTCCCCCACCACCCCACTGTCCCAAAAACTAAAGCCATCCACCTGAGGGTATGACCTGTCAAGCATTTTAACCTTTTTACATGCTATATTTTTAAAATGATGGGATGCCATATTTTTGCTCTCTTTTCCATTCAACATTGTATTGTGAACATCTTTCCAATAAACTATTTCTGCAATATTATTTTTAAAAATTGCAATATATTCTATCATATGCAGATCCCTATAATTGAAAATACATTTCTGATTTTTTCCTTCTTAAGCACAGTGTATGCATGATTATCCTTATAATCAAATCCTTGAACTCGTTTTAAATTGTTTCCTCAGGATGAATTCCTAGATGTGAAGCATCTGGGTTTACCTGCATGTCCTTTGGCCTCAATTCGTTTTCATCAGATGCTCCATCCATACTTTGGAACTTCCAGATTAAGATTATAGAATTCTATACCTTATATAATTAATATTCTGCATGTTTTCCTCCTATTTACCGCTTCTTGTTCTAATGTATAGTTTGCCTGACCCTGATGCTTTTAATTTTTTTTTTTTTTTAACAACTCTCCTGTAATTCATTTTAAATCTGTTGTGGATGAGGTCTGGGGCATGTATTTATAAATTAATACATGCACATCGCACTGGAATGGGGAGCTGGTTCCTGCCTTGACTGTTCTTTTTTTGCCCCTTTCCTGTTCGTGATTCCATTTTAATGGATAACATGCCTGCTTACTCTTTCATTTCACACTTTCTTGAAAGTAATAAAATGAGCACAACTTTTAATATCAGTATCTTATTTTGCTGCTTAAATTACAAATATTTCAGGTTAATCTTTTCTTCATTTTTACCTTATTTTGATGGCACTGAGTGATCTGTGACTATATTAAATTCTTTTTATTAGGAATGACAGTGATGGGGAAGCAGAATCTGACGATCCTGAAAAAAAGAAACTGCAGAATCAGCTTCAAGGTTGCTTTTCATTTCCTTTTTAAATTTACTATCTTTATTTTTTAACAACTCATAGTGAATTATCTATTTAAATTGTTTTTTCCTCCATGCTGACCTTGGTTCCCATGTCACATTCTGGCTCTGTTCAGAGCACCTGTCCTGGGATTTGCTCTCTTGGGCCTCTAGTGGGGCATTTTTCATACAGTAAAAACAGTATTTAACTTTATATCTCCCTTTAAAGACCTGTCAGTCAACTTAGGTACTTCATCTTTGTCTTATTTGCTCCCTTTTAGAAAAGGTAGCATTTATATTAATAGCACCCTGCAAAATCTGACGGTATTAAAATTTTCTATCAGAGGAGGAGAATGAATTGGGGTTTCCCACCTGGCTTCAATTGTCATTGCTGTCGCTGATTCATTGATATTTTTATTTCATGTTTCCTACTTGCTTATTTGTCTTGTTTAATTGTGTGCAATGACCTTTATCGCTCAGCTCTCCGTTACCTTCCACACCTTTCCTTCTCTGCTGCTGTCCCTGTGCAGCTTGGTGGTGAGGGCACAGCTGCCTAAAAATTGTCTAATCCTGGGCAAGTTCCCTAACCTCTCAGAGTCTGAGACCCTAGCTTTTAGATGCAAAGTCATAATGCTTTTGTTTGGGGGATATTAAAAGATCAGTGACAGAGTAAAAGCTGCCTAATACTATATCTTGACAGAGTCTAGAGGCTCCGTAAATGCTGTGTGTGTCTAAAAGGCATCTTTTTCCTTACTGACTTCAGTTACTGAGATTTGCTTATTCTTTGACATGTTAACTAGTGATTGTTCAACTGAATTTTATGCTCATTCCAATGGTATATGTATTTTCTTTATTTGAATCTTAACCAAATAGAATGAGTAACTGGGAAGAATTTCCTCTATATAGACTCAGCTTTGGTTAGTGAGTGGTGACAAATCCTAGCTTGGCCAGACCTTGTTGCACTGGACTTCATTTTGTACTGGACTTCACTTCTGCCTTAACTGCTGTGATACATAGAGAATGCTATAAAGATGGTATCTTGATTAATATTCTGGTTAATGAGGATATTTTTATTTGCTGAGAACTTCAAAGATGGATGAGGTCCAAGGACAAAAACTGAGTGTCCCCTGCTGCCCCCCACTTTCCAGAGCAGTGGACTCACTAGTACACTAGTACCAGTTTTGCTGAGCCACGCAGTGGACCTTGCCAAGAGGCCTTACTTTAGTTGTAAGACAAACAGCTTTTTTCTGTGTGGTCTTTGGTTTGAGTTTTGTTCCCCTTCTTATGTCCCCACCCTCTCCCCAAAGTAGAAATTGGCTTCTATCTTTAATTTTGAAAAAGATATAACTGATTTTAATAGGGAAGTTTTTTTCTTTGACTTCCTTGTCTTTATAAGGACCAGAGATGCATAAGAATACAAATGCTTAAAATAAATGTAAGTGAGAAAGGTTATTGGAATTGCAGGATGAAACAATGTGAAAGGCTTCCTAATCTTTGCTACATGAGAGTGCATCCGCCCATCTGTTGTTTGATGGCTTGCTAATTGATTTTATTGTGTCATATCTTTTTTTGAATCTTTATTCTTTTTTCGTGAAATAATATTTTAAACCTTTTATTTCTGTTAGAGCCTTATTAAATGTAATATTTAATTACTAGGATTGCCAAAACTTTATTATTTTTCTTTTGGCTACTTTTTTTTTTTTTTTTTAAAGTTTTATTTATTTTTATACAAGAATTGGGGTAAGACCAGAGATGTGGGGGGTGAGAGGATTCACCAGAGACAGAGCAGGGAACAGAACAGGCAGATATACTGAAACACACTGCTGAAGGGGAGCAGCGGGCAAGACAAGAGAGGTCTGTCCCACCATGTGGGTTTCTCCCTGGCAGACCGGGAATCAAACTCATGCTCCAGTGGCTGCGGATTGCTTCATAGGTTGCGTCTTAACCCCTGCGCCACCAGGGAGGCCCTCTTTTGGCTACTTTTGACATTTAGTGAGTTTTTGAAGTGATTTGAATTAAAGTGATTTGAATTTTTTCTTAATTTATACTCAGTTTGAACTTTTAGAATGCTAAGTGGTTAGGGTTTCATTTAATTCTAATCTATAGCTAAAGTTAAAAAATTTGCAAGTCTCAGGAAAGTATTACAAATGCACTGGCGCACATTTTCCCTCTCTTCTCCATCATTCCCTTCCCTTCCGCTGCTTCTTCTCCCTTCCCTCTCCCTTCTCACTTCTGTCTTTCCATTTGTGTCTATTTCTGTCAACCTTCAGTAAGATTGTTTTCTTTCTGTGGTTAAGGGGAGCATTAGATCACCATAACTTTTGTTTATAAGAAGAAATGGTTAAGTCAGTCCTCATTGAATAAGTACTGTTGATGCTCCAGAATCAGTATTCAAACATTATCACTACTTTAAATAATGTTTGGTGCTTTTCCAAGCTCTCTAATGCTTGTTATGTCAATTGATCCTGTCACTAAACTGATTAGTGTGAATTGGTGGTAATAATCGCATTTCACAATGGAAAGTGGAAATAGAAAACAGTGTGGCTTACCCCATATTTTCTGACCGTCCACCTCAGGTTTGACTCCTGACTCCTCCCTGACAACTAGTCCCTCATTCCAAGAACGTTTTTAAATACTTTTCCAGACAATTCTGTGTTGTAGTTCCTTAGCATCAGCGTTTCATATTTTCTTCTCAATTTGATGGAATAATTTAAAGGTGACATAATTTTTTTGTAGGTGCCATTGTTATAGAGCGACCAAATGTGAAATGGAGCGATGTTGCTGGTCTTGAAGGAGCCAAGGAAGCTCTCAAAGAAGCTGTGATATTGCCTATTAAATTTCCTCACCTTTTTACAGGTGAAATGACTTTTAAATCTTTTGAACTATTTTTTTTTTTTTAAATTTAAAATTTTTTAAAAATGCATTGATGGTTGAGGTAAAGTATTGTGAATTCTTGTTACCATATCAAGTTACTTCCTTAAATAAATCCTAAGGTGGTGGTATACCTTACACAAAGATATTTACTCTATATACATGTACATGTTATAATAGAAATATATTGCAGAACAGCCTAATATCAACTAGATGAGCATAGGGTAAGTCACCAACATGCAGAGTATTTACTGTGTGCTCAGGGAAATAATTGTACATCTACATTGAGAAATTTGCATCCATGTTGTAATTTACATTAAAAAAACCTGTTTGGGGCCTCCCTGGTGGTGCAAGGGGTTAAGCACAGCATTATGAGGCTGTCCGAAGCCCTAGCAGCATGAGTTTGATCCCAGCCAGCCAGGGAGCAACCCACATGGTGCAGCAGACCTTTCCTGTCTCGCCCACTGCTCCTCTCAGCAGTGCATTTCAGTCAGTCTGCCTGTTCTGCTCCCCACTCTGTCCCTGGTGAATCCTCTCACACCCCCCACACCTCTGGCCTGAACCCCAGTTCTTGTATGCATAGATAAATAAATCTTTAAAAAAATACCTATTTGTAAAGATTAAAAAATACATATATATACATATAAAATATAAAATATGTTTAGTATGATCCCACACTTGTTAAATAAATCTGTATGCTAAGAAGTAAAGCATAGGACCTTCCTGTTGGAAGAATTATATCTCTTAGTATACTAAGAGGATTTACTAACATTAAAATGTTAATATTTGCCAAGGAGATAAGATTTGGAGTGATTTTTACTTTTTCTTTTGACTTTCATCACAGTTTTTTCCAGTGGACTTATACTAATCTTTTAAAAAAAAAAAAAAGGAGTGAGAATTATTCAGCAGTTTCAGGGGACAGTGCATCATCATTGCGAGCTACTGTGAACCCACCATCTGGCTGTAGTTGAAGCTATGGCTTCAGCAACAGTAGGTGATTTGTCTGTGCCAAATCCTTTACACGGTATATTTTGGTGATACTGCTTTACCCACAATCTAATAGTGAAACAGGTCTTTCCTTTTAACCTCAAACTTAGCAGGCCCAACTGTGATGTCATATAGAGAAGTAGAGAAAAGCAAAGAACCTGTGGGCCCTGCACTGGCTGTCTAGCTTCGAGATAAGACAGTCTGACTAAATTCAGAAATTTGAAACTAACAGTATAAAAGTTGTTATCGCAACCCTATAAATGTACAGAAACAATTGAGTTCCTTTTATGTTATGTAATTTATATTACTGTTGCCCAAATGTGAGTCATTTCAGTCTCATCTTTATGAGTTTGTCTATATATCTGTATCTGTATTTATGTACACCGTCATTTCAAAAATCTTTTTCTTTAAATCATTCACCTGTAGAGCAAAGATTTTATTAAAGTGTAACTTAAATATACAGAGACGCACAGGAGCCCATAAGTGTTCAAGTTCATAAATTATCACAAAGTACACCTGTGTAATCACCCAGATCACCCAGTAACCTAGAAGTTCCTCTCCGCCTCTCAGAGGCAAGCACTTTCTTAACTCCTAACATCATGGATTGCTTTGTTTCTTTATTAACTTGTAAATTATCTCATTTAGTATTTTCACTTACTAACTTCTTTTTAAAAGACTGATTAGAGTCTCCAAATGGAAAAATTTGTGTTCTTGTAATACATTTAACTAAAAGTTACCTGTTTATCACCTAAAAGGCACTTCATTGTGGTACTAGTGGAGTATGTACCACACTTACGGAAGCATGACTTATAATTACAGACGTGTAAAATACGAAAACAATTTAAATAAAAGTTTAGGCTTTCATAGCAGTAAATGTACAATATTTGGCTTTGCCATTGCTCATCTACTTATTGTTCTGCAGTCATTGTCTACCCATCCACAGTTTGCACTTAGCAGTTTTCTTACATTATATTTGATACCTTATTGCCAGGTTAACCCAGTCAGTTTTAGCTAAGGCAGCATTATAATTTCTCACTAGCAAAATTGAGGTACAAAGAGTTGATTTGTTCTCTTGTGGATATAGTTTCTCTGACAAGATTCTGATAGCAAACAATACACACAGTGTATGATCAAGAAGTGCCTTTTAACGGAACTCTGTTCTCCGGCTGACCTGTCCGCCCACAGAGAGCAAAATTCCTTTTGTATGTGCAGGTCTCTTTCTGTACTCATGGTTTTGATACATACTGAAGGAATGAAGACTTGAGCAAGCATATGAACTTCCTGTTGGAAGGATTATATTTCTGTAAACACATTCTTGACAAAGTCATCTCTAAAGAAGCAAGTAAAAGGCATTTAATGCTTACCTTAGATTGATTGTTTAAATTATTTTTGTATTCTAGTCATAGCTTTAGAATGAAACCTCTTCACAATATTCTTCAGTAAGAATGATGTCTCTGGTAATTGAAATTAATGATCTTGAAGTTCTTAGGTTATTTTTCTAATACAAATTTTAGGTAAGAGAACACCTTGGAGGGGAATCCTGTTATTTGGGCCACCTGGAACAGGAAAGTCCTATTTAGCCAAAGCTGTAGCAACAGAAGCAAACAATTCAACATTTTTTTCAATATCTTCCTCTGACCTTGTCTCTAAGTGGCTAGGTGAAAGTGAAAAGTAAGTAATAAATTTTATTTTTTTAATTTTACTTTGTCTGATAGTTACTATACCAATCTTTAACAGTCACACAGAGAAATGATAATAGGTATTCATTTCTCTGTCAGATCTGACCCTGGTCTAGAATTTGTTTCATAGGGAAAAAAGAGCATAAATGTACAGTAAGTTGTAAAGTGAATTATCCGGTTGTAGCTGTCTTCATTTTTAGACCAAAACATGGTTAAGCTTTTTAATTCATGGAGTTCTTATAATACTGGTATGTACTTTGTTTTTGTCTTCTCGCTAAGTCACTCGTGTTATTTATTTATTTATGAGAAGCTGAAAGCTTTTATTTATTTTTTAGGCTAGTTAAGAATTTATTCCAACTTGCCAGAGAAAACAAACCTTCCATTATCTTTATTGATGAAATTGATTCTCTGTGTGGTTCAAGAAGTGAAAATGAAAGTGAAGCTGCACGTAGAATTAAGACAGAGTTTCTCGTTCAAATGCAAGGTAGTATGACTGGTTTTTAAAATAATTCCTATTTGTCCTGTATATTCTTACAGCAGTAATGGGGAAGCTTAAGAAGAATTTCTTTAGCCTCGGTGTTTTGTTCTGCCTTATTTCATTCTGATGGTCTTCCATGTGTGCATAATTTTAATCTAGTTGTACTCATTTTGTAGGACTTACTGATTTAAATAGTGAAGAGATTTCATAACTTATCCCATACCAGGAACAATAATAGTAAGAATAGATAGCCTTTAAATGCAGTCTTTGAAGAAATATTATGAAAATTATTAATAATTTTTGTCCACAATCAAGGAGATTTGATCCTTGGGGATATTTGTATCATATTTTAGTAATATATTTTATTAAATAGTTTTTTCCTCCAGAGAGAGACTCTCAAGATGAGGCACTTAAACATTAAAGCACCACATTTTCAATATACAGATGAGGTTTAAAGAACTTTAACATGACAAATTATTTTAAATGTCACCTATTTGATGCAGGGGTTGGTGTGGACAATGATGGAATTTTGGTTCTGGGAGCTACAAATATACCCTGGGTTCTGGATTCTGCCATTAGGCGAAGGTATGATGATAAAATAAATTTCTTATTTCTAATTACAAATGTTGAAGAAAATAGTAATTCCCTTTTTGTCTAGTGGGGAGACGTTCTAATAGCTTTTCAGAGTTTTAGAAATATGCCTTAACCCTGTTGCCCCCCTGACTTGGGTGGAGAGAGCCAGGCACTTGTCTGCTGAAGATGTGAGACTTCCACTTACTGGAATCTTTCACATTGCATTACCTAATGCCCACCTTTAGTTATGATTAAACTTAGTAGTAGACACCAATGCTTCAGATGTTTTACAAGAATGGTTTAATATCTCGGGCCTCCCTGGTGCGCAAGGGATTAAGCACCACACTATAAAGCAATCTGAAGCCTCTGCAGCACGAGTTCGATCCCCAGCCCCTCCAGGGAGCTACCCTCACGGCACAGCAGACCTCTCCTGTCTCGCCTGCTGCTCCCCTCAGCAATGTATTTTGGTTAATCTGCCTTTCTGTTACCCGCTCTGTCTCTGGTGAATCCTCTAACCTCCAAGACCTCTGGCCTGTATCCCAGCTCTTATATGCATAAATAAATAAATCCTTTAAAAAAAGAGAGAGAATAGTTTAAGATCTCAATGGAAAACTTCATGTAAAATTGTAGCAAAATGACATTTACAGTTTAAAATATACTAGGTTATATTTTCAGTTAAAGAATTTATATCTCTAATTTTTAAATTTAATATGAAACATGAGCTACGGGAGAAAACATCACTTTCCTCTGCTTCAGAATTCCCTATTCCATTCCTTTCCTCTTACATGATAAAAAGGAGCTCTTCCGTTTTTGCCACTTTTATCCCATTCATTTGGTTTGCCAGCAGGGTAGATTACCGTCCAGTACCAAGAAAGGAAATGTGCTGGTTATTTTTTTTATATGACCTAATTCTGAACCCCTAGAGATAATGAAAGCTTCAAATACTCATTGCACAGAATTACCTTGAGGAAAAAATATATTCACAGACCACTTAAATTGTCTCTGATTATTCCTCCCTATATGCAAGTACTGAAATTCTAAGAAGGCAAGCAAAATTCTTCCTGAAACGTAGTGTTTGTTTATGATATAAAAGAATTATTTGTTCTAATATACCCAGCAGAATGCAGTGGACATTTTGTGTAATAAATATGTTAATTCCATAAGATTCTAAGTAATTTTAATGTTTTGAATTTAGAGAATTATTTTTGCCATCATATCTCTAATTGTTATTTACATTAATCTCTCTTTTTTTAAAAAAATATTTTTAAAAAATATTTATTTATTTATACAAGAACTGGGGTACAGTCAGAGGTGCTGGAGGGTGAGAGAATTCACCAGAGACAGAGTGGGGAGCAGAACAGGCAGACACTGCTGAGGGGAGCAGCGGGCGAGGCAGGAGAGGTCTGCGGCGCCATGTGGGTCTCTCCCTGGCCAGCCAGGAATCGAGCCTATGCTGCAGAGGCTGCGGACAGCATCACAGTGTGGCGCTCAACCCACTGCACCACCAGGGAGGCCCCATTAATCTGTTTATCAACAGTTGAGAGTATAATTCTATGGGCAGTTACTCATGTAGGAATTCATGTCATGAATTTCAGACACAAAATACCATGGCCAAAATAACCCAAAAGTCAATGAGATAGACTAAACCAATCCAAACTGGTTCCCTGGCTATTTTTATTTTGTTTGTTTTTAATGTTCTGGAAATTTTCCTTTATTTGGCCTAAGCATATATGTTATACTCTGATAAATACAAACTTGTTTAACTTACTCAACTTTGTATAAATGAGAATATCTCAATATCTTGTTTTCTTCTTGAAAATATCCTAATTTTCAATTGAAATTAAGTATCTATGAAATAAATACAATAAATATGTGATGCAATATAATAAATATGGGATGCATTTTTTCTTTTGAAGATTTGAGAAACGAATTTATATTCCTTTGCCCGAGGCCCATGCCCGATCAGCAATGTTTCAGCTGCACTTGGGGACCACTCAGAACAGTCTAACAGAAACAGACTTCCGAGAGCTCGGGAAGAAGACAGACGGCTATTCCGGCGCAGACATCAGCATCATAGTGCGCGACGCACTCATGCAGCCGGTCAGGAAAGTGCAGTCGGCCACTCATTTCAAAAAGGTGAAGACTTTCGCCCATCCTTTCATGTGTTTTTAATTCATATTCCCGACCATCATTAATATGTCATCAAAGACTATTCAGTTTTCAGTTTTATATGATGGATACGTGGATTTACATCGTAGACCTGATGTCCTTTTCATGAAAAAAAGTTTTCCCAGAAAGTTTAGTAATAGCCATTATTAATTATCCCAAAGTGTTGTAAAGTTTTCTATGCACAGACTTTTGAAGTATTTATTATTTGGATATGAATATTGAAACTTAAGTATACAGTTGCCTTAAATGCAACCAGATTTTCCTTGTGCAGAATCTGGTATGTTTACACCTCACTAACAAAGTAAAAATAGTAATAATAGCTACTGTTGTGTAAAGGTTCATGTGCTTAGCACTGTATTCTGTCCTTTATCTTACTATTTCATTTGGTCTTCACAAAAACGCAATAAGAGGTCGGTATAGCCACCTCTTGATGAATCATCTGAGATTTAGATGGTAACATGGTGAAAATGGACACAGTTGCCAGGGTGCAGCTGGAGGGGCTCAACAGAGGAGATTTTCTCAGATACATTTCAGAAGTCTCTACCACCCTGCTTTCCTGTCCTTCCCAAGAACTGTGTTGTCTATGTAAATTGAACTGTTCTCGCTGAGATAAAAAGACCGCAGTTTTGGGATCCCCACTTTAAGTAACAGTGAAGGGTGTAATTTGCACCAAGCCTTTTGCTGAGTCCAGCATGTCCAATATCACTCATGAGCGTGAATGTGAAAATCCTGAAAAACTATGCGCAAACCCAATCCAATATATGACAAGATTAACATGTTATGACTAAGTTACATACGTATGTCTATTTCATTCCAAAATAAAGTAACTCCCACAGTGATCTCCTTGATCAAATTGCTACCTATTTATGGCTCACTTTTATTATTTCTAAAGTGAAGATGGTAACACTGCTTTAAAGTGCTGCTGTGAGAAGAAAGTGAAGTCAAGCAGGTCTTCGGATGACATTGTTTAGTTCAACATTATTGTAACCTTGATGAGGAAGAAAAATCCCAGCCAGCAGTGAACGACATGTCATTCGAAGACCCCGACATCTATTTCTGTTATATGTTGCTTTGCTTAAAACCAGTTTCCTAGAACCTATTTAGGATGTTGAGTGAGAACTCACTAGAATATTCAGAAAACACCTATTGTGGTAGCTGACTAGCCCAGTACATATTCCTCCCCTTCTTTAGCTTATTTTATTGCTAAGAAAAACAGTAGACTCAGAGTCAATTTTATTTTAAATGTTTCTTTGACATTTAGTTGCTATAGATTATTAGAAACTCAGTCCGTTCCTAGCCAGAACTTTCTGTTTATTTCTCTGTATTTCTACTGGGACACCTTATATGACCCAGAACCTGGGTCCTTGTTAGGAGGATCAAGGCAAAGAAGCCGGATCAGTCTTAGTGTCAGCCCTTTTCTATCACCAGCTATAGTAGACCTTTCCATGGCTCCATCCTTTGTTCCATTTCAATTCTCAGCATCGTTTACCTGTTTATTTACCAAATGTCTCAAGTATCTACTCCCAGAAAATACAGCATCTGGTACCACCCTGGTCACCTAGAGGTTAAGTCTCAAGTGCTATCACCGCCTTGGCCTGAGTTTGATCCCTGGCCAGGGAGCTAACCCACATGTGGCACAGCAGACCTCTCCAGTCTCGCCTGATGCTCCCCTCAGCAGTGGATTTCAGTAGATCCACCTGTTCTGCTCCCCACTCACTCTGTCACCTCCTGCACCTCTGGCCTACACCCCAGTTCTTCTACTCATCAATAAATTGAATGAATGAATGAATGAATAAATAGAATCTTTATTCAAAACAAAACTACAGTACCCAGAAAAGCCCAAAAATCCTCATACTGGAAATATTTGTGAGGAAAGACAATAAATTGTACCAATAAGTTAAGTGAGGAGGTTCATTTCTCACATCTCCCTCAATCCTGAGATAAGATTTAAGATTGATCATTGTGAAACGAATTTGGAAGCACTATCCATTGAATGCAGAATTGTCATCATTTATTGAAGTCTGCTTTCATGCCACGCTGCCACAATGGTTCTTTTTCTGATTCTTTCTAAAACTTATTTTGAGGGGCCTCCCCGGTGGCGCAGCGGTTGAGCGCTGGGTTGCGAAGCTGCCTGCGGCCTCTGTGGCCCCGATTCGATGCCCGGCTGCTCCCCGGCCACAGGAGGAGGGTCCCACATGGCGCGCAGACCTCTCCTGCCGCCCGCTGCTCCCCTCAGCAGTGTACTTCAGTCCTTCTGCCTGCTCTGCTCCCCGCTCTGGCTCTGGTGAATTCTCTCACCCTCCCGCGCAAAAAAAAAAAAAAAGTTAAAACTTATTTTGAATCAATTATGAATCATAAAATATCATTGAAATTATGATCAACATTTAGTTTCATACTTACGTTTTAAGGAGTTTTTGTTGAGAGAGAAAAAATTAATTTCACAATGTATCTCAGAAGTTTCTCAGCTATGGAATAGAGAAACTTAAGAGAATTTAGCTTTAAAAGCTTTATGTATGTCTATTCTGGTAAGATTAGTTCCATTTAATAAGCACTAGAGAAAAGAATGATCTTAGCCGAAGTTCACTGTTTCATTTTTTCAATTCATTTTCTCCCCTGTAATCTTGTAGAAAATTTCAAAACACAGAAAAGCATCAAGAAAAAATTAAACTCAAACAAAAATCTGTCCCCTGACCCAGGGCTCACTTCTTGTTGTTTAACCTTCTGTTTTTCAGAAGTAAACAATTTAACAAAATGTAAAATAGATTTTCAAATTTCTTGATCGTGGCCTAAATCTTAATGCTTATTTATTTTGTTCAAATAAATATTCCAGATTACTGTATGTTCCAGGTTCGGGGGCCATCACAAGCTGATCCGAACAAGATCATAGATGATCTGTTGACGCCCTGCTCTCCTGGCGACCCTGGTGCCATTGAAATGACATGGATGGATGTCCCTGGGGATAAACTTTTGGAGCCAGTTGTTAGCATGGTTGGACTTTTTTTTAATTTTACGAAATATGTTTAAACATTATGCTTTGTAGTTTGCCAAAGATAAAATTTTTCACTTATATAAGATTAGCTAGAAAATGGTAGTGTCATCAACATGTTTAATCCTACTCAAGAAATTGTAAAGAGTAATTGAACATAAAATTTTTTAAGTGAAAAAGGCAAATTTGAAAAAGCACATATAACTTGCAGCTGGAATAACACCCCCAAAATGCTTGCAGAGATTGCAGAAGGTGTTGTCAAGCCTTAACTAAATTTGACCTGGTAAAAATTTTTTTCCCTGAATCTCAGACTTTATATAATATCCAGAAAACCTAATATGCATCATATTATCATAGTATTCATAATGATGTTTTTCTCTTTTACTTCATAGAAAGTTTAAATAATGCAGTGCTTTCAGAAAAGTTCTGAAACAAAAGTATCATAATAGAGAAACATCTGTGTTAATTAACCATAATGATTATTTGACAAATAATTTAGAAGCCTTTTGTGTTTGTTCCTTATAATTTTTAAGTTTTGGTCCTTTTGACCATTGTCCATACTATTTAATAGAAGACATAGCTTAGAGGCTAACTTTGGAATGAATGCTTTATATGAACATTTTCTTAAAATTTTGACTTAATGTTAGCTAATAGATAAAAATTTTGATGTGTTGATTTTTATTAAAAGGTCTTCTGTTTCACATAAGTATTGGCGATTAGGTTCATTCCTTTTAAGTCGCACTTGTTTAAGAAAAACAAAGCCAAAAAGGAGATTAGGTGCATATATTTTGGAGAACCTGACCCCGTAGGCTTAGAGGATCATACTTCTAATGAGTAGTGGTGAATCACGGAAGATTGTGATCAGGACGAAGCAAGCAATTGAAAGTTTCTGTGCGGAGGAATGTTATTATCAAAGCTGTCCTTTCAACTTCTGGCTCTTACAGATATGCAGATTTAACCTTTGGTGAAAGTTAGTGGTAGTAATAACAAATGCAGTGGATTTTATTTGGTTCTATCTATTGCTAATACCCCTCCCCCGCTTCTTTTCCCTGACAGTCGGATATGTTACGGTCCTTGTCTAGCACAAAACCCACAGTGAATGAACACGACTTGTTGAAATTAAAGAAGTTTACAGAAGATTTTGGCCAAGAAGGCTAAACCAAAGACAACAAGGAAGACATTTACGTGTGTGTTCTTTCTTTCATAGGTATTTTTGGCCTTTCTTGGATGACGTTCAGATTATTTTCAGTAAGACTCTTTTTCCACAGGGAAATGCAGATCTCACTTCTGTATGTCTTTAAGTTTTATATGTACTTTTGCTCCATTGCCTATTGAAATGTTCTTGTTAACATAAATGATGAAATAATGGGTTATAACGAAATGATTTCTGAACAGCAAAAAGTAGAAATTACCCAGAAATAAGAGGATTAAAATTGATTCAGATGTAAGTTTTAAATTGTTATCAGTGGTCTTTGCAAAGAGTATTTCTCTTGTGTTTTTCACTAAAGTGAAACAGGGCTAATTTCATATTTGAAAAGTACTCAAGCGTCCCCCTCATCAATGTAGAATTTATTTACTTAAAATTTATAGTGATAGCATATTTACTCTCAGGGATGGGCAATAAAACGCAAAGAACAATGTGATTGGCTTGAGAAATATTGACTTGTGGTGTAGCCAAGGCTCTTAATGAGTTCTGATAGGTTGGCATTTTTCTGTGTTAGATTTAAATCATTTATTTGAAAGCAGCAAGCTTTTATATTTAAATAGCACCTTTCACTGTGCAATCTCAAGAGAAAGACTTTCTAAATTAGGCGTTGTCTTTATCTTGAAGAAGAAAATTGTCTATTTCAATGTCTTTTTGTAGCAAGAGTGACCAAAAGAGGTGGTAAGTAAATGTGTACTTTTTAGATAACTCTGTCATGAAATACTATAATGAGAACCTTTGCTTAACGGAATGGCCTCCCTTTGGATTGTGGGAAGTTGCTCGTGTGTGATTGGGGGTGTGTGTGTAAATATATATGTATAATTTTTTTTTTAATATAGAATACCAAGGGTCTTATCTTTTATCTTTTAAGTACAGGGAACAGTTTGTCTTGGCCACACTCATGTTATCAGTGTAATGCCTCATCATGCTTTAGAATTGAGCTGATGTCTCTTTAAATAATAAAATGCAAACTTGGTATTATGTTATTTTAATATCTCCAAATAAAAAAAATCTGAGGGTGTGTGTTACACACTTTTAGCATCAACACTAAGTTGTGCCTTGTACGTTAGCATTGGCTATACATGCAAAAGATAGAATAAGGTAGACTCCTTTATTACGACAAAGTTCTACCTTGCAAAATGCTATAAAAATAACTGCATTTTAAAGTGTATTTGCACATTTTACATATTATACTACATGGTTGCCTTTGGACTTTGTACAGTTTGTTTTGTTATTAAATGGAAATCATAGGCCTGAAAAATACTGTTCTGTGAAGTAAATTGATACAACCTACTATTGGCTAAATTCTCTGTATGTTTGGGGATGTTCTATATAAGAGGAAATAGCTAAATTGGTGAGATACACAGAAATCATTATATGAGTATGTACATGAAAATTCTATTTTTGAACAATTTTTATGTGAGGGTTGGGAATTAACAAGACTACTCTGAATTCTTCATGGATGACTTTTTATAGAGTTTTTTCAGACTCAGAATTATACAGTATTGCTTTTAAGTACATCATTGAACCATTGAAGAATTACCATAAATATAATTAGAGTTGAAACCCAGAATATTTTGTAAATCCAGAAGTTGTTGGAGGAAGTAGTCTATTTAAATTGATTGAATATCTGACCAAATAGTATGTAATACAGTGTTGATGATAAGTGGGTACTCTATATTTTTATGTTTTATTTAGTTTTAAAAGTAGATCTATTATCTTCTATACTTATTTTTTTATGAAATAATTTATTTCACATGTACTTAAGCCATTAGGAATTAAGATTTTTGGTTTTTTAAGTAGACACATACCTTTCATGATAGGATCATTTGTATCTGTTCTTGGAAGACTTTAATAAGTTTCTTCTGCAATTGGATGGTGACAAAGTTTAGGTGTCTTGGAATCATTTTTCAGCAGCTGACTATCCAACAAGGATCTGCTGGACTTGGCTTACAGAGGAGCTCCTTGAGTCCTTTAAGCACAGTCGGTGTTGTATATAAATCTAAACAGTCCTCAGTAGCTTGTCCAACTGGAGTGGGCTCAACAGTCACTTCAGAATACTCAATCGAATTTCTCTTTGTGCTGCAGCACAGTCGGTACTACGTGAAGTGCACGCCTTAGTGTCTGTGCCGTAGTCCACCCTTAGGCGTCTGCTGTGTCTCCTTAGCTACCAAGCTGGTATTTCGTCCCAAAAGTTCTTTGTATCTAGCTAGTATCAGGGCAACAAGTGCCCCAGAACTCATGGCAGAGTTTAAATTGGGGTAAAGTTGTTTCCCATGTTGTCTTACATAAATGTTACTACAGTGCTCAGGGCTAAGCTATGGTTTTCTCTGTGGCGAATCCAGATCTGAGAGTAGTATCTTGCATCGTCTCCTCTTTATCAGCAATATCTGATTTGATGATGGCCAGAGTTTTTCCTACATATATCTGAGGTGGGGCACTGACAGATCCACTCTGGCTTTTCAGGGTACAGTTTAAGTTTCTTGGATTGACACTTCTCAGCACCTGCCCCTCCGCAGCCTCTATGCCAATATTTTTTTTATTGTATTTGTTAAAGTAGGAGAAACGTGCATACTCATTAAAGCAATGAAAATCTGTTTACTGATAGCAATATTTTTTTGTTCTTAAAGT
This sequence comes from Talpa occidentalis, assembly GCF_014898055.3. Taxonomy (NCBI): domain Eukaryota; kingdom Metazoa; phylum Chordata; class Mammalia; order Eulipotyphla; family Talpidae; genus Talpa; species Talpa occidentalis. The sequence continues at coordinate 8,572,269 of NW_023601322.1, forward strand.
TCACAATTTAAATTTTTCAGGGACAAAACAATTCAATTTGGCAAGAATGTTTACTTCTTCTGAGCTCACTGGGTTGTACATGTAGCTCTTCGAGGATGTGAAGTACCAGTTAGACCCTTGGGGCCATTTGTGTAGTTAGGACATTGCCATGAATGCCGCTTGACGTCACTGCAAGTGAAGCACCGAAGGGAGCCCGCATGGCCACAGGAGCAAGCCCCGCTTCGCGAGCTCTCACACTCCTTCCTACCTCCATGCCTTCGTGTCCATGCGCTTCTACTCTAACGTGTCCCTTCTTCTTTGCTCTGCTAGTCCAAATTCCATTATTTCCATTAAGACCTGGGTCATGAACTGTGTAATCATTTCCAGGAAGATTTCTGAAACTATCCCCACCCTACTTTTTAGATTTCTTTAGCACTAAATGGATACCACTGTCTTAAGATTTTCCTCCAAGTTTCAAGCACTTTCTATTAATTTTGTTTACATCAATTAAGTTGTAAGCTCTTCAAGGAGTTACATTTTCCCTGGCAATTAACCTAGTGCTAGACAAGATGAGGTACTTAATAAAGGTGTAAAAATTAACTAAGGGAGTTAGATTCTCATTTATCTTAACTTCATGGATTATCTTTGAGGCTATAAAATACATCGTTTGAACTGGCTTTGTTCTTGCGGGCTATTGAACTTGTGATAGATTTCAGTCTTGAGGGACTAAAATCAGAAGTGTACTAGAGCCAACTCTTACTGGCTCACAAGAAGCCACATACACATCACTTCCCACCTGTGTGATCAGCGACCTCATATAGGTGGCTAGAAATCTGCTCTGGCTGGAGTATTTACAGCACATAATCAGCAAGAGTAGTTAACTTAGTGCCATGACATACGAGAACTGTGTCTTTTAAAATTTAAAAATTAATAGTACTTGCTACATTTCAGAAAGAAGAAAAGTTATATTATCTTTCTGTAAGGATTTCATGAAAAGCATTTGATAAAATCCAGTACCCATTTATGATTTAATGGGAAAAAACTAGAAATAGAAGGAACCTTCTTAATTTAATAGAATATAAAAAAAAAAAACCAAAACCCCACTTTTGTAAACAACATAACTATGGATTTTTTTGGAAACTATTCCCCTGCAGTCAGGAAAAAGAAAGGTGTCTGTTATCACCACTCCTTTTCAATTTTCTACAGGAAGGTCCAGACAGTGGAAAAGGTTTAGGGATTAAAAGGGAAAAAAACAGGGCCTCCCTGGTACAGGGGGTTAAGCACTGCACTATGAAGCAATCCGCAGCCTATGCAGCACAAGTTTGATCCCCGGGCCGGCCAGGGAGCAACCCACATGGCGCAGCAGACCTCTCCTGGCTCGCCCGCTGCTCCCCTCAGCAGTGTATTTCAGTCAGTCTGTCCGTTCTGTTCCCCGCTCTGTCTTGGTGAATCCTCTTACCCCTGCACCTCTGGCCTATAACCCCATAGTTCTTGTATGCATAAATAAATAAATCTTTTTAAAAAAGTGGGGGGAGGAAACAAATTGGTGTGCACATACACATTCCCTGGTGTTGTATGTAAAAATCCAGATTAATAGAAAATTACCAGCTAAATTTAACAAAGCTGCAGGATACAATTTTAATAAATAAAAAGTATATTACTGTATTAGAAACAATTAGAAATTGTTATGGAAACAATACCAATCACAGTAGTTTCAGAAAGCATCAGATATGCCAAAATAAGTCAGAGGCAGGACCGCCATATGGAAGACTGAAATGTTTCTAAAAGAAAGCACAGACCTAAATACCTAGATGTGGGTCCTGCCCATCAGCTGGAGGACCTAACTCTAGAATGTCAACTATAACAAGTTGATTTCTAGATTTAGTGCAATCCCATATCCATAGCTGTGTGGTTGATACAAATACATTTAGCAAATAATTATTGACAACGGAAAAACAATCTTTCATACTTTGAATCCATTTTCATAACTGTATTTCTCCTACCTGCATTTCTCTGTCAGCCATCAATAATCTCCAGAAATATCTACGTAGACATAAAAAGATAAAGCTATCAAATGGTTGTCACCTTATGTTCATTATGTAATTTGTGGGTAGTGAGACTTGATTGTTTTTTTTTAACTCTTCACTCCTTTCATCTCCAGGTTTATTTTCAGATGTCACCTTTCAGTGAGACCTTCCCTATTTAAAATAATTATCCCTTCTGATGCTCCTGTAGCCGTTCCCTACTATATTTTCTTCTGCAGCATTATTGTAATCTGTCTCTATAATTCACTAGTTTTCTTGCTGATAATTTTTTCCACTAACATGTTGTGTATTCTGTGACAGTTGAGATTTTCTTAATTTGTATGTCATTGTATCTCCAGTATCTAGAACAGTGCCTGGTGCCTGATGGGTGCTTAATAAATATTTGTTGAGTGATTGATTCTTTGTATTCTTTCTAAGTTTGAGTACTTCACGATGAACGTGTAATTTTGCCCTTCCCCCCAATTTATAACCATTTTTTTTTTTAAGATTTATTTATTTATAAAAGCACTGGGTACAGTCAGAAGCGGGGAAAGGTGAGAGAATTCACCAGAGCCAGAGTGGGGGACAGAACAGGCAGACTGATGAAATACACTGCTGAGGGGAGCAGCAGGTGGCAGGAGAGGTCTGCGCGCCATGTGGGACCCTCACCGGTGGCCGGGGATCAAACCGGCACTGTAGAAGCTGCGGGCAGCTTTGCAGCCCAGTGCTCAACTGCTGCGCCACCAGGGGAGGCCCTATAACCATTTTAAAGGAAGAAGAAACTAAGGATTGCAAATAAATACACCAAGAAAATAACAGTGGCTGTATCTGGGTGATAGAAATATTAATACTTGTTCCTTATTTCTTTTTCAATCTTTAAATATTTTTAATTTCTGGGCCTCCCTAGTGGTGCAAGGGGTTAAGCACCACACTATGAAGCAGTCCACAGCCTCTGCTGCACGAGTTTGATCCCCAGGCCAGCCAGGGAGCTACCCACATGGCGCAGGAGACCTCTCCTGTCTCGCCCGTTGCTCCCATCAGCAGTGTATTTCAGTCAGTCGGCCTGTTCTGTTCCCCACTCTGGTAATCCTCTCGTCCCCCACATCTCTGACCTGTACCCCAGCTCTTGTATGCATAAATAAATCTTTAAAAAAAAAGTGATGCTTTTAAAAAATATATATTTTTAATTTCTGCAAAGTAAATTGAAAAAAATTTTGAAGAGCTAGGTAAAAACTGATAGATGATCTTTGGCGTTTGGCTCTTCCTCTGAAACACGATAAAATAACAGCAAAGGTATTACGGGGGGGAAGCAATGCATCAAATAATTAAGCAGATCTGATGGGGGGGGCAGGCGGTGTAGTTCATTTAATGCCCTTCCTGGGTGGGGGTGTGCCTCTGGCCTCCCGCTGAGGGACCAAAGTGAGGAGCACCCAGTTTTCTTCATCCCTCAGCCGCCATCATATCCTCAGGCCATTGACCTTGTTTGGTTAATGGGGTGCTGCCACCCCGTCCTTCAGTCTTGAGGGCCACAGTGATGTCCAGACATTGAAATAAGATCATGGCAGCATCCACTGCTGCTAACCGGATGAGAATCTGGCAGGTCCCAGTGAGACAGCCAAATACATTGTTGTCCTAAATACATGGAATGAAGTTGCCAGTGAGGAAAAGGCTTGGGAAATAACTTCGCGGCTGCTGTGTGTGGGAATGAGAATTTCACGGACTGCAAGTGGGGTCCAGGCAGGGATGGAAACCCAGGCCCCTTGTGCAACTGCTGAATAAACATTTCTTGCGTCCACAGCACTCAAGTAACCAAGTCCAGGATCCCACGTTGTGTTTAGTTCTCATGTCTCCTTAGCCTCCTCCAGTCAGTGTTCTCTCTCTTTTTCTTACCCTTGTTTTTTTAAGAGCTGTGACACTTTGCAGAGTATTGACCAGATACCTTGTTGAATGTCTCTCAGTTTCGATTTGTCTGATGCCTTCTCTTGATTAGACTAAGGTGATGAAATTTTTGGAAAAATAGGTGATACAGCTGCTCATCCTATCAAATCTGGGGGTGCCTGATATCAATAGTCTTAGTCATGTTAATTAACTGGCCATTCGATTAAGATAGTGTCTGGCAGGGTTAGCCACACAGTAAAATTATTTTTTCTCTCCACAGTCTGCACTCAAGAGGGAGGGAATTAAGCTACATCTTCTGCAGGGAAGAGTTTTGTGGATATATGTTAACATTACACAGTCTTTAATAATATTTGGGGGCCTCCCTGGTGGCAGCAGGCGGTTGGGCACATCGCTGTGAAGCTGTCCTCAGCCTCTGCAGTGCCAATTTGATCCCCGGCCAGCCAGGGAGCTGACCTACATGGTTGTAGCAGACCTCTCCTGACTCACCCGCTGCTCCCTCAGCAGTGTATTTCAGCAGATCTGCCTGTTTTGAGTCCTCTCAGCCCCCGCACCTCTGATCTGTACCCCAGTTCTTGTATGCATAAATAAATAAAAGCAAATCTTAAAAAAAAAAAGAGATAAGGGCTGTTGTCTAGTGACCCACACAACTGAGCATATAAAGAAACAATTCCAATTCATAGGACCAGTGAAGCAAACTACTTTTATTGTAAAATGATGGTGCACATGATAGTGTAGGGGAGCAAAAATCTGCCCCCCCCCATTAAGTCCTTTTGGCAAAATGTTGGTTTCATGAGAAGGAGTCTGAAGGCTGGGTGAAGGTTTGAAAAAGATACTTGCATGTAAATTTGTCCAAGGACCTCCCCTGGGATACCTAAGTTCATTCTCTTTTCAATGGAGAAGGCAGAACTTAAATCTGCATACTCTTGTCTACTGTGCCTTGTGCCTTCCCAGTAACCTCCCTTTCTACCCCCGAAGTAGTTAAAAATTCTCTTTATCCTCTTAAACATTCTTGTTCTTACTGACTCAAAATGTTGGCAGTTAGGCCCCACTCTAGGCATTTGACCCAGTAAAGCAGTTTTTTTCTGCACTGGCTTACACTGACCCTATTTTAAAATGACTTTAGTGATGTCAACTTTTTATATATGCAATTTATTTCATGATGATATGAAGGAAAAATTCTTTATTTTCTATTTCCCTGCTGACAAACACAACTCTGAGCTTTATGAAACTATGAACGATTTCTTTGTCAACACATTTGGCTTGTTGCTTGAGTTTTATGCAGGAATGTGTTCTAATAGGGCAGCTACAATGTCTGGAAAAAATTCTGGAATAGTTACTTTGGTTAAGGAGCTTGTGCCAAAATGTAAATTGATGCATCGCTTCCTTCTGACTATGAAAAATACCAACTGAACTAAAGTATGTGCTTAGTGGAGCAGTAAAATATGTGGGTCCCAATATGTTTATAAATTGAATTTTGAAATGAGTTAGTTGGATGGCGTCTTTGTCAGATAGAGCAGCAGTCGTAACAAAATGCCATAGATTGAGTGATGTAAGCAATAGAAATTTATTTCAATAGTTCTGGAGGCTGGAAAGTCCAAGATCAAGGTGCACCAGACTCGGTTTCTGGTGAGAGTTCTCTTTCCCGGGTTTCAGATGACTGCGTTTTTGCTGCATTCTCACATTGTGAAGGGAGTCGGAGATTTGGTGAGTGGGGTGTTAGCCGGAGGGGCAGAGGCAGAGCTAGCAAATTCTGGTGTCTCCTCTTCTAAGGATGCACATCCTATCAGACAAGAGTCCCACGATTAAAACCTCTTCAACCTTAATTACGTCCTTACTCCAAGTACAGTCACATTGGAGGTTAGGGCTTCAACGTATGAATATGGGGGCGGGCACACTTCTCCATAATGGATGGCATGGAACATTGAAACTCCCCACAAGGAAGTTTTCTTGGCACGCTCTCACAGGCTGAGAAAATATGGTTGTTGAGAAGAAAAACGTCAACATTGTAAACCAGTTTGGACCAAATTTTTCAAAAGCTGTGAATTGCACAGCTGAAGTTGACCATTGTTCTGATTTCTTTGGAATTTTAATTATCTGAATTACCTTCCATGCAAGAAGTAAGTATACCATGTGTTTTTCTGGGTCTGATGAGCAGTGAAGGGGCAAAGCCAAAGTGAAAGGCTTGGGAGGACCGAGTGTCCACAAACTGTAATACATTTTACAGTTGAACCAGTCACCAGCGAAGTGAGTGATGAACGGGACTCTGCGATTCTGTGAAAACTTAGCATCGAACCCATTAAGAACTTGATGGAATGTTTTGAAAGTTATTTTTCATCCAAAGGCCCTCTCATATGAAATTCATGGATTTGGAATCCATTTATTTCATCGAAAGGTAATTTATATTTAAACATAACTTCAGACTAAATCATTGGAAATCATAACATATGAATGATTAAGATGAATTTTGAAATAAAGCATTTGGATAAAGTTAATAAGTGTTATGAAATTGCTTTAAAATTTCTTCTTTTCCTGGCACCAAATCCCTGGGATTTTTAGTGGGAATATGTTCGAACAAAGCATTTACATTGCTTTGAGAGTTCCATTATTGATAACCCAACATGAGATAAATTAACAAGAAACAAACTCAATTCTAAATTACAACTCTACGTATACATGTTCATTCAAAGTGTAATTATAGGCATGTAATATAATGAATTGTTGGTTAACTTTTTTTTTTGGTTACAAAAGCAAAATAAGAGAAACATGACATTACCATTGTAACAGTGTTTCAGTTGTCTGTTGCTTAATAACAAGTTTAACTCCAAAACTCAGTGGCTTAAGATAACAACCATTTAGGGCCTCCCTGGTGGTGCAAGGGCTTAAGTCACAACCTATGAAGCTATCCACAGTCACTGCAGCATGAGTTCAATCCCCGACCAGGGAGGTGGCCCACATGGCACAGCAGACCTCTCCAGACTCACCCGCTGCTCCCCTCAGCAGTGTATTTCAGTCAGTCTGCCTGTTCCCTCGTGTTCTGCTGTGTCTCTAGTAAATCCTCTCACCTCCCCCTCTACACACACCTCTGGTCTGTACCCCGTTCTTGTATGCATAAATAAATAAATCTTCTTTTAAAAAAAGACAACAATCATTTATTTGGGTCATGAATCTACAGTTTGATCAGGGATCAAGGGTGGCTCATCATGCAATAAGGATTGGAAGATGCACTTTCAAAATGGCTCAGTCACCTGGCAAATAAGTTGGTGTGAGTTATGGACTGGGAGCTCAACGGGGATTATGTGCTGATTGCCTCAGTGTTTCTTCAAATGAACTTCACCACAGACTGATTGATCTTACTCAAAAGACACTGCATTAATTTCAGCGTCTTGAGTTTCCCAAGAAAACCAGGAAGAAGCTACATGGCCTTTGCCGTCCTGTCGTTAAGTCCTGAAATGTGACTTTTGCCACAGGCCATAAGTCAGGCAGTCACAAAGGCCATCCGTGTTCAAGGGCAGGAGATATAGACCAATCACTCAACAGAGTGCCAAGGTCACAATAAAAGAGCACATCGCTTTCTTTACATTCCACCTGTGAGTGAAATCATCCAGTGTTTCTTTCACCTTCTGACTTACTTAGCATAAACCCCTCCACTTGCATCCATATTGTAACAAATGGCAAGAGTTCATCCTGTTTTAAGGCTGCTGTGTATATACCACATCCTCCTGCCCAACCCCTCTGGTGTTGGGCACTTAGGGTGTCTCCATAGCTTAGCTATTGTAAATGGTGCTACAGTGAACAGGAAGGCATAAGTCCCTTCAAATTAATGTTTTGCATTTTTCAGATAGATACCCAGGCATGGAACTGCTGGATCATAGGGAAGCTATATGTTTACTGCATTGAGAAACCTCCGTACTGTTTTCCATTAGGGACTGGACCAGTCTCCATTTCTACCAGCAGTGTAAGAGGGTTTCTTTTTCTCCACATCCTCGCCCTCTTCTGTATTTTAAATACCACTCATTAGGAAAGTTTGTATTATTGTTCTGCTTGCCTGTATAATGACACCTTATTTAAAACCCTATCTATTTTTTTAACAGTATCTTTCTCTGGGCCTCCCCGGTGGCGCAGCAGTTGAGCGCTGGGTTGCGAAGCTGCCCACGGCCTCTGCGATGCCAGTTCGATCCCCGGCTGCTCCCCGGCCACCAGAGGAGGGTCCCACATGGCGCGCAGACCTCTCCTGCCGCCCGCTGCTCCCCTCAGCAGTGTACTTCGGTCCTTCTGCCTGCTCTGTTCCCCGCTCTGGCTCTGGTGAATTCTCTCACCCTCCCGCGCTTCTGACTGGACCCAGTGCATGTATAAATAAATAAATAAATCTTTAAAAAAAAAAAAAAAACAGTATCTTTCTCTTCCTTCCCAACTCAGCTGAGTCAATAATTTATTTAATATTTAGCTTTGGAGTGTTAAATGTTTACAACTTGACTTGTCAACTTTAAATGTTATTCTTGGACCTCAGTTACAATGACATAATGTCACTCTACCTCCCATATTTTCCTCCTTCCCTCCCCAAGTCTTTCCTTGACATTTCTTTTTTTTTAAATCAATTTATCTATTTATACAAGCACTGGGTACAGGCAGAAGCACAGGAAGGTGAGAAAACTCACCAGAACCGGAGCGGGGAGCAGAACAGGCAGACTGACGAAATACACTGCTAAGGGGAAGCCGCGGGCGGCAGGAGAGGTCTGCGTGCCATGTGGGACCCTCGCTGGTGGCCGGGGATCAAGCCGGTGCTGCAGAGGCTGCGGGCAGCTTCGCAGCCCAGTGCTCAACTGCTGCGCCACGAGGGGAGGCCCCGTTCCTTGACATTTCTTACATTGTTCAGCTGTGTGATATTTGCATACCTGTCTTTTCCTTAGAGCCTTCATCCCCTCTAATCCTGCTCTGTTCCATATGCTCATTTCTCAAACTCTCAAAAGACCGTCCTCTTACCTTACTTCCCCTGCTCATCTTTTGTCTGGTTGAAGTTCCTCCTATAGTTGCTCTATAATCTTTCTGGCCCCCCAAATTCATCTTAAATCCTAATGCCCAGCATGATGGTATTTCAGATTGATGTCATCCCATTTATTATTTTTAGTTTCTATTGTCTATGCTTTTAGTGTCAGGTCCAAAAAAATCACTGTGAAGAACAGTGGCACATGGCTTTTCCCCTGTGTTATCCTCTCTGAGTTTTGTGGTTTCAGGTATTGTTTAAGTCTTTAATCCATTTTGACTTGATTTTTATGTATGGTATGAGACAAGGGTCAAACGTCATCCTTTTGCTTGTGACTATATAGGTTTCCAAAGTTTTTTATTTTTTATTTTTATTTTTTTAAGATTTATTTATTTATGCATACAGGAGCGGGGTATAGGCCAGAAGTGTAGGGGGGTTGAGAGGATTCACCAGAGAGAGTGGGGAACAGAACAGGCAGATTGACTGAAATATACTGCTGAGGGAGCAGCAGGTGAGTCAGGAGAGGTCTGCTGTGCCATGTGGGTAGCTCCCTGGCTGGGGCTGCAGATAGTTTCATAGGTTGCATCTTAACTCTTGTGCCACCAGGGAGGCCCGAGACTTACTATTTCTTTCATCAGCATTGTGTAGTTTTCTGCATACAGATTCTGTACTACTTCTGTTAGATTTGCACTTAAATATTTTTTTTGAGCAATTATACTTTAGATTATAGTTTTAATTTCCATATCCACAAGTTCATGGCAACTGTATAGAAATGCATTTTATTTTTATATGTTTACCTTGGGTCCTGCAATCTGCTCACTTGTTTTCAAAGGGTTTTTTTTTTTTTTTATAGACTCCCAGGGTTGTCTATATTTATCAATCATATTATCTGCAGATAAGAACTGTTTTATTTATGCTTATTTAATCTGTATAATTTTGTTTCTTTTCTTGCCTTATTGTGCTGGATAGACTTTAGTACATGTAGAATAAGAGTGGTGAAAACAGGCATGGGCCTTAGTTCTGTCTTAGGGTAAAATTATTCAACCTCCACCATCAAGTATAATGTTTGCTGCATTTTTTTGGGGGGGTAGTAGTCCTTTATCAAGTCGAGGAAGTTTCCTTCTATTCCTATTTTTCTAAGTATGGTAATTATGAATAGGTGTCATATTTTGCCAAATACTTTTTCTGAATTGAGTAATATGCTGATGTGTTTTATCTGCTTTGGCCTGCTAATATGGTGGGTTATACTTACTGAATTTCAAATATTGAACTAGTCTGGCATCTCTGGAACAAACCCCCATTGATCACAGAGCTTATTTATTATACAAGAGCATGATACACAAGATTTACCAAAGGAATTAAAATTGATAGCTCTAACTCCTGGGGAGTTGGCTTATTCAATGCCAAAATAAATTCAAAGTACCAAGAAAAAGCCGGATATGTGATTACTTGATATTGATATCTATGATAGCTAAAATGAAAGTAAGGGAGAGAGTTCGCAGCTCCTGAGGCTGGGTCAAGCATGGATCCTGGCTGGTTTGAGCAATAGCTCCTAACCTCAGTGCTACATCCAAAGGGAAAAGTTATGCTAAAACAGTAGCAAAGAAAATTCACAGCCTGATTTCCAAGGGAAGTGGCAAAAGGCAAGGAAAGAGGAATGGGTAGAAATCTTGGTCTGGACATAAAAAAAACAGGATGAATAAGGCAGAGAGTGATGGTGTCCTTACAGCAACCAGTGGAAGCCCATGCTGTTTCCCCAACATTGAAGGACCCTAAATACGTCTGCTTTATTGATTCCAGTATAAAAAGGAACAAGGCAAAGATGACAAAGAGAAATACAATGGTCAATCAATTGGGGAGATGATTCTGGAATCTAATCCAGCTAAAGACTAAAAGCAGTACTTGGGTCTCTTGGCCCAAACTCCAGGTACCCATGGCCATATGCAGATGAGGAGGGAAAATGGAGAGGGATGGAGAACAGACATTACTGGGACGCCCATACACATACACTGTGGTTCCCAAACTTGTTGGCAAAGAACTGACAGGGACTGTTTAGCTGGTAGCATAGGTGCTGCAATGGTTGATGGAATTAAGGACAAAATTTGCATGTCAGTTGGAATGTTTGAACAGACTCTGAAGTGGTTGCATCTCTGTGTGAAGTGGTGAATCTACTATGGGGATGGGTTTTGTGTCTGGGCAAAACATCCCCTACCTATTAATAGTTTTGCCTAACAGTAGAAAAAGTTCAATGCTTGTGTGTCCACGTTCCCTCCCCTGTACACGGAACTCTGATATTGTGCCACTATCTCTTGTCCCTTATTTTTCAGGTTGTGTTTACTCTGCTCTTTACAATCTGGTAAAATACTTATATTTCCCAGTGAACATATCAGATCATGTTTACTACACATACTACAGTGTGGTATAATACTGCTATTGTCTCATCATCAATATTGCAATACTTATATTAATATTATACAATAATTGAATCGACTGGGTAATTGATCTAAAAGCCTCCATCTGATTCCACACTGCCTCCTCCAGATGTTGGGCATTTTTGCTTTGCTGTAGGAGAGCTTTAATCAAAGGCCAGGTGGTGATTTGGATTGTAAGGAATTTGATCTTCTCCAAAGAGAAGGTCTGGCCTTTGGCTTTGACTTGTGGGGGAAGAGGGTAACCTCTGTCATATCTCATAGTCTTTGTTTAGATAAGGGATCGCCAAAGTGGGTTTTAGGGTGGGGGATAACCATGTGAATTAAGTGGAAGTGTTGTATCATGTATTATCAATTTTCCTGGAGATGGCATTCATCTATGTGGGCAATGAATTGAGCCTATATACTGAAGCCCTAATAAAAATTCTGAACACACATGAGCTGCCCTGATTGGCAATACTTCTATGCCTACTGTCACTCATCAATGCCGGGGAGCAGGAGGGGTGTCACACATCTGTCACCATGGAAATGAGGACACAAGCTTTGCTCTTGATAGCCTCCAGAATGCCTTATGTTCCTCTTCCTGTGACTGACCTTATCTGTATCCTTCCCCTGTAATAAACCATAACCATGAGTTCAACACTCCACGAATTGTATGAGTCCTTCCAATGGATTGTCCACCTGAGGGTGGTTTGGAAACCTCTCAAAATTGCAACTGGGTCAAAAATCTTGGGGGCTGTGCCCTTGAACCTTGCAATTTGGCTAGCTCTGGGCAACAAGTGAAGAAAGAAGAATAACTCAGGTCAAGTCCTTTATTTCTGAGCGTCTTAGAATTTCTAAAAACAACAAAAATGAAAAGCAAGCAAGCAAACAAAAGTATGTGCCTTAAATCAAAACCACAGGAAAATGTGATTTCGCATCCCCCAGGACAGTAGGCATAGAAGTATTGCCAATCAGGGCAGCTCATGTGTGTTCAGAATTTTTATTAGGGCTTCAGTATATAGGCTCAATTCATTGCCCACATAGATGAATGCCATCTCCAGGAAAATTGATAATACATAATCAAAAAAAAGTGGATGATAATAAGTGTTGGTGAAGAGGTGGAGAAACTTACGTTCCTATTGTTGGTGGAAACATAAACTGGCACAGCTACTTTGGCAGAGGCAGGTAGCTATGGTTAAATACAAAATTACGTGAGAGCCAGCCCTCCTACTCCTACGTGTTTACTAGAAAGAAATGAAAACACACCCCCACACTTGTACAGGAAGGATCCCAGAGGCATTATTCTAATGGCCAGAATGTGGAAATAACCTAACAGCCACCAGATGATGAACGGAAGCATCAAATGTGTCATAGCCACACAATGGAATGGATAAAAGGTCTGGGATAAAAGGTCTGAAGTTCTGCTATCGTGTAGACATGGATGAGCCTGTGGGGGTAAAAAAAAGCTAAATCAAAGAAGCCAGATCCGCGACCACATATTGCATGTAATATATTAAATACCTAGAATAGACAGATCTGCAGGGACAGAAAGATCAGTGATCGCCTAGCGTGGGGCAGGGTTTGGGAGGACATGGGTAGGCAGAGTTAATAGGGAACCTGATTTTCCTGAGGGGGGGGCGTGTATTAAAATGTATTCACGCCTATCACTGATCGTGGAGAGGGTCACACGGGCTGTGCCAAAACGCACCTATCAGCATGTCAAGGCCGTGACATGCCCGGCGAGGAAAGTGGATCTCAACACACCTGTTTCTAACCCCGCCTGGGTAAAAAAGGTGAACTTGGCGCGCCACGAATCTGAATTCTCGAAGGGATTAAAAAACAAAACAGTACAAAACCCCTTGTTAAAGCGCCCCTGGTCCCCCGAAAGGCGAATGCGGGCCGTGCCCATTTTCTAAGCAGGCCAAGAAAATATGAAATGGAGCCGGGAGCGCAGGGCTTCGGGGCGGTCCGAGGCCGGCGCTCAGGCTGCCCAGCGCGCCGCGGCCGGGAAGGGGGCGGGACCCCGAGTCGCCGGCGGCTCCGACCCCACGCGCGGCCCGGGGCCCGGGGTTGGGGGGGGTTCGTGCTCCCCGCGGGCCTGGGCAGCACCCGAGCCGCCGCCGGGGGCGTCACGGGCCTCGCCCGGGCCCACCTGCGGCGCGATAGGGGAGCCCCAGCGCCCGGGAGGAGGCTGCAGAGCCCCGCCCCGCGCGCCCCGCCCCGCGCCCTGGAAGCCCCGCCCGGCCCCGCGCGCCCGGCCCCGCGCCCTGGAAGCCCCGCCCGGCCCCGCGCGCCCGGCCCCGCGCCCTGGAGGCCCCGCCCGGCCCCGCGCCCTGGAAGCCCCGCCCGGCCCCGCGCCCTGGAAGCGCCGCCCGCCCCGCGCGCCCTGGAAGCCCCGCCCGCCCCGCGCGCCCGGCCCCGCGCCCTGGAAGCCCCGCCCGGCCCCGCGCCCTGGAAGCCCCGCCCGGCCCCGCGCGCCCGGCCCCGCGCCCTGGAAGCCCCGCCCGGCCCCGCGCCCTGGAAGCGCCGCCCGGCCCCGCGCCCTGGAAGCGCCGCCCGCCCCGCGCCCTCCCGGCTCCGCCTCTTCCCCTCGCCGCGCCCCGCCCGCGGCCCCAGCAGCCCCGCTCCGCGCGTGACCGCCCCGCGCCGCCGCCGAGCCCCGCGCGCCCGAGCCCGCGCCGCCGCCCGCGGGGCCCCCGCGATGCTGCTGCTGGCGGCCGCCCTCCTCGTGGCGTTCGTGCTGCTGCTCTACATGGTGTCGCCGCTCATCAGCCCCAAGCCGCTCGCGCTGCCCGGCGCGCATGTGGTGGTGAGTGGCCTCCTGTTGCTGCGCCCCCGCCCCCGCCGCCCGCCCGCCGGCCGCGCGCCCCGGCGCCCGGGAGGGTCCCCCGGCCGCGTCCTGGCCGGCGCCCCCCGAGGCCGCGGGCACCCGCCGCCGCCGCCAGGGGCTCCGCCGGGCCGCGGGGGACCGGGCCTCGCCGGCGCCGGGAGGTTCGGGCGCCGCGTCTTCCCGAGGAGGCGCCCCGGGAGCCGAGAGGCCGGGGAACTTCTGCGCCGAGGACGCCGCGGGGGGGGCCGGCGGGGCGCGGGGGGCCGGGGAGGGCCGGGGCCCCGGGACCCGCCGCGGTGACCCCTGCGGTGGCCGAGGGAGCAGCTGCCCAGGACCCGGGAAGGGCCCCCCTGGGGGGAATTGCGCCGAACCCCGAGTAGCCCTGCCTCGCGGCTGGGGGCGCGTCTGCCTGGTCTGCTCCTGGGCGCGCTGAGCTCGGCCTGAGCCCGGCTGGTGGCCTTTCGGAGCAGCCCTTGGCCAGCCTGTCGGCGCCTGGCTGGAGCCCCGGGGCGAGGGGAGGGAGGGAAGGGACGGCTGTGCTGTTCTTGCCGGAAGGTCCTGTCTCAAAACTGCCCTTTCTGGAGCCGGAGCGCACGGTCCTTACCTGCGCCCCATCTTCAGCCTGTGCGGGGACTCCTGCTCCCCTCCTCTGTGCCCAGCTGGACGCACAACTCTGGGGCACACTGAGGTTCTAGGTAGAGTCAGTTTTGCACTTGGTTGCACACATCCTCCAGGGGACCCCATCATTGCTGGGGTCCGAGCCTCCCGCGAGCTGTGACAGGGGAGGGTGGGCCTTTCTCTTGGTGAGCTTCTGGACGACAGGTGGTCAGTGCCAAAGCGTTCTTTCTTTAATAGCTGCTTTGTAGGACTCACTCTGTTTCCGACTCCTGCTGTTCCTGCTGTGGAAGGCAGACAAGTCAGTGAGTGCAAACTCCTTTACAAAGAGAGGGAGAAGCTACTCTTTACCATCAGGCTAAATTCTGAAAGTGTCACATTGGTAAGTGAACTTCTGCCACCAAACCCTGGCTCTGAAAGTCAGATTCTTGCAGCATTTATGGTTGCAGAGCATAACTTGGGAAATGATGTCGTGAACATTTTGATTCCGTATTTCCAGGGGAGTTTTACTTAAGCGCATCTTCCTCCCCATCATGCTGCAGCCATCGGTGAGATAATAATAAAACAGGTCTGCTGCCATCGACCAAGAACGCCTTGTTTTCAGCACCCCGTTTTAATACACCACTATAAATAATGTGAGGGTGACATGAATAATTCACATGATGTCACTCTCTGTCTGCTTTTTTAATGTAAGAGGAGTGAAGGTGTAATCACCTATCTTGAGATTTTCTTAGAGCTGAATGGTGATGTGGGGAGCGAGCGCTGTGGTTTAGATTATCTGTTTATGTGGAAGCATGAGCAGCATTCCTTTTTTTTTCTTTTAAGGAACAAATCTAGTGTTAGCTCCGTAATCACAGTGGTAAAACTGTGCATCAAGTCTAACAGGGTGTATTCTTACATAAATTAGCTTTTTAAAAAAAAAAAAAAACTGATGAACTTGATGAGACTGGAAAATCAAGTCCTTCCCTTTTGGAGGTGGCTGGGAGCTGTTCTCGTTGCTACAAGCCAGCCCCACTCTCTTGCCTTCCGTGAGAGGTGTGTGATGTGATTAAGGAGATATTAACCTGTAAACAATGTTGGCAGTGAACAGGAGGAGGGAGTGATAAAGATAAGAAATTAACCTGTTGTCTTTAGTGTTCCCAGTTTAGGTGCAGTGTATGAATTATCAGGTCATTGTGAAAACCTGTTATATTTTCTTATAACATTCAAGAATAACATAGCCTAAAATTGACTTAAAATATTCTTAGAGTCCTGAGAATTAGTTGAATTGACTGGAAGGCTAGTTTTCTGGGAACCAGGGACTCACAGTTGAAGTCTTACTCTTATTCTTAGGGACACAGTTTATAAGTGCTTGGGTTGGACCTTGTTCTTTGCTGAGCAGTAATTTACACAGCTGGCTTACCAAAGTATAGGAAAAATATAGCAGTAATAACAGTAGCTACTTTAGCTACACAGCACTTCAGAACATACAAGTTTTCACATTAACTTCACAACTTTCGCTTCCATTAATACAAATGGGGAATTTTACTTGGAAGCTTTTTTTATTTTGGCATCATATTTTTTTTGGAGAGATGGCATCATCCACCATTTTGCAAACTAATAAAGGAAAATGTTTATGTAGCTACTACTTAATGCAAGGTACTGTGCTGGAAATGAGTGCGGTATGTTGAGCTTGATACTCATTCTCAAAGAACTTAGGCTCAGCAGGGGAGCTATTGCACGCACTGGCTGGAGGGTGACATGGAAAGGACAGAACTGAGTGATGGAGTCAGGAGAAGCTTTTTGACAGAGGAGACTTTGGAATTGGCCTCTGTCGTACAGGTAGGACTTGGAAATGCGCATGCAATGGAGGTGTGGGGACATCTAGGCAGCAGGAACAAGATCATGAAATAACCAGGGGCATTTTGAGGGGTCCAGCTTATTGCTATGGAATTGGAATATCTGGTGGAAATTAATAAATCTACTCAATTTGTGAGCTATCCAGATAAAAAGACCTCTTCCATGGCAGCTGTTCACCTAGGCAACTGGTATGTTCTTAGAGTAACTTTCTGTAGATAATTGGTTAATTATCAACCAAAGACTTTTATTCAAGGGTGGGACCTTAAAGATAAAGAGAAATTGGATACCTCAGCGTTCCCTGGAGATTGATACACTATACACCAATCTTAAAGCTCATGATGATCTTGGGGCCTTCCTGGTGGCCTAGGGGTTAAGTCTCAGCCCTGTCAGTGCTACCGCCTGAGTTCCATCCCCGGCCAGGGAGCTGACCCACATGGTGCAGCAGACCTCTCCTGTCTTGCCTGTTGCTCCGGAGTGTATTTCAGTAGATCCGTCTGTTCTGCTTCCCACTCTGTCTCTGGTGAATCCTCTCACCCCCACCCCCGCCTCTGGCCTACACCCCAGTTATTTGCACAAAAGGAAATAGATCATGATGATCTTAAAACCATGGCATGGGTCAGAGATGTTCATTACACAATGATTTATAGTCCGTAAAATATTTAGCATAATCTAAACGACTATAGGGAAATGTTTCACTAAGTTTTGGTGTAGCTGTTTAATGCACTATTGCAAAGTCTTCTAGTTTTTTGACATAACACATTATGGTACCATTTTTATAAGTAGTATATATTACCACTGAAGGATGGATATCTCTCCCACAATTCCACAAGCCCTTCCCCTGGGTTCCCACCCCATGTTATATAATTTGCTTAGGGAAAATGACTAGAAAGAGGGCCTCCCTAGTGGCGCAGGGGCTTATGCACTGCACTATGAAGCAATCTGAGGCCTCTGCATCACGAGTTCAATCCCTGGCTGGCCAGGGAGCAATCCATATGGTGCAGCAGACCTCTCCTGTCTCGCCCGCTGCTCCCCTCAGCAGTGTATTTCACTCATTCTGCCTGTTCTGTTCCCCACTCTGTCTCTGGTGGATCCTCTCACCCCCCCGCATCTCTAGCCTGTACCCCAGCTCTTGTATGCATAAATAAATATTTTTAAAAAAATGACTAGAAAGATAATGTTGCATTTGTCTTACTAAATTAAACATATGTTGAGTCTTTCCTGTATGCCAGACACTGTGCTAAGTGCTAGGAATAGAGTGGGAAGCAAAAATAGAGTTGGTGTTTTTATGGACTTTGTGGGGCAGTGATAGGATGGTTGTAAATCCTATCAGCTCGCAGATAAGTGCATGGTGGTTTGATTAGGTGAATGCCATCCAATAGAGAATGAAAGGATGCAGGGCTGAAAAGTGGGTTGATAGGGGGACAGAGGTGGTCAAGATTTCCCTGAGGAAGTGCTGGTCAGAGTTAGTGGGTGAGTAGGCACCAGCTCGATGAAAAGAGGGGACCAGGTGCTCCTGGCAGGGCAAGTAGAATGTACAAAAGGTTGGAGGGGCTGAGGTTGGAGGGAGTGTGTAACCCAGAGATGCCAGGTGTGCATCTCTGGGTATGTGAGCTATTGCTGGGGAGGGACAGAAGAGGGCATGAAGAGAAGCTTTGCTCTGTGGCGTTTCCGTGGGCTCTGATGTTCCTTTTATAATAAGCAGTGATTTAAAATAAAATATCAAGGTAGATGCTGGTGACTTTTCATCTCTTGTAGAGCTGGTCGTGCATAAGAGGTGTGCAGCAAGGAAATAAGACGTGTTTGGATTTTCACTCAGAGGTTGACCAATGTATTAGTTTTCAGCCAGATTGATAGGGCACTTCCCTCCCCACGAACTAAGAAAAATATTAGTGCAGTTTCTTGTTCAGTCTGAAAACAGCCTGAGCAGCAGGCCCAGCCGGGGCATAATCGTTGGCATTTGTGGTTTTCCGTGGTCCTCTGGCATGGAGAAGCGGGTGCTTGTAGCTGAAAATGCAGCTCTTGTGGGTGGGCTTGTAGGGGAAGCAAACTTCCTTCGCAGAGCAGGGACACCTCGAGCCAGACGATTCTCTTGTGTTCGTGTTCAGGTCACAGGAGGCTCCAGCGGCATCGGCAAGTGCATCGCCATCGAGTGCTACAGACAGGGCGCGTTCATCACTCTGGTGGCGCGCAACGAGGTAAGTCCTTGGCACGTGGCCGCTCGCTCGCGCGCTTAACCTGTTCAGAGACACGGTCCAGACTCCCCAACAGGGCCGAGCTTCCGTACCTGTGCTGGAAGTGGCTCACCTCTCTGGTTTAGGGGTGCAGTTCCCCAACCACTCACTGCTTATTTCTCACAATCAAGGCAAAGACTTCTTTGGAAGTCAGGTCAGCTCTGCAAATATATATTTAGTGCCAGCGACTCCTAGGTGGCATGTAGACCCTGCAACTCTTGGTGGGATTGGTGAAGACAGAGTTAAGTTGCTCACCTGACTGTGGGCAGCTGGGGAGGGGCCTCCACTGCCAGGTGCCGGCAGAGGTGGGTGGCAGGATACCTACCCTGCAGGACGTGTAGGTGTTTTGCTGGAACTTGCTTATGATGAGATACATGTCTCAGTGAAACCTGGACCCCCGAGAGGAATCCATTCTCTCCAGAGTTTTGCAAAATGTGTTTTTCTGTGTCCCGTCAACACAAGATGTTTTGTCTTGTGTTTCAGAGTATGTTATGGCTGAAGTTGTTTTCATGTGGGCATCATCGCTGGGGGAGTGGGGACTCACCTGTGCAAGAGAAGGCATTAGTGTGGGGAATGGCCTGGGGGTCCCACAGTTTTAACAGGCTCTGGCGGGAAAGGCAGTCTCTGGAAGTCTTGGGGGGTGGGAGGCAGGGAGCAAGTGCTTCAATAATGACACAGAGTTGGCTTTGGATGGCCTTAGTTTCTTTTAAAAATCAAGAAAGGCAGGATTTGCTTAGTATCCTTTACACCCCGGCTTCTCCAGTGACAAACTTGCTTTGGCATTGCAGTCACCTTATGTGATCGACAACACAACTTCAGGAAAATGGCACCTGTGTGATTGAAGCGTTGCCCATATTTGCCATGAGACAGATCACAGAGTCTGGGGAGGGTCCCAGCTGCGCGATGTCTCATTCTGTGGTCCTTGTGTGACTGCAGGTGTGTGAACGTACGAGCCTCAGGCCTCAGAAAATCCTTTATTTTCTAATAGAAGGTTTTAGTTCCCATTTTGACAAAGTCAAGTTGCGAGTCTGCTACTAAAAATAGTGTTATTTTGTTACAGACACATTCTTGTTTGGAAAACTGACCCATCTCCCAGGGGGATTCCATCCTTCCCCACTCGCTCTGCTTTCTGCCATTAGGAAGTATTTAAATTACAACTTTTATAGTGAATCAAGACATTCAGAATGAGTAAAACAAGCAAAATTGAGACCTGGGAGGAATTATTCAATTACTGGGAGGGTTTACTCGTCTTAATTATTGGAAATAGTCAGGCCCAGGTTTACCCAGTCCACCTGAACAGTGATTTCTACTAGATTTGCTTTTACAGTAGAGGAGGAAATGTCTGCAGAATTCTATCAAAAGCGTTCTGGGCGTGGAATCCCATGTGCCTTTAAGTTTGGGAAGCATTGCATGTTCGTATGACTGTTGTTTTGTATTATAGTCAAATATCCGATCAAAGCATTTATGAGAGCTGATGAGGTATAGGGGAAAAACAATAAAGAAAAAATACAGAAAAGGTAAAGAAGTAAAAAGTAACCAAAAAGAGAAAACCAAAAAGAATTGAAAATGTGATCACGAGCAATTAGTACTAGTGGTTAGAATCTGAAGTTCATTTAGTTTCCCATTTTCTTTCTCTGCACTGGATTTAAAAATTTGCCTCCTCTTAGTCATAACTTAACATGCTTTAAAACTTCTCTCAGAGACTGTGGCCCACAGCTATGCAATACAGATGCTGTCTTGTGTGTTTTTAGAATTTAATAAATACTTATGCAAATAATTGTTTCTCTTACCTTTTTAAACAAACAAGCCTTCAGATAGACAATCCCCAGAACTAATTGTTCCCTGTTGCTTTTAGGAGAAGCTGCTGCAGGCAAAGAAAGAAATTGAGAAACACTCTATTAATGACAAACAGGTAAAGTCACTGTCTTTTCAGAAAATATTTTCCTTACTAATCAGAGTATTTGTATCAAGGAAGCAAGAGTACTTCCGCTATGAATCCTTCATTGAAAGCATGTAGGATTTTCCTAATTACAATACATATTAGACTGTTTTCAAAATGGTGAAATGGTTTGAATTGTCTAGGAGTCCAGGTTATTACAAAATTACATATATAGACCACACACAAGTGATCAAATAACAGAGTAGAAAATGGCTTTACTGATTTATTTAAATTAAAATTAAAATTAAATCTAAATTAAATTTCTGCTTTAGTAGAAAATGGCTTTACTGATTTATTTAAATTAATTTCATGCAAATACTCAAGGGAGTGCAGTATTAAACTCTTTTTTTGGTTATAGAAGTTTTTGATGAATAAAATGGTATATATATTTAATGTGTATTTCAGTACAAAGCATAATAACAAATTAATATTTGCACACTTATCACCCAGCTTAAGCAGTGGCTTTCCCCAGGTCCCCAGAGCCCCCTCTGTGAGCCCCATTAGCCCCATCTCATGTCTCACCCGAGAGACAGCCCCCAGGCTGATTTTTCTGCTTTTCTTTATAATTTGACTGTAAATATGCATGCAGCCCCAACTCCTGTATTGTCTACTTCTGCTGCTTTTTGAATTTTATGCCATCATTTTTTTGGACAGCTTTATTGAGATAAAATTCAGATTCCACCCAGTGGACCTATTTCAAGTGTACAGTTCAGTGGTTTTCAGTATATCCAGAGTTGCACGGCTCTCCCCAGAATCAGTTTTAAAACATTTTCATCATCTCATAAAGGGTGTTCACAGCCAACGGCAGTTCCTCCCTTACCCCACCCTCTCCCCTCCGCTCCCAGCCCCCCATCCACTCCCGTGTCTAGTTCTCTGTCCCTTCATCTGCAACTTGATTTCTTTACTCTCTTTAAAAATTCCACCATGCGGGCCTCCCCGGTGACGCAGCGGTTGAGCACTGGGTTGCAAAGCTGCCCGCAGCCTCTGCAGCGCCGGTTCGATCCCCGGCTGCTCCCCAGCCACCGGAGGAGGGTCCCGCATGGCGCGCAGACCTCTCCTGCCGCCCGCTGCTCCCCTCAGCAGTGTGCTTCGGTCCTTCTGCCTGCTCTGCTCCCCGCTCTGGCGCTGGTGAATTCTCTCACCCTCCCGCGCTTCTGACTGTACCCAGTGCTTGTATAAATAAATAAATCTTTGAAAAAAAAATAAAGATTTATTTTTAAAAAAAAATTATTAAAAAAAAGAATTCCACCATGTTGCTGCATAAAGTTTATGTTTTTTACTGCTACATAGAATTTTCTTATGTGTATAGACTTCCTCTTGCTCATCAATTCTATTGTAAGTGGACACAGGTAGTTTTGGGTTTTTGTTTTCATTGTTTTGTCTTTTTATTTTATTTTATTTTATTTTATTTTATTTTATTTTATTTTATTTGCTGTTAGTAAATCTTGTCTCTGTGCCCATGGGCAAGAAGGGAATAATATCCCAGAAAGCGAAAATCTGAGGTGAGGGTACCCCAAACTCCCATCTCATCAAAGTGGGTACTCACTTTGACTTGGGTTACCCCCACATTCTTGCCAGCACTTGGTATTGGCAGACTTTCTAATTTTTACCTTTCCTTTGGGTTTTAAAGAGCTTTTCATCATAGTTTAAATTGCCTCCTTTCCCTCCTCTCTGGATTATGTCAGGGATGTTTCCCAGTCAATAAAAATACATCTGCCTCATTGTGTTAAGCTGCTGGGTATTGCTCCTAAATCCAGGGTTTGGGCCTCTGACAGAGAAATGTTCTACGTTCCTGTTGGCGCCTGAGTGTCTTCATCAGTTTCCAGTTGTGGCTGTTGATTCTGTGCTGCAGGGCGCAGCTCCATGCATTTGCTGGCATGCATATGGGAGTTTTTCTCTGGTACCACGGCCTCTGCCACGCTTTCAGTTCTCTGAAATCCACAAACACTGGGAAGCTGCCAGTGTGTGTAACTTAAGGTCTGAACCACAGTGCCTGAATGCCCGTGGCTGAATCCTTTGTTCCGCGCCACCAGCTCCATTTCATCTGGCCTCCATCGTCACCCCCAACCCCCAGTCCCCTCTTGTCTAGCAAAAGGCTTTAGGTCCTGGGGGAAGTTCTTAACTTCATCTGCATCTCGGGAGGGGAAGATAATCTGGGCTGGGGCTGGGCAAGAGGGAGCTTGATCCTGCTGGTTCCAGGATCATGTGAGCAGAACCCTGTGGCATTTTTTTCCTGGTAATGTGTTGACTTGTTTGAAATTTCGCTTGTCCCTGGTATAGATTTTATTTACAGTAAATGATTTATTGCTTTATACAAAGGCATGTTCAGAAATGAATCCTGTCATTCCTACTCCCTTTGAAAAATGTTTTCTGTCTGATGAGGTGGGGAGGAAACCCCAGGTAACCTGCCTACCCTGGACAATGTCAGGTTATGTTCGAATGGGTGGTTTCTATTTCACAGGAATGTCAGTCTTTTGCATGGGCTTCCTTCTTGCCTCAGATAACGCGTCCTGCCCTGTGCATCAATTTCTGGGCAGTGGGATCTTTTTTTTTTTTTTTTAAAGATTTATTAAATTAATTTATATATTTATACAAGCACTGGGTACAGTCAGAAGCGCAGGAGGGTGAGAGAATTCACCAGAGCCAGAGCGGGGAGCAGAGCAGGCAGAAGGACCGAAGTACACTGCTGAGGGGAGCAGCGGGCGGCAGGAGAGGTCTGCGCGCCATGTGGGACCCTCCTCCGGTGGCCGGGGAGCTGCCGGGGATCGAACCGGCACTGCAGAGGCTGAGGGCAGCTTCGCAACCCAGCGCTCAACCGCTGCGCACGAGGGAGGCCCTGCAGTGGGATCTTTTTATGTAACCTCTGACCTCACATGCTGTGGCTTCATTTCTCACGTGGCTTCGTATACACACATCCTGCCCCATCACTTGGGGGCCAGCCCCAGGAGGGCAGAATTGGTGGAAAGACAGAGAAATGGAGAAGACCTTTCTCTTTCTCTCAGCAGCTTCTCTTGGAACGTAGAACATTCCTCTGTCAGAGGCCCAAGCCCTGGATTTAGGAGCAATACCCCAAAAAGGAACTTTAAGATAATACTGTTCTGTTTCATAAATATCTCTCAAATTAAGCCCCCAAATAGGTGCTTTCCCCCATTTTTTTCTTCTTCCCTTCCTTTTTTCTTTTCCAAGACTAAATGCAGTTGTTTTGGGGGGTGAAGCACAGGCTGTGGCCTCGACGCCACCTGCTCTGTGCTGTGAACCCCTGACCTTGGCCAGGTGCCTGCTGGCTGGGCTCTGGGCTGGACTTGTGACCCCTCATCTGGAGAATCAGTGAGTGGCCTCTCGGTCCAGAATTGGGGACGACAGGTAAACCTCAGAGAGATCCGAATGTGACTTGGCTGATGGCTCAGCTCCCATCTAAGATTACCCCTTGGCCTGGTGAGATACTGTCACACCTGGCTCAGGGCAGAGGCCCTCCCTGGGGCCTCCTCTGCCAGTCCTGCTGCCGGCTTATCTTGCCGCTCCACTAGCTCACTGATACTGACTCTCGGGAGGACAGTCACGGCTCTGCCGTGACACCATGGGGAGTAGTTTTTAATTGTGTTTATTAGGTTTGTTGTTATTCTTTTTAACAGCTGAATTTATGCATTAGCAAAGCTGAGCTCTAATCGGTCTGTTCTTTATGTAATTTAAGTATTCTTTTGAACAACTTGAGATGTAATTTATGTGCAGGAAACCAGAGCCATTTAAAGATTACAGTTCAGTGGCTCTGACATATGTGAGATGGTGAAACCACCACCAAAATCCAGAAGCAACTTTTCCATCACCCCAGGGAGCCTTTGCCCCCCTCAGTCCATCCTTCCCTCTCCCCGGCTGCTCACGATCCTTGATCTTCTTTATGCCCTTACAGATCAGGGACATTTCAGAAGGAGCATTTTTGCAGCTTTATGGAGGTGTAATTGACAAATGGCAATTACATGTATTTCGGCTGTACAGTGTGATGGGTTAGTGTATATATGCATTGGGGATGCTTGCCACAGTCAGGTGATCAGCATACTCATCGCCCCACCTAGTAACCATTTCTGTTTGGTGTGGAAAACACTTAGGTGGATCCTAGGTAACTCCTTTCACAAATTTCAAGTATACAGTGCGGTATTATTGATGACAGTCACCATGCTGGACACTTCGATCCCCAGAATATACTCATCTTACACCTGAAAGTTTCTACCCTTTGATCAGCATTTCTTTTTTTAAGATTTATTTATTTATTTATTTTATTTATTTATCTATTTATTTATTTATTTATTTAGACAAGCGCTGGGTACAGTCAGAAGCATGGGAAGGTGAAAGAATTCACCAGAGCCAGAGCGGGGAGCAGAGCAGGCAGAAGGACCGAAGCACACTGCTGAGGGGAGCAGCGGGCGGCAGGAGAGGTCTGCGCGCCTTGCGGGACCCTCTTCCGGTGGCCGGGGAGCAGCCGGGGATCAAACCGGCACTGCAGAGGCCGCGGGCAGCTTCTCAACCCAGCGCTCAACCGCTGCGCCACTGGGGAGGCCCTGATCAGCATTTCTTAAAACACTCCCTTGACTTGGCTTAAAGGAGCTTCCTGTGAAAACTGTCGAAAAATGACTCTACTAATTGCTCTGTCCTCAGATTTTTAAAACTAATCTATACGTCCAAATTCACATTCCTTATCCATGGGAAACAATACCTTTAATTAAAAAAAAAAATAAAGGAAGTCTTTCATAAAAGTCCTAGGCGCCTATCTGGCTTCAATCACTGTTCTCCCTCTCCCAGGTGGTGCTCTGCATATCAGTCGATATATCGCAAGACTACAGCCAAGTGGAGAATGTCATAAAACAGGTAAGAGCTGGGCTGACAGCAAGGAGCTCACCTGCCTTTTGATTGGTTCGTAACCATTGTGCTGTGTGCCTTGGCGTTGGTAAATCTTCCCTGTAAGTTTGATCATTTTATAGGTTTGGTTGATTGGCATTCATTTGCCTGAGTGAGTTTTCTTCTCTCTCTCTTAATGCCTTCTGTAATCAATTTTTCCAGGCACAAGAGAAGCTGGGCCCTGTGGACATGCTTGTGAACTGTGCAGGAATGTCAGTTTCAGGAAAATTTGAAGACCTCGAAGTTAGTAGTTTTGAAGTAAGTGAAAAGTTGGTTCTTGTGCGTTGGGTGAACATAACACTGGCGGTACAATAAGGCCACGGGCACAGGCTTTATAAACCTGCTTATGGGATAAGGTTTTGGTGCCAGTGCTGTGGCCAGTCAGCCTAGGAGTTGATGCCAGCTTCTGGGCTGTGATTTCCCCAGCTGTAAAATGGGAGCCAGTGGTGCTTCAGTGACCATCGGGGCTGGTATCAGTTGGATTAGTGCTTCCATCTTCTTTGAGCAGATTCTAGAAGTGGAATTGCTGGATCCTATGGTATTTCCATTTTTAATTTTTTGAGCAACCGCCCCACTGTTTTCCACCGAGAGCTCACCAGTCGGCCTTCCCACCGCCAACGAACGAGGATTCCCCTTTCCCCACTTGCTCGCCAGGCGGAGCACCTGGTCCCACTGGCCTTGGACCTGGTACCTCTGGCACTTCTTTCTTGTCTTTCTGATGAGGCCCTTTGGTGGGGGGCTTGGTGTGGAATATATAGTTGTGAGTGTATATAGCTGTACTCCTAACACTCAGTGTGAACCAGTGGCCCATCAGTTAAAAAAAAAAGGCAATGAACTCTCCAGTCTGACAGAGAGCCGAGATGTAAGATACCGCGGAGGTAATAAATTTAAGAGAGATTTTTGTAAGCCAGGGGATGCTGGGTTTTCGTGTCCAGTATTAGTACTTTTAACAAACAAAAAAACCTAAGAAAGTCAAAGAGTTTTCTTGTTCAATATAAATTGTATTTATATTGTATTTATTTATTTATTTACTGTGGGACCCTCGCCTGTGGCCGGGGATCGAACCGGCGCTGCAGAGGCTGCGGGCAGCCTCGCAACCCAGCGCTCAACCGCCGCGCCACCCTGGGAGGCCCTGTATTTATATTGTTAAACAAGTTTGCTGTGGAACTGCTGTGAGTCTTTTCAGCCCTGAAGAAATGAAAATGTCCTAGGGTGGTTGCATCTTGTGGGAAGCCTGTGTAGTGAAGCCACCTGCCACCGGGGCTACGGTGCAGCCTGGGCTGTCGTTGTCAAAATGTCCTTGAGCTGCTCATGACTGTACGTACAAGATGTCAGTGACAGTCAAAATAAAAACAGTAATTCTCCTCAATAGGAGATGGGTTAAGTAAGTTATCATGTGTCCCTTCAATAGGA
The DNA here is from genome assembly GCF_014898055.3 of Talpa occidentalis. NCBI lineage: Eukaryota > Metazoa > Chordata > Mammalia > Eulipotyphla > Talpidae > Talpa > Talpa occidentalis. The sequence continues at coordinate 8,599,320 of NW_023601322.1, forward strand.
TGTTGTACGACTATTTGAAAAGATTGTGTGTGTCTATTAAAAAGAAAAAGAAACAGGCATCTGGTTTGAAATCTTTAAGTACCAAACACTTTTTCTCAGTTGGTGTTGCCTCCACCATCTGTTTCTTTACGGTCGATGGGTCCTTTATTGTAGTCACGGCTTTTGGTGTTTGACTCTGTGAAGTTCAGCTGTGCCTCTGTTGTGCGAAAGGAGACTGCTGGACCTGTGTTTATTTTTTGCTTTTGGAAGATGGTAGGAAAGTGCCCTTCACTAATTTAAGGTCAAGCCAGGGGAGTACGGAGGTCGATGGAATAATGGTGACTTACCTGGGCCTTGCGTACCTGCAGACCCTTTATCAACCAGACATAAAGGGGTGTCGTCTTGACCTGCCCACCTCTAGGTAACAGAAGGAGGTGATTTGTGTAGAGAATCAATTGGGGAAAATAGTAGCATTCTAGGCATGAAATGCATAAATGACTTAATGGGGTGGCAGGAAAATAGCGCTGTGTGTGTGTAGATGATAGACTCACCTTGACCGAATGTGGAGGACAAAGAGGAATGAGGTACAAGTGGTTGCATGTTCTGATCAGTAAATGCAAGGTTGTCAAGCTAGGACCTTGGGGAGCAGGGATTTGTGGGGCATATACTGTGAGCACAGACCACAGGAACTAAGTAAATATGTCACGGCAGGTGAATATATGTGAGTATTGCTAAGAGGAGAAAACGCCAGGCAGGTGAGATGCAGGAAGAAGTCAGAACAGAGAAGAAGCGTAATTGGAATCTTGAAGAAACTCCCTTTACTCTCAGCCTTCCGTCTCCCATTCACGCTGTGTCCTCTCTTTCATTAACAGAATACATACGTGTGCAATCAAAGTAGTCTCAGTTTGTGGCCTTGGCTCCAGTGCCAGCGCCTCTGCACCGCGGGGCGCGCCCCGGAGCCTGTCTCTCGCCCTGTTTCTGGCAGCGAGGGCCGGGGCAGGGGAAGGCGGACTTTGGCATGAGAATAAATCTGCTTCCGTCTTAGCGCTCATGGTTTCTCCTCCCAGTTCACTAGCAGCGTCAGTTTAGGGAAATCATCCTTTCCTCATCGGCTCCTCCTCAGCTCTCCTTCCGACCGCCGTGCCCGTCTGGGATCTGCGTGTCCGCCCGCCCGGGAGGCTGCGGGCCGGTCCCCTGAAGACCTCGCTTCTGCCTGGAATGGATTTTCCCTCCGTTACGTGTTTTTATTGGTTTCTTATTTTCCTTTCATCAGCGTCCACGCGTGCCTAAGATGCGGTCGGCAGGGCCTGGCCGGGCCCACGCGTCTCCTGTCGGGCCGCAGGAGGGTGAGGCCACGGAGAGCCCGGCGCCGGCTCCCTCTGCGCTTGGACCCGGAGCTGTGGCCCTGGTGGAGCCGCCCCGTGTCCCTTCACCACAGTAGACGTGGTCACGAGCACGCGCTGCCCTTCCCTTCCTGTAGCATGGCTTTCTCCGCGGCTCCCGGAGCCCCGTCTTGTGTCTTCCCGTGGGTGTTGGTGAGGGTATTTACGGTTTCGATGGGGACGGCAGGCGCTCTGCAGACATCTGTCTCCCTTTGCCTAGCTGTTCTTGCGTTTCTCTCAGCCAGTGTTGTGTAGTTTTCAGTGTGTGGGGCTCCCACATCTTTTTTTTCACTTGTTCATATTTTTTGAGGCCAGTGTCTTTTTTTTTTTTTCCATTTTAACCGCACAGTGCTCATGGCGCATGCAGAGAAGTCATTTGAGTTGGGGGCCTTGGATCTTGCTGAACTCTGTTAAATCTGCTACTGCTCATTGGATTTTCTACATCCCAGACCATGTCATCTGCAAGTTTTGCTTCTTTCGTTCCCATCTGGAGGCCCTTATTGCACAGACTCGACTTTGCAGTCTGGTGTTGACTAGAGTTGCTGAAAACAATCATCCTTGTCTTGCTCCCGAGTTTAGGGAGGGGCGTACAGTCTTTCACCAGTAAGTATGGTGGTCGCTGTAGTTTTCTTTTAATGGTGAAAAAATGCAGTTAGTCTGAGCCAGCTGGACTGAGTTTACATGCTCTCGACTGCGTTGGTAACACCCAGAGCATCCCAGTCAGGAGCCCTGGAACACGCCGCCTTCAGGTCTGACCGGGGCGAAGACCTTGGCCACATGAGTGTCATGGAGCTTCTCTCCAACCTGTGTGGTCTGGTGCCTGTTGGCCTTGACTTCTACCAAGAACACAAGTTTGTTGTCTTCTGTCTTCTCCATGGCTAAGCAGTGGCCAGAGGGACCTTGATGATGGTGTAGGGGTCAAGCCTGCTTCTTGGGTTGCCTTTGGAGTCTAAGTGTCTTACACCATTGAAAGGGGCGGGTGGTGGACAGAGGGTGATGGAAGCTGGGTGACATGCAGACTTTTTTCCTACATTTTTTAGCACCACTTTCTTGGCCTTTAAAGCTTTTGCTTTGGCTTCTGCTTTGGGCAGGGTAGGGGCTTCCTCCTTCACATTCTGTGCCATCTTTGTGAAGTTTTCTTTCTCTTTTCTTTTTGTTTCATCCAGTTAAAAATACTTACCACCTTTTTATTTTCTGCTTTAACCCTTGGGTTTTGGGAGCTGGGTGGTTTCATTTTCAAGTATTTGGGTGACTTTCCAGAAATCTTTCTCCTATAGATTACCAATTTAATAACCGTTGGGGTGAGCTGGCATACTTTGTGGGGCTGAGTCCCTGTAACTCTGTTGAGATCTGTTTCACGGCCCAGAACATGGTCTGTGCTGTAACCAGCCCACCACACCTGACAGCTGCTGTGTGGGGTGGAGTGTCCTGTGCGTGCCATCACCTTGCTGACCGAAGCGCCGCTCCAGTCTTGCTGCTTTTGTCTTCACACTTTCTAGCAATTGTTGAAAGGGGGACATTGGAACCTCTGATGATAACTGGATTTGTCTCTCTGTTTAATACAGACTCTTAGTCAGCAGTCCTGCTGTTAGCCCAAGCCCACCCTCCTGCCCCTAGAGGTTCTTGGCGCTACTTGAGCTTTTGGGGCATTCTGAGTTCTAACCCTGCTTTTCAGTTGCTCTGCCTCTTGCTAAGCATTCAGCTTTTCTGAGAATTAGCACTGTTCTTCCATTTCCAAAGTGTCCATGCTGTTATTTTCTTTGTTCTTGTGGGTTGTTGACTTAAGGAATGATTTCTCTACTGAGGGGGGTCTCTGCAGGGAGCTGAGGTAAACGTGTGCATTTGGCATGCCATCCTTTTTCAAAATTTTAGGGCATTTTTATTTAGTATCAAAAGAATACAATGAGATTAGCAGACATTTCGAAAATAAATGGCCGAGCCTAGCCCAGTCACTTGCAATTTGCTGTTTCCTTGGCTTTGCACCTGTGCACATGTACTTTGATTTAATATTTGAAATAGTTCCACCATAGTACAAATACAGTGTGTTCTCTGCTTTTTCTAGATTTTCAGATAAATATTTCTCCCCGTTGCTCCTAGTATTTCTGATCATCCTTTCTGAAAGTCACTGAATGTTCTGTCTAGTGCATGGACATTTCATGGTTGACTCAAAGTCCTTAAGGAATTGTTTGTTTTACATGAAAATCAAGCTAATACTTTTGCAAGATTTTTAATATATAAACATTTTAAAGATTCTTGGATGTTCAAGTGAAAACATGAAGGGCGAGGGAAAAATACATCCTTGGCACCTGAAAAGCTCTTCTCCATCATTAAATGAGAGCCGACAGTGGTGGAGAATTGCTGTGGGTCAGAGGCCTGGGTTTCCTGCCTCGCCTGTTTCAGTCCTTGCTGCAGGCTTGTGCGAGCTCCAGTGTTAACCCTTTTCAACTGAAGATGAGTAGAGTGTGTCACTTGGCATCATCCTGGGTCATGCAGTCACATGCCCCAAGATGACACTGTGGTCCCCAGGTCCCTGCCACCTGGTGATGTCATAGCTGCCGTGAGGTCAGAGCTTTTGACTCCAGCAGCCTCAAACACCTGTGTCATCGTGGCCTCCAAACCTAACAAAATCCAGTGCTGCTGTGCAGGTAAGAGTGCAGGTTGAATGACTGACCTGGCAGTGAAGTTAAAAGTGATAAGGGACTAGGGAGTAGAAAAGCAGTGAGGGTGCGGCTCAAAGCCCAGCATGTCCCTTCTCATCAGAGCTGTCATCCCTTAGAACAAGAACAAAGTGGCTGGAAGCTGTTAAAGATTCTGCCTCTGTCAAAGCAACAAGCACAAATGCAAGAAGGGCCTGTGTCAGCTGTGCAGAAACTTGCAATGGCCTGGGTGGGCCTAGACTCAGAAGCACCTCCCTCAGCACCATGACAACCACCACCAAGCACGAAGTTTGTTTTCAATGTTGAAAGAGAAGGCTGGACCCAACTGCCATGTTGAATTTAATGCAACCTTTGAGTGGTTTAAACCATGCGGGAATCATTACTGCATAACGAGAGTGAGTGGCACTGCTAGTAGTACTGTGGAAAGGCACCTGAAAAATTCTGGGAAATTAAATGAACTGATTGTGGAGGGACATTACTTGCCAGAACAAGTCTTCAACATGGATGAAACCCTCCTGTTAAGGAAAGAGATATCTGGAAAGACTTCCATCCTTAAGATCAAGTGAATGCCAGGTTTTAAGACTTTAAGGAGGGCAGTCTTGCCCAGGCGCCATGTTGCAGGCTGCAGGTGAAAACTGCAGGCTGCAAAGGATCTGGTACAGTGAACCCCGAGGCTTTCAGGCCTGTCGGTCAGCACCGCTGTCGGCACACTGCAGGAGCCGTAACAAGTCGTGGGGACCCGGCTCCTTCCGAGACGCCCTCCTGAATTGCTATGCCAGCAAAGAAGAGCGGAAAGTAGTGCTTATTATTGATAATGCTCTTGGACATCTTTTTATCAGTGAGCTTCATCCCAATTAGAAAGAAGTGTTTCTCCAAACACTGCCTCTTTGATTCAACCAATGGACAAGGAGTTATGGCAGCTTTTTTAAAATATATAAACCCTGCAGTAGGTGCCAGTGACATGGAACGTAATCAGGAAAACCCAGCACTTTCCTCCTCCATAAGAGGATACCGTGAGAAAGGTGTAGATGCTTGACCTGTTGGAGACCCCCTCTTTCCCCATCCCCAAGTTCCCCTGGAAAGGATCACCCATCCACTGAATCCTCTGGGGTCCAGGGACTCAAAGGTGCTCAGGAGAACACAAAGACCCATCCGGCACCTTTCAAGTGAAGAAAAGGTGGCAGGTAAGGGTGGGACTGGGAGAGAGGAAATAACCCACAGCTCCAGTCCCCAGTCAGGCTGAGGTCAGAGTCTCCTGTTCTGCGCCTGTGTTTCTAGGGGAGATCAGGCGGGGTGACCCCGTGACCCTGGCTTCTGTGCGGTCGGCCCGTTGTTCACGGGAAGTGGCCAGGTGTCAAGTGTCTGGGATCTTAATGTTTAATTTCAAAATATTTCTTTCCACCACTTACCCACCTGCCTCTTAAACTCGGAAACTCTGCTTCCCTTGCAGTGTCTGCTCGTTTATAATTATTTTGCTTTATCAGTTCCATCTGCTTTGATTTCTTACCTTGCTCAGATACGTGAACTTGTCCAGTAGCTGTCTTCATCTTTCTGACTTGGTCTGCGCCGTGTCATTCCCTCCAGCTCCTGCCATCTTGTCGTAAATGGCCACATCTCATTCTCCTTGTAGCTGAGTCACTTCACCTCGTGTGGATAGACACACCTTCCTAACCCAGCCCCGTCGGTGGGTACGTAGGTTGCTTCCACGTCCTGCCTGTTGTAACTAATGCTTGTTGTAAGCATCATGGAGCAGAAACATTTTAGAGTAGATGGTTGCATATTCCTCAGATAGACACCCCCAAACATCCATTTTTAGTTTTATTTTTTAAATGCAAACATCAGCTTTAATGGCAACAACATCGATGCTTTGAATTAAACTTAGAGACCTGGATGGGGACTGGACTTGCATCCACAAGCAAAGGGCTCAACATTTGGGAGGAAGAGAGAACAAGGAAAATGAAGGCACAAATCGCATAGCTAGAACTGGCTTTTGCCTCCAGCAATTGGCACCCAAACACTTGGAGGCTGCAATTAGCACAGGGAGAGTGTGCCATAAAGTCTGATTAAAAAAAAAACAAACAAACTTGGAGACCTGATTTTTTTTAGCGACCTAGACTATGTCATTGGTGTTTTCCTGTAGAGGAAATGGTTTGGCAGGGAGGGTGGTTCTTACATGTGCATTGCAGCTTATTCTTGTACATTTTTAGATTTTTTAAGGTAAGTCCAGACCACTTTGCCAGATGGCTGCTCCAGTTCACATTCCCACCAGCCTGAGTTAAAGCTCCTCTTTTTTGCATCTGCTCCAGCACTTATTACTGGAGGTCTTTTTAATGAACACCATTCTCATGGGTGTGAGATGCCATCTCCCTGGGGTTTTGACTTTCATCTTCCTTGTTGAAAGTGATGATGAGCATTTTGAGGACGGATAGCTACTGCTAAGGCCTATGACCTGGGACGACCTTTGCCCGGCCTACTGGGCAGCTGAGGATGACTCTGATGCAGTTCCGGAAGGATGACATCATCATGTGCATCCAGATCCTAGCTTGGACTTGGGGTGAGCTCACCAATGAGTGTGGGAACAACATCTGGAGAAGACACTCAACGTGTTTGTCCGTGACGTCAAAGGGTTTGCTGAGGATGGGGTGACGCAGAAATCATCAAGGCCTGCGGAGATAGCAAGCACCTTCCACCCCTTGGGGTGAGGAGGACATTGAGGAGCACCTGCAGGAGGTTCCTGGGGAACAGACGATGAGGGACAGGAAGGCATTGCTGAGGGAAAGGCGAGAGCCAAGGCAGATGCAGGGGAAGGGAAAGAACCCCAAGAAAAATTCACAGCGAGGGGGTTAACAGAGCCTTTGCAGGCCTCAACAGGTCCCTTAAAAAGTCTGGAAATGTGGGCCCCTAACATCAAAAGTTTTTTTTTTTTTTTTAAAGATTTATTTATACATACAAGAACTGGGGTACAGGCCAGAGGCGTGGGGGTGTGATTGGATTCACCAGAGACAGAGTGGGGAGCAGAATCGGCAGACTGACTGAAATACACTGCTGAGGGGAGCAGCGGGCAAGACAGAAGAGCTCTGCTGCGCCATATGGGTAGCTCCCTGGCCAGCTGGGGATCGAACTTGTGCTGCAGAGGCTACGGATTGCTTCATAGTGAGGTGCTTAACCCCTTGCGCCACCAGGGAGGCCCCCAAAAGTTTTTTTTTTTTTTAATAGAGTTAAAATGTTCATGGCGTACAAGTAAAAAGTTAAAATGTTCATGGCGTACAAGCAAATGTATGATGAAAAAAGAGGAACTAGCCAAGAAGATCATCATGAATATGCTTCTGGAAAACATGATGACTCTAAAAGAGCCTCAGGCAGGTCCTTCAGATGTGTTCCAGAAGAAGGCTTCGTTTCCATGGTGATGAGACCTCCATGCAGGTTACTGCCAAAGAAGACCCTCCCGCAGGAGGAGGTGTGGAGGTGGACATGGTGATATTAACCCCACCCTGCGTGGGCCTGGGCTGCGTGTGTGGGTGTCTTAGTTTTTAACACACAGAAAATTAAGTAAAATAATGTCTGATAATTTTAGTAGGAAGAACTTAGAGACTATAAGGCTATGCACAAAAAATATTTTTGTAAAGCTGTACGTGTTTGTGTTTTAAGCTGTGTGTTATTACAGAAGAGTCAGAAGGCTTAAATAGTAAGAAGTTTCTCAAGTACAAGAAGTTACGGTAAGCTAAGGTTAATTTGTTGTTGAAGAAAGAAATCTTTTTAGTTGTGTTGCCTAAGTATCCAGTGTTTATAGAATATGTAGTGTCCACTCCGGTCCTCGGCCTTCTCACCCTCTCCCTCACCCAGCAACGCCCAGTTCTATAAGCTTCATTTATGTTGAGCGCCCTGTACAGGTGCATCATTTTTATCTTTTATACTCTTTTTTTTTTTTTTCTTCTGGCCTTTTCCATCTGTTTCGATACCCAGATCTCTTTGTGTTACAGTTGCCCGCACTGTTCAGTAACAGGATGTGCAGGCTTTTGACCCAGGCGCCATCAGCCAGGTGGCCTAGGTGTGCATTCCCACAGGGTGAGGTTGTCCAAGCCATGCCTTTCTCAGAATGCACCCGTCTTCGATAAGGCATCGGTGTCACAGCAAAAGCTGGAGCCAAGGCTGTTAACCGCTGTGCTAGTCTCTTTGTGGTCTTTCTTTAGCTTAGAACAAATAGGACTGGAACTATTTGGAAATTGCCTTGCAAAAAAGCATTCTCTGCAATGCACATATACTTCTTAGCAGCAGAAAACTGATTCTGACCTGTTTCAGCATCTCTATACCACGGCCCCTCAGAGAATGCAGGACGAAATAGGCTTCATCACGGTGCTGCTGGGAGCCTGTGGTCATTCAGTCACTCAGATTCATAGAGCAGGCAGTTCGGGGCTTCCTTGGAAGAACTCAGGTCTGGAAAGCAGAATCCCCATGAGCGGGGCTGGGGTCTTGCTCACACTTGTGGCCTTTCTTTCCCTGCAGAGACTGATGAGCGTCAACTACCTGGGCAGCGTGTACCCCAGCCGGGCCGTGATCACCACCATGAAGGAGCGCCGAGTGGGGCGGATCGTGTTTGTGTCCTCCCAGGCAGGGCAGCTGGGGCTGTTCGGGTTCACAGCCTACTCGTCCTCCAAGTTTGCCATCAGGGGCTTGGCCGAAGCTTTGCAGATGGAGGTAAAGCTCTGTTCAGTTTTTTATTTATTTCTCTCCACTCGACAGTAGACGCCTCTTTTGCGGGTAGCTCCTTTACACGTGTCGTGTTAAATCAGAGATTTGTGCTTCGACATTAGTGAAAGTGAATTGACCCACCCTCTGCGTTTAGTTTCCATTTGTCGTGGTAGAACGGTGATAGTTATGACAGATGCAGAATGGTCGTGAGGGATTTGCTTGTTTAATATACAAAGTGCTGTTAGTAGCTTCATAGTGCTGTCGGACTGACGCCGTGTGAGTATGCGTGAGGTTTACCGGGTGCTTTGTTCAGTAGAGGTGTTTTCTCCGTGTGCTGCGAGGTGGGCATCTTGTCACACTGGGGGTGCTTAGAGAGCCTCATATGTATCCAGAATCACATGCTGCAAAGGGCAAGGGAACGTTCTTTCAGTTGCTGTATACACTGCGGGAAGCTGGACACTGCACGGTGATGTTGCAAGCCCAGGAGAGAATTCAGTTCAAGATCTGTCTTACGGGAAGTGTGTGGTCTGGGGTCCTGTTGGGGACTTAGATAAAAGGTCAGGAAAAAAAAATTTCTGTAAAGGAAAATAGTAAATATTTCAGTCTTTGAGGGCCAGACAGTGTCTCTCACAATAACTCACGACTCCCCTGGTGGCAGGGAGGCGGCCACATGCCACAGGTAAATGAACAGGTGAGGCTGTGTGGCTGTGCGGGGGAGGCGACCAGAGAGGAAGAGGATGTGTGTGTGTGTGTGTGTGTGTGTGTGTGTGTGAGAGAGAGAGAGAGAGAGAGAGAGAGAGAGAGAGATGGATGGGTGAGGGGTCCGCCATGTCATTATGGATGGGAACTAGACCTTGGTGGCGTGATCATGCTGTAGAATGCACAGATGTCAATTTATGTTATAGACCAGTATTACGCCAAGAAAAATTTATTAATAAGAAAAGAAAAAGCAGGGCCTCCCTGGTGGCTTAAGGGGTTAAGATGCAACCTATGAAGCTGTCCGCAGCCACTGAAGCATGTGTTTGATCCCCGGCCAGGGAGCAACCCACACGGCACAGCAGACCTCTCCTGCCTTGCCCGCTGCTCCCCTCAGCAGTGTATTTCAGTAGATTCACCTGTTCTGTTCCCCACTCTGTCTCTGGTGAGTCATCTCACCCCCCACACCTCTGGCCTGTACCCCAGTTCTTGTATGCATAAATAAATAAATCTTGGGAAAAAAATTAAAAAAGAAAAAGCAGGTAGATGGCCAGACTTGGCCTCTGCACGATAGTTTGCTGCCCTTGCTTTTGAAAATCCCCTGGAGAAGCGCCAGTGGTATGTGGCACTGGCACAGCTGTCCAGATGCTGGGCGAGTTTCGGGGTCCAGAGGGTGCTCAGGCCAGAGGCAGACTCCTGATGTGCCACCTGGGGACCGGCAGACGGGGGACCTTCTCATCCCGACAGGACCCGGCTGTACATGTCCTTCCCATCAGCTCGCCCGTCGTCTTCCTCGCTGGCAGGTCACCCCAGGCGGGCTCAGCCAGCTCGGCAAGGATATGAAATCTCAGATGAGAACGCCTGTGTGTCTTCTGTCATTTTTCCCTTGCAAAGCTCCGATGTGCATCGCCATTTTTATTTTTATAACAACTCGAGAGATGGGAGGCAGATGTTGTGATGCCACCTTGCAGGTCATAAAGCTCAGTTTTCCACGAGTTCCTCGACTTGCTCCTCTCTTGTGCCGCCCGAGGAGTGACCTTAATTCAGGTCAGGATGTGCTTGATCCATCTGGCTGCTCGCCCTAGCCCTTCACTTTGGCCTTAAAACCTGGTCGGTCCAGAGGTCCTTAGGGAAGGGCAAATCTGCTCATTAGGGTTTTTTTCTCCCTGCGTCTGATCCTGCACAACCACTTCAGGAGTCGCTGGTTGGGGCGCAGCGCGTGACCTGGGCGGCCTGCTCCACTTGGGTCACCAGAGATGTTAACAGAGAAGGGGAGGGAAGGCGCTGCCGGTGCAGACAGCCCCGAAGCCTCCTGGTCACGAGGTGATTTGCAGCCGCAGGAAGCCCGGGCCGGCCAGACGTGGCTCCAAGCTCGGCAGCCATTAAAAATGTCCCCCTGTAAGCAACAACTAAAATGAACAAGAACCATGAAAAATAGGTTTTGGGGCAAGTAAATTCAATAACCAAAGTCGAGTGTGTTCTTGGTAGAAGCGACAGTCCTTGTTTCCCTCCAAGCTGAGGGTGTTGTGTTTCTGAAGCCCGGGGAAGCCAGTCTGTTTGGGCAAAGCGATTGTGTTTTCACAATGGAGTCGCTAATAGAATTGCTCCAGAGCTAAGTCCCTTTCGTAATCCTTTTCGGTTTAATTAGCTCTTAAGTCTTCCTGTCTTCCCCACCCAGTGCCCCCGCACTACAAGCAGGACCCTAGAAGCGGGTTATGTACAATGAGTAACTTTGAAGGGATGCTTTGTTGGCATTTTTTTTTCAGCTGAGGCTTTTTAGGTGCAACTATATCATCAAAAGAATTTTAAAGTTAATCATTTTGGACAGTGGACTTTTGAGGTGGGTGGTTGCTGAAGATTTGGTAGCGCAGACAAAAGAAAACTCGGTGGTCTCCTTTCTACCCCTCCAGTCCTGATCCCGCGCCCCCTCCATCTTTCCCAGCTTGGTCTGAAAGAGCTTGCATTCGGGAGCCTTCTGTCTCCGGCTCTGAGCTCTCCAGCCCCCTCCCGTCCAGTGGGTGAGGAAGACACATCTACCTTGGGGTTATTTTGATGACAGATCAGTTCATAAGCCAGTGGTCATCTTCCTGATTGAGGGCGAGCCAGATGACGGAGAGGACACCGGGAGGGAGTGGGCAGAGAATGGGCCCCACAGGGCCACCGAGGGGCAGGCAGGGCAGGAAGCCCTGGGTCGCATGGCCCCGGGAGAGTGGGGCTGGCTGGAAGCCGGCGTTGTCTTGGGCGAGGACAGGCGAAGCCAACCTCGCTTCCTCTTCTGGCGTTAGGGGATCGGTAGCTTAAAGGAAGGTGAAGATAGTTTAGTGTATTTAGATCGCAGCAAATTATTTGGCCAAGAGTTTCCAAAGACCTTAAGCTTCGGGACGGCGGGGATTCTGTTTAGTTCACTTCCTTCTGCTTTATTCTTGGGAGGGTACTGGCACACGCAGTCCCTGGGTAAGTGTCTTGGGATGAACAGCTGAGACGGTCAGGCTGCTCACCTGGGGCCACCTGAACATAGGCTGAGATGATTATTTGGGTTCATGATTGCACAGAGGCTCCCAGCCTGGTTTCCCCCAACCCCAACCCCAACCGCCTGTGTTCTCAGCCCAGGAGAAGATTGTTCTGAGTCCTCACTTAATGGGGACCTGGGATAGGGGCGCGGCACAGAAACCACCGTGTCTGAGGAGTCTGCTCAGGCCTCCCCTGGCCGGCCTCTTAGGCTTTTCTTGCTGCTGTTTTCCTCGGGTCTCTGCACAACAGAGGGCAGGCCTATGGGGGGAACTGTTTTTTTTTTTTTTTTGATGGTTTCTTTTTTAAAAGATTTATTTATTTATTTATACAAACACTGGGTACAGTCAGAAGCGCGGGAGGGTGAGAGAATTCACCAGAGCCAGAGCTGGGAGCAGAGCAGGCAGAAGGACCGAAGTACACTGCTGAGGGGAGCAGCAGGCGGCAGGAGAGGTCTGCGCGCCATGTGGGACCCTCACCGGCAGCCGGGGATCGAACCAGCTACAGAGGCTGCGGGCAGCTTCGCAACCCAGCGCTCAACCGCTGCGCAGGCCGGGGTCGGGGGGTGGGGGGTCAGTTTTTAAAGTTACCATCTCAAAAGCAAGTGGAAGAGAAAGTGCTTGCTCATCAGCCTCCCTGGCCCCAGTCCCGGCTGTTCATGAGCAGAGCTGGACCTTGAAGCTACATGCCCGTAGGTGCCAAGTTGGGGAGCTCTCACGCCAGCCCCAAACAGCAGTGCACCTTCCAGGAACTTCTGCTCAGGTGCCTCTGACACCCCTCCCCCCGGGCACAATTGCTCATCCCAGAGGGATTGGGGAGAGAAGGCTGTCATCGAGGGTGCCCAGGCCACTCTGGCTGTGGGTGAGGGAGCAGGAGTCCTCTGCCGGCTCTTGGTGCCCCCACTGCCTGTCACTTCCCTCTCCCAGGACTTCTTCATGGAGTCTGAACAGGAGGCCAATAGCCAACCAAAGTCATGGCAGAGATTTTATTCCCTTATCTTATTGTATTTTTTTTTTACCCTCCCCCCTTGTATTTTCTTTTTTAATTGAGGTAACGTTGGTCTATAACTCTGTATATGATTTGGGGGTACAGGTCCACACCTGGGTTTTTAAAAAAGGAATTATAATGCTTTTAATCTTTTTTTTAATTGTTTATTTTTGGACAGTGTTTGATTTCTCCCCTCATGTGTAGTCCCCAGAATTTTGCCATCACCCTAACACCTGTGACCATTTTGTGCTTGTCTCTCCTCTGTTTTGACACCTCTCGCTCTCCCTCCTCTGCTGAATGCCTCACAGCTACAGTTTGCCTGCAAGTTTTGTCTTTTTCGTGATCCTTTGGCTTCCCTATATTCCCCCTGTAAGTGAGACCATCTGATATTTTTCTTCTTCCTTCTCACTTCTTTCACTTAGTCCCTCCCAGCGCCATCCATGTGGCCACAAATGGCATGACTTTATCTTTTTTGATTGCTGAGTTATATTCCACCATGCAAACATACCACGTCTTCTTGATCCATTTGTCTGTTTGGGGCATTTACGTTGTTTCCAACTGTTTAGTGTCGTGAGCAATCAGGGCAGGATTAGAGCAGGGAGCAGAGCCGCTCCAACATGGGGACCGTGGGAAGGGTGGTGTGTCTTGGTTGATCAGCAGGTGACTCTTATGGAATTCTTGGGGGTGTGTTTATGGCAGGACAGTTAAGTGTGGGGCCTGGTGGTGAGGTAAACAGGTCTCAGCACCTGTTCTTACACTTGGAGAAGCAGGTGGAGTTCCAGAGAGGGGAGGGAGATGTGAAGAGAAGCAGGGGCAGGGGGTGGGGGCCAGTTTTCCCATGTAAATAAGGATTGAGTTTGTCTGCAGGGGATGTGCTTCCCTGGTGGTGTGATTGGGGGTTCCGGCCCAGGGGCAGAATCCTGTTTGTGGGTTCTGCAGAAGGAATCTCTCCTGACTCCCTATGGCATTGGCTCCATAAGGAATTGCAGAATAGGCAGACATCTTGGTGCAAGGTGTAATTCTGTGCCTGGGTTTGGGGAGGCACAGCCAGGGCGGGGGCAGGGGTTGGGTGATCTCAATACTCGTGGCTAAAATCATCAGAAAAGCTTGATGCATGGTCTGAGGGTGGAGAGGCGGCCCTCCCTTTGCCCTGAACACCCGACTGGGGCACAGTGGGTGGGAAAAGAGACAGAAGGCCCTAAGCCCTGTCTGCTTTCCTCCTGGACAGCTCCCAGGGTCTCCGCCCGGCCAGTGGCAGTGGGAGAAACACAGGAGGGGGATTTCATTCCTGGGGTCAGCTGTTTTCTGGAGTGGAGGCTGGCTGAACTTTGTTGCCTTCTTCTAAATAATCTTCTGGGGCAGGAGTTTGCCGACTCAGTCAGTGGCGGTTCACATTGGCCTCGTTACCGCTTGAGAAAACCAGGCCAGTGTCTATGAGGGATGCCAGCCGCCAGTGCAAGTTGGTAAGGGAGGGTGCAGGATTGCCTCTGTCACTGAAGCGGCGCGTGTCCTTTCTGCACTGCAGGTGAAGCCATATAATGTCTACATCACAGTTGCCTACCCGCCAGACACCGACACCCCTGGTTTTGCAGAAGAAAACAAGACAAAGGTGAGCATTCCTCTGCACCCCATTTTGAGTCTCTGTATGGTGAACCCCTCTTCTGAATTTGTCTTTCCAGCTGCCAGCCCATCTTATTTTTCATAAGTCAGCAACCGAGTTCCTGTCAATTTGTGTACTAACTGGAGGCCTCTAAACTTTCTGGAACATTCATTTGAAATCTTGGGGAATGCAGCCCTATTTTCAAAGAATATGCTTTTTGCTACTATCATTGAAACCTTATTTAATTAATTAGGGTTTTTTTTTTTCTGATCGAGGGTACAGTTTTTAATTAGTGCCATGATATTCTTGAAAAATAGCATTCTCTCCCTTGAACTGAAGTACCTGGCTACTGGTTGATTGTCTCCACTGGGTGGTTTAAGGGGCACCCCAGACAGCAGGCCTTGAAGGCTGGTCCTGATCCCATCCCTCACACCACACACCCAGCTGACCTATAGATCTTCCTGGCTCCATCTCAGAACACATTTCCAGTCCTGCCTTTCATTTCTTTAACTGCACGTGTTACTACCACCCTCCTGGCAAGAGTCACTGGTATTTTTACCTGAACCACCACTGAAGCCTTCAAATGACCTGCTTTTGTTTACAGCCTCAGGGGTCTCTTCTTCCTAAAGTAGCTAGTGAACCTTTAAAAGCCTAAGTTGGATCATGTCACCTGCCTGGTCAAAACCCTTTTGTGTAAAACAAAAACACCCCCATAGACCCAAAACCAGTGCAATAGAATGTTCTGGAGTGAAAGCAACATTCTGTCTCTGTACTCTCCAATGTGGTGACCACATTGGAAACCTGGCTAGTGGGACTGAGACATGGAATATTAAATTATGTTCGGTTTTAACTAATTGAAAACGAATTGGTAGTGGCTGTGTGTCCTGCTGTGGGAAATACTACTGTTTTGCTATTTGCATTGTATTTCCTAAGATTTTCACTTACTTTCACATCTTTTTGCTGGTGACATACACACATGTGCTCAAAAATTCCTTAATTAGGAGTTTCAAAATGACAGTAAAAAACAAAAAGCAAAGAAAGTGGCTTAGAACAGCATCTGGAGGTGTCCAAGGTCCCCTGTGGCCACCTGCCCACATGTCTTCTGCTCAGTCTCGTCCCTTCTGCTCCTCGAGCTCATGTTTCCATCTCTGCCTGGACATCGCCGCAGGACACCCCTGGCCCTCTGTGTCTCCAGTAGCACTGCCCGGTTGCTCACTATCCCCTTCTGTGGCTTCCCTTTTCTCCCTGGTCTTGTCACCACTGGACCTTCACATTACATGTCGGGGGGGTTGTCAGTCATCCGGAGCCCAACAAGCTTTGCACTTTGTTCACAGGGGCCCTTTCTACCTTGTCACAAGTAGTGTCTGAGCAAACGGACACAGAAGTGGGGGAGAAAGGAATGGGTCAGAACTTGCTCCCCCCAGCACGGGCTTTGATTGCTTTTGTTCTGACAGTATTGCTTCATAATTGTGAATCACAGTGATGTAAGAATCAGGACTTCATTCGCTCTGGGCTGTATGCTTGCAGAGAGATGTGTGTGACTTGGAAGTTTTACCTCCTTCCTGTTTTACTTTGACTGGACCGCTTTTAAAATTACTGCTGTCTCAAAGAAATAAATTTAAGCCAAATGTCCTGCCTTGGAGTAAGCAGGGATCTGGTACACAGACTCATGACATTTGCTAAGCTGTCCTTTAGTTAGAAGCCAAAGCTGACAAAGGGGGTGATTTCCCTGCGAGGACTGCATTCTGTTGTTGAGTTGGGTTTTTCCCCTCCAGTCAAGTGTGGGAGACTCTTCCAGTAAACAGAAGGTGGCCTTGGTCTGGGAGCCACATAGGGGGCGCACACGGGCTTTTGAGTCTGCTGCGTGTCTGGCCCCGTCCCGTTGCGCCAGCTGGTGTTCGGGAAGACTTAGGTGGTGGCACCTTCAAGAGGGCCTTTCTCTTAATTCAGGTTCATCAAGAGCGGTCTGATTTTTATGAAGTGTGCTGCTTTTCTATTTTAAGAAAGCACATTCTGGTTTTTATTTCATTTAATTTCTTCACGCCTACATGGTGAATCAAATGTATGGTTTTGTGCAGTTTAAGACTTTCATTTTGAAACTTCTCATTGAAACCCCGTCTTCAGGAATTTTGGGGCACATGTGTGCACATCACCAGCAAGAAGATGCAAAAGTAAATGGAGAAAGACCCCACCCGCCAAGACATTAGGAGTAAAATGCAAATAGCAAAAAAAGAAAAAAGAAAAAAATAGCAAATGCGCAAATAAAATGCAAATAAGCAGACAGGCAGGGATGTTCAGAGAAGGGAGAGAGAAATTATTGCCAGTTCAGCATTCAGGGGAGGCGTTTTGAGCTAAGTAACCACCGAGAGGGACCTTGGACAACTTTTGAAGAACAAAGGCCCAGATTTGGGGTCTGACGCTTTGGCCTGCAGCAGACACGGAGCCGGGCCGGGGCCCTCTTGGTGTCTCCTCTTCCTTCTCTCTCTCCTGGCCTCTGCAGGCCCCTTTGGAGATCCTGGCCATAAGAGCACCTGCTCAGCAGGTGTGGGCAGGCTGTGGGGTCTGCGAGCACCCCCAGGCAGGTGACTCCAGCACCAAGGATTCAGCTGGTGGTGTGGTGTTCTCACTCCAGCCCTCTGGGCCTCCCTGGAGCTAAGACCATGGAGGACCACGTCCTGCAGAGTGGCCAGGGCCCCTCACGTTAGCGGCTGGGCTGCATTTTATACAGTCACCAGGTAGACATGAACTTAGACTCCAGGTGGATTCTAAAATAGGCATCTTCTCAAAGATGGAAACTGGAATTGCTTATAACCGAGAGGGGGCTGTCAGAGTTACTTATTTCTAAATGTGACAATCAATGATGGTACCGATAAGTCCATGTTTTCCCACTTTTAGCCTTTGGAGACTCGTCTTATTTCTGAGACCACGTCTGTTTGCAAACCAGAACAGGTGGCCAAACAAATTGTGAAAGATGCCATAGTAAGTACAATCCTTGTTTTGTTTTCGGGGTGCGTGCTTGTAGCACCATGTTTCTGAAAAGACATTTGTCCCAGGACTGATTCCCAAACATAAAGACCAGTGTTACGTCCCTCAGATGCGTTGCACCTTATACTTGATTTTACTTTTCTTCCCTTGGATGCTCTTGATCCCCTGTTAAGTTGGAGGCTCCTGAAAACCAATAATAGTTCCTAGTCTTAGGAGCAGATTGGACCACCTGAAATGGCCTCTGGACCCCCAGGGTTTGTGGACCCACATTTAGAGCCTGGTCCCTCCGGCCGTTCAGCCCGTCTGCCAGGGCCGTGCCAGCTGGTGAGCCCTGCAGCCCTGTTCCCCCTAAAACTCCTGCGCTCACTGGGGTGTTGACTTGACGCCACATTATTGCCTTTACCTCTTTCTTTTCTCTTCCTTCTATTCAGCAAGGAAATTTCAACAGTTCTATTGGCTCAGATGGGTACATGCTCTCGGCTCTGACCTGTGGGATGGCTCCAGTAACTTCTATCACTGAAGGGCTCCAGCAGGTAAGCCGGCTCAGGCATCCCTCGGCCCCTGGGCGCCTCCTCTCCCTCTGTAGCTATGGGTGTCCCTCCAGCCCCGGCGTCGCTCTGACCAATTTCTGATCTTCCTATAGCTCTCACCTTCCGTGTTGCTTTTTCCAGAAAATGCCAAGACTGCATTAAAAAATTAGTTAGTAAAATGCCTTGTACTAACCCTGTGTCGGCACTTCATTAAGCTGCATTATAATTGCTTTCTCTTGAGGTCCCCCCCTTTTGTTTTTCTTTTTAAGTGGCTTTAGGGTTACGGGCGTCCCCCCAATGTGTGACCTCCCCCACTTCTTGTTATCACGCTGCCTACTCATGGCCGGTTGTCACTGCTGAAGAGCCAGTGGAGACACGCTATTCCCTGAGGTCGTGGCTTATGTTAGACCACCTTGGTGGTGGTCATCCATCCAGTGGGTTTAGACAAAAGTGCGGCGACATGTACCCACTTGTACTGTGTGCCCCAGAATGTCCACCGCGCCCAAATTCACCTGTGCTCGGCTGTTCATCCCTCCCTGCCTCCTGCCGCGCCCTGGCGGGTGGTTACCCAGCTCTCTGCAGCCTCCAGAGTTTCGTCTTTTCCACCTTCCCTTAGGCTTTTGCAGTTCTCAGAGTTCTCCTTGCACACGTTTCAGAGAATCAGGTTGTTTCCAAGGCTCGTTGTCACAAACAGCAGCCTCACGCGCCACCTCCCGTCCCACCTGCTCTGCTCGGAAGCAGCCGCACACTCTGCCCTCAGCGTTTCCCCTGCCTGCCTCCCGTCGCCGGATGAAACGCTGAGAAGGCTCTTTGCTGGCTCTGCTGGGTTGGGGATCAGGCGATGACAGCGCCTGTGAAAGATGCAGGTTCAGCTCTCCTGCCCCTCCTCCCGCCTGCCCTCCACGCTCCCTTCCTCCTTAGTTGTCTTGCGGTTTGGGCGAGGTCCACAGCCGAGCGGATCATTATACGGCTCTTTCAGTGCTGTTCCGCCAAACGAGGTAATACACGTAATTAATATTTCCTCCTCGTGCACCCTCTTATCCTCCCTGAAACTATTATCGACCTATTGTATGTATTATTAATGACGACTGTCTTCGTCCCTGCTCAGAGATACCAGACACCGTCAGCTTCACCTTCTGCAGGGAGTTCCTCCTGAGCCGCCCGACCTCCCGCCAGAACCGGCTTCCTGGTCTGGTGCGCGGCTGGCCCCAGCTCCTCCTCCCCTGGGGCAGGTCGGCCTGGGAAATGATCAACATTCCAAACCTGAAGTTCAGTTCCCCCTGAATGAGCGTCCCTCTTGCACCTTGTAAAGTCAAAACATCATTCAGTCGAACCATCTGAGTCGGGACCGTCCATGTTCTTAGCACCTGTTACAGGATCTGATCACGTTCATTTTAAACCAAGAGCCTTGACTGGTGTTTGGTACTCGAGATGCTGGAGCACATCTTCTCCCCTGCTGTGTCCCTGTCTCTTATGAATACCTGTCTTCAGGGCCTCCCTGGTGACCTGGGGATTGAGTCCCAGCGTTATCACCACTATGGCCTGGGTTCAGTCCCCAGCCAGGGAGCTGACCCCATAGGGTGCAGCAGACCTCTCCTGTTTTGCCCGCTGCTCCCCTCAGCAGCGTATCTCAGTGGATCTGCCTGTTCTGCTCCCCACTCTGTCTCTGGTGGATCCTCTTGCTCTCCGCACCTCTGGCCTGCACCCCAGTTCATCTACACAGGAAAAAAAAAAAAAAAGAGTATCTGTCTTGTGTCATTTGAATCGATGAATCAGACTGACCCCCGGCCTCCCGTCTGGTCTCTGTGTGTGAGGGACAGAGCAACAGGTTCCGAGTCGGTGTTAATGGTGACAGTTTCCCTTATGCTTGTCGTCAGAGCTGATCAGCAGTTTGCCTCAGAAGCTGTTTGTTAGAGAGAGACATATCGAAAATCCCTTGACACGAACTATTGTGCTGGTGCATGAGCTCAAAGGTCTGTCTGTCTTGCAGGTGGTCACCATGGGCCTCTTCCGAACCATCGCCCTGTTTTACCTGGGAAGCTTCGACAGCATAGTCCGTCGCTGCATGATGCAGAGAGCAAAATCCGAAATTGCAGACAAAACGGCCTAATTCTTATCCCTTGGAGAAAGACTGTGTCAAAATAAGTTGAACAGCTTGCTGCTACCTGGGACCCAGTTTTTTTGACCTACAGACACTTATGTGATACTTGTGAATACGTGAGATGGGACCAGTCTCTGCAGAGACCTGGCTGCGAGCGGGGTGGGGCTCCTTCCCAGACACTGTCACTAACACTATGCAAACGCGGACGGCGCGCGGGGTCCTCGGCTCTGAGCCGGAGACGTGAGGATGGTTTGTGCGCGGGGTGAAGAGCAGAATTCCAGAGTTGTCATTTAGATTTTTGCTATTTATTCCTGTATATCACAACCCCCCCCCCCCCCCCCCAGAGATCAAGTGCAGAAATGCACTTTATGACTCATCCGAGGTTTTGAGGATTTTTTTTTTTTTTAACATTCCATGAAAGGCAGTTGATGGGTTTCTGGGCTTTTTTTTTTTTTTTAAACAAAACAAAACATGGTGTATTTTATTCCAGATGAGTTTAATACAATACCAGTGAGCCTGAATGCACAATAATGTCCCTGGCTCGGGTGGGCCCTCCTGTCTTCTCTCTCTCTTTGATCCCATGAAACTCCCCGGGGGATGAGAGCGGCAAGCCGTGGAGGGAGGGAGTGACGTCTTCACCAGGAGGAAAGAGAATAATGCTTTCTTGTCTGCTCTAGACACAAACGCTAGGGCACTTTTTATTTTCCATCCGCGGGGGAAGGCAGCCTCCGAAAATGTTTTCTGAAGAGAAATAAAATCTTAGAAGCTTAAAAGTTTACAATTTCTTCCATGGCCATGACGAGCTAGGCTCCTGCATTCCCTGATGGCATCTCCAGTTTTTTTTCCCCCGTCTCTTCCATTCTAGTTTTGCTTATCTGCTATGATATTTTTGTAAAAAAAAAAAAAGAAAAGAAAAGAAAAAAGAAAATAATACCCATTCTGCTTTTTTGACTTTTTAAATTCACGAATGAATTAAACAAATGAAAAACTTTAAAGTGTGACCTTCTCGTAGCATATATGTAGCTTTTAGGAAAGGTTGACGAGTCTATTTAAATTTTACTCAGTGAGAAAAATGTAGGGCGACCAGGTCAATTTTGAAGATGCTCATTTTCTGAAATGAAATGGTCACTCCCCCACCCTGGCCGTTCTTTCTGTGACACCCCCACCTACCCGAGACATCCTCTGGGCGCTGCAGCCCCAGCACAGCTGGGGAAGTCCTCTTGGCCCCACAAATGTTTCCAGATTACAGGGTGTGGTTTGGTTAGTGGGGTTCCACAGTAAGTGCCTACCGGGAGCATTAGCCACTGTCACCTGCTTTGTCCTCTCGTCTGTCCTGTGTGCCCCACGGCCTCAGGACGGTCACCCTTATCTTAACCCTCCCTTTCCTCACCCCCCCAGACACAGGAGCACATTCCAGCTCACTTTGGTGAGAAAAAAAAAAACACTACTTTTGAAAAGGGGGCTTTTTTATTGTTTAAAAAAATTCTGCAAAAGACTGAGACCTAGAAACGATACCAAACCATTTTGCTCTTGAGACTTTGCACCTCTTCACTTTAAAAATGACTTCATTTTTAAGAAGCAAGGTGTCTCATGATTTTAAATCCCTGGTGTCTTTAATCAAGATCTGAGAGCGGCATATTTTAAAAACAGACAAGAAGCCGTTCCTTCATATCGAAGTGACCTCGTGGCAGTGTATGTGATGGGTTGATGCCACCGTGGTCTCTTGCATCTTTCGTCTCCATTTGCTGGCCACGCGGGGTCTCAGTCTCCAACACGGAGTGATGGCTGCAGTTCCCTAAGTTGCAGAAAACAGTTACATCATTATCTGGATGTTTCCCAATCTTATTCTTTCCTCATAAGCGTTGCTTGAATGTTGGCGCCGGCTACTGCTAGTCTGTATGAAAATGAGTCCAAGATGGCATCTCCTTTAATAGGACTCTTCCCGGTGGCCTTCTCCAGGCTCATTTCTCAAGGAACCTTCTGATAGTGCTGCCACCTCCAGGTAATCTACTGCCTGAGCAAATGGACGGGCTTGTCAGGGATGTCAGAGCCCTGGTCCCTTATCCTGCAAAATATGAAAACTGAGGGGTTTTTTTCTTTCTAATTTGGCACCATGTTCATTTGGCAAGAAAACCTAACTTGCACAAATGTGAGGTTATTAGGGTTTCTCTTTATGCCACTCCATGGGTAGTTGATCGGTTTTGCCTGAAGAGCTGACTTCCAATGGGTTTGGTTATAGGATTGCCCCCAGACTGCAGCTGTTTTGTAATATGCAACTTATGCCCCATGTTAGTTTTTTAAAAGCTCAGCGGTGGTGAATTCTAAAACACATCTGTCCTGCAGAGTTTTGGGTAGAGGGTTGTGGACATTTAAGCAGCTTCATGTAACGATCTCACTTCATCCCGAACATGAACTAATACAAGGCAGATTCTGTTTTATATCTCGGGGGCTCAATTCCTATACAACATTTTCTATGCTGAATTGTTTTTCTGCTCAGAGGAAGAAAAAATAAAAGCCCCAAGTTAGATTATTAGGGAAGATGCTGGCCTTTTTTTTTTTTTTTTTTAAAGGGATTTCATTGATCTAGCACTTTCTACTATGCCCTAAAGTAGGTGAACATTACCTATGGCAGTAAGAGCTTAATTATTATTCTGTTGAAATGTTGGCTCTCTAAGTGACCAGCAACAGCTTATTATGCGAGTTTCAGTCTTGAAGTGCCTGCCTCTGCTAGGTTTGGTTGTACCATTTTCTTATGTGTTTCTGAGGTTATTTATTTAAAAATGTTTACTGTCATTCAGCCATAGAAATTCCAAAATATGCTCAAGAACCCTTCATTATTTAAAAAGGCAAAAACACTATCCTCATTTTTTTTTAACGTAAATAAAGTCAAAGGGATTGTTCTTTTCTGTGTTTTTTAATTTGATTTTTATAGCTGAAAAGAGAAGAAATTTAAAATGCTGTTAATGATGACCTCTTTCCATTCATATGTACATGTGTTTGGTTAAAAATCTTTATCTGGATCTGGGAAACCATGTAGTGTTGATTCTTAGAAGTGGAACTTTGAGAGACTGTTTCTAATATTTAGATGACAAAAGCATTCTGGTAATAGTTGCTTCAATTCAAAGAATTGTATGTCTTTGTCTTTCTAAAGGAAGGCAATACCATTATAATTTTTTATTGAATTATATCATCAGCAGATTTAACTTTATTACATCATGTTCTAATTTAAACATGTCTTACTGAATTGAGGACACTTTTAAATATTCATGCTTTTTGACGTAAGATGCTTTATATCCCTCTCACTTCCTTTAATTCTAGTAACTCAGCTTTATAAAGTACCCGCTAACCACAGACTGCCATTTTCTGGACTGAATCTTGCTGTTCAGATTTAGTTCAACATCGTGACGACAGATTTGATACTTTAAGAGGAGATAATAGCTATTATATTTTACCCTTGACTGATATGACAGTTCTAATGACATTTTTAAATTGTTGCGCGTGCACATGGCTATTTTGATAAATATCAGAACTTGTGTTGGCTACTTTAGATGCTTTTGTGGCAGAATTGTAACCTAATTTTCATATCTTGTATTTCTGAGTCACAACAAAAAATAAATGGGGAACAAGCTTTACAGATTTGAAAACTTATTTTCTAGCAATTTGCATTTTTAAAGAGATACCTAAGCAAAACACAGCCCCTCCATAAGGTTACCCCAACCTTGCATCCTAAACACTTCACAACGCTTAATTTTTGCCATTTTCTAGGAAGTAATATTTCAGATTAAGTCCTTGGTGTCCTGAGTTCTTGTTTCAAGTATTCTGTGTTTGTGGGACATGGGGGTTAAGGGGTGAGAAAAAAAATACAAAATTTCAAAAATCTCTTAAATTACGTTCCAGGTACAAATAGATTTCCCATATTTTAAATTGTATTCTCACTGAGCCAAATCTCAGACTCTGAAGGGCATAGAAAACTGACACGTAAAAGAACGCACCTTCCTAGGTCTCAGCCCTTAAATAGAAGTTTGGTCACTCTGAAGGGAGGATGCCTCCATGGTTTGCAAAGCAGCGGATATCGGCGGCATATGATAGCACTTGATCACTTACATTTGGGTGTTCAGGTGAACTTGATGTCTGTTCCACTCCGGATTTATACCTCCACTGTCCTCCTTCAACACATATTTATTGCCTCCTGAGATGGGGATCCAGGCACCGGGGGTACAGTGTTGCAGAAACAGTCTGTCCCTCCAGGTGATTCCAGTCCTTATTTCCTTCCCACCCTCTGCCTGCACTCCTCTTCCAGGCCCTGAACTGCTCCCATTCCTTTCTTCTTGGGACCCCTGAATTTTATGCCAAGTATTTGAATGCCATGCACTATTTTAGGCTGGAAATGGAGAAAGGAAAACAGGGTTCCTGCCTTCCAACTGTTTCTAATCTAAAGGGAGAAACGTGCCAGAAGTCACACTGTCGCCAACAATGGCTGTGATTAAGGTATTAGAGCTAATGTGGAAAACATAACCAGTGCCCAGGGTCACAGTGTGAGCACTATACATTGAACTCACACTAAGTGTGTGAGTGGTACTGGTTGGTACCTCCGAGTCCCGCCCTAGTGACAGTGCTGTTTACAGTCCCATGTTATCAATGAGGCACCAACAAAGGGAGGTTAACTAACTGGTCCAAGGTCATAGCTACTAAATGATGGAACTAGACGTGGATCCCCATTTTCTAGCTGTTACGCTCCAACCCCGTGTACTGAACTACACAGCACAGATGCATCTAGGACAGTCAAGGATGGTCTTATGTGGGAAGGAAGTCCTGAGATGAAACTTGAGGGATGGGTATGAAATTGCCATGCTAAGGTTGGGTGCATTTCAGGAAGGAAAGCAGATGGGCAAAGGCCAAAGCATTGTGGGCTATTCCAGAAATGTTGCACTGGGCAACACCACACCGATAAACGGGTGTCGTGGAGCAGGCTACGTAATGCAGGATGCTGCTGAAGAGCAAGATCTTGGCCTTTTTATTGCTAGAATTATACAGCATCAGTTGAGAGAAAGGAGGACAGAGAAAAGGGAGGGGTGAGACCAAAAAATGTGCTCTGTCATCTATGGTATCGGGGTGGTGAGTCTGCCCTCCAGGTACGTCTCATCTGCTTGATGACTTGGTATTGTAATTGAGATCAAGCTCTAGTTCCCCAGCCGTGGTTTCAATCTTATCAACAAGGCCTTCCACTGATCAGCTTCTGGGGTCCCTTGTTACAAGTCCTCCTCGGCCCCCCGGGGCGTTCCCGGTCATACCTCCTGACATAGCCTTCCCGGAGTGATCCAGCTTCCTGCTCTTGATTGATTTGAAAGGCACCTTGCAGGGTTGGGCTCCTTTACCTAACTGACCCGGCCATTCTGACCTTGCTTAGGATTTAGAACTGTAGGTAACAAAACGGTGGTTGAACAGGCCGCTTAGGATTAGCAGACCCACACAGAAACCCCAAGATGGGACGGTGGAAGGACAAGGTGGGTGCCCAGCGGTGAGCTTGGGCCATGCACGTGGAGATGTGAGATGTTAGCCTTTGGAGAACTTTGGACAGAAATATGAAATGGCCAGATTGGAGCTTTAGAAAGATCAGGTTGCCCTTGAAATTCAGTGAGTGCTGAACTTTTGGACCTTGGGTAAATAATATTCATCTGTTTGAAAGATAACCATATTAGATACATACTATTATGGATTGAATTATGACCCCTCAAAGGATGTTAAGTCCAAGTCCCTGTAGCCGTGAATATCACCTTATTTGGAAATAGGGTCTTTACAGACAGCATCGAGTGAAGATGAAGATTTCAGGGTAGCTCTAGTCCAATATGTCTGGTGACCTTATAAGAAGAGGAGAAAACACACACATGCACACACATACAGAACACCACACAACCACAGACAGCAGAGGGCTGCAGCTGCTAGCCAGGACAGATGGCCACCACCGGACGCTGGAAGAACCAGGGAAAGTTTGGAGAGGTTCTCCTTGGAGCCGGCAGGGGTAGGGGCAGGAGTGGTGGGTGGTGCCCCTGTCAACCCCCTGAATTTAGACTTCCAGTTCTCAAGGCACCCAGTTAGTGGTATTTTGTCATAGCAGTTCAATGCAAACAAACATTGATCTTTCTAAATGTGTTCATCAGCAACTAATATCTGGGAGATACAGTGCTCTGTGCTCAGGAGCATGAGAGAATAAAAGTTGTTGCCCCTTAAATGTTCATTCCTTATCTATTCCCCTTCAATACTGTGATTGTTTGGGTCTGTTACCGCAGTTTCAATCCAACGAGAACAGCAAGCATTAGAAAATATTAGTTCCTTCTCTTAGTTTATTTTTACTTTAAATGCCAAACCATTAATTTGAAAGGAAAAATTTCCACCAGTGAATTGCCCTGTGTTAACCAAAAGTAAACATTTTTTTGCCTATAAACTTGCACTCCAGAATGATTTATCTGCAGCTTAATGCCTAGTTTCAAAGGCTGTTGCTTAATGTAAACATTATTTTGAGGTTTAGGACCCTCCATAAATTGATCAGGTTTCTAAATTAGAGCAAGGCTAGTTGGTGTAGATTTGGCAGAAGAATTTCCTGACGATGACAAGGATGGTTTGAGAGCACCCAGAAGATCACTTGGATGCAATCTCTCTTTTGCAGCAAAAAGGCTCCGAATCATAAAAGATTCAGTAATCAGGCGTTAGTATTTATTTAATAATGATGTAATGTTTGCCAACAAAGTATGACGTGATCTGAAAGAATTGTGGTACTAGTTACTAAGAGTTTATAATGTGTAAGATGCTTAAGTGATTCATATTTAGATAAGCTTATTTTTTTATTTATATATTTTACATCATTGTTCATTCATTTAGATAAGTTTACAGAAGGTTAGATAAAATTATATTTTGATAGAATAAAGAAGATACTCAAAATTGGGAATTAGTGTTTTGATAGCATATCTAGGCCCGTGAGATGCCATTTTTTAAGTTCACTTATATAACCTTTTCCTAAGTTCATTTTCCTCTTAAGCAATTTACATGGGTTACTTATTTGCTTCTCTCTATAATGTCGGTTTTGTTTGCGGATTTATTTCCACGTCCGTTTACCTCAATGCTTTAGGGTCATGTTTGCTATTTTTTTTTAAAGATTTATTTATCTATGCATACAAGAGCTGGGGTGTAGGCCAGAGGTGCAGGGGGTGGGAGGATCCACCAGAGACAGAGTGGGGAACAGAACAGGCAGAATGACAGAAATACACTGCTAAGAGGAGCAGCAGGCAAGACAGGAGAGGTCTGCTGTGTCATGTGGGTCACCTCCCTGGCCAGGGATAGAACTTGTGCTCCAGTGGCTGTGGATTGCTTCATCGTGCTACATCTTAACCCCTCGCACCACCAGGGAGGCCCATGTTTGCTATTTTTTAACTCTTTTATTTGACTTATTAGTCGTCAGTTCCCTCTCAGTTAATGATGTCTTTCTATATTTATTTCAAATAAAAAAGCTTAATAAATTAGCAAGACTTCATATGTACCTATATTAGACATTAGCACATGCAGATTAGAATGTCTTTTTTGATTTTCATAAACTTCAGGAACATTTATATTGGGCGATAGAGGAAGAGAACTTTCTGAATTTTACTGTTAACCATCAACCAGTAGGTGGCGAAAACTGGCAATAAAAGCTTTTTGTTTGGTGGATTGGCGAATCAAGAAGGAAAACACAGGCCTTTCAGATTCAATAGACTCTCCATTCCCTGCAGGCGTGTTCTTTTCTCTTCCTGCTGCCACCCTACTCCTAGAATCCAGCCAGGCCAAGCTGGCCAAGAGGCATCCATGGGCTCCGAAAAGTGGAAGACAAGTTGGGCCGTGAAAACCCACAGTGCGCTCCTCGAAGGCTCCTGGGAGGTCTCAGTCAAGATCAAGGATTCAAACCCAGAACCCCTGACTCAGGCCGGGCTCCGGCCATGACCTCACAGAAGCCCAGAGACAAGGACTTCACATCCCACCAAGTGCCTTCCCGCATGCCTCGCGTGGAATCTAACAAACACGGAATCTGAATGAGGGCATGGTTTCTTTCACTCTTTCCCTGGAAAGAGTGTCCAGAACATTCCCACGGCCTGTAATGCAGACCTGTCCTGACGCTTTGGTGATAGTCAAGATGCCCCATAAGGAATCAGTGTGTAAAGCGAGACTCTCTGGGAGCCGGGAAGGGGGAAAATAGGAAAGCTTTTTTCCCTGGGGAACGGGGGTCCGTTTCTTTCTAACCACTGTCTTTGCAGAAGTACAATTTCTTTTCCATCTCTCTCATTTCCTCACTCACGTGCTGGGTCTCAAAAGCACCAAGGCTTTCGATTCCTCTTAGTGATTTGGGGGGTTTAGGACAAGGTCCTGGGAAGATCCTGACTCCATAGTGCTGTGGCATTAGCACAGTGTCTACATCCGGGAGAACATACATCCCAGATCAGTCTATACCCAGTGCCCTTATATATTTTTAAAATTTATTTATTTATGCATTCAAGAGCTGGGGTACAGGCCAGAGATGCGGGGGGTGGGGGGGTGAGAGGATCCACCAGAGACAGAGTGGGGAACAAAATAGGCAGATTGACCGAAATACTCTGCAGAGGGGAGCAGCGGGCGAGTCAGGAGAGGTCTGCTGCGCCATGTGGGTTGCTCCCTGGCAGGCCAGGGATCGAACTCGTGCTGCAGAGGCTGTGGATTGCTTCATAGTGCAGTGCTTCACCTCTTACGCCACCAGGAAGGCCCCCAGTGTCCATCTTGAGGCCAGGACACACACCTGCCATTACCACAGATAAAAGGGGCTCTGCCACAGCCATGAGAAGGCAGAGGTAGCATTTTCCCGCTCTCTTGCCTCCCTAAGAAATTTGTACCAGGTATCCATCCCCTAGCAAGAGCTAGGCACCTTGGGTGATAGGGGGCCATAGATGAAGAAATAAAAATAATTGGTGTGCTTATTTCGCTTTGATTGTAGAGAAGGAAGAGGACAGACTACAGATAGGGTCAGGATATACTGGCACACACTGCAGGATTCTTTTGTCGTGTTTTTATGACCGTGATAATCCAGTGTCCCTATATATTTGTACTTGAACCCTATTAAGTAAGCGGCTGTGCTTTGAGAAAACATTTTTTTCTTGGCTCTTTGTTTGTCAAAGACTCTTAGAGATAAAAATAGTCCAACACATGCAATGTGTTTGCCCTCTTGTGCTTTTCTCCTAGGGGGTATTCATGCTGATGCATTAAAAAAGTGTTCTTGCGGGTACACAATATGTGCAGAGAGTGTGTGTGTGTGTGTGTGTAAGCGCACATATCTTTAACTTGAGATGGCACAGCTGGCTGGGATTGGCTGCCAGGTGACCCTGGAGGCCTCTGGAAAGTGACCCACCCTGCTATTAGGACTGGGGCCTGAACGTTGCCCTGGAGCCCTCCACAGCGTCCAGCCCCATCCCAGATGCCGAAATTGCTAGCAGCAGAGGAAAAACATTTACTCAACCGTTTAGAAGCCTCTGACATGCCCCAACCGCCCCTCCACAGGCCCGCCGAGCGCTGGGGCTGGCCTCGGGCACGGCTGGTGCCTCCCTCGGGTGTCCTCTGCGGGGACACCTAGCCAGCAACTTGAAAGTAAACACCACGCTCGGGGTGAGGTCCCCCAGCCAGGGAGAGCACTGGTCTCGGTCCTCTCCCTGGTGGCCGGGCGCTGGAAACACGGCGTGCGCGCGCGCGCACACTCACACACACAGACACACGCGCACGCGCGCACACACACGGCCAGAAAGAAGGAACGCACACTCACACCACCCACCCGCCCACCCGCCTTCGGGTGGAACGGAACACACACGCGCATCCACACCGGCTTGGAAGGCGGGCACGCTCGCCCACACGCTCTCCGGGGTGGAAAGGGACCCGCGCGCACGCACCCGCGCTCGCTCTCCGGGTCGGAAAAGATCAAAGCGACTCCCGGGCTCCGCCAGCGCCGGCGGCCCCGGGGCGCCCACCATGCGGCCGCCCGCCCGGCGGCGCGCGGCCCCCCGGGGCGCCCCGGCCCTCGCGGCCCCCGAGCGCGCGCCGGGCCCGCCGCAGGCCGGAGGAGGCCCCGCGCACACCCACCGCGCCGCAGCCGCGCGGGAGGCCCGGCCGGGCGCGCCACCCACCGCCCGGGCCCGCCCCGGCCCCGGCCCGGCCCGGCCCCGCGCGCCCCGCGCGCACCCCCGGCCCCGCGCGCCCCGCGCCCCCGGCCCGGCCGCGGCGCCTTTAACCGGGGCCGGGGAGCGCGGCGGAGGGGGGCGGCGGGCGGCCGCGAGGAGGGCTCTTTCTTTCTTCTTTTTTTGAATGAACCGTGTGACGTACGACAGGAAACCGGGCGGTTAGAGGAGAATGAAGTAAGAGGCCAGGCCCCCCCGGCCCGCGCCCGCCCCCTTCCTCCGCCCGCCCCGCCGCGCGCGCGCCCGCGCCGGCCCCCCCGCCGCCGCCCGCGAAGGTGCCGGCGCCGGGCCCTCCCCGCGGCCCTCCCCGGAGCGGGTCGCGGCAGCGCGGGCAGCGGGGAGGCTGCGGCCGCCAGCGCCGCGGCGCGGGAGCCGGAGGAGGAGGAAGAGCGCGCGGCCCGGAGGCGGGTGCGCCGGTGGGGTGCAGCGGAAGAGGGGGTCCGGGGGGGAGCCCTCCGGAGCCGTCATCCTTTTTAGGAAAAGAGGGAAAAAATAAAGCCCTCCCCCACGCCGCTCCCCACCCCTCGCCGCGCCACACACGGCGCGGGCTCCTCGCGCGCTGCGCCCGCGGCCGGGCGCGTCCTGCTGCATCGAGCCGGCGGCTCCTCGGGGAGGCTCGCGCCGCGGAGTTGCAGCCGAGGCGGATTCCTGCCCCCGCGGCCGCCGGCGCCCCGGCCCGCGCCCCGGCCCGCGCCCCGCAGGCGCGAAGCGGTGCCGGGCACCATCCATGTCTGTGCCCGCGCGGGTGCGTGCGCGTGGGGGTCGCCGCGGGAGCGAGGGCCGCAGGACTCCTGCAGATGCCGGGCTGGACATTGTGACTCAGCTGCTGCCGCCGCTGCCTTGTGGCCCCCTCGCGCTCCGGAGACCTCCGGTTGGGATCCCCGCGGACTGACACTTCCCAGGAGGAGCAGGCTGGGCAGCCCCCGGGACGCGCGCCGTGGCTTTGCCCCCCACCCCGCCCTCCCGATTCATTTTGGAAGTTTCACAGCAGCTCTCAGCGGAGTTCTGAAGATCGGTGGAATTTTTGCCTTATGCATTTGTTTTGCTTGCAAAAAAAAAAAAAATAATAATAATAAAGGAAACTTGACAGAGGATCATGCTGTCCCTAAAAATTACAAGTAAGTTCTTTGCGCAGGAAACTGGTTTCATGTAACTTTCAATGGAAACATTTGCGATTGTAACTTTAAGTGCATTCGAGTAAGTTGCATTTCCAGGCAGTGGAGTAACAGGCTCTGTAGCCGTGTGACTTGGAGTGTGTGTGACTCGCTTCGCCCCCCGGTCTGGAAGGGCAAATGCACCTGATTTTGACTTACTGGTGTTTTGTTTTGTTTTTGTTTTTAACCTTTCAGCATCTCGGAGGAAGTCGAGCGATATGAACAGTCCTTAATCATAATGTGCCTCATGAAATAAAGATCCGCCAGGATTTTAAATAAAAATTTCCTGCAGCTCATGCCAACAGGGAAACACCAGAATCGAGTGTTCCGCGTGACTGAAGACACCCCCTCATCCAAGAATGCAAAGCACATCCAATAAAATAGCTGGATTATAAGCCTTCTTGTTCCTTGCGGGGCCGCGGGGCGCGCGCGGGGGCGCGAGGTGCTGCTGGTCCCCGGCCGCTCGCCCGCGGGCAGGATGGCGCACGCCGGGAGAACAGGGTACGACAACCGGGAGATCGTGATGAAGTACATCCACTATAAGCTGGCGCAGAGGGGCTACGAGTGGGACGCCGGAGAGGGGGGCGCCGCGCCCCCGGGGGCCGCCCCCGCAGCGGGCCTCTCCTCCCCGCGGCCGGGGCGCCCGCCCGCGCTCGCCAGGACCTCGCAGCCGCCGCCCCCGGCCGCCCCCGGCGCCGCCGCGGGGCCCGCGCCCAGCCCGGTGCCACCTGTGGTCCACCTGACCCTGCGCCAGGCCGGCGACGACTTCTCCCGCCGCTACCGCCGCGACTTCGCCGAGATGTCCAGCCAGCTGCACCTGACGCCCTTCACCGCGAGGGGACGCTTTGCCACGGTGGTGGAGGAGCTCTTCAGGGATGGGGTGAACTGGGGGAGGATTGTGGCCTTCTTTGAGTTCGGTGGGGTCATGTGCGTGGAGAGCGTCAACCGGGAGATGTCGCCCCTGGTGGACAACATCGCCCTGTGGATGACCGAGTACCTGAACCGGCACCTGCACACCTGGATCCAGGATAACGGAGGCTGGGTAGGTGCGCGTGCGGTGGAGGGTCAGTGTGGGGGCCGCGCCGCGGTGGTGGGCCTGGAGGGGGGCTTGTGGGTCCAGGGGAGGCTGCTGAGCCAGGGAAATGAAATCAGGGGTGTTGGGGCCTGTCTCTTGCCCGGGGCAGAGCTCCTCCGGGCCATCCCGTCCAGTGGGTCATTCTTGCTGCCCAAAATGGTTTTCTTGCTTGCCGGCCACTGAGGGTCAGAGATCCAGCATTTGCTCCCCAGGAGCATGGTACCCTTCAGGGTTTCGCAAACTGGTGGTGCAGGGACCCCTAGCATCATCCTCACCTGGCCTGCGCCGCCGTTGCAATCAGAGATTTCAAGGATGACTCTCCTCCTGGGCCCCAGGTTGGGCCCCTGCAGGCTGTCTCCTCAACAAGCTCCCTGGGGGAGTCTTTGCAGTAAAATTTAGGGGCCACCCAGTTGGAAGAACAGAGAGGACCAAGGGCCTCTTCCACCTCACCTGGTAAAGTTTACCCAGAGAGGAAAATCAAGGTCGCCCCTTTCCCTGGACAGTTATCTGTGTTTGTAAAGAAGTGAATTGACTTGGCAGAAATCCCGGGGCTCCCCTGCTGCGAGTGCCACACGCCTGGGGACTGTGACCCAGAGTCCTGAAGAATATTCAGCCCAGGTGACGGTCTCGTCGCTCCTTGGTGGCAGAAGTGCCTGCGCTGCGTGCTCTGTTCCGTTTCTGTATCTGGTGTGTGATTTTCAAGTTTGCTGGAACTTGAGGATCTGTTACTTTTTTACTACCTTGAATCCTTACTGTTTTGTGGCCTCCTTTGCTGGAAAAAAAAAGTTGAATCTGTGGTATCTGTAGAAAGCAGAGAAGAACAGATTCTTGACTGTGGATTTGCTTGCACCCTCTCTCGTTGGAGTGATTGATCCCGGTAGTTTTAAAGCATCTGCGTGAGATGGTTCTTTGCTGGTACCGGGCTAGAGAGAGCTTAGGTCACAAAGCAGTGAGGTTCTGCTCTGCGCGTGGTTCTCTGGGGGGGGGGGGGGGAGGGGCGCCAGGACGAAAGTTGAGAATTATCAGAGACACACCTTCTGTCTCAGGTCACTCCTGGATGCAGAGGTAAGAGAGGACTCATTCCGGTCTAATGTTTTTGTTTGAAGCAGAAGGAGAAAAAGGATGCAATTCAGTGCCTTCGTTTATCGTGTCTGGAGAGAATTATTAACATTATTCTAAGGGACCTACCAGGTGCAGAAAGCCTGAAATGACTACGAGTGGGTCGATGTCACGAAGCTCGTTACGCATTTGACCGTCATGTGCAAAGTATGCTGACACTAAGGGGCCAACAGGGGGAAGGGCCTAGAAAAGTAGGCTGATGTGAATATATGATCCTACTAGGCCAAAGTGTCTAGAATTAAAATACCCTGTGAATTGTTTGTTTTTTGAGACCCCCATGTCATCAAATGTTTAGTAATTCTGGAAGAATTTACAAAGAGTATTGTTGTTAAATATTTGGTTAAGTGGGTGGTTTTATTTTAAACTACCGTAACCAAAGAGGTAGGGACTTCCAGACTCCAAAAGGATCATTTTGAAACCAAAGTAAAACTAATTGAACAGTTTTACTATTTCATATTTTTTGTGAAAAAAAGTATCTAGATTTTTCCTTTCTGGTTGAAAGAACTGCAGGGGGTAACTCTTGTGCACCAAGTCACTTAATAGAAAGATGGGAAAGAGAGACATGTTTATGGTAGAAATTAGGTGTGACCTTGATCCTGTTGTTGAGATGTAGTAGATCAACATCCACATACAAATGAAGGCTCCTTTTTTTAAGAGCAGGCTTGCTTTTTCCTCCCTTCAAAACAGAATTTTCATAGTAGAGCCTTTCGTTGTGGTCAACAGGTATCTGAGGTTGATAAATGGAGAGGCTACATTTTATGATGCTAAACCACAATGACATACTGTAGAACTTGATAGCATTTTTTTTTGACAAAACCTCTTCTAGTAAAAATAAATCATGTAGAAGCAGGAATGGTGGATGGTAAAATGTGCAGTCCTTTTCAGAACAACTATAGATGGTTACCAATATGGCAAAACAAAGGAATTTGGGGGGGGAGTATTCAACAGGAAATGTAATCCTAAGGGGACAATTTGGAATGAAAGTGTAGGTATTTGAGTTCTATCTGATTTGCCTATCATTTTGGATATGCACTGTCATTCATCTCCATGAGTGTTTTAGGTACTTGGCGTACACTCAGGTCTTCACTGAAAACTTGTCCCAGTCACCGCTGCTTCTTTAATACCCCATTGTGTCTGACCGTGTAAAGTGTTGCTAACAACAATGGTAATAGTTCAGAAGAGAGCTCGCATGTTCTTGTCACCTTTGATTACGATGTGCACTGTTTTGAGGATGCCGTGGATAAGCTCACTCCTGAATATATACTAACGGGGGCTTTAAACTTGAAGGCACTTTTAAATTTTCTTTTTTTTTTTTTTGCTGCTGCTGCTGCTGCTGCTAAATCACAACCTTCTGAGGCTGAAGGAAGCTGTTGGCCCCTTCTATGTTCCATAACTTGGAGAAAGCAGGCCCTTGGAATAATAGGTGTCTTAGGGATGGTCCCAGAAGCCTACAAATTAAATAAAGACTAAAGAAGAAATTGGGTGCTGAGTGGAGCGTGGCTTTATTCCTGAGGCTGAATTAGACAGTGTGTGGCAACCCCAGAGGCAGGACCCAGACAGTGGCCAGGGAGGGAGCAGCATTCTGGAAAGCGGCTGAGACCTTGCTGCTCCAGGGCGGGGCATCCAGACCAGAAGCAGGCATCACCAGGGAGCTTCTGACATGCAGATTCTCAGGCCCCTAGAGAGCTTCTGAGTCAATTGCGGTCACTCCCCGGTCTGCAGGTGTTCGTGTGGGCTTGACTGAGAGATGCTGGCTTCCATCATCATCTTTGATACCTGGGGACATCTTTTTAGGAAAAACGACAGCCTTGATGAACCCTTTGTAGTGGCCCCACAGCTCCGTGGCATTACCTAGAATAGTGTCTATTTCCCAGCAGTGCCCTCAAGTATCTGACCTCCCAGAAGAAATAGGTGGGAATGAAGAGCTGGGAGATAAATGATTGTAAACCGTGTCTTCTCTAGACTGTTTTCATGGTAGCCATGCAGTGGGTATTGGACTCACTGACCCTGTTCAAGTAAGGCAGCTGTTCACTCCCAGTACAGGTGGGAGGTTTAGCGCTTTTAACAGCTCTCTTTGTTATTATTTTATTTTAAATTTTTAAAAGATTTAATCTTTATTTAAAGATTTCTATGCATACAAGAACTGGGGTGCAGGCCAGAGTTGTGGGGGTGAGAGGATACACTAGAGACAGAGTGGGGAGCAGAACAGGTGGATTGACTGAAACACACTGCTGAGGGGAGCAGTGGATGAGTCAGGAGAGGTCTGCTGCACCATGTGGGTAGCTCCCTGGCCGGGGATCGAACTGGTGCTGCAGTGGCTGCAGAGAGCTTCATAGTGCTGAGACTTAACTTAACCCTTATGCCACCAGGGAGGTCCCTCTCTTGGTTATTATTTTACCCCCTTAAATACAGTTTAAATTCTGGAGATGAGTTTAGCGGCCCTAAGACTGCTTTCAAGTCAAAGCAGTGCTTGCGTGCAAAGGGTTGGGACCTGGGCAAGTTGGTGGGGAGCGAAAATTGATAGAACTCTCCAGACAGAGAAATGTGACAATGTTCAGTTTCAATCTTAGACGACAATGAGGTGGAGAATGTGGAGGCAGAATGCGCCGTCTCCAGCAGGAGATTGGCTTCATTCTGTTGAGAAGAAGGTGGTCCGACCTTTTTTTGTCTTTTGGTCTTTGTGGTTTAGGAAGAGAGGAACTTGTCCACATCCAGTCGAGGTTAGCTTCCTTTTTATTTGGTCAGAGCCTAGTTTCTCTTTTCTGTCCGTGGTACGTTGTCCACCTCCAGCAAAACGTGTGATTAACTGGAAAGCAGTACCAGGGTCTAGTGAGTGCACCAAGTACTTGAGAAAGGGCATCATCCCTTCTACTGGCTGAGGAGCAGCCACTTATGGTCAATTTTGGCAGCAAAGTGACAGGATTAAAAATAGCCAGAAGATGATCGAGTCTTCAATAATATATTTAGTGATGAACTTTCCTGGGAAAGTGCATCCTTCTGCTTGCTAAGAGTCACATGGCCCCTTTCAATTATTTAGTATGTAAAAAAAAAACCCCAAAAAAACGCATCATTGCTCCCAGCATTGCAGTCATGTGCTGCTGAGTGATTTCAGCTCTGGACCTTGGTAAAATGTTTTACTTGACTTCTCTTTTCTGTCTCAGGGCCATGGTGGTTATTTAATGTCTGTGGAAAGCCCGGTTTTCTTTGGGGTGTCTGTGTTGTCTGGTGAGAACTGATTGCTCTTTTTAGTAATCCTCGATGGAACTGCTCTATTTCTGGTGGCTTTAGTGTCATTAGAACACACTGCCATACCAGATAATGAAAACCGCAGATTTTCTTATAGCCAAACTCATAGTTTTTCCCAATTTACTCCCAGTCATAGCCAAACTTTGGCCTACGCTCCCTCATAAAACAGGTTTGTGGGTGCCTTTCATAGGGTCTCTCCCACCCAGCACACCCCACACCCATATCCGAGGTCACTCTTTGTGTCTTCTCAATAGTTGAGCAAAACAGCATTTCCGCACAAGTGCATTTGTGTCAGAAAAACAACACCGTCTTTGTAGTGGACTCGTCGAAGGGTTTTTTCCCCTCCAGAGAGAGATTGTATTTGAGAGTCAAAGGTTCCATTCAACCCTTTTAAAGTAGCCCAGTATCGCTTGATGCAGGTATAGCGCTCACCTGGAAATCTGGTCACCCTGTCCCCTGGCCACATCCAGGACATCGCTCCCTGAACTCACTTGGCTGCCAAGATTCTCTTTCACGCCTCCTGGTTTGATTCAAACAAAATTTATGTTTGATGTGTTGATGGGATCTCGGGGACGAGCACCCGGTCATTGGAGTATAGACACCACGGCAGATGTCAGGTGCGCTGGCCCTGGGTGAGCTTGGGGGCCCGGGAAGGAGAGCTTCTCCCCTGCCCTGGACAACCTCTCAGGCTGGCGCTGTGCGGGGCTTTCTGATCTCAGCGCGCCCACACTGATGAGCGTGGCCCTCGACTCTCAGCTCTAGAAGGAGAAAGAAAAGAACTAAGGATTTGTAATGTTGCATGTACTTGAATCTTTGTCTGGAAAACTTATTTCTAGCCATATGGCCGCCTTCAGGGGGCCGGGGGTCGGGGGAGACATGCAGATCATTTGTAAAAAATCCCTTAAGAGAACTGAAAGGCACGGGGAGTTCCCTTGTTAAATATTTACCCATGAAGCCCTCTTTCTACATATTAAGAAGACTTAATAAACACGAGCCTGCAGTTTCTAAATTAGTATTTAATGACTTCTTTCTAAGTCAAAAACAATCAAGGCTCCGATGGCGAGGATTCCAAGAGGTGGGTTTGAAGCAGTGGCTTTCTGAAATCGTCCTTGTAGGCAGAAAAAGAAGCCGTTTTTGAACCAGAACAGAGGCTCTTCTTTTGGGAGAGAAAAAAAAAAAAAAAGGTTTTGTTTTGGTGTGGTTTTAGGTGGTAGCACCGTTCTGTTCTGAAGAGGCCGCCCCGGGACAGCGCTGCTTGCAGGCGGCCGGGTCCGCCTCGCCTCTGCTTCCGCAGAGCAGGTGTTTGCCATCCGAGGGCTCGAACTCGTGGTCCTCGTTCTTTAGATGGAGGTTGTAAAACTTTTGAGATGACAACAAAGCCATTTTCATTTTTCAAACTATTTTTGGAGGTTGCCTCTTGCTCTGCTATCTGCTCATTTCTTTCCTGCCAACACTCTTTCTCTGCTCTTTAGTTGCCAAATAAACCCAGCTGTCCTCCTTCAGCGAGAACGATGATTGAATGGTTAGTCCCATCTCGCCAAAGCCTTTCAGGCTTTCTCATCAGGACCCACCCCAAGCCCCACGCCGGTCCCCTCTGTGCCCCGTCACCCCATCACAGAGAGACCTCTTCAGGGTAGCTCCTCGGTAGCTGAAGGAAATAGCATCCTGCTTAGAAACTGGCCGAAGGGAGCAGAAGAGGGGCCTGCCCCCAGCCTCGCTGCAGGCAACAGGGCAAGGAACAACTCTGTCTGCGTGCCGTGCTTTGCCTCAGGAGACCGAAAATCCAGCCCGGTGCGGGGAGAAGAGAGGATGTGCTGGCAGCGATTTTACTTGCTCTCATCTCTGCAGTGGGAGATTCGGGTGGAGGTTCTACTTTATTCTTCGATGAGTTTTGACCCAACTAACTAAAATAGCTTATTCTGATGACTACTTCCCCAAATGCCCTTGAAACATATCAGAAAGGGAATCTCCCCAACATGCTGTGTGGCCTTTTGTAGCACTAGACTGAGAGCTCGTGGGGTGATATTCTTGGGCGATGACCAGATTCCTCAAGAAGGTTCTCGATGCCATGCCCCTTTCCTCCACGTTGTCCATCGGCACATGCTTGGCTGGGGAAATCTTTATTTGGAAAATTTGTGTTTCCACGCTGCTCCTTGTTTTGCCTTCAGGATTCCAGGGGTAGAGACATATTCCATTTTTAGTTAATAATCAGCTCATTGGCTCTCTGGGGTTTCCATGTAATGAGTCAGAAGCTTATGACCGACTCCACTCTCTTCTTTATTGTCTTCTGAAAACAACCCAAAGACCCACCGTGTCAAGTGAAGCTTTAATTTTTCAAGGGAGATTTTTCCATTGAGACCAATACATCTTTCTCACGACAGTTCCAATTATGGTATTTCTCTATTTTAAACTGCCTTTTTCCTAAGCTGAGAAAGAGCACAGAGCATTTACAACCTTTCATGGTTGGGGGCACCAAGCAAGAGGTCAGTGTTGCAGGTCATCTTATCGTGACTTTTCCCCACTCTTTTTGTAGATAACTAAGTTTTCTCCTGTTATGTCTATGTATTAACTCTGAACTTGAGTTATAGCCAAATAGTCGACTTGGCTGCATTAGAATTCTCTAAGAGGGTAGGGGAAGAATCCTTGGGTCTCAACTGAGTACCCATTTGCTCTGTATATCACCTTTTTACAATTAGGGTAGGAATAAAATTCATTACTAATCATATCATCAGTTTTAGATATTAACTTTTTAAATCTCAAATACAAGGCAAGTTTATAAAGGATGCCAGTGTTGGCACTTGTGTGTCTTAAATTTCAAGACTATCTCTTAGCTATTTCCTTTATGGATTCCTGCCAGCATCATTTTTTTTTTTTTTAAAGAACACTGAAAAGTTTTTAGAGGTGGTTTTGAGCTGTTTTATAACAGTTATAAGGACAATCAGGCAGAGCTACTTACTAAACATTGAAGTGACAGTATAAAAGGAAAACAATTTGAAAAAGTGTTCATCAAGGAAAATAAGCAATTGTTCACAAAACCAGGGCAGTGATGGAAAGGAAAGGAGGATAGAGTACAGCGTGCACACTCACTTTTTGTCATTGTAACAACATTCGTTGAGCACCTAGTATGTGCAAAGTCCTATGGTAGTTATTTGACTAAAAATAAGTGTAAGGTGACCTTTGCCTTTAAGAGGCGAGTCAGTTGGTTGTGAGACTCGGGTGAGGATGTGATTTCTGCAGCCGTTGATTCTCCTTTGCGGATGGAGAGATCCAGTCTGGAAGAGATCTGGACGAGTTTGATGCAGGAGATAAATGCAAGTTTTGGAAAACAGGTTGGAGATGAGGTGAGAGGGCGTTCCAGGTAACTAGAACCAGAGGAATCAAGGAGGCAGAATATACGAGGTGTATTTGGGGAATTACGGGGTCTGATTAACTGGGGCATTGCGGTCTCTCATGAGGTAAGAGTGGGTCCAAAGTGCAGAAGTTTGTGTTTAACTTCAAAGGGGTGTTGAAAGGGTCTGGAGACAAGGCGAGAGGGGTGGGCTTGTGGAAGACTGACCAGGCAGGCGGCCTGAAGGTTGACGGTGGAGGAGGAAATGCAGGAGATGGGACAGAGGTGGGGGTGGGCGCGAAGCCTCATCAAAGCTGTGACAGCTGATTGAATGTGAGGAACCAGGGAGGGCAAGAAGCAGAGGATTCGAGGTAGAAACTCAAGTGCTTCAAAAAAAAAATAATATTATTCTTAAGAGAAAGGAAGATGAGAACAGTTACTGTTTGGTGGGGGGAATGTGATGAAATACATTTTGGGTATTTTCAACTTGAGCTTCCAGTGGGACAGCCAGTTGGGGTAACCTGTTCATCATCAGGACGAGGAGCAAGACAGACACCAGGGCTGGACGGCAGTGTGCCTTTTCCTCCAAACCATGTCGAGTTCCCATTTTCTTCATTCATTCTAACTGTGGTCTTAGCTTCACTCCCGATTCTACTTTGATTACCGCCTTTCGGGCACAGCCTTGCCTCAAAAGTCCCTTCTAGACGCTTGTGGATGGATTAAGGTGATGAACTTGGAGTGTTGCAGTTCAAAGCTTGCCTCTGCACCTCTTGTTTGCCTACTTAAAAATTAATTCAACGTAGCAAGTGAGCGTTGCTCCAGTCTAACAGTATCTCCCATTTGTGGCGCTAGGTCTTACAAAATCAAGACCTTCTCTTCCATGGGAATTCCTCATGTAATGAAATATTTCTCCTGTTGAATTGAACCTGATATCTACCTTAGTAACTAGTAGGTGCTCACAAGGGTTTTTATCGAATAATCTAAATAAACAATGATGTTAGCGGCACGTTAAATGTCTGACTCATCTTGGCCAACTATGGTTCTTCTGCTCCCTTATTTATAGAGAGGGTGTGTGTTCCAAATGCCCCATCCCACAGACCTGTTCATATTTACAGCAAATGAAAAAAGGAAAATACCTAGGAAGCGTTTTGCTTTTACAGTTCTCATTGACATGTGCACCACTTGCATTCCTGTGCCCACACACGCCACATACATGTGCAGCTTCCTCAACTCTTGTGTTCATATCTCAAGTGCAGTCCAGACCGTCCGGGTCTTGAAGTCAGACATTGATTACTTTCTTTTTTTTTTTTTTAAGATTTATTTATTTATGCATATAAGAACTGGGGTGCAGGCCAGAGGTGGGGGGGTGAGAGGATTCACCAGAGACAGAATGGGGAGCAGAACAGGTGCATCTACTGAAATACCCTGCTGAGGGGAGCAGAGGGGAGACAGGAGAGGTCTGCTGCACCAATATATGGGTTAGCTCCTGGCCAGGCATAGAACTCAGGCCAAAGCAGTAATAGCGTTGAGACTTAACCCTTAGGCTACCAGGGAGGCCCAAACTTTCTCAACAAGAGGCCAGAGCGTGTCTGAGGTTTTCCCAGTGGCAACCAGGCGAGTTGGCCCTGTCATCAGTGTTGTGGCTCCAGTGTAGCAGAAGTGCCACATAGAAGTCAGGGATCAATGAGCCGCTGCTTCTGCTCCCATAAAAACAAGGGGCCCATTGAAGGTGGAAGTCAGCGTAGCTCGGCGCCCCCGGAGGTGGGAGGCGTCTGCTTTCATTTCTCCAGAACTGAACAGGGAGACCATCAGGGCAGGGTCCTGGAGAAAGCCACTGGCCGGTAGCTTTGGGTTGCGCGCCCCTGTTCTGGTGAAGCGAGCCTTTCTGTGGCCTGAAAAACTGGTGGAATTTGTATTTTGAGACTCCTCATGCCTTGGCATGAAGCAGACTCCAAGCATTATTGCTCATCATTTGTCATCTGTTTGAGCAAGATTGTATGATTTGTTTACTTGTAATGAAGCTTGACCATACTTCTCCAGGGGCTTTTTCAAAAGAGGGGTGTGTCAGCTTACAGCTTTGTCCCCATGAATGAAACCACAAGCAAATTCGTTCCCTTTCCCATCCTCCCTCTCATTTCTTCAGTGACCATCTGCGCGTTACGCTGCCACTGCCAGCCCCTCTGCAAGTGGCTTATCTGTGAGTGAATTCAGAAACTTCACAGTATAAAGGACACCCAGATAACTGGCCTGTTTTCCAAAGTACCCGTCCCCTGTGCTGGTGCCAGATTCCTTCTTAATGAATACATCCAGTGACAGTGGGATTCTTGAGCTAGGCCGTATCCGTGAGAAAATGAGCTTCCCTGCTTTGTAACAGCTTGCGGCTCTGGGGGGGTAAAAATGACAGACATTGCACAAGTTTCCTTTGAATGTAGTTTTCTTTCCCATAAATGATACTTTGAGAATACAGTGAAGGGGTTATTAGTTTTCTATTTCATGCTTGGCCTGTGTGTGAGAATAACACAAGCTGTCACTGCAGATCAGTAGCTAAACACGCTTTGTCTGGTTAATGTGAGCCTTTAATATTTGACTCAATTAAAAATTAACAGAAGAAAGTACATGTCACATGGAATTTAAAAATACCTTTTGTGAGGAATATTGAAAAGGCGTGACCAATGGGTCAATTAGTGGTTTTACAATATGGAGACTGGGGGGAATTTGATAGGACTTGAGACACCTGACTCTTCCTTACCTATTGGGCTCAGCTGGGGATTGGTAAGGAGTCTTAGGGTCCACTTGTGTCCCTGTGTTTTCTAGTGAATAATTAGCTCCTCCCGCCCCCACTGGCTTATACCGGTCAAGCAGACAGAAGATGGATCGATTCACTTATTCTATACTTGTTTTTTTATTTTATTTTTTAAGATTTATTTTTATTTTTATACAAGAACCGGGGTACAAGGCAGATGTGCGGGAGGGTGAGAGGATTCACCAGAGAGACAGCGGGGAACAGAACAGGCAGACTGGCTGAAATGCACTGCTGAGGGGAGCAGTGGGCGAGTCGAGAGGGCTGCTGCGCCACGTGGGTTGCTCCGAGGCCGGCGGGGATCGAACCTGCACTGCCGAGGCTGTGGACAGCTTCACAGCGCTGTGCTCAACCGAGACTGCGCCACCTGGGGAGGCCCTACAGTGGAGAGGTTTTTAGGAAGATGAACTGATTGACTAAATGCTTCAAAACATTGCTCATTCCTCCTTCCATTACAGTGGTCTTTTCTGTAATCGCTTTGAAAATCTGGTCATTGTTCTGGTCGTATAGGACTAGTTCATTCCTGCTTTTCCTGTTCTTAAATGAATACCTCCTGATTGAAAACCTAATTTTGTCAAAATTCACATTGCAATGAATCTTCATTAATGAGTTAACAAAAAGTACATTTGAAGAGTTTAATTATGAAAGGCAGTTTTCATAGCATTTTTGTCGAGGTAAAAAAATTAAAGGAAAAAAACTAAATCCCTGGTGGAGGATTCTCGAGTCTTTGGAAGAATTCTGTATCTGTTGGTCTGTTCCGTCTGCGTGACAACCTGAGGCAAGGCAGGTGTTACCATCCTACTTCTCTCTGACCTCCTCGCCTCACTATTTTTATTATTTCTTCGTTCCCGTGTGAAGGAGAAGACTTGAGCTCCGTGAGCGCTGGTGAGTACAGAGAACAGAGATTCTTTCCCAGACTCGGAGTCCCGCAGACATTCTTTACACTGGGTCTGTTTTCACAAGGACACCAAATTCCTCGATTGAAACTTAATCAAGTATATCTAATTTTCAAGAAGGGAAAAGGAGTATCCTTGAATGCTTTCTATCTCAACAATCTTCAGGAAAATTAAAACGTCGTGTTTTGTTTCAGGTTAGTTTTCCTCTTGGGTTCGGCTTCAGATGCACATGTTTCATGTGTGGGGCTCCTGCATACACTCAGCACCCCGGGGGGTGTGCTTATGAGCGGGGCGCACTTGCCCAAGGACCCCCTCCTGCCGAGA
The DNA here is from genome assembly GCF_014898055.3 of Talpa occidentalis. Taxonomy (NCBI): domain Eukaryota; kingdom Metazoa; phylum Chordata; class Mammalia; order Eulipotyphla; family Talpidae; genus Talpa; species Talpa occidentalis. The sequence continues at coordinate 8,643,593 of NW_023601322.1, forward strand.
CTGTGGCGTGAGATGTGAGTGCTGTCAAGGAGGTTTCTGGAAAGCAGACCCTTGGGCAGGTGGAATTACATGAACACAGATGGTCATTTCTAGTAGCCACCCACCATTTTGTTGACTTTTAAGGTTGGACTCCTCTCTTTAGATACCCAAAAAACCTGATGAGTAGAGTGTTTATTGAATGTTAGTGATAAATACTGTGGCGCCTTTATCAGTAGGATTTCAGCATCGTTTAAAGGGTGGTGGTTATGGGAGTTCAGCTTCATTTGCTCAACACGCTGTAACAGAAAACACAGCAAAGACAATTTCTCAGACCTTTGGTGAAGTCACTCTCGTGGGGAAGTCAGAACAGTAAACAGGGAAATAACAGCATGGTCCAATGTAAGAAAAGCAAGGCCTTCCTCGCCACACATACTTGGGCTGATGGGACAATAGCAATGTCTGCTGTCAACCTTCAGGTTGTTCAGTGATGTTGCAGTCGACACAGGGGTGGTTACATGACCTTTCTTTATTAACAGCTGAAAACATACTGTTCTACCTTAAAATTAATGTATGTCTACTAAATGCAGTAAAAACTATACATCAGTTTTATTTTTTTAGTTTTATTTTTTTAAAGATTTATTTATTTATTTATACAAGCACTGGGTACAGTCAGAAGCGCGGGAGGGTGAGAGAATTCACCAGAGCCAGAGCGGGGAACGAAACAGGCAGATGGACCAAAATACACTGCTGAGGGGAGCAGCCAGCGCGGCAGGAGAGGTCTGCGTGCCATGTGGGACCCTCGCCGGCGGCCGGGATCGAACCTGCGCTGCAGAGGCTGTGGGCTGCTTTGCAACCCAGCGCTCAACTGCTGCGCCACCGGGGAGGCTCTATACATCAGTTTTAAATGGTTCCCCACGCATCTGTAAAAATAAAGAAGGTGTCTGTATTTCTGGCTGTGATGTGTGAAGCATTTTCCTCTCATCCCTACTGGTTCTTCTGTTTTTCCCACTTACATTAATTATGACATTGGTCATTGGCCTTAGTCACTGAAGTCAAGAGGAAATCAGGAAAGTAGCATTTACTGGTTTCCACTTTGTGTCAGACCCTGGTTTTAAGACATTCATGGGTAGATTATTTAACCTCCATCACCTCCCCCAGAGGGTAGGAAGTGGAATTGTAGATGAGGAAACAGGCTCTGAAAAGACAAATAACGATGTACGGTAAAAGGCAAAACCAGAACTTTTTTAGGCAATCCATGTGGTCATGGATGTCTTCTGAAAAGAAATTAAAAAAAATAAAACAGGGAAACATTAAAAAATAACAATTGGCTTTGACTTTTTCCTGGCTTTTGTGTCTTTGGGAAACCAGTAGTCTTTATTTTAGTAATTAAGTGAAATCTTCACAACATTGATTTTAAAAAGTTCTTTCATGGGAGGGGGGAGAGAGAGAGAGAGAGAGAGAGAGAGAGAGAGAGAGAGAGAGAGAGAGAGAGAGAGAGATTAAGCCCGGCCTTTGAAAGATGACTAATAGTCACTGCTTCATACCAGCACCAGACACCTGACTGAGAAACCTTCCCAGGTCAGCGTGTGTTGGAAGAACAAACCCCCGGTGCTTTCCTGGTTCAGGAGGGCTGATCTCACCAGCCAATTGCAACCTGCCTGATGCCTTAATAAAAAGGCGGGAGACGCGGCAGGCGGCTGCGGTTTCACCTCTGGTGGGATCCTCAGCTTTCGCTGTTCTTATTTTAGGCATGACTTAGTGTTTTTTCCAAAGTCCAGAGGTGGAATGACATGTTACTCAAGTTTACAAGAGGATGATGTATCTGTTTTTATATTTAGCTGTAAATTTTATTCTACTCATAAACAAACCCACCTTCAGCAGCCAGGCCTATCAGGGGAGGGTTATTTCCACCCCCTCGGCTTCATTTGGATACATTTGGCCTAGAACAGCACAGTGTTTGCATAATAACATTTGAACAGGATGCTGCCATGTGGATCTGCAGGGCTCAGGGAGGTTCAGCTTGAGCCAGGAAACTACTTTCTTGAAAGAAACTTAAACCCTAAATTCTAATAAGGTAGGAAACGCTTAACGAGGTTTCTTATTAAACTCATTTCTCTCTTTTACCCTGCTTTCTTATTTTATATTATCTCTCTGTGTTATTAAACACATATAGATTCAACGTTTTACTAATTAAGTTCATGTGCAGCAAATTCACTGCAATTCAGAAGAAAGAAATCGTTGCAGGAGTTTCATAGAGCATATATAAAGACAAATGAAATGAAGCATTTCTTCTCTGTCCAACATGTTAGAACTTTTAGAGTAGAGCTTCATGGTATTTAGAGCTTCATGGCATTTCATAAGGAAGCAAAAAAGGAAGGGAAATTCTTATTCAGGCAGAGGGACAATGGTGACCTTTCATTAAGCGAGACAGAGCTCAGAACCAGGACCCAAGCCCAGGCTGCACTCGTTGAACTGGACATGCCGCCAGTGATTTCCTCTCTCTCTTATGAACCAGGCCGCTTGAAAAATGTCGGTCTAATATAACCTCCAGTGCTTAATTTATAAGCTATACCCCAACCGCATGATATTTAAAAGGCTGCCTTATGTATCTTTGCAAATCCTTACAATCCCAGTGACTTCAGATAATTAGGATCTTTGTTCTGTAAGTTTCATGTGTGACCTCTTAGTCACAGGGACAGCTCTCAGGACAGGGGAGGGGTAGGTTGGGATTCTGTGCCCAGGACACTGGCTTCCAGTGTGAAGAAGCGAAGACTCTGCCTTTTCTCGCCCTGTTTTCCCTGCGACAATTCATGATACATGAAAAGCAGCCACGTCACCAGGGTTGTCATTTATGAAGGAGAGGCCTTTGTGACTGCAGGATTAACACCTCCAGAGAGCTCTGTTTAGCCTTTATGATGACGCCTGACACTACTTGAACTAGGAAGTAACTTCAATGCCTGCCATGGAGGAGAATGTCACAGATTTGACACCCATCACCTGGAAGAGCTTGACCAGAGCTCATAGCAGGTTTGCTTAAAACACACACACACACACAAAACACACACACACATACATATATTTAGTGGTAAAATATACATACCATAATATTGACCATTTTAATCATTTTTAATTTCAGTGGCATTAAGCATATCACCCCCATCCATGCCTAGAACTTTTTCACATCACCCCAAACTGAACTCTTGCTATTAAATAACTCTCTATTCCTCCCTCCCTCAGCCCCTGTACCTCTTCTGTCTCTAGGAATTTGCCTGTTCTACCACATCTTTGAGATGGAATCATCCAATATTTGGCCTTGTGTGTCTGGCTTCTTTCACTTAATGTTTTCAAGACTCATGCATGTTGTAGCAGGGGTTAGAATTTCATGCCTTTTTAAGGCTGAATAATTTTCCACCCAATTTTTTTCAGAAGTATACTTTCTCACAAGACAGAAACAGCAAATACAGCAAATTAGTACTGAGTTGGCAGCAGAGGCCTGCAAAGTATTACAAGAAATTGTTTTAAGAGTCTGACAATAAAGAAGATAAAAATGATATTAACATCAGCTCAGGATCTTCAAAGCACAGCTGTGGGAGGCTGCTGTGTGGGACGGCAGTTAGGACGATCTCGCCGGTGCTTGAAGTCATCGCTGGTTGGGGGCCGGGGCAGCCTTAGTTCCTTCTGATGATGCTGCTGAGTCATCAAGATGGGGTTATTTTCCATAGGAAGAGTCAACAAGTTCAGGAAAAGTGGGTAATAAGTTTCAGAAATATCTTCATTCCAAATGGTTAAGATTTTTTAAAAGTTTAGGCTTCAGTCATCTGAAAAATCCACTTAAGCCCAATGATTCATTCCAGAATGTGAAGGAGAGGAAGCAAAGCAATACAATGTTAAAAAAATAAAATTAAAATGGGCTGTGGAGACCTCCAGGGGTATTTGCTTTCCTGTCCCCCTTTTCTTGATCTACCACACTTTAGAGAATTAAGAGGAGCTTGACTCAGGTAGATACAGGTGTTGTGATTTCTGGGGGAGTTTCTTCTGTATTCTCTGTCCCATCCCCTGTGCCCCAGAGGCACTGCTGGCCTTCTAGGACAGCCTCCTGCAAGGCCCCAGGGGCTGGTGGAGGGGGTGGCCTTACAAAGACTTAGCCTGAGCATTGGCCTCATGTCTCCAGTTTGCAACCAGGGCGGCCTTCTGTGCATGCAACACTCTCTGTGCCTGCTGGACGTGGTCTTTGGCCTTGTGCAGGGCAGTCCCCTGGGGGACAGATGTACAAACAGAAGTATTACAGTCCAGTGAGTTTTACTGAGAAAGTTAAAGCTGGCATCACAACGGAGCTGTGGGTCTAGAAGGATGAGTGAGACTTTGCCTGAAGAAGGCGACACGGTCCCATGTGCAGATAAACAGTAATGAAGGTGTGACCATTTAGGGGATGGTGCCAGGGTCAGTATGACCAGGATATAGGGGTTTGGGTGGGATGTAGGAGGTGGAGGAGGGGGCATAGTCGAGGTTGACTCAGTGGGTCCTAAGTTTCTCCTCAAGGAACTGAGAATTGATCTTCGTGCAGTGGAGAACCAGTGGCAAGACCACATTATTTTGTTGAGGGGAATCCCGCTGGCAGCCATATGTTGGTGCTGGAGAGGATGCCAGAGGGAAAAGAGAGGACCGGTGTCCCTCTTGGGAGGGTACTGAGCACCTGTCCTGCATTCCTGCCCCCTCTTACCACTGGCGAGGATGACAGCAAAAGCCATTCAAAGGCGGAGGGCACAGGGATTGATGACTATGGATGCGATTTGACTACTGCTGAATTTTCAGTGTGTAGCACAGGGTAAGCACATAGTAGGTGCTCAATGAATATGGACTGTCAGGGCACAGGGATAGCTGGCCGTGTGCATTTTACAGGCAGCATGTACGAGACTCAACAAATGTTCCTAGTATGGGTGCTCCATGCCTGAAACTTCCTACATGTTCTGTCTACAGAAGCACCTTTATTTCTTACAACAGTCCTAGAAGGCAGGTGCTGTTTGTCTTGGTCTTGTGCATGAGGACCTGGAGGCTTGTAGAGGTGACTAATGACAGTGGCTGGGGCGGGCGAGCTGGGATTTAAGTCCAGACAGAGCCTTCAGGGCCCTTTATCACCACGCTGGTGCTTCTCTCTGGAGGTTGCCGGAAGCTGTTTGTATCAGGGCAGCAGAAGTGATGACCAGGGCAAACCCACGCTGCCGCAGGATGCAGAGAAGCCTGTTTAGGAAACCATTTATCTCACGCAGACATACCATCTGAGTTGACCTTAGCAGAAACAACAATGGCAAGAATACAAGCCCTGCAGTCTTCCCTGGCACAAGGAACCCGTTTTGTAATGAAAATGGAATTCGTCTGGGAAATAGTCCTAGAGAGAGATAGGCAGTGGAGACAAAATAACACAATGTAGAAGAGTATCAAATTGTTTTCTCTGTGTTTTCCCTTCCAAGCCTGTAAATCTCTGTTGCATTGTTTACTTTGCTCACCAGCCATCTGTAGACCCAGAGTCTTCCCTAAGGAAGAGAGGGCTGCGTGTACCTGGTTGTGTGTACCTGTCTGTGTGTACCTGGTGATCACATCTGGCTGTGTGTACCTGGCGATCTCACCTGGCTGTGTGTACCTGGCGATCTCACCTGGCTGTGTGTACCTGGTGATCTCACCTGGCTGTGTGTACCTGGTGATCACATCTGGCTGTGTGTACCTGGCGATCACACCTTGTGTTCCCCCCATAAACCCCACTACAAGGAGAAAGGGTCCTTTTGGGTACACTTTGCTTTTCTGATGGCAGCCTGCGGCTTTGTGGAATGAAGGGTGGTGAGTTTGGGTTCCCAGGTGGCCCACGGGCTGGAATCTGAGCATTCAGGTGTGCGCCTGTGGTCATGGATCATTACAAACCCAACTGGAGCTGCGTGTTCCTGCCATAGGTCAGAGTGGAATAAAATAAACTCTTGTCATAACAAAGGATGCAGCAGCCAGATTACACCTCAGAGTTCCTTCACTCGTGTACCCCGAGGACACTGATTTTCATGTCAGTGTAGGGAGGGGATTCCATTTTTATGCTGATTCTAATTGGGGGCCTGTCTCCTTCTACCACTCTCCCAAATGATGATAAATAGTGGTGGCCATAGCAGCATGGAGCAGGAGTGTGGTCTGGAAACCCAGCCAAGCTCTCTTGGCTCCAATTTTATGCAAATTTGGTTAACAGAATGCAAATGATTTCACAGTCATACAGGACCCAGGGACAAGTGCGCCTCTGTTTTCAGCCATCTCTCTGGGCTTTGCGCAGCGGCCACTTGAGAGATGGGGATCAGGTGGCTTCCAGGCAGGATAAAGATGGTGGGGGCGGGATGGCTCACACCCTTAGTAGACCCCACACCTGGAATTTCGTCACACGCTTCCTCTTTCCCGGTGGCCAGCTCCAGGCCAAGACTTCTGTGTTTTGAGAGCAGGAAAAGGACAACACAGACGAATGCTTATAAAAGTCCTCGATTCCTCCTCTTATCCCAAAGGTGTTCCGTGATGATAGTGCCAATCCAAACACTGAGGCATCCCACACATAGAAGTTTCCTGTGTACTGTCCAAGCGAGAGGCCAGAGGCTGTATAAAATCTGCACCTGCCCCGGCAGTGTGGGAACCACTAGCCGCGGAGGCTGCTGGGCATGTGAACTGTGGCCAGACTATGTTGAGATAGGACTGGCAGCAGCACACCCCAGCTTTCAAAGGCTTGGTACGAGGTGATGACTGCAAACTATCTCGTCATAATTTTTATGCTCTGTGCTTGTTGACATGATCATATTTTAGATATATTGGTTTAAATCAAATATATTGAATATGACAACTAGAAAATTTTGAATTACGTACGTGGGTCCCCTTGGGTTTCTGTGGACAGCACTCATCTAACCCCTGGCCGATGTTGCGCGGTGCTCACTGAACCTTCTTAATCTCGTCCTTGGATCTAACTATATAGGAGGGTAGGAAGACCTTTTCTTTGTCCCCAGATGGAGTAGACTTGAGGCAGATTTTTGGCACGTTGTGGAGCTCTTTACAAAGTTGGTTCACATCTAAATTCTAGTTGACCCTGTTGTCGGTCCCCTAAAGTATGCAGGAAGTTCTCTCCATATGCACTTCTAGGGGTGAATGTATTCAACTGTAGGAGGGGGACCGTGACCGTCACCTTTAAGACTCAGGCGATGAGAGCTTCAGACTTCTGACTTCTAGTGCAACGTCTGTCAGAAAGGTACTAAAATTTACTCATGGAAATATTTACTTGTGGTCTATATCAAAGATAAGAGAGCAGGGTTCTATTTAGAAGTAAATATTTGTGTCTGTTTGTGTATGGAAATGTACACGAGCACATCCTGCAGCTGGTTGCCATGGTGCATTAATCAAAGTTGTAGTGAGATTCAATGGAAATTTGACTCATGGTGCATTTTTAGACCCGGCGGGTCAAGGGCGGGGCTGGGGCTGGCAAGCGTGGTGTCATGATGGGTGTGTTGTCTTCTGTTGAAGTCAGCTACCGTATTCAAATTGAGGTTGGTGGGTCTTACCTATCAAGGGGCTTGAGATTGAGTTTGGTCACCCACAGGTGGGTGGGCAGGTTGGGTACCCTGGAGTGACTTTAGAGTTATTTTGCTTACAACACAACACACCTGACACCAGTGAGGGGGTGGTGGTGTTTCTTCTTTCCAACAACCAATTCTCTAAATCTCTGAACATCAACACGGTGTCTTGCCATTTAGTTGAATTTTGACACCAACTTCCTGGCATTAGCATCAGATCTCACAAGCCAAAGGTGCAATCCACAAGACTGCCCCCCCACCCCCAGTATAGACAACTTGTTAGAATGATTCACAGGACTCAAGACTAGAATTTACTATTATGGTGATTAGAAAGGATATAGCTGAATGGAAGGGATGCTTGGGGCCATGTATGGGGAAGGGGTGATGGGCTCATTTAGAGGGTGTTGCTAACAATTTGTGACTCTGAGTTTTGAAGGCCAGAGAATCAGCAAGAATAGTATCAATAATCCTAGTGATGTCATTGGATCTTGGTTCTTTCTGAAGTTCCTTCTTCCGTGTGATCACACGGGCTCTGAGATCCATGGAACATAGTCTGTTAATCTGGACCTGGGGTCTTGGATGCCCCTATGGTGGTAGTCAGTTACACACGCACTGCAGTGTAATATCTAAAAGCATTTCTACTTTCGTGGCTCTCTCTGCTCTCCTTATCCCTATACTTTCTGGAGGTCATAATGACTTCCTAGCTTCTATCTTGAGAGGAGTGATCCGCCTGCAGGTAGTCATTCCCCAGCACCGATCATACGCTTTAGTAAATCACTGCTCTCTGTCTACAATCACTTTCTCTACCCTACACTTCCTGTGAATTGAAAAGCTCCGCCACAGACGAAGAGCATATGCTTTTTCTTCCTCATGACTGTATTTTAATTGCTTTCAGTAGGTGTGGGGAGAAGGCAGCCCCGGAATCTTGAGGTAGCTTTGTGTTTTGTGCAGAATCACCCAGAAGCACATGCCCCCACCAGGGAGGGCTCCAGCCGCCGCTTCTGCTTCACGATACTTTGCTCAGTGCTGAGAAGCCTGGCGTCCTTTCTGCTGGAATGAAAAGATTGGCAGAGCTGCCCTAGACAACAGCACCACACAACACTGTGGCAGAAGGTTTGGTCTACATACCAAGGCAGCCAGAGTATTAATTGCATTCTCTGTGATCACAAAAAAGGCGCTGAATTATTCTCTTCGGGTTTTAAGAATGACAGGCTTCCGTTCTGCCAGCTCTGAGCAGAGACTACCACATGGGAAGGAGAGGCTAGAGCTGAGAAAAGGAAAGAAGTGTGGATGGGAAGAGCTCTGGTAGGCAGCTAGTTCTTGAAAAAGAGCTAACGATGCACTTTCGTAAGGGGTACCTGCCGAGGCCCGGAATAGGCGGGAGGGCGTGTTTCCGTCAATTTACATGATCTGTTAAAGCAGATCTCACTTTGAAGTCTCACCTTCGATTTTGAGATGGGACTTTTCCAGTGGCAGGCTCCCCTCTGATCCCACTTTTTTTTCTGTTTAGGGAAAAGTGGCCTTGGTGGTTTCTCTATGGACTTTGCTTTTGCTTCTCCCAAGCCCCGGACAAGCAGGCATTTGCAAACATCTCCCAAATCCAGGGGCCCCTGGAGAGATTTGTTGTGCCTCTTCTTTGAGCCTGTAGGTCCATCTGCTAGGAAAGCTCCCCCTTCACCACCCACATTTGCACCCTACACCCCAAATATGTGGGCATTTCCTGTTGGTCACTTGTATGTCTGCACCCGCCAGGGGTTTCGTCAAGACCGGTTTGTGATGATTAACTTGGTTGGAGAACAGACAAAGTAGGTGTGAGCCTGCGTACGGGGGATTTTCCTACGCTGAAAATTGTCATTCTGTGCAGCACCCCACCCTCCCTGCACCAGCCCAAAAAAGAGAAGTACGAGGGCCGCTGATGTTCATATTTTGGTTGAAGATGTTTTGTGGATCAGACAGAGCTTCATTCTGGGCAGGGCAGTTGGAGGCATGTTTTGATTTCATGCGATGAAACCCTGCCCTGCGCCCCTCTGCTGTGTGCTCTTGTGCAGGGCAGGGGTGAAGGGACGCTTTGGAGAGCCCCGTTTGGCCATGAGCGGAGGAGAGTGGGGTCCAGCCAGGGACTGAGGTTGTCTCAGTGCACGGGAGACGTGTTCTTGGGAGGCTTAGAGCTCAGCGGGACGCTTTCCAGGCCCGGCACGGGCGCCATCTCTGACATACTGTCAGGAGAACGCTGTCCAGACCATGGAAATCTCTGTCTTGTGCCTGTTGACCTACTGTGTGCCCCGGGGCGCCGGCTTTGCTTTCCTGGGTGTGGTGGGAAAGAGACTACTCAGTGGAAACTTCTACAGGAGGAGCCTTTTCTGACAATCCCTCCCCGCACCTGCATACACCCCAATCGCCAGCAGATTCAAGGACTCTGAAGCCAATCCCCTGTGCCATATCTGGGGCTGAGCAACTGTTCATTCACGCCCATGGCGGGGACGGTTCTGTCATTGTCTCCTTATAAAGGCCATGTCAGCTGCTGCCATGTAGGGACCTGGAACCACATGTTGCCCTTCTGTGTGCAGGCCCTACTTTTATTATCAGAATGCATCCCCGAACTGTGGCTGCGGCTGTAATTGCAGTATCTGAAGTCTGGGTTCCTTGTAATAGATACTGCACAATTCAGAAGGGAAATGTTTCTAACTTTTGTAATTTGTTTCAGTGCTCATCTGAATCTAGGAGGTTGGCATTCTTTCATATCTTGCATAATCATTGAATTGATCATCCAAAGTGCAGTCCTGGTGAAAAAATGGTCCTTCATCATTACACCTGGGCATTTGGGGTAAATTGGAATGATCCTGGGCAAACCAGCACCTCTGGTAATAAATCTCGACGTACCAACCTTTTTCAAGGATTGGGAATTGTTTTTATTTTGGTCCTGTCCTCAGCCCGTCCAGTCTTTTTCTGAAAACCTAACAAGCCGTTGGCTGTGTTCCCACATCATTGTCCACCGCTCTCCACACACAAGCACGACAGACATCCTAGTTGATCAAGTCTTCCCCCAGGGCTAGCTGGGCTCCTCAGCGCCGCCCTCATGGTGCAGCCACTTGGATTCCCTTGCTCTCTGGTGAGCTCCTGGCGCACCAGTGGCCTGCGGCTTCTGGACTCCAGTTGAACTTCCTTCCTGTGGATTCTTCTGTTTCCATTCACCCCCCTTTTAGAAATTCATTCCTTTGTTAGGGGGCTGAAACTAGAAGATGAGACAGAAGCGGGGGTCTGTGTCTGTCTCGGTCTAGTTGTCCTCACCTTTCTGACATGAGAAGGGATGCAGCTAAAAATCCTTCCAGCGGTTTGTCCTTTTTTTAAAAAATCAAGAACAGTCACAGGAAGTCTAGGACCTTGTCTGGAAGCAGAACTGAAGTGGTTTTGAACTCAGCAGTTCAAAGGAGCACCCCCCCCCCAACCTCTTAGGGCTGTAGGATGGTCCCAGGTTGGGACAGGCCTCATTTGTTTTAAATTGCAAACTTGAGGAGAAGTTGTTGAACCCTGAGAGCTGCCCAGCAGGGGCTGCGCCCCGGGGTACTCGGTGAGCATTGGTTTCCCATGCTAATGAGGAGCTTTAGAGGCGCCTGAAGTGACAGCAGCTGTCCAACTGGGTGACGTTCCTCTCAGCACGGGCTTGTGCGCCTGAAGACCATGAATATGAATTCTACGGTTAAAAACACAATTTTTAAATGTGCACTTTTTTATTTATGACTATGAACCTCTATCTCCCCCATCAAAATAATAAAACATTTTGGGAACCACTTAGACATTCTTTCCACCAATAAAGAAGAACGACAAGCTACTGTACACCGTACACGCCTCGAGATCTTGACACTGGGAGAAGATCAGCTTCATCTTAGTGACTCTGGTGATGCCTTATCCACTTTTTGCTTTTCTGCACTTTGTAGTCTGCAGCTAAACTGGGCCACAGGAAAAGGATGGTGCACCTTCAAAGGCCCAGTGAGGCTGGCTGGCTTCTCTCTGTTCGTGGAAAACAGCTGTGGGTGCGGAAGGCAGCGAGCGAGCGCTCGGGCTTTTGTTCCATGAAGGTGGGAAGTGCCCGTCTTGGGGGGCGCGATCTGTGGAGGAGGCGGCCGCAGATGGTGAACTGGCTTTATCAGCAGCTCAGAGGCGTTTGAAATGTCTTGATAATGACCTGGGAAAGAGAGACTATGGGATGAGGGTGGGAGTAGAAAAGAAACATTCCTCCTACACAGGGCTCATAGCTTCTCTTGTTTTTATATCTGCGGTGACGGCAGATAGAGTGAATGAGGTTTTAGTTTCCATTGCCTTCTGCTGAGCACCAGCCTTGCATCGAAGGCCCTCGGTCCTTTGTCCTGCCGAGTGCAGCATGATTTAAACGTGTGAAAGGTGATATGTCCAGCGCGGTGCGCTGTGTTTCCTTCCTTCCAGCAGCTCTGCGCGAGCCCCTCGCCAGCCGTGCGTTTAGGCCGAGCGTTGTAGTGAAGGATCACGGGTGTTATGCATGAAGTGTGAAGGATCACGGGTGTTATGCATGAAGTGTCGAGGTGCTTTCTTTATTTCAAGTTAAAAACCAGTTTTAGGAATTCTCTTTTGCTTTGCAAACGGTGCTAAGAAGGACTCAAACCAGTTCTTGTTTCTGTTTTATGTGGAGCCAACGTTTTGGAAGGGGCTTCCCTGCTGCTGACCTTGACTCATCGCTCTCTCTCCATCTTCTCGGTCTTTCTCTGTCTCTCTTCAGTCCCCACGCCTGACTTTCTCCAGCCCCACGGCGTCATCATCATCCGTGTGCAGCTGCTTCTCAGGCGCGTCTCTGCACTCTCTAGCACTGCTTCTGTTCTCTTTTCCCATGAACCTTTCCCCCTGGACTTCTATTGGTGGCTCAAATTTAACATGTAATTAAAGTAGTTAATTCAGGCCTCGGCCCATCATCATTCCTCCAAAACCTAGTTGGACTCAACCGCGTCTCACCACGCGATCGCCGCCCCCTGACCGGGCTCCGTGTGTCTGCACTGCTTCTGCTCGGCGCTCTGTGCGGCGGTCAGAGGCCCCGTCCTGCCTCCGTTCTTCACTCACCGTGCCCACCACCCTTATGAGCGCTGGTCTGGGCCTTTCCACCCATGCTCTGGTTTCTCCCGGCTCTCCAGTTTCTCTCAGGCTTTGAAACAGGCTTAATTAAATTTTTTTTCTGATGGGAAAAAAAAAAAGAGAGAGGGCTCCTCCTTTACTGCAAGAGAAAAAGGAGCGAGCTTGCTGTCCAGACTCCTGGCTGATGGGCCATTGTCAGCCTGCACCTTTCCTGCTACTCCTTCAACCCATCCTGCCTTCTCTGCTGTGGTGATTTTTTTTTCCCTGCTATTTTTATATCCCAGAAGGTTCTGCTTCCATCCAAGTTTTCCAGAACACTTCCCTCCCTAAGGTTCAGTTCTTCTTGAGGAAGGTGCCTCGCGGGGGTGAGACCATGCTGATATTTCCCAGCTTTGTTGTGCACTGATGTAACTGTGATTTGCAGACCTTTGCTGTGCCTTTCTTTCTTCTTCATGACCCAGCTTATGCATGAGTTGGGACAAGGGCTAAGTCTTCTGTCTTGTATATGTGCCACCAAGTTTGAAAAGGGTCTCCTGCTTGTGAGTGCTCAGTGACATTTACTGAATGAATAACTGAATGAGTGCCATCTTTTAAGAGTTCTTCATTCATTCATTCACTATTCATATAGTGAGAGCCTACCACAATGCTAGACATGCCCTCCCAAGGTGGTTATACTCTAGCTTCTTCCTAAGACTCACCATCTTTGCACCCTGCTCAGCTTTTGAAGAAACAGGAAGCAGTCATTTTAAAAGTTATTAACTTTCTATTTTGTTATCCTGTGAGTAAACTGTGCTGTCAAGAGCAGGTGCCTCCTTGGTACTTGGCAACTCTGAAGTTCTTAGAATTGGCTACTTATCCCTGTGGCTAGGAGGGTGTCAAAGACTCTTTCCCCAGTTTGACTGTTTCATCGAGTCATTTTGAGGCTGCACTGGAATAGTGACGAAAGTGTCCTTGGTGTCAGCCCTTCCCGTAGCTCTGAACAGTCACCAGGCTGCTGTGGTGGGCTAGTAGCACCTCAGCACTCACTTTCCTTAGTTATTTGCTACGTATTGTAAAACAAAAGCAAAATGAAACAATGACTTACATGCTGGCATCAATAAGAATGGAAAACAACTGTTTTTCAAAGGTTGATCTGTATGTTGCTGATGAGAAAGAAAAACTTTGGTGTATAGATGCCTGAAAATATGATGTTATCAGTGGCAAATGCATTCATGGAGGAGGAGCGTAAACACTATTAATGACCTCTTTGTGCTTTTTGAGTCACACACAACAGCACCCAGAACAATCCATCTTCACGCCGGACTTCAGAAGTGCATGCTCTTTTGTATAGTAGCTGCAGTGCAAAAACAGTATTTGTGGGTAGATATTGGTCTCAATGCCAAAACCCAACAATTTTGTTTTCAAATTCCTGAAAACTAAAAAAAGAAATCTTGGTGACATAAATGTTCCAAATTCAAAATATCCAAAAGTGAACTCATCAACTTCCTCCTTGAGCCTGTTGTTCCGTGTCTGTTCTGTCTGGTTAATGATATCACCGTCCAGCCAGACAAAGTCCAAACCCTTAAGTCATTTTCAACCCAGTTTTCTCATCCATCGGTGAGCTAGAGCTTTCCTGGATGGTTTCTTAAGAGCTTTCCAACTTTAAAAACCCTCAATGTCTATAGTTCTGGTTCCTCCTTCACACACAGACCACACGCATCGGAATCCCACACTTGAAATCTCTCTCACCCCAGTGGCCCCCGCTTTTTTTCCCAATCCTGTACTGCATAACACAGCCTAGCAATAGGTTTTTACTATTCTGTAATCTCTCAGCTAGCCTTGATGTTGTTAAAAAATTACTTAAAATTGACACACAGTAAAATTCACTCCTGTGCAGTTTTGAGTTTTGACACAACTACCACCCTACTCAGGACACAGGACAGTTTTCCGATCTGTGCAAACATCCTCTGGTGTTGGCCTCTTGTATTCAAAGTTTGATCTGTATGCTGAGGAAGAAAAACTCTCGGTGTACAGATGCCTGAAAATATGATGTTATCAATGGCAAGTGCATCCATGGAGGAGGAGCCTGAACGCTACCAGTGTCCTCTTTGTGATTGTGAGTCACACACAACAGCACCCAGAATAATCCATCTTCATATCGACTCCAAAAGCACATGCTCCGCCCTTGGCTCCTGGCAGCCATTGACTCTTCTCCACCCTGAAATTTTTGCCTCTTCCTGCATCATCTCCACAGCTCTCAGCCTCTGAGCACCTGCCCCAGCCCAGCTGTTCTCTGTCAGTGCTGTAGTATAGCCTGTTCCAGGCCTGGAGAAAGCCTTTGTTTCTCTGAGTTCCTGATTCCTTGTTAGAGCGTGACTGGGCAAGAGCATAAACTTACTCGCCTAAAGAATTCCAATGCTTTCTGAGAAGACTAGTTTTTGAAAAAGAACCTTCATCTGACTCATTTTGGGGACTGGTGGGGAGACCAGAAAAGCAGTAAGTTGCTCTAGGTAAGACATGGTGCCCTGGGGCTCTGGGGTAGGGGAGAGAGAAGAAAGAGGCAGCAAGGAGAAGAGCTGCTTCAAGGAGCCAAACCGTGGGCGGGGGGGGGGGGGGGGGGGGGGGGGGGGAGGCATCTGCAGAGCCCCTCCCGGCAGGGGAGAGCTTCTGCACCGGGGCCCTGCCGCAGATGCCTGTGTTCCTTCAGGTCCCGAAGCACTGAATGGGGTGACTTGTGACTGGCCTCCATAGTGAAGGGAGTCAGGGGACACGGTCAACAAAGGGAGCAACACGTATCCCAAGGGTGATGATGAAAGGGCCTGAGGTAGCACACCGGCCCGGCCTGGCAGAGTGTGGCACTAGGAAGTGCGGACCCTCTTCCTCCCGTCCTATGCCATCTGCAGCCTCTCCTTTTCTGCTGCACCCTTCACCCCAGATTGCCCCCAGACCTAACTCTTCAGCTTGGAAGGAACCTGCTGGGTTGGCCTCATGAGCTGACCAGACCTCCTTCCACTCACCTGCACTAACACTCTCTCTCCCTCCTGGCCCCTGCCGGCCACCACCCCCCGACAACCCCCGCCCCAGTAGTCCAGCTGCCTTCAGCTCCTCTTTGCTAAATGCACCTCTAACCCCCTTCAAATAGAACCACCCTTGCCTTGGTCTCTGAGTGCTTTCTGTGCGTATAAAGTGCTGTGGTATCCCAGTTACCCATGTCTGTCTCTGTCTCCTCCTTGAGTTGTATGAAAGATTCTCCATTTATATTTGACGGGTATTAATGATATTAGTACCTAAGAGATCACGGCCACTGTGAGCGGAGTCACAGGCGCACAAGGCATTTCTCTCACACTGTGTCCCCGTCTGATACCGGCCGTGTGCCTCTCCCGGGCCTGGGCTTGCTCTCACGGGTTTCTGCAGTTGCAAGGAAATCAGGCGGTCTGCTGTCAAGCCGCTGTCACGTGGCCAGGGCTCCCGCTCATGTGTGCGAGATAAGAACAGTCCAGATCTACCCAGAGAAGTCCGGGCACCCCTGTCCTGACAAAGCCTGCCAGACTGCTGGTGCAGAGTGTGTGTGGGGGGGGTGACCTCTTATGGCGTCACGGACCTGCACACAGCCTCATCCGTTAGTTTGTGTGCTGTCAGATTCAAGTCACCGGCAGAAGGCAGGCAGGGAACACCAGGCCTGCTTGCTAGATGAAGGTGAGTGAGTGTCCTTCTAGTATCTTCCAAGCCTGTCTGAGCTGCAGAGCACCCCCCGCCCCCTCACACACATATCTCCTCGCTCTTGTGCAAGAGCCAAGGCACGAGGCTGGCATGTTTCATTTATGGGTCACGCGGCCTCCAGAACATGTCCAGCCGGTACCGCACCAGCAATTACCCGCCTTCCCTTTGCGAATGTTCCCTTTCACAAGACGAGGCGGAGCAGGCAGCCTGCAGCTGCCTCCCTACCAGACCCCAGCTCAGGCTGTGCGTCTTTGGGGTGCGTTGCTGGAGGAGCATCGCTGGGCCCCTCCACCCCGTGGGGCTCAGCTCCGGAGCCCGCAGAGAGAGGCAGCGGTCAGGGCCGAGCCCCAGGGACATTTTTCTTCCCCTCCCGCCCATCTCCAGGGCGATGGCCTCTGCATGGAACAGCCACCCCTCCTTCCTTGCCCGGGAGGCTGAGCGTGCACACAGAGCTCGGGCAAGTGAGAAGTTTCCTTGATCATCTTTCTTTCGCAATAAAATTAAAAATCCTGCTCCAACCTCTTGCTGGAGGGCCAGCGCTGCACACAGCCCTTCTCCGTCCTTCAGGTGGTGGGGCCAGAGGTGAGCAGCCGCGGGTGGCCCTGGAAGAGACCAGTGAGGGCCCAGGTTGTGAGACCCGCCTCCTGGGGGTGCTCTGCGGTCCGTGGCCAGCAGCACCCTTCCCATTTTGCCCTGGCACCTGCACTCGCTGGGGTAGAGCCTGATGGGAACCAGCCCCTGTGGTTGCCATAGTCTGGAGCCAGAGCTGCAGAAGCCTGACCTGGGCCTGGAGCGGGGGGTGGGCAGGGGGAGGTTGAGTAAAATCCAGACACCCTCCCCCACCCCACCCACACGCAGTCACGATGCTCCTGTGCCATTTTAAAACACGAGGCTCAAATGACCAGCGTAGCAGAGTTCTCTCTTCTGAAATGTTATCCTCTTCAGTCATGCATTTGAAGGTGTCTTTTTTGGGATTTAATGAGTCAAAATCCTGAGCTCATTTCAAGTTCCCTGTTGAGCCCTGGGCCCTGCGACCTAAGGGGTTGCTGAGGCTGAGGCTGTGGAGGTGTCAGTCACACGGGGTCCCCAGGGAGCAGCCGACCCAGCCCTGCCCCCTTGTGAAGAGTCTGAACAGCTCTGCTGAAACTCAGGTCCTGGGAGGAATGTGTTTCTGGGGAGGCTGTGATGACCCACGACCTTGGGTGAGCGCCATGGGAGAACGGTGTGTGACTTTTCCCCAGGGCCCTGGCCCCGCCCTGGTTCTGGAGATTGTTAGGGTTCTTAGTGGGGAGGAAGCTGGCTGATCACCGGACCCCTTGCTCCCCAGCAGCGCCTGTGCTCTCAGCCGAGTCCTGCTGGATTGTCTACCCCAAGGCACTCAGGGAGCGCCCAGCCCCTGGGAGACACCACTGGTCCTCACCGCACCTTGTAAAATGCCTGGGGCATTTTGACTATCTATTTGCTGCTATAGAATGAAGGATTGTGTTCCCCACCCTCCAGTTCCTATGTTGAATTCCTAAGCCCCTTGTGATGGTATTAAGAGGCGAGACTTTTGGGAGGTGATTAGGTCAAGAATTAGTGATCCAGTAAAAGAGCCCCCACGGAGCCCCCAGGTCCCCTCCACTGCATGAGACACAGGGAGAAGATGACCATCTCGGGGCCAGGAATCACGACCTCACCATTGGGCTTTTAGATTCCAGAACTTTGGGAAGTCAGTTTTTGTTGTTTATAAACCCCCCAGCCTGTGGTATTCTGTTAGAACAGTCTGAGTGGACTGAGACACGGGGCTTCTCAGTCTGGCTGCTTGTTTAAATCACTCTGGGAAGGTTTAAAAATTCCCAGTGCCCAAGCCACGTCTCTGACCAATTTAATCACATATCTGGGGGGAGGGAGAGAAGGGGAGAGGGAGGACCCAGGAGTTGTCATTTTGCAAGCACCCTAGATGTTCCCCCAGGTCAAGGCTGCCAACATCACATCACTTACAGCACCCCTGACTCCTTTGTTGACCTGCTGCCGTAGGGGTGACAAAGATTGGCATTCTGGTTGCACAGAGTAAGGCTTTTGTTTTTTTTTTTTTTTTGTCGCTGCAGCCTGAAGTCAGATTTTCTATTGGAATAGGAAACAAATGCCAAGTTTATTTTAATAGTGCTCTTGATCTACCTAAAAGTAGGAAGTATAAAGAATCCTGGGGGAGCAGTTGATTCTCACATATAAATGCATCTCTGCTTCCTCAGAGGCAGACTGTGTGGTCTGATCCATTACCAGAAGAAGCTCTGTGATTTGCTGGGAATATAATTGAACTGAAAATTCGTGGATGGCGCCTTGGGTGACTGGGAAGGGGATTGAATCATTTTTCAGCACCCAGTGAAAACTAATTTGGAGGAACTACACAGCTCTGTGAACGGCACCCTCTTCTCTCCCCTTTCTGGGTTGGGATGCATTCCTCAGGGGCAGAGGGTGGTTCCTGCCCGATTGTATCCAGTGATTATTTGTTTAAAACTCTAAAAGAAGAATAGCAGATACACTACATTTGCACTCAGTTAACCACGCAAACATTTTTAGGCTAAGAAAATAAACAACTTAATTGGTGGTTGGTTTTATTACCCACCAGGTCTAGTTGCAGAGGCAGGGAAGAGTCAGACTGGAAAAGGTTAATAAGTATTCTTATCAAGGAAGACTACAAACTCAAAAAACTTAGCGCTTGAATTTCTCTGAAATCAGAGAGTTCGATAGCTAGCGACCAAATCTCTGGAAGGGGTGACATGGGCTGTTTTTAATTCTAAGAGATGGGCTTTTCAGAACTCTGCAGATGACATTTGTTTTGGCATTTGGTGTTTTTGTTGCCATATTTATTGCCTTGAGTTCCTAGTGGGAGTAGTTTTCTGCTCCTAATTACCCTAAAGGCAAGAACAAAATAGCTTGAAATTAAAAAAAAAAAAAGGAAGGAGAATATATCTTGAAAGTTTCATTAATTACAAAATGAAGTTAAATGGAGCATTCAATAAAAGTACTTCTCAGAACCAATGGAGGATTTCTCAGAAAGAGCCCATTAAAGCTGGATCCTCTAAAGCAGTGGAAATCCCAGGAACAAAAGCCAAATGCCTGGGAATTGAGTTTCAGAAGAATTTTTGAATTGGTACAGCTCAGTAATTTACAAAATGGGATGGAATCACTGACTGTTCAGCTAAAACAGGATAAGACATAGAGCTTACGTGGCCCGGGCAATCTCTCTGTCCTCTAACTCTTATTATTGTTATAGTTTTGACTCTCATTTATTAAGCATTTTTCTGTGAGCCCGTGTTTTGACATTCATGACCTTACTTTGGATGATTACAAGGATTCTGTGCCTTTCACAGAAGTCATTAGGAGATTATGGAACAGTCCTAATGCTGACTCTGTTTTTGGAGTTAAAATCTGTAGTGACATTTGAAATATGACTGAGATGTGTGTTCAAGGTAATCTTGAAGATAAGATGTCCATTCCATTCTGTGTCTTCCAAATTGGACCTCCATTCAAGAGGAATAAAGAAAAGTAAATAAAGTCAAACTTTCTTTATTGCTTAACCTGTGGGCTTTAGCTTGTATTTGAACACATCGCTTTCCAGGCCACTATACACTCTTCTACACTAATCACAGTTTTTGAATATTGGAGGCAGTAGCAATACTGGTAGACTTCCAAGGTAAGTTCTGATCCTTTGGCACATGGAAAATAACTACAAGTTGCATCTCATGGATCGGAATTGCAGTCATATTGCCGCCTTAACATCATCTAAGGGTGACCGACTGCGTAACTCTTAATCACACAGGTGAAGAACTTGGGATAACAGCCATCATGGAGTCCTAAGTCAAGAGGCATCTTTCATTGACCTGCTCAGCACGAAGCTTGCCTTGTGGGCTTTGAGCTGCAAACTACAAATTGAATATTGAGTAAATCTGATCATTTTAGTTACTGCTAAGGACTAAATTTTATTGGTTTATAACATTATATAGGTTTCAGGTGTTCATCATTATACAGCAACATCTGCATGTGCTACATTATGCTCACACCAAAGTCCAGTTCTGTTCTTCACCACACAATTGACTCCTTTTACCCAATTTCCCCACCTCTTCTCTTCCCCCTTCCCTTCTGGTAACCACTAATTTGGTCTTAGAGTCTAAACGTTTACTTTGGTTTTATAGTTCACTTGCTTGTTTTCTTTTTTTAATGTGCCACATACTAGTGAAATCAAAGGTCTTTCTCCATCTGATCTATTTTGCTAAGCATCCTCTCCAGTTTGCTCCATGTTGTTACAAATGGCAGGATTTCTTTTTTTTTTTTTTAATAGCTGAGTAGTATTCCTTTGCATATATACAAAGCAAAGGACATTGTTCCCTACTGCATTGCTAAGAATTGAGTGTTTCTGAAAATTGTGGCCTATAAAATGGTGTCCGGTTTGTCCCCTGAGGGAATGTCCCACAGATATTGGGGAGTCACAGAGGAGGCAGATGCTTCTCTGTTGTGCTGGGTCATCCCATGCATTTCAGGGTACCCAGCCTGTCTGACTCCCTATTACCACCGACGACCACTGGTGATTGTGTGACTAAAATAGGCCCCATGGATTTCTTTTTTTTTTTTTTTTTTTAAATTTTTTTTTTTTTTTTTAAAGATTTATTTATTTATTTATACAAGCACTGGGTACAGTCAGAAGCGCGGGAGGGTGAGAGAATTCACCAGAGCCAGAGCAGGGAGCAGAGCAGGCAGAATGACCGAAGTACACTGCTGAGGGGAGCAGCGGGCGGCAGGAGAGGTCTAGCGCGCCATGCGGGACCCTCCTCTGGTGGCCGGGGAGCAGCCGGGGATCGAACCGGCACTGCAAAGGCTGCGGGCAGCTTCGCAACCCAGCGCTCAACCGCTGCACCACCGGGGAGGCCCGGCCCCATGGATTTCTAAGGCCTCTCTCACTCTGAACCACCATCCAACGTGGGACACCCCTGCAAAGACTTTGGGTTTTGTTTTGGGTGTGATGAGAAGTCACTGGGCAGTTTGGAGCAGAGGAATAAAGTGATCTGACTTATATTTAGGGAAGTCTCCTGCTCATAAACAGAAAGAAGTGGAAACTGAGGTTTCTTTCTTTTTTTCCTTGTTTTATTTTTGACTGAGGTGGCATTGGCTTGTAATGCTGATTCAGAGGGTTAGGTGCACACCTCTTTCAGATCAGATGCAGGTCACCACCGCACCCTCACAGTCCTCCACCACAGACCATTGTGCCTCTTCCACACTTTGCTCCCTATCTCCCACCCCCAGTAGCCTCAGATCTGCAAGACCAAGTCTGCGTCCCTCAGCCCGCTGTCCCCCAAGAGAGAGCTGTGGGGGTTATCGCTAGACCTCACAACTTCCCCGCCTGCAGTCTGCCTGCCCCCCAGGCCCCTGCCAGTGTCTCAGGCTCAATGCTGCCATCCAGGCAGGGTGGTGTCCTTTGTGCCTCAGGCCCTTTACACGTGCAGGTGTGGCTGTCACCTCTCCACAGAGAGGAGCTTTCAACATGATGCATTCAACAGCATCATGTCTCCCTCCACGCCCCTCCCCCAGTCCCTCGTGACTCCCCTCCTACAACTTACCACAGAGCCGTGCAAAGTGTAGCAATGGCTTTGTATTTGAATGTCACCCTTTGCCAAGCCGCCGTCCCCTGGCGCTTGACCTGAGCAGACTTAGGCCCCCGGGATCTGCTGCCCTCCGCTCCAGGGTTCGCCTTAACCCTGCCATTGCGGGAGCATTTCCTGTAACTGGAATCCCCCGTGCCAGGCCTGCCAGACAATAGCTAGATAACTGGATAAACCCTAAACTGGAAATGGTAAGTGTCCTTTTAGCTTGCCAACCTTGGGTGAAGGCGTGGTGGGAGTGAAAGGTGTTATTATTGCCGGTGTGTGGGTTGTGTGGGTGGGTGTGTGGGTGTGTGTGAAATCTACCATCATCCAGTGTGGCCCCAGGAACTCAGTGATCTTCAGTAACTCAGGTCACCCAAATGCTTACCATCAAAAATTTTATTTCCAGATGTTTTAATGTGGAAGGATATGGGCATCAGTGAATGAATGTGTAGCTGAATAAGGTCTTCCACAGGGAGCACATGCAGAATTCTGAAAGCATCATCTATTTCTGCTCTTGAATGTGGTGGTGAATGAGTGTTTGGATACTTGGATGTAACAAGACCAGGACTATGCTCTTTACAGTCTGGGCATGACTGGATTGGAATTTTCTGTTTTAAAAATGAAGCTTTTATTTAGATTTCCTGAGTAGCTTGACAAATACCTGGATTCAGCCAAGTGCCTGAAAGTTTCCTCCCCTGGGGGGAGGTGGGCACATGACCTGAGTCCCTTCAGGCTTCACATGTGGTGTCTTAGTGCATTTTCAGGTTGAAGAAAACTTGATGCCTCAAAAATTAGGTGTGGGGGGACAGAATCCAAACATGACCTTTGTGGATACTGAGTGTGGGAAAATATCTCTTACAAAAGGTCAACTCCCATGATACAAGGGCCTAGTCAAGGTTTACCAGAAATTCTCAGTAATCAGTATATGAAGTTCTAGTCAGAAGGCACGGTCCCAATTTAACCAAATCAGAAGAGAGGAAAAATACTGTCCACGCTTTCCTTATCTTGAGGGAGATGGAAATTGAGAAGACATGGAGCCTCAAGAGCTGGGACTGATGGAGTGGAGATGATCCTAGACATCCTGGCAGTGTCCAAAAGTGCCTTTCCTTCTTCACAAATGTGTTTTTCTTCGTTTTTGAAGAATAACATCTCAGCAGTCTTAGTTCATCCTTTTATCCTCTTCTTACTTCTCATCTAATTGAGGTGCTTTTATCAAACCAAGAAACAGAAATCATCTCAGTCAAGAAGGTCAGACGGAGATCACAGGTTTGTCTCTAGAAAACAGAGTGTTGACAGAGCCCTAGGTGAGATGAGTCAGACAAGAGGCTTTGGGGGCATCTGTGTTAGGGGGTTGCCACAGCCTTTGATCACAAACTGTGGACGGTTAGAGCTGGAAGTAACGTCAGTGTTACCTTGCTCAACTCCCTCACTGCATAGATAAGAAAAATAAGGTCTCAAGAGCTAAAGAGCCTGCCAGAGGTTGAATTGTAGAGGGCGGCTGAGCTTGCAATCCAGTGGTAGATTTTTTGATGAGGAACTTTCTGAAGTTCTGCAGATAGCCTCATAGAACTGATACTGCAAGTAGGAAGAACTTAAGGAGTTTTTACTTAATAACCATAAGCTGTTTTGATTCTTTATCATTGTCCATTTCCTTTGGTTTGCCTTTGACCTTCACCACCCCAGCTGCTAAGCGTAAATTGTAGCTGTTAACTTGCTTTCCTTGACATGTTTGTGAAGGACACTCTTTTTAAGGAGTTAGTCAGGCGCAGACGGGATGAGTTTGTTGGCTATTACATGCCTCTACTCTGCGATTCTCTGCAGAATGGCCTTGGAAGTTCTCAGTAGGCTGACACAACGTACAAGCCAGGTCTGGACAAGTTTACTTGAAGCATTCTCCATGTTCATCAGTTGATTAGTTTTGCAGAGAAATCTAACCAGAAAATTCTAACCAAATCTGACCCTGGCATCAGCCTCACACTTCATGCACCTACTTTCTGCACTACACTTTGTCTATGTCCTCTGCCACTTAAAAAGGACCATCCTTTCATAGGAAACGAATTTGACGTTTAAAAATAATGAGCACGATGGAAATGTTGCTGCACCACTGTGCCCTCCTAAAAGGCTAGGAAGCTTATTTTTATTTGATCCCCATCTTTCCTGTGATTTGAGACTAGATTATAAACAGGCCATGCTGTAAAGGGGCTACCAGGAGACATACAGCAGAAGCAGCCTCAGAAATAGAAATTGAATTTGTAGGCAGTGAGATAAGATAATTAGTTTTTATATTTAAAAATATCCTCAAACCAGAGGAGTCTGATGTCTCAGACAGAGAAGGAATTGAGTTTGAATCCTAACTCCTCAAATTATAGCGTAGTGTAAACTGTCTTCTATGTATTAAAATATATATTTAAATCTAGATATGTGCATATGCACCCATTCTCTTTAAACACATGAATTAAAGTATCAGTTTAAGTCCCCAAATTAAGATAGTGCAATTATTTGTATTTATAATTCTTAGCCTTAAATGTTGTCATGATAGCTATAGATAATCGGTTAGCACAGCTAGCCAGATTTTCTGGGGAATAGTTTTCCTTTTTGGGGAGTAGTTATTCAGTTCCAAAATCCGACAGACAAAACCCTTGTCTAAATTTTGCACACAGAACAAGAACTGTATCTGCTGTTGACTCCGAGTTGTATGTTTGTTACCAGCTGTTGTTCACTGAAGGCAGTACCCTGAAGACAAGAGAGCTAGGTGAAGCGACCAAAAGCACAAGAATATGAAGTGTCTGCTGATGTTAAATGTGTGCACATGCAACTCACCTTCTGTCAGTGTCTCTGTCGTTCTGAGTTGGAAGAAGCCATGTCCTGGTTCTGGATCTTTATTCAGGGTTGCATCACGACTTGGGGATGGAATCCTGTGTGGTGTGTGCCTCCCCAGCCATGGTCAGTGGGGATGGAGAGAGCGCACCCCCTGCCATCTTGACGTCTCCCACATGTGGCGTCTTTACCACTTCCCTGCTGAGGGCTCAGCTAATAGATCCGCCATGGCTTTGGCATCTGGGTTTCCACAGAGGAGTCTAAGCAGGGATGAACTTGAAAACAAGAGGGGACCAGTGCCCCATCTTAAGTGGGTTCTCTCTGGTCTGCCTTCGAGCAAAGAGAAGTGAGAAGCAGAAAGCTCTGGGTCCCTGTCCTGTGGGTCTTGGGAGGGATCATCAACCCTGGAATCTTTGTTTCCTCCTTTGCCTCCTGTCATAAATCTCGGTTTCAAAGGAAAGCTAAGAGATTGGTTGTTAAAGCCTAAACCTCCAGGTCAGCTCTGGTTACATCCAACTCTAAGATAATGTCTAAGATCTTTTGTTGAACTGAAATGTTAGATTGGCTTGAAATAACTGAGCCATTCATTGCCTAGGGATAGGAAATCTTTCTGTTGTGAAAAGGTGGCTGCTGTGGTGTGTGGGTGTGTTTGCATATGTGGAAAGTGGGATGGTTCTGGAATAGGTTTGCCTTGTGGGGACCGAACCCAGAAATCAGCAAAACCCGATGCACCTAAAAAAGAGAGAGAGAGAAAGTTGGGTAGGGGAGCTCACCCCTATTTTTAAAGCACATTTCATCCAGGTACAGTTCTTTCCATTGCCTGAAGTTTTCGGTGTCAGACCAAGTTTTTTCTTGCTCCCCAATACCTCATATGCTTGTTTGCCATCTGTTCATTTCCATTGCAAACTGCTCTTTACACGTTACTCAGTGTTAATTAGAACATGTGTCTCTTTGTCATTCATCTGGGGAAGGGGTTAATGATGATTTATGTCCCTTTAATTGGTTTTCCTCCAAACTGTTATATGTCATTTATTATTTTATGAGAGAGGATGAGGACCTCCATTTTATTCAAGTGGCTTTTTAATCTTGGCCTGAATGTTTTGGTGTTTAAAAAATATGTCCTTCAACTTCTTACTCAGTAGTAATGAATATGGGCGTGTATTTACTGCTCCAGGGAATAATTTATTATTATCCACATTGATTCATTGATGTTGTTATTTTTTGTCCAGCTAGCATCTTCACATGGTTCAAAATTTAAAAGTTCTTAATAGGGTCTTCTCCCTACTATTATCTCCCACTTGGCTATTTTCCCCAGAATCTGTCTTTGCAGGGCTTTTCTGCACATGTGACTATTTATACTTAGGAATCAGTGTAGATATGCTCATGTATGAGTATGCATGTGTATTTGCTCATTTTCCCCCTTTTTATGCAGGACGGTGGCACACACATGTGCTGTTCTGCTTCTGTACATTTTGGGATTCAGAACGTGTCAGTAAGTCAGGATCAAACTTCCTGTTTATTTTCTTTTAAAGATTTGCTTTATTTATTTATTCATATAAGAGCTGGGGTGCAGGCCAGAGGTGCAGGCAGATAAGAGGATTCACCAAGGACAGAGTGGGGAGCAGAACAAGCAGATCTACTGAAATACACTGCTGAGGGGAGCAGCGGGCGTGACAGGAGAGGTCTGCTGCGCCATGTGGGTCACCTCCCTGGCCAGCCAGGGATTGAACTCATGCTGCAGTGGCTGCGGATAGCTTCATAGTGCTGAGACTTAACCCCTTGTGCCACCAGGGAGTCCCAGACTTCCTGTTTCTTTGTTAAGACTCCATTGTATTGATGTACTATACTTATTAACTGGTCCCTTACTGGTAGACATTTAGGCAGTTTCCAGTTTTTTTCTGTACTGTATGTACAGTGATGCTGTGCAAAGTTTTACATTAGACTGTGTCTGTATAGACAGGAAGTCCTACCCAGGAATCACTACAACCTACAGTGAGTTTGTCATTTGGGCTGATTCTGTCAAATTGTCCTTTATACAAGTGGCCATTTTTACAGAGCCTGTGGCTGTGTGAAAAACTGTCAGGCTTTCTGACATTGTGGAAAATTGGGTGAAATAGCTCTCTCAGTTTATGGTTTAATTTGTGTGATTTTTCTCTGAGTTAGAATGATTTAGATTTAGTGAACAATTGAAAGAAAAAGATCACTTCTTGTACTTAAATGTGCAGATATATGAATTTCAAAGATGGAAACTATGTATTTTCCCCTACACCTCAAAACATCAGTAAATTATATCTGGTTTCCAGTAAATCAGACAGCTAATTTCTAGATTGCTGTATTTTTAACAGTAAATCTGCTATAAATTTTGGAAGACCCCTAAAATTCTTTGTGGAACTACCAAAGGCATATTGCTAAATAAGATTTGTGCTGAGGTGATTGTTCAAAATCATGCATTTCAAACTAATTCTTAGACCCTGTGTGGGTTCACTACATGGTACACTTAAAGATATAATATTGGGCCTACCCTGGTGGCGCAGGCAGTTGAACACCACGCTGTGAAGCTGTCCGCAGCCTCTGCAGTGCCTGTTCGATCCCGGCCAGCGACGAGGGTCCCACATGGTGAGCAGACCTCTCCTGTCGTGCCCAATGCGCCCCTCAGCAATATATTTCATCAGTCTGCCTGTTCTGTTCCCCGCTCTGTCTCTGGTGAATCCTCTCACCCTCCCACACATCTGGCCTGTACCCTGGATCTTGTATAAATAAATAAACAAATAAATAAATAAACAAACAAACAAATAAATAAATAAATCTTAAAAACAGATATAATATTTAAGTCAATTAAACTGACATGTTGTTTTTCACTAAAACTACACAGATTCTAAGAAATCACATTTAACAGACCTGACAGAAAGTATTCTTTAGATACAAAGGACCACCTTGTCCGTGCTATTTTTCTTTGTGGGGAGCTTTAGTAACTTCCTTGCGACCATTTATAATGACCATCGCCTTGCTCGGTGACTGAGCAAATGATCCAGAGGACCCTGGGGCCGCTTTCAGGGAGAAAGTCTGTCATCTTCCTGAGGGCTCTTGGTCCGTCTTCCTTGCTTGCTCTTGTAAGTCCTGTCAGTGTCTACCAGTGGGAAAATACGCTGTCCACTTCTTGGTAGACTGAACTTTCTACCTCATGTTTTTAAAAGGCAAGCTGGTAATTTGCATATTAAAGGCTGAATCATAAGTTTGTGGCATGGGTGCCATTTTCTCTCCACCGAGAGTCCCTGGCTGTGGTTTCTTCAGGCCATGAAAGAGACGGCCTCCTTGACAGTATGAAATGTGAAGATGGCGCCCCTGCTGTAGTCTAATAGTAGAGGGCTCCTTTTGGGGTAGTCGTACTTGTCACTGCAACCATCTCTGTGAATAATAAAACAGGAATATTTCTACTGTCCAGTCAGGAAATAGACCAACCTCCCAAAATGGATGTTTAATTGCAGTTTTGAATTGTTGAAATATTATTCCAGATGGTCACGAAACCAGTTTGAGTTCTCCCTCAGATCTAGACTCACAACATTTTAGAGCCAGAAGGAGTTGAGGGATTGTGATCCAGAGTAAACCCTAATTTTGTAGGTGAGGAAACTGAAGCTGAGAGAAGTTTAGGATCATTTTAGTGGGTGAGTGGTAACAAAGCTGGCACTCTTGAATCCGGGTCCCTGACTTCACCTCTCTAGATTATTCCATTAATCTGCTTAAACATGCCTTATATACAAATATATATGTGTATACACATACATAAAATTATACATCAATGAAAAATGCAAGTTATTTTAGGGTCTCCCTGGTGGGGCAAGGGGTTAAGACACAACCTACGAAGCTATCCGCAGCCACTGCAGCATGAGTTCGATCCCCCAGCTGGCCAGGGAGCTACCCACATGGCACATCAGACCTCTCCTGACTCGCCCGCTGCTCCCCTCAGCAGTGTATTTCAGTCAGTCTGCCTGTTCTGTTCCCCACTCTGTCTCTGGTGAATCCTCTCACCCCCCATACCTCTGGCCGGTACCACAGTTCTTATATGCATAAATAAATACATATTTTTTAAATAATGCAAGTTATTTTAGAAGTTAATTCTCAGATGTTTTAGTGTGAAACCCTTTGGTAGGTGGTCTGAAAGTAGATTTTCTTTTGCTGAAGACCCTAAGCAGAAGAGGATACCACAGAATGTCCTTTCCAAGAAACACATAGGCAGTGCACCTGTGGGGAGATCCACTGGGGAAGTGCAGTCCTAGGATGCTTCCCGCTGTGTGGAATAACAGCTGTCTCATGACTGAAACCTATGAGAGGAGAGAAGCCAAAGGGGCAGAAATATTGGGAAAATAGACATGCACACTGATGGGCTGGACTGGTCAGAAATGGATTGCTTCATGTGGAGCATTTAAGGAAACCTCTTGTGAGGACTTACATTTTTAGGAAGGAGTAAAAGGCCAAGAAGCAAGAAGGGAGTGGGGAGGGAGAAGGGGAAGGAGGAGATAGCATGGGTGTGACCTGCTTCACAGATAATACACCTTCTGAAAAGTCTCTTACTTGGACCAAAGAGACTGTGGCCACTGGGTAGCAACTGTCTTAACTGTAGTTCAGAGCTTTTAATGATTAAAAATGTGTGGTAGCTGCTGAAGCTGTATTTCCAGCTCAAGTCCTTCATCTGAAGCTCAGATACCTGTGGATAGTTAAGGAGGGACATTTGCATTTCAACAAATCTGAAACTTTGACTGTCCTCTCACCTCCTTCCCCACCAGTTCTGTTCTAGTTGAGTTGCCTCACGGTCCTCCATATTGACCAAGTCAGAACTTGGGCTGTGATGCTTGGGTCCATTTTCCCTCTCCACCCAGCCCCCTCCAGGTCAACAGCCTGTCCGACTCTGCCTCCTTTGTGTCTCTCGAATCCTCCTCCTTGTGCTCTCCCCACTCAGGTTTCAGTCTCATTGTTTTATCTCTGGTGGCAGCAGTGACCTCCCACTGGCCTCTCTGCGCCCAGTGTTTGCCTCTCTCCAACTTGTCTTCGAAGTTGCCAGGGAATGTGCTCTAAGAAAGTCTGTCTCCTCAAGGAATCACCCTGCCTGAAATGCTCCACTTGCTGCCTGTCCCTCACACAGTGTGGTCCTCACTTGTCCCTGGTCCCCGTTCAGCTACATGTGCCGTCCCCATCCTCAGAGGCTATGCTGCAGCCACACCTGCCTCTCTTGAGAGCACAGAGCATTTTCCTACCCCCTGGCCTTTGCACATGCTACTCCTTCTGTGCAACACCGTCCGCTTCCTCTCTGTTTTGCTCTTCCTTGTCGCTTCCTACTCGTCTTTCTGATCTCGCCTCACAAACTCTTGGGTACAGCCACTGAGTGTCAGGTGCTGACCTGAGGGTTTTACATACATTCATTCATTTACTCCTCAAGACCACAAGAGGAAGGAAACATTATAGTCCCCATTTCTTGGGAGGAAATGGAGACCTTGTCATTTCTTTCATTAGATCACTCGCTGCAAGGCTGGGTCAGAAGCCAGCTTTTGCCACTGTTGGCACTTAATTTTGATTTGTGAGGCGTATATGTGTACGTGTGTGTGTGTAGGTCGGTTTATCTATAACTGCCTCTATATACCTATATATAATCTATTTTTTAAATGGGCAATATTATAAACATGCTATTAAATTCAAAAGATACGAAGTGTACAGTGAGAAAGTCTTCCTTCTGCCCTGTATTCTGCCATCTCCCCTTCTTCCTGGGACCAGCTATTCTTACCCGTCTCTGGTGTATCTTTCCTGAGGGTGAGTGTGCAGACACGTACACACATACGCACGTGTATATCTGCACACATGTACAGCATATTCTTCTTGTTAGTTTTGACCTGAGTTATCCATTAGGTAGGATTTTAGAAACATGGCTTGTTATCTGGGGTCCCGTGGAGTGGGAGGGAGCATCGCGTCAGCTCCAGGCGCCCCGTGAGAACCAACCACGGGTGGCCAGTGGGATTGCAGCCCTTTGCCAGGCCACAGTTTTGCAGCCGCGGCGGGCAGCCCTCCCTTCTCCCTGTGCCTGTGGACGGGAATTGGTGACCCCCCTGGCCATCAGGATTTCTCCCAGGAGCTCTGCGGAATGGATCCCTGGCTCACAGAATTTGTTTGGGGAATCTTCACCAACCCAATAAGAGCTCGGGACTCTCAGAGCCCTGCAGCGGCCTCCAGCTTGGTCCACAGCCACAGAGTGAAGGCTTCCAGCAAACTCGCTGGTTAGCACATGGTGGGTAGTCTTGCCACACGTTGCACCTGGAGAAGTGGGCATTTGCAACCACCAAGGGCGCGCACAACCTGTTATGTGACATAACCTTGCTTGGCCTTGTATCCTAGTCTGTGGGGCACCCCGTGGAGCCCAGAGCTGGTGGCACTGCCCACAATGCACCCAGAGAAGAAAGTGGACGCCTTCTCCTCCTTAGCTCCTGGCTGCCTGGGAGCGCCCGTCTGGGCTTACCTGAGGGCCGCTGGCGACAGGAAGTTGGGCTTGCTATTTTTAATTTGCTTTGTTAGTTCAACAATATTCCTTGGGGCTTGTTCCATATCACTACATGAAGAGCTTCCTCTTCTCCTTTATGGCTAAATAATAGGCCATTATGGGGAGATACCATAATTTATTTAATCAGTCTCCTTCTGTTGGAAATTTAAATGGTTCTCAGACTCTTGCTAGTACGAACATTGCAGCAAAGATCGGCCTTCTCCATTTTGCATGCATGTGCATTTATCTATAGGGTAAAATTCCAGAATTGGAATTTGGGGTCAAAGGGTAAGTACATTTATAATTTTGATAGATAGTGCCAGGTTGTCTTCATAGCGGACGTGTCTAGTTAGTCTTTGATGAGTAATTTCTAAGTGAACCTCTTCTACCCTCACCAACCCATGGAAGAGGTGAGCTTTGTTCACCAAGCCTAATCCATTAGCTCCCTAAGTCTGCGTGTCTCTTATAAGTAAAATTTAGCATCTTGTCAAGTGTTGGTGAACTGTTTCGATTTTCTTTTATATTAGCAGACTGTTCAGTTGGCTCTGTTGGTCCTTTCTTGCTGATTTAGAGGCATTCCTTGTATATTAATGAAATAAGCCTTTTTGTCTATGATTTATGTCCTACACAGTTCCCTGGTTTGTCATTTGTCTTCTGTCTCTGTTTATGGTGTTTTTTTCCCAGGCAGAAAATTTTTATTTTCATGTAATCAGATTTATCCATTTTTCCCTGGGTAGCCTCTGGGGGTTGAGTCATCCCTGGACTCCTCCACCCCACGCCTAGATGATAAAACTCCCTTCCACGTGCATGCGCGTGTGGAGCTGTTGGAGAGAAGCAGTAGGATGCAATCACTTAGAAAAGAGATTCTGGAATCAAACTGACTCAGCTGTCTTCGTGGTTCCATCTCTGACTCGTTCTGTGGGTTTGTGGATGAAACAGCGAACGGGTTACGAATACATCCTTATGTTGCTGGTTGCGACAGAGACCAAGGGCCACAGCACAGCCTAAGTGTCTTAAGTTTCATGACTTGGAGCTGCCGTCTTGGTTATTATTCTCTCCAGGTTCACTGACAGCTGTGCGGGGACAGAGGCCCTGCCTCTCCTTCTGCATCCCTCTTGCCGCCCAAGCAGCCCCTCCCGGGCTCAGAACGGTGCTCCGTGGAAGCGCATGAGCGCCCATCTTGATTACGCCACTGTTTATTTTGATTTGAGAGTGAACAGCCTGGAGTTCTGGCTGGAGCCACCTGGACGGTTACAGGTGCTTCTCCACGGATCCTCCCAGCCGGCACCTGTCCTCCCAGCCCCCCGGGACCCTGGCGCCTGGCTGGGAGCTGTTTCTTCCCATGCACCATCAGTGAGAGCCTGTTTTTTTTTTTTGCTTTGAGCCACCTTGCAGCTCCCGGTCCTGTGCCCCGTGCCTGGACCCGCTGCTCTGTGGGTGACCTTGCTGGTTGTGTAAATGGTCCCCTCGTCGACCAGCACCACGTCTTTGTGGGCAGGTATTTCCTTGTTCTCATTCATACGTGCCAGGAACACTCCCCATGGTAGGAGCCCAGCAAATACTGTGATGAAATGAGTGGGGAGAAGAAGTTTGGGGTGTAGGTCCTGACAGTGAGAGCCGCAGTACGTCACTTGGCTGGATCTCTATTCCCATTGGCCACATAGGGAGGGGTGCTCCGAAGCAGTGCGTGATCTCCCCCAGCATGGCATGGCTTCGGCTTCTCTTAATATTGCCTCTGTTTTTAGTTAGTTGTCAGAGATAGTTTCTCCTTACAACTGTTCACTGTTACACCCCCAGTTCTGACACACCTGTAATTTGGAGGCACCGTCAAGATCGAGACCTTAATTCCAGCTTTTATCTCTGTGACTGCCTCGTATTCTCCACTGCCTCTTCAAGTGTTGCCTTTGTAGGCCTAATTTTAACAGTGGCCCCTGGGCGCTCCCGGGGGAGGGGAGGCATTGAAGCAGTAAGGCCATCTCATATTTAATTTTGCACTGTCGTGGCCGTGCCTGGGGTAGTGCTGGGAGCACCGGGGCTGATTTTACAGAGAGCATATCAGGTGTTAATCGTGGTTTGTCTGAAGCGGCCAGTAAAGACAGTTGAAGGGGAGCAGCGAAGGGGAGACTATGAGGGAAAAAGCAACAGAGGAAATAAGCCGGCTGTGCCCTAATTTGTTACGTTCAATGTGAATTCGTACTGCAAACCAGGTGCTGTAGGGGATGCAGAGATGAGTAAGTCACAGCCTCTGGACGCAGACCTACTGTGTGGGGCCATTTTTCTTATATTCTTGCCTTTGAGGTTTGCAGCAGTTCTGAGAACTGGGGTCTTTATTCCAATCCTATGGGTGAAGAAGTGGAGTTGAGGCAAAGTGGGGTCACTGAATGCTGATGGCAGCTCCGGGGCAGAGATGGGTGAACCTGAATCCCTGGGTGGAGCCTTCATGGTATCGCACGGCCTTCGGAGAGCTTATAGTCCAGTAAAGGGCGGGGGGAGAAATAGCGGAAGAGTCAAGCTAATGACATGCATGGAAGAGAAACATGGGACACCCTTCCTGGTTGGGGCTTCGGCGTGGAGTTTGGAAGTACAGTTCAATATGGTGAATAGTCAGGACGGGAGCTACTCAGCAGCTACTCCCCAGTCCCTGCCTTGATAAACGAAGTCTCCTTACCCCTGGCTCACCTGCAGGTAACAAAACAGGTTTTTAAAATATGTGATAAAGAGTCTGGCTTGTTCCCTTCTGGCGATGATCCCGGTAAAAGTACACTGGCACTGCCTGGAACCCAGGACCCAAGGGGTTAACTTTTCAGGCTTGAGTTCCTGAGCTGCTGTCGTTTGTCCTGGACCATTCTGTCTAGCTGCAAGCAGGCCTCACCCCCCACCCCATGCTAGCTCATGCGTTTGGGGGACAGGTCGCCTCACCACGCAGCCTGGTGCCACCGGCTGCTGTCCCTCACTATGAGCGAGGGTCTCTTGGAAAGATTTTGGCCTCTCGGTGAAAGATTTCAGTGTCTCCTCTCTTGCTTCCAGAAGGAGCGTCTTCTGGAAATCTTGAAATCTTGCTGTAGGTCTAAGTGTTTTGGAAACAAAATGGGCAGTGAGAGAATTCCTGCCTTGTGAGTATTGGATCGCTTTGTTCTCTGGCACAACAAACGCTCCTTTGTGTTAAGCATCTGAGAACAGAAGTTCTAAATAACATTTTTATATTCCCTGTTGATAGGCGTTCTTTATTTGGGGATGACAGTTTGGTGCTTGTTCCTCTGTCAAATCCTGATGTGCTCCCTGCTTTGAGAATGAGCAGGATGCAGCCAACCCCCGGGCTGTGTGCTGTGCTGATGGCTGGTGGCCTGCCTCCGGGCCTCCCTTGTTGGGTCCCTCCTGTCTGCAGTGAGTGCCCCGGGCACCATGGGATGGCCGTGTGGCCAGAGACCAGGCCCCAAACCCCACGGCCTGACCATGAGTGGAGTGACTGAGCTTGCCAGCCACAGAGAGCCCAGATGAGCAGGCAGACCAAAATAGCCTCATCCACCTCCTTCCTGGAAATGCAGAAGGGCTGCCCCGGAGGTCCAAGAAGGCCTAATTTGGTCAAAAACCCAGTACTTGTTCGGAATAGGAGCTTGAGTTGCGACCCTGTTGTCGGTTGCCTGCCTGGAGTCTTTGATTTTCACCAACCCCATTTGCACGTGCTCCAGAGGCTGATCAACCAGATCCACAAGTAATTGGTGACAAAAAGCCTTAAGATTCTGCTCATTTTCCTTTATTTTGTCTGTGTACAGAGTAACTGTACTTTGACTCCCAAGAAAATCAGTACATGTGCTCTCAGCGTACAGCTCACCCAAACCTATACAAATTCAGGGTTTTGCAGCAACGGAGGGCATTTTTATTTTTTAGCACATTCCTTAAATGGCATAGATGGTGTGATAAAAATTTGATTTACTCTCCAAGCTTGTTGATTTTTCTGTGTACGTTTCAGATCTGTTTCTTTTTGTTAGTCATTCAACAAACCATGTTGTGTTGTCCTGTGCAGAGTCAGGCTTGCCGGCTTGGCTCTCCTTTAGCTGATAAAAAGCAACCCGCTGGTTCTGGGATTTAGCAACTTGGGTCAAAGTTAACATTTCTTGCTCCTCATTCCTTGAGTGAATATTTATTTTGCCAGAACATGCCGACTCTCTGTGCCTGCCATCGGATGGGGGTTCATGTTTTCTCCCGTGGAGGAAGGGGCGATGGTTGGTCTCACTCCACACCCTCCCCGGCCGCTGGCCCTGGGCACCTGCAGGACAGCTATGGAAGCTGATGTAGCCACGAACCTCAGGCACAGGGATGATTGGGTTATTTTTTAAGTGGAAGAACATTCTCTTCTTCCTGTAGAACCCCGTAAACGAAAATGGGAAAATCACTCTCCAAACAGACAAGCTCAAGTGATGATAAAAAATACCTCTACGGGCAGCCTGACAGTCCTGGCCTTAGCCAGTCAGTGTCTGGATAAGAACAAGCCCTTCGAGGGGGATGGACCTCTTCTTGGATCTTAATTGATTTTTGTGTTCCTTCGCTTCTTTTAATTCTTTGTGGACAAGTGATTTGTAGTGCAAAGTGGCTTTCCATGTTATAGGCGCTGGATTATGTAATAACCATCCTTATCAAAAGATCATTTCTACTTGTTTTTCCTTTTTTTCTCTGATTCGGCTCATGTTTATTTTTCTTTTTCATTTTATTTCTTGTTGATCAAGTTATTGTTTCTCCTACTTCATCTACCCCTATCAACTGCTAGGGGGGTGGGAGGAAGTGGGGTGACAATTAGTTCTTTTTATTTTTTTTCATTTTTACAATCAATTGGCTGGCCAGCGTCAGAAAGAGTCACCTTTCCCCTAGTGAGTTGGTTGTGTAACGCGGAGCCTGACCCCGCAGAAGCTGGGCTGTGTTTGTCTGTAGGGATTACAAAGCTATTCTGGCCATCGTCCACCCTGCTGACCAGCTTGGTGGATCAGCAGGAAGCTCCTTACGGGGGTCCCCTGGTGTGTAAGAAAGTTCTAGAGATTAGCTACTAAGATCTCGTTTGGTAAAATGACACGGTGTGACGAGATGCTCCATCGGGCGCCTCTTGAGCAGACCCCATCATAAATCCAGAGCTTGGAGCCCCAAAGGACTCAGGCCCTCTCTGTTGTGTTGCCTGCTGTTCTGGTACAGTGCTCTGTGTGTATGTGTGCACTGTGTGTACGTGGACGTACATTGTGCACACACATGCGCGTGTGTATGTACATGCACGTGTGTGCGCGTGGAAGGAGAAACGTGACATGCTCCGTTGCTAGGTGTGGTAGTGAAGGGCTAGGTTGAGACGGTGATGAAGAAGACAGACTTTGTTTACAGCAGTATCAGAGTGAGCCAGAACAAAGCAGAGGAGAAGTAGCCAGGCATGATCCCAGCACATCTACTATATCAGGTTTCTGGAACCTCTGAGTCGAAGGGTTTGGTCTTCATCACGAACTGTTGAGAGGTGATGTTTTAAAAGCAAGGAAGGAGACGAAGCCAGCTGTGGAGACAATCAGAAAGCAGATGTGTGTTCTTGAACGCCGTCAGCTCTGAGCCGACCTGTGCTCTCCTCGATCTGAGGGGCGGGAGGGGGGGGCTCCACACCAGAGGCCGGCCCCTCTTTCGGCTCCATGTAGAGTCACACAGGCAGGGCTTTGCGGATCGTGACTGCTTTCTTGTGGGCACCATTCACGCCTGTCTTTGGAAGTCCGTCGGGGTGACCTTGCTGCCTGTGACAAGGAAAGGAGGTCTGGAGGTGGGGAGCCCATTGGGGCAGGGGTGCGCGGGGCCTGCTGGGAGGAAAATGAAAGCAAACTGACTCCCCTCGGGCCACGCATGGACCGCGGTCAGGGTTCCCCTCCTGGTGAAACCCCGCCCCTTTGTTCCAGCACCTGCGTCTTCCTCCAGGTGAGTGGTTACACCTTGTCATTCGGTTTTCATCTACCTGGCGTGGCTTCAGCGCCAACAGAGGTCAAGGAGCGTCCCAGCTGCACAGGAGCCGGGCACACAAGGTGTGAGCAAAGGCCCCCGGCACACACGCACTGCTTGTCCTCTGTGGTTTTCTCTTTCCCCTAAGAGTACTGACCCACTGTCCTGCTCGTCCTGTGCTGGGGGCTGGAGTTACCACAGTAGGTTCCAGAGCCATCAGTCGGCTGTTCATGGGGGCGGTGACAGCACTTCGCTGCAGCATGGCAGGCTCCCCCCGCCCCCTTCAATGTGAGCTTTCTGCTCTGCATGAGCAAAGGCCCGGGGGCCAGCCAAGCCACAGCCTGCACCACAGATGGAAGGCACTTGATCCAGGCCGTAGGGGAGCACTTAGAACTTCTTTTTTGTGGACAAATAAAATTCGATGAGTCAGCTTTTCTGATGACTCTATCATGAGGTTTCCTGATAGTGCAGAATGGAATCACTGAAATCTTTGTTAGGCATTATTCTGCGTTTCACGCTGCAAAGAAAGCCAGTGACAAGCTCTCTGATGTTCTGTTTTCATTCTAGTGGATTCTGAATCATCCAAGTCAATCAGGAAAATTACTGTCATTGATGAGACAAGCCCACAAAAAGTCCAAAAATACTCTGTGTCTGATTGGAGATGTGGGCGCAGGCGGGTGAACGCCCGAGCGCCCAGCATGTGGCGCACCGTGGGGTCCCCCAGCTCCCTCCCTGCCGTTCCTGAAGACATGGTGGTCTCTGGGAAATGTCTGCTGGAGGGGTGGCAGCTAACCCGGGGGGCAGGCGGAGGACGTGGCCGTCAGTCCTCAGAGGGGAGCTCTGATGACCTCACTGGATATTTTATTGATACTTGTAAAAGCTCAAGGTTACATGTGTATGTGGTTAAAAAGCCAAATACTATGGAGGGTATTTAATAAAAAATAACGGCCCCTGTGTTTCTTCCTCCCTGCAACAACACCTTTTAACTCTCCCTACCCCCATTAAAGTTCTTTTGCTGATTGCCTTCCTGTCTTCAAATAATAAATGTCTACATTTGTACAAGTGTGCAAGGGCTGTGTGAAGGGTGCACAGACTGCGCGGTTCAAGCAACAGGCAGGTCTGGAGGCTGGGAGTCAGGGTGCCCCCCTCCGCCAGCTCCAGGGAAGAGCCTTTCCCTGCCTCTTCCACTGCAGGTGGAGGTCGTGCATCCTTGGTGGTCCTTGGCTCGTAGCTGCATCTCTCCAAGCTCTGCCTGTATCTCTGTCTTCCCAGGATAGCCCCTTTCCTTTTGAGATGCCAACCTCGTAGGGTTAGGGTACGCTCTGTGGACCGCATCTTAAGTGGATGACTCTGCAAAGACCTTATTTCCAAGCAAAAGACACTTAAAAAAAAAAGATTTATTTATGCATAAAAGAGCTGGGGTACAGGCCAGAGATGTGGGGGGTGAGAAGATTCACCAGAGACAGAGTGGGGAACAGAACAGGCAGAGTGACTGAAATACACTGCTGAGGGGAGCAGCGGGTGAGTCAGGAGAGGTCTGCTGCGCCATGTGTGTGGCTCCCTGGCTGGCTGGGGATCGAACTTGTGCTGCAGAGGCTGTGGATTGCTTCATAGTGCGGTGCTTAACCCCTTGCGCCACCAGGGAGGTAGCAAAGGACACTTTTATAGGCCTCCAGGTGAGAACCTGAACACAGCTCTGGGGGAGGAGACACACTTCACCTGCACCCCCGCCGTGTCGCTGCTCCTGAACTCTTGGCTCATTTGACTTAGCAAATGTGGAGACGCTCCTTGTTCAGCCTCATGTCTCCCCAGAACTCGCCTCCATAGTTATGTCACTTTTCTCAGTCCCTTCCCTGAAGGACCTTGTTTACATTTCAAACAACTTCTTGAAACTTCATTTTTTACTCTGTTAACCATCGCTTAGTTACCCATTAAAATATGAGCACATTAGCTCTTCTCAGCTCTCCCTCCCCCACCCGCGGACTCTGCCAGTTAGTGCCAAGGTTAATGGCAGGTGGGTTCTTTTTGGTTAACCGAATTTTTAAACCCTCCGCCATCTGTCCACAGGTGCAGAATTGATATTTGTCTATAGTTTCTATAGGTAGGATTGACAAGTGGAGACCAGCACACACTGTTTTCATTCTTTATTATTATGCCTATGTCTGCTGGATTATATTGCCAGGATTACATGCCCTCTGGGTTTTAATTAAAATGCTTTATACCATGTGAAGAATGACAATATAATGTATGTTTGTATAGTACTTTAGAATCCACATTTCATTTGACTTTAGTTGGCTCATACTTTTGTAGCTCAATTTGGAAACTCCGTTTATTAGTACAGCTTGAAATCCTATTGCATTACACATTGAAATGAGGCTTTGTGTCCTATTATGAAATGTTCGATCACGTGAAATAATACCCACGTGGGACTCTGCTCTTTATGAGTTTTAAACAGCAGGTAACTTATTCTAAGACAGAGCTAGTCCACCTTTTGGATAGCAAAACTTTTTTTTTTTTTTTTAAATTTAAGGACCGGTATAGAGATGCTAACTTCTTATTTTGCCAATTGGGATATTATGAAATTAGTTATTATTTATTCTCACTGGTAAAAGAAAGAACATTTAATACCAAAAAAGTAGGAAGGACAGAATCTCAGGGTAAATTACATTATTTTAAAGAAAAATCCCTACCTGAGAAAAGAAAGCAAACATTTTTAAAAAATGAAAAATGATGTAAAATATAAATAAATAAATCCCTACCTTTCCTAATTTTTCTCACGGGCTTCTGCAGACTGGTAACAAGAGCCTTCGGGGGGGTTCCCAAATCAACCTCATTTAGTGACATGTGTTTGGTGTTAATGGATTTTGAGCATAACTCTTCATTCCTCTACTTACTGACTTTAGCTTTCAGAATGTTGATGTTTTAGTATGACTTTTTGTGAAACACCCCTGGCCTGAACAGAATGAATTCCTTGCTTTGTTTTTGGTAAGAGCTGGTGGGGTGTGTGGCTGTAACCAACTGCGGTTGTTGTCAAGAGGAGAACGCGGCACATCGTGTCCTCCTGGGACCCCACAGTGACCTTCACAACCTCCATGAGAGGTGGTGAGACTTTGTCTTCCCACGATTTTTACTCAGGGGAAATCCACAGGAGACCAGGTTAAGAAGTGAGCAGTCCAAGTTGACTCAGCAAGTCAGTTGCAAAGTGAGAACAGGAAGTCCAGTGTCTTCAAACCTCATCGCGCATCCTGGCTAGTGAATGGCCTCTCTCTGCGTCTATGTTCTCGACTTTTGGGGTCATACTAGGCCACTTTGGTTTTTGAAGAACTGAGTGGTCAAGTGAATCAACTTGGCTTTGCAGTTAGAAGCATAGAGAGCCATGTTCCTGGAGGTTTTGGTGCTTAGAGAAATGGAGTAGATGGCTGTGGAGCTCCTAAGGCACTGTCGAGCCCTTCTAGCAAAGAAGGGGACTCTGAACCTGCAACCATGCTGAGTGTAGTCTTTTTCCTGGAAGTAATGTTCTGGATTGAGTCGTCCACACTGCTGGCCTGTTTCACTGGTGCCCAGTAATAGATGTGCAGAGAAGATTGAGCTATGGTTGATGGGCCTGGAAAAGGTGGTAGGTGCTGGCCTCACCTCTCTAGCTCTGTGTCACTAGCTCTTTTGGACCTTGGTGGTGCCACCAGCAAAATGGGGGAAGTGGTGTTAACTTGTGAAGGCCCAAGCTCCAAGCAGACCCTTCCCCTTGGATGCACTTTGATTCTTCTAAATGTTCTTAAGAAGAATCAGACTTGTAGCTACATGAACTGTAGGTCTCCACATTCAACAGCAGGGGCCAGTGTGGGGGCGTCCCCAAGCATGGGGTGGTCCCCAACCCAAGGTCCAGATCTGGGTACCCATGTTTCATAACTTTGCATTCTGCTCCTTTCTGCTTCATCTCAACCCAAGCTCCACATGAGGCCGTCATGCCTCATGTCTTTATTATATCCCCATCAAAGGGTTTTGCTGAGATCCAGGAATGTGTGTGTCAGGAGGCTGCCCTTGCCAACATACTTGGAAGATATGATCTTCAGTTTAGTTGAAATTGGGTGAAGAATGAGTACAGTACAGCTCCAAGGTTCTACTGTACATAGCACATCTTTTCCATAACCCATATTAGGAATATATGTACTCACTTATAACACAAACACGTGAACGTTTCAAATAACACTGGACTTTAAAAAAAACTGGCATCGATCACCGTGATCCCAGTGATGGGGACCCCTCATCAAAGGAAGAGGGAATTCAGTTTCAGCACATTTTCGCTTTTGTCCGGTCATGTTGTACGTGGTAATTGTTATAAAACAGAGAAGCCACCAGGTATCCCTTTATCTCCCTGGCAAACATGCTCAACAGCCGGGAGTTTGCAGTACATAAAAGGAAACCTTCTCTCATGCTGAAGCTTGCCAAACAAATAGTGACCCCTAAAATGAAGCCCAAAGAAAGAATAACTTAAACAAGCTTCAGTGGGTGGAAAATAAACACTAACTTTATATGTATTTTGAGAACATAAAAGACAGGTGGGAAACAAATCCTCCTGCATAAGAAAGAAGTGCTTAGTAGGGTGGGAAGAAAGGAAGACTCCAGCAGTTTCTGGAGCTCTGCAAGTCCAGACAGTTTTTTTTTCCCCCTGGTTAGTTGCTCATAGCCACAAATATGTATATTATTTCCTCCTTGCCCACAATTTACTAAGAATCATCTTTCTAATATAGCGGGGAATCCCAAATAAAAATCTCATTTTTCTAAA
Organism: Talpa occidentalis; assembly: GCF_014898055.3. Lineage (NCBI taxonomy): Eukaryota > Metazoa > Chordata > Mammalia > Eulipotyphla > Talpidae > Talpa > Talpa occidentalis. Next base: position 8,685,641 of record NW_023601322.1, read on the forward strand.
AATGGACACGTCTTTAACCCTGGCAATTAAATCATTCAGTCGTTCATGTCAAGAATGTTAACAATATAATCAAATTGTTTTCTTACTGGTCTCTGGTGTCCACATCAAATGATCTTTTTCCATATTTACCTTGTAAATGGCTGATGTGCTAAGGGAGGAAAAAGTCTGCCTGGCTTGCTGATGCTTAGAAGTAGCCTCAGAAATCTGCAGGAGGCTTCTGGTGATCCCTCCTATGACCTTCTATGCCTTATCAGAGTGGGGTCATGGAACTTTGAACCCTTTTCTGAGTACTGTGATATATTTTTTTTTTTTTTTAAAGATTTATTTATTTATTTATTTATTTATTTATTTATTTATTTATTTATTTATTTATACAAGCTCTGGGTACAGTCAGAAGCGCAGGAGGGTGAGAGAATTCACCAGAGCCAGAGCAGGGAGCAGAGCAGGCAGAAGGACCGAAGTACACTGCTGAGGGGAGCAGCGGGCGGCAGGAGAGGTCTGCGCGCCATGTGGGACCCTCCTCAGGTGGCCGGGGAGCAGCCGGGGATCGAACCCGCACAGCAGAGGCTGTGGGCAGCTTCGCAACCCAGCGCTCAACCGCTGCGCCACGGGGGAGGCCCCTGTGATATATTTTTAACATGGAAAATGATTGGCAATAACTTTGATTCATGCTCCTTATCCAGGCATGTCAGTATAGTGTCAGGGCTTAGTAACATGGACCCAGTGTGCCCACCACATTCAAACCCTAGTGCCGCCCTTTTCTGCCAGCTTCTCCATGTTTCTTTTCCTTATCTGCAAAATGCCAATTACAGCAGCCCCTTCCTCCTAGTGTTGGCGTGAGTTTTTATGAATCAGGTGCTGAGAATAGTGCCTGGCACACACCACACACCACGGCAAGGGCAGCTATTATTATTTTTCACATTAAGGGAAATAGGGGAATGAATCCAAACTGTGTTCTCCCCAGGAATAATTTTATTTACCATTAAAATATGTTTGTTGTTCGTGTCTTCACTTAAAATATCAGCTCCAAAATAGCAGATGCTATTTATTTTGTCTGTTCTGCTTCCTTCTGAATTTCTGCCTCCTGCCTATTCTGTTCTGGATCTAGAACTGATAGATTTGTCTGGGTGGAATTTCTCTATGCAGAACCGACTTGTAAATTTACTTGGCTGCTGGAGAAGGTGAAATATGATTTTATAAGTGCTTTCCTTCTAAACGTGTATATGCAGAAAGTGAATAATAAAGGGGGTTTGGAATGTTAATGAAGCAGGTGATAAAGTCAAGTAGGCGTTGTCACTTCACTTGAGAAGTTTATGTTGACAAATCACAACGGAAGGATCAAGATGGCACACGTTCTGTCTCCTTGTAAATTCTCTTTCCTTTATCTAATCATCTTAGCAAATGAAGATTTCATTGATGTATTTTTTTCAAGTACATCAATTCCACTCCTTTGAGAAATAAGAGATTGGTGGAGACATACATTTACCCTTGTAGATAGTTTTCATACCCTTGTTTTGGTTTTTAATTTCCAGAGGGCAAACCTAGTGCTAAAGTTCACCACCTAACGCTGACTAAAAGGTTTTTCTTGACATTTGAGAATAGAATGCCCTTCTTAGTCATTCTTTTTGTTAAGGTTACACAGTCATGCTTGACTTTTAAGTACTAAAATTAAAATTTCCCCTCCTAACAATGTGAAACTTTATGATATCCATAAACTGCGTGGCACATTAATTATTGTAATAAGCAACATAAATCCTCTTTGGTCAATATTTTATTTCATTTGATCACTCTTAGGTTTTTGATGATTACTATTTGTGGTTGGTTTATTGTTGTCATTTTTAATATTTTCTTTGAACTTATGGGGTTCATGTGGCTTCAGAAATTCATTAAAAGATACTAATTCCACTAGTAAGTGGGAAAAATCATAATAAGTAGGGGGGAAATCTCAAAAATGCAAATAAAAAGTCTGAACTTTAAAGTATGGATTACTGAGAGATGAATATAAGAAATTCTCATAGGTTATCAGTTCATTATATCGGGAGAAAGCTTCCTTCCCCTTAGAGCCGTCATGGTTTTGGGTAGCATATGTTTTGCATATGGAAAGAAAAGACACTAGCACCACCCTCCTCATGGTCAGTGAACTGGACCAGTGTCTATCACAGATTTAGGGACACGACCAAAGGGAATCAACGTTGACAGAAGCATCCAGTAGTCATGCAAAATTTTGCAAATAGGTTATTTGCCATATCCAGTGATACCGGAATTTAGTTCTCATTCCTTGATTCAATTTTCATTCATTAACATTTTTCTTTCATTAAGAGTTAATTCCAAAATTCACTATTTTCTTCAGCTCACAAGCAATAGACCATATTGATGGAAGGAACAGGCTCACTTTGTCTTTGTATCTGTGGCAATAGTCGCTGCCCCTGGCCTCAGAGATGCAGATCCCTGGTGTCAGATGTAATTCTACATGCTTTTATCGAGGACCTCATTGTGGAGGGAGGATAGCAGGAGATTTGGGGTCAGGCTGTTCTTGGCTCAAATCCTGGCACAACTACTTGCTTTCGATGTCACATTGAGCTTTCTCATCCATCCTTCAAATCCCAATCTGCAGAGTGGATTAAATGGGACATGGAGGTTCAAGTGTGAGTGCTCTGGTGGTTTCTCTGCTCTGCTTCCCTCCCGTCCCCACCAGAATCCCTGTCCACAGAGGGCATGGGAAGCAGATGTCAGTGCTTGGAACCACCCTGTGTTAGTGTGTCAGACACTGTATTGTGACATCATTGGCTACTCCCTTCACCTCTGGGCCTCGGTTAACAATTCTGAGACCTTCAGGGGTTGACCTTTATTTTATGATTGTTTCAAAGAGCACTTCCTGACCTGACCTTCTGTGAGTCTGTGATATTATGAAGCAGGGATAGGAAGGGATAGGAAGCTGACGTTGGGGTGATAAATAGGCAAGATCAACCACACTAGGTGGCGTGAAGGACAAATCAATTGGACGTATGACAGATTAGATATGATTAGGCATGAATCAGAAATTGCTCTAAGGTCTCGTTCCCCAGTATATCCTATACAAGATACTAGCTGTGCAGGATGGTAATATTCATTAGAGAAAGTTTCTGAAAGTCCTTTGGGGTATGCTGACCTAAACAGGTTGTTTCTCGCAGACTTCTCAGGATCTCGAATATGCTCACACGCACTGTGATTCCCAGTTGGGGCAGTGTAGTAATAGTAGGATGCATTTCCAAAGTGTATCTCATCATGGGAGGAGAATGCGTTTGAGATCCAAGTAGGGTCTTGCTGGACTCGTATTTCACGGGAGGTATTAAAATGTTGCTCGATGGTTTGAAGCCAGGAATCTAGTAGAATATGGAAGTCATTGATGCCACCCACTGAGCATGCTGAGTGGCGACCACTTGCAAGGCCCCATGAAGACCAGAGATGAATGGGATCCAGTCTCTGCAGTGTCTGGTAAGCCGCCTTAAGTATGACATTGTCTGTGAAGCTAAGAGCAGAGAGTGCTGGCAGGACAGGGTCCCAGCAGATTATTGACACTCAGCCACTTGAGGAGGTACTCTGAGGGCAAGGAATCCTGGCGTCTGCTTTCCTTGTGTTTTCATCTGTGTCTCTCTAATGTTCTGATAGTGAGATTGGCATCCCGTCCGCCTCAGAAAAGTTCTCAAGATAAAACGAACATGCAATGCTCAGCTCCATGGGAGTCAAACGCTGGAAGTTTTGTTCAGGAGATTTTACAAAATGGAGTCTGGTTGTCGCTGGGTAAAAGTAGAGTCATTTAGTTACCACTTTGAAACTTGGCTCTAGAATCAACACAGAATCTAAGGAGAAGGCGCTTGAGGAACAAGCCCCTCACGTCGCAGCCCACCTCCAGGCAGGACGTGGTATTTAAGCGTGGGTTGAATGAACCTGTGGGCCTCCTGTGTCCTTACTTCTTGTTGATGGCATAGGAGCTAGGCCTTACAGCGTTTTTCACTGGGGCAAGATCTTTCCTTCTCATCAGTCAAAGCTTTGGACTATTTCATCACTGGACTTCGCTGCCTGTTAGGCCTTAGGAAATGTTTTGGCAGGTCGGGCCATTATTTTGCTCTTGTTCTGAGGAGCATTTCTCTGACCTTTACTTATTTACTGAAACAGTCCGGCCTGTTTTCTTTTAAGAGAAGCGTGAAATGCAGGGGAGTCAGTGAGCACAGGCAGACTTTGGTATCAGAAGACTGACTTTTGGGCTGCTTGGCTCAGTATATCCCTTTAAAACTAGGGGGTCAGTGGCCTCCTTGTTTCTTATTCCCACGGTTTTCAAGGCTCTTTTGGACCTTCTCCCTCCCCCTCACTAAAGAGCTGATACATGCACATTTAGGCATTTATTGAAAACATTTCACCACTTCTGAAACACAACGCTCTGAGAGTCTTCTGCAGGCTTCTAAGTCTCTCTTGTTCTGAACAGTGATGTATGTGACATGGGCCAGGGCTTGGCAACAGGGCTGGTGGCTTAGTGACCTGGCAGGCCGCGCTTCTCCTGACCCTCAGGTGGGTGAGCCCACCTGAGGGTGGTGACATTCAGGGCACCCTCAGAATCTCAAGGCAGCTCCTCCCTTCTGGCTGCCTACCTGTGCCCCCCCAGACCTGTCTCCTGGGACTTTTCTGTCTCTACCCGTGGAGGATCCCCACTCACTGTAGCCTGATTGACATGGCCAAAGGCAGGTCAAGATGCCGTGAGAGCTTGGAAGATGAGACCACGTGTGTGTACATGAATTTATGTTTGCTGCTGTCTCCCCATCCACTCACCTCCTGAGCTCTTTCTACTTTAGACAGAAAATACGACAGAAGTCATGTCTTGCCTTTGGCATCCCTGTAGCGCGTGGACTCAGCTGCCGTGTGAGAGATACCCCTGCTCAGCCAGACGTGAAATGACTTTGACATGTATAAGCAGCCGGGATGATTTTCTAGAAGAGCTGGGTGTCATGCCATGATTTGTGTCTAGTAACAGGCCGTTACTTTGGAAATGTTTCATTCGTTTTCTCAGTCAACAAATACTTGCCGCACTGTCCTCGCTGTTGGGGACACCCTGGGGAACAAGGGGGACAAGTTGCTCACGGAGCACGTCTGTGAATGCAGGGACATCGGCAACACACAAGCGACCAAAGAGGACGGTGGTGGCTGAGGACAAAATGGATGCCGCTGGGCAGTGGGAGGGGTTGACCGGTTCTGACCCGAGTGTCCCTAGAGATGTAGCTTTGGGCCCAGGCTTGTAAGACGAGGACGAGCCTCAGGGAGTCCCGGGGGAGCTTGTGGAGACTGAAGAGAGAGCAGCGTCTTGGCCTGACTTGTTTAGTGGCTCATGTACGTGTGTGCCGCTTGGGGCTGCGACCTGATCTCTCTGTGACCCTCCACATCCTTGGGAACACCCCGAAACCACAGAAAGATGTCATCTTAGTAGAATGCTCGTTGTAATGCAGGGTGCTGGGGGGCCCAGGAGGAACCTGTCGGAAACCCCGTTATCCGCCCCCCCCCCCTTCTCCAAGGGGGTCTCATTCCGAGAGGCTGCACTGAGGGAATCAGCAGATCAGCTGACTTGGTTTCTGAGAGAAAGGCGGTAGGAAATGCTTCAAAATGCGTGAGTGGAAAAAGAAGCCGCGGGAAGCTCCCAACGTGATTGGGCGAAGTTGGACGAGCTACTGCCAGACGACACTGACTTTCTCGTGGTGCTTTTCAACTTTCTATTTTGCCATAAATGTGTGTTCCCCGGAAGGTGCAAAAATAGTGCAGCGAAGTCCTGTGTTCCCCTGGGCTGGCTCCCGCCAAGGGCCGCATCTTTGCTCACTCTCGTGAGTCGTGTGTGCTTATGGGGTAGTTATCGGCACCAGGAACTCGGCACGAATGGACTCCCCGGGTCTCATCCACCTGCAGCAGGTTTTACCTGCACTCGCCCATGTGCCTGTGTGCACACCTGCCCCTCGTCTGGCTCCCGTGTCCCTGGTGTCCACCACGGCCGTCAGGGGACAAGCTGTCCATTTCCACCAAGCAACTCCCTGGTCTTGCGGCGCTTCTGTGCAGGAGAAGCAGCAGCAGCAGATGTCCTCCTCCTCATCTGGGTCCTATTCTCCAGGCATCTGCAGCGAGAGAGGTCGCATGAGTCTCTGAAGTAGATTGCTTGGCTTGGCTGCCATGGAATCTCCTTAATTGACTTACAAATGTAGATCCGCGGCGTGACTTGTGTGAAGGGAATGCAAGTGTGAGGAGCATCTGTTAGCCCAGAGCCAAGACCCGGGTTCGAGGGAGCAGCCCTGATCTCACCCTTGGAGCGTATTGTGTCGTTTGGTGGAGACCCAATGGATTTAAGAGGCGAATGCGGGTCACATGATCTGGGGATTTAATCTCTATGGGACTTCGGCTCCCACATTTCCTGAAGATGGCCGAGCAAGCAAGGACACCAGGAACAGGCTAACAGGTTACCTGACGAGTGGGCACCATCCTTACAGAAAAGAGCACATCGTGGAAAAGTTGCCGGTTGGGTGGTGGGAGAAGGCTCGAGGACGTGCAGCGAGCAGGGGGACTGAGGTGCAGGCTGGAAGCGAAACAGCTATAAACAGATTGAGAGAGACAACGGATTTAAGGGAAAACATCTGCCTGCTGCCTCTGACATCCAAAAGCTGCATCCGTGGCTCCGGACCAACCTTGTAATGCTCCAGAAGGAATGCAGAGGGGCCCGAAGCGGACTCTGAGAGTTTTCTTTTCTTTTCTTTTTTTAACTCGAGATTTTCTGTTTGCCTTGCCCGGAGTGCTGCCGGGGGCTGATGAAATGCACTCATATGGTCCTGGTTCGTGATGCTGAAGTGGCATTCCTTAGAAGCTAACTTCAGAACGATTGATTTCAAAGGGTTTTTTTTTTTTTTTTTTTTTTTTTTTTTTTTACCTGTAATGTTCTAGACACACTCATCAGAGGAGCCTGTTTACTTTGCCAGATGAAACCTCCGGAAAGCTGGAGACGGACTCTCCAACGATTCTGTGTTTCAAGGAGTGTGTGGCATGAGAGAAGCTGGAAACCAGAAGAAACGGATAATGTTCAAGCATCTCTCTCGATGCTCCATTGACCTTAAAACTTGTCACATTCACCCCTTGACTGCATCAGTTTTTTTCCCTTGAGTCATTTGTATCCGGTAGGCACAGCCCCAGAGGTTAATCCCAAGGAAATAGAGATCAGGTGTTGTCCACTGCCAGGCTGGTTCTCCATGTCTCCGCATGGAAGCAAGAGAGGGTTTTGAGTACAGGGTTTACATCTCACTTGCTCACTCAGCCTTCACGCTGCGATGCTGATCTAGTTATACTTCACGGTCAGTGATTTTTCCCTTGAAGAGCTTGAATGACCCGATCCATGTGACCAGAAGATTATCCTCACTGAGATAGAGGAAGGTGTCCTGAGTGACTGGAAATGACCTTTTTGGAGGTTTCACTCCCTAGATTCTGTTTCTTTCTCACTGTTGACTCCATGTGACCCCTCTTATAAACTCTTGTCATCAATTTATACTTTTTACCCTAAACCGAGACTGCAATGAGATTTCTCTGTGCCACTGCCATACATGTTTTGAGCAATTTGAAAAGGTGCCAAATTTGAATTAAGTTTGTACAAATAATAGCACTTCCTCTGTAGGATGCTGTGGCTGGAATTCTGTTCTGATCAGTGGTGGGCCTGGTCTGTTAGTTGGTGACAGGGAGGAGGAGGGACTGCTGTAATGGAGTGACTGATGAGGAGAGGTGGTGGCAGCACTAGAAAGGGGGGAAATTCAGTCCATGGAAGAGCAGACCTGGGGTGGTCGGCCAGTAGAGTATTCCAAAAAAAAGAAAAAAGGACAATAAGCCGCGATCACCTGCCTTTTGTGCTCAGAATCTGGCGTATTCATCTTCCACTCCCCAACACAGGCACATAACAGGTTTTCAACATTTGGTGAAACAAATTGGGGGATAAGCAGCCTGTTTGCCAGCTTTCTCCTCACTAACGTGTCTCTCCTAGCCCGTGTTTAAAATTCAGACAAGCCACATTACATTCAGAGCACTTGCCTCCTGCTGCGTAAGTTAAATGTGGTGCACTTGAACTCAGGTCTTCTGACGCCACTGTTAATGGCAATACCCATTTGCAAGTCAGTGATTGCTCATTTTCTTAGGGCACAGAATCCTTCCACATTTTGAAACTGGACCCGATGTTAGGAGAAGCGTGTCATCATGGAAAGGTTCAAACTTCATCCCACAGGAGATCTCCAGAACTGTTCCATGACACCCTGGGGACGACAGATGCCTCTTGACGATTCCACCCCAGTTTCAGCTTGGCCCTTGTTTGTGGGTTATTTGAGATGCATTTCCTCAGACCTCAAAAAGGACTGGTTGAATTTTCCCAAACCAAGCAATTGACTTCAGGACTTTGCATCCTTTGAGTTTTCACCACAATTCAAATCCAGCTCCTTTTTGAAAAATTGTATTTTACTCAAAAGGAAGCCTGAGAGTGAGGTGAGGTGTGATGAAGGGCAGCCCCTCTGCAGTCAGCCCGGGCAGCAGACTGGCTGATCACATTTCATCACGCTCTTGTAGGTTCCCTGTGCTTCTCCGCACGTTTGCTGAGCTTTGAGACACATTTGTGCTCCTTGAAGGGTCATGAAGAAAAGGACTAGCCTCTGCCTTGATAACCTTTGGAAAGATTTTAGTGGTCAAATCAGAGACCTAATGATCTAGTGGAGAATAAGAATGGGGGTGGCATTTATTCCCCTGTCTGGGAAAGTGTCAAGGTCGCCATGACCCAGACACTTCACCCAATAGCTAAGACTTTACACCATGTAGATGCAGTCATGAGCATAAGTTGGAAAACTACTACCTTCATTTTTTGGATAATGGCATATCAAATGCTTGATTAAAAAATAAGCCTTGCAATACACAAATGAGTGGCTGTGAGTACACTTGGTGTGACAGCTAATTTCTGCATGTACGTAACTGTTTTTGTCTTTTTAGTGAATGCATTCACGTGGGGTTCTCAAACAGTTCTTTAATGTTCGTATTTTCTCTATTCTGTCTAATTATTGAAAAACACAGGCGCCGTATGGGAATTTAAAGACTCTGCTGAGGTGTATGGCAAAGACACCAGAGAGCAGGGATGAAATAGCTGTAGCCCATGGGCCAAATCTGCCACTTGTTTTTGTAAATAAAGCTTTATGGGAAGACAGCCACGCCCAGTTGTTTAGGGGTTCTCTGTGGGTGCTTTCTATCACTCTAGAAGAGTTGACTGATGACAGAGATCATCTGCATTAACATATTTACTATCTGATCATTTATCCAAAAAGCTTTCCAACCTGTCATAGACATCTCCATGATATTTTATTTTACATTTTAATTGTATTGTTATTTTTTTGAAGTAGCATTACTTTGAAACACTGGATGTGTTTAGGGGTATAGGTTCACATTGGGGTCCACTGGGGTCCCTTCATCACTTTCTTCCCTACTCCTGCTCTCCCCACCCAACCCCATAACTTCAATTCTGCTGTTAGATTTCTAGGGTTTGTTTTGGTTTAGTTTTGCCTGTTCCTTTGTGCCTTTGTCTTGTTTCTCTATATTCTGTAGGAGTGAAATCATCAAGTTTTTGTCTCTGTTCTCCTGACTTATTTCACTTAGCATTACCCCTCCAGCTCCATGTTGTCATGAGTGGCAAGATGTTATCTTTTTTATTGTGTAGATGAGTAGTATATGTCTGTCTGTCTATCCATCCATCCATCCACATACAAATCACATCTAATCCACTTATTTGTCCTTGTGCACTTCACTTAGATTGTTTGTATAACTTGGCTCTTGTAAATAATGCTGCTATGAACAGATGAGGGCATGTATTCCTTCAAAGTAGGGTTTTTGCATTCTTTGGGTAGATACCTAGGAGTGGAATTGCTGAGTCATATGGTTAATCCATTTTTAATATTTTGAGAAACCTCTACTTGTTTTCCATGCTTTTTAAATGTATTTTTCCTTTTTTTCATATGTTTATTTTTTAAATTATTTTTTTATTTTTTACATCATTGTTCATTTGTAAACAATATTTGCTTCCCCCACCCCCTCAGGTGTGGTCCCCATAGAGTTTCCTTCCCCAAGGCCCCCGTGCACCATCACCTCAGCCCCTGTGCTCCTCCCTCCCTCCCTCTGATCCCTCTCCCGCCTCCTCCCCTGTAGTATGACTGGATCAAGAAGATGTGGCATATAAACACAATGGAATATTATTCAGCAATCAAAAAAGATAAACTCATGCCATTTGCAGCAACGTGGATGGAGCTGGAAAGAATGATGCTCAGTGAAATAAGCCAGAAGGAAAAAGAAAAATATCAGATGGTTTCGCTTATAGCAGGAATATAGGGGAACCCAATAAGACATCAGTGTAAAAAAATAATAACAGTACAAAACACAACAAAGCAAAAACAGACAATTATAAATCAGAGACACCTTTTTTTGCTTATTCACTTATTCATTCATTTAACAAATGGTCTATTAAAGACACTCTGGGGAATACAGATATGAATAAAGCAGTCCCTAATGTCCAAGCACTTGCCATGTACAGTGCAAGCCGTGTGCTCAAGTAGCCATCTGGTGCAGTGAACTGCATCACACGCTGCAGAAGAGCAATGACTGCATCTCCATGTGGCTCAGAAATGCCAAAGGCCCTTGACATCGGGAAGGAATGGGCCAAGCAAGAGGATATCGCTTTCATAACTGTGGCTCATAGTAATTTCCCAGTGGGAACTTCATGAGACCTAAGAGTCATTTCCTTCATGGAATTTTATAAATTGTAATATCCAAAGGGTGGAAATGATTTAGGATATTACTTAACATCCAAATTTCTTTATCTGGAAGCAAATTTCCCCTGTCACTATGGGGACAATCACATTTCTAGAAAAAATTTTAAAGATTTGAAGGAAGTCTTTTTTCTTCAGGATGAGAAGGCAGAGGAATTCCTTTTCTTTTTTACTGACCACTGAAAACTACGACTAGACAGTCACATTCAAGGCAATAGGTCTCAAAGAAGGGGCCTTGAGAAGAAATCCCTCAAATAGCAGATGGATTGAAGTCAAGGTAAAATAACCCCAGCAATGAATTAGCTCGCCTCAGGGACAGCTGTGTCTCTTTTGTCTCCAGAACACCTCAGTGAACAGTGTAAATGGAACCTCTGGTAACTTCCCCTTGGCCTGGTGAAATCTTTATTTTTTTTTTAAAGATTTATTTATTTATACAAGAGCTGGGGTACAGGCCAGAGGTGCGAGAGGGTGAGAGAATTCACCAGAGACAGAGTGGGGAGCAGAACAGGCAGACGGACAGAAGACACTGCGGAGGGGAGCAGTGGGCGAGGCAGGAGAGGTCTGCCGCGCCATGTGGGTATCTCCCTGGCTGGCCGAGAATCGAACCTGCTGCGCCACCAGGGAGGCCCATGGTGAAATCTTTAAGTGTTCAGGTCAAATGCCTTCTCACCCTGAAGATCCCATGAAATCTTCCCAAACCTCCCAGTTGAGATAATGTCTGCCTCCTTATTTATGACCTGCCTGAGGGAAGGTTTATGCCTTTTTTATTTTAGTGTACCTACCGTGCCTACTCTGTTATTTCCAAATATCTACTGAATGAATGTGAATTGAGGACAAACCAACTGTGTTCTCAAATCTGGGTGCTGATTTGGGTAAAGGAGTCACATACTTCTGGTTAGTCTAAAAGTTAGGTGCTTGAGAGACACCTTTCCTTCTTCCCTCAGAATATCAACCAGGTTACTCCATCTCGGCATCCAGATTGACGAGGCCAGAGCAAATGCTCCTTGGTTTAGAACATGACCCTGTGAGGTTATACCCACTGAAATCATAATATTTTGACCAACAAAGTATGTTTGGTGAGAAAGCTTCTGGAAGAAAATATTGAACTCCAACAGCTCCTTTTACTATCTTAGGAGGCTCCAAGCCCAACTATTTCACATCTCCTCCCTCTGAGAAGGAGAGACCCTGAAGCTGGCCACCCGTTGGTGTCTGCTGGGCTCCGGCCTCCCTTAATCGAGAAGCCCAAACCAGCCTGTCTTCAGATATTTCCTCACTGCTGTACTTTCACAATCTCCAGGGGGAGGCCCCAGATAGACTGGGAGAGGGAGACACAATCTGGAAGTGGGTCTTTCCTTTCCCTTCCCCCCTGCGGCCTGTGGGGCCAGTCCAGTGCCTGCGCGTGAAGAACACACGTTCGGGCCCTTGCTGACGGGTAGAGGGAGTCACCACTCACACGTGCAGGACTGTATTATATCAAAAGTGTCTAAATAAACATAGACGCCGCTGTCTCCCTCCAGCCCCGCTGTGTATTTATGAATGGGATTGCTTCATCCCTTCTTTGCATGTCGGTAGCAGGGAAGTCAGAGAGCGTTACCTCGCCAGGGGGGGAGAGAGCCTGTGAGCACATACGTTTCCAGCCTCGGCAGGAACCAGCCCACAGCTCGACTCCACCCCGTCGTCACGGGTCCCGTCCCCGTGGGATTTTCCCTGCGTTTCTGACTTAGAAAGATCACTTTGGAAGGCCCAGAAATGCTGAGGTGAGATTAAGTTACCGATGAGCCTCAAGTTCTGTTTTCACTGGGGCTTTCTGCTCGGCGGCCGATCCCTCCCATGCACAGCCCTCGGTGGCATGAACCCACTGGGCTGCTGCCCACATCACTGCATTCCTGGGATGCCTTTCACAGGCCTTCGCAAGATCATCTGACAGCCGCCTGTGAGGTCAATGAACTTTATACATAATTAAACATTCGCAGTTAGGAGAATTAATTTTTTTTCTCCCTGAGTCGCGGAGAAAGAATTCACGTTGTGTTGCCCTCCGTCGCTGCGGCCACGTTAGGGGGTCGCCGGGCTGGTTTCACATGATTGAATGCTAAACTGAATAAGAAAGTGATTGCATCCTCTACGGGGCCCCACAGAACAGTCACCACCCACACTGTTTATTCAGACTCGGATCTTGGCCATTTGGGGTTTAAGCCAGAAGAGAGGGGGAAAATCCAACTCTGGAATGAAGGCTTTTGAAACTCTGTATTCTTGAGGAAATGCAGCCAAGGATTCTTTTTAAAAAATCTATTTAAAATCAATTACTGGGATCCTATTTTCATTTACAATGGATTGTTAGCAACAGCTAATTTTCTCTGTTTCCATCCAGCTCTGGAGTGGAGGCTGGAATTGGAAGCGTCGCTCTGTTTTGCCCTGGTATCCTGTGCTCCCCCCAGGCCGTGTGAGCTCGTGGCTGCCTTTGCCCCTTGCCCGGCTTTCTGTAGAAGAGCGGAGAAAGGTGTGAGGGGGCAAGGATTGGGGGCAAACAGTCCCGCAGTCCTTGTAGCGTCAGGAGGGGGAAGACGATACCCAGGAGGCATAGCTGACATTGCTAGAATGTTGAGGGGAATACGAGAAAGCAAGGGGCTGAGCCCTGGGCCTGGGAGCAGAGGCACCAGGCCCATCCCCCTGTGCTCAGGATTGCAAAAAACTGTCTCAGATATATGAGATCGGATTGGGTTTTTAAAGCTCCCTAGAGGAGATTCCAGAACCTCCCTTGGTTACCCACCCTATTATTTGGCAATTCCTTCAGCCGGGAAATTCTTTCTTACTTCCAGCCCCAAATGTGCATGTAGCACTGCTTCAGGGGGTAAGTAGTGACCGGGGCCCCAGCCCCCCACAGCACAGCCTGCGTTACTCCATGTGTGGGATGGAGCATGTTACTACTAGCTGCTTACTTGGGAAAGCTCCCACCTTGGGGACCTCCAAACCTAAGAGTCCTGGGCCCCCGACGCGGGGACGGCGCTGGCCAGGGAGCAGAGGAGCGGCATTTATTGAAACTGCCAGAGACCAGGTACCCTTAGTAGCATTTTGTGTAAGTCACCAGGGGAAAGAGCGTCCCTGTGGCATGTCCAGGACGGAGCCGGAGAACCACGTGCATGTGTGAAATGTCGAAACTCCTCTTTGGACTTTAAAAGGAAATAATAAAAATCCTGAAAAACAGAATCTTGAAGAACAGATGTCAGAATCTGGCCTGGACAGGGTGGTCTACCTCCCCGTTGTTGAGGAAGAGGAGCTGAAAGCCAGCGTGTGCCAGGGCCTGAGGCCTGGGGGCCTCCGGAATCCTGCCCCCGAGAGGCAGCGTGTCCTGCCTGGAGGGTGAGCTGGGAAGATGTGGTCATGTTGGAGCTGAGCTCACGTTCTCACTTCCTCCCGCGCCTTCCTCCTCTTCTGCTCATGCGCAGGGGCCGTCCGCCTCTCCACAAGGGATTAGAGAATCCTTGACAAGCTGTCAGATGACCCGGGCAGCCCGACTTCTTCCCTTTTTAGCAAGTTATGTCATTGCCCTTCCTCAGGCTGCAGCTTGTTCCAGAAGGGAAGAAGTTGTCTTCTCCTTTACCCGCTTACCCCAAGTTGATTCAAGCTCCGGTTCCTTGTGTTACATAACTTATTGAAGGCGTAGCAGGAGGGTCGTAGTGTGGTGATGGGCGTTTCCAGGCCTCAGAAAAGAAGCCATGGGCCCTGGCCCTCCTCCCTCACCTTTGTTACCTGTCCAGTGACATTACAAACACACACGTGTCTACCTTAGGGGGCTCCTAGGAAAAGATGATAGTAGCTATTGGCATCTTAAAAATGGGTAGAACAGTGTTTTTTATTATGAGATATTTCAAAAAAACACACAAGACGTAGAGTGACTATGATCGCTAGTGCGTATAGAGCCACCACTGCTTTATGTCTTCCCATCTTCTCACCTGCTTTAAAAAGAGAGGACATTTTCCCCCCAGGGGACTCCCCCTCTCTAGTCTTTGAATTTCATAAGCATCAGTTTAAACTCGATGCTTGTTATAGAAAGATTTCATCTTTCACACGTGTGTACCCATAGGCATATGATCATTTTAAATGTTCTTCACACCTTCTCTAAATGATACCATTGGGCTTGCGTTCTGTGTTTTATTTGTAAGATTTATCCATTGTGAAACAAGAACCTCTACTTCATCCTTGTTCCATGGTGCATAGTATTCTATCAGATAAGAGGTGTTTCTAAATTGAAAATGGCCCCTTGAAGCCTATCATTGCTTCTAGCCTTTTGACATTGTGGATAATGCTACAGTTGGCACATGTCCTCTGCAGAGAGGGCACAGAGGTTCTCTTGGGTTTAGCCACTCAACTATGTTTTGAGAAATTCATCTACATAAATCTAGATGGTTCGGCACATCTACATGGTACAGTCCTTTGGGGTCACCGTTGTGTGTGTGGTCCCCCAGGCAATGTGTAACTGTTGACACCCAGAGCAAACTGAAAATGTCAGCGCATCTTTAGCTTCCCTGAATGCCCTAAAATCACCCTCCAAAGTCGTCATTCTAAATCACCCTCCTGCCAGCGTGGTTTGGTAATTCCGGTTGCTCCATATTCTCACTTATGTGTGTTACTGTCACATTCACTTTTTTCTTTTGCTGATTGACTGGTCATTTAGGTTTAGTCTGCTTTCCTCAATGCTGGTGAGGGTGAGCTTCCTTTCATCTGCTTCCTCAACAGTCAGGGCCCTCCTGTGTGAGCTCTTTCCATCCTTTGCTGATTTTTCATTTGGTCTGTTTGTTTTCCTGTTGATTTATCTGATCCTGTAATACATTCTTGATTCCACACTCTTGTCCAGTATATGTGTGGCAAATATCTTTAGGTTTTGTAAATTTATTTTGTTGACGGTATTCTAAGATTTTTTATTTTGTTTTATTCATATCACAGGTCTACAAGTTACATACTATCTCTTTTCATTTTATATATAAGATACATGAGATCATACTTCTCAGAAAGTTCAGGGAAAAAGACTAAGTGAAATGGTAAGTAGTGGGGCTGGGAAATCACAACCAGATCTCCCTCCAGTGTTCTCTTTTGAACATAGGCATTTTGACTATCCCTGCTTTACAGATGAGAACACTGAGGCCGAGACAAATCAGTGATTTGCTCACGGTCACACAGTGTAGTAGTGCTGACTATTCTCCAGATATTCAGGCTGCCAGCACAACTGTACAGTGGAAAGAAAGACGGGGCAAACAGGCCAATAAATATCACACACCCACCCCCTTTTGAAATGTAACTGCACAAAGTGATGAACTATTTGAAATAACAATCCAAAAAACCACCCAAGAATAATACAACAATCAGGTACCCACAAATAAGATTTAATAAATGTTGACATTTAGCCACATTTTTTTTTTTTTACAGAAAATGTTAAAATGAAAATCTCTTTTCTACCCCACCCGATCCTGTTTCTCTAGACTTCCCAGAAGTCGTCACGCTTCCAAAGTTGTGACGCATGTGTCATTGCCTTTGGCTCCAGGAGTATGTGTCACAGACAATAGCATTATTTTGTGAGGCTGACCCATTTATCATGCTGTTCTCACTCAGTAATCCATCTTTCTGAACTTGCTTTATCACTCAGAATGATGTTTCTGAGATTTATCCTAATTAATTTATGTAGAGCTATTTCTTTAGTGCTGTATCAATTCCTCTCAGTGGACATATCACAATATATCCAGTCTTTAGCTTGTTCCCACGTTTTTTTATTTGACACACAGTAGAGCCATGAACTTCCCCGGGCGTGCTTCCATGTGGATATGCTGACTCCTCAGAGGGGGAGATGCAGACGTGGAATTTTATGGGATTTCTAGGTCTTAGGGTCCAAACATCTTCCACTTTGGTGGGTCTTACCCATGCTCTCAGTTTACACTCCCAGCAGCAATTCAGAGGGCTCTTGAAGCTCTGCTCCTTCAGGCTCTTGAGTTTTGCTAATCTGACGAATTAAAAAGGTATTTCATTGTGGTTGATTTCTATTTCTCTGATTTCTGGTGGGGTTATGCCTTTTGTTGTTGTTCTCATGATTGCTGGTCATTTGGGTTTCTTTCTGTATGTATTGCCAGTTTATAGACTTTGCTCATTTTTTGAAGTGGGTTATTTGGTTTTTCCTTGTAGATTACAAAGTGTTCACTATGTCGTCTCGATACTTTCTTTTTTTATCTTCTCTTTCGGTCGATTTCTTGTTTTTAAACTTTGTTTTGTTTTTGGTGTCTTTTTGTCACATGGGAAGTTTAAAAATGAAATTTATCGTATTTGAAAAAAATTTTTGTCTAAGCTGGGAGTATTACAGTGGTGTCTATTTTATTTATAAATATCTTAACATTAACTGTAATCTTGGAATTCACTTGTTGGTATAGTGTGAATTAGAGATCTATTTTTTCTCCATATGTATCACCAGCTGTCCCCGAACCATTTATTAATTAATTCTGTCCTTTCTAGTTTTATAATGCTACCTCTCACATTCCAAGTTCCTCCACATGGAGGGACCCTCTTTATCGTGCTGATGAATTATCTATATCTGCATCAATTCTATAATGTCCTAATTATATGGTTTTAGTAAATGTCTTAGTATCTGGCAGGGCATGCCCCCAGTTAATACTTTTTCAAAATTACCTTGGTGGTTTTTGACCTTTGTCTATATGAATTTTAAAATTAGCTGAAAATTTTCACAAAAACTTTCTGGCATTTTAATATGATTCATGTTCAATTTATATGTTAACTTAGGGGAAGTGATATCGGTGTTGAATCTTCTCTCCCTGAGCCTGATATATATCTCTGTTTATTTAGGTCTTGGGACTTTCAGAGAAGTTTTATAATTTGCTTTTGTATAGCCTCTTTCTTTAGATTTATTACTAGGTTTGTCATAGTTTATTGCTGTTGGTAATGAAATCTTTAAAAAATTGCATTTTCTAATTAGCTGTTGCTGCTAAGGATACCATGATGTTTGTATATTAATCTTGTCTCTAGTATCTTTGCCACACTCTAGTGTTTGCAGTTTCTCATGGACCCTTTATATAGACAGTTATATCATCTGCTAATAATGCTTCTTTTCTTTCTTTATTTCTAAACCTTATTTATCTTACTCTTTCATGTTTTATTGCATCAGCTAAATGTCTCACACAATGGTGAATGGAATGGAAATAGAGAGAGTATATTTGCTTAGTTCCTATTTTAAGAGAAGTATGTTCCTGAAGTTTATTGGTAAAGTAGAAAACTACTTCTTGGTAAAAAACTTCCTTCTCTTCTTGCTTGGCTACACATTTTATATTTTTAATTTGTGGATAGGTTTTAAGCTTTATTAAATACTTTTCTGCATGACTGAGATGATTATTTAATTTTTCCTTCTTAATCTATGTGATGATTACAGTAAGATTTTCTGGTGTTAAATATTCCTTGAACTTCTGGGATAAATCCTACTGAATCATCTCAAACACACTCTCTCTCTCTCTCTCTCTCTATATATATATATATATATATGTATATATGTATATATATACACACACATATATCTATAATGTGTTGTTACATAGGATAAGTATGATATAAGGTATGTGTGTATGTGTGTGTGTATATATATATATCTCATACCCAATCTGTGTCATATAAAAATTCTTTCATATTTTTAAAAGAAATATTAATGCACACATTACACTGCTATGTATGTTTGCAGACATTTTCCCTGATATTTTTCACTGAGATTGACCTATTGCTTTCTTTTTTTTGAACTGTCAGACTATTTCTAAAATCTGGTTTTAGACTGAATTTATAAAATACTCTCAGTAGTTTTTGTTCTTCGAAATTTTGTATGTTAATTTTGTTTACATTTTTCTAGGAAAATTTAACTGTCACTTGTCTTTAGCTTTATTGCTTTAGAGAATGAAATTCTCAAACTTTAAAAAAAATCCTAAGTTTAGTCATGACCTCTTCTCATACACAGCAGTGTTTACTTGTGTCTTCTTTCTTTTATTTTGCTCATTCTTGTTCAATTTACTTATTTTGTTAAGTTTTTTTTTTTAAAGAATCACCCTTTTGTTCTACTCTGTTGTTTCTTAGTTTCTTTTTTATTGATTTATTATTTTTACAGTTGCCTTCTTACTACTTTATTTTTATCCATTTGTGGAAAAAGAATTTTCTTCTGTTATTTTGAAATTTACTTTCTTGCTCTTTATCTACTGAGTTTTAAAATCTTGTTTTCTGATACTGCATTTATTGCTAAACACCCCTTCCACTGAAATTTTGGCCTGCAAGTTATTGTTCAGTTCTAAATGCTTTGTTACTTTCATTTTTATTTCATGTTAATAATTTAGCAGTATATTTTTGAAACTTCAAAATGTTGTGGGTTTGAGGGCTGTAGTTTTAGTATTGATTTCAACTTTTATTGTATTTTGGTTGAAGTACGTTGTCTGTATGATAGCAGCTCTTTGAAATGTGTTGAGACTTTCTCCGTGCCCTAGAACCTGATCAATTTTTATGAACATTTCAAGTATATTCTTTATTTATTGGGTGAAGGGCTCTCTTTCCATTTAGATGACATCATTTAGATGACGTTTTTAATATGCATTATTTAAATATACTTTTTCTATTTTTTTGTATTGGATCTATTAATTTCATAGAGATGTGTGCTAAAATCTCCCATTATAATTTTGAATGTGTTACCTTTGCATAATAAAATCAATTTTGGCCATATAGATGTATATCTGACATTGTGTTGTGAGGTGTATGGAAGGATTTCTGGTCATTGTATCTTCCTACCACTAAGCAATAATCTTTATCTTTCCAAATGCTTTTGGCTGCAAAGTCTATTTTATCAGATTCATTCACTCATTCTTACACTCATTCATTCATTCAAAGAAAACTAATATCTATTGAAAAATTATTATTTGAACACATTATTTGATGCTTACCCTTGCTGTGACATTATGTTTTAATTTTTTGTAAATAGCTGGAGGTTTTTTTTTTTTAATGCAACCTGAGAATTTCTGCCTTTTAACAAATTTATTGAAGCCATTTACATTTATTAATTAATCATAGATTTGGAATTCACTACGAATCCAAAGGTTTTCTACTTGCCATGCTTCTTCCTTACTGGATTTCTCTTTCCTATTCTGTCTTCTGTGAGATGGCTCGAGTTTTCCTGTTGATTTCCCTTTCCCCTAGGCATACCCATGCGTCGCTCACTGGCAACTCCTTCTCTCTGTGACCATGTTCAGGGTCCAGACTGACCCCCAAGTCTGGGGAGACTATGTTCTGAGCTACTTTTCCATGAAGATTTCGTAGTTGGTTGCATTTTAATGGCACCAATTTTTTTTTTAATATTTTAATTTTATTTTTTTAAAGATTTATGTATTCATGCATACAAGAGCTAGGGTACAGGCCAGAGGTGTGGGGGTGAAAGGATTCACCAGAGAAAGGGTGGGGAACAGAACAGGCAGACTGACTGAAATGCACTGCTGAGGGGAGCAGCGGACAAGACAGGAGAGGTCTGCTGCGCCATGTGGGCTGCTACCCGGCCAGCCAGGGATCGAACTGTGCTGCAGAGGCTGCAGACAGCTTCACAGACTGTGTCTTAAGCCCTTGTGCCACTAGGGAGGCCCTGGCACCACTTCTTAATGGAGCCAACTTGAGCAAACTGAGGGCTCTTGGGATGTCCCGCTGCCTGGGCCAGTCACTGGGAAAGAGAAGAAGCTATACAAACAATAGGGGAGGGGAGGCTGGGCTGAGGGATGGGAGGGGAGTTTGGAGGCAAGGTCCATCCTGTGCTGGGCGAATGGCCACAAGACAATCGCCTGGCCTTGGGGACAGCTGTCACTGAGCCGTCAACCTGGGCACTACCTTGTTGTGGCTGCAGATACCTTGGGCTGAGATGAGGACACTTTTGAAGTGGCTGTTCAGGCGAAGGGGTTTGAGCTGATGACGTCCCTCCCACCAGGCTGGAAAGAGCTCAGTGAATTCCTTGGTATGGCTGTACTATAGTTTAGTCAGCTGCTGTATGCAAAGATGAAAGAAGAAAGATCTTTTCAGAATTCAAAGTGTGAACATATTTCTTGTGGATCTGTTTTTGATAAGGATACTACAATCTAGGAGCCACAAAAATGAGCAAGCGAAAAGAGAAGGAATTTTATGAGCTCCAAACAGGAGCTCCTAACATGGGTGAACATCTAGGTCGTCTTCAGGTATATGTCCTCAGGACCACTACAGCCCAGATGATGCTTGAACACATTTATTTAATGGGCTGGTTCCTTAATTTTTATGGAAACAAATTCTCCTCCACCTTCCATCCCCCATCCTTCTTCCTAAAGAATGTCACTGTCTATATTTTAGCTTTTTCTTCTGAAATAGAGACATCTCCTCATTTCTAATTGTTTACTGTTTTGTGTTGTTGACTGTATTCATGAGGCCTTCACCTCCTGTTACAGTAAGGAAGGTCTTAGTTGTCTTACATCACTGTACACACTGCTTGCCCTCGCCTTTCTCCCAGAGTAGTACAGTGCTTGGTTAAATCAGTTGTTAGTATTTCCACTATGGTACTTACATAAATAGCATTAACAGCTGAACCCCTTTTCGTGGAGTTATGACTTGCCTCTTCCTTTCTTTCGTGTTCTTCACACCTAGCAGGTTCCCTGTATCTCTCACAGTCTCACTGTACCTTTTTCCACATGGATGGTCCCCCTGGCAATCTTTTTTTTCTTGGTGACATACCTTCTGGATGCTTCTATTTTCTTTATCTGCACTTTTTTCCAGGATTGCTGCATGGCTGTTGTTCTGGGATTTCTCTTTCTTGTTTTTCTAGAAATTTTCTTTGCCTTTCTTGTGATGTTGATTGCCTATCTCAATTCACTCCATTGTTTGGAGAACAAACAGTGCAGCAGACTGGTAGTCCAGCTGATGGACAGGAGGAAAGCTTAGTGCTCTGGAGACTGCTCTCTACGTGTCTTTCTCCTGATTCTCAGCCCTGGTCTGAATGGATGGCCTGGTGTCCAGTGTCATCTCACTCCACCTCCATCATCCCTCTGCCTTAGTCCTGGTTGAAGCTCATAAAATTCCTTCTCTTTTTACTTGCTCTTTTTTTTTATATTTATTTATTTATGTGTACAAGAACTGGGGTACAGGCCAGAGATGTGGCTGGTGAAAGGATTCACCAGAGACAGAGTGGGGAACAGAACAGGCAGACTGACTGAAATACACTGCTGAGGGGAACAGCGGGTGAGTCAGGAGAGGTCTGCTGCGCCATGTGGGTTGCTCCCTGGCCAGCTGGGGGATTGAACTCATGCTGCAGAGGCTGCAGACAGCTTCATAGGTTGTGTCTTAACCTCTTGTGCCACCACGGAGGCCCCTCACTTGCTTATTTTTGTGGCTTCTAGATTGTAGTATCCTTATCAAGGACAGATCCACAAGATATATGTTCACACTTTGAATTCTGAAAAGATCTTTTTTCTTTCATCTTTGCGCTGAATGACTTGTCAGTCTTGCACAAAGAAATCTGGAAATAAATTTTCTTCCCAAGGTTGAAGACGTTGTCCTGTTGGATGCTAGCCTCCCAGGGCTGTTGGAAGGGGAAAATCATTCTGCTTCTTGATGCTTTAGTTGTGACCTTTTTATTTCTTCTCCCTCCAGCCTGAACAATCTTTCCTTTTCCCCAGTATTCCAAATTTCACAATTGTTTTCCTGTTTGCAAATCTGTTTTCATTTACTGTGTTGAGCAATCGTGATGCTCTTCGAATTTGTTGATGCTTGCCATTCTCCATTAGCTCCGTCCCCTTTCCAGAACTCCTATTATTTGAGTGTTGTACTTTCCAGACCATTTCTCCGATTTTCTTAAATTTTCTTTGTTTTCCACATTTACTTTTTTGCTCTCTTTTTAGACAATTTCTTCAATGTCAATTTCCAACCTGTCTATTGAGATTTAATTTCTGTTATTGTTTTAAATTTCCTCTTTTCATCTATAAATAGTTGAGTTTTTTTTTAAGTGTTCTGTTCTGTTTTCATATGTGTGACATTCTTTCAGGTTTCTGAAGGTTTTTTTTCCTGTTTTCATATTTTCTTCTTTCTTCATGGTCTTTGTTTCCTTGTCTGTCTGGTTGGTAATCTTTGGCTCTCAGTTCATATTTAAGGATGAAAACAAGTATGCTTATTGAAAGTTCTAAGGAAATATAAGGGACTCATTGACTTTGAGCATCACTAAAGATTAATTGTGCTATTTATTGGGGGAAATCCTCTTGTTAATCCTGAATGTCTTCTCTGGGGAAATCTAAGAAATGGCCACTTTCTCCAGAGAACATTTTTCCAAACTCTGACCTATAGGGTGAATTTCCGTTTGCTCTAGGGCTGAAAGCTGAGATGAGGAGAGAACCTGGAGGGTTAGCAGGCAGTGTGTATATTTTCTACGACGTATGCATCACCCAATGCAAGAGCCCCTCTCCAGAGGCCCAACCCCCAGCATTACAATTGGGATGGAGGCTTCTGGTCAATCAGTTGGAGTTGAGGTGCTATAGACACATAACTGACTCAAACTCTCTTTATCCCATTCTTCTTACTTTATTCTGCCCTCCATCTCCACTTCCAGGGTAACCAGTGCTCCCTGTTCCTGGACCTTTTGAACATTCCTAATTTTCCTTATTCCTAAGTTAGGGTTCAACTTCCTTTGGCCTACTAGTTCTATTAAGTCTTGCTCACCTGTTTTGATATTCCAAAATTGTTTCACTGTTAATCTAGCACCTGTTTCCCCTGTCCTTCTGGGTTTATGACTTTTAAGTGGTCACTTTCCCCAGGTTACCAAGGTTTTGGGTGAGACCAATATTAGATATAGTGTGTTTCAATTCTCCAATTTTACCTGGAAGTCTTATGTTACATTTTGGTTGATTTCCTCAAATCTATTTTCCAGTTTATTCATCCTATATTTGTGTGACTCTGCGGTCTAACATTTCCATTGAGTTGTTTTTAGGAGTTCTTTTTTTTTCAAACCTTTTTATTTTCTTTGCTTTTTCATAAAGTCCCATTTTGCTATGGTTTTTAGTCTTTCTTTTATCACATTAATAATCTTAAGCAGTCTTATTTTGAAGTCTGTTTCAGATGGAAGTATTTTCCCAGTTCATAGGATTTTAATTAGAATTTTTTCCCTTTATGACTGCCCTTCATGGTAGTTTATTCTGGTGTGTGTGTGTGTGTGTTCTGCCATGTTCATCTTCACAGAGATGTCTTTGCTCTGGGAATCTTGTGAGTCCTGAGATGTGAGATGCTCCCTAACTAGTGACCACATATTTGGTCTTGCATTGGCTGTGCATTGTGTTTATCTTTATTTCTTGTCATTGCACTCCCACACCTGCATATACAGATAGTGTAAATTCTGATCCTATAGCTGAATGTGGTTCAAGTTTAGGGTTCTTAGTTCTCATAGGTGCCCTACCTAAGCTCTTGATATAAAGCTTTTTTTTTTCTCCTCTTCATCTTTGGGCCAGTGGCAGTATGTTTTTAGTTGTTGCATACTTTGAGATTTGTGAAAGTGGCTCAATTCTGTCTCCCTTAACCTCCTGCAGGACCAAGGTCATATCCCTCATGGTCATTAAGAGTCTAAGCACTATCCTCAGATCCCCAACGGCATTTGTGCTGGTCTGAAACTCCTTGGGTCCATGATGTCAACTTTTTGTTAAAGTTCTGACATCAGTTTTTATGTTTATTCCTAGATCATATGCTTTTCCCCTTCCCTCACTGCCTCCCTACCTACCTCACCCAGCTCTGTGATATTTTCTTTTTTTTTTTTTTTTAAAGATTTATTTATTTATTTATACAAGCACTGGGGTACAGTCAGAAGCACGGGAGGGTGAGAGAATTCACCAGAGCCAGAGCTGGGAGCAGAGCAGGCAGAAGGACCAAAGTACACTGCTGAGGGGAGCAGCGGGCGGCAGGAGAGGTCTGCGCGCCATATGGGACCCTCCTCCGGTGGCCGGGGAGCAGCGGGAATCGAACCAGTGCTGCAGAGGCTGTGGGCAGCTTTGCAACCCAGCGCTCAACCGCTGCGCCACCGGGGAGGCCCTCTGTGATATTTTCTTGAATGTATTGCATCTTCCCGGTGTGAAGGGATCCATAGGGCCAACACAATATTTACTGTGTTGCCAGAGAACACTCAAATCCACTACTGAGCTAAACCTAGAACATACTAAAGAAGACTTGGAACTGATCATGGATTGCTAGAGATCAAAAGGTTCTTAGAGCTTGTTTCATCCTACCCTAGTATTTTATTTAAGGAAGCTTAGGCTCAGAACTGATGAAACCACTTGCCCGCAGACGCATGGCCAGGTAGCGAAAAGCTTGGGGATAGAACTCAAAGGGTGGCCACTTCTGTCACCACATCACAGGGACAAGCACTGTCATCTAGAAGCTAGCACTGGTCTGGCTGCAAGACGCCTCGAGCAGAGGCTTGTGCCTTAAATCACCGCGAGATTTTGGGACACAGCCCCTTTGTGCTTATGTTGTCTTGTTCTTATTCTCTGGAATTTATAGAAATAATGCTTGTAGAATCACTCTAGCGACTTATTCGTGTCCCAGTTTTGTTTTCTACTTTAATTTTTGTGTAGAAACATACCCAAGCCCTCTCTTTACTTCTTCTTCTCTCCTCAAGGCCAGTTCAGTTCTGTCATTCCAGAAACTTTCCCTTAAGACTGAAGTCCCTAGAGGGGTCTTTCTCCTCTGACTCCTTTTGAAATGGTTGTTCAAACCACATGATAACTATAATTGCTACTGGCACCATCTTCTGAGTGTGTCTGACTCTGTTTCTGACCCTG
This sequence comes from Talpa occidentalis, assembly GCF_014898055.3. Classification (NCBI taxonomy): domain Eukaryota; kingdom Metazoa; phylum Chordata; class Mammalia; order Eulipotyphla; family Talpidae; genus Talpa; species Talpa occidentalis. The sequence continues at coordinate 8,711,304 of NW_023601322.1, forward strand.
TTTTATTGAATGTGTAGGTGACTTATCTCCCCGACCGACTTATAAGAGGCTTATTTGCAGAAACCCAGCTGTTGTACCTTTACCATATCCCAGTGTTTTTTTGATGAATTGATGAGGAAACAACTTGGAGGAAATATGTTTTCTGAGATAGAGCCAGGGCTCGGGATCAGGAAGCCTGGATCCTGCCCCTTTTCTCGACATCATCGTGAACTCTCTCACCTCGTACCCACAGGGCACTAAAGTACTGCAGTGCTCTCATAGCATGTGCTGTTCAAACCAGGACAGTTAGGAGAGTGAAAGGGAAGCACGATTAATAATTTTGCAGGGACAACAGGTGTAAACCGAGTCTCTCCCTGACAAGCCAGGACATCTGGTAGTGTATGTCATAGATCACCTGGAGCTTTCCAGAAAAATTTGCACAGCTGTTGTCAAAATACCAGTCCTCAAACTGGTTAAAAAAAAAAAAAAAAAAAGACCATCCCTTACTGTCCCACCAACCCAGGTTCACAGGTAAGACAGTTTTCAGGTTTCCAAACCCTCATGCATTCTCAGCTACTTTCCTGGCTTTCAGTGTACTTGATAACTGACATGCAAGTCAACCATGGGCTTGAGAACTAGCACTGTTAAGAGATGAATGCCTTTATTTTCCATATCAACCCCCTCTCTGTCCTAGACCAAAAGAAAAGTCCTGATTTCTGGAGTTCTGAGCCTTCTTTTTGAGGGTGCTTTTTGAGACACAGATAGCTTATTCCCGCTATATCCAGTGACAGAGAGAAAATGATGACCAGTGTACAACATTGCATGCTTCCTATTAATGATGGATTCGGGGCGTAGCACGCAAGGTGAGGCAGGTCAAACAATGGCTTGGAAGCATCTTTGCTCACTAGCTCGCTCACCTCTGCAGCTCCTGCTGAGTGCTGTGAACATAGCAGGCCCTTCATTAACGTTAGTTATCTGGAGCTGCCAGGAGCATGGGAAAGAATGGCGGCTTGTCTATTCCTTTATCAGCTTCACTCGTCCTCATGCTTAGGGAGCACCGCGGGGCTGGAGCGTGGTGCTGGAATGCAAAGAAAAACAGATATTATCTCTACTCTCCAGGATTTTATGATCTAGAGGCAGCTTCACAGCTGTAAACAACTAAGTCTAAGAAAGTTTAGAAGAAAGAACAATCAGTTTTAACTCCGGGGAGTTAGGCGGCGTTTGAACCCCATTTGAAAAGTGGCATTTACTGTAGGACAGAAGGGGAAGAAGGGCACTTTACACAGTGGGGATGGCAGAAGCGGAAACCATGAGAGTAAAATTGCTTGGTGTGTTTGGGGAATCAGAAGGAGCTTGTGGGGCAGCAAGATACAATGTGATAGGTAGTGGAGTTGGGAGAGGTAGCAGCACTTTCAGGTCAGCCTGGGGAACTTGAGTTGCCTTACAGAGACAACAGGAGTGACCTCAAGTTTGGGATATGCACTAATGCTAACCACCTCATGTGTGAGAATTTTGCATGGTTGTGGGGAGCCCAGAAGCAGAGAGACCAATTCTTGAAGAGGCTTTGGTGTCTTGGAGAGAGAGAAAGTGGGAGAGTGAAAAGGAGGAGCCAGATATGACCTACAGAGTTGGCAGCGGGTTGGATGTGGGACTGAAGCAGAGAGAAGAACCAAACACAACACCAGGGCACTGAGACGATGATGCTGTGATGGGATCCTGGAAAGCTGGAGGGAACAGAAGCCAGTCAGCAGAGAGCTCTTGATCTCTGGAGAGGTTTCTGAAGAGAACAAACGGTATGTGAAAGAGCCTTGCATCTAGTAAACACGGCCTCGAAAGGAGAGCGAAAGTGAAGAAAAGGATAGAACTTTCCCCTCTACCCACCTCACCGCCACAAGAGGAGCTCTTTAGGGGCTCAAGAGATCTTATGGGAATCATTCATGGGACTATTCCTCTAAACAAACGTGGTCATTCTTTCCTGTTAATTGAGAACCCAGAGGAAGAAAGACCAGAATTTGCTGGTGTCAGACAGAGAGGAGGTGAGCACAGGGCCAGACTTGGTAAGGAGAGGCCAGGCTGAAACTGAGGGAGCAGGGGGGTGTCAGAACACAAGAGTGAGCGCATCAGCCCCAGAGAGAGGGAGAAGGATTCTGTTGACTCTGAGGTCATGTCAGCATGTGGGGAAATGTCACGGGGGTGAGTGGTGAGTGGGGATCTTCTGGGGAGGACACCGCTAGCTCTCTGACAAGCCTCTGCTGAAATTCTTACCAGGACAACCTGATCTCTCACTGGAAACCAACCAATTCCTCTACGTATTTTCTCACCGCTTGGAATGATCGCGGGGCTGTCCTTTGTGTGATTACACATCAAGTCACTTTGAGCTTTCCTGACAAGCCCTTTCAAGACAACGCTCAATAAACCCTTTTATTGGAAGTACTGGCCAATACTTTGTCTTTGAAAATACTTTTTGGTTTCTCTGCCTCCGTCTTTGATTATTGGGTAAACATTTTAGTTTTGTGATTACATGGTGTCCAGATGCCAACGCGTGATTGCATTACTAAAATGTTTGTCTTCAGTTATGTTACATCTGCCTCAGGAATGTCAGAAAACATAAACACGGTTTATTTATAAACTACCTCAATCGAAGCATCTGAGAGAGAGAAGACATAAAATCTGGCCGTCTCATGGCATCTCCTATTGAATCAGAGATGCTGAGGTTGGAAAGTTCTTTGGATGTCTGCTCCTGCCCTCTTCTTCAGCGTTGTGTCACCCACCCTCTTCCTGAAGCTTCTAATGAAGGGAAGTTCTCAGAATGTGCCAGCTTTTCAAAAAATTGCAAACCACAGCTGAGTAAAAAGGTTGAAATTAATTTCTCCTAACACTCGTCATAAATTTGTTAAGTTGGCTAAAATGAATGCAAGCCAGAAGTTCCCAGGGAGCATTTTTATTTGGTCTGTGAATTCCCAGTGATTAAGGTGATGATTTTTAGGATGTATGTCTTTCTGTCTGGAGGGATGCTCTTTCCATCATCTTTGTGTGTGTGTGTGCATGTAAGAACTGGGGTGCAGGCCAGAGGTGCGGGGAGTGAGAGGATTCACCAGAGACAGAGCGGGAAACAGAACAGGCAGATTCACTGAAATACACTGCTGAGGGGAGCAGCGGGCGAGGCAGGAGAGGTCTGCTGTGTCATGTGGTTAGTTCCCTGGCTGGGAATGGAACTCAGGCCCTAGTGGTGCAGCGCTGAGATCTAACCCCTAGGCCACTGGGGAGGCCCTCTTCCCATCATCTTATCACACTATCTCTTTGCATCTTCAGTGGTATCCACTGTTTTTGTTGGTTCCAAGATGTGATTGCATTTACAGATTTGATGTTAAAAATGGGCCACTGTCTAAAATAATGACCCTGTCTGTACTTTTTGGATGGATCAAATCAATCAGTGTTGACTTCTGACAGTTTTTGCAGCATCCACGTAACCATACCAAGAATGTTGGGGACTTGGCAGTTCTTCTTCGGCAGTGTTTTACTAATTCATCCCATTACTTAGAGAACATCTGAGACCTGTTACATTCCTTTCCATTTCTACCACTTCCTCCCCATTTAGGGTTCTTTTCAACTCATGCTGACACCACTGCTTCATAGAATGGTCTTTAATCTGTCTCTGTGTCTCCTGCATGATACCCTAAAACAGCATTTTGATGATTACCCCCACCCATTTGAACACCTTCATGGAATAACATTTTTAATAATATTTTTGTTCTGACTACAAAAGCAAGATGTGGTTTTTGCAAAAATCTGGAAAACAGAAAAAAGTAAAAAGAAGAAAAAAACCTACTCATAATCCACCAGCAAAACCCCAGTCTGTCATTAAAATGTGGTCACACACCCACAGCGCTCTTCAGCCTGGGTCTGGTCCGGACAGCCTCCCCGGCTGGTCCTGCAGACTTATCAATCTTCTCTCTCAGCTGCTGCCACTCTGGGAACCTATATTCCCTTGCAGAGGACTTTTCCCGAGTTTTTCTGGTTATATGAGCAATACCTGTGGCTGTAAATGTTTTTAAAAATACATAAAAGGAGGGCCTCCCTGGTGGTGCAGGTATTAAAATCTTAGCACTATCAAGCTATCATCAGCCACTGCAGCACGAGTTCGATCTCTGGCTGGGGAGCTACCCACATGGCTCAGCAGACCTCCTCTGTCTCGCTCACTGCTCCCCTCAGCAGTGTATTTCAGTAGATCCGCCTGCTCTGCTCCCCATTCTGTCTCTGATGAATCCTCTCACCCCTGCACATCTGGATTGCACCCCAGTTCTTGGATGCAAATAAAATAAATAAATAAATCTTCAAATACATATAAGATATAAAGTAAAAATTATCTTTAAAACCATCTCAACAGCCTTAAGTAAAAACCATTGATCTTCTGTAGACCCCGTCTTCATCATGTCTGTGCACATGTTCTCAAGTACAGTTGTTTGTTGCTCAATATTTTGATTAACAACAGACCACATAGGTGACCATGGTCCTGATAGCCTGAACCACGCAGCCTAGGTGTGTGGTAGGCTCGGCCACCTACTTGTGTATAGCTACACTCTCTGATGTTCACACAACGATGACGTATCTCATGACGTGTCCCTGTCAGTAGGTGATGGTGACTGTTTACACGCGATGTGAGATCACAGTGTGCATGTGGTTGCTGTGGCTCACATCTCCCATCTTCACTCATTTCTTTCTTTCTACCCCCTTTCTTGCCTTCACCAAATCCCTCTCACCTGGGTTGCTAGTGTTGCGAGCCTTGGTGTACGTCCTTCCTTGCTTTATTTCACTTTCATACAATTCTATCAGCCATTTAGATAGACAGATAGATGGTGTAGCTACTAACACATCAGTGCAGTGGTTTTTGTAGTTGTTTTTATAAAAATCAGATCATATATTCTGTCCCTCTCTGCATCTTGCTTTTTTCTCACTTAATGAGACATTGTTGAAAGATTTGTTTTTTCCGTTTTCATGACTGCCTACTATTCCCCAGTTGACTGTAGCATGACTTATTGAATGATTCTACTACAGAGAATGCTGTAATGAGCATCCCTCATGTGGGCACGAGATGGCTTGATCAAAGATTGTAGGTATTTTAAGTTTGAATAGATATTTCCAGGTCTCTTGACAAGTGGAACAGTAAGTTCAGATTCCATCAGCAGTATGTGAGTGTGCCTTTTGTGCATTCTGCCATTGCTGTGACATTGTCACCAGTGCCCTTACAGACTTGGGGGGATGATGAAGGATAGGGTCCCTGTGAAATCCAAAACCTACAGACAAATATGGGGCCGTAATAAGACCATCAGAGACTATGTGTGTGTATATATATATATAAATATGTGTATTATACATATATGAACATGTATAATATATACATATATAACATGCATATTATACATAATATGCATATTATGATAACTCATTAAGGAGAGATCCTGATTTACTGCAGTTGGGTTCTGGAGAAGTATTGATAGTGTTTATAGAAATCAACCCTATGACTTGAAGTATTTTATTTTCAGGATGATTTTTTTTTAACTTGCCATTATTTGGTTGGTGTGGCAGTCACACATTTCCTTCTTGGTTTTAATTTTCTTTATAATTTTTGTCAGAACTCAAAAGGCAAAAGACATCACCCATGACTTTTGGACATTTCATCGCCCTTGAAAATCCCCAGAGGGGTGTGCACCATGGTGGGATCTGACTTCGAGTTCCTTCAGTCATGGTTTATATATTAAGTGCTTTCCATTGAACCATCTCAGTGGCATTGAAGTCCAGCTGCAGGTGGATGGGCTGGTCCTGCACATGGCTCCTGACCAGGGAGGTCTTCTCCCTGCTCCTCGGGGATGGCTGTGGGCCCTCCGGGTCCCTGCTTGCTCCTCGCGCCCTCTGAGTCCCAGACTGTCCTGGGCTTACGAGCGTCATCCTGCCTCCCTGTATCTGCCACCACATCTGTTTCTTTGCTTTCCTTCTTTGTCCCTCGACTCCTCTCCCTTCCAGTTCTCCCATAGTCCCAGCTTTCCCCCAAAGATTTGCCTTGACAATCATTGCCTGCCACTGAGATTGCGTTTTTCTCCTCTAGCAAGCCACACCCCCACATTAAGTTCACTGGTCTTAGCTGGTTTTCATGCCTATTTTTTTCTATGGAGCGGTTCGCTACCTGTGAGAAATGCTTCCCCCCACCCCTTCTTTAACTTTGTTGACACCATTTTGGGGTCTTGAGCTCCCAGACATCCAGGGACTTCCCTGTACTTGCAGTGGAAATAGACATCTCTCCCCCAGAGATCGCTGACCAGCCCATTCAGTAAGGGATGCTGGTGGTCTTACCCCACCAAGGAGAGGCCCTCTGGGTTTTTATGGGTTAGAGGCTGTCTGGGGGGGGCCAGTGAGGAACTGGGCTCTCGCGCCATCATTGGTACATTCTCAGCCTGGAAGGTCATAAGCAGAACTCTGGTCTTCAGTTCTTCGTACAGCGTGTACTCACATTTGTGGATGAGACAGTCTGAACAGTATTTTGGTATCGTGTGTGTGTGGTTTAATATGTACAATTTGTTGAACGCAATAGTTCTGTGTGGTTTATCGTTTACTGAGAACTGCTTTTTTTTTTTCTTTTCTAAGAAAATGCTAGTTTCCTAAACTAAAGTCTTTCTTGTGAGTTTGTCAGCAGTGAGGGCTGTTGTGCACAGACCTGTTGGTGATAATAAGATCAAACAATCACCCAATTCAGGCGACTTTAACACAAATCATACTGACTCAAATAGTAGGGGGCACGTGACGCCGCTGTGTGACATTTGAATATTTGCCAAGAAAAGCAGCCAAGTGGCTGTATCTGGCGGCGAGAGCAGGAGATTTGCCTGTTTTACTGTTTTTACATGCAGTTTTATTTGAGAATCTGAGACCAGCCTTTCTAGTTCGGGGAGGGGGTACCTTGCACACGCCATCAGCACAAATGTGTTTACCTGTTTCTCCCTTTGTGTCACTGTTGACCAGACCTCAGGTCACTGGCTCAGCCCTGGGCCATATTCAAGAGCAACGTGCAGATTTGGGCACATGGATATTAACAAATCTGAAATTTCGATGTTCTTTCACCGCCCTCCCGCCCCCTAACACAACACAAATCCTTTCCCCAGTTTTTCGTCCATCACATGAAGGCAGCAAGCGAGGAATTCAGACCTACGATTCCTGGTGGTGACTTGCGGCTACTTAGGGTCACAAGTGTCTCTCTCAGTCACGCTTCTCTGACCCCTGCAGCGGGACACCCTGCTTCATAATAACTTCCTTCTTTTCTGCTTTCTTTCAGACAAACTCAGACTTTTCAAAACTCCTAAATGCAGTGTTTTCAGGGTCACGCAGCAATTGCTTCTAACACAGGGAACACATTCTATTGCCGTGGTCATTATCCCCCAGAGGGCAAATCTGCCACAGTCGTGGGAAGACCAGTGACATTCCCATAGCAGTGTGCCAGGCCCAGGGAGGTCGGAGCTGGGGTCCCCTGGGTGCCGCGAGGAGAGGCAAGGGCCTTTGCTAGGGTGGCCGTGTCGCTTAGCGTGTAGAAGCAGCTGGCCGTCAAGTTAGAGTAGTGCCAATTCGATGGCATTTTACATCCAAGAGATAAAAACCTCCGGTCAGTAGCATGTGCCTGTCGTACTCCCCATGACTGAGGGATTAAAATGGGGGCAGGACACTGTGTACACCCCAAGTACACCGTGGAGGGTGTGGGCTTGCCCCAACCCTAGCGCCGCCAAAGGAAATTCTATTAAAGGCGAAGGGTGACCACTTGAAAAACCGCTGTCTTAAAACTGGGCATGAGGAATGCACACCCTGAGTGTCGTGGGCTCAGAAAATCTCAAGTTGAAGCTTTGAGTCAAGAGAAAACAACACCAGCCCCTTGAGAGAGGCTGTTTGCTGAGGGCTTTGGCGAGATGGGGGAGAAAGATAAGCCAGGAGCGGACCCAGCCAGAACAGAGCAGCGTTTGAGTGGAACACTCGATACGAGGATGAGGCGGGACGAGGTAGGAGACGGGTGGAGATTGGGAACTGGGTCAGAAAACAATCGGAGCGAGCGCGTTCCCAGGGTGACCATCCCAGGGTGACCAGGGGCCGGAGCTTCAGAGCAGGACTAGGTGTGAAACCTCCGATTTATTCCGCAGAGCCCTGCCCGAGCGAAGGGCAGGGAATCCACCACACCACTGTGGATGGTGCGGCTAGAACACGAGCTGAAGGGAACAGAGGGGCCAGATAAGCTCTTTTTTAGACATATGACTAAACGGAAACTCAGATAAATGATTATCTTTTAATCCGGCATCTTTCATTAACTAGAAGTTCAGTATTTCATTCACAAAAGAGCAATATCCACTTAGAGTCACATATTTGCTTGCAGAACTGTGAATAGAAATTTGCTACCCACAGGAATGCTGTGAATGAGAAGCTTTAACAAGATGTACTCAGGAAGTACATTACGGGAATAAAATTTTAAGCCAGTGATAAGATAATAAAGACTCAGCGTTAATCTTATACCCACTGTTGGGCCTCCCCTGGTGGCGCAGCAGTTGCACACTGGGCTGCGAAGCTGCCCACAGCCTCTGCAGCGCCGGTTCGATCCCTGGCCGCCGGCGAGGGTCCCACATGGCGCGCAGACCTCTCCTGCCGTGCCCGCTGCTCCCCTCAGCAGTGTACTTCATCATTCTGCCTGTTCTGTTCTCCACTCTGGCTCTGGTGAATCCTCTCACCCTCCCACGCTTCTGGCTGTACCCAGTGCTTGTATAAATAAATAAATAAATAAATAAATAAATAAATAAATAAATAAATCTTTTAAAAAAATTGTTATATCCACTGTTTTGTAAAGAATGAAAGATCGCTCTTCTGTGCGCCTGAGGTCCACAGAAGGTCCCATACCAGGGGCTAAACCCCAAGGCTTCCCCTGCCCAGCCTCCGGGACTCACCTGTGCTCACTTGCTGTCCCCTCTGCTTCTTATCCTCTGATTAATCCAGGGCTTTCCAGGGATCCCTAGCAGTCCTGTACTTTCTAGCACCTTCCCCTCCCCACCTTACTGCCCATCAGTATCCTGGAGGCTCCCAAATCCTAGAAGAAAACGAGCCTTTGGTCTGTTCCTGATGCTGCCATCATCTCTCCTCCCCCTATTAAGAAGCTCCTTAAAAGCTGCGTCCTCTCTCTAACCCGCTTCTTCACCACCTTGTGCCCTGCGAGCCCCTCCCCCAAACAGCCCATTTCTTTCCCTTTCATATGACAGCTGTGTCTTCTCAGGGGGCTCTGCCCCCACTTCTGAGCACATCCAGAGACACACTGTCTTGCTCTCCTGTGAAGCTGGAACCCGAGGAAAGTCTCTCTTTAAACGCTGGATCTTTTTGCTTCTGTCACTCAAGGCCGAGCCCCCCGATGCTGACCAGTCTCCTGCTGTCCATCCAGCACCCACTCGGTAACCCAGGCTGTGTCCACGCAGGCCGTCTCCCCGACTCCCTCCAGACCGCCCACCTCGCGTGCGGGGTGTCCCCAAACCCTGACTCCGGGCCAGACCAGGTCCTCCGTTTCCGTCCCATGTTTCCAGCTCTCCACCCCGCGCCAGCCTGGACGATCCGCCACCACTTCCAGCAGCTCAGCCCTGCCTCCCCCGCCCCCAGGCCGCAGCCCCTCCTGCCCCGGCAGGACCCCAGGTCACCTCGCCCCGACCCCCCATCCCAGTCAGGTCTGTGCCACCTCCCCACCTTCTCCTGTGGCCAAACCCTCGTTTCTTCCGTCTCGTCGTGGGTCGGGTTGGTGTCCCCGACGTGAAGTAGGGGCTCTCTGCTGGGCCTCCCCGCCCTCCGCAGGGGCAGGGGCTCACGTCCACCTTGAGTCCCACAAGCAGCGTCGTGGTCTCAGCGTCAGGGCCCACGTGCCCCAGGCCCCTTGACGGGAGGAGACAGTGTCCTCTTGAGGAAGGGCTGCTGCCGCCAAGCACTCAGCCTGCCGGCTCCCCAGAGGGGTCCCCAGCCTTCCAGCGGGGCGGCCATGCGCGGGGAGGGAACGAGCAGGACGGTTGGACCCGGCCACGAGAACCAGCGTCGAGCTCTGTGGTCCGGGGTGACTGGGACTCCAGCTCGGCACGTCTGTCCCCCCAGCGCCTCTCTCGGGCAGAGAGGGTGTCCTGCTGCGTGGCGGGCCGCCGGGGGCTCCTCTGCGCCTCCCCAGCCGCGGTGCTGTGCTGTGCAGCGGCCTCTGCACCTCCCTCTCCATGGCGCGCGCCGTGGGCTGGTGCCCAGCGCTCGGGCATGAGTGCCTCCCTCTCCTGGCCTTCGTGCACGTCCCCAGCCCGCGCTCGGCCGGGTCTCCGGGGCCCGGTCAGGGGGCACCTTCCGCCTCTGGCTCCCGCCCTGGCCCACACTGGCCCTGCGCCTGCGGCTGCCTCCTGGCTCCCTTCGGGGGAGCTGCGTGGTGCCTGTTTCGAGCCCCAATATACCGTGTCTCCTTGTAAAACCCTTTTCTGCTCTTTGGCTCTACCAGCCAGGGAAACGCTCAGAAATGTGTGGACGGATTAAGTCACCCGTGTGGGGGGAAGCCGGGTCGTTAACAATCTGCATAAACAAAAGGCTGCCCTGTTGATGCCCGGGCTTCCAAGCCAGCGATTCTTAAATCTGCTTACGGTGGAAGCGGGGCTTTGTGTTTGGAAGTCACAGGAGAGGCGCAGAGGTAGGAAGAGCCCTCCTGGTTGATGGCGAGTCTGTTCCGGCGCGGGTGGCCTCGCGATTTGCACAAATCAAACAGAATCGGCGGCTGAAACCTCAGCAGAGGGGGCGCGGGCCCGGCGGCGGGCCGGGAGCAGGTGGGAATATTTACTTAGATTTCAGCTCTTCTTTCAAGAGTCCCGCTCATCGAGGACCTTCCCTCAGACGAGAGCTAATCTTCAGTGTCTTGGAATAGCCTTTTTCCCCAAGAGAGGTGATTCTCATGTCCGTGTCTCCTTTTGCCAGAGCCCAGGTCCGAGCTCCCAGCCGGGGCCACTGGTCTCCGTGTTGGCTCCAATGGGCTGTTTCTTTCACACTCTCATGCCACGTTTGCAGACCCCGCGGCCCAGATGAAAACACACAGACATGTTGTTGAACATATTCTAAATCCCAGGGATTCTCTTCATACCGAGTGAGGCCAAGTCCCCCTGGGGTCTGTGCAGCCTGGACCTGGGCGGCGGGATTGACATGACCCTGCACCCCTCCCGCCCTGCACCCAGTGGGCCGCAATCTGGACCACGGTGTCAGCGGTGGTGTTCAGGAAAGACTGCCTTTCTGCCTGCAGCGTCAGCTCACGGCTTCTGGATTGTTCTCTGCTCAGGCAACCGTCTCTCTCTGCTGGTTTGCCTCCCACCTCTCCATCGGTTGCGTCTCTCTCACCTCTGCAGACACTTACTCTCTGCGCTCAGCTGTGTGGTCTATGCAGAGATGACAGGAATGAGCCCCTGCCCCGGGGGCTCGCGGCACCCCCTGCCGCTCGCCACCTCCTTCACGCCTGGTGCTGAGCACACGGGCCGTCCGCGCGCCGGTCCCTCTTCTCCCCGGCACACGCTCCCCCTGAAAGACCCTTCCTCATGGCTTCCATCATGAAACGATCTCGCTGGTCCTGTCTCCTCATCTGAAGTCTGCTGTTAAATTTCCTCTTGTTTTCTCCCCAAATTCAATGACTCCCAGACCAGCCAGCTCCCCTACGAGCACTCTGCCTCTGCCAGGAGGGGCGCAGGTGTCCCAGACCCCAAAGCTGGACACCATCAGAGGGCATTTTCTCCTTTTCGTTCTCTGCATCCAGGAATCAGCGTTCAGGCATCCTCTGACCTGCTCACCTGCTCTCTCCTGTCCATGGCGCCCGGTCCCCATGGCCACACCTGCCCCAGCCTTTTCCATGAGACCCGCCTGCCCATGTGAGGCAGCCTCTCTCCTCTGAAGCCCTCCTATGCCCCCTCCCTCCGGGGCAGAGGTGGCGTCTTGTCCTTCTGCTTCTCCTGCAGCCTCCAACCCTGCCCCTTGCACACAGCAGGCAGGTCAGCGCTTGCTGCTCTGTGTGTGTGCAGCCTTGCAGAGACCAGTGACATGGGGGGAAAAACTGGGCAATGAAATGAAGGAGAGAAATGAAGGACTTGGAATTATTTGATGTGGGAGAGACATCCATGGTGAGAACTCAGGGTGCCTTTACCCTCTCTCTGGGGACGATGGTACACATACCCTGAGTTTCCACTCTGGCTGGGACATGTGCAAGGCTGATCTCTGCACTGGCCACCTAGTTGCCGCCACGGTACTTGTGTTGTGTCCGTGGGCCAGACGGAGCGCCACGGAGGGGCTGCTGTTGCTTGGCCCAGCCCAGGGCCCGCGAGGCGGCTCTCGCCACGAGATGGCTCTTGTGTCCACTGAGCACCACTGGGGGGCCAGGCGCGGCGGTGGCCTTGGAGGGGATGCTGACTTCATCCTCAAAGAGTCTGTGCGCTCCCAGGTCAGGCCAGGAGACAGCAGACTGTAGTAGGGGAGGAAGAGGGTGAGGCACACTGGGAAGGCAGAAATTCGAAGTAAATGAAGATTTCCAGTGACATGTCAAACCCCGAAACGAATTACAGAGAAAGCTGTGGCCTCATCTTTCCTAGAAATGCAAGCCGATGAACTCCACGGTGGCCTGGGTGCTGGCTTCCCCAGAGGTCTGAGGCAGGGGGAGAGCGCCCCTACCCTGCCCCCAGCCCCGTTCCCATAGCCCACATATCTGGGTGGCTCAGTTTGCTTTGCAGTTAGTTTGCTGCAAGTTGCTGCTTACTCAACCACAGAAGTGAAATTTGTTACCGATGAGAAATAATAAAAGATCTTGCTTTTTCTAGACTTCCTCTAGTCAAATGGGTGTTGTTGTTTTCTTTCTAAATGTTTTGCTTTTTTCCCTTTGGTGGCATTCAAATTGAGCTCCGGTGCATGCTCGGCCAGAAGAGCAGAGTGCCTCTAGGAGAGGAGTCCCACATCATAATGAAGGCTCCCCATTTTCCTCAAAGATGGGGTGTGGAGTATGAGTACAGAAGCAAGAGAGGAAGGAGGTAGGCTAATGGAAAGTTTCTAGAATTTACCGGTATTAGCAACAGGCACTTTAATGTCAGAATATTTTTATTGATCACTTTGACTCAACCATTTATCGAGGACTTACTCAGAGCCCCATGCTGGCTTGCAGGTTGCAGAAGGGATAAAAAAGCATGAAACCTGGTTCCTGCTTTCAAAGCACTTACATTCTAGTGGGGAAGATGAAACATATGTGCAGATAAGCATATGTTTTCCAGGGAGAGGATTATTCTGGGTCCAAGGAAGGCTGTTAGGAAGGCTAGTAGGATTATAATAATCCCTTTGAAACCAACTTTTTCAACTTTTGTCATTTTTATTTGGTGTTGCTGGTTTTTCACTTTTAAAAAATGTTATTTTTGCATAGGTCATGTATTCACATGGCTCAGTGGATCTCAAACAAAAGCCATCAGCTTTTCTGACAACAAAATGGATTTATTTGGAAACAGAATATGTCAGATTGGAGATTGCATTCATGGTGAAACCCACATGCATGTCTCTGAATCCATGACTAACAAGCTCGACACCCTCTGGAGGACCGCCTCTTGCAGGAGAGGCAAGGCATGCTGGTCCTGTTGTTTGCTGGTTTGCGCATGCATGCACAGTGTTCCTAGCCCCCTGGCCTCATTTAAATAGGGTCTTGAATATTAATGTGCACACTTCATCTACTGAAACAATATAGAAAGGGAATTATTGGTAAGTGTCACTCCCACGCCTGTGCCTCTCTCCTGCATTGCATTGAAACAGGAAGCTATGTCTGTTGATTTCTTGAGTATTTGTCCAGTGTCTCTTCATGCAAAATAACTACACATATTTTATTTTTCCCTTTTTTTTTTTTTAAGATTTATTTATTTATACAAGCACTGGATACAGTCAGAAGCGCGGGAGGGTGAGAGAATTCACCAGAGCCAGAGCGGGGAGCAGAGCAGGCAGAAGGACCAAAGTACACTGCTGAGGGGAGCAGCGGGCAGCAGGAGAGGTCTGCGCGCCATGTGGGACCCTCGCCGGCGGCCGGGGATCGAACCGGCACTGCAGAGGCTGTGGGCAGCTTCGCAACCCAGCGCTCAACCGCTGCGCCACCGGTTGTGTTTTCTTACATAGCAGCGGCATGGTATTTCCCTTTTCCCCCACATGGCCTGCTTATTTGACAGTCCATCTCAAAGACCATGGCATCTCAGAACATAAAATGCACCCTTTTCTTTCACCGTAGGTAGGCTACTGCCTTTATTCGGTTTCATTGTTCTGGAGCTATCACAGTTAATCTGTTGGCTGTTGCTGATAAAAAAAAAATGCTCCATCACTAGTGACTTAAAACAACAATGATTTTATTTATTCACAGTTTGTGGGTGAGCTGTTTGGACTGGGGTCAGTTGGGTGGTTTTCTTCTGGTTTTGCATAGATTTACTTAAACAGATGAGGTCATCCAGAGTAAGATGGTCCAGTCCAAGGTGCCTTCACTCCCAAGGGGGAATGCGTGTCTCCAGCAGACCAGCCCAGGCTTCTTCACATGGTGACTGGATTCCAAAAGCAGACAGGGATTATGCCCAGTGCAGACCGGCCCATCCGCCCCTGCTTGATCTTGTTTGTTAATGTTCCATCACTGAATCGGGGCGTGGGGCCCAGCCCAGCCCAGCGCAGTGTAGGAAGGACCCACACAAGGGAGTGAGCCAGGCAGGGGCCATTCATTGGAGGTTATTCTGGAACTCTCTGCTGCACATGTCTAATTAACCACCCCTATTAATGGAAACACTGGTTATTTCCAATCTTTCGATATTACAGATAATGCCCCAATAGATAACCCCATCCATTTGTCATTTTGCATGTGAGCAGAACTGTGTTGCTGGGGCAAAGGGTAAATACTTCTTATATGACCCATCTTTTCTATTTCTGTGGTGCTATTTCTCGGGTTATTTTAAGCCTGTGTTCTTCTGTCACTTGTGCGAGAGCTTTGAGAATGTGAAAAGAGTTTAGATCAGAACTGAATGTAAACTAAATTAATTAGAAACTCATTCCTAAGATAACAAAACAAAAAGAGTAGAAATCAAATAAGTTTGACTAAAGTAACAGATATTTGAATTAATATTTTTTAATTTTTACAAGAGTCCTATGAATCGAAGATATAATTTGCCCCCAACACATACATTTTTTTTTTTTGTATTTTTATTTATTTATTTATGTATTCATACATGCATACAGTCAGAAGCGCGGGAAGAGAATTCAGAAGGATCGAAGTACACTGCTCAGGAGAGGTCTGCGCGCCATGTGACCCTCCTCCAGTGATTCCGCAGGCAGCTTCGCAACCCAGCGCTCACCGCTCAGGCCCCCAACACATACATTTTTAAGGCTCAGAGAATGTTTATGACTTGTCCCCACCTCAGGATACATACCCAGCCCAACACAAAGAACTTGGCCCCGTCCCATTATTGCCAGCTCATTACTAGAGACTTCTGTGTGCCCTCCTTTCTATGAGTTAAGTTTGCTCTTTTTGCTAGTTTCCACGCTAAGAAGGCACAGTCACAAGCGATATCTTCTCAAGAGACTTTTGTGAAAATTAGAAACAGCAGCTTATCCCTGATTTCGGGAATACTGGGGACCCTCCCTGGAGATTTCTCCTACTCTGTACGCGATGCCGCAGTCCAGGTGGGGCGCTGTGTTTCCCCGTCGTACTCACTAGTAAACCTCGAAAGAGGAATTCTCTATGAGCCCATAGGCTCATTTTCAACCTTCAGGAGCTATTTTTAAAAAACTTTGGCTTGGCCCTCCTGCCACGGACATGGAAAATAGCCTGTTTTCGTTTTTTCATTCACACCCAGACATTTCCAGGGGTTTGGCCATGGCAGAGTGGGCCCCGCATACAAACCACCACATCCCTGAAGTGTGATTATTAGCGAAGCTGTTTTGCTAAAGGCAGCCTGTTGGGCTGGGCTGGGCTGGGCTGCTGGCAGGCCCGACGCTCCTGGGCCATAGGCCATGGGCCAGGATGCCTGCTCTTGAGAGAGGGGAGAAGAGAAAGGATCCACTTTGGGGAGCCAGGGAGGCTGCTAGGGTCAGGATTTCCCCCACTTTCTCAAATTCCTGAAATGTGGTGGCTCCGGCCAGTGTAACCCTACCTGTAAGAGCCCCTGGTGGAGTGGATGCCTCAGGATGAGGCTGCAGGCACAATGAGTGCAGGTGAAGGTCGGGGTGCTCAGCCCCCCAGTGAGAGCAGGAGCATCTCCAAACACCACAGAAAGGCCTTCACCCTCCGATGTGAGCCTGGAAAGACAGCCCGATGGTGACACCAGAAATTGACTCAGTTGGGACCTTGTCTTGGCATATCGTCTCCTTGGTGACCACCAGCCAGTGTGTTTTGAGAGTAGAATCCACCTAGACAGACAGGCCCATCGCGTTCAGGTTGAAAATAATGGCAGAAGCCATCTGTCTGGGCCTCGCCCCTTTAAAGATCCATAAACTTAGGCACAGGGTGGCAGGGAGCTTGGCTTCAGGTGGTGTCCCTGGGTGGCGACAGAGCCAGGTCTGAAATTGATTGGCATAGAATCGTCTGCCAGGATCACAGTGAAGAGTGAGTGAATGAGCGTTAATTTCCGTGTTAAAGAAACTTATTCCAAAACTACTCATTCAGTGAAGTCATATGTCATTTAGTTATGTATTTAATTTATGACATATGAACCTGGGAGGCACCCCAGATATCTGTCAGGGGTAGTGGGAAAAATGGGGTGATGAATTAGAGGATGAATTGGGTTTTTGCAAAAACTAGCGGGAATCTGAGTTTTGAGTCATGTTGGTCATCTTACAGAAAGTCTTAAATGTCAGTGTGTGGCGGGGGGAGAGAATGGCACTTAGAAGGTCTGTTCTGTGTTGAAGGCACAGGTTGCCGAGTAGGGAAGCCCCTGCTTCAGCCAGGCCTGGTCTTTCTCTGCAGTTCCAGAAAATGGGTATCAGTGAGGCTCTGGGGCAAAAGTGAACAGAGGGGTGGCCCCACTTCTGCAGGGCTGGCTGCTCCCCCCAAGTTATCTGGGGCGGTGCCTGACATCTTCCCTGCGCCCAGGTGGATGGGACTCAGGACTCTGCAGATTCAGTTGCTTCAAACCTTCATTTTTCTTCCAGCACACGGTCCACTGTCATTTCTCTCTCATCTTTGACTCTTGACCGTCTTGCTTCCCGGGGCAGTAGGGGGAAACTTCTGCAAGCTCCTTCCCAGAGGCCTCTGACAGGACCTGTTGTCATGAATATATTTAGACACCTGGCAAAACACTGTTCAGAATCTTCCATCCTCTCTAAAGTGAAAGGGGTAGGATGTTACCATCTCCCTCCTTGGCTGTGCACCAGCCATGGCTGTGCCAGCCTCTGAGCGTGTGTTGGGAGCCCGTTTATCAGCATCGACAGCAGCCTCTCATATTTGGTTTCCTGTGTCGTAAAGTAAAACCTGCAAGTAAACTAAAAGTAGGGATTCCAATGAAATGTGGTTCTATTTCGCTATATTTGGTGTGGGAGGCAGTGCGATCTAACTCTAAGAATACCGGTAGTGGTCTCTATCTACATTCTAAGAATTTAGGGAGGCGAGGTTTGTACAGAACTAAATCACCCTGTCATCTCGGTGACGCTTCCTGAAGAATGGAGGCAAAAATAAACCCAAACAAACACAACAGGACCAGGACTGAAAACAGCTAGACGTGCTTCCCCTCAGGCGAGCTTCTGATCTGACCCTTGAAAATGTGGCTGAGACCGGCTTGCTGAGGAGATGAGCTCCTGCTGCTGCTGCTGTTGCTTGTGCTTTTGGTTCCCACAACCACGTTTCCTGTGTGGCTGGAAACGCAAGGATTTTCTTGATAAGAAGAGGTGGGGAGATAAGAATTGTGCCCCCTACACCACAGGAGGCGGGATGGGCTGGGTAGGAAGTTGAGACTCGTGTCTCTCTCTCTCTCTCTCTCTCCTTGTGTCTGTCTTTATGTGTGTCTGTGTGTGTCTCTGTGATGTCCATGTGTCTGTATGTGTGGGGTGTGCTGCTTCTGGGCATTTTCAGCATCACAGCTCTCTTTTCCTCAACCCGAAACTTCTTTGCTTTGTTATTAGAGCACACGTAACTACTTTCTTACAAAATGAAGACCAAACAACTGGAAAACCCCAAATAAAATCCACCTAGGACCCTATATTAAAAAAGCAGACATTTTCCATGGAGAAAATCCCATCCAGACTGAGAAAGATCAACTTCACTGGAGTCTCTTGCTTGTTTGCACTTTCCCACCTGCACCCCCATTTGCTAACTGGAGGGTGCTGCCCCGGAGCGCACAGTCACTCCTCAACCTGCTGGGAAGGTGCTAGGTGGCATTTAAAGCCCTTGGTGATGATCAGATGAGGATAAGCATGGGAGGTGGAATACTGCAGTGTCCGGGAAAGCCATTCCCCGCTCCCTCCCTCCCCACCCGCCCTGCTGCTGTTGTGCTGTGTTCCCGCCAGTGAACACGGCCCCCTCTAGAAGTGATTGTCACCTCCCGTGCTCTGTCCTCTGAGGCAGCTCCTCACCCCCACCCCCAGCACCACAGAACATGCTGAAACTGCTCCGTGTGCAGTCGCTCCTGCACGTGGGGAGCAGGCCGGGTTTTGGGGCAGAGGATGGCAATCAGCCTCCAGGTCGTGAAGTTGCATCTCCTGGCAGGGGCGAGGTTCTCACCTGCAAACCACTGGCAGGTATTTTCCTCAATGTCAGACAAGGAAACTGAACCTCGGAGAACAAGAATGAGGACCTGACAACAGCCCCGCTCTGTGGGACGGGGTGGGCTCTGAAGGCCAAGTGCCTGGTCGCAGCAGCACCCCCTGAAGCCCCAAGTCTTTAGGAAGAGCAGTTCAAGCCTATGAATTTGGCAGCCACATGTCACCAGACTTTCTTTACCTATTTTTACCTGTACGGATGTCACCTGCAATAGTAAGACCATCTTTCTTTGCCGGTAGCTTCTCACGCATCGCAGGAAAATGCTCTCACTCACCTGTACTTAGCATCATCCTCTTTTTTATCCCAAGAAATAAAAAGATGTGAAGAACATAGATTCAAAGAGAAATTGGTTTAAGCCACTTCTGCTCGTAAGATGCAATCTGAGAGGTGGCGTTCAGCTGCAGAATACTGGGATCTCTGATATGTGTACATGCGATGTTCATTAAATTAAATACTTTATGTATATTCTGTAATAGCTGGAGCAAAACACGTTGCAATCAATAAAGACTCGAGAAATGTATGACCCTAAGCTGAGAGGAGCCCCTCACTGGAGCCCTTCTAGGTCCGTCTCCACCCAGCCTTCTAGAAGGCCTTTGTATTCCTCTGTGTGACCAAGGGCAGCGTGGACCCTTCCTGCTGCCTGAGCTAACTAAGCATATTAACCTGCGTGCGCGCTCAGCGCTCATTAATTTTCCATAAGCTCCTTTGTCTTTGATCTTTTCATGTCAAGGTCCAAAAAAGACCATTTCGAGGGAGAAACGATCGTCTCCTATCTCCTCCTGTGCGTCGTTCAGCCCCTAGTGATACCTTCAATCGGAAAAAAGGTTTTTGTAACCCAGTGTGTTACCCCACGAAACACTCCCCCGCTTCCTTTATCAATACTTAATTAGTATCGACTCTTTTCTTGGCTATCTTCCATTTCAGAACCTGCCCAGATGAACTTTTTCCATAAATGAA
Source organism: Talpa occidentalis (assembly GCF_014898055.3). Taxonomy (NCBI): domain Eukaryota; kingdom Metazoa; phylum Chordata; class Mammalia; order Eulipotyphla; family Talpidae; genus Talpa; species Talpa occidentalis. The sequence goes on from NW_023601322.1 coordinate 8,731,036, forward strand.
CCTTTTAAAGGCTATATTTGAAATATATTTAAGCCTAAGAGAATAGCTTTTAAACAAGTCACGCATTGATTTCCTCTTACCCTGAATTATTTCTCACCCGATTTTCCTGAGGTTGTGCCTGAAACATTCTTTCTGGTTCACTGAACACAGAAAACAAAGCCTGTACCAGGTTGGGTGGGGGCGATAGGGAAGTGGAAACACATTTGTTCTCAAGGGCTGAGGTCTCTTCGAGGAAATAAGACACTTGGACAAATAGCCATAAGGTAAGAGAGAAAATTGTCAAGGCCTGCCATTCCCACACTGATGGCTGCCTGCCTGCGAGCTGATGAAATGACAGGTTTATTGAATGCTGATGAACTATTGCTCCCCATCTGTACAGAACTTTGAGAACTCTTTACTTGCTCTGGCTTATAATTACGGGGACCACATTTTCCACACCAAAAATTAAGACACATGGTCTGACAAAGGATTTTTGTGCCCCTGTAGGTGTGAGACCACCCATACTTAGAATTTTTTTTTTAAGAAGGCTTTTAAAGGCAGCCTTTATAAAAACAGAGGTTTGTTAAATAGCTGTGTTTTTAGACTTTTCCTTAGAAACCTACCATACAAACAGTATTTTATTTTGAATCTGAATCAACATGTTATATCCTAAAGCACTTATTTTATAGCCTGAGGGTCTGCAGTGGCCTATTCATAAACCATACTGCTGGATAAAGTAATAATACCTGTCATTATCCAGGTGTCATAAAAAGGTCCCAAGTGGTCTGCTCCAGGTCTTTAATTTTCCTTTTGAAGATAAAGCTCCTTATTTCACTTTCAAGGTTCAATGTTTTTGAACCTTGCATATGATTACCATCGAGGCGCGCCAGATGTGAGCAATTGTGAGCAGGCTTTCTGGAAGAGAGGGTGAAGGACTCTTTTTTTCTTCCTTGTTTCTTCCCCCGACTGTCATCTACCATTTCTCCATGTGATTTTTCACAATAGCAAGGCTGGGTGGATGGACACCAGGCCTGGGGCTTTTGAACTTTCAGAGATAAAATAAGCCAGTGCAGAGCATATGCTGAGGCCGAGGCCTCCTTGACCAAATGACTGACTCAAAGCCACACAACCGGTCAGTGGCAGAGCCAGCCCTGGTCCCAGCTTTCTGACCCAGAGTGTTTTCCTCTGTTCTGCAGTCATGCCGGCCAATTCTCCATCACTCTGTTGCTAGGGCCCTAGGGAGGATGGCTGCTCCTGGTAACAGCCTGGGCAAGGCGGCCTTGTGGACACCAGGACCTCCTTGGGCCAACTCTTAGCCAGTCTGAAGGTGCCCCCGTGGCTGGGGTGGTCGGCCTCCTGCTGTGTATACTGTGATCACCAGAATAAGTCTCTGTAGCCTCTGTGATCATGTGTAGAGACAGGATCTTTTTTCTTGTTTAGGCCTCTGCTCTCTTCCATAGTAGCTTTTGATTACTTATTTTGTAAGATGGCTGCATTTATAAGTTGATTTTCTAAATCCACTTTCAGAATATCTCTTCTGTCAAACACAAATCAAACAATTCTGCTGTTAAGATACATGACTTTCAGATTCAACCTCATGTCTCTATAACCTCCCATGCATATATTAATAGTGACTCTCCATTGAGCACCTACTATAGGGCAAACTTTGCTGGCTAATGAAGATACAACAGTGAACAGACAAAAAGTCCCATCCAAATGTGACTTAGATGCCATTTGGAAAGGTGTTAATAAATGTGCCTTCCCCCCCAACTCTTAGCTTGCTAAAAATTTGGATTACTGTGGGAGCCAAATGCTAAAGAAAAACTGACATTAGATGTCTATATCTGTGTGATGTGCTTATCTTATTTAAGCATCACAATAATGATGAACAGTGAGTATGATTACCTTTATTTTTAACAGATGAGGAACCAATATTCAAGAATGTAGTCTGTCTTGCTCAAGATCATTTGTATAAGGAAATAAATCTCTGCTGGTCTTCCCGGCACTGTGCTGTATGTGATTGTGGCATTTTCAAGCCATAGGAGAGGACACTGCAGTGCATTCTACTTTTGACCAAGCCTGGTCCATAGAACACCTCGCCCAGATTAGCTGTTTGATGACCACAGTAACATGTGCTTCTCAGATGGCACAGGCCTTTCATTTGGATCAGAACTTACTGGTTGACTTGGCTAAAAATAGGTCTTTAATGGCTGAGTGTGACATTGATCACTGGGGCTGATGTTTGGCAGTTTTCCCCTCGATATCATGAAACATGCCGTGCCTGGCTGCAGAACTGACTGACCCCTTTTCTGTGATAAGATGCGTTAAGAACGGGGAGAGGAAGTACAGTGGTCCTGGACTGTGGGTGACGTGGTTGTGATACCTGATGGGTGTATCCAAATATCACCTCAATTAAAAATAAATAAAATAATTTAAAAAAAGAATTTCAGAGGTTGTTCCCTGTATGTTTGTCCCCCACATTATTTGCACAGAAGAAGTGTGGAATCTGCTTTCCTTCGGATCCAAACCCTTCAGAGAGTGGGCTGGGGCTGTATTTCAGGGGAGGGCAAGAGGCTGGGTGAAGTCTCCCAACTGGGGAAGGGTCAAGGGGCAGGTCTTTGCTGACTTTGGTCTTGATCAAATAGGTGCTGATGTCATAGTGCGAGCTGAGGCACTGGTGTCACATGCTGGTGTCTTTCCAAGAACCCCAGAGCTTCACGGGGTGGGGAGGGGTGTCAGGAGGTAACACATTTCAGCCTCCCTTCTCCCCACTCTCTTTGGTCCCACCTCTTGAGCCTGGGCTCTTTGAAGAAGAGTTGTGTTTTGGCTGCACTATCACCCCAATACTCCATTGCCTTAGGATAACATCCAATTCTTCCTTCTGATTCACTTTTTCATGGCCCGACCCCTGACCCCTTCATAGTAGTCGAGTCTCACCTCTTACCACTTGCCATTGCTCTTGGGCCACAAGGCGTGAATTCTGAGCCCATCACACAGCAAATGCACCCCCTCTAGGGGTCTCCCCCTCTCTGTGACCTCTGCCTGGGTCATACTCCTTGTTGTCTTTGCCTTTCAAATCTTAGTTTAAATGTCACTTCCTCAAGGATCTCCCCCAGCCACCACCCTTCCCTCTTCTAGCCCTCCTTTAATCCTCTGCATGTTTTCCTGCTAGGAAGTCACCGCCTTCCTGGTGGAAATAGGACCCAGGCCTGGCTAATTCGCCACAGCGTCCCGGCCCTTGAGCCCAGAGCACACAGTACTGTAGTTACATGAACAGCTGTCGAAGGCAGGAAGGCCTCAAATTGTAGGTGATTTAAATGTCACAGGCTACACTTTCAGGTATTTTTTAAATATGCAGAATAAATAAAAGCCAGATAATTGCCTTATTATTTTTAATGCCACCTCAACCTTTAGCTACTTCTGATTGGTCAGAGGATACCTAATCACCCACAAATGTCCTGCTCTTTTAAGCTTTGCAAACACACTGTCCTAAAACCTTACCCTCTGGCATGAACTTCAGAATCTCCTCGTAATGCGTCAGAATTACGCATTTGAGGGCTTACTCTGCACTGCAGGACTTGCCTCGCCTCTGCCGTGAGCAGCTGCTCCCACAGATACCACAGGGAATGACCTCACAGAAACCCCCCACATTCGTAAATAGAGTTGGATGTATTTCGCACACTCATAAGGCACTTTTCTCATTCGTGTAAGTTAGTGACACGACTGAACATGCTGGAACCTCTTTTTCTAGCTAGAAAGGGGAATTCAGTCAGAGGCAGAGGCCTGTCATCCATAGACCAAGGGGGTTTAGAGTTATTAAAATAAAGATTCTCAGAAGTGGTTTTGTTTGCTGGGACAACCCCATCGCTAAGGGTTGACTTCAGAAAGGGACCAGGGACAGTCCCTGCTGCCCTCTGGACATGAGATGTGACTTCCTGTAAGTGGAGACTTAAGTCCCTCAATACCCTTGGTGTCTGGCTTCTGATACCGTGGGGGACATGACTGCATACGTGGGGGTATGTAACCCTATTACCTAAGGGAGGAAATGTACATTGAATTTTAAAACCTGACTTTGGAAAAGCTTTTCAAAACAATTTTTAAAAATTAATTCGGAGCTACCTTTATCTCAGCAGATCACAGAGAATACACTGTGGCATAAAATCCTTTTGTCAAGCTTTGCATTCCAAACCAATTACTTTTTTGCTCCGATCTCAGTGCTGTAGCTGTGAACCGGGAGATTACCAGGGCTGGGTTCAGTTACACTGAATGCTGAATGATGGGAAACAGCCCCCCTTTTTTTATTCCCCCAACTTTTTGATGCTAGGAGGGAGGACATCTATTCTTTTGTGCAGTTTGACAAATAATTCAAGAACAAGAACCTTGGATTGAACTTTGAGCTCGGGGGTGAGTAATGTGGTACACCCCAGTTTATCTGAAGTACAGTAAATTCTCCGGGTAGCTGGGAGGGTGAAGGATTCTGGTTAATTCAACATGCATTTAACCTAGTGGTATTTGATAGACCGCACCTCCGGGACCAGTTTTTATAGAATTCAAAGACCAGAACACACCTAGCCTCGAAACTTCACCAGGCACAGCCTTGCTGCTTCTAATGATGCAGAAGGTATTTGAGGATCTTGCCAGGCCTCGGGGTCATCGAGAAAAACATCAGTTATCTCGGAAATGGCTGTTAGTCAGGATTTCGGACTGATAGAGTGCTGATTGGAAGCAGCACTGGCTTTCTTGATGGGGGAGGTGGGAAGAAGGGGTGGGTGGTGGGAAGCGAAGGGGGAGGTTGATACAATCACTGCTGTTCACCAGAGGTGAAGGCCAGTTCTTATTTTCCCAGATCTCTGCGGGCAACCTGTGAGACTTTTATTGGGTTTATAAATGTTCACAAATACACAAACCCTAAAATGAGATAATGTACGTAAGGTATCTAGTGCTGAGTCTAAAACGTAGAGAAACCCTCAGTAAATGCGGTTAACGTTAAAGCTTTTAGTGCAATTGATTCAGTTTCTTGTGGCTTCTTTGGAGGCAGGGAGCTTGCCCTCTGCCCTCTTGACTAGAGGAATTGAGAACTCTACCTGAGCTAGGGCAAGCAGAAACCTATTGGCCCTCAGCCTTGTTTCTTTCTTTAAATAATATCAGAACTACAAGGAACTATCATGAGTTAAGGGCGAATATTTTACTCAGCTGCTCTTAAGACTTCAGATTGTACCAACTTCGGGGTACAATCCAGGACAGCAAGGGTAAAATAAACCCTAGAGTATTTATTTAATTCATATACTATTAAAGGAAGAGTATGTCTTGTCAATTTTGGGGGGGGGGCACTTTGACCTTAATTTTAAAAATAAATTAATGCACCCATTGACAAAGCAATTTCACACCTAGGAGTTTTTCTTACATATATGTTTGGACATCTGTTATAGCATTATTTATTTTGACTTAGCTGCAAAAATGAAAACAAGTAAAATGGGGAGGTGGGGAAAGAAATGTCTTTGTAGTAAATGATGGCAAATTGCTATGATGAAAGATAATGCAACCGTTAAAAAATGTGAATCACATAGAAATATAACAGATTACAGAAGAGTGAAAAAGTTGAAACCTGTGTGAAGAGTATGATCTTGAGAAAAAATCTAGATACACTCATTTTTATATATATGTATAAAATGTGTATAATATAGCATTTTGGGGAGGATGTACAGTATACTGTTTAGTTAATGAAACCTCATTTTGAGCATTAGAAATTAAAGTTAGTCATTATAACTAATACAAATTAAGATTAGTTGATATAAACATCTTGCTTATGGTAAAATAGGTACAATGAAATCACTGAAAATTTGCTGTCTTATATTTGTTAAATATTTTCTAATTTATGTTCTTATTTGTGTACAAAAAAAACCCTTACCAAGATCAGGTACACAGTGAGACTTCAGCCTAGCCTCAGGTCATTCATAATTTCCAAATTGACGCTTTTATGTTTCCCCGAAGTGTTGAAGATAATGGTCATCACTGCGGTCACAACTTCTTGAGCCGCTGCAGTGTGCTATAAGCTTGTGCTTTGAGGATTTCTAAACCTCACAAAATCCTGAAAGATGGCAAGGAGACAGAGATTCTACCAACTTAAGTAGCTTGCCAAAGTCACACAGCCGGGAGGTTTGGGCTCCAGCACTCAAGCGGGGGTCTAACTCCAAAACCCATGCTCCTACCATATGTCCTTCTGTCTGAGACATGGCACTGGTGAATTTCAGCTAAAACAGATAATTTCAGAAAAAAGATAGCTCGCAGAAAACATGTTTTAATAATTTGCTACTATCCTTGCTTTCTAGCATTTTCCACTCGCCCTTGTTATTAATTATTTATCCTGGTTTTGACATTTGTCTGAATTTTGAGCACATACTTACAAAGCTCATGGAGACTTCCCAAGCCCGCTGGAATCCGCTGATAGGCCCAGAGGTGCCAACCTCGTGTTAACGGGTTGGCAGAGCCAAGTGGAGCCGCCATTTGAAAACTACTCCAGCCTTCAGGGCTGGACCTGATTCAGATGAGAACCCTGCCCTTGTTTATTTTCTTGAGATAAAGAAAGAAAAAGCAAAAAAAAAAAAAAAAAAAAAATCTGCTTTTGAAAATATTCATGTCTTTTTTATGTCTTTTTTATTAGTTGAGCTAATCTCACACTTGGTTGTGATTTCAGAGATTTCCCCAGTTCCACTGGGTCCAGCCCGGTGACTGTGTGACAGTAACTATCATAAGATGACTCCCCCAAGCTCCACCACCTTCTTGCTCTTCGCCATCCTCCATCCCTCACCTGGCTCTTTCCTGACCTGGACTCAGGCGATCCTGGCATTTCCAGCCCAGTGAGGCAAATGAGGTAGCCTAAGTGACTGTGCCCACCGTGCAGATATTCGACCCAGTTTTAGGAAGAGGATGACGAAAGTGGGACTGGAAAGAGAAATAATAAAGGTGCTATAACCTAGGAAGCGAGAACAGCAGGTGCAGAAGCCCAGAGCTAAAACAGAACAGGCTGCCTCTGTCCAGCCGTGTCTTCAAATGTCCTACCTTCTCTTTTGATTGAGATTGACTACAGATTAGGTCCTTGACCTTGTTCAGGCTCATCAGAGCAGTACCTCTAGGGAACGAAAGCATTCCTAGAATAAACAGCTCGGTTTCTAAACACCCCTGCAACACCATCATCCATACTGTGGGTATTTATGACTCTTTTATCTCCCCTATCTGGTCAAACCTGTCCTGCCCCCCTGAATTCCCCAGCAGATGCCACACCTGGACAAGGTGAAAACTTCAGGGACTTGGTAGAGTGAAATGGTAACTTCCTATTCTTAAAAAGACCTGTTGGTATAAGTATATCCTTTTGGCAAAAACAGGGGAATGCTTAAGATAGGTGTTTGTGTTTTCAATAAGGAAGATGGATATTCGTTGGTAGGGGAGGGAGGCACGAAAGGATTGGTGCCCAGCCGCCAGTGAAGTGTTGGGGCTATTTTTGCTTGTCACTGACAGGAACATCATATGCATCCCTCCCTTCATTTGCCTTGATGCAGCCGGCGCTAAGGCTGAGGCTGAGTCTCACATTGGATTAACTCCCCACAGCACAGACACATGGTTTCCCAGGGAGTGCCCGCCATAGTTGCAGACTCTCTTCTCTCTCCCATAGTCAAGAAAACCTTCCTGAGGGATTCTTTTCCTTACTCTGATTATTTCATCACCTAAATATATTTGTATGCCCTTGAATGTGAAAACTGAAAAGGTGAAGGCTGACTTTGGAATTCATATGTACAGCTACACTAATTAACCTGAAACAATAAAAACCGAGCTATTGGACATGAGAAAGTCAACTGAGTCAAAGAGGCAATTATACTGAAGTTTTAAAAGAATAAATCTGTTCTGCTTCAAGTTTAACCATCAGTGAAATTGTAGAGAGAAAATAAACAATAATATATGGTTAATATTCCTGGACAAGGATGGTGAGAACGTGTTGGAAAATGAATTTAATTTAGAGAGAAATAGTAAAATGCTACTTTTTTTCATTGTCAGCAGTCTTCCACTAATTGTAAAGACGGATAGTGAATCCTATAGATAAAAAGCCAGCTGAAAACTGAGAATCCCATCGTAAATATGAAGTGGTATAGGGCACACAAGTCATGTGTGTATAATAAAGGCAATAAATCGACATAAGTATCGCAATGATGAAATGTGTATAAAGCACTTTGAATGCTCCAGAAGTAAGCAAAGTATAAATAGATGGCATGCTGAAGCAGAGAGAAAATCAAGTGCTATTTTAACACTTGGGCTAGTGATAATTTATTGTTCAGACTCCCCAGTTGAGTCAATGTTTATATGATGCTGTGTATTAACTGGGTCAAAAATAGCCTGTACGTCACGCTGTCTTGGAAGATTACTGAGTGATCAGCAGAAACTGAACCAAATGACCACTACCCTACAGGCCAGGGATTCATGGTATTTCAAATATTCATCCTAAAAGCCCAAGCAGTTTGGACAGTGTTGTCTGATAATAAATACGGGCAGAGTGGCAGTGTGGCGTAGGCTACAAGAGACCATCACGTGCTTAATTTTCCACACTCAGGGCCTGCATGGCCTGGGTTCAGATCCCAGCTCTGTCACTTTTTAGCTATGTTAACTTTGGGCAAGTTACTTAACTGCTCTGTGCCTTGTTGTGCTCATTAATAAATGGGGTTAATGCCGTCAAGTATTGGAACCCACATCTGTTTGACTTTTAAGTTCATCCTTTTCTTTTTTCTTACTGTTGAGGGAACATTAATGTACTAACACTCCGTACCACTCGCTACCACCACCAACCATTCCGCCTCCGCCCACACGCTCCCTCCTCCTTCCCCTCTGGGGACCCCCATGGTGGTATCAGAACCTCAGAGAGCTCAATGGGGACAGGAAAGTCTCATCAACGTATGGTATTGGGAAAACTGGAGAGCCGCATAATAAAGAATGAAAGTAGAGCACTATTTCACACTGTGTACTAAAATCAGTTCAAAATGGTTAAAGACTCGTGAGATCTGGGCCTCCCTGGCAGCGCAGGGGTTAGAGTCCCAGTGCTATCGCCTGCCGTGGCATGAGTTTGATCCCCAGCCAGGGAGCTGACCCACATGGTGCAGCAGACCTCTCCTGTCTCTCCCGCTGCTCCCCTCAGCGGTGGATTTCAGTAGATCCACCTGTTCTGCTCTGGTGAGTCCTCTCACCCCCCGCACCTCTGGCCTACACCCCACTTCTTGTATGCATAAATAAATAAAAAGAAATCTTAAAATAAAAAGGACTTGTGAGACCTGAAACAATAGAATACATAGAAGAAAATATAGATCCTAAGCTCTTTGACATTGGTCTCAGTGAAGACATATCTTTTTTTTTTTTATCACCACACTAAGCTGCTTTTGCTTAGAAACACTTCATTTCAGAAAGCCTTCTGAGATTCTTTCTACCCAGGTCTGGCTCACTCCTTCATCAGCCTGGGCTATGCATTTATTTGTGTCAGCAAATTTGTTCCTTTATTCACATATATTTCATCTCCCCAACCAAATCCTGTGTTGGTGGAGAACAAGAGTGTCTCATTGTTCCTTCTGGCCAGCCTTTTTGACTGGCTTTCAGTCTGATTGTATCAGAATCAGGTGTGGTTGGAGGTGTCAACAGGTCGGAATTGATAGCAGCTGTGAAGTCTACTGTGTAGCCAAGTAGTGCAACAGAGACGCCCACTACTCCCCGCGCCAGGGAAGTCATGCACAGCCCTCCAGACCCAGAAAAACTCAGCGAAGAGATTCACGTCTGAATCTCTATCCTCCACTCAAGAAGTGTAGAAATTCACCACGCAGCCATGGAAGACTTTCAACAATCTGTTGGGCTGTCACCAGGGGAAGATGAAGAGGAGGACCTCCACGAGGCCTCTGACGGGGGCCAGACTTGCTGAATTCCCCACAGTTCAGGGTCTGAACCTCATCCTGGTGGTGCAGGTCCTGATGTGCCTGTCCCCAAGGACTGATCTGTATCTTAGGGACTGACTTCCCTCTGCAGCCCGTGGACAGGTACGCAGACTAGAATGCCAGTCAGTTCATTGCTAATGAAAACATTGCTGACTGGAATGTGGATGCTTTCTTGACCATCTGCTCTCTGCGGGTAGATTTTCTTGGAAGGCAGAGAGGATTTAGAGATGACTTGATGAGCACAAGACCTGAATAAAGGAATTAGGACCCTGGGTTGGTGTTAAGACAGGCCATTAAGAGGGTATCACACCGTTGCTTTTAAGATTGCCTGGGTGAGTTGGCTAAGGCCCCCTCGCCACGGTCAAGGTTGGCATGGGCATTGCCAGCAATGGCCTCTGCAGTTCACTGGCCAACAACTGACCAGTCTGTGTTCTTATTGTATACCCATCCCCTGAATACATCCACAAGGTTGTAGTCAGACATTTCAAGGTCGATTCCATTCTGCTTCTCCAAGACGCCTTTTATTTTTCTGCCCTGACCAGTGTGGGTCTGCACCTGTGTGGTCCTGCTTGGCGGCCAGGACCACAGTGCAGGCTGTGGACACCGCAGAACAGAGTGTTGATGCCGCACCCCATGCTGCCTTCAAAGGAGGCTCCAAGTAGGGCACGAGAGAGGAGTGCAGTTATTCTTGCTCAATAAATCACACTACTTAATGTACACAAGAGATAGGAAAGAGAAGAGAGCGGAGGAATTCTCTCCAGGCCAATGTTTACTGTTCCAACTGCATAGATTACAGATGTCCATGTCGAGGGCTCTGACACGTTTTTTCAAGCTCCCACATCTGTGCACGGGCAGTGGCCTGATCCCCTTTATCTGAACTCCTGTGGCACATGTGACCATTCACATGCCTCTCCTGTCTTCAGTGCCCCTTTTCCGAATGGGTTAGTTCTTGGTGTCTCTGACATTTCTCTCATTTAGAGGCTGTTGCAGCTTCCCAGGGTACCAGGGGCCTCTTGGGTTGGTGGCGAAGTGTGACCTCCCCACGCCCCTGCCCCCGCATCCATCTCTCATGAGGACCAGCCTCTGTCCATGAGGGCCAGCTGCCCCCAGCCCAGCCTCTGTCACTGGTCATCGATGTGTCCTCCTCCACGTGCAGGGGCTTAACCAACACAGACCTCATGGGGTCCACTACACTAGCCCCTGCAGGAGGCTAGTTCCCTCCCCTGGGGAGGTGGAGGTGCAGACTCCCTCTCTCTGCTCTTCTGCTCCTGACCCAAAGCCAAGCACAGGGGCTGCCTTGCCCTGGGGAGGGGGTGCTGTTGCCCCCGGGCACTCTGATGTGACAGCTGATCTTACAGTCTGTGGGTCGAAGGTGGTATTTTGATGCCTGCATGCTCCAGGCTTAGTGCCAAGTGCCGAAGAAACACTGCGCGCCTCCCACAGCGGCCCCGGACCACAGCGGGGTGCAGAGGGCCCGGCAAGTCAGTGAGGCCGTTCCCAGCCTGCGCGTCGCTGTGGGCTGCGGCCCCTACGCCAAAGGGAATCCTTTGCAGAGTTGTTCTTATCCTTGGTGTCTGAAGGATTTCCTTCGGGAGATTGCTGTGAAGCGGATCTCTAGAGAGAATTTTCTGTCCTGTGTCCTGTGAGTGTCTCTCTGAGTGCGTGTGGTGTAAGTGGGGAGCTGCTTGCAGAATGGGCCAGTGGGCCAGTTGAATGGTTTGTTTTCTGGGGTGGCTTTCATGGGGAGAGCTTGCCCTGCGCTTGTTCGGGCTGGCTCAGACACAGGACTGCACGGTGGCTGCTTCCCCCCAGCCACCCCCCGGGGGCGGCCCGTTTTCCTGGGAGCAGCACCTGCTTTCCGAGGGTCCTTCAGAGACCAGCCAAGGTGCGCCGTGCCCATCCAGGTAGGGGCGTCTCCCTCCCGCACGCAGCTGGTGAGAGCCAGGTGTCTGCTCAGCTCCCGTGCCAAGAGTCCCTGAGCGTGCGTCATGCTCTATTTAAAACTCCAGGCCGGGGGTCAGCCACCTCCGGGCCTTCGCCCGTCCAGGTGAGTTTCTGCTTCTGCGGGCGGTGTCAGCTCGGCCCAGTCTCCCTCCTCAGTCTGCACCACACATCAGTCTCCAGGGAGTATTCACAGCTCCCGGGGCCCGGCTACACCCTGCACACATTCCCCTATGTTCTGCGGGTGGCATCCCCCAAAAAAGTCACCCCTAGCCGACTGTTCATGCCATGCTGGCCGGACAGAGCGGAGTGATGCCAGGCGAGATAGGCAAAGAATGACCAAGAAGCAGAGAAGGAACAACCTGTGCCCAGGGGTGCTGATGAGCGCCCGGGCCCCCTACGCCAGGTCGAAGGCCGGCCAGCCCCTCCCACAGAACCCCGGGCTCCCCAAAGGGCTTCAGGCTTCTGTATGTTGACCAAGCGCCAGTGGCTCCGCCATGGCCACAGCTGGCACCTGCAGCCTCTCTGCAGGTGAGGAGGGGCACAGGCCAGGGGAGGCTCTGCGGATGCTGTGGATCTGAGCCTCGGCACCTTCCTGGCTTGCTTTGCGCCGCCTCGTCTCCTGAACATTCCAAGATTCCAGCCGGCTGCTGCCTACCCCGGCTAGGAGAGGGGTCTGGGAGACGAGTGGGGGCAGCAGCCGCACAGCAGGGTGATCTTGGCTGGGTTCCACCTTTGGTTTACAAGTCAGACTGAGAGCAGTTCTAAAACTGGCATCCCCCAAATTAGTCACCCCTAGCCAAACAAGGGGAAAACCTTTTTACTGAGTGCAGAGGCAAAAATGAGCTGCGTCTCTCTCCCCCTTTCTGTACTTGATCACCCTGAAAGCTTTTCATTCAGAGGCTGTTATCATCTGCTATCAGCGTGCAGAGTGAAACAAAGTCCCCTCTCAGCCTTAATATTTATTTTTAAAGGCCCAGAAGCCCCTTGGACCACAATGAATCAAAGGGTCTGTGCCTTGACAAGTTTCCACGGGCATTGTGAGAATGCTGGTCTGTGGGAACCCACAAGGACCCTCAGTGGATTTACTGCTTATTGTTTTTGTTGTGACTATAATAGGAAAAAGGATGTGTCTGCCCATAGGCGCAGCTCCTGGAGGCGCCTGCTCCAAGACCTGGGGCTGGACAGGCCTGGAGCTCGCTGATGGAGCGCCCCAGTCATCTGGGGGGTATGGATGGGAGGTCTGCCCGCGCTGTGGTGCTGCCCCCACCCCCAGAGTTCTTTCCAAGAGCAGCCCAGCCTCTCAGCTGGCCGCTGGCACATCACTCACGTCGCCTTGGTTGGCCTGGGAAAGTGGAAAGCACCATGGAGACTAAGTCTGGGTGGGTGGGCAGGCGCCCCTGTCCCGCCCGCTCTCCCCAGGGGTGGTGCTGCCCAGGCCCCTCTAGTGCACGGAGCTGCAAGTGGTTCTTTTCCACTTCAATGAAAGGGGAGGGGGGGGGGTCCCTGCTGCAGTTTTTGCTTGAGAACAGGAATTCCTAGCAACACCAAGGGCTGGAGCTTTATGGCAGGAATTGAATCTCTCCTGTCCCTGCTTTTCACGATTTGGTGAGGGGCCTGCTGTTTGATTCCGAAAAGCCACTTTATAAGTGACATTTATCTTCATGCTGCTAAAACTCATTTTCCCTCACCTGTGAGAGGTTAGACAGATATGGACTAGGGGTCTCTAGAGAATTTGGAAGGGAGAAAGGCGAAAGGAAGGCGGGAACACTGCAGAAATGTGTGTTCTTAAAAATCATGTCCAAAACTGCTTCATTCACTGCGGTGCAGCTTGCTGCCGCGTGCGCAGCTAACTCGGGCCTCGAGTTCTTTCATCAGTGAAGGGGGACATTGAACATTCACTGAAATACCTTTTTGACATGTGTCAAAAACCAGAAATCTCATGGAGATTGAAAACAGAAAGTCAGGGGTTAATGACACTCACGGGAATAAGGAAATTTCATACCTATTGAGCACCTTGTGCCGGTTCACCCGACTCTACCCACGTCCGCTCATTTCATCTTCACAGAAAGAACAACCTGTGAGAGAGGTGCTCGTGGATCCTCCTCCTCGAAAGGATGGTGGGCTGGCCTGATGAAAATCTCTTGACTGGAACAATCGAGGACTATTTCTTCAATGTCAGTGTCCAGCCAAAGGCCAATGATAACATGCAAACAGGTCCCAGCAGGCCCCTTACTGAGATGCGCCCCCTCCTCCCACACCTGGCGGGGCTCTCTGGGGACCAAGCCCAGGCCATCAGGACACCTTTGCGGTGGCCCAGATGTCCTCATCTTTACAAATGGCGTCGGGAGGGGGCTTGCAGAAGGTTTCCAAACAGCATTAAATCCAAAGATTTAGAATCAGACAAGAGATTGGGGGGCTCTGGAGGAGGATCCGGAGCAGCCTTCTTGAAAGACAGGGTGCCCGGTGCGTCTGAGAATCCAGGCCACTTTCTTGTAGCCTGTTTCAAAATCTCTCCTCTTTTCTGCTCACGCTTTTTCTTTTCCTCCTCACTCCAGCAGCTTCGCCCAGCCCCTCCTGGCTCTCAGGAAACCGTCGGAGGTTAGACCATTCATTCTCGAGCACCCTCGCAGGATCTCTGTGTCTGGGGCAGGAAAGTATTAGGTAAAAAAAAAGCCACTCAGCAGCACCCATGCTGAACCTCCAGAGACCCGCTCCCAGATTCCCAGGCAGGCTCCAGAATGGAGGCAGGGAGCAAGCAGAATTTTCTCGCAGCTCTGTTCTACTATTTCTTAATTGAGGGCTTGTGCTTTTCGTTCATTTGAATGGAATCAAATCCCATGACTTTTGTGATCCCCAAATCCTCCATCAATTCACTTCAACTGGCTTTTCCCCCCCAAACCCTTCTCCCTTCCCCGCCTGGGAACCTGCCCTTTAGATTTGACATGGCTGGGATTTTAATCTCTCCTCAAAGGCACAGGGACAATTTCACAACAAAGCAGGGAGGTTGGGGGTGTGTGTGGGGGGGAGTTTTGTTTTCTGCTCCGATTAAGAGAGCAACTGTTCTCTCTTTGTCCCGTGGGGCCCGCTCTTGGCACCGGGCTGGGGAGACCTCAAACTTGATGTTGCAACATCCATCAGACCCAAGTGAGTCTGGGCTCCTCGAAGGTGAACTGCAGCTGTTTGGATAAAATTCTAAAATCTTGTTTGTCAGAGTCTCAGCCCTTGTTTTACAATCACTCTTCCTGGCAGAGAAACCAGGAAGTTTTACTTTCCCAGGATCCCGGGCAGGTAATTGTTTTCCCAAACTGCATTTAATCTCCTATGGAAATGGACATTCTTTGCTCTGAGAACCTTCGCCTCACATCCATAAACCCTTGGTATCCGCCTGTGCGGCGGAGGGGCCAGGCAACCCGGAGACGCGATTACAGAATGTTCTCTGTCCCCCTTGATGCATTTCCATCTCTGGTTATAATTTAGGGCCATTTACATTTCTAAACAACAGTTATGAGCCTTTTAGTCTCTTGGAATCTTGAAGCAAGTTGCTATTAAGTGGCTGGCTGTGTCCAGGTGGCGGATGATCTCCTGAGAATGAAAAATGGCAAAATCCATTTCTGCTGCCAATTTTAAGCAAAGTGCCAGTGATTGGCTGGGGTTTGTGCCACAGCCAAGTACTCCTGTGGCCCATGGTCTCTTACTGAATTAGCCTGAGGCCCCTCACTCTCAGGGAGGCCCCGTCTGTCGCCAGCTCTATGGATCATTGAGACTGTGAGCTTAGGGAGGTGGCTGGTGGTCAAGGACTGCTTAGAGATTTGCACAGTGCACATCCTGCACACCTGTGCAGGCTGGCAGGTGCTGCTCTTCTTGGGAGGAGGAGGTCCTCCATGTTGTCTCTTCCTGGGGGTAGGAGAACTGCTGTGGGGAGTGCTTGCCCAGCCCGCCCCTGAAGCACTGTCCATCTGCAGGTAGGTCTGCTCCTCAGACACCTGTTGCCTACTCCTCCAGCCCCTCTGGGAGCCCCCCACTCTTTGCACCCCAGAAAGAGTTCAGAGCTCTGCTTCCTGAGAGTCACTAAACCTAAAAGCCAACACATCTGAAAAGAAAAGTCTATCTTACCAATGTGTCATTGCTGTTCTTCCACAAACACTGACCCTCGGGGCCAGTGCTGGGTTCCCTGACCCTGGGGAGGCCGCCCCCAACTGGAAAGGGGAGCAAACATTCCCGTCCAAAACAGTCGTGGACAGAAGCCTGGGGAGGTGAAAATAAGCCCTGCGTGGGGAGGACCTCTGGGCCACGTGGAGCTTGCACTCCTGAGGGGGCTGTTTCTGGAGGCAGGGAGAGGAGAGTGGCTCTCCAAACTGAGTGGACGGCCTGACAGTGGGAGGGTCGGGGTGGAACCTGCTGCCTGGGGCTCTCTGGAACTTGACTGTGGAGGCGAAATGCACCTGCAGCCAGAGGCCCCAGGTTAGGTTTATTGGTGGTTTTTAAAAAGTTTTTCTTGTGTTTCATTTTGTGGAGAGACATCTTGGTAGAGATGAATTTTATAAAATATGCCAAGATGAGGGCTGAATGTTTTACCCTTTTCCTGCCCTTAGGAATGGTATATTTGATACCTTCTGCTTAAGGGGTCCCTGGAATTCACTAAAGACTGAATATTACTGCCCTTGGCCACTTACCCACATATCTACCCAAAGTACATTCATTTACTCTTCCTTTATTTCATTTACTGATTCACTCACTCACTCACACATTCAATCAACAAACATTTCCCAAGCAAGCACTTACCAGGCACTGGAACTATGCTGTCATGAGCCAACAGTAGGAAGGTTTAGAACCTTGGTCTTCAGTGCCTGATCACCCACATTGGCCTCCTGTACCTCTCTCTGCACATCCAGTGAGTGTCTGTTTTCAGCAAAGTGGGGGGAGAGCTTGCAAGACCAGTTTCTCATTATTCCCATCTAATTATTATAGACAAGACTGAGTAATCTGCAAGTGATTTTATCACAAGGGATCTCAAAACACTCATTTCCATTCCTGCCTCTGTGCCCCATTTTAATAAAGTAGTATCCTGTGGGTGGACCTGCAGAATGCTGCCCGGAGCACACTGGACACTGCATCCGGGAAAGTCCACGACCAAATGACAGCGGCAGTCCTTGGAGCTGAGGCTATTTTTACACTGACCTTTGCTTGAATGTGCCACCCACAATTTTCACCTGCCTTCCCAGAATCCCAAGTCAACTTCATTGCCATCACCCCAAGTTAGTGTTTGATGTGAGGGTCCCCTATGTCTCTAGCCTCGAGACAGTGAGGCTGGTGCTGTTGATCCAGCCCCTTTGCAGGCCCCATGGATAGTTCGGGAGCAGCAGTCACCTGTCCCACAACCTCAGAGGTGTGTCTAAATAGGTGATCTCCTGAGTAGTCCCACGAGGCCTGGCACTCCAGGAACCCTGCTCCCTGAGCGCATTTCTGGGCACCAGTATGGTGGGAGGAGAATGAGCAGGGCTCCGAAGATCTGAATTAGGCTGCCATCTCAATCATTTATTGGGGGATCAGGCCAGGCTGCCTCTAGGTTTCCCTGAACTCAGCTTGCTCCAGCTTTGAGTGTCTTCTTACACCCATTAGTAAAACAGAGTTAGCACCACTCGGGACCTCAAATGAACCAACAGGGCTTAGAATTCACCTGGGATGGCCCAGCACAGCTGTGCCAGTTGTTTACAGCCAGCAAAGGTCTGTCCTGATTGGCCTGGGTATACATACACCATGCTGCTTGCTAAATATTTTGAATATGACTCCTGGAAATAATTGATGTGAGTCTGCAGGGAAGACAGCACACTTACCCAAGGCATCTGGGTAGTTGCCACTTCCAAGTGTAACCTAAAATACATTCCCTCTCTATTTTTTCTCATCAGCCGACCAGTTAATAATCCTCCAATTAGCCTGCATCGCTTGAGACCCAGCAAAGGAGAAATTCTACAATGTTTAGTTTCATGCATTCTCATCCACAGCTTTTTCCCTGAATGCTAATGACTTGGTTCCAGGGAATTAATTCAATCTGGGCCTGCAAAGTGATGTCAGTGCCACTGATGCCCTTTGAGTGAAGATTATATTTGGAAAAGGTGATTTTAGACAAAAATATGGTAGATGTCTATAGAATGTCAAGATTCCCCTCGACTTGGATTTATGATTCAGCATCATCTTAGGTGAAAGGGCAGACAATAAACATTTTTAAAGGGGAGTATGTTCTGTGTTTCTTAAAGATATTTCATGAAATTCAGTGTTTTTGTGAGATGGCAGAAAGATGTGATTATATTGATGGGCTACAGAACTTAGGATGGAAAATGTGCTTCTGTTCTTTTGTTGGGTCTCAGAAGTGAAAAGTAGGACTTGGTGTTTAACTTTTGAATGGGGGTTTGGGGGATTGTAATCAAACCCCCAAATGCATCAGGCAGAAGAGCATAGAGACAGAACCGAAAGCAAACTGGTCGTTCACTAACTCATCTGTGCACGCCGATGTCCTTGTTAGAAACCCTAAGTTCCATGTTTTTCCGTGAGTAATATCTTGGGTTCGTAGTCTTGACGGGGTCCTAAGCTCAGCATTGAGTGAAACAACTGTAATCTTTAAAAATAGGCAATCTGGCTTCTAGAATGGATTATGCTGGAAATTGATTTGTGATTTAGGGCAAGTCATTCATCTTTTCTAGGCCTCAAAT
Source organism: Talpa occidentalis (assembly GCF_014898055.3). NCBI lineage: Eukaryota > Metazoa > Chordata > Mammalia > Eulipotyphla > Talpidae > Talpa > Talpa occidentalis. The sequence goes on from NW_023601322.1 coordinate 8,749,625, forward strand.
TTTCATCTAAGACGATAATCAAAACAGTACTTATTTCAAGGTTTTTATATTTAATGAGTGTATATGTTTATGCTTTTACATGTATACGTATATACACTGAAAATTAAATTAAATTGAAAGTATGTTCCTTCAACCCAGAAAACTTCACTCACAGAAGAAACTTGGTCTAGTATTTCCAAAGACTTTCTGGATTCCCAAAGCTATAACCCTTATACAAGAGAGGAAATCCTGGGTCTGATATCTCTTTCTGTGTTAAAATTCTAACAACGTTTTTCTCACTTGAAAGGAAAATACAAGACAATTTGATTAGTCGGTATTCTGTAATAATTATTTCTTTTTTTTAAAGGTTTATTTTCGCATATAAGAACTGGGGTGTAGGCCAGAGGTGCGGGGGCTGACAGGATTCACTAGAGACAGAGTGGGGAGCAGAACAGGCAGATCTACTGAAATCCATTGCTGAGAGGAGCAGCGGGCTAAACAGGAGAGGTCTGCTGTGTCATGTGGATCAGCTCCCTGGCCAGAGATTGAACTCGTGCTGCAGTGGCTACTGATAGCTTCATAGTGCTGTGCCTTACTTAACCCCTTGCGCCACCAGGGAGGACCACTATAATAATTATTTCTTTATTATCACCACCGCTTATGATTTCTCCTCTCAGTTATGTCAAGGATATACCAAATGGTAAAAATCCTGCTACAAAAAAAAAAAAAAAATTCTTAGAGATTGATTTATTTATCCATACAAGAACCGGGGTACAGGCCAGATTCGCGGGAAGGTGAGAGGATTCACCAGAGACCGAGTGGGGAATAGAACAGGCAGACTGACGAAATACACTGCTGAGGGAGCAGTGGGTGAGACAGGAGAGGTCTGCTGTGCCATGTGGGACCCTCGCCGGCCGGCTGGGATTGAACCGACACTGCAGAGGCTGCAGACAGCTTCACAGTGTGGTGCTCAACCTCCTGCGCCACCAGGGGAGGCCCCAAAAAGAATTTTTTTTTAAAAGATTTATTTATTTATTTACACAAGCACTGGGTACAGTCAGAAGCGCGGGAGGGTGAGAGAATTCACCAGAGCCAGAGCGGGGAGCAGAGCAGGCAGAAGGACCGAAGTACACTGCTGAGGGGAGCAGCGGGCAGCAGGAGAGGTCTGCGTGCCATGTGGGACCCTCCTCCGGTGGCCGGGGAGCAGCCGGGGATCGAACCGGCGCTGCAGAGGCTGCGGGCAGCTTCGCAACCCAGCGCTCAACCACTGCGTCACCAGGGAGGCCCCCCAAAAAAGAATTTTTATGTAATTGTTTTAGTTCATAGTAACAGTTTGACACAAAATAACAGGAAAAATTATTATATGGACATTTAATAATTCATTTCTAAACTTAACTCAACATGAGGGATAGTTTTCCATTCCTCTCTAGGACAGGGTGGAGATGTACTTTTTTTTTTTTTTTTTTCCCAATTTGTTTTTCCATGTCTATTTAGAGAGAAATAGGAAAACTACTACACAGGCCCTAAAATTCACTTCCTTCGACCGTTTCTGTTTTCTGTTCCCGGTCTGATGAATATAACTTTTTAAACATGCCATTTATTTTTATTTTTATTTTAGTCTAAATGTCCCTTCTGAAATACCAGGGGAAAATATTTTTAGCTTAACTAAGAAAACAAACATGTTTAAACAAATAACACTCAAAATGTTCAGGTAGAGTTGGTGTTTTTGGCGTTTGTGTATTTTAACTCTGAGTGCAGAAGAGCTATACTGAAAGAGGATTTTGCTTCATCTTCGATGTGCCCATTTTCTTTTGCGAATAAAACAAAGGGAACAATTGATCACAACTTTTATATTGGAACAAACCAAACTCTTTCGAAAGGTAATTTCAAGCTAGACAATCTGCTGCTTTCCCCTCCGCCCCCCAGTTTTAAATTACTATTTATAGACATCCTGTGCAGAGCTAGTGGAAAGGCACATAATGGTGCAGATGCAAAAAAAAAAAAAGAACTCAAAGAGGAATAAATGTGGAGTCAAGCCCCATCCGCACAACATAAACAGACTTTCTTGCCTTCAGGACCATAGCAGGCTTATTAAGGCACTAGGTAGTGTGGATGGTTTAAAAATCATGGCTTCCCATTTTGATCTCTACTCTATTTTTTTTAAAGATTTATTTATTTATACAAGAACCGGGGTACAGGCCAGATGCACGGGATGGTGAGAGGATTCACCAGAGACAGAGCCGGGAACAGAACAGGCAGAGTGATGAAATACACTGCTCAGGGGAGCAGCGGGCAAGACAGGAGAGGTCTGCCGTGCCATGTGGGACCCTCGCCGGCCGGCCGGGATCGAACCGGCGCTGCAGAAGCTGCAGACAGCTTCACAGCGCACCGCTCAACCGCCTTTGCCACCAGGGGAGGCCCTTGATCTCTACTCTAAGAGCCTGATTTTGAAGATACAGGGTGGGAAAATAATTATATTTTGATTATAAAGCAAAATCCATCTCGCCAGTTCTTCAGAGCCAAGAGAGTCTCAGCATCTTTAATGTCTGCACTGTTCCCGTTCAGTAAACAGATGAGTGTGGGATAATACTCAATCACTGAGCGAGTAAACAAACGAAAGCGTGATTAAAGTAATTACCTGGTGAGGTGCTCCATCCTCTTTAGAAATTGTTCATTGAAATTGCATTCATTTACTGGGGTTTTAACTACATAGACTGTGAGTGAGCCCAGCATTCTGCATTTGGGGGGTCATTTGGGATAATCCGTGCTTTTATGTGTGTTACCCCCATGATAGATCAGAGTTAGTATCTTTAGTTTGGTAATTATGTCTATTATCTTGAATAACTGCAAGTTATCTCCTATAACGAAGCAAGTTTACCATCTATTTACCATCTATTTATTTGTTATATTTATATTCTTAATATATTTACCTTATATTGGACTAGCTTTCCTCCGAAGCCTTTCCAGCTTTGATGCTGCATCGTAGAGCTCTTGGCGAGCGCACCTAGCTAGACTTGAACAAGAATAAATGGTGTTGTCTACCTGTTGGTTGTTGTCAGTAACATCCTTCTCATCTCATGATTGTAAGTGCTTTTCTCTTGCAAGCCTCCGAACCCTGCTGGGCCCCCAGTTGCTAAGCATTTTCATTGCACTTTATCTGAATGTCCCGGCCTCTGGTCCCCGCCGTAACCCCACCTGTGAATCACTCATTCTCCCTGCGCTGGCAGCACTGCGGGCTAGACTCTAGGAAGTGTATCCAGGACTATTTCCATCTTTTCATTTCCTAATAGGTTAAAAAGCCAGACTCTTTCAAATTAAGGAGTTTGGGGTTTTTATTTTCAGACCCGTTAGGCTGACTTGGGGACCAAAACTTGACAAGCATGCAGTAAACACTAACCATCGGCCTGGGGGTGGATCCAGTTCACTCTGCTGTGAATGTTTTGGCAAAACGTGATTTTTACTCTTATACCAAAAAACCTCACTTTGATTTCAGAGTAGAAGCAACATCACCGGTCAGAGTGAAAATCCCAGAGTCAGTTCATAATATTAGTCCTTTTCTAATCTTCTCAAAAAAGTCTATTTACCAAGAATATCTAATGAAAGGGTTGCCCTCTGTCTGATTCTGGTTTTGGAAGAAGCCATCTGATTGGTATCATCTCTGTGCCGAGACCCAGCCAGCGGCCACCAGCCTGCCATGTGGTCTGCGCACGGGTGGGAGCACGTGACCTTCCGGGGCACGCCCCCTTTCCATGTTATCATTTGCACCTGTGTTTCCTTATGTGCAAAACAGAAGTATTTCTGTTGAAGGTTCCAAAGGGTGCAGGTGGCCTCAAGATTTGAAGACTTGTGCAGAAAGAAAGGGCACAAGGAAAACTTGTATAGAATAATGATGCAAGACAAGAACTTCACAATGGGATCCAAGATACTGGCCAAACATCAGAATGTGACTTTATATCTTAGCCTGCAGCCCTGTGGTCCAGGCCTTTCTCTCTGAACACCAAGGAAAAAACATGGACATACGGTGGTTGGCCCCACCACCTTCGGGCAGGACCACCCAGCCCTCTCAGCCCAGTGAGAGCAAGGCTGTTTTTTAAAGGCCTCCAGAGAAGGCGCACCACACTCTTTTTAAGTTAACTTCTGCTTTGGCAAAATGATCTTTGGTAGCTAGGTTTTCCCTGTAGCAAGAAGAGAGAACCGTGTTTTAGAAAGGAAAGCCAGCAGTCACCAGGCTGACATGTGATCTGCGCGCCGGTGGGAGCGCGTGACCTTCCGTGGCACGCCCCTTTCCATGTTATCAGTTGCACCTGTGTTTCCTTATGTGCAAAACAGAAGAGCTTTAAAGTCTTTGGGATAGATGTCTGGATAGATAGGTAAACAGATAGGCGGACAGATAGACATTGATGGATAATAGATGATAGATCACTGATATAGATGGGAAGGCAGACAATAGATGAGTAGATGGAGGGGGGAGAGACAAATAGATGAATATATGTTGGAGGGGAGGGAGGGAGCACGCGAGATGGTGACTACGTGAGACAGCAAAGCCCTGAGAAATAAGACGTGAGAAATATCCATTACTCAGGCACAATTATATGCCAGAGGAAGCCTCCAAAACCCATTCAAAACAGATGCCACCTTCCAGCGCGCTTCATAGCATTTTCCACGCACCTCTATGATAGCACCTGGTCATGTTGCAACATTAGGGTTTGCTAGTTCTTGGCTCCCGGGCTGGAATGCAAGCAGGGAGCTCCTTATTCTTCTGTCTCAGCATCCAGCTCAGTGCCTGGCACCCAGTAAGTGCTCCATGGAGGGAAGGTTGGAGAGAAGAAGGGAGGGAAGTCAGTCAACCCTCATGAGCAGTAAAACCCTGGAAGATAGGAACACCCCTGGAGGCATCCATCCCTGCCAGCGCTGTACTCACTAACATGGTCTTCCCAGGCCTCGCCTCCCTGATGTCCGTGTCCCCTCAGTTAGCCGTCACGCTCTCGGCCTGGGTGCCGGGAGGGTTTGTTAACACTCAACCCCATCGAATACCATTTGAAGAAAGACCAATTCATTCTAATACTATTTTTCCTTGAAATAATGTACTTCCTTTGATATGTGTGTGTGTGTGTGTGTGTGTGTGTGCATGCACGTAGGCACATGTCGTTTCCACGGTCTGAGCCAGAGGCCCGGTGACCACCGCACCGTCTCTCTCAGCCAGTGACTCTTACTGCACCTGCTGCAGAGGCTCAGCCCGTGGGTTCGCACTCCCGTGACCATTGCTAAGCATGTTGTCTCTTCTGGCTCTTTCTGACATCAACACACAGTGGCTGAGAGACAAAAGGTGTGGGTGTGAAAGGACTAGCCTCAAATGCCATCGGGGAAATGAGGAAGATGAAGCGAAGCCCAGCTGGCAGCTCATTCAGCTTGGCTGGGCCGAGGGGAAGGGCGACCACCCCTGTCAGCATAGCCTGAGGAGCAACTGCTAAGGGCGCTGGAAGGGGCTGGGGCTGGAGGCCTGGTGAGACTTGGGGGGGCATTTTAGAAAGACGCTAGGGATGAGGCTCCACAGAGACCCTGCGTGCCCAAGAAGGTGTCCCTGAGGCAGTGAGCACAGCTGTGCTGGCCCTGCTCCTGCCCCTGCCCCTGCGGGGCTCCTGGCAGCTAACCTGTCTCCTCTCCCCTCCCGGAGTGTGAGCCCTCTCGTCTTCAAGGCCTAACCCATGCCGTGGCCCGGATCCCTCTCCTCCACTGAATGGCCCTCTTCCATGAAGCCGGCTTCCCATATAGCCACCTCGCTCCTCCTTCATGGGATCCCGCTTTTCCTGGTTACCTGTCCCACTCTGGACATGGTGTGGGGCCTGTCCCTGCTACAGAGGGTGGCTGGTGCTGTGTTGTGTGACCCTCAGCCCTGCCCACCAGCAAGGCACCGAGCCAGCTCCAAGGTCAACAGCACAGCTTGTAAGGTGACCTGTCACAGGCCCCTCAGGGCATTTGTTGCCCAGCCACAAGCTTCTGCTCCGACCAGACCCTCCTGGGAGCCGCCTGTGTCTAGCACTGCCGCGTACTTCCTCTGTGGGCTGCACTCTCCCTTGGGCTCTGCTTTTTTCTTCTTTCCCTAGACAGTAAGTTCCTGCGGACAGTCTGCCTCATCTCTGTCTCTCCCTCTGTCCCAGGTTCTTGATATTTAGTAAAGGTTTGCCCAGCAGGTGAGTGGGAAACCCAGGTCTGATGCCCTGGGGGTGCAGCGTTCTCCTGGCATTACTGGCCTGTGGGCCCTGAGTGGCCCAGCAGGATCGTGTAGGCAGGAGAGCAGCTGGCGAAGGCAGGAGAAGCTCTGAAGTTACCTGTGGCTGCTCCCACCGGGGAAGTCTGAGGCTTGGGGCCTGGGAGGTGGGGACAGAACTGTGCTTAAACAGTGGCGGCAGAACCAAAGACATGAAAAGTGACAACGGCATATCCAGCCAGAGGGACAGACACACAGACAGAGTTATACCAAATGATGGTCAACCAAATCAGAACCTTTGCCCACCATTCTGGGCTGGTCAGGCCTGAACTCCTGTTACCCCCTTGGGCTGTAATTTTTCATCAGCTGGGGCTGCATTTTATTCATTTGGGCTTTGCTCAGGGCCTGCCTGGGGCCTGGTACCTCGGTTGCTACCAGTAATGGTTTTTCACCTGAACGGAATTGATAAAAGGATCTCTCAGCCTTTCCTGATAAATCCAAAGGGCTGGCAAGGTTTTGATTGCTTTGAACATTATGAAGTTCTCTCCCTTAAATCTAACTGTACTTTCTGACACAGCTTAAGTCCATTTCCTCTCAAGTGGCTGAAAATGCATGGGATGGTTTTTCAGCCATTCAGGAAGAAGGAATGCTGTGTATAAAGCCTGGATTCAATAAAACCAGATTTTTCAAAAACAGCTCTTAGCATCTTCTACTACAGACACTGGTCTGGGCAGGGCTTTTTATTTTATTGAATCCAGCTGAATAGCTTGACTACATTAATAATGGGGCTTCATTTCCAACCACTACCTCCCTGTCTTTCCCCCTAAAAGCCTTATGGTCTTCAAGCAACAGCTAATACAGGAATCACTGTTGGTGGCATCATTTCCTGCCATGATCTGACACCAGGATGAGGTTTTTCCTCTTGTACCTAATCCCCAGTACTCAAGCATGTCCCGTGTGGGCCCGCAAGATTGCATTTAAACTACAGTAAACAAACCAATGTGCTGCTGTGATTTGCGTTGTATTGAGTTTCGTCGTGTTGAAAAATTCAAGATGTGGGCAAATTCTCTTGGGTATAGAATAACATTGGTCTGAAGAGGATCCCCCCTCCAGCTTGCCCAGAAATTTGGCTCTGGTATTTTATGGACCTTGAGTTACTACCATTTTGCAGGGTCCCCAGGACAGACTCACATCACTTCAGAGAAGATGTTCTGTATTCAGCTTCCATGCCGCCATATTTCTTTTTGACGTTTCCCTGGAGGGTGCCTTCTGACCTTCAGCTGCCTTTATATGAGTGATGATGGTTTTTGGTATTCAGAACTGTGACAAGATGCAGAAGAGTGCACCTCTCTGCTGCCATGGAGGAAGTCATGTGAAAGTGCCCACTTGCTAACAGGAATGTCTCAAAGCCACTTACAGCAGCTGGAGGCCATTGGCCAGGGTTGGAGCCAGCTTGGCTACTTTGTAGCTGTGTGGCTTTGGATTGGTGCCTCTGTCAACTCACGTATGAAATGGGGGCAATGATAGGACCTATACCGCTGTGTCCACGTGAAATTCAGATGAATTGGAATGGCTTTGTTGAATGTTTAGACTGGTGTTTGTGCATAGTGCTATATAAATGCCTATTATTGTCTGATTGTCCTCTTGCTGAATAGTCAGTGCATTTATTCTTCTCCACATAGCCTCCTACCGGCATGAAGAATACAGAGTATCTTTCAGGTGACCTGTGGTAAAACTGGACTGAGAGCTAAAAGTTAGGGATGAGTTTGCATAGGACACCTTTCTGGCAAAAATAAAATATTGCTTCTTTTGCTCCACTCACCTGTTGATTGCTCTGGGAACATATGAGAGTATGTTCTCGAAGAACTTGCAATCAAACTGGAGAAACATGAATTATAGATCAAGTAGCAAAAGAAAACTTGAGAGAAGACTTAGTGAAGCATTGGAGACATTTAGGGAACATTCGTGTGAAGGCAGCTTGAGTCACAGGGAGGCTTCATGAAGGTTTTCAGAAGGGATGTGCAAGACTGGCCTACAGTCTGGGTGATGGAGGTCAGGAAGCCTCATGGGGTGAAAGAGCTGGAGAGGGGTGTCGGAGCTGTGGAACTTGGGAGAGGATGGGCAAAGCCCTGATGGGAAGGACTCAGCTTATTGGAGAGGTGGTGCCAACACTACCCTGGCCAGTACCAAGGAGAAATCGCATAATTAACATAGATAGGGCTAGAAAATAAAGTAAGAGAGGCCAAGTTATGGAGGGCTTCACAAAGCAGGCAAATGAGGATAGATTTGGTTTAATAGAAAATAGGAAGTGAGAAGGGGGTAGGACACTAACTAGAGTGCTTGGCAGCTGTGTCAACTGAGGTCCTTCCTTCAAGAGCGGTGTCACCAAGCTGGGCCTGGCACCCTTCCTGGTGATGGAGGAACAGAGACAAATTGGGGAAAGAAGCACAGTTGCATTATGGGAGTGATCAAGTCAAACCACAGCAGATCCCAGCTATGTTTTTGTGTTTTAGAAATGAAGAAGCATTGGAGGTGGGGGGTGTTGAGAGGGGGAGCGAGAGAGCGAGCAAGAAAGAGCGCTACTTGTTTAGGTCTCAGTATCTACTGGCCCACAAGAGACAGAACTTAGAGTTGATTTTTGTTTCTGTGGCTCCTCACCAAGTTAGATGTCTGTGGGTCCCCTCAGCTCCTGGCACTCGACTCATACAAATGTAAGATTTTTTAAACTATAATTTTTTTCAAAACCTTCATGATTTTATTTTTTTTATAGAAATAACGTCACAGTATATAACACTGTGTGTGTGTCAGGCCTGCCTCCTTGAGAATCCAAACGTGTCTCTACTCCGTGGAGGTGGCTGCTAAAAGTCCGAAACAAAGTGACCCTCGTCAGTCTCTTTTCTCCTCGGGTCTTTATGCCCTCTGGGATTGTGTGCTTGGTCCTCTGAGGGGCCGTCCCAGGCTTGAGTAAGGAGCAGGCAGCCCCCGGCAGCTCCCCTGTATCATCCCCCTTCCCTGTGAGGTGAAGGGAAATAAACAGCACGTGGGAGAGGAAATCTGTGTTCTAAGAACTGCTTTGGTTTACACACCTATAGATATGCTCAACCAGCGCGCAGGTCACGTGTGCCGGCGGGTGAAGCTGAGCATGAGTCACTGAAATTACTCATAGAGAGAGGAGGCCGTGTCCAAAGCCGGCACCGTCGGCGTCCACGGGAGCTGGGGGCGTGAGCAGGCGGCTTTGTGAAACGCTCGGGCCTCCACGCCAGCCAGCGTGCCCTGCACTTCTGGAGGGGGCCTGGGAACACCGTATTTGGAGGCGAGACTCTTCAGCAGTGGAAAGTGTGGGTGCCGGTGATGAATTTTCGATTCGCCCAAGCTTTCTCTTGCAGTGTGGTCATTCGCACTAGGACTGGCGAGTGAGGCCTTTGGTGTCACAGTCTAGAAGAGGGGCCCAGCCCCGGAGCCTGAAATATGGAGAAGTGTGTCAGTTCAACATGAGGTCAGGTAGGGAGGGGCCGAAGAGAGGCGAGGAGCATGATGGGGTACGTGACCTTCAGCTCAACCTCAAAGGCCTTAGTTTATGAAGGAGCAGGAATCCCATCCACCCCAAGCAAGGTAGAAAGCCCATCAGAGCAAAGAGAAAGCATCCCTAGCAAAGACCACCCCATTTTATCCTTTGGGAGTCTAAAGTTGTTGGGTTTTTTTGACAGAAAAATTAAAATGGATCTAGAAGACAGGCAAGCAATCACCAAGGGAACCCAAGGCCCCCGAGGACTAAATTGGTCCAAAGGAGGGATTTCACCAAATGCAAATGAACAAAGAACAATACATGTGACTCAAAATATCCGTTATGCTCTTATTGTGAGAGGGCGTGAGCAGGGAGGTGACCTTTGAGAGGTTTTAAAGCTGTCAACTTTTGCAACCACATTGTTTTGATTGCTGGGAGATTTAAGAAAGGATTACCTCAGGGTACCATTTTGGAAAAGTGATGAAAAAAAACCTACTTCCTGCGTAATGCTTTAGGACCTTTTTTCATTTTGTGTTTGTTTTGAAGACATATAATTCAAATGTCTCAGAGCCTAGAGGTGCCGGGCTGTTCTGGGCCTTCCTGGTGGCCCTCGGCCAGAACTTTGGTTCATGGCAGCAGGGGTGCCCCCACCCCCATCCTAGAGGAAGCACATTTGGCCTTGGTTTTCCTCCCAGCCTTGCCTCTGCCCCTTTGAGGCCGCTGGGCCAACCTCCTGCCAAAGTGGAGACGTGGCCCCTCACCCGTAACAAGCTGCTCCGGCCAGCCCTTCCCTGAAGGTCTCCTCTGAAATTTGGGCAACAGGAAGTGTTAGAAATGATTTCTGATTCTCCCAGTCATGTGAACTCCTCTTGCGATATTGCAACAGAGTTTGGAAAGGGGTGTTCTGAGCTGTGGTTGAACCCTCCTCATCAGAAAGCATTTGCTCCTTTGAGAATTTGGTCAATTTGACTATCCAGCCTCAACTTCCCTCTTTTTAAACATGTAAACCCTGTGCCTAAAGAACAAAATCAGAAAAGAAACCCACGTAATCTGTGACTTGGTCAAGTGCCAGCAGGGTCTCGGACCGTACCCCCACCTGCCCATCCCTGAAAAGCCCCTCTAGCATTTAAGAAAAGCCCCCGCCTCTGCAGACAGGCCTGCGCAGGCTCCAGCACCCTCGTCAGAAGCTTCACAACCTGTGTTTGTAGATGATTGATGCTTACGCTGTCTTCCCACACATTTGCCTTTGATAGTCTCCACGCAAAAACATTCAGATGCAAATCATTTAAAAGCAAAGTAGCTTCAAGGGATCTTTCTGGGAGGCTGGAAATGCTCCATATCTTAATAGCGGGGCAAGTTTGCCTTTGTCAAAAATCCATCAAAAATATTCATACTATTGTATGTAAATTGCGCCTCAATGAGAATTTCTTATAAATAATAATAATAAATAATAAAATGGCTTAGAGTTGGCAAAAACTAAGAAGTGGACATGGTGTCCATGACCACATGGAAAGGGATTTGGAAGCCTAGTGTTGGCCAGCAGAAACCAAGCAAGAAACACAGGCTGCCCCCTGGGTGTGGAGGTCTGTGCAAGCTGAACTGCTTCAGCTCAGCCTATGGAAACTACAGCTGGTTTTGTGCATGCGTCTGTGTTTTCATTTGTATTTTTCTTCTTCATGTCCATGTCGTTTGACTCATTTCCCCAGTTAATTCAATTTTGTCTTCTATGTCCTTAACACACCTCCCCCGCAGTACCTAATATCCCAGGCTTGTAAAAAGTGAATGTCCAATAAATGTCCACTTACCCTGAGATGGAAGGCTTCCTCTCTGTCTGGAACATTCTACTGAATTAGCCAGGGCCTGTTGGCCTTACATGCATATGTAAAAATGGAAAGTGAAAGGAGAAACAGGCCTCTCTGCATGTTTTGAGGACATTCCCAGCTACCTCTGCTTCTAAAAAAATCCGTTCCAGACCTTTTACTTTGGAAAAACTATTTTTGCCCACCTAGGAAAATCAGACCGGTGCGCCCTAAGTAGCGCTCTTTGCCTTAAAGAAAGAAAGCAGTGTTTATGCTGATGTCTCTGTCCTCGTGGGGTCGAAACAGAAGACCAGGTGTGGAAATTCCCGCGTCTTCTACTGCGTTCATTTACACCTTTGTATTTAGAGTTTCATGTTTTTTTTCTGACAAATCAGTCTCTTTTGTCATCATCTCATTTTGAAACTAGAGAGGAAGGGAATGGAGGGGCGAATTGCTAATATCAGAGGCTTCTGGAAATTCCCCTTTTATGGTACATGAGTCTTTCTTTAGAATAGTTCTCTTTCAGTTGTATTTTTGTGATTTTGGTGAAAATCACGCTGCCCAGCCCTGCTTCTGGCTTACTTAAGCATGATCCCAGCATCCTTTCCGGCATGGACCTGGCAGTGGGGGAGATCTGTAGACTTGTGGGAAGAGCACCCGAGCGAGAACCAGAACCCAAATCCACATCCACGTGATTTGAAACAGTTCATGGACCCAGTACCTTTTAGAAACTGATGACTGATGCCGCCTGGACAGTGGGCAGCGCTGAGGATGACTGTTGACATTTTGTGTGTTCACATACATGATCTGTTCCTGTTAGTGCCTGGCTTGATGGAAGCTGACCGACCTGTTTTTGAGGCAGGCAATACCAGGTTATTTGAGAGGAGCAGCTTTTTTCCCCACACAACTTCAGAGGATGCCTTAGCAAAGATGGATGGAACCTGGATGCTGGCACTGGGCTGTGCCCGCAGGTGGAAGGGGCTTTGGCAGCAAGGCTGCCTGGGGGGGCATGGAAGGCCAGGCACAGACTGACACCTGGAATGTAGGAGAGGGTGTGGCACCCAGTCCCCAGGGCCCCCCACGAGGGACTGTGCTAATTAGTGAAGTCCCTGCTAGGGTCAACTCACACGGCAGCCAGATAAACAGTATCGGGTTATTTCTGCATTGGCAGAGGTGCCCTGAATGCCCCCACCACCGAGCTGCTCTGGTAGTTACTTATTAATCGCACCTCAAGGCACCACAAGAGAAATACTCTTCCAGCAACTCTGACTTCCACACCCCCACCTCATGGCCCATTCCTGGGATCCCTTCATGAGAAACAGGAGGGCCCAACAGCCTGGGCACTCCCCTGAGGGCAGCTAGCCACCTGGGCCTCTGGGGTGCACAGCCTTGTCCCCCTCAATCAGAGGAGCCCTAGAGCCCAGGCCAGGTGAGTTTAAACCCAGTCGTGCTTTTCTTATGAAATGTCTTGACTTTTGAGTTTCTTTTTCCTGCTACGTGGAGCCCTATGTTTGTTTTCTTTCTAATTTTGGCTTTAAAAAAAAGAAAAAGAATGTTTGGGTACAGTGTAAAAGTTTTCTCATATCCAGATTGGAAACTCCCTGGTCACCCTGAAACCCGACAGGTGCTGAGACCTGTTTGTTTCTCTGTCAGTAAACAGCATGTACTTGACGGGGAAGCCACCTTCTGCGGTGGCGGGGTGGACCCGGACGGTTTCAGGGTTCAAGAGGACTGACGCCCCCAGTTGGGAGTAGACGACCTCATGCCTTTCTGTTTTGATCTGCTGGTGGAGACCACATAGTGTTCTCTTCACGGTGTTGGGGTTGCGGATGGCGTCTGCGTACGCGCGTGACCTTTCCCCGACTGCACAGCACCCCATCATAGCAGGCGAGAGAAGACTCAGCCAGCTGGAGTTGAACGCCCCAAACATCGAATGCTCATTTGCACTGAAAACAGCGTCGCAGAGCAAGCACAGGTGCCCCTTTGGGGGACGCCAGTCAGAGCCTCCCGCGGGGCTGTGAACCCGTCCCAGGTGAAGGGTTTCCATGAAAGCAGCATCTCTGGCGGCGCAGACACACCTAGAGACACCCGCTGAGGGTGCCCTGGGGCCGCCCCTGGTGGCTTATTCCTGATGCCCGTTCAGATTGAGGGGGGCGCTGGAGACTTTGCTTAGAACAGGGTCCCGCTGGGCCTGGGCCTGGGCTCCGTGCAACCTGGCACCTCCTCTCTCAGGGGGCCTGGTTTCCTCGCCCTCCCTCCAGCAACTTGCGTTCTGGGTCTTCAGGATAGAGACTCAGCCTGGAAGCCGAGCCCTGTTCGGATACTTAATTCTGCAGGGGAAAAAAAACTTGTCAGACCCACAATTAACTTAATTGTTTATTTGTGCAAAGGCTTTCTTATTTAGCTCTAGGACTTGCTGTCTAGATGTGCAGGGGGGCGGCCCAGATTCATGCTCACATGAGTAGCTGCTGTGGGGAGAGAACGCAGAGGCGACAGTGGAGGGAGAGAGGGTGGGTGAGGGTGCCGGGCGTCCAGCTCCATCGCCAGCTGTTTCTGGGCCGCGGCTGCTATCTGGTGCTCTGGTTGTCCGGAAATCAGGACATCAGGACCCGGGCACGGAACCTCCTGGGGGCGATGGAGTACGCTGGCTACAGATCCTGAGCAAGAGCAAGGCCCCCCGAAGCAGGACTTGGAAAGCCATTCCCGGGCCTCTGAAAGAAGCCACTGTTTCTGCTCCCACGGATGCCAGGTGGGCAGCTCTGAGGCCGTGGCATCCTGCCCAAGGAGGGGAAGTGGCCACAGGCCCTCGCGTCTCTGACGACCTGCCCCACCCCCACCCCCATCACAGGGCCAGCGCCTCCCAGAGGACTTCTGGCAAGGCTTGGAGACAGTTGTGGTCGCCACCACCAGACAGGGGTTTCTCCTGGAATTCAGTGGGAAGAGGCCTGGGACGCTGCTAAACCCCCTCCAGGGCCCTCCCCGTCCACCAAGGAATAAAGCCGCCCCGGTTGTCAGCTGAGCTAAGTCCCAAAGCCCAGTCAGATTTTGTAAGTTGAAACACTGGGCCGACAAGAATGGGAAAGGCTATTGCCGTGGCCCCCGAGGGACAGTGGGCAGCCCACGGCCCCCCACTGCTCCTGCGGCTTCAGCTTCGGGCTAAGTCTGCCTGCCCCTCTGCCTGTTTTTGTTTGTCTATCTTCTGCTTCCCAGCAGATCTCATGGATGCTAACTAGACTAAAATGACTTGCGGCCTTACTTGGGACATAGCTTCAGGCAGGACAGAAGTGAGCAGGAGTCCCAAGAGGGCTCAGCGCTCCTCACCGTGGTCACAGCATTGGGCCAGTTGGGGTCCTGGGACATGGAGGATGAACCTCTGACCGGCAGGGAGACCAGGGGTGGTGGGTACGAGAAGCACCCCAGAGAAAACAGGCGTGAGGACAGGCTCCGGGGGACCCAGCTGGGCATGGCCGGTGGCAAGAGGCAGTGCCTGGCAGCGAGTGGGACGTTCTCCTCTTGTCCACCTTGGCCACCTGCTCCCCCTGCTGCCTCTCTCCCACCACACCTGCGGCCCTTTCAGCCTCGGGCTCAGCCTGCCCTTCCCACTCCACACCAACAGGGGGCAGCAAAGAGCGACCCCAGTACCTGCACTCTCTCCTGGGGGAGCGGTGCCCTGGGGTCCACTCCAGCGGACGGACTCTCTGAAACCTCCTCTTCCGCTGGCCCCCTCCAGATAGCCTTTCCCACCCCTGGCTGTGGATAATGTTGGGGCCCCTGCCCCCCTGATCTCACTGATCTGCTCTGCAGTGTCTTGGTCTTCCAAAGGAGACTTTGTGTCTTCAAGCCCATTCCATGCTGGGGGGTGGGAGCAGAGCTCCGCCCAGAGGACCTTCCACCAAGTTTGTGTTCGGGTCAGTTCTGTTGGTGGATGGAGTGGCCACTGCCATCTGTTGCTGCCCCTCGTGTCCCCTCCGCAGGACCCTCGGCATCCATTATGTCAGGGCAGCCTCACCTCCCTGACTTGGGAGCGGGGCTCCATCACCTCGTCTTTGCAGGCAGATGAGCTTCGGGGCATTAGCGATCTCGGCCGAATCTTATTGTGGTGCAGTAGTGGATGTGGAAGCCTGACTCGCCTTCTAGATCCTGCACCCCATGTTGCATCCAGTCCCAGAAGTCCTGAGACCCTTCCACAGTGTGTGTGGGGCTTCTTCCTCGAGCACCGCCCAAGTCTTGAGTCTTCATGGACTATGCTGTTTGAAATTTTCATTTTGATTCATCTATTCACTCAGTTTGCCAACCCAGCTCTTTACCAGGTGCTCTTAGAGATGATAAATGCAGGTGCTGCCCTGGGGGAGGAGACAGACGTGTGGCAGTAAGCACAGGTGCCGGCAGAGGTGGGCGGAGTAGGAAACGGGCTTGGGGGAGGTGAGGGGCTTGGTCTAGACTGGCTTCTTAGGGGAGGGGACGCGTGAGCTGAGGCAGGGCCAGCCGGAGGGCAGAGAGCCGGGCTGGAGCTGCGTTGGTACATGGAGTTGAAGGCAGGAGATCAAATGTGGGCAGAGGGGAGGCTGGAGATGCGGGTGGGGCCCGTTCACCTGTGGGTAATGGGGAGCCACTCAGGCATGTGAATAAGAACAAGGGACTCCATGGCCTTGTGATCCCAGAGGAAGCCCCTGGCGCGAAGGGCTGGCTGGAGGTGAGGCAGGAAGGTCGGGAAGGCGCTCACAGTGGCGTGAAGGGGTCTGGCAGCAGTGGGCTTGGGAGGAGGAGCCGTCCACACCGAGTGGATGGCTGTGAGGCTGTGAGGCTGTGTCTGTCACTGTGGAGGGAAGATGGAGGGTTGATCTCTCCCGGTTTCCCACGAGGCAGTGGCTGTCAGGAGGTGGTTGGACTTTCAGAGGCTGATTTTGGGAAGATTTCTTTCAGGGTGTGTTGGATTTCAGGTGCCTAGAGCATCAGTATAGTTCCAAGTTAGGATTTGAGGCTCACAATGGATTTGGGGACCCTCAGCCTTTGGCTTCATCATGAGGCTGTAACTGAGGTCAGGAAGGGCATGTGGTCTCTCCTGCGCTTTTCAGAACCCCCCTGTGGAGACTGGGTGGGGTTGCCTTGCCTTGTCTCTCTGTGGGTCGGCAGGAGTGAGCCAGAGCTGGAAGTTTCAGGTACGTGATGAATATGTGATTCTCGTCCTTTCTGGACCATTAAAAGTTTGTGACTCCTCAACACCCACATTCAGGCTTCCCCTTCCAGGACCACACCTGAGTCTTCAGTGTCGTCTTGCGGAGGGCAGCTTTCCCCTGCTGTCTCGGGTCCTCCTCCTCTGGGCCTGCCTCTGACTCTTTGGCCTAGCTGGGGCGTTCCAAGTGGGCGCCTCATGGCTGAAGACCAGGTCAGACCCTGTTGGGTTGGAACCCCTTCTCCGTGGAGGCTGGCCTTTCCGCACTGAGGTCTTCAAGAAATAGCTTCTCCAGCCTCCAGCACTCTCCCGCTGGGCTCCCAGCAGATAACTCAAGGGTGTCGAGTCCAGCTTGAGTTGTTTCCCATAAGAACTCACCTTGACGAACAATGGTAGGAGATAAAATCTTGAAATCAAAAAATACAGGCCTTGAAAGAGCAAAAAAGCATTTGCAGCCTCAGACTTCACACACCACTGTTTTCATCTATGCGTTCCCTGTGACCTCCTAGCAAGTAAGAACGTCCCTAGGAAGGGAAACTGGGGCCCCCACTGGCCAGAGGACCACGGAGAGCAGTGGAGGGAATGACAGTTCCTGGATTCTGGGCCCTGCGCTGAGCACTTGGCAGCATCATTTAATTCTCAGCACCATTCTAGAGCCAGAGGCTTATTTTTCATGTTTTATGAATTAACAAGTTTGGGGTTCATGGTGGGTACTCGGTGCTCCAGAGGGCGACCGTGAAGGCTCAGAATAAACCCAGACCCCGTGAGCTGGTTTCTCAGGTGAGAGCAGGTGGGCAGCGATTCTCATACGCTGACGTCCGAGCCGACATTCCTTGGGCACACCAGCCTCTTGTGTTCTCCGCTGAAGGAACCATGGTCAAATAGGTAGAAAATACTAAAATGGAAGCCATGGTAAATAAAGCATTATCACCCGGGCAACCACCTCCTGTTATACTCAGCATCTTACAATTTCACCAAGCTTGGGTAATTATATCTTGCGTGAAGAAAGGAACCTCTATTATCTTTACATACTCTTTTTTTTTTTTTTTTTTTTTGTATAAAAATAGAGCACACGCTTTGGCTATTATTTCAGATCCATGCCTGGAATATCCTAGAAAAAAAATGAGTTTTATTCCTTAAATGCTTTCAGCCTTTTTCTTGGTATTTGAAATACTGGTTTGAAAACATAGTTTGCCCTTTAATATATTTTAGACAAAATATACCAAATAATAATGTTATGTGCCAGACAGTAAAGGTTTTACAGACGTGAATTTATTTGGCTCTCACAACCACCCCACAAGGAAATACTATTATTATCTCTGTTTCTCCAAATGAGAAAATAAAAAAAAAAAAAAGAAGAAGAAGAAAACTGTGGTAGGTATTGAGTGCAGACACATGAGTTATTATTTTTCTACCTTCTGGGAATACCTAGAATTTTATTATTTAGTATAAGAACATTTAAGAGTCATGTGCAGGAGGCAGGTTGCTAGAGCAAAGCCTCCTGCTCACATGCTGGGTGATTAAAGACTGGATTTGGTTCTGGAAATCCCTCCTGTCCTCGCTTCACTTGGCTGAGACACGAACCCGTAAAATCTCAGGCATGTGGACTGACTTTGGGGAAGATTTATACAAATGAATGAAGAGAATCTTTCCTTTTAGAATTTTCTTGAAAGGAGTATGTTTTTAAATGGCAGGTGCTAGAATTGGGGGCACAAGGCGTTGCCCAGGGGAGACTTTGCTTAGCGGACTGATGACCATCTGGAAAGGAGAGACATGGGTTTGGTGTCAAATGCGTGTTTCTGAAGAACGTGAACATGTTTTTCTCTTGGTTGGATAAACAAGCTCCTTGATGTCTATTTATAACAAGTGTTAGTGTTAGTGTCTCCTAAGCTAGACAAGCGGTTGGTACATGAAGATGTTGAGGAAAGTGTCTGTTTTTTTTTTTTTAAGGTTTATTTATTTTTATACAAGAACTGGAGTACAGGCCAAAGGTGCAGAGGGTGAGAGAATTCACCAGAGACAGAGTGTGAGCAGAACAGGCAGAAGGACTGAAACACACTGCTGAGGGGAGCAGCGGGCAAGACAGGAGAGGTCTGCCGCGCCGTGTGGGTATCTCCCTGGCTGGCCGGGAATTGATCCCACGCTGCAGAGGCTGTGGACAGCTTCACAGCGCTGTGTTCAACCCGACCAGGGAGGCCCGAAAGTGTCTGTTTTGATCCGACTCTCAGCCCCTGCCTGCCCCAAGCCCTCACTGGAAGTTCTGGGTCCCTTTTGTGTCAGATTTTCAGCCAAAGCTGTGCCACCAGCTGCTGTAGATTCCGCGCAGAGAGAATAGCTGCTAAGTTTGCACCTTTGTGGTCCGGAGAGCTGGCGGGCGGGTCCTCCTCCCCTTACTCGTTTATCCAGGGGCCCAGAGCACCACGGAAAACCCTCCCATAACAGAAAGCCAGTGTTTGGGGGGCATTTGGTTTCAACTTACTGGTGTTTGAACATTTATATTTATAATAGTGCTAATCTCTGAGGGACTCAAATCACATTAAGAGCTTTATTGAAGACTGCCAAGGAAATCAGCCTGTAACCACACGACTGGGAATGACGAGAAACGGGGCTGGGCCTACAAAACTCAGTAAGCTCTGACTTGCATCAGCGATCTCCGCCATGAGGCTGATTGGAAACCCAAGCAGTCGAGCTGGGTTGTTGGGGATCCCCATGCACACATCCCCCTCCACTCCAGGATTGCGTGCCCCTCACCCCTAACCCCACCCACCAAGCCCCTGAAAGCGCTGGCCTGCACTGCGTGGCCCTCGTCACGCGTTCTGCCTCGGAGGCCGCTCCTTGTAGGACTGCTTCTGGCTATCCATGCCCTTGTCTCCCACTAGCAGGGGAGGGGCAGTCGTCTTTAGCTCTGGATCCACCCGGAGTTTAGCTCTCACTGAGTATGAGGCCCATAAGATGACCTAAGATGACCGTTAGTCCTTCAGGGGTGGATGGTGTGGCAAGAAGTAGATGGCCCAGAGGCAAAAGTAGCTTAGGATCGACTGACACTGTCATTTCAGAGAAGGGAGTTTTTTGGGGAAATCTGACCAGATTAATTTGGTCAGTTTTTAATGCTAATTTGTAGAAAAAGCACAAGACACAGAAAATTCCCTTTGAGCAATGAGCACAACGAAAGAGAAGTAGGGACAGAAGAGGAAAGCAAGTTGACTAGTGAAGTCATTTGTTGAAGCCACATTGAGGGCTCCATGTATCAGGATGGGGAGGAAGCCCAGTTGCCTTCTGGGTGGAGACCTGGCTTTCATACTCTGAAGAGAATGACCCTCCACGCAAGAAACCTCAGGCAGAGTCAGTCCTCTCTCCTAACCTGTCCAAGTCCTTCCTAAACCTCCAATTTTATGTGTGGTTCAGCATTCCTGGAGATTTCACTTCCAGGAATTCTCCAGAAATGTCAGCTGAGCTTCAGTGCTAAATTTAAGGAATCCCACCTAAATCGGGTCTTTATTTCTCTGTGGAGACTGCTTATGTATCAGACTAAAGCAGGACAGCTGAGTGGAGTCTGGTTCTAGAATCCGTGCCAGGCTGGGGGGTACAGAGAAGGCATCCTGGTGAGAGTTTCACAGCTGAGGGAGAAAATTGCTCCTGAGAAAATGGATGGTAAAGGGACAAATCAAGCTAAGAGAAAGTGGGGGTAGGGGGAGCAAATTAAGAGGGAATAAAGAAGAAAAAAAGAGTAGATGTACATAGCAATAGAAGAAGAAAAGTCATTACAAAGCCCGATGGACCAAAGGATGATTTTTCTGTTTCTCTTTGGGCCTTCCTGGGCTACCCCTGTGGCTGGAAGGTGGAAGCTGCTTCCTTTGGGGTCCTCTCTCAAAGAAGGAAGAAGCAAGGGATTCAGCCATCTCCTATGGGATCCCCCAGCTTTCATTTTCAAGCTGATTCAAGCAACATGCAGGAAAAAAACACATCTGGACAAAGAAAACTTCTCTCAGTAAATATAAAAGGCTGATGTCAAGAGAACCCTTTGTGTGGGAGCCGTCTGGTTAAGCACTGCGTTTGATTGCAAACAAAACTAGATGAAGGGTTAGAAATCAATATTATTAGTGGCCTCTCCTCACTCCCTCCCGGCTAACCCTCAGCCAGGCCACGCAGCTAACAGTGTTATTTTTCACTGTGATAACAGCCTGAAAGGAAAATTGGAGATTTCATCAAGAAAAGGCTTTTAGAGGAAGGCTGTGTTGTTGCAATATAATTTGGACTCTCACTCTACATATGTGAATGATTCCAATTTCTTTTAATCTGGGTTGAAGGTGGCGGGATTAAATCTCCCTGGGCTACCAGAGAGACTCATCCGCCCTCTCAGGCAAGTCAACATTTAGGGTGTAAATGAGCTGGATTTTGTTTTACGTCATGCAACCTTTTTCAAAAACAGGGATGTTATAAATAAATAAGTGACCACCACGTACAGGCTCACGAGATCTTGGCTGCAGGCAAACCAGAGTCAGGGTCACAGCTCCATTGAGGGAAGGAGGCCTGTGAGCGAGGGGAGAGGGATTCTGTCAGGATTCCGGATTTGAGTCCTGGTTCCACCCTTATGTGACTATGTGTCCTTCGACAAGTTACATATTCTTGCCCATCTGTAACGTGGGGGTGACAACAGGCAGACTTGCCTGTGGGTTGTTGTGAGGGTCTCAGCTGTTGCTGCGGAATATGGTTTATGGGATAAGATGAAGATGCACTTGGGCCTCCCCGGTGGCACAGCAGGTTGAGCACAGTGCTGTGAAGCTATCCACAGCCTCTGCAGTGCCAGTTCGATTCCTGGCCTGCCGGTGATGTACCCACATGGCATGGCAGACCTCTGCTGTCTCCCCCACTTTTTCCCTCAGCACTGTATTTAGGTCATCTGCCTGTTCTGCTCCCCACTCTGTCTCTGGTGAATTTTCTCACGCTCCCGCGCCTCTAGCCTGTACCCCAGTTCTCGTATAAATAAATAAATCTTTAAAAAAAAAGATGAAAAAAAAATAAAAGATGTGGACGCACTTTCATCAGCTACATGAGTCCTGACAGGCACCTTGATAACAGGAAAGGGGGTTTTATTTCTTCCTCTATCTATATTCACGTTCTCTTTTTAACACCCCTTTTTGTGCCTTGCTGCGCTCCAGACAGCAGCCCAGAGACTGGGAAACCCCCTCCCCTCCGTGTCGTCGTCTCACATGGCATTAGTGTGAAGTTTACTCCTTACCCGGCACTAAGTGATCATTTTTGGCCTCTGCAAATATGGATAAAAGTCCAAGAGCCAGAAAGATTAAAGATTAAGTTAATTTTTAAAATAACAAATCTGTTCGTATATTCTCTTCTCATTTATGTGGTGCTGATCATTTTAAAAATTAGATTTTCCTCCAGGCACTTCAGACTGAAAATGATAGAGTCCTCTGTCCCTTATAATTGCATTTCCTTTGATTTTCTTTTATTATGACTTGCATATCACTGACACTTTTTTCCTTGGAATGTTAAAAATATACATCATCCAGTTAAAAGGAGAAAATACTGCTTAATAAAAATGGAAAGGAGGGAGGGGGGCAGTGGATAGTTCCAAACAAGGCAAAGTCTCCAGTCCTCGCTCTTCGCACATGCCAAGGTTGATGTCATGGATCCAAACCAGTTTTGAGTTATCTGAAATGAAAAATAGAAAGTCATTCAGCCATCTTCTGAAGCTTAAAAAAACAAATTTTCCACAGTCTGAAAACTCAAAAATGACTGAACGGATTTACGGATTTTTCCTGTAATTTCCAGGGTGGGGAGATGGGGAGGATACATACTGGGGAAAGACACGAGGATGGAAAGTTTCGGATCTGGGGGTGCCCTGGGAGATCCAAGAAATGCTGGAGGCCCCCCCGAAAAAGAGTGGTGTGGGAATCCTGCGTAACATATGGTTCTATTATCTGAGGAGCAGAGATAAAAACCGTAACATTCCTTTGGTTGATATATGAACTTAACATTGAAAGTTACCACTAATGAGGATTATTTATGAGTGATAAGTAGGGCACATCCAGGGAAGGCATCCCCTAATTTTTCATCCATTCACCTCAGTGTTACTGAAATCTGGTGTTGAAGTCTGCTGAACTGTCGTCCCAAATAGCTATTGTGTGGACTCCTGAGCGGGAATAGATAATCGGGACTCTGGAAACCAGGCGTGGGGTTCTCATTTCTGGTGTCTTGGTGGTTTGGGCACCTGTTGTCCTGTGTCTAGACTACCCCGCACGTCCAGCTTCTCTTTTAGGGCAGCCACTTTCAGGTAACTCAACTGGAGCTACCTGTGGGGTGCAGGTCACCATTTGCTCCCCAATAGATAAGAATAGGTCAGTGTAATGGCAGCTCCGGGACTTGATGAGAAGCAAAAACACCCTGCTAGGTGACCTGCTGGTCCCAGCCTTCCGAGGACTTAGCCCTTTTCATCCGCCCTGCTTTTTATGAGAAAACACGGAGACCAGCATCTACAAGTTATGTAATCTTTAAACCGGAAAGGGCCTTCAAAGCATGCGTGGTGCTTCTCCTTCCTGTCTCAGTGGTACTCGTGAAACCTGGCAGTGACTCCTTGACACAAGAGAGGTCTGAGCCAGGAGTTGCTGACACCCAGGCCCGCAGCCTGCCCGCTGCGTGGAGAGTGACGTGACCCGGGCGGTGTCAGAGGGCAGCTGTCGCCTTGGTGGTTGTGGGGTGTGGGTGGCCGATGAGCTGCTGGGCCAGGGCCCAGCTATACAGGGACTGTCTTCTCTGAAAGGCCGTGTTTGCTTTGACCGTTGTCAAACATTAACACTTGAAACTGACATCGAAGAGGTGTGAGCCTATACCTCTGACTCACACAGTGTTTTAAACCAGTGTCATCTCAATTCAAAAAAGAACAAAATTAACACACACACACACACACAAAAAAAAAAAAAAACAGGAAGACTTGGAATTCTTCCTTTCTAAACAAAAGGTCTTGTAGATTTGATGGCAAGGGAAATTATATTTCTCTACTGAGATATAATGGACGAAGAACCTTACATTGACTTCAGGTCTGCAGCAGTAATTTGATATATGAGCCTATTGTGAATCACCCCAATCACCAAACCTCCATTGTCACGTGGTTGCAGTTATTTTTCTTGTAATGAGCATTTTTAGGAACTATTCTCTTAGCAGCGTTCAAATATGAAGTACAGAATTATTCACTATAGTCACCAGGACTTACTTATTTTGTATCTGGAAGTTTCTACAAAAGGTTTTATAGACATGATGGCAGTGAAATTATAATTTTTTAGCATTTAAAATTAGCCTCAATAAAATTACCTTTTCCAATGGATGTGCTAACATTAGTTAGTAAACAGGATGTACCTGCTTGAATCTGGAATCCTCCAGCTGTGAGTTGATACCCAAGTCAGACAGCTCTCATAATAAACTATGTCTGCATAATAAACTAGTATTTTCTTCTTCATAGTTTTCCAGGTTATTTTAGAAGGTTAGTTACCCCAAAAGACATTTAAATGATGTCTTAGGTTCAAATGTCAATGAAAAGCACATAAAATTATAAGACTCGGGGATTTCTGGCATTTGACAGAGATGAAAACTCACTGAGAAAACATGAGATTTAGACGTTTTCATTCTCATTGATCAGCACAGAGCTCCCTCCTCAGTTGTCCCATTGAAACAGACCAGCGTTGCCCCCCCACACCCCACCCAAGGGTGACCGGAGGTGTGCAGTGCAGGCGCTGGCTCGGACCAGCAGTTTGCGGGCCTAGAGTCTGGCCAGGCTGCTAGGGTTGCGGGCAGCAGGTTGCCTTGTGTTCCCTGTACCAACCCTGGAGGTCCAGGTCCCTCCAGATCTTTCTCCAGGGCGAGGGTGGGAAGGCTTCAAGCAGCTTGGGCAACCTGTAGTCCTGTACTCATCTCAGAGTGGGGAATCCCCGTGTTCCAGAAAACCCAGACAGGCCTGTGCTGGAGACGGGCAGACAGAGGAAAGCCAGGAACACACCGTCGGAACCCGGCTGACCTTCAGCTGAAGAAACAGAGAGAAAGGGAAATCAAAGCAAAAGACAAGGGAGCAAACAGGAAGGGCATTTCTGGGGGATGGGATCTGGGGTGTAGGACAGATAACCTGTCTGGTTATGGTGGGCTGAGGGGCCAGCCCAGCCTTCTTTGTCTCGTGCTCCCATACCTCACCCTTCATGAACCCACCACCAGGATTCAGGGAGTCCTGAGCTCCGGGTGCAGCTGAGCTCAGAGCTGGT
The DNA here is from genome assembly GCF_014898055.3 of Talpa occidentalis. Lineage (NCBI taxonomy): Eukaryota > Metazoa > Chordata > Mammalia > Eulipotyphla > Talpidae > Talpa > Talpa occidentalis. The sequence continues at coordinate 8,774,553 of NW_023601322.1, forward strand.
GCTTCCGCTCTGGTTCATCTTTAATTGGGTGCGTTTGAGGAATAGCTCGACCATCATGTCTCTTAGTTGCAAGTCCTGCAATGCTTAAAGAGAGTGGCTCTGACTTGTTTGGCTGCAGCCATTGCAAACATCCAACCTTCCAGAAACAAACCGAACACTAAAGGATGCGACACCCAGCCAGCAGCAAGGTTCTTGTAAAGTGCTCTGTGGGCAGGTTCTTGGGAAGTTAAAGGTCTCTGGCTTTGTTCAATTATGAAAGTTTTCCAGATTCAAGTCAACAGGGAGAGCTTAAGTTACCATCAAGAGGCGGGCTGGTGACGGCTGCTGCAGAGCCCAGGCACCCAAGCTCACCTCTGCCCTGCCCGGCTGTGGAGCTGCTCCTGTGGGTGCCTGCTGTGGGCACGACTGCTTTTGATTCAGTGTGTCTGTCAGCAGGGCCTTGGCAGGACAGGGCTCTGCGGCCACAGAAGCTCTCTGGCCATGAGGCTTCCCGTTGGCTTTGTTTTTGTGACTCAAGGAAATTTCCCCCCTCCAACCCCAACACTGCATGAAGCAGTCCCTGAAGGAGGAGGGTTTTCCTGAATCCTGTGGAAAGACTTGCTCCTTGGGAATTCACGTCTCTGTCTACGCAGCGTTTTTAAACACCGAGTGTAGGCGATGCATGCAGGATGGGCCACTGGGGCCAGACCACAGACTGAGGACCCCAGAGGGGGCACCTTGTTCCTGGGGGCAGGCATCCCTGTGACTTGTGCCCTCTCCGGGATGTGTTGACAGAGTCTTCCTTCTGCAACACAGCCCCACTCGCCCTGACTCCTCTCCTGCACCCACAGGCCCATGCAGGACCCGCCCCAACCCCCAGCTTCCTTGCGTGCCTGAGATCCTGAGCAACCAGGCTTCGCAAGTGTCATCCAAAGCTTGCACCAGTTTTATCATGAAAAGCACGTTGCTCACAGATCCAAGACTCAGACCCGTGGCCAGGGGATTCCCTCAGTGGAAGTAACAATTCGCTAGACCCAGCTTTCCACCTGCGGCCTTTTCCAGTCCAAACTTGTGCTTCTTCTCTTGGTCTGAGGGGTGAAGAGGCGTTCCGGGGAGGCGTGGTCAGCTCTGGACCCACTGGAGGAGTCCTTGGTTTGGGCCTCCAAGGTCCCCCCTGGATAAATGTCTGCCTGAGCATGGCATTCAAGTCTCTGGCTGTGTGTGTGTGTGTGTGTGTGTGTGTGTGTATGCGCGTGCAGGGTGGTGCCCCATTCTGGCAGTGATGGCAGAAGTCGGGAGGCTGTGCCTGGCACTGACCACTGGCCCACGGATTCCGCTGAGCCTGAGGTGTGACCCGTGTCATCGGCCCAGCAGAGCGTTCGGGTCCCTCCTTGGAGCTGCCAGAAATCCTCGCAACCCCTGTGCAGCCAGGTCCCCCGCCTCCACGGCCCGCTGCAAATGTGTCTGAGCAGATGACAGGAAGTGATGGCTGCCTTGGACGTGGGGGCTCCCAGGGGTGCGGCTTCTCTCCGGGGAAGTGCCCACTGCTGGCCTTTTCTGCCCTCGGTGTCCACGGCAGCGCACTTCCCCGCGGGAGCGTGTCCTGTGTTGGGGCTGCCCACGTCACCCCCCAGAGGCCGTGCTGGTGGGGGTGCCTCGGCCCTCCGCCCCTGTGAAGCCTGCCTGGGATCGCTTTCAACATCGCTTTCCTTCTCGCTCTCCTCTGTCTCAGTGTGTGTCTCTCTGGCTCTGTCTCTTCTTGTCTCTCCGTGCTGTCTCTTTTCCCCAACCCCTTTCTCTCTGTCTCTGTGTCCTCTGTCCCCTTTCTCCGTCTGTCTGTCTCTATTTCTCTCTCTGTGTTTCCCCACTGCCCCCTTTCTCTCTCGCTCACTGTATCTCTGTGAGCGTGCGTCTCTCTCTGGCTTGTGTGTGTGTGTGTGTACATGCACGTGTGCGTGAGCGTGTGTGTGCGTAGATGGCCCTGCACTGTCCTGGCAGCGGCCAGCACTCGCTCTGCTCTGAGTGTCCGTCTCGTGAGCGTCCACGCGGACCCGTCAGGGCTTCCCGCCTGCATCCCTGCATGGAGCCCTGAACCCAGAGCCGCGCTGGCCGGGCCCGGGGTGCTGGCCCACGCAGACGGCGGTTGCGGCGGGGCCCTCGGGCTTGCCTTGTGCCGGCGAGTCTGCTGTGTCTCCCCTGGGCGCAGGAGGACCGTCTGGTGGGGACGGAAGAGGAGTGCCAGGGCGCTAGCCGTGCGCCTGGAAATGCATCTGTTTTTGTTCACGCTGAGTCTTTCCAGGTGAACCGAGCTCAATCATAAGCGACAAAATGAAAGCAGATTTTTCTGAACATGCCCATGTGGACCCCACTGAGCAAGTTCACGATGTGCCGTGGCCCCTCCCCCGGAGCATAAGGGGGGCTTTCTCGTCTCTTACACATGGTGGGCCCATGGGGGAGGGCTTCTCCCTCGGGGATCGGGATCGTGGGGTCGCCTTGACCATCTCAAGGGCCAGAAAGGGGCCAGGGTGAGGCTTGTCCTCTCTTGGGGCTTTGAACAGGACACTGGCATCCTGGGACATCAGGGCAGAGCGTGTGCCCGGGTGCCTCATCCTGAGACGGCCAGGGCCGGCCTCTGGGGGCAGCTCTGGTCTTGGACCATGTTGTCTGCCGTGTCCCCGGGGTCCTGGAGCCGGGGGCTGTGGGCTTTGGGGTTCTGCCCACGTTCCCTTTGGAACCTGCCCGAAAGCCAGTGCGGACCAGCGGGTGGGACCAGCGGGGGCACGGGGGATGCGACGTCCAGCCCCGGCCGCTGTGCTCTTTGCTCCCGGGCGGGTCCGAGGCCACTTTCAGCAAGTTCATATTAGGAAATGCGGGTTCTCTGTGCTCCCACCACCAACCTCCGTCAACACTTGCTGATTTAAACAAGTGAGAATCAGACATTCGGCCGCCAACTCCGGCCCTTCGCGTTTAATAAAGGAAGGGCCTCTCCCCCCGTGGCCCAGCAGTGGCATCCCGATGACAGCGATTAGGCCGAGCTGCAGAACTCAACAAGCATCTGCTTTCAGTTCCCATTTTTGGCATATTTTCATGAATTAACTCTTGCAGCACAGGGAGGGCGTGGGTAGGCGGCGTGGCAGCCTCGGGGGGCCCTGCAGACCCGCCCGCGGTGTGCGGCAGGGACAGTGAAATTACCTGTCGCCAGGCGCGGTGGGTGGGGAAGTTCATGCCACCTTAATGCAGTGGCTGTGGGGACGCTTGCGAGGGGCCAGGGTGCGGTCAGCCCCTTATTCCAGCACCCAGGAGACAACAGTTGGTGGATATATTCCAGGCTGACCAAGGTATCCTGCCACATCTGGCAAGGGAGGGTCCTTTCTGACACTGTAGGAACAGAGATCCACCACCCCACTCCCCCGCCCCATCACCTCTGTGAGGCTCACTGCCGGCGCCACCTCTAATTAAAATTGGCATCAGAGGCAGAGAGCTCTGAGGGACAAACGCCTGGACCGTGATGCTGAACACAACCCCGTGGGTGGCGCTTGGTCCCAGCAGAGGCCTTGGCAGCTTGGCTGCCGCTCTGAGCAAGGAGACTAGAAGACTCAGAGGCTGAAGTTCACTGCAGGAGGTGGGAGAGCACCCTGGCTTTGGGGGCAGAAGGGCTGGGGAGGCCTGCCCACAGGAGAGACAGTCTGCTCAGAGAGGACCCAGACCCGTGTTCACAGACGCCACCATCACACCGTTTCTGACGTGCCTCAGGATACATATCCCAAGTCACGTCCTCTTGGATGCCTGAGACATTACGTGAGCCCAGGACGGTGGGCAGAAACTCTTCGGGGACCAGCTACCTGGGACGTTTTCAAGGGCAGCAAAAGTCTGGAGAGCTGCAGTGAGTTCCTCTCCCAGAGGGGCTCTCAGCCATTGGACTTCTCATCCAGAACAGTTCACCCTCCTTGCCACCTTCTGTTTTTATCTTTTAATCTCTAAAAGGAGGATGACAGTTGAGCAGAATTTTGGACCCAGTGAACCCCAGTTCCCACCTCACTGTCAGCCAGAGTCACAGCGCAAGTGGGTCCTTCTGTCAAAGGCCAGGTGGTAGAAGAAGAGTCGAGTCTCTTTCTTCGTGTATTATAATAAAGGTAGTTATGAATATATTGAAATATAATTTACGTACCATAAAAACTCAGGTTAAAGGGACTCATTGGTTTTTCTGTTTTTAGAGGTTACGCAGCTGTCACCATTACCTAACCCCAGAGCTTTTCCATGATTGCTCCGGCTATCCATGCCTATTAGCCATCATTCTCGATTTCCCGCTCTCCCCAGGCCTTGGTAACCACTAATCCACTTCTGTCTCCATGGATTTGCCCGTACTGGACATTTCACTTGAGTGGAATCAAGCCCTAGGTGGCTTTTCGTGTCTGGCTTCATTCACTGCATACAATGCTTTATCTCTAGCTAAGGCTCACTCCTTTTTGATGGCTGAATCATATTCCCTAGCGAAATTGATATACCCCTGTTTGTCTAACTACTCATCGGTCTATAGACATTTGGGTTGTTTCCACTTTTTGGCTATTATGAATAATGCCAACTTGAATGCAAGCTCTTGTATGATGATCACTTATTTTCAGCCCCCTGGGGTGCACAGCTGAGGAGTGGCATCCCCAGGTTCTGTGGAAACTCTGCTCAACTTTCTAGAGACCACCGCTGTTTCCACAGCACTGGCGCCATGTTCCCTTCTGCCCAGCAAGGCGTGTGGTCTCCATTTTCTCTTCATCCTCACTCACTGTTGTTATTGTCCATCTTGTAAACTCTAGACACGCCCGTGGGTGTGAAGTGACATCTCACTGTGGTTTTGGTTTGCATTTCCCTAATGACTGATGATGCTGAGCATCTTTTCTTGAGCATACTGGCTATTTGTGTATCTTAGGTGAAATGGCTGTTCGTCTCTTCTGCCTGGTTTTTAATTGGGCTATTTGTCATTTTATTACTCAGTTGCAATCATGACCTTTTTTGGCTTGACCTACTTGCGTGCCCACACAGTCTCACAAAGTGCTATTTCCCCCCAAAGAGTGAAAATAACATAAGCCCTAAGCAAGAAAAGGGTCAAGGGCAGGCGACTCAGAGTCTCCCGACCAGAAAATGTAGTAGAATGAGGACAGTGAAGAAAGAAAAATGCAGAGACTGTGGGGTAGCCAGACACCGCGAGGCAGCTTGCTGCGGCTCGTGCCTGAGAGACTCTGGGGAAGGTCCTGGGGAGGCCCAGTGGGCATGGCTGTGGGCTGCTTGTCTCTCTGCCCAGAGTCCAGTGGGATAACAGCGTCTACACACACGCAGAAAGTGCTTTGAACGTACCTGTCTCCCTCTGGTGTCCTGGAGGACTCATCCCAGGAGCCCCCAAGACACCAAAATCCAAGGCAGCTCAAGTCCCTTGCATAAAATGGCATCGTGTTCGCACAGAACTTATGCACATACTCCCGCATGCTTTACGTGGTCTCGGGTGACTTGCAATACCCAAAGCTGGGTAAATGCTGGTGTTTTATTCAAAGCTGGTTGAATCAGCGGATGCAGGACGCATGGGTGTGGAGGGCCAGCCGTACTGAGAAAACTCTCTCCTTGAAGGTGCTGTGCGTGAGTGAGAAGATTGCTGAGTGACTTTCGAAGGGCAGGGCCTGTGTCTTATTTCACTTTAAGCCTCTCAGCATCTCATAACAATGTGCAGCTCCTGAATGAATGAGAGATTTTGAGATCTAGTATAGATACGGCCTGTCTTGTTGAGGGTTATTACATGGGCCTGCAGAAGCAAACACAGCTAGGAGCGTTTCTCTTGCGGAGCATGCATTGCTGTGCCCCTTTGCACCTACGGTCTTTGGAGGCACTGGACTGCGTTCGCCTCCTGCCAAAGGGGCCAAGGTGGCTAAGGACCCTCTGCTTGCAGTGTCTGCAGAGCTGGTGCAGCGGGGGGTCATCTCTTGCTCCTCTCCAGATAGCATGCCCTAGCTCAGCCCAGGGTCACTTAGAAGCTCTGAGGCCCCCGCCTGGGAATGGCTGGCTCTGGCTGGTGTCTCCTCCAGCAGGTGGACCTGGCGGGGCTTTAGATCTGGCTGGGGATGGTGGGGGTGGGGGGTGGGCACAGGGTCCCAGAAGCCTGAGGCTTCTTTGCAAATTATTTCCCAACTGTGCCCTGCTGTGGAACAGAAGGCACCATTTGGGCTTCTCACTTTTCACCCTCCTACCTAGTTGCTGGGAGCCCCTGCCTGATTTGCATCCTTGGCCGTATTTGCATACCAAAATACACCCAAACTTCCCTGGATCAGCTGCAGTAGGCGGGCAAGTTTTGTTTTTATTTTGTTTGGGTTTTTCATCTCCTGCCACTTCTCTGGCAGGTTTCTCGTTTCATGCAGATGACACTTAGATTAAGTTTCATTTAATGTCCTTGGCCTGTGATTCAGTGAGCCCCTACGCCTGGGCCCAGAGATCCCCCCCAAGATCAAAGCTCATTCATGGGAGATGGCTTTGGGGGGCAGCACAGCGTGCTGGGTGCTTGGGGCCCCTTCCACAGCCAGGCCTTCAGTTAGGTGCTTGAGGGTTGTTGTTCCTGGTTCCTTCTCCCCCAAACCTGGAGTCAATCCTTCGGGAGTGAGGGGGGAGGGGTTGGGAGGAAGAGTCAGAGGGGCGCAGAGACTAGCCAGGGCCCAGGCCGCCAGAGCTGCAGACGGAACCCTCGAGACTCATTCAGCACAAAGTGGCTGCAGAGGAAATCCTGCCTCGCCGATGATAAGGAGGGAAGTGGAGTCACTTCCTCACCAGCTGCTTTATTCAGGTAGAAAAAAGTCCTCACTTCCTCGCGTGTGCTCTGCTGGCCACCACTCTCAGCCGCCCGGCTGCTGCTTCCCCTTTTGATCTCAGCCACGGTTGGTGTCTGGAGGCCGAGTTCTTGGCTTCCAGCTCTTAGTGCCTGCGTCTCCCTCCCTCCCTCCTCTGCTTCCTTCTCTCTCTTTCTCCCAGCCTTCCCTCCTGTCGCTGGGCTCTGTGGCTTTGCAGCGCTCCTACGTAGTTTGGAGAATGAGCCTCACGCTCCTTAGTAGAGCCCAGGACTTGTTGCCACCATGGTCTTTGTGTTCGCCCAGATGTCCAAAATCAGCCCTGGGCATCTCCCCTCCCTGGCCTGCAGGCCGATGCCCCAGAGCACAGCTCTTACCTGCAGACACTGCGTGTCTTCTGAACACGGCAGGACTCTCCCTGACAGAGGAGGGTTTGGTCAAGTGAGTTGGTAAATGCCACACCGCTTATTCTTCTCAGAGACTCGCGGGGCATATGCGGGTGGAAGGCTTCAAAATATTCCAAGTTTGCCAACCAGCATGGCACAGATGCTGGCCATTATGAGCTGGCTGAACATCGGCCTCTCCCAAAAGGTTATTAGAAACTGCTGCAAGAAACAGCACTGAATTTTGTTTAAGCTCATTATGTATTTGTCCTTTGCACACCTCTCTTTTCAAAAACATCACGTATCGTGTTGGGAAAAACCTGTTGCATAAGAGAAGCAATCAGTTCATTTCACTTCCGCAGGCATTTGCTGCGTGTCCAATACGTGACAGACTCCTGCTCCAGGGAGCCAAAGATAAATAAGACCTGGTCCCCGCACCTCCAGATGCTAAGTGCTGAAGGGTGAAGACAGACAGCCATGTGGCAGAGGGTCTTCCAGAGACGGTCAAGCTGGGGTGGCCGAGGATTATTTAGCTCGACCTGAAGGGTTGGAGGAGGTTGCCTGTGGAAAATGATGGCACTGAGTCCCTGAATGAAGTCAAGCTGTCTGACAAGCGATGGCGGCTGAGCGGTAGAGCTAGGCTGGGGCCAGCCAGACATTGGGAGCTCTGGATGTCTTGTTATAGACGTAAGTGTCGGAGCGACAGGTTTGATGGTGGATAGATGACGCTGGCTGCGTATGGGGGGACCTTTAAAAGCAGGGCACAAGACTGGACGCAGAGCTCAGGCTGGAGGCCCTAGCGGTGCTCCTGAGCAGAGAAAGATTTCAGGGTCAAAGCGGTGGTGCCTGTGCTCTCCCCTTGCCCTCAGCGCTCACTTCAGGGCTTTTGAGTTCGACCTCCTGCCGTGGCTTCTGGTCTCTCCCTGGGGCTTCCTCTGGCTTCCAGAGCCCACTTCGCCTGTGCATTGGAGTGTAGGCGCAGAGGCGCTCCCCTGCTCCCCTCCGTTGGTGAATGGAAGGCGTTGGCATATAAATAGCCCAGCCCCCTAGTCCCAGGCCTGCGCTGGCCCCGGCCTCCCCCTAGGATTAGCCCCAGATGCTCAGTAAGGTAACTCCTGGCTGCGCTCACCTTCCTGTCTCACTTCCCACTCTCCCACTGGTGTTTCCTGGGGTCACCTCCCCAATAAACTGCTTACGCTCAAAGTTTCACCTTCGGCTCCACTGGGCATGGGGAGAGCCCAGCTTGCAGCGGCGGGATTTATCATTGAATGAAGGGGGTGAGGGAGAGGAGACCCCCTTGGGCACTCGGGGTGTGGGTTCACTGAGTAGCACAGAGAGGGTGAAGGCAGGAAGAGAGGCAGGCTGGCTGGGGGAGGCGGGGTGACTCCAGTCTGGGCCAGGCTGCCTTGGGACACCAGTGGGACATGGTAAAAGTGATGGGGTAGGAATCTGGCCGTCGGAGGAGCAGGAGGGGCTGGATACAAAGAGACAGCGTCAGGGGGCTGGTGGTTAAGGCCATGAGAGTGAAGGAGAGTGGCCAAAGAGAGAAGTGATGGGCCAGGTGGAAGAGGGGTTGTCCCAGGAGGCAGAGAAGCTCCCCAGGAGGCTCGCGCGTTCTGCGGTCTCTGAGTGCAGAGTCCCAGCACAGCCAGCTGGACGGACCTGGGAAGCATCCTGAGGATGTAGCCTTGTGGAGGGCACTGGTGGTCTCGGGCTGGTTTCACAGACACCAAGGAGGAAGTGGCCAGGGTGGGTGGATTAAAATATGGGTGGGAAGGCAGAGGATGGGGTTGGCTTAGCGACTTGCTTGGGAGGGAAGGGGAGGAAGAGCAACGGTTAGGGTGGAGCCCTGCAGCACATGGACATTTGAGGAAATCTGGACACTTACATACCTGGGGAAAAGACAAAAGGATGAGATTGAAATCATAGTTGAGAGCAGGGAAAATTGGAGGAACATTCTAGAAGCAAAGGGACACAGTGGAACAATGGTGCCGGCTGGAGAGAGAAGCGGATAGGGATGTAAGTCAGCCGGGGCTCCTGGCTGGGACCCTGTGGTCAGTCTCACCCAACAGCCCCAATATTCTGGGAAGAAAGGGGTGCTTAAAGGTGATGAGAACACGTCTGAAAAACGTGTTTAAAGATCTTGGAGGCGGAGCAGGGTCTGTCTGCATGGTTGCGGGACTTCAGAAGGCCAATGAGGTGGCTGGAGAGGGGGTCAGGATGGGCGGGAGCCTGTTGCAGGTGGGGGAGGGTCCTGGGAAGAGAAGCCCCACTGCTGGCCGGTGTCCTGACCTGGCCAGCCCAGGAGGCAGGAGACGCAGACCCGGCCTCTGCCCCCTGCTGCACCTCTGCTCATTAGTGCCATTCCACCCGGCCCTGGCCTTCCACTGTGAGCGCCTGGCTTCACCTGCTACATTTCAGGGCCTTGCCTGTTCGAAAGGGCTCCGTCTTCATGAGGCTGCGTGGACCAGGGCAGGAAATCTGAGCTTATCCGCAAGCCCCCTCCGGCTCGAAGTCTGGAGTTCTATGGTTCCTCCTGTGCTTTTTCTTACCCTCCCTTAACTTTCAGGTTGCCGCGAGGGAGGCAGTTCCTGGGGAGATGGGATGGTAAAGCCACAAGACCTGGAAATAGCCGAGGGGCTTGCTTAGCGGTGTTTGATTTCCTGTGGGCACCACCTGATTTTCTTCTTCCCCTGGCTGCTGTCAGGATCCGCGCAGGAGATGAAATTGCATATTGATTTAGTTTAGTTCAGATGTGCTCCCAGGCCTCGCCTGTCTGGATGGTAAGCTCTTTGAGGGCAGGAGGGCCTTCCCGTTGGCTTTCCCTTGATTATATAATGCCTGCAGACACAGTCAGCTCGGAGGTTGTGCAGTGTAGCTGAATTTCTAATTTGTTTAGAGTCAGCCAAGCCTTACAAAATTTCCCCAGTGCATAAGAAGAACTGAGAACCACCTCTGAGCCGGAGGCCTGGATTTGCAGGCCTTGGTTTAGCTGTTACCTTTCCATTCAATTCTGTGTCAGCAACATCTTTCCTCGCCAGTAAATACTGGCTACAATTTTTCACAGTTGGGCAGTATTCCATGCTATGGGTATGTCGTAGGTTGTTTCACCAACATTTCAGATCCTTAAGCTGTTTTCAGATTTTAGTTATTCTAAACAACCTTGCCACTCTCCTGGTTTGGGTGTTTTGTTTTGTTTTGTTTTGTTTTCTGAGATAAATAACTGGAATGACTAACGAATGGAAGGCTTGATAAGTACCGCCAGAGACAAAGGGCATCTCGCGGACCTTTTACGTGGGAGTTCATCTTCATCAGTTGTGCAAAGACCCCTGGGGCTTCGGCCTGAACGTTCCCTCCATTCTTTGCAGCAGAACTCAGTATCCTTCCCATTTTTTGCCAAACCGACTCGTTTGATTTTTAACCTCATTTTACTTAGAATTAGATTTGAATGAAACTCCTTGAAGGGTTTGGAAGGGAAAAGGACAATTTTAGAGGGTAGGCTGCCTCAAAGGAGGGTGTGTGTGTGTGTGTGTGTGAGAGAGAGAGAGAGAGAGAGATATCACAATGGGTCCCAATACAGGAAGGAAGACACTTTTGCGCCCTCCTGCTTGGGGTCTCGAGTGTGATCTATCCCTTTGCACACCTCCCTGGCTTATTTCCAACCCTGCAGCAAGAGTCTGGGGTTGTTGGGGGTTGTGCGATCCTGCCCTGTCAGACCAGCTATGGGTAGAACTCAGACTCAGCCTGTGAATTTGAAGTTTGTGGATAAACTATCTGTGCAGGAGGGAGCACCCAGAGCTGGCGCCAACCACCTCCTCTCTGATGTAAAGAGTCAGCAAAAGGAGAAGAGCTGCCCACCCCACCCCAACCCCCTCCCGGCCCTACCGTGCCCACCCCTGAGCCGGGCAGAGCCTCGCCTTCCTGGCATGAGAGAGGGTGTGGGCTGCCGCCTCCTCGAGGCTGGGATTCTGTCCCGATCGCAGGAGACGACCAGGTTTTCTTTCCCTCTTTGTTGCTTTTAATACATAAAATGAGCATGTGTTTATTTAAAACAGCTTTCAAACTTAAACAAATAATGACAGACTGTTCAAACAGACTTCGGAAATCACCCTAATCAGGATGTTTGAAAAGCAAGACTCTATGGAAGTAGCTTTTAGGGCACTCGGTCCTGAAATCACAGGGTCTGCTCTGCACTTCGGATGCTAATCAGGCAAAGCTTGGGGGTCAGGCTCAACCTCCAGGTGGAACGACACCCCTCGGCCCCACAACCCGGCTTGGCAACTTAGGGTCTGTCGATGAGTGTTTCACTGTCGCCTCCTGTCTTCAACCAGAACACGCCGTGTGTTCAGAAATTCCTAATTTCTTTAGAAATCCACCATCTTCAACACCAAAAGCTGACTCTTTAGAGGGGCTGGAAAATGGCTCCTGTAACATGGCAGGCTCCGGGTCCCCGGGCGGGAAGGGCAGGGGTGGGGGGAACTAGCCGGTTTGCAAGAGGACAGACGAGCCCACAGTGGATCGCCTGTCCACGGGGCCGCCCATGTGAATCTTCAGAGCCACCAACTCGATGGTGAAATTAATGACGCTCAGGGTTGGGTCTTAAGCAATAAAACGACAAAGCTAGGATCTCATCCAGGCCTTCTCCCCCGAGCCCCGGGGCTGTGTCCATGCCTCCGTGCTCACTCTTTGGGTTAAGAGATGCTCCTTTAAGTCATTCTGCTCTAGAAATGGTGTTTTTCATTAGGAATAGCCCATTAGATCCATTTTAAGCACAGCGGTGAAGGGGGCGCAAAGAGGGAGCTACTCCAGCCCCAGAGATGAAGGAGTATACGGAGAGGTATACTGTGCCAGGCAAACTGTGCCAGGCAAACTGAGAGAAAATGCCTGCCCGCGTTTTCCTCCACTTTCCCAAAATGGCTCCGAGTCCGGAAAGGGCAGCCTGGCCGGGGGCTTAGCCGTCCCTATCCCACGACAGAGAACCACACCAGCAACGCAAGGAACGCCGGACCCTTCCTCGGACCCTCTCCAGGTCGAGCTGAATCACACACAGCTTGATGTGATTTGCATTGCCAGTGCAAGGAATTGGGGAGCCCGTGGGCAGGGCCCTTGGGGGGTCCCAGCTTTCCTATCCCTCAGGGGAACAGTGTGCAGGGACGGCTACGTCTGCAGCTGAGTGGGGGGCGCCTGGGATACACCCTGCAAGAGTCAGAGTTTCTCCTTCTCATAAATGTGTCCTCACCCCTTCCTGCCCCGTTTGCCCCAGATTATATACAGGGAAGGCCTGTTCCTTGATGGGCACAATTTCGTGTGTGCCTATTGCCTCGCTTTTCTAAGGCTCCAGCTGAGAAATTGAACAATAGAAAGGAATGCCCTTGCGCCCTCTGCTGGCGGAAATTGATCCCATGCCTTGAAGGTGCAGCCACTTGAGGACTAGTTACTCGCAGGGGCTAGACAACTAGTGTGCTGACGTGCCCCGCGGTGTTGACACGCCAGAGGTCCCACCGTGTCTTCTGTGGCCCCTGATCACAGTTTCTTCTAAACCTCCTTGTTTAGGATTTCTCAGCACGATGGGCACCTGGGCTGGAGAGCTGTTTGTAGGGGCTGCAGTCCTGTGTGCTGTGGGATGTTAAACTAGATCCAGGGGACCCCACCCCAAATCATGATTACCCAAAATGTTTCCAGACATTGCCTAATGTCCCCCGAGGGCAAGATTACCCTCCGTGAGAAGCAACGCCCTAAAGTCTTGTATGCCTTTTGTAAAAGGTGCTGCTGGTGACCCATGAGAGAGTGAAGACAGCCCAGCACCTAAGGGCCCAGCGCCGGCCCTGTGTGATCCTAGCAAGCAGTTTTGGTGACCCGTCAAACGGGTTCACTTTTAAGACTTTGTTTCAGGGCCTCCCCTGGTGGCGCAGGCGGTTGAGCACCGCGCTGTGAAGCTGTCCACAGTCTCTGCAGCGCCGGTTCCATCCCAGCTGGCCGGCGAGGGTCCCACATGGCGTTCCAGACCTCTCCTGTCATGCCCGCTGCTCCCCTCAGCAGTGTATTTCATCAGTCTGCCTGTTCTTCTCCCCGCCTCTGTCTCTGGTGAATCCTCTCACCCTCCTGCACATCTGGCCTGTACCCAGGTTCTTGTATAAATGAATAAATAAATCTTTAAAAAAAAAAAAAAAAGGTTTCCAAAAACCTACTGAACAAATAGACAAGAATTTGTGTTTAAAGATGTATCATACTGTGTAGAGTAGCAAAAGTTAAAAACAACCTAAATAAAGAATTGGTTAAATAAAGTACAGCATACAGTCTGGCATCAATTAACAGTGAAGACGTGTGATGAGAAATACATTGTTAGGCGATCCCATCATTGTGTGAACATCATCAAGAAAATCAGACGGTATATTGATGGTGCAGCCTGTGTACCCCAAAGCTGCACGCAGGGACCATCATCACTGTGTGGTCCGGGATTGACGTGACACATAGACACTGAACACCATCACAACCGCCTTCCCCACTCTGTCTGACACATCAGCATCCAGGTACCTAGCACGGCCACATTGCTGCTGGAAGCCATGTGCAAGCATCAGCAGCATGAAGGGCACTGGTTTGAATCTGGGCACCAGTCCTGACACTGCCATGGATCACATAAATCCAGTGGCCTCATTTTCTTTCCCTGTCCAGAATGGGAACAAATAAAATGACTTCTGATGACGGTGTGGAGAAGAAATAAAATAATGCATTGCAGCTTTCATCACCATGCTTGGCTTGTTTGGTGTGCAATGGTTGTCATTGTTTCTTTAGTTATTTTTATGCCTGGGCACACTGGCTAAAATTGCCAAGTCGCCAATATTTTCTGATGGCTTTTGTTGCTTGATTTTCTGATACACTGTGAGACAAGTGAATTTTGTTTACTGTCTGTCGCACTCAACTAGATAAAAGCTGGTGAGAGAGAAATGCTTAGTCTACTCGTTTACTGCAGGGTCTCCCCAGGGCCTGGTCGTAAGTGGTACTAACAGAAGTATTAAAAACTGGGCCTCCCTGGTGGCACAGGGGGTTAAGACACAACCTATGAAGCTGTCTGCAGCCTCTGCAGCACGAGTTCAATCCCCGGGCAGGGAGCTACCCACATGGTACAGCAGACCTCTCCTGACTCGCCTGCTGCTCCCCTCAGCAGGGTATTTCAATATTTCAATCAGTCTGCCTGTTCTGCTCCCCTCTCTGTCTCTGGTGAATCCTCTCACCCCCCACACCTCTAGGCTATACCCCAGTTCTCATATGCATAAATAAATAAATCTTTAAAGAAAAAAGTGGGTCAGAAACCACTACCCTCAAAGAGTATTTTCCCTTCCCCTCACCCTTCTGCAGGTGCCCAGGTACGATGCATCCTCTGCTGTAGAGAGGCCTCGGCTGCTAGCCTGCATGCCTGCGTGCTGTCTCTCTCTAATCATCTCCTTTCCTTTCCTCATCTCCCCCACTGCAGGATGCCTTCGTGGAGCTGTACGGACCCAGCATGCGACCTCTCTTTGATTTCTCCTGGCTGTCTCTGAAGGCGCTGCTCAGCCTGGCCCTGGTGGGGGCATGCATCAGCCTGGGCGCCTACCTGGGCCACAAGTGAAGTCAGCAGACCTGCCACCAACAAATATGCAAAAGGTTCACTAAAGCAGTAGAAATAATATGCATTGTCGGTGATGTACCATGAGAAACTGCCATGAGAAGCTGCCGTCTCTTACAAACAAAAAACAAAAACCGCTTTCAGGCAAAACGTCGAATCATCAGCTACTTACTGCCAAAGGGAAATACCGTTTATTTTTTACATTGTGGAGAAAAAAGATTTATTTATTTAAGACAGTCCCATCAAACCTCCTGTTTTTGGAAACCCTACCACCAAGAGCCAAGCCCCACCTGTGCGCCTCCACCTGCATCTCCTGTGCCTCTAAATGTGGACTTATTCTCCATTTTGTTGGCCGGACTGAATCACCGTCTGAAGAGCAAACGGGCTGACAAAGCACTTGACTGTTCCAGAAGCCGGGGCTCTGGCTGCTGGAGGGTGGGAAGAGGTGTTCATTTTCCATGCATTTGTTTGCCCCGGGGGCTGTGATATTCATCAAGGGAAGGCGCTGGGAGGGAAGTCCTTTCCTCCCTGGCCTAAAGAACAGACACTTTGCATAAGGCTCCCATGGTACATACCCGTTTGGAAGTAAAGATAAAACCAAACGGGAACTTCAGATGGACTTGGTATCCGTCAAGATTTCCACATCGAAGGACAGCGATGGGGAAAATGCCCTTAAACCATAGGAAAGTATTTTTTTAAGCTACCAATTGTGCCGAGAACCATTTTAGCAATTTATACAATATCATCCAGTACCTTAAGCCCTGATGTGTATATTCATATATTTTGGATACACTCCCCCTCCAAATACTGGCTCTGTCTGTGTATAAAGCAGAATCCTCGGCAGCCAGGGACGTGGCCTACCCCGCAGCATCCGGCCGCCACAAGTGCCTGCTTTCCCAAAACAGGCCGCAGTCTGAGGTCCGGCCTGACCCGGCTCCGAGGCCTCCTCCTGGAACTGAGCCTGGGCACTGCTGGCCCGCCCGCCCCAGGGCCTTGACGCAGAGCCAGGTGGTCTCAAAGCCGACAGAGCTCAGCAGGCTACCACGAGGACTGGGCAGGAGTGAGACTGGCCTGTCACCCCGGGGCCTCTGGTCAGGCCCTGGCTGCAGGTGGACCCGCCAGCCCAGGCCCTTAAGACATTGATCACTGTAGAGGGAAGGAAGCAGAGGCACCGCACCACTCCCGGCGCCGGAGACCACGCTGCTGGCAAAGCCCCCGCAGAGGAGACGCCCAGCCTGTGCGCAGTGAGGCCGCGGTGCAAGCGCACTGGCTGCTCGGCCGCAGATGAAAGCAAGGCTTTAAAATGACTTTGGGGAGGGTCATGCATCCTGCAGGAAACATTGAAATGAGGCGTCATAGACGAATGGACCTGCGTCCTTGGAATTACGATGTCAAACACGGTCTTGTCCTTGCAGTTGGGTTATATTTGAAAACCTGACAGAGGGAAGAGAAAGGTACTACTGGAATCCAGCAGTAGTGCGTCCTGGGACAGTCAAAAAGAAAAACAAAAAACAAAAAACAGTGGCGGAAAATCCTAGAACGTAGCAAAAGAAGTGAAATATCCAGCTAATAAACTAGAAAATATTTTTTTTCAAGTTGAGAATCAGCCTTGAGACATAGGTGGAATAACTGTGGCATTATTGCATTATATACCATTTATCTGTATTAACTTTGGAATGTACTATGTTCAATGTTTAATGCTGTGGTTGATATTTCGAAAGCTGCTTTTTAAAAAAAAAATACATGCATCTCAGCATTTTTAAAAAATTGTATTTAGTTATGGCCTGTACACAGTTTGTTAGCAAAGATGATCGTTTGTTTTCCATTTGAGATTTTTGTCTCTTAATTCTTTAAAAGCATTTCTGAGAAGGTGAGAGAAGCCTGCATGTCAGCCACCTGAGAACCCCTGGAGCACGGTGGCCACTGAGGAGTTTTGCCTCGACCAAGTCATGTGCTTTTCCATGTCAAGGCGATGGATTATTGTGAGGCATACATCTGTTGTCCCTTTGACCTTGTTCCTTGAAGGTTTACTTGTCCCTGGGAAAATCAGTTTCACTCATCGTATTTAGGACTGTATCCATGTTTGGTTAAAACCATAAGATTCGTTCAGCTGAAAATCCAGATGGGAGATAATGACCGGAGAGTTAAATTCTGGCTGTGATGGCTTGACCTTTAGAGGGGCTTTACATGGCCTGTTTCAACATAGACCCATCTAGAACTCTCCTGCCCTCCTACCACGGGGTTCTTTTTCCGGAGTCGTTCTTCAGGTTCGTCCTGAAATGCAAAGGCACTTCTGCCCCACACCGAAAAAGCAGGAAACCCATGGTATGAAGCCAGACCTCCCTGGCGGGCCTCAGGGAACAGGACGATCAGACCTTTGAATGATTCTAATTCTTAAGTGAAATATTATTTTATGAAAGGTTTACATTGTCAAAAGTGATGAGTATGAAATATCAAACCCTGCGCTGCTATCCTACCAAGATGGTCGTAACGGAGTCAGTTTGCAGTACACTCCAAGTGGCAAGACCCTCCAAGCTGCTTTAGAAGTAACAATGAAGAACATGGACATTTTTAATATAAAGCTTGTTCGTCTTTTGTTGTTGTTGTTCAAACTGGGATTTGCAGAGTATTCTAAAAATGTATATAAAAAAAGGTCACGGGGGCTAGCCTCTGCCTGGTTTCCTCTTGCTGTGGGGTTTTGTTAGCTGGTTAGGTAGACACGCCGGCCGCTGGCCCCAGGCTGTACAGCATCATGGCTGCACTCGCTATAAGAGTAGTTGATGTTGCATTTTTCCTGTTGTTAAAAAACTGTTAGAAGCAATGAATGTATATAAAAGCCTCAACTTCTCATTTTTTTCTCTTTTTTTTTTTTTTAACTGTCTCAATTATTTTGTGATCAGACAACATGGAACAATTCCTACCTGTTTTGTGTTGAGAAGGGATTTGTACCTGAATTGCCATCTTCACGGTGCATATGTTGGCCAAGGTCAGGGTTAAACAGAACACGTGTGCTTTCCAAATTGGGGTCAAGGGCTGGAAAAAGAGCCTCAAGGAGAAAAACACCCAAGAACCTTTGCCATCCACCTAAACCCTAACTGCACACGAAAGAGAGAGATCACAATGACAGCTGACATGTTCTAGAATAAACAGCTCATCTCACAAGATTTTACAGTGGCTGAACATTCTTATAGGCTTGAGATTTGGATTAAAGTCACATTTCGATTTAAGGAAGCACCTTGCTATAGTTCAAGCAAAAAAAAAGGTAGATGGCAGACTCTGCCCCAACCCTCTTATATCTGCATATTCAGAGATGACCTTCCATTTAGATGTGACTTTGTTTCACTAGTCAATGTATATTGTTCTTATCTAAGGACCTAGTCCTGGCTCAGTGTGGGAAATTAGGAAGTGATTATAAACTGAGGAACTAGAATAATCGAAATTAAACATAAGTAGGGCAGCCCCAAGACATCCCTCTTTTACACCAAGGGTCTGTTCAACAGAATCACAAATAGTCTATAATTAGACGTATGCAAAAATGACTAATTTATAAATGTGAACTTAAATTCTAATTTTTTCAATTGCACTGTTAAGGCAGTGGCTGTTTTTATACTTCCTTATCACTTATAGTTAGTAATGTATACCTACTCTATCAGAAAAAAACAGGAAGGGCTTGAAATGTAAGCCATTTGGAGGAAATTAGGGAGTCAGTTGAAATTCTATTCTGATCTTATTTTGTGGTGTCTTTTGCAGCCCAGACAAATGTGGTTACACACGTTTTAAGAAATACAATTCTACATTGTCAGGCTTATGAAGGTTCCAATCAGATCTTTATTGTTATTCAATTTGGATCTTTCAGGGATTTTTTTGTTAATTATTATGGGACAAAGGACATTTGTTGCAGGGGTGGGAGAGAGGAAGAATTTTCAAATGAGCAAAAACATTCCCAAGATTGGATCAAGAGCGGGAGAATAGACAGGACTGTGGGGTATGAAATGATAGCAAGTGGCACTGCGACCTTGACTCTGGTCAATGTGATACCCCCAAGAAGTACATTACCTGAGAAATGAGAAACATTTTAAAGTCCTGTGGCTATATTTAGAATCTAGAGACATCAGCGCTACTCAGAGTTCAGTTCTATGTACAGTACAGGTGCACCAACACTTTTATTAAACATTTGCCATCAGTGGTAAAAATTTCAATCCTTGATATGCCTAATGGCTAGTTAAACAATAAATCTGCAGTTTGAATCAACAGAATATTTAACAACAACCTTCTGGTTGGTAGGGACATATGTTTCTAAATATTTGCTATACACAACACAGGGGGGAGTGGGAAGAAAAAACTGTGAAACTGAATTGGTTAAGTGATAATACAAGTCCCTTGTCCTTTCCCAAAGAATCATTCTGTTCCATGTCTGTGCGCATAGGACAGACCTTGGACAACCATGAAATATGCATCCCTCTGGGCCCAAAGAAAACCAGATGGAGTCTGAGTGGTATTGCACCAATTCATCATGACTAACCCAGAAAAATACAGCCAATAGCCTATTGATGACAAGGTTGTTTTGTGTGCCAAGGTAAGCCCAGCAGACAAAAACATTTGTGGAAGATGGAAAGGCTTCATCAAAAAATCCTGTGAGTGTTACTAAATATGACTATAGTGTAGATCCTTTGTAATGCCATATACCTAGACCTTTTGGGCTCTGCAGTGGGCCTTTCTGCTAGCTCATTTCATTAAGTTTTTCTCTCCAGGGTAGCATTTGAAGGAATGATAGCCCATCGAATTTATTTTGGGGAAGAGTTGGTGGTTGTGTTTATTATACTCTCTTTATAAGTTTTCAACAAAGTTTTGCTTTTGTTTTGAGTTACTGGGGTCGTTTTTGTTTTCAATAAAATAAATGTATAAAAAGTACATTAGTATTGAAAGCTTTTGTTAACAAGATTTTCACACCTTAACCTTCCAGTTATCTAGATGGATAACTTTTTAGGGATGACTGATACTCTGCAGCGTTGTACACACAAAACCCATATACGGTAAGCATACTTTAGATTGTTAAGTAAAGCAAGTCTCTAGTTGGCCAGCATTAAATATAATGGCACTTTCCTTGTGTTGTCAGAAAAAGTCACATTGCCATAAAACTTTCCTTGTCTGTCCAGTTAATATTGTGGAAAAAATAAAGTACAATATGAGTTACTGGTCGTGCCCTGGAATTGTTTATAATGTGATGACGTCATCCTGCCCCGCCATTCATTTTGGTTACATAAGACCTTGTCATTAAAAAGTCTTTCTAACAAGCCAGTGGAGCCACCAGGAACTTCAGTCTAATGAAACCTTGGGAGGCCTGGCTGTGGGGTTGTCTAACAGGTGAAGCCTCCTTAGAAGGAGGCCTTTGTTTCCTGGTTTCTAACCCTCCTGCTTCTGTCCAAGATGGACCAGCCTTGAGCTTGATGTCTGAGACAGCCGTTGTTGCCACTGAGTGTGTCTACCACGCTGAGTGGAAAGCCCAGCCTCTGCATTCCATGATGCGAAAGATTGTATGAAAAAGAGAAATAAGCTGACAGTTCTGTTTTGAAGTGATCATTTTAAGATAACCAAAGCTGCCAACTGCTTTAAAGCATCCAGACCCTAAATAGCAAGTCTCCCACACTTTCCTCATATACCGGTTACCTAAGCATCAACCTTGCAACATCGACCCTCTTTTAACACTAAAAGAACTCGGATAGCAACACCCATCTGCTGGCGTCAGTTAGAGGCTGACCTGGTCCGCATACCACCATCAGTTCTTACTACTTTGGAAGGTGCGTATCAGTGTCTTCCATTTTATAGGAGAAAAATTGAGACCCATCAACGTTAAAGAATATGCCCTTAAATATAAGATATAGTTGCAGAATTTGAACCATGATCTAGCTGACTCCAAGACCTGTGCTCCTTCCTGCAATCAGTGCTCTTAAAACACTGTCACAGGGAAGCTGGGAGACACGGCCTTTTGACCGTGTGCACAGGCACGAAGTCAGCCTGTTCATTGTCCATGGTGCTCTGTCTTAAACAGATCTTGAAAACATGACTGAGATCAGACCAGCGCTCACCTTCCACCTTCCTAATAACCATCTGTCACATTGGACAGAAGCACACTTGACTTGCTATGGAATGTTGCTGTGAGGCTCTGCAGTAGTTTGCCAGGGTGGCCATGTTGGTTGGGGAACCCACCATTTTCTTCTCTCCCCAACTTCTCATGTCAGTGAATCAAATTAATAGTTTGAAATTGGTTGTGCTACAAATGTTTACACCATGGGAATGAGCAAAAGCTACAAAGCAGAGCTTTTTATTTTTTTTATATCCCCCCACCGAGTTCATTTACATGCACAACTCTGTAGATTATTAAAACCCTCAGATTACCAAAGGTATGACTTAAAATCCTTGGATTATATTATCTATTAGATGCTAATGACTGAAAAGCAAATCCTTTTGCCAACCTTTTCCCATTTTTTTGCTTTCAACAAAGTTGAAAGTTTTTCTTAATGTGATTTCATTCCAGAGTTGAGTAACACTACTCATTACTATAACAAAACTCCTTCTATTCCCATGTGATTGCTATGAACTACACTTCTCAGAGTGTATATCTGTAAAAACAAAAAGCAAGAATAGACTTGAGATGGTAAACCCTATGACTTTCTAGAAATAAGTAATTACTATTTATGGATGCATACCCTTTGGAGGAGGGGGTGGGGAGGGAACAAGCAAGGTCCATCTAATTAAGGAGTGTATTTCCTGTAAAATTAAATTTCTTGCTTAATATACATTTATTAATATGTAAAATGTGCTTAAACATTTTTATCAATAATAATTGCAGTAATTACTCAACCCCAAAATAAAAAAAGTAAAACTGTGTGGTCACAAAAATTCATAGATGTAGAAAGTGATGAGAAGTTAATCAATTTTTTTAATTTTCAGTTGTAAGAAATATATTAAAATGAATGGTGGAAAAATGGATTTGAGAGAAATAGAGGAACAATGTAAAATTCCCAGGTGTCAATAATAACTTGTTCCTGTATTTTCATCAAAATGACGTTGAGTATCAAATCACTATGGTATTTAGATTCCATTGTCTATAATTGAAAAGTGATGTAGCAAGTTTATCTTAAAGATGTCAATTGTTAGGATAACTTCTCATTAGTATATGTCAAAATCCTATTTCTAGCTGGTCTCAAGGGTAGAGACTCCCTGTCAGCCAATCTGGGATTCTTTTCCAGGAGAGGCACATAGACAAAAAAGAAGTGTCACTGCAGCTGGAGACAGGCTAATAAGGTATGATCAGTGCTGAGCAGGGAAACTAACTTCTCAGGATTTCTTAATCCCATTAAGTATCTGGAAATGACTCCAGCATTTTATCAGGAATCACAATGACTTCACAGAAGGGGTTACGATTATATCATACAACAAAGTTCTGCCACAGATAATCTTGGGACGAGTTTCATTGTCATCCTAATAGTAACACACTGGAAATTATATGCTTTGTAGCGATTTATACTTAAATAGAAAAAATCACCAACTTAAACATGTGCAAAGGGGATGCATGTCTTTCGGATTTCTCTTAGTGTCATGTCATCATCAGACCCCTGCCCTGTGTGTACCTCTCAGCTCCTCCGGACTTTCCTGGAAGTTCAAAGGCAGGTAGATGGGGACAAAAGCCCACTTCAGGGACCCCACAAGGCATTTTTATGGAAATAAAGCTTTCTGCCAGCACCGCCAAGGAAGCAGGCTTTTGGGTAATAATAATTGTGATAATTACTCAGTCCAAGAACCAAAATAGTAAAGCCTTAGGGTTATAAAATTCATTTAAATGCATAGACCTAACTTCTGGTGTAGAAAAGTATGAGAGACTAAGCAATTTTAAATGTTCGACTGAAAAAAATCTCATACTAGGATTAAATGGGGGGAGGTGTTTGAAAACATGAATTTAAGCAGTAAAAGGAACAATGCAAAATTTCCAAGTATTAAAGACAGAAGTTGTTCTTAAATTTTTCAGGTAGATGGTATTGAGATATGAATCACTTTGGTAGAGTCCACTGGCTACATTTAACGAAATAATGGAACAGATTTCGTTGGTACCCACCTCCATGTTTATGGGGACTGGAGAGAGGCAGTGACTGATTGACTGAATGGATTGGTGTCCCACCACCCACTGCCGCCATGTGAGGAATTAGATCTCAAGTGCTTACCTGTACCAGGTACAGAAGACTTGCCAGGCAGTGCTCCTGCCCCAATGCCAGCATCCAGGGACTTTGCCTGGACAGACATGACTGTGTGTCTTGGGGAGTGCAAAGTTGACAGCTGGTGTTTTAACCTGACAACTGGGTGGATGATGGCATCATTGGTTCAACTGGAAATGGATTGAGAACGTGAGTGGGTGTGGATGAGACCTGTGTTTATTATTCCCAGCAATTGTAGTAGCCAAAGTATCCCCATCTCAGAGTCCTGTAGGCAGTGGGAGCAGAAATTGCAAAGAATTTAGCAGCAAGTAGACCCAGGATGGCTTTGATCTTCTCTCCCAAGAGGAACATCATCTCCTATGTCCACATGGAACTCCTCAGCTAGGGAACAAAAGAAAGAGAATAAGAAATGTTCCCAGACGACACCTGCACACAGGTGGGTTGGGATGCAGGAGAGAAACCCTAGGTTTAGGGAGTTCAGATCTTTAGAAGGAGCAGGGAGCGTGGCTGCACTCTGTTCAGGAGAAGGACACCCTGCGTCCAGGGGAGGAAACAAATCTGTGTGTTTCTCTGAAGGGAGATGTTATCTCTGCTTTCCAAGGCTGTTTTCAACACAAGCATCCTTGGAAAGATAGTCTGGAACAAAGAGCAACCCGTGCCTTGATGCAACTTGAGCAGAAACATGAGACTCATTGCAAATTGTCTCCCAGCAGCGACACAGAACAAGTCTATCCCTGATGTCCGTCAGGCTCCCAAACGCAAAGACAGCACAATGCAGCGTGTAGATGTTGCTCTAGTGACAGTTCTCAGCCCTACATGGTCCTAGTTGCTCCATTTGGACACACCCAAAGGATCCCTACTTCTTTAGAAGGATTATACCAAATATGATCGAGGGTCCTTAGCTAAGAGCTGATTTGATGCTTCTGATCATCAAAAATAATCCCGAGTCCTCTCTTTTCAGCTACCTGCTGCCCATGAGCAACTGGATATTCACTGTCATCTGGACGTATTGACCAATGTGTTTTTTCCCTTTTTTCTCCATGGTACCATCATTTTCCCGGCTTTCCAGGTTAACCTCCTGGGGCACTCAGTGCTCTGGGGATGGGTTGATTCATGGATCCAGTCCTCCAACAAACATTTGTTGATCTCCAAGGACAGGTGTGGGGCTGGACTCTAAGCTTTAGGAATTATTAAGATCCCGTATTTAGCCTCAGGATCTCCCTTCCAGTGGCTTGCCTGCCTGTTTGCTTGTTAACATTTATCAAGTGTATTTAAGGGGCTCCTTGCTTCTGGCCGACTTCTCTAGCATCAGTTAGGAGTCACCTGCTATTTGCATTACTAACTATTGCCTTTCAAAATGGGTTGTGTAGGGGCAGGTACTCACAGACAGGCCATAAACATTTCTCTCTCTAACCAAAACCTTGAGCCTTTCTGTTTGAAACAATGGGCTAAGGTGCTATGTAGCTACAGATTTTTCTCTGAATTCTTTGCTCTTCCAAAATGTTGAGCGCACTTTATCTCAGAGCCCGGCGGGCGGTGGGAGCAGAAACTGCGAAGACCGTAAGTCAAACGTAACAGCACGTAGACCCAGGGCGGCTTTGATCTTCCCTCCCAAGGGAAACATCATCTCCTATGTCCATGTGGAACTCCTCAGCTAGGGAACAAAAGAAAAAGAAGAAGAAATAAAATATTTATAGGAAAATTATTTCTCACAAGCAAGCATTTGTTCTAAAAGCTTTTAGAAATGTAATTATTTTTCTCCTTCTTGGGCTTTTCTGTTTTTAATATGAAACACTTTCAAGTCCCCTGGTTCAATTTCCAGGAAGCAATAATCCATTTTGCCTTGGGTGGAGTTTAGGAAAGAAACTCAGTTTCTGAAGTGAAAATGTTTCCATTGAAATTGCCACATGGAACTCTTGATGCTTCTTTAATGCTCTTGCATAAGAAGGGCCCCATTCCCAAGGTCAGGGAGGGCCAGCTTATCCTTGGCCTCTGCTATGGAGTGTCTGTCCCATTTCAGACGCAGCTGGACCCCTGGCCTCATTCCCCTTACCTACCAAGTGACTGTCAGCTGAAGGCGAAACCTCTGGACCACTGGAAATCAAATGTGAGACACAAATGTGACTTGCATGTGTCATTTTTCATTTTCTAGCAGTTGTATTTAAAATTAAAAATAATACATGAATTGAAATGAATTTTTATTATATATTTAATCCAATATATCAGGTCCGCATATAGCAATATAAAAATGACTTAGTAGATACCACTCTTTTTCCATGCGATGTCTTTGAAATTGGTGTGGAATTAACAGTTGTAGCACATCTCAGAAAGAGCCACATTTCAAGTGCTCAAGAGCCACATGTGGTTGGTGGCCCCTGTGTTGGATGGAGCAGCTCTGGACTCTGAGTGCAGATATTTACAGTCATACACAAACAATGTCAGCAAAATACCTTCCTCTGCCTGCCCCCACTCTCCACTTACTAATTAAGTCGTTAAAGCAGGAAAGCAGCTTTCCAACTCCCTTAATACTTTTCCAAACTAGGGCCTCCCTGGTGATCTGGAGGTCAAGTCTCAACATTAGCTCATCCCTATGGACTGAGTTCGATCCCTGGCCAGGGAGGTGCCCATATATGGTGCAGCAGACCTCTCCTGTCTCGCCTGCTGCTCCCTGTAGCGTGTATTTCAGTCACTCCACCTTTTCTGTTCCCACTCTGTCTCTGGTGACTCCTTTCACGCCCCCACCTCTGGCCTACACTCCAGTTCTTCTACGCAAAAAAAAAAAAATCTTTTCCAAACTTCCCTAAAAGAGATCTCACGTTTGAAACATTTGCTCTCAGCTCAAAGAGTAAACACGACCTGGGTAGTGTCCAATAAAAGTGCTGCAAACCCGAAGGCAAGCGCTCAACCCCTGATAACAGAAGATCTGGGTTTGAATGCAAACTTGCTGCAAGTCTGAGCTTGGGCTAAGTAGTCTGCCTCTTGGAGTCTTAGGTTTCTCAACAGTTCAGTGGGGTGTAGAGTTTGTCTTACCACATCCTACCAGCCTCGTGGGACAGTGAAAGAGATCAAAATAGTGCATGTAAAGGGGCTGTACCATGTAAAATGGAAAACATCATGATTCATTATTCCAAACTATTAAAATCTGGGCAGCAATAGAAAATAATAAAGCCGTAACATCTACAAAGACAGAGTAAGGATTTAAATTAAAAAACCGAATCAAAGAGGCAAATTCCTGTAATTACCCACAATGTCAACAATTTTCCTAATCATTACCACATCCTGACTTTTCATTTTTATTTACAGAGAGGAAGACACACACAGAGAGAATGATAAATGACTCCCAGGATAGTAATCAATTGTTGCCCTTGGAGCCAGGTACATGTCATGAGAATCCATCTTGATAATATGGAGCTATAAACATTGGAACGATCTTGACAATGACACTGCAGAGAACATTGCGCGTGGACCTTATTTTCAAAGACCAACAATTTGAGATGTCTGTAGAGAGTGTCTGCAATATCTCTGCTCCATAACCACCTAGATAATTCCTTGCCCTAATAGCTTTTAGATAAGTAACATTACCTTCTAACAGTCCCTATGACACCACTTAACACTTACCTTCTCATTGTTTCCTTTAAAATGAGACCTGTATGCAGGCGACTGGGGAAATATGTTGTCTTCATTCCTGAATTGTTCTCTCCCAAGAGTTACTTAAAAAACAAAATTACTATTTTGGATTTTTCCCATTTGCCTTCACTGCTTATATCCTTTATGTTCCACCCAGAGTACCAAAACGAATTCAAGTTCAAACAGAACTTAGTTGCTTTCATCACACTCATCTCCTGGTGCTACAGAAGCCATGGGCAGGCCACAAAGGCAGCAGCCAGGAGGGTCCTTGGGCTTTGTGAGGCCACAGTTGATGTTGCTCTGATCCAGTCTCACGAGACCAAATTTGTCCATGGCCAGGAGCAGAGAGTATGTTCTCACCCCAAAATCCACACTCAGCATCTGTGTGGTATGTGGAAATAAACAAAACCAACCAAATGAGAACAATCCAAGACTATTTATTTAGAGTTTGCTATATATAGCAAGGGAACCAGCCACCATCACTGTGCTTGGCAGAAACTCAAAGGCAGGCAGAGGGAAAGTTTTATAGTGGCTAAAAAGCCCCCTGATTGGGGGCTGTCAACTGAGAAATAATCAGGTCGTAATATAAGAAAGTCTTAACTCAAGAATAGGAATCATAATGCAGGTTCACAGTCAAGGGGAGGAGCCAAGGAGTGCTCCACTGGGGTCAGAGCTCAGGGGAACTTTAAGTGGTCAGGCAGGGAAGTGGGCCCAAGCTTAGGTCATTTTCTGTGAAACTTTTAAATACATTCCTGAGTCCACTTGTCTGTCAATGATTGGTTGGCAGCACCTTCACACAGAAAAAGGCTGCAGTGTGGGTTGCACTGACAAGTAGCTGATGACCACCTGTTGCTGCATGCCACCATTGGCCACCTCAGAGATTCACCTAGAGGCCTCAGGACGGCTGTTAAAGGCAAGATGGCATCTGTCTGAGTCAAAGCAAATGCCACAGGGTTCTGGGCCTGGGGAAGATGTGGGTGGGCAACGAGAAGCACTTGATTGGTTAGGGGTGCATATTTCTCTGATGAAATGTGAAGACAAAAATGCAGGACACTATCAATAATTCATCAAATCCTGCCCTTTGGGATCTATTGTTTCAAAGGTTTGTGTTGACTTTTTGGATTGTTGCTAGAGGTAGAGGTCTTGAAACAGAGCTACAGTGCTATAGTGGGTCAAGGACAGCCCCAAGGTAGAGGACAGGTCACTGTCTGTGTGTTCTTACCTTTATGCTCAATCCCAAGACCACTCAGGCTCACGGAATGCTAATGTGGTTTAACCAAACAGGAGAAACTCACCCCAGAGAGTGTCCATAGCGTCCAGAGGTCCCAAACAAAAGTCCACTTGTTCAAGATGGCACTGTCCCATCAATGAGGGCCTGGAGCTCTTGGCATCCTGGCAAGCAGAGGCCAGGATCCAACTCACCGCAGCTAGAGGTGCTCAGAAGCAGGGTTGCTGAGATGACACCATAGCAGCCCGCAGCCACAGTCTGAAGGCCCAGCTGGACAGCACCAGATGCTGGACTGGACAGCAATGCAGGCAACAGCACTGGGAGGCAGTGCCACATGATCAGAAGTGGTGGACAGCTCTCGGAGGTGACCTGGATAAAGAGTGATGGTCATCTTTCAGCAGTGCTGGTCACCAGGAGGCGGCGTCAGACACCCCAGTATTAACAGCTATTTGTGAGCTATTGGAGTGAACTCATGGCACAACAGCTCTTTGCGGCACTAGGCTGAGCTATAGTGCTCCTTCCAGAGGCAGGGCTGGAGCAGGGGCTGGGACCGCGTCTCGGTAAAGGTCTTCAGCTTCTCTTCTTTCTTTCGAGGTGGCTGCTGGATGCTTCTGCTTTCTCGGGAATCCACGAAAAGAATCCTAAGTCTCCTGCTCTGTCTTTTATTCTCTTTCAGGGTCTCCTCCCACCTGATTGGACTCCTACAAACCTGATTGGACTGTTTTCAATCCTAAGTGATTGATTGGACTATTTAGCACCAATCAGCTCATCCTTATTTTCCGATCCTAATAAGTAACCAGTTGAGCCTGACTGGTCCCACCTGATTGGTCCATTCTATGATCCAGGCGCCAAATACAAAAGGGAAAACTTGGCACCTGCACAGACTCAACCTGCCCTGACGTCAGGACTGGGGCATGGGCTGGTGGGTTCTGAGAGGCCATAGCCAAACCAGCCTCAGTTCTGGCTGAGGCGCTCTGCACCCAGGCCCCTTCAGCAGGGCCAGGTGTAACCTTGTAAGGGTGGGGCAGGGTGTTTTGTTGCAACACTAGGACATGGGTCCCAGCTGCTGCAAAGTGGGTTCAGCTGGGAGCCCACCATATTGACCTGAGACGCAACAGGGCTCTCCACTGCCTGTGGCTCCAGGGAGCTGCAGCACTGGCACTGGCCCAGTAGGGCCCCAAGCTACTCCCTGCAGCCCTGAACCAGGGGCCAAGGAGCTTGGTTATCTCCTCTGCCAGAGCTTGCTCCAGCACGGGACAACCTTGCCACTGCAGTCCCAGTGGGGCTGCCTGCCTGGGGTGCATGACGGTGCATGACAGGGGAATGATGCCGCCCGTCACCACTGCCAGTGCCTCTGCCACAGCCCAGGCCCCAGTGGTGGCAGTAAAATGGTGGTTGTGCTGCCCACACACAGCACTCTATTGGGGCGGGTGCCAGGGCCATGGTAGAGGGGCAGCTCTGGCACTGAAACCTGGCTAGTGCTGGCCTGGCCATCAAGCCTGGAGCACGGAGGTCGCCTCCATGTAGCTGTTGCGCAGCCTCCCGCTGGGGCAGCCTGGGCAGCCATAGCGCTTCTGGGCAGCTGGTGGGAAACTCACTCTATTGATGCCAGAGCCCCTTAGGGGCTCCGTGGTCAAACTCGGCTTGCACTGGGGAGGGGGTGCCCACAGGCAGCATGCTCCAAGGGGACTGGGGGAGTCAGGAACTCCTGGACCCCAGCTGCTGCCCTATAGTGCATTCAGTGGGCAGCCTTTAAGTCATACTTGAGACGCAATCCAGGCTCTGATGATTTTTAAAGACACAGGACAAAACCATCTACCACTTATTTGCCATAAACTTAAAGTGCTCAAGATACCATCTCCTTTAACCTGTCACAGCATCCTGTGACGTGGGCACCATTACTGTTGAATGGTTAGGTCCCACTGAGCTAAAATCAAGGTGCCAGCAGAGTTGTGCTCCTTTTAAAGGTTCTTGGGGGTCTCCGCTTCCCTGCCTTTCCAACGTTTAATTTATAGATGCCCCAGGGAGGGGTCCTGGCTCCTTCCTCACAGCACGCGAGCCTCTGCTTCCACCCAGCATCACGCATTGAGTCCCGCTCACAAGACCCTGCAGGGACCCGGGCAATCCAGAATGATCTCCCATCTCAAGATCCCTAACTAAACCCCTTCTGCAAAGTCTGACTTACCATGTAAGGTGACATACTCGACATGCTGGAGAGCGGGACACGGACTGCTTGAGGGGACCATTATTCAGTCAGCCACAATAGAGAAAGGAAACAAAGGTTCAGAGAGGTTCGTTACTTTCCACAAAGGCTCAGAGCTCACAGTTGTGGAGCTGAGGTTGGGGTTTTCACCAATATCGGACATCCCTTCCTGAGTTCACCAGCCAGCCTAAGGCCACGTGTCACCTGTGCCAAGTAAAACTTTCACCCCACACTTCCCCAGGCAGTTGCCCCTACCTCCACCCACCAGCACCATCAGCTTCTGGCCACAGCACCACCCCAAAGCTCCGTCATTCAGGGCCACCATCATGGTGGGGCAAGGCCTGGTGGCCAGAGTCACCCCTTTTTTTAAAAAATTTTGTCCATTTATTTATTTTTAAGATTGATTTATTTATTTACACAAGCACTGGGTACAGTCAGAAGCGCGGGAGGGTGAGAGGATTCACCAGAGCCAGAGTGGGGAGCAGAACAGGCAGACTGACTGATGAAATACACTGCTGAGGGGAGCAGCGGGCGAGACAGGAGAGGTCTGTGCTCCACGTGGGACCCTTGCCAGCAGTCAGGGATCGAACTGGCGCTGCAGAGGCTGCAGGCAGCTTCGCAGCCCAGTGCTCAACCGCTGCGCCACCAGGGAGGCCCCAGAGTCACCCCTTTCTAAAGCTCAGACCACCTCCACAGCCATCGCTTGACACTTCTCCCTGGTTTCATTTCTTCTCACTGTGCTCCCACTCTGGACGCCTAAAATTCCTTCCCTAACTTGCCCCTCAGAGCACACAAGGTTAAGGCCTTCCCTGAGCTCTTCCTCATCTCACTTCCTCCTTCTAATAGGTCAAAAGTTAGGAAGAACACCTGGTTTCACCAATAATTACTTCTAAGAAGTGTGGTTACACCATCACCTGAATGGTCGGGTGGTGCGGACCAAGGGCCCATTTGTAGGAGCCATGCAGCACGTTGCTGGGCTGAGTCCAGGTGGGAGAAGGGTTTGCCTTGAGAAAACAAAGATACTCTTTTTTTTTTTTTTTTTTTTGCAGGCCAGCGCTCAACCGCTGCGCCACCAGGGGAGGCCCAACAAAGACACTCTTAACACAGAGATCTCACCTAGCTGCAAGCTCCCCTCTGGCTAATAGAATCACAGAGTCCTTGCCCTTCGCCACAACACAGAACACAAAACAGAGCAGAATAGTGGGGTTTGCTGATTCCCTGGCCTTCTGGGTCTTGGACCTTCCCTGCCCTGCCCTGTGGTATTTGCTGGAAGCTTCATGTCTCACCTGGTCTTTTATCCTCTGAATCCTATTGGTTTGCTGTTCTGAAATGCACCTTCTTACGGAATTCACCTGGAGCACTGGCCAGTACTTTTCCCACTGTCCAGTTCCCAGTGTCTGTTGGACAAAGTCATATCCATGTTGGCTTTTCATGGTGTTTTCTCCAAAAATTAAGGTTCAGAGTTAGAAAAATCCAACCCTCTGTGCCAAGAGACACGCTGCTGCTTTCTTTTGCATTTTCTTGCTGCCTGTGGGTGGGTAGGTGAAGCTCAGAAGAACATGGGAAAAGTGTTTCTTATAAAGAGGAAATGAATAAAGGCCACGGTGAGTTCAGATTCTTTCTCCAGCTTCTCTCAATACCATGCTTTGGCTCTTAAATAATGACAGATCATTTTCACTTAATTAATAACTTAAAACAACGGGCCAGAATTCCCTTTGATCTCCCTAGAGGCAAATCCTGTACAAGGAAGTCTAGCAGGAAGGTTATTCTTTTTTTAAAGATTTATTTTTATTTACTTTTGCATGTAAGAACGGGGGTGTAGGCCAGAGGTGAGGGTGTGTGTGAGAGGCTTTACCAGAGACAGAGTGGGGGGCAGAACAGACAGATCTACTGAAAAACACTGCTGAGGGGAGCAGCAGGTGAGACAGGAGAGGTCTGCCTTCCATGTGGGTCAGCTCCCTGGCCAGGATCGAACTCATGTCGCAGTGACTGGTGATAGCTTGATAGCTCTGAGACTTAAACCCCTGCACCACCAGGGAAGCCCTAGGAAGGTTATTCTTAAAGGAACTTTCCAGGTCCTTTCTGGAGGGCCTCTTTCAGGAGTCCCTGAGTTTTGAATCCCTTCTTTCATGCTCTATGGTTCTTTGTATTTGATTCTACGATGAAGAAAGGGCTTCAGCCCTCCCACCACTGTGGGTTTTGGCCCCTAGTGTGATCTTCCACCAGGTAATACATGAATCCTGATGAGGGTGAGGGAGGGAGGTATTTATTGAGAGTCTTGGCTGTAAATCAGGCTAAGAATCTACGAAGAGAAGCTTGTTGTGCTGCTGCCCACCGAGTCTGACCAATGATGACAGACTGTGGGTGGTGTTCTGCGACCCCAGGGCTGACCCCACATCTTCTCCTGTAACTGATTCCAAGTCTCCACGTGTCTTTAGAAGTACAATGAACACCGTCCAGGAGAGGAAATAAATATAGCAGTGCTCTTGGGCCTCCAAATATTAACTCAAACTTCCTCTTTCTTGTGAAATTCATAGGTCACTAAAAATAGGAATACAATTTAGATGAAATTGACACTGCCAAGTTAACATCTTCAAAAAGGATCAGTGTCTTTATACTTCAAGACTGTTGTTTTATACTTGATTATTTTACTTGCAAAAAAGCAAATATACATTTAATGTGGAATTTTTCTTTCAAACATCAAGACTGGCATACAGGACATCCTCCAGGACTCTCAAATGGCCAACAAACATAGTCCAATAAATCCCTAGATCTCCTTGGGAAAGTTTTTAACCTTTATGTGTCTCAGATTCTTAGAGACCAATATTAATGAAGGCCCTGGCTGGGTATCTGCTGAAGCAACACAGGCAACAGAACTTTCTGGGATGGCAGAAATGTTCTCCCTCTTCACTGTCTGATAAGGCACAGCTACTGCACACTCAAACTGTGACTAGTGTGAATGGAACTAAAATTTTAATTTCTTTTAACCTGATTTAATTGAAATATGACTAGCCACCTGTCGCTAGTGGCTATGGACTGGACAGGGCAGCTCTGAAGGGCCCCTTCTTGATGTGAGGAAAATCTAAAGGGAGGTGCAGGCTGGTGGTCCAGGACTTGTGTTTACAAAAACCAGGTCTTTTCTCAAAAATTGGGCTCCCAAGAATCTTTGGGGTCAAAATCTACAAATAGCTTGTTAGGGAGTGTGTCCTCAGCTAAACGAATGTCCTTAGACACTTTGAGTTGGAATAAACAGAAGGCTGCACACCCTCAGGCCTGCCTTCTGACTAGCAAAAACACTTAGGATCCAGAGGGGGAAAGGCAAGGAAGCCAGTAAGCACTTGGCACCTGCAACTTGGTGGCAGCATGATGTCAGGGGAGAAGGAAGAGAACCACCTCTTCCACTTCTGTTCCACTGGGCCTTCCAGGACATTCTGGGTCTAACGCCAGACACCAGTGGTTTCTCAGCAGCTAGAGAGAAAGCGGGAACCCAGTTCAGTTAGACAAGAGCATTGGCTCCTTGCTGCCAATCTATCAGAAAGCTTTTAAGATGGGAGTCTATGAAATAGGTATTAAATATAGAAAAAAAAAGATAATCGAATGTGGTGAAGTGTTCAACTTAGAACATTCCTACGAGCCAGGATCCAGATTCTCATAACATAAAACTTGCATTAAGACCTCATTCCATGCTGGACTCAAATCCACCTTTCCTGCGGCATCAGTGAGGTGCTGCAAGATATGTCCTTTTGGGGGGACCCGAAATGTGGTACTTTTCTGCCCTCCCCCAGAGCTAATTTCCTTTCTGGAAGAAACAAAAGTAACAGAAACACTCATTGGTGTCATTGTGTTGTGTGCGATCACATGCCTCTAAATTGCCACATTAAAACCCTTCCCAAGGCCCTGTGGAGTTAGGTGATTATGTTTAATATAACCTTCTGGGTTTTGGTTTCATGCAGATCAACAAAGAATATGGAAACATGTAATTCCATACTGCCCCCAAGTACTTCTAAGTTTGAACCTCAATTAAAATGTTTGTTTACTTATCTGCTAATCTCATTATTTTTTCTAAATTCACTCTCAGTAAGTGAGAGTTCAGAATCCGAAGTTGAGCCATTTCTGAAATATGATTAAAATGGAAACCAGGGAGAGAGCGCCAGTGCTATTCAGCTGGGGGAAACACATAGCCCCCCACATGAATGACTCGGGGTGTCCTTTAACTTCCCCCAAACAGAAAACCCTTTTCTATGGGTAAGGTATGTGCACAAAGGAGTAACTTTTTAGAAATTTACCAGTGATTTTATCATGGTAAATCGAGCCACGATCCCAATGAGAATACGAGCTATTATTGCTAGAAATGCATAGAGCCAGTATTTATTTTCAGAGGGGTTCGGTATCATTTTTATTAGTCGCTCTTCACAAAAAGCAAAACAGAAACTATCTCGAACCTCTGAGAGGTAGATCAGATTCTGTCTCTTATTTTTTTCTCTCCAAATGAGGAAACCACACAAAGTGATTTGCCCTGGGGTCAGCCTGCCCGTCGGTGGCTGGACGGGGGTTAGACCTGCTCATCTCCAGACTCCAAACCCGCTGTATCACCCGTGGAGCTGATCCTCTGTCCCCGGTGGGGACACGCCGTGGGGCACTGTGCCACCAGTAACTATGCCGACAGACACATCCTTCTCCTAAATACTCCCTGGTTTCACCATCCACCATCCCTGAGGGCTAAGAACAGCCTTACCCCTGAGTCCTTCTAAGGCGGCCCTTGTGGTGCTTTTGTAACCAACACCACCTGGAGGGAGGCCAAGATCCTTCTCAGCCTGAATTCCCTTCTATTGCAAACAAGCCCTATTATTATTTTTACGATGATCTGGCCATCACCCCAGGGGGTGCTAAAGTCCTTGTTGGTTGTCTCGCCCCCAGGCTGAATGTTACACAGAAGGAGGGAGGCTCTCCCATATCCTGCACACAGGTAGAGGGCTGGGGGCGCCTCTCATGTTTGGCACAAGGTTGCTCAGCCCTGTCCTCGGAAGGCTTGAGAAATGGTGGACTCACCATGGTCCAGGCGGTCCATTCCTGCCTGCAGACCCATCACAAGGTGAGCAAATGCACCATCCAAGATTCCCCTCGGGAGCACAGACTGTGGGGGTGGGGTCCCACCTTCTAGAAGGAGACAAAGCAAGAGAAGAAACCAAAAGACAACAGGTCAGTGAAACAAGAACTCAGTTCTGCCCCGGAGTCTCCAAGTTAGCTTGTTACACACTTTCCCTTGACACCAAGGGGAGGGCTGGCCGCCACAGTGTTTCCCAAAGAGGGTTCTGTGGAGCAGCAGCCCCAGCAGATATGGGGTCTCATTTTCAGATCCGTTTGAGAAGAGCACGAATCATATTTCTCTCTTGTCCAGTCATGTTGGCAAGTCAAAGGTGACGGGAAGTTCTACAATGAAGAATCCTCACTTTGTTCAAACCAGGATTCGACCAACGGTGGCTCCTCCCTCGTGTGAACACTAACTGGTGTGCTCCAGAACGCGCTCGGGACGAGCCGGCCGCGGTATCCTGGCCGGAAGTCATTCTCACCTCAGCCCTCTCCCTCCCCAAAGCCACCATGTCTGCTCCTGGTGTTGCCTCTTCAGTCAGCTCCTTGACGTCACTGGCTTGACCTCAGGCATCTTCTATCTTTCACCAAAGGAAGGCTTCCCAGCTGGCATCAAAGGGGGCGATGAAGTGGGAGACTTTCATCATTTGGGGGTTTCCCAGCCCAGCCCTGAGGGAAGTGAAGAAGCTCCATTCTTCTCTGGTCACAGGTCTCCCTGAAGGGGGTTCCCCCCTCAGAGAAGAACCTGATTCTTTTGTCCATGTTCAGTGGGCTCTGCTGCTGAACTTCTATTTTAAAGAACCAGATCTTTTAAAAAATAATTGGGCTCCCAAGGAATTCAAAGGAGCATTCCTGAACAGATTCTTGTCAGGGCTGAAGGATTTTCTGGTCTCTCTCCTGTCTCAGCCCTCCACTCCTGGAGCTGGAACAAAGAGAAGGCTGCGGGAGCCACACATCTGCCTTCTGATTAGCAAGACCACAGAGAATCACCCCTGCCCGGCTCTCCTGCCGCCTGCCCACTGACTGAGGTCTTTAGAAATCATTTACTCTGCACCTCTGCAGTGATGCCCTACACCACCCTTCTTCCTGGATATTCACACCCATGTCTGCACACGCCCATGCAGGCACACGGCCCTGTGAATATGCACACATGCCTCCTGCACCCTCATATACATATATGTGTGCGCGCACCCATACAGACATAGGTAGGCATGCCTCCTGCACCCTCATGTACCTGTATGTGTGTACACACGCCTGTGCACACCTATACAGACATAGGCACGCCATGCACATATATGTGCACAGCCTCCCACCAAGCCCTCATTCTTGGACATCAGACTTCCCACATTCTATCCGAGGTGTAGACAGTGTAACTCGAAATGCTAAATGAAAAAGGCAGGATTTCCTTATCTGTCTGTCAGCGCCTCTTCACTCAGTCTGAGCTAATTTAAAATTGAGGAGATTCTTTGCCTCCCACCTGCTATGCCCGAGGAGGATCTCTGTACACAGCAGACGTTCATCTGCTTGCCCACAGCATGGTGACAGGAGCTTGTGGCTTTCCAGGTGGGCACAGGTGAGGCGGCTCCTGTCAGTTTCCCTCGAGGCTGGGAGCCACGGCGAGGAGGGGCGGTGCAGGGAGAGGGGCCGAAAACACCAGCCAGGAGACGACACCTTGATAATAAAGGCAGCGAAAAAGCCACCAAGAAGTGATTGCTCTCGAGCAGCCTGCGTGGAGTGTGTGTTCCCAGGAAGCTTTCATCTCTGTCCTTATCCACACGCTCTCCCTTGACATATTTCCCCCTCTCCTTAATTCTTGGAATCATGCAGAGCAGCTCAACTGCCAGCACGAGTGTCTCCGTCACAGAAGACAGTTTGGAATTATTGGACAACAACTGGTGGTCTCGCGGAGGGCATGTGGGGCGGACTCGGCGGCGAGACGGAAGGATGATGGATTGTGGGGCCTGGGTCAGGCGCGCACAGCAGAGGCAGGAGGTCAGCCCGGGGCCCATGTCCTTGACCCCATGTGTTTAAATTCAGCAATGGCCAGACGTGCGCGCGGGGAAAGCTGTCGGGGCTGTGCTGGGAGGGGGTCACCCTCCTAACCCTCCTTACGCCCCTGCCCAGCACAGAACAGGAATGGAGGTGCTCTGTGCGGAAACCTGAAAGCAGGCTGCCGGGACACCGTTGGCTCCCCTGTGGTGACCAGGTCTTCCTTCTCCTGCTTTCTCTGCTTGGCACTCACAGCTGTCGCTTATCCTCCCTCAGAGTAGAACCAGAACCCGCGTGGGTGGTCCTGACCCGGCCTCGGGATACACGGTGACTCCAGGGGGGAGACCGAGGCATGGAGGTGCCCACTCCTCCCTCCCACCCCCTCCCCAGCTCGCCTGGCTGAAGCAGCTGCTATCTGGTAACCGGATTTTTCTATCTGCGCTGCTTCCACGGAGTCTCAACACTCGCTGCCCCGGCGACCGTGATGGAGCTGCACTCAGTGAGCAGCCCCGGGGGCGCGCGCAGATGGTGCGGGCCCGGCGCCCCCGGGGTTCTCTGTTGCATGTGGGGAGAGCTGGTGGCGGGGTGAGGACCTGGCTGGCGAGCTGGGAGGTGTGAGTTCGAGAACACAGCTGCCAGGGAAAATGTTCCTTCTTGAGCAGGGGGAAGCCTCCCCGCTGCTGAGTGCTTCGCTGTTGGCTCATCCTCACCCCCCTCTGACCCGGCCTGGGCCCTGCGCCTCATAGCCCGAGGGCATGAGCCTGGAAAGGAGGCGGGAGGCCAGGCCGGTGCTTGAATGGGTGAAGGGAACATCATCCACACACAGCCCCTCACCCCGTGCTGAGACCACCTTCAAAACTAAAAATAGGGGCTAGAGAGGGGGCGGTGGGCAGGACACCCATAAAGGAAATTCGTTTTGACCGTAGAGGCTGTGGAGACAGCTCCTCTCTTTCCTCAGTTGGCAAAGTGGTTTATTGCACAACCCGGGAGCCAGGCCGACACCTCTTATCTGGGCTGTCAGTTAAACTGACAAAGGGTGCTCCCCACAACGGGCCACACTTAGCTCAGACTGAGCTGGGGCAGCTCTGGGACGGCCTTCCAGGTGCCTGCTGCTTGCTGAAAAGGGAGCCACTGAGCAGCTGTCCACCTTGTGCTCCTCCCCCCTCCCGGAGTTCCCAGAGGGGCTAGAACCAGGGGCTCCCTGCTCCTGAACAGGCCAGGGCTGGGGGCTCTGCTCCCCAAGAGGCCAGAAGGCAGGCTGCGCTGGAGGCTGTGGTGCCCCCCGCCCTTGCACAGGTACCCCGTTAGAATTTCACTGTCCTTGGCTTCCCAGAGGGAATCCAAAGCCGAGTTAATAAGTTAACTGTTTACAGGCCACCGTGTACCCTTGAAAGATAAGGGGAGCCCTTAACCTGGTGATCAACATTTCCAAGGTCAGAAGTATCGGGGACAAGTCTTGGGAAACCCTGTTTCTGAAGGTCAGGGCTGCCCCAGCCTTTCAGCTCACCCTGGACGGGGGCACAAACCAGCCCACGCACCCATCGTGGAGCCATGGGGTGCACACGCAGAGGACACCTGCACTCAGGCTGGTCCTGAAGCCTCCTGGGCTCTGGCAGCCCAACTCTGTTTCCTTCTGCAGCCCTGCGCTGGGCCGTGTGTCATCAAGTGTGCTGGAAAGTGTGCTGTCCCCAGGTCCGTGAGCCTTTGAAAGGCTGTGCCTTGCAAGGAAAAACTACTCCAAAGCATCAGATGAAGAATTCTGGAGGTCAGATGTGCACATATGCTTACTTTAATGCCACTGTTTCTCTCTCCTCCTCCTCCTTTCTCTCTCCAAGTGCCAAGGTCTTGAGAGACATTTATGTCACTCATGTCCCTGCTTGCCTTGTGCCCTGAGCATGAGCCCATGCTCAGCTTGGGGCTGAATCTGCAGCACCAACTGGTACTGGCCCTGTCCTGGCTCTTTAGCAAACCAATCTAGCTGTGGATGCGCCCCCTCATTCACCAAGACCCAACCCATTCTCCTGGACTAACTTGCAATTCCAGTGACACCAGTGAATCATTAAGCTGCAGATTTGGTTCAACTGGTCTACCTAGCACCACGGTGAGCCACAAGCCCAGAATAGAGCCCAGTCCAGGATCTGCCTCGAACAGGCCCCATCTCTTTGCTCACACCACTGACCCACCCTGGACTTGATCTTCAGTGGTGAAAGAGGACATTTTCTCCTCTGTATAGTGACTAGAAGATTCCTGAGGACCTTTGTGAGGACTGCGGGCTGTGCTTTCACCTTCAAAAATTGAGGCCCTCTCTGGACAGCGTGCAGTTCCTTCTGGGTGTCATCCCTGTCCCATGCTTAGATTTTATGCAGAAAGAATCAAGACAGTCAGGGAGGGCTGGGGAGAAAGTCAACCCCCAAACCAGGGATTTAGATCAAGTTGGAGAGTGGAGGATAAACTCCATGCCCAGACCTGACATCTTAACCACTGGATGAATTATTTTCACTTCTGTGAAAAAGGCCACTGCTATCGCTTCACCAAGAAACCTGCATCTCTGAAAACCACCCGTCTTTTGGAAAGTGGAAATAGGCAGGATGTGGTTTGAACTGACAAAAAGCGAGGTTGCCCATCCCTTAGCAGGGGTCTGAAGAATGGCTGGAGTGAAGAGTCTGGGTCGTCCTGATCCACAGCCAGCTGGACAGTGGTCTGGACCAGCCAAACCAGAGGCTTTGTACCAAAATGGTCAAAACAGCATCAACAAAACACACACATACAAAGAAAACAAAAATCAACTCACTGTTCCTTGTTTTCACTAGTGAGACTTTGCATCTACAGCGACATACCTGCCTTGAGACAACTGATGCGCATGTGTGCTAGTGAGATCCCAGAGGCCTGTGGGCCTATGTAACAGACATTCGTATTATCCAGAGGAAAACACAGAAATACGGTCTGGTTATAAAAATGGCAAGTTACAAAGTGGTCTCAGAATCCAGGGCCATTTGTGCTTGATCCACATCTAGTGTCTGAGTTTTTTGGACTCTTGGAAACAGAGCCCCATTTTGGAGAAAGAAGCCTCCTACATCAGCACAGTATACCATGGTTTACACTGAACCTCCTCATGGCCACCTCACTGGCTGGCTAAGTCTGTCAACTCCATAGTTAGTTATTAATAATAATTAGGGGCCCAGGGGCCCCTAATCTCCAAAGAATTAGATACAGAATTCTCTGAGATGCCATAGGATCTTGTGGTGAAAATGTTTCTGCCCTGCTCTCCTAAACCAGTTGGATGAAAGGCATTTTTCTCAGCGTCCCTGGAAAGCTGATGCTTGCTGTGACAAGAACAGGCACTAAAGAGCACAGAAAAACTGACAGAAATTGACACCGCTGCTTTTCTCAGAACCCCAGAATCACCTGGCTGACCACTTGGCCCCAGGACATTTCCACAGTCAGCACTGTCACCCCGAGACTATTGGCAGAGCCCTTCCTTGGAGTGTTTGTAGACTCCTGATGTCTTTGTTGGGAGGAATTGTTTTGAAAAAGGAAACAACTTCAGCACCTTGGTTGATTGGCTGGTTTAGCCACAGTTTAGGTGGCTGTCCTCTTGAAGGCTTGGGGGAAGTGACGTGAGGTGTCTCTAAACTCCGTGGTGATGGCACGGTGGGTGGTCAAGGCTGGGGTGATGGTGCTGCCATGCGTGCTCGGGTGGCACCTGGCGTGGCGTAAGCACCCAGTGTGCAGCCGCTGTGGGACCTTTGCTGGGCTCTGGAAGCTGCGTGATCATTTTCAAATCATAAAACCCCAGCCTGCTTTTTTTTCTTCATAGACATTATCCAGAGCAGCAGACCTTAATGTTTCCCTGGCTTCTTTCCCTCTGTTTTCAATCTCTAGGGAGAAAGGGGGTGGGGCTGGAGGGA
The DNA here is from genome assembly GCF_014898055.3 of Talpa occidentalis. Lineage (NCBI taxonomy): Eukaryota > Metazoa > Chordata > Mammalia > Eulipotyphla > Talpidae > Talpa > Talpa occidentalis. The sequence continues at coordinate 8,815,586 of NW_023601322.1, forward strand.
AAAGGAAGGACATGCACATGTTGCAAACACCACCTCAGCAAACGCCTTGGATTAACTCCTGGCACTCAACCGAAATGATTTTTTATTTTTAGCACGCGTAAGTATTGACTATATGATAAAGTTTGCCCCACACACTGTGGGGCAAGCAAGGACTCCTCAATAAATGGAGCTGGAACAACAGAGTAATTGTTTAGGCAAATGTAGGTCTATTTTTGTCTTTAACCACACACCCAGACTTTACAGATGGGTCAGAAATGAATGCCGTCACAAGTCCAAAATCATGTCGAGGTATTTCAGAAAGAGGAATGCCCTTCTGAGCCTCAGAGTCATGGGGAGACCCAGGTTTGACCACCTAAAATACAAGCCTGTGAAAATCAATCAAAAAGAGATAGGATCCAGAGTAAATGTCACACCAGATTAAAAGACTTCGAACACGTGTGAGGGCCCATTATTGCATTAGGTGATACATCTTTTATTCACTTTTAAGTGCTCTTTATATATTAAGGAAATCAACCATTTGTAAGTCATATGTGTCTATGCCATTACCTACTTGCTTTTTGGTATTCCCAATTTTGCAGAAAGGTTTAACCCCATGCAATTAAGTTTGTAAATCTAACAAATTAATTATAAGCTGACTTCATTGTGTGTGCATATATATGTGTGTGTATGTATATATAGTCACCTTTGATGTCACTTGAGATCTGAGCCTTGCCAAGAATAATATCAGCTGTGCCAAGGAACTGTTTGTTGTTGTTAGAATCTCAGTTGCGAGGGATTACACAGAATTTTGGATCTAGGCTCTCCTGCTGCCTTAAAAAAAAAAAGACTGTTGGAACTTTTTCCCCTATTTTTGTTGGAATTTTGACATAAAGCTGCCATTTGTAAAGCCTTAAGTCCTTTCAGTTCTCAATCCATGCCCTCATTTCTTTGTTTGAAATGCCAACCAACTCACCAACTTTCACCGAGTGTTTTCAGAGGCAGAAGCCTGAAAAGTTACTGCATTTATGAGTCACCCATTCCATGCCAAGTGGCAGGCAGGGCACACACCGTTAACACACGCAGTGCTATTCTTCATACCTTTCAAGGTGTCCCTGTCTGTGAAGGCTGGAGATCAATATGCCCAATTTCTTGACTGGTTTCCATTCTGCTTTTCAAAGCTGGTCAGGTGGAATTTCCAAATACGAACTGGAACAGGTAAGTATGGAATCCCATGCTCCTGATTTCATTAGATGTCTGTAAATCTCCATGAAGCTTTTATTAGTTCTGGTAACCAAGAAAGAAAGAAACCAGTCAGTCATTTGTTAAAGTCATAATGTTGAACTAAATGGATAAGCTCCTCTAATTGACCTCGAGGAGGCTCAGGGACACTGTAGATCAGCTGCTAAATGACTTGTGATGTCTAGATTTAGAGAAGATGCTGGCTCCCCAGCAAATCTGTCTGCCCATAAATTTCTTGCTTAGGCTAACGGCCTCTGCCAACACATTCAGATTTTTAATTCACTATGTCCTTCAATTGAGCTTATATCGTGACTGGGAGCAAGTTCAATCTTGGTGACACAATATTTAAATTTAAAATCATGTTCACAGTTCATTTCCCGGAGATCAATTTATTTGTCTAGGTGGGAGATGGAATCCAAAGGCTGAAACTGTGATGCCACTGGAGGTTCATTGGAACTGTGGACTGAAGTCAAGAGCTCCATCTGACTCTGTCTCCCCTGCCAGGGATGCCTCCATGTAAGTCCGTCACCACCCACCGTGGGAAAAGACTGTTAAGCATTCATTTTTGATGGTCCAGTTTAGGCTCCCAAGACTGAAACACCTGAAGTCAATTCTTAGTATGTCACTGGCATTAAAGATAAACCAAGATCTTTTCATGGCTCCTCAGCTGTCTGCTCAAAAGGGGACACATCAAAGGTGCTAAGTGGATTCAATGACTTATTTCCCAACTTGCCACTCATCAACTTTTGAAAGCAGAGATAAATGGAAAACATGTTCCCTTTTAAACTACTGTGTTTCCTTTTCTAAAAAAATCCTAATATTCTTTTCCATCAAGAAAAATAAGCTTGTAATTAGAAGTGTGAAAGTCCTACATAGGAGTGCTTTCAAAAAGCAAAAAAAAAAAAAAAACCCTTCAATTTTAAAAATTTTTCTAGAACTTTATTTTTCTGGGTAGAAAGCGCCTTCCCGCCAACTATAACAAAATGGTTCTGTCAACCAGGAAGACTCAGGAAAAAATAAATAGGAATAGCCATGGATTCTGCCAAAATAGAATTGCTTCAGGACAGGATGACTCCTGCCAAGGACCTCTTCCCAACAGTCACATCAAAGCCATCGACGTGGGATCACAACACCCTAAGTTAATTGAGCAGAGAATTAAACCAAACCCAACTATCTCATTTAAACATAAAACGAAAGATTTAGACTCTCTCTTCACCTTCCTTTCGACCAACCAAGGCAAGTGCTCAGAAGCTGTGTCCCCTGACAGCCTGCAGCATGGAAATATCTTTGGTTGAAAGTGCAATTAATACACCAACCAACTTCACAGCTTGACCGCGCCTACCTTAAGTGTGCTCAGAACACTTACATCGGCCCACGCTTGGGCAAAACCAGCCAACACAAAGTCGATTTTACACTGAACACAAACACACAGCAGTGCTTCCCCACACACAGACCCTCACTCACACTCACACACATAAACACACAGTCAGACATCACACCTATTCACATACCCTCACACTGGCACACTCACACACACATGCATAGACTTTCTCTCACAAACACACCCTCAGTCTCATACTCACACACTCTCACACATCACATGCATTCCCACACTGTCACACACTCACACACTCACACATGCACACAAACAATTCACCTCTTGCACATTCATACAGACACACACACTTGTGCACACTGGCACACATGCATGTACAATTCTCTCTCTCTCTCTCACATACACACACACATACACACACATCTTTGTGTGACCCTGTGCTGTGCTGTAGCACAGTCTGAAATGCCTTCGTCCCTTACAGAGCTTCCAGGGTGTTCGCTGCAGACAGTCTTGACCTGCGTGGAGTTTTGGCCACATGTGGAGGGTTGGGATTGGCGAGGGGCCTGGAGATGGAGCAGCTGGAGAACATCACGTTCTTAGCCTGGGCCCTGCCCCACCTGGAAACATGACTCCCTGTGGCTTCAACATCTGTGGCCTTAACTTCTAACCACAAGGAGCTGCCAGTTACAAAACACTGCATGAAAAGTGCACTTGTTTCCCCTCTGCCAAAGTGTTTGCCACGAGCAATAAAAATGGCAGAACGTCTGTTGTGTCGATGTGGCCTTCTCTGAAAAAAACGTGGATTGCCAGGGACACCCCAAATGCAGGCAGGAGGCAGCATAGGCTCGGTCGGGTTGCATCTGACCCCAGATGGGGGCCCCCGGGCTGTCTGCAGCACCCGCTTCCACCCAGCTCCTCAAGGGAACCCCTTGCCGTTCCCACGGCTGCTCAGGAGCGCTGGAAAATAACTTTTCAAAGGAAGGAGGTGACTTCCCGAAACACTCAGAGCGTGAGTGAGAAACAGGGAGGCCTGCAGCCTCACCCGTGGCCGAGGGGAGTCCAGCTGCAGAGAAGTGGGGGTGCCCTTCGCTGGCAAGCCCTCTCCTGTTGACCAGCTCCTCTGGGCTGAGACTCCAGCAGCCGCAGGCTGAAGGTGCTACCTCAAATCTGCCCCAGGACCCCTTGACGGCGCTGCACCTCTCCCTCTCCTGCCTTTGCCAGCGAATCTGGACTCCAGGAAGAAGAGCAGACCCGCCCCTGACCCCCCGGTCTGAGTCATCGCACCTTTGGGCCGGGTTGGACACAGCCCCGCAGCCACGAAGAGCGCCCCCTCCAGCAGACACAGCCCTGCCTGCGAGAAACGGGCCCGGGAGTGCTAAACAGCAATTAGACAAAATCCTAAATTACAGAGCTCTCACTCCACAGAGAGAAGCACATTATAATTTGGCCTCCTCCGGCAGCCTGCAGCCTGCAGCCCGGTGTGCTCCGCATCTGCACGGCGCGGGCGTCCTCCACGGCACCTCCCGGCCAGGCCCTCCTGGGCCAGGCAGAGGCCCAGGTCCTGAAGGAGGCAGAGCGTGGAGAGGGACAGGGGAGGACGGGCCGGAGGGAGGACCAGGGACGGCGGTGGGGGAGAAGGAGCGATGAGGGTTGACTCCGCGGTGTTCTCGCCAAGCACCCAGCGAGCACTGCTGGGGATACAGGAAAATGTGGGATGTGACCCTCACGCTCAAAGTTTCCAGCCTCATCAGAGAAGATGAAGAGGAGGTGGGGAGTGTGAGGAGGGGCAGCGGGAGGAGGGAGAGGACCAAGTGAGCTGTGTCTTCCAGCACTTTCTTCTAGGCCAAGTTGACTGAGGGCTGCAGAGGCTCAGGGGGGCGCTGCAAGCTGGGGGAGGAAATGCTGCACGGAACAGGGGCAGCCTGGGGCCGACCCCGGGGCAAGTGGAATGTGAGCAGGAGGGATGGGAGACTGGATCCCTGAGCCCAGCCGAGCGGGAAGAGCGCCAAGTCCCGGGGTGGGCACAGGTGGGAAAAGTTGCCCCTCCCAGGAGCCCTCAGCAGCCCTCTGCCCCCACGCCCGGACCCAAAGGCCGGTGAACATCCTCTCCTCCTCGGGCCTGGCCTCAGGCCCATCTCAGGTGCCCCCAGGGCCCCAAGCTCCTGGGGGGACAGGGTGTCTCTCCCCCTCGTGCCCAGCGCCCAAGGCACAGGACCCATGGAAGGACTGAGTGGCATAACCCAGCGGGAGCTCCTGGAGGCCCCACACCCGCCCATCTTCTGGGTCCCTTAACTCGCCTTCACCTCCTTATGGCTTAGGAGCCATGGGCGCTCGCCGGGGGCAGTGTTCTGGGAATCAGAGCCGGTCAGCCGGGAGCCCGCCTCGGCCCATCTTCCAGCTGCCGCGAGGTCCCCCCTTGACTAGGCTCGTCAGTCCCTGCCCCATCCAGCTGTCTCTGCACATTTTGCCCCAGAACTGGTGAGCGCCCCACCCAGCAGGAGCTGGGGTTTCATTCCCACCTGGACAGTCTGGAAGCAACTGTGGCTCCACAGAGCCCCAGGGCGTGGGGGCTGACGCCTCTGCCCACTTAGCCCCCTCCCCTACCATATTTCTAATCTCAGGGATCCCAGGGTTGTGGCTTCAACCTGCTCTGGACCTGAGACTCTCACCACCTGGGCTTGAGAGAGGAGGCTCCGGGGCAGGCAGGCCTGAGCTGGGCCTGAGCAGGAGGCCAGGATGGTGAGGAGGTGAGCAAGGGATACCTAGGTGGACAGGAAGACAAGACCCACTGGGCCTGCGGTGGGTGCGGACAGGCAGGGGTCATCCCGAGGGTGGTGTTGAGAATTTACCCCGTGGGTAAAGGAGAGCTGACCCCAAGTTTTCAGCAGGGGACACCCATGGTTAGATCTATGTTTTGGAAAGATAAGCCCTGACTTTGATGTTTGTAGCTATACAGGGTTGCTGAGGTTAATGAATCACTTTTTACAGGTCTTGTCTCGTATGGACTCATCCATCAATACCCATCTCTAATGAATTACCCAGACACCCAAGGCACTCAGATTTATGGCGCTGGGAGAGGGTCAGGTGTACAAAGGGAGTAGGGGCAGAATTCTGGACAGGGAGCCTTTGAGGTACCCCTAACCTGAGGGGTCCATCACCCCATATCCCTGGGGGAAATCTAATTTCTCCACGAGTCATTTAGATTTTTGTTTCATAACACACCACAACTAAGTTGCTGTACACTTGTTCCAACACAAGGGGATATGTATGACTCATCTGGTTAAGTTATTACTGGGTAAATCAACAGAATCTGTGCTGGTGAGTCTAATGTCCAATGCTGGCAGTTGGCAGCAGTGCCTAATAATATTCACTTGTACTATATGTCACAGAGCCAAAAAAAAAATCTTCCGCCAACTCTTCCCTCACTTGAGACCTATGACCCAGAGACAGGACTATAGGGTCAGACTGCTTGGATGCAGCCCAGTTCTGCCATTTATACGCTGTGCAACTTTTGATAAGGTACTTGACCTCTCTGTGCCTCATCTACCTCATTTGCAAAACAGAAATTACAATAGAATCTACCTTGCAGGACATGGTCAGGACTGTCAGGACCCATGCAGAGTGCTCAGAACAGTGTCTGGCACAAGGGGAATAGCTTCCAATAAAATCTTATCTATTTTTCTCCTTTTTTATGCTCCTGGTTGCAGAGTCATGGCCAGAATTGGACTTAAATTTCTCATGGACTCACTTTCTCACAGACTCTCTGTTGATCCTTCACCCTCCATGTCCCAGAGTCCTGGTCGCACGCCAGCACTTGAGACGGTCCCGTTCGCGCTTCTTTCCAGCGTGATTCCCAAATGCCTGTAAACCTGATTGTTTCCTGGGATTGTGTCAATGAATCCCCATCTAATTGGTAATTAACATATTTTCAGGTCTTTAAGATTGACAGTAAATTACTCTAAGTGATTATCTGATGTGAATTAAACTGGGGCATTGGTATTCCAAGTTTCCAGAATATTCTAGGCACTCCATAATGTTTGGTGAATGAATGAGTGACGTGAAGGGCAACAAAGAAGGTACCAGCTGGGCTACTGTAGGTTCATTTTTCCGATGTTCCCATCACAGATTGAGTCAGCCCTGCTGTGAGTAGTTACCAAATGATCTCATTTAATTTACTAAGTGTGAACCTTAAATCATACTGGAAAGCTGGGCACGGTCACGAAAGCACATCAGTTAATTCTGGTCAACTCACCAGATACTCTGCTACATGATAAACTTTAAAATACACTATTTACAGATTCAGATTAACCATGACTTAAGAAAATGAAATTTATAGACTTACACAATTGGCAAATTAGAGGTTATTTGGCTTACAAAAGCACGCTTAACTTTACTGAAAAAAAAAAAAAAAAAAAACACCTTCATTGGCAGTGTCTGTTTCAAACCCCCCCTGGGTGCTAAAAATATAATTCAATTTTTTCCAGGAATACATCCATTGTACAAATAAATCCAGCTACAGGATATTGCTGCTTAAGTAGACTTGGTCCAAGAACAAATGCAGGTGTCAGTAACGAGTATATAGACTTTGTGAAAGACGAAGTTATAGAAATGTATTAAAGGTGGGATAAAAGGGCAAATCGAAGATGCCCACGAGAGGAGGTGGGAAGAGGAAGAAAATTGCCAGGAAACTGAAGCCGAAAAGGAAGCAAGTCCAGAGAAGGGGACTAAGAATGACAGGCAGCTTATGTTTTCATTTTGGCCCTAGAGAAACAGCATCTTGAGACTAGACCTGGAGACCGGACAGTGTACTATGGGGAGGCAGAAGCCAGAAAGAAGCTTCCTGGCTCTTCACCTGTCAGTGCTAGTGTACACGGGGCAGGATGGGGACCCTAAAAAGAGGAGCCAGATGCCAAGGATTGATGCACACTCAGCTCCCATCCCCAGGACACCCCAGGAAATGTCCCCACTTCCAAGCTTGGACTCTCCTTCTGGATCGTAGTGGATAAACGGGTTCAACCTTTGATTTCACCTTTATCTTTTTTTAACCTGATGTTTTAGACACTTCAAAACCTGGATCACAAGGCTCTGAAGTCTCAACCTTTGGGCTTATTCTTACTCACCTTCTTGGATAGAGCTAGTGGGTGGGCAGAGCAGGGGCACGCTGTGGGCAGGGAGATCACTGGATAAAACCTCTCATGGAAATTCCCATGGAACCAATAGGAAATGTACCTACGATTACTGGAAAAGTCATGATTTTTTTCCTATGTTTTTCATAAATATGTCATGACTTTTCTGACAACCAATAGAAAGAATTATCAACTGTGCCTTGTGAAAGTCTTGATGTCTAAACTCAAAGTCTAAATCAAAGAGTAGAGGTCAAACTCTAGTTGGAGACCTTTTTCTTATTCACCCGGTCCAGTGATGGAGGAGGTGGTCCTCATGAGTCGTAAGTGCCCCATTGTGGAAAGTCCTCAAACAGGTGCCAAATGAATCAAAGTGGGAGCTAAAAAGAAGGGGTGACATTGAAGGACTCTTTGGTCTCAGAAGCTAACATACCTTTCTGATTGTCTCAATACGTATTGGAGAGTGGTAGCTCTCAATACGCCTTTGGGAGAGTGGTAGCTAAGGTTACCTAGCCTGCCCATTCTACATGTCACAGACCCCCCCCCATTCTCTGTGATGCTTCAACTTTTGCTTCTCATTTCAATCTGAAAATGAAAAACAGCAGGCACTGCCCGCCTGAGGCCCCAGCTGCGTTGCTGCGACTCCTGACCTTCCTAAGGATTGTGTCCAGCTGGGAGATTCCACCCTGCCCTTCAACACACTCCTCTTTTCGTTCAAACTGACTTGGTTTCTATTTCTGACAGAGAATGTCAGTGACTACCTGAATCTAGTGGCTTTTCCAGGATTATCTCACCATGAGATCGTTGAAATTTATTTAAGTGGACTTTTTGCCATAGTTTGACGATATATTATTTCTCATCCTTCTCCCTAGGTCACAGACATCAGAGAAATAGGATGAAAAACCTAGCATTAGACCCAAATAGAACTCCACAGACATCAGAGAAATAGGATGACAAACCCAGCATTAGCCTTGTAGCAATTCCCTTCAAGTAGATAAGGTGTCTGGAAGAAAGAACCCAAAGAAGAAGCTGAGATTTATTTACACTTTAATTTCAGAAAATACATGTCCTACAATGCAATGTTATTTGGAACGCTGTCCTTCATTACGCAAATACCACTTGCTTTCTGAAATGCCTCATGATGGCTGAGAGTTTGTAACCTATCGTTTCTGGCTGCCAACCAAGAAAATGGCACAGTCACGGAAAGTTCACTTGTTACACAGCTGGTCTGACAGTTAATTAATGGGCTTTATTAGACTGGAGGGCAGGGGGCCCCCTGAGCCAAGTTTAGGGCCCAGTTGTGTCTCAAAGGTCAGGTGCTTCGAAGGAAGTGCAAACATCACGCTGTTAACTCCCCGAACTCCTGGCAGAGCACAGCTTTCTGTTTTGAAAGTAATGGCCTCATGTCTCTTGTGAACGAGCCCTGTTAAAGATCAAAGCAATCTTTCATAACCTCGTTTTGATGAGTTAAGGGAAAATGAACCAGAAACACGAGGATTAAATGTCCCTTAAGACTCCCCTTGGGATGTAAATTTGGAGAAGAATGTGTTGGGCCAAACCATGTATGGGCTTTTTATCAGACCCTGACCGCGTGGGGAAAACAGAAGGTTTCTGACAAGTCGAGGCATGTCTGCCTAACTGGTCTACATTACAGTCCTTAATGGGGTCTCCTAATGGAAAGGTCACCTGTACGCTGGTGGGGAAGGTGGTGCTCCCACCTACAGATCCCAAGCTCTTCAAATGGACCAAGTATCACCATCTACCGTTCCGGGTGTTCCTTTTGCTTTAAATCATTCAGTTCCCGAAGTGCTTCTGAACAGCTAGAGATGTCTCCTAGGGCTCCAAGCTTATCAGGAAATATGATTTTGTTTATGTGCTAATTTTTCTCTAAAAACATAGCTCTCTCAAAGGGGTATCTGTAACACATGTAACATCAAAGAGGAATGATGATTCAGTCTGTCTCTTAAATGTAAAATGAATGTAAGGCCATTGAGGGCTTTGCTTGTGTTTCTTAAGGTGAAGTTCGCATAACATAAAATTCGCCATACTAAAGTGGACAATTCAGTGGCATATAGTATATTCTCAATGTCAGGCCACTTCACCCCCACCTCTGTCCGTTTGCAAAGCATTTATATTACCCCCAAAGGAACATCTGTACCCACTAAGCCACTGCTCCCCAATCCACCCCCAGCCCATCGGTCTGCTTTCTGTTTCTGTAGGTTTACCTATTCTTGTTATGTCACATCAACAGAATCATACAATGAATGACCTTTGGGCATCTTTCATTATTTTTGAGGCTCATCCACATATTAATCTATATTTATTAATCTATATCTCCTTCCTTTTTATAATAATAAATAATAGCCCAGTATATGCACATGCAGCCTTTGTTTGCCCATTCACCCAGGGCTAGCCATTTGGGTGGTTGCCACCCTTGGGTCAGTGTGAGCCGCGCTGCTGTGAACCTGTGTGTACATGCGTTGATGTGGGCAATTATTCGCAATCCTTTGGGGTCTATACCAGGGAGTGGAGTTGTTGGAAGAACATTTGAAGCTGGAAAGAGCTGTAGCTATACTCTGCACATTTAATTTTTCCCAACACCATACACACAAGTAACAATCCCCACAGCTATAGATTCTTCTGATTTCCCCAATGGAGCCTTTACCAGTTACCCTAAATTGGAACTAAAATGGCTACCTGGCATTTCAAGACCAGAGGGAGCAGGAAAAAGAGGTCACAGTGGCTGCTGGAGGGGTTGGCACTGACGTGCAAGGGAACTTAGGGGCACTACCCCTCAGAGAGAGTAGGAACGGGGTTCATGGGAGTCAGGGCTTACCCCTTAGCGTGTCTACTTGGACTATCTGCCCCTGCTTAAAGATAACGAAGCACAACCTCAATCTATGGGGCAGGATCATCAAGGACTCACCCTCCTTGGGTTAAAAGTTTGAGCATTTGATCAAGCAAAGAATCCCAACCATCAGAGGTGGGGTGCAGGCAGGGGACAGGTGCAGTGGAATCGCTAGCCATTCAGCCAACCATAGCCTCATGACCAGCTGCAGAAAAGCAGGCTGACATCTTTACCAGTTCCCCCTCCAGGTTGCTAGTCTGTAATAATTTCCTCCCTTTTTGTGTTTGAAAAGAAGTTTTAGACCTCAGTATACACCCCTCAAGATTAAAATGTGCCAACAAAAGCCTCTATAGGAATGTTTGTAGCAGCATTATTCATAAGAGTCGAAAATGGAAATAACCCAGTATCTATCAACTGACAGCTGAATAAATTGTGGCTATTCATGCAATATAATACTATCTAGCAATTAAAACAAAAGAAGGACTGGTACACACAACTCACAGAGGAACCTTGAGACCACGAAGCTAAATGAGTAAGGCCAGTCACAGAAGACCACATACCTTATAATTCCATTTGTAGGAAGTGTTCATTTGATAGACAAGTCTAGGACAGAAATTGGACTGGCGGGGCCTCCCTGGTGGCACAAGGGGTTAAGCACAGCACTATGAAGCTATCCGCAGCCTCTGCAGCACAAGTTTAATCCCCAGTTGGCCAGAGAACTACCCACATGATGCAGCAGACCTCTCCTGTCTCACCTGCTGCTCCCCTCAGCAGTGTATTTCAGTCATCTGCCTGTTCTGCTCCCTTCTCTGTCTCTGCTGAATCCTCTCACCCCCCGCACCTCTGGCCTGTACCCCAGTTCTTGGATGCATAAATAAATCTTTAAAAAAAAAGAAATTGGACTAGCAGTCCCCAAGGGGATGGATGGATTGTGGGTGACAGCTAAGAGGTATGTGATTTCTTTTGAGAGGCATGGAAAAGTTCTAAAGTTGGCCATGGTGAAGATTGTACGACTCTGAATACATTAAGAAGTGTGACTTCTCACATTTAAATGTAATACATTTAAATGTGTGACACACACCTAAAGGAAGTTGTTAAAAAACAACAAAATGTTTTGAACTGAGTAGTAATTAAACCACTAAACATACCAAGATTTGGGGTACAGCTAAGGTAGCAGTTAAATGAAATTGTAGAGTCCTAAACAATATCTTTAAGATATAAGAAGGACTTAAAATAAATGAAACAATGTCAATTAAGAAGGCAGAAAAAGAACAAAGTCAAGCCCCCAAAAGTGATAGGAAGAAATAAGAAAACAATGAAAGAGAGGAATCAAAAGCAAAACAGAAATTATCAATAAAATAAAATTCTAATTGTTGGAGAAGAAAAACAATACAAGCCTAATAAAATAAATCCCTGGCAAGGTGAAGAAAATACGAGAGAAGGAACAAATAAACGTTAGGGACAATAAAATGCAATGTAATCCAAATGCAATAGAAATCAAAATATCATCAGGGACTCCACCACACAATTTTATGTCAATACATTTGGAAATAGAGATGAAATTGCTAATTTTTTATAAAACTAGAACGCTGAAAGTTAAGAAGAAATAGAAAAACTGATCTTAGCATTATAAAACTTGATTTGACAATCAGTTCTCCTCACTGCCCAACCACCTCCCCAAAAGACACTAGTCTTAGATGATATTAACAGTCGATTTCACCCAACCTTCAAAGAAAGGATCATCTCTCTTACATAAACTCTTCTTTAACTTATAAAGTTGGTCCAGGCTTGATGCCAAATGAAACAAGGACAGTATGAGTGGGAAAAAAAAAACACCCCACAACACTGATAACGTAATCACACTTATAAATGTAGATAAAAAGTCCTGAAGAAATATTTGCAAATTAAATCCAACCGGTGTAGTTTTCAAATGATCATGACTACTTTTTATTTATCCCAGACATGTGAGAACATCAGAAAAATCCATACATGGAAGTTTATCTTACATATAGATTATAAAAAAAATAAAATAACCTATCTTATTCTATAAATTCAGTACCCACTCTTTTCTAGAAGATAAACTTAGGAAACACTAGAATTAGAAGGAAACTTCCTTAATCTGAGTAAGGGTTTTTTCGTTGTTGTTTGTTTGTTTGTTTGACCAAAACCCTGTAGCAGTTACATCACATCCATTTAGAGTATTATCATTTGCCATTTCATCTTCTGTTTACAAGAAAATCCAGAGTTCAAATGCCTATTCTGCAAGGGTCAACTACACTAGTACATGCACTGAAAGGGAGCAGGAAGGAAGGGAGGAGGGAATGGAAATATCAGAGGTTTGGAAGGGAAAAGAAAATCGTTTTTAGAAATAGAAAATGCATAGTGATAAACAGATGATCTATTGGAACTGATAAAAAGAATTCAGGAATGTTGCTGATGACAAGATCAACATAAAATTCAATGTTTATTTGCCTACATGTCAGCAGCAAATTAGAAAATAAAATTGAAAAACAAATCACCCAATTCACAATAGCAGTAAAAACTATAAAGAACTCAAGGAATATGCATCACATAAAATGTTTAAGAGTTTTATGGAAAAAATGATAAAACTGTATCAAAATACATTAAAGAAGATCTAAACAATGGGAAAGACGACTGAAATGCAAAAATGTCAATTCTACCAAATTATTTATAAATTTAACTAAATTAAAAACAAGATCCCTGCAGAATTTTTTGGGTTTCCAAACTGATTGCAAAATTCATACAAAAATTTAAAGCATGAAAAATTTATCATTTTGAAAAAGACAAACAAGGAGACAGATAAAACAGTTGCCCTGAAGATATCAAAACATTCAAGATAGTGACAGAAATCGAAATACATTGGTCTGGGCATAGACACGGGACTGAAACAGAAGGGTCCAGTCAACATCCACGTACATGGAGGAACGTGGAGTTAACAGGTGTCACCGCTGACGAGCGAGGAAATGAGGTGCTCAGTCAGCCATGATGGAAACTTGGCTTGCCACATAAAACAAATCATTAGATTTCTATGCTGATTATACAAAAATAATTTCTGGAAGAATTAAAGATGTCAGCATGAAGCATAGCAACATAAAAACTGCCAGAATGCGTGGGAGAGCATCTTTACGACCTGGGATGAATATGCCATTGGAGAGTCTGCCAGAGTGGGCGGGCTACGCTGGCTTGTCCGAGTTCCCCACCCTGGGGGTCTTGCTTCTCCAAAAAGACAGTTGGAGCAGTATTTTTCAGAGTCCTTCCCAGCAGAGTTGCAGCCTGCAAGTGAGGCCAGCTGATCAGACGCCACAGACGGCCTTGGTGGGAAATAAGGACGCGGAAGTGAGGAACAGGCCTGGCTGGGGGCGACTGGGGCCTCCGCCATTTTGTGAGAGCTTGGACGGCTGAGGGATGTGGTTTGGGGACAGATTCCTGAAAGAATGTCGGTTGGAGGAATGTAGCTATCCTTGAGTTCAGTCCCTTCCCATCACTCCCAAGCCCAGTGTGAGAGCCCTGTTGTCTCATAAATGTCTTTTCTGCTTAAACCATCCAGCCTAGATTGTATTGCTTACAACTAACAACCGACAGAGAACCTCCTCAGAACTGAAAACATCTTTTTAATAAAATATATCATAAACAGAGTTAGAGATTGAAAGAAAAGCAGGCTTGGATATTTTCAGTATCTATAACAAAGGAATTGATAAATATATCTTTTATCAGAGAATGTGTATTCAGTGTAGAATTTAAATAAAGAGAATGGAAATGTATTCAGTGTAGAATTTAAATAAAGAGAATGGAAACACCCCAGAAAAATGATAAAAGTCAACTTTCGGGGCAGAAATCCAAATGCCTTTACCATAGTTTATATTTTACATATTTTTCTTGCTTCAAAATTACGCAATTAGAACTATGCATTATGAGTGCAAAGCTATATAGAATATGAACAGCATAATTACAATTACGTAAAATTTTAGAGTAAAATAAAGCAACACCTTACCTAGGAAGATATATTTGAAATGCAAAATTTAAACTGTGAGAAACCCAAAGCTTGCTCAGTGGAAATGACAGTGACACCCCCTCCGTTTTACCCCCTGAGGTTCACAATCAAAGAAGACCAAGGATTTCATTGTATTTTATTTCTGGGGGAAAAAGACAAAGTGTTGGCAGTTGTTTATGTTTGGCACAGATTCTTCTACTTCATTTCTTATATATAGAATTACAGTTTTTATCAAAATAAGGGGGGTGCAATTGTATGGGGAATATAAAAATAAAAATTTAAAAAATTAAAAAAAATAATTACAATATTTAAAATGTTCCTCTCTTTTCTCTCTCTGTCTTTTATAAATATGAGACAGACAGACTCACCGTTGAGTCCGTACATTGTAGGATGTTGAGATAATATGAGAAAAATAATGGCATTTTCTCTTTATAAAAATTACAACATGAGGCCCTACATCAGAGCCCCCAAAAATTAAACTTTAAAAAAAAAAAAAGCGAATTTCTTCGGCTTATTTTTGGCTCAGTTTTAAATTATATACATATTTTATTGTAATGAAATGAAGATAAAGGTAAAGGTGATTCATTTACAATGTCTTTGAGTCCTAACATGTTCCTCCTGCTGGTGTTGCTGTGTCCTTCAGGATGAATCTGTGCCTCTGTGACCCTAAATCCCAGCCCTGAATCCCAGCCTCTTGAGGCCACAATGGTGACACACACTTGTCATTCACAGGCCAAGCCACAGGATGCCACTGTTGCATTTTTGCTATCATAGGCTTTTACTTAAGCTTAGGTGAATGAAGAAAGAAAGAAAAATCTCTTTTTTATAAACAGGCATATGACAACTCTTTAAGTTTCAGATTCAAACTTTACCTTCTGGATTATTTTTAAAATCCTTTTAGGTTGAATTTTGAACATCACATATTGAAATTGTAGGAGTCTATCATTAATGACATTCCGGAGTCAAGCCAAAACCAATGATTTTGAAACACTCTAAAGAAACAGAGTCCTCAGAGAGTTAAATTCTCAAAAGAGGTTTCTAGGCCAACTACGTGAAGTCAATTGCTATATGGACACACTTGAGATCTTGGTGATATGTTATTTCCTAGAACTGACAAAGTATTTACTAGATTTAAACATATCTAAAATTGTTTGTTTTTAATGGGGCCAGTGCATTTTTGAATCAAAGTGTTGGGTAAATCAAATAATGGTCTACCTTTGTCTTATCCAAAGATACTGTATTTGCATTTCCGACTGAAACACAAATGGTAGTTGTACTTGGTACGTTCATTCTGACCCTGTCCTAGACTCTAGAAAATAACTGAAGATGTATAGCTTAACAATGACAGGTCCCAGAGAAATTGATGTTTAAAGGGAAGCGTTCCTTTTGTCTTATGAGCAGATAAAAAGGACGGAAAGGCTCTCCCAAAGCAGCATGCCTCCTATTAAGGAGCGATTGTATTTATACATTTATCCATACCTGGTCTATGTTGCTAGAAATAAATCATAGCTTCTCAAAGAGACTGTCTTGCAATCTGGGAACGTAACACATCCAAAGAAAAAGAAAAGGTGCTGTTAGGAATGTGATGTGCCAAAATATTTGAGGGTCTCAGTTCACAAGAGGAGAGTCCCCAGGGACTAGAGCAGGCAGGAAGGGTTTGGGGGAAGGAGCAAAGTGCAGTGAACTTACAGGTGAGAGTCCCTTCCTCGCCAAGTCTCACCTGTCCTCCCCTTGGCCAGACCGAGTCTGCCCCTTTCTCCCACCAACTCCATCAGATCCTACTTCTGGAGCTTTCCATAACACTTTAACATCGGGTTAGTTCTGTCTCCCCAAAATAGTTCATGTGTGTATTTCACACACACGAGGCGTGAAGCATCAGGCCACCGTGGTCCCCCTCCGCGGGGCTGGTGATCTAAGGAGAGCATGGCATTTCTCTGCCACTTGTCTCTCTCTTCTGTGGGACTGTGAGCCATGGAGTGCTCCAGCCTGGGGCAGAGCCGACTGTGAGTAAATGTTGGGTAGATGACCATGGGCCAGGATGGGGCAAAGACCGGGCGATCAGAGCTTAGCAGGGAGTCCTGCTTGGCAGCTGGGAACGGAGCTTATGGCGACAGCTTACGGGAGAGAAGAGACAGTGGAATAAGCTGAGAGAGCAACAGGGCTGGACGCCACCTGCGCAGGAGGGTTGCTGGCGATGCCCAAACCAGCCGCAAGGACGGCTTTTCCCCGATGGGACGTGTGCTTGTCCTTGTCCTTACCAGCCGCTGGCCCCGGAGAGCCATTTCTGTTATGGAATTAAGCACAGTCAGCGCCGCTACTGCGCACGCAGCGTGTCTGTTCTGCAGTGAAGTCACCGTCACGTATTGGGACCCAGCGATACAGGGCAGGCTCCTAACGGCCCAGGTGCCGTGTCCCTCCGGCCATCTGGTTCCTGTCCTCGGCGTGGAGGTGAGCAGGCCACTGCCCGCGAAGGAGTCATGACGCATTTGACCCGGTTCTTCTCAGGCACCTGAGTCACAGGTCACCCTAGAGCCGCAGGTTCATTTACAGCCCGAGGGGACCCCTCAGGGGTCAGCATGACTCACAGAAGCGGGGCTTGAGCATCATGCAGAGCTGGCTGGCGGTCAGGTCATAAATTTTTTTAACTTAACTAAAATAGCCCGAGTCTGAAGTCAGGACTTTGGTTGCCTAAGCAACCGATCGGGTGAAGCAGCAATCAATTACAGCGGGTCTTATCAAATAGAGCCGCTACCATCTTCAAAAGGGCACGAGCATCCCGATGTTGCTGGAAAATACAATTCAGCGTGCAGGAATGATTCGCAAGTTCACAGCAAAGGAAAATGAGGCCACCGCCAGGTCCACGTCCGGCAGACGGAGGCCCTAATTGAGAGCATTTTCGAGAGCAGAAGGCCTTGGTGCTAACCTCTGCCCTTCACTGACGGGGCAGCTGACCTGACCTCGGGAGGCACTGCCTGCCCGCTGAGGGGAGAGGTTCTGGAAGCCTCCCGGGAACTGGCATTCACAAAAACACTACAAAGAGGAAAAGGCTCCACAAATAATAGGCACTGCCGTTTCTGAAAGACGCAAAACAAAATTAGTTGAGGGAAAGCTACAACAGAGCTTTAATATTTGAGCAAGAAATACCTGGCATCCAGCAGTGGAGGCGGGGGGAGGGAGGAAGCGTTATCTGCACAAAAACTCACCTGCTTAACAATCCGCAAGGATATTTCATGTGATGGGTTGTCTTTGACCCTCCAAGAACCAACTGAGTTATTCTGGGTAACTAGGCCCTTTGGCCAAGGTCTGGCCATAGCAGGGACTCACAGCATTACCCTCGTTCTCAACTTACCCCAAGTGCCATTTGTCTTGTCCAGCTCACTGCCCCTGTCCAGAGGCCCGTCCCTCATCCCACACCCACCCACACCATTTCACTGCTGTGGCCCACCCACACCATTTCACTGCTCCGTCTCTCTGCCTCTGGGCTCATACGAGTTCTGTTCTCCAGTGAGTTCTATCCTCTATTCCCCAGCCACGCTGATTCCCCGTCCCAGAGGTTCTGCTCACTCTTCTGCCCTTGAAGGCCCAGGCCCGAGCTCCAGCAACCCCACATATGTTGCCTTTGCTAAGTGTTTCTCTTGCTTTGTCCCCTCAAACAGACAACAAACTCTTTGAGGGGGGTCCCAGAGGGACCTCGCTATTCTGATGATACCACAGTCCCTGGGACCCAATGCTGCAAAGTGTAGGACACCTTGTCCATAGAGGCGGAGGAGATAAAGCAGGTGCAAATGTTCATCAGTCCCCATGCATCCATGGGGCTTCGCCCAGAGCTGGTCCCTACGTCCACCTTGAAGAGGAGCCAGCTTCTATCTCCTGGAGGAACTTGGGACACAGCCGTGCCAGGCATTTACAGAAGTGCAGTGTGAGAGCGGAGCTGCCTGTAGGGCCCCGTCAGACGAGGAGGGGAGCCGGTGTGGCTGCAATGCCTTCCCTTCTGCCTTCCCTGGCACACTGGGGGGCAGGGATGAGTACACAGACCTTGAACTGTAAGGATGTGAGGGCACAGGGACACGGTCGTGTGGCAGAGGACTGTGTGCCAGCAGAGACCACTGTCCTCCTCATCTGCATCCCAAGGGTCCAGAGGGGTCAAAGACCAGCGTCCTCTGACTTCTGTGTTCGCCAGCAGGTCTGCTGAGGGGAGAGGTTCTGGAAGCCTGAGGGGAACTGGCCTTCACAAAAGCACTGCAGAGGAAAAGGCTCCACAAAAAATAGGAGCCATCTAGAAGGCTCTCTCTCATACAGGAGAAAACTCAACCTCTTGTCCGTCCTGAGTTCTGCCTTCATCTCCACCTCCCAGAACACCACTGAGAGAAATCAAACCCAGATTAACAATCCTCAAGTCTGAATATCCTTATTTGCCAACCTTTGACTTTTATTCAGATACAAGGGACACAGGAAAATGCAGTGATTCTAAGCGTTCAGCCTGATGAACTTTGACAATTGTATGAACACAGGTCGCTACCACTTCAATCAAAACTTAGGACACTCCCATCACTCCGGAATATTTCCTTCCCTCCTTCCTGGCAGTCCCCACCCTAACCCCTGACAAATGGATGGATGATGCCATTGAAAGAAACTTTTAGGGAAGGGGAGCTGATGAATGTGGATAAGGGGGGGCTCAGATGATAGTGGGACAACCTGAGGGAGAGCCCTACAAGCAGGGGATTCAGAAGGAGATTTGAAGGTCCATTAAATGACAGAATGTTTTGTTAACATGTCTGGGAGATTATCTAATCGGACTCAGATAGCTCCTCTTATTTCTTTAAGCAAGATGAAATCCAACCCTAAACCTCAATTCCACCATTTAACAAACGAGAACAAAGCTAATTGTTCCCACAAAATGCCAGGGTCAGGGATGCCCCCAAGTTCTTTTAGGATCTGCCAACTGGAGGAATTCCGCTTTCACATGTTTTATTAGTTCCGATTCCTCGTGTGATTTTATTTTTTTTAAAGATTTATTTATTTTTATACAAGAGCTGGGGTACAGGCCAGAGGCGAAGGAGGGTGAGAGGATTCACCAGAGACAGAGTGGGGAACAGAACAGGCAAACTGATGAAATACGCTGCTGAGGGGAGCAGCGGGCGCGACAGGAGCGGTCTGCCGTGCCATGTGGGATTCTCACTGGCCGGTGGGGATCAAACCCGCACTGCAGAGGCTGTGGACAGCTTCAAAGCGCTGCGCTCAACCCGTTGCACCATGGGGGAGGCCCTCATGTGATTTTAAAAAATAAATATCAAATAAGTTTGAAAACCTAAGAATTTGGCCATTTTACTTGTGGTGCTATTATAACCCTTCCTCTTTTCTTTCTTTTTTTTTGAGCCCAATCTACCCTCTTTTCCCAGATGACACAGTGAGTCTCCCCCTTCCTCTGGGCTTTTAGGCAGATGTTACCTCTGCAACGAGGCCTGGGGAGAAAGAGAACCAGGAGACCGCGCTGTTTTTGAAAATGAGGTGGAGAAAGTGCTTCAGGAAGAGCCGTTGCTCTGTGACCAGAGGGTGTGTAAGTGGAATGAGGACTGGACTGAGGATTCAGCCTCCTGGGGACATGTGGACCATCCACCCTGGGGACTGCTCAAACGCTTAGAAACTCATCTGTGATTTTTCTAAGGTAACAGTGGTGGTAACTGGATGGCGAGAAATAATTGGCATGATTATTATGTTCCTTTGCTTGACTGTCCCTCTTTTAATGTAACAACTATCAGCTGATTTTATAAATATAACATAAAATCTTAAAGCACATATAAAATAATAGAAAAAATATTTGGAATTTTTTAGCATTTAACTATTATTTCTAATTTATTTTTACTACCATGCTCATCTATGACTATGTTCATGAAATTTTAGAATCGGGAAAAATTGAACATTACAAGTACCAGTTAACATTGTTAAAGTTCTTGTGCATAATATAAAACACCTCTTATAATCTATTTAAGCAATCCACTATTGTTAGAGTTTTGAGTGGCTTCCAACCAAACTCTTATTATTGGATGTTTTGGTTGCTTCCAAGTTGGCCCTAACAAAGCAACACAAAGCCAGAATAACTGGATGAAAATAAATTGCAAATAAAGGAGAAGAGGAAAAAATGAGGACAACAACTGGAGAAATTCTGGGAAAATAGACAAAATTGCTTAAAGAAATGAAAGGTTTGAAGATGCCCACCCCCCAAACACACACAATTTGCCAATATTTGTAAAAAGAAAAAACAAGCAATAGTAATTAGAAATCATTCAACCAAATTATTATCATTATTATTAATATTAATATTATTAGACATTGTTGACTCAACTACGTTGTTTTCAGCAAAACTGTGTGCATGACCCCTTCTGGGGCAATGCTTGTGTAGCCACTTGAGCTGATGAGCTGCCAGTGGTGTGAACTAGAGTTTATCTTAGTACTTGCAAGATGCTTTCTAAAATCCAATTGTATTTGACAATTGTATGAACACAGGTCACCACCACTTCAATCAAAACTTAGGACACTCCCATCACTCCGGAATATTTTCTTTCCCTCCTTGCTGGCAGTCCCCACCCTCACCCCCCACAAATTGATGATGCCATTTGTGGGCATCTCGAATCTCAAATGTGGTGGTGACCCTGACCCAACCGTGCCAAGCCCCCAGCACCACACCCGAGGTGCGGCTAATGCTGAGCCCTCGATTCATTATCCCACTGGGTCCCAGTCCTGTTCCCAGGGCGGTCAGTTCAGCCCTTTCTCCTCTGGGTTGATCCCCAACAGTCCCTCCGTGCAGAAGGGGAAGGAAACAGGGTAATCTGAGCCCCAGCACAAGCTTGCCTGGGGTGGAACAGAAGCGGAGAGGCTCTATGCAAAGAAGGTGTTTCTTCCTGCTCCTTTTTGAATGGAAAGGATCCCAGCAGCGGGGGGCAGTGGTCAGAGAGTCCTCCCCACCTTGGCCTTGACTTTGACAGCCTTCACCTTCCTCCGTCCAGTCTTCTGGATCAGGATTGATGTGAGGTTCAGACTGAGAAATAAAAACAAGACTTAGCAGCGTATTTGCTATAAAACCACGACTGGAATTCTTACTCCCAAGGAGGGCGCATTTGTTTCTTGGCACATGAAGTTGCTTGTCTGGTTCTTCAGAAACAACATGAAATCCTTGACCAACTCTGAATCCAGCCATGGGTTGGAATCTCTACTGCCAGGAACGAAGGTGAGAAGCCAGTGCAGGTCGCGTTCCTCAGAATACGCCCTGTCCTGTCAGAAACTTGCAGCCTGTTTTACCTCGTCCCAGAGCTTGTTGTTTCTTTTATGTTCATGTGCTTTAGCTGAACTATTTGAAGTAAGTTTCAGGCATCTAGACATTCACCCCAAAGCATCTACCACAAAGGCCACCCTTCCAACCACAGCACTTTTATCATCCTTAAGAAAATTAGCACCCATTTTAATAACATTAACATTAAATTTAATGATACCTAATGTACAGTCCACAGTCAATTCTCACAAATGTCTTCTATGGATTTATAAAGAGCCAGAATGAGGTTCAGAACCGGAATGAGGCTGGAAACTATATGACAATACCCAAAATGCTACCCTCTAAGAAGCCAGCACTCCCCAAGTGCAGACCAGCCCAGCTGAGTGGAATCCTTCCAGGAGTCACATTTTTGAAGGTAAAATTAATTTTAGTGATGTATTTTTATATGTCAAAAGTATTTTTTTTAAGATTTATTTATTTATACAAGAACTGGGGTACAGGTCAGAGGCGTGGGAGGGTGAGAGGATTCACCAGAGACAGAGCGGGGAACAGAACAGGCGGATTGACCGAAGTACACTGCTGAGGGGAGCAGTGGGCAAGTTGGGAGAGGTCCACCGCGCCATGTGGGTTTCTCCCTGGCCAGCTAGAAATTGAACCTGCACGGCAGAAGCTGCGACAGCTTCACAGCGCAGCGCTCAATCCGCTGCGCCACCGGGGAGGCCTATCAAAAGTATTTCAATATGCAATCAATATTAAAATGTTATGGGATGTTTTTCATTTTGTCTCTTTGAACAAGTCTTAGAAAGCCTGTGGGTGCTGGGCCCCCCAATCCCCAGTAGCTGCATTCCAGGTGCTCCGGAAACAGAGCAGGTGCAGACAGGATGAACGTCGAAGGTTGGGGTTGGGGTGTTGCAGTTTCCCTGCCCCCCCCACCAGCTTTATTGAGATGTAATTAACGTATAACATTGTGTATGTTTAAGTGTGTGGTAATTTGATACACATCTGTATCGCCAATGTTTACCTAAATGAGGGTAGTTGACCGCATCCTTCACTTCACATAATTACCATTTTATTGTTGTTATCATTAATGTGAGCACATTAAAGCTTTGGCCTCAAAGCAATTTTCAAGTACAGGAGACAGAACTGTTTTCTAGAGTCCTGTGCTGCACAGCACTTCTCCAAGCTTATTTACCTTGTAACTGAAAATTTGTTTCCTCCAACCAGCATCTCCCCACCTCTGCAAACATAAACAGCTCGGAGGCAAAAACTGGTGAAACCTGTGAGGGGCCATCGCAGCTGTGCTGGCCATTGGTTTCTACACAGCCAACAGCTGTTGGCTTCCCCTGCAGAGCAGCCCACCGGGGACTGCGACTTTTCCTTGCTGGTCTCAGTGGAGTGAAACCCAAGCGGGTCCTTCGAGACTGGTGACACTGGTTGCCACCCCGCCCGCCCTGCCCTCTCTCCGTTGGGGCTAGCAGAATGCTTTCCAGCTGGGGCGCTCCCGCCGGGTGCTCTGAGTGGTGCCGCCACGGGGAAGGGGCAATAAGCAGGCACCGTGAAGTGTTTTCTCTTCCCTTCCAGAGTTGTTCAGCTCAGTGGTTTGTCCCAATGTGTTGCTGAAGTTTGTTCGGAGAGAGTGGTCTAATTACTGATCCTTGTGGCAGGATGAAGGCTGGGGTACTTTACCCTCCCAGTCTTGCTGGGATTTTCATCTTTGTGCTAAAGAGAATTAGAGAGTGGAGAGGAACCAGAGCTATTTGTTCAGTGTACTTTGAAGTGACTACAACCCTTCCCTTGCTGAAATTTCAGACTGAAAGAAAGGTTTTCAGGAGGAGACGTGGTTAGAAGAAGACTGAGTGAGTCTTATGATTTTGAATTTGATCAGAGCTTTATTATGATCAACTCTCTTGTGTGGCTTGGGCAGCCATTTTAGGCTTCCAGCATCTTCTAAGTGCAGACCTGGTGCTGTGACACTTGACATCTCAGCCCACACAGCTTCTCATCGCTACGTCTCATTTTGGGGAGATGCACTGCTCATAAGAAAAATGGACTGAACATCCAATCAATGAGAGTTTCATAAATATTCTCATTTTGTATAAATAAAATTGCTTTGAAGTGAACCATATTTCCAGCTTCTGGCAGCAACAACTTTAGCAAATGCTCTTTGGGGAAACACCCTCCATAAATATTAACTGTGAAAAGAGTTTTGTGAACTCGAATTCACTACATGAAGTCACAGAACACAGACTGGTTTAAAATTTGTGTTCAGCTGCCATTTCTGTTTTCAGGGTGATGAACTGTCCCACTAATTGCACATGAGACTCACCTTTCTGTGATGAACGAAATTGCAGAACCAAATGTGAAGAGATGAGCAGTACTGTTGAAAGACACACTTTGCACCATCATTTGTGAGATGAGAGAGTTCTGTGTCCTTTGTAAAGTCCCCTGGAGAACAAACCAATCTCAAGGCTTCTCAGGATTGGGGCGGGGGAGCTGGGAGAAGAGAGAGAGAGAGTTATTGCACTGCATTTCCTCTTATTTTTTATACTGCATGGTCTCCCTGTGACAAAATGAGTTAAAGGGGCGCGTATTTATTCTCTTCGGCACTGACTCTGCAGGAAGGGGAAGGGGTGGTGGTAAATAACTGTATAGTTGAAATCGCCTCGCTCTGTTATACCTTAGGAGTGGCTTGTTTTGCAGAAGCTTCAGATTTATTAAGACAGATTACACCCCAGTGTGTAGATCACTTTGTAAAAGTAAATCAGGCAGTTTTCCATAATTTGCCTAGGCCTCTAGGGTACAGTTTAATACACTACAGCAATAATTTACCCTTAAGTAAGACCCTGGGGGTGACTTTTTCCTGGGGAATCATCTGCTTGTTGGGAGACCCATTCATTACGCTACAGTAAAGAAGCCTCTCCTGTTTCTGTCTGTTCTTGTCATTCCTTGTTTATATGTCCAAAGGGGACCGTCCAGGCTCCGGGTTTGCATGGCTGGAAGTTGGATCTTGTGCTTCTGGCATGAGGAGGGGCTATCTATTCTCAGGCATGACAAGGAGACAGCACACGAAGGACACTGTCTGTCTCAGCACTGGAGCCCACAGGCCCGGCCCCCTCCCATTTTCCAGGCTTCATTTGACAGTTTGAGGGGAGTCTATCCTGGGCCCCTGGCACTCACGCTCACTGTGCAATTAGGAATATCAAACATGATTTCTCTGAAACATTTCACTTGCACTTTTGCTGGATTTAGGGTATGTCATACTTTAAATGTTTTAAATCATATTTCTGATTTGCAAAGATAATAAGAACTGATGGCTATTGGTTGCTTAATCCTCAACCACTAGAATGAAGATGTAGAATTTGGGGGTCTAGTAGTTAAGTACTGATAAATTTGTGCATTGAAATGAAGAAGGCCCATTTTAGAATTGGTGGCTTACATTTATGTAAAATGTAATTACTTTGGGTCTTTATAATTTCGTTCCTCTGTCATGGGCGAACACTAGGACTCCCACAAACAATGCCATTTGGTGGAACCTAATATTCAAGAAAGGATTTGAGTGGTTCAAAGTGAAATTAAATCACATGCTTGGCTGGGCTGCATTGGAAGCACATCCAAACTTCATTCTCGATTTTCTGGTTTCTAGTCTGCAGCGTGGTGCCATGTCATCCAGATGAACTGATCTCCTAATGGCCCCATAATCCTCACACACCCACATTTTTCTATTTCCTTAGTAAGTTGACAGGGTTTCGATGACGTTCCTCCTGTGTCTCCTTTTCTCTTCTCACGACTCTACTGTTCTACTTTTCAATTTAATTTCGTCTTGTCTCAGAGATCCTCATTATGCAGTAAAGAGGAAGGAGGAAGAAAAGACTCCTCAAGGTTGTACACTCATTCCCCATGAGAGTGAGCTCAAGGCACACATTCTTATTTGCAGGGTCTGGGGTCCACTTCCTTCAGCCACAGTAGAGGGCAAGTTGACCAGAGCTCCCAATTGTCCTGAGCTTGGTTTTTGAACCTTGGTCCCGATGGCAATAGAGATGTATGAGAAGTGGCAAGAGGACCAAAAATGACGTGTAAAACAAGCAGACTAGCAAATTTGTCAAAGTAAAACTTCTGCTCAGGAGTACTCGGGAAGCTGCTCCTTTTCCAGGTTGTCCAAAACTGGGCCAGGCTGTGGACAGAACCCCCAGATGGAGTGTTCCTCCTTCTCTGGTTGGCTGACACCGTTAGAGTTCCGTAGAGGAAGTGAGAGGCAAAACAATGTCTACTCCTCCAGAACATTCTCTGGAGAGACAAGTCAATCCATGGGTGTGGTGTCAGTCACGCACCCGCTGAGACCAGTAGAAATGTAGGGAAACAGAAACACCCAAAAGGAGGGAGAGACTTAAAGTGTCGCTTTGGTTGGCAGGACAGAGGAGAGAGCACATGATATATTATCGGATAGAAAGTTCAGTCACCACCTTTGGCAGTATGACCTTCAACCCTAAACAAAGAGCTCTTGTATCACCTTGGCAAGTGCCCCAAATGGACTCCCTCAGCGTCTTCCCATATGGCCAATATTTTATCTTTGGAGACTGTGAACCTCTGGCCACAAGCTGCTTATGCATGTTCTCCACTTATGTTCTCTGAATAGCAGCCTGTGGCTTACCGACCTCAGCTTCCTCATGTGTAAATGGGTATCCTGTTAGTTATAGAGCATAGGCTACATTATTAGCCACCCCATCAAGAAGGAAATGCATGTAAGAGACAGCACAGAGCCTTGGACAAGCAGGAAAATGCAACAAATCATTGTTATTGTTAATTGGGGATTATTATACTCCCTTCTTAATCTTCCTTTGTTCATAACCATAGAATTTTAAGTGGGAGTCTTCTGTGTAAACACGGAGACTGTGTGACCCAAGATTTCTTCCTTTACATTCTTTATACTTAGTCAAAAGGCAACAGAACATGAATTTTTACTAACCATCTGTTATTAAATAACCAAATCCAGGGTATGCTTTTGGAAATTGTAAAACTTTGGCCAGCTACAAATAAAAATGTGCATAAGACTTATGTTTTAACAATTCCTTAGAAGAAAATCACAAATTTAAAATAAAATGTCAGACACCCAATGCATATATTTGACATACAAAATGTAAATTAAGAAAACTAGTTGGATAATACCATAAGTTTCCTTTTTTATATAAATCAGTTGGTTCCAAATGTTCAGGTTAGTGTTTCTTAATCTCTGGATGCTAAGAATTTCTAAGGCTTCACAAGATACAGATGCTGGCCAGCCAGGAGCAGCCTTCCTGTGGGTAGATCCACAGGCCTGGGGGCGGGCGGTAGGGTTAAGGTCTCTGTCCTATAATAAGTCCTCCCAGCGAGCCTTACATGGGAGGCTTACTGGGGGAGTCCCCTCTCTGTGTTCAAAGTGCCCAGAAATTAGGAACTTGGAGAACACACTGGTCACCTCAGACCTGGCAGTGCGATTTCAGCAATTCTTTCGCCTTGCTTTCTTGACTCTACTTTAAATGATAATTTGCTGATCTTAAAAGTTATACCTGTTTATGGTAGAAAATTGGAAAATACAAATAAGTGCACAGAAAAGAAATTTTTTTTTTTTTATAGAGGCATGTTTTATTTATTTATTATACATGCACTGGGTACAGTCAGAAGCACGGGAGGGTGAGAGAATTCACCAGAGCCAGAGCGGGGAGCAGAGCAGGCAGAAGGACCGAAGCACACTGCTGAGGGGAGCAGCGGGCGGCAGGAGAGGTCTGCGCGCCATGTGGGATCCTCCTCTGGTGGAGCAGCTGGGGATCGACTGGCGCCGCAGAGGCTGTGGGCAGCTTCGCAACCCAGCGCTCAACCGCTGCGCCACCGGGGAGGCCCCAGAAAAGAAATTTTTAAAAGATTTATTTATGCATACAAGAGCTGGGGTGTAGGCCAGAGGTGCAGGGGTGAGAGGATTCACCAGAGACAGAGTGAGGAACAGAACAGGCAGACTGACTGAAGTACACTGCTGAGGGGAGCAGCAGGTGAGACAGGAGTCTGCTGCGCCATGTGGATTAACTCCCTGGCCAGGGATGGAACTCGTGCTGCAGTGGCTGGCAATAGCTTGATAGCTCTGTGACTTAACCCCTTGTGCCACCAGGGAGGCCCAGAAAAAATTTTTATAGTCACTTACAACCCAGAAATACCACTGCCAACATTTTAATGTATCTTCATCTTTAAAATATATATACATAGAATTGCAGACATTTTATTTTTCAAAACTGGCAAGTATTATGTTACTATTAATAGCCTGCATCTTTTATATATCATGACTATTTCCCCCTATAATTAAATGCCCTCTAATACCTTCTCATGGTTACTTTTTACTCCAGGCTCTGGGCATTCCATCATTTATTTAACTACGTCAGTGTGTCTAGTTTTTTACTATATGTAACAACCCAGTGACAGCTGAACTATGTCCAACACTGTTCCCACACTCCCTGCCTTTTTTTATTTCTGTGTGCATATTGTGACTCGAAGCACTTCCCCGACAGGGATGCTACTTCCATGAGCCAGGTATAGTTTATCTCACCAGCAAACAACTCAGGCTTAGCAGTGTTCTCAGGAATCCCCGAGCACCAAGGCCAGAGAAGCCAAGAAGTTTGCAAAAGGCTTCATAGCTAATAAGTTCAAAGCAGAGACGAGCCCAGGAGGCCAGCGACCCCGAGGTGCTCTTCCCAGCCTATTGGATCATCTTCCAACGTGCTCTGAGAAATAAACTTTCAGGATTTGCAAAAGCAAAACGTGTGTGTGTGTGTGTGTGTGTGTGTGTGTGTGTGTACACATGTGTATATGTTTCTCTCCCCCCACACATACATATTCTATTTTAGGAAGAACAAAATGTAATTTACAATTACACTGTTAGTTACTTTAAAATTGTTTCACTTACAATATTACAGCATGAAGAAATGCTGGGCTTCTACTTCATGACCCTGAAAAATTTTCAAGTGAGACAGAGGTTGGGACAGGAAAGCCCTGTGCCCCCCACCCACACCCACCTCCCTGAGCCTCCAAGACCTGTGTCCACCGATTAGTGTAGACGGCAGTGGCCTCCACCAGGCTCAGATCTCTCCTCTAATTTGCCTCCTACCCTCACCCCCATCACCCCCTGGAAATTCGCAGGATTTCTGAGATGAGCTTCAACAAAAGTTTGCTCACAAGCCAGGAAGCCATGCAAGAGCCAAACCCTCGTGGCCAAACCCACCCCGAATGTGGGTGTCTTTCAGATTGCTGTCCCAGCTCACAGGCTAGAGCCACCCCGAGAATACCCTTCGCAGCCCCAGATGACAAGCTCACATCATTGCGATGCTGCAGGAGGAGCAGGTAGTTCAGCCACCGACAAGTCTGGGGCTGGGTCCTTGTCATGGGGGCACAGCCAGGTGGGGTCAGCCGGGGCTCTTTCTGGCTGTGCTAGTCTGAGCTGCCACACTTCCATGTGGGGAGTTCCCAAATGACCCCAGAGCAGCCTGAATCTTCCCCTCTGGCTGGCTTGGGCGGGGTGGTGGTGGTGGTGGGAGGGATAGTGGGGGGGGGGCAGGGGGGTGCATCGATGTGACTTCCCTGGTGACGTGGCCCGGTGGCAGGTGTCAGCCACTGGAGTGAGGTGGTGTGGCTGCGGGGGGACTGAACCCGGACTTCCCGCGTGGAGTAGACAGACCCGTGGAAATTGGAATCGCTTTTAGATCTTTGCAAACGCTTATTGCAAAACTGGTGTTTTCTGAATTCCTAATAATACAGCAGCGTTTCACATAACTGCCCGCCCCAGCGCTTGTGGAAATCTATAAATAGTCTTCTTAATATGCACAGAAGCTCTTCTAGTCCACGTGTTCCCATGGTGAGGGGACTGCAGCTATAATTTCCACCTATTTCAGAGGCGCTGAGACAAGGAAACGTGACAAGCACGTTCTTTCCTTGGCCTCCTACAGATTCCCCATCCTCAGCCTCGCAGCCTCATCTCCCTTTGCTGAGGGCCCAGGCACCTGCGGGGATCCCGCCCCCTCACTTTCTCCCTCCCAAGTCAACCCCCCCAGAAAAGCCTGCTGGGAGATGAGCTCTGGCTTCGCTCCAGGAGAGGGATGTTCCTGGATCTTTCCTGTTTCTTGTTGCTGTTTTCTTTCTAACCAGAGATGGGTTGAGCTGAGACATACCCGTGATGCTTGATTGGGGTGCACTTTTCTTAATTGTTGGGTGTTCACAAAACTACTGGTGGGTGAATCTAGCAAAGTCTTTCTCCACAATTTGGATTAAACCCTGACTAATAATTATTCGGGGCTTTTTTTAGGCTACACTACAATTTGCCTTACTATTTCACTAGACATTGTCTACTAGAATCAGAAGCGCATTTTTAATCATTTGGGCCCTAACTTGCGCCCCCTCAAGGCCTTCTGAGCCACATTTTCAGAGGCACATGGACATGATTGTCTCCACCCCCTGACCATGCGGCTGGAGGCCAAGCCAGTGGGATGGGCATGGGAGAGGGCCTGGAGGCTTCTGCTGCTTCCACAGATTCTGTAGGATGAATAGAGGGGTGCATCCTGACCTTCTGGGGAGTGTTAGGAACTCTGTTGGGTGGGTCAATAGCAGACAAGACTCTCAAGAAAGTTGGGGATCCGGGGTTGTATTTTTGTTACCCAGCTCTTTGTACATCCCTCTGGAAGTCTTGGGGTCCCTGCAGTCACGGACATTCCAGAGCTGGGTTCATGCAGATATATTTTCAGATCGCCAACTTCCTTGGGCATACGCCTGGCGCTAACCTGCTGGCCCGTGGACCACGTCTCCTGTGCCAGGCTCCCTTTCTAGTGGCTCCTCTCCTTCCTTTCCCGAGAGACGTGTGTTCTCATGGGTGCTCCAGAAGGTAAGACCAGGAGCAGAGCCAAGGACAATCTGATGCGCTAGAGCTTAATTAGGCATCTTCATGTGCCGTCTATTTCTCTTGAAGGGAAGTGTGGCTGCAGAACTGGGCTCCTTTGTCCTAGTTAGGTGTTTGGACTGTTTAAAGAGCTCTTCTTTTTTATCCCCTGACTACTCACAAAATGCCTCTGGAGAGAACAGGAAGGAGGTCTGGAGCTGGGACTCAGCCCTCCCCAGTGTGCTCTATAAAGTGAGATGGGAGCCCAGAGACACACTTGAACACTTTCATTTGAGTGGAGAAAGGCAGCCAGATTCTTTCTAACAGAAAGCCTCAGCCGAACCCTACTGATTGGTTGAACCAGGGCTGGCTTTATCAGTTTGTTTATATGACAGCCATTTTCCATAAATTAACTGGTAGCTCCAATGTCTTGAATAAAATAGATGTAAAGCCCTTGATGAGGTAAAAGCATTTTATCGAGAATATTCCATTGGCAAAGGCATACTAAAATTAGCAGTATTTAGATTTCCCTAAATCTTTCTAGTAACTGGGTGAAATAAAATGCCTAACTGAAAGAATAATTGCTATAATTAATCATCATTTACCAAGAATTAGTACAGCTTTTTGGGTTATATTTTCCCCAAATTGAGAAACTAAATGACTCTGATGACTGAATAACAATTTTTTTTTTTGTAAATCAGATGGTTTCTTTCTCTCTTTTTTTGACTTTTAATAAAGTTGAAGGAGGACCTAATTGAGTTGTCAACTCATAGATTAATAAAAATAATTTTTAAAGATTGATTCGTATGTGATTTTTGAAATATCTCTTGGAAGGAGTTCAAAGAGTTGAGTGCCATTGCTGTGACAAAATGCCTGCTGTTTATTTATGGAAACAGAAAGCACAGAACTTCCATATGTAAAAAAAGAAAAGTAGGAATAGAATTTTAGCTGAACCCTGTCTTATTCTTGCAATAATATTCATGTATAGATGAATCCCTGTCTCTCAGAGAGGTATTGTCTGTAACAATTTACTTTTATATATAGTAATTATATATCGACCTCTGAAAGAGTCATGTTGCTTTCATCTATTGTGAACAAATAATTGTGGCAAGAAGTCAGTCCAGATTAAAATGAATGCTTAATGCCCAATGCCACTGGAAATGCAAATAGTATAAAATTCTAATTTATATGCGTAAATTTGTGGCAGAGCAGCACAATAAGGATGAGCAATGACTCCTTGGAAAAACACAGCTATTACATTGGGATAAAATTCTGTGGGGGAAGTAGAATAGAAATGTGGGTTCCAGAAGAAAAGGAATGATTCTGATGTTCCAAGAATTAAAACAAAAGTGGTTTGCATCCTTTTTAAATAAATGATGGAAGTTTCCAGCTTTTTTGCTATTTAGACTTCATCATGTATATTTCAAAGGGTTCTGTAACAGTTTGTTTTTCAAATGCCAATATTTACAGCATACTGGAGAGCACAACATTGACGCCTATTGTAACTCATGATGAAAAATTCAAATGTCAACTAACAAATGTGTGAGGGGTATCTGGTTTGGTTTGGTTTTAATTAGTACAATAGTTACAAGAGAAAAAATTGAAACTCAGCATTCTTGATATAAGACAGGACGGTTTTTGTCTCCTTCCCCTGAGCTTCTGGGAAGAAGCAACCTGTCTCAGGAGACCGGGGGCTAAGCACCCCTTTCCTGCTACCTGCATGTTTTCAAGCTGGAATGACTTTGAATATTTCAGTGGGAAAATACGTGACTCCCCATGGTGGGCGTAAACTATTGCTATAGTAATGTTACCGCAAAATACAAAAGTTCACACTTCATCCTCCTAGCTTTTAACATTGATTTAAAAAACAAATGTACTCATCAAAAATGAACCACAAAATCAACACATTAAACATTTCAACTAAATGAAACATTTAGTTAAAAGAACTATTTCATTGTTTACTGAAGTGAAGCTGCCTCTCTGATGGAACAATAGCCCCGGTTGCTCCGGCTTGGTTTTCTTTTGTTTTGCTCTCATGTGGACCCTCCCGTGTTGGGGAGGGTCCTGGGATGACTCTCCGATACCTCCACTTTTCTCTGTTCAACTACTGGAAAAACTTCCTGGACAGTGGACACAAGGATGGCGTCACTGGGCTCCCCCCACCCATGAGAACCCTCCCATGCCAGCCCCTCTCTGTCCTACCTCAGCAGCTCAGGACAATGACATGCTCCCCAGGGACCCAGGGACAAAAATGTGTGAACATCAACACAGTCACCTTCCTGCAGTGGGGTTCAGTTTTACATACTCCTCAAATGATCCCAAATTCACTTCCACTAAGAATTTTTCAAATGGCAACAAAATGAAAATATGAAAACTTAAAAATATCCATTGTAGGGAGCCCCCATCACATCCTGGGACCCATCCAGGTCCCAGCTGGAACAATCTCAGCTATTACCTACAACCTGAATGGGTGCAAATCTTACCAGTATAGGTAGGTTCCAGATGCCACGTAGGACAAAGAGGTCATGGAAGTTCTTTTCATAAACCACTATAAGCAGCTCAAAGCAAAAGCACATCTGAGTCACTTGCCCGAGCCTGGCAGAGTTCCCCACGCTCGGGGTGAGCACTCAATTGTTTGTTTATTAAAGAGATTAGAATAAAGGATCCAATTATTAAGTCACCTCTGATGACAGGCTTTGTTTCTAAAGACACCAAGAATAAGTTAGCTGGCCTAGGGTCGCTATCCATCCAAACTAGACCATCCTCAACCAGGTCACTGTACTTTCTAAATGCTTCCTACATACATAAATAAATAGGAAATAATAGAAACTGCATATACGAGCTATATAAATATACATTATATAATACATGAAATTATAAAACTATCTAGGGCTATGGGGTGCAGTAGGACTCTAGTAAATTCATCTTGAAGGCTTCAAGCTCAGCAAACACACTTAGATTATGTGCTTCTAGCAAATGGTTTTGGAGGGAGCCAGTGGAAACTGGAGCCGCCATTGCTAATCCGATGGAATCCTAAATCGCTGGGGTTTTGCATTTGCTCCCTGTGCTGCCCTTATGACAGCAGCTTCCAGCCAGGCCTTCCTAGGAGAAAGGAGTTCTTCATGGAACATCTTAGGGTCTTCTCCATCCTCATCCCAAGCTTTTGATTAATATATATCTTCCTTGTTAATCGAGGATTTTCTCTCTAAGATAGTTGATGTCAACTACTTTCAAGATGGAGGACAACTACAACCAATACCTTTGAACTAGTCATGTCTGCCCCATAATCCTGACACCCTTTGTTTTCTTCTAGGTACATTACCAAGGTCTAAGTCAAGTCATCAATAATAAGCTTTCTTCCATATTATGTGGTCTGAGAACTAAACACACTGGCCTTAGAACTACAGGCAGACCTCAGAGATATCAAAGTCATGAATACAAAGAGTGCTCAAAGGTTGATGATAAATCACAGCAATCCTTCACCTTTCTAGCCCTCCCCCACACTCCAGTTCCAATACCCGCAGGCAACCACTTTGAACTCTTAGCTGTTACTCTGGCAGTTGCCTTAACATTACTATATAATATTCTTGTACGGCTAGCTCTTGATTTATCTGTTTTAGATGGTATCTACTACTGCTATGATGGATCACTATTTTAAATTAAATCATATTATTATGATTATGTGAATATTTTGTTTTGAACAGTCCATCGCTTCTATCCACCTGGCTTCTATCTGGACCTAGTGATGTGCTATCCCAATATTCTAGGGAGAACCCTTTTCTTCTCTGTCTGTACGGTCCATCCTCCTGCTCCAGGCCAGCCTATTGCTCTTCTGTCTCTTTGAAATGTCTCTTCATCTTTTTCTTGGGTTACTGTTTCCTGGACTCCATTTCTTCCTCCTTGGTTTACTCCTTCATCCTTCTAGAACATAAATTCCATTCGCTTCCTCTGACAGAATGAATGGAAGGTAGACATGATCAGTCCTAGAATGTCTTAAAATCTGTATCCCCTCATATTTGAGTGAACTTAGCAGAGCACAAAGATTTAGATTGAATCTAGAAAACTTAAATAAGGGACCAGGAAAATGAATATAAGAAAGTGAAAATCAAAATCAACAAAAAACTATGAACCAGAGACACTTTTTGGGGGGTGGGGGGCGGGAGGGGAAGGATTGGGGTCAGAATGGGGCGTTTGCAATTGTATGGGGGAATATAAAAATAAAATTTAAGATAAAAAAAAAAAAGATTTAGATTGAGTTCATTTTTCCTGGGGATTTAGAAGGCATTGCTCCATCATCTTCTGCATCCGACACTGAGAAGCCTGACACAGGTGAATGGAGGCACTGACCCTGACCTTGGCCTGTCACCTAACTTGTTGGGATCTTAGGGAGCTCACCTGTAAAAAGGTGGGAACAGTCCCACCTCGTGGATAGTCAGGAGAGTCTAATCAGGGAATACTTTTCCAGGGTTATTTTTCTGGGCCACAATTCTTAAACCATTTAT
This sequence comes from Talpa occidentalis, assembly GCF_014898055.3. Taxonomy (NCBI): domain Eukaryota; kingdom Metazoa; phylum Chordata; class Mammalia; order Eulipotyphla; family Talpidae; genus Talpa; species Talpa occidentalis. Next base: position 8,850,776 of record NW_023601322.1, read on the forward strand.
TAAAAAGCCACTGATATTAGATTACATTTCTTGGGGAAAGCTTAATGACAAATCTGAAACCAGTGCTGGGTCTTTGAAAATACAGTCTTGAGAAATAACTGCCTCAATGGAAAGCTACTTCCTGTCTACCCTGTGTCAGGTCTCCCTAGGGTTCCATGGTAAGTAGGGGGATACCAGAAAACTGGTTCTCACTATCCAAGGCGCCTGAGGCCTATGCCCCACATCTCGTACTCAGATTGCCAGAAGCAACAAGGAGAGGGATGCCCAGGGTGGCAGGCACTCCAGTGACTGTGTCACGCTCTATTAAAAGCTCACATATTTTCTGGAATAATCAGAGCAACTGTTTTATTTTTCTGCTTGGTTCCAGGTGTTTCGGGACAGATGATTAATATTTGCCAGGATGTACGTATATATGCCCTAAAATACCTGTCCCCCTCCAGCCTTGAGCTCAACTATTAAAGATGACAGCCTTTATTATTGTTAGAAACTCGAAGTAAAAGAAAATTTCCAGTTTGTGCGTTCAAGCAAAATGACTTAATCAACTTCTCCTTGACTTACTCAAAGGGAATTCTAAGTTAAAGTTCAAGTTTTAGAAGGCATTATGTAGGAGGCTTTTCCCTCCCCATTGCACATCAAACTGACTTTTTATTCAACCACAAAAGATATTGGGATAATTAAGATAAGCCTCTGAAACACTGTATGAAGACAAACAGAAATTTCACTCACATAGTCTAAAGAGAACTTTTCAGTGTTTCTTGTCAATGAATGTGTTATATATTGACATACTTGTATGTCATTTTAAGTAAATTATTGGTACGTGTTGTACTATATATTATATTTTCATTTCACCTATTTCCCATGAGATACAGCAAATCATTTCTTTCAAACAGAACAAAGTAGTTAAAAAGAAAAAGGAAGCTTAATTGTAAGTGTTCTCTTTTAGTTGCAACTTGTAGTAAAATCAGAAGGTGCTGAACTTGATTTTTGTCCTTTTTATCCTACTTCTTTAAAGATTAATTAAGGTTTTGACACTGACGTGTCTTAGAGTTACTCTATCCGGGTGGCATGGAAAGGAATTTGGGAGTCTGGGAGTGAGTGTTGAGAAAAGGCGGCACAGAATGTATATAAAAATATTGCAAGCAGTGTCTAGAATGATACTGCTGAAGGCCCAGTTTTTCAAACATGTAGTAATACATCTATGCAACTCAGAAGGGTCTCATTAGAAATGCAGATTCTCAGGTCCTACCCAGCCATATTCCATCAGAATCTGCATTTCCATGAAATGCCCGTTAACCTGTGAGAAGTGCTCCTTATAGGATAAAGCCAATTCAGACATTTGCCAAAACAGGTTTGGACTTACACAAAGTCACTGACAGGCAACACGGCCAGTCAGTGCTGCTCATAACATCATCTGATTCTCTGATCTATCTCAGCAGCACCTGTAATTAACACCTTATTTTAAATGTCTTTGTCTAATTATTTGTGGTTTTTTTTTTTCCTGGCTACCACTATAAGACATAATGAAGAAGCCACACGCTTGAATTTGCTTTAAAGAAGCTGGGGTTTGTAGCCGTCAATGCTCCAGTAAATGGTATCAATGTTTCCGCCTCTGATGTCTGGAAACACAGGCTGAGACAGCGCATCCCAGGTGCTATGAAAACCATGACCCCAATGCAGAGACCTGGGTGGCTGTGACTTTGACTCAAACGCCGAGTGGCTTTGCCTTTGTGATGACATTTTCCAAATGGTTGACAATTCAGAGTAAAAAGTATAAATAAAACAAAACCCATTCGCTGTATTGTGATAAAATACACAATATTTAGTGTATACTAAAACCATGCCAAAGAGCTTTGTGTTTACATGTAACGTGGACTCAGGTCTTGGACTGGAATCATTTTCAAGAGTTGGGTGTTTTATTCACCTTCGTGAATATCCATCGGGACACTCAAAGTCTGGGCTGGACCAAGCACTGCAGGACAGCTCAGTTGCTGGTGCCACCGCCCAAATGCCACCATCGGAACATCTAGAAGTTCCTCCCTGGGGACAATTCTGCTCATCAGCACCAGTGCCACAGCTGTGCCTCCTGGGGCTTGGGTGGGATACCCGTGAAAAGCAGTTTATCGAGTAGTTTCTAGCATGGTTACTTTTCATTATTTTAGAAAGTGTTGATTCGGACACCTGGGGAAAGATCTGGCCTGTGTAAACTAAGAGCATGCAGTCATTGCCTCTGAGGCTGGGATTTGAGGAATTTTTTTTTTTATCTGTGTTTATAAAATATAAGCTTTTTAAAAATATATTTTAAAAAATAACACAATAGGGCAGGCTAGGCAGGCAGACTGGGGAAGATCCCTCTTGGCTCAGGGGATGGGGAACCCCCAGCCCCAGCACAGGGACGGCCCGGGGCCTCCAGGAGGCAGACCCTGGTTCTCCCCGAAGCACCACCTTTCCCCCCCGCACACAAGCCACTCCTCGGGGCTCGCCCTTCCTTCGGTTAGTGAACAGAGCATTTCCCGCCTGGGACCAAGTCGCTGGTCTGAAGTGGTCACGCTGTGTTTTCAGCTCATTGCAGCGCATTTTCTTGAAGAAACGTTGCTCCCTGCAGCCAGAACTTTCTGAGGCAGAGATGCCTCACGCCCGCGCCTGCACCATAAATCTCAGGTAAAAATCCCCGCACTGGAGGCCAAGGCCCAGGCTCTGGCGAGGCAGGTAGCCAGAGAGTGGACGCTGTGGCAGGCCTGGCACCGTGGGCCCCTCCGAGACAGCCAAGGCACGTGGACACATGGAGGGTCCCTGAGGGAAGGTGGCCCCAACTTTCTCCAAATGAAAGCCCCCCATCGGATTTCACCCAACACTCTCTCCCGACTCACCACTGGCCCCCAAGTCCCGCCCCGCCCGGGCCTGGTGTGTGGGTCACCAGGCGGGGTGTGGCTGTACCTGACACACACACATCTCCTCGGCCTGAGCGCCCGGGCCAAGACCAGGGATAGTTTCCAGATGTGGCCTCACATCTGGGCCAGCCATCGAAAAACTGCTTATTTGAACAAAGACTGTAAGTACTCAAAGAGCCCCAAGGTCCAGAGGAGGCTGCCAAGACCTGGCGAGCAGATGAGTACAGAACAGACCTTAATTTATGGTTCCAGGAGGGAAGAAAGCCATGCTTCGTGGTCCTGCACCCAGACTGGGGCGCGAGCGACCCCGCTCCCCAGGCCGGCGGGGAACGTCTCTGCTCGCGGGACTCCAACGAGAGGCTTAGGCCTGGGGCGGTGGGGATTCGGGACGGGGACCCGCTTCTGCTTTCGGCACCCCAACTCTGGGCCTTCCCTCCATTTCCACATCATCTCATACCTGCACTCTCTGGAACTATTTTAGAAATATAGAATTTTACAACTTTACAGCGCAACGCGTCCTCTCAGCCCTCAGCCTCAGCGCGCACCGTCAGCCACACGCCTGTGACCTGAGAACTTTCCCCACGTGGTAAAAGCTGAAACGAACAGACGCATGAGCCTTGGACAGAGGTCGAGGTGATGGGGCCAGGCAGGGCGTGGTGGCCTGACACGGGTGCAGACTCCGGGGCGCTCGGGACAGGTGACGCTCCTGGGAAGAGCAGACGCTGCTCCTCTGGCTGGGCTGTCACGCGCCAACGTCCCCCGCCCGCCAAGCCCAGTGTCGAAGTCCCAACGCCAGTACCTCAGAATGTGACTGTATTTGGAGACCGGCCTTTAAAGTGGCCATCCAGTGAGAATGAGGTCATTGCTATGGGCGCTAATCCAGTGTGTCTAGTGTCCTCATAAGAAGAGATCAGGACGCAGACACACACAGAGGGAAGACCATGTGAGGACACAGGGGGAGGCCGCCATCTGCAAGCCAAGGGGAGGCCTCACAAGGAACCAACAGGCTGACCCCTTGCTCTCAGACTTCCAGCCTCCAAGAATGTAATAAAGTTCTGTTTGGAAGCCACCAAGCCTGTGCTGCTTCATTATGGCAGCCTGCACAGAGGGGGACGGGAGGCTGGGGGACGAGGCCTGCGGTGGCCGGGCGTGGTGACTGGCCGGGGATGCGGCCAGGCTGGCATCAGGACAGATGGCACAGCAAGAAGACCGGGGTGTGGGCCTGAGCCTCCACTGTTCTGGTTCCTTTTCTGGTTTTTGCCCCCATTATCCCTGCACTGTCAGGAAAGTGCTTTTTTTCCAGGCCTCTGCTTTGCACAGGACCTTAAGGAAAGGGTCCTTGCTGAGGTGGAGTAGTTGGAGGGGGATGTTCCTCAGAGCTCTGAGAACAGTGATGCCAGAGGGCAGGGGTGCTTCAAATCCAGCCCCAGGAGGGGGTGGGGGAGCAGCTCAGGGCCTCAGGATGGCTGGGGGGCAGTTTGAGGACTAGTTTCCTTCAGTGACGGGTGTGAGCCCGCCTTGTTTTTGTTTGGATTCTGCTTCGACTATACATTTCAGTAGCCACGTTACCTTAGGGAGTTATTTTAACTGGCTGGTCCTGGTTTTTGTCTGTGAAGTGGGGATGGAGCCCGTCATAGAGTTATCATCAGGAGCAATATATAGAAAGGTTTAGCACTTTCTCTTATTTACCAAGTATTTCTTTTTTTTTTTTAAATAATAAATTTTATTTTTACATTCCCCATACAATTGCAACCCCCCCATTCTGACCCCAATCCCTCCCGTCTCCACCTCCCACCCCCCATAGAGTGTCTCTGGTTCATAGTTTTTTGTTGATTTTGATTTTCACTTTCTTATAGTTATTCATTCTCCTGGTCCCTTATTTAAGTTTTCTAGATTCCTGCTATGAGTGAGACCATCCGGTATTTTTCTTTTTCTTTCTGGCTTATTTCGCTGAGCATGATCCCTTCCAGTGCCATCCATGTTGCTGCAAATGGCATGTGTTTATCTTTTTTGAATGCTGAGTAATATTCCATGGTATATATGTACCACATCTTCTTGATCCAGTCATCTATTTTTGGGCATTTGGGTTGTTTCCAAAGCTTAGCTATTGTAAACAGTGCTGCTATAAACATAGGGGTGCAGGTGCTTTTTGGAATTGATGTTTCTGTGTCCTTTGGGTAAATACCTAGGAGTGGAATTGCTGGATCCTATGGAAGCTCTATGTTTAGTAGGTCCAGAAATCTCCACACAGCTCTCCATAGTGGTTGGACCAGCTTGATACCTACTCTGTGCCGGGATGTTATGTTTCAGGGGATAAGAGGGAAAAATGCCCCTGCCCCACCTCCATGGTCGAAAGGGAACATTTATGAAAGACACAGATGAGGAAAGGGATTCCAGAAGGAAGAGATGGTCCGCTGGATCCGACTATTGCTAAGTCAAGGGACAGAGGGGGAAGAGTCCACATATTTCATTGCCAGGCCGCGGCTTCAGGCGAGCGTGAGGCCAGACAGAGAGCTGAGCGTCCCCCACAAACTAGGCTCTGGAAGGGCGGGCGCTTCAGGGAGAAGGTGCTGGAAAAATTCTGTTTGTTGGCCAAGGGAAGTGATTAGGAAGGTTATTTATACCCAGGACCCTGAGTGAGGGGGAAAAAATCTGTTTAAAAAATAAAATGAGCTTGGCGCCTCCTCCACATGTTGTACATAGAGTTGTCCTAGGTCCTGGCAGTCCCTCAGAGGTGGGGATGCCGCAGGATTGAAAGCAGAGTCTCCTCTCAAGCGGTCCTTGTACAACAACGATCACAGCAGCCAACGGTGGAAACATCCCAAATGGCCATGTGCACAGATGAAGAGATAAACAACGTGTGTGTGTGTACAAGGGAGCATTATTGAACCTTAAAAACGAAAGAAATGCTGACGCAGGCAGAACATGGATGAACCCGGAAGACATTTTGTGAAATGAAACAAGCCAGTGACAGAAGGACAAACGGTGCGTGATCCCACTTGGAGGCAGGTAGCGCAGTCAGGTGACAGAGGCAAGGTGAGCAGTGCTGAGGGGGCGGTGGGGGACGGAGTGTCTAACGGGGACGGAGTTTCTGTTTGGGATGAAAAAGCCTGGAAATAGTCAACAAGGAATGTTGTTCCACACTGTGAATGCCCCGAACTATACACTTAAAACAGAAAAACGTGGTACATGTTATATTTGGTATCTGCCCCCCAAACCCTCCACACACACACACACACACACACACACACACACTCACACACACACACACACACACACACACACACACTCACGCTGTCTCGTCTTTAGCTCTGAGGAGCTCTTCATCCAGGCCCCCCACTGCCTGGAGCGAGAGGCCTGGTGCAGGCTGCCTGGGTTCCAGGACCCCAGTTCTGCCCCTTATGTGGTGGGTCTTTGGGGCGAGTTTCTCACACTCTCGGCTCCTCCATCTTCCCACCTGTGAGAAGGGGGGCAGCGAGTGTCTACCTCTCAGGGTGCAGATAAAGCCCAGTGACCCCCGTACACTGCCTGGCGCAGCGCCTGGCCCACCAAGGGCTCTGTGGGTGCTGCCACGGTTACCCCTGCCAGTCTGCGAGGCCTGCCTTTTTGGGGAAGGGGGGGCTCTACGATTAGCATTCAAACTTTGGAACTTTTACCATCTGGTGGCAAGGACTCTTCTAGAATGTTGCATCAGAGCCAGGAAGAACGACAGAGAGAGACATGTGGCGGGTTGTCCGTGCATCTCCTTCCTGGCACGACCTCGCAGCTTCGTGGTTTATAAATGTCTCAGACTTGGTTTATCAGTCTCTGGGGGGTGGTCAGTGCCCTAAACATGGAGAAGGGTCCCCAAGCTTTCCAAGCAGGAGCCCCAGAAGGGCACCACTCGACAGTGCTGGCAGGTGCGTGCACTGCACCCGCGTCCCAGGGTGGGCTGGGGCACAGTCTGCGGGGTCACATGTCCCCGGACCTAAGCCCTTCCCTCTTCTTTCTAAATGGATTTGTGAGATCCTTGCTCCTGTTTCCATGAAATGGGGCTTAACAAAATGAAAAGAAAAAGGCCCCCAGCCTTCCATAACCCAAAGGGCTGCGGGGCTCTTGTAAATCCTGAGGTCTCCCTGGCAAAAGAGCCCCTTGAGCCTCCCTGGTGGCGCAAGGGGTTAAACACCACACTATGAAGAAATCTGCAGCCTCTGCAGCAAGAGTTCGATCCCCAGCTGGCCAGGGAGCAACCCACATGGCACAGCAGACCTCTCCTGCCTGGCCCGCTGCTCCCCTCAGCAGTGTGTTTCAGTCAGTCTGCCTGTTCTGTTCCCCACTCTGTCTCTGGTGGATCCTCTCACCCCCCTCATCTCTGGCCTGTGCCCCAGCTCTTGTATGCATAAATAAATAAATCTTTTTTTTTTTAAAAAAAGTGCCCCTTGAAGGGTGCGCTATTGTGCAGAACATCCTACCTCCACCCTCTCTTTCAACCTGTGACTCAGAATCCAGAGGTGTAAAAGCTGAGAGTAAGATGTTCTAGTGCATTCGCCAAACCTTTTGCAATGGAAGGAAAACCGCCACCATGTGCTTACATCTTGTAAACGACAAGCTTAAAAAATAGTTTTGGAAGGTATATGGAAAAGGCTTAATTTTTCCTAATTTTAAAGAGCTTCTAGAGAAAGAAAGGAGGATAGGCAGGGAGGAAGCGAGGAAGAGAAGGAGGCAGGGGTTAGAAGCCCCAGGTAACACTCAGGCCAAGGAACAATGAAACACCCTTTCACCCACTGAATTGACAAAAATCCTAGGATTTAATGCCAGTCTGTGGAAAGACCGGTCCTCTGCAAAATTGCTAGCGGGGAGGTAAATCAGCACATCCATGGTAGAAGGGAAAGCAGCTTATCCATCCCAGATCACAAATCTGTATTAAAGCTGCTCTCCAAGAATCCAACCAAGCCAGAGAAGAAATGTGCACTAGGGGCTGAGGCCTGCAGCGGCTGCTTCTGTGTTAAATGTGTGCAGACCTTCCCCTCTGTCATGAACCCTGACACATTGTGGTATCATGACTATTTCACAGCAGTGACACTGCCTTAGGCATAGTAAGTATTCTAGAAACCATTTAAAGTTTATGGAAAGATGCAAATATATGCAAAAATAATACTCAAGTATCTCCGATGCAAATATATGCCAAAATGATACTTAAGTATCTCAGATTTTGATGTCCATGTGGGTCTTGGAATCCATGCCCCAGAATACCAAGAGGCCACTGTAATTCCACTCCTGAGAGTTGATCCTAAAGCTACAGGCATGCGCACGGAGGGCATGTGTACGGGGTTATTTATTGTGGCATCGCTTGTGATTAAAAAGAGCAATGCAAACAGCAGATGACTTTTACCAAATTTGGATGCCTTGCTGGGGTGAACATTTTGCTGCTGAAAAAGAGGAGGTTGTAGTCTAAATAATGATTCATTTTCTAAATATCATGTCTTGTTAAGAAAACTAAGCAAGGTTCAGGACAGTGTTGCTACCTTTGGTAGCCAAAGGGATGGAAGATAAGAATTTACAGTTGTATTTTCTTGGTTTTGTAAAACTGAATGGAACTAGAAAAGCCCTGCTCAAAGAGGTTACCTGTGGGACACCTGGGCCAGGGCTAAGGCTTGGAGACAGACTTTGCACCCTCCTCTTTGACTGAGGACTGTTGAACAGAAAGAAGGCATTGCCAATTCAAATGGAAATAATTATGTCTTATTCTAGGGGTGACAGTGGAGGTGATGGTGATCGTGGTGGGAAGATTCTCATGCACTTCCACAGGAGAATAAATAGGTCAACCTTTCTGAAATTCAATTCGGCAATGTGTGCACTGAAAAATTTACCTGTTAGACATGGATACATGTTGTTTAAGGGGGAAAATTCCAAATTTGGGGAGTAGGAACGCATTAAACAGTTACCATTGCATGAGGTGAGTAACCGGTGACACACAGGGCAGCGTGCTAAAAGCTAATGAAAGTGCTGTGAAGTGTGTGCAGTGACATGGAGGGCGGCCCTGATCCAGCCCGCCGTGGGGAACAATGCACGCGCGGCCTGATACTTGTAAAGTATACAGCTCTCGGCGCAAGGGTGTCTGCAAGGAGGATACACCAGAGTGTCAACGAGGCTGCAACAGTATCAGGTCATTATCGATTTTAATTTTTCTTCTATCTGACTTTTTTGTTATTATGTGTTAATAGTATAATTATAGTTAATTAAAAATAATTTCCCGGGGGGCCTCCCCGGGGGCTCAGCAGTTGAGCGCTGGGTGGCGAAGCTGCCTGCAGCCTCTGCAGCGCCGGTTCGATCCCTGGCTGCTCCCCGGCCACCAGAGGAGGGTCCCGCATGGCGCGCAGACCTCTCCTGCCGCCCGCTGCTCCCCTCAGCAGTGTCCTTCGGTCCTTCTGCCTGCTCTGCTCCCCGCTCTGGCTCTGGTGAATTCTCTCACCCTCCCGCGCTTCTGACTGTACCCAGTGCTTGTGTAAATAAATAAATAAATCTTTAAAAAAAGAAAAAATCTCCCAGGCATAAGACTCTATATGAAAAGACTGTTTTGATGATGGAATCATTACCATGCATCCTCTTCTAGAACCTCTTTTTTTCCTCTTGGACATTCATGACCATCTCTCCCTGTCAGTGAGCCCATCACAGGATCCACCGCAACCCAGACAGATGCAGGGCTCTGCGTGTGACCAGGCCGCGCACGTCATGGAGCGGCAGAGAGCGAGAAGGGGTTGAAATGAGGATGTGCAAGAGTTAACACCTATATTCACACACAAGGTAACTAACTGGACCCTGTTGCAAACAAAGAATGCCCAAGAGAGGGGTGGGGGAACCTTATACAACACCAGGCATTTACAATGGAAATGTAGAGCCTAGAGAGGACCAAGGAAGAGGAGGAAGACGGTCTTTACGCCACGCGTGGGACAGGAGAGGTGACCCCACAGGGCGCCCCCACCCCGGGCTAACTTGCAGTGTGCGCTGCCATCTGCTTGGTCTTCCTCCTGTCACTCCCAAAGGCTTTTATTCTGATTTATTTTAGGAGCTCCAAAAGGTGAGTTTCTGATTTTATCTCTTTCTACTTCTTTTCATAGTGCTGAACCCCGGGCAAACAGTGCGCCCTCTTTTCTTGTTTGAAGTCAGCAGTGAGTTTAAGTCTCCTGAATTTCCTGCTCCTTTGGAATTCGTCACCTGCTGTTAGCTGGGCCGGCCGCACCTGCATGTGTCCGAGCTCCGTCTCCCTGCCCACCCCTGCCAGGCCGTCGGCAAAGCCAGGGGACAAGTCACACGCTTGGCTGTTTCCAGATCCTGTCACTTCACCCAGAGTGGAAAGCTCCAGGTGTCTGCGCCCCTTTCCAGGTCTGCAAGAGAAGTGAGGCTGGAGGTGGCTTCACTGATGCCAGGGAGCGACCGAAAGTTCTAAAGTAGCTTTTATCTCTGAGGACGCCAGCCGGCTACAGCCTGGAGTTTGTCGGGGTCTGGCATTTCATAATGGAGCCACAGCAGAGGCTGCCAAAGCTCCCGTACCCCCACACCCTGCTCCCTTCCTGTTCAGGGCTAACAGGCTCCGACCCCAACTGCCAGCTCCTCATTTCACAGCCCAAAGACTTCCCTCACCTGGCACCCCTTCGCCACCTGTGCAGCAGCCAAAGGACCCAGAAATCGCTGCCCCTGGGTGCAGGCGCCCAGCACTGAGGACAGGAATTGGTTTACAACACCCCAGCTCCCTCGCAGAATACCCTGAGCTGTGTGCTTTACGTTGGCTTCCAGAGTTTGCCAAGTGGAATTGTCACCCAGGAAGGAGCTGATTTGATACCACATGCTTCATTCTCCACCTTCCCTCCCCCGTCGCACTTCCCCTGCCCCTGCAGCATCTCCTGGGTTCATCTCCCGCATAAACAGCTCCACCTGGAAGCTGCATCTTAGGGTGGCATTAGGTGGGAAGCAAAACAGAGACAGGTGCCCACTCCCCCAGGGGCTTGTGTGGGGAGCCTGGGAGCACAGTGGCTGGACATCTGGGACACTCCCTCACGCAATCAGAAAGTGGGGTCCATAGCCTCAGCTACAGTATACAGCTCGGGGACCTCTTTGCATGTTGGGGTCCCTTGGCCTGCCATCTCCAGTCCTGGGGGGGCCCAGAGCACATGCCTCGGTGGACAGAGACTAGTGTAGTGTTGGGTCAGGGGTCACAGAATGACCCGTATGTTCTGCTGCCATCCCCAGCCTCAGGCAGCCCCTCACCAGGCTCTGCTGAAGGTGAGGGTAAAAGAGAGAGGAATTCAGGGAGAAGAACCTGAGGGGAAGAGCAGAAAGCCTTCCTGCCTTCTTTCATTTCTTTAATCAACTTTAATTCCCTCTGAAGTGTCCTTTATAGCGTTTCTTTACAAGAGCATCTGTTGGGGGCAAACTTTCTATTTTTATTGCATTAAAGATACCTGTATTTTGCCTTCACTCCTGAATAACAGGTCGGCTAGTTTTGAAGTCTGTGCTACTAGTTGGTTTCTGTCATGATGTATGCTCTGCTTTGACTTCTGTTGTTGAAGCTGAGAATGCTGTTGTCGTGTGGACTGCCATTGTTTTGCAGATAAACCTGCTAGCTTGTTTGTTTCCTTGCCTCTGATTTCTTTTTTTTTTTAAAGATTTATTTATTTATGCATACAAAAGCTGGGGTGCAGGCCAGAGGTGTGGGGGGGTGAGAGGATTCACCAGAGACAGAGTGGGGAGCAGAACAGGTAGACTGACCCAAGTACACTGCTGAGGGGAGCAGCGGGCGAGACAGGAGAGGTCTGCTGCGCCATGTGGGTAGCTCCCTTGCAGGGGATCAAACTCGTGCTGCAGTGGCTGCAGACAGCTTCACAGATGCATCTTAACCCTTGCGCCACCAGGGAGGCCCAGCCTCTGGTTTCTTAATCCAGAGGAAGTTAACCCTTTTTTTCCATCTCTGTTCTGTAGTTTTATTTTCATATGTCTAGATGCGCCTCATGTTTAATTGTAGTGAACAATCCCTACTATTGAATCTGAATGAGCGAGTCTTCTATTAAGAAAAACAACCATTCGTTGTCTTTCTAAGAATTGTCACTCTCTGTTCTTTCTATTCTACCTAAAATTCCCATTGAGGACATGACACCTCCTGTTATTCCATCCTCCACATCTCCTAAGCTTTGCAAAATATTCTCTATGTCCTCTTGGTTCCATTTTCCTGTTTACAAACTCTTTCCTTAGCTGTGTTTAATCTGCTGCTCAATTCCACTGAGTATTTCATTGAAATGATCTCATTTTTCATTTCTTGAAGTTCTATTTGGTTCTTACTCAAATTCACATGGTCATATTCATCCCCACTAGTTTCTCTTGTGTTTTTGGTTTTAAATATATTAATTTATATTACCTATCTGAGCACTCTATTATCTGAAAACTATAACATTTGATGTGCTTACTTTTATTCAGAGTGGTTGTGTCCTTTATCATTTTTAAGTAAGATCTCTTCCATGGGGATGCTTCATTCTGTTTTGTTTTCTGTGGGAATTCTATGTGACGTAAGACATGTCACAGAAGAAATGTCCCTCCATGGAGGTTTCAGTTTTGCCTTTTAGGTGCCTTAGGGCTAGTCAACATAACTGAAAAAAATCTCCACCTCTATCCATCCTCCTCGAGTCACTTCTCTACTGAACCTTGGAACCCTCTTCTCTGTTCACACAGATTCTTGTGCACATCTTTATGGCCCCTCAAAAAACAGTTTTTGAAGCCACATGTCTGCTTTCTCACTTTATCTGTGAGCCCTTCATATAGACCAATAGGTCTACCACACACAACTCAAACTCTTATAAATGAAAGAACTTGGAGAAATAAATCATCAGCGCCTCCGCTCCTTTGAATGGGATATTACCTTTCATCTTTACCTCTCAGGTATTTTTGAGAGATCACAGACCCACCTGAGGCCACTGCATCAAATGCTTCACTGCCTGCATAAGGTAACGAATGGAAAGTCCCTCACAGGCTGTGATCCCTGCAACACACTGCTGTTGCTCCGTGCCTGGCAGCTGGCACCCATACGCTGTCGCCTGTGCTTAGTGAGCCAGGGATGCTTCCAATGGGAAAGACCCATCCCATAGTAACAGTTTCAAACTTTTGTGAGAGCAGAGCAAGAGCAAGGCTGTACCTGAGACCAGTTCCTTCAGAACCCCCTCAGACTTTGATCCTTCAAAAGCGAGCAGCAGCAACCAAGAAAGCAGCTGTGTGAAGCCTAAATGTCCCCATCTGTTCTGCATCACCTGACTCAGTTGGACATCGGGAGCTGCGACCACACTCACGCGTGTCTGGATGTTCCTGTGACCCAGCCAGAAGCACAGAATGTGGGACTGAATTTTCACTCACTGAATTGCAGCTAAGGCTAGAGCTGCATTCGGAACTCAGCACTCTGTACAAAATACAAGCCACCTCAGCAGTTTATTTTTTATCAAAAAAAAAAGTTGATAATGGTAAAGCCATTTTTTGCTTTATGCTATACTTTCTCTATTTTGCTTAAGCTTTTTGTCTTGGGGTGAAAAAAGGATTGAGACGGCCATGGTTTTCAGTCACTCCATATAACTATCATCGCCTGCCCCCTAGTGGTCTCAGGGCAAAGTGCAAAAAACTGCAAGTCATTATTTTATGTATTTTTTACATCATTTTTCATTTTTGCACAATGTATGCATTTTCACCTAGGTTATAGTCCCCATACAGTTCCCACCCTCCTTATTTTGGCCCTAATCCCTCCTCCCCTGCCACCCTCACCCCCCGCAGCCCCATAGTGTGTCTCTGGTTTATAGTTTCTTGTTGATTTTGATTTTTACTTTATTCTAATTAGTCTTTTTCCTGGTCCCTTATTTAGGTTTTATAAATTCCTGCTATGAGTGAGACCATCCGGTATTTTTCTTTTTCTTTTGGCTTATTTCGCTGAGCATGATCCCTTCCAGCGCCATCCATGTTGCTGCAAATTGCATGTGTTTATCTTTTTTGAATGCTGAGTAATATTCCATGGTGTATATGGACCACATCTTCTTGATCCAGTCATCTATTTTTGGGCATTTGGGTTGTTTCCAAAGCTTAGCTATTGTAAACAGTGCTGCTATAAACATAGGGGTGCAGGTGCTCTTTGGAATTGATGTTTCTGTGTCCTTTGGGTAAATACCTAGGGGTGGAATTGCTGGATCCTATGGAAGCTCTATGTTTAGTAGGTCCAGAAATCTCCACACAGCTCTCCATAGTGGTTGGACCAGTTTGCACTCCCACCAACAGTGCAGAAGAGTTCCTTTTCTCCACACCCTCGCCAACATTTGTTGTTGCTAGTTTTTTTAATATGTGCCATTCTCACTGGTGTGAGATGGTATCTCATGGTAGTTTTGATTTGCATTTCCCTGATGACAAGTGATGTTGAACATTTTTTCATATGCCTGTTGGCCATTTGTATTTCCTCTTCGGAGAAGTTCCTTTTTAGCTCCTCTGCCCATTTGTTGACTAAAAATATGGACCGCTTCACGAATTTGCGTGTCATCCTTGTGCAGGGGCCATGCTAACCTTCTCTGTGTCGTTCCAATTTTAGTATATGTGCTGCCGAAGCAAACACTGCAAGTCATTTCTTAAAGACAATTTTCCCGGTTGCTTCTTTTCCCCTTGTTTTGATTCTTGTGCATGAAAACGGATTTTATTAAACTTGCCATAACCCCTGAGTCCCTCTGCTAAAAAAGGAAATGAAAGAAAATATCTGTGGAATCAGAGGCAATCGCCTAGATGCAGAAATGCTAGGATTCAGGACGTGGTTTCCTCTCATTCTCCATCCCCAGGCCCCACCAGCTGCCGCGGCCCACGGTGTCAAGTGCCTCCTGCCATGGCTCTGCGCCGGCTCCAGAGCCCATGCCGAACAACTCCATCTGATCCAGCTCAAAACGTTCCCTCCTCCCCATGACCTGGCGCCTAAGGCTGTCCTCACGTGATGCCAGGACACCCTCCTACTCCCGGTCCCTGGTCCAGACAGAAACAGTCTCTTTGGATTGTGCCGAATGAAATAAGAAGGAGAAAAAGCAAACGAGATGATTTCACTCGTATGTGGGATATTAGCGAAACAGAACAAAGACAAAACTAAACCAAAGCAAACCCTAGAAATCTGACTGCAGAACTCAGGCCTGTGCGGGCACCGGCGTCTCGGAGGCCCCGACTCCACCTGCGAGCAGGAACCAGCGCCAGGAGGACTCGGGGGCCCTCCCAGCTGCCCGGGCCCACCTCCAGCCAACCTGGCCATTTCGGGGGACAGGACATCCGGGGGCAGAGTGCAGAGAGAGGATGCGGGCACGGGCCGCGGGGAACCCAGGATCCCCTGATCCCCAGGGCCCCGCAGAGGCACCGAAGTGGGGAATAATTAACCTTTGCAAAGCCTGCGAGGGCGCTGGGGGTTGGCACCCCGTGGCGTGAAAGGCTAATGCGCTCACCCGATGCCCCACGCTTGCACCTCTGGAGCAGGGGCCGGATAAGGGGGTGTGCTCTTCACGGGGGGCACCCACCTGCAGGGCCAGAGCTGGGAGAGAGGGTGTGCCCCACAGCTCACCCTGCTGGGGCGCCTCTGGGGTTCCCCCGAGGGGCCCTCTGGGCCTGCCCCCAGACACCTCTGGCCGGGGCTGCCTTGGGGCCGCCCTGGACACGGCACAATTTTCCGGCGTGGTCTTGTGGGGAAATTCTGAGAGGACGCGCTGCGCCCTGCATCTGGCGCGGGTCCTGCCGGCCAGGCCGCTCCTCTGCCCTGGAGGCGGCGCGGGCCTCTGCAGAGCTGGTGGGAGCTAGTCAGCCTCGGGCCTTCCGTGCGGTGGCGAAAGGGGCACCTGAGACCTTTCACCGCTGCGCTTGGAAAAGGAGCTGCCTATTTTCTCCTCTTGTCCCTTCCACAGCTATGATTTTTCATGCTGGCTGCACAATAGAATCTTCTAGAGTGCTGTGAAAATACTAATGTAGGGCCTAGCCCAGGCCAATTCAAGCGAAATCTCAGGGCGCTACTCTGGCAGCAGACTTTTTCCAAGCTCCCGAGCAATTCTGCAGTAGGCCTGGGGTGGAGCACACGGAGGGGTGAAGACCGCCAGCCCTGGCAGCCGTGGGGACCCTCTGCCCAGCCATATCTTTGGCGGAGGCCCAGTGATCACCCTTCATTCCCCAGGGTGGCTCGAAGCTCCCTAACCCACTCGGCCTGCTGAGCCTCCCAGCACACGGCGCAGCCTCCTGCCCCCCCTCCAGACGCGCGGTGCCCCCGCTCCAGACGCGCGGTCCGCCCCTCCTGCCTCCTGCCCCGAGCTGCTCCTTGGTTCCTGGGCCATCGGCAGAAGCTCTGGGCAGGAGTCAAGACAAAGCCAACCCCAGCCAGCCCAGTGTGTCTGGTCAGCGCCCCTCCCCCCTGCCCTTCTGGGGTGGGGTTTCCGGCCCCAACACAGACACAGCCTTTCCCCCACTCTCTGCCAACTGGGACAGCCAGCCCCGGGGTCCCCGCCAGCCCAGAGCTCTGCAGGGAGGCTGGGGCCCTGCTGGCTAGAGGAGCACAAAGAGCCGCCAAGTTGGGCCTCAGCCTCATTCCCTTGCCTGGCTGGTACCTGCTACTGCTTTCCCGGCGCAGGCGTGGGCGTGGGCACGTCAGAGCTGTCCTGGGGTGAACGCTGTCCTTTGGGGGCTCATTTCCAACCTTCTTGCCGACACCCCCTGGCCTGGGCATTGCCTCCGGCCTGGGCATTGCCTGCCGGGCCACAGTCATCCTGCGCTCCAGGGCTGCGTGGCTCTGCCCCATGCCTGCGCGGGTCAGCACGCGTCCTAAGAGCCACAGCCAGGCGGTGGCAGGCTCAGCGCAGACCAGTCCCGGCGTACACCGAACTGATGGGTTCAGGAATCGCCAGCCAAGGATGCTGGCGGCCTCATGGCTGCGCCTCTCAACGCCGGTTTCTGAGTCTGGGTCGAGTCCTTTCAGTTGCTCTGCCCGAGTCAGGGTGCTGTCCCTGGAGTTCCTTGGAAAGCCCTTGTTCTGGGCTAAATTGTGTCCCCCCCCAATCCAGATGTCCGAGTCCTAATCCTCCATATTTCAGAGTGTGACCTTGCTTAGCAAACAGTCAAGACAAGGCAAGGCAGGAGCTGGGTGGGTGCAGGGGCAGGAATGGGGCACTGAGCGGGTTTTCTAAGATCCCGTGCAGATGGGGTCAAGGAGGAAGGCGTCCTGGAGCCCTCGGTGGCTTTGCAGGTCTTTTATTTAGATTTACCAGGCACACGGCAGGCAGGGGCGCTGGGGGGCAGGCCTCCCGGCCCCCAGCAAATCCTCCCTCTGTCTGGGCTCTCCGGCCTTCTCTCTGCTTTTCTTCTTCCTCGGCTTCCGTTTGTTCTTGGCTTCTGCTGGCGTCCCCGTGACGCCGCCCTTATAATCTCAGTCTCTCAGCCCAGGTGACCCACTGCAGGTGCCGCCATCAGGCATGCGTTAAGGACCACAGGGTTTCCTCATCTATCCTGATGGCGGGAGGGCAGAAAAGCCTGATACTTTTCTTTACCCTATAGTCGGCCAGAGATCCAATATGGTGGGTTTCCTTAGGAGAACAGGGAAATTTGAACACACAGATACAGACACTCAGGAGAGGCCCATGTGACAGCAAACTGCACAGCAGCACACCAAGGGACGCCAAGTGTTTCCAGCATCCTCCAGAAGCCAGAAGCAGGGAAGGCTTCGCCCCTCCAGGAGCCTCCAGAGGAAGTGTGGCCTTCCTGGCACCTGATTTCAGACTTCTAGACACCAGAACTACGAGAGAATGAATTTCTGCTCTGGCAGCCTCCTGGCTGGTGGTGCTTTGTTATGGCCGCCCGAGAAAACTAGGACAAGAAGAGAACAGGCCCCGTGCTCATCCCCGCGCCTCTCTGCGGGTTAAATGCTGCCACGTGTGAACAACCCAAAACCCACCCTGAGGGGATCCTAGATCTCCGCTTGCTCAGTAGTAGACACGCAGCACCCAGGGTCAAGGACGCCTAGCCTGGGGGCTGCACATTTTTAATTTATCCCAATGAACACTCGGGGCATCTTTTATGCCAGGTAGAAAGAAAGGAATGAAACACAGACACTGCCCTGGAGTAGCGTGCTGTTCAGTAGGGGAAGCAGACAGGTGAGTGGTTACAGCTGTGGAACCCCCATCCGTAACAGGTGGACACACTGATAAAAAAGATACGCACGCCATGCCGAGGGTGCTCCTCAGATGAGCCCGTGGGTGTGGGGAATTACACGGGGACACGTGTGTGACTTGGCGGCGGGCAGGGGTAGCTTGAATTTCACATCGAAACGTGTGCATTCAGCTTGCCGCGTGCTTCCCCAGGACAGAACGGCCCTTCGCATCTGCACACTGGAGTGGGTCTTGCAGAGCCGCCAGCGTCCAAAAGGACATCGCAGGTTTTCCTCTTTTTTTTTTTTTTTAAAGATTTATTTATTTATACAAGAGCTGGGGTACAGGCCTGATGCGCAGGAGGGTGAGAGAATTCACCAGAGGCAGAGTGGGGAGCAGAACCGGCAGACTGACTGAAATACACTGCTGAGGGGAGCAGCGGGGAGACAGGAGAGGTCTGCAGCACCATGTGGGTATCTTCCTGGCCAGCCGGGAATCAAACCTGCGCTGCTGAGGCTGCGGACAGCTTCACAGAGTGTGCTCAACCTGCTGTGCCACCGGGGAGGCCTGCAGGTTTTCCTTTTTTTTTTTTTTTTTTGTGGGACCCTCGCCGGCGGCCGGGAGGTTTTCCTCTTGAGATAAAAAGTGTTCCCAGCAGGTATATTCTACCCAAATTTTGAAACTCTTAGAACTGGGTTGTAGGGCGTGCGTGTGTGGGCGTGCATGTGTGTGCATGTGTGGGCGTGCATGTGTGTACATGTGTGGGCGTGCATGTGTGTGCATGCATGTGCGTGACAGTTTAACAGGCCTTTGGTAAAAGAGTCTGGGGTTTTGCTCTTAAACAGAAATTCTCCAACTCCTTTTCCAGTTCGTTTTGCGAGCAGGTCACCCAGATCTACTCATGTGGAAAGCAGCTGGCACTGGAGCACTCCCAGGGCCTGCTCACGGCAGAACCCTAACAATAGCAAGATCCCTGTGCCCAGGCACCCAGGCCTCGGCCTCGAGCACATCGGTGCTGCTGGAGAGAGAACCACAGGCTCCTGCTGGAGCTTCTCCCGGACTAGCTGCAGCGACGTGGCTGAGTCCTCGGGCAGGTGCCATGCACTGGCGCAGGCCGCTCCCCGCTGTGCGGAGCCGCTGCCCCTCGACAGGAAATCACGGTGATTCATTTTCACATTGAAAACCTCAGTGGTCGCCATGCAGTTTCCTCCCCCCAGCTCCTGCCTCTCACCGTCGTTGCTGCAAGTGGAATCCATCGAGATTGGGAAATGAGTTGAGAAAGGGGAAAAAAGTGGGAAAACATGTCCTTTGTGGCCGATGTGAATTGTGCAAAGGATTTTTTGTTGTTGGGAAGGCTGCCAAGAGCGGAGAAGACAATGAGAACAGAAAGTGATTCACCGAATCAACAACTTCAGTGAGGTGGAAGGGGAGACGGAAGTGGCCCTTGTGTTTGGCAAAGGAGAGTCCAGAGGCCACTGGAAAGGCCGCCTGTGACTCTGGAGGAGGGTGTGTGACATGAGGGGGCATCAGGAGGACAGAGAGGCTTCAGGCTTCCTGGGGAGAGAGGGAGGGTCGGCCCGGCCTCAAGACATGGCCTCCACCCTCCACACCTTGACACCAGCAGGTGCCTGCACTCCCGGAGGGAGGACAGTCCCGTCAAGGCCACAACCTGGCCAGGCCTGCAGCGGTTGTCCCAGGAGTGATCTTTCTGTCAGAGCTGGGAAGGCTGAGTGGACCCCCTCAGTAAGAAAACTGGGTGGGGTGCCCCTCACCTCGGACCCCCGGGCACTTAGTTCACCAGGCAAAGCAAGCTGAGGTTAAAAGGTGCCGTTGGAACAGTCTTGGGGCCTCATCCCCCAGCCCTGCCTGTGGATTTTGCAATCCCCTCACGCCACAAAATCTCGGTCGAGGAGGGAGGAGTCATTTCTGCGTCCTTTCGACAGCTGTCGTAGGTCCCCTGCCTGTGCAGGCCTGGTGGGGTATGGCGCGGGGGACCTGGGTGAAGACAGAAAAGGTTTGGTCTCATGAAACTTGCACCCCAAGGACACAGAGGCAAATAAACAAGGTCATTGCCAAGGTCAATGAGGGGTAGGAAGAAATTCAAATGCAGTAACAGGGTGATGGCCGAGGGGCCGCCTTAGTTTCGGGGTCAAGAAAACCCCTTGGAGGAGGTGACTTGAGCCAGGTCAGCTCAGAGAAGGGAGCTGACAAGAGACCATCCAAGGAAGAGCGCTGAGCAGGGGTGAGAGGAGGCGGCACAGGGGCCTGTTTGGCAGGAACACCCAGGATGACCTGACCGGGGCCACTCTGGAGGGTGACTTGGCCTGCCCGGGGGACAAACTCCTGCATATGACACCCCAGGAAGGCAATTGGCTTTTGCATTTGAGAAGTGAGGACTCCTCCCTGGAACTGTTTACATGAAAATTAGATGGAGGTTACTTGCAGATAACACTGTAACACCTGCCTAAGGAAGCTTCTAGGAAGAAAGCCTGGAGGGGTTGCCCTGGGACAGTGGTGCCTTCAGCAGATGGCAGGTCCCCAGGAGAGGGCGCCCCACTAGAGGAGGGGGCGCCCCACACAAGTCAACC
This sequence comes from Talpa occidentalis, assembly GCF_014898055.3. Lineage (NCBI taxonomy): Eukaryota > Metazoa > Chordata > Mammalia > Eulipotyphla > Talpidae > Talpa > Talpa occidentalis. Next base: position 8,871,392 of record NW_023601322.1, read on the forward strand.
AGCTAATCGGAACCTACCGAGACACTCCAGGGAAAAAAAAAAAGCACTTGACAGTTCTTCACAAGTGTTGTAGAATATTAAACAAAAGACTGTGCGCGCCTGATTTTTTCCCGGCTCACAGGGCGATTGCTATGAAGTGAAAAACTGGTTTAAGATTAAACTTCTAAATGTTCACTGTGGCGCAATTTCCTTAAGGACTCAGAACAGCAAAAGACCCATAAATGAGTTCATGAAAACCAGCACCTGGAGGGCACCCTTTGGGAAAATAATCTTTGTCACCATGTCATCTTTCTTTCGATAACAAGATTAGTAATTGGGGAAAATTTCAAGTTTATTGGAATAAGACCTAAGAAATAGTCATGTCTAGAAGGTGCTTGAAATTTCCATTGGAAATTTTACTGGTTTCCCTTTCACATCTTTAGAAACCAAGGAATGACAAGGGAAGTAACCTCAGCCTAAGCAGAAAATTCTCCAAATGTTCTGCTGTTTCTCCCTTCGAACAGGATAGAATATTCTGTTTCTGACTTAGAGTAAATGAAGGGACCGGTGAACCGGAGTCCACGAGGAGCAGCGCTTGTTTATGGGCACTGCAATTCAGGGCGGGGGGCAGCCTGGTGTTCTGCTTTGCCACACAGCCCAGGACACGCATGGTGCGCTGGGGACGCCTCAGCCCAGCCCCTCCTGTCAAGTGTTGGACCTTTGTCTTCTGGAAGGTCTCCCAGTACACTGGTGGGCTCACAGCCTCAAGACCTCCCCAGTTGGCCCCGGCCACCTGGCGCGCAAGCCCCGCTCACCTGCGCCCCCTCGCGGGACACCAGCTGGCACGGTGCCCTTCGCCTACACCTTGGGTGAGTGAGTGGTGAGTCAGATGGGTGCCAGGTGTTGTGGCACCTATTTCTAGCCCAGAATTGACGTAGTTTCTACTTTCAGTTACTCATCCAGCCAATGGGTTTGCCAAACTGGGTCTGAACATGGCTACAACTCTGGTATGGTTTTATGGGGGGCGAGGGGTAGACCTCGTTAGATGCAGCTCTCAAATTCTTGGCCTCAGGAGCCTGTCCACATCAGATGAACGACTCTAGTGACGAAGTCTGCACAGGCTCCTTTGCACACAATACGTGTTGGGGGATGACTGGAAGACAAATGAGATTCAATGGCAAGAAATGAGAAAAGCCTGTTTTGTCCCCCTCACCTCCTCTGTAACTATTCCAGCAGATGTTTCTCGAAGTATTTTTCACTTAAAAAGACACTTTGTTGTGCTCCCAATGCTGTTCTCTCTGACCTCCTGCGTTCCTAGTCTCACCATCTACACAGTCAGCGCTTCACGTCGATTATCTGGCTTGACGGCTGGGGAGGGTCGCCGGGCAGATACCAGGACCCCCGAAAGGTACAGCCAGAGCACAATGGAGGACCCAGAGCACAGTGTGGGCTCCCTGTGCTGCTCATCACAGGCGGCCGGGGGACTCTCGGGGCACCACGCCTGCTCTTTCTGCGTGAAGACCACGGCCCCAGGCGCCCCCTGCCAAGCTGACCTCAACGATAAAAATAGGGTTTCAGGGGGCTCCTCTGCCTGGCTAGTGTGCTCGGGGCTGCTTTCAGTCATGCATCTGGGGAAATCATAAAGGCCACGTCGCGTCTTCTGGAAGAACAGACGGACGAAGGACAAAGTCAGAGGAACAAGCTTGCTAAGCCCGTTTCCACCCTTAGTCCAGCCTCGCCAGTAGGTGGCGCTGTGATAAAAGCCATCAAGAGACGCCAGCCAGACAGGGGGTGTCCCTGCTCCCCAGGCTGACCTGGCCCCCCCCAAAGCCAGCGTTTGGTGGGCACACTCGCAGCCACACGAGGCTCCAATACCAACCAAGTTCTAGGGTCCTCAGCGGGGAGCATGGGGTTCCCAGCAAAGCTGCAAGCCTCCTCAGGCTCCCCACCTCCAAGGCTTTCCCCACGGCCTGGATTTCCCCGCAGGAGGGGAAGAGCTGGGGGGATGCCCTTCTTCATCTCCCCAGGCGATCCCAAGGCTCAGGCGCCTTCATTTATTGAGCACCTCACATTTTGTTACCAGGTGTATCTGTCATCAGATGCTGCCTCCTCCGAGCCAGCGGGGAGGCTCGCACAGGGAGCAGGCCCGCCCGTCCACCCTCTCTGCCTCCGTGGCCCTCGAAAGCACACTCGGCTGTTCTCCTTTGACCCACATGCACTTTCACCCCAAGTTCCCAGAGGGCAAAGCCTGTCCTTCACCTCCAAAGCACCTCAGATGTAGCGTGTGCTCAGAGTGGCTTAGCCCCAGCCTTGCCGCGCGCCAGCCGCAGGAGCGAGCAAACGAGGTGTCTGGACAGGAGCCTTGCTGGACCCGGGGGGTGCTCCTGGCACCCGGGGTTGCTGAGGGGACCCGCTATGGACTCCCCGAATGACTGCCGCCTCTGCTGACCACACTCAGGGCAGCAAGCGCCGACGGCCGGGAAGCGAGCGAGGGGTCACATGGCGGACTAGGCCCGTCCCCCCCGAAGCCAGTCGGCACAGGCTCTGGACAACCCGTGGGCCCACTGTGCCAGCATTATTTCTGCTAGTGCTGGCGCAGCCAACCATGTCCCGTTCTTCACTGTTTACATAAAGCTGTATTCATCTGTTCAGGCGAGGGAGGGCCCCCGACAACTGGAAATAAACGTGGCTCTGGAAGTTCTTCCAGGGATCTCCTCTCTGCGGTCTCTATCCGCCCCCACCCGGATGCCCGTTACCTGAGAAGGAGAAACAGGAAGGCCAAGAGCTGTGATTTATATCGTCAGCCACAAGGCTGACTGCAGGAGCCCATTCAGTGTAGATTATTAACCTGCTGGTTACTTTTCCAAGTCTGAGATACCTGGTAACCCCAACCTTGCACTCATTCGCCCTAAACCCAAGTTGGCCGTGATCGTTGCAATATACATCTGGCTGCTGAGATGAAAGCATTTGTTGTCTTGTAAATTTTATATTTATTATAACAAAAATTATGACATGTTCATTTGTGCATTCTGCTTTAATATAACTCCTGTATGGAAATGGTCTAAGTGGGCGCTACACAATCATGCTGATTGTGGCAGCAGTAAGGAACACAATTAAAAAGTGTCTGCAAAAGTCAAGGTCTGGGACAGGAGGGGAGGGCAGAGGTTCAGAGGCCCTTGGGGTGCAGGTTCCCTTCTGGTGACCTGAGACCCACTTACTGACACAGAAGCAAACCTCGGCTGCTGAGTCGCACACGAGTGGCTGCCAGTGGGGGCGAGGCCGGCGCCTCGGAGGGGGTGGAAGTCAGTTATTTGCTGTGTCCTTACGCTACAAACTACAAAACATTGGAAGCATCACTCTACGACACTGAGCTATTTACAATAGAAATTTCTCAATCAACTGTTCTCTCAGAGAAAATTAGTGAATCCCAGTGACTTAAGTCACCTGACAGAGTAAAGCAACTCCTAGGAGTTAGTCTCCATATGCTACAAATGTCTATCATTTTCAAGACAAAAAAAAAAAAAGCCTTTCCCTCCCCCCCAAGAAATACAGAATTACAATATTATTAAATCATTCCGCACTGGCCACCTGCCCTGCCTTCCAAACAAACAACAAAAAGCCATTTTAAAAAATATTACATTATCATTAACTGTTTCTCTGTAATATATTAAACATTTTGCTCTTTGTCTTTACACATTTGATATGTTAGGGGAGGAAGTTAACAAATTTAAACCGTATCGGTAAAGCATCACTAGAAGAAAAGTGGTAATTATTAAAAAAGAACCGACCGAGGACGACCCTCCGGGGGGCTGCGGGCCGGGCGGCCGTCGGGTGGGGGGAGGCGGGGGGCCCGGCGCGGGCCGGGGGAGGGGGTGGGGGGCTGGGGGGCCGGGGGCCGCGGTCAGAGCGGGGTGTCGCAGGGCTCGGGGGCGGCGGGTCCGCGGGGCGCGGGCGCGGCGGCTGCGGGGCGGGCGGCGCGGGCGGCGGCTGCTGGTGCCTCATGAGCTCCTTCACCTCCTCCTCCAGCTCGGGCGGGATGATGAACTGGTCGTCGGGGTCCGGCTGGGCCGGGGCGGCGAAGTAGCCCCCGGGCCGGCGCAGGGGCGCGTCCGCGGCCACCTCGATCACGTTGTGGCTCCTCTCCGGGGGCGCGACCGAGCCGTTGGCCCGGCGGCGCCCCACGGTGCCCGCCGCGGCGGGGTCCGGCCTCCGGGGCGGCGCCGGCTCGTCCTCGGCCGCGCTGCTGGCGACGCCCTCGTCGCTGGCCTCGGCGGGCGCCGGCGGCGGCTGCGGCCTCTCGCGCTCCCGGGCGCGGCCGCAGTGGATGTCCACGGCCACCTCCACGCGGCTGCCGTTGCTGAAGACGCCCTCGATGGGCTCCTCGTCGTCGCTGTCCAGGCCGTTGTCGGAGAAGGCGCTGGAGAAGGTGGCGCTGGACAGCTGGCGCTGGAAGGAGCGCGACGGGCACACGGGGTGCAGCATGCAGCGCGCCTCGCCGGGGAAGGCGGGGCTGCTCTCGCCCGGGGCGCCCGAGGGCGGCTCGTCCGAGGCCGTGGAGCCCACCTCGCTGCTCATCTCGGAGGTGGACAGCTCGCTGCTGATCTCGGAGGCCATGCCGCTGCTGGAGGAGGGCACGCCCAGCCCGTCCGAGGGCCGGTCCTTGATCACCATGCTCACGGACGGCGGGAAGAGGCCGGGGCTGGGCGGCGGGCCGGCCCCGCCGGCGCCCGGCTCGCAGCAGCAGAAGCTGTCCTCGGGCACGCTGAGCTGCACCACCACCGCGCTGATGCTGTCGTGGCAGCCGTAGCTCTGCGCCAGCGTGCACAGCTTCTTGGCGGCCGCCAGCGCGTCGGGCACGTTGCGCACCGCGCCCACGGCCTCCTCGACCGACAGGCTGTCCCACAGGCCCTTGCTGCCCAGGATGAAGAACTCATCCTGGGGCGTCAGGGGCACCGACTGCACGTGCGGGCGAGGCACCACGCTGGGGTGGAGGAAGGTGTAGCCCAGGATGCGCGTGGACTCCGTGACTCCGTTCACCTTGCCGTCCTGCAGGAAGAGAGGTTTCCGCAGAGACGTTAGCGCGGGCGCTGAGGCCTCCCGGCCTCCTGCCGGCAGCTGGGGGGGGGGCGTGGAGCAGGCACCGCGGGGCCCACCGGGGAAGCCCGCCTGGCCCGAGGAGGGAGGGCCAGTGCCCACCGGTCCGGACACCCAGGGCAGTAGGCTGGGCGGGTCAGAAGCAGGAGGGACAAGAGCACAAAGCTGAAGTGAGTTATTCCCTGTGTCAGGAAGTGCCGGCCCTGGGAAAGCGAATGCCACTCCCCTGCCACACCAGCCAGGCTGGCCCGGCTCTGGACGCCTGGGACAGGAAGGCCCGTGGCCAGGTCACGTGTCTCTGACAGCACAGCAGCCCCAGGCACAGCGTCCACCCGTCCAAGTGAGGGGCAGACACTGCTCAAGTGTTAAGACGGCAGAAGATAGCTGAGGGGGAAACCTGGTGTGACTGGCGGGTGAGGGAGGAGAGGCTACATCCCCACCACGTCCTCAGGCCCTTTGTCAGTAAAAAGACCTTTCTCTGAAGTTAGAGGTCTTTACTCGCTGAGGCTCCCAGGTCCTCAACAAGCCTCTACCTGGGCCCGTGTTGAACGCCTTTTCCCGAGAACACGCCACTGTGACAGATGCACTTTCAGTGTGTACCTGGGGCGAGGCAGGTGGGCTGCTTCACCAGCGTCCTCTGAGTGTTTCTTCCAGGGAACATCCACTTCCTTCCCAGCCCTACCACCTTCCTGTATTCGGGATTTTGCAAGGTGTTTGCCTGGTGTGTCTCCCCAACTCCGCCACGGCCGCGCTACACTCGCGAGCAGGCCGCGCTCTCAGGAGTGACGGTACCGGAATGGGGCTGGAGCAAACTTTCCCAGAGTCTTGATTCAACCCGTTCTTCCCCAAATTGTGGAATTTGGCCAAAATTTCCCTTGTTGTTCTGCCTAATCCTGTAGGACTCTCTTACTCAGAAGGGACAGTTCCCTGCCTGTGAGTCTGGGGGGCACGCCCTGGGCAGCGAAGACACCAGAGGGCTGAGCATTCAGCAACGCAGACAAGAGTGAGGAGCAGGGGGGTGCCGGGGAGGGGAAAGGCAGGGTTCAGGGGCAGGCGTGGGGCAGGGACGGGCACCCTGCCTCACAGGATGGGCAGCGTTTCATTCTCTACTTCCTGCCCCACCTCAGGCTGACTTTGCTCCCTCACGGGGTCTACCAGCCACCGCATCCTCTGTTCCCAGGACATCCGGGGAGCTGGAATCATCGCCCGGACACACAGGGCAGGGCCCGCGTCTTTGTGTTCTTCCCATGGCCCTATCAGCTCACCTGGAGTCACAGTCTCCCCCCCTCCCCAGCCTACACCTGAGCCACACGCGTTTCTGGGGGTTTATCCACAGTAAGAGACTGGACACCAGCTGCGGCCAGATGGGTGTCTGCCGGGAGCACGTCTGTGCCCCACGTCACTTCTCAGACAACAGCAGGCAGATAAGATTGTGTGGAGAGCCAGTGACTGGAGGGGGCTCCTGCAGCCGCTGCTGGAAGCTGCGCTGTGGTGAGTCTGCCATCATGCCAACCCACCCCAGGCTTTCTCAGTGGTGGGGGTGGCCTGCACACCGCAGGGTGTTAGCAGCACCCCACCGCATGCCTGAAGCACTCTGCTCTGGCTGTAAGTAAAATGTCTCCAGGCGTGGCCATATGCCCTGTCAGGACTCACCCCTGGTGGGAAACCATTCATTGCCTCACTCAGGTGGAACCGAGGGAAGAGCACAATAAACTGGTTACCCCTGCACTGATTCCCTGGCCCCGAGGCAGGACAGGTACCTTACCATTCCCTCCTTGCAGGCTTCGGGAACTTTAAAGGGCACAGCCTGCAAGCAGCAGAGCAGGACATGACCCCCCACAGTGTGGATGCAGGGGTGCAGCCATCACGCCCAACTGGTAAGGATCAGATGGAGGCCCCTGGCACAGCCCTGACTCAGGGCGGCTGCGGAGGCGTGGTTTGCTGCTCTGCACACAGCCACGTCTTCAGAAACATGAGACAGGAGCTTCTCTGTGACACCTTGGGCCCGGCCCACCCCCGTCCTGAGGAAAACTTCTCTCTCACCTCAGTGATAATGGCCTTGTGCCGTTTAATTCTCTTCAGTTCCTCCTCACAGCTCATGATGTACGACCTGGACAGAGGCATTGGCTTCCCGTTCCGACACAGAACTGTCTGGCACTTGCCCACGTTAGCAGAGGTCAAGGTGAAGGAGCCTCCCAGGTCCACAGGGTCATGCTTGATGTGACAAAGGACAGCGGCACCTCCAAGTTTCTGCCCAGCTGTCCCAAGTTTCCTGGAATTCAGAGGCAGGGGGTCAGCACAACGGCACCACGCATCAGTTTTGTGAGGTCAACAAGCTGTATGAGCAGACGGGGCTGGGAGCAAACACCGAATCCAGGCCTCAACTGGGTCTCTTTCCCTGCAGCCGGCAGAGGAAGGGCAGCGTCTGACACACACGCCTCACAGAGGGGGTTTGCGCTCGACGGGGCAGAGTGTCCCTTCACCACCACACACCCAGGAGCTGCTATGGAGTGAGGGTGCCTCGCCTTGCGGCGACGCTGTGTCCTCACACCCGTCGGCACAGCAGAGACAGCAGAGACCGCAGGGCAATGGCCACTGCTTTCCCCTCCATCCGCTCCCAGGAGAAGGAAACTGAAGGGACCGCTTTAGCAGGGGCAGGCCTGAAGACACCAAACCCCTGACTCACACTCTTCAAGTTACCTGCCCAACCTCCGCCCTCTATGAGGATGTTGGCTTGTGAGTGTTGGGCCCTTCATGTTCCGATGGGTAATGACTTTCTGGACCAGTATTAGAGTCTATTCCAGAATATTCTCAGAAAGGACATTCTAATAACCAAGCTTGAAAGAGCTGTGACCTGGTCTTCAATTCGTGACCGCACACTTGAAACACAGAGCACCTGTGAGCTCCCGCAATGAACAGGAGCTGAGGATGTCTGCCACCGGCCCAAGGGGAGGCAGCTGCTTCCAGGCCTCTCCGGACCCTGAATGGTGCTGCTGCCAGAAGCCTGAGACAGACAGGTGTCTCTGTGCACAGGTGCAGACCCCTAGGTACTGTTCAGCCCATTTCAAAGAGTGGTCCAGATCCCAGAGATTGAAGAGCCTCTAAGCTGAGGGGATGTGGAAGAGGCAGAAGAGCGTAAACAATCCGGTGAAAGTCTGAACTCACAACAGACCTGTGAGGTCCAGCTCTAAAGATACGACTCTCCTGGCACTGACTCAGGCTCCGGCAAGTTGTCCGGATGGCAGCATGTCTCAAATGGCGCTCAGCGCACCCTGGGGCCCCACCTTCAGTAACAGCTGTGTGATCCCCGGACCCCACATTTTCTCACCAGAAGGCAAGCACTCAAAGAAAGGTAAGAGGACACACAGCAGGGGCTCCACGCCTCACCTCTGCATGACGATGAAGGTGTTGACCATGTATTCCTCCTCGTTTTTCGTTTTCTGCAGCTCTTCTGCCAAGATGTCGCTCATGGTGCACTGGAGGAGGTAGGGCACCTCCACGTTCCGGTCCCCGTCGAACACGCCGTACAGGGCCTCCCGGTTGTCGCAGAAGTTGTTCACCGACAGGGCAGCCACGCACAGCCTGCAGAGCAGCGCCACCGTTACCTGCGTCCACGGCCCCCAGCCCACGCCCACCCCGGCTCTCTTCTTCAGCTTCCCCGACCCAGTGCTTCACAGCTCGGAGAGGCTGAGAGCAGGGAAACTAGCCCCAGCTCCTCTGCACCAGCTGCCTTCTGCAAGCAAGGCATGGCGACGCACATGGCGCACCCCATGTGGTTTCTCTCACCCTTCTCAGGACTTCATCATAAAAGATACGACAGTGATCAATCTCTCCACACTCATTGACCAAACATTAAGGAGAACTTGCACATCAAGCAAAGATGAATAATTACAACAATGACAAAAATATAAGAAACACGAAGAGTATATAAAAACATGCAGCACCTCTAAAACTGACCAAAAAGCTGGAAGAGTGAAGGAAACAACAATGCTTAGGAAGCGGACGCTGAGGAGGGCAGGTCAGCTGCACCCGCCGCCCGCCCTGCTGCCTGGAGAGAACTTGGGGCTGTGGCACAGAGAGAAGCCCAAGAGGGGCCGGGCAGTCTCCCTGAGCTGAGGAGATGGAGTTGGGGTTGAGCCGGGCTCACAGGCAGGGGAGCAGGAGGAGGGAGGCGCTGAGAGCTCCGGAGGCCTGTGGAGTCTCCCACTTCAACCCTTGAAAAGGACCAAACTTTGCAAGGAACGTCAACAGAGTCCCAGGAACTACCCCAACGAGACACACCCTCAGGGGAGCACGGGACCAGCGTCAGAGCCAGAGCTGGAGTCAGTGCTGCCTTCTGTCCCAGAGAGAAGCCGCCAGCATGGCAGCCACCAGCCCCCCGCCCCCCGCCCCGCGAGGGCTATCCAGTTAGAGGCCCCAGCCCTGGACGGCCATTAGGGCTGCCTCGGGAGGTCCTACACCATTCGGCTTAGTGGGCCTGCGGTGGGAGATTTTTTTTTTTTAGAAAGCTCCTTACCTGAGTGAGTCTAACGTGCACCCAGGTGAGTATTAATGGTGGCCACTGGCGGAGCTCCTCCACTGTCTCCCCTCCCCTCCTCTCAGCACTTGGAGTTCTCATACCTTACTTTTCTAGCATGATCAGCAGCTCTTCACAAAATGCAAGCAAGCCTGAAGAGTCTGATGACAATTCTCAAGAAAATCAACATTTGCATTTAAGATAAGGAAGGTTGGGGGGAAAATGGAAAAAGAAGACGTTCAGGTGGAGAGTGCTGGCGGCAAGACACAGCTGACGTTACAGGGAACAGACACCAGAGCCCTGCCAAGCTAATTCAGAATATACAAGGAGTTTCATGGAACCACTAACTAGTCAATGACGTGAGTGATCTCCAGCGCCACAATCAAGTCTCCTTCTCTTTACCACCATCCCTGTTCTGCTTGGTAAACAGGCTTCAGAGAAAGATAAAGGGGCTTTTGAAAGGAGCAGAGATGCATTTCAATACTTATGCCTTCTCCAAACACTGGAGCCTCACACAGACATAATGTGTCAGTTACACTGTATCCTAGCAACAGCCTCACAGAGTATATGAGATGCCAAGCAGGGCCCTCGCTTGATGTTGGAATACGTGGTGGCCTCCCTTTGGGAACGTGCCCACATGAACGCCCCATGAGGAAGGGGTGTGCTAGCGCTGAAGAGGGGAGGCGGGCAGGAGGCGGCGCTCGCTGTAGGCTTTTACCCACTTACTTGTTTTTCACCCCTGAAGCTTCCGTGTAGCCATGGCTCCAGACGGCCGGGGCTCCCGATGCATCTCCCGCTGAAGGCTGATCGATCTTGAAACATCGGATGTTACTAACAAGAGAAGGAGTGGGGACAGAATTCATTAAATGCAAACACGTGCGAATTGCTACCTGTACGTGAGAAATGGAAACTGCCAAACACTCTGTACATACCATGTCTTCCTGGGTTTAATGTGTCTGAAATACTTATTAGCAACAAGAACTAACTCATCATAATGAAAACCAAGGGCATCGGCACAGGCTGCGAAATTAGTTTTTATCAGCATTCTGGGGTGGTTATTAGCAACTTTCACACACGCTGTGCTAGACGGTGCTCTCTCCTGGGGATGAAAAGGGCAGCTCTCACCCTTGGTTGAGGAAAGGACACCGAAGTATTAAGCTGGGTGTATTCTTACAACACCAACACCCGGATTTAAAAAGAGTGAAACATAAGCCACAATTATATTGTGTTAGGAGGACCTGAGAGACTTTGGCAGTGTACATCCCCAAATCCACAGTTTCTTTCTACCCACATCATCACTTCAAATATTTCACAAATATTAAGAACTTGCCAACCTCTGAAGCTTCCAATTCTTTTTTCATTTGTACAGCCACTCATGCTTAGACTAATATGACCAAATTACAAAGTAAATGAGTATTTTAATAAGTCACAGATTAACTACATATTTAAACTGGGAGACAAGTTCTTATCTCAGCTCCCATATGCCATAATTGAACCAGTGGGATCCAAAACAGAAATAATAAAAGTGTAACCTTCCAAATGGGGTTTATTAAAAACCAGCCTACCAAAAAGCATTCAGTACCCCAAAACAGGCAGTCAAACAGATGTGAAGTAGGTTTTTTAAGAAGCTGGCTACCACATGGTAAAAAAAAGTCCTACTGATTTGTAAATTGACCTAGTTCCTCTCCCCTTTTATTTAAACAAGAGAAGAAGCTTATGTATCATCTTTTAACACTGAAAAAATACCTTTGTTGTGACCCCAAGAACATAAATTATTTCTTTATAAATATTGACTATCTACCTTAAGACCCATTTAACTTTAAGAAGTAGATGAAAATGTCAATAGTATTCACTTTGATTCTAGAAATAGCTGCTGGAAATTTCACTGAAATTAAAACATATTCAGTTTAAAAAAGATTCCATTCTGAATTTCCAGAAAATGTTTCCTTTTCCCTTTATCCTAAAAACTGAAAAACATATAAATCATACTTGGTGCCAACAGAAATCCCAAAATCGAATTAACACCTCATTTACAGCAGGGCTATATATTCCCTTTTAAAAGTTTCCAGTTGTACTAGTCAAGGGAGGGGGGATTAAAAAGATATCAGCCATAATATGCTCTGCTTCTGACCTGGCACCAAAATGCATTCACGTAGGGCAGTGGGTTTCTCTAGGCACATCTTAAGACTCTTACTACCTCTCTGCTATCTTTCTGAATTCCAAAGAAAAACCTAAAGACATTTATATTTTCAACAGACCATAGAGCCTTCAAAGAAACAATTCCATTTTGTAGCCTGATTATTAAAGAAAAATAATCTTTAAATTCCCTATAATCCTTTCTAGTGAAGCAGCAATTTCTCATTCTCTAGCTAGCTGAATGCAGTGGCTGAGCAGCTGCTGTAGTGACCTGAATGTTGACTCTGGTACATCTCTAAATGAGTCCGGGAGCTGGAGCTCAGTCACACGGAAGAGGCCCTGTGCACTCACCCTGGCACACGTGGGGCACATGGGCCAACCCTCCACAAGCCCAAGCAGTACATTAGAGGTGGAAACCTGCCCAAATTACTAAGAAGCCACAACCTTCTATATATTAAACAGAAGGCAACGTTTCTACCTAAAAGAATTATGATTTCATTGTTTCTAATTTTTTAAAAAATGGGCGTGCACGCATGTGTTTCTCTGCAACAGCTCACGCTCCAGGGACCAAAACCCATATCAGAGGATGTACCGAAGAGATTTTCTCTCGTGCTATGAAGTGGTACGGTCATTCTTCATATTTGGTTTTACTTCTTTTGTTTAGTTGCATGGTGACTATTTCCCCGGGTCACTTTATACTCGTCCTAAATATAATTAGAAGCATCTTGATGACTATTTCTGTGCCCAAGATGAACAGCAGGCTTCAGATTTCAGATTAAATTTTTGCCATAGAAAATGTTGGTCTTAGTATATAAATATTTTAAAAAGCTTGACATGCACGGCCAAGACAAGTTATACCAATGCAGGGCTAAAACAAGTTATACCAATTTATAGTTCTCCAGCAACACCAATTTTAGAGGAGGAAAAGATAACATTTAAGTATTTTATTTAGTATTTCCTTGATATACTAATATGGATGGGCATGATCTTTTCATGTAAAAATCTGTTCTTTTGTTAAATGTTACTATGTTCTATTTTTCTTCTGCTTGAGTACTTTTCTTACTGACTTGTAAGAACATTTTCTATTAAGAGGATATTGCTTTTATTTTTCACATTTCTTGCCAAAGTGTCTTCTTCGTTTGTCATTTGCCTATTTTATTTTTGGTAGCCCCTAGAATCGGCATTTATAACTTTTATGTATTAAAAAGTGTTTTTTATATAACTATACACGTCATAAATATCAAAACTAAGCTACATAGACTGATTTCTCTTCTTGTGGTGCTCCCCTCCCCTTTCTTGGATGAAAAAGCCCTTTTCTGGCTTGTGACTATATTCATATGATTTCTGCTTACCTTTTTTTTTTTTAAAAAAAGATTTATTTATTTATTTATACAAGCACTGGGTACAGTCAGAAGCGCGGGAGGGTGAGAGAATTCATCAGAGTCAGAAGGGAGAACAGAGCACGCAGAATGACAAAGTACACTGCTGAGGGGAGCAGCGGGCGGCAGGAGAGGTCTGCGCGCCATGAGGGACCCTCCTCTGGTGGCCGGGCAGCTGCCGGGGATCGAACAGGCACTGCAGAGGCTGCGGGCAGCTTCGCAACCCAGCGCTCAACCGCTGCGCCACAGGGGAGGCCCTCTGCTTACTTTTAAACCTTATTTCATCTTATTGATTTAACTCTTTAATTCAGGTGTGAGATAAGAATTCACCTTTCATTTTTTTCCAAATAACAGTTTCCACTTATTAACCAATTTTGATATAATTACCAATTATATCATGTGTTATGTCATACTTGTATAAATACTCAAAAATTACCTGTATAAAGCTGAAATATATCTTGTTAGTGATGCACTTAGTCCCGAAAAGAACCTTAGAAAGTATGTCGGCCATTCTTCTCATTTTAGAGAGAAGATGGAGGTCTGGGCAGAGAGATTTGGGCTGTGGCATCAATTACCGACAAATAGTCAAGATCCCTGTGGCTTCCCTGGGACACTCTACTTAGGGAGTACTTGTCAATTATATGTAGAAATCAATGTACTCATTAAGTACTTAGAATGTCAAAAAAAATAGGCTGTAAATGGCTAATTCCATCTAGAAATCACCTTAAGGCTTTTCAAATTTTGGGTTGCACTAAAGTGCATTAGTGCATCTAGGATGGCATTAATAGATCACTAAGACCACGCTTGCCTTCAAATTTCTACTTTTTCAATATTTCCTAATGACCAAAGCTGATTCCCAGCAATGGCTATCACAACAGTGTCTCAGTATGTGTTGCATCCACAATGACTAATGTGTGCCAATGTCCAAGACTGTTACTTAAAGTGACACTGCAAAAAAAGCTTAAAAATTCCAAAAAATTTAAAGAAAAAAATAATGACTACTCATAAACCAACTACCCAGAGAATGGCACTACTGACATTGTTTTACATCCCTTCTGGCCTTTTCTAGGTGTGCACATGCACACAGTACCCAACGCACACAAATTTGTTTTGCAAAAAGTGGGACTATGCTATGCAAATTACTTGTACACTCGCTTTCTGCTTTCTACTTAACATTCTATACAGGTCTTTTGAGTTAGTAACATAACTACATCATCATTTAAAAAGGTAATTATGCTCACTTGTGGAGCATAATTTATTCAAGTGTATTGACAGACATTTAGAGTTCTGTGATGATTCTCATAAAGATGTCTTTTCTAATGAAGTGACCTTTAATGTTTTACTTAGTGAAACTCAATCTGTAATTTTCTTTTTTTTTAAATTTTTATATTCCCCATACAGTTGCAACCCCGATTTTGACCCCAATCCCTCCTCCCCCACCCCACCAAGAGTGTCTCTGGTTCATAGTTGTTTGTTGATTTTGATTTTTTTGATAAGAACAGCTACTACACTTGATCTTAGCCAAAAGGCCGAGAAACGATCAATCTGTAATTTTCTATTGACATCAGTAACGACACTATCAGTGAACTTTTCTGAAACTTGGACAGAACTTCACAGGATCTAACTACTCTACACTCCCAGTTTTGTTTAAACAATCTAGATTTTAGTTCCATATTGTTACTTATTCCCACAATATGCCCGTCTTTCAAATTCCTTTCGTAACACCTGCATGAGGCATCACCCAAGCAAGATGTGAAGTTTTATCTTGCGTGTTCTCTCCATTTCCTCATTGTTTGTTATTCTCATTCTCTTTTTGTCTAGATACTTCCTCAAAGATGTTCCAAAGGACATGAGTCTCCAATTATTTGCAATATTTTTGCCCTCCATTTTAGTGAACTGCAGACTCGCAAATCACTTCACTTGAAATGTGTGCAGACACCGCTCATGAAGGCAACAGATCCTCCTGTGCTGTCAAATGTTTTTATTATGTTGTCTCATTGCCAGTGGATACTGAGTGCTTCACTTTAAAACACTTACTTCAGCAGTTCCAGGGTTTTGTGATCGAGGGCTAGTCGGGGGTTTCCAGTCAGATCTAGTTCTTGAAGTTTCGGAGGCAGGTTTTCTGGTAAAGTGACTTCGCTTAGCTCATTACAGCTCAGGTCCACGCACTGAAGGAATAGCAGAAACAGGAGAAATGGTCTGAGGAGACGGGTCAGGTGGTTCTGCAGGCAAGTCAGCCTGACCATCCACTACACTATACTGGCCAAATGCAGGAATCTACACTTGTCTGCTTCTCCACCATAAACATTTAAAACAGACTTTGCTAAATGCAATTAAATTTTTACTTTGAATAACATACAAACTCCATGTGACGTAGTCTCCCCATCTTTATCTGTTTATCTCTGTATTAAAAAAAATAAGTATTAATTGAAAAATCCTCTGGGCAACAGTTTTTCATAGAGCTCACAAAACCTCTGGACCCATCATGGCCCTGAAGGCTATACTTATAAGATCAAAATGGAACTTTGAAAGGCTTTCTTAAAACAAAAACCAAGAAACACACAAAATGTGTAGCAGGCAGGGAACATACACTCACAAAGGAGAAGACACTTCAAAAGAAGTTAGATAAGAAATTGGTAAAAGACAAAACAGCTGAGCCTGAACTCATCTGAGCAAGAGGACTGAGTCAAATACAGATCCTGCTCTCCTGGGATTCTACCTCTACTCACCTCATCTCACTTGGAAAATCACCCAGTGATAAGAACCAACTGTGTGTGTAGTCTGGGAATGGGGATAATACTTCCTCTCTCACAAAACCAACATGAGGCTTCAGTGAGGGTAACCCTACTGAGGCACTGGCCTGCTGTTTCCCCAGAAGAGATGCAGGGGAGAAGGCTCACCATGCCTGAGGGGGAACAAGAATAACTGGCATTTTTTTCTGAAAAAGAAAACGTAATTTGACAGACGGGGGTAGAAAACATTCAATTATCTGGTGTGAGCTGGCATCTTACGATTTTTAAAAATGCCTAAAGAGTCTATTAAAAATCTTAAGATGGTTTGAAAGGCAAATTGTCCATGAACTTGTCTTAAAAAGTAGACACAACCATCTTTATTGAGAAAAATTATTTAAAAACATAAGCCTATTATGGGCCTCCCCTGGTGGCACAGCGGTTGAGCGCTGGGTTGCGAGGCTGCCCGCAGCCTCTGCAGCGCCAGTTCGATCCCCGGCCACTGGGTGAGGGTCCCACAAAAAAACCCAAAAAAAAACCATAAGCCTATTATGGATTGAGAGTGGGGGGTAGAAGTTGGAAATGAAAAGCAAAATTTCTGGAGGAATATATTCTCCAACTGACTTCAAACAAATACAGTGTTTCCATATGAACTGTTTCATATCCTTGCTCCCACACTGTAGCAATGATATAAAACTCTACTGCAGTTTTACAGAAGTAAATTTTACATTTTTCTTATGAAAGCTCTGCAAAGACATTACAGAAAGTTTGACTAATAGAAAATTTACCACCCTAGTAGCGTGCTAGCATTCTGGGCTTTTGTTTTTTTCTTTCTGATAGCCTTAATATGAACATCAAAAATCCTTTAAAAATCATAAATGTAGGTATAATTTTGTTACGTTACTCAATCATTAATCTATCTGCTGTAAGCACGTTCCATGTCTTCATTCTCACCATCACTTTCAAGAGTTCAAACCAGTCTGCGTAGAAGTGTTGTAAGTAGAAATACAATATTACTGATCTGAACCTAATAATGGGGAATTGGGCATCTCCTTTTTGTTTTGTTTTCACAGTTGTAAACTGGCTGCATGAATACTCAACTTGGTTTTAATGACAAACTGTGATAATCCTGGTTAACAATGGGCAACTCTTTCAGCACAGTCTGTATCTATCAGCACAGATAAGACAACAATGGTGTACACACAATGGGCTGGACAGTGATGAAACATGAGCTGAAGGGCCAGGTGTGGATCCCTTAGAATGCAAGTGGTTGGCAGGCACCAACCCAGGGGTAAAAGCACGCATTGGGAGCAAGATTAGTCTAGAACACTACTGAGTTTACAAACTTCTCAAAAATCCAGCAGATATAAAATTGCTCATTCTTTAAATTATCAAACTATAAAATGAGCTCATGAGGGTATTTATTTGAAAAGCGAATGTAGGCAATGGTAACGCAGATCCTCTCAGGCATGGGGCTTGCCGGCTACTCCCCGCCAGGCGCGTGTGGTCACCAAGTTCTCTTCCTTTTAGTTCCGTTATCCTGGTTTCTGGCCACATCATGTTTTCCCTGGAGCAGCACCACTGAGTCCTAACTTTGCTTTCAGTCTCGCTTCCCTCCGACGCTCTGCCCCCAAAGCTGTCGGGGTGATTCCCTGGGCGGTTACTCCAGCCCATTGCTCCCCACTGCCTTCAACCTTCACTGAATTCCTCAGTAAGTCAAATAAAGTCCTTTCGGCACTTACTTCCTCAAACACTCGATTCAGCGATGTCAAATTACTTCTAGTTCCTGTATTTGTCATGTTCTCCTTTGTAGTCTTTGCACATGCTATTCTCTGTAAATGAAACTCAACAAACTTTCCTCGCCTTTTTCCTGCTAAAATGTGTCATATTCTTTTAAGACTCGATACCCATTCTACTCTAATTTCCATTTCAATTAAATGTCTTTTTATAAGTATCTGCTTAGTGATTTCTCCCACTAGACATGACCTCCCAGACAGCAGACGCTGTTTCCTCGCAGCCTGTATCCTAACTGCAGTGCGTTGAAAAGAAGATACTCGTGGACACATGATTTCCTGGAAAGGTTAACAAGTAAACAAGCGATTGCTGGTACTTGATAGACAATTAACTTTGAATGGGAAAATGAATCTTATAACAAAGTCCATCAGCAATTACATCTGCAAGATACACATGCATAGGTTACATTCATTCTAAAGTAGCACTGTGATACAATTCTGATACATTTTAATGTGACTGCGTATTTCTGCATGAGAAGACAATTATTTTCTTAAATGGCAGAGAAACAGACAAACTACCTTTTACACACTGCAGGAGGCTTGTTCCTAAAAATCCTGGGACACTGGTACATGGTGCCAATCATGGTGTTGACACAGGGAGAGTGCTTGGCCTCATGCACTATTTCCTATTCTATTAATAGTTCTTAATTTTGGTTAACTGTTGAGGCTCTCAACATACTCTTGTTAATGGAATTAACCATAACAGAGAACTTGAAGGTGAGAGTGGTGAATAAAAGTGCCAATATACTGTTAGTTTATGGATGTATCTCTGTTTAATGCACTAAAAGCTTCTTGAAAACACACTGTTGAACAGAATATCAAAAGCTACCTTTCCTTCTTTCATGCCTATTCTAAGATTACTTTGTTATACTACAAAATTATGGTAAGGCATACTTGCAACAGGAAAAAAGTGAGCTAATGTATTGTTGAGAAGGAACCCATGATTTAGAGGAAAATTACTACTAGTACATGCAGATCAAAAAATCATGTATCAGGGAAAAAGGAATACAATCTGATGTATGGTTTAATTATCACAAAAGCTCAAATATCTTTATAATGATGTTTTCCTCACTAAACATTACAAAGAAATAGGCCTATCAATTTTCCTAGCAGTGTGTTATACATCATCTGCCAAATAGCTGCCTGCCCAGGCTTGAAACAGCAACTTAATCTACGGGATCGAAGAGATTCTATGGCAGCGCGCTTCTCCCTTCTCCACACCACAGCCAGCTCATCTCTGCTCCTGAACCACCTTTCCAGTCCCTCACCTTCACAAGGTTAAAAACTGCTGAGGCACAACACGCGTCCTCCCAGACCAGGCTCAGTCATTTTCGAATTTGAATTCGTAAGAAACAAACCCAGGTTTTCATTCAAAATAACACTTATTAAATTAAAGCACATGCAAAGTGGCAGAAAACAAGCTAGATATCCGGACTCTCCAGAGATGACAGGCATGGCCTTGTCCTTAAAAGAGTCCAAGGTGAGAGGGGGAAAATATACAACACACCCCAAAGGCTATGATGGAGGGAGCCCAGAGCAAGGGGCAGCAGCTGAGACCTCAGGGAGGACTTTCCAGGAGCGGATTTTGTGATGTTAATGAAGCGGATGAGAACAGAAGGGCCTTGAGGAAGGGCTGCGAGCATGCACACCAGGCAGGAGACAGACCCGCTCGTGGTGTGCCAGGAGAGGTTGCAGAGGTTGATGGGCTGAGATGCTGGGCCTGAGAGTGAGGATAAGGCTGTGGAGGCAGACATGGCTGCAGCATGTGTCGCAGTCTAGGACTACCTCCCTGTTTTACAGTGACGTGAGAATTAGAACATTCTAGCTCAATTAAAATAAACTTACACATGTGAATTATTTCTCATTCTATAACTTTCAGTCAAATTCTCATATAGCACTGGAACTACTTAAGACACTTAAACTACTTACATACTGTTCCTGGTAATGTGAAAGACTAAGTGGTCATTACGTGGGATGGGTCATGCAACTTCGGAAATCTATTAACTGAGGGAACAGGTCTAAACCTACCTTTTACCTTAATCACAGGCCCTGAAGCCAAAGTTGAATTTCTACATAAAATCATCTTTGTGTTATACTTATTCAGAAATCTCTCTCTCTCTCTCTCTCTCTCTAAACCTTTCAGAGAGTTGCAGAACAAAACCTTTAATTTGTATAAAGCCTTCCTTTTAACTTTACATATACATGCTCTCTAATTTTTTTCAACTTAAGTTCAGATTTAGGAAATTATAGGGATAATAATTTGATAATAATGACAATCAGGGTAAAACTTTTTAAAAATCCTCCTTCCACCAAATATTATTCTCTTCCTGCAAACAGTGAATGGCTGTAAACACTGAAACTGTGTACAAAATTTGACTTTAAGAAAGCACATCCTATATAACCTCAGCAATTTCTTTATATCACCACCTCTTAAAATTTGGTCATGTGTGCCCCTGTGGGTGCTCGGTGGTACCTCAAAGTTACTCAGTGTCTGCTCCACACTTCTGGGCACTTTAGTTGTATTTAAAGATTTATGGAGGGAGGAAGAGCCTTAACTTTTACTTTACAACTAAGAGAAACGGTAAAAAGCAAAGCACAAAATTAGTCTGTAATTTTAGATGGAAAAGGAGACTTCAAAGAAATTTACAGGTGATTCTGTGTTGTACCCCAGGTTTCTGGGTGTGTGAGCTCACGTCCCATAGAGGAGCTTTATGACCACCCCACAGCCTATTTCTTTGAGGACTTGCAGTTACACGAGCTCCAGGAGCTTCTTTTTTCAAAGAGATACTTTTAATCTGCCTGAGCTCAGAGAGGCCCAGTTGCTTATTTGTATGTATACATAACTACTGTGAAAAATGCACACAGTATTTTGGAGAAAAGGGTATGGCTCTGAGTTAAAAAGATCTGCTGAAATAAATTTTTAAATGAGAGTTAAAAAACACAATAGTCTGAATTAACATATCAATTTTGAAAGAGAGAATTTGTTATCCTAGCATCCTGCTGGCCTATTCCTAGTGAGGCAGGGAGCAAAGTGGCTAAAAATGGCTACTTTCTAGCAGCCACTACTTCCTTCCTCTTGCAATGAACCCTGTTCCAAGCAGGAAGAGATTCCGATTCTTCATCTACAGAAAGTGTCCTCGGTGACCATTACCCCAACTCCTGGCTCATAATGGTGACTGCTTCTGGTTTCTGGACATTCATTCCCAAAGAACGAATCCCTTTTCTTTCATCCATTCTGATCCAGTATATTCTTTGTGTATTTATGACCAAGCTGGTTCTCTCTCTCACCTCTCTTTGGAAACAGTAACAGAGCTTGATTCTGAGAGATGGTCAGCTTCAACAGCGTGGCACATTACAGATACTCCACACTCCACTTCCCAGCAAAAGTAACACAGATCCTAGAGAAGATTTCACTCACTTCATGCAAATATCAATAGTTTACTAAGGCACAGCACAAACATGAAAATAATCTTCCGAAGAAAATTTAAGGCATTTTAAAAGATGCAGTTCACCCAGTTAATTAGAATCAAGACACCACAGGAACATAGAAAGTTTGACAAAGAAGTTGCTGACATGGTATTTAAATTACAAATTTCATTCACTATGTGTCAACACACTCATTTCATCTGTTTAAACACAACTCAAAAAAGAGTTAGAATAAGTCACTAATTGGAAATTGCTCAGTTTAAGGATGGGGTTTTTGTCGCAAATCTCCCACATCAGCGAAGCGAGCCGTGGGGTCTGGCAGGAGGGCACGAGGGAGTGAACTGAGTGCCGTATCCACGCCACGAGCTGCCCCTTCGATCATCAAGTCTGGTTTACGTGGTGACTCTGGGACCATGTTGTCCTCTCCAGTGGACCAGAGCTGATCTCTGTCTGGAGGAATGTCTGTCTGTTTCAGAATCAGAACAGAACAGGACCTGTGCCAGGACTACAAGAGCGTGGTAGGGGCTTAGAAGATCATTGAAAGTGCTAACCAAGGTGGAGGTCTGTAATACTAAGGGACTGTGTGTAGGCTTTGGTACACTTGGGCTCGCCAGAAAATATGGAAGGCACACTTTTTTATACAAACAATTTGTATGACCTTCCCACCCAACTACGGAAACTGATGCCTGACAATGGCTTGAAGAGATATCACTGGGTGTAACAAAAAGAAAAAAAAAAACAACAGAAAAACCAGACCTAAATTTTATCTGTGATTAGATGGTAGATACAGTCTCTGCTTCAGGGCGCAAGAATAATGGCTTAATTTTTCAAGTTTAAATAATTTCTGTGTATCTATTTTAGTTGGGAGACTTATTTACCCTTTTGATTTTTTAGTAAAGGAAAGGCAGTCAATTTAATAACACCCTGTGGAAAATTCACATGACTGCGAATTCTAAAGAAACACAGAGCAGGCCAGGAATATTTATCCTGTTAGGAGCCTGGGGTGTCAAGATAGAGGGGGAGACCTCACCTGATAGACAAGAAGAGGGTGACCTCATCCTTATTCTGAGAGTAAAAATCAGATTCTTATATAGAGAAGACATGTTCACTGATAAACCCACAACTGGATAAGGCCTCCCTCTCCCCCACTCTATTTTTTCAGGCACCTCTCCTCCATTAGCGAGGACACAGGACTTAAAGGACAGAAACTTCTCCTAGGCGCCAGGGCCTTTTCTGATCTCACCTGAGAACAATCCGCATTTTTAAGTAATGTGTTTAGCCTCTTAAATAATAACTGGTTTTAAAGCTTTGGCAACAAAACTGTGAATAAACACTTTCCTTTAATTTCTTAAAAGAAAAGACTGCTTGGAGAAAACTACCTACTTAAATACAACATGATCTCTTCATCTTTAAATTATGTTATCTGCCAAGTTTTTACAAATGCAACGATCTTAATATCTTCTACAAAAATACTTTATAATTACTCACTTTATTTTCAGAGGCAATATGATATAACCTAGAGTTATTAACTCAGTAAAATTTTCATATGGGCTGGGGTATTTCTTTTTTTTTAAAAGATTTATTTTTATTATTTATGTATACAAGAACTGGGGAAAAGGCCAGAGGTATGGGTGGTGAGAGGATTCACTAGAGACAGAGTGGGGAACAGAACAGGCAGATTGACTGAAATACACTGCTGAGGGGGGTACCTGGCAAGGCAGGAGAGGTCTGCTGCGCCATGTGGGTAGCTCCCTGGCTGGGGATCGAACTCATGCTGAAGTGGCTGCGGATAGTGTCACAGGTTGTATCTTAACCCCGTGCACCACAAGGGAGGCCCTAGGCTGGAGTATTTCAACTTAGGAAAACATTTCTTTTACATTAAAAACATGCTTTAGGGCTCAGTTTGCAGTGAAGGCTTTCATAGGCCTATTTATCATCTGAGATACTATTTTTATCAGTAATTTTCTTTTAGATGGTTTAAATATGTGTGTAAATACTTAAACTACAACTTAAAATATTGTCATGTGAAAGAACACTAAAATATCAATTAGCGTTCTAAAACATATTAACTACTACTTTTGTTACAGAGTGTAATCTCCATAAAAAGAGAGGTTCCATGTTCCCTGCCCCACTTAATGACTGGTGGAGCTGTACAGGGAGGAGAAGCAGGATACTTGGAAAACTTGGAGGCGGCACATGGAGCAGAGAAAGACATGTGAAGAAGTCCTGGTTTGCTTTTCAGCTTTGTAATTGCACCAGGGACTAGAGAGACATGGAAGGAGACTTGTTAAGTTGAGACACGTAGAGACTCCTGGAAGAAAACATGGGTGAGGAACCCATGGGAAGGTTGGCATTGGCAGCTGCTGAATTTTGATTTTGCTCCCTTCACCCCAGACCTACCTGGTCCCTTCTGCCCTTTTCTTATCATTCCCGACCAGAAGGTGCCTTAACTTGTGGTAAGCTCTTGGGCCTCAGTGGCCTCAATATGAGCAACCCTATTTGGCTGGGCATTTACCCATGAGGGGATGGGTAACTTTGGGTGTTTTATTGGGAACCCATAATCCTTTCTCTTCTCTCTCTATGCACACTAACCTATTACATTTATTTCACACTAAGAGTTTACTTTGTCTTTATGCAGTGTACAGGAGAACCCATTTAGAGTATGCAAGCTTGGGGGTTTTGGGGTGGCCCTCATTCTGCACACTAACACTTTTAAAATAACACTATCTGTCCAAAGCTGCAAAATTGATACTT
Source organism: Talpa occidentalis (assembly GCF_014898055.3). NCBI lineage: Eukaryota > Metazoa > Chordata > Mammalia > Eulipotyphla > Talpidae > Talpa > Talpa occidentalis. Next base: position 8,895,198 of record NW_023601322.1, read on the forward strand.
TGTACATAAAACATACTTGATATTGCTCATCCCTAACCAAAACACCCAACAACAAAATCTCTAGCTATAGACTCTAGGAATCGAAGTCAGGAGAGGATTCATTTTCACAGAGCAAGAGTCATATTTTGCCAAGTTTGGTCAAAATCTGGAATGTTTTAATGTCTATATCTGCATTTTAAAACAATACTTAAAAAACCCTTAGTCTACAATTGAAAGTTACATAGCATTAAAAGGAACAAAAGACAGACCAGCAAACGTGAGATGGATCTGGAGATCCCCCAGTGCTGGTATGCACGTGCCGGGTGAGTGGGGGTGGCTCTGCAGTCCCCATGGAAGATAATGGCGCGCAGCCCGCATGCAGGACGGCGGCAGCGGGCCTGGGAAAGCCTAGCCATCAACACCGCTCCTGGGCTGGAGGCAAAGAGGCATTTACTGAGCTAATAGATTTCCTGCACTTTGCTGATCGTCAGCCAAATAGTTGCTCCACATAATCAACACCACAGCCGCACCGTATAGAGAACCTGTATTAATTATAACTGACATTGATGGAGTTCGTACTATGTGCCGCTCCTATTTCAAATGTTTTACATGTATTATTTCATCTCCTCCTCACAGCAGTACTGTGAAGGAACTACTATTCTTTCCCTCATGTTACAGAGGAGGAACTGGAGCAATTAAGTAACTCTGAGCTGGAAGCCAAATGAGCTGGAATCCACATATGAGTCTTTTCAGAGTCCGGCCTCGTAATCACTGTGAAAAGCACTATAAAGTAAAAGTAAAATATTTCTTCAAGTTTATAATAAACATGCTAAAATGCCACGCCAATGGATGAAAGGCAGAGTGCGCTAAGTGAAATAGTTCATGGCTGAAAGCAAACACGTGCACACACATGCATACACGTACACACCCATAAAGCGGCTTGTTCGCACCTCAACCATGTAAATGCATAAAAAAGGCTTTGGTGAAAATGTACGCAAGCTATTTAAATTACCTTCAAATGTGTCTAAAATTTCTTAATCTGACACATAAAGCTTATAACAGAAAGGGCCTGAAAAGTGAAGAATTTTTTTTTTTTTTTTAAGATTTATTTATTTATTTTTATAAGCACTGGATACAGTCAGAAGCGCGGGAGGGTGAGAGAATTCACCAGAGCCAGAGCGGGGAGCAGAGCAGGCAGAAGGACCAAAGCACACTGCTGAGGGGAGCAGCGGGCGGCAGGAGAGGTCTGCGCGCCATGTGGGACCCTCCTCCGGTGGCCGGGAAGCAGCTGGGGATCGAACCGGCACTGCAGAGGCTGCGGGCAGCCTCGCAACCCAGTGCTCAACCGCTGCGCCACCGGGGAAACCCAAAAGTGAAGAATGTTTAAGGGGGATTACTTTTGTTCCTTTTTGGATTAAGCAGGCTCTAGGTCTGTAAACACTGAGTTGCAGTAATCAGATATGCTCAAATGCAAGTGAAAAGATACTTGTTCCACAAAGGATCTGTGACTTCTGCACCAAAAACACAGGAATAAATATTTGTCAGGCGGCTCTCAGTCCAGTGACCTGGTGTTCCCCAACGAGTCTCTCCCATAGGAGTCAGATTCTGCCACCATTTGCTGTCTTCGTCTACACAAATCACTTCATTTTCAGCATCCTAGTTTCCTCACTATCAAAAGGGAATAATAACTGTTCTACCAGTTTCATTAAATTGAAATGAATGTTTGGTGACAGCAATGATGCTCTACCTGTACATGGAATTATCACGGGTGCTGTGCTGGTGGATGCTATTTAATTAGAAGGTTGGGGGAAGAGAGCTGTGCAGCAGCACTATTAACTTCTACAAACTGCTATCACACCTGAATCAGTCCTGGAGTCTCCTATCCAGCCTAGAAACAAGTTGGACAAGTATTGTCAGACAGACGGCAGAGAGTCAGGTGGCTGGTGGCACCAGGCGTCACACAGCTAGCTGGTGACAGAGCACAGAACACAAGTTCCCCACTTTGGGTCCAGTGTTTTCTTTTCACTGATTTTTCCCCTTCTGCTGACTCAACAGCATAGGAAGGTCCAGTGGTTAGGACGCACAGAGGAGGGTCTTTGCTTTGAGGAAATCCAGCAAAGGCACAAACATCCTGAAAGGATGACTCAGAAGACAAGTCCCTCTGCTGAGCCAAAGCATAGAGTTTATGGGCTCTAAGCACATACCTTGATTTCTGGGAGCTGCATGACTTCAGGAAAGACCTCGATGCAGTTGGAGTGGGCGATCACGGTATGCATGCGCCTGCAGTTCATGATGGTTGTCGGGATGGCTTTCAGCTTATTCCCGCTGATGTCAATTTCTTCAAGTTCCTCCAGCTTTGCCATTTTACTAAAAATGATAAGATCCATGGGGGGAGAGGGTCAGAAAGTAACCGTAAGACAATTTAAAAAGAAAACAATACGTAATGAGAAGCAAAGGGAAATTTACTATGACTCTAAAGATTCTTTAAAGATTTCCTTGTAATAGTCACTTAATAAAGGACAGTTTTTTCACTATTATTTTTAAGTATCGAAGTACTTTAACATCGCCTTTCCTACTATAAAACAAAAACTACTAACTTCACTCTTCAAACTAGTGACAAGAAGAATGAATGTCCTTTTCCTCTTAAAAATGTGTGTGAATTAGGTTATAGTGACAGCAATCACTTTGGTGTATGGGTTAGTCTATACTGCAATGAAATCCTACTCAAACGGTTCAAAAGTTAGTGCCAGACTGTTAACTGATTATGTTATAATCGTGTCAGGAAAAGATATACAAAGAAACCAATGGGTCTGAAAAATGCCTGCAAGGATAGTAATCAGGCCCAAGAAAGGAAAGGAAAGGCTAGAGCAGTCTCTGACCTTCAGCGCAAAACAGTGGTCAGAGAATGATGTGACCACTGCAGCCATCTGCAGTTAACAGCAAAACACCGAAGGATTAGTATTTGCTTCTTTGATGTGTGGGCATGCATTCCAAGTCAGAACTTGGTGGGAAGAAAATTGCCAAGGCCATGGAAGTGCAGAGAATCCTTCATGCCGGGCTCCGTGTGTGGATTCACTCAAAACTATACCGATGCCACGGCTCCCAAAACCCAGAAATGAAGATACGAGTGAAGAGAAGACGGAAACATCCAAGAGCTGTTATCTGTACTGTCACATGGCCTCTAAGGTTGCCTGAGCCACTGCTGCTTTTCACATCAGAAGCACAAACACAAATTACATTCTAATTCCCACACACCATATTAGGTTAATTAAAAAAATCTTTTAATTAATTTACCTAGCTAAAAAGGAGTAAAAGAAAAATATATTTGCTAAGTAACATCTTATTCCAAAATCATAAGAATATTCTAGTGATCAGGTCATTGAACACAGTCACTTTAGAAAAACTAACACCTTTTTCTTCAGGAGATGCTGTCTGTGGTGCATATAAAACACAATTCTGAACAAGAATCAAAGAGGAAGAAGCTTTACATTATTGGGGAAATAAGCATTTTAGTTTTCACCTTTCCATCTATGAATCTATTTTCAGAAACGTGGTGGAAAACACCACTTTCCTTTACCTTGCTGGAAAGCTCTGAAGTCGGTTATAGGCCATGTGGAGGATCTTCAAATGAGGGTGTCCTGTTAACAAGGGCACACACTTGTCTGTGAGGTTGTTGTTTGTCAAATACAACTCCTGCAAGATGCTGTTCGTCTCTTCAGAAAGCGTGGCTGGAGGGAGGGCTTCCAGTTTGTTTGCGGACGCGTTCAGGAATCTCAGGCTACAATGACAAAATGCAACAAAATCCTGCTGATAAGCCAGAGCGCTCATCCGGAATCCTGAAGAAATCGAGACATTTTCTGATTTCTACCTGGCATGTGGGAAACTGGGTTTAGAAACATGAATTTAAAGATAGGCCCCTCACAGCGGTTGAGCGCTGGGTTGCGAAGCTGCCCGCAGCCTCTGCAGCGCCGGTTCGATCCCCGGCTGCTCCCCGGCCAGCGGAGGAGGGTCCCACATGGTGTGCAGACCTCTCCTGCCGCCCGCTGCTCCCCTCAGCAGTGTACTTCGGTCCTTCTGCCTGCTCTGCTCCCTGCTCTGGCTTTGGTGAATTCTCTCACCCTCCTGCGCTTCTGACTGTACCCAATGCTTGTATAAATAAATAAATAAATCTTTAAAAAAAAAAAAATAAAGATAGGCCCTGGTTTTCGCACTCTCTATAGGAAACACAACGGCTATCTATCTATCTATCTCTCTACCCATCTATCTATATGTGTGTGTTAAATACAAAGAGATAGAAATTAATTTTTATGGAAGCACAAAGATGAGAGGAAGTGCTTGAACGAGCTCTTAGAGTAATAACAAAGCAGACCTTGCATCACAATATAACTAAATCACCTGTGACTAATTCTGTTTCAGTATGATATCCAAACCTCCTTTTACTGACATATTCACTAGTGTAGGAAATGATGTGTTCCATATTAAAACAATGGAATATTATATAGCAGTAAAATGAAAGACCATGAACACATGCATGAAATGAGGATAAAACTCACAAAATGAGTGAAAGAAGCCAGGCACAAGAGCATACAGTGCATGGTTCTACAGACTTCAAATTCAGGCAGAGTTCAGAGGTGAGAGGTGAGAGAGGGGCAGTGTCTAGAGAGGGCTTACAATTTTTTAACATGATAGCCCTCTGGCTCTTGATCTGGGTGCTGGTCACAGTGTATTCACTTTGAGAAAATCCATCCAGTGCTACACTTAGGATTTCACCCTTTTTTTATATTTACATTATACTTCAATAAAATTTGCATTGAAACAAATAAGACAGATATGCTATCAGTCACTCAGTGACAGTGAATGGAGATAAAACAAAAGAATGTTTTTGTACCTAGGATATCTAAAATTGTCAAAAACAGTGTAATCCTTTCATGATTATTATGAAACACAGTAATTATGCTTCACAATGCAAAATGCAAAACTAGAGAACTGAAATCTCAGTCCTTGCAGGAATCAGGTTCCAAATCACTGGGAAGGGAAGTAGAGGGGAGGGGGAGGGGAGGAGAGGGGTTGGGGAGGGGAGGGGAGGAGGAGGGGAGGGGAGGGAGCAGAAGGGACGGGCAGCTGGACAGATGACCCTCCCACTTCACAGTTGGGCCTCTGGTGTGTGTTCCGTGGTGAAGCTGCAGTGCCTGGAACATGGAGGTTCTTCACCCAAAGGACACACCTGCTGTAGTTACCAAGGTCCAAGTCGCCATGGCACCTGACCTAGATCTCCCCTGTAAATGGCCTGCCATTCTCTTGTTTCAAAGGCACCTGGGTTTGAAACTTTCAGCATTCAATTCAGGACTATTCAGCCAATCTGTATATGTTTGGGAAAAAGTATACAATTTTTCTTAAAAAGGAAGAATATGGAATACCAGGCACAGGTATTTTTAATCCTGGATAAAAAAAACACTTTATATTCAGGAGTCATCACCAGGGCTGTCATGCCAACCTCTCAATCCACTAATTTAATACTTTCCAATCCTGCAACCCCCACACACTTACTTATACACCCCCACCCCCCAACTCCACTACTATCTGAGGAAAAGCAGCTTCCCCAAAATAGAACATTTTCCATTAAAGAAACACGTATTCCGTTGACATTTTTTAAAAAAGGAAGTTAGAAAAGGGCTGCACAGACCATAAATAGTCATGGGAAATTATAGTCGTGTGTGCTACAGAGAAGAAAATAAAGGTCATTCAAGCAGTTTCTGAAATGGTTTTGAACTAGGAAGGAAACCAGTTTCAGCACCCTAGTTCTTTATTTTTATGAGCCTGTTTCTTTAGGTTCCATTTATATCAACCTGATTTTAAAACCCTATTAAGAATTTCTTCAATGTAAAATTAGAAAATATGAAAAATTATTGCGCCCAAAACCTATTGACTGGGACTTGCTGGGAAACCGACAATCTCATTCAAACACAATTCTCTAGGAAATACACACTTACGGACACATGAAATGAAAAGGGAGCAGAGAGAAATAAATTTACAAATGTTTTCTGATTTTTATGCCAGAAGAGGGATTGTTTGTTTTGAAAGGCAACAGACTGACATGAATGCTCATCTAGAAAGCGTGAGAGGGACTGAGACACCCAACTGTGGTCAGAAGGGAGAACAATGTCACAAGAGATGTGCCCTGCATCTTGCTGAAATCTACTTGTACTGAAGGAGCCCTATACTCCTGATGGGGCATGAAGAGGGAAAGAAATCATCCTATTGCTCCAGGAAATGAAACTTAAGTTGAAACTACATGACTAGTTCCAAAGGATTTCATTTGAACTTACTAAAGCCTGACTGAATCATCTTGTTAATTAATGGTCAGAGAGCAAGCAACTGGACTAAAAAGATTTTTTATTATAATGGTCTCAGGAAAATTCAATTCATCCCCATCCTCTTAATAAAACACATGTTCCACAACCTCTCAATGTTTTAGCAAGAGACAAATTTAAATGGCTTAATGGTCTAGGTGTTGTACTTCCACTAGAATGAGTAACTACTTCAATGTAGCACTATTTCTCTGGTCTGGAAAACAGTTTTATTCAAGAACCAGCTTGGGTAACCCTGGTCCTTCTTTTCAAAACCTCCAAAGAGCTAAACCCCTAAAGCACCAAGTTTGGTCTCAACTCAATATGATGTGATAACCTCCTTGCACTTCGCCCTCACAGATGTTTGTAATAACTGTACACAATACTGTTTCATGTGCCAAAAGATGTTTCATCAATATAACCCTTGTCACCATTCAACCCTCTTCTATTAACTAGAGAAAAAGCAGTATCATATCACTGTTTTCTTTCCATTTCTAAGATACCCTGCAGAGATTGCAACTCTTTCCTAATTTCTATTTCATCTAATTCTCCCTTTATCCCAGAGATGCACCCCTCATATTTCATAGGAGATAGAAATAAAAGCTGAGAGAAGTCATATCATTTGGCAATGGTTAAATAATGATTAATGCCAGAGTCAGAAATAAAATCCAGATCTCACCAATCTCAAGTGTTCACTATTCCCCCACACACCTCTCCAAAATTCAATTGTAAAAATAGTCACAATAAGACATTTTCCTGAGGACATTTCTGTAGTCCCAAAAAGGCTGGGGTGGGGTCAAGGAGACCGCCTGCTGGGCAGTGTGAAGACCACGTGTGCACAGCGCTTCGAACCCCATTCCTAAAATAACCAATAAATAGCACAGCACTCAAGAACCTTTCTGAACAGAAAGTACAAAAGTCAGAGAAAAAAACACTCATATATGGCTCCTGCCCTAAAGCACTTGAAAAACTACCCACAACTCAGTGAGACAAATGCAGTTCCTGTGTCTTGAGCAACTGCTCTGTTCTTTGTTGGCACATTCTGTCCATCTGCTCTGGCTCATCTTAGTTTTGTGGTTCTGTTTTTGTTTGCTTTTCAGCAATTTCTAGCACACCTGTAAATTTTACAGTCAAATTCTGTCCCTGAAACAAAGTACCGGATTTGGTAGCACAACAGATTTACCTACACGTAGACACTCCAGGTGCCCTGCATTTAATTAATTTTTCTGGAGCTCAACACTGGGACTCGTATTCTATTAAAAATGTAAAAGGTTAAGACCCCCCAGCCAAGCAAAACGCTTCTATTTTAGACAACCCCTTGATTTCTGACCCCCAAATCTTCCAAAAGTGTCAGATGCTCTAGTTTCCTTATCATCTCTCTTTATAACACAGCACTTCTAACAATTCCATCTATCCCTGAGGCTAATAGCTCTTGAAGCCTTTTGAACTCTTCATGATGGCAACCAGAGTATAAACTATAATTTATACCCAGTACAGATGCAACATAAACATGTACACTGAAAAAAAGTTTTATGAAACAATACTTAACCTTATTGAATCTCACAATGATATTTTCTATCCCATTTAATTTTTCAAAGTGCTGGTAAAAACTCATGGAATTAAGGTCACATCCCACTCATTACTTTGAAAAAAAGAACCACAATTATTATCTAGCAACACCACCGAATAGTGGAGATTGTAAGCAAAGAAAAAGCACATATAGTCTAACAGAACCCAGACATTATTTTGGAAGGCCTGAAAATCTGCCTGGCTGGTATAATATAAAGATAATTAGCCTACAGAATACATGAACAAAAGTTATATATAGATGCACGAATTGTTCAACAAGAATTCAAAAATAATTTATTTTTAAAATTAAGTATAATTAAAAATCAATCAACAGTGATTATAAATTAATCTACATACCTTATTCCAATCTCACCAGTTACCATCACACTGATGTCTTCGAACTGGTCCAGGAACCAACCCTCCTTAACCTCCTCTAATAGTCTTACTTGTCTCATACGACCTTGACACTTTTGAAGAGTGCTAGGTAGTTATATGTAGAATGTCTCCCAATATAATTTTGTTTGATGCTTTGTTCTCATTAGAATATGTTTGGCAAAAGTACAGAGAAGTGAGGGTGTGTCGTTCTAAGTGCCTGGCCCTCCACCTGAAGGTACACGCTTCTCAATTTCAATCCCCAGATGTTCTTATTAAGTAGGGCAGGATAAGGCCTCCAAATTTACAGAATTAAGAAGTCTGATGATTAGCCAAGTTGAATCACTAGAAATAAGGACCAGGAATCTGCATATTTAGTAAGTAATCCATGGGATTCTGGAGGCACTCTGAGAAACATGGTTTTATTCCACTGTTTTGTTCCTCAAAACACCAGAAGTTCACCAGATAATTCTCTTCACTTAAAAAAATAGAGTAGAATATTTAGCTTTCCAAAATGCCAGAAATATCTGTCTTTGCCAAAAGGCACCAGTTGTAGTGGTCAATCAATCACACTCTCCTAAATTCTCTTTTCCTTTTTAGTACCCTTGATATTTACCCATGTTCTGTCTGAGTCATGAAAGCTTATGGTCTATAATATGACTAATACTCAGGGGATATTTAATAATTGCCATGCACTTCATTTGCACATACATGCCCCCCTCCTGAAAATACCTGGTGCTGCTCCAAACAGGGATGAAGACAGACACTGGTGTTCATCCACAACAGGAAGCTGTAACTGCCCTTCAGAAGATTAGTTATGGCCTTGTTTAATTAGATTAACCTCATCAGGCCACTGAATGAGCGTGTGAGTGCAAGACGGACAGGGAGTCAGCCATTGCCAGGGTTTTAGGAAGAACAGGAGGATGGAAGAACCTCAACCATACCCTCTGGTGACCCATGGGGCACATCCACCCCACCCCATGCCGATCTGTTGTTGAAAACTGGTTATCGGAAACTCTTTTGGGATTTCCTTCAAGAAGATACTCAACTCTAAGTAAAAAGAGGTAAGATGAGAGATGTAGGCCAACAAGATACAGATGAGAGTATCTGCCAGTTTACCCCACAGAACCCAGCCCTCCCCTGCTAGTCAGACAGAAAATCACAGTGAACTTAACAACATATGGTCCATCAAATTTCACATCTGTCTATAGTTTTTAAGCTGCCAGTGAAAAAAGCAAGTCAAAATAAACAAAACTCAAAAATGAATATGGACAACAAACTCATAAATTGAAATTGTTGATTCAAGACTTAAGAATTTTAATAAAGTTGGTCTAAAGTTTAACGTGGAAGATAAAAACATCACTAAAAGTCATCTACTTTAAAGCAGAGTCCCCTCTGTTATTTGGCTGCCGAAACTTTCCTGATATCAGGTACAGTAGATTAATATATAGCATTCTAGAGCTGTAATATTTAACAGAAAATATTATATAATTAAAACCCTGCCATTAGGATTAGCAGATGAGCTCTGGCACTAAAGAAAAACTTCTGAGAGTCCAAGTTCAGTCTTTTGCTTTGCAGCCAATAACTCCTTTATTTTTTTCCTGACAGTCTCTTGAAGTTTCCGAGCTTAAGTTCTACTACAACACAAACAGCATTTTTAACTTACAAAGACCTTAGCTTTAACTTACAGAGGCTTTTTCCTTCTTAGCATAACCAAACATGGAACAAATAATAACTTATTACCACAAAAAAAATGAAAAAGGAACATCCACATATTTTTGAGGCTTGTATCCCAACACAAATTTAAGGAGAATTGGATAAAAGTTTCATTTGTCAAACACACAGCTATGTACCGAACAGCAAAAAAGTGTTGTCCAAGAGCCTAAATTAAAATTAACTGTACCATTTTTCTTTTTATCCAATCAAGCCTATCTTTTATTATGGTTTATTGTGTAACTCTGTCTTACCTCGTAAACTTCTAGAGGGTCAACTCCTATGTTTTCTCAATCCCCAACAGCACCCAGCACAATGACTTAAAACTTAGCAGGTCAGTAAGAGGTTGTTGTACTGAACTATGTAAACAACAACAAATAACCACTGAAATCACCTGCAAGGAGCTTGTCACAAGAACCCCCTTTAATATTCTAAACTTCATATTTTCTGGGTTGACCTGCTCTTACAACTGTTCAGTACTAGTTCATTCTTATCCCCAAAGCTCATTAAAATAAATAGACAATATAACTACATATCCCTGAATGCAAATTATGCTTCAATGAACAATATTTAGGTAGATAAAACCTTCATTATTTACGTTTTGGAAAAAGGGGTAAATAGAAGTATTAACTCTTTAAACAGTAGTAGTTTGATGAGGATCATTATAAAATGTTGTTTCTCATCTTTCAGCAAGCAAAATAAATACAAGAATGACATTTTTAAAAGAGCTAATCAATTTGCCCCACCCCCTTTACCACCCTACCTGGCTGAGAACACCAAACCTGGTAACATTTCATTCTGACTCATAGTCATCAGATGAGCTGCTACACTGTGCTGAAGAGGTGGCTATTATATTGGTTGGAAAACAAAGTTACTGGAATATGCCTTCTAGAAGCTTTCTTACTTTTGCCTTTTTTTGGTCATCTGTGTTTCTCTCATCAAAGTAGGATGCTTGCCCCTTCTAATTCATCCAAGAAATTCCCCATGACAGAATGCATGTAGCCTAGTTTTCCTCCTCCCAAGAAGGGCAGTTGCCAATTCCCCACAATAGCCTCAATTTTCCAAAATGCAATTCACTCTAGATATACCTGTCTACTGGGACTATGGGAGTTTCTGCCTAAATTCCTTAGCCCACGCTATTAACTCAGCTTATGCTGCTCTCTGTGATGGCAACGTCTTTTTGGTGGCTCAATTCAGGTACTAAATTTTCCATGTTGTGTTACCAGAAATATTCCAGTTGGGGAATATAAAAATAAAATTTATTTAAAAAATAAATAAATAAAATAAAATAAAATCCATTGCAGCAATTTGCACTTGGGAAAAAAAAAAAAAAAAGAAATATTCCAGTTCATACAACCCTCCCTTTTCCAATTTACAGATTCCATTTGGGAACTGTATAAAATACACAAGACAGGAAAACCGAGACTCCATGACCTACACAAGGTCACAAAGGCAGCATTTCATGCAGTGGTTCTCAACCCCAGCAGGCAGCAGAATCACCTGTAAAACAATTCATGTTATTGTTGCCCCACTGAAATCCTGGAAACAAAGCTCCTAACCTATACTCTGAGCTCCCTCAGGGATATATTTTCAGATCTGCCCAGGCACCAAGGAAACTCAACAACTGCTTACTGATTGCTTCTGGAGCATGAAAAGTCTATGTAGACTTGTCCTTTTAAAAACAAATCCTCAGAAATGAATAAAGAATGAGTATCCATTGGAGAGTTCCAGTGCGAATCACCTACTCTATTAGCGATGCATTTATCAGACTTGGGCAGATTTAGAAATGGCTTTATCTCAAAGGCTCTAAAACCTAAATCCATCAATGTGCTTGTACAGATTCAGGGTAGACCTGCAGGAGAACAACTGAATTATCATTATAAAACTGCATCCAATTTTTGCCTTATGAAAGAGAACATAAGGTTGCAATATAACTTAGAATTCTCCACAGGGGAAGAATCAAATCCTATAGTATTCATGACAACAGAAAGCACTTGTCTACAGCTGCCCACGTGTTCCACCATGTTCTTTGATATGAATGCCAAAGCAAGAACAAGTCTTTAAATGATCTTGAAACAATGCCATCTGTCAGGGGAATGATAGAGCACTGGTCAATTACAATAAAACAATCCCACTTGCTTCACAATCCCATTATTTCTCTGCAATTTTTCCAGTAGGAATTCATGGTAACTTACATTAAGCACAGAGAACAAATGTTGTTGTTTTTTTTTTTTTTTAAATAAACAAAACAGTACAAAAGAAGGAAAGGAGAGCTAGAAATGTTCTCTGTCCTGATAGGTGACGGTCAGAGGGTATGAAACAGATGAAAAAATCCACTGAGCAGTACACCTAAGAGTTGTATACTTTTCCTAATAAGTAACATCTTGATAAAATTATTTTTAAAACAAACAGCCAGCCCGAGAGTGAAGGTAGTATTTAAAATTTCTTACAGTTTCTATTGCTCATTAAGCAAATACTTCTTGAAGATCTTGCTTTTTTACTCTAGGCGCGGGCAAGATGCTGAGGATAAAACTATAATGAAGACATATTAACTGGGCCACAGAGTTTATAGTCTGAGAGTGGGGACAGACAAGTAGACAAGATGATAATGCAGCCTGTGACGAGCACTGAAACAGGAGTCAGTTTGGGTGTCTGACTGTTTGGGACAGCAAGGGTCACTGGACTGTTTCACCCATGAGGAGTCACACATGCTAAAATAGACCTCAAATTTACTTCCTAGGGCAAAAAGATCCATCATCTCTTCCTTCCCGTGGAGAAGCACAATACTGAACTTAAGCTTTTTGTCTTTATCATGAGTTAAATCCTTCACACTCTCTGAAGTTAGGTCCTTCATATTGCTCTAAAGCTAGGGTTATGCACTCAAAATAAACATTAGCAGAAGTCAAAATTATTCAGAGCACCAGGCTGGGAAGCATTTTAGTAAAATGCCCAAGGGCCCTGAAGCAAACAAGATGTTCCAAAGCCAGTCAGCACTCACAGTCACTTAAAGCTTTCTGTAAAGAAGGTTCTCCATGTGGCAACTCATGACAGAAAACCAATTTTATTTAATGTTTTAGCTAACTTTCACACAATGCAAAACTGTATCTTTATATACTTAAAACAAGTTATTCTGTTTGTTCAAATGTAAATAGTGTATTTAAGTGGAAGGGGGAAACCAGTGGTAAAGGTAAGAAGTGGCCAAAACAAACAAGAAGCTAAGCAAGCTCTAGGAAGAGCTATGTCGATTACCCCAAGTAGCCGAAAGAGCAGAAGACGCTCAGACCGTGAAGCCTGGAACAACTGTCACACGTTCTGACCAGGTAGTGACTGGTCACATCACCCTGGCTCTATGCCTCCACTCCACAGCACGTGCTGATGTACTACTCAGCTCGCATCTCCCCACAGTGGGGAAATTTATGAAGACTCTACAGGATACGCCTTGCCTCCATCCCCCTACAAAATGGTCAGAGAGGTAGCTGACAAAAGCATTTACTTCATGAATCCAGGATAAGCAGACAAGCAGAAAATCCATAAAGATGGTGTCAGGTCCTATAAATCAGGATGCCAGTGAGGGTGCATTTCACAACTCAGAGGAATAAGCCCGACGAGGGGCGCTCACCTGTCGGCCTTCATCAGGAGGCTGGGCGGCAGCTCCAGGAGCTGGTTGTGCTGCACATCCAAGACCTCCACTGAGGTCCTCTCCAGCCGCTCAGGCAGCCTTGCCAGCTGGTTGTGGCCTGCCAGGAGCTTCCGGAGACTACTGTTACAGAGCAAGCTGTGCAAAAAGGGACAAAAGACAGGAGGCAACTTACTTGGAGTCCATTTGGGATAAAGACGAAAAAAGAATAAAATACTTAAATTCTCTCTTCAAAAACCAAACTCACTCAAAGCAACTCTGAGTTTATTTCAGCATAAGCTCAAACATAGAGCTGTTTATATGTCAACTTTTCATACTTTTTTTATAAAAGAGAGGGAATACTTATGAAAAAGAATAGTTAATAGAGAAGTTCCACTTAGTGAAAGAAAATAAAACAAGTTTCACTGAAGTAGATACTGAATCTTCCTAGATCCCCAAGGCATGCCATACAATGGTGTATGGTGCTCAGGGCAAGGATCGGGTCTTGTATCGCCTGGAATGTGATGTGGCACAATTGTCCCCCACAGGATCAATATTACATAATTTTTTTAAAATTTCTCTCCAATTAAGTTTTCACAAATGCCAGCTGAGAAAATGCTATATTTTTCCTTAGTGGCATTTCGTAGTCATAAATACTTCTCCCTTTCTTTATTTCCCTAAGTCTATATATTTTTGTTTGTTCTTCTGTTTAATCCTAGATTAGAGACTCTCTCATAAAGATAATAGAGTGTACTTAATATTTATTTCGAGCTGTAAAGAGACTTTTGGAAAATTGTTTTTCTTCTATGAGTTACCAGAACTGCAGCAAATACGAATACTTGCTAATCGAATGGAAATCTGCCACTTCTGACTTCTTCAACAGTTGTAGAAAATAAAATGGGCTCTGGGCTTAAACACAGAATTATGGGGACTAGAAAAGTGATGTTACGATGCATCAGGATCATTTTGCAATAAGAATTCATTTACACTGCTTGTCAAAGAATGAGGTTTCCTTACCCACCATTTGGCTAACTCATTGATGCCCAATGTTGTTATAAATCACTATACTATATACTTACAGTTAGAACTCTGGATATCAAAACTAGATTCTTTGCTAACAAGGACACTAGCAAACTGTCTCAGTTTTGTGATGCCACCGGCCACCACTAAAGATATCTGACATGACAGACTTTGCGGGTTTAGATTTCAGTGTGACAAGACAGATTACCCAGCCATTCAGCCAATTGCCATAGGGAAACAGTCACTCCAACCCAGTAATTCAGCATTTGGTTCACAAATTTTACTGTTTTCCTGGGCTTGTGTACAATTTAGGATTCTTAGAAGACAGAATGGGGTTACTTTATACCTACACACACACACTTTACCTTTAAATAAATAACTGAAAGAGGGGATAAAATCTTTGCCTTGATTTTTCCAAATAAAAAGTAGATTTGTTGATGACAAGTTAAGAACTGAATAATAATTATTTAGCTAGCTTTATTAAATTATTTTGAATACAAGCTAAGATTCAAATAACTTAATATTTCTACTTCTAAATGTTATTATTCTGTTGTCAAACTTCCTCAAATTACTTAAAGATTTAATATTAAATTAACTTCTAATGAATCACTGAATATTAGATCAATGATACGGATGATACAAAATTTGCAACTAAACATCATAAGTGACAAAACAATATACTGTTTTTGTCTCATGTTTTAAAACACAAACATTGCTTTGAAATTTCTGATAATAGAGCATTTGGGATTTCCTTTGATAATTATTTGTTTAGATCCCCAAAAATCCTGTAGTAATGTGGAACAAATCAAGTATTAATTAACTTTGGGGAAAATTGGATGAAATATCCGTTATCTTGTATTAATTTAATTGCTTGTATATATATTTAATAGCGTTGCTGTAGGGTTCTGACTCTGTGGTATCTTTGGGTTGAGGAGACTGGATAAATGAAGACTGAAAAGGGAAGGAAAGATAATGGTAAACATTTTTTTACTATAATTTTTCCCCATTAGTGGTTTGCTTTCATTTTTGTTACACACACACACACACACAACACACAGCTGTCCACAGGGTACATCAAGAAGTCCTGTTGATAATGGTGATGGGATATACTAGGTCACCTAAATGCTCAGTCAACATAAAACTCTACGGCAGAAAGAATTTCCAAGCGGACTGAATTTAAGGTATAATGTATGGCCAAAGAACAAAGAAAAAGTAATTGAATATTCCAGAGACTGAAAATGTAACTCAAGATTTCTTTCATGATGGCTACATGCTAATAATGTTACTCAATGGAAATATAATGTAAGGCATATATGCAATTTTAAATTTTCTAGTAGCTACATTAAAGTGGAAAAAAAAAAAACAACCAACAGTTAATTCTTGTATTTTATTTGGCCCAATATATCCAATATATTATTTTAACATGTAATTAATATACAACATTATAAGCTATTTCACCCAGTGTACATTTACACTTCAGTACTAGTCACCTTTCAAGTACTCAACAGCCCCTTGGCTAGTGGCTGGTGGTCACTGTATTGATACGCTCAACTCTAACACATTTTACTAGGCTTTCCAAGCATGTGTACCCACATCCTTGTACTACACAAGAAAAGAGAGGAATATGGAACATATACCTTTAAAGATTAGGCATTTAAAGTAAAATTTACTCCCCAATAGTGACATATTTCTATAATATTTTCATTGATATTTCTGACTACATAGTTAAAAACAACTGATTTTCTCTACTCAGTGATTGGCTGAGAATTGTGGAAACAGCTAGACCTGAATTGTGGCAGCTACTAACCAGAGTGGCTACTTAGGTATAAATTAATTAAAGGAAAGAAAATTTAAAATTTGGTTCCTCCATCACACCAGCTGCATTTCAAATGCTCAGCAGCCACAGGCTAAGCTCGAGGATGTGTAGTGGATAGCACAGAGACAGACCAGTTCAATTATCACAGAAGGTTCTGCACGATAGTGTGGGGACCTGACTGCTCTTGGTTATTCTTGCAAACCTAGTCACTGAAAAGCCCAATAACATTATGTGCCACATGAGCCAATTTGAAGCTGTCTGTA
This sequence comes from Talpa occidentalis, assembly GCF_014898055.3. NCBI lineage: Eukaryota > Metazoa > Chordata > Mammalia > Eulipotyphla > Talpidae > Talpa > Talpa occidentalis. The sequence continues at coordinate 8,911,893 of NW_023601322.1, forward strand.
TTTATGACACTAGACAATATCACCAAGTTCTGTTAAATGTCTTGCTGTCATGGTGAAGTCTATGAAATAAAATAACAACTCACCTTAAAAGAGAAAGTAAGGAGAGTTATTGGACCTTCTATTCCAAGGATCACAGTAAGAAAAAAATGAACCTACTTTGCGTGTTCTAGATTTAGTGATCTAATAATCTTTTTTTTTCAAAGTTATGTTCAAGGGAAACCAAAAATTATTTGCGGGTAAGACAGACACGTAAGGTCAATGGACAGAAGTGGAGGATTCTGAAAGAATTAAGATTACAGAGGTGAACCAATGCATTGCTTCCTTAGTATTCAAATATTTCTTTTGGCTCATTTAAAAATTTCCACCAAGTTCCACCCCCTACATGACTCTGGCTGAGAGTCAAGCCTTATTCTCCTCTTCACTGCATGAGGAAAGTTTGTAACCACGTGAGGTAAAAGATACTAAAAAAAAAAAAAAAGGCTTTAAAACACTCTTTAACTGTTCATTGTAAGTTAGATTCTGGAACAGCAATTTTTAAATTGCTTATTAATCTGAGGTTCTTTCACTAGATCTGCAATACTCACCGTGCAGGAAGCTCACATATCTGATTATGGGCAATATCCAAAACTTCTAGCTTTCGGCTTTCACATACCCACTCAGGCACAGTTTCTAAGCGATTCCTGAATACAAGAAAATACAATTTTTTTCTTTGATTAGAATTAGGCCTAAAATGCCAAAGTACAGTGAGCAAAAATCAAAAGGCTATATGCATTCGCTTTAACCTCAAGCACATTAAATTGTGAGAAGGAATAAGAAATAAAGAAAAAGTAGGGACAAAGTTACATCATATCTTATGTCTAAAAGAGAGTCTGGCTCCCATAATTGCTATCCTAAAAAGTCTAAAAGCATGCAAATTTTATATTGGAAAAAAACACAACCAAAATATACACACGCTTCCAGCTAAGTCAAATATTCCAGTGGCATAGATTTATATCACAATTTACGTTTTTACTGCTAACATTAAAATACTTCTCAATTGTAGTGGGTGTGATGAAAGCAGTGCCGTGGATAAATGAAGAGTGAGAAATGGTTTTAAAATAGCAGCAATGAAAAGGTACACTGACCACACCCTTGGAGTTAATTAATTGAAAACATTAGCATCAGATGGTGATTAGAATTACCAAAAGGTACTAATGGTGACTTTAATTATTAAATGAATTGATTACTTCTCAGACAAATCTACTACATTGGAATGTGCCCTCAATCATGATGGTTAGCTTCTTTTATAAATATGTGATGTGAACAGGCACATCTTTTATAAATATGTGATGTGAACAGGCACAAAGAGCTAAAAAGGCATGTATATTATGGCCATATTTTTTAAAAACAGATGAACAATTTTATGAATATATGACAACTGGATAGGGACTTTATTAGAGCAAAAGCAAAATAGTTTTGATGTTAGGGTGAAGGCATTTGTGTGATTTAAACATTCTATTTTCTAATTTTGTTATTATATCGAGTTTTCAATTAAAGTACAGAAAAGATGGCATTATTTTTTGCTTAGCAGCTATATAGGTACATCTCATTCTGGCTGTGAAGCGCTAAAGACTAATATAAATAACTATTTTGTAGTAGTTAACCCCTAAAACATTTCCCTAAGATAGAAGAATGAAAGTATTCCTCGGATAAGGTACCTCAATATATAACAATTAAAGTGATTAATAAAAACTTGAACCTTTGAACTTGAGCACCACTGAGGACCTAGTGACTTTATCGTAAATGATAACTCAGTTCTTTCAGCTAACAGTACAGCTCACATAAAGGGAGAGTCACAGAAAAATTTATACTTTGGGAGGTGGAGGAGGCAAAGCACATTATAGTGAAGAGTCTGCTCAGGAGAGTTACAAAAAAAAGATGAATAGTATTTGGAAGCCATTGTCAATTACATTCTATGAATAAAAGAAAATAAGATTCACTGTATGTCAACTCTCTGAAATAAATCTGTTCCATATTATCTATATACACCCAGGTAAGCAAACCTCACTCCTGCACTGTTCTTATTTAAAGATTGAAGATAACATTTAAGACTTACAGAAAAACAAAAAAACAAAAATAGGAACTTGAATCAGGTAATGTCTGACTTCAAATTTCATTAAACAAAACTGACAATGAATTAAGAAGGAAATGCATGAATAATGAATCATAAAGGACTTTCTAATTATAGATTTCTGATAAAATAATTCTTGTATGTATTAACAATTCTTGCAATAAAATGACATACCCTTACATAGCTATGATTGAGAATACGGTTTCTGTACCTGAAAAAAATCACACAGCAGCCATGGTCAGAAAGTAGGGTGACTATTAAACATCTCAGACTTTATACACTGAAATGGGTTAGCAGCTGTCACTTAGGAGAGCCATGTTCCCATGTGCTGTGGTTATTCAGGAAACTTGGGGTATTTCCTTTGAAATTACCTTCAAAGTGAATTTCAATTCTAGTGGGCTAAGATCACTAAAGCTTAAAAGTGTAATTACATACTTTGTGCCTTTAGGAAAAAGTCCATTGTAGAACCTGGAATAAACCTAACACCCTGTAGCAGAGACTATGTAAGAAGGTGAGATGGTCAGTCTATTCACAGATGCTGGGAAAAATGAGCAGGCTGTAGAGAAATCCTACATCAATAGCAGGTTTAGCCACTATTTCTAAGGGTTCTTAGCAAGGGGATGTATGTACACAATAACAAAGAGGTAGGGGGGAAAGAAATGTAGAAGAGTGCATTTTTTTTTCAAGCATTTCAGGGACAGACCTAAAGATACAGTTAATATAAAGAATTCCTGGACACTCCAGCCATACATTTCTCACTCACTGATCTTTCAAGGCCAAAGCTGGTGTTCAGATTGGTGCTCACTCTAACACTTTGATTCTTCTGATTAAACTACAGTATATAAAAGTAATAGTTTAACTGACAGATATTTACATCCATTTTGAGAGGATAACTAAAAATTACTAAACTTAACTTATACTACTTACCTTCCAAATAGATTAAAAAAAAGTTTTTACACATAAAGCTGACAGAATTAATGACTTGCAGGCAGACTCTAGAGTATTCGAGACTTGGCCTCTTACCTTGACACATCCACGTAGGATAGAAAATTCGGAACTGGATAAACATCAAGTTGAACGAGTTCTAGGAGATGGGGGGGGGGACAACCACAAAAACATTACCATTCAAGTGATACAGAGATTCTTTTTATATGTAGAATATCATCACTGTGCTTTATTCTCCATTGTTTGTTTAGCTGAGGAAGCACAATACATCCATTTGTTCAACTTTCAAACTACAGGAAAGTACAGAGAACTTCTAATTTTATCACAAGATCTTATTCAGAGACTCAAATAAATCATTCATTCTACTTTCTACCTCTTTTTCAGCCACCTCCTGTGGCTCTCCTCCTGTTCTGCATGCTAAATTTTATCTTAAAAATTAACTGAATGAACACCGTGTTTAACTTCCTGGTTTCTTCCATAAAACCAAATGCTTTTGCCTTTTTCACTCTACTGAAACAGCACTCCTGAGAATCACAAATGACTTCCTCTACTTAAATCTGAAAATTCCTCCTTAAAGCTGTATGAAACGTGGTGCTACCATCCATTGAGGACTTTGTTTCTTGGAGCAGTTTCTTCTGCTTCTCTGACACCAAGTAATTCACGCTACAGTGCCTGTCTGGTCAGCCCCTCTAATACCAGCTAACTCTGGGTATCTGTCTACTTTGGGTACCAGCTCTTGTCATCTAGTTCCAGTACTTACTACTTCTAAGAAGATGAGGCTTAAATCATCAGTTCACACAAAGACCATTACAGGAACCTGGATTAGGTGGGATTAGGTGGGTTCCTGTCTGTCCTCCATAAATACACACTGTACGCTGCCTTCGTGCTAACAGCCTATAGTATCGCTTCCAGTTAAGATACTCCTCCACGTAAGAAGCTCTGCGGGTTCTCTAGAGCTTATTATACTAGCTTCAAAGATTCACCATCTGACTCCAGGCCATGCATCCCAGAATTATTTATCACTCTCTAGCAGCTACCTATAAGTTCATGATTCCCTCTCTTTTCCCATCTGCCAAACAAACCACATTCCAATTATTTTCTTTTCAACATCTTCTTCATGCCTCCTGGCTATACAAATCCTTTAGCCCTTCAGTGATCTCCAGCTATTTGAGGTTTTGCTTGATTCCCCATGAAAGTGAAGTCATTAAAAAAAAATCCCTTATTCTGGGGGTCAGGGGGCATGAGAACAAAGGTGAGGGAGCACAGAAGACTATGGGGATGGACTATGGATGCCTTGGTGGTGGGTGCAATATAGTTATAACATCTGATGGGGGAGATCCTATACTACTAAAACACAAACAACTTTGTAAACTGATGTTACCTCAATAAAATAAAATGAAATAAAAATCCCTCATCTTCTAGAACTCACAGACTACACTGCACAGAGTACTTGATAAGCATTTGTTTAACTTGTAATAAATATTTGTGCAGTATTCTGATTGCAGAGAAGTGAAAGCTTCACTTTAACAAACATGTGCCCGTATGAATGACATCTTTTTTTAGAACTACCAAGATTTCCCAGTTCTGAGGAAGAGATCTCATTAAATGACTAAGGCTCTTCCTTTGTGGTATCCCTGAAGGTGTAAAATTCAGGCTTCTCCTAATGTGAGTTCCTTTGTTAACAAAGCATGAAATTTGAGACCCTGAATGGAATTCAAAACAGTTATTCCTTTCACTTTCACTCTCCAATATTAAGGCAAGGCTCCAGATTTACTATCTTAGCAAGGCAGCCAAAGACACAGTTCATTCCTTACCTCCTTTAAGCAGAGGAGCCAAATCAAAAATGGGCATAACTTATCTAAATATCACAACATGAGAAACACAAGTTATGAAATATATAATCTTCTCTTTTGATCCCTTTAAGTACCAGCCCAGCATTCTCTTATGATTTTTAGCTTAGCAAAAGTTGATACTTATTTCACTAAATTTGAGGAAAGAAAAATCAAGGTGAGGCAGAGATGATGGCGCTGAGTCAATTCTTGCAACAAAAGGGAAACTTGGATGTGGTCTCTGTTCCGTACCATTAGAAGAGGCGTAGAGCGCTTTTAGGAAATAGCCACAGATGTTCAATGTCACCAGTTGATTCCTCTCACAGTGCAAAACTTCGATGTTGTTGAAAATCATAGCATCTAGATCACTAAGCTTATTGTCACGCAAATCAAGTTGAGTGACATGCTGGAGAAAGTCCACTTCATCCGCTTTAAGCTTCCGAATTATGTTCAGTCTTGAGGGAGAAAGGACATACATAGATATAAATAGGATTGCAATAAAACAAAACAAAATAAAATAAAAATCCCTCATCTTCTAGAACTCATGGACTACACTGCACATAAAGTACTTGATAGTCATTTGTTTAACTTGTAATAAATATTTGTGCAGTATTCGAATTTCAGAGAATTGAAAGCTTCACTTTAACAAACATGTGCCCACATGACCTCTTCCTTTTTCAGAACTATCAAGATTCCCAGCTCTGAGGAAGAGATCTCATTAAATGACTAAGGCTCTTCCTTTGTGGTATCCCTGAAGGTTAAAATTTTATATATTTATATACAGATATATACATGTATATATATACATGCATACATATATATATAATTAAATGCAATGCTATAAATAAATGGCCACACCCTAATATGGCGCGGTCCAAGGAAGAGGACTCATGTCTCACTATAGTACAGTTAGTCACAATTTCTTTAATTTCAGCATCTCGTCTTGCTGACCTGGCCAGATTTTCTGCTTATTTTTAGCTGTAACTCATGAAGTCCTAACTCTGATAATATATTCTGAAACATAATTTAGATCCCTAAGGCTGGAAGAAAAGTACACATACATTGATGTTCAATACCTTAATTCAAGAGGGAAAAAATCCATTTATTTATTTCCAAAGAATTTGACTAAAAGAACACAGAAAACAAAATCTAGAACTCAACTTCAGTGAATATTGAAGAAAAGAAAGAGAATGAGTGAGCAGCCGTATAGGACAGAACTAGGTGAATCTGGGGGCGGAAAAAGGGACTCACATATGCACCAGAAATAGGAATGCTGGTTCATAGTCAAGGAATAATTACCAAAATGATCTCCAGCTTTAAAGTATTCCTTGAAAGGACTAGCTGCAGAAAATACCGAAATCTGACATCTGGGATTCACTGAGAAACCATCACGTGCAGGACGCTGATGGGGATCACCACGTCCAGGAGAGAACAGGGCACAGGGGAAAACTGGTGAAACCGCACTTTGAGAACCACCAATCTGAGCTGTTGTGATGAGCTGCTCAGAAGGTAGCATGGACTATGGGGACTAGAAATCAACAAATAACGACACATTTTGCTTCAAAGGGAAGAAGAGATGAAAAACTGGTTTTTCATCTATTCAAGAGTTTGCTAATCTATACCAAGTCCTTTACAAACAATAATAAAGCCCTCGACTTCTCATTTCTCGTGACAAAGTCAGCAGACTGCTAAAATCATGCACTTGGTGAGAAGAGCGTTAATGGGAAGGTTGGGGCTTAGAAAAACACTAATAGGTCTTTGTAGTAAACACCTGCCCTCTGAAAAAGTAAAGTTACCCTATCTGAATTATTAACAACAGACTATCAGGCTGCTGTGACGCAAGGATGGCTGACAGACCGCAAATGGCCAGGGCTCATCTGCCAGCATGTGGCCACTTCAAACGTCCCCAAGGATTGTATTTTACTACTTATTTATTTTGGGTTGCAAGATTAAAAAATTGGCCTCAACCTAGTAATTTGCCTATTTCCAAATGCTCACTACATTACCAGACTATGTACACAGAAAGGCAAATCTTATTTTGGATACAATAAACCACAGGGATTGAAAAAAAGCCCCATGTTCTCCCTAATCTACCCTTTAAATTACCTTCAAGATGTGGCACCATTATTATCCCCACTTGAAACAGTTCCCCAACAACTTCATTGTATTAACATTAAAATAATTAAAAGACTGGTTGAATGAGGAGACAAAAGAAAAATCTATAGTGACAGGGAAGTGCACATTTCCACTCTTCAATTTAACTTGTCAAGTCCCATCAGGACTCAAATATAAAAACATAGTTTCACACAATAATGTTAACTATTTAGGATGAACTTTTAAATTCCATCCAATATTCCCCTCAGCTGGCTGAACCATTTTATTTATTTCATAAATACTCATTGAGCAAGTTTCTATGTGTGGATGGGCAGTAAGATCATTATTTTCTAGTTCTAGTTGGCTGCTCAATATTTTGTACCTATGACTTTGAGCCAGTCACCCAAGTTCTTGTTAAGTTTAATTCTAATCTGTAAAATGGGGCTCACACTTTCAGCACTGTAAGGCAGCTGAGAAATCGAATGAATGTACGTGCTGGTGCTTCACCAACAGGGAAACGCTATGGTGAAGAGGAGTTGCAGCTTTGTGTCCGTAAGTGATGACTAAAACACAGTATCTTACCATGTTTGTCACTCAGTTCAGTAATTTAGTGAGGGAAATCACATGTGCTGTAAAATATGAAGTATAAAGGCTACCAGTACGTGGTAAGTGCCATAAATAATGTCTGAAATAGAATGATTCAAAAAGTGCTACAGGAGAGGAAGCAAGTTACTTAACTCCTGAGGGCTGGCAAACCTGATAGGCGCTAACAGGAGAAGCAGCAGGAAATTTCATGCAGTGAGTGTATGAAGTCATTCGTACACTCAGGAGTCAGCGTGGAGTGAGAGGAGTGAGAATATGGCTGCAGAGTGGGTGCGTTAATACTTATCAAGTACTGTACCTACTAAGTGCTAACACTAAGTGCTAACATCCTAACAGGTCTAAGGATGAATAAGAGTGGTACTTCCCAAATTAGCTATGGTGGAGACCTATTTCCTAAACTTACAATCCATCACAGAACAGAGTGTGGTCACATGGCACATGTCCAGCACACAGCTCACACCACAGGGGGCTCCCTGTGCAAGCTCTCCAACACAGTCTACTCCGTGTACACTCAGACGAGTCTCCCTGGATGTTGTGGCAATGTCAAACCACTCTAAGTTTCCAAAATACTCAATCTCTAGGGTGTGTGTGCGTGTGCATGTGTTTGTGTGTGCGCGTGTATCTCATTGGTGGAAAGTAGCCAATAATTGGCTTGCCAGCATGGATTGGAGGGCAAAACTTTGAGTGGCTCTGAGGATGAGCCTCATCCTCAAGGGAGCCACAGCCTGGTGGGCTGACACCAGAGAGGATAGGTTGAATACCTGGAACTAAAGAATTGAAGGCTCTGAGCAAGACTGCTTGCTTGTGAGGCACAAACAGAAGCAGATGGCTCACTGGGAGACAGCAGTAGTAATGAGAAGGATGAGGAAGGCACAAAGGGAAAAATCAGTGTGAGAGAAGAACAACAGAATCTGGTGGTAGATTTGAAATCGTCAAAAGTTTGTGTCTGGATAAGCCAATAAAGCAATACTGGAAATAGGAATTCGGAAGACTGGCTAAATTAAAAGAAATTAAACTGTTTTACATGTATTTCATTAAGTGCGTCCCCAGGGAAAACCAAAGTGCACTCAGCCAGCTTGCAGCTGAGCGGACCTAGTCCCAAGGAGAGAAATGGGAAAGCCCGCAGGACACTCATCAATGGAGATGAAAGGTGAATGACAAAGGTCCCTGAGAACGGCAAGAAAGAGGGAGAGAAGTGACCGAAGAGAGAGACATGGGCGACAGCCACACTCTGGACAGAGAAACGGATCTGACCGGACTTTGCCCAGCTCGGTGGGTGGAGTGGAACAGCAGTCTACTCACTTAATCAACACGCACAGTGTGTCTGAGGTCTACTCCCACATATAAATACCCTACAAGTGATTGCATCTAAAAAGACTCCAGTACTAAATCTCTGAGGAGTTTAAAAAGCTGTTAGTAAGAAGTTACTTCTAGATACAGCAGAGTGATCTATATGTAAGCTAATTCAGATCAATAAAAGAATGTCTTCTTATACCAGGTAACTCAGAATTCATCTTATCCTTGTTACCTGAGGTCTATATGACCCACTGTCCACAGTGAGGTGAATGAATAAGGTAGGGCTTAAATTTTGGAATGATAAGGTTCTCGAAATCCAAGTGACTCACTCAGAGGCAAATGTAAACATTTTAGGAAGAAAGTTAACAAGACAAACTAGTTCCCTGACCTGTCACATTCCAAAAAGTTTTCAAAGTCAGATAAATTATAACCATTCGTACCCCTGAATTAAGATTGGAGGTCTGCAAATTGCAAACACTTCCCAGGTGTGAAAGGCTCGATTGCTTTAGTCTGAAGAGTGGTGAAGTCTAGCAGTTCTTTGTGAGAGTAGAATGAATGAGTTTCCCCAGCCAAACCATGTGGAAAGAAGGGGAGAAAAAGATGATGCCACTTGACCAGATGAACCAGACAGACCTGAGTGAGGATCTGGGGTTATCAACAGAGAAGAAAATGGGTAGTAAATCGAGGAAAGAACCACCTTTGACAGAGAGATGAAAAGATGCCAACACTGCTGGCTGAACAGGTGCCAGGAGCAGAAGTCTTCAATCAGGTAACAATAAAAAACATAACATTTACTGAGAGTGTGAAGTGTTTAACTCAATTCATTCTAAAAGACTATGAATTAGGGTATGTTATTAACTGTAATCTGTAAGCGAGAACACAACTGCACACACATTAAAACCTCTCTTCCCAGATTTAATGTGGCTAGTAAGTGGTCATCAACTCAGGACTAATGGTTGAAAAGCATAAAATGAGGCAATTTAGTATTAAGGCCTGAGCTCCACAGGCTGCTTTGCAGGAACTGAAGCCCACAACAGGTACCAGTTTTTCCTTAACAAAGAGAAATCTAGAATAGTGTCCTGTATGGTTCTTTATGCATTTGAAACCAACACGGAACCCTTCTTAGGAAGGGATGATTACTGAACATCTCTGCTTTCACAAGCCTGAGACAGTGCCTTCCAGTGTGAACTCAGTGTGACGTGATCAAAATGCAGGTTACCTGCTCCTGGGAGGGGTGAGAGTAGATGTGCTAGCCAGACCTGAGATTGACAAGAGATTATGAATTTTATATATTTGCAAAGTTCAGTAAACTAAGGGCAGAGTCATCTGAGAAATGAATTCAACAAATATATAAATATTTAATCTAAGGAGTATATTACATTAAATTGGAAAATCCAAGGAAGGAAAAAAAATGGGATGATGTCAACTGCCTCAAGCCACAGAAAAGAAGATTAAAGAGAGAAAAATATCTATTTCGTTCTCTAATATATGGTTCATTCACCTTAAATAGCTCTCTGAATTGATGGGCCTATTGATTAAAGCAAATTAAAACTTGATTCAAACTTATAAAACAAATTAAGGCCTTAACACATATGAAAATGGTTTTTAAACAAGTTTCAGATATGTGCAAACTCTACAATTGCTCACTGTCCCTTCTGCTGGGCAGAAACAGAAAATCAGGCCTAACTACAACTAACCAGATCTCGGCAGAAGAGTATCACCGAAGGGCCGTAACCTATCCCCGAAAACACCAGCCAACCACTCGAATGGAATGTATTTCTTAAAAATGGTTACCTTAGATCCACATGTTTAATGTGAGGCATTTTTCTTAAAGCCTGTAGCCTAAGGGTCTCCATACAGTTTCCACTCATACAGAGTTTATCCACAGCAGTCAATTTCTCCAATACCTCTGGAATGTCAGTGAATTCATTGAAAGAAAGACCAAGATAACTAAGCTGATGCATGTTCTCCAACTCAGCAGGAAGGGCCCGGAGAAAGTTTCCATCCAACAAAAATGTTTGTAAGCTATTAAAGAAAACAGAAGAATTATAAAGAGAACAGGTAAATGTGACATCCTATTATCAACATATATGTTCCACAAATACAGATCATATTTATTATTAAACAATATACTATCCCTTGTAAAAATGCATAAGGGCCTGAGGTAGTAATGCACTAGGGAGGTAAGACCAGAGATAAACATCTTAATCTTTTATTGAAAACAAAAATTATGACTAATTTCCCCAACTTGGATAGGCATAAATAGGAACAAAGTGAGCTAACTGCAATCTGAACTAGCCAAAATACCCATCTTTCACTGTTATTAAAAAAAAAATTGTTTACTTTTGCCTTAGGATTCAGTGTAACTCAGAAATGAGAGTATAATTGTCCCCCCATGTTTAGTCATGCTCATCCGTAAGGATCTTCAGTTCAGAACAAAGATATTTTAATTTCTGATAAGATTCTAGAGAGTGTGAAAGCCCACAAAGGAACCCTACACAGACTACAAAGAGCTTGATTTCTCTACTTGAGGCCAACACTTATGAGACTAATGTAACAAGGGAACTAGTGTCAAGTGGCTGAGTCTCCAGAGCCACTTCCCGGGGTGGGCTTCCGTACTCACTTGTGCATGACGCCCACGGCTGGCGGGACGGCTCCCAGCGCGTTGCAGGACACGTTCAGCTCCGTCAGCGTGGGGATGCTGCAGACTGCTAATGGGAAGTCCCCTAAGTGATTATTGGAAAGGTTAAGACTCTTCAACTTGCTGAACCTATTACAACAAAAGGAAAGAAAGGACAGCTGTCACACATGAACACCAACACATAATTTCAGCACAGCCCTAGAGACAATTCAGCCCAACCTCCTAGTCCAGCTGAGGAGAAAGTGGGCAGCAGAACTTCTGATCTTAGGCTAGTGTTGTACCCGAAATATAAACACCATGTGAAAAACAAACAAAACTGTCATTCTAAAATAAGTTGAATACTAGAGGAAGTGAGTTCTGGGGAGTAGTTTTTCAGCTTCCCCCACTCAGCAAGCTTAATTAAGGGGCCTACGAGTGCTAAGGGCAAGGTAGGTGAAAGAACAAAAGGTAGATCTAGCTCTTCTGAATATTTGCTATCCCAGAGGAGCTAAAAACTTTTCTGCTTCACTTGTCTCAAATTTCAAATTCAAACCTGAAATTATAAAAATGTAACAATATGTCAAAACTACACTCTCTAAGGTACCCAGGATTTTATGGTTCCACATTTAAGAAGCAATCATCATTCCTCAATTTTAATCTATACTTGACACTGCAAACCACACCCCCTAAGAAAACTTCTCCATCACTTCCGTGGCATTTTCTTCACTGTGCCTCTTCCTAGTTCTCTCTAAACATCTCCCCCTGTGTTTCCTTCCTTTGGGTCAGCTCTTTTCCACCCCAGAGATAAATATTCTTCATAGATCTGTTTTTTGGTGCATCCCCTTTTTTCCTCCACATTGTCCTTGGTGATCACTTTCTTGTTCATGGGTTAGAAAACATCCACACGCCATTTCGTCTCTCCTGTGCTACCTGCAACATTTCCAGTTCAAAATGGAACATCTTTATCCCAGACCAGCACTTCTTCCTGTGAAATTTTTGTTGATGACTCTTTTCTCAGCTGTCCAAGTAATTAAAGAAGTCAGCTTTACTCCTTTGTGCACTGCCAACCTTTATGAGATTCAAGTCAGTTAAGTTTCTGCACTACACTAATTCATTGAGAAAGTGTCCACGCCTAAATGCCAGCATACACTATGCTCGGAACAGACACATACATCCTAAAGTAAGTCCAGTTCAATCTACTGAGCATTTAAAAGAACCTGTCATGTGACATTAAATTCTACAATAAAAAAATGTTAAAATTTATTCCAAATAGCGACATCAAGTTTATTCTAAATAGAAAGCCTGCAATGTGCCTACTTGACAGGCTCTGAAAGTCTTACCTTGGCTTTCTATAAAAGGTGTTTTCTTGGATGGTGGAGTATAGACCTATAGCGTTTCAAGTTTTTAAAAAAATGATTTCAGAAGGAATTGCAGCTAAGCCTGAATAATTATTTTTGTTTTATATTTCACAAATTGACTCATTAGGCCTTCTTCTAACAAAAAATACTTCTCCTCAATTCTGATTATCCATGATCTATATAACACAAACTAGAATTACAGGATCTATTATTTTTAAATTAAGCCAAATATTAAAAGATTTGCAAAAATATAAAACAACTTGCTATTTTTTTGCTTTAGAAGTTATTTTTCACAAAAAAGTGTGCTACCACAAATGGATTTGTTTTTCTAAATGAGTTAATATGTTAAAATATTTCTGCTTAAAATTTCTAATACATTAAGTATCAGTACATCTAATCTACCAAAGCTGCTTAGGGTCCTCAATTTTTAAGATGACAAAGGAGGCTGGAAGTAGGGTTGTCAGGTAAAATATAGGACACATCAGTTAAAGTGAATTTCAGGTAAACGGGTAAATTTTTAGTGAAAGTATGACACAAATATTGCACAGGAGACAATTAAACTTTTAAAAGTTATGTTGTTTTTCTAAAATTCAAATTTAACTAGGTGCTTTGAAATTTTTCTTCGGAATCAGGTAACCCCATCTTGAAATAGTTGAAACTGCTGTTTTAAGTCCAAACAACAACAAGAACGGAGGTGGCGGAGCCCCAGACCTCAGCTGTAGCAGGCCTCGGCCGCACCCTGCCAGCTTCCACAGCTGCAACTCTACCCGAGCCATCAATGGGTAACCACACCTTCTCCCTCTACTCTGCCAGTTCTCCCTCTCCCTGTTGGTTAGAATAACTATTTTTTTCTTTTTTGCTGCACGAAAGCCTCTTTAGTTTGCATTCATGAGAGTGGGTGGCTGGACCCATAACCAGCAAGAAAGGTGATTCACCTGGGGACAATTTTTTTTTTTTTAAGAGTTTTTACCAGTAACAAAAAGTTCATCTAGGAAAGAAATGGACCTAGAGAGTATAAAGACTTTCAAGAAAGTGGAGAAAGGAAGGATCACAATTCCTGTAATTACTCAAGATAGAAAATAGAAGCACTGGTTTTTAGAAAAGCATTTATCAATAACAGGGACAAAAAAGGGCTTATTTATCTATGCAACATTATTTACTAAGTTCCACCACTCCTGACAACAAGGGAACACAACAGTGAGTTGAATGAGTAAAAGGCAGTTGACAAGATTAAATGGAAGAAAATAAAGAAAAATAGACAAGTACCCCTATTAATCACACACACACACACACACACACACACACACACACATACATATACACACAACTCCAAATACAAAGAGGTGCAATTATTCTGCACCAATTCAATTATAAAAACACTGCCAGACCTTATGGTAAAGAAAACTGCTCTCAGTCCCAGGGGCCAAGCACCCCCAACTGAACAAGAGTCTGGACCCCCTTCCCATAGAGCTGTGCTACTGTTGTAAGATACCACTAGCCCCAGCCAGGCTACCAAGCACTGAATAGGATTAGTGCAAATTGATATGGTCTCTATACACATTGAATTTCAGACTTAGTTACCAAAAAAAAAAAAAAAAGCATGAAATTGTCTCAATAATTATTTAAAACTGGTAATTTTGATAGCTTCAATTGGGTAAGCTTTATTATCAAAATAAATTTCACAATTCCTTTTATTTTCTCGAATGGGGCTAGCTGAAAATTTTGAATTACTTCTGGAGCTCTCATTATGTTTCTGTTGCAGAAATGCTTTCAAATGACATGAAACCTGCTTTCTGGACTTGTGTGGGATTCTTCCCTGTGACTTTCCTCCCATAGGTATATGCACCCACACCCCTGCATGGGGAGGGATGGAGCCAGATCTGGGAAAAGATTTTGGCCACTGAGTCACCTCCCTCCTACCCTATCCCATGCTGCCACATTCAGTGGCAGAATCCCAAGGAGCTTGAAGATTCTAAATTTGCACCTATACTTGCAGATTATTATAAAAGTATATTTGTCAAGGTAGAAGAAGCAATTTAAGTGAATTTTAACAGTTTGTCAGTGTGAGTCTAACTTAAATATTTAGATATATGGTTTGGGATGTTCATTTATACTCACCCAAAACCTACATATTTTAAGGGTTAATTCAGATTTATAAGTATCCTAAATTTCTCTTGATCCCTCTCATCATATTCTCTCTCCACCTCCTTTAAATTCCTCCCTGCATACAGCCCATCCCCCAAGTTCTTCCAGAGAACACAGTGTTCAGCAGACTTGTTTAGCAAACAAAGCATGAATTGTGTCTGACAACTCCAGTTCTGGACCAGAACACATTAAAACTCATCTGTTTTGGAAACTCAAATCCTTAGCCTTCTAAGAGTTCCACTTTTTCTTTATAGATGTGGGAAGCAGTCAGATTAAGGACATCTGCCAACCCAAAACCCTTCAGAGAAAGATAAAGAAGTAGGCCCACCTAGAGTCCACTTGTCTGGAATCTAAAAAATGGGTGAAACAGATACCTGGAGGCAGTGTTTAAGTTCAGAGGGAGATAAGAGATCAATATGGGGAGTGAATGACCTCTCTTGCTTTTACTTTTACTCAAAAGGAATTCAGAGGAGAAAGCAAGGTGACAGCATACTGTTAGAAGAGACCAGAAATCTGTCTCCTATAACAAGGGATGATTCTTTTTGATGCTTTATAAGTTAAAAAGGTCAAGAAACTCTGTGGTTTGTTTTTTTAAAACATCTGTTAGCTGTGTACACACACAGACTGCCAAGGCTGTTAAAAGTGGATGCATCTTCCGTAGTTCTCAGTTATCAAAACTGAGAGTAGAAGGAGCCTTTGAAGTCATTTTTTCATTTCCCACACTCACAGATAATACAAAAGACTTAGAGAACCTGTGACCATTGTAAGTAACAATGTATCTTCCTTTCTACATCTATACTACCTCTCATTCCTCCTGCTCGCTCTTCTTACCTTTTATTACAGAGTTTAGTATATAAGTAGGTATCAGTAACTAGTACTCCTAAGTCACAGGTCAAAGAATGACTTTGGAGTAGTGTATTAAAAGCACTCATATTCACCCTCATCCCCAAGTGAGGGTGGCATTGTTGGCAATGGAGAACAATGAGTATTTTCAACACCATGTCCACTTATATTCAAACCCACTCAGGCACAGCCCAGAGCTCCCCAAACAACCCAACAAACTGAAAAGACTGCTTTTACTTTCCAGGGCAAGCTATATGCTTTAGGGGAAGAGATATAACTCACGTCCATCTGCTCTATAATAGAGCTCAGAGTAAGGGAATGAAATCAAGACAATATTTATCCAGAGCCTAATAGAAAAAGTAATCTTTAGTTAATTCTTAAAATGAAGTAAACGTGGTACATTACTACACTCAGCAACTGGCAACTAATACTGTGGGCATTTAGGATCAGACCCAATTTAAACCAAAACCCCAAGACACATTTTGTTTTATAAGACCACGTGTCACATAAAAGTACAACCAACTAAACACAATTGTCCATCTAATGAGACAGAAAACTCCAATTTTGTTTTCCTATTTTGTGTATTTACAAAGTAAGCTTGAAGATTCTTTAAAAATAGGTATCCCAAGGGCCACATACCAAGGAGCATGATTGTTGGCAAAGGCTGGGGGCCTTGAGGTGATGGAAGGTCGTCACAAGTGAGCACAGGGAAAGGAGGTAGGAACCCTGATAACACCACTGTGAGACCACACTTTCTTCACTTGCATCTCTGATTGTATTTATATTATAAAAGTATAGTAATGACTGTATTGTATCTGGACACAACATGTGCTGAACACAGGGTTTTGATCTATTAGTGTTCTTACATCTTCCTTTCTCTCTCATACTTCCAGCTATAACAAACCAACAGCAAAACAGGAAGAAAGCACACCCTAAAACTGCTATTGGGGGGCCTCCCTGGTGGTATCGATATTAAGTCACAGCGCTATCACCACTAAGGCCTGAGTTCGATCTCTGGCCAGGGAGGTGACCCACATGGCACAGCAGACTTCTCCTGTCTCCCCGCTGCTTCCCTCAGCAGTGTCTTTCAGTAGATCTGCCTGTTCTGCTCCCCACTCTGTCTCTGGTGAATCCTCTTACATAACCCCGCCACCCCCTGCACCGTTGGTCTACACCCCAGTACTTCTATGCATAAAAACAAATAAATCTTTAAAAAAAAAACGAAACAACCAACTGCTATTGGGGGAACAGGCAAACACAAATTTCATCCCTGCACTTGTAGAGCTTTTAACACAGACCTCAGCACACCAAGCTGACGTATTAGTCTGCACCTAGCTTTAAGTGGATTTCCTCAGCCAGTAAATTTTGAAGTAAAAACTTTCAAATTACTCCCTTCAGCAAATTATTTAACTCTACAAAAGGGAAGAGAGATTAGGTTTTTACAATAAACCGAAGGGTTAAAATGCATTAGAATCATGATTCCAATTTCCCTACCTATACTAGGTAGATACATAGGTTATAAAGCAGATCGACCACAGTTCCTCAAGCTTATTTCATCTGACCTCCAGAAAACCATTTAGGGGAAGGGGCTCCTCAGAAAATGAAGTGAACTCATGTTTTCCAAGGGAAAGAAAGAAAAAGCCCACGTTTTATGATATGAAATTTGAAAAAATTAAACACCCAAATGCTGCCAAATCTCACACACCCTTAAGCCCCCATCTCCCACCTGGGCCGCTGTGTCAGGATCACAACTTTATCTTTTGTCCTTTGTCAGCATTTATTCAACCTACTCATATTCAGAAATTTATCTACGAAGTTCTCTCTGTATATACTTAGGAAATGAAACTACATACATAGCAAGATGACTATTTGGAGACATAAACTGATTTGGTTTAGGTCCATCTAAATCTTTAGTAATTTGCTTCTAGGAACTAAGAACAAAATAGGAAAAAAGTTGATTGTGAAATAAAATAACAGTATGGGTAAAAGTACTATTTTTAAACATAAGTCAGCTGTGCTTAAAAGAGGGCCACATATCATATTCATGTAAAGGCCACTGATTTGATTGACTCAATGAGTCTAACAGAAAAATCAATATTATTTTCTGGAGTTATTATTCACCACAAGTGGGTCAATTAAAAAAAGATTCCCCAGGTGATTCAATTTGTTTCATAGTAACAGCCTATGCTTAACTTGTTTTTTTACCCCGTGGGGGGACATGCTAATATACTTTGGAAATTATTAGGCTTCAGTATTCAGTAATGAAGAACCTGCTAGAGTCTGGAGCTGTAAGTCTAGCTCGCGGTGGAGTCCCTACTTTCCATTAATTATGGAAAAGCAGGTTCCCTAATGGCTCAGAGTGGCTGTATCTTGGAGGAGAGCTGCCAGGCTGACTGAGCTCTGTAATACTCACTGAGTTAGCTTTCAAGAGAAAGAGTGCTTTTATTTGATTACCAAAATAATATGTTCATTTTATTAAGTCAAACTATAAAAGCTCATTAAGAGGCTGTCAACAGTCTCTCCTGCTTCCTTCCAAATCCCATTCTTTGAAAATAACCAGTGTCCAGTGTTTGGCAAATATCCTTCAAAGCTCTTCCTCCTTATAAAACACATACATGCCTAAGCAGAAGATTACCCCCCTCCTTACTTTTTGAGTGGGATTAAATACATCACACACATTGCCTTCTATGATTTGTTTTCTAACCTAATAAAAACAATTTATCATTCTAAGTCAGTACATAAAAATCGAAGCTGCTTAATACACAAGGGTACAATGCACCACGACTTACTCTGCCCCTCTGCTGGTGGACCCTAGCAGTATTCCCAGCATTTTTATTTTTGCTAGAAATAAGTCAGCATATCTGTTTGTGCATCCATGGTTTTATTTAGAAGTACTTATTGGTGCCCATTGCCTCATTCTTAATCCTGAAATCCAAAAGTCACTTAAAATGCAAATTTTTTTCATTGATCCGTGTGGTAGCAAAAGCTGACTGAACTGATGTGAATATTCATTGCTTGTGCTTCGAAACAGAAATGTGTTTGCTCATGAAAAGTGCTATCCCGAGCCTGTGGGAGTATTCTGTAACACACCGTGTCTGTACCGTGTCATCTTCAATCATCTGAACATGCCCAAAATCTGACACACAAACGGCTCCGAGTTTTGGATAAGGGACTATAAACCCATACTTCTAAAAGTGTAACTGATAGGTTCAAGAACATATGATTTAAATTTTAATATATACTGCAAATTTGCCAAAAAGCAGTAGAAATTCATACCTCCTGTGAGCCAAGCAGGAAGGGCTCCTTCCCACAGCCTTGAGAGCCACCTTCCCACTGCTGCTAGTCTGACGGGCCAGAAATGGGATCAGGTCATTTCAATTTCTAAGTCTCAGTAAAATTCACCTTTCTGTGAAGCGAGAGCAGTATTTGCCTATCTTTTTGGAAATGCTCTCACACCCTCTGCTCATTTTTCTGAAGGGTTGTTCATCATTCACTCCCAGACACCGGCACACTCAGCTGCACATACCGGCAGTTTGGCCCAACACCTCGTTTCTTTCCCCACTCTCTTACAGTGACCTTTGCCACACACCAATTTGTAAATTTTTATGAGCTTAAACTTAGTAGTATTTTTCCTTGTGGACTGCATGTTTTTCATATTGTCTGAGAAGATCCTCTTATTCTATCCTGAGAGGTACAAATTTTTACATTTAGATTTTTTTTTTATATGCAATGTTAAATAGAGTTCAAACTATTTTTTTTTCTGGTGGCTAATTATGCCAACACCATTTATTAAATATAAAGCACCCTTTTCAATATCCATTCAATTTAAATAAATTTCATATGTTAAGTGAAGAGAGAATGAAGAGAGAAAATTAAGTGCTATTGAAATGAAACAAAAAGAAAAGCTTGGGTAAAAACAAGTTATATGTACTTTGTGTCTCTTTCCTTTTTATCTAAGAGAATTTATGAAATCAAGTGCCTGTGTTTTTGTTCTTCCTAAAAGCCCATCTTGTGGCTTTGAGGCAGCAGAACGCTTTGAAAAATGATTAGTTTGACAGTGTTAACTTTTCTCTTTAGACTAACGAATCTTAGGAAGGGTATCAAAAGCTTTTTAAAAATGTGTATTGAGTGCACTTTCTCTCAAGAAACATTAGGTAAGTCACTGAGTGAGAGAGAGACATCAGTGAGAAATTTCCACCCAAACTTTGATTCCTCTAGTGAAGGCTTTACTGACTTGTGAACTTAACCCTACCACTCTGTTTTAATATTTCTGCCTTAATCAAGGCATGACATAGGACAACCTCTACATGCTGCAATAGTTATATATGAAAGCAAAACCAATTTGCAGAAGGCTTCAGAGCTTGCCCCCAGATGCAGAGGGAAAGAGTGTCTTTGGCCCCATGTTCCTCTTGGCCTTGTCTGTGGTTGCAGTGGCATGAGAAAGATTTTAATCACTAGGCCTGCTGCAGAGTTGCTGGGAACATCTACCCTTCTGAAGGAATGACTCAACGCCTTCAGCACTCACCCTACCCTCCACACCCCAAGCTTTACTGCCCTGTAAGTGAACTCTCTTCAGTGACTTGTTTCTTGGTGCAGTGCTTTCCCCCCACTGCTCCTTTACAGCTCCTGAAATGAACCCACATGATCTTACACACACGTTCTGCTCCAAGGTCAGGCAGTCCCGCAGCCCCATTCCCAGTGAGCACCTGCAGGGCCTTCGGGGAGGCTCCCAGGGCAGGTGTGCACAGTCCTTTCAGCACTTGAGCTCAAATAAATAGAAACTATCCCACCCTAATCCTAATCACCACAAGTGACTCCCCATACAAGCACAGCAGGCATGTCACCTCTTATGACTATAAAACAAAAATAAACACACATAAATTTTACTTGGATAAAAATGAAAATTTACAGGCACAAAAGGATTTGAGTAAAACTTCTATGGAAATGCTGCAGATGATAAAAAGCAGATAAATACACCGAAGCTACGACATAGGCATCATTTTTCCAAAACAATAGTCAAGGAAATAGAGATCACTTACAGACATATTGCTGTGAAAGTATTTCCTCAAATGAGATTTTTATTTTAATCCCTCTTATAAAATTATTCAAACAGGAGGCAATAATTGGTCACCGAATTTGTGTAAAGTTAACCCTTGGTAAGGTTAGCCCTATGGATATAACAGTCCACAAGACAGAACTCTTGCCCACAGGAAGGCGGAAATGGTCCTGCAGGGTCGCTGGGCCCAGTAAGTATCTCATATGTGAAACCACTCCAAATCTCAAGACAGTTATGTGGAAACAGCAGACTACAGTGACCCTGCACAACTATATTCATGAAAACAATGAGTCATAAGCAAAATAATCTGTCGTTTTGTTCCTCCTTTATTAACTGGTAAACTAATTGTCAAAAAGAGATAAGAAGGTTATGTTATAGCTAAAACATAGCTCTCTTCTGAATGGCTTCTTTACTCAATTTATCCATGACTACAATTCTCTCATTTCCTGACTAACAGATTTACCCCTGGTTAGCCAGTTTAATCTCAATACTATCCAAGAGATGTTTAATATTAAACACCACACTAGAGGCACAAATAACAAAAATATAAAGAGATGATTTCTGTAAAAGGTGGGAAACAGGATAGCAAAGGAGAGAAAACCCACACAGTGTTCTTGGATAAAATTCCAGTCAAGTCAAACAAGGATATATAGAAATGAAACCAGATAACATCTCTAGCAAGGATATCAGATTACTAAGGGAGAAAGCCCAGGAGAGTAACTAAGGCAGGGAAATGTGCTTAGACATAAGCAGGTTAGCTCACCTAACAAATGGACCAGGCATATTTGGGAGCTAAGTAGAAAAAAATTCAACACTCACAAGTTTACTAGGTATAATAAAAGTCTGATCCTAGGGCTGAACTATTCATTCACTAAACATTTATGAGTTCTTATTAAGTACAAAGGTGTATGACACATACAAATGTGAACTTGGCATGGTTTTCATCCTCCAGGAACTCAAAACTCTTGGAAGCAAAGCTGCTATAATATAAAGCAGAAGATGAAAACCTACAGGAAAAAAAAGTACCAAGAGTGTTTACAAAAGAGAAAACTCGCTTTCATCTAAGGGACATGGACAAGAGTTCAACAGGCAGATGGGGAATGGAAGAGGGAACACTGACTGCTCTCAAACTAGCATGCATTGTCTGAAATGCAGATTCACGGGCACTGTCTCCAGAGTTTCTGATTCAGCAGGCCTGGGATAAAGACCAGGCATCTCTGTTTCCAGTAAACACTCCAGGTGATTCTGATATAGTCGTTTCATGAATCCTATTTTTAGAAACACTGACTTGCAGGGCAAAAACTGTGGGGTGCACTTGGGAAACAGTAAGCAAACTCTATTGTTAAGTTCCAGAAAGAACCTCTGTGGTTGTAGAGGATGCTTCAAGACTATTCAGAGTGCCTGGAATCCCAAAGGAAGACACTGCTATTTACCTATGAAAAATCCTGAGTCAGCGAGTGAAATAATCTATTGTAGGATGCGTAGATTTAAGTATCACATAAATCAGATGACATTTCCTCTTCCTTTATTGTGCTTCCTCCTGCCCTGCCCACAGTCCCCCAAATACATGTCTCTTTGTGTGACAGAAATTTTGAAACTTGAGAAAAGAACAACTATTTGGAAAGTCAGACTTTCCCTAAGGTCCTCTTATTAATTATAAGTCCCACAGACATCACCGGGGAGGCAAGGGTGGGCCCTAATTTGAAAGGCCACTGACAAATTTCCTGCCCGCGCATCCTCCTCCTCACACACCCATGGGACATTACAACAGCGTGTGACTCCTCCCACTCAAGGCTCCAGTACTATGGAGAGCAAGATCAAAATCACAGGCACTCTTAGGAAAAACAGAAACCTTTGCAGGTCCTTTAGTTTTCAAGTTATGTGTGTGTGTTTTAGGAGTTCCAGAGTCAGCCGTGTCTCTCTGACAGGAGGCAGGGAAGGGGGGGGGGCATGTGGGTCTCCATCGGCATCCTCACACGACACCAGAGTTACTTCACAAGTCCTTGGTACTCAAGTTTCCAAGTCTTAAGTTATGATGACACTTCACCCCCACCAACTACAAAGGAGGCATCTGTTGGCCCTCTCACGTCATGCTTACTTCGCCTGAGAGCTGCGGGGTTAAAAGTTAGTTCCCACTCAGAACCGCAAAAATCTATACATACTAGGTACAACATTAAACTTTCAGAGTTAAGTAAAACTTGAAAGACTACAGCAAAGAGCTCAACTAAAACAAACAGAAGAACGAGTTGGCCAGAGCACAACAGCCTCGCTGGAATCAAGCCCAGGCTTCTGAAGATTCTCCTCCCTTATTATTTAGGCGGGAAACCTTAGAGAACATCGTAAAGTGCCCCACAACTTCAACAGGGCAACTGCAATTTAATACAGCCTGGCTGGTACATAAATCTTTTGTTTCTTTCTCAGCTTCCACTTCCAAATGCGTTCTGTGAGGGGAGATGAAAATAAGCTGTTATTGCGAGGACCGAGGCTGGGAGCCGATGCCAAGAAGAAGACCAAGGGCCCCCCCAACGCCAGCGCCCCAACATGGGGTCAAGGCGTTCTCCTGTGAGCCAATGATCAGGGAAGGAAATGGGGGTCTAATGAAACAGAAAACTTCCCAGGAGGATCAAAATCCCATCTGAAAAGCAAAGCTGTATGAGACAGGCGCGCCCAAGGTTGGGAATAGTTAACTGTAAGAGGGGCATTTCGTACTGTCTATGAAATTCCTTAGCCATTTGGCAAGCCTCAGCCCAAATCCCAGCAGTGGAAATTCCTTCCCAAGGTTAACTCGAGCCCTGAACAGCACTTGAGCTGATTAGAACACATCAGCGATAGCTGTCCTCAGCCACTGGCAGCTCTTGTTTGCTTGTAATATTTTCTAATGTGGCAGAGATTTTTCAAAGAAGCTGAAATTTCTAAGTACTGCAGTCTCAGACTGGCAAATGAGTCGCAAAAAATATTTTAGTAAGCTACTGCTGATTCCACTATGATAATGAATTGAAAGTGAGTTTCCAGGAACTATTAATCAAAAGAAAAATTTAAATCTCTCAACAAATACCTGGAGATCTGAACTTTTGGGAAGGGTAGGAATGAACATGAATAAGCTCTGGAATGCCAAGAATCCCAAAAGAACAGAGTGGAAAATAAGGTCATTTGTTTTCCACTCCATGGGGAGTAAAAATGTAGAAAATGCAGCTTTCTAAGAAGAAAGGTACTTGATAAGTGCCAGGCATAATTATGAGTCTCTCAATGCTTATTCCTCCGTAACTTTCATTCCAGCACACCCACATACTTGCACACCTAACTCAATCTCATTGCTTCGCTCCGGCTGCTTTTAAGTCCTCACCTCCCTCTTGTTCCTTTCAGTTAAAACAAATCTGACACCTAATCAGAGCTCAAATCATTTCTTTCCCAAGTATTTAATTTACTTTTCCGTGACCCAAAGGTACTCTTTACCTTATTTTAGGTTACATTATACTCATTTTATATCACAGCCTTGAAGACTCAGGAGCACCCATTATCACCTAAGTTCCCTGAAATTGATCTCTAGATAATATGCGATGCATGTGACTGGTCAACAACCACTATAAAGGAGTTCTGTGCCCTTGACATAGGCACCTTGAGCACAAATTATGCAAAAGGGTTCCACTGTTCAAACCATGTTTTGGATGCTGTCTGGGACTTTTACAGTCTTTTCACTTTTTACTTTTCATTATTCTTAATGGTGGGAAGAACAATGCAACAAATATTTACTAAGGGAGCTGCTCAATATATACACACGTGTTATATGTTTACACTGAAGGGGGAGGGAGTACACAGATGAAGAAACGCCATCTGTACTCCCACGGACTTTGTATAGATGGTGATTTTAGACGTTTCAAATGTTGATTATAAAATGTATAATAAATAAGTCACAGAAAGCTAACAATTCAGGACAGTAAAAGGTCACATGAAATAACCAGCAGCTTCAAAAAAATCAAAAGTAATTACAAATATGCTGCAATGGGTGGGAAGGATTCACTGGGTCAGCCAGGAAGGGTGGGCAGCGAAAAGGAAGACAGGCCAGGCCACACATCCCGTGAGCGGCAAGACAACGCAAGGTGTGTTTGGAGAATGGTGAAAAGATTCCGATTTTATTTTGAAGAAAATCAAAAACTTAGCAACAAAGTCTCTCTTGGATAACAGGGGGTGGGACACAAATATCTCACAGTAGCAGGTGTTAAAAAAGAAATTGGTTTAGAGGCTTTTTTTTTTTTTTAACAAAGAGCAACACAACAGTATCTTAATCAGTTACTCCCACCCTATAACCCAAATTCCCTTGGCCTACCTCCTCCATGCTCAAAGCAACAGGTCAAAACCAGAAACCTT
Source organism: Talpa occidentalis (assembly GCF_014898055.3). Lineage (NCBI taxonomy): Eukaryota > Metazoa > Chordata > Mammalia > Eulipotyphla > Talpidae > Talpa > Talpa occidentalis. The sequence continues at coordinate 8,937,157 of NW_023601322.1, forward strand.
TTGTTGTAGTATAAAATTTCAACATCTGTCACTTTAAACAAATGGATGAACAAACAAATAATAAATGTATGTATGTCCTCAGAAAGAGAAAATACCCATGGGGAAAAAATATCTTTTGATTAAAACACACACAAACTTTGAAACACATATCATACACAAGAAAGAGCTCTTGAAAAATAAAGACAGCAGACATTCGGAAAGGTAAAGTAGAAAAAACCCATCAAGAAGGAGGGCATTAAATAGAAAGAGGAAACTGGAGCACTAGAGAATAAACAATGAAGTCCTGACAAACTAATGCGGTGGGTGAGAGGACAGAGTGGGGAGCAGAACAGACCGACTAGTTGAAACACACTGCAGAGGGGCGCAGCGGGGAGACAGGAGAGGTCTGCTACGCCATGTGGGCTGCTCCCTGGCCAGGGATTGAACTCCTGATAACGCTGAGACTAACCCCTGCCCCGCCAGGGAGGCCCTCTGGTGTTTTTTTAAAGCTCACCTTAAAAAGAAGTAGAATAGTATAGTACTTTTTAAATAGTAACCGCAGAAGCTAGAAAATAATGGTGGACCAGCTTCAAAATTCTGAGGATTAGAAAACATTATTTTAGAAAAATTCCTTCCGATTCAGAAAAGCCAAAGTACCCATCATAAGAGAAAAAACATTTTCAGATATAGAAAGTACACAACAAATTTGTCTCCCACGTTCCCTGCCTAAGAAAGAATCTAGGAGACATTTATTTTAAAGTACTTAAGAGGGAGTAAACCAAGAAAGAAGAGATGAGGCAGGAAAAGCAGGGGTCCAACACAGGAGGGATCACGGCCAATTAGCAGGAAAATGATGACAGGGGATCCCGGGACAACAGCTGTGTAGCAAGGACCCACTGCTTCCTGGAGGGCAGGAGAGTTCAAGAAAAAGGTGTGGCAAAGAGTCAGAATCTGTCAGAAAGCTGAGGCACACTGGAGGGAAAGAGAACCACCGTGTGAAAAGAGGCTGCTGATGTCCAGCTAGCGCCACACCTAAGAGCCTGAGCTGTGAACCTCAGCTTCATGCGCACAATAACGTCAGCCCGCGACGCTGACTGAGCCGAAAATGGACGCCTGTACACTGAGAGGCTGGGGAGTCAGGGGCTGTGCCTGTGTTGTGGGGCAGAGGAGCGTGGCCAGTGCAAAAGAGCTAACTCGGCATCTTCCACAGAATCAGGACAACATACCGTATCAATTAATGAAAACATTTACAGCAGAGTGTGTGTGTGTGTGTGTGTGTGTGTGTGTGTGTGTGTGTGTTGAAGGAAAGGGAAAAGCAGAGGGAGAGGAAAATACCATAAAGAGCCCAAAGACTCAAAAGTGGTTGCCTAGGGAACAGGACTGGGTGTAGGGATGGGCTACAGTCCCAGGCCTCTATATCTTATTGGTCCTTCTGCTTATTAAAATTGAAAAAATTCAGTAAAGGAAAAAAGTTTTAATTTTTTTTTTAAATTACAAAGCAAAATAAAATCCAAGAAATATATCAGACCACAGCAAGAAAAACGTAGAAGGTGAATTGAGATGGGAAAGTGAGCACAGCTCCTCAAAGCTCCCAGGAGTGCGCCCTGATTGGGGGGGGGAGGGGGGACACGACGGACGGGGACACGACTGAGGGGTGGTGTAGAGGGCTGGGGAGCAGAGACAAAGGAGGATGGGCTGAAAAGCCATTTACAGACATAGAATCAACAGATATGGGGTTGGAGGACGCTAATCAAGGGCCTCTGGAAAAACTACCGTACTAGGCATCGCCCCAAATAGCCTTCCATCTGTGAAATTATTTACTTAGTCCACGAATGCTGGCTCTTTGGAAGCATCATATTTCCCTATAAAATTAGAAGCATTTTGACTTTCTTTTCATTTAGGTTTTAGTTTCTGATTATGAAATACTCAAGGAAAATGAAGAAGTAATAACCATCTAATAGCCACTATCTGGCTTTCTCAAATGTTAACATTTCTACCATACATACCTTTAATTTCTTTAAAAAGAAATTACAAATATAGTTGAAGCCATTTTCCCAATAGGAAAACCTAATCCCATCCCTGGAAAACCCCCCAGGGAGTAACCATTGACCTGAATTTGACATTTAACATCTTTATCTACTTCATCTCTAAGATGAGAGCACTGGTTGGCATGGATTCCAATTCCCCTTTCTGTTCTAAAACACTAGGGTTAGAGTAGGGGAAAGTTCTTGATGTTCTGTAATAAAAGTACAGAAGTCTACATTTCCATGAAATATGCAAAAATACTTCAAAATCATCTCAAACCTTAAAAACTGATGCAATCTTTCAGCATAAAATCATAGTAACTATTACAGCAGTGTCAGTCCAAATATTAATGTCAATACATAGGTCACAGAAAGGCCTACATTTGAGAGTCTCCTGAGGCTTCCAGTCACAGCACCAAGAGCTCCAAGAAACACGATTCTCGCTGCCTGTGTAACTAACTCAACGCAGCGCCAAACTGTCCGGCTTTTCTTTTTTGTTATTCTCTGCCAGGGAATCACAGCAAACATTCTTTTAAAGCAATGTACAATACCAGTTTTGTCTTTAAAATGGCCTTGATTATGCAGGGAAGTGATTTTTATTGCTGCTCAACCCTTGAGTACGTATCTTTTTTACCTTCTGAGAGATGACGTGGGAAGAAGTATACCTAAATACAGCAGCAATATTAAGGTATACTTGGGTATATCTGAAGAAAATAGAATTAATTTGAGTTGTGAGCAAACTACTATTTGCATGGAGTACCATTTTTACTTGAAAGGATAACAGAAACTTTTCAGACTTAGATATTTGGCACCCATTCAGGGAAAACAACTGACAGTGTGTTACCAACAAGGATTTTGAACTTTCAATTGAATATTAAAATTTTGGAAAACTTGCATCCATAATGAGTCTGACAAATTCCCAATATTTAAAAGATTTTTCTGATGAAACCAGTGGTGATAGTAACAATTGTGATTTCTTGAAATTGCATAATGAAGAGCATTAAACATTAGGGATTTCTAAATTACACAGTAAACTAGAATTTTCAAAATGACCAATATTTCATGCAGTAAAGTAACACATGAGCAAAGATCCATTCAAAGTGCAAAACAGACCTAACATAAAATAATTGAAAAGTTCAGATAGGGCTTTAGATTCCACATTGGAACCAATATTCAAAAAATGGCTACTTGTCAAGTTTTTGTAAAATAGCAAAGAAGAATATCCACAATTATCTGAAAATGCAATTAAAATACTCTTTTCTAATCACATATCTGCACAAATTTCATAATAAACACTTATTGGATTATACTTTCTGGATGTTAAAAAGTATGAATACATAATTACTACAGTTAATTATAAAAATTTAATCCCTGATCATCATTTAAAAACAAATGAACAAGGGCCTCCCCGGTGGCGCAGCGGTTGAGCACTGGGTTGCGAAGCTGCCCGCAGCCTCTGTGGCGCCGGTTCGATCCCCGGCTGCTCCCCGGCCACTGGAGGAGGGTCCCACATGGCGCGCAGACCTCTCCTGCCGCCCGCTGCTCCCCTCAGCAGTGTACTTCAGTCCTTCTGCCTGCTCTGCTCCCCGCTCTGGCTCTGGTGAATTCTCTCACCCTCCCGCGCTTCTGACTGTACCCAGTGCATGTATAAACAAAACAAACAAACAAATAAATAAATAAATAAAGCATGCCTCTATTAAAAAAAAAAAAAAAAAAAAAAAAACAAATGAACAATTCATTATTTAATTAAAAGTTATAGTCTTCTGGGCCTCCCAGGTGGCGCAGCAGTTGAGCGCTGGGTTGCGAAGCTGCCCACAGCTTCTGCAGCGCCGGTTCAATCCCCGGCTGCTCCCCGGCTGCTCCCCGGCTGCTCCCCGGCCACCGGAGGAGGGTCCCACAGGTCCCACATGGCGCACAGACCTCTCCTGCCACCCGCTGCTCCCCTCAGCAGTGTACTTCCATCCTTCTGCCTGTTCTACCCTCCACTCTAGCTCTGGTGAATTCTCTCACCCTCCCGCGCTTCTGACTGTACCCAGTGCTTGCATAAATAAATAAATTAATTAAAAAAAAATAAAAGTTATAGTCTTCTGAAGTTAGCATCTCATGTTTGTAAAAACTGTACAAATATCAGAGGTTTAATTCACAGAATCAAGGTTGATCACTGCTCCCCCAAAAAGGTAAAGAACATGAAGATGGTAAATTCTTGAAGGAGCAGCTCCTTTTCATTTAGCATGTGACTCCTGAAACCCTGTGCAGCCATCACCCAGATGGCATGATGTCGGTAAATTTAAACGTAAGTCCTTAAATTTATGAGGGAATGTTTTTTCATGGAATAAACTGAGCTTTTATAAATTTCAAAGGAAATAATTTTTTTTCATCCTTTTATTTTTTACATTATTGTTCATTTTTAAACAATTTTTGCTCAATCCCCCCACCTCAGGTGGAGTCCTTATAAAATTTCCTTCACCAATTCACCCCTGCACCATCACCTCAGTCCCCTGTGCTCCTCCCTCCCTCCCTCTGATCCCTCTCCCTCCTCCTCCCCTGCAGGATGGCTCTGATTTATAATTGTTTGTTTTTGCTTTGTTGTGTTTTGTACTGTTATTATTTTTTTACACTGATGTCTTATTGGGTTCCCCTATATTCCTGCTATAAGTGAAACCATCCGATATTTTTCTTTTTCCTTCTGGCTTATTTCACTGAGCATCATTCCTTCTAGCTCCATCCACGTTGCTGTGAATGGCATGAGTTTATCTTTTTGATTGCTGAATAATATTCCATTGTGTATATATGCCACATCTTCTTGATCCAGTCATCTATTTTTGGGCATTTGGGTTGTTTCCAGGTTTTACCTATTGTGCTGCGATAAGCATAGGGGTACCGGTGGTCTTCTGAATCAATGTTTTTGTGTCCTTTGGGTAGATCCCTCGGAGTGGAATTGCCAGGTCATATGGTAGCTCCATTTTTAGTAGACTGAGGAACCTCCAGAGAGCTTTCCATAGTGGTTGGACCAGTTTGCACTCCCACCAGCAATGTAGGAGAGTTCCTTCTTTACAACATCCTCGCCAACATTTTGTTGCTTGTTTTTTTTGATATGTGCTATTCCTACTGGTGTAAGAATGTGGTTTTGATTTGCATTTCCCTGATTATAAGGGATGCTGAACATTCTTTCCATATGCCTGTTGCCATTTGCATTTCCTCTTTGGAGAAATGTCTTTTAAGTTCTTATCCCATTTCTTGACTGGATTGTTTATTTTATTTTTGTTGAGTTGTGTGAGTTCTTTGTATATCTTTGTGATCAGTCCCTTATCCACTGAATGGAGTGCAAAGATTTTTTCCCAATCAGTGGGGTGTCTCTGTTTTGGTTACTGTCTCTTTTGCTGTGTAGCACCTTTTCAGTTTGATGTAATCTCAGGTGTTTATCTTTTCCTTGACTATCTTTGCTTTGGGTGATGAGTCTTTAAAGATGTTATTGTGATGTATGTCTTGTAGTGTTTTATCTATATTTTCTTCTATATATTTTATGGCTTCAGTTGATTTTTGTGCATGGTGAGAGGTAGTAGTCTAGTTTCATTTTTTTGCATGTCATGGTCGTTTTCCCAGTACCATTTATTGAATAAACTGCCTGTGTTCCATTGCATGTTCTTTGCTCCTTTGTCAAAGATTAGTTTTCCATATAAGTGTGGTTTTATTTCTGGGCTCTCTATTCGGTTCCATTGGTCTGTTTGTCTGTTTTTGTTCCAATACCAAACTGTTTTAATTATTATGGCTTTGCAGTATAGCTTGAAGTTTGGAAATGTGATACCTCCTTTCTCCTTTGTTTTCATCAGTAGGACTTTGGCTATTCGTGGTTTTTTTGTGGTTCCATATGAATTTCATCAGTGTTTGTTCTATTTCTTTGACGAATGTCATTGAGATTTTTATTGGAATAGCGTGGAATCTGTATGTAGCTTTTGGTAGGATGGACATTTTAATAATGTTAATTCTTCCAATCCATGAGCAGGGGATGTCTTTCCATTTCTTTGTGTCTTCTTCTGTTTCTTTTAACAGTGTTTTATAATTTTCTTTGTATAGGTCTTTCACCTCTTTTGTTAGGTTTTTTCCCAAGTATATGATTTTTTTGTTTCAGTTATAAAAGGGATGGTTTTCTTGATTTCGTCTTTTTCAGATTGATTGTGTATAGGAAGGCTACTGATTTTTGTGTGTTGATTTTGTATCCTTCTACTTTACTGAACTGGTTCATTATTTCAAGTAGTTTTTCTGTGGAGTTTTGAGGGTTCTCTATGTATATTATATTGTCTGCAAATACTGATAGTTTTACATCTTCTTTCCCTATTTGGATTCCTTGTGTGTCTTTCTCTTGTCTTATTGCCCTGGCTAGGACCTCCAGTATTATATTGAAGAGCAGTGGTGAGAGAGGACATCCTTGTCTTGTTCCTGATCTTAAAGGAAAGGCCTTCAGCTTTTTGCCATTGAAAATAATATTGGCAGTGGGTTTGTCGTATATGGCTTTTATCATGTTAAGGTATGTTCCTTCTATCCTGAGAATTTCAAGGGCCTTCATCATAAATGGATGTTGGACTTTGTCTAATACTTTCTCAGCATCTATTGATATGATCATATGGTTTTTATTTTTCTTTTTGTTGATGTGTTGGATTACACTGATCGATTTTTATATGTTGAACCACCCTTGTGCCCCTGGGATGAATCCCACTTGATTGTGGTGTGTTATCCCTCATAGTAAAATAATTTAATCTAATCAAACCCCTCTACTTTAGAAGTAACACCAAAATAACTACTTTTTCACAGATGCAAGTGTAAAAAATAGGTTAAGAGAAGTGATTTAAAAAGAAATGTTCTTACACAAATATATCCAGTTAATGACTAATCACTAATGACATAAATCATTCACTTATGAGATCTTAAAAAACTTCCAGAGGGAGAGCTGATAATGTCCTCACTAATAATACCCTGAAAGTCACTTTATATACTACAGCTTTTTAACTCAGAACATTCAAATAACATTCTGAAGAGGCACCCAATTCTGCATGCTCACCTTTGCAGTTCACTGAGTCCCCTGGCAGTTGGTAGGCTGGGGTTTTGCCTTAGGAAGTTTTGTTTTAAATTAAGATGAGTGAGGTCTTGGCTGTAGAAGAGGTTGGCAGGCAGATGCTCCAGGCTACAACACGAGAGGTCCACTGAGCTAATACGCTGTGATGCAACCTGGAGGGGGATAAACACACACTTCAATTTCAATGCCATCCATTTACCCTATAACTATTTTCTATGGATAGAAATAAGGTAACCCCATTTGGGAACACAGATGCACTATTCAAGTAGCAGGGCTAGTCAAAATATAAACCAGTAGATTATTTACTTAGTACTGCAATGAGTCAAGATTATAAAAGCAGAAAACAGTATCCTTGCCTGTAAGTTACTTACAGTAACCTAGTGGAGGAAATGGATCACAAAGAGCACAGATTATCCTATCAAATTCAGTGATAGAGAAATCTCCAACAGTAGGGGTTATGTTCCTAAAAACATCCATAGCGAGGGAATGTAGAGCTACATGATACAAGACTATCGAATAAGTTCAGTGTCGGGAAGCAGACTGATCTAGATTGAACCTATATGAAAGCTCTGTACAGACTGATTTAAAGCAGCAAAAATAAAATCAATAAATCAAATAAAATCAATCACCTTGACACATCTTTAGAAATCATGGTAGCATCGAATAAGATTCCACTGCCCACCAGTTGCAAATTTTTGGCACTTCTCGCCCATAAAATTTCAGTGAGCTGTTAATATAGTCATTATGCTTTGCTTCATGAGGTTTTCTTTGTAAAACTGATTTTAAGCCTAAATGTTTATCCACATACTCAAGGCCTTTCAGGTTAGGTGACTCCTACCACGCATGACCTGAGTTCAGGGTTCTGACCTCAGTGCATTCGGGAGACAGAAAGAGCACTGGGAAACCTGTATTTCCCAATGGTTCTCTCCAGTCTTCTGGGTCACGTGGTGCCAGTTTAATCTACAGTGCGCAGCTTCAGCCCCACTCACACACGGTGTCCCCACCTCCTCCTGGGGCCATGGAGCGCTGTGCTAAGATCTGTGCAGATTCTGCCTTATGCTCCTCTATCTTCTCAAAAGCTAAAGCAGAAACACCACTTCTTATCTGTAATCAACTTGATGTCCTTTTCTATTATTAAACCCCAGTTGTCCCTCTCCTAATTACAGAAGGCAAAAGAACACGGCCGCCATGGAGTGTGGCTCTGCAGTAGCTGCAGACTCACAGTCGCTGGTTGACAGAACTGGAGTGGACCAGTGAGCTCACCACACTGCAGGGAGAGAATGCCTACTTCTGCATGCCTGGCACAGGAAAGAAACCCTCCATAAGTGGTGACTGCTATTACCATTATTACTATTTCAGATTTTATGTCCAATGAAATCCAAATCCTCCTGATGTTAAAAAGTATTCAGAAGTAAGTTTGCATGAAATATTCTGCTGGTGGTATTACAAGGTCAGAAACTGCATACGTGATAGCTAAGAGGGTAGTGGAGTGGGAACAGCCTGGCAGGGCTCAACTCAAAAGCATTTAGAGCAGAAATCTGATTTTCCATTGTAGCAATTTCATCTTTCCTTGAATTTTCACTATTAAATAAAAGAAAATCCCAAGGAGTCAAATCATGCATATTAACCAAAAAAAGAAGGTATAAACCAAAAAAGAAGGAAAAAGCCAGAGGTTAATGGGCTTGAAAGGCAGGTGCAAGCATGCCACAGCCACGGGATTCCCTAGCAGGGGCCTGTTCACAGGAAGTGAGGTTCAAAGTTGTACTAGGTGCTGTACATTTGCTCATTCATATATATGTGTTGAGCATGTAATAGGCTGCCAGACCTTAAATTTCCTGAAGTGCAACAGTCAAACAAAAGACACAGCTCTGCCCTGAATGAGTACACCTCAAGAAAAGGACAGGGCAATTAAGACACGACCATGGTGACAGTAAGTGCGAGGGCACAGAGCAGGAAGTAGAGTCAGGAAAGGCTTCCCAGAGGTCCTCATGTCTAAACTCAAGGATGAAACTCAGAAGTAGAAATGTGTGTTTCTATTTACCCCAAGCCCTTGGTCTTCTTCCTGTGATAATCCTTCAAACTTGAAGATCCTGGGGGAGCTGCGAAGAGCGGCTGACCCTCGGCTACAGGACAGGTACTCGCTCCAGGCTTGAGTGATCACAGCACCCCATCCACCGACCCCACAGACGGCAAGGAACACATTTTCCCCATGAAAGGTACCCTTTGAAAGGTATGCAGCCTTTCTAACACCTTGGGTTGCAGCCTATGGGCACCAGAACTGTGAGAATAAATTTCTGTTGTTTTAAGCCATCAAAGTTTTGTTATTTTGCTACAACACTTACAGGAAATTAATACACTTTACTTAATTTTTTAGCACAGTATTTATTCATTTTCATTCACTCAACATATTTATTGAACATCTACTAAGTGCCAATTACTGGCCCAAGTCAGCACTCAGTAGGCTTCAGTGAACAAAATGAGATCCCTGCCCTCATTAACTTACTCCCAAGTGTTCACTGGTAAGTACTGTGGAGGAAAATAGAACATGGAAAAGTGGCTGAGGACTGTTGAGAAGGTGGTGGCTTATGATTTAAATAGATTGGCAGGGTGAGCTTCATGGGAAAGGTGACATTTAGACATGAAAGAAATGAGGAAGTTTATTTAAAACATGCCAAGCACAGGAAGCAGTAAGTGCAAGGCCAGAAAAGAGAAGAGTGCTTGGCATGATCAGCATGGAGACAGCATGGAGAACACGACCTCCATGTGTAAGGAGGTCAGAAGGGTGAAGGGAGGCCACAGAGCCCGCAGGGCCCTAAGGCCATTGCAAGGACTGCCTCTAATGTGAACAAAACGGGAAGCCTGGCAAGGGTCTCAGAAGAGTCTCGGTCTCCAGACTGCACACTCCTCAAGGGTAGGGACTCCTGCCTATTTTGTTCACTGATCTGCCCCATGTTTAGCACCTAATTCCCAAAAAGTACTTGTTCGAAGAAGGGCCAATGGACAACTCTGCGCCCTTCCTTTCTTACCAGTTTGCAGCTGACCCACCTCGATTTTCTCTCATGAGGAGACTACTTCGAGTACAAATTCTGCTTCAACTAAAGCATCACATGAAATATTCTCTTTGGATGAGTAAGAGCTGTTGATTAGCTATCCACTTGTGTTCAATTCCTTTCCTCATCTGGACTGCAAGCTGTCCCTGCTGGAGGAGGTCTCATGATCAGGCCACCATAGGCAGAGCAGCCTGTGGGAGCCGAGGCAGAGCTGGGAACACAGCTAAGCGAGCCCAGAAATGACACGATGGCAGCAGGTGGTCAGGATGACCACCTGCTGCACCTCTGCCCAGTCCCATGCCCTGCAACAAAGGGAAGATGTGGGCGCTTCCTCCGGACCCGCCTGCACACAAGGGCTCTGTCACAGAGTGTTTGACTCCCAAATGAAAAAACTACCAGCCGGGTGGCTGAGTACCAAAGACCACGCACCCACACAACATGCATTGAACAACTATGATCTTTCTCAAAATAAGACATAAATAAATAAGAAAAATAAACCTGAAAGCCACTGGTAGATATCTCAGGGCAAACAGTCTTATTGTGCTAGATTTTTTTCCCAAGTAGTAACACCAACAATAGTCACAGCTAAAGGTGCAGTGTGCTTTGCTTGTGACAGGCGCTCTTCTAAGTGCTTCTGACAGAGTATTTAGTCTTCACAACAACTCTAGCAAGGACTTTGCTTCATTTCAAAGATAAAGGTTAAACTGAGTCACAGAGTGTGCTGCGGTCACACTGTGAAAGCAGAATCCGCGTCTGAACGAGTCTGTTCTGTGAACGAGTCTGTTCTGTGAACACTACGCCATCAAGTAAGGGCCTGGACACAGTGCAGATTGTACCAGCAGGGAGGCTCCTCTAACTCCCATGATGAAGTAATAACATAACTCCTCAGACGAGGGCAAAGAGGATGAGACATCATCCCCAAGATAAGCGTAAGCCTTAGGAAGGAAGCCAGGCCAGTGACGACGTGAGTCCTCCTGGACAGCAGCAGAGGAGACATCTGTGAACCACAGACAGACTCGGGGAAAGGGTGAAGCCTGCAGGGCCACCATCCTTAACGTCCTGTCTCACACAGGTTGTCTGCCTGGGCAGCAGCGGTGCTACCTGATGAGCACCTAATTAAATGTTAAAGGTTACAGAAAATGTTTTAAAGGCTATAGACATTTGGAAGGAAAATTAAATGAGTACGTGCAGAAATGAGCTCAAATCTTTTTTTTTTTTTTAATAGAAAGGGACTTTTAAAAGGCCTCACAATAATATAAAATTCTTTTGGCAAAAGTGACTGTGCTTCTATTACACCCCCAAACATCAAGACAGTGGAGGACAAAAAGGTGAGACCCCAGCAACTTGACAAGCAAGAGAAAGGGCATGGGCTCAACAGCATACAGCTGGTAGGGACAGATCTACCCCTTCCCAGAGACAGGCCCTGGGTGAGCCACATGGCCTACCTGCTGCCTCGTCTCTCCAGGAGAATAGAGACCTGCCTAGGGTACCTTAACAAGCTTTCAGTTCAAGGCAACTATGATTAAGGAAAGCAGGGGTATGCTGTAGTAACAATAACAATTTTTTTAGACTGATTATTTAGGGTTAGCAAATAAAGGGGAGGGGTTCCCCCATGTACCTACAGACTTTGGGAGATAGAGTAAAACAAACATGAATCCCAACCACCTGAGCTTAGATTGTCTTCTTCTGGAATGACTTATAAACACATATGGGGAAAAAAGTTCATTTGGCCCTCAAAAAATGTCCCCCTAAGAGCATTGCAAAGTAAATAAAAAAAGAACGGCAATGCCACAGATGATGGCCTCTCACATATTTCTAACAAACCACTCAGCTCGGCATTTGCTCATTTTCTCATCCAACCTTTAGGTCATTTTTGTTGAAATACTTCTACTCTGAGTTGAGGGCATTTTTGAATATTATATCTATCCTACCCTTAAGCTAGCCCCACCAGGCTTTCAGAATGTTAGCTTCCTTGGTAACAGGAAGGAACTCTGCGTTACATCATTCTCGATGTTAACTCAGGGGAAAATTATCTTCCACAGGAGAGGGAAGTTCAAAATAACATTCGTGAGAGATTTTTTTTGTCCACAAGATACTTTCGTGGAGTTGTATTTATCCTTATTACATGCATAGAATGCTCAAGTTAAGCAAAAATGGTTCTGAAAGGCTTGGCCAAAGCAGCTGAAATCACACAAATAATCCACTTGTGTGAAGTAAAAAACTGCTATAAAGTGGCATTATGAGTCAGTAATTGCTCTGGCCTAGCCTTCAGTGGCTTGGGAAATTATGCCCCTGGCTACAGGGAGAGTCTCCAGGGAGTTCACTAGACTTCTGTAAAAAATTCTTAACCTCAGCTGACCTAGTTTTAATTCTCACACCCTGCCCACCCATGCTCTGGGAAGGCAGGAGCCTTGAGAATATCAATTTAGAATAGAATTTTATTAGTCTTTATTAGTTAAGCATTTTCATTTTAACAACTTTATTACTGCCAACATCAAGCGGTCCAAGTTTAAAATACTTTATATTAAATGAAAATTTCTAATTTTAATAAAATTAAAAGTCTCACTTTTCCACAATATGCAATTATTTCTTTAATTTTACAAATATAAGAAATGCCTTAACTTGACCCCCAAATCTTTTCCCAAACGACACCTTGTTTCTTGATAAAGTACTAATTACTATTTTCTCAATCTGTTTAACAACAGATGCAGAAAACCTTCCTCATAAAGTTAATTATAATATGCACATCAATAATGACCTAGCAGGAGTATATCAAGCTACCAATTTTGGATTTAGTAAACTCTGAAATTCTGGTATCTTAACATTTCTCTGCCTTAACTAAGTGCTACAGTGGGGGCTGGGGGAGCCCAAGAAATACAGAGAGGGAGGGGAGAAAGGATGGAAACACCAGGCTCACTGTTGGAGCATCAGCCCATCACAATACAGAAAAATCTATATAGAGGGACAGAGAACACAGGGCCCTCCCTGGCATCCTGACATGTCACCATGGGAGTGAAGGGAATGGGCATGAATGAATCTTTCTGCCTATATTTATCATTTGTCTTTATGAATTAGATGATTGATAATGGAGAAGTGGGGTCTTTTGTCTTCAGAACTTTGGTTTCTTGAAGACACAGACACCTAAGAAAATGTAATTCAAGATTATAAGTCAGTGATGCCGTAAGGCCACAGAGCAGAGAACCCACAGGGCACAGTGCCCTGGAATATTACTGGCACCGACAGTCCCTCACTTGACCGAAGGGGTGGTGTTCCCAGGCACTAGTGCAGACTTGCACCCCACTACCGAGAGCAGGCAGAGCTGCAGGTTTTGTGCGACGAGCTCACAGGACAACCTGCACCGGCATCTTGCTCGCTCTCGGTCAGGGCAACTGAAATGGCCAGAGGAGATGGCACCACAGCCCTCCAGAATTGCTAGCCCTGTCACTCCAGCAGTTATCTGCTCTCCACACACATAAACCCCATTGTGTTTCTCAGTAACAACAGAAAAATAGAGCTTGGCTTGGGTGGAGATCAAATCTGAACTCAGAGTTCCTTCCTCATTTCCTTATTGGCAAAATGTGTGTAAACAAACTCTTTAGAATGTGACTACCTGAGAATGCCTCTGATATCCATCACAGACAGCAGCATTTCTCCAGGATGGCATCTCCATGGCAAAGAAGAAGGGAAAGAGCTTACACTTTAACTTTCTATTAAAAGAAATAATATAAATACATACAAAAAGTGGTTCTACTAAAAGAACACCAAACTAGTTGTTTTGTCTTTAAAATACAAAAGCTTCAATGTTTAAGTTCCATGTCTAACATACAAAGTCCAGTATGTTTAACATAGTGCTCATTCATATTTTTCCACTATTCCTTACTTTATGAAATTATATATCAGACCAGCAGATAAAAGAATTTAACTCTTCATTATAGTCCCCATACAATTCCCTCCTCCCCCCCCCCCGTAGTGTGTCTCTGGTTTATGGTTGCTTGTTGAGCTGTTGTAGAAATCCACAAACTGATTCCAAAGTTCATATGGCAAAGCAATGGACCTGAATAGCTTCTCTCTTCTCAAGGTTGAGAAGCAAATAAAAATCATACATATTCTAGTATGTCCTTAAAAAAAAAAAAAAAGAATTTAACTCTTCAGGGTCATGGTAGAAAATCCAATACTACAGGTTATAAATATGGGGGTCTTCCAAAATGCGTAAATATATGATAGAAACTATTTTTAAGAATGCTTTTATGTTGGTCTAAAACCTCAGGTAAAAATGATTTAATGTCAAAATAGAATATGGGCAGATATAGAGATCTGGCTAGTCATTCATGCTAGGTTTCTGATGCAGTAAGAGTTGACCAGTTTTGAGGAATTAGACAACAGGAGCCTCTCATCACTGAAACACACTGAATCTTCCTGGGATAACTCAGGGGGCTTCTCAGGTTCCTTGAACCAGCTTGGTCATCAAGCAAGAGCAATGATATGCTGTGCAGAGACTTGGCTCGAGTCTCCTCAGAGGTGCCCCCATTTGGTAGGTTGCTTGCCGAACCACCTTCTGTTTTACTACGGAGCTGCCTAGATTCTGCAGACAGCTGTGAGGAAACATTTCCCTTTGATATTTTCAGTAAATCTCAGTTGTTATTTGAATCTTGGTTTGTTTTATCGCTTCGGGCCACTGTAAAACAGTGGGAAATACAATTAAAGAAAAAAAGCAAGGCAGCAGAACTGACTGCATAAAGCACTGCTGGATACTTTGTACCACAGCTCCCTCATTTGCAACATGGAGAGGAAATCTTTTGCTATAAAGCCTCTAAAACAGTGCCTGGCACACAGAAAAAAGTCAACCAAAATATTAATTATTACTATTTGCATTATTGTGTCAGTCCTGGATCAATTCAGCAGGCTAAATGATTTGATTATTAACAAAATATATCTATCAACAAAAGTTTGGTGGTGGTGGAGGGGAGAGCAACAAAACAAAAAGTCTTTATTTCACTGTTGACCTCACAAATGAATAAATAGCTAATTCACTTTGGACATAATGTCTAAAACAAGAAAAACAATGGTTACATACTCTGTGCTCATCAGATGGTATCTGTGAGTGTATTAAGAAACTGGAGAGCACCCAGAAGGGAAGCTAGAGAAGGAATTTGGGAGCCAAGTGACAGAGGGAATTGTTGGAATTATTAGATGTTTTTGAAAACAGACTGTGACGGACTAGGGGGCGGGAGGCACATTGAGAGGTTACCAAATAGGAGAGGGAGTAGAATTATCTTGTGTTAACTCAGAAAGCAAAACTAGGCTGAGTGAGTCAAAACTATAGAGCTAAAGACTTTAGCTCACTTATTAGGAAGAACCATATTGTCAGGTACTGAAGATGTCTGAAAGGCTATAGACATTTTTCAGGAAGGAAGGAAGTCTGGGAGTCCACAAGATCCTTTTCAAATTTTAAATTCTAAGTCCCTGAACTAATAGCCTTTAATGATGACTAGAATTTAAGGTTAAACTAAAGGACACCTTCAAAGAAAATGCCAAATAATTCATGACAGAATTGGTACGAGGCACACTTCCTGAATACAGGGGTCATATTTTATAAGCTAAAATCCATATTACTTAGATAGTTGGTTCAGACTCTAGGGTGCCTCACTGTCCTTGGACAAATGGGCTGTGATTCTTTATTTAAAGGCTGGGTATGGGATGTGAAATGAGGGTTTCCAGAAAGCCCAGGACTCCTTAGCAAAATGGCACTGAGAGCCAAGTAACCCCAATGTAATCAATACAGCACAATCCCTGAAAGAACAAGTGAGAAACCACACTGACAAAAAGCACCTCACTCCCTAAACTGTACTTTAAATTAAGAGACAAAACATGTGTAAAAGATGACTAAGTATTTTTAAATGTTTCTTTGCAACTACGTCTAGTGTCACAAACCTAAATGTTGGAAACCTCAATCCTATTATCTTAGAATAATTTGACTCAAGTGGTTAGTGAAATATTCTTTGAGTAAAATCTGGACAATAAAGCACTTTTAAACACATGAAAGCAAAAGTTCATACATTGTGATTCATCACACATTTTATTCTTATTCAAAGGGTGATGTTTACTCATCATTTAATTCAGCATGAAATGTGGTCCTGACTTGCCTGCTAAGAGTGAACCCAATATATCATGACAACCAAAAGTTTACTACAATGACTTAAAAAAAATGGCCTAGAATTAAAATACTATGGTTAATACTAAAAGGAAGACAGCAGGAGACATGACCACTGGCATAGCCACAGTCACCGGCAACTGCCAGCCTATCAGCCAGTTGTCAACATGAAGAAACACGTGGCCTTATGAGGCCTGGTTTTATAGAGCTCCGCTCATCATCACCATGTTATAACCAACTACACGGGCCTGGTTTGAGGTCATGGGAGAGGTTGTGCTGCATTTTTTCCCCTACAGAAGAGAACTAGAACAATTTCAAAGAATAAGTGCTTATTATCAGATATAGTATTCCTAGCTACAGGACTGTCACTTTTGATTCACAAACATTTGAGAGTATGTGATTTTTCTGATACAAAGCTAAAAGAGCAACTTATACTATGCCCATTCTTACATGTGTTAAATATTCTGTTTGGTATCATACAGGACTTCATTATTTCAGGACTGAGATTTGAATCATTTCTCTAATCATAGTGATGTGAACAGATGATTTACAATTGTCAAAGCTACTTGAATTGACCATTCTTTTAAAAACACATAGATATGCATATAGTTATGTTTTTAAGAAGAATTCTAATCCTGCACAGTACATATGTTATATATACCTATGTGTATGTAGCGTGTACACACACATACAATGTATGTACATGCATGTGTGTGAGCAGATACACAGAAGCATACATAAGAAAGTACTAGTGGGTAAAGTAATAAATGTCTGGGACTTACTTTATAATAAACCAGAGGGGGTGAGTGTGCAGATAAAACACAATTGGCCGTGAGTTGACAATTATGGAAAATGGTCATAGCTACATGGGTGTTACTAGACTATCATCTTTACTGCTGAACACTTTGCTTGTATATATTTTCAACCCAATCATTGATCTAAACCCACTTTTAATCTTCCTTGAAATAAAGAAACAGATTTCAAAAAAGGATAATACAGTGTCACAGACTTTTAAATTAAAAATGAGACTGGGGCTTTGAAAAGAATTCAAAGGATCATTCAACATGTCTAAAAGAAATGCACTCCAAAAATTAGGCCAGAAAGATGAATAGCAGGCAGAATTTCTCTAATGTTACTCCTGCATTTGACAGGTGATCTTCCTAGTTCCTATTTTCCCCTCGGCTACCATCCCGGCCTCGCCAACCACTTTGGAGACATGCTGTACCCAAGTTGAGCACACAGAGCCCCTTCTGCACTACGTACAATAGGATGTTTGCTGAATTTTTACAGCATGCAGTGCATTAATATTTTAGGGATGACTTCACAATCAATATTGTAATCCTCCCAAAGGACCAATTTCCTCCATAGTATCTACCACTAACTCCCGCCCAAAATAAAAACCCTAAAAGGACAGCCTTGGATATTATTTTGGCAAGTAATACGTAGAGCTAAGATTAAGTTTAAAAAATAAAAGTATATAATATAAACGCCTGTTTTGACAGAATGTATCTAATTAATAACCTTTATAATTTTTCCCAAGATCGAATAAATTAGAGGAAAGATTAGCACTTCTCCTATAGCTAAGATGCAAAAGCATAAACTGAAAATGATTTTTTTCCCTTAAAATTAACTATCTAATTCATTTTAATTCAAAAATCATTGGAATTTGGTTTGTTTTGTCCTCTTTTGGTGTGGGAACGGGCATTAAAAATCAGATATTTCTTTGTTTTTCTTTCAAAATGAATCCTCATTTAAACGTCAGAATGTACAGACAATCCAATCTGTATATGTTTTGTTTCTATGTAAAAAAAGAAAAAAAAATTGTTTCCATAGTAACCCTGAATATGACTAAACTATGTCACTTCCTAATACCTCCATATGAGGAAGAACGGATGACAAAGGAAAGGCAAAGCTGGAAGTAGAAGTGGCTGAGAATAGCCAGCCTTCGCCACGCCACGTTTCCCATCAGCACACACTCTCAAGTGCACCGAGCTTCTTATCCTCTTTCCAGCAACCCAGCCCCAACTTGCTTTCCCAGGCTGCTGGGTTAAAAAAGATTCTAATACAGGATTATCCTGGACATAAAGTTTTAAGAAGGGTGTGGTCATATTTATGTAAGATTCACATTCAGATAGGGAGTTCTCCACTACTTTCTTCTACAATAGCTAACCTCATTCATTGTACGCTTACAACTCATTTCCCTGTGTATTCACTAACCATAAGAATTTCTAAAACTTTTTGAAATGTGCACTTATTTTTAAGATTGGAGAAAGGAAAGACGCTATCTATAATCTGCATTTACTAAAAACTTTTGCCCTCTGTTTCTCACTACTGACTTTTCAGGAGAAAATCTTTCTCCGTGGTATCTGTCATCTTCAGTTACTTTCTCTCTTAATTACTTTGCTATGCTTAAGTGCAGCAAAGGTACCAAGTACAGATAGCTACGCATTATGTGTGCTACTCTGCTTAAGATAAACATAAAAATATACAATATTTTAAAAGGATTGGACAAGCAGTTTTCTGGCAGCAGGCATGACGGTCATACGATTAATTATGTATTTACTTAGACAGACAGACAGACAGACAGACAGACACACACACAATGTGCCAGCATAAATTTGTTACATGGGTATTTCAGATAGCCCTAAGATGTAAACACTAGTATTTTTATTCTATTTATCAAATGAAAAAGCTAATAATTTAGAAACTTGGATTTGGTCACATAGCCAGAGAATGGCTGAACTTACGTCTACCTTATTTGGAAACTCAAACCCTTTACCTCTACACCATTCTCTTCTACAAAATCATTCAGAGCTTTTCTGTAGGAAAAGGAGGTTAAAATTCTCATTCTAATTCATTCTAGTAAATACCAATTAACTACCAGTTGACTGCTTAATACTACTAATAAATGGTAATTAACTCTCAGCTCACCCTCCCTCCCTAAGCATGAGATGAACGCTGCAGCCTGGCTGTGTATGAATGTATGTGGGGTCATCTTCAGCACACACACCAACTGCTTTTTAATGACAACACAACAATCAGTGCAAAGGGAATCCTGCACCAACATCCCTCTCCCCATCCTGCCGCACCTCCTCCCACTGCATTTTCTTCTACTGAGAGGTCTGCTGTTTGCATGCGTTTTTAGTGTGGATAGTCAGAGTGACAGCGTCATTGTAGATACTATCCTATTATACCATGGAGGTGACATATACGCTTGCCTGCAACAGGAAGCATACAAGCCAAGCTCACATTTGACATTTACAGTCACCAGCAACTAGCTAGATATCAACATTTTCCATAACTTCTACATGTATTCTCTCTGCTGTCTCTCTGGGAACAGATGCTCTTTGAAGTCAAGAAACATATTTTTTGTCAAAGTTTTAAAGGTGTTAATATAAAGCATCTACTTAGTGCTATGGTTTCTGAGTGAAGTTACAATCTACTCAGAAATTCAAAGTAATAAGTTAGAAGCCATTTCCACATGCTTTATATACAATTTATAAGTAATCTTGTCAGTTAATCTCCAAACACATCTTCCACTTCTCTCTATTTTGACCCTCAACTCTTGCCTAGAAAATACCACCAGAGCCTCTTGTCAGTCAGGCCTCACAGCTTCTACCCTTCCCTGCAGAAGCTTTCTAGAAGCAAATGCCTTTAATGGCTTGTCATTATACTAACAAAAAAACCCGAGACTCTTCACCAAGTTCTATAACATAAGATCCCTGCTTTCTCTGACTTCACCTGTTCTCACTCTCCACCGTTCTAGTCTTAACACTATCTTCTCCTGTTGCCTAGAAAGCTCCTCCCACCAGATCTTCAAATGATCAGACTATTTCTTTCTTTCATTTAAATTTTGGGGTAAATTGTCTCCTCCTCAGGAAGAGTTAGTCTTCCTCCATCATTCTCTCTCATATCACCCTATATTGGAGCACCATGATTAATCAATTTTTTCTTTCTTATCTGCACAGAGAAGAAATGTTAAGTACTACCAGGACAGGGGAAATTGGACTTATTCTTTGCTGTATCCCAGCATACACACAGAACTGACATAAGAATGCATAAGAGGGTCTCCCCCGGTTGACGCAGCAGTTGAGCACTGGGTTGCGAAGCTGCCTGCAGCCTCTGCAGCACTGGTTTGATCCCCGGCCACCAGCAAGGGTCCCACATGGCGTGCAGAACTCTCCTGCCAAGCCCGCTGCTCCCCTCAGCAGTGTATTTCATCAGTCTGCCTGTTCTGTTCCCTGCTCTGGCTCTGGTGAATTCTCTCACCCTCCCACGCTTCTGACTGTACCCAGTGCTTGTATAAATAAATAAATAAATCTTAAAACAAATGCTTAACAATGCTTGCTAGCTTTAAAACAGAGACTTAAATTGTGTGAACATTTAATACACAGGATTATTAAAATCAATGCCATCAGTCTTTTCATAATTATTGTTTCAATCAAAACATTCAGTCATTGGTAAGCTTAATAATTTACATATACTTTTATTTACACCCCTATCGGTGTTAAAGAATCTGCACCTATGATTTGTTCCAAAAGGAATGAAAAGTGGCCTATTACACTGTGTTTGGTCTAAAAGATCAAAACATCTCCATATAGGACATTATATAAAATACCTGACAAGTACGTCTGAAAACTGTTAGGGTCATAGAAAACACAAGAAGACTGGAAAACTGTCACAGACCAAAGAAGACATGACAACCAAATGCAATGTGATAACCTAGACTGATTCTGAAACAGAAAGAAGATATTAGTAGCAAATTCAAATGAAATCTGGATTTTAGTTCAGAGTAATGTATTTGATACTGGCTTCTCAGTTTTGAAAATGCGTCATGGTGATATGAGATGTTTGGGAAGCCAGGTGAGGATTACATAGAAACTCTCTAAACTATCTTAGCAACTTTTCTGTAAATAGATTCTAAAATAAAGTTTATTTTTTAAAAATCAGCATTTCCACAGAGAAAGAAATGTGCTGCCCTCTAACCACACATAGTTAGGCCTTTTACTCTGAATAAAACAGTGTGGGCTGTTGGCGTTATGACTTGAACCCAAGCTACCATTCAAATATAAAAATACAATAGTATATTTAATATTTAATCTCCTCAGGTTTGCAACCTCAACAGTCATTTTAAAACAACCAGACACATGTATTTGTTACCTTTAACAGCACATTAATTCTACATGTAAGACTTAGAAGTGTTACCTCTCCCCTTTTCTCTGCTGGATTGATGCCCTACACATTTAAAGCCTCCATTTGCCTACTGGGTTGGGAGAATTTTTTAACTTCTATGAACTTAAACTCTGCCCATTGCTTCTTTTCTAAAAGAAGGAGAAACTAATATTCCTAACCCTCAGATCATCAGAGAACACTGATAATTCAAACATGGCCAATATTTCAAAACATCTTTCTAGACATTATTCTCTAATTTTCTCTTAGCTGTTCTACAAAATTATTCCCTACTCATTTACTTGACAATTATGTCATAGAGCAGCCTGAATCATACTGAACAAGGAAAAGAAATTGGATTAAAAATTCAAAAACATGAAAGCAAATTCCATTGTGATACTTCTGTGCCCCAGAGAGGTTTCATCATTTCATAAATACACCCAAAACCAAAGGACTAAGCACTGCAACCCACCCATCATTTTACACATAATTACATAAACAAGACATAAAAACATCTTCACACACAGTTCCTGAAATAATAGCATTTATTTATCTTATTTATCCTATTATTCTGGTTTCAATACACACCCAGGCACACAAACACATACATTGTTTTCAGGGGTCATGGTGATCTTAGTTAATTAGAACACTACAAAATGCTCAAAATAATACAGAGGAAACAAATTAAACCACTCAAAAAGGCAGAAGTCAAAAAAGGTGAAAGGGAGTGTAAAATTAGACCATTTGTAAGGAAAAACACCCAGAGGAAAAGGAGAAATTTGTAACAATCCCCTGGGTATTTTGTAGTACTAACCTGGGCCAGCCCCTCAAATAGTCTCAATCTTATGTTCCTTATATACAACATTAAAATAACTCCTGAAATCTCTGTTTTTTTAGTACAACAAAATCTAGCAAATAAGTCACAATTTTTAGAAAGTTACTTTTCATACACAATTCACTTTTACAAAATTAGCTTTTAAAAATTGCTGGTAGTATCTGAAAAAAAATTGAGTGTATATCTATTTTTCTGAAACAGGGTAAAGAAGAAAGCAACACTTTGCCCACCACAAGCTGAACAGAATTCTTATACAAGTGCTTACCTTGGACACTTGTCGAAGCCACCTTAAATACTCTGTGAATGTGTCAAAACAAATGTAGTAAGTCTGGCTTTGGGGTCCAGAAGAGCTAAATGCTAAACAGTGCTGATGCTTTTTCACTTCTTCCACCTATAAAAACAAAAGAAGCAAGACAAAAACAAGTAAGAAAACAAGTGCCATTTACATAGTACATGAACTATACCTTAAGGGTCAGTGAAGTTGCATGGATTTGCATCTTTCACTATTTATAGTTCTCTTGTTACTTAAAACATGTAAGTTCCTCAGTTTGCCTAACCAATCTGAATTACAAGAAAACAAAAATGGGGAGTTGTTATTTTTTTTTAACAGATTTATTAAGTAAATATCTCCTGTAACCCACATAAAAACAAACCACTTTGATGTCCTTTTTCTTTAAACACTGGTTAATCCCTGACCATGATTAGTCTATTTCTTCCTCTCACCTTACAAGGAGATTGAGAAAGAATTACAGAAGGATCCAGATAGTCCCTGGCAAGCCCAGGTTTGCTGTCCTGCATGCTGCATGTGGGTACCTGATGGGACTAGGACCCAGTTTAGCTTATGTCCTCCTTTGCACCCTCATTTTGTTTTCTTTTTTCTTTTTTTTTTAATGTTTTTTTTTTTTTAATAGAGGCATGTTTTATTTATTTATTTGTTTGTTTGTTTTGTTTATACATGCACTGGGTACAGTCAGAAGCGCGGGAGGGTGAGAGAATTCACCAGAGCCAGAGCGGGGAGCAGAGCAGGCAGAAGGACCGAAGTACACTGCTGAGGGGAGCAGCAGGCGGCAGGAGAGGTCTGCGCGCCATGTGGGACCCTCCTCCGGTGGCCGGGGAGCAGCCGGGGATCGAACCGGCGCCGCAGAGGCCGCGGGCAGCTTCGCAACCCAGCGCTCAACC
Organism: Talpa occidentalis; assembly: GCF_014898055.3. NCBI lineage: Eukaryota > Metazoa > Chordata > Mammalia > Eulipotyphla > Talpidae > Talpa > Talpa occidentalis. Next base: position 8,960,615 of record NW_023601322.1, read on the forward strand.
GCTGCGCCACCGGGGAGGCCCTGTTTTATTTTTTCTTATCAAAACTGAAAACAGAATAAACTCAAAGTAGAATGAAGGTGATAATAAAAAGCAGAAATTAATGAAACAAAAACCAATTGCACAACACAGAACATTAACAAAGAAAAACTGGTTCTTTAGAAAGGCTAACAAAATTGATAAATCCACTAGTAAGTTCTATCAAGAAATAAAGAGAAAAGACATAATATTAACAGTAAAAGGAGAAATCATTACAACTAAAGCAGAAATTTAAAAGAATATTATAAATAATTTTGTGGCAAATTTTTAGAAATATATATTTTACCAACACTTAATCAAGGGAAAAACCAGAATGCCTCAACAGTCCTATAATCATTCAAAAAACTGAATGAATTTTTTTAATTCTCAAATAAACAAATCAGACTCAAATGATTTTATGGATGAGCTTTACCAAACTTCCAAGAAACACATCACTTGAAACTGCAAACTTAACTTTTCACTAAATGAAAAATGAAAAATCTACCCCAACCTTTTCTATAAGGCATAATCAAGAGGTATCAGAGAATAAGAGAAATGAAATTTCACAAGCCTCCTTCAATCCTGAACATTCATCTTGAACAAAATTTGTGTCAGAATTCAGTAACAAAGAAATAGTATATAAAGAACAAGCTGGATTTATCTCAGGAAAGAAAAGATGGCTTAACACTATCAAACTACAAAATTATTAAATTACATCAACAAAATAAAAAAACTCATTTGATCATTTCTATAGTGGGAGAGAAAGAGCTTGATCTCATTCACCATACATTCATGATTAAAAATTCATGGCAAACTAAGAGTGCAAATAACTCAAGCTGATACTATTTATCAAACATTTAACTTCAATGTCAATGAGATATCACTCTCTTTAAGATCATCCATAGGACAAGTATCTTCTGCTTTTATGCAATACTATACTAGAGTCCTGAGCATTATAACAAGACAAGAAATATGTAAGAAAGAAAATTGTAATTACTTCAATGACATGATTTGCAACGTACTTAAAGCCAAAGAATCCACAGACGTTGCATTAGAACAAGTAAGAAAATTGGGCAAAGTGGCAGGACATCACATCAATACTCAAAACTCAACCTCATTTCTATACATCAAACAGATAATATAATTTTTAAAATAATGTTATGTAAACTAATTTACATTGACAGAAACCAGTGGTTTCTTGTAGACTGGGAGAAGTGAGTACAAATGGGTGAGAGGGAAGAGGTAAAGTAGGAACACAAGGAAACTTTATGGGGTGATATGATCACTGTCTTTATTGTGGTGATGGTTTAATGGATGTAGCTATCAAATAGTACGCATGGGAATATACAGCCATCCAATGTGCAGTGTATTGTATGTGAATTGTACCTCAATAAAATTTGAAGATGTAGAAAAACAGCTTCCCTAAAGTCACAGTAACAAGAACAGAAACGAGTATATTGATGAGTGCAAAATGGTACAACAGCCTTGGAAAACAACTTGGTATCACCTTGTGTAAGTAAATATGCATGTGTCCTATAGTCCAGTAACTGCACACTTAGGAATGTATCCAAGTAGTATTTCTCAAGGAGATTATTATAGGAATTTTGGATTGAACTGTTCTTCATTATACATTGCACAGCACTGTAATACTTTGCATGACATATTACTCCTTAAGCTCTGGCCCTATATATGCCTGTAGGGTACCCCTGTAGGATTCTGACCCTGCTCACTCTATCTACTTCTCTAGAGTCATGCAGGAGTCGAATGATTACTTCTGGCAAATGAGCTGTGGGCAGAAGTGGCATGTGTCATGCAAATATACAAGAGCCAATGGCTGCTTAAGCAACAAAGGAAGACCTCATATACCAGGTACTATAATTAAAAGTGAACTACACCTCATAAGGTTAGCTCCTTGTATGATTAAGTGGAAAAAGAACTCTCCACGGACCCAAGGTGGACACACAGTGCAAGTGAGAAGCGACTTAAAATGCTCTCCCACTGAGAGCTGGGGGCTTGTTGCCACAGCACAGCTTAGCTCACATCGACTGATACGTTGACTATTCAGTCCTATGACAATCAAAACACTAGCACATTGCACCAGATTGCCTTTGGTCACAGTAACTGGTTGAGAATTACAGCCCGAGATAAACTTCTGCACCCCAGGAGGCATGGCAGTATAAGGCTATGTGAGCAGCATTATTTATAACAAAAAACAAAAACCAAAACCTAGAAGCAACCCCAATGTACATCAACTGGTAAAAAAACTGAAGAAATTATGGAAATTGAAATAGTTACTGAATGGGGCATTATACAGAACAAAACTTATAGCAAGCAACATGGAATCTTATTATGCAATGTAATATTGAGAGAAAAAATTGAATCACGGAAGATCCAGATGGCACAAGGCCATTTTCATTCAGATCAAAAACATGTAAAACATAGTTGCATGATAAAACATTGCAAAAGAGTATGGAAATGCTGAATACATATTCTATCACACTGTATCCCTCTGGGGTTGAGGGTGACAATGGGACAGATGGAAAGAGAACATAAGTAGAAACACTAGTATTGATACTGCTAGAGTAGATTGTTATACAATTTATTATGCACTACAATTTAACAAATATCAAATAAAGTATTAATTAAAATAAGTTATCGCGAAATCTGTCAAATTCTAAGGGCTAAACATAGTAACTGCACATTGAATAAAAATTGATTTTAAGAGCTTTATTTAACTTATTTGGAATTCTGCATTTGAAAACATGAATGCTCAAGTGTGTCAAATTTGATTATCACAGTAATCATGGGTATGTTATGACTGATCCATTGCATAACTCATTTCTAGTTATTTTTCTCTAAACTAACATAAATTCCATTAAATCTCAGTTTTCCTTTTAACAACAGAATAAGATGGAAAAAGGGAACAAACATTAATGAAAACTCAGATTGCAAAGTGTCATTATTTTTCCTGGCTCAGACAACAGGTTTTGAAAGATTAAATTTTTCAATATACTCAATTATTTTTGAAGGAGTAGCACAAAACAGGTTTTACCAGGTTTGTCTGTGAGAAAAGGAAGTATTTAACTATCAATTCACTCAATGGTAGAAGTCCATCCAATCATAGGCCTGGGAAACAGCACAAGTCTCCAGCTCTGAATGAAAATGCTAATTATAACTGCTTCTTCTGACCTCCTCTGAGCACTTGCTGCTTCTGCGTCTCTGAACATGGTAATATTCTGACCAACTCGTTATGTCAAGAGATTTTTCACCCTTCAAATTGCTAATTCCTTCATCAGAAAATTTCCTATTGCCCCAATCTTGATTTCTACTAATCCCCCACACTGCTTTCTATCCCTGTCTTAGAGCACATGTGTCCGTCCCTTATCTCCTGATAGTAAATTAGAAGCTATTCAAAGGCTGTGATGGTGACGGACCCATCTTGGTATTTCTGGGATGCCAAGCAAAGGGGCCTCTCCACAGAGGATCTTTAATAAATAGTTATTTAAAACTGCCCATGCAAATGCCTACCATCATAGAGAAGAAAGATTGTTGACCTAACAGGGCACCAAACATTAAATAAGCATTTTTAATGATGACCTATATAGGAATAATAACAGTGACTAATTTCCCAGTAATCCAGTCAAAGGACAAAATCTTCAGTAATAAGACATCACTAATTCTTCAATGCTCAGATAAAAGTTAAACCATGGTTTTAAAATCGATGACTAAACTAGATCTAAATATACTTTGTAGCCTGGCCAAATCTATTTTTAAAAATGATCAAGTATTAGTTTTCTTAGGACTAGAATGTAAAACAGTAGAGAGGGGGAAGAAACCTGACAGGAGCTGCGTCTCATCACACTAGTTTAAACTTACAAACTCGCTCATTAGAGATAACAAGAAAACCACACATTACTACATGCATCCAATCTGCCACCTTCATTTCTATTCCCTGGAACCAGAAGATCAAAACATTTGCCAATTTAAAAAATTCGCTTTAACAAAAGTTGGCTTATTATTTTTCTTCTCTTTATATTCTCCACATCCGGCTTCCTTTCCCATACCCATTCAAAGGGAAAAATTGTAAAGACAATGTTTGTTTAATATGAGCCTGATTTCTAAAAACCCATTTTTTATCCAAATTTGCCTTCCCATTTATTAGAAGATTATCATAGCATTTAAAAATCAGGAAATACTGACATATAATTATGATAATGATAATGATACCCCAACCAATGCTTGGAGTTTATAAATAAGTCTGGCAAAGAAAAAAATGTAACATTTTCCCAAGCAATTTGTTTCTATTTGTAAATGATAGGAAAACAGTTAACATGCCCAAAGAAAAGCAGCTAGTAGTGTCAGAAATATCTTTCAGCTGAACCTCAGGTTTTCTCTGAAATGAATCAAACTAATGACTAGCCATAGTGACAAATTAAAAAGGCTAATATCATTGGTCACTAAGCACAAATACACAGTTAAGTGGGATCAGAGATTCACGTTAGAGTGTAACTTTTATTAAGTACAACTGAATGGTTCTGAGGTCACTGATATAAGGACCATTACACTATAGCACAAAATACGTGCTTAAGATATCAAAACTTGGCCCTCCCCTGGTGGTGCAGCGGTTAAGCGCTGGGCTGCGCCGGTTTGATCCCCGGCCACCGGTGAGGGTCCCACATGCCGCTGTTCCCCTCAGCAGTGTACTTCGTAGGTCTGCCTGTTCTGTTCCCCGCTCTGGCTCTGGTGAATTCTCTCACCCTCCCGCACTTCTGACTGTACCCAGTGTTTGTATAAATAAATAAATCTTAAAAAAAAAAAAAAAAAAAAGAAATGAAAACTTGTTTACTCATAAATAACTCTTCATATACAGCCTAAAATGTAATGGTGAAATTCTAGCTGTTCTATTTTCAGTCCAGTGGATAAAATTCACGCACTGATTGGGCCTCCCTGGTAGCGCAAGGGGTTAAGCACTGTACTATGAAGCAATTCTCACAGCCTCTGCAGCATGAGTTTGATCCCGGGCCAGCCAGGGAGCATCTGGGGATGGCGCAGCAAATCTCTCCTGTCTTGCCCACTGCTCCCCTCAGCGGTGCGTTTCGGACAGTCTGCCTGTTCAGTTCCCCACTCTGTCTCTGGTGAATCCTCTCACCCCTCACCCCATAACCCCCTGGCCTGTACCCCAACTCTTATATGCATAAATAAATAAATCTTTTAAAAAAAAAAAAAATCATGCACTGATGAAGCAAAGGTCCCGGGGCCACCAATGAATGGAATTATTTCCCACAACCTCCCCAAACAAGAATGCCCACTGGTGGGGACAACAGGAACCGGGGAAGACCACAGATGAGTGGAAAACCATCTACCCCTTAGTAAAGAAATGGCTCAAAGTAAGCTCCTTAATGATGCTGAGAAATCTGTTAGTATTGTGTTTGTTTTTTATACTTACTTTCCCACCAATTAGTGGCAGAACATGCATCTTCCCGGTCAAGCTATCTTTCACAGAGGACACTATCAGGCAGGTCCCACACAGGATGACTTGACGTCTGGTCCATCGGTTCACTGGCAACTGCATTTTGCCTTTACGGACATTATACATTCCTGAGAGCTGAATCCGTTCAGAACTATTGGTGCTGTGAGGTTTTCCTAAAACAAACATAAGCAAATGTTTTAGCCTTAAAGAAACGAGCTTTTTTTCCCTACTTTTTGACATACCAGATAAATTACTTGGACAACAGAGATTATAAGGATTATAAATAAGATTGCTTATTGAGAGAATGTGAAGCCTGCAATAATACAACTATGGTATGAACTATCACATCTCCACATGTACATTTTAATATTAGGCAAAGAACCTTTTCCTTTAAACCCTAGGAAAAGACCATTTTAACTCCTCGATTACAACCCAGTTTAATTCCCATTATATCCTTTATAAATTTTACATTTTTTTAAAAAAAGATTTAATTATTTATTTATTTATACAAGCACTGGGTACAGTCAGAAGCGCTGGAGGGTGAGAGAATTCACCAGAGCCAGAGTGGGAAACAGAATAGGCAGACTGACAATACACTGCTGAGGGGAGCAGCGGGCTTGGCAGGAGAGGTCTGCGCACCATGTGGGACCCTCACCAGGTGGCCGGGGATCGAACCGGTGCTGCAGAGGCTGCAGGCAGCTTCGCAACCCAGTGCTCAACCGCTGTGCCACCAGGGAGGCCCTATACATTTTACATTTAAAAAACAAATGACTTCAAGATTTTAATGAATGACTAGAGTTAATTTAATTACACTAAGAAAATAATACAGATTGAGATATGAAAATAATATTCACGATCTAGCATTTAATAAAACTAATCAGTTTTAATGGAGTTCACTGCTGGTATTCTTCCTTCTATAATACTCACTGTATATTCATTATTAAGACAACATTAGGGCCTCCTTGGTGGCGCAAGGAGTTAAGCACAGCACTATGAAGCCATCTGCAGTCTCTGCAGCACAAGTTCGATCCCCGGCCACCAAGAAGCTACCCACATGGCGCAGCAGACCGCTCCTGTCTCGCCTGCTTCCCCCCTCAGCAGTGTATTTCTGTATATCTGCCTGTTCTGCTCCCCACTCTGTCTCTGTACCCCCTGCACCTCTGGCTTGTACCCCAGTTCTTTGTGAATAAATAAATCTTTTTTAAAAAAGACAACATCAAAAAAAGGAATGACTTTTCTAGTAAGAAAACACTACTCCATAACCATAGCAGAAGCCCTCAAAGATAAACTTAACACCAGTCTATGAAGGATGCTGTGGTGCTTGGGGCTCATGCAGGGTAACGCAGTCAGAGAGACACGGAGATGATGAGAAAAAGTCTTCATTTCCCAAATGGAAATGAATTTACTAGAAATACATTCAGGCAAGGCCTAACAACTCAATAGGAGAATTACTCTGATCAGCATGTGATGGATTTGTATAAACAAGGAGAAAAATATTTCCCATCTCTAAATATTAAATACATAATATCAAAAAGTACTGAAGTCCATGCTCAGAAATAAATTATGAGGGCCTCCCTGGTGGCACAGGGGTTAAGGACAGTGCTATAAAGCTACTGCCAGCCACTACAGACAAGTTCGATCCACGTGGGCCAGGGAGCAAACCACATGGCATAGCAGACCTCTCCTGTCTCACCCGCTGCGCCCCTCAGCAGTGAATTTCAGTACATCTGCCTGTTCTGCTCCCCACTCTCTCTGGTGAATCCTCTCACCACCACCCCACACCTTTGGCTTTCACCCCAGCACTTGTATGCATAAATAAATAAATATTTAAAAAAAAAAAGAAATTATGAGAGATATTTGTCCTTGAATAGGACCAAAGCCAGAGTGTTATCTCATTTATCTGGAAGTTTGCCTAGTTGCCAAGAGCTAGCAGAAAAAACAGATTTGAGAGAAGTTCCATTATTATGAGGATTTAGAACTAACAAACACCAAGCTGCTTTGGTAGGTACTAGTACCTGCTGGAGAGAGAAACAGGAAGAACAGCAGCACCAAACATGGGTATCGAGACAATCTGCAACGTCTGAAACCTCCCAATAATACACCTCTGGGCAGAACTGCTAGCAAATAACACAACTGGCAGGTTGGAAGTTCACTTCTTTTTTTCTCTCATTATATCAAAATCTTTTATAAAATACCGCACACATACAATTTTGCTGGGACTGGCCTAGAGTGAAGTCTGACAATGGTTCAGCTATTTAAGCCTGGTGTTCAAAACATTACACGCAAGGGCTGTCAGGGGTGAGCCATGGAGTTTTCTCTCCACCAAATGCTAATGCTCCCACAACTAGGTAGGAAGCCCAGGAGACGATTCAAAATATACTTGCTAAAGGCTGCCAATGACAGCTCTGACCCCAGTCACTTATTTGTCCCATTCTTTACAAGTTCATTTACTTCCAGAAAGACGCACAATCTCAGAGTTCCTTTGCACATGACAGACTCCTGTAGGGAGGGAGTGAGAAGAAAAGACTTAGAAGAAAAAGGAAAGGTAAATACAAGATGAGAACAGGCTGCTGGATTTCCAAAATCCAATTTCTATGACTGTAATATCATTAATAGGGAATCTGATCTAAATACATGGGCACACATATACACGCTTAGACAAAGACTAGTGAATGCCAAGAGACAGGCATTTTGTTCAGGTACATGGGAGAGAGGCTTCAGGGTCATGTGTTAATGTCACATTTAGGTAGAGCTATGAATAGAGAGACTAAAGAGAAAGACAACAGGGGTATACAAGGATCAGCCCTTCAATGTGTCAAATCCATATACATCCCGGGAAAAAAGGACCAGAGCAAATTACCAGCTAGACCAGGAGATGTGTATGTACACACACACACACACACACACACACACACACACACACATCCCAGCCTTAGTTCATATATCTATATAAAGACATCATCTGAAATAAGAGGCTGGCCTCTTACTTCCTAATCAGAACATCACTCAAGAGTCTTGGAGCCAAATGGTAAGATCAATTTGTCCATGGAAAGTTCTGAACATCCCAGTCTGAATCAAATCCCTCTTGTATTGCTCCAAGTGAACTTTAATATCCTTGTCTGTTCCCTCCCAGGGTGTTTCAGATCAGACATACCTCAGAAGGCCTCAGACCTTGGCTGTGTGCCAACTGGGCTCTGGGGAAAAGGGAGAAGAGTGAGCAATACATACCTGGGCAGTTACCCAGGGGAACCCTCATTTGTGCAGACTTCCTACTTGATGATAGAAGGAATTATTTTAGCTCTCCCTAAAAATTTTCAAACGCCTTGATTTAAGAGAATTCCAATTGTTTTATGCTTTAAGAAATATTGACAACAATGAAGAAAATAATGCCTGCCAGCTTAAAGTTAGATGGGTTGTTGTAACTTTCTAGAAATGTTTCTCTAATTTCCTACAGGCTTAAGGCATTTCTCACAAGATCCATGACTAAAGGTAAACAAAAAAAGCAAGTATTGCAAGCTGCATTAGAGACCTGATTACAGCAGAGAGAGACAAAATATAATTCTTTCTCTCTCCCACTCACTTGACACATGGCAGACAAGGTGATCCATACAAGTTTATTTTATAAACAGACACTAGCTCAAAGGTGGTCATGGCCTGCTTGTAGAACATGATAGTGCTATGCTAAAGAAGCACACTAGCATCTCTGAGTCTTCGAACTCCTCTCCCACACAAAATTGACAACTCTTATTGACCTCAGGTAGTGCAACTGCTGTTTAAGGAAGGAATAAAAGAGTTTGAAATATCCACTATAAGCTAGGGTTATGCTAGAAGCTGGGGATATCAAGAAAATATTTTCTGCACCAACTTGCTTAAAGCTGGGTTTTTCAAAATGTGGTCCAAGGGCTAGGTTTCTACTATAACAGCATACAAATCTGTAACCTTAGTAACCAAAGCCTGAAATTGCATTTCAGCAACCACCAATCAAAGATCTGGGTGCTCTGTAGCCATAAGCTAAAACACTTAGGATAATTAAGTCAAAGTCAGCTTGTTTCCTAATATATGTATTTTTTATATTCATGAAATTAGATTTTCTAATGTTTTCTCCCTATGCTAATCACTTTCACATATTTTCACTGATTTGCTTTTTGTCACTTTACATACAGGTTATTGAGTGTGCCAAGAGTTCATTCCTTTATATCCCTGAGTAATATTCCATTGTTTAATGTATGTTTTTCTTTTAACCATTCATCGGCTAATAGACATTGAGTTGTTTCCGATTTTTTCCCCTATTTTGACAGAGAAAATTAGTGTGGAAGTTCTTGTGCATTTATTTCTTGGGTAAATACACAGGCCTGGAATGGGTTAAGTTGTACCATTCTATGGTACAGATATGCAGAAGTGGGCAAAGAGTTCCAGCAGCTCTGCCTCCAGGTGAACATGTTAGCCATTCTAGCACATATACAGTGGTGGTATTTCATTATATTTAATCTGCTTTCCTCTAGTGACTAGTAAAACTAATAGCCTATCAAGAATTTGTGATCCACACACCTTTGCTAAGGTGGCTAGTTAAAATCTTTTGTCCAAGTCTAGCTGGATTAAGTTTTCCATATATTCTAAATACTAGCCCATTGTCAGCTAAAGACCTGGAAATATTTTCTCCCAATCTAGCTTGTATATCTTTTTCTTTTTTCTTTTTTAAAGATTTATTTATTTATTTATACAAGCACTGGGTCAGAAGCGCAGGAGGGTGAGAGAATTCACCAGAGCCAGAGCAGGGAACAGAACAGGCAGACTGATGAAATACGTTGCTGAGGGGAGCAGCAGGCGCGACAGGAGAGGTCTGTGTGCCATGTGGGACCCTTGCAGGCAGCCAGGGATTGAACCGGTGCTGCAGAGGCTACGGGCAGCTTCGCAGCCCAGTGCTCAACCGCTGCGCCACCAGGGGAGGCCCTATATCTTTTTCTTGACAATACTTTGGGAAAGCAAGTTTCCAATTTAATGATGTCCAATTATTTGATTTAGTGTTTTTGGATTGTATTTAAGAACTAACACACTTAAGATGACTAAGATTTTCTTCCATGTTTTCTTTTAAATTTTATAGCTTTTATTCTTACATTTAAGTCTATGATCAATTTCAAATTAAATTTTATATATAGGAAGAAATAAGTAGAGGTCTGGGGGTTGGTTGGTTTGGTTGGATTCTTTGACAAATGGCTACCATTCAACAAATGAAAAGCTTACCCATTCCCACTGAATTTCTTTTGGCATCTGTATCAAAACTTTGTGTCCATAGCTGGTTTGGTCAGTTTCTTGAATATTCCTATTTCAGCCTCTATTTGTTTATCTTCCACTCACATCACATGACCTTGATTACTGAATCTTTATAGTTAGTCTTGAAATCAGGAAGCATGAGACCTCCTTTGTGAAGAGTGACAGTTCTACACTCTTCCACTGCAATCTGGATACCTCATTTTTCTTGCCTCACTGCACTAGCTAGAACCTTCCATATGATATTCAATAAAAGTTGAAGGCAGACATTTTTTCCTTTCCCCTAATCTCTGAGGGATAGCATTGTATTCACACCATTCAAAACCCTACTAATGTTTTTCACAGATTTTTTTAATCAAACTGAAAGTTTCCATCTATTCCTAAGTTGCCATGGTTTTTGTCTTTGTTTTTGTTGTTTTTTAAATCAGAAAGGGATGCTAGAATTATTCAAATCCTTATTTTGTTGTCTACTGAGATGGTCACAATCATAATAAATACAAATGTTCCTTAAATGTTGAACTAGTCTTGCATTTCCAGGATGAACTGCACTTGGTAAAGATGTATAATCATTTTTGGGCCTCCCCGGTGGCGCAGCGGTTGAGCGCTGGGTTGCGAAGCTGCCCACAGCCTCTGCCGCGCCGGTTGGATCCCCGGCTGCTCCCCGGCCACCGGAGGAGGGTCCCGCATGGCGCGCAGACCTCTCCTGCCGCCCGCTGCTCCCCTCAGCAGTGTACTTCGGTCCTTCTGCCTGCTCTGCTCCCCGCTCTGGCTCTGGTGAATTCTCTCACCCTCCCGCTCTTCTGACTATACCCAGTGCATGTATAAACAAAACAAAGAAACAAATAAATAAATAAAACATGCCTCTATTAAAAAAAAAAAAAAAGATGTATAATCATTTTTATATATTGTTGGATTCAATTTGCTAAAACTTCATAATTATTACATTTATGTTCATGGGGGATTTGGGTGTACTACTTTTCCTTTTTCATAATGTCTTTTTTCTGTCTTTGGTAGAATTCACCTGTGAAACCATAAGGACCTGGAGTCTTATTTTTATCTCGGGGTTTTTTTGGGGGCGGGCAGCAGTGAGAGAGAGAGAGAGACTATCATAATTATAATTTCAGTATCTTTACTATAGTTCTATTTCTTCTTTAGCAAGCTTTGGTAGCCTGACTTTCAAGAAGTCAGTTAGTCATTCAGTTAGCACAAAGTTATTAATATTTCCTTATTAAACTTTTAATACCCATGGAATTTGCTTTGATGTCATTTGCTCTCTCATTCTTCATATCTGGTAATTTGACTTTTCCATCTTTTTCTGATCAGTTTGGTCACAAAATTATGAATTTTATTAAGCTTCTCGAAGAACCAGCTTTTGGTTTCATTCTCTGCTGTTTTGTTTATGACTTAATTTATCTCTGCCCCAACATTATTGTTTCTTTTAGTAATTTTAGAATTTACACTCATTTTTTTATAGTTTCTTACAGTAGAAACTGCAGTCACAGATTTAAGATTTTTCTCTTTTCCTAGAAAAGGCATTTAAATGCTATACCGCTTCTTCTAAGCACTGCTTTAGTTGCATTCTATAAATCTGGACATACTGTGGTTTCTAATTCAATCATTTTTCTTTTTGCAGTGTTTTACTTACTGTTAATTCCATCCAACATACTTTCTATCTTTAGAAGTTCAATTTGGGTATATACACACTCGTGCACAGACACACACACATACATACACACACACACACACACAAAGTATCTATCTCCCATGTCTCTCCTTACTATGCTCATGCTTTAACTTTCATGAATATATGGAACATGATTATAATAGCTACTTAGATATCCTTGTCAACTAATTCTGTCATCTGTATCATTTCTGTGTCAGTTTCATTTATTGAGGTTTCTTATTATATGTCATATTTTCCTGCTGCTTTACACACCTGGCAACTTCTGTTTGGATGTTAATCATTTTACTTTATTGAATACTGGATATTTTTGCATTTCTATAAGTATTATGGAGTTTTATTCTGGGACACAATTTGGGTTTTAAAATCTTGCTGTCTAAGATTTGTTGTATAAACCAGAATGACTTTATGTCTTGAGCTAAAAACATTGGCTAGCAATACCCTGTAAATTATAAGAGTTTTCATATTGACTGGTAGGAACCTCAACTATTCCTGCCTCTGTGAGATTTTCAAGGTTTATTCCTTCCTCTTCTTTTTGGTTTTTTCTCCACCCCCAACTTCCACCTCAACATACCTAAGACAACTGGGTAGAGCTAATCTGATGGGAAAATCCTGGCTGAGAATTTTGAAGTGGCCTCCTTTTTTGACTTCAGTAAGGCAGATTATTACAACAACTGCTTCAGACACAGGGGTTCCAAAAATACGGTCTCAGGACCAACAGTACCAGAATCACCTGAAACTAATTAGCAATGTAAATTTCCAGGTCTCACCCCAGAACTACAGAATTGGCATCTCTGAGGGTGCCTCCCAGCCATCTGTGTTTCAACAACCCCTATATAAACACCAACTGAATCAAAGAACACAGAGATCCCTGTGAACCTTTATACAAATTCCTCCATTTTTCAAAATTAGAATCTGGGTTTCTGCTGTTTTTTTCTTCTGTTCTCTAATTTAAACTCTACACTTAAATGTCATTCCACAGATGAATTTTAACTTTAGGGAGTAAAAAAAAAAAAAAAGAACATAGTAAACCATCACTAATTTGGGTTCCACTAACTTAAAATTTTGACCAGAAACTTCTGAAATTAAAATCCTCCTTTGTGTTATCTACTCACAGATAATTTTACTAAGTAAATTAATAAACGTGATTAGGAGAAAAGCATTTATTTAAGGGAAGCTAATAACTACAGCCTGTTGTACTACAATATGTGATTTGCTTAATGCCAACTAGCTCACATATGGTCATAAAGTGGAATTAGTATAATACACGTTATGTCGGGTCCTAAGGACTTACTAGAGGGGGCAGGCATAATACTGGGAATAGAATTACAACTTTCAAAAGAAAAAGTCCACAGTAAATACATTGCCTTAGTGTCCACAAGGCTCTGCTATTGTACATTTTTAATATTCCATAAGGGAATCAACTTCCAGTCACACTAAGCTGACTGCCTGGCTGTCTGGGTTATCTCCATTATTACTTTTGGTTGTAAAGCTTTGTGGACATAAGAATCCTGGCACTCCCCAACCCCTTTTAATTTTAATTTATGATTCCAGAGAACATGAGAATTTTCAGGAATATGCATTATTTGTAGAAGACCACATATGTTTTAACTAGAAGACCATTGAAATACCATAGAAATAAATACAAATTTGGTTGTTGCCAATTAACATGTGTTTGCTAAACATACTCTAGTGTTTATCACTGTAGCAGTTGAGGAATATATCCACAAATTATTTTAAATCTTCCTTTCAAAGGTGGAGGCTAACTCCAAGCCCCGTGCCTGTGAACTATACTTAGCGACCTGCCTCTAACAAACAGAATGTGTGGTAGGAGGGACTGAGCTCATGACTTCTGCAAGCCATAATCCTCCTTGTTCTCTCTAGGATCACGACCTCTGGAGAAGCCAGCTACTGTGTCATGAGGACACTCCGGGAACCCTCTGAGAAGGCCAACAATGTGAGGAACTGAAACAACCTGCCAACAACCAGCAAGGAACTGAGGTTTCTTTCACCAGCCACACTGGCAGGTGATCCTCTGGCCTCTGTACAGCTCACAAAACCGCTGGCCCTAGACACCCCGACTGCAAAATGCATAGTGAGGGCGACCGACTGCCCAGGTAACTTGGAGAAATAATGAGACAATAGAGACACATGTCTTATGTTATGGAGGTGATAACTAATAAAACTTTACTATGTTGGCTTCACTTAGTTCCACTTACTTAAACACAGTAAAACTTTAATAACCTACATTTTCCTAAAATAATCTAAAAAGTAATTCACAGGACCTTGTTCTAATAGTCAAAATAAATAAAATGACACATTAAGTAATCACAATTTCTAAAATGTAAGACAGCATGAGGATATGGCACCAAAAAGTAAGACAGTTTAATCACTACATAAAAATCAAGGAAGGAATTTTCTATGTGCCTGGAACTGAAATGGTCAGGAATGAGTGAGAATACTCAATTCTCTCTACCTTTGGAGCCTAGATTGATAAAACTCTAAAGCATGTTTCTTATTGCATATAAATCCTTAAATCCTTCTTGACTACCTCCAGTGACAAAAAGACTGAATTAAATTACCTGTCCAGGGTCATCTCAAGAGCTGGTAGAAGGATTTAAACAACCCCATAATAAGGTCTAGAGACCTGAGTGTTCAACTGGCTCCTGGGAATTCTATCTTAGTGTTGAAAGGCTAAACAAGCTCAGCAAGGCACGTTGGCAGAAGATTTGAAGCAGATTTAAGACTAGCTGCTTTTAGCTAATGGAAATGACAACCAGCTGCTAAATAGGTTTGGGGTGAGTTAACTTAAGCATCATATCAAAATATACAAAGTCAACTGCCCAGTAAATCTTGCTTCTTACTGACAGCTACTCAATTCGATTAGGTTTATTTATATCTCCCAAATTACTGTAGATCCTTAGCCTGGAGAAATGTCACACCCTGAACCTTTCTCTAATATCTAAATTTTTAAATGCCACTAGAGTTTATAATTTCCCTCATAATACTCAATAAACAGTACCTGAAAAATGTGAGCTACGACTTCACAAGCTTAAATGCTATGAAAACAAAAGGGTCAAAGTCATTTAAAAGGGTTAACAAAAAACCACCAACGCAAACTAATATAAACTATGGTAAAATGAGCCTCGAACTTAAAAAAATGGAAAATCCAAAGTTATGAAGAGGATGAATATGACTGTACATTGTGGGTAATATGTAGCTAACTATAACAAATTAAAATGCTAAAAGAAAATGCTGAGTGAAAGTTACAGCTGAGTGTCTTCAGCTACAATCGCTGGGAAGACTTGCTAAACACAGCTTGCAGGGTTTCCCACCACCCAGAGTTTGGGATTCAATAATTGTGCATGGGGCGCAGAGATTCCACCGATGCTGCGCATCTGGGGAGCACAGTCAAGAACCCTTGCATTATAGGTTAACAGTGTCTTTGTGGCCTGCAGACCATCAGCATTTGGTTGAAGGAGCAAGTGAATCAGGCTGGGGAGACCATGAACAAACTACAGAACGGTGTTGTCTTTCACAATCCCCTCCTGTCTCGCTCCCTCTTCTTCCCCACCTCCTTCACAAGAAATAAGGTTCATCTCTCAGGCCTCTTTAAAGTGCCTCCATTCCATCAATCGACCAAAATTATCCCATAATATCTAAATTTCTGATGCTCACATCACTTTCTGGGGTATGTTCAGATGTGGGTTTCATTACGATTTTGGTTTCCAGAGACTCTTTCACGAGTTTCTTCAGCTCACTTCTAGGAGCAATACTTGGTTAGCTGGTGCAGCCCCGGCCCGAATCACTTATTTGGCAAAGAATACACATTTGAAAAATTTCATCAAATCATCCTTTACCTGCCAGCTCAATGTCTTTGCCATCTGTCACTTCCCAGAGATGGTAGCAGTCTTGTCTTTCCTCTGGGTCACTGCAGACCATACCTTAACAACCCTTTTCAACAATCTGTTGTTTTCTTTCTCATTTGAATAATTTTTCCCTTGGCTAAAACAATCAGTGCATCAGTTTTACAACTTTCGGTTGTCACTTCCATTGTAATGGATGGCAGACTTGTTCAGGTTCACAGGGCTGTTAAGTTTCTGCTACATTCAACATTCTTAAATTACTCACAACATCTATTTTTGGCTTAAACAACAAGTCTTTGGTAGACTTGAGAATTTTCATCACCTGCCTTTCCAGCTGGCTTTACTTTCGTGGTGCTTCTCCCAAAGAATAATGTCACAAGGCACATGCGTTAAAGCGTAAAACACCACGAGAGACGAGAAACAGCTGAACATCCCTGAAATGATGGAGCTGGGCAGGAGACGTCAGGGAAGCTTGACTCAAATTTGGACCTCAGAAAAAACACAAATTACTACCTATACTGTGAGATTTTGGTGGCTTCAAGAATGACTAAACTGGGCCTCCCTGGTGGCGCAGTGGTTGAGTGCTGGGTTGCGAAGCTGCCCGCAGCCTCTGCAGTGCCGGTTTGATCCCCGACCACCAGGCAAGGGTCCCACATGGCGCGCAGACCTCTCCTGCCACCTGCTGCTCCCCTCAGCAGTGTATTTCATCAGTCTGCCTGTTCTGCTCCCCGCTCTGGCTCTGGTGAATTCTCTCACCCTCCCACGCTTCTGACTGTACCCAGTGCTTGTATCAATAAATAAATAAATCTTTAAAAAAAATGACTAAACCATAAATCTGAGAACCCTAAAGTACAGTATACCCTGATTTACTCTAACTGCTCTCAAACGCATAAACATACTAACTCCTTTGGATGAAAACTCTTTTGTGTCAGAGGTGAAGTGAACTGCTGTGGGTGTGGAGATCAGGGTAGCCAGACAGTCCATTGCTTCCCGCTGAATCAAGTTTGCACTGGGAAACTTCTATAAAAGTGTTGTGATGTTCTCATCAGGCACAAACACATTCATAAGTAAATATTCAAGTAAAACTTCTAAAACCAAGCATGAATGATTTTTTTATAATCCAGATGATTATTCCTTTCTACTAAAACATAGTTTAAAAACATAGTTTACACATAATTTCCATTTCCTTGACTGTGAAGAAGACTTCAGTCAGGATAACTTGAGATGGTTACACAATTGCTTAAAATCCAGCACTATTCAAAATTCTTTTCCAGAGTGGGTGGGGTTAGAGTAAGTTTATAATACATACTAATAATGTTTTAAGTTGACTTTTACAAATAAAAACAAAGATTTCAACAGCAAAACAACTTCCTAAAAACATTTTCCACTCCTCTCTATTCAGTTAATAAGAACGAGGTTGGTCTAAGGAATCTAGTCTCAGCATCTTTAAAACTGACTTTAACAAACTATCTGTACAAAGTTCACCTCAGAAATGTCCAAAAGTCACCCATTCCAAACAGATGACTATACCTCAACTTGTTAGAGGTCTCTAAAAAGCAATTTACAAAATCTCCCATAATTAGCTAATTCCTATGTTATGTCTGCAGGAAACTTCACAAGCTTCTTTTTAAACCTCAGAACCACACAGAAAGTCCAGTTTCCATTTAAATTATTTTCAATTAAAACTTTAATTATACCCACTGCATCAAAAGATTTATTAAAAGGAGTAAAAAACCCACAAAATAATCATAACCCTATGATTTTTTGAACTATTATAAACACTTTGATGAAATGTTTACATTTTTTATTTGAAAATTGTTCACATACTTGCAATCATAACATGCACACCATTTTATATACTGCTTTAACCTTTTCAAATAGGAACATGCATACTTTTCCAAATTGTCAATCTTTACATTTAAAGACTTTCAAAATGCTCCATTAGCTACCTTTCATTTACCCATTTCTTCATTATTGAGGATTGTTTCCTAATTTTCATTCTATTAATTGCTAAATCAAAGTGAATGACTTTTTTTTTTCTTTACAATTCCCGATCCTTTCAAATATTACCCATTCTTTCTAGCCAACAACTCTAAGTAAGCTATAAATCAAAATGAGCAAAAAATAAGCATATTTCCACTATTGAATACTTTTCTCAAAGGAATGAGTAACCTTTCCAGATATCCTAAGAACATGTGAAAGAAAAAATAGCACATAAAATTATACAATGAATAAAAGTGAATGCACATCCACTACTCATAAAAGATTTCATGTTGTTGATATCAGTACTTGTGTTTAAGTAAGAGATGGGATGTTACTACCTTTTAAAGAGTGATTAAGAGAAAACAAACTAAAAAAGTAAACTAAAGAAAAATAAAGCTACAATTTTTCTTGTGAAAACTTTTATTACCTGTTCACAAATAGCATTCTAATTTTATCTAGCACTCCATGTTCCCACCCTCCCCAAAAAAACAGCTTTTCACCAAAAGGAAGAAGTTAGAGGGAGAGTTACTCTGCCATAAGCCACTGGTTATGACGAGGCGCAGCAAGAACCACACAGCAATGAATTTAAAAAGCATCTCCAATGAAAAGAGTCCAACTGACCATCATGAGTATTATAGTGATTGCTATCAGAAAAGCATTTTCTTTCACTGCTTTATCCTGTTGCATAGGTCCATGTCTGGAATATACAAGGTGATCAACATATATTTTTTGAAAAAATAAAGTGAAATAAAATAATTCATTCAATGTAGTCAGAATAGAGCCTACCATCTAGAAAGTTT
The DNA here is from genome assembly GCF_014898055.3 of Talpa occidentalis. NCBI lineage: Eukaryota > Metazoa > Chordata > Mammalia > Eulipotyphla > Talpidae > Talpa > Talpa occidentalis. The sequence continues at coordinate 8,979,698 of NW_023601322.1, forward strand.
CATTGATCTTAACAGAATTTATTGCTCTAATTATATTTATTTATTAAGTTGTTCACATCTGGGGAACCTATTCTTTGGTGATAGAATCATCTATTCACAACTAAGTCTTCTTTTTAAAGGGCTCTAGAACCCCAGGATTCCAGTCTTCCTGAGCTTTAGAGCTCCTCTAATCCCGACCTTGGCTTGCAGATCCTAGGGCATGCCATACATGGTCTACAGGAACCAATCTTCCTATGCACAAGTCCAAAATCCACAACAGACTAAGAGCTCAACAAGTATTTGTAACATGAATGAATATGTTTCTATATTAAGGCCAAAAAGACCCAGCCACTTCCTCAAATACACAGAAATTTATGAAAACTATATAACCTACAGCTACATCTTTGAAACAAAAACAGGCTAGGAGTGAAAACAAGTGGCTCAACTTTCTAGCCTCTAATAGCCTTTAATTTATATTAGTTAGGAAAATATTTGCCTAGAATTACCAGTCAAATAGTTCAAGTTTCTTTTCTAAAAACATAAGACAATTTTATTTTTAAGGGAAGGAAAGGGCAAATGAAAGGCACTCAGCTGAATGATAGTATGTATCATTTTAAAAAAAAATAGCCTGTCCCTATTTTCATCATAAAGGATATTAGGACAATAAGCAGCTATATATATAAACACTCAAAGATATATTACAAAGGGATGAGTCAGAGATGATCCCAGGGCGAATGAGAGAGGAGGAGAAAAGGGAGGATTGTGCTGACAACACGAATAATATCCATTTATCATTTTAGTGTCCCTGGAAATTAGAGGAAAATCTGTTTCCAAAAATTGTTGACAGTCTGAAAGGATTATTTGCTAGCTCATTCTTCAGACTATAAATAAAGTGACCAGAACAAAAATTTTTGAGCACAAACACAAATTCCCAGGTACTATGAAACCCTCTAGCAGAAATGTAAAAGCCAGCTCATTTTCACTGTGATTTATAAAAGCAATATATTATTTTGTGGGAATCCAAAATTATCAAAGAGTAGGGCAACACATTATGTCATTACATCAAGCAACAAAGGGGAATTTGAGAGGAATGTCTTAGAACACACACTGGAAAATTTACGTCCCACATCCAAAATAATAAGACAAAATAAAAGCTTCATGACTATAAAATATATTAAAATGATTTTTTTAGTATGGATGCAACAAAATGCTATTTTGCACATACAAGTACATGTCAGACATACTGTCTTGGTAGAGACTGGCTAGATATTCAACGATCCTGTTCATCTTCCAGGACAGACAATAACTATTTCTCATTCTCTCCTGGAATTGGCTGGAGTCACGCAACTGGTTCTAGCTAACAAAAACTGCAAATACATATGCATGCAATTTCTTTTTTTTTTTTTTTTTTCATTTTTTTTCTTTTTTCTTTTATAGAGGCATGTTTTTTATTTATTTATTTGTTTGTTTGTTCGTTTGTTTCGTTTATACATGCACTGGGTACAGTCAGAAGCGCGGGAGGGTGAGAGAATTCACCAGAGCCAGAGCAGGGAGCAGAGCAGGCAGAAGGACCGAAGTACACTGCTGAGGGGAGCAGCGGGCGGCAGGAGAGGTCTGCGCACCATGTGGGACCCTCCTCTGGTGGCCGGGGAGCAGCCGGGAATCGAACCGGCGCTGCAGAGGCTGCGGGCAGCTTTGCATCCCAGCGCTCAACCGCTGCGCCACCGGGGAGGCCCTGCATGCAATTTCTAATTTGTCTATACAACAGCCCATATGCTCTGTAGGGGCTTCTCACTCTGACCCACTGGATGAAGATGGTCCAGGAGAGCTCCTGAAGAGGTGGAAGGGGAAGGAGCCCAGGTTCCTGAAAGGAGCCCAGGTTCACTTGGAAGGAGCTGTGTGACCAGACGCATAGCAATGGACTTGATCATGAGAATACAGCAAATTTATATTAAAATATCAGATTGGCTGGTTGCTGCAGCAGCTAAAATATCCTTGACTCACAGTTATATTCAAGTTGAAATTTCACCCTAACTGGAAACAAAATAAACTGCTATCATATTCCATGAGCAAACTTCTAGAACTTTTAGGTTGCCCAGCTTCCCATTCTTCTTTTAATATAAAGAGAAAAGGGCTGAGTACGCTGCCTGTCCCAGAGAGGAGCAGGGACTATGGTGCTAGCACCCTTCCTGCAGACACCATAATGGCAGCCAATTCTAAAAAAAGAGCAACTCTAAACAGGAGCTTGAAAAGCAAGAGTGGCTCTGAGAGTAGCAAATGATACACTTTCATTGAAAATTAGTCTACATTAGTTGCTTAAAAGGTCTGTATTAGTTGCTATGGGCTGCCGTAACAAATTACCACAAATTGGGTGGCTTAAACCAACAGAAATTTATTTTGTCACAGTTCTGAAGTCTAAACGTCCAAAATCAAGGTGTCAATGCAATTGGTTCCTTCTGGAGGCGTTGACGGAGAAGCTGTCCTCTGGCTCTCTCCTAGCTTCAGGTTATCAGCAACCCTTGACATTTTCTGACTTGTGGCAAGATAATTCCAGTCTTTACCTCTGCCTTCATCATGCCCATCTTCTATGGATATCCATTAGGATCTCATCAACTAATGACATCTGCAAATATAACCTAAGGTCACATTCTGAAGTTCCGGGTACATATGAATTTTTGGTAGGACAATGTACAATACAATTGGTCTGATCTAAATAACTCTATTTTCTTTGGTTTTACCGCATTTTAAAAAATTCAATAATTATGTATAGTACCACCTATGCTCAGTATTGTCAGAGTGTATTTTCAACACAACACAGCAAATATATTAAGTTTGCAGTTAAACTTAATCAGGCAGAACTCTGAAAAGATTGCTAGGTACAATATGGTGTTTTGACTTCTAAGTGTTAAAGGCAAAGGCCCCCAAATATGAAAGTATCATCAGCAGTGAATATGGAAATTCAAACTACAAGGGATACACAAGCCGTCCGTGATTTTCGTACTAGAGCACTGGTCTGGCTAAAGTCCAATAATCGGTACATTAGTGGACTGTGCCAGTGTTAGCGCTTCACTTCTAAGTTAAACAAACCTCATTGTTTATTTAACTGTCTTCAAGAGAAGTTCTTAGCACTGAAAAAGGACTTAAAAACCACAAAGATTAACTCTGCAGACGATCACAGTCTTACATATTTTTCAACAAATTTTACATATTTTTGCTACCTACTCACAACTCCAAATAAAGCTAGCATCCATCAGTGAAATAAACCAGCTGGATGGTGAACTAAAATGCCAACACTTGGACAAGGAATTTGCACAGAAGTTGTAAAACAGTGAACAGAACATACTTGTTAGCATACACATTTATTTAATCATTTATAAAAATACCAAAAATTACTTGTGAGAAATGCTTACAAAATTTTGTGTCACTTAAATGTCAGGGTCATCATTATATATCTATCTTTCTCGCTATCTAGGATTAGCAACTGTATGCCTATAAAATTAGAAAAGTTGTCCTTAATTTCCCTCTCTCCCTCATAATCTTTAGCAAATCTTGTCATTTCTATTCACCAAATATATCCTGAAGCTAACATCTGTCATCTTTTGCTACAGAACAACAAACTCCCAATTAGTTCCCTTGCTTCCATCCTCTCAAATCACCACAGCAGTCATTCACACCCCTCTGCCATGGGTTGAACTGCATTCCTCAAAAACATGTTCAAGTCCTGACTCCCATATACATTCATGAGTTTCTTAGCACTGTGGCAGACTGACATCAGCTTCCAAAGCTAGGACCAGCCCCGGATCCTTGGAACCTGTGAACGTGACCTTTACGAAAATAGGGTCTTTGCAGAAGTAATCAAATTAAAATGAGCTCATATTGGATTAAGGTAGGTCCTAATTCAAGGACTAGTGTCCTTATAAAGGGCTACTATGGGGACAGTCACACAGAAAGGCAACAGCCATGTGGCAATGGAGGTAGAGATGACAGTGACGTACCTGGTACCTGCAAGGGCAAGGAATGCAGACTTGCCGCAACTGCCAGAGGCTGGAAAGATAAGGAAAAACCTCCCCTGGAGCCCCAGAGGGAGCCTGTCTAATCTCTAGGAGATGAGAGAATAAATTTCTTTTGCTTTAAGTCACCAAGTTTGTGGTAACTCATTACAGCAGTCCCAGGAAAAAGGTGTCACCAGGGCCATGCAGGGTAAATCGGCCCCTTGTGTCCTCCAGCCTGTGACAGCTGTCAGCATTCCTTGGCTTGAAACCACACAACTCTAATCTCTGTCTCCATCTGCACATCTCTGGTGTGTGTGTGTCAACCCTCCCTTTCTCTGTCTTGCAGGAACATTGGATTTAGGGTCCTCCTGAAAACTCCAGGATAATCAGCCCATGTCAAGATCACCTCTGCAAAGTCCCTTTTTCCAATAAGGTCACGTTCACAGGTTCCAGGGACGAGGAGTTGGTCCTATCTTTGGGAGCTACTGTCACTCTACCATAGTCCTAAAAGACTCATGAACGTGTCTAGAAGTGAAAACACCTTTTTCTTTTCTTTTCTTTTTTATTAAGAGGAGAGAGGTGGGAAACAGAGAGGTAGGTGGATTTGAGGGATGGTGAGAAGGAACTGAGCATTACTAACCACTTCTCCAGGGGCATTATCATCTCCCCCAGGTGACATCCTCCCTCTCTGTCAAGGCCCACTTCTCACTGTTCTCATCCTTTTACTCTGACCTCCCCACTTACTCCTCCACTCCCATTTTCTGAGACTGTAAACTCCCTTCGACTCTGAAGTCCACGGCTGTGTCTTACTCATCTTTCAAGTTTCAGTAATTGGCAAAGTCTCTGACAAGTAATACGAAGTAGAAATTGTTTCACAGAAGTAATCTCATTATATAAAGTCTTCAAAAACTACCAGTGAAAATGGCAAAGATATCTCTCAACTTCATATTAAAGTTAAGAAATGCAAAAAAGGTATTCTAGTGGTTGCTACAAATTGTGGCAGTCCCTTAAGTTCCCACCAGTATAATATTCCTTCACAGGGTAAATCCACAGTCAACAAAAGCTAAAAAGTAGTGGTCACAAGGCAAAGCACAGGACAATTTCAATGAGCTAGTCTTGCCTACCAAGCCACATATGATGAACTCTGTAAGGAAACTCCCTACTATGAGCTTACAAGCCACCTACCATGTCTCAGAGACCGAAGACTGGCAGTCCCTAAGGCCAGGGCAGTTCTTCAGGAGCTCCTTAGCCAAGGACTTATGAAGCTGGTCTCAAAGTACAGAGCTTAAGTAATTTACAGCAGAAACACCAGCGTGGAGATGCCACAGCTGTCAGTGAGGATACAGAACAGGTCTAGACTACATTTTAAGCATTAAAAAAAACTCAAGCAAAATGAAAATTGTATATTTTTGTTCTTACCTTGGATATTGATTTTAGATTTCTCTCATAAAATCAAAAGGAAAAAAAACTTTACTATATAGATTTCCCACCGTTTTAAATAAAAGGTAATGGTAAACATATTCAATATTAAAATAATATTTAAGTCTAAAATTAGAATTAAGAAGGCAGGATTGTACTGAAAGTCAGGGCTTTCATTCTCAGATGGGAAAATCGGATTTGATTATTGGTTTCCAAACTAGGTTTGTTCTCAGTGGTCTTAAGTGCCATCTCTCCCCAGCTCAGCTCCTACTAAATCAGCAGTTTTTACCTATACAAAAAGTAATCATCCACACAATATTTCCTTTTAAGAAAAGGTTCTGAGGAAAAACACCACTGCCACATTGGATTACCCAATATTAAGGGTTGTTCTTGGTACAAAGTTCTAGCACATATAATTTACGTATTTACCATTCCTCAGATTTTTTAATGCCCAATCTACAGTTAGGGTACTTCCTTAGTGGTCTTTATTTTGGTAAATAATGACCACAGTTCCTTCAGTGTTATTAAGCATTTTACTGGTTCTATTTTGTTCTATAAGAGGTCAGAGGGACTGTGCCAGCTGTGTGTGTGTATTTAAATATATTAATCATTCCTGTGTGCAATCTGCTGAACTTAAGCAAGTTTTTAAAGATCAGAGGAATGTTCCTTCCTACTCACCCAACTGTGGCATTATAACTAACTAAGGATAAGTGGGGAAGAGTCAATGTTAAATGGAAAATCACGGCACTTGCATTTTACCTTTTCAACGCTTATGCTGTGTACGCCTTCACAAACACCCTAGGCTGGATGAGGTGAGGTAGCCACAATAGAGCCATATTTAGATTCTCTCAAATTAATGATCTGGAGTCCCTTAAAAAGGTTGCATGGTTATCATTTAATTTCCATTGTGAACCACTTAGACCTTGTCTCTCCCAAATTTAGCATCTCAGAGAGAAAGGCGGGGGGGTGGTGTGCAATTTTTTTGTTTACAACAAAATTTTTGTGCAAAAGTAGAAAAATTACATAGATTTCATATAAGATACATATTCTTAAAAACTCAAGTTCAGTAACATTTTGTATTCTACTCCTCACCACTAAATTTCAATTCATATTAAATGATCTACATGAGCACCACCATATCTGGCAGTGGATATACAATAAGATAGGTTCCAGCTCTCAAAAATTTTATTCCAATAAGATAACCAAGCAATTACAGTATACTTGGACAGAAACCATGATAGAGAAAATAGAATGTGCTGGGAAATCACATGAGATATTAATTCCAAATAAAAATGAAGACATTGGGCAAATACTTAGCATAATCAAACACTTAACAAGTACTACTTGCCTACTATTACATGATTTACATGCAAGGATGGAATCCAAAGTATTAATTCATTATATTGTCTTTCAACTTCCCAAATTTGTATCCCAGCCCAGAATTCTAAATTCCTTTGTCCAAACTGTCTATGCCATGATACCACTTGACTGTCTCCTCCTATTTTTCTATAATGAACTCATCTTCAGAAAAAGCCATTCCATCTACTGAGTGTCTTGGGTGAAAACTCCTGGCATCATTCTCTGCTTCTCTCACACACTGTAGGTTCAATTTAGGCTCACCCTCTGCTAGCCTTAAAAACACTCAGAACTCAACCACTTACCACCTCATACACCATTACCACCTGCACTGATGCAGTACCAGCACCTCTCTAGAGGACTCTGCCACAGCCTTCTATCTTGTCTTACCGACAAATCAGACTGTATTCACTCCTCTGAGTTTACTACACAAGCAGCAAAGATCAAAACCTGTACTAACCTAGGAGGTTCTGCCCAAGTGGCCCTCTACTGGCTCCCTGACCTGCCGTCCTATCACTCTCACTCTGGTGCGCAGCCTCCCGTCTCAGGGCGCTGGAGCTAACTGCCCGTCAGGGTTCTTGATGATTATGCTATTTCTGTTCAACTTTTTCCCTCACTCTGTCACTATCTTCTCAGGTTAACCACCTGAAGACTTGTATATGGATGCTGAATTTTCACATTTGGAATAGGAAACCTTCTCAAATTAACAATAAACAGTCTTGAATGCATTTACTTTTAGCTATTAGTGTTTAACACTAATAACTAACTCACTGAGTTAGTAAAATTTAACTCACATTTAAATCAAGATGAAAAATTGCATCATGTAGAATGTATATATTATTTTTCATTAGCTTAAATAAAATCTGACAGCTATTAAATAAAAGTAAAGAAACGTGTGTGTGTGTGTGTGTGTGTGTGAGAGAGAGAGAGAGAGAGAGAGAGAGAGAAACAAAAACCTGAAAATGAGTTATCTTCAGAAAAAGCATGGACTCTTTAAAATTACACCCAATTACATAACATTACACCCAAAGTATGGATCACTATTATAAATATCTATTTTTAAAACTATTTCAATTATCTCTTACTGAAAACCACTCAATTTTAAAAACAGAATATATTTAAGGCAACTGACAGGATTGGAAATTTGAAGGGGAGTTTATCACATTTGTTATAAATGTAACAGAATTCAGCCTATATAATCCTAATACAACACATTTTCTCTTAAAGTCTGTATTTAACTCAGAAAACCAATACTTACCATCATCCTTCGAGTCCCTGTTTAAGTATCTCATGTCTGCATTACTAAATTTCTCTCTCATCTGTATCCCCATAGCTCCTCACATATAGTTCATACATAGTGTATGATTCATAAAATTTAGAAGATTAACCCTTCTATTTTCCTTTAATTTAGAAAAAAATATCATGCCATTCACCTTTATATTCTCAGAGGACCTAGACCAATGACAAACACACAGGAGTTCAAAGAAAGTCCAAATCTACTAACTGAAAAACCCACTAACTGAAAAAAAGTAAGAAACTACTTTTAGTGATGAGAAAAACTTTATGTACAGTATTTTCTAGTTGGACATAAAGAAAACACCTCAATTACCTAGGTTATGTGGCAATTATAAACCGAAGAGGAGGAAGAACAGTTTCATTAATAGACTGCTCAGAAAGAGGTGTAGATTTACCAATGAAGTCTATGAATAAACTAATCCTTTACGTACACAAATTTTAGCTTTGAATTTTATTTCAGAAGCAAAAAAAATTACATATAAAAAATTATACACCACAGTGATCAAAGACAATTAAGCATGAGATTTTCTACACCACTATGAATATGATAAATCCCACCCACTTTTTATGCTAATGCAAAAAAAGGGGAAACTTTTGAATTTCCATATTGTTCACTGTTATGTGACAAACCCATTTAGGGTAGTATTATTAAGCTTTTAATCATATGACTTTTTTTTATAAGTTTAGAAGAATGTTTTTCATTTACTCAACTCTTATTTATCAGTCTCTGCTTATCTGATTCTTCAGATTCACATAAACCATTCAGTCTCCAGGTAAACTGGAGAGGAACCCTCTGAGGCTGATATGAGGACGAAACACTGCTCGCCTCTGAAGTGAACGCATGCTGGAGCTGTCCTGGTGTGTCAACGGACACAACCAGATTCTCTCACCACACTGGACGCATCTATTCCTCCTTCCCACACAGCAGAAGCTAAGTTCTGGAATACACCACCGAATCAATTATTTCTCTGCCCAGCCCAGAAAAATCCAGATATACAAATGTCTTAGTTCTATTTAATTTATAAGCTATGTGAGCTAATAATCTTAATGGTATCTTCTTGCTTATACTTTTACTCTGGAAATCATAAACCTAAGAACAAACCTCAATGCATACCATTGAAATTTACTCGAATTTTTAGCATTGTCCCTTAATTTTATGTCCTTTAGTTTCAAAGATAATTAATGAAAAACATAAGCTCCTAGACAAACTAGGACTGATTTTGTTTGGTTAATAGGGACACTTTTTTCACCATCACTCCAAAAACTCGGTTGTAATGATGTGACAGCTGCCTTTTCCTATAACAAAGGAAATTTTGTGGTTACATACTACAATAATTTCTGAAGATTATTAATCTGAATAAAGAAACCTAATTAATGGGTCTCCCCTGGTGGCAAAGAGGTTGAGCGCTGGGCTGTGAAGCTGCCCACAGCCTCTGCAGCACCAGTTCGATCCCCAGCCACCGGGGAGGGTCCCACATGGCATGCAAACCTCTCCTGCCGTGCCCGCTGTTCCCCTCAGCAGTGTCCTCTGTCTGTCTGCCTGTTCTGCTCCCCGCCCTGATTCTGGTGAATTCTCTCACCCTCCCTCGCTTCCGATTGTACCCCGTGCTTGTATAAATAAATCTTTAAAAAAAAGAAATCTAATTAATTTATTCACATTAACTAAACCAGGAGATTTCATTAAGAAAGATAGTGAGGGTAACTTTGTTCATAAAAAGGATTTTAAACTAAAAGCTGACACCTTTTAGGTAAATAACACACTGACAAACTAATTCCTGATGATTCATCTCAAGGTTTTTATTTCTTAGAATTTCCTCAAATAGCTTCTCTTTATCTTATCTCCTTTAGAAAACACTTCAGATCACATAATTCCAAGCAAATTTATAGGGAAAATAAAACTATACTTAAGAGCTTTAGAGTTTAAGAATGTAATCTCATAGTAAGATCTGGAAACAAAGTTCTGTTTAGATAAATATGAAATTATGGGCTTCAAAAACAGATGTTACACTAATCCTCAAAGATATAATTTCAATATTGTAAACAACATTTAGATGGTTCAGCTACAGACAGAGGCAGTATGCACACAATACAGAGAAGTAGCACACACACGATAGAGAGGGGGTGGTGTACACACAACACAGAGGCAGTGTGTACACACAACACTACAATTCTTACTTTTCATCTTTCTATTTTCCCACAAAATGCTTGCCTTCGAAGTATTATCTATCTTCCAGAAAGACAGGCTTTTTCTAAATCTTAGGATCAATACAAATAAGAAAACAACAAAATTAACTAAATAATGCGCTATTCTGACTATACTTATACTTTAATATATATAGTAGAATATACTTGACTATAATATACTTTATCAGCAGCGGTGTAATGCCATGCCTTATTCTTAAAAATGGGGAAAGGAAATGAAAAAGGTGTAAACAATAAATTAGTACTAACGAGGAATGGCATAGACTGCTTCCTTCTAAATCTACCAGTAAATCCTTTTTGGAGTCACTAGGAGAAATCAGTAAGTCCAGAGGGAAGAAATAGAGAGGAGCGAGTAATAGAAATCACTGGTTTTCCTAACAGATTTATCTGCACTGTATCTACCAATTCTTCATTCTTCTAGCGATGCACAGACACACTCAGTGACGACCTCGAGGTAGAGGTTACTTCTTGTGTTCAACAAAAAATCATTACTTTTGAGGATAAAGGCAGGTCATAAAACTCCTGAGCTTGAGTTTTTGTTTGTTTTCTCTATAGATGGATGAAGTCAATGGGTAAGCAGAAAAACCAGTCTGGTTACAATTTAGGATGCTATAAATTAGCAGAAGCAGAAATACCATTATCTTTATTAAGAATGAGAGCAGTTTATGTCACTTAAAATTATTTTAGAGGAAACTGAAATAGATAAAACATTTTGAAATATTTTATTTCCTATGATTTGAAACTTCAAAAGAAGCAATACAGGGTACCCATGTGGGTAAAGGAAACAAAAAAGAATCATGTTTACTGACCATCATAGATCGGTGTTGGCAAAGAATATCCACATGATCCTAGCATAGGCAAAATATCTTCAATAGGACCTAAAAAGAATCCATTATAAGGAAGAGCTAGACATTTTAGAATAGATTAAAACTAAGAATCTCTGTCATTAAAAGACACCTTTAAGAGAGTAAAAAAAAAAAAAGTCACAGTAGGAAAAGGTATATAATATATATGAATATCTAGAAAGAACCTCTTACAAATTTAGCAAAAAGAGAAAAAGACAACTTGATAAAAAAAAAATAAAAACAACCAAACCTCCCACAATCTCTCTCACACACTTATCTAGGGCCAATAAATATGTGAAAAGTACTAAACCTTTATGGGAAATATAAAATGAAATCACACGATATACCAACCAGAATGGATGAACTAAAGACCAGCAATACCAAGTACTGGCAAGTATGTGGAGCAACAGAACTCACACAGTGCTGGGGAAATACAAACTGCTACTCCCTCTTTGCAACTGTTGGCGAGATCTACTAAAGTTAAAACAGGAAAGCTCCAAGGCTCATCCATTTCATTCCTAGACATTAACCCAACAAAAACACCTATGTAAGTGCACTCTTGTGCACTTATACAATACTGTCCGCATTACACAAAAAGTAAAAGTTACACAGTAACATTCATGGCAGTGATAATTGTAATTAGGGAGAAAAGCTGGAAATAATATCACTGTCCATAAACAGCAGAATGAACAAAATGGCATCATTATCTAATGATGTCATTTGCCCAATGCAGTACCACACAGCAATGGGAATGAATTATCCTACATGCAAAAGCATGGATGAATTGCATAAACAACCACAAGTTGAAGAAACTGTGTAGAAGAGTACATATGATGCAGTTCTATTCATATAAAGTTCAAAACAGGCAGAATAATTGCCAGTGCTAGACTCTGGACAGTGGTTATTCCAGAAGAGGGTGGAGACAGAAACCAGGAAGACACGGGATTAGGGGTGTGGGGGAGGGGATATGGAATACTGGGGTTATTCTATTTCTTGAACTCAGTAGTAGTAACTTGGTGATTAAGACATGTATCTTTCTAAATATGCTATATATTTTGAAAGTTCTGATTTTCTTTAAAAAACAGTTTGATTTAGAAAAATAACAATGGGAAAATTTTTAACTTGATAGCATGCACAATAAAAACATCAAATAAAACCCATAACATATACAGAGAGCATATTCTCCCAGAATCAAACATTTTCAGGTAAGATATTTTTATTTTTAAATCTGATATCACGTAAGGGACTTTTAAGGTATTTTAAAAAAAGGTATAGGCAACATACTAATTCTCCATTCTCCAGCCTGCTCTGCAAGTCATCTTCTGCTAATCACATATATATTCAATTCTCACTGAGCTTCTCCACATTTCTAACACTTTAATCCTTTCCACACTTGCCCCGCCTTCAATTCTGCTTTTTCACCTGCCTGAAATGTATTTTCTGAACCCCAATTTCAGCCCAATCTTCCATTTGGAGTCTACATATCTGGACTCCTCCACCCAAAAAGCCTAAATAGTAGGTTTCTACTTAGTTTCTACTCCTTGGACAGCTTTAAAAGTTGTCATTTGCCCAACTAAGTTCCAAGTACCTACAGAGGGCAATGTCTCATGCGCTGACACCTTCCAAAACCTGGTGCAGTGGAAATACAGATGAAAACATGCATGTGTGCTCTAAAAAAAATTGACAGACTGACACCAGATTGCTTTCAATTCAACCAGTATTTTTTAAGTGCTTGTTTTATCTAAGATATTTAGCCCTAAGTAGGGTACTAGAAATAGTTATGTTAATTCAGTTTCATTTTTGTAGCCATGTCTTACTGCCTCTTGATTTTAGTTAGCCATGTGTTCTAACTAACAGGGTATAAAGCAATGCTTAGAACACTGTCAATCATCACGATGAGTAAAGTTATGTTCTTTTTGGGAGGAGGTTAGCCTGTGCTCGCTCGGTTTCCACTTTGCTCCCTCCTTTCCATGGAAGTTAAGCAGCCCCCTTCCCTCATTCGTTCCCTCCAAGGAGCCTGAGGGGCCTCTCATCTGCTTCCTGGGATGGCTCCACCACCCTCTTGAGGTTCCCACTCGGCTCCTCTAGCCCATCAGCCCACGGCTCTCCTCTCTCCCTGGCACACAACTGTCCATCCCTAGCCATCACCCTTCCACTAACCGCTGGCGAGCTCACTGCTTTGGAGGAAGAGGTAGCTCACACCCACCCCTGTTCCTTCTCCCTCTTTCTTTGCCTGGGGTTACAGCACTGGAGAATAAAGGAAGGCTCTCAGGGGAGCAAAAGGAAATAAAGGTGGAAAGGAGAAGAGGGGAGAATAAAGAAAGGGAGGAGGAGGTGAAAGGAAATAAAAACACAAATGGCAGATATAAGTCAAAACCACACAGAGCACAGCGCTCCTGGGGACTAGGAATGAGAGCTTCAGGCACATGAAGGTAAATCTGAAGGATGGAGTATATAAGGTAGATGAGAGATTGTGTTAACTGCTGACAAGACAGAGGGAGCTCAACATACTTGACATACTCAACATACTTGAGATATGTTAAGAAAGAAGGGAAACTGTGGACATAAAAACAAACAGGCCATGCCCACGGACCAGTGGTGAGGCGCATGGCTGGGCAGCAGGACCAAACCCAGCTCAGTACTTGGAAGATTTGTAAATGTGGGAAATTTCTCAACTCTCTGAGTAGTTTTTTTTTTTTTCTGCTCTAACTTAATGCTTCAATGTTATCCACAGTACGCAGAACACTGCCTAGCACACAGTATAAACTCAAAACATGGCGAATAAATGAATGACCCTCTCTGGATCTCCATTTTTAGCTATAAAATGAAGATTGTATCAAGCCAGATGGTTGGGAGGCTGAAATAAGACACATGTAAAGCATTTAGAACAATGTGTCGGGCATCAGAAAGAGCATTTCGTAATATAAGCTTTTTATTAGATATCAAGTTATAAAAACTGGAAACTTGAGCATACCCACAGAGATGTATGCCTCCCCTCAGCCTGCTATAAGAAGCAAAAATAGAATTAACATGATTTTTAAAAATTATTTTTCAAGGTATAGTGCTGACAATTTTTGTAATCTGGGTACAAAACTTAAATATTTTGAAATTCAATAAGCCTAACAGCTTGGTAAATGATCACTGTTAACATAAATGATAATCTAAACTAATTGTTTTAGAAAAATGAGAATGAAAACATAATCTTCCAGGCTCATTCAGCAGTTTTCCAACTGACTTCACAAGTCACCTGACGCTAAAGACCTGGATACCATTTCTTAAGACAAACACCAGTCAGTGATGGCTGACCCTGAACACTAAATTATCCAAGAACTTTAGAATCACTTTTGGACACATTTGTCTGACTTGTCCAAATGAATACCTTTGAATGTGAAATTGTATCTTTTGTAAAAACAGTTTCTGTTTGGGGCATCTCTTCAGCTCCAACTCAAATGTACCACGTGAAACATGTCAGCTTGGTAAGCCTACACGTAGGAGTTAACTGCTCTGGGTAACTATATTAGAAATCAGCTTTAATTCAACTCTCAACCTAATACCCACAAATACCAAGAAGGGGAATTTCTGGTTAAGTGAGAGTAGACTGTGAAAAGACTTCATAAGATAAACTTCAGCTGTGGCTACATCTATTACCAACAATGACAGGAGATCCCTACCCCTAAGGATTGTAGTTATGAGTATTAACAAAGAGTAGCTACTAATTCAAGCAAAGACTGCAGCAGAGGTAGCTGGAGAAGTCAGTCAGCAGGCACTCCAGAAAATAAACACTAAAAGAATTATTAGAACCAAGACTAGAGTCAAAACCGACAGGGTCTTATAGAACCTGCCCTCTTTTTATACCACCCCCTGAGATAATCCCCATTCTTCAGACCTTTTACCTCCCCCCCTCCCAGAATTATAGGTGAGAGTCACAGACAAATTTGTATTCACTATACATGATTAATCTACAGACAAAAAAAAGAGCTGAGCCTACCACTTGGCACTGTTATCTAATATTAATAACAAGAGCATGTTTTAAAACATGAAGACTGTACTTGCAAAATAAACAAGCCACAAAAACTACAGTTAGCTCAAGTAAATTACATTATGCAACACTAATTCTAAAGCTTTATTTGCCCTGATTATGGTGGTAAAGGGTAGAGAATACTTCAGAATTCCACAATGTATGCTAAAGAAGTCATCCTAGATTATAACCAGTAGAATAAAATAGGGACTCAAATTAATCATGGTCTATCTACAACAAGCTGTAGAGTAATAAAATAAAATAAGAAGTGACAAGCATTACAGTTAATTAGCCACTTGACTTACTCCAAATATCCTTCAAGTCTGCTCAAATGCAGAGGCCCGCCCGCTGTGATACCACACCTGCCTCCTCCCATGTCCCAATAGCCCTTTACCCTGCCCAACTTTTCCCTTTTTCATAGCTCTTATCACTTAATATATAATTACTGCTGTGCTACACTTTTTGTTGTCTCTTCCCTAAATGAGATAAGCTTTACGGGAACACAGATACGTTTTGTCCATGGCTGTATCTTGAACACCTACCACAGTGTCTATAGCAGAAAAGTCACTCAATTAATGCTTGACACAGACTGACCTCAATTGAAAACTCACACAAAAAATAGCTACGTGATGTTTCAGATGTTTTATTGTAATAAAAGTGTTTTAGTAACAAAAGAATAATCCATTCTTAACCCAACAGGTTGGAGTGTAAGAATTTAAGTATCTGAAGATTTAATTGGGACAAACAGGTGAAGATCAAAGCTCTAGTTCAATAAGGTCAGATACTTATATGTCACTTGGTCAGCATTCATAGAGTACCCCCCTATATACAGAATTCAAAGAAACAGCAATTTGGGCTTAGATTGCAAAAGAAACAGAAAATAGAATTTCTCTTCCCGAGCAATTAGCAATCCAGATGACAATATGCAATCCATAAACAGTAATCAACATTTTTTTGAAACAACTGCAAATTCTTAACAAGTTCATTTCTATCTTCCAGCAGATGGCTGACCAAAGCAGAGTTCTGTTGATGTTTTTAACACATACTCACAATGAATAATCACATACTAATGCTTTCTTTTCTCTGTTTATGGATCCCCGGCACATTCTATCTAAGGCACCGATTGTGCGCTGAGAAAAGAACTGTACTTTTTCTGTTCTGATAACCTTCAACTCTTCCCTATTTCAAATGCTCAAATACTTCCATCTACAAAGTTCAGCCAAGTTCACAAACTATCTGATAAAACAAAATACAAAGAGACCTGGGACCTTGGCAGGGAAAGGGATGAAGGTTAAAGCTATGTTTGAACAATTCCTTCCTCTCCTCTACTAGGTTCAAAGTCTTTCTTTTAACTATTAATTCACTGTGGAAGCAATACAGCACAGTGGTTCAAAAACATAGACTCTGGCGCCAGACAGCCTAGTTTGAATCCTCACTTTCTCGCTCACTTTTCTCTACAGTCTCATTAGTGTCCTCCCTTGTAAAATGATGAGAACAACGATAACTTCCTCAACCATCTGTTGTGAAGGCAAGGAAGCCAATATATCTGCAAAACAAAGTGACTGACACTTCACATTGGCCATTATTACCTCTAAGTCTTGCCAACTTGTAACTTACTTTTAACAGTGTACTCCAACAAAAGCCATTATGACCAACAATTTTAAGTTTCTCAAGAAAGGAATCACAGGATATAATCTGCTTCATACATTGTGGGCTCACCTAGGAAATGAGAAAAATATTCTGTTTGGCAGGTTCAGTGATCTTTCAACATCATACAAGAAATTAACATACCTCAAGCAAAAGGTTTAACTTTTTATACTGAACTATGGAGTCTCTCTCTGGAAGCAGGGCCTGGATAGCAGGCAATTGCTATATTAACCGAGACAACAGGACAACAGGATTCAGATTAAAGAGGGACCTTGGAAAGGAAGAAGGAAATAGGCCATAGTGAAAGCGAGGGTGGGGAAGAGCAGCAATAGGACACTGGGGGCGAACAGGAATTCTGTACTTTCTGACGAATGGAATGGAAGATGAGCTTACATTTATTTCAGGTGATCATGGGGTTCATCTGAAAAGACTCGTTTAGAGCAGGGGAACAGCAAGCTCCTGCCCACGGGGGTCAAGTCTAGCTCGTGGCTTCTTTCGGTATGGCTAGTGAGCTAAGAATGGCTCTTAGCTTCTTTTTTCATATAATAAGACTTCAATACTTCACACTTTATTTTCAAACTACATTTTCACATTGCTGTTTATTATTTTTTATACTTGTTTTCATTATTCAATTGAAATAAAAAAATTCAATTTCATTGCTCAGTATAGCTGACAATTGTTTGGGTAACTTGAGTTGGAATGACTGCACGATAATTTTTCCCATTAAAATGAATGGGAGGGCCTCCCCGGTGGCACAACAGGTTGAGTGCTGCGCTGTGAAAAAGCTGTCCGCAGCCTCCACACACAGGTTCGATTCCCGGCCAGCCAGGGAGAAACCCACATGGCGAGCAGACCTCTCTTGTCTCGCCCACTGCTCCCCTCTGCAGTATCCTTGGTCTGTCTGCCTGTTCTACTCCCTGCTCTGTTTCTGGTGAATTCTCTCACTCTCCTGCGCCTCTGACTGTACCCCAGTTCTTGTATAAATAAATTTTTAAAAAAATCTTTAAAAAAAAAATAAAATAAAATGAATGGGAAAAAAATATTCATCCAACAGCTTTTCACTTAGCAGTAGGGTTTGGGGAACAAATTATAATCATTAAGGGAGGGACAGATGCCTGCTACCCAGTATTTTAGTTCTACTCATCAGACGTGTTACTGAGGAGATAGAATGCACGGGACTACTAGAAACTGAAGCTCCATAACTCTTCTTCAAACAGTGATGAACTGATATTTTCCATCCCTCTAGTCACACTAAATCCCCCTCAGGCCCCCACCACACCAATATGCTCATGTTTCACTGATGACGTCCCTCTGCTGGAATATTCTTCCTTACCTCCTTCACCAAATTAACTACCCTTCTTACCCTACAAAACTCAGCTGGTACTTCCCTTGCGAGGCCCCCCAGGACGGCGGTGGTCTCACGCATCTCTGAATCGACAGCGCCTAGCGAATGCAGGTGGTTTGCTAACCAAGTTGTAGAGCAGGCTGAAGCTACCATCTCCATCAGAGGAAAGGTTTGTAAGTGCACCTGGCTCTTCATGTGTGCTGATTCCTGTCAGACTTTGTAATTACTGAAGTCCCTCCAAGGAGTCTGAAAGCCATATTTTTTAATATATAAAATCTACCTAATGTGGTTATAATTTTTCAGAACTGACATTTCTACGTAAATACCCAGATGTCTTGTAGGTTGTGAAGAGTGCCCTCTTGCAATTTCCACTCACTGGACAAGATTTACATGGACT
Organism: Talpa occidentalis; assembly: GCF_014898055.3. Lineage (NCBI taxonomy): Eukaryota > Metazoa > Chordata > Mammalia > Eulipotyphla > Talpidae > Talpa > Talpa occidentalis. The sequence goes on from NW_023601322.1 coordinate 8,998,194, forward strand.
ATCTAATGAATGGCATGATGCTTCACTCACCCAGATTCAGGTTCTGTCTTTAACTCCCCTCTACCCTGTCAACTTAAGCAACAGCCGCCTAACTACTTCTCAGGCCTCCCATTTCTCCAAACCACACCCCACCAGCACACACCCCACCACTGGGTACATTTCATTCTTAATGGTAGAGGAATTTCTTTGTGTGATAGAAAGCATGTAATATAGGGGAAAACCCACACTTTCAAAAGAGAGATAAGAATAAGCTGGGAAACCTAAAAAGAAAACCCACACTGTTGTTGAGTTACAAAAGACTACAAATTCTGAGTTTCAGAGTAAAAGGGAAGACTTTTTTTTTTTTTTTAATGTTTCCAAACCCATTGATGCACTCCTTGGCATTAAGTTTGGGGGCACCAACATTTACAGAGATGTTCTCAGAACACATTGTTAAGGAGAGAGGTAGTTTAGAAGATAGTAAAAAGAGCAAAAGCAGCAATTTAGGAATAAATGAGAAGCAAAATTGGAAATTATTTTTCCAAGGAAAAAATGATGCCATTTGAAAAAAAACATGAAAAATCACTTATAATAAAAGGACATCAGCAATAAAATCAACTGTTTCATGTCAGCACAAATATGATGGCAAATAACAGTTTAGCTTTGACACTAAAAAGCAATCATTAGAGACTCAATAAGGTATGCCTGAGAAAATACTTCCTTCTAAACTGCCTTCAGGTTCTAACATTTTTGAGGATGGGAAACTGCAGGTCTAGAAGGAATGCTTAGCCAATGCTATACACTCCCCTGGGGTTTAGTTTCCTATTTCTGTATTGTTCCTTTGAAATAAAGCTGTAGCATAGAAAGGTGGGTTTGATTTAATCACCCTGATAAGAAAAACATATGCTTAAGCTTGTAATAACAAAATCTCCTTGGCTATATAATTCAAGCTGATTATATCTACTAGGAGAAAAAAGTTATAATTTCTTTATTCAAAAAGAAAGAAAATGTCTCACTCCAGGAAAAAGTTGTGTGCTCATTAATTAACAGGGTAGCAATTTTTTAAAAAAGGTATTCATTCAAGTCACCTAAGGTTTAACTTCTCTCTCAAGTTCCCCTATGTAACCACTTGGACACTTAATTTTTAAATGAAAGTATCTGTAACAATTAATCATTTCAATAAAACATGCCACTTTCTATAGAGACAAAAGCCTTAACTAGTCACTTTAGAAGTTCTCTATTAGCCTATTATAAAAACCAACCACAAAAAAGTTCCAGCAATATGAGCTATACACGCTTGCTTTCCTATCAGCGTTTGATAATAATGTTCTGCTAGAAAGTTAAGAAAGGTTGCGTAAAGATCATGGAAATAACACAGCAAGAACATTGTTCACGACGTACCTAAAGAGCGTCACAATGCTGGCGGGAAATTGCATTTCCCTTTACAGCTCAAATAAAGTCGGGAGCAGAGCGTATGAACTTGGAACCATGAAACAGCCTCCAAACCACAAGACAAACAGGGTAGGGAACTCCTCATTCTATATCAATGTCAATTATGAAAACTCTTAAATTCTAAAAACTATTTTAAAATAACCAGTATAGAGTAAGGTGGAGATTTTACATCAGATTTCAGTAGAAAACAGCTTGAGACTCGGAAAGATGTCAGGCTAGCCAGCCTCTGTTCCCTACTCTCCAAGCTCGTCAGCAGGCCTAATTACTGACTGTACTTTTAAGTAAAAACTATGCATCAGAACAAAGTTTGTTTTCAAGCAAATCCAATCATCCCACAAAACTCAAAAGAACTACAAGCCAACCAATAATTATTAAGCACTTACCAGGGCAGCAATGAAAACATGCCTGTCTTCGCTTGTCTTGGGAACTGCTGAAAGAGCCTCTCAGGGCTCCAGGCCCTCAAGTCCAAAGGCCTGCCAGTTCTCTCACCACCTCCTCAAGTCAGCACCCCCAAAACAAAGCCCGTCTCCCTCCCCGCAAAATCCGCTGCCAGTCCCATTGCTGCGGCAGTAACTGTTCTTGCAGAACAACATTCTCCCAGACTCAAGGGAACCTGCAAAACCTGGAGGTGTTTTTAAATCCTCCTTCCCTCGTGCCACCCATACGCAGTCAATCATTCACCCTGCAGACTTCATAGCATGTCCCGCACCCTTTCCCCTTCATTCCCTGTATCACTACCCAGATTCAGGTTCTGGCTTTAACTCCTCTCTCCCCAGTCAACTTAAGCAACAGCCACCTAACTACTTCTCCGGACCCCCGTTTCTCCAAACCACACCCCACCAGCACACGCCCCACCACGGGGGTTTATCACGGGTACCTTCCCCTCAGGGCCCACTGAGAGCCTGTGACTTTTTCCAGAGCCACGTAAGTCCCTGCAGGTGTTAACAATGCCTCTGCTCTCCTAAACCTGGGGTCATGGCTGTTCTGGATTGCTGGGCCTTATAGATATCCAAGAACTCTGGCAAGAAGTTTTATTCCAGTGTTTCTGAATATACCATGGCATGTTCTGCCTTGTCAAAAACCAAATGGTGAATACTTTTGCTTGATGCTCTTGAGTCATCATTATTAAAGGATATGTAAGAGTACAATAAATGATATTCATAAAAATAACCTCAGGGACTACTGAAGTCCCAGGCTGGCTGGCTCCAATTTTATGGTTACTTTCGCTATACCCTGAAATTCTATTTGGGCTGCCTAGAAGCCTTTTTTGCTAGCCTCCTGTTCTAAGGTTGTGTTTACAACTGATAACACTCCCTGATAACCAAACACTAAACAAATGAGGTGTACCTATAGTTAACTTCCTTATTTATAAAGTCTTGTCTTTTTAAATTCTTTTGAAAAATCATGAAGGCAGAAAGTCTACATTATGCAATCTATGTTTCCTAGTATTCCTAACTACTGTTTTACCATTTTATAGTTCATGAAATCACTAGCCTGAAACAGAATTTTTTTTAATTAACTGAAAAATGAATGTACTTATGCACTGGACTACAACCAAAATGACTACAACCAAAATAACATAAGGAATGGGATGAAGGCAAGGAAAAGAGACAATTTATGTTTTTGCTATGAAAAATATCAAAGGCTGTATGTTTATGTTTAGTTTTCTTATATATGTAGAGAAGGGTGTGTGTGCGTGTGTGTGTGTGTGTGCAAGCATGCATGCATGCACTTGGCTGCAAGTACAGTCTGCAACTATCTACCTTTCTCAGTCAAAACTCTGAAGTCACAGATGAAAGCTATGCTTCATATGGGCATCTGGGATTTGCAGCGCATAGAAGCCGGAGCCAGACAGCAGGACCGAGGCACCAGAGAGCACCGAGACTAGCCAGCAGAGGTGCAGAAGGCCGGTGCTGAGTAAGATGATACGATATGAGTAAGACGATAGCGATGAAAAAGGGAAGCTGTGGACCCCTTCCCCCGGCCCCAGCACCCCCCCTCCCCGCCAACGTTCCCATGGCATCTACACCTGTCATGGGAGACAGAGCAGGGGCAGTATCTTACCTCTGCACAGAACCTTTTTAAACCAGTCTAGGAAATTCTGGAAAAAATTCAGTCTTTTATAGAATCTGAGATGTACTTGTGTGTTAAATTTCTTCGAAAACAGGCATTGCTTGGCTTTTCCTCAAACACTGCTAAGTATACTCTGACAGCTACGCTCGCGCAGCCGGCGCAGACTTTCAGGCAGTGATTCTCTCAGGACAGCACTGCCACCTACTAATATGGAGACATTCGCTGCCAATGTTTGTTTCTGTGAAAACAAACAACAAAAAGTCTTACATATTACTCACTAATGCCCAAGGAAAGAAATTACTTATCATAGTTCAGACTCGTAAAGTATTTGGAGCTAATCTTCCTCTCCCACATACCCATGCGTGCTCATCTGACACAGTATCAGAGCAGCCTCCCTTTCTGGTTTATTGCCTTGACATAGCCTTGATGTGGTTTGTTTAATTTAGCATTATGGGCTCCCCACCACAACTCAACATCTCCAGTGATGGGAAAGAAAGCCAGTCATCTCAGCAGCATCTTAGAGCTGCCTTTTTGCTCTTCCCTTATTTGCAACCACTAAGGTAGAAGGGCCTGGAAGAACTGGTTCCCTGTGCACAACACAGAAATAGACCTAAGAAAAGAACTAGAAAAAAATACAAGATGTAAGAAGTTTCAGCATATAATCAAGAATGCTAACAGAAGGAAAGAATGGTATGTAAAATTTCAGATACATCAAGAAAATCACTTTCTAACGCATTTTGATGTTTCTGAAGCTTAGGCTCAAATTAATTTTTAGTTTGCACTCCATAAACACACATAATAATATTTAAAGACTGTGAGAGGAAAGACAGCAAGGAAGTAGTGAGTAGAAGCAGCCAAAATATTATGGAAGTTACCACTTATCTAAAATCCTTATAAAGATAATTGGGATTAACCATTTTCAAAAACTGAGAGCAACTTGCTAAGTAAAACAGAAAGAAAGAAACAACGCATGCTGAGTATACCAGAATACTCTCACATAAGTCTGTTTTAGGTTTATCCATCCAGTATCAAAAACAGAAACTGTGCCTTATCGATGACTTGGTAGGGTTATTTTAAACTTAAAACTGATGTTTTAAACACAAAAGATGTGACAAGTTTTAATCACAATTTATGGTGACACACCACAGCAGACTGAGCAAGAAAGGCCCCTTAAAAAAAAAAAAAAAAAAAGCAGGGCCTCCCCGATGGCGCAGCGGTTGAGCGCTGGGTTGCGACGCTGCCCGCAGCCTCTGCTGCGCGTTCAATCCCCGGCTGCTCCCCGGCCACCGGAGGAGGGTCCCACATGGCGCGCAGACCTCTCCTGCCGCCCGCTGCTCCCCTCAGCAGTGTATTTCGGTCCTTCTGCCTGCTCTGCTCCCCGCTCTGGCTCTGGTGAATTCTCTCACCCTCCCGCGCTTCCGACTGTACCCAGTGCTTGTATAAACAAAACAAACAAACAAATAAATAAATAAAACATGCCTCTATAAAAAAAATCTTTAAAAAAAAATAAAAAAAAAAAAAAAAAAAAAAGCAAACACACACACCACCTCACCTCTCATTTCCCATCTATTTTTGAAGGTTCACTTAAATCACATAAGTGATGTTCTGTTATAAATAGCACACTAAAGGAAAAGGCTTGTGCCTTCTGCCAGAAGGCACAATTCCAACATAAGTGAGAAGAGGAACTGATTTCATGTAGGATTACACATCCACGGCGGGTCCTGCCTTGTCCTGGCCTCCCTGACGACTGCCATCCCGCCTCCTCCCCACCGGGCCAGTTCCTGCACTACCACCTTGGCTCCCTTCACATCCAGTATCCGGCTCACACAGGAAAATACAGGTGTGCCAAGCTACACACCACCAGGGAGGTGAAAGACAATCCATCGTGCAGGGAAGCCTCCGGGGTTCTCTGTAACAACTGATTCAAAGGAAAGAATTTAAAGAAAACAAACACAAAAGGGCTGAGCTTAGAAGATCGCGGACTCGAGCAGAAGGTATGCTGTGGGCGTCACTTCTTCACCGACAAATTATTGAAAATAATAAAATAAGACAAATGTGAACTGTTTAGGAATACTGCACCACTAAAAGTATTCTCCCCAAAGCAGGAAACCTGATAGAGATTCTAAACAGAGAAAAAAATGGCATCTTAACAGGTCTGCCCTTAACCAACCATTAGGGTAACCACACATCTCTTTCCATCAGGAAAACACACCCGCGAAGCCCATGGCCCCTGAGGCCCCCCCAGCATCAGAGCACACTCCGACCACACCTGTAGACTGTGGAGGGTCAAAGGGAACCTATGATGCCAACTGCATTTGCTGAAATTATGCTCCATTTTATAAAGCAGGGAAACACAAATGCCAAAGGAAAAGTCATTTCCATGAAAATTAAATTGAAGACACTTGACAAAGTGAATCTATTAATAAAATAATGTTAAAATAGGTTTGTGAAGAATCTATAAATAGAAGAGTTAGAGGGGCTAATAAAAACTAGTTGCCTGGTTCTCAGACAAGAACTAAAATTCACAGTTCTGTTCCTGATTTAGCTGCTGGAAGTACACGTGTTGGCCTAGGAATATCACACCAGCAATTGTTACTCATTGCTTCTTTCAGGTACCTTTCTACAAAGTCTAGAAAGAGGAAAATATTTGTTACCTTTTTTTTAAAAAAGATTTATTTATTTATACAAGCACTGGGTACAGTCAGAGCGCGGGAGGGTGAGAGAATTCACCAGAGCCAGAGCGGGGAGCAGAGCAGGCAGAAGGACCGAAGTACACTGCTGAGGGGAGCAGCGGGCGGCAGGAGAGGTCTGCGCGCCATGTGGGACCCTCCTCCGGTGGCCGGGGAGCAGCCGGGGATCGAACCAGCGCTGCAGAGGCTGTGGGCAGCTTCGCAACCCAGCGCTCAACCGCTGTGCCACCGGGGAGGCCCAATATTTGTTACCTTAAAACACTTTATGTTGTTTGAATTTGAACCAAAGATTTCAATTAACTTCCCAATATTAGCTGCAGTTCTGTTAAAGTTTTTATACTAAGTAAACTTAACATAAGCCGCATGAAGGCATGAAGACAAGTATCATTACAAGTTTGCCACAACTAGTAATGTGCAAATTTCAGAGGAGGCTGTTGAGTAGGAAAGACCAAGGACCAAATGCAAAGGCACCATTTTCCAAATTACTTCTGCTAAATGAAGCTACTGATAAAGGCAATAGCTTCAGACATTCCTTTGTGGAGGAAATGTCAAGACTTTCTTTATTCCTGTGCTTTGTAAATACTATTCTTGAATTACTGATGACTGTTTTTCTCTTGACTATTGAGAATCATGTTTAAATTGAAAATGTGGCAATAAGAGTGACAACAGTATAGCTGATGGAGACAGTTCCTTTTTTTGGTATTCTTTTAATTGTGGTAAAACACACAACATAAAATTCACCGTCCTCACCACCTTCCAGTGCACAGCCTGTGGCACTGAGCACGCTCAGACTACTACTGTGCAAACATCACCCCTTCCCTCTGCGAGGCTTCTTTATCCCAACGACAGTGCAGTACCCACTAACACTAGCTCCCTTCTTCCCCCATCCCCGGCAATCACCTTCCTCTTGTGTGTCTCTATAGGGGACTGCTACAGGTGCCACGGCTAATGGAATCAGACAGTTGCATTTTATAACCGCTTGTTTCACTTAACATGACATCATACGGGTCAGCCAGGCTGTGGCATGTGTCAGAAGTTTGTGTAAAGCTGAATGATGCCCCTATGTTATGTCTACGCCACATTTTGTTTATCCATCCACGGGCGCTTGGATTGCCGCTACCCTCAGGCTGCTGTGAATAATGCTACTATGAACATGGGCATAAAAAAATTTCTCTTTGAGATTCTGCTTTCAATTCATTTGGCTATATACCCAGAAATGGAATTGCTGGGTCATATGGAAACTTATTTTTAATGTTCTGAGCAACTGCCATATTGTTTTCCATAGCAACTGCGCCACTTCACATCCCTACCAGCAGAGGACATGGGTTCTCATGTCTCTACTTTCTCGTTTTTTTCATAGTGGCCATCCTACTGAGGGTGAGGGGGTATTCTGTGTTTGGATTTGCATTTCCCTAATAATTGGTGATATTAAGCATTTTTCCATATGTTTACTAGTCGTTCATAAATCTTTAAAGAAATATCTATTTAAGTCCTTTGCTCACTTTTTTTATTTTGGTTTCTTCATGCATGTTTGGCAATTCTCACTTTTACATTTCCAGGCATTTCCCCCTTTCCTTTTGCGAAAGAGACACCGGTGTCTGCAGTAAGTGTTTTTCTTCCCCTCATGGCACATACCGAGTGTGTGTAAGTCGCACCCCGCACACGTCAGGACTGCACCACCAGCAGCACGCCACGGCGAGCGGGGCACAGCTGCACATCTGCATGCACACTCACGGCCTCACTCACGCACCTACCGCCCCTCCCAGGACGGGCGCCGGGCCCCAGTGCACAAGCGCCAACGCTGACTTCTCTGTCCTTTCATCGCAGACTAGTCCTAACTGCCTTTCTAGCATCTGTTCCTCCAAAGAAAATTCAGGCTCCTAGATTGAAACAGATCTTTTAACAAACATGTTTTCTTTGTTATTTCTCAGAACTAAACTGTCCTTGTCCTTAGAAATCCAAGTACAAAATACAGGAAAGGGGCAAAAAGAGTCTCCTATGAAATCCTTCAGACTTGGGATCAAAACCCAAATCTTTCATTTACTACAAATTGAGTAACACCTCAGAGCCTTAGTTTTCTCATTGGTAAAACGTGTATACTGCAATTTAAATCAAAAGGTATTTGTGAGCATTAAGTGAAAAAAGTATATGAAGTCTAGCCCACTGTGCTGCCTTTCCTTTCTGCTGTACTGGTTGTTTTTTCCCCCACCTATGATTAAAGTCTATACTAATACCATTTTCCTCCCCCCAAAGGGGTGACACTTATCCATAAACAGTACTGAAATTTACAATCGAGGTAGTTCAGTCTTGTCCAACGCCAATGCTAAGAGCCATGCTACTAAGTCAGAAACACGAATTACTTTCTATCTCAGCCCAAAAGTACTGCTTTGAGTTTCTGCTTCTGCTCCAAGAAACAAAGCAACTGCTTCGCCCTAATACACAGAACTGTCTTTTCTTGGATGATACTAAATATAATTTGTAAATTATATAAGTAATTAAATGTTGGAAACATTATTATTTAAGGCAAAAAGCAGAGGAACACAGTAGGAATCTTAACACTGCCTCCGAGTTTGCTCTAATTGTCCTAATGATGGTTATAAAGAGTCTGAAACCACTCTCTACTGGCTGTGACATCACCATTGGCAGCGGCTGCACGTTAATTGTTTTGGTTCTAGCACGCATATCTCTGAGCTTCTATCACATGCATCCTCTGCTCCCTCCCTATCATCCAAACACTGTATTTAGTGAAAAATATAAACAATACATCAATTAGAGTCCTTTAAAATTAAGAGTCAAACAGAAAAACATACCAATTATCTGGTTTTCCATGTTTTACAACAACATAATTTTGGAACTAGATTTATTTGCCTCAAGTTATAAAGAGTTTTCAAATTATTCTCTCCTCCTCTATGAAATGATGTCATATTAATTCTTTTCCACAAATATCTATATATTTTTTACATCCTGACTCATTTTGCCCTGAGCAGGCCATGCTTCAATTTCTCGATTATGGCAACTATGCCAAAAAAGAAACCACAATTACTAAATTCCAAAAAAAGATCTCTATGTCTTCTGTTGATTTAAGTGTCTGTGAAAGTAAATGTATGCTCTGTTCCAAATCACTCTGAAAAAGTCCATTACAACTGAATGAAACAAAAGTATAGGTCCAGTGATATACCATATACTGAAACAGGCAATCATACCATTATGCAACCAAATGAGATATTTTTGGTGAAGAGTCCCATATTTCTTCATCACACAGATTCACCATTTGAACTTGCACCATTCACTTGAATGCAAGATGTCCTGCATGTAACAACCTATCGATTTTTCTTCTTTCCAAAGATGTGGACAAGTGCATCGACTTCTATTATCATTTATGGCAGGAACTGAAATCAGGATTCTGTTCCTGCTTCCTTTCCTGGATGACCCTTCACACCATGTACCCTTCTGTTTCTAAGATGATGCTTTAGTGGTACATTTCTCAACCATGGAACTACTGACATTTTGGCATTTTCTTTATACTGAGGGGGTGTTTTACTGTCCAATGACAACAAATGTCAGAAGCAACCCCCCCTAATGTAACCACCCAAATATGTCTCCAAGCGTTCCCTGGGAGTCAAAAATGACCCAAATGAGAACCACTGTCTACTTCTACACAAATTCTAGGATATGGAAAGAGTGATCAAAGAATAAGATCTTCAAGATTCTTGATTAAAAACCATGGAGACATGAGCTTGGCTCAGGAGTTACTAACGTACCAGTTTCTGGAGTTTGACTAGCTATTGGCAGACAGGCTCCCTCCTCACATAGCCAGGTTTCTTTACATGCACTGGACTTTGAATGAGACATGAGACCTAAATATTGAGACATATGAGTTCCATAAAAGTATACCTATTCCCCTTTTCTTTCCATTATGGGAACTGCCAAGCCTATAGCCACTCATTTCACCCTGTAGGAAAGGTGATATGATTTAATAAGGTTAAGGCACAAGTTATTAGGCTGCATTCCAAAACAGGTCAGTAGCTGCTCTTGGGGGAGGGGGAAAGCACCACAAAGAAAGGGCAAAAGAAAAGCTTTTCCTCAAGGCTTCAAGTGCCCCTTGATAATGGTGGTATTCATGAATCAGAAAAGATACCCATTCATGAGCAGAGCATGACAGCTTACTGTAACAACCATGCCAATGTGGCACTTATCTAAAGGCCTGTGGGAACAGTATCAAAATCTGTTAACTATGGGTGACTCACCTTACCTTTTCTTTTTGACTATAAAAACAAATACTTTAACCCACTGAAGTTTTAGTAAAATACCACTGATAGCACAATTACCATGCCATTTCCATCTTCTGACAATAATGATGTTTTACTACTGGTCCCTAAACTGGAGATTTTCACAAACATTCACCAAAACCATTTTTTATGAGAGAAAGTCAATCCAAATTATAGTTGTCAAAATGTTATAAAAGCAAATAAATCCATTTTACTCCAAGAAAAATACTAAAGTTAAAAAAAAAAACATTTAAACAAAAACAAATAAGCACTTTGCTCCAAAAAACACCTGATCCTAGTCTGTCGAAACTCACCACTGCTCTTTTGCTATGGCATCTTAACAGTGAAATCACTATTCCAACTACTACTCCCACTCTCAAAGACTTTGTAGGGAAGGTGCATCTTAGAGATAGATATTAAAGCTATCAAGAACAGGATAAAACTTACATTATTATTTTTTAATTCATGTAAATCAAATTTGTATATGTCTGCACTACAATAAAAGCTTTAAGGAAGAATATATGAATGGCCGGAACAACTCTGTTACATATTATTCAGTCCTTCACAGTAAGTCAGGTCTTTTAGATATTAATATTGTCCATCAACTCTGAATTATTCTAGAAAAATTCAATCAAACAAAATTACTGCATCTTGTTCCTTAAACGTGTCATGTATTTTTCATAATTCCACAGGTAAATGGCAGTCTGTGTTTCTGTTCGAGCGCTCTGAGTCTCACTTGGTCCAGTGCACATGGCTTGGCATACGACTGCAGATGCAGGAAAAAAATCACAGAGGAGACAACTGCTCAGTGAGACTCATATATTGCTGAGATCCCACCCCCCAGCTGAGTCAGATGAATATCAGTACAAAGAAAAGGAAATAGGAAGCAAAATGTTCATTTAAAAATGTAACAAAGACAAACCTCTTACTTTTGAAAAGCATGAAATCATAAATATGGCTGAAAATACATCATAACAATAGGCCTTAGGACAACAGAGAATTCATGGTCACATCCAAGGACAGAATGGAAAACAACAATGAGAAGTCACTGAACCCCACCCCCAACACGGACACCAAGCATAATCTGTGATGGGAGCAACTGGCACTTCCTCACAGAACACTTTTCTGGGGATCTCCATCCCCATCTGTAGAATTAATTGCTGAAATTTCCCTAATGCATTCCATACAAACTGAAGTCTGGTGAATATAGGTACTTTTTTTTTTTAAGATTTTATTTATTTATACAAGAACCGGGGTACCGGCCAGACACGCGGGAGGGTGAGAGGATTCACCAGAGACAGAGCAGGGAGCAGAACAGGCAGACTGACGAAATACACTGCTGTGGGGAGCAGTGGGCGAGACAGGAGAGGTCTGCCTCGCCATGTGGGACCCTTGCCGGCCGGCCAGGATCAAACCGTGCAGAGGCTGCAGACAGCTTCACAGTGCTGTGCTCAACCACCTGCGCCACCAGGAGAGGCCCAAATATAGGTACTTCTAAAGATGACACCAAGTAAATCTAAGTTCTTTTCATGGGGTCGGCTCTGATGAACATTCAACATGAAAACCAGAGTCTAAAATCCATAACAAAAGTTTTCCTTTCTATCTAATAAAATCTAGATTGTACACATTTTGAAAGACGTATTTAAAGAGTAGAAATGCTAACTTTGTGATTAAAAACAAATCATCCTGTCCCACATGGAGAGGGAGAGCCACAGACCTTAAATAACACTGGTTTTCATGCGGAGCCAGAAGGACGAGCATAAAAATCACCCCTAGAACGCAGTGAGGATCAGAGTCGGAGAAGCGAGTTGCAACATGTCTACAGAGCAGGAAGGGCCTCATGCAGGCACCAGAAGCCAGAGTTAAGACGCCAGGGACAAGAGCCAGGTTGGACAGGAACAAGACCTAGCATCTCCGAACAAGTCAGAGGAAGTGAGATCTGGGCAAACGCAGTAGAGAGCAAACTGTGCCACTGCCCATGGCGAAGTCCCCATGGCAGCATCGTGAACACCCACACTCAGGCCAAACGTGAACAATGCCAAGAGTAACAAACACTCTCCAAAACGTCATGGAAGTTTACGGCCATCTAGACTGACACATGACCTTTTATGAAGTCATCAACTGTAGAGTACCTTACAAAGTACTTTACAGACCTTATCTAATTTAGTATATTAGTGCTGTGGAAGCAAAGGACCTTATCTAATGTAAGTTCCCACAAAACCCTGTGGAGCAGGCATTATCATACCCATTTGGAAAAAAATGTAACTAAGATTCAGAAAAGTTACATTATTTTCCCAAATTCAAATAGCCAGTAATGTTAGTGCTAACCTCTGAGCCAGTCTTTCTGCTTCCAAAGCCAGTGTTGTCAAATTGACAAGAAGAAATTGCCTATCACCTCTAAGTGCATGTTTTTCCATTTAAACACTCAATCCAAAAGGTTAAATTACTGGCAGAATGCTACATTTAACAATTTGTTATGTTTCACACTCACCAAGAGGCTGGAAAGGGTTTGAGATATGTAACAGCCAGGATCCAACGGCAAGGTGACCAGGGGAAGGGGCCCGGCCCGGCTGAGGCCCATCACCACACACTAACAGAGGGAGCCAGACACCTCTGCAGCAATTGTTGCCAGCAAGTGCAAATAAAGAACCGGACTAATTACACCAGTGGTTCACAAACTGTGGGTCTCAGATCAGTAGCATCAGCACCATCTGGCAACTGTTAGAAATGCAAGTTCTCAGGCACCACCCCAGACCTACTGAATCAGAAACTCAGCATGAGGCAGCAATCTGTTTTAACAAATCCTAGAGGCAATTTTGACATCCACACTAAAGTCTGAAAGCCAGTGAACTGTGGAATATAAAATGGGGCATACATTATTCTATGGTGTTTCTTAAAACTATATGTATTTAGGGCCTCCCCTGGTGGCGCAGCGTTTGAGTGCTGGGCTGGAGGCTGCCCGCAGTCTCTGCAGCGCCGGTTCATTCCCCAGCCACCGGCAAGGGTCCCACAAAAAAAAAACAAAAAAAAACTATATGTATTTAATATTAATGAAAAACTATATGAGCTTTAAGTAAAACGGATGTGCTAGGGTAAGATACATTAGACCAAGTATTTAAAAAAGGATTTAAACAATTTTCAAAGAAGAAAAAGATTGGAATCCTTGAAATAGTTACTAAGACCAAAATTAATATCATAAAGACACATCTTTATTATTCATTTAAGTAATAATGTAATTAAAAAATCAATACTTCCGATAAATCATAGACAGCATTCTTACTACTGTTGCTATCAAAAAAAAAAAAAAAAAAAAGCCAGTGAAATAAAACAGACCACCTCTGAAGCTTTTAGATGTCTTCATGTTTATCAAAATTAAACAAATTTGGTTTTTCATTCTTGCAAAAACTGAATGATATCTGGACAACTATCATGTACATATCACATACCATGAAACCGAAAAACTTTCCAAAAATGAATGAATGATTGGTTCATGCCTGGAATTACATAATTATACACTGTTAAAAGATATTTAATAGCATTTCATTCAACCCTATTACTTTATAAATTATGGAACTGAGGGCCAAAGACTCATGTGGAGAGCTGGTTACAGGCAGAACTAAAACAGAGCTGGGCCTCCTGGCCCCCGGCCTCCGGAGTCAGCTATGGTTTGACTTAGTTAAAAAACAGAACACCTGATCTAATGACATTTCAGTAATTTTAAAAAGCCTCTCAAATTAATATAAATATAAAACTTTTAAAAAAGGAAATTATTATTCAACTACCTCTCTTGAAAAACTGATGGGAAGAGAAAGACTTGACCTGGCAAATTGAATGAAGGACAGGATCTCGTCTCTGCACACCAGCTCTGGCCACAAAGGGCAGCATCTGTTGCTGCCATAATTGAATTCTGTAGTATGTAATGAAAAGACTAATCAATTATTGAGTAATTTAAAAAGACAATTCTATGAATTAGTACATGTTGATCACATATTGTTTTTAACCTGCTGCTTTATTTCAGTGAGGACAATTAAGGTGACTCCACACACTTTCCGAGTCCACCACGTTCTCCAGGGAAGGGGTACGGTGTAGCCCCTGCAAGCTGCATGCTCTTCTGAGCATTACTGGCCTGTGAGAGGGATCGAGACCAGCAATAAGGCGACAGTAAAAACAGTGTAATCAAATAGTGTGACTGGGGACGAGGAGACACAGTAACATCTTCTCCGAGGAGGTGACACTTGATCTGAGACCTGAAAAAGGCACGCGACCGACGGTCTGAAGGAAGAGGACGGCAGGCAGGAAGGTGCCTGCAAGCACAAAGGCCAAAGGAGGGAATGAGCTCACATACATAGCAGCTGAAGCCTGCTAATGAGGGGAAGAGGGATAGGAAATAAGGCTGAGAGGCAGACAGGCGCTTGCAGGCCTGGCAGGGTGTTTGGGTTTCATTGTAAGTGCAATGGGAAACCCCTGGAAGGTTTTTAATAGAAGCGCAACAGGATCTGATTACTTATGAATACAACAGAATCATTACAAATTCTAAGCACTTCTTTGAGTTTATCACCCCCAGCAAGTCTCATTCTCCTTCAAATATGCACAAACCCACAAATAGGTACTAACCACAGGATTTTAAGGAGTCAGAGGTTTGATCTAAATTCGAAAGCATAGTTTGAGCAAATATGCACTGGAATGACTCAAAATCTACAACCTATCATCAAGCTATAAAACACTAAATCAATACTATCACACACAGCTACTCACAGGCTAAATTATTCTATCTCCTGGATAACTGGCCTGTGTACTCTCTAAAATAGCAGCCATAAAATAATTTTATGAGATGCCTGTTAGAACTCTGATACTATTGCAATAAAAAATTCTGCAAGGATCAAAGTCAATTTGAACACATTTCTTCTACATTTATAAAAAATATATAATCTTAAGGGCCTCCCTGGTGGCATAAGGGGTTAAGACACAACCTATGAAGCGATCCACAGCCACTGCAGCACAAGTTGGATCCCAGGCCAGGGAGGAGACCCACAAGGCGCAGTAGACCTCTCCTGACTCACCCGCTGCTCTCCTCAGCAGTGTATTTCAGTCACCTGCCTGTTCTGTTCCCCACTTTTCTCTGGTGAATCCTCTCACACCCCATACCTCTGGTCTATACCCCAGTTCTTATATGCATAAATAAATCTTTAAAATATATAATCTTAGTGTTTAGAAATCTATCTCAAACCACAGCAAAAGCAGGGCCCTGATAGAATACCCACAGCATACAATGTCAAAGAAAACTCAGAAAATAAATCAAGAATACTCAACACATCCTCCACTGCCAACTCAACAAAATTACTTCCTCATTAAATTGAAGGCTATAGTTAGTCTTCCAGATTATTCTCTTTATATGAGGACCACTAAATATAGAACTACAAGTTTTTTTTTTTTAAATATAGCGCTCAAAAATTACTAGCTGCCTAATCTTCTCTTCAAGTCAATGATTTCTAACAGGTTTTTAAATACCTAAAGGTTCTGTAATTATTCTCTCAAAAAACATGTATGAAAACCTTCTATGTCACAATGGTCTGTGTAAGGTGCTAGAGAGAATTATTGGGGCAATATATATTCCCCCGAAAGAGTTCAGGCTAGTAAAAGAAATCATGACAACAAAATCTGAAATATAATAGTCCTCCAAATTTGGGATTATTCCTTTACTTAAAAAACTGTTAATGTTCAATAACATGGAAATTTCATCACAGACAATTTTTGGGAAATGGATAGTTACTGAGATTTTTCCACAGGGTGTAACATGAACATGATTGAGACTTAGAATAACTGGCACTATGGAAATGGACAGGAGAAAGAAGACACCATACTCAGAACATCAAAAAGAAGGTGTTCTAATGAGAAGGACAAAGACCATGAAGGCTTAAACACACAGACAAAACAGTTTAAAAGAAAGAGGACCTACTCCAGGGGAAGAAAGGATCTTTTTTGAAGAAGAGATCTATAATATATGGTTTTCAATAATCAGGGGTTGAAGGACAAATAAACAAAAAAAGGAGGAATTCTAGCTCAAGACTGTAATACTGAAATCCTGCCTGTATTTCAGGTCTGCCCTATAGATTTTAATTGGAGAGTATATCAACTCCTGAGTTTCCAGCCCTCTGGTCTGCCCTACAGATTTCAAACTCAAGACTGTCGCATTCATTTTCCAAGAGTTTCCATCCTGTTGCCCTGCCATAAACATTTTGGACTTGCCAGCCCCTATAATAATGAGTCAATTCCTAAAAACAAACCTCTTTATGTATCCAAAGCAACTTCCCTCGCTTCCTGTGCGCATGTGTGTCAGTTTATGTGTACCGATGTGTCTGAGATGTATATTCATATGTAAATATCTTATCACTTCTTTCTCTGGAGAACCCTGACTGATACAACATGAGTCCACACATATTAAATTAAAGAAAATGAGAAAATAAAAACTACAATGACTGAAAGAAGATTACTGGTTCCCTAGGGACAGGGGTATAGGGAAAACAAATTGATGGCAAAGTACATAAGGAAATTTTCAGGGTGATGGAAATGTTTTGTATCATGACTATGGTGGTGGCTTCACAGTTGCACATATGTAAAAATGTATTGAATTTTATACTTTAAATGGGTATCATTTATTGCATATTAAGACCATACTCAATAAATTATACCTAAATTGGGCAACTGGGTGAATGATAGTGTCATCAGCTGAGATAAAGAAGACAATAAAAAGTACACGGTGAAGTGGACTTAGTTTTAATCAAGTTAGGCTGTGGTTCTGTTGTGACATGCTGGGGTAATGCCAGAAAGTCAATGAATATGAGTTTAGGCTTCCAGAGACAAACACGAGCTGAATGCAGCTTTGGAGTTGTCTGCACAATAGTAGTATGAACAGGTAGTGCAGACTGGACAAGAACAAGACAGCAAGTGGAGAAAGAGAATATCTCGGGGTAACCAATGGACTACGCTACTGCGTTTCTTGTGACCTTGGAGAAATATTAGTAAGGCTAAAGTTGCACTGAAGTCAATTTCATCAAAGAAAAAATTTAAGTGACAACCGTATTTTTTTTTTAAAGAAACTACAGAACAAGAAAAAGAGGTTGAAACTAGAGAAGAAATGAGAGCCAAGAAGGGGTGTGTTTACTTGAAGAGGTGTTTTTGCCAGAATCTTGCTTTTTGCTAACCATTTCAATTGACATATTGTGTTTTGCTTGTACATAGAAAAAAACATTGACTGCATTTATAGCCTAAGAGAATTAATCCACAATATATGTAGATTGGTAATACGAGAACAAGTCAAGTTTTCTAAATGGGAGACCTGGAACACAAGTGGGATTACTACCTTAAACAGTCATCTCAGTGGATACAACACATTTTCAGGACAACTTTCAAATTTACTCCAATTTTAAGAAAGTGTGTCTGGAGTATAGCAGGGGGTCTTCTGTTTTTTTAAAATTATTTTCTTACATCATTGTTAATTTGGGGGCAGTATTTGATTTCTGCTCTCAGGAGTAGTGCCCACAGTTCTCCCACCACCACTGCACCCATGATCCATTTCCACTGCCCCTGGTGCTCCTCCCTCCATTGTTTTACCCCTTTTCCTCCCCCTCTGCTGCTGTATGGAGAGAGGATCATTTTATTAGCTCAGTTAAGGGTAAGGAAAGAAGATTTACTAAGTGACCTCTATGTCCAAGGCTTTTATATTTATCATTGCATTTAAACATCACAACTTTAGTCTATTCGTAAATGAAGAATGAGATGCTCAACAGTCAAGTGACTTTCCCAAAGTCAAAAGTCCAATTAGCTGCAGAGCAAGACTCAAAATGAGTGGTCTGTCTCCAGTCCTCTTGCTCTCTGCATGCCCTGCTCTGTGCTTAACAATGACTATCACAGGAAAGCAGGACTGTGTAATTTAGCTGCAGGGAATAATATTGGGGGGTGGAGGAGTAAAACCGCCTGGAACCTAGCCAAGATTCAGATTTGGACTAGAGGCAGAAGGAGTCAATGAATTCACACACGGGTCACAAGAAGGCTAGGACTTTTTCTACCCAATTAACAGAAGCAACAGAAATGTTTTTTTCATTTCTTTGAGTTTCCTCAAAGCTAAGCATTCTAAATTTTGGCTAAGAACACACAGAATGCTCACCCACCCTTACCCTTACAAAAAAAAATAAGTACTTCCCAAATATCTGGCACCTTATGGTGACAAGATGTAAACAATGAGGCCACACGAATAACCTAACAAGAAAACTTTGTAGTCAAAGTTGGTACCAAGACTGGTTTCTGAAATCTACTACTTTACCACACAGAGACAATTAAGACAAATTAAATCAAGGTGAAGAGGAAATCCCCTCCACCACCCCCATTCAAAATTCACTGGTGTGTAAAGCTCCAAACTGCATTCAAAATCTTGACGGGCTCTGACATAGTCTCACCTCCTAGCTAACTCTAAGACTCAACTACCTAACACAAGCGTCCCACTGTATTTCTTGAAGCTTTCCAGGAGCTACAACCTAGGAAATATTTTTTAAGTGGGGTAGGGTGTGTCTGAGTAGATTCAGCAATCCACCAAGCCCACAGGACATTCTCAAATTCCAAGCAGCCCACGGTTCCCGGAGTGGCCGAATCCAGGCCGCTCTACTCACGTTGTTTCCAGCAGCCACTGCGCCCCTTCTCCTCTGCTCCCACCAAACACCACACTACCTACCATCTTGATTGACCCTCCCCAAACCCTACCATTACCTGATTTTAGTTATTGAGTGTCTTTTTTGAGCAATTCTAAGTATTAATAAGGATTGTATTTCTTGACTTATTCTTTTTTTAAGGATTTTTCCAAAGAACAAAGAAAATCTACTTGCTTTTGTTAAAAACAACACAATTCATTCTACCTTGCAATTAGGAGACAGAGCCAATGGGCCACTTTATAAATCTAAGTGAGATATATTATGAGATCTTAGTGAGCTTATTTCCCCTGTATCTTGAAACACTTTGCTATTTACAAGTTGATTCACAAATCACTCTAAGATTATTTCATTATCACCAATCATTCCCAACTATGCTTATACAAAAAACAAACAAATAACAAAACAGAAGAATGATATAATCACCTAAAGGGTGATATGAAATAAAATGTTACTATAGTATCACCCCTCAGTTTTCACTGACCAAAGAATTATATATTCTTTCAAGAAAGTTTGATACTGAAGACAATTTGTCTCTACTTTTAACCTGCATTGGACACAGTAGAGAATTCAGTCTTTCTTTTTTCTAATCTGTATGGACAAAGAGAAGAAACCTAACATATCACAATTAGATGAATCAGAAGATGAATGCAGGGCCTCCCTGGTGGTGCAAGGAGTTAAGTATCGCACTATGAAGCAGTCTCTGGAGCATGAGTTCGATCCCCGGCCGGCCAGGGAGCAACCCACGTGGCACAGACCTCTCCTGATTTGCCCACTGCTCCCCTCAGCAGTGTATTTCAGTCAGTCTGCCTGTTCTGTTCCCCATTCTTTCTCTGGTGAATCCTGTCACCCCCCGCACCTTTGGCCTGCACCCCAGCTCTTGCAGGCATAAATAAATAAATCTTTTAAAAAAAAAAAGATGAATGCAAAAAGACAGATGACAGTCTCTTTTCATTGTAGACTCTAATGAGGATGATAAAATTAATCATAAGTAAAAACATACTGCTTTGTAGCATACATACATATGGTTAATAAATTAGACACAGTAAGAGATTAATGACAATAGTAAAGTAGAACTATAACAAAAATCTGTAATAATCTCTAATTATATACAATATTTTCACACACACAGTTGACACTGTTGGATTTCTGACACCTCAGAAATCCAAAACACAGACATGAGGGATACTGTATTCATTAGATTGACCATGCTAGTTAGTATTTACACACCTGAGACTAAAAATGTTTGCAACTACAGGACAAAGGTGATGGACTTCTCTTCAATAGAACTATGAGTTTTCTATGCTAAGATCCAAAAAAATTCTCAAGTATGGCAATGGTAATGCAAGTGAAAGCACAAGAAGCAATAATAAGCTAGATTGAACCTACTAGAAATATATTTGAAATCTGGGCTGAGTATTTACAAGATGAATATTTTCTAGATTCATGGATAGCAGCTGATGAGTAGTTGTATTTGGAGAATGCTACCCATTTTGGATATATATATATATATATACCTTCAAAATCTAGAAAACATGGAACAAGAATTTGAATTGCAATGCTTAAATACCTATTTTAAAGATCCAATAAAGCTGGTTCTCACTATCCCTTTATTGTTCTGTCAATTATTTGTAAAGTGAGCCACTGAATCCAGATGGTAAATGGTAATAGACTGTTTTTCCTGGTATGTAGAAGAGAAAGCAACTTTGAGACATTTCTGTGAAAATTTAAAAGATGCCTTTAGGAAAGACAGACTATATGCTTTTGAATTTGAGCATGATTAAACAAGAGTTTATTCAAAATTAT
The DNA here is from genome assembly GCF_014898055.3 of Talpa occidentalis. Classification (NCBI taxonomy): domain Eukaryota; kingdom Metazoa; phylum Chordata; class Mammalia; order Eulipotyphla; family Talpidae; genus Talpa; species Talpa occidentalis. The sequence continues at coordinate 9,019,161 of NW_023601322.1, forward strand.
GGCTGTTTATCCTCCCTCCCTAAAGCAATCATAGCTAGTCATTCTGCTCACTTCAAAGTCAGGAATCGTTCTTTTTCAACTGGTCAGTAATGTTTTTTACTCCTAACTTGATATTCAGTAAAACGGCCTGGCAAAAAGCAGGAATTATATGAAATCTTCTTTAAAACCTTTCCTACGTCTAGACCTCTGGATACCATGACACTGAAAATTTTAGCCAAGAGTTACATCCAACAGTAAATCAAAATTCAAAGGTGTTTCTAATCTACAACTTCAAATCACACTTAACCACTTTGTTCTTTCTACTAGTCATTCCTAAAACTTCTTATCTAGACTATCAACCGAATAAACAGTTCTTAGTAGTTTTTGAGGTAACAGTTTTCCCTTTAAGGGTTCAATCTTTATTATTATCCTATTATTAGTAACAATCACTTTACACATGACTTATTAAACTTTCCAAAGTTATTCTACTATTCAGACAGGATGATCAATGAATGTGGTGAACATCGCTAATAGATTGCCAACCTCCCACACACAGCCCTAGAGAACTGCATAGAAACCACTGGTGTCATGTCTATAAAAAAACAAATGTAATTCTGATACCTAAGGCTTACTAAGGCATAAGCTGTTTGCTTTTATCCCAATAGAATTCAGCTTCTGAGAATTTAAATCCTTGTATTTGCTTTCTACATTCTTCTTTAAAATCCCTTTTTCATTGTTAGGCAATCATATAATTTTTCATCCCCACCCACATACTTGCTTGATACTGTCACTGCAAATGCCTATAGCAACCTCTTTCCCAACTGCAGATTTCTAATATATCCTCAGAACCAAGCTTAGCAGAATTATATTTAAAGATAATAAAATCCCAAAAGGAAATTTAGATAAGGTTTAATGACATCAATTTGGAATATTAAGGTATTTTTCTGCCTATTTTCGCCTATAATCCAGATAAAGTTGTTACTAAGTCTTTTGTTGTTTAGAGTAATCTAATTATTGAAACTCATATTCTAGAGAGTTATAAAACAGCCATCTGTGTCCCAACCAATGATATCACTATTGAGTTGCTTTCAATAGCAGCTCAGGGTATACTTCCTGCCTGAGAGGTCATTTTCGGGTTCCGTTTTTGGATCTTCTCCATTGTATTCTTTTTTTTTTTAAGATTTATTTATTTGTGCATACAAGAGCTGGGGTACAGGCTAGAAGTGTGTGGGGAGGGAGGTGAGAGAATTCACCAGAGACAGAGTGGGGAGCAGAACAGGCAGACTGACCGAAGTCCACTGCTGAGGGGAGCAGCGGGTGAGACAGGACAGGTCTGCTGTGCCATGTGGGTTGCTCCCTGGCTGGCCAGGGGATCGAATTCATGCTGCAGAGGCTGCAGACAGCTACACAGGTTGCGACTTAACCCCTTGTGCCACCAGGGAAGTCCACTTCCCCACTGTATTCTGTTTCTGGTTCTCAAGGTGCCTACTCACTGATTTAGGGCTTAAAGAATGGGAAAGAATGCTGTTTTGAAGGGTGTTCTTTTTTTTTTTTTTTTTTTTTCATTTTTGCTTTTCTTTAATCATAGCAGAGATTTTTTTATCCAAGCTGTGGCTTCTTTGAACTATACAGTACAGTTCTAAAACTTTGAACATTAGACTTCCCTGGATAGCTTCTCTCTAAAATAGAAATAAGACAAACTTATAAAACAGAGTGCTTCTTGGCAACACCTCTTTTCCCAGAGATAGAAGTGCTAATGGATTCTCATCCTTCTCCCTAAGATAACTTGAAGTTCACATCAACTCTGTTTTCCACATTCTATATGGTTAATTAGTGCCAAACCCTGCATCTTACCATTTTTTTTTCATCCCAAGCCACTTTATGGATAAATAGAGCCAGATACAACCACTCCCGGAACTGATTCATTTTTTTCTATTCTACTTTATCAAATCTGATGGGGGGTGAGCACAATTTCTCTGACATGAAAACAGTACAGTCCATCGGCCCAAACACACGCCACCACCAGACACCTACCTACTTACCTGCTTAGAACTTCAGTTAAATACAAGTATCTTCTGAGTTCAGCCCCTGCATTCTCAACTCTGGCAGCAGCAATTCACTTGTGTCATTACTTAGGATTTTATGCCTATGCCACAGGTGAGTCATGCTCCAAACCACTAAATCATTTCATTTATTGCTCTTGAAAGCTGAATTGGGTTCCACCATGTACAGGCTGTAATTTTCTCATGTGTGGAGAAAAGGATCAAATCCAAGAGAAAACTGCCAATAATTTTCTTTCCAGTTGTATTTAGTAGTGGGCATTTTCTCCCAAATTCTAGTACTTTCTTAAGTGGGGGTAGAAATTGTGGTGTTGTTCCCATAATTTAATGCAAGCACATTTTCCACTGATCACTAACTGAGAGGGTCAAATAACATTGTGGTACTTATGAAATATCTGATGCAATTTCTGCTTTAGGGCTTTAAAATTATTTCTTTTAACTTTCCCCATTGTGAAGTTGATTTTCTTAACCTGATATTTTCTTATTCTCATATTCTGTGATATCATACCATTATAACTCAGAACGTGTTACCCAAGTTATATATGAAATGAGATCTTTTTCATTTGCTGTTTCCACACACCTCCCCCTGCCCTCCACCACTACCACTTCACACAACCCAAAGACTGGACAGGAGGAGGCTAGCAGGAGCAAGGATTTCATCTGTGGATGGAAGTTAATTATAAAAGTTAACATGTCCTAGGCTTGTTTCTACTTTCCACTCCCAAGAATTTTTATATATCTATACCTCATAGGCAGTTGTAAAAATTTGTTTAAATATTTATTTATTTATGCATTCAAGAGCTGGGGTGTAGCCCAGAGGTGTGGGGTGGGTGAAAGGATTCACGAGACAGCGTGGGGAGCAGAACAGGTGGATCTACTGAAATACACTGCTGAGGGGAGCAGCAGAGGTCTGTTACTCACAGGCAGTTTATCTTTCAAAAACCTCATTCTCTCTTTTATCCTCAAGTAACTCTCAGCTGGTGATTAATAACTTAATGAGATGAAGGCTTTGGTGTTGAAGTGAAAGAGATTCAGTATTTACCACCTGTACCCTTCCCCCACCCCCAGCCTGCAGGTTTAGGAATAGTGAGAACGAGAGACAGGGAAGTTAGATAGAGATCAAATAGCAGCAGTTAGTCAAGTAGTTCTGCCAACATTTCAGCCCAGAATCAGAATAAGCCCAGAATCAGCACAGGCCTTCCTGCAGAGGCCGGCCCCCATGAGATTTATAGCATGAACAGGCAGGGCAGAGCAAGTCCTCTGCAGGAAATGATGGGGTGAACTAGACATGCCCAATTCCTTTTTCCAAATTCCAAGGATAAGTCACATCCTCCCCTAGGGAGGAGTAAGTGGGGGTTCCTTGAGAGGCAAGAGTGTTACCATAACGAATGCCCTTCCCATACAAGCAAGCACAAAACCAGAAGGAAGGTCCTCCCAGAATATGTAGTTGCAACCTCAAGCTGCCCCCAAATCCAACATGACATTCCAAGTTCCCACACACTGAAACACTTTTCATCTCCCCCACCTAAATCTCATTCTCCTTGCATAATTACCTTCAATCCTTTTTTTGTGGGAATCTTTCTAGGCCATTTATTCAGTTTGAGAGCATATCGAGAGTAAATTGTAAGTGATATACTCTATAATCCACTTAAGCAGGCAACTGCAAACTGGAATAGACTGCAGCATGCTGCAAAGCAACAAGCAATGGAGCTGTGAGCTCCTCTAGTGTTCTCCCCTGGGCATTTTTCAAGAGACGTGATCAAATGACTTATAGATCCAATGAAGGTACCAATGTTAATGTGCACATCAAATATTAGTAAAGCTTAAATGCATAAATACAAGTTTGAACATTTTCTTCCCACATCCCAACGCATCTATTTCCATTCTCCCTATGCAGTAAGCACCTCCCTTGAACACCACCACTTCAAGCCATCTGGAGTGACACCAGAACCGGACTTTAAGAAAGACATCTGGGGGCAATAAGGCGAGGAAAATGTTGAAAGAGCTGAGATATGAAATAAGGTACTGGCAATAAACCTGACAAGGCTATTCAAATAGGGAGATGAAATCATCAGGACTTGGGAAAAGGTTAAATTTGGGGATGGTATGGAAATATAATTTTTGATTGTTTCAAAGCAATGATCCTGAACGACTCAGAGGGTACAATAGTATTAGATCAAATATATATATATATATATATACACACACACACACACACACAAGACAGTAAGTTGACAAAAGAAAATTTAGATGAGATCTTTGAGAAATACTTACGTTTAAAGGGCAAATGGAAACTAATAAAAGGACAAGGACAGAGTCACAGCAGACATGGGAAAGGGGAAAGCATTTAAAAGAATGAGAAGACCTTCAGTGTCAAATACAGCCAGTGATTTATGGAACAAAGGCATGGAATCCTCCCAAGAACCCTATGAGGTATTATCGCCATCCCCATTTTGGTGCTCATCAAGCAAATCATTACCCATAAAAAGCAGACACAGAGGCCAGATTAGAGGGGTTGAGAACAAATAAGAGTTTGGGTGGGGGATTATTTGTATAAGAACAGAGGAAGAGAATATAGAACCGTAGCTGCTGTACCTGGAGGTAAAAATGGTTTTCTTTGGGATGTGGTGTCTTTCTTTTTTTAAGACGGTTATTTGAACATCTAAGTGATAATCAAATGAAGTAACAGAATCTAGGTCTGCCCAGTAGGAAAAATATCTCCAGAGTCACTGGGAAACATCACAGAAGGGAGAGAGGCATGTGTCAGGGGTCCAGTGAGCAGGCAAGGAAGAATACTCAGGAAAGAAGGGCACAGCACTACCAAAAAAAAAAAAAAAAAAAAGTGCCAGAGCACAGGGTGAGCTGATTCTGAAAAGTACATGGCCAAAAAGAAAGGACTGAGAACACAAAAGATCTAAGAGGGGATGAAACTTATGCCCTGGCTGGTGTGGGTAGCACTGGTTCAGTCTAGAATGTGAGAGTCTGAAGGAGGAGGCATGCTGGTGACTTCCTGCAGGTGAGATGTGAGCACTGGACAAAAGGACTAAACCCTTGACTGAGGACAGAAGGTATCCAAGACAGAAGGAAATCACTCATGGTCATGCTCCTCTCAGCAGCACCCTGCTTTTCCTGACTCCCAACAGTCAGACAGCATGGTCACAGGTCATTATACTATGATTACAGCAGAAGCAAACAGAGGTATAAAGAGAAAAGGAGGCTCAGAGAGCAGCAGAGGGTAGCGCACAAGTCACAGCCCTCACTTTAGCACACGTCCATCTACCCAACTGGCTCCAGAGATAGCCTGGGAGTGCAAGCACACCCTGGAGGCAGAACCTATTGTCAGAGAATAAAAAACGAGTAACAAGTCACAAGGGGAAAATTTCTGGATGGAAACTGTAATTACTTAGGTGGAAACTTGGACTAGTGGGTTTTGTGGATTTAGTTGCAAAGATGTATTAAAAAGTGCTAAAAGTAACTGTGTTTTAGATATCTAATTTTACAATTTATATTTCCAGGGTAAAGGTACTAAGAAATCTTTCCCACAAATACCTCTACCACAACCATTATGGAAAATTAGAAAAGCAGGCCAATATTTTAAAATAGATAATAGCTATGCAATGTAGTTTTTTTTTTGCACAATTTATATCCAACTTGGATCAATAACAAAATCCAGTCATAAAATTAAGCTCTTCTAATGTTTAATTTTTAATTTCAAAGCAAAAATAAATGTAAATGAAAATCATAGCACCAACAAGAAATTATTTCTAGAAAAACATTTTGGAAGTCAGTGAAGCATGGTGAAGGCATATACACTAGGCAGGGAGGAGCTGAGTGAGTCCGGGCTCGGACTCAGCCATACTCACTTGCAGGATCCTAATCAAGCTGGTCTCTTCAACAGTAAATGAGCGAATTGGACTAGATTCAAAGTGCAGCCAAACCAAAGCTTTACAAACACAGATAATTAATTTTCTAGAATAAAAACAGTTCTTTATTGAGCTGCACAGTTAGAATATTCTCAAAGTACCTATAATTTATTAACTAAAAATCAATACCAATTGCTATTAAGGATAAATGCTAACACTTAAGTAATCACATACTGAGTGAAAACTGAAATCTTATTCAGTCTTAGGTCAGCTGATTATAACTGATATAGGATATTTTTCTGTATTTTCTACATCTCTTTAAAATGTTTAGGGACATTATATTCTGTATCCATATTTCAGCTTTGCTTTTTGTTGTCACCTTCATGTTCTCAATAAACCATATTCTTTTAGCACCTTGCTTAGAAAACTGCACCATATTTCTAAGAATACTAGAGATGTTCCCTTTAGCTTTAACCTAAAATTTAGTCATCTCTAGAAAATCTGCACATGAGCAATCCTGTCATTAAAAATGCCAGAAGGACTGCCATTCCAAGGAGTTTCACTGCAAATTTCATCACATTTTGCTAAACAAGCCATAATAACAACAAATGAAAAACCCACCTATGTGTAAACTGTATTTTCTATCCACGCTTCTTTCCCCAAAACTCTGGATTTCTCACAAAAATGAGTTACCTAGCTTACAATAAAAATTAAAGAATTAAAATAACACAAAACATACTGTTGGGGAAAGTAGAAGTGGAGGGGCTAGAGGGCCACACTCTTGGGGGGGGGGTGTTACACCCCTCACACATATGCAGAACCTGAAGCTTAGAGAACTAATGTGGAACTTGTCCAAAGACACCCAGCTAAGTGAAAAAACCAGGAATCAAAACGAGTTATATCTGGTTACCAGAGCCATAAAATTTTTTCGTTGTTGTTTTACCAGTTTACAAGTCACAGTAATGAACACAGAATCAGCAACAATAAGGGCAGAAAATCTTAATGCCATAAAAATGGGGAAGCACCTGTAACAAGACTTTTGGAGCGGAACTGCACATTGAAATCCCTACAGGGCCCGAGCAAGTAACAGAAAATGAAGGAAACACACTGGGACTGGGGAAGAGGATGCGACACCGTGTACCCTCTGAGGAGGGAGCCATGCTTCACGTCACGCAGGAATGCGGCCTGGAGCTGCCAGACTTTCTGCTGGTTTTTGAGAGACATGGAAACACTTATTAAAAATACTGACAACTGGGCCTCCCCGGTGGCGCAATGGTTGAGGGCTGGGTTGCAAAGCTGCCCGCAGCCTCTGCGGCACCGGTTCGATCCCCGGCTGCTCCCCGGCCACCAGAGGAGAGTCCCGCATGGCGCGCAGACCTCTCCTGCCGCCCGCTGCTCCCCTCAGCAGTGTACTTCGATCCTTCTGCCTGCTCTGCTCCCCGCTCTGGCTCTGGTGAATTCTCTCACCCTCCCGCGCTTCTGACTGTACCCAGTGCTTGTATAAATAAATAAAAATAAATCTTTAAAAAAAAAGTCTTAAAAAAAATACTGACAACTAATTTTTTTTAATTAAACTGCTCAAACAATATAAATGATACTGCTCAAACAATATAAATCTACGACCCACCAGCATCCAGCCCCGCAACTGCCAGATCACAACTATATCTGAAGGGGCCACACCTGTTTCTAACAGAAGTAGACACAAGTGTGGAGCCCAAGGGGGCAAACAGGCACAGGTCTGGTGACAGCTGACACGAGGCTACGTGAATCACTTATCTGTTTCAGCTAAGCTGAAATTAGTTACTCGCTATTTCCCTAAGTTAGAAAAGAAGAGAGTCAAAGAAGGGGGAAGGGTGGCCAGACAACCACAGCGGCTCCTTGAGTAACATCATGTCATTCTAATTTGATGAGGGGGAAAAAAAAATCCCAGCTGACACTGAAGGAAAGGTTGTTCCAGGACCTGGTTTCCTTAATAGCTGTTTCATGTCAAGTTGCAGTTTCCATGAACCTATCAATGATGTAAAATGAGAACTTCCTGGATATAGTAATAATTTTAATGCCCAGGCAAAGCCTACTTTAAAGTGAATCTATCAAGTTACCAATTATAGACACTCTGTAATATCATCAGTTCTGAACCAGTTAGGATCAATTTGGTAGCTGTGGACAATCTCAGTCTCATGCCACCATCTGAATAATGTCTCAAAGTTTCTAACATATTTCAGACTTACACTTAGATTCCTGAAAAGCTACCCACAAATATACACATAATAGACTGGAACAACATCAGAAATGTAGTTAAACAGGGAGATAAAGCTGAAATTTCCAATGTTGGAAAAATAATTTTATTTTGTAATTAAGATCGAGCTATTTGGGAGATTTATTTTGAAGGCTGTTCTCTTTGAACACATGCACCTGAAGTGATTCATTTTTAAAACTATTCTTCCTTTGGACCCCCAAATAGTCTGGAATTTGTAAACAAATAAGTGGGTTAAGCCATTAAAGACCCAGTAATCAGCAAATAACAATGGAGACCATACATTCATGCTTACAAAGCATAACCAAGAGAAAAGAAGCATACAGTGTGTTAAATTTCAAGCAACACCTTGAAATTAAAACAAAAGTATTTCATATGTTCAATAAATTTTGACAAATATTATTTAAGCCAACTAAACAAACAAGAACATATTCAGAAAATTGACTTTCCCCAGCTCCCCATGCATTCTCAAAGAAGTATGTTTGTGAATGAGTTCAAACATTTTAGCTACAACACAACAGAATTTCAAAAAGCAGCAAGTGGCCCAAGAGTGGAAAGTGTTTTTATTGACAAGTCAAAGAAAAAGTCTTAAGCTTTCAAAGAAAACACTTTTCCAAACTTGGAGACCTTGAGATAGTTCTTTTGCCTCTTCTACAGTAATCTTCTCACTAAATGGCTAGCCAACGATATATCTCCTCCCAGAACAGTAGGACCCTTCACCCCCTCCCAGGACAGCACGACCCTTGAGGTGGATCCCATCACATCTACTAATAGTGACTTCCTGGCACTGTAAAAGCAGCTTTTAAAAGAAGCCAGAAGTTATAGAAAGGACTATTCTCTTCATCTTCTTATACACTTCCTTACAAAGTAGACCCACAAGTTCAATCAATAAACATTTCCACATAAATCCTGTTTCAACTCACAATATAACATCTGTAAATATTACAAAGGGATCAAAGTTTTATTTTTTCTGTGTTTATAAAGACTTGGATTCTACAAAACCCTCCATTCTGCATAGGATTTAACCTTAGGACCCTCTTATCATTGAAATGATCATGTGGAAAGAAGTTAATTTGCATTTGGTTTTCATGTAAAACATAAGGTTTCATTATCTTTAAAAGAAGAACTTTCAGAGATGGAGAGAAGAGTTTTTTGGGATTTTTTTTAAGTTGTAAGGAAATACTTTATTCCAGTTGCAAGCATTTTACCCATGCAAGTATGGTCTGTAACTGAAATTTTCTTTTCTGCAAAAAGTTTACTGGGAAAGTATTAAACTTAATAAGAGGTCTCATCTCTGACTCAGTCCAATTCACTGAATAATACCTAGAAAGCTAAGATGCCAGAGCTTTTTACCTTAGCAAAAAGAAATTAGTTCCGTTAGATAATTATGGATTTCTGCAACTACCCAAAATGCACTGAGGAATAAAGGTTTTGTTTTTGTTTTATCTTTAAAAAGTAAAGTTCTAATGATCATCAGCAAAGAAGAATAATGTGGAAGAAATATGTGACAGAAATGTACAGTCCGACCATTCACTCATTTTTTCTAAACAAGATATGAACTATATTAAAAGAAGAAGAAAAGCAACACAGGACTTATTATTCCCAGCTTGCAGATTTGTTCTCTCCTTCCCTGGCCAAGGCCTCTCCGCTCCACACTCCTTGGTCAGGCCAAGAAGCTGAACCCCACTCTTTGCACAGTACTTGGAGGTACTGGAGCTGCACTCTCTGTCATGCATCTGACATTGTTCAATCCAGATGTGAGCTGGGACAGAAAAACCCAGAACCCTGCAAAAAAAGTGGGTCCCAATGATCAGCAGCAGTTCCAGTCAGTGAATGGAGACGATGCAGACTGAAGAAGGGACAGGCTTGTAACCAAAACATTTCACTATAATTATGTTGAAAATTAAGTCTTTTAGAGCCCATCTGCACAATTTCCCACTTAATCAGGCAATATTTGCCCTCTAAATGCATGGAATCATGTTGCTATATTAAGTTGGGGTTTACACTGAGCAATAAAATATCTGAAACTTGAAGAAAAATAAAGAAAAAATGGAAAAGTAAAGGAAGACCCTGAAGAAATCCATGTGACAAGGGGAAGGCTATGCACAAAAGGTTGCCCGTTTGCCACTTACATGAGCCTGAACAAGTTATTTCACCTCCTTGTACCCATTTCCTTATTTTCAACATCAGTTTGCTGACAGTGTTATTAATTACTGGATGCCAAGAGTATCTTTACTTTGGTAAACTACCCTTACAGATGTTTTTGAAAGAAAAGAGGTCACCACTACATCAAGTAAGCTTGTCACCCAAAAAGAAATCACTTCTTAGGGTAGGGAAAAAGATTTCTAGTTTCGATAACAACAGACTTACATTTGTATAGTACCTTTCAGCATTTGGAGCAAAAGGCATCTTTCACATGTGGAAATGAGCTCATGATGTTGAAATGTGAGTGGTCGCCACCATTCTATAAGTTCTGGTTTTATTCAGAAGTGTCCATAATCTGGAACTTTCCATAGTGCAAAAAAAGTAAACACATTTCTTTCAAACCATAAATACACAAATGAAAAAAGCCTTGCTCATAAAAACAAATAAATACCTTAAGGTTGCAGAGTCAAATAGGCAAGATGAAAAGGTTTGTGCATGAAATACTCCAAAGTGGATCTGTTTATACAGGTCTCTACAGGTGAAAGATAAGCCAGGAAGAAAGACTAAAAGCTAAAATGCAAAGCTGGAAAAAAAAGCACCAAGGCGATCAGGTATTTTCTGCCACCAGAGAAACTGTGGGGCTGGTCCCAAGAGACCTGCTACAGAATTAGAAAGAAAAACAACAAATAAAAAGCTATAAAGAAATAGAGCACATCTCCATCAGCACGTTGTCAGTTTTAGGGGTCAGCACCCTTCCTCGGGACCTCAGCTGCTGGATGGAGAAGTGAAGCTCAACTCTGTTTAGAACAGAATAAAACAAGGGTTTCAGAAGTTAAAATGGGGCCACCCCAGACAAATGGGTCAAAGTATCGCCCAGCTAGCCTGCACTAGAGAGATAAGAAGAAACTGGAACACACCTTTTTCAAAATTTCAAAGAAACATCAAGCCTTATTTGAAACACAGCAGGGCAAATCACTATGACAAAACTGAAGCATCTCTAATAGAGAGCAAAAAATGAAAAAAACTAATTCACACTATAATTTTAACTGATCTAAGCAAAAACTGAACTATTTCAAAGATATTAGAAGTAATGGCCCATTTCTGGTTTGCTTCATGTAGGTTTTCATTTCTTTGCTAGGATTCTTTGCTGATGACATGACACATTTGAAGCCTGTCCTTATTCTAATGGCATCTACTGCAGCATTATGCTAACAACGTTGAGGTCTGTAAAAAAAAAAAAAAAAAAAAACACATCATATTCTGTATGTGCCGAGCTATTAAAAAGAGGCTTTAAAGTTAAGGTTGCCCTTTGTCCACTCAAATCCTCCTTTTATGTACCGTCTTACACCCATAAGAAATGATCGTCTCTCATCATCTCTAGAGATGAAAGCCTCACCCATGTGTACAGGCTACAAAGAATGCAGCAGACACTGTTGGTGAGTCAGTCTACACCCCCCTTCTTGACTGAACCCCAGTGCCCAAGTCACGTGTTCAGGAGAAAGTCTGCCTACTCCTCCTAGCTCCGAGGGGACTGTGATTCCTATCCAAACATGGTAACTGTTTAAAAGCAAACATGTGACAACTCTTCTCAAAGAAACATGACAAGTGTAACAGGGGGCTTCTGGGGAAGATCTTCTAAGTATGTTTCCTCATGTGCTCTCTCCTTTTGTAGGGAAGCCTGCCTGAGAGCAAAGCTCCAGGTCAGGGATGGCAGAACTGAGAGACAGAAAGAACTCAAGTCCTTGGTGAAATCCCAGAGAATTCCCAATCATTCCATCTGTTGTCTGAACCCCACCAACTTCTGGGTTCTCTAAATTCCCTTATGACTAAAGCTTGCTTAATCCAGACTGCCCATTACCTGCAGCCAGAGGCATCCTAAGTGACCCAAGCTCCTCTTCTGGAAACATGGTAGGGTTATTATTCTAGGCTCCCTTGTGGTTAGTCCCTTCAGCTGTGAGAGTGTAAACCCACCCTCTTTTTCCCTTTGGTGTGGCAACCAGCAATGTTCCAGACAGTGTTAGCATCATCAGCTGGATCCCCAAGTATGAATTATGTGCAGACCCCTCCTCCCCCTGCCACTGCCAATCCACATCAATATATACAACACGAGTCACTAAAACCATTTGCAGGTTATTTGTTAGTGCAACAAACTAAGGTGTGATACTTTTTTTTTTTTAAGATTTATACAAGCACTGGGTACAGTCAGAAGCGCGGGAGGGTGAGAGAGAATTCACCAGAGCCAGAGCCGGGAGCAGAACAGGCAGACTGACTAAACACACTGCTGAGGGGAGCAGCGGATGCAGTAGGAGAGGTCTGCGTGCCATGTGGGACCCTCGCCTGCGGCCCGGGATCAAACCGGTGCTGCAGAGGCTGCGGGCAGCTTAGCAGCCCAGCGCTCAACCGCTGCACCACCCTGGAGGCCCTGATACTTTTTTTTAATGGAAATAAGAAACAATGTGATTTCCCAGTTAACACAGAAGGGGAAAAAAACAATCTCACAAGTCATGTTTCTGTTTACCAAATGTAAAGAAATGGCAGAAAGTTTGCTGAGGGAAAATAAGAGTGGAGAACAATAGCTTCAAAGAATCCCCTAGCAGTAATGCCCAATTCAAACAAAAACAGTTACAATTTGTCTTACCAGCACAACATAAAGCAATCTCCTATCATAACTTTTCCCTTCATCCCCCAAAGGAGCAATTAGAGGGAACCCAGTTTATTTATGGAGAAGACAGGTACTGAGAAGAAACTGAAGAAAGGAAACCAACGAGGCACAGCAAGACAGACTCAAAGTTCAAAAAGTCCTAGCGAGTCACAGGAGCAAAATGCTTCTTAGCCTTTCCAGAACTGTGAAGAATGAAAGGACTCTAATGATTGTCCATCCAGAGGACAACAACAAAAATAAATACAAAGTGTCTAAACTTTTATAGCTTACAAAAAATTAATTCATTTGACTATATCCACTATTTCAAAGTGTTGTTGGCCAACTCAAAACCAAAAAACTGTCAACAGTTAATTTTAAGAGGCCTATTTTGGGCCTCCCTGGTGGCGCAGTGGTTGAGCGCTGGGTTGCGAAGCTGCCCGCAGTCTCTGCAGCACCAGTTCGATCCCCGGCTGCTGGGCGAGGGTCCCACATGGCATGCAGACCTCTCCTGCCGCCCACTGCTCCCCTCAGCAGTGTACTTCGTCACTTTGCCTGTTCTGCTCTCCGTTCTGGCTCTGGTGAATTTTCTCACCCTCCCGTGCCTCTGACTGTACCCAGTGCTTATATAAATAAATAAAAACAAATCTTTAAAAAAAAAAAAAAAAGAGGCCTATTTTGGTCCTAGAAACACACATCAGGGATAGCAGAGGATTACAGCAATTTGATGCATTCTATCACACTTTACAAAAATTACAACCTCAACTTGTATTTTTCCTCTCTTAATTTACATGTTGGATTCGGCACATTGTACATGTCATTAAGTTAGCCTTACAGCAAATTAGAGGGGAAACCACAACTTCCATTACCCTGATCAGTAGCTGAACTGCCCTGCTTTCTGGCATTTGTCAGGATGGCTCTGTTTTTGATACTGTGGATCCAAAATAGGTGAACACCATTTAGGCAATCTCCCCAAACACCCCGAAGCATCACACCACTCTCAGGATAACTACAATACGCATCCACTCGTCCCTCTTACCAGAAGGCCTTCTTTGACAGCCAAATGCATTTTATTACACAGACACTCTTTTAGAAAAACACTTCAGGAAAGTAAGGAGGCAGCAGCTTCCACCATCCAGAGCTAGCCAAACTTGCAGGCAAGAGCCCCCCTCTCTCTGACACACACACATATTCCTGTGTGCACACTGATGAACCCTAATGTCCCCCAACGTTTGCATCAAATACCCACCACTGGGCTCTTTGGCTCTCAGCACAGTCTGCCAGAGTGACAGGACAGGTGACGGGGATGCCTGCTGCACAGGATGAAAGGAATCCCAGGGCAGAAGAGAACAGCTGAGCAAGCAACCCTGGCAAGCGAGAGGCCCGCGTGGATGCCAGCACAATGGGCGCGTCCCCAGAGAAGGTGCAGGGAAGGCGGCTCAGGAGAACAGCTGTGGTGGTTAGGACAGGAGGGTAGGCCCACAGGCTGATGGCGAGTTCCGGGACTGGAACAAAAAGCTTTTACCACACACCCTTCACTGGGAATCAGGAATAGGTGACATTTCAAGGAAACCAACCGACTCCAAAAGAGCTGACTTCAAAAGCAAAAGCCTCAATCCCACAGGATCGAAAAAAAAAATCACCGTGATGCTTTGCTTTGGCACATGATAAGAAATTTTGCAGAATAGTCATCTTCTCTAAGCAAAGTTGCAAAGGGGGGCAGGAGGGAAGCCAGACTTTTAAAGTCATTATTTGAGGAAACTAGTCTGTTATTAATCTGTTTGGAAGACATATAAACAACAGCCTCACCACGTTATATTTTCATAAGGTGAAGTTCATCCAGAGAGATGGTCACATGGGTATGGCGTATCTTGTTTCAGTGTGTATGCTGCAATCAGCAGTTAATGAACTTCAAAAGTCCCACTGCTTAGCAGGGCACCTGAATGCAGTCACACACATTTCCTGGCACAACACTGATCACATTCTTAGCAGCAGTGAGCAGAGGATTCAGACAACAGAACTGAAGCCAGTAACGCACACAAAGTGACAATGCAGCCTAGGAGACATGATGGGGGGGGGGTCAAGACAGTTACATTGTAACTACCACTATTAAAATGAGCCAACCCTCAGTCATGTTCCTCTAATCATCTCTCCATATACATACCAACCTGTAAGTCTTCTTATGACTCCTACAGAATGATAAAACATTCAGAATAATGTAACTATAAACACCTTAAACAATTGCATTTTAACAAAAATGTGTATTCATTTATCAATCTTCTGATGTAGAGCCAAGAAACTCACGTTTCTTACATAAACCACTTAAATGCAGTCTCTGAAACATGCAGTTTCTGTTTCTTTAAAGTGGGAGAAATTCATTTGTTCAACAAATGTTGAGTGCCCACTACAAGCCAATCACTGTTCTAGTAATTTAGTAAAGACTTTGGCTTTTACTCTGAAACAGACCATAGGGTTTTTTTTCCTTTATGTGCTTATTTGCCATTTGATGTTCTCTTCAGTGAAAAGGTTCTTTGTTTTTCATCTATTTTTTTCCCCACCACCACCCCTTATCCCTTTCTGCTTTCCACCTCCCTCAACATCACAGACCTCATGGTTTTAAGATCCCACTAGCCTTTCTAAGTATTTTACATCATCAAATAACCTGCAATGTAAATGTCCAATATTTGTTTTTGTGATTGACTTGCTTTGCTACATATAATTCCCTCAAGCTTGCTCCGTTTTGCTGAAGACAGGGGCTTTTCATCTTTTATGACTGAACAGTGTTCCTTGGTATGGCGTTCCATCAGTACCACATCGATTGGATCTTCTATTAAGGATTTTAAGGTTGCCTCCACACCCCAGCTACTGTAAAGAGAGCTGCAACAAACATCACAGAGCAAAGAATTTTTGGAGTTGACAACATTTTCTTTGGCTATCTGCCCAAGAATAATCTTGCTGGGTCATATGGTATTCCCATTTTTTAGTATTTTAGGGTAAATCCAGATTGATTTCCATAATGGCTGCACCAATTTACATTCCCAACAACAGTGCAATAGGGGTCCTCTTTCTCTACAGCCTCTCTAGCACTTGCTGAAGGTCTTTTGAATAGCTGCCATTTTCACAGGTATGAGATTGTATCTCATTGTGGTTTTAGCCTACATCTCTCTTATTGAAACAACAATGAACATTTTTTTCATATATCTATCTGGCCTAACCTCGTTGGTAAATTATCTGTTCATATTTCCTACCCATTTGTTAGTCAAGTTATTTGCTTTTCTATTGCTGAATTACATAAGTTTTGATTATATTTTGGACATTAATGCCTTGTCAATTTGTTACTATAGAAATAGATTCTCCCATTCAGTAGTATGTCTTTTTAATCTTCTTGTAGTTTCCTTTGCTGTGTAAAAGCTTTTTAGTTTGAAGCAATCTCAATGTTTATTTTTTTTATTTCCTTTGCCATAGAGGTCGAGTCCACACAAATATCGTTATTACTAATATAATGGAACACTTGGCCAATGTTTTCTCTATATATTCACACCCAAATCTTTAATCTATCTGGAATTTATTTTTCTGTATGGAGAGAGAGTGTCCCACCTCATTCTCTATGTATGGCTTTCCAGTTTTCTCAGCACCACTGATGAAAGCAACTTTTCCTTTCTCTCACTGTGTGGTCATAGCTGTTTTATCAAAGATTAGGTACTGATTTGTATGTGGATTTTTTTCCTGGGCTTTTGATTCTGTTCTATTGATCCGTGTATCTATTTTTGTATCACCACCACATTCTGTTTTTAGTACTGGTGCTTCACATTAAAGTCTGAAGTCAGGTAACATGATGTCTCTGCTTATCTCCATCTTTCTCAGGATTGCTTTTGCTACTCTGGGTTTTCTAGTCTTCAAAAAAAGATCAGCTCCAAATGTAGCATTGTGGTCAGCAGGTGCAACATATCCAAAATGCAACTCATCAACTTTCTAACATCTCAGTTTCTTTAAAATAATTATACTCATCTAAACAGGTTTGTAAGGATTAAATAAATGCTCATGTTATTAAAATTTTACTGAAGGCGCCATGCTTTTCTGTTTTAAGCATAAGGAGGAGTACAGTGGAGCAGCCTAATGCTAGAATTTACATCCTCACCTAAGCAACCAGAGTCCTTGCAGTTCTGTAGGCACAAGCCATACAGCCATCATCAGTAGCATATTCTGGGGGAAAGCCAGCATTATATTCTCACCCTGCCACAAACCTACCTATATGAGCTTAAATAAAACTCTGGACCTTTCTGGAACTTAGCTATAAGTCAAAATAGGCAGCAGTTCCACCAAGCATTTCCCTCCCATTTCCCCCTGCCCCAACTTGTTCTTTTATATTCCTCATTTCCACAGGCGCTAGAAGTCAGTCTCAGTTGTTTTTTTTTTTTTCTCCTAATTCCTCATCCTACTTTCATCAAAACCTGCAGATCCCTCTTCTAAGTAGCTCTCATGTGATCACCTTTTTCCATTTTTTCTATCCACACCACCTCATTCTCTCTCAAGTAAACCAAACTGCCTGCCTTCTAACCAGTGTCCTTGCTTCTGTCCCTCTTACGCTGACCTATAGTCATCTTTTTGAAAGGAATACCCCATGTTACCCACATACAAAGTTACATGTTGGCAAAATAAAGCCTCACCCTACAGACGATGCCAACAGGGTCCTCCAAATACTGCCTCAGCCACACGTATGCCAACCTTATCTCCTTCCATCCCCTCCAAACAGGTTTACGTTCCATCACACAAAACTACCTTTCCCAAGCCCTGCCTCTTGCAACGACTCAGGGCCTTCGTGCAAGTTTCCTCTTCCACCTGAAATGATGGTGGTGTCCCTACTTTCTCCGTCTGACAAAATCCCACCATCTTCTAGACATTTTTCTGGGAGCTTGACATCATAGCTTTCACTTAACTGCACATCTCAGGTGGTTCCTCAGACTGATGACTCATCCTTTCCCTGGGCTCCCGCTGCACTGAGGACACCTGCACAGGGCAGCGTGCATTTCTGGGCTGCAGAGGCCCAGCCTTGCAGTGTTTGCGCCCTCCCTCAGTGCCGTGCATCCTGGGTCACAGCAGAGGTGCGCACACGTGTGAGGAACAAATAAAAACAGGCTCCTACTCTGCAGGTTGTTGAAGCTCAATATAGGTAACTCACCTGCACTATTTTTCCATTTCCCTTTTTTATAGTCTTGAGAACCCAAGTGTTCTTCCCATAAGAACACATTCATGTCAAGTTTTTGGTAGGCAGGCATATCCCATGCGATTTAATCAAAGATCTTAGTTTTCTCTACTTAGGCCTTTTCTAGATCGATGTTCTGCATCTCAACACCACTAACCATTTAGAGTCACATAAGACTTTGTTGTAAAAGGCCATCCTGTGCATTGTAGGATTTCAGCAGCACCCCGTCTCTGCTCACCAGATGTCAGCAGTCAGCCCTGCCCTAACGAGTGACAACCAGCAGCAGCCACATATTCCCTGAGGGACGAAACGGTCCCTGGCTGAGAACCACTATTGTAGACAATCTATTTCCAGTTTACATTTGAAACTGAAAAATTTAATTCATTGTGATGAGGACTAAAACTTCAATGAGAGGAAATAAAGAAAAATCCTAACGCTAATATGAAATGGTAGAAAGCATTTTCTTTTTCATTTCCCATGTGCCTGGCTCACAGGTGTGCAATAAATTGAACTGAATTATAGACTTACTTCCTTAAAAGCAACTGCCCCATTAAAAGTCTTTTAACAAGACAATTTCAGATTAAAAGGGAAAAATTTTAATTATTTCTACTAGATACAATTTAATTTCACTAAATTTAAAACAAAAGATGAGGGAAAATGAGCACACGCACAAAATCACAGGTGTGTGGAAGGGTGGGGGCCCACTGCAGGCACTGAGGGGGCAACAGTGAGTATGAAGACAGC
This sequence comes from Talpa occidentalis, assembly GCF_014898055.3. Taxonomy (NCBI): domain Eukaryota; kingdom Metazoa; phylum Chordata; class Mammalia; order Eulipotyphla; family Talpidae; genus Talpa; species Talpa occidentalis. The sequence goes on from NW_023601322.1 coordinate 9,038,047, forward strand.
CCTTTTGACCCCAGGGCACTGTAGCCCATCATCAGACGGGACAGCTAGCCCAGCTCTGCGGCAGCACCGTGCCCACACTAGGTTACTGCCAGGACAACCATACTTGGCCATCCCAGCACCGTCATTCACACTCGCACACACCCGAGGAGAAAAGTACCACATCACTAATAGATGCTTTACATATATTAGCTGAGATCTCTTAATAGTTCCTTATTAATCATAACATTTACTAGCAGATATGAATAATGATAGAGAAAAAAGGATTATAAAAAAGGGGAAACTAAACATTATTTTATCTCAGAAATTATTTCCCCAAGGCATGGAAACAAAAATAGTTGGGAATATCATATGAAAACACAATGTCTCTCTTTTGCAAATTATTTTAATATTGTTTCACCAGTATGCTGGACAATTTCTGGTACATTTATTTCAAGTTTAACTAGAAACACTTTTGTTATCAGCTTCCCATAATAGAAAAGACGACTAAATTATTTGCTTAAAAATAAACGTTGCAACACACACTCACCTCACCAAAACCCAAAAAATTCTAAATTATTTTTCTCAACTATTGAATATTCAGTTTTTATTTCACTCTGCTACTTTGTTTCCTATGCATCCAGTCAAAAATTCCACACTTCAGAAGTTCTTCCTTCGTAACCCTTAAACAACTATTTTGCCCTGTGTTCATAATTTTAAAACTTATTTCACAGTACAAAATACAGTATTACATACAACCACCTTCCTCACATCCCTTTAGTTTCCATCCAATTATTCACTCCTATTTTCTGCTGAAGATTTTACAGAGATGAGGGGTTGCTTGATTTTATTTTGTTTTTTAATTACATGGCGAATTTCAGTAAGGATCAACTAAGGGGCCTCCCTGGTGACACAAGCAGTTAAGCACAGCACTATGAAGCAATCCACAACCTCTGCAGCACAAGTTCAATTCCTGGCGGCCAGGGAGCAACCCACATGGCACGGCAGACCTCTCCTGTCTCGCCCGCTGCTCCCCTCATCAGTCTACTTAGGTCAGTCTGCCTGTTCTGTTTCTTGCTCTGTCTCTGGTGAATCCTCTCATCCCGCTCCCCGCCACAATTCTGGCCTGTGCCCAGTTCTTGTATGCATAAACAAAAATAAATCTTTAAAAAAAAAAAAAAAAAAGGATCAACTAAGACTAAGAGACAATGATGTCACTTAACCAAAAGTCTTGAGAAAGACACTAAATATGTAACATCAATAGAAGCTAACCTTGACCACCCCAGATGACTTTTCTATTCCACTTTTCAAGATTTCTAGGCAAACAAGACTCAATAAGATCACACTCCCCCTGGGCTATAGAAGTACCATTAACCTAGATAAAATCCTGGCAATTCAAAACTGGTATACCATTTATTTACCCTCAAGAGTCCATCATTCCTCTATTTCCACCACCACCCTTTCAAAACAAAACTGATTGTTCTGCTTCCCTTCCTCATGGGAATATCTACTGAGAACATTAGAAACATGAGCAATAATTTAGCATCTATTGGTAAAACTCACATATTCGAAACTATCCCTAAAATAAGATTTGTTTAGCTGCATAGCAGGGAATAAAAAGCATTCCTTGGCCTCTCTATATTGCCTTGTTTAGATTTGAAGATGTTCACTTGAATTCTTCTCCTGCTTCTCTGTGTCAACTCCCAACTTGACTGTTAACACCACCTTAAGAGCTATTCTTTACCCCCAAAAAAGGCCTTTAAAATAAATTCACTTAGGGCCTCCCTGATGGTGCAAGGGGCTTAGTACCGCACTATGAGGCAATTTGCAGCCTCTGCAGCACAAGTTTGATCCCCGGCAGGCCAGGGAGCTACCCACATGGCACAGTAGACCTCTCCTGACTCGCCCACTGCTCCCCTCAGCAGTGTATTTCGGTCAGTCTGCCTGTTCTGTTCCCCACTCTGTCTTTGGTGAATCCTCTCACTCCCCTGCATCTCTGGCCTGCACCCCAGCTCTTGTATGCATAAATAAATAAATCTTAAAAAAAAAATACTTCACTTGAACCTTTGGAGCTCATTGTCATCTATTTCTCCAATGCTGCCTACCCTCCTCTGACCCCTGTTTTAGTACTATTTGTAAATAGATGCCTAAGGCAGATACAACTTTTCTATGATTCACTGGGAGTTATCAATCCACTGAGTCACTTGAGAATTCCTTCATAGCTATCTTGCCTTTGCTTTTTGTTTGAGATTTTGTTTTATTTTTAAGAAGCAGAGGAGGAAACGGAGGGTGGGGGCAGATCCACACAGTCTTGTGCCTCTTCCCCTCCCACCGCTCCCCCCCTCCCCCATCCCCAGTGAGTGTGAGAACTTCCTGCAGAGAGACACCATGAATAGGATCTGGCATCTAGACAGGGAAGATAGTACAGGACTGTGAATGCTCTGAATAAAGCTTCTATGCAGCCACTAAATTAAAGGAATTCAGGAGCTACACAAAGGGCCTGGCTATTTAATGGATTCAGTCTTTTCTTTTACAGTATAATTAGGCAGCATACAAATGAAAGCCTTTTCCAAGGAGCTGGACTGGACTAACAAGGCCAGATGACTCCTCCATTGCTCCCCAGTTCTCCCCTTGAGCTGATGTTTTTCTTACTCTTAGACAAACATTCAGAAGGAAGTTGGCTAGATATAATAATTTAATCCATTCTTCTTAAGAAGTATAAATTCGCTCCTCCCTAGAGGTCAAATTCACAGGCACCTTCAAGTTTTACTCCTTTACAGAATCCCATCCAAGTAAGTTATTTTAGAATCAGTTTTCAGACTGAGAAAGACTACGTCCTACCTCTCAAACACACTCTGTAAGCTTCACACACTTATTTTTTAAATAATAATAGAAAACAACCCATTCTGCCTATTAGGTTTATGAATATGTAGGAGGGGGAACTTGCCACACATCTCAGATAATTCTAGAATAAATCTGATTCACCTTGGATCACTTATATCTGAGTTGCAATACCCAAAAATCAAGTGTCAGTTAACACTGTATTACGAAGAACAAAGAGCTCTCACCTGGGGCATGTGAGGAATCAGGGGTACTGGAGGAACAGTATTTGCAGTGAACAGACACAAGCTTATCCACAAACAGCTCTTAATTTTCCCTCTCTATTACACTTATAGCGTGTGTGTGTGTGTGCATGTGTGTGTGTGTGTAAAAGAAAAGGGAAAGGGGAGACATATGCAAGGAGAGAGAGGATCACTGCACTAGGCTACAGCGTAAGCTTCCTGAAAACATGAACTTCTGCCTCATCCCCAGTGAACCCACATGTGCACACCGTGGCAATCAACAAACCACCCACCAAAAGAAAGAAGCTGCAAGACAGGCTTTAGGGGCTGCACTGCGTTCTCCACACACGCTGACTCTTAATTGAATACCTCAGGTTTTAACCATCGAGAGGGAGAGGGAGGGAGAGAGAGAGAGAGAGAGAGAGAGAGAGAGAGAGAGAGAGAGTCTTTAAAGAGGTGGTGAAGCTAAAATGGGGCCATTAGAGTGGGCCCGAGTCCAATCTGGCTAGTGTCTTTATAAGAGGCGAAAATTTGGACACACAAAGAAACACCAAGGTTGCAAGTGCATGGAGGAAAGACCATGTGAGGACACGGCGAGGAGGCAGCCATTTGCAAACCAAGGAGAGAGCCCAGACCCACCAGCCCCTTGATCTGGAACTTCTAAGCTTCAGAACTGTGAGAAAATAACCACCCAGCCTGTGGTATCTTGTTGCGGCAGCCCTAGCAAACTAACAGAATGGGAGAGAGGGAATGAGAGAAACGGAATGGTAGATGTTAAAACGGCTAACCAAAATACAATCTCTATGTTTCCAGAAACTTACACTGTCTCCAACTTAATTTTCCATATTGTAACAATTTTTTACAGGAAGTATGTACCTTTTTTATAATGGGGAGTAGAGGGAAAGAAATCTATCCTTTTCCCCAATTTTTTTGGAGGTTTGGAAGGTGATAATGTAAGGCTGTAAAAAAGAAAACTATGAGGAGAAAATCAAAACCTAAAAAAGGCAGAAAGCACAAAGTGAGAAGTAGATAAATAGACTGAAATGTAAATAAATAGACTGAAGTTATGGATTCTCAGATTAAATTTTAAACCGGCTATATGAGCTCAACAAAATTTGTTTCTCACAAAATTAAAATGTTGAAACCTAATCCCCAGTGTGATAGCAGTAGGAGGAGGGGGTCTTCAGAGGTGATGAGATCGGAGCACAGCCCTCATGGAGTGGGATTAGCCCCTTTATGAAAAAGACCCCAGAGAACTCCCCACTTTCCCCTATATGAGAATACAAGAAGTCAGCAGTCTACCCTGAGAGAGGGTCCTCACCAGAAACACCATGCAGGCACCCAGCTCTGGGACCTCCCAGCCTCCAGAACGGTGAGAAGTAAGTTTATAAGCCACCCAGCCTATTAGCAGGCCAAACGGAATAAAATACGATCTTAGAAAAGGAAAGGCTAAAAATTCACAAGTTGAGCATCTAACTTCAGTTAAAATTCAAATGAGCGAGAACTTCTGAAGAAAATAATTGATGGAATTAAAAATAAGAGCATACATTAATTAAATATGGGGGAGGGGAGCAATAGAAGTTTTAGTAAAACCAAATGTGGATTCTTTTTAAATGCTAATAATTACAAATCCATGGTTAGACTAACAACAAAGACAAGACATATGCAAAGAAGACATTTCAAATATAGTAGAGACTTATACAAAGTTGAAAACCAAATGTGGAGTACTTTCTAAAAAAATATATCTTCCCAAAACTGACTGCAGTAGACTAGAAAATCTGAAAATAGCTATAACCATTGGATACATAGAAAACACCAGTTTAAAAACTACCAGATCCAAAATGTTTTAATCAAGGCGCAATCAGGTAGCTCCTATCATATACAAACTGTTCCGGGGAAAATGAAAATAAAGAACACTCATTTGCCATTACAAATTTGAAACCAATTAAAATGGGAAGAACAGATCAAGAAGACAACTTTAAGCCAATTCCACTTAAGTAACATAAATAAAACAATACTAAATAAAATACTAGAGCTAGTCAAGATTCAGCAAAATAATTTGTAAAATCTGAAGCATGGATGGATTATTTTACAGGAAAATCTACAAATATCATCTACCAATCCCACAGTTGAAAGGGGAAAAAACATCACCATAAGTACTCTAGGCATAGGGAAATAATCAGTAAAGTCAGTATTCCTTCCAGATTTTAAGAACAAACTTTTCATAGCATTCTCAATTTATAACACTTATCAACTTGAAACTTAAATGACAAAATGAATTCCCTTTAAAGTATGGAACAAAATTCAAGAAATTTCCTATCATGCTGTATTCAAAATCCTAGCCAGTGTGACAAGAAAAAACAAAATACATATGTAAGACCTGAAAGAAATAACACCACTCCTATAATTCAAACAAATATACAAACTACTAAAACTAATAAAATCTCAGCTAGGTTGCTAGATATAAGATCAAAATGAAAAAAAAAAAATACACTACTATGTGCCAGCAATCTTTAAAATTTTATCCCACCATTTATAATTTTTTTCTTTAAAGATTTATTTATCCATGCATACAAACACCGGGGTACAGGCAGATGTGCGGGAGGGTGAGAGGATTCACCAAGAGACGGAGTGGGGAACAGAACAGGCAGATTAACAGAAACACACTGCTGAGGGGAGCAGCGGGCAAGACAGGAGAGGTCTGCCGGACCATGGAGGTATCTCCCCAGCCCGCTAGGATCAAACCCGCGCTGCAGAGGCTGTGGACAGCCTCATAGTGCTTTGTTCAACCCACTGAACCACCAGGAGGCCCTCACCATTTATAATTTTTTAAGCTATAAGATACAAAGAAACAAATCTCAAAAGGCAAGCAGTAGGTTGCTGAGATAGAGAGATGGATACAGGTTTATCTTTTAAAATTAAAAAGATCACATGTGAAGCAAATAAAGTAAAATGTTTGCTTTAACAGAGCTGGGCAACAGTTGCTAAGGTATCCTTTATATTATCCTCAACTTGATTTAACTAAATTAATTATTATTTAAGCACACATTCAAATAGCGCTCACCTTACAATTTTCAAAGGTTGGTTTGTAGGCAATATGCAGAAAAGGAAGAAGAAAATCAAATGGCTTAAGTAGAATGTGACTTAACAACAGCATTAAAGTACTAACATCTGAGGAAACCTCACTGTAAAAAAATGACTAGTTTTTCTTCCAATTGTCTTCTTCCACTTACTAATACATAAAACAATCTATTAGTCATGCATTATAGTCTTCCCTGGGGGGCAGAAAGAAACCCAGTGGTAGGCAATCTGCATTAATACCTCTGACAGTTTCAGTTCATTTGAAATTAGTATAGTATTTCAATTTCAAACCTTTAAATCACAGTTTTCCTCCAAATTGCAGAGTCTTATAGATTGCTGTGCTTTTATCTTTATGTTGAAAAGAAACATTGGCTAACATTTACTACTGGTAACTAATTTTTTAAAAAATACAGTCATTATAAGGAGCAAAGAATCAATTTTTCCTTTGATCACGATTTCACACAGATTTGGTCCAATGATTAACATTTCAATATTCAAAAATTTGAAAAATGTAAAGCATTTTATAAATACACAGTGGTGACATTATCATATTCTCATCGCTGTTGCAATTAAACTCATTCACTGGGGGAAAAAAAAACCCTTTCATCTCTTTCAGCGTATACAGCACTTCCCTATAAAATTCAACCTCAGTGCATGAAGATATGGTCTCACTAAGAGTTTATCAATTTCCAGCACCTACAGATGCCAATGAAGGGCTCTGTAAAACTGAAACTTCTTTCTTTTTAATAGTACCACTTGTTCCTTTCAGTTCACAATAAAACTACTCAAAATGAGCCAGATTTCTCATGAGATGCTCATTTACTGAAGGTTTAAGGTCACCCAAATTGCATTTCACCCATTATCACTAGGTAATGAGAATTTACACTGCGTTAGAACATGCTACCGGTAATGCATTTATTTTTCCTATCCTTTTTGATATGATAAATTAAAAATTCTCCTAGAGTCAGTGTACAGAACTTGACCTTGCCCAAACTTTTTATAAAATGTTGTCTGTTGGTAAGCAAGGAACAGTTCAAGAAAACACACACACACACACACACACACACACACCCTCAATTATAACTGTTTATGTGTTAGTATAACACAAATAAGATAATTAAACCCTAAAATATAATAGTATTTCTAAACTATGGTTTTCAGTAATATCCAAATGCCATGTATAAAAACTTGACCAAATTATACCATATATGCTTCCTAAACGACCCTCAAGTCTATGATTTCTGTCCACACTCTACTTTCTTCCTTTTGCACACTTGCTATAAGTCCTTGTTGGTACAAGACATAAATCCAGTGGAGGAACTGAACTCCAAAATCTTAGGGCAAAAGAGGAAAGTCCAATTAGTATGTACTCTAAACCACACATAAACTGAAATCTCTTACTAAGAAATCTATCCTTGACTTCTGAGTGTACCAGATAAATATTTGTGCAGCTATACAGAAGTTATTTCTATTATTCTATGGTGTGCAATATAACACACCATAATTACAGTCACTTGTCGATAACACAAGTCAATGGAACAACTAGAGGTGCCAACATCACAGAAATTTCAAATATGGATATGTATTACAAAAATTTTTCTCTTCCTATGTTTTATTGGTGGTTTGCTGGTTTCTCTTCCTCTGTCAAGTCATTCAACAAAAATTTATTGAGTACCTGCCTACTAGGTGCCAAGCATTATTAGGTACTAAAACTATAAACATCAGTCTCCACAGGGGCATGACAACAAATTCATACAATGCACTGAGGAAGTGTCCTGACAGACAAGCCAAGGGAAGCATCAGCACCCTCTAACCATTATCTCAATAAACATCAATTGCTACAGGGAAACAGCCTCAACACCAGCTTGGAGTAAAATGTAGCAAAAATCATCAACAAACAATCAGGCAGAGAATTTAAGCAACATCACTCAGATAAAAGCGAATACCCACGCTCTTAAGTCAAGATTCCCAAACCCACCAGAGCATTGTGACCAGGCAGGCAACCTGCAAGAGGGAAACCCACAGAATCGCGAGGACAGGATGGGCACCCTCAGAGGGGAGCTGCCACTGCTCATCAGCACTGCGCATCACCACAGAAGCCAGAGGCCACATTTTCTGACTTAAACAAAAAGAAGGAAAAACAATCATGAGTTTTATGGGAAATTCTACATTTAATTGATAGCAATTTAAAAATATTACAAACCATGTTGAAGCGAGAAACAGGTCTGAGCCATGTGTAAGCCACAGGCACTAGTGGGGACCCCTGTTCTGAGTCCTCCAAAAGATGATCCACCATCACTCTTGCTTTGGTCAGGATAGCCAAAATTAAGCAAAATTCAAAAGGAAAAAAAAACCTACACAGTCTATACCCAAATTTTCAACGTATTCTTGTTAACCACAGGGATGTAGTCATAAAAATCCAGGCTGTGGGAAACTTCAGGACAAATAGCTGGTTTTCTCCCAACAAGTTATAAGGAAAAGCAAGGGGATTTGGAGGTGGGTATGGAGGAGAAGGAAACCCTAAAAATAAAGAAATTTAAAAGAAATAAAAACCAATCACAGGTGTGGAACACATGTGGATCAAAATTCAAACGAAGTATTTAAGACAATTTGAAATTTGACCACAGACTAGATATTTACTGATAAATAGAAATTTGTGTTTCCTTTTAAAGAGTACTTATGTTTAAGCCATAAAATGGAAGCTCACAGATATTTATAGATGACATGACATGCTGTCCAGAATTTGCTTCACAGTAACCCAGGCAGAAGCAGGGGCCGGGAGATGGAGACAACACGAGACGGGCCGTGAGGGGTGACTGGATGTGGTAGTGAGCATACCCAAACGCATTACACTATTTTGCCTATTTTTTAAAAAGTCCCTAAATCTTCCAAAAGAAACAAACAAAAATAAAATAAACTGTTTACCTCTTTCCTACTTAGTATCACTCGATCTCATCACAAGGAGGAAAATGATTCAAAAGAAAAAGAAGACCAAAAGAGTTTCGGAGAAGGAAGAATAGTCGATTCAACAAGAACTATAAAGAAACTAATTAACCTGTTCTTAATTTTAGAATGATTGACTTTGTGCACAAATGACCCCGGGACCTCTCTCAAGTAAGGATAGAAAGTATGTGAACAAGGAACCCTAAGTAGGTGAGGTATAATCTCACTGAGGGGCTCCCTAACAAGACATAAACATTCTAATGCTGAGTTCCAGCTTCATTCAAAGGACATGAGATGCTAAAGTGCCAAAGGGACACACTGAATTGGTGGTTGTTTTTCTTTTAAAAGATTTGTTTGCTTGTTTGTTTGTTTATGCATATAAGAGCTGGGTGTACATACAGGCCAGAAGTACAGAGAGGTGAGAGGATTCACCAGAGACAGAGTGTGGAGCAGAACAGGTAGAGTGACCAAAATACTCTGCTTAGGGGAGGAGGGGTTGAGTCAGGAGAGGTCTGCCGTGCCATGCGGGTAGCTCCCTCACCGGGGAGCCAACTCATGTTGGAGTGGCTGCGGAGAGCTTCACAGTGCTGACACTTAACCCCTTGTGCCATCAGGGAGACCCCCTGAACTGGTGTTTTCTAATTTCCTCAAACATGCCTGATGCTCAGCATAGCTTATTACTGTAGGGGTGAAACAGGGGAAGTTGGATTGTACAACAGGGAATGTTCACATACTCATTCAAAAAGTTACTCATTTTCCTTTTCTAAGAAAGGGAAATGAGTGGGCTGGGTGGGGCAAAAGAGAGTAAAATAAAGGTTTCTGTAAAAATCAATGTGAGGGGCCTCCCTGGTGGCGCAAGGAGTCAAGATGCAGCCTATGAAGCTATCTGCAGTCACAGCAGTGTCACTGAAATATGAGTTCGAACCCCAGCCAGGGAGCTATCCACATGGCTCAGCAGACCTCTCCTGACTTGCCCACTGCTCCCCTCAGCTGTGTATTTCAGTCAGTCTGCCTGTTCTATTCCCCACTCTATCTCTGGTGAATCCTCCCACCCCCCCACACCTCTGGCCTGTACACCAGTTCTGGTATGCATAAATAAATAAATCTTTTTTTTTTTTAAATAGAGGCATGTTTTATTTATTTATTTGTTTGTTTGTTTTGTTTATACATGCACTGGGTACAGTCAGAAGCACGGGAGGGTGAGAGAACTCACCAGAGCCAGAGCGGGGAGCAGAGCAGGCAGAAGGACCAAAGTACATTGCTGAGGGGAGCAGCGGGCGGCAGGAGAGGTCTGCGCGCCATGTGGGACCCTCCTCCGGTGGCCAGGGAGCAGCAGGGGATAGAACCGGCGCCGCAGAGGCCGCAGGCAGCTTTGCAACCCACTGCTCAACCGCTGCGCCACCAGGGAGGCCCAAATAAATAAATCTTAAAAAAAAAAAAAATCAATGTGAGGTCAGCAATCGGCTATGCCTTTATGATCAGACAATGGTCCCACGTAATCTGTGAGCATCCTGGATTCTCAGTGCAGTCAGTGCAGCTGGGTATGGAACTGGGTAGCGAGGGAAGGCTGGCAAGATGAAGAAAGCATATGTAGGAAGCATATAGTGGAGGGACAGAAAAGTGGTTGTTTTTAGAGAGTTCACAATAGAAAACTGAGCAAATATGGAAAAGATGGGGTTACTTTTCTGCCTCTTACTGATAAGATGAAAGGAAGCTATATAAAATGACAGTCATGGCACATGTCCTTGAAAGGAGCAAATCTAAATATCGGTAACTTAATAGAAAGGTTTTCCATTATTCTTAAAATCAATTCCAAAATATTGCTGTGGCCTAGGAGAACCTTACAACAAGACCTAAGTGTACATATCTACTTATTTTGTATTTAATTTAATGGGGAAAAAATTAGGATGATCAAAGCACTCTGAACTTGACAGAACATGGCCCCAGACCACAGACACCCATGACCAGGCCCCAACTATTTCTGCAGCCCTGCCTCCTGATACTCTCCCTCTCACTACACTCACTACACAGAGGAAGGCCCCTTCCTCTGGGTCCTCACACAAGCTGGGTTTCCTATCTCGGCTCTGTCCCCCTATCTGAACCACTGTCCCTTGGACCCTGCATTACCTCACCTTAAAAGACAAAAATTCACTGTTATGAAAATATTACATTTTGGGCGTCTCCCTGGTGGTGCAAGGGGTTAAGATGCAACCCACGAAGCTATCCACAGCCGCTGCAGCACAAGTTCGATCCCCGGGCAGAGAGCTACCCACATGGCGCAGCAGACCTCTCCTGACTTGTCCCCTGCTCCCCTCAGCAGTGTATTTCAGTCAACCTGCCTGTTCTGTTCCCCACTCTGTCTCTGGTAAATCCTCTCACTCCCCCTATCCCCCCTCCAACACACACACCCCTCTGGCCTGTATGCCAGTTCTTGTATGCATAAATAAATAAATCTTTAAAAAAATTTTTTTTAAATGTTACATTTTGACTTACAGGCACACTAGACAATTAGATGGTTATTTGGCTTACTAAGTCCCCTTCTTGCTGTGCAGTCCTGAGGGCAGGGAACATGTCTGTCCTGGTAGAGAGCGGCACACAGTGGACACAAGGCTCAGGGACTCTTCTTCAGGAAGGAGGGCGAGCCCTCCCAGGCCTGTCTTACTCTGATCTATTTCAGAATCACCTGGGTCCTTGTGAAATCCTGCTTAAGTCTGAAAAGGAAGAGGACCTTCCTGATACATCTTTTCCCCCAGACCTTCAAAGCACCTTATGCCTTGGTAAGCAAGTGCCCCACAACTGTCTGAATTGACAAAGTGAATGAGAATAAAGACAGTATTCCCAGATAAAAACAGGTTTTTCATAATGATCAGTGACTTTTGAATATAAAATTTCCTGTCAACAAATGCCAGCCCAACAAACATTGACGTTCCTGAGCAATAAAAAATAAAACAAATTTTAAAAACCATAGAAACCACTCTACTCCCATTCCAAGGTTCTCCAAACCAAAAGCAAGACTCCCTCTCCAGGCACCAGCACAGGGCTACTGCTGTTTGGGTATGCGTCCTTTTTCATATGAAGAGTTAACAATCACAGTTCTCAAGCGTTTCTATCTCATACATCTTTATTAAAAATGCACAAAAATCTACTTTACAACTGGAATATAAAAAAGCCAGATCATCTAGAGACTTCAGTAAGTATCTGAGCAATTATATTCTTTTTTTAAGATTTATTTATTTATATATATTCTTAAGAATAACCCAACTGCTATATTTTCATTTATTTCAACAACCAAAATTTGAAATCTCAGCATCTAGTCCAGTTCTGAGCACAAAACAGCAATACAATACTTAATACAATTAACAAGAAGAAAAATGACAGACTTAATGTGATTGCCATTAATTTCGATTTCTAACACTGCATAATTGCTCCCTACACAATCTAGTTCCTATCTACCTTAGCTTACGATTGATTATGTCTTCATGCTCACTTTATAAATAAGAGTCAAGTCACAAGTCACTTTGACAGTCTAGGAATGGGAAATGCATTCTTCCAAACCAGCTCTTATCTCTGCAAGTATAATCAATAGGTCATGACGGCGGGCGGGGGGGGGGGGGGGGATGGAGATCAAACCATCTCAGAAGGTTTATTACTCTGTGGCTGCATAAACAGAGAAAACTGGATATAACAGAAGGGGAAATCCTAGCTTTGTCAACTTACCAGTTGCAACTGTTCTGAAGTTTTTGACCTTCACACCCCGCCCCTCCCCCAGCATCTAGTCCATAATCTAGTCCATAAGGCAGCGCCCTTTTCCCTGGCTCTCCAGGTCCTAACAGAAATGCTTTCAGCACTGGTTAAAGACTCCACGGAGGCAGTCTCCAGAAGCTCCTCTCCCAACCCATCCTCCAGTAGGCTGCCCTCTAATGAATCTAATCACGTCACTCCCCACTTGACAATGTTCGGTAGCTTGCACTACTTGTAGACTCAAGTCCTTATTATGTGAAGCCTTTCATCATCTGGCGCGGCCTCCTTTCAGTCTCATCTCTGACCATTCTTAATCACCTAACACTTCACCACTTGAGCTGCTCACACGTGGTGGTGCCCTATCATTCATGCTTTTTAGTTCCTGACGTGCCGTTTTAATGCAATGCTAGTCCCCCTTTCACAGAGAGAATCCTTCCCAGGAAACTGTTCCAGAACATTCCACTTCTAGCAAGAGTTGGTTTGTCAGGCTTCTGAGTTCTCTTGGCAATCTGTAAATGCCTCCATTAAGGCATTTCAAGTTTTATTATAATTGTTTATGTAAATCCCCCCAACACACACCAGATAGGAAAGCCTCGACATTCCAAAGGCATTCATCCTGAGGATTTCATAAATTTAATACGAACACTCTTTTTAGACCGCTTCACTTCTGTCCATAGTCAGAGCCAGCACTGCTAACATTTATTTTGAGTATGAAAAAAAAAAAAAAATGACTCTTATAAGAAAACCAAGGAAATAAATAAAATTTACACCCCCTTCCTAAAGAGTTACCACATGTATGGTAAGAAAGCAACAAAGTTCCACCAAGATCTAGAAACTGAGTGGTGAGCCAGGCCCACTTACCAGCTAAATGGACAACTACAGTTGAATTCAGTAGTATATGCATATGACCACTTTAATTCATCCTCAGCAAAAATACCAAGAGCAGCATATCACCAACTCCTAACTACAGTGCCTAGTGCTCAAGCTTTATTGATTAGTGATATCCCCTGCACAGCCTCATGCTTCCCTCTGTCAAGAACCAGCCCATAACTCCATCACTCAAACTGCAAATGGGACATTTCTGAGCTTCCATCGCCGAAACAGCCAATTAGACATTTCTGCATCTGTCTCCTTTTCTCCCTCCACCGCCCTAAATCAGATCCTTAGTTTCTTCCTGAATCACACAAGTTCCTTAAGGTTTCCCTCCTCCAATTCTAATCTCTTCCACTCCAGATTCATCCAGAGCTTGCACTCTTCAGCTGTACTGTATGAATCAGCCACCTGGGGATCTTGTTAAAATGACTTATTGAGTAAGTCTGAGGTGGGATCTCAGATTCTGCATTTCTGACACCCTCCCAGGAGCTGCAGATGATGCTGGTCCATAGATCACATTTCCTGGAGTCAAGCTCCACTCAGTGCCATCCTGGAATCAAGTGCCTAGCAAGTTGGCAGCAGCAGAGGCCAGATGACCAATACACCTTAAGAGAAATGTGCAAGCATAGATTTCTATGCTAGGTGGGAAACTTGAATTAGATTCTCCGATGCTCAGATTCTATGCTCTCTGTTGGATATCTATAAGATTGTCACCCATTTTACATCCCTGAAGCCTGACAAAGCTATAAACTAGCAGGTATTACTTCAACTACTGCTCTCACCAGGTTCTGACTTAGTAACTATCTACAGACAATTCTGGTAGAGTCTACTCTACCATTACAAATGTTTCTAAAAGATAAAGAAGATACTAGGGAGCGGAGGTGGAAAAATGAAGATACTATGCCAGTGGGTAAGTACATTCGTGCTTATGATAGATAGCACCTTGAAGATAGACGATCGCCACTGCTACCCTCTGTCCATCAGTATTATGTAGAGGTTAATTACACTCACTACACTTGGTTAATCCGTATGTTTCTTAGAACCAGGAGGGCTGTCAATAAGTGGTTGTTTGGATGGGGGGTAGGCATGGAGGATTTTATGCACAACTACAGAAGCAGGAAACAATGATAGCTCCAATGCTCTAGTAGCAGCAGCAAGCCTCTTTGGGATTAAGGCCAGCATCTGGCTGCACTAGCTCTCAGAAATGGACTTTTGAGCGGTACCCTCAGAATGAAGTTATACTCTTAAGCAATTCCAAGTCTCTGTTTATAGAACTTTGTCATCATGTATTTGTCAATGAGACAGTGTCATTCAGATTTTGGTCAAAAATACCAAGTTCTTCTTATAATTGAGTTTACAAAGCAAGAAATTTTGAATGTCTGCTTTATAATTACCAGAACCAGTAATACTTCTCCTGATGATTCCATTGCTGCTAATATGTCTGCTAATACTCCCCATGAAAATCAACTTGTCTGGTGTTGATACTGCTCTAATGAGTTAACTGAGGACTCTAAAAGTTTGTCACAGAAAGCAAAAGGTGCTAATGATAGTAAAACACACACTGGCAGGCATTTTACCTGAATGTTGATTAGTTTAAACTAGACGTATTCTCATATAAAATTAGAAGCATAACTTATTTTAGTCAAACAGGATCTGACTAACTTTTTTTTAATGTGGTGTTTGTCATTTTTTTAAAAAGATTCATCCATTTATGCATACAAGAACTGGGGTACAGGCCAGAGGTACGGGGGGAGGGGGGGTGAGAGGATTCACCAGAGACAGAGCAGGGAACAGAACAGGCAGACTGACTGAAACACACTGCTGAGGGGAGAAGAGGGTGAGTCAGGAGAGGTCAGCTGCGCCATGTGGGCTGCTCCCTGGCCGGTCAGGGATTGATCTCGTGCTGCAGAGATTGTGGATAGCTTCATCGGTTGTGTCTTAACCCCTTGTGCCACCAGGGAGGCCCTGTGGTGTTTGTCATTTTAAAATGTAAAAAGCAAAATGAAAATCTTTTCCCAGTATTAATATTCAACTCACCAGGAGAGAAAATATTTCAGAGACATTTGCCTCCACTTAAACCCCCCATCCCCCCAAAAAGTACAGGTCTTACAGTCATGGATAAAAGAGCTAGTACCTGTTTCTGCTTATATGAACACTTATGGAAGTACCCCCGCCTCATCCACACAAGGTTTAAAAAAAAAAAATGCTTCATCAATGAAGATCCAGACACTAGATGAAGAAAATTACAAATATTCCTCCTAGGTTATGACCAATTAATATCTAAAGTTTACATTAATTTGGCACATGACATGAAACCAAAAGGAAGCGCCCGCCCTCAAAAGAGAAACTCATCATTTCCCACAAATCTCATAAATCTGAGGAAAGCAAAACCCTCACAGACTTTAAAAAAAGAAGAGAATGACTTTCAAGGCCCCCTGCCAGGCTTCAAGGCAACCTCAAACATGTGCACATTTGCATCTTCTTTTCAAAAAAGCCAAATTAGTATTCGCTTAATCCAGAACTTAGATTCTCACAAACTATGACATCAAATGGAGCCCAAATAATTCAAGTGGATAAAAAGGCCTACCTGCTTCCACAGAAATGTACCTGGTAAATCTTAAGGATTAAGCTGGAATTACTAATCCTAAACTCAGTCTGGCTGGGTTTTGAACTGCTAATTTACGGTTGTTCCTCAAGCAATTCAGTATTCCAGAGTCATCACCAGAGTCTACCCCTTCTGGAGCAGCAAGGCTTGGCTCGGGGGCCTCCTGGGGACTCGCATGGTGTGCGGGGGAACTTCTCTCCCTTACTGCTGCCACAGTAATCTGCAAACACTGTGCCTCTTGTGGAACACTTTTCAGCTTCATATTATAAATGTTGGCTTCCTTTTTTTTTTTGTTTCCACAAACATGCCCTCAAATCCATAAGTATTTCAAGGGATGCTCGAAAATTCAAATTAGTCATCTCTGAATCAAAAGCACCTTTGACAAAGTAGATACAGTAATTACTGGGTGAACGAGTAAAAGTGTGCAGTCCGCCGGTGTCACTGAGCAACAGTATAGCCCATCTTCCCTAATGAGCCCTAATTGACTCTAATTAACATTTGTGGCAATTTAGTATTGCTAAAAATAATAAAACCACACTCCATTTGTCTAAGAGCTCACAGTTTACAAAGCACTTCCACAAATATCATCAAATCTGAACCTCACAAAGTTCTCTGAGACACATTTTTTTAATCACCTTTTTCTCTCTATTAAAGGAGGCTTGAGGAGGTGAAGGGCTCATTATAGGCCTCATGTCATGTAAAGCAGCAGCCCACAGTCAACTATGGTGTCTAGTTCCTCACACTGCTCTTTCCACCCCAAGTGCAGGGTTCAGTTTATAACAACTAGTACTTTCACTCATTTCACCTGATCGTCTCACCCACCTTGTGTGGAACAGATTCTTTGTATACAGAGAAGCAGCAAGTAGAGCTCTGGGATCAGAGGCACAGCTGGAACTCCAGTCCAGACCTTAACTACTTCAAAGTCTACTCCCAGTTGCTGCTATGTCCAAACTGGCAATAGAGGTTATGAGGGTTAAATTTTCCATGCTCAGCAAATCAAGGTGAATACTTACAAGTTAACTAGTTTACTCTGGCATCAGATGCCTGGCCTTGATTCTACCTAGACCTTGCTCGCTGTATAACTCTAGACAAGTTACTAAAGGGCTCCATAACTTGGCTGGTGACATTACCTACCTCATAGGGTTGTTATGAGGATTAAGTTAGCTACTATTTATAAAGCACTTAAAACAGTGCCTGGCACATAGTGAGGATGATATAAATGCTTGCTAACTAACAAAATAGCGCTCAACTTCTTGATAATACACAGCAGGGTGCAATTATGCTGACACTGTTTAGTTATTTTACACTTGTTTCTTCAAATTGGAAACAAAAAGGTCATTTGTTTTGTTATTGTGGGAGAAAGAAATGTTACTACCAAATACCTAAGTAAGCTGAGTGACTGCAGCTGTATTTCATAGCACATTTTTAGGGCAGTGGGTCTGGACAGTCCATCTTCGGTGTTAATGTACTCAAGTAGCGTCCACTCCAGCAGACAGGATTTGGAAGTTCAGAAACACAAGCAAAGGCTTCAGAAGAGAAACCCAGTTCTTTCTACATGGACTCCTACAAGCCACAAAATGCTGACCATAGTACAGTTTTTGTCTTGAGTGGTTTAATGACTAAGAATTGGTCACTAGGCCATGAACGCCTGCTTACCAAATCTGGCAGAAAATCTGATTTAACGTTTCTGTGTTGGACAGTCACTGCTTTCCTCCCCGCGCCCCTACCCCATCCCCACAAAAACTACATCTTCGCTGGGACTTCATACACGTGTGGCATGAAGGCACTGGAGTTACCACGAGAACTCTGGCCTCGGTGTCAGTTCCGCGCTACCCTAATCACGGTGATTGCACACGACATTCCTGTCGTCTGAGGACACGGCAGCCCCTTCTCGGGTCAACTAAAGAAAACTTCAGGGCGCCGAGGCAGCAGCTGTTACTGACTGCAGTGCAGTGAGCATGTTCGTCTTTGGTTTTCTGAATTTCAAAGATAAATCATTTGTGCTTTGCAGTGACCTTCAGGGCAGCTCCCTAATTTTCTCCAGAATGGGAAAAAGTGAATCTCCTCAGCATAAAAAAGCAGTTGAGTTTGCAACCTAAACAAAGGCAAATTGTTACAAAAGTTCAAAATTGAGAGAATAAGAATCACTACTTTATGTCTCTACTTTGAAAGTAAATTACTTCCAATATGTAAAAGAAACCATATCCAAGGAACAATGTATGTTCCAGCTAACCCCACTCCCACTTCAGCTACTTAGAAATGTCAAAGTAACCACAGCAAAGGGATACCCTGATATACCCAAATGCCAGGAGTACCCCCAAACATCCAAATGCCAGGAGCATGAGTTGTCATCCTAAGAGTAATGGTGCCAGAAAGCTAAAAGGAAATTAGAAAGCAAAAAAGAAACATAGAAATCAGAAAAAGATCCTTCCCTCTTTCCCTATTTTCCTCAAGAAATTCAAAATAGCTACTACACTTCTATCAGATTTTAATCTTTGCCTATCAATAAAAGAGAAAGGCATAAACTCTGGGGGAAAGTGAAGAAATATTTCAATTATCCAATAAAAAGTGTGGGGACAATATGTTTTTTCCCTCTCCCTATCATTTAAGAACAGATAGATTAAAATTTTCAGATATAAAATGAAAGTATCATATACCACAGGAAAATTTGGGAAACTTTTTAATTTGGGGATGGAAGCTCTCCTAAGGTTGACATACCCTGACTATCAGGTAAAGAGGGATACAAACGTGTAACAAAAGAGGAAAATATTAGTCAGTTATGAAACAAAGCTAGTTTCCCTAAATATGCGCCCCAAAGCAAATTTACAAATCAGTCGCAAAAAGGCAAATATCAAACAAAATATGGGCAATGGATATAAACAGACCATTCGCCTCAGAAATAAGTTACCAAGATATGAAGAAAAACCAGGTTCTACATAATCAAGAACTGCAATTTTTTTAAATCTGTATTTTCCCAAGACCATTTACCCCTCCATAAAAATGACTCCCACCTCCCATTCCATTCTACAGCACACTCACGGGACGATGTGTGTGCACACGAAGAGTGTATGCGTGGATGTGAGAGTGTGAGAGTGTGTGTGTGTAAGGAAGCGTCCAAGTCCTCCAACTGGAGGAGTTTACTTCTGTCCCCAGGAGTGATTTTTCTTACTTAAAACAACAGCAGCTGCTCCCCAGCAAACCACCTCTCTACGAAACCATCGAGAGAAATTTCTCTTCTGCTTCACATCTGGAGCACATATTCTACGTGCCAGATACCATGTATTTTTACCCTTTTGTACTTCTGTGCTTTAAAAAGTTCCTTTCATATTAAAAAGCAACAGTCATCTTTGAAGAATTAATCAACTCAGTAGGTTAACTCCCATATAAGGGAAGCTAAAACTTTTGCTTAAGTGTTTAAATTAAAATGGAGGGCCTCCCTGGTGGCGCAAGGGATTAAACACCACACTAAGATGCGATCCGCAGCCTCTGCAGCACGAGTTCGATCCCTGGCCGGCCAGAAAGAAACCCACATGGCGCGGCAGGCCTCTCCTATCTCGCCCGCTGCTCCCCTCAGCAGTGTATTTCAGTTGTTCTGCCTGTTCTGCTCCCCACTCTTTCTCTGGTGAATCCCCTCACCCCTCCCCGCCCCCAGCATCTCTGGCCTGCATGCATTTCTGGCCTGTACCCCAACTCTTGTATGCATAAATAAATAAATCTTAGGAAAAAATTAAAATGGAACTTAGTATGAAAGGCAATCTCTCTCACACCCCTAAAAATATTCAGTCTTTCTAACAAGAGCAAAATATTCTTTTTTTTTTTTAGGATTTATTTATTTATAGAAGATCCAGGGTACAGGCCAGATGCGTGGGAGGGTGAGAGGATTCACCAGAGCCAGAGCGGGGAACAGAACAGGAAGACTTGATGAAATACACTGCTGAGGTGCAGCAGGCACGACAGGAGAGGTCTGCCGCGCCATGTGGGACCCTCGCCGGCTGGCCGGGATCCAACCAGTGCAGCAGAGGCTGCAGACAGCTTCACGGTGCTGTGCTCAATAGCCTGCGCCACTAGGGGAGGCCCAAAATATTCTTTTCTTTCTAAGAGACAGAGGTATTCAAAGAAGTAGCAGTTTTCATGATAAAGACCCCAAAATGAGCACATAACAAAAAAAAAAAAAAAAGCCCAAACAAAGTTTATTGAACTGAGTTGTTTCAATTGTTTATATCACCTAACAGTAGAACTGTGTACAGGCAACTGCATAAGGTATGCAGAGCTCATGGTGAGAAGAAATCTTTGTTTTCCTTAAAAGAGTATGAAATAGAATATAATGAATTCTAGATTTTTTTTTAAGATTTATTTATTTTTATACAAGAGCTGGGGTACAGGCCAGAGGCGCAGGAGGGTGAGAGAATTCACCAGAGACAGTGCGGGTAGCAGAACAGGCAGATGACCGAAATACACTGCTGAGGGGAGCAGAGGGCGCGACAGGAGAGGTCTGCCGCACCATTGTGGGAATCTCCCTGGCCAGCCAGGAATCGAACCCTGAGGAGGCTTTGTACAGCTTCACAGCACTGCACTCAACCCGCTGCACTCAACCTGCTGCGCCATCAGGGAGGTCCCTAGATCTTCTTAATGAGCATGTCTAAATGGAAATCTATTCCAGACTCCACTCTTATATTCTTCTAAAATTCTTTTTTTTTAATTCCATGATTTCTTTTCCAACATCCCCCTTCTTCTAACAATTTCATCTTTACAGTACTGGACAAAACCACCATTGATTTCTGACCTTCTAGTCCTCTATCTCTTCTCTTCAACTATCTGTCACCTTTGAAGATCAACCACAAATCCCCCAGAGAGTGACACCACTGGTGAAGTCTAACTTCCCCTCTCAGCAATTATAATATCCAACTGTTACATTAGAATCCCCCCACAATCTGTCAAAATGATATGCAATCTCTCAAAAACAATGATTAGAATAAAAAAAACACTAGAAACATCTTGAAACAATATAGAAAACCACCAAATGTGTGAAACACAATGGCTTTCAATTTTCATTTTGACCAAAGTAAAAGGGGATCCTAAGATAGCAAATAACTTCAAAGTGCCGGGAGGAAAAGCACACAGAAGAGGTCATGAAAATCCTGGGGCTGTCCCTAATTCTGAGACTGATTTGATCAATGCTCTTAGACCAGACACCCCCTCAGATGGACTTGCTTCCCTTATCTATAAAAATACAAAAGGAGTGTTAAATTCTGAAATCAAAGTAACAGTACAAAATTTCATTTTCTTTAACTGCTTTTTCTCCTGTGGACTCTAAGCACAAGAAGAGCACACAGCTCACCATAATTCAAAGCTAATAAACCAGTGAATCTTGCACATTAGGATCCCGCAAATAGTTATTGTGACTGTAAACTTTATAAACTGAACTATGAATGTATCTTGCATTACCAGTCAACTTAACAAAAGAATCTTTAATTCAAAAAGAAGATGTACTTCTTTAAACTCACCCCCAGTATGCTGCAGTCTATGCCGAAGAGTAGCGCCTCAGCTGGGAGACAGCGAATCAAATATTATCTATTCTGTCATTTTTCTTAAACTATAGCAAAAAGAGAGTCTACTTTGGTTGGCAACCTCAAAGTTGTCTTTGGCATGTTAAGTCCAAACCCATTCCTTTCTACATGAGAAAGGGCAGGGAATTTGACTATTTTAAACCTATGGACAGGTCCTACAGAACTTAAAACACCAATTTTCAGTCCTTCTAGTTTGAAGAATGGGCTTGATAATGGAGCACCAGAGTGTTAAAGAGCTGGAAGAGATCTTAGACTCATGCTTACTAAGAGCTCATGGTTTTACTGATGACAAAGTCAAAGCCCAGGATATGTTAAAACGAATGCCTAAAATCATACCAAGTTTTCCAACTCAGACTATAGACCATTATGTCTCAATAAAGTGGTACAAATATTTCCCAAAGTTGCTTTTGAAAAGAACAAAGTTACTTTCACCTGACCCCAGGCCACATCAGTCAAATTCAAGAGCTGTTAAGATGTAGCTCCCATTCAGGCACCGAGGGGCAGCCAGACAGCTCTCAAAATAGATGTGGGAACAAAGAAAAAATTTCTTAAGATAGTCTCATAATAAAATAAAGATCAAAACTGGGTCTGTGTATAAAATTTCAATCTTTGGATCATGTGTCAGGCGTGAACTGGTTATAAAATCCAGAGAGTCACTCAGTGGGCATTGAAGACAAGTACAGATCACGCTTTCTTTTGCTGTATTGAACATATGCTTCATATCTGACAAGAAAGGCCAAACATTCAAACATACTATTAACTAATGCAGGTATATAGAAAGACTTATTCTCCCAATGCTCATCAGATATAAGAGTCAGGAGAAAGAGCAACAAATGCAAAATACTTCCTAATTGAAAATACAGGGGAAAAAACAAAAAAGAAAAATCAACCAATTGAAAATTTCATAAACTTCAAAACTTTAGATTTTTCACTCATTATTGAAATAGTCCAAAGCCAAAGTACTTCAAGCTTTATTCAGTCTTCAACTGACTTCTGACACATAAATGGAAATGAGACTAGCTTATTTTTAGCAAGTTCATTTGGAAGGGTATATGCCCAAAATTCTGGATTCCTGTTTGTCTTCCACTACAGTATCAACATTTACATACTCACAAAATACTTACAACCTATCATAGAATATTCCACTCAAATTCCAATAGAACTTTTAGGTTCCAAACTCAGAAACCACAAGACTTACACCTCGACAAGACACTATCATTAAATGCATCTTACAAAGTATTAAAGCAATCTCAAATGTAAAAACACAACAGGGAAACTATTACTTCAGGAGGAAGGTGGCATTATGGGATGGTTATGCTTTGTTTCATTGATTCTGTAAGGTACAGCAGGCATATATTAATTGCATAACATGTAACAAAACCATTCCATCTCTAAATCAATATGTAGTAGCACCTAGTAGTCCTGTAACTGCAATTATGCTTGATTTTAAAACACAATATCACGCAACTTGAGAAAACTGCTATTTCACAATTAATCAAATATCCTAATGTTCGCAATCAAGTCTCACTAAAGTCTTTCCGAATTCCTGAGTTTCATGTAATCAACATTTTCTGAAGTCTAGAGTTGACATTTCACACAAACCCAAACACAACCAGTCACACAGACTAAAGTTACAAATACCTAATATGTCTAAGGAATTCACAGGGTTGATTTTGTTTTGCTTAAGCTATTAATTAAACCAAAGGTAATAAAGAAGGGTCTGCCCAGAAGCATACTGACTAGAAGCCAGATTCAAAAATCCCTCATCACCAGTACTGTGACAGATGCCTAGGTTTAAAAAGGGTGGAGTGGGTTTTAGAAGGTGGGTTGTTTTTTCTTTTTAAGAAGGCTTCATTTTCCCAGACTGTTTTGAACATTCTGATTTCTTTTTCAAAATGTCAGGCATCTTTAAAGGAAAAGCTTTTCTATTGAGTGACTTCAGGATCTGTCTACTTTCACCGTACAACAATTAAACCCTCCTGTCCAGATAGACTGAACTGCATTCCACCCTGGCATATAACAAAATCATTAAACTTAAGATGTTTCATTTGACAGAGGTCTCGTTAAATTCATCTCAAAGTTGAGGTAAGAAATGCCTTTAAAAAGGGGAGAGGGGTGAGGAACACCTGTTAATTCTAAGAAAACTTTGAGACTACTCACATAGCTTCACTCACAATGCACATAGCTTCACTCACGTGAAATAGAAGGTATTAATAGTATGTGGCGCGTCAGAACTCTCCTGCCATGGGAGAAATGCCTCTGTGCATGTGTGTTTAACATCCCTGGGGACACGAAAGGATGGAGGGCCCACACCACCAGCTGCCTAACAAAATTCCACAAATTCAATTCCACAAATGTTTAAAACGACAAGTTTTATAGTCTTGGATCATATACAACGTTAATGAATGCTAGGTTATCAACAGACCAAAAGCTAATTCAAAGTTCTCAAAATAGAGAGAACGAACAACAAACACCTTACGCTTAAAAATAATAATCCTCATTGGATAGCCAAACCTTTAGCAGGGTTGATTTAACAATCTTACAGCAACAAAATGATACAGCTTTCAACCAGGAGCCCGGACAAACTCATTTACACTCGTCTCCTCTCCCTACAATTACTTCCGTGAACATCAAGGACACACCATTTTAGGAACAACTATGAAATTCACAGAGAATAGCTTACTTATTCGGTAGCGCCCCACAACATGTGAATTCTAAAACACGTACAACCGCAGCATACCACCAATCAGGCACTAATGGTGACTAAAGTAGAGATTTTTTAAATAAAAGGTGTAAGCAAACCTGTCAAGATGGGTACTTTACAAATACGGATACATTTTAAAGGAACTGAATGATCACACCTCCACCCTCAAAAGGCATCCATTTTTCAGATAAAGTGTTAATTCCCTATATCCAAAGAAGATTTCTGGTCTATTTTTACAAATGAGGAGTGCTTGAATGAGAGAAAAAAATTGCTAGGCAAACTCTTTCATATCAACTTAAACGCAAGTGTGACCACATACAGCAAGCAGGGTATTTAGAACACTTTCCATACTGCACTATTTTGGCACTACCAATTTGCCAGTCTTGGTTCTTTATGTTTTTAAAGGTAGCCTGATAAAAAAAAAAATAGGGCTATACATACGTCACAAGAAATAACACTTGGGACAAGAGGATAATGTCTCCTCATCACCAACAACTTTAGCATACTCTCTGAATGCTTTTAACCAAGTGAAAAATTCAAGTGTAAATGAAATTCAGCATTGATTCATGGAAAGTGGTATGAGCTGCAAAACAGACTATCCAGCTCTCCTCAGCTTTGGCAAGGACTGAAAAACCACAAGCAAGAGTCAAACCTCTCTGTGCACCAGTTTCTCCATCTGAAGAGGACTGACACCTACTCCTCCCTAGCAGTGTTTTTGAGAGGATAAATGACATGATTTACATGAATGCCCTTTAAGATTTCAGAAGATAATAACCCCCAAATATTAATAGATGTTATCACAGGAGAGTTATGATGGCAAGGACAGCACATACTTCCCATTAAAATACAACAAACATAAAACTTTAAATATAAGAACCAACAAAGTTAAGCCCTTTGTTCTTCAAATTAAAGGACTGTTCCAACACACACTGGTGTCACATGTTCGTGCCACGTCGTTACTCAATCCTGCTGTAATTACAGTAATAAGAGCCTGCTTGTCAATATTACAGCTTAATCCTGAACCACCCCTTCTTGGTTTCCATGTAGGAAACCATGTAAGGCTTGATCATTCCCAGAAGAGAAAAAGAGAAGAAATATGAGAGGGGTAAGGGATTGCTCACAACCCCAAGAAGTCACACATAAAAACACCTGGTCCGAGATACACTAGGCGCACTGGGCGTGCTCTCCAGTTTGTCAGCATCTCTTCTCACTACTTATTATCTGAGCTGAAATAGCTATACTAACTCTAAAAGGCGGTAGACAAGGGTCCAAAAACATTTTTTATAAAAAGTAGTTTAATCCCACCCTTGATCAATGACACAGCTTATCCCCAAGTCCAAAACACACGCTCACTAACGTGTTGAAGTCCACGACTTCTATCAGGCAGCCTAAATTCTCGGATTTTTTTTAACCTGAAATTAGTCTTTAAGTAAAACTTAAGATGGTTGATTTTAAAGGGAATCGAATGTTAGTGTACTTAGTATAAGTAACTTCAGATAAAGCCTTTTAACTTTTTTCATCTTTTAGATGAGCTAAAAGAATGGCTGCTTAATACTCAAGTGCAAAAACAGTTTTCAAGTAAGTTTTCATTGACAGCTCCATAATGAGATAGTGCCTTTTGTTCAAAGTCTTTAGTTCATTGAAGACTTTCATTTTATTCTATCCAACTAAATACTTAAATATTTAAACATTCAAAGGAACCACAAATGGTTTTCAAAATGTCTAAAGAATAACTTAAGTTAGGCTATAAATACTAAAATGTATTGAAAAGTGACCCTTAAGAGAATGAAAGTTGGGCCTCCCTGGTGGCGCAGCGGTTGAGCGCTGGGTTGCGAAGCTGCCCGCGGCCTCTGCGGCGCCGGTTCGATCCCCGGCTGCTCCCCGGCCACCGGAGGAGGGTCCCACATGGCGCGCAGACCTCTCCTGCCGCCCGCTGCTCCCCTCAGCAGTGTCCTTCGGTCCTTCTGCCTGCTCTGCTCCCCGCTCTGGCTCTGGTGAATTCTCTCACCCTCCCGCGCTTCTGACTGTGCCCAGTGCATGTATAAACAAAACAAACAAACAAATAAATAAATAAATAAAACATGCCTCTATAAAAAAAAAAAAAAAAAAAAAAAAAAAAGAGAATGAAAGTTCCCTGCTGGACAAGAACATCTCACAAAGACCAACTGATGATATAAAATAGATAGCAGATAATATACTGAATTTAAATACAGGAAAATAATCAAAAGCTTTCAACAGCAATATTCTTGTGTGTCCTTAACTCCAACGACACAGAAACAAAAAGATACCTGGGAATAAATGTGAGTGTAAGTAAAACCAACAGGGAACACAGCCCTGGCTTCAAGGGTTTCGTCTAAAGCACACATTAGTTCTCTTCTTCTCTGAAATGGAGCTACTAGCAAAAGTAACACTTTGCTGCTGCGTGTCCCACACTCCCCTGGAGCACAGGGGTAATTTCTAGGAATCTCTTCTAGTGTGGCACGGAGTTTCGCTGCATATGAAACCCGTATAATGTTCCCAAAGCGAGTGAGCCCACCTTATAACAAGGCCCTTAATTGGTCAACAACTAAACTTCCTTCAAGTGGACTCACTATATGCTAAATTTTGGTTTATCACAAATGAATAGACACAGAGACATTTGTTACATTAATTTAGGCTTAAAATAAGCTAAACTTTGTAAGAAAACCAAAATAAAAAGTCAGACATCTTTATAACAGATGTCTTATCTACCTTCTGAGACACCTGTACACGGGTTTCCTATTCAAGAATATTTATGCATATGGAAATAATGCAAGTCAGTTCAGATGAAGTTAACAATTACTGTGGTTCATAAAGAGCAAAAGCAAATATAAGATTTAATCAGAAAGATAATTTATCACTTTCATATTGAGACAAGTTTAAAAAAAAAACCTGTATATTATCCACTTAAAACATTTTAGACATAGACATTAATCAAGGAGAATCAAAGATTTTGACTGTGACACCCAAAATCATTCCTATGACCAATATATTCATGGGATGCAGAGACTTTCCATAGAAAATATAGTCAATACTGTTAATTTACATATGCCTTTGCTATATATATATTTCCTTCAGGGAAATTAGTTTGGTTGTAAGGGCACTTACCATTCTCACACTAACAAGCTATTCTCATTCCAACTGTGATGATCATTTCCTGCTTTCATAAAATGACAATATCTTACAAATTACATGAGCTACAGGAGAAAGGAACATGACTCCCACATTAAAAACAAAGCAAACCAAAAAAAAATAAAATACACCACCTATTTCTCAGGCCATAAACTTACAAGGTATGCCATTCAGTTGGAAAACTACCATCAGATGCTACTGGACTATGCTACAGTTTTCCTTAGAAGGGGAAAAAAAAATCAGAAATTCACTTAAAGAGTTACACAAACACTTCAACGAAACAAAGTAACATTTCACCCTGAATGCTACTGGCGTTGTGTATTTCAGCGTGGGAGTAAAGATTTCTTCATTGAAACTGACTGACTCTAAGTACCACACAAACTGAATGAAAAAACATAGAAAGTGGCTACAGAGTTACAATCAGGATCATTTTTTCTAAGATCACCCACAACACAGAAGAGTTAACTTAGGGAAGATTTAACTGTCTTGATTTAATTTTGCTAAGCCAATTTTATTTCAACAAAATTCCTTATCACTAAGAACACAGTTCTTCAAGCTCAAGGAGGAAAAGGATGCAAACAACTTTATAAAGTTCAAATATAACAACCAGGATCTACGGCTTCCTAATTCAGCATGCGCCAAGCCTCCAGCCAAGAACAACAGCAGTCACCTCCAGTCAGGCGCTTGATCTAATACGCCAATTAGAGCTCAATAAAGTCGGAACAAACAAACATGCAAGCGAAAATAATTTTAATCCAGGACCGAGCAAAAACTTTGAAATCACATCTCAAGAGACAGTAACTCCTGGAATTCTTATTGTGCTGCTACTGCTAGTCCCACCGCAGTGGTCAGCTCTGGGTATAAAAGCTGGAAGAAAGGAGAGAAAGAAGCAGATGAAATCACTTTTGACGCACAAATCAAACTTGCAGAAGAAACTGAAATAAAGCAAAAAGGGGGGAAACAGCCCCGAGAAGGCATCCCACCAGTCAGGTTTCCAGTGGCGCCTTGGAGGGAAACTAGCCCGACAGGAGCTGGAGAGCGGCCAGCGGCCGGGCAGGCGCTCCTGCGGGCACACCAGGGCCACCGGGGTCGACCGCAGACGGGCTCCAGCGCGTTCTGGAGCGTTTCTGTGGGTCGGTTCCCCCCGCGGGCACTACGGGGATCTGGAAGGCGCCTCCAGCGCCAGCGAGGAGAGGCCGGGAGGAAGCGCCCCCCGGCTCCGGGCGCGCCGGGCCCTCAGGCGCGAGCGCTCCCCGCACTGCCCGGGGCTCGGCCACCTCCTCGCGCTGCTTCCAACCTGGGCGCTCGCGATGGACAGAAAGTCGCGGGTTTGAAAATCGCTCGGGGCAGCCCCGCCGAGCGCGCGCGGGCTGTCAGACAGTCACGCAGCCTGGGGGGGACCTGCGTCCCCCGGGGCCGGGCAAAGCGACCGCCGCGGAGCCCCGAGCGGGACTCGGGCCCCGGGGGCGCGCCCCCGCCCGAGTCCGCGCGCAGGTGCCGCCTTACCTGCGTAGAAGCGGATGAGGCAGCCGACCTCGGCGTCCATGCCCTCCTCCTGCACCCGCCACAGCTCCCCGAAGCCCAGCTGGAAGAGGTAGTCGTTTTGGATCTGCAGCGGCTTCTCGTCCGCCTCCAGGCGCCGGGTGGTCTCTCCGTGGAGCTGCACGTACAGGGCGGGCGGCGGGGGCGCCTTCTCGGGGTGGGGGGGGCGCGGCCGGGGTCCGCGGGGGTCGCCGCGTCCTGCCCGGGCCGGCCTCGCGCGGGGCCGTCCCCGCCCCGGGGGGCGGCGGGCGGCGGCGGGGTCGGGGCGGCCGTCGGGGAGGGCGCGCGGGCGCCCGCGGCGGGCCGGGGCGGCGCGGGGCGGCCGGGCCGACGGGGCTGGCCGGGGGCCGCGGCCGGGTCCGCGTCGAGCTCCTCGGACGACGACGACGAGCCGCCGCCGCTGCTGTAGGGGTCCGGCGGGTCGGACGCGCTCTCGGCGCTCGGGCTCAGGCTGAAGCTCTCGGCGTCGGAGGCCGCGCCCGCCGCCGCGCCGTCGCGGGCCCGCGGGGCGCCCGGCTCGCCGGGGCTGGAGTCCGAGCGCGCGGGGCTGGCCGGGCCGCGGGGGCCCGCGCCGGGCAGCGGCAGGTCGGCGGGCGGCGCGCGCGGGGGGCCCCCGACGGCGGGGGGCGCGCGGGCGTCGGGGCCGGGCCCCTGGCCGGGCACCCGCACCGCGCCGCCGCCGCGGGGCCCGAGCTGCAGCAGGCGCGCGGCCACCTCGGCGGCCGTGGTGTCCAGCGTGCAGAGCACGGGGCGCAGGCAGCCGGCGGCCGGGAGGCGGTCGGAGACGTGCACGCAGCCCCGGCGCAGCTGCTGCCGCACCCAGTCCCGGTCCGACGGCTGCAGCGGCGGCAGCGGCCGCGGCCTGAGCAGCAGCGTCCGCCGGTCCAGGCTGCGGGCGCACAGCGGCGCGGGGGCCGGGGCCGGGGCCGGGGCCGAGCCCGCCGGGCCGGCGGCGCCGGGGCAGCGCGGGGCGGGCGCGGCGGCGGCCGCGGACAGGTTCCGCTTGAGCCGCCCGCGGCGCAGCAGCAGCGAGTTGGCGCCGCCGCCGGCCGCGGGCCCCGGGGCCGCCCCGCCGGCCGCGGACGTCTGGGGCGCGCCGCGCCGCCGCCGGCGCCCCGCGCCCCCCGCCCGGCCCGGCCCCGGCGGCGGCCCCTCGCCGGGGGCCTCGGCCCGCGCCGCGCCGCTCGCGGCCGCCGGGGCCGGCGCGGGCTCCGGGGCGCGCTCCTCCCGGCCGGGCTCGGGGCGCCGCGGCGCCGGGGCCGCGGCCGCGGGCTCCATGGCGGCGGCTGCGCTTCCCCCGCGCCGGCGGCGGCGAGGAGGCGGCGGGCGCGGGCGGAGGCGGCGCGCGGCGCGGCGAGGGCGAAGCCAATGGCGTTCGGCGCGCGGTTCCGGGGATTATGTGGCAAGCGGGCGCGTTCCGCCGCCGGCCCGGGGTTCCATCCCGCACGCCCGCCGCGCCGCCACCGCCCCCCGGCGCCCTCCCCGCGCGGCGCGGGCGCCCGCGCTCGCCCCGCCCCCCGCCCCGCCCCCGCCCGCCGCGCGCCCGGCTGATTGAATATTAATCGCGCGCGGGCCGCGGGGAGGCGGGCGGCGGGCGCGCGGGAACGCCTCGCGGGCTCATGAATATGCATCGCCGGCATGACGGCATCCCTGCGAGCAGCGGGGAGCGCGGGGACGGCGGGGGCGGGGCTTCAGGGTAAACAAACGTGACGCGCGCGTCGAGGGCGGGGCGGGGCGGCTTCCCGGGAGGTTCCAGCCCGGGCCGAGAGCGGGTGGCGCTGAGGAGGGGGCCTTGCGGGGCACGTCGGGAGTTGTAGTTCCGTGGCTGGACGGGCGTGGCGGAGGGAAACCACGGCGAACTACAAGCCCCGGCAACCCTTGGATCTGGCCCCTGCGCGCCGCCCGCCGCGGGCCCTGGACTGTGGGTATTGTGCCCTCTGCTGTTAAGCCCTGTCCCCAGGCTTGGTCTGGCTCATTCACTTTCACCCACTTCGCCCACTCCGTGCTCCTGTTGGCGCAGGAGACTTTTGTTTTCCAGGCTAATGGAAAGCGAGGGCTGGAGGGGGCGCTGAACTGGGCAATGGACCCGGGTCCCTGGCGCTCGCCCCCATTCACTGTGGGGAGTGCAGATGCACACACAGGCTCGCGGGGCATCCAGCAGGCTCGCTTGACTTTCCCCCCACTTTTTCGAGAGAAAGCAGCAGTGCCTGAATTTCTAAGTGGGACACATGTCACACGTGCCTGGTGGAAAGCGTGCAGCCCCGAGCCGGTCCACTCCCTCTCCTATATCTGAGAAGGAAAAACTCAAGAGTTCTGGAATCTCAGTTTTTCCTGTGGATCAAGAAGTTTGAGGTAGCTTAGAACAGAGAGGACAGTGGAAGGGCTGGGAGCTGTGTGTTCTCTTACCTGTCTGGTTTTTGGTCTTCGTTCAGGAAAAAAGAGTTTCCACTGCTACTGTTACAATGTTTCCTGTGGTCTGAAAAGTTGCGTTTTTTGTGAAAACAATATATTGCAGGCTGGGTGAGGTCAATTAACTATTTAAAAGAGTTTAGTGAACCTGTTATAGGGCAGGAGGAGGGGCAGCCCAAACCCTGCAAACCTGCCTGTTCTAAATGGGTTCTGCCATCCGCCGCATCAACACAAAACATATGAGACTTTAATGGGAAGGAACTTTAATATAATTAGGAAACAATACAGGAAAGGCAAAGAATATAGTTTCTAAATCAAGTACCCAAAGTTACCCGTCCCTTCGTGGGTAAAACTCCATCCAAATGGGATTGGCCCAGAGCAAGGCCCCAAAGCCTGCCACAAATCTAAAGCACCTTCCAGTGGGGACCCACAGAAAAGGGTCAGAAACAACCAGACAAGCCCGGAAGGAAAAGAGCAAAATCAACATCAAGATAAAAGCTGCCATGGTCACCTCCCCACGGGTCTCATCCACATCTGTGTCACTCAGTCCACCACCAAAAGACAAGCACAGTTTCTTTATGTGTCTCTAGGCTCCATGTGCCTCCTCCAGGTCTCCTGGCTCCATCCTGCTGCCTTCCTCAGTCTCCTCTGCAGCGTCTCCTCTCCCTGCTCAGCTCCACCCTCCCTTGGGTGGGGCAGGGAACCTCCCCCTTTCCTGGGGACCACCCTGTTACAAACCCTTTCGGTTGAACTACCATTCCCCCAGATTGATTTATAAATCTGGATATTCACATGTGAGACTCTTTAAACTACATACTCCCTTAACATCAGTAAAGTAATGGAATTTGGTAAGAAGAGGGGAGAAGAGGATGGAGAGACAAAGCGAAGTACTTGGGTTATCCACACAGTTTCACTGAAGTAGAATGGAGGGAGCTATTGGGACAAAAATATAATTATTTCTCTTGATTCTGGAAATCCCTGAAAATTCCTCTAGTTTTCTTTTGAAGTCTTAGCCCCTAGCCTCTTGGAACTAATTTTTATTCCATTTCAATTCAACCAACAGCACAGAGTTCCATTTTAAAAATTAGGGAGCATACAAATTCTCCCAAGAGAGGAAAGAAAGTCAAGTCAATTAACAAATAATTATAAACACATGCCACTCACTCGGCTACAACAACTGAATAAATCAGACACTGTCCTTGTCTTCAAAGAACTTATATATAGATGAGGAAGAAAAGCATTCAACAATTGAGAGGGATGGAAGAGACAAAAATAAAACAAGGGAACTGACCTAATCTAGGAAGTCAGACAATAGAGACCTAACTTTGAATGACATTTTCTAGAACAAATGGAACTGAGCACTTGCTGAATGATCAGTCTTTGGAAAGACAGCAAAGAGACAGAAAAAGAGGTAATGAGATGGGAGATAAATTGCTACTATACTAATGTTTGTTGCTTTGAGTGGCCCCTAACACAAATGATTAGTTCTTGAAGCGAACCATATTTTAATTTTGCTATCCTTTAATAAATAAAAAAAGGAGCATGTTAAATTTCAGCCTAAAACATGAACTGTTCACATCTCTTTATATTCATTAGTTCTTTAGTTGACTTCCTACAAACCTCTTTAATTTTTGCTATTTTAAGAAGCGCTTATTAACTCCCATATAGCTGCTTTCTAGAGCTATATTTCCTTAGCTAATGTGACAAACTTAAGAAGAATTTGTTCTGCTCATAAATGCTGTTGCCATTAGCCCAATGTCTCTTTGGATCCTCTCTAAGAAATTATTGTGCTGTGCTTACTCAAGCTCTGGATCCTGTTGCTTAGCTTTACCCTTTGCCTTTTCTAGGAATTTTGTTTATTCTTTAAAGGCATTTCTAACCCAAACACCTCTTCTAAAGGAGAAAATCTTTAGGAAAAAGCATAGCTCAGAACATTTAGTATCCAAAGTTTTGAGGTGGGGTGTGGGGAGTCATTCTATATTCCTGACAGATAGAGACTTGGTATGAGGAATTACTAAATGAGAAGGAGAAGCTGAATGGTGTTATCGTGTCTCAACCTAAAGAAAAAGCAGTGTGCAGTGGGGGGAGGGGGACTAGAGGAAAGGGGAGAACATATGATATACTTTCAACAGAGAAATTATTTCATGCATGGTGTCCATAATCTGAATGACACTATTTTATTGTACCCAGAAAAATTCAAATTAGTTGAAGGCAGAGCAGATTCATTGTGATCCCTCCCTGTCCCACCTCCAACTTCAATAAAATTACTAAACTTGGGAGTGAGAAGAAAGAAAGAAAGAAAATGAGTTCATAAAAAATAGTTCCCTTAGCACCAGATAAACTGGAACCGGGAAGCTGGAATAACACATATTGAGAAGGGCAATGAAACATGGACTTTGAGCTTTCTGGTGTCATGAAACGTCACTCAGATCATCCCTGCCAACCCACACTATATAATTCCTGTGAACAGGAAAAGGATTTCAGAAAAGGCGAATGTTTTCCAGATACCCATGAAATAGCAGTTTCTCCTACTTAAAAGCATAGTGGGGAAT
The DNA here is from genome assembly GCF_014898055.3 of Talpa occidentalis. Taxonomy (NCBI): domain Eukaryota; kingdom Metazoa; phylum Chordata; class Mammalia; order Eulipotyphla; family Talpidae; genus Talpa; species Talpa occidentalis. The sequence continues at coordinate 9,072,252 of NW_023601322.1, forward strand.
CAGCCAATATCCTAAAACCACGAAACTCATGAATGCCCTGCTCCCACCCAGTAAAGTGTTCCAGATAATCTAATACCACATTTCTGGCTAGCCATCCATTTCAAAGAATCACATCTTAAATTGCTAAAAGATAATCCTGAAAAGAAACAACAGATGTAAAAGTTGCAAACCCTGATGCCAACTTGTTAAAATATTTTCACAGCTAAGTATAGAAAATGAGAACATAATTTTCAATTTACTTGCCACAGTTTATCTTATGCTACGAGATTTATAACTGACTTGCTGTGTTCTGCATCTAGGTTAATCTCCTTTGAATCCTTAGATCTAAGATAAAAGAAACCCTCTTTGGAGTTGTTTTTTTTTTTTTTTTTTTTTTTTTTTCTAATATAGGCAGTTGGAATTTTAATAGAGGCATGAATTGATCACTGGGATGGTTTCTGTCTGAATTTTAAGGGCTCAGCTGTGTCCGGGAATAAACTCAGGAAGATGCAATATACAATGTAATACATTTAGTTAGTACATTATGAACAAGGGATCCAATTATAGTTTCACATTTTTATATCCCTTGAGCTACTAGTGGTTTACCATGCCTAAATTGCTCACTATTTACTCATTCTTTTTTACTACAAGCAACTCATTTAGCAAATTACTGTTCTAGTGCACTAAATGGGCCCCAGGTGGCCAAACTGAATTCAGATGCCCCCTGCTCACTGGCAGGATGAGACCTTCTGGTCTTTTTAAAGCCTTGCCCCTCCTGCACAAAATTTATCATTTCAATTCTAGAACTTAGATTGCCGCTATCATCTTTGGCTTGACAGCTTCTCAGATTTTAGGAAACCCATTTAATCTCATAATTCCTTATCTTTTTCTAATTTCTCACATTCTGGCATACAGAAACAAATACATTTATGCAACAATGAAGTATTTGACCAAGAAACACAGGCCTTGTAATTTCACCACTTCCAATAACAGTGTAAATTGCATAGGACTTTCATTCAACAAGTGTTCATTGTGTAGGCACCAGGTATCCGTAGTAAACAGACAAAAATGCCTGCCCTAGGGAAGCTTGTGGATAGACTTTATCACTTTTTTTAATCTTAAGCTAAAACAAAGCTACCCTCTCTTTTTGTGTAGATGGTTCTTGTTTTAGGCAAATATGAAAATCAAAATAGGGTAATTAATTCTTCTCATTCTTTAGTAAGTAATTATTCCCCAAATAGTCTTTATTCTTCTCTCTTATTTATGAATTCATTATACAACTTTTAAATTACTGCACTCCTATAATATTAATATTTAAAAGATTTATTTTAAAGTTGTTTTACACCCAAGTTCTTAGAAATACATTTTAGGTTTTAACCTGTCCCAGGTACCTAATGCCTCTTTTGATCACAATTCATAGCTAATAAAGATCCTTCCTATAGCATCCCAGAGCTGAATCTTCCATGACTAAAAATAGAAAAGTATCCTCCAGATAAATATTTGCATATACTGAAAATCACGAGTTATACTCTGAAACAGTGTGGATATTTTTTCAATTGTCCCCAAATATGGCAGAGAGATTATAAGGTACAATCAATTCCAAATAATTTTCCCTTCTACTTCTGATCACACCCACTGCTCTGGACTTCCGTGTTAGTTCTACAGTGCTGCCATAACAAAATACCATGAACTGGGGGAGCTCAAAATAAAAGATATTTGTTCTCTCATAATTCTGGGGGCTGGAAGTCAAAACTCAAGGTGGCTGCAGGACCATGCACCCTCTGCAGACTTTAAGGTAGGATCCTTTCTTACCTCATCCAGCTTCTGGTGGTTGCCAGCATTCCTTGGCCTGAGGCTATAACACTCCAATCTCTACTATCTGGTATCTGTCACCCAATCACCTTCGGCCTCTATTGTTGGGTCCAGATGTCCTTACCAGGATATTGATCTTGGAATCAGAGTCTACTCGAATCCATGATGACTTTATCTTCACTTGATTACATCTAAAAAGACCCTCTTTCCAAATAAGGTTCCATGTAGATGCAAATTTGGGAGACACTCCAACAAGGCATACTCGGGGTTTTATATCACTCCTCAGGAGTGACCCTCTACGGTCAGATGTCTAGATTTCAGGGATTAGTAAATGCCACCACCCAAAATTAGTGACCAACTAGGGTTCCTAACTTTTAACTCATTCATTCAACTAGTTATAGAGGCTCTGTTACATGTCAGGTGCTATGTTAGGAACTGAGCATCCAGGGATTAACAAAACAGTTGCAACCATTGCCTTCGGAAACACTTTTAAACCATAATGCCATAAAATACTATTAAAGAAAGTATATTTTAACACAACCAAAAAGCTGGAAAGACAAATCTTAGAATACAGGACAGTCCCTTTAAATTAAATAAAGTTACCTCTGGAGCAACTCTTCCCATTGCCGCTTTTTTCCCAAACTCCTTCCACTATGCTTTTTTCCCTTGTGCACCCCTCCCCACCCAGCTTCCAAACAGTTGCTGACTCTGGTGTCCTTACGCTCTCAAACTAGTCTTAGGTGACTGGGATAAACTCAGAGCTGTGATTTTCAAGTATTTAACCATTTAGAGCCATCTGTTGTTGTATGGATCAAAACATTACAAAAAACGACCACTGCCCTGGAATCACTAAGTCCGAATGAGTGGATCATGCCGCTGTGGTGAACATCAGGAAGCAGACGTACGTGTGCTCAGGTGGATGTGCTAATGGATCGGCTGTAATGATGGTGACAATGGCAGTGTAACCCTCTCGCTCTTCTACTGTTCTTGTGCTATGCAGGGAGGCCCCATGGGAGAATTTGGGGGTGTTGCATAATGTATAAAGCTGCAAGTCAGATGTCTTCATTCCAGCCCTGGTTCTACACTAACTAGTTAAATGTGACCTTGGAAAAAATTTGACCTCAAGAAGGCTTCATTTACTGACTTATGAAATGAAGAGATTGATTGGATAGTTTCCCTAAAATTGTTTCCTGTTCAAAAAATTTTCTGATTCTGGTTAAAAGCAAACAGGGGATATTGGCAAATGTTGTTGTTGTTGTTGTTGTTAGTCATAAAACAGAAACCTTCACATTTAGATGCTATTAATTGGAAATAAAATGTCTTTTAAGACTGATTCTTGCCATTTAGAAGAATTTTAATGCATTTAAAATAACAGCAGGCTTATTCTGACATTTAAGAAAATTGCTGGGTTTTCAGTCCTTTGAAATCTGAATTTGTCATGAATATGAGCCAATCCATGACAACAAGATCACGTTTCAGATCCCAAACTCCAGGGTCTCTATCAGTTTTCCATTTTATGGTCACAAACGGGTAGAAATCTCATTAGCACAATGTAAGGTCAGTTCATAGAAGCTAAAATGTCATTCCCAGTGCACGGTGGCACTGGAAGACTTGGACAAGAAATGTTGATAGCAGCCCCAGCTGACAGCGCCAAACCTGGAAGCAGCCCAAGTATCCATCAACAGGAGAATGGATAAATATGTGCTGCATGGTCCTATATTGAAATACCAGCACAGCACCAAAAATTAATAAATGACTACAATGCTAGGCCATGTGAATGAATGCTCCGTGAAAGAAGCCAGACACAATAGAATACCTAATACTGGTCCCATTTCTATCAAGTTCAAGAGCAAGTCAAATTCATCTGTACTTTTTTACGGTTGCAATTTAGGTGGTGAAATTGAAAGGAAAAGAAAGGAAGTAAATTGCACAAACCAACAGGCTGGAATTGAGGGAAGCTATTATTTGGGAAGACCACATGAGGGACCTGACACGGTGCTGTGTCTTGACCACAGGAGTGACTTGGGTTTCTGTTTCCAAAAAATGTGTTCAGCTGTATCTTTGTGGTTTATATACTTTCCAGTTTGTCTTGTATTTCATAACAAAGATACTTATTTTATTTTTTACTAATTTAAATTTTATAAATTGTGTTTAGTATTTTGGTATTTTATTTATTTATCACACATTTTTAAAAGATAGACTGCATGGTTTTGTTACATCTGAATTTCTATTTTTTATTCCTTACTAAGAGCTGCAAGTCCTGTCATTCCCCACCGCTGGTTTATTTCATTAGAATTTTATTTCTAACTCAAAACCATCGATAAATTATAAATCTAACATAATTTAAGGAAGAACACCAGACATTAGTTTAATTCAGAGTAATATGTTGATTATAGAAAGCTTGGACAGTATTGAAAACTATAAAGATGCAAAGATGAACCAAAAAATCTGGTCACCAGAGTTATTTTCATATATTTCCTTCCAGCTTGGCCCCTGCCAGACTCCAGAACAACCAGAATCAGTCCTCTTACAGAATTCTCCTTATTGATCTCTTTTAACCTTACTGCTTTCCCTCTGCATACTGGCAGGTTTTTTCCAGAGAAGTCATTTGGCAAATCTTCTAGATTCACTACCACTCTTGAGCAGGATGTGAAACTTCCCTAGGGCCCAGACTGAGGGGGTGTATCTGTTTCCCTCAACTCCGATGAATATGCTGTGGGGCACCATGCAAAACAATAATTAAGTATGGATCTTAGATCTAAATATGAAAGATAAAAGCACAAAATTTCTGAAACTGCCATTGGGATAAGCAAAGGTCTTAAGATACAAAAGAACTTCTGCTTATTTGAAGATATCAGGAGTGAAAGTGCAAGCCATAGACCATGGGGAAGAAAGGATTTATATTCAGAATGTATAGAGAACTATGAAACAGTGAGAAAACGACAAGTCTTTCAAAATTAGCAGACAAAACAATAGAACACTTAAATAATCACTTCACAAAAGAAGATAACAAAAAGTCAATTAACATGTGAAAAGGTCCTCACCATCAATACACAGAGGAAAATGCAAAGTAAAACTACCAGCTATAGTTTTACCTACACTCCTTAGTAATGTTGAATTAAGAATGACAATAGCGGACCTCCCTGGTGGCACAGCGGTTGAGCGCGCTGGGTTGCAGGCCGGTTGATCCGGCTGCTCCCCGGCCACCTGAGGAGGGTCCCACATGGCGCGCAGACCTCTCCTGCCGCCCGCTGCTCCCCTCAGCAGTGTACTTCGGTCCTTCTGCCTGCTCTGCTCCCCGCTCTGGCTCTGGTGAATTCTCTCACCCTCCCGCGCTTCTGACTGTACCCAGTGCTTGTATGTATGTATGTATAAATCAATCAATCAATAAATCTTTAAAAAAAATGACAATAGCAAATTATGGCAAAATTGTAAAGTAATTAGAACTGTCCACATTCCACTCTGGAAAACTGTTTGACCACATCTACAATGGCTAAACATAGGCTATATTCCATCTGGTATTGTCACCAAGAGAAAGGAGTGAATAAATCCATCAAAAGATAAGTACAAAGTGTGAATCCATACAACATCTTCATTCACAAATGGCCATCAACAGGCAAGTAGATAGATAAGTTGTGGCATAAAATTACACAATGAAACACCAGATATCAGCAAAAAAAAGAACACGCTATTGAAACTTGCAGTAACATGGATGAATCTTAAAGACAGTATGTTGAGTAGAAAAAGACACAAAAGAATGCTTATTATGACTGCATGTATATATGTATATATATGTATATATATATATGACTGCATGTATATATATATATTAAAACTGTGAAATAAGCCAGTCACAAAAAGTCAAATAATTCCATTTATTCAATTTACCTAGAATAGAGTGAAATTTATAAAGACAAAAAGAATGGTGGTTGTCAGGGATGATGGGAGCAGCCAATGGGGAGATGTTTAATGGGCAAAGAATATCGAGTTTTGCAAGAGGAAAAGATTTCTGCAGATTGACTGCAAGACAATGCAAATGTACAAACCACTTACAAATGGCTAAGCTGGTAAATTTTGTTAGTTATATTCTAACAATTCAAAAGCAAAAACCAGACAAACCTAATCTGATGGGTGTCAGAACAGAACTTAACCTTGGCCTGGGGTAGAAACAGGAGGTGGCTTGCAGGCTGCTGGTAAATATCCTATTTCTTTCTCAGGATTGCTCATCCCACTAATCTATAGGTGTGAAAGTTCATAGATCTGCGTGATTCTGTGTAATCCTTTAATAGGAGGCCTGGTCTTTTGTTGTTGAAGATGCAGGATCATTGGATTTACTTAACACATTCATTACATGAAACTCTGGGCTCCAGGTATGTTGAAATAGGGACAAGTAGGGTGTTGCATAAGGTGAACCCAGGGAACAATAAAGCTGGGATGAATCCATGGGGACAATGCCAATAGGCCCCCAAAATCTAGAAAGGGAGTAGAGTGGCATTCACCCTTCAACTTTGTTCATGAATTACAATGGCTACATTTTCCCTGTAAGAAAAATGTTCTGTGCAAAAGCACATGGAGCAGGCCTTGTTTCCCTTTGTTTAAGCACCATGTGAAGCTACAATCTAAACCTAAATTGTATTTATTGACTTCAGGCAGCACAATATTGAGATCCAAATTGTGATGGCACATTTATGCAGATTAACTAATTCAAAAAAGTTTTACTGAGCATCTACTATGTTCCAGGCACTTTGCTAAGTATAAGGAATACAGTGATGACCACACCACATCATCCATAGGCTCTCCCCTCTTAGATCTTGTAGTTTCAAAAGGTAAAATGCCCATCTGCCAACTGGCATTGGTCCTGTAAACATCCTTTTGAATCATACAATCTGGGAAGGGAGAGAAGGGTGGAGGCAGCAGAAAAGAAGGAGGAAAGAAAAAAAGAAACTGACTCTTCCATTTGGGTTGGAATACTGCCCACATCGTTCTTAAAATCAGAAAATGAGAAATACTCAAAAGCTGATAATAGAAGTTTTCTTGCCCCCAGCAAATTGCAAAGAATGAGGAATCAATTTCTAATTACATCTTTTCTGTACTCTGAAAGTTGACACTAAAACATTAACGTACATTTTCTAGAATCATGACCACTTCCCTCTGGTGCTTGAAACATACAAACCTAACAATGAAATCAATGCAGGTTAGACTTGACTCAGGCAAAGGATGTTGAAAGATAATAGTGAGGGAAAGCCCACATTTATATTTTCTCTACTCAAATGTAAGTGTATAGATAGTATTAGTCAAATTTGATAAGATTTATAATTAATAGTGATACCAAAGTACAGGGAGATAAAACAAGTTCAGCAAACATATTTAATTTTTTTAAAGGTAAAAAAAAACTAAAAAACTACTAGAAACAATAAATCAGTTCAATAAATGACAGGCTACAAAATCAATTTTCAAAAGTCTGTTACAATCCCACATGCAATTAATGAACTAGAAGAGAAAGAAATCAAGAAAACATTTCATTTACAGTAGCCTTAAAAATATTAAATGCTTAAGAATAAACCTAAGGAGGTGAAAGACCTATTCAGTGGAAACTATAAGACATTGCTAAAAATGAAAGAAAACACAATGAAATGCAAAGAAATTCCCTACTCTTGGAATGGAAGAATTAGCATTGTCAAAGTGTCCATCTTCTAAATGCAATGCAAAACTACTCAGCTATTAAAAAAAAAAGAAATCTTGCATTTCAACAACATGAATGGAATTGGAGGGGGTGAAGCTAAGTGAAAAAAGTCAGGAGAAAGACAGATACCAGATGATGTCTCCCACATGTGGAGTATAGGGAAATAAAAAAAGGAACTGACAAAACTAAACCAAAACAGGTCCTAAGAATATGACTGCAGAATTGAGGGCCCAGGGGCAGGAGGGTGAAGGGGGAAGGGAGCCCAGTGGTCTGGGGTAAGGGTCTAGGGGTGCTTTGGTGGTGGGTGGGGGGACATATACCTGAAGAGGTGTGAATCTATTCCCCTAAATCACCTCCAGCGTTGTGAACCAATGTCACCTCAATTTACAAAAGGATAAATTAAAAATAAGTAACAAGTAAAAAGGTTGGAGGCTCATCCAAGATTCAAATACTCTGAGAGACACACATCAAATTTCTAAAATAAATATTAATTTACAGTTTGAAATTAGAGTATTTAAAATTCAATATATAATTTAATTTTATGGCAACTGCCATCTACTTCAGTTCTATTTTAAATTGTAGTTGCAAGATGAATATAATTTCTATATAGGACTGAGCATAAACAAGTTTGATTTGTTTCTTTATTTCTTTATTTCTTTTAATACACTGCTGAGGGGAGCAGTAGGCGAGACAGGAGAGGACTGCTGCGCCATGTGGGTAGCTCCCTGGCCTGCTGGCGAATCGAACTCATTTTACAGTGACTGGCGATAGCTTGATAGCGCTGTCTTTAACCCCTGAGCTACCAGGGAGGCCCCTGATTTATTTATTAATTTAAGGGAGGAAGCAGGTATTTTCAAATGAAAAAAAACAAAACTTAAACCCACTGGAAATAAGAAAGAAAAACTAACAAAACTCTAGCTATAGTTCTTTTATAAACATAGTAAGGCAGTTTGCATTAAATTTACATCTAAAGGTCAATTAAACTAAAAGAAATTTTTTCTACATTAAAGATTATTTTCAAAGCAATTCATCTTTTTTTCCAGGCTGAACTAATATACAAAGAACAGGATGTGTTGCAAAAATAATGCCTCTCATCTTTGTAGCACATTCCTGTTGAAAAAGCATTTTCAAGAACATCCTACCTGATTCTTCCAGCAAGTCTGAGAAGCAGATAAATTACAAACATCTTCAAGAAATACAGGCAGTTCTGATTAGCTGCTCCCACTCATGGAACTTGAGAATAAGGCATCCTAAAATGTAAAATATTGAAAGCAGACACTTGGAGACAAGCCCATACTAAGAGGTAAATATCTAGCTATAGACCCCCGAAATCTACCCAAGCCCAATCAAAGTAATTACAGCCTCTGTTGAAGACTAGGATGTAGCGCAGCCTGGTTAACCATGTAATAATGTCACTCTCTGAGAAAAGGATATTTCAGAAGGACATTATAGTTTGAAGGGAGCCCAAGAATTTGTCTAGGGAAAAGCCATTGTCAACGCATGGGTTGCTTTGGGAGCAGCTGGTAAAGGCCTGAATGGAGCACAGAGGCGGGCTGGTTGCTTCCTAGACAAGACAATGCGGAGGTGAGTCCTGGGGGACGAGGGAAGTGAGTCACATCAACGGCAAGGGGTCCCCACAAACACATGCCCAACTTAAGGTTGTGATGTTTACGCCTCTGGATTTCACTATCTTGTCTATAAAAGTAGGGGATCCCTTGACTCTGCTTTTCATGCTGGGTGACCCAACACACACACAAAAAAGAAAGAAAGAAAGAAAGAAAGAAAGAAAGAAAGAAAGAAAGAAAGAAAGAAAGAAAGAAAGAAAGAAAGAAAGAAAGAAAGAAAGAAAGAAAGAAAGAAAAAGAAAGAAAGAGAGAGAGAGAGAGAGAGAGAGAGAGAGAGAAGAGAGAAAGAGAGAAAGAGAGAAAGAGAGAAAGAGAGAGAGAAGAGAGAGAGAAAGAAAGAAAGAAAGAAAGAAAGAAAGAAAGAAAGAAAGAAAGAAAGAAAGAAAGAAAGAAAGAAAGAAAGAAAGAAAGAAAGAAAGAAAGAAGGAAAGAAAGAAAAGGAAAGAAAGAAAAAAAAGAAAAGATAAGAAATCAAGTTTTCCTGGCTGGTCCCAACAAAGAGTTGAGTGTTTCTGAGGCTTCTCATGCAGCCGAAGCCAGAAAAGCCCATGGGCCCACCTTCCCCCATCCCAGGAAGGGTCTTTCTTTCCAGCTCGCGGGTGCAGACGAGCGATGCTTGCTCTGCGCGCATCTCCAGGACGGAGGCTCCAACCATCCGTGACTGCCAGAAGCCAGCAGCGGCCGGTCGTGCCTGTGCAGGAAAGTCGCCCCCGCGGAACAAGGGCTCTGGGGCCCCCCGCCACCCCCAGACTGTCGGCGAGAACGCCCGCCCCACGCAGACAGCAGCGAGGAAGCCCGCAGAGACCAGGGAGAATGGAGGAGAACACGCGCGAGGAAGCCGCAAGGGCAGCCACAGAGGCGTCGTGTGCACAATCGTGAACCTTGAGAAACTACGAGCAGTTTCTGGAGAGCGCAGCGGGCTGAACGCGCTCTCTGCACCCCGCGCGCTCGAGAAGGGCCCCGAGGCTGGAGCGGGCTGGAAAGCGCGGGAAGGCGAGGGCGGCAGGGAGGCCTCTGCGTCCTCTGGGGGCCGGAGAACGCACCCGCGGACGCGGCAAGGCGGGGAGCCAGGACAGACCCCCCGGCAGGCGGCGGGCTGAGCGCCCTCGGGGGCGGGCGCCGGGCGGGCGAGGCAGGCCAGGCCCCGCTCCCTGCCAGGGGCCCCGGGCAACTCCGGGTCGCGCTGGGCGCCCGCGCGAGGAGATGTTTGCTCCGGGGAGAGCGGGGACGTCCCGGGACCGCCCCGCGCGGACGCCGTGAGACGACCCGGGACCCAGCACCGAGACAGCCGCGGACCTCGGGGAGAACAGTCCCCGCAGCGAGGGCAACGGCCTCACAGATGCCCGCGACCAGCGCTGCAGGCGGGCGTGCACACAGCGGCGATTTGACCGTTTGGGAGGGTGCGTGGCAGAGGGCGTGTGTGTGGTGTGTGTGGTGTGTGTGGTGTGTGTGTGTGGTGTGTGGGGTGTGTGGGGTGTGTGGTGGGGGGTGTGTGGGGTGTGTGGGGTGTGTGGGGTGTGTGGGGTGTGTGGGGTGTGTGGTGGGGGGTGTGTGGGGTGTGTGGGGTGTGTGGGGTGTGTGGGGTGTGTGGTGGGGGGTGTGTGGGGTGTGTGGGGTGTGTGGTGTGTGTGGGGTGTGTGTGGGGTGTGGGGTGTGCGTGGTGTGTGTGTGTGGGGTGTGTGGGGTGTGTGTTGTGTGCGTGGTGTGTGCGTGGTGTGTGTGGTGTGTTGTGTGTGCGTGGTGTGTGTGTGGTGTGTGTGTGGTGTGTGGGGTGTGTGGGGTGTGTGGGGTGTGTGTTGTGTGCGTGGTGTGTGTGTGGTGTGTGTGTGGTGTGTGGTGTGTGTGGTGTGTGGTGTGTGCGTGGTGTGTGTGGTGTGTGCGTGGTGTGTGTGTGTGGTGTGTGGTGTGGTGTGTGTGTGGGGTGTGTGGGGTGTGTGGTGTGTGTGGGGGGGTGTGTGTGGGGTGTGGGGTGTGTGGGGTGTGTGGGGTGTGTGGTGTGTGTGTGGGGTGTGTGGGGTGTGTGGTGTGGTGTGTGTGGTGTGTGTGGTGTGTGGTGTGTGTGGTGTGTGTATGGTGTGTGTGGTGTGTGTGGTATGTGTGTGTGTGGTGTGTGTGGCGTGTGTGGTGTGTGTGTGGTGTGTGGCGTGTGTGGTGTGTGTATGGTCAGCGAGGCCCAGCGCATTACGATTCCTGCAGGTCTAATCCAAGCCAGGGTTTGAGCCCCCGGGGCGCCCCCATCGCAAGGGCGTGGTGTGGGGGGTGGGGGTGGGGGTGTTTCTCCAGGACGCCAGACCATCCTGCCCGGGCACAGACCCCGCATTCCCTGAGAGCGAATCTCAGGCCCATGGTCGTTCCCCTCCCAGGCAAGTCTCTGTCCTGCTTTTTCCCCTTCTCGCCCCCAAACGCGGCTTCGTCGCGTCAGAGACAAGCGTTTGATCGAAAGTTCGCGGCTTGGCTGGGATCGTCCTCTGGGCGCCTTCCCCTGGGATCAGCGCCCCATAGGCTGTGGTGTCACTGACACCCCAAAAGAGATGGAAGCCCAAGAAAACAAACACAAGGAGGCTGCTTTCCTTGCTGGGAGTCCAAAGGCTGCATGAAAACACCAACTGCTGTATGGAATCTCCTCAGATGACAGCACGTTTGCTGAGAATAGTCACCATTTTGCTGTGCTTGGCTTCAGGGCTGCAGGCGTAATTGGTAGCAAATGGCTCCTAATCTCTCCATAAATGACTTTCTCTTTCGAGCATAGATTGCGCTACACACCGCCATGCGCGCTGCACAGACGCAAGATGAACAGAAAGTCCAGTTTTGTGGTTTTCAGCAGTCCACCATCCACCTTCCTGCTGGACTTCCCAATTTGCTGGGTCATTTCTTGCCGCCTTCCAGCCTCCATCTCAGACATGCAGAGGTGCAAAGGCTTAAAAGAATATTAATTTAGAATTCAAAAAGCTCATGCAGGTCCATCAGCAACACCCCAATAGCACAGTCAGCAAACATTGTTGTACCAGTATATTTAGCAAGTTTCCCCTTAGAGTTTTCTATATAGTTCCTGCTATAGTTCCCATGTCCCCAGGTCAGAGTTTCTGGGGTGCAGTGTTAGAATGCCCCACAATGCCACTATTACCTGCCCATTTTCACAAACAAATCACAGAACTTCTGTAAAATAGTGAGCAGCTTCAACCATTCTAAAAATGCATATTTTGAACACCAACAAGGATGGGATGAAATTGACACAGATTTATTAGAAATTTGCAAATATCTATGATGCCTGACATGCTAGGGATAGAATGAGGATTCATCTGTGGACAATGTAGTCATCCAGAGCATCATCTTAAGCTTCTTTCATTCATTACAATGTTTTTCAAGCAAAAAGTACAATGATGAGATCAGTTTTACATGACATGCAAATATTCGAAGTTCATTGACTTGGATAATTACAGGGTTTCTTTGGAAATAAAAGACATACCATGAATTTTCTAGAATCTAACCATGTTCCTCCCCAGTGTCCAAGGCGGGTCTTCAGAGATGAATAGGGTGAGGACAGAGTGTAGAACAAGAGGTTTATTTCCAAGCCAAGTAGCTAGCTTGCTCGGCAGGCATTGCAAAGTCTATCTTTGCTCTGCAGGCGTCATGATCTTGCAGGAGTTCCTCCTTATTAAAGGTTACTTGCTGGAGTTTACAAGCCCTGAAAGGCAGTCCCTTAAGCCACGGAAAATGTCAGATCCCTTATTGAGTGATGAGTTAAGTAGATAAGAACTTGTCATTTGGAGAAGTCAGTCAAATCAAACCCAGAGAGAAATTTCTTAATATGCTGTGTAAGGCCTGGGAGGCAAGCGAGCAGAAAGAGAAGGGACATGTCCATGTGCCTGCTCTCAGCACAGCACTTTGAGATGCTTAACAAATAGTGTTCAACTTCACCCTCACAGAATTCCCGGGAGGCAGGCCTCTCGGGCTGTGAGGTGGTAAACCATCTGCACCACAGTCCCCTCCTGAGTCCTCTCTAGCATTCTCACACCATGCTGGCTCATTCTGCCCCAGCCATCCAGCTCCCTGACTATCTCAAAGCCACCAAACAGGTTCTGCCTTTAGAAATCTAGGCTGCTGTGCTGTACCCTCGCTGGGTGCTTCTCCCCAGGGGCATGGTAAGGCACCCTCCCTCACTTCACATATGTCCCCTGAAAAATGACACTCCCATTCTTATCCTCTCATCCACCTTGATTTTCCTTCTAGCATTTGTAGGGGGTTGACCAGTTTCCCCTGCCTACCCCCCAAACTTATGTCCACCTGAAACTTGGAACACAACCTTCTCTGGAAATAGGGTCTCAGCACATGTCATTAGCTAAGATGGGGGTCACACAGATTAGCATGGGCCCTGAGTCCAATATGACTGGTGTCCTTACAAGAGGAGGCGAGGACACACAGGGACAAAGCCAGGTGACTGCAGACGGGGCTGGGAGTGGCGCAGTGCAGGGCGAGGCACACGGAGGGCTGCAGGCCAGACCAGGAGGTAGAAAGAGGCGAGGAAGGACTCTCCCCTAGCTCCTTCATGTGGAGCATGGCCCTGCCCACAGGTTGATTTCAGACTTGCAGGCTCCAGAATGTGAGAAAATACATTTCTCTTGTTTGAAGCCAGTTTGTGGCCCTCTGTTGCACAGTCCAAGGAGAGGAATACAGCGCTTGTCACGCAACATTTCATGTGTTGATCAGAAAGTTTGTCCTCCTGTTCTCCCACGGGGATATTTGGTCCTTGAGGTGGGACTTTTGTTGTTGCTGCTGTTCATTGCTGTGTTCCTAGTGCCTAGAACAATGCCTGGCATATTACAGCACACAATTAGTGTTTGTTGGATGACTGAGTGAATGAAAAAGAAAATGTTCCCATTTTACAAAAGATGAAATGAGTTTCAGAAACAATCTGCTGAGTCCAGTGCACCTAGCCAATAAGTAGCTGAATCAGGAACCAAGGCCTAAAACCTGTAACTCTTTTACCAGATTGTGCAGGTTCTTATTATCTTGCTAGCTTTAAACAACCCTACTAGGTATTACCGCCGTCCTACTCGCTATGATAGAATCTGGGTTTGAACAACTGGGATACACATGGAAGTTTACTCTCTAGGTATTTGTTGGTATCCCCTTGCTTTGGCAGACACTGGCCTCGAATCCTTCCTGTTGTGACAGTGGCCATGCCCCTGTGTTCTCTCACTGAAGTTTATAAGAAGATGAGCTTTTCCACAATCAATGGTATTGTTTTGGCCACACAAATTCAGAAGTCCTTTCACCAAAAAATCTTTTGTTGACATGTGTATAGCTGATCAGTGGAAGAAATATTAAATCCATTAATCCTGAGTAAATACCACTTTGTAGACAGAATCTGCCACACGTTATTCATGTAACTGTATCTCTTTGTCTTCTTGCATTCAAAGGTAAGAGTGTAGGAAGGCTTTCTCTAAGCTGTAATAATGATCCTGAGGTCTTATTTAGAATATACGGAGCACAAAATTCACCAAATATGGTCAATTTTTTTAAAAATAAGTCATCTCTAGTGAGGACATTTACACAGGAATTATTCCCCGGCTTTACCTTTTGACAAGAATTTCTACTGCACAATTGGCTTTTTTTTTTTTTTTGCTTGTTTTTATTTATAATGCTATTCCCAGTGGAGAGCAACATGAGTCCTTATTCTCCTTGTCACGCTGGGTGAAATAAAGCTTCCCTGGTCATCATTTATTCCCCCAGGAGTCAGAATATAGAGTAAATGTTTTCAAAGCTTCTTTTGGCACCCTCTTTGGCCATCTCACAGCACAACTTGGCAAAATAATAATATCTAGGGTGAGGAAGGATGATGTAAAGGAGGCAAAGCCCAGTCACTAGAACAAACTGGTCAAGTGCCCGGGTCAAGTGCAGAGTTGTCAGGACAGCTCCCACATCAGCTCCCACATCCACTTGCCTAGGACTTTGGGCTGGGAGGTGGAAAACAAGAAAAGCACAGATGTGCTTTTAACCAGCTCCTCTGGTTAAATTGTCCCTGTCCCCCTACCCCCGTCCTCCATGGTGGATGGCATGACTAGGACTAGGAACCAGGAATCAAATATACTCAGAGCAGAAAGTATTATTTAAAAAAACAAACAAACAAACAAAAACCTTGGGCAAGAATTTACTTTAAAACAATTTTGTCGGGTTACTTCACTAGATATTGTGAGCTCCCCAGATGCTTTATTTCATAGAAAAGTAGATGATTAAGTTCACACGCACACATTTATGTATTCAGATATATAAATTTATTCAGAGGAACATTTAATTTTAGCATACATTCAAAAAGGTTGAAAGCTGTTTAAATGGGAATTATGGAATATACTAAATTAGATGTCATTATCTACTAGCTCCCATTTTCCCATGTTCCCTGAAATGAAGTAGAAATCACAGTTGCAAACTGGAAGTTTTTGCATCTTTGCTTTTTCGGGAGCTGCCTGTAAGAATTGGGTGACAATTCATCATTAAGCAAATCAATAATGTCCTTGCAAGTGTACCTGGGGCACATTGAGACAAGATCAATTTTTCTGCTGCTGGCTTTGGAGATGGACTGGCCTGAGAGCAGCAGGAGCTTTTGTCCTTAATGAATACTTCTCTTTACATTCTCCCTAGGGCTGCAACTAATTTGAATGGAAGTCTCACTTTTAAAGGGCCAGGCATCATAAGCTCCTTACCCTAGCCCCCTCCCAAGTCAACCCCCCTATCTCCCTTAGCACACAGCAGCTCCGCGCAGACCCTTGTGATCATCTGCTTGGTTGTCTGGCCAAACGTGAGAGGACTTGGACATGGCCAGCCAGTTTCCCAGATGTGGTGCTTGTGAGTTTTCTCAGGCCACAGAGGACTGAGCAGTACGGAATATTACTTTTTCAGTGGAACTTCCTGACTATAAAGTATAAGAGCCTGCAGTCACAGGGCCACACCGTGCAACAGACAGACTGGGAAAGAAGTAATGACTGCTGTGTTTCGACTGTCTAAGGTATAAGAAAGCTCAGTCAATCTCTTCTTGTTTTCTTTAGAAATCAACTGCTTCATTATAGAACACTCTTCTATGATGCCGATTTATAAAAGAAAAAAAACCTACTATTTCTCAATGTACATGACATCATTAGAACCAGAAGAGGAACTAAAGAGAGATCAATAAGAAGTAACATAAGCATCCCACAAGGCAGCCAACAGTGTTAAATGGACAAGCAAACAGTGTCAGCTGTTATTTCTCCTTTGGATCCTGGGTAGCAAGTATCTTCCAATGTGCGAATATATAAATAAGGTGGCCCCACCCATTTCCCAATTACATTTATTATTTTAATGGTTTGATGCTACGTAGTAGCTTCCCTGCAACAGTTCACATGGAAGAATAATTCCCAATTTCCTAGTATCGACTGGGCAGCAGAGGCCAGAAAGGTGTCACCTCTGATCTTGAACATGACCACACAATTAACAGCCCTGTGCCCTTTGTGGAAACAGCTCATAGGAGGAGGGGAATAAACTATTGTCAGCACTAAAAAGCCAACTACCAAATCTGGACGAATCACTTATTAAGTGAGAGTCTTATTCATGGAGGAAAAAAACCCACTACTTTTATTTTCTGGAAGGGCATCCCCCCATGTTGATACTGTAAATGTGTTTAATTAGCTATGTTTTTGAAAACATACAAGTGGGACCAAATTCAACAGATGCAAAGAGATCATCACCCAGTCCCACTCTCCGGGCAAAACCACCATTACCAATGTCTTGTGTTACCTTGAAGAGAACTTTCTACGCACACACAAGCCAGCAGGTGCTGCCCTGGATCTTGTTTTTCTCATTAAACCACTTTATTTTGGGCATGGTTCCACATCGGTGCATCCAAACAGGCGTTATATATTTAACATGCTTTGTAACACATCCCATACATGGGAAAAGCATTAGATTTTTACCTTAAAGATATAATTTATGGGCCTCCCTGGTGGCACAAGGGGTTAAGCACAGCACTATGAAGCTGTCCACAGCCTCTGCAGCACGAGTTCGATCCCCAGCCATTCAGGGAGTGGCCCACATGGCGCGGCAGACCTCTCCTGTCTCACCCGCTGCTCCGCTCAGCAGTGTATTTCAGTCAATCCTCCTGTTCTGTTCCCCACTCTGTCTCTGGTGAATTATCTCACCCACCCACCCATCCCTGCATCTCCAGCCTGTACCCCAGTTCTTGTATGCATAAATAAATAAATCTTAAGAAAAAGATATAATTTACATACCACACATTTACCCATTTTAAGTGTACAAAATCAAGTGATACTTTGTGGATTTACTCACTTGTGCCATCATCAGCACAGTTGTTTTTGAACATTTCCATTGCTTTGCTAAGGTCCCTCCTGCCTGCTGACAACTACACCCCCTTCCTACCAGGGCCCAGTACCTCACTCATCTTTCTGTCACCATAGATTTATCTTTTCTGGACATTTCATATTAATGAATCAGACTGCAGTTTGCACAGTCTTTGTAAGCATGATGTGTTTGGGATTCACCCATGAGTAGCATCCATCAGCAACTTTTTTTCCAGGACGATATTCCATTGTGTGGCCACAGAGTGGTTATCCAGCCACAAAGGACAGGCCTCCAGATATTTGGGGCTATGAGGAGTGCGCTGCCATGGATACATGTGTGCAAGCTTTCGTGTGGACATGTTTTCATTTTTTCCAGACAGACACCTAGGGATAGGATGGCTGGGTCATGGGATATCAATAGCTATGTGTCTCCCCCTTTTTAGGAAATGTTTTCCAAAGTGATTGTGTGATTTTATAGTCTCACCACCAACAAAATAGAGTCTTTGAATTGGCTATTAGAAGTAGGCACTGCCTTTAAGTCATAGGTGGGTTGGCATTGGATCCTTTTAAGTATCTCCCCACCCAAAAAAAAGATGTTCAAATTCGAACCTCCAGTACCTGTGAATGTGACCTTATTTAGAGACAGTCTTGCAGGTGACTGAGCTAAAGCGAGGATATCTGAGTGACTGCTTAACCAACAGAACATGTCTGTGTAGATACCAGAGATTTAGATCCAGAGACAGATACTCGCAGAAAGATCATTTGAACATCATCAACAAGCCCAGAAATACCCGAGGTTACTGGAAGCTAGGAGACAGCCCCCCAAAAGACTCTTCCTGGAAGCCATGAGAAAGATTCTACTGTTGATGCCACTGGACTTCACGTCTCCAAGCCGTGAACAATACAATCTGCTGCTGAAGTCACCCAGTGGGTGGTACTTCATCATGGCCGCTCTTGGAAGCCATTATAGGGCCTCACTGCTAGTCAGTAAAGTAAGATCAAGTCTTTAAATGAATCCCTTATTAATGGAGCAATGAATAAATGGTGTCTTCTAAAAAATAACTAGGAAAAAATAATAGTGAGATAGGTCTTCAGAGACCAACTTACATACCCAGTACCTACCATGGTGCTCTACTTCTGTTATATGAAAGTTATATAAAGTTATATAAAGATATGCTTCACCTAGCCCACTTAAAAAGGGAAACACAGTCAAGATTTAATTCTGAATTGAATCACTTTTGTTTTTTAGGAGATTTGTTCACTAATTCTACCAAGGAATTTGTAACCTTATTTCTCACTTGTTTTCCCTTCTGCTGTCTACTTATACAGGTAATAACAGGACGGAAAATCCTTATTTATTTTTTTGTGGGACCCTCGCCGGCGGCCGGGGAATGAACCGGCACTGCAGAGGCTGCGGGCAACCTCGCAGCCCAGCGCTCAACCACTGCGCCACCAGGGGAGGCCCGGAAAATCCTTATTTTTAACAAATCTGGTCTAAGAATTGTCCTTTTTGCTCTAACAATAATATTAAAAACAGTAAAATTCATATGAACAAAACAAATTTTTACCATGTGTCACACACTCTGCTGAGTACTTTTTCTTTGTGATCTCATTTGATAACTTGAGTGATCTGGAGATCATACTTCTGCTATCTCCAATTTCCAGATAGAGAAAATGAGACTTGTGTGATGAAGGCCCTTGTTTCAGGTCTTACAATGCCAGAGCTTGAATCGCAACCTACTTCTCTCTGCACCCTTGCAATAAGTTCTCTTAATATTCAAATACTTCTAATGTCTCTCATTATCAGGGAAGACTCTGAGCTTATTTTCTCAATTTGGAAATTATCCAAGTTGAATAATCCTTAACCTTAGTGGATGGGGTGCTTCTGTTCCTTTTTCCAATTACAATTCCCTGAAGAAATTGGATTCATGCTTTTTTTAATCACTCCCACACACATTAACCAGGTTCACCTTGCTTTCCTGGAACCTTCTCAAAGCGCAACTTTACTGAACAACTTTCCAATTTATTTTCAACATTGTAAGCATTCATTGTAAGCCACTGTGTGTTTTGCTTCTTTCTCAAGAAATTACCTCCCTCAAAGCCAGAAAAGACAAGTTTCAAAGCTCCGAGAAGGGCCACAGTGACTTCTCTTTGAGAACTGACAAAAATTGATGAGAAGCCTCTGGTCTAGATGAACGAAGGTAAATTTTATCATGAAAGGGCACCACGTACTAAATGGTGAAGGACAAGGAACAGCTAGGTATTGTCTTGTTCTCTGCCGTGGGTTCAACAGCGACCCCCACCCCCCATAAGATATATGTAAACCCTAAGTCCCAGTACCCAGTGAGTGTGGCCTGATTTAGAAATGGAGTTTCCTAGATGCTATTCAGAATCTCAAAATGAGATCATGCTGGATGGAGATTGGGCGCTAAATCCATTGACTGGTGTCCTTAGAAGAGAAAGGCGAGCGAGAGATGCAGGGAAGAGATCACATGAAATGGAGACAGACATTGGGGTGATGCCGCTGCAAGCCCAGTGGAACTGATTCCCCCTCGGAGCTTCCAGAAGGCACCAACACTGCTGACACCTGGGTACAGTCATGACTCACCCCGAGCATCCTTATCTTGGAGGGAGGAGCCGTGGAGCCCTCAGTTTGGCTCCTGGGCAGGGAGCAGATGATTAAAATTGCACCTGTTTTTCTGAGGTTTATCTTGAACTCAAAATAAGAAAAGTCCCTCAAACAGGTTTTGCTTATACTGTCTCCCAACCCTGCAGCTGCAGGGGCCTGGCCGAGACATCAAGAAGCTTCTAGAATTTAAGATGGTTGCCGTTTTATCAGCTGCCCTCTAATAATAACCTGGGTGTGGAGGATGCTTTGTGGCTAGGAGTCATGTTGGGATAAAACCTGTTTAAGGCAAAGAAACCACTTCTGAGCACTGGCAATGGGGGGAAAAGGCCCTCGGCAGAGAAATGTTTACTCTTTTACAGTGGCAGGAGATCCAGAAATTCAATCATCATCATCATCACCATCATTACATTAGGTCATCTCATAATTTTCAGAATAAGCAATGAAGACAGATGAATAACTGAATGAATGAATAATTATTGTGGTTATAATTATTCTAATTAATCAATTACAGCACGATAATACCCAGTTCTCATCCTGGGTCAAGTTGGCAAGCGATTTATCCCAAAAAGATCCCTCATTTGGAAGCCTGTAAAGCTCAGAAGGCTTCATTAAAAAATGATTACTTTAGCACAGAATACGCGATTCCTTTAATGTCACCCTGCAGCAAAAAGAGCTCTGTATGCAAGGGCTATAGCTTAATAGTAAAACTAGAGCCTAATGACTACAGAAAAAGGAGTAAAATTCTTTTGGGAAATTGGCCTTATTTGGACACAGTGTTCTGTCTCCAGATGGCTCCCAGCTGGTCTTGGAGCTGCTTGGGACCTCTCTGTGCCCTCGATTCTCCAAGCCTAGAAACTCAGTTTCCCATGTCCCTTACATGGGAAGTGTGTGTTCTAGGAAATCTCACTGACTAAATAGCAAATTTTATTTCCCTTGTATTTAAGTAGCGTGGGTTTGTGTGGGTCCATATGGAGAAAGCGTGCCTGCTCTCTCCACTTTACAAAGATTCAATATATAATTGGCCTTGGCCTCGGCCCCTCCACCTCATCCCTCCAGTGGGGGGCACTGCCACTGCCATAGTTCCTCCTGCTCTGACCCGGGGCTCCTCTCCTCCCCAGGCCCTTGAGGTCTGTTGTTACTCTGGTAACAGTAAGCACCATCCTGGCACTGGTGGGTTAGCGTAACACCTACTTGCCATGTTGTGTTATTTCTATGGGAAAATAATTTCTGAGGTTTAAGCCAACAGTTTACACCTGGCATTCAAATACGTATATTTCCTTTTCTTGTAATTTCATAGTTTAGGTTTAGGTATCTCTAGATAAAATTGAGAGGTAGGTTAATATTTTTCTTCATAACTTGCTGCTCTTCCTCCAGTTCTCATGGTTATTCCTGTGGACGGCAAGTCTGGGGTTATCAGGACAGAAACTGGCAAGGAGTCACCTGGGTCTCCCTTCACCCTGGGGCTGTCTGCTTCTGGCCAACTCTGCAGATTGACTGTCTGCCATTATCTCTGCTCCCTCTCCAAACCCACTCAGAAGCCATCACAGAGTGAAATAGGAGGGGATGAACGGGAGAGGGGAAGCAAGACATGTCTACAAAATTTTTGGAAGATATGAAATGTGTCTAATGCAGTTTTCCCTTTTTCCATTACGCTAAGAAGCATCTACACCTGGAGACGCGAACAAACTGTAAATTGAATCCACCCTGGAGCCTCAAAAGGCTGAGGATCTGGAAGCCCCAGCATCTCTGAAGCCAGGGTTCAGAATGGGCTGAAAATAAGAGGATTCATTCATTAAAGTCTGTGTAAGAAGAAAGTAGGGCCTCCCCGGTGGCGCAGCGGTTGAGCACTGGGTTGCGAAGCTGCCCGCGGCCTCTGCAGCGCTGGTTCGATCCCCGGCTGCTCCCCGGCCACCGGAGGAGGGTCCCACATGGCGCGCAGACCTCTCCTGCCGCCCGCTGCTCCCCTCAGCAGTGTCCTTCGGCCCTTCTGCCTGCTCTGCTCCCCGCTCTGGCTCTGGTGAATTCTCTCACCCTCCCATGCTTCTGACTGTACCCAGTGCTTGTATAAACAAACAAATAAATAAAGAAATAACATGCCTCTATTAATAAAAAAAAAAAAAAAAGAAGAAGAAAGTAGACCCCCAGATTTTCTCCCTTGCTCCACACAATCAGGGGCTGTTACCCCTCTATTCCAGCAGATGATGTATTTGCTATCTGAAAAGGGTGAACACAAGATAATCTGATCCAGGGGACATGAAGGACAGCAGAAGACAAGAATACAGAGCCTTGGGCCTCCCCGGTGGCGCAGCGGTTGAGCGCTGGGTTGCGAAGCTGCTCGCAGCCTCTGGGGCGCCGGTTCGATCCCCGGCTGCTCCCCGGCCACCGGAGGAGGGTCCCACATGGCGCGCAGACCTCTCCTGCCGCCCGCTGCTCCCCTCAGCAGTGTACTTCGGTCCTTCTGCCTGCTCTGCTCTCCGCTCTGGCTCTGGTGAATTCTCTCACCCTCCCGCGCTTCTGACTGGACCCAGTGCTTGTATAAATAAATAAATAAATGAACAAATAAATAAATAATTAAAAAAAAAAGAATACAGAGCCTTATTGAAAATAGTAAGACCCCTAGAAGTCATAAGTGGCAGACCACTGTTCCCCAACCTCCTGAAACAGTGCACTGGCACACTGCTTTCTCTTCAAGGTCGCTGCATCCAGACGCTAGCGAGCCATCATCCTACAGACAACGTGAGGGGGATTCCCGGGACCTGTGCAATGAGGGGGCCCTGGGAATTGGTTAGCTTCTGCTTGCCCTCTTCCTGTCTGGGGATCTGTTTCCAACAGGAAGAAAAGGAAATGAATCATTTGCCTTAATGCTGACTCTGATTTACATCTCATTCCATGTACTTAGTGATTTATTTTATTTATTTATGCATACAAGAGCTGGGGTACAGGCTAGAGGTGCAGGGAGTGAGAGGATTCACCAGAGACAGAGTGGGGGACAGAACAGGCAGATGGACTGACATACATTACTGAGAGGAGCAGTGGGCGAGATAGGAGAGGCCTGCTGAGCCATGTGGGTCAGCTCCTGGGCTGCATTGAACTCAGGCTGCAGTGGCTGCCGATAGCTTCACAGTGCTGAGACTTGACCCCTTGTACCACCAGGGAGGCCCTCAATGGCCCTTTAGATCTAAGTCCTATCTTTTAGTTCTAGAAAAAATGTTTTTTCCTGCAGTGGACTTCTTAGATTTAAAGGGCCCACTGAATACCTGGAATGAAATATGGCCTACGAATTATAACGTTGTAAAATTTAAGACACCAGAGATTTTTTAAAACCCTAAAAGTTTTCAGGAACAACAAGCAGGCAACACAGAAACCACCATGGGAAGCATTAGTCTCAATAGCCACATGGAAGGGGGCCCGACGAATGGCCAGTGAAGATGTTGTCATTCCACCACTGACCATCTGAAAACCAGCAGGCACAAGACTACTGAAGAAATAGCAACATTTCTTTCAAAAGTTAGTATTTTGAGACGTTATTTTAAGTAGCTATTCCCAAAGACAACAATTTGGCATGTGCAATGTCATTTACATATCACTCTGTACATCTGACTTTTTGTTTATATCAAATAACTGTTCTCCTAAGTAACTTTGCTCTTTTTTTTGTTTGGAACTTTTTGCAGACAAAAATAATGGGACAGTCACTGTTTGTGTTGTCCCCATTAGCAGCAGCAGAACTTTGCAAGTGGCTAATAATGGCTGTTTGATATAGTGTCAGTGAGATGTTTCAAAAAGAAAAGCGGAAAAACCCAATTATGACTTTTTGTTTCATACAATTCATGAATCTTTATAATGTTTTTGGAGTTTTCTTCTATTAAAGATGAAATGTCTAATGTTATCGCTACTTCTTTCGTAAATGTGGTTTAAAAGGTCATCATTAGAAGTAAAATGGCTTGTTTTTGCAGGAAAATGTAAATATGGTTGTTTGAGGAGCAATGCACTTTGGAAAAAATAGTACACTTACTTTTAATATTGTTAAGAAGCCAAATGGTCTTGGCAATGATTTCTTGGATGTCACACCAAAAACACAGGCAACAAAAGCAAAAATAGATGAGTGTGACTGTAATAAACCCAACAGCTTCTGCACAGCTAATGAAACAAGCCACAGAGTGAAAAGGCAGCCTGTGGAATAGAAGAAAGTATTTGCAAACCATATATCTGATAAGGGGCTAATAGTAAAAAAATGTAAGTAACTCCTACAGTTCAATACCAAAATAACACAATAGAAAAATGAGTGAATGGGCCTCCCCGGTGGCGCAGCGGTTGAGTGCTGGGTTGCGGCGCTGCCCACAGCTTCTGCAGTGCCTGTTCGATCCCCGGCCGCCGGGCGAGGGTCCCACATGGCGTGCAGACCTCTCCTGCCGCCCACTGCTCCCCTCAGCAGTGTATTTCGTCAGTCTGCCTGCTCTGCTCCCCGCTCTGGCTCTGGTGAATTCTCTCACCCTCCCGACTTCTGACTGTACCCAGTGCTTGTATAAATTAATAAATAAATCTTTCCAAAAAAAAAAAAAAGAAAGAAAAATGAGCAAAGGACTTGAATAGACATTTCTCCAAAGTAGATGTACAAATGGCTACTAGGTACCCTGCCACTGGATTCCTGCAGCCCTCTCTGAGGCATCTACCCGAAGAATACAAAGCACTCATTTGAAGGGATCGATGCACTCCTATGTTCATTGCACCACTGTTTACAGTAACCAAACTATGAAGGCACCTAAGTGTCCAAAGGCAGATGGGTGGAATAGGAAGATGTGTTATATATGTGTACAATGGAATACTATTCAGGTATAAAAAAGATGAAACCTTGCCATCTGTCACAACATGGCTGGACCTAGAGGAGATTATGCTAAGTGATATATGCCAGAAGGAGAAAGACAAATACCAGATGACTTCACTCATATGTAGAATATGAAAAACAAAGCAAAGGAACGGACAAAAACAAAACAAAACAAACCCTTGAAATCTGACTGCAGAACTGAGAATGCCCAAAGGAAAGTGTGTGGGGGGATGTAGCGAAGCCGAAGGGGGCCAAATAGACTATGAAGAGCTATTGGTATTTGGTTTTAGGTGTAGTATGAGAACATACATTTGTAGAAGTAGGAACCTCTAGCCCTAAAACACACATAGTGGTTTTTTTTTTTTTTAAGATTTGTTCTTATTTATGTATGCATACAAGAACTGGGGTATGGGCCAGAGTTGTGGGGGGTGATAGGATTCACCAGGGACAGAGTAGGGAGCAGAACAGATGGATCTACTGAAATACACTGCTAAGGGGAGCAACAGGTGAGACAGGAGAGGCCTGCTGTGCCATGTGGGTCAGCTCCCTGGCCAGGGATCGAACTCATGCCGCAGTGGCTGGTGATAGCTTCATAGTGCTGAGACTTTAATTCCTGTGCCACTAGGGAGGCCCCTGTTATAAACCAATGTTACCTCAATAAACATAGTATTTTAAAAATGTTAAACATCACTGATCAGCATAGAAATGCAAATCAAGACCACAGTGACTTGTTAGAAAGGCCATTACAAAACAAACAGAAAGTGACCAGGGTTAGTGAGGATGCAAAGGACCTCGAAGCCTTGTGCACCATTGGTGGAAGTGTAAAATAGTGCAGCCACTATGGAAACAGTGAGACAACCAAGGTAAAAGAAATTGGGAGCTGGTAGGATAAGAGTTGCCACAAGTCCTGTTGGAACACGTGGATGAAATCATGGACTGGTGAGCCCTGTTCCAACATCCTGGGTGGGGTTTGAATCACAGTTGAAAAATAAAAATGCTGAAGAGAGCAAAAAAAATTGAATTGTCCATGGCATCTAATAATTTGTAATTACATCCAATCAAGCTGTGATAGTCTTTAATTTAACAAAAGTGACAGTTGATATAATTTACAAATATACATGTACACAGAACTACAATGTCACACACACACACACATCTTTTGTGATAAAAGCACCTGTTGCTAAAAAAACACTTCCTCCTGGAACTTCCTCATTGCTCCCAGACCAAATTACAAACGCTCAATCTAAAATCTATTTGCATCTGTATTTGTGCCCCAAGTCTATTTGCATCTGTATTTGGGCTCTTAGCCCAGCAGATGCTCTGTCCTCAAAGGGCAATCCTTTCACTGGTGTTGTCTCTTCCTATTCCTTAAGAACTTGACTCCGTAAATTTTTTCTTCTATCTAACATTAATTTCTCTTTATTTATTTTTTAAAAAGACTTATTTTATTTATTTATGCATACAAGAGCTGGGGTACAGGCCGGAGGTGTGGGGGGTGAGAGGATTCACCAGAGACAGAGTGGGGAGCAGAACAGGCAGATCTATTGAAATACACTTCTGAGGGGAGCAGCTGGCAAGACAGGAGAGGTCTGCTGCACCATGTGGGTAGCTCCCTGGCCGGGGATTGAACTCGTGCTGCAGTGGCTGCCTATAGCTTCAAACTGCTGAAACTAGACCCTTGTGCCACCAGGAGGCCCTAATTTCTCTTTTAGATTATTCCCATTAGCATAAAATATGTACTAGTACTTTCCATTGTTTAAAAAAAAAAATTCTTCCTTTGATCCTAAATCCTTCTCCAGCCCTCAGTCCTACTTCTGTCCCGTGCACAGTACTACATCTGCAGAGTTCTTTATAATGGCTGGTCCTGTTTGCCCATCTTCCTTCATTTCCAGGACCTGCTCCAAATGGGCTGCTGACCTCACTGTTGCACCAAACTGCTCTTTTCCAGGTTACAGTGACCCCCAAGCTATAAATCCAATGATCATATTTCTGTCTTTATTTTACTTGACTTTTTAACACAACTGGCCACTCCCACCACTTCTTGGGCTTTTTTCTTGACTTTCAAGATATCTGTTATCTGTTTTTGTCTTATCTCAGTCTCTTGTTATTGGCTTCTCCTTGATTTGACCTCTCCCGGTAGGAGTGTCCTGTTTGACCCTGGAACCCCAGGCAATATATTAATCAGTTTCATAGTTTAAATACTATGCAGAAGCTGATAGTTTCCAACTCTGTCTCTAGCCCTGAGTTTCTGTATCTCATTTTCTAACGTGAATATCTAACAGATTTCTTAAATGCAACATGTCCAAAAACAAACTCAATTCCCCTGGCCAAAATCTACCCACCCCCAGCCTCTTCCCATCTCAGTAAAAAGCACATCACCCACATCATTTCCTTTTCCTCCTCTACCCTACCACCTGCCATCCTTAGCAAGTCTTGTCTCATCAACTTTTCTCTAAAACTTGTACTGAACTGTCCGCCTCTTTCTATAGCCGTTACTACCACCGGGTCCCTGCCAAAATCCTCCCCTCTCTGGACATCAGCAAGTGCTTCATGAACTGCCTCCTGCTTCCCATCCCTGCCCCTTCTACAAATCATTCTCCTCGCAGAAGCTCATCTAAGAACGCAAAGTTGGCCCTGTGACTCCTCTTGCGGGAGGAATACTCTGTGCTGATGAGCCCCACCCACTGATGTCGTCCAGACTCCATGCCCACCTCTGTGCCAAAAAGATCTCAGAGGCTGAAGATTACAACTTCCATCACACCATGACTCTGCCATGACTCTTGACTTCCTGACGGGGGTGTTGCTGGGAACTGAGGGTGGAGTTAAGCAGCCATTCTTGTTGTGAAACAGAACACACATGGGCTTGCACACTCAGCCTTTCCTGCTCAGTGTGCGTCAGGGCCCAGTGCTGACAGCCTTGCCAGCAGGACACAGTGACCAATGAATCTCTCTCTCTCTCTGTTCTCCCTCTCTGCATTTCCCTTGTAAATAAAACTTTTGCTAACTTTTGTCTGTGCCTTCGCTTGAGCTTGTCCTGAGTTGTGAAGCACAAGGGTGAGGACGCACACCCAGGTCACCCATTTGCCCTTGGGGTTCTTTAATGAGAGTAAATTCCACTCAGCTGAGCCCTGACTCACTGAGATCCTACTTGCTATCTGCGCCCAGCTTGGTCTCTCTTCCTCTCACCCACTACCCTCATCCTCCATGAGTTTTGGCCCATTCCTAGGACTTAATAAGGTCTTTCTCATATACGAACTTTGTGCACTGAATTGTTCCTTTTGCTGGTCTGTTCTTCCTCAGGTCGACCCACAGCTGCCTCCAGCTGCTCTGAAGGGGTTTCTCTAACCAGCCTATCCAATGCTATGCTCTGCCACATTCATTCATTTTAGTTTCTTAACTGTGTATA
The DNA here is from genome assembly GCF_014898055.3 of Talpa occidentalis. NCBI lineage: Eukaryota > Metazoa > Chordata > Mammalia > Eulipotyphla > Talpidae > Talpa > Talpa occidentalis. The sequence continues at coordinate 9,100,535 of NW_023601322.1, forward strand.
TCACCACTGAAAAGCACTGATTCTATAAATAGGTTGACTTGTGTTTTGTCTGCCTTCCCTATGACATGTAAGTGCCAGGAGAATAAGCTTGCCACATTTAGCAGCTAAAAATAGTTATGTTTACATTTAAGAGATCAATGAACAGTTTTTAGTATAAGTACATGCCATACAATATTTGGGACTTACTTATGCTAAAAAATTATTTTCATTGCTTATTTGAGATTCAGACTTAACTGGGTATCATGCATTTTACTGCAACCCCATCCAAGAGCAGAAAGCTTGACTGCCTCATCATCCAGCACATATAACCATGTCTGACATATGGCCAACCCCCTATGAAATATCAGTGAAATGAAACCGTAATTGGGTGAACAAACTAAGGTAAAGGCATCAATTTGCATAATGTTCAATCTAAAATCTGGTTTCGGTTATTGTGAGAGTTAATTTTATGTGTCAACCTGATGGCTTAGGGATGCCCAGAGAGCTGGTGAAACATTATTTCTGGGTGTGTCTGTAAGGATGTTTCTAGAAAACATTAGCATTTGTGTTATTGAACCTAGAACAAAAGAGTGGCCTCCCTAAAGTGGGTGAAAATCATCCAAGTCCACTGAGGGCCGGAAAAGGACTAAAAGGCAGAGGAAAGGTAAATTTGTTCTTTCTTTGCTTGAGCTAAGAAATCTTTTCTAACCCTGGGGCATTGGCCCTCTGGTTCTTGGACTTGGAGACTCGGATGTGTGCTCACAGCATCAGCCCCTCTGGACTGTGACTGAATGACGCTCCAGCGTTCGGGGTTCTCCGGCTTGCGGATGACAGATTTTGGGACAGCTCAGCTGCCAAAACTGCTGAGCCAGTTCCTATAATTCATCTCCTCGGATGTATCCCTGTATATAGCCTATTGGTTCTGCTTCTCTGGAGAACCCTGATGAGCGCAGGTATCCAGACTGTGACCCGGTGGCTCTCACCCTTCAGCCTATTTCAAAACATCAACTGATGAGCCCTGGCAGCAGAGATCCTGATTCACCAGGTCGTGGGGGGGTGGGGGAGAGGGAGCCTGAGAATGTGCATTTTTCACACATTCCCAGATGTGGGCTCATGTTTCTGATGCAGAGAACCACAGTCTAGTCCGTGCCAGAGGTCTCTGGCCTGCTAAGTCAACAGACAGCCTTCACTTGAACTGGAATTTAGAGATACAGAAGAGAAAGCTGGTATGTGTGGTTCTAGTTCCTTTATTGCAAACAAGACACATTCTTTATTGCAAACAATACACGTTCCCACTCTGTAAAGCAGTTACCTCCCACATGCCGTAGCTGGCCTTTACTTTTTACTGTTGGATCGTTTGTTTGCTTAAAGAGCCAGCCCTAAGCTGAGTAAGAAACCTTTAGACACCTGAGAATGTATTTTAGGACCAGACACTCACCCTTAGAGGACTCTCAAACAACAGAGTGTCACAGTGAAGGCAGAAAGCAGAAGAGTCATGTGAGAGTCCCTTCAACCTGGCCAAACAGAAGTCCCAGGAGGCTCCATTTATGTTTTCCAAGTTAATTAAATTTATTCACTCAGTAGTTTCAGAGCTAGTGTTCTCCCCAAGGTTGGTAGCCCGTGACAACAGGCAGAGAGGACACAGGCACAGCCTTACTAGGGGGCAACACGAATTGTGTCTCACTACAACTTATGAATGTTTGAGGCTTCTGGGATCCCTTCCTTCCATAATATTTGATACCGTGCGTCTAGTCCTGAGCAACTGTAGCCATTTACCTTGGAGATTTTTTTTTAAAGATTTATTTATTTATACATACAAGAGCTGGGGTACAGGCCAGAGGTGTTTGGGGAGGGGGGGGTGAGAGGATTCACCAGAGACAAAGTGGGGAACAGAACAGGCAGAATGACTGAGATACACTGCTGAGGGGAGCAGCCGGCAGAAGTCTACTGCACCCTGTGGGTTGCTCCCTGGCCGGGGATCGAACTTGTGCTGCAGATAGCTTGAGAGGTTGCATCTTAACCCCTTGTGCCACCAGGAGGCCCTACCTTGGAGATTGTTTTTCCACCCTTATATTCTCACTTTCTCTTGGTCCCATGTGGCCATAATAGTAACTTGTAGTACATTCTTGCTTCCGTTGCTTTAGTTTTACTTTATGAGCGGAGAGACTAAAACAAGAGGCTACAGGTCCTTCAGTGATGGGGGAAACCTTACTGCTAGAGGATTTTAGCCACAACTCCAGCTGCCCCTCTCCCTCCTATTTCCGCAGCTTCCCAGATTGTTAGCCTTAAAGGCCCCCCCCCACCCACTCCCCTTCTAGCAACTCTATTTTGAAATTCTCATCCCTCCTCTTTCTCCCAAGCCCACCGCCCTGGTTCAGCAACTCTTCCATGGGCTCCCTGCTTCCTTTCTTTGCCAGTACATCCTTGTACATGTTCTCATTGATTTGTTCACTCAATATCAATTAATGCGCGCTCACTATATGTCAGATGGTGCAGACGCAATGAATGTCCCATGGGGACATTCACTGGGTCAAAGCCAGAGGAGCAAGGCTTATAAACCACTTGTTAAGAACAAAGAAGACTTATTAAAAACTAACATAAATTAAAATGGCACATTCAGATGTTTTAACACAAAAGAAAACAGCAAAAGGACAGAGAAGCATAAAAAATAGGAGACATTTGGAAAACAAGCAGCAGAAAGGCAACCATAAATCGAATCACACCAGTAACTTCATCAACTATAAAAAAATTCATGGGGAACAAGATAATGTCTCTCTCTTCTTTTCAAAGCAGATCTGGTTATCTCAATCTTAAGAACCAGCCGTGACCCAGACACGTCCCAAAGTTCGCGAGCATTGGAATCTGGTCTGAGCTTCCCCCTGGCCTGGGAAGTTCCTTATAGTACACTCTGTTGAAATCCTGCCCCAAGCTCATGGTGTAGCTCCCCTTAGCCAGCTCCTTGCCCCTTCCCTTACCTCTTCTCCACTGGATGTTGTCATCTCTTTCACAGTCTACGCGTTACAGTCGTTCCTATTATCGATACGGGTGCGGCCTGTGTTGGACGAGCTTCTTGACAGAACATGGTACTTATCACCTGGCAGTTTTCCAGCGTAGTTCCTCCGGGACTCGTTTGTGGTTGTAATGAGCAAAACTGCACCTCTACCCTTCTTAGTTTTTCAAACAGGACTCTAACAAAGAGATTAACAAGAGAAAAGGGATTGGTTATTAATGTGTGCAGTGCAGGTCACACAGGAGGACCGAAAGGAGAAGTAGTTCACGATGGTAGCTCTGGATGCCGTGTCACAAAACATCTTCTGTGAAGAACACGTGCTGGGGGCCAGCACGGGACAAACGGGTGTGAGCTGGGGGCTGCAAATTTTGGAGCCACAACTAGGAAGAGAAGCATTTGTTGAACAAAGTTTCTAATACAGGCTCTTAGCCCAAATTTCCTCTCTGGTGATGAGAATGTCTTTCTTCCTCCTGCTTTGCCTTTCATAAGGAGGAGTCCTCTCCTGTTTGCAGGAAGATAAGGAGGGTCAGGGTGCTCTTCAATCAATCAATATGTCAAACTGGCATATTTTGGGGTGACACACTTTGAATTCTTCATAATTAAAAGATTATAAAGGGTACGATATATCGTGATCCACTCCAAGGTAGCACAAGGGTCATTAGCACAAAGTATGTGTCTGGAGAGAAGCAGGATGGGCCAAGCTCTATTAAATAGCACATGGAATGTGGGGAAGTCCTCTCCACTCCCCCATCCCAATGTCGCTGAACAATGAAGCATGTCCTCTGCCCCCTTGAGCTTCAAACTTTGGAGAATCGGTATGACAAATGGCAGTTAACAGCATGCTAGTCAATCATATCATGACACTGACCCAAGCCAAAAAATTCTGAGGCTGACAATCTGTTCTCCTCTGATTTTGGCTCTCTTCAGAGTAGTTGCCACGCTTCGTTTTATCTTTTTATTTTTGCTTATTATAAAATTTGTATTAAAATAACATGAAAGGAGATTTTGGAAAAAAAAAAGACCTACTTCAATTCCAGCATCTGAATATGTCTGTTCTGATTTTCTGTATTCCCTTCCAGGCTCTGCCCTTCAGACAGTAGCATTTTTTATATTCTTAATTGCAAGGCATGAACAATTTTGTTTTCATTTTGTTTCCAGTGAATATTATATTATCCACATTCTCCCATGGGGTTATATAATTACAACCTTCAATTGCAGCATAAAATTCTAGAGGATAATATGCTATGATTTATATAGCTATTCTACCAATATTGAATAATTTATAATGAATTACTTTTTTCACACCCATCCTTCCTTATCAATCCCACTGCAATAAACAAACATCTTTAAGCAAAAAATATTTTAATACTAATGAAATTTCTCTCGGGATCAATTTCTAGAAGTGAATGGGGATTAGTGTGTGAAAGGGAATAAACACTTTTATGGTTCCTAATACCACAGCTAAACTGATGTTCAAAGGAGAGATGGATGGTTTAAGTGGGAGGTTTAAGTGGGATGCTTTAAGTTTATGCTCACTGCATATTGGGGGTGTCCCATCACAACACAGGAAATGCTCCATTAAGTGGATGTTCTGCTAGGATTTTCTGAGGACTGCACTCACATATGAATTGTGGAGGTGATGCTCATATCCCCTGACGATCTGCCAAAATACAGAGTATTTATGCCAGTCTATGGCAATGTATCCTCTGTTCCTAGGCAATTTTCAAAATACTGTGTGATTATTTTTCCCCCTGAAGACAGATGTTTCTGGGTATATATGTATATATCTCCATTATAACCGACCCAGGTCCAAACAATGGAAAGGAGGCACATGATGGAAGGGAGACGATACATGTTGAAAGTCTGCAAAAACTCAAAGACACAGGATTTTCCAAGATTGACAAGAAATCAAGGAAGCTCAGTGCAACAAAGTGCTGCTGTTTGTACTGCAATTGTTTCAGCTTTTAGTGATTTTTTAAAAATCAAATTTGGTGTAAAAAGTACATGGGGTATTTAACTGAACAGGAAATGCCTAAATTAAAAAAATAATAATTAAAAAAAAATTAAAAAGCATGTCGGGGGGGAGAGCAAAATTGGGCCTCTCCCACATTTGTGCAGTTCTTACCCCATTCTCCATCCATCCCCCCAACTTGGTCCCTTGGCAGAAGGGCTTAGGTACTATGCCATATTCTTTGTCTAAACATTTGTGTTTTTAACCTTTTTACTATTTCACGAATAGGTGTAAAGGTCGATCAAGACTTCAAAAAAATGGAAATAAACCTTAGATTTCCAGGTATAAATATTAGTAGTAATTACCATTAGCACCTTGGGAAGAAGCAGAAAAAAGATATTATTAAACATATAACATTGAAACAATGGCTGATATAGGGTTCCATTTAAGAACAAAGTTGAAGATGACATTGGAAAACTGGTCACAAACATGTTCAGTTGGTATTAAACATGTTGTGTTCAGTTCAGGTAAATAGGCTTGTTTTGGCTCCCTGGAGAAATATTCAAAATTTTAGTAAAAAGTGATGAATATCTTTTCTCCCTTCAGATAAATATGTCTGAAATTCAGCTGATGCAGGCTAACAACCGTCAAGACAGACAATATCAGAGGTGATAACTGACTACATTAGTAGGTGATATTCTGATATTCATCCAATAAATAGCCCTTGAATGCTTGCTGTGGTTCACACTTGGAAGATTAAACACAAATAAAACCATCGCCTCCACATGTAGATGATGTTTTCTCCTAAGGAGAGTTTGATGTTTAGGTGATGTTGTGTATAAATTGCTTGTGGCTCATCATGTTGAGAACCTGGAATTGAATCAGCAAGTGAATCAATGGTCATTATTGTTCAAAATCCCCATTTGCCAATTCTGAGATATTAAGACAGGGATACAGGGAACATTACAAATCATCATTTGCTTGTTTAATGTGATTTCTTGGGCACCAGGAGAGCTGCTTGAACAACAAACTCACTCTACTTGTTTACTGTTCTTTAAAAGTTCCAGCCGAGGGCTTGACGCCTTTGCTGTCAGTCCCTGAGTGCCTTTAACATGAAAGCAGTAAGTGGAGAATCTGATAGTTTTGACAGTCATTTATATTTGGTATGACTCAGTTTCATAATTGGTCTCGAGTTTGGAGAAGAGCTTGAAATTCAAAATATGGGAGAGAAAGCTCAGGGACAGCTGGGATAAGACCGGAGAAATTCTGGCTGTGCCATGATTTGGTGTAGAAAACACCAGCATCAAATCTTGGGGGGAAAGTAGATCTAGTCTTTCTGTAAAACTATAGTAAAACATGACTTTCAACAAGATGACAACCTAAACAGGGGAGAAGGTGAACAAACCTCCAGAGAAACATCTGGACCGCCATTTAGAGAGCTTGGTGCTGCAATGGAGATAAACCATCAGAATAAACCACAGCAACCAATGAACCTGGCCTAAGAGAGAGATGAGCAGTGTTGGGGCCCCCCAGGAAGGGTAGTTATTATCCTACAACCCAAAGGCAGTATTTTTTTTAAAGATTTATTTATTTGTGCATACAAGAGCTGGGGTGTAGGCCAGAGGTGTGGGGGGTGAGAGGATTCACCAGAGACAGAGTGGGGAGCAGAACAGGCAGACCTACTGAAATCCACTGCTGAAGGGAGCAGCGGGCGAGTCAGGAGAGGTCTGCTGCGCCATGTGGGTAGCTCCCTGGCCAGGGATCGAACTCATGCCACAGTGGCTGCCGATAGCTCCATAGTGCCAAGATGTAATTAACCCCTTGTGCCACCAGGGAGGCCCCCAAAGGCAGTATTGAAGGGGCAAGCCTGCTTGGTGAGACCCCAAACCCCACATCAGGTGAATGCATGGCTTCTCCCAGTGACTGCTACATCTTGTGCAGGAAAGACAAGAAAACATAGATTGGCCAGTAACTTTCATTCCTCAAACTTGCTTTTATATGAAATCGTTTGGGACTGAACATGCAGATTCTAAATCACTTTGTTCCCTTCAGATGTGGTAACTCTGGTGGAATGTTCCCAGATAGGTAAGCCAGGGCTCCACCCCCCACCCCCCCAGGTCAGGAGCAGTACCCAGCTTTCCAAGACCCTTCATTTGCAAAACCTTCAGTTAGAGCAGCCTAAGGAATTATTCTTAGGACTTAAGTCTTGTAAAATGGCCAAAACTCCCTTAAAGTCTTTCTTGACAGGACCCCTATTATGTGGGAAAGTGCCAACTCCACCCTCTGGCGAGCTTCCTGCTCGGCAATTTAGAAAGAAAGCAGAACAGTGAGCTTTCCTGGCCCATTATTCACCTCTGAAAGGTAATCAAAGGGAATGCCTTTCCTCCTATTATCCTATTGTTCAATTTTATGGAGGACTGCCTCTGAATGCAGATGTTGTCAAAGACGCCCAGAACCCAATGTAAACAAGAATTTCCAAATAGCACTTGTTCAAATTATCTTATTCCCATGGCTAGCACGGCCAGCTTTCTGAGGGACAGTGAGCCACCCCAACTGGGGCCTCCATAGGATCTAATTCTTCCTGTGGGACAGCCAAGTAGGCAGTGGTGGCACTGGCATTAAACTTCTCATTAATGAAATCATACAGTGTGTATTCTCTTGTGCCTGGGTTCATTGCTCAAACTCACATTCATGAGACGTCATCATGTATGAAGCTGCAGTTGATTATTTTGATTTTTGCATGGACTTCCATTCTAGAAGCATAGCACCATTTATTTACCCTTTCTGCTCATGGTGGACATTTGGAATGTTTCTGGTTGGACTTAAGTATTGGTTTCCTATTGCCACTATAACAAATGATCACCCATTTAGCTACGTAAGTAACAACACACATTTGTTATCTTGTAGTTCTGGAGATCAGAAGTCTAAAGTGGGCTATGTTACTTTTCCAGGCTTTAGGGAGAATTCATTTCCTGGACTTTTTATAGCTCCTAGAGGTCACATCTATTTCTTGGTGCAGGATCCTTTTCTCCATTTTCAAAGGCAGAAATGTAGCATTGTTCTCCTCTGTGACCTCTGCTTCTGTCCACACATCTTGTCGCTGATTTTGGCCTTCCTGTGTGCGTCTTTTATTGTGATTATACCAGCCCACCTAGATAATCTGAGTAATCGCTCCATCTCAACATCCTTAACTTAATCATATCTGCAAAGTCCCTTTTGCCTCATGAGGTAAGCTATTTACAGGTTCCAGGGGTTGTAGAGGGCTTTGGCAGGGTGTGGGAGGTGGGGTGGGGTGTCATTTAGCCTGCCAGCAGAGAATTATGAAAAAACCTGCTGTGCACATTTGTCTGCACATCCTTCGGTGTGCTCATTCTGCATTTCCTTCAGACATGTACCTAAGAATGGAAATGCTGAGTTATAGGGTTTGAATATGTTCAAATTTAGATTCTGCAAAAACAATTTTCCAAAGTTCCTGTGTTAAATGAGTATCCCAATTGACTGCACCCCCTCCAATGCTTGTTGTTGATATTTAACCACTGTGAGCATGGTGTGGTTTTAATCTCAACTTCTTTTGCTCAATTTTCTATTGAATTGCTTTTTTTCTTATTAATTTATAGGTTTTTTAAAAAGATTTGTTTATTTATGCATGCAAGAGCTGGGGTGTAGGTCAGAGGTGTGGGGGTGACAGTATTCACCAGAGACAGAGTGGGGAGCAGAACAGGTGGATCTACTGAAATACACTGCTGAGGAGAGCAGTGGGTGAGACAGGAAATGTTTCCTGTACCACGTAGGTCAGCTCCCTGGCCGGGGATCGAACTCATGTTGCAGTGGCTGCCTATAGCTTCATAGTGCTGTGACTTAACCCCTTGTACCACCAAGGAGGCCCTAGGTGTTCTTTATGTGTTTTAGACTGCAATTCTTTGTTCCTAATATGATATGTGCAATAAGTTCTCCCTCTCTGTGATGTCTTTTTGATTTTTTAATGGTATCCTTTGGTGCATAAAAATTCCTGATTTTAATGTAGTCCAATATCTACAAGGAAATCTCAAGAAAAATTTTTAAATATTTTGAACTGAATGAAAATAGAAATACAACATGTCAAAATTTATGGAGTAAGACTAGCACAGTGCTTAGAGGAAAATTTATCATCTTAAGTTTTGACAGTGTTGATTTTATTGATGATAGCTTTATTTTCTATTTAGTAATTTCTGCTTTTTTCTTTATTTTTCTCATTTTACTGTTAGGTTTGATTTTCTGGTTGTTCTCTAAATATTTTAGATAGAATCTTCGATTACTGTTTTTTCAGTCTTTTAAATTCTTTCTAACATACGCATACCAAAGCTATAAGCATCTTCTCAGCCCAGTTCAGTTGTATCCCACAAGTTTTGAAATGTAGAAATTTAATTACACTTAATTCATAATATTTTCTATTTTCCACTGTGATCTCTTCTAGGATTCACGAGTATTATGAATGTATTGCTTTATTTTCCAACATATGGGGATTTTACCCTCAACTTTTTATTATTCTTACCTTGACTTCACTGTCAAAATAAGTACCCTAGTAATGGTATTGCACATTCTCTGTAGCTTGGTAACTCTCCACTGTCTTAAAAAATGTTTTTATATTTAGTCTGGTTTTTCTATTTGTTTTCAGAAACAAGTTTGATACAAAACAACCTTTTCAGTTTTACAGAAGATATGATTACTACAGATACTTTAATTAATTGGAATACTCCCACAACATCATTATTCTAGTCTAAAAAATAAAGAAGTCATCATTGCCCACATGGTCAGAGAGTCAAGCAACTTCATCTCAGAATTCCATGGTTTTTTTTTCTCCAAAGACCACATTCTTGCTATTTCTAGCACACCATTTATTGCAGTTATTGCTGATCTTTAGGTCCTCCCTGACAGAGTCTAGGCACTAGATTTCTATCTAATCTTATTTCCCTGTATCTTAACCTTGTCCCTCAACTAGCTTTTTCAATACTTTCATCCCCCTTGTTTGCAATATGAAAGGCATGCTGAATTGTGTTTGCTTGTTCTGTTATTCTCAATCTCTCCTCACTTTTCTTGGAAATTTCTATCGCTTGACTATTTTGTCTAACATGCAACAGAAGACAAGAAATTCGTCAGTATTAAAGTCAAAATCTTGGTTCCATCTCTGGGCCACTAAAATTGTCTCAACAACAGCAGTGGCACGTTATTGGAAACCCTGAGCTAGTGTGAGAAGCAGAGGCTTCACCTCACTATGGGGTATCACAGGGCATGTCACCACTTGTTAGGGACATTCTCAAAAGGACCAGTGTGTTTATGAGGAGCCATGCAGTCCTTTACAGTTTGAGATTCCCAGCCTAGTTTCAAAATCCCCAAAATAGCAAAAATCTCAAAATCTAAAAACATCTTTCTACTTAGGTATAATTTAAAACCTAAATATATGCTCTTCAGGAACCCTCCAAATCTGGCAAGTGCAGCCTCCCTCGAAGGTGGGTAGTGCCCTTAACAAGACACATTAGTGGGCCTCCCTGGTGGCACAAGGGGTTAAGCATCACACTGTGAAGCAATCCGCAGCCTCTGCAGCACGAGTTCTATCCCTGACCAGCCAGGGAGCATCCCACATGGCGCAGCAGACCTCTCCTGTCTCGCCCGCTGCTCCCCTTAGCAATGTATTTCAGTCAGCCTGCCTGTTCTGTTCCCTGCTCTGTCTCTGGTGAATCCTCTCACCCCCCACACCTCTGGCCTGTACCCCACTTCTTGTATGCATAGACATAAATCTGTAAAAAGAACAACAACAAGGCACATTAGTAATTGAAATGTTTATTTCAGTGGTTCCACTGTATGGCTGATATTAAAGTGGATTTTGGGGACAGAACAGCCTGCAGGAATTGCTGGATTCCCCAGATGAACACAAAAAAAAACACAAAAAAACAAAAGACCCCTTTGGGTGAGAGTGGTTTGGTGAAAGGTTTATTTTTCCTTTCTGAGACTTAATGGAAGCTCAACCCTCCCAGGCAGAGTCAGATCTATTCCAAATGTCCAGCCCAGCAAGCCAAGAGCATCCACGCGGGAGTCAGGCCCTCTGCAGCAGCCTTCAATCTTTTCCTGACCGGCCCTGGTGGAGATGGCCATCGGCTGGACACTACACGCTCTGGAGGAACCTCCACGGTTCTGATGCCACAGCAGTCAAGCTGCTCCTCCACTTCTCCCTCCAACAATCCTCTCTCTTTCCCTTTTCCTCACTGAAAAGTGAGGAAAAGTCGTCAGTGATAGCCAAGCCTCAGCCCTAACCTACCTCTCAGGGGCTTCTCTAAATTCGTCTCCCCCCAAAAGAAGACAGATCTGCACGCAGAGCTGAGCATGACGGTGGCAACGACCGAGGCCCCACTCCACCCAGCACTGTGCTCACTGTGAAATGCAGGACAATTTGCTGTGTCTTCAAAAGCTTTTGATTATGAGGAGGGAAGCACCGCTCCCTCTGGATGAAAGGCAGACAAGGCGCAGCCAACACGGTGATGTCACCCCCAGGAGAGCAAGACGCACATCAGGGCATGAAACCAATTCCCCAGGTGGAGGGAGCCGACAGAGCAGGAGGGCCCCGGCCTGCAGAGCCGGCTGTAAACATGCAGAGGACAGGACCAGGAGCCGCGGGGTATTCCACGGCGCCCAGTGCCCAGACAGTGGTCCTCTCCACCAGCAAAGGTTAGAAAATGGCCTTGGGCTGCACAGAAGGCCTGAGTCCCACATGGATGCGCCTGTCTTTCTGGGCTGACAATTGGAAATGATTTGACTCTTTCCCGGGAGGGTTGGTGATACCGTTCAAGCAAATCTCAGAGAGGGAAAATAAACTTGTTACACTAAAAACGCTTTACCACACCCCACTGTCACTGAGGATGCTTTTTGTCTGTTTGTTCCTTTGAAAAACCAAAGATCCAGCGATTTAGGAACCCCCCCACACACACTCTGAAGGGAGAGGTGCAATCCGAGAAAGCTCAGCTGGCACCGGGGGCCTTAGACTGGAGACAGACGGGTGCTGGTAACTAAATCAGAAGCTTCTGGGAGACAGCAAATGCTGGTGTGATGTCTTCATCAGTAGGTAGTCAATAGATATTGGCTGACTGATTGCTTAAACAAGCCTTTCAAGAGAATAGCCTCTTCATCACTACCTTGTGCCTTCAGAATGGCTTTGAATTTCTGGTTTCTCTCTCTTTTTTTCCTTGGCAGCTGTTATTGCCTCAGCAAACTAAAGCTGTTGCTATTTCAGCATCATTGCTAAGAAGGGCATCGGAGCATCTTCATGTCAGGCTGAGCTCACTCATCCAGATTAATTCTTTAGATGTTCAGCATAATTTCTGGTTAAGTCACCTTTCATTGGAACAAAAAGCAGATAACTCACTTTATCTCAGAGCCTTTTATCTTGTTGACAAACCAAAATTCTCATCCATTCCAATTTCATAGCAATTCAAGAAATTGTTGGAAGAAGTAATGTGGAATTTGGAAAGATGTACTAAGTTGGCTTTGCTCCTGGCTGTCACGTCCTGCAGTTTCTGATTCGGCTCCTTGGAGATTATAAAAACATGGCGATTCCTATGCCCCCCCTGAGCTACTCTCTGGTTTTAAAGAAGTCGCTGATTCCTGCTTTTATTTCTAGAAACTTCAGGAATTATTTCCCAAAGCCAAGAACCCAAAAAGACATTCCTAATCGTAGAGGTGCAGAGAACAGGTGGGATCATCAAACTCCTCCCGCGTCAGATAGGTAAACTGAGGCCTAGAGATGACTCTTGCCCAAGGCCCTTCAACCAGGCAGAAGTTGGGCTCTTTCATCTGAGCCTGTCACATTCTACAACCTCACACCTCCTCATTGACAGAAACACTGGCAGTGGGTCCAGATATAAAAAATGAATGCTAAAAAGGTTTACAATACAATAAAAATCTACATAAAAAATATAAAAATAAAGGACAAATCTTAAGCCAACAACAACAAAAAAATGGCCATAGTATTTGCTCCCAAGGCCAGGTAATCGTGTTGCTGACCCCCTGAGTGTAGCCAGGAGACAAGCGCTGACAAGCTGTTTAAACATGTGTTTCTCAAAAGGTTCATATATTCCTTTTTCTATGCAAAACGACAAGCACTTCTAATCTCTTTCTGAGCCAGTGATGACAATTCCTAGCAGCCGGCATGAAGAGCATTCAGGTATGTAAGTTTCACTCTCCATCTCGCAGTTTTTATCCCCCAGAACAAAGGAAAATTATAGGCATTGTGCAGACAATGGGGCTGGATGCTCTTCTACTCCCCTCTGGTTTTTTGTTGTTAGGGTGCCATAAACTGTCTCCCATCTGGCTGGTTTTTAAAACTTCTCTGGAACTCAGCTTTTACAGTGGAGCAATTAATCCTCTCTAACGCTTGGGAGCTGTTGAAATAAAGGAGATTTCAAGAGGTAGTTCATGACCTTATGCCTTTGTGTTTCCTACTGAGAGCTGACCTGCTGCATCACTGGGAGAGAAAAATCTATTAAAATCTCTTGGGTGAATACCTCAGCAGGCTGATTTCATTTGAAATGAATGATTTGGAGCACTTTAGAAGGCACAAGGAATGATGTCACCTCAAATATTAATATTGATATAACCCTAGATAACAGGCTTGTTCCTCAGATTCTGAGCTTAGCTCCCTTTCAACAATTCCTCTAGCCCACACTTACTCCACCAGGAGGCTGGCAATGCAGGGTTGGAGGGGAAGCAATATTGTTTGATATTGTTAGAAAAGTATCACCCAAATGCTAAAGTATCTGTGAATTTACCTAACTGAAAAAAATCAATCAATCAATCAATCAATCAAATGATGTTATGGAAAAAAATTAAAACGCTAATAAAGACTATAAAAGAATACCTAAATGAGCAGAGATCTGTGCCTGCGTTTATGAAGGGACCAATTTAGCACAAAATAGATGTGAATTTTTCTTAATTTTTAAATCCATGCAATTTTAATCAAAGTCGATGGTTGATTTTTTTCCTTTATGGGTATAACTGACATATAACATTACCTCAACGCATGTATTTGTTTAAATGAAAGATTTTATATTGAAGTTGTACCATGGTGATTTGGCACATGTGTCTGTTGTGAAGTGATGACCACAGGAGGGTCCTTAATTGACCCTTCACCTTGGTCATGAGCACACTCTTGCCATGGGGAGGGTGTTAGAGCTCTAGTCTCAGAGGAACTTTTTTTTTTTTTTTTTTTTTTATAGAGGCATGTTTTTTTTATTTATTAATTTATTATATTTGTTTGTTTGTTTTGTTTATACATGCACTGGGTACAGTCAGAAGCGCGGGAAGGTGAGAGAATTCACCAGAGCCAGAGTGGGGAGCAGAGCAGGCAGAAGGACTGAAGTACACTGCTGAGGGGAGCAGCGGGTGGCAGGAGAGATCTGCGCACCATGTGGGATCCTCCTCCGGTGGCCGGGGAGCAGCCGGGGATCGAACCGGCGCCGCCGAGGCCGCGGGCAGCTTCGCAACCCAGCGCTCAACCGCTGCGCCACCGGAGAGGCCCTCAGAGGAACTTTTGAGTACACAACATGATGTTGTTAACCAAAGTCTACATGGTTTAGCTTAAGTCCCTGGAACTTACTAAGATTTTTTTTTTCAATGGAAAAGGTAGTTCTCAAATGTATAAAATAGAATAGACACCCACAAATAGCCAAGAAGGTGCTAAGAAAAGCAAGGAAGGTCTGGCTCTACCAAATGGAAGCTCTTATTCCAAAGCATAACCTACGAAGAGACCAAGAAACAGAATAGAAAGTTTTGAAACAGAACCAGGTATGGGAAATTGGTGTATGATCAGAGCAGAGGTTTAAAAAAAAAAGAAATTATATGTTTTGGAAAATGTGGCTCACTGTGAAAAAAATTATTTAAATAAAAATTTATTTTTAATAAATATATAATTATGATATTAATTTATATATAATTAGGTTATATATAAATTATATGTGATTTATATATAACTAGTATAGAACATTAATGTATTATGGCATAAGTATAATTATTATTTATATGATTATAAATGAAGTATTTAAAATTTAAATAATTTAAATAATAAAAACCACAATATATAAAGAAACAAACATGGAGTCATTTTAAGACTATTAAACTACTAAAAGGAAATATAGGAGAATATCTTTTTGAACTTGGAATGGCAAAAGAGACTGGGAAAAAACAATAGAGGAACACAAGGGATTTTTAGCAGTGAATTTCAGCAGTGAATTTCAGTAGATCTGCCTGTTCTGCTCCCCACTCTATCTCTGGTGAATCCTCTCACCCCCTGCACCTCTAGCCTGCACCCCAATCTTGTATCCATAAATAAATCTTTAAAAAAATCTGGAATATCTAAGGAACTCTTATAAATCACCAAGAAAACAATAGAAAAATTAGTGGAAATATGAGTAAGAAACTCACAAAAGCAAACCAGAATGGCCAATAAATACATATGAAGAGACTGGCAAACTCACTAGTAACCAGAGAAAGGCAGGAGTAGGATTTACTTATAGCAACAGGGCTAGATCTCAAAAACAGCGTGTCTGAGTGAAAAAAGATAAGTAGAATGAGGTGAACAGCACAACCCATTATGAAACCTAAAGTTTACCACCTATCGACACTCACATGTAGTATGAGTGTCCACATGTAATCTATATCTAATCTCTGTTTCTTTACTATTATATCTACATCTAAATCTAAAGGGGAGTTGACAGAACACTCACTGAAACCCAGAATGCTGTATGGAAGAAGAGAATAACATTGGGGATAAATAATTAAGGGACTATGATCAAATTTAAAAAAGGCAGGAAATTCGTTTCATATGTGTAACTACTGCAGGGGTTTTGCGGATGAAGTTGCAATATGGAAAGTCAAGTTTAAAACGTAAGCAAAAGGAAGAGCCCCTCTTGTGAAATAGAATACACAGTGCAGAGTAAGCCCCTGGCTGCAGCCACACTGTGTGGTTCCACTATCATCACTCTTAGCCGGGCACTCTAAGTGGATGCCCCGGGGGAAATGAAACAAGATGAAAGGCATCTGTTCTTTTTTTTTTTTATAGAGGCATGTTTATTTATTTATTTGTTTGTTTGTTTGTTTGTTTATACAAGCACTGGGTACAGTCAGAAGTGCAGGAGGGTGAGAGAATTCACCAGAGCCAGAGCGGGGAGCAGAGCAGGCAGAAGGACCGAAGTACACTGCTGAGGGGAGCAGCAGGCGGCAGGAGAGGTCTGCGCGCCATGTGGGACCCTCCTGTGGTAGCCGGGGAGCAGCCGGGGATCGAACCAGCGCCCCAGAGGCTGAGGGCAGCTTCGCTGCCCAGCGCTCAACCGCTGCACCACTGGGGAGGCCCGAAAGGCATCTGTTCTTAAAGAATGCCTGTGCTCTGT
Organism: Talpa occidentalis; assembly: GCF_014898055.3. Classification (NCBI taxonomy): domain Eukaryota; kingdom Metazoa; phylum Chordata; class Mammalia; order Eulipotyphla; family Talpidae; genus Talpa; species Talpa occidentalis. The sequence continues at coordinate 9,116,886 of NW_023601322.1, forward strand.
TTCTCTGGTGAATTCTCTCATCCCTCCCCCCACACCTCTGGCCTGTACCCCAGTTCTTGTATGCATAAATAAATAAATCTTCAAATTTAAAAAAATAGAATCCCTGTGGGGAAAGCCCCTAGCGTGGTGCTCAAATCATATATTACAAGACTCAAGGTCCCCTCACTCGCCCCTAGGTTAGGTTTCTGCTGCTCATTCTGTCTTTGGCTGTGGCTGTTTTGTGACAACCCTTCTTTAAATATGAAATCGACATCGATGCAGGAGCCCGTACTTTACACCACTCTAGACAACACTAATTTCACCTAGTGAAACCAAAACTATTTCAGAGTCTCACCTGGAAAAGGTCATCTGGTTGAGTTTGTCATGGTCATTTGAGTATGTGGGATAGAGATCCTTCTCTACCTTTTTCTTTTTTTTTTTTGAAGATTTATTTATTTATGCATACAAGAACTGGGGTATAGGCCAGAGGTGTGGATTCACCAGAGACAGAGTGGGGAACAGAACAGGCAGACTGACTGAAATATACTGCTGAGGGGAGCAGCGTGTGAGTCAGGAGAGGTCTGCTGTGCCATGTGGGTGGCTCCCTGGCTGGGGATCGAACTCATGCTGCAGTGGCTGTGGACAGCTTCGTAGGTTGTGTCTTAACCCCTTGCACCACCAGGGAGGCCCAGCCTTTTCTACCTTTTTCATCCATGAGTAACCCACCCTGAGTTCAGAGGTGTGGTAGGCTGGGAAGAGGGACTTAATTCAGCATACGGGCAGACGGAATCCTGGTGAATGGTATGTGTCAAGTATGTGTCAAGTTGGCTGGGTGTCAGGGCCAGATATTTGGTCAGACATTATGCTGGACATTTTGTGAGTGTTCTTTAATGAGATTATAACATTTAAATTGGTGGGCCTTAAACAGAGCAGCTTGCTCTCCATAATGGGGGTGGGCCTCATCTAATCAGATGAAGGCATGAGTAGAACAGAGATTCCCCTCCCTGAACAAGAAGGAATTCTCTAGCCTGACAGCTTTTGGATCTCATCCTCAATATCGGCTCTGCTGCCTGAGAGCCTACACGAAGATTTAGATTTGTCAGTCAATTCCTGAAAATAGATCTCTGTCCTCCTATGTACACATCCTATTGATTCTGTTTCTCTAGAGAATCCGGACTAATTCACCAGTGAGCTCTTGGGAGAGCATGATTAGCTGTAGATCAGCCAAAGAGTTTATGTCATCAGCTTCTGACCTCAGGGTTGGTGGCCCGGGAGACATGATCAGACATGATCAGTAACAGATTCGCAGCGTTATAGGAAGAGAGGCTCAGGTTTCGTGCAGGTGGTACTCAGTTTCCAACCAACAGAGCTGTTTGCATGAAGGGAAAACATTCTCAAAACAAGAACCTATTACCAAGTCCAAAACCCCATCACGTTTAACCACAGCCATTCACCAGATGGCTCTGATTTCCCAGAATGTGAGACAACTCCATGAAGGAAAATCAACTGATTTTTAAAATTTAAAAAGCAGGTGAATTTTTCTCCCTGTTTTTACAATTGGAAATAACTCCATCACACAGGATTTTTTTTTAAGGTTGTTTTACTTCAATCACTCAATAAGACCCAGTTGCTTATTGTCATGCAAGAATCTGTGGATGGAGGCTGGAGGCAGGTGAGACAGGAAGGATGTCCCCTGAGTCTCAGGACCTGGATGTGGAGAGAGGTGGGCCTCGCTGCCTGTTACAGTGATAGGTCACAGGGAGTTTTTTCTCCCTATTTTAAATTTCTTAATATTGCTCTCTCTCAAAACTGTTTGACCAATAAATAACCTTTCCTAAATGTAAGCATCCTTAAGCAAAAACAAAAATGCTAATCTTTCCTCTCCATTTACTTGGGGGAGCCTGCCTTCCCCAGGAGACTATAATCAAAGCCCTTTTTCCTGGCGATCCTCAGGTTGAACGACAAGCAAAGAAGGACACAACAAACAATCAGAGCCGTAACGAATGGGCCGATGTAAACAGAATCTCAGCCCTGGAAAGAATCTTGAAAATGTGTTTTGTCCATCCTCTGAGTTTCTGGACCACACCCAAACTCTTAAAGCTCTTATTTATGGAGCTGCAGACCGCCAAGGACAATACCAGTCTGTCTTAGAAACTCGTTCTAGTGTCTAAGAATACTCACCCTCAGGAAGCTCGGCGTTGTGAGTAAGTTCGGCTCCACTCACACCCATTTCCCCTGGCTCTGAGCTCGGATGGGATGGACAGCAGCCGGGACACCCAGTGAGCACACCCAGTGTCACCAAAATAGCAGCTCCCTGCACCCCACCCCCGCCACCTCTTCCCTCTGGGTTAAATGACCCCTGCTCCTTTGACCTCTTCTCCATGGCTCCATTCTCTGAACTTAGACCAGTCCATGCCTAGGCCTTGACAGAAGGGCAGTAGAGAATGGGCCAAGGTGGTCCCAGTGTGCCTGGGGGGCTTCCCACGACACAGGACTTTCAACGTTAAAGCAAGGAAAGCCCCCCCAAACCAGGACTCATTGGCCCAGCTGGTTCTGTAACCAAAGGGAAGACATGTCTCACCCCCAGATTTCAAGAAAACGGGTCACATCCTAGATTTGATAGGTTAGTACATGCGCCTGGGCGGTGGCCCTCGAGTTTGTGCCCAGGCTGACAGCTCTCCCAGACTCCCTGCCGGCATGGATCCCATGCTCCATCCTCCGGAGTGAACGGGGGTGTCTCTCCGAGGGACACCTCCCCCCTGGAGATGGGACGATCAAGCTGGAACACGGCCTTTGTCCAGTTCTCAGCACAGACCCCTGCCTGCAGGGGACATGGTAGGTGTCTACCCACAGCAGCCAGCCCTTGCTGACTCCACCAGCACCTGTGCTAGCAGCAAGGATCACAGGAAAACCAGAAATAGGTGCAAGTGTGTGAGGGGTGGAGAGTGCCCCAAAATGGCGAAAATAGCCTAAAGGGTCTCAGAGAGGAATTTGTTTTGTCCTTTACCCTCGAGCTTCCTTGGCTGGGACCCTGTAAATTAAATGGACAAAGGACAGGTTGACAAGGAAGAGCCAACATTTACAGGTCAAGGGGTGCTTAGAACTCAGGCTCACCCAGCATCTTAAGAAAAACAAATGTTTAGAGTGACCAGACCCGGAGTTTCCAGGGTGGCAAAGAGGGAAGTTTCATGTATGAGGATCGAGAGGCCAGTGAGAGCCAGGTGGTCGAGGTGTTCCCTTGCTCCCGCCAGTGCAGCTGGATGAGGGGCCCTGGGAGGCGCCCAGAGGGGTCAGGAGAGGGGCTTCCTTTACAAAAGTCCTGACGCCTGGTGACTGGGGGGAGGCAGGGAACTTTTTGTTATCTCTGCTGCCTCTCATTTGCCATCGGCTCAGAGTAATCCTTGTGTCAAGTGGCTTATTTTTGGAGGTAATGTTGTGCTCCCCTTCAAAGGCTGGAGTAAAAGTCATATAGAGAATAAGTTTAGAGCTGACTCAAAAGGGGGAGATTGGCCAAGGAACAACAAAAAATGACAACTGTGAGAAGCAGAAAGAGAGGCCAGTGGGAGTATGGAAAGCAGGGGAGATGTGCATGGGGTACCCTCATGGAGGTCTACACTGCCCCCTGCCTCCATCAGAATGATCCCCAGACTGTTGGATTTCAAGGATCAGGGAAAAAAACAAGGATTGACTTACAGCTGCAAAGAACTAAATGTACTGTCTATGCTCGTTATTTTCAAAAGCAAAGGACAGTGTACATTCTCAGAGGAGGGGAAGAAACTGTCACTGGCAACCAAATGCCAACATGTGACGCTGTCCGTATTTCTCCCAGTTTTGCCAAGGAATGTCCCAGACCGGTGCCAGGTGTCATCGGGCATTTGGGAAGCATTGCTGCAGGGACTGCACGTTTGGCCATGCATTTCTTTAGCAAAATGGTAAAAACTAACGTTTATCAAGCACTTCTCATATGCCAACCCCAGGTTCATCATGATGTCATGAAATCCCATCAATAACCCAGGAAGAGGGGCCTCCCTGGTGGCGCAGGGGTTAAGTCTCAGCGCTATCAAGCTTGCGGCAGCCACTGAGCAAGTTAGATCCCTGGCCAGGGAGCTACCCACATGGCACAGCAGACCTCTCCTGTCTCCCCGCTGCTCCCCTCAGCAGTGTATTTCAGTAGATCCTCCTGTTCTGCTCCCCAATCTGTCTCTGGTAAATCCTGTAACCCCCCCACACCTTTGGCCTACACCCCAGTTCTTGTATGTATAAATAAAACTAAATAAATAAATAACCCAGGAAGTAGTCATGGACCTCATAGTGCAGATGAGGAACTGAGGCTGGGGAGTGTTAAGAAGTTTGTCCATTAAAACCAAACCCTTGAAATCTGGGACTGCTGGAAGAAGAGGGGCTGGGAGCAAAGTGGGGAGGGGGCCCAATGGACTGTGGTGTAGGGTATGTCCTCGTGACACATCTGAAAAGGTGTGAACCTACACCCCTGAACCATATTCAGTGTTGTGAGCCAGCATTTGACCTCAATAAAGATCATTTAAATAAACAAATAAGTGAGAAGTTGTCAAGGGGTAGAGGCAGGTTTTCATCTACATCATCTGACTCCAGGGCCCTTGCTTGAAACCACAGGGCAGCTCCTCTGCTGAGGGTGACCTCTGGGCTCTGGACCCAGGGTTTTCACAAGCTCAACATCAGTTTTGGTTTTGCCTCTATCTGAAAACTTACCCCTCTTTCCTAAAGCAGAAATACTTAGGAGAATTGAAGACAGCAAGGCTGTGTCCCTTCTGGGCTGGCCCCGCCTCGGGGCTCCCCCCTGGTCCTGTCCCTGCCCTGGCTCCAGGTCAGCGCCTCACTTTCCACCCAGGGTGGGGCCTGTCCTCTCCAGCTTCTATTCTTATCTGTATTTATTCAGAGGCTTCCTTCCTGCCTCCCTTTTTACTTTAAGATCTTCCCTTTTCAGCAACTTTGACCTTGATGTCTCAGACCATTGTATCTCAAAATCAGAGCCACAGAAAAAGATACTGTCAGGTAGAAATTTCTTTCTTCCTTTTTTATGCTGGTGACATACTCAGACAAAAACTGAAGCCTCTGAAGTCATTCAAGGAAATTGAGGGACTGGGTGATAAGGACCTGGAGTGTCCTCCTGTTCCAGCCCAGGTCTTACTAGTGAGTACTCGATCCACTTGACACTTGCTGAGTCTGCTTTATTAGCAAGCTAGCTGGGGTGAGGGGGGACCCCCACAGTGAGCATAAGGGAAGTGGGCTGCCTTAATGTCCACGCTGTTGTGTAAATCAGAATAACAGCATCAGGCTGGAAATGACTTTAAAATCATTCCCCAGTAGGGCCTCCCTGGTGGCGCAGCAGTTGAGCACTGGGCTGTGAAGCTGCCCACAGCCTCTGCAGCGCCAGTTCTATCCCTAGCCGCCAGTGAGGGTCCCACATGGCGTGCAGACCTCTCCTGCCACGCCTGCTGCTCCCCTCAGCAGTGTACTTCATCAGTCTGCCTGTTCTGTTCCCCTCTCTGGCTCTGGTGAATTCTCTCACCCTCCCAAGCTTCTGACTGTACCCAGTGCTTGTATAAATCTTTAAAAAAAAAAAAATCATTCCCCAGCAGAGTTCCAGACAGATGAGATGTCACCCTCGTTTTAGAAATCTCTGGAGAAGAATCTTCCACAGTCAACTCCTTTAGTGCATCCTTAGTTAATAATCCTCATGGCCAAGAAATTCTTCCTTGAACCCAAACCCTTCCCCTGCTGCATCAGAATCAGCTGGGAAGCAAAGCCATTCCTCGGGTGCCCTTAGCAGAGCTGGAAACACCGCCACTCACATTACTTTTTAATGTAAATTTATATGGAGGAGTAAATGCTTTAATCACTTCTCATTTTCCAACCTTCAAAAGCTAAGCTTTCCATCCTCATTCATATAGCCATAGAATTGGAAAGGGCTGGCAAATTTATCTGGTTTAGTAATTCTCAGAGCTGGAACCTCCAAATCACCTGAGAACCAAGCCAGGTCCAGAGTCCCAGACCGCTGTGCCAAAGCAGAACCTTTGCGGGTGGAATTTCAGAACTTGCATTTAGCAAGCCCAGCTGATTCTCACACTCAGTAGGCCGGTCTAATCCATTCCCAGGTTTCCTTGTGGAATCGGATGGACATTCTCCAACAATGGTAGTGCCGTCACTACCTACCAGGACACCCTTTCCTAGGGCCAGAGGAATTTAAAACCTGTGCCAATCATAAGAAAAACTTTTCCTTGTACTGAACCAAAATTTGCATCCTTGAAATTTCTGTGAATTATCTGAGGTGTGGCCTCTAGTACCTGAATATTTCTAGGTCTCTTCATTGACTTTTCTACCTCCTATAATGTACAAACCACATTTCCAGGTCAACTTGAAAAACAAAGAGAAACAAAATAACCAGTTCCTCCCTGTAGTAACAGGCCACTTACCTGGGAATACTACACATCGAACCTCCAGAGACACTGGCCGGCCATTAGCACGTCCGCAGAGAAGCTGTTCAAAGATCAATGAGTGGGTTTCAGCTTTCAGTGTGAATCTGAACCGAGGGGCTTGGTAAGCACAGATCTGGGCCCCACCCCAGAGGATCGGATTCAGTAGGGCAGGCGGGAGCGGGGGCCTGAAAATTTGGATCTTTAATTTGTACCTGGGTGTTTCTACGGCTGGTCCAGGGCCCACTCTTGGAGAACCACTGGGCTAATGAATGCAAGCTCAGGGCCGCATCCCGTGCTGGGGGGACAGGATCCTGCTGCATCAGAATCAGCTGGGGAAGCTTTAAGGAGCACAAACGCCAGAGGACCCGGGCTTCCGGAACACCCAACATTCCATGCGAAACTTTGCACTAATTTTTCCAAAGTCCTGGACAGTGGTTTCCATCCTCAACAAGCTTTGGCCAGGCCAGTGCTTCCCCACGACGGGAGCCCACCCGCAGCAGCCGCCCCTGGCATATATCAGGCGTGCCCAGAAAACATTCAGCAAACTCTCCTCGAGATGCCCACATGCCCTGCATAGGCTCGGCTCCTGGGATGCGCCGTCCTCACTGTCCCCCTGCTGCTGCTTCCCTGTTTTGCTTTTTCACTCAAGAACATACTAGTCTATATGTAGGGCAGGCAGGCACAGAGCAGGGTCTCTGTGATCCAGGCAGCTGGGGAAGGAGAGTCCTGGAGCCCTCGGTGGCTTTTCAGGCTTTCATTGAGCTTTCCACATCCTATGTAGTGTGGCACCCAGGTGTGCAGCAGGCAGGGGGCCTGGAGGCAGGCAGGCCTCCCAGCCCCCGGCATGTCTTCTCTCTTTCTGGGCTCTTCTCTGCTGCTGCTTCTGCTGCCGTTGCTGCTTCTACTACTCCTCTCGTTCTCTTCTCTTTTTCCTCTGGCGTCCCTGTGATGCTGCCCTTATAAGCCCAGTCTCTCAGCCCAGGTGTGCCCACCTATGCATGCCCACACCCCGCTCCAGGTGCCCGCCATCAGGCACACGAGTAGGACTGCAGGGATCCACCATTGATGCTAACAGCGGGAGGGCGGAAAAGCCTGATAGTTTTCACTCACCCTACACTATTCTTCTGGATTTTCCCAAACTTCAAGGAGTGGCCATGCCAGATGGAGTTTCCTTGGGAAGGAGACCCGAGTTTACGACACCGTGCCCGCTTGTTATGTGGTGGAAAGCATTGAGAGTGGGTGGTGAGATACCCAGGACATGAACGTGGCCATTTACTGATTTTTAAGCGGCCAGTTCGGCGCTTAAACTACAGTCACGTGGTGTGCAGGCGTCACCGCACCGTCAGAACACGCCCTCCACAAACAAACTCAGCACCCACAGAGGTTGACTCCCGGCTCCCCGCTCCTCCCAGCTCTGGGAAACCCCCATCCAACTTTGAATTTGCCTCTGCAAGGTACTGCAGGTGAATGGAATCATCCAGCACTTGGCCTGCTGTATCTGACCTACTGCCATTAGCACGATGTCTTCCAAGGTCATCGTGTTGTAGCGTGTATCAGAATGCCCCCCTTATTTATTTATTTATTTAATTTATTTTTTGCATCATTGTTCATTTCTGCACAATGCATGCATTTTTCATCTTGGTGATAGTCCCCATACAATCCCCACCCCCTTATTTTGCTTCTACTCCCGCCTCCCCCAGCAATTATTTATTTTCTTATTGCAGCAACAACCCATGAAATAAAACTGACCAACTATTTCAAGTCTGCAGCCCCGTAGCGTTAAGTATACTCACATTGTTGTAAAGGGACCTGCAGGATTTCTTCATCTTGCGAACTTGAAACTGCTCCCGAAATACTTCCCGTTTCTCCCACCCCATCCCTGGTAACTTCTGGGGCACATTCTGTCTCCATGAATTTGATGACTCTAGTTAACACGCATGAGTGGAATCCCAAGCGATCTGTCCTTCTATGGCTGGTTTATTTCCTTGTTTACTTTTCCCCCCCTTTGATATTTTATTTTCTGTGTGTGACTGGCTTATTTCACTGAGCCTACTGTCCCCAGGTCCCTTCATGTGGTAGCTGTTGTCAGAACGACCTTCCTTGCTAAGACTCAAGCATTTTCCATTGTGTGGAGGGACCGCATTTCCTTCATCCACTCATCAGCGAAGGGCACTCGGGCGTTTCCATCATTTGACTCTTGCAGACCATCTGCTGTGAACACGAAGGTCAAGTATCCCCTGCAGGCTTCTTCCCAGTTTTACCAGCAGAGTCCCCAAGCTCTTTGGCTCCAAACAAGTCCCACGTCACTGCTGAGCCAAATAAGGTGAAGGCAGGACGTGAACACAGTGGCAGGTGTAGAAGGACATCACTAGCGCGGGTGTGGGCTCCAGGGCCCAGTTACAAATGCTGGACTTTGCTCTTAACCCCAACTCTTCCTACTAACTGCACCCTGCCCCCAATAGGACATTCCACCAGAGCAGGAGTGGCTCTCTCTCACTCGCTGCTGTGCTCTTTGCCACTAGAAAGAGTCCGGCTATAAGATGCGCCTTATAGGTGCTGGGCGGTGAACACGGTGGGGGCCGGGGACCCCACAGAGCATCTCTTGTCCTCACCCAGGTCCAGAATCATGCTCTGAATTCAGGTCAGCTCTTGCCGCTTGCAATCGGGTCCAGCCTCAGAGCCGCTTCTCAGCTTGGAGCTCCTCCTGCTGTTGTGAGGCCAACATTTTCTTGCTCATGCCAGACCCTTCCCCGGCCCCAGCGTCCAGCTGGTCGCTACAGGAACAGCCTCTGAGTGAACACTGTCGGGGCTTCTTGGTCCATATGCCCCACCTCCAGCCTCCAGCACAAGTGCCTCCTGACCGGCCTTCTCTGCAGGGCGCAGGAGCTTTCGAGTAGCACCGATGACGTTTCCCTCCCAAAGGATGCTTCTTCATTTACCTTGAACTTGTGTGGCGCCAGCTCTTGGGTGGGGAATTAAAAACCCTAATGGGGAGTGAAAGACAAATCCTGGTAGGGCAGCAGAGCCACTTTATAAATGCCACGGCAACCCCTTCAGCCTTGTGCATCCCGCCCATCCAGACATTTCCATCTGCAGCAAAAGTCTGATTTGAAGCTGTTGATTGGGGTGGTAGAGACGGGAGGAGTCCTTGGTATCCATGCACCTTGGAGACTCTGCCAGGTCACAAGACTGGCTCCTGGAGAATTTTACTAGGAGGAGGAATCTGGAAGAAAGTGCTCAGTGTTGGGGTTGTAAATAAGCGTGTGGAATGTGAAGAATTTGGAATCAAAGCTTTGGCAGAATTTGTCTCCCGATACCCCGAGGACTTGTTGCATGGCTGTGTGGCCTGGTCCGGGATTCCTAAGGGCATGTTTATTATTTTCACTTTTATAATAGTTATTAAAGGCAATGGAGTCACAGCACTGTACTGCAAGCCCCTTATGTGATGGACACCTGCAGCTAGCATCTTCCATGGGCCATGCCAGCTTCAATTTGTATGCTCAACGGAAAGCAGAGAAATTTGTGACATTCAGATACCCCTCGGCTGTCAGCCGCGCAATGAAGTACTCAGAAGAATTAATTTGATGGGCATCGCTTACTGGATCTATCCTTGCCTTTAGCGTCTATATTGCTGCATCTAAAACATGAAGGAAAATTATATTTTCGGAACCCATTTTCTCTCTCTCTCACACACACATACACAGAACTTGGAAAGGAGAGATGAGCGCTATTTTAGGATCCATATTTTCAAAGAACAGCAGCTCTCTAGAGGATGAGAGGGCAAGAAGAACCAATTTTAGAATGAAAGGATGGGTAGGTAGGAGGAAAGAGATGAGGCGTTCGGAAGGATGAAGACGAAGTAGTTGTTCTTAACAAGCTGCATTCTCGCGGGGCCGCCAACAGAGGAGTCGTCACATTTTCCCAATTAAATCTGGGACACAGGGTCAGGGAGAAAGGGTGCACTCTATGGGGCCAATTGAACCAAACGTTTGAAGTGTCAGCAGATTTGGGATACGTGGTTGCCAAACTTAGACCAGCAGGCAGAGTAAGGAGCGACCTTGGGGAGCGTGATGGGGAAGCTGCGGGAGCAGACGGCTCCCGACACCCCACTCTGAACATTGCTGTTAACCAAGCTAACGCTGAAGCGGGGGCCCCCCCACCAGTCCCAGCCAAGAGCCACAGCTGAGGGTCAGGATGCAGCACTTGGAAACTGCTGCCCCCAGAGTAACTTCAACAAATGTCCACTCAGAGGTTGCACCATTGCTCAAATGCCCGGTTTCCAGAAGAGAAGGCTCTGGATAGACGGGGTGAATTTTAGCACCCCTCTCTCTGTTTTCCTCGATGCCTAGGTCACATGAAATAGGTCCATCAGCTGGACCCCAACCCAAATTGTCTTTGCCTGAGTGGAAATCCCTGAAAAGTTTTGTGTCGCCTCCTTGCCAGGACACCAACCCGATACGGTCTCATAGAGATGCTCAGAGCTCGGGTAACCTTCCCAGAACTCTCTGGAAGCTGTTCCCAGGCCTGAGCCTTCACTCTGGATTCTTTAACAAACTCACTTTTGCTTGCCTTGAATAATTTAAGCCAACATTCCCAAGAGGGGTGCAGTTTAGCACCCACCCCCCAACTGTCTGCTCTTTGCCAGGCGCTGAACGGAGGTTGTGTGGACACGCGCCGGCCAGCTGCACACGTCCCTCAGCCGGCCACGGCCGCTGCTGAGCATGCGAGGCTTGGGTCTTACAGCAACCTCTCCCTTTGGGCTCAAGCGTGCGTATCATGAGGCGATAAGGGTGAAGACACTGTAAGACAGCACTGACAACCCCTGCTCTCCCCTCCTTTCAATCTCAAAATTATAGATCGAAACAATTCTTGCACATAATGTTGCATCTCTGTCAAATAAAATGGAGGCGGAGAAGCAGCACAAGAAGAAAAAGAAAAGGAAAAAAACTCAGACCTGAAGGGAACTCTTTATTTATATATTGCCGGTGGTACTAAAAATAGATTTATTCTATATTTATTCTTATAATAAAAATATTTATTCTTATAGGAAAGGAATGTTGGATGTGTGATGAGGCCGTGAGCACTTTCGACCCTTTGTCCCATTAGGTTCGCCTTGGGAGACTGTACCTCAAAATGGAACAATTCTATGCCCAACACCATAGCAGCACTATTTATAAAATAAACAATGGGCAACAACTAGAACTCACTAGCAGGAAAATAGTAACCGATGAAATATTTTTAGCCACTAGATATTGTGAGAACAAAGCGGTAAATGCGCAAATGAAATCTTCAGTGCGAAGCAGAAAACGAGATTAGAAGTACGTATTGATGACAGCTTTGTAAACCGTGTCTTTCAATATCTATCCAGAGAGAAATTTTATGAAATAACTCTTTTATGTTCATCGTGTTTTGTGTGTTTAGCTTGCGTTAGCCGAATATGCGAGCATGTGAGTTGAACTGTCAGAGTTTCAAACTCACTGTGGCTTCATGGGGTGAAGCAGGTTGCTAATGATTTGTTACTAATAGTTAACCTGGCAGTCTTTAGGTTATTGCAATATTTAATAAACTAGGGGCGATTCGTGGTTATCTGTGAAGTCACTTCCTCGCGCTGGGTTCTAAGGCACTTTCTTCAGCAGGGGCCGAGCGGGCCCTCGGTTCTGGAAGTGTGGGCCCAGGCCCGAGCGTCAGCCGTCCTGGGCGTAGGAAGTGAGCTCGGCCTGGTTCCCAAATATCTACCCCTGTGCCTTCTGATGACTTGGAGCTTAAAGAAGAACTACATTGCGGGGCCTCCCTGCTGGGACAGCGGGTTGAGCGCCGCACTGTGAAGCTGGCCGCAGCCTCTGCAGTGTGGGTTCGATCCTGGCCGGCCGGCGAGAATCCCTCATGACAGGAGACCTCTCCTGCCTCGCCCGCTGCTCCCCTCAGCAGTGTATTTCGTCAGTCTGCCTGCTCTGCTCCCCACTCTGCCTCTGGTGAATCCTCTCACCCTCCCGCGCCTCTGGCCTGTACCCCAGTGCTTGTATAAATAAATAAATCTTTAAAAAAAAAAAAAAAGAATTACATTGCCTTTTTCCTTCTATTGACACGGCCTCCCGGGGGCCTCCTGCCATCTCCACATTGTGCCTTCTTAGCCAAGATGCCCAAAGGAGCCAAGACCAGCTGGTCCCTGCAGCTTCTCTGTCTCTGGCCTTCCTACCTGTGCGATGAGGTAACGCTTCCCTCTCTACAACACTGAACGTGGGGGACCACTTGTCTCCCCGCCACTTTCCCCTCCCTGGATGGTGCCTGACCCGCTGGCTCCTGGAACCGCCCTGGAGGATGATAAGGCGAGTGCTGCCACCTCTGCACCCTCAGCCACACCGAAGGGCTCACTCCATTTCCACGGAGCCGCTGCGCTGGGACCCTGGGGCGCCCCGCCCCACCCCTGCTGGGCCACTGGCTGGCTCACGCGGGAAGGATCCCGAGGCCAGGGAGCCTGCGGAAGCCGCAGCCCAGCCCGTTTCCTCCCTCTGTCTGGCTGCCTCCTGCTCCCTCCATGCCGGGGCTGGCAGCGCCTCTGAATCTCCCCCTGCGATCCCAGCTTCTGTCAGCTGAGTGTGGCGTGGACGACGTGCTTCCCCTGGTTTCCAGGTGGAACCCCTCCCCCTGCAGAGCTGAGGTGACTGCAGGAAGGGCCGCAGTCAGGACTGGAGCAAGGGCAGCCCCCCCACGCCACGGAGGGCTCCGGGGTGCCCAGGGAGGCAGCAGGCTCTCAGCTCAGGGTCCACAGGTTGGGGGTGGGGAGAGCAGCCCTGGAGGGTCAGGGCGTCCTGGCAACAGCCCCATGTCACGGGCAAGTCTGGGGTTTGTAGGGGGGCTGGAGAGGGCCGGTGACCTCCCTGAGTTCCTGTGCCCAGTCCCAGGCCCTGGAGGGCGCCCCTCGCGTGCGCGCAGCTCTCCTCCAAGGCTCACCTGCCGGGAACCACAGTGACTAGACTTGGGGACTCCTCCGTGACCTGCCACTCAGAACAGTGCTGAGCCCAGGTTTCCCAGGAAGGCCTGGTCTCCGGGGGTCTTGAAGTACCTGGGGGTGGGGGTGGGGCACGGGGGAATGACCAGGAGCTCACTGGGCTGGAACCTGAGCCCAGGAGGAGTCAGGGTGGGGGAGCCAGGAGGGCCCTTCGGCCTCACGGGAAGAACCACAGCCCCCCAGCCTCACTGGTGGTTCACTGGCTGCTTTGCAACCCAGAAACTGAGCTAGAAAATCACTTCTCCCGTGAGTCAGGTTCACGGCCAGCAGCCCAGCGAAGAGGTCCGGGGAAAGCAGCTTGCCCCCTCCCACGTCCCCCTCCACGGCAGGTGGGAGCCCTGCCCAGCTGCTCGGGGTGGCGTCGGCCTTCGGGGGGTGCTGTTTGTGGTTCCCAAGGCAGCGAGTCCCCCTGAAGGATGGGCCTGGTACAGGTCCCTCCTCCCTGCACCCTCGCGGTGGCCACCCCTAAGGAGTCATCAGCACGAAAATGACCAGAGCTCTGGAAAAAGCCTGGTACAGACTGAATGTGTCCACCCCGTGCCCCCAAGTCACCCGTGAGAGCCCAGTCCCCAGTGTGAGGGGGGAGGCAACGCCTTCTGAGAAGGTGGGTGCTGAGCTCACGAGTGGATTCCTGTTGTCACAAGAGGCCCAGGGAGCTCCTTCCTTCCAGCAAGTGAGGACACAGAGTGGCACCTGCTACCTGCAACCTGGAAGAGGGTTCTCACCAGAACCCCATCACACTGGCCCCCGATATCAGAGTCCAGCCTCCGGCGTAGAGAGAAACTAATTCCTTTTGCTTCTACACCCCCAGCCTGTGGTGATCTGTTATGACAACCCGAACAAACTCAGAGTCCAGCTCAGACAGTTAGCCTGAGCCCCAGGCACCCCACTACCCAAGCTTCTGTCTTCCCCCTTTTCTTCCGGAGATTTCTCTCCCCTGAGTCAGGGCCCCCCACTTCACTCGACTCCACCTTGGGGGTGCTCCCTACTCCTTTCCCGTCTCTCCTTGTCTCTTTTTCCCCTTCCCTCTTTCCTGGTGCTGGAACTCCCGGTTCTAAGGAAACAGTGAGGCAGAGCCTGTGCTTGTAGGCCAATGAGATCCAGCCAGGGAATCTGGCAAAATACAAAACAGAAACAAACACGAAACCCCAGCCCACCCCCAACCCCAAATCTCACTCGACCCCCTGCAACGGGGCTCAGGGGCGCCTGCAGTGACGACCAGCTGCTGCCCATCTGCGGCCATTCCCCTCTGTTCCACGTGACATCTTCCGATTCCAAAGATGCTGCCAGCTGTCAAAATAAGGCCTCATATTTTCATATATAGGACAGCGTCTGCTGAAAAGAAGTGATGCAAACACATAAACAAACCCAGGGGAAGTCGGGGGACCGCTGGGTTGCCTCCCTCTGAGTTCATCCTTTTCACAGAAGCAGGGACAGAAATGACCTCCAAGTTTAGAACAGCCACTGACAATCCCATCCTCCCAGCCATAAAGGCGTGCATCAAAGGGGACGAGAAAAAGGGATAAAAGAGTTTGATCTCTGGAGGAGAGAGACAGAGAGGATGCAAAGGGCTTGGGACAAAGGGACAGCCTAGCTTGGGAGTTAATTATTCGGCCTGCCCCCAACATAACGATGTATAATGAGCCTGGAAGAAAGCGAAGTGAATTTCTAACAAAGATAATGAGGAAGCAAAGACAGGCAACCCCGGGAGGCTGGAGGAATAAGCAGGGTGACCTTCTTACCATTTATTAATGTTCCTTTCCCTGAAAACGACCACTCATCCGCACGTCTCCCGGCCCAAATGGTAAAGAACTGCTCACATGAAATTACAGCCCCAGAATAGGGACTGAAATCGGAGAATGAAGGTTCTCACTGCTGCCCTGTTACCTGTGTGATTCACTAAATGGTCTCCGCCTCCATTTCCCAGTTATAAGATGGGGAATTCTAAAACCAGGCTCCAGGATCGTCTTGAGGGTTAAAAGTGATCACATTTGGGAAAGCAGAGGGTGCCCCTCCGGGAGCTCTCAGTTGGGGGCTGGGGGGAGGCATATGAAAATGCAGCCACTGGCAGCTTGCCTGTGTGACTGAGTTTATTTTTATATGTCAAATTTCATATAAGATAATGATAGTGTGCGCGGTGTGCTCACAGCGCCTGCTCCACCCACAAGTTCTGTGACGACGCTGTCCAGCTCACAGTCATGCGACAAGGTCAGAATCAGACGCTGGGGGAAAAGCCTCCAGCTGCCAGGCTCTGAGCCCCCGCCCAGCGAGTGGGAAGGCCAGCGCCAGCTAGCACTAAGCAACGGCTTTGGGACTTTGGTCTTTGGGCCCCCATTGCAGCTGCTGACAGCTGACCACGCCACAGGGTAGGGTGAGCCAAACACTCCAGGTACCAAAACCTTTCACCTGTAGGCCAGGAGACCCCGGGGTAGGAATCGGTGGGCGATCCCCAGAGGTTCTGCAGCAGCTGCAACACCAAAAAGTCCCCAGACTAATGAAAAGCGGTGGGTCTCACTCAAAGGTTACCGAGAGTCCCAGCTCCTCAGCTAATACTGAGACTTAGAACAGAGCCGAAAGCCACGCAGCCCTTCCGGGTGAAATGCGGCCTGGCAGGCAAACGCTCCGGAAGTCACATTCAGCAACCAGAACTCACGTCTCTGCAAAGACAGGAGGTCGCCTGTGGACCCCCAAAGTCTCCCTCCACCCACGGTGGTCAAATCTAACAGTGGAGGTGCAGGCACAAGAGGCTAGGATGGTGTCTGTGGGCTGGGGACAGATGGGGGGCAAGTCACGGGATGCTGTCCCTGCCATCACTGGAATTTGTGGGCTTGAGAGCCAAGTGGAGGAGGTGGCTCTCTTTCTGCCCACACAAATATTCCGCTTTTAGTTCCACTGTGTATGGAAAGTATGTTGGCCGTGTTTGCACACACCGCTTAGTGCATGGATTGCTCTTAGAATAGAGGGAAATATCTAGAAGGGATCTCACTTTCACCAGGGGTGAAACTGACTCCGATGAGCAAGTGGTTTCTGAAGGGGTCCTGTGCTCTTGTGTCTGGGACAGTCACGAGACGTGGCTTCGGAGGAGCTGAGCGGACTTCAGGCCTGCGTCTTCACTGATCGTTGGTCCCTATCAGCTGTGACATGCTTGACGCTAAATACCAGGGCCTGTGCAGGGCCTTCTCAAGGGGGAGCGAGCCGTCCCCATGTTCAGCCATGTTGGGTCCCATGAGATACCGTCCCAGCCGCTCAGTGGGACAGAGTCACCTGTTCCAGGAGCCGGCAGCCCTCAGCTGGCGTCCCACCCACGTGAGCACGTGACTGATCTGAAATAGGGTCGCTGCAAATGTAACCAGGCTATCTGCTGTGACTGATTCCTGACAGAACGTGGACGTTCGGATAGAGAAAGAGACACGGGGATCCCCGAGTGAAGGCGCAGTCAGAGATGAGGACGATGCATGTCAAGGAAGGGAGACCTGCGTTGGCCAGCGAGTGCTAGAAGGCAGGGCGGAGGCTTGGAAGAGCTTCTCCCTCACTGCGCCCAGGAGTCAGCCCTGGCCTCGACTTCCAGCCTTCAGAGCTGGGGGTAAAATGCTTTTCTGTCATGCAAGACACTTGGTTTGTGGGCCACTGTTGCAGCACCCCTAGAACATGAATCCAGGGGTCAGTCTGTCTCTCGGGAAGTAAGAGGCGTGGGAAAGGGGTGTTTGGTGACGGTGGAGCCGAGACGAGCCACGAGCCGAGGAGAGGCCTGGAGACTTGGGAAGGGCGAGCAGGAAGCCGGGGTGAGGAGGAACACCCAGAGAAGGGGGGCCGGGGAGAGGCAGAGACTCAGGGGAAGCGGTCAGTAGGGGCTCGCCAGCAGCTTGCGTGGTCCAGGCGCCCCGACAGGATGCACGCCAGGTCTCACTCCTCATGGGTCTCCTTAAAATTAATCCTCTTAAAAAAAATTATTGAGGTAACGTTGTTTGACATTATTGTTTGTATTTTGGGAGTACAGGATCCCCACCCCCCTTCAGGTGTCGTGACCACACCGCACCCCCACCAAAGCACCCAGAGTCCACACCAGGGTCCTCTCTGCTCCCCCCACACTTCGCTCTCACCAACTCTCCCCAGACGCCTCGGTCCACAGTCAGCTCTAAAGGGTTGGTTGTTTTTTTTTTTTTTTTACTGATTTTATTTTTATTTATTTTTTATATTAATTTTAAATTTTTTTTACATCATTGTTCATTTTTAAACAATACTTGCTTCCTCCACCCCCTCAGGTGTGGTCCCCGTAGAGTTTCCTTCCCCAGTGCACCCGTGCACCATCACCTCAGTCCCCTGTGCTCCTCCCTCCCTCCTTCTCATCCCTCTCCCGCCTCCTCCCTGCAGGATGGCTCTGGTTTATAATTGTCTGGTTTTGCTTTGTTGTGTTTTGTGCTGTTATTATTTTTTTACACTGATGTCTTATTGGGTTCCCCTATATTCCTGCGATAAGTGAAACCATCCGATATTTTTCTTTTTCCTTCTGGCTTATTTCACTGAGCATCATTCCTTCTAGTTCCATCCACGCTGCTGCGAATGGCATGAGTTTATCTTTTTTGATTGCTGAATAATAGTCCATTGTGTATATACGCCACATCTTCTGGATCCAGTCATCTATTTTGGGTCATTTGGGTTGTTTCCAGGTGTTACCTATTGTAAATAGTGCTGCCATAAACATAGGGGTACCGGTGGTCTTCTGAATCACTGTTTTTGTGTCCTTTGGGTAGATTCCCTCGGAGTGGAATTGCCGGGTCATATGGTAGCTCCATTTTCAGTAAACTGAGGAACCTCCACACAGCTCTCCACAGTGGATGGACCAGTCTGCACTCCCACCAGCAGTGCAGGAGAGTTCCTTTTTCACCACATCCTCGCCAACATTGTTTTTTACGGTTGGCTTTATCTGAATCTCACTCCTCTGAGAAAGACCCACATCAAAGAAAAATCAAACCAAAACAAACCCAACAAAACAGAAACTAAGATTGCTGGGGAATATGTGGAGGAAGAGGAACCCTCATACACCGCTAGTGGGAGTGCAGACGGCCCAGTCCCTGGGGAAAACTGTGTGGAGGCTCCTCCGGCGATGAACAACGGATCCATGACACGATCCAGCAATTCCACTCCTAGTATCTACCCGGAGAATGCCAAGCCAGCAATCTGAAGGGGAACTTGCACCCCTGTGTCCTTGTTATGTATGTGTTTTGAGTAACTGAAGACTTTCACTGTGAAATGAGCCCGACTGGAGCAGACAGCGAGCGCCCCGGTTCAGGAACTGATAACGTTCCGTGTGGTGTCAGGAATCTGTGGATACAGGGGCGGGCCTAGAGCGTGCCGGAAACTGGGCCTTCTGTGTGTCCTCCTGGCTTCTGCGCGTGGCCCCGTCCTGGCTTCTCAGGATATCAAGTCCAAGTCCATCTCTAATGGCCCCGAGGGCCGCTTTCGCCTGAAGCCCCTTATTCTTGTCATCCTTAGCAAGATCAATGGTTGTTTTTATTGTGGTTACTGTTTGCAGAGTTTCCACATTTTCTAAGGTGCAAAGGGGAAGATCTGGAGCGGGGGAGGGGGGCGGCAGAGGGATGGCTTCTTTTCCAGGGAAGGAAGCGAGCTGGAAACAACAGCTGTGTCTCTCCAGCATCAAATGAAAGGAGAAAAGGCTGGCTGCTCCTGGGGGAACGAGAGAATGAGGCCTTTTCTGGCCAGAGAGCTAATTCAAGGCTCTGCTAAGTCCCTGGGGGGCATCTGCAAAGACCTTTCCAGCAGCCTGCAGCAGCCCCAGAGAGCAGGCTCCCCTTGGCCAAACCCGATGGCCTTGAACCAGTTCCTCCCTGCTGGGTCTCGCCCACCTGCCTTGCTGCTCCCGGCAGGTAGAGGGAATGCCTTCCGGCTGGAGGTGGCCATGTCTCTGGAGGGTGGCCGAGAGTGTAAGGCTTTCCTTGGAGAGCTTGGGGAAGCACAGAAACCCTGGCTGCAGCCAGGTCTGGCTTTTTGGGGTTGTGGTAGGTGTTCACAAAAGAGGAGCCCCTGGAAGCATCCCCGACAGGGCTGAACAGCTGACCGCTCACAGTTACTGACTTATTAAGAAGATTAAAGGCTGCTTATGTTTGGGGTGCTGCTTGGAGAGTTTCCATATTTAAAAAAATTGTATTTTTTTTTACTTGAGGTAACATCGGTTCACCACACTGTTGGCAGTTTAGGGCACAGGTTCACACCTCTTCAGGCTCCCTGTTTTCCAAGGGAGCAGGAAGGAGGGGGGAGCAAAGGGGTGGCTTCCTTTCAGGGAAGGGCTCCTGGGCAGGCCAGGTGGTCTGAGTGCTGGGGCGGGAGGGGGGTTGGGAGGTGAAGGATGCACCTTCACAAGTGGCCATGGGGCTGCCCTGAGAAATGCCACCCTCGGCCCCTGCCAAGGAGGCTGGCTTCTCACATTTCCACCCCGATGCCTTCCCCTGTGTGCGATGTCCAGGCCATGAGGAGCCCAGGGGTGTTCAGTCACGTGGCCCTTCCTCCCCAGGTGCTGCCAGCGGAGGTCCCTGGTGGCCACCGCGCAAGGCCCGACCTCCAGCCCCCCTCAGCTCCACCTCAGGAGACCCGGAGGCCGAAGGGCAGGGGCACCAACCTGAGGACTCCGGGCGGGTCTCAGAGTCTAAGAGCCCGGGAACAGCAGGGGACACCTGTGGACATGGGCTTTGTCCAACATCTGAGGAAATCAATGCATCCCGAAGACTTACCACCACGGGCATGGGCGTCTCCTTGAGAGCAATGGAAAAGGGATGGGAGACCCTGGGATTTGGGGAACTGGAGGTTCCAGGGGGAGACCTGAGTTTCCTAATAAGCAGCTGGGAACCTTGAGGAGTCTGAGCTTCGGCGCCAGGCCAAGTCTCTGTTACTGAGCAGGCCCGTGCCCAGGTGAGTTTCCGACCTGCTGAGGAAGGACACACGCAGTTGGCATGAGACCCAAGCCCCTTCCCTGCACAGAGCCCTCCACGCACCTCTTCTCTGCATGTTCTCCTCACCTTCATGTGCAGACCCGAGCCTGAAATGCGGCAAGTTTGCGGCCGCGCCAGCTTCCCCAGCAGACCTGACCTCGCCCCTCAGGGCGGCCTGAGAAGCTACTAGCGAAACACCAGGGAGGAAGTGCTGGCGAGGAGGTGGGGCCTGTGCACTATCGGCGGGGATGTGAAGGTCACGACGAAAAGCAGTGTGGCCGTTTCTTTTCTTTTTTTTTTTTTAATTTAGATTTATTTTTTGTTTATACAAGAGCTGGGGTACTGGCCAGAGGCGCGGGAAGGTGAGAGGACTCACCAGAGACAGAGCAGGGAGCAGAACACGCAGACTAACGAAATACACTGCTGAGGGGAGCAGTGGGCGAGGCAGGAGAGGTCTGCTGCACCATGTGGGAATCTCCCTGGCCTCTCGGGAATCAAACCCGCGCTGCAGAGGCTGCGGACAGCTTCACCGAGCTGCGCTCAACCCGCTGCGCCACCAGCGAGGCCCAGTATGGCAGTTTCTTAAAAAATGACTAGTAGAATTATATGATCCAGCCGTCCCACTTCTGGGCACTCCAAACAAAAGAGGACCTTAAAGGGATATCTGTAGACCCATGTTCACAGCAGCATGACTCAAAAGGTGGCAGCAACCCAGGTGAGCACGCATGGATGAATGGATCAGCAAAGTGTGAAATACACATATCATGGAACGTTATTCAGCCTGAAAAAAGGAAGGAAATTCTGGCAAACTACAATATGAGGAGCCTTGAAGACACTGTTCAGTGAAATAAGTCAGCCACTAAGACAAACACTGTACGATAGATTCCACTCACACCAAGTTCCTACAGTAGTTAAATTCATAGAAACAGAGGAACCACGAGGGCTGCCAAAGGCTGAGAGTTCCTTACTGGGCCAGAGCTTCAGTTCTGTTAGCCGACAAGATTGCTGGACAATATTGTGAATGTACTAAACACACCGAGCTGTATGTACACGGAAAAGATGATTAAAATAATAAGGACCATGTACATGCATTTCACTACCATTATTTTTTTTATAAATTTAAGCGTGATGTGCTCATTTTAAAAAAGGGGCAAAATAAAAAGTTTTTGGTTTTTTTCTTTAATCATCCTCTATCACCCCAGTACAGATTACCATAGGTGGAATTTTTTTTTTTTCAGCTAAAGTGAAATTCTTTTGTAAAATGCTGATTGAACAGTGTGAAGCCCCGTTTTGGGGGACAGAGCATTCTTGTTAAAGAGGCTGAATGTTCGCCCACTTTTTGCTCCCAGGCAGAAGAGAACAACTCCAGTATTTCTTCCTAAGTCTTCACCTTTGAATTTGGTGAATACTGTGTTCGGAACAACAAGCCCAGAGCTTAAATGAGTTTTAGATTCGGGACCCTGCAAATGCTTCCTTTCTCTTCATACCTGCTCCTCCACTGGAGAGTCTACCTGTCCACAGGGCCCAAGCCTGGGCTTCGGGAGATGACAACGATAAGAGACGACACTGACCTTGTGGTTGTGGAGACAGCAGCAAATAAGCAACCACAGAAGCATCCCGCTGGAGGGCTTTGCAGGAAAGGGACAACACACTTCAAGCCGTAAGCAGGGGACAGGAGGTGACAGTTAACGGGGATGTGGTGGATGGGAAGGAGCCCCACAGAAAGTGCAGGAGACACAGACGTTGGGTCATTTACATGAACGAAAGGAGCCAGAGCAGTGGTTACCCCGGAGGAGCAGGGCGGGAGCCTTCTGTGTCTCCACCCGCCTGAACACTCACTGAGCCGCGGGCTGTCAGGTTTCTGTATTCTACCACTTGACTCTCTTCACAGCAATAAAAGGCGCCTTCCCCCAAAGAGAAGGGCAGGGGGCAGTCCAGGTGGGGGTGAGCCGGAGCAGCCTGCAGGTGGGCCCCCTTGAGCCCCGAGGCCTGGGGCGCAGGCCTTTCCTCTCCTGCTGGAGGGGTTCATGGCTCCCAAGGTCCTTCACTGGTCTCAGGAGGAAGCAAGTGCAGGCAGGTGGCGTTCTCCTAATTTCTCCTCACCTGGGCCCTAGAAACTCTCGCATGTCCACTCTGAGAACACAGCGTTCCTTGACTGGAGGAAGTGAAGGGAGCCAGGAGGGGGCCCTTGGCCTCTGCCTGGACTGCAGACGCTCCTAGGTGCAAAGCCCCCCCTTTCGTCTAGGAAGGACCGTCTGCCTGAGACCCCGAGCCTGAGGCAGATGGGGTGGGGAGCCGGCAGATGCAGAGAGGGCCGGGTGGGGATCCACGGGAAAGGACTTTCCTGACCTGGAGGGGCCACCTGGCAGCCTGAGCTCAGGGCCACAGCCAGGTGAGGCGCGGGGCACCCCTGCAGGGCGCTGAGACCCTCCCCGGGAAGCCGCGGGCCCCTCGGCCCCACCTCCGCGCCCCCCCAGCACGGCGCGAGCGCGCGGGACAGAGCCGGCTGCAGGGGTCGGGCCTGGAGGGAGAGCGCGGCCCGGGGACTGGGGGCGCGGCCAGGGACTGGGTCACCCTGGGCCCGGCCCCCGAGAGTGCGCCGTGGGGCTGGGCCTCTCCCGCCCTGGGGTGCCGGGCCGTCCTGCGCGCTGTCCGCGCCGCTCGGCGTCCTCAGCCCGGCCTGCAACGGCCCCGGGGCGGCGCCCTCCAGAGGCTGGGGAGACGCGGGGCCGGGCGCGGGGAGACCCGGGGACCGCGCCCCGTGCCCGCCCTTCGCGGCGCGCCCCGGGCAGCTGTCCACCCAACGGCCCCCCGCAACTCCAGGGGGCGCCTAAAGACAACCCTTGTGCAAAGGGGCCTGGGGCGATGCGAACCCCCAGCAGCCCCCCCAGCGCGGCGGAGAGGAGGGGGGGGGCGGGCTGCGCGGCGAGCTCCGGTGGGTCCCGCACAGGCAGCCGCAGGCACCGGCCGGGCGCCCTCAGGCCTGGGGGTGGCGCCCAGGAAGCGAATGTCACCCACCCCCAGGAGCCCATGAAGGGGTACGGCCAGCAGCGCCCCCCTCTCCCTGCGCTCTGACCCCCCCATGTTGTTCCAGGTGAGGTTCCACGTGATGGGGCTTGTCCCAGCCCGGCGGGGTGCTTGAGGGCTAGACCTCGACACCCCAGTAATTAAAAAATAATTAAATCATTGTAAATCATTTTCAAAATAAATCCGGGGAGGGAGGTGCTGGAAGGCGGGCGTGGTCACCAGCAGGCGGAGATGCTGCAGGCACATCCAGGGAGGGCAGGGGGCCGTTTGCCTTCCAGATCATCCCGCCTTCGTGTCTCCCCTCCCTTACCCCCAAAAGGCTGGATTTCTAGGGTGCCTGACTCGTAGCCCCAGGCCTCCTGGGATCTGGGGTGCCATTGCCAGGGTGTGAAAGCAGATCTCGCGCCTGGCCCCCTTCTCCCTTGCAGTGTTGTCGGTGGTCCCGGAGAGCTGGGTTTGTGGACAAAACTGATTTTGATCCCACTGATTCTCTTTGTAATGCTGAGCATGTGGTTTGGTGCACCTCAAAACACCCTTGTGAGAAGGGCCGGTGGCTTCACCAGGTCACAAAGGGGTGAAGACCCCACTCAGGAGTGAACTGAGTTTAAAACCAGAAAGCAAATGACAAGTGTCTCACCTGGGACGCCAGGCCTGCTTAACCTTAGCTCACCTAGAATTTCCACCTGTTTTTCTAATGGTCTGACTGTTCCCAGTGCCGGACACCTGTACTGACCTGGCTCTGTCCTTTTCCATAGACCTGTGACCTTCGCCCCCAGCCCTCTTCCCTCTCCGGCCTGTGCTTGCTTTCCAGGAGGAGACGCAGCAGCATGAAGGAGTCGCAGGCAACACCCATGGCCCCTGACTTTAGAAACCAGTCGCCCTAGGCGTGTTTCCACAAATGCAAAGGAAGGGCTCAGTCCTTGGGGTCCCGAATGAGGTCGGAGGGATTTCTGAGGGAAAGTCCCCATTTCTGTCCCTGGGTAGCAGTGTCCCAGCTGTCCCTGGAAGCCCCCGGGCCACCGCTGGTGCCACATGAGCCCCCAGTTCTGGGGTGAGAACTTGGCAACCTCAGGGGCCACCCTTTCTGGCGTGGGACTGAGAGCACGAGCAAGTGCCAGTGTAGACCGACCGGTGAGACCTGTGACTGCTCTGTCCCTTGTTGTCCCCCTAGTTCCCTTCCGCTGCAATAGACAGAACACAGTCTTAAAAGAATGAAAAGACAAGGAGGAAATACTTGCCCAGCCCCTATCTGATAAAGAACTGGCGTCAGAAGTATGCAAAGAACTCTTCAAAAATCCAACAACAAGAAAACAAACAGCCCAGCGAAGAAGATGTGAGTAGACACCGCCCCAAGGGCCGGCCAACAAGCCAGGTGGAAAGCGGCTCCCCAAGGTGAGTCATCAGGGCATCGCACATGCACACAACCTGAGGGCCCGCGGCACACCCCGGAAAGGCTACAACCGGAAACAGTGAGCGCCCCGAATGCTGGCGAGGGTGTGGGGCAACCACCTCCCCACATGCAAAATGGCACAGCCACTTCAGGACACAGTTTCTTACAAAACTAAACGTACTCTTACCTGACACCCCGACAACGGGCTCCTTGGAGCTCACCCAAATAAGCTGAAAACTTAGGTCCATAAAAACTATCTGAACATGGACACTTACAGCTTCAAGACTCCCCAAACCTGGAAGCCACCAAAATGCCCTTCAGCAGGGAAGGGACAAACGACTGTAGCTCAGACAGCCGAGCGCTGTCATGCAGAGCCAAGAAGCAATGAGTCACCGGCCGCAGGCAGACAGACATACACACAGACACCTCACACTGGCGCACTAAGCATAAAAGCCGTTCGGTTCCAACCCTCGGACAACCTGAAAACGGCAAAGCTGTGGAGATAATAATTAAACCCCCATGATGGGTGTTTGCTGAGGACAGGCCGGAGGGGAGGAGGTGGGGGGAGCTCGGAGGACTTTCAGGGCCATGAAGCTCCTCTGGGTGACAGGGTAACACAGGTCCCTGGCAATGAAGTATCGATACTGGCTGATGAATTATAAAAAAGATACAAAATGCACCTATAGGTTGATGGCAATTCTGAGAAATCTAGGAACACAAGCAAAACAACACAGCAGAACCCAGCACAGAGAAGCAGGCCTCCTCCTGACGGGTCCTCAGAGGAAGGCAGGTTTGGGAACCACCCTGAAAGGGGCTGGGACGCCTGGCCCCACAGGCGGGCGCAGGTCAGGGACAAGCTCCGAGGCCCTCAGAACTCAAACCAGGCCGTGCAGACAGCGCGTTGTTGCTCAGCCTCCAAGACAGCTCAGCACCCAGGTGAGGCTCACAGGCCGTCAGAAGCGCTGAGATCTCATTTATTTGTAAGTAGTAGAAACTTCTGGTGAGCCTGTGCTCCTACAGGGAGCTTGTGCTCCTACAGGGACCAGACTACCCTCTTCTCCTCGTTCCTTTCACAGTGAAAGGCAACTTTCAGCCACTCACCTCTCTGCAGTCCCCTAAATCCAAAGCTCAAGGCCCACCAGCTCTGCAGGCGCTTCTGTCCCTGGCTTCTTTGATGTGCGTTACCAGCTCTTCAGTGTCTTGTGGACGAGGTGTGGGTCTCCTGGGCAAGTCCTTTCTCCCTGAACGCAAGGCCATGCCCGGGAGCTGGCCCAGAAGCAAGAGCGCAGATGGCGAAGGCCCAAGAGCGGGAGGCCGCAGGTCAGGGGGCTGGCGCATGCGCCAAGAGGGTCAGGCTTGTGGAACAAGCCAAGAGGCTTGTTGAAGGGTGATGGACAGGGGACAGGAGCACCCCGAAGAGAGGTAAAGCCGCTCCTGGAAAGCTCCCTTTGGCCACCGCTTTTTGGGTAGGCCCACATTAGGGCCTGCTCTCAGCCAGCGCAGGAAGCCCCGAGGAAGCTGCTTCACCATGGAAGGCAGAAAGCACAAGCGCGTCCATGTAGGGGTTTGTGGCCTCTGCTTGGCCGGGAGGGAGGGAGGGTTGCCCACCAGTCTCTCCCCGGAACTGCTCCCGACAGCCTGGATTTATCACGCCTGCCTTTTCTGCCCGTGACCTTAGGTTTGATGTGCGCTTAGATGGGTGACTGGGCCAAAACCTTTTCCACGTAAATGAAGGGCTCGTGATTCACTTTGGGACTCTTGGGCTCCGGGAAGGTTCCACAGGAAGGCTCCGCGTTTGCAGAGCCGGGGCAACTTGTAGCTAAAACTAGGCAGAGCCGTGACATCAACGTCAAATCTTCACAAGGCAACCCTCAAGTCTCGCCCAGCCCCCTAACCCTGCCCTGCGCCCAGGCCGGCATCACTGGGGAAATGCTCCCAACCTGCCTTCTGGCTGCACCGCAGGGAAGCTCTCTGGCAGGCGGCAGCTCCAGACCCTCCTCCCTCTCCTCTGGCCCAGACTCCCCCTATTTCATCCAGAAAAGAGGCCCTCGGGTGCCTTGGCCCTGTGACCTCCCGAGCTGTGGCCTCGGCTCCTCCAGCTTCTTGCCTCTAGCATCTGGGTCTTCCCGTCACCAGTGACCTCCGGCAGCCACCCCGCGGTCGTTTGTTCGTGTCTTTATCTGCCCTGCACGTGGCAATAGTGACCATCTCACACTTTTAAAAGCCGAAGGCACGCTGTAGTGCCATTTCACTCTTAAGCCCTCGTCCCCGCCCTAAGACAGCCTGTCCCTCTCCCCAGGATCTCTGCATGCCATTGTCTGCCCTCTTCGCTGGCTCTTCCTCCTCGCCCTCAGCACTTTCAGCTGGCTGGGGGCGCGGAGGGAGTGGCGGAACTGTTATTTGAGCCCCCCCCCCCCACCGAGTCTGCTGCGGTAACCCAGAGGCCGCACCTCGAGCAGCTCTGCTGGCCACGTGCCACACACCTCAAACCTGGCACAAAGAACTCAGGTTCTTCCTCTTTCGTCATTTCCTTCTCCCCCCTGCTCCTGCTCCCACCCCCCGCCCCCACAGTGAAGGGTGGGCCTGCGACCACTGGGTCCATCCTGTGTCCTGCTGCCCACCCACGCCCCTGCCAGTGCCCCCCTGCTTCCTGCCCCTCCCCTTGCTCTGAAGCGCGTCTCCGAGGATGCGTTTCCCTTGCTGCCTCTCAGGGCTTCCCTACGGACAGCGCACTGTCTCCCTCTCCCGTGGTCCAGGGAAGATACCGGGTCTCTTGAGAACCCTTCCCTGTTCTGGGGCGGCAGCATTCGCCTCTCGGCTCACCCTGGTCCCAGGGCTGCTTGCCACGCGGTGCCAGTGATGTTCTGGGGTCTCCCAGCCGACAGGAGCCGGCCCTGCCCGCGCCAGGAGCTACTTCATTAGAGCACGAGCAGGGGCGAGTGCGGATCCCTACATGCAGGCACCGCGACGGCCACGGTGGGGCCCAGCTGCGGAGCCCAGCTGCGGAGCTTTTCCTGCAGCACGCGGCAGGAGTGCAGGCTCAGCGGCCCCGGGGTCTCTGCTGCACCCACGGAGCTCTGGGGCTGGGGACGAAAGCAGCCGTGACAATACATAAACGGTCGGGAGTGGTGGTTTGCCAGTAAACTTTATTTGTAGACACTGAAATTTGGATTCCATATAATTTTCATGTGTCATGAAAAGTTCTTTTGTTTTTCAGCCATTTAAAGATCTAGAAACCGCGCTCAGCCTGTGGACCATAATATCATTGGTTGGCCCTCGGTGTGTGGCCTACCCGCCAGCTGTGCCTAACCCACTGTCCCTCGGCACAAGACTATGTTTGTTTGTTTTCTTTCATTAAAATGCCCCAACAAATGAAAACTACAAATACAAGGGCAGAGGAGGGACGGCAGGGGCCGGCCGGAGCTCTGTGCTGCCACCTACTGGCAGCCCCGGGAGCCGCGAGGGTCAGGCTTGTTCTTCCCCAGGGTGGCAAAACTGCCCGGGACACCTGGGCACAGATGGGTGGCCTTGGTAATCCTGCCCGCCCCTGGGAAGGCCTTCAAACCGTAAGAACTGTGGAGACCTGATGAGCCATTTAACGTGAAAAAGCAAGCTTCTCAGTCACAGGGTCTTGACATCACTCAGTTCTATTTCAACCACCCTTCATTAACCACCAAGCACCCAGCTGTCAGGTAAGAAAATAAAGGTCCAGGGGGCAAGGTGTTCAAGGTGACAGTTTAAGGCAGACACTGCCCAAGAGTCCCCCTCCAGACCCTGCACAGGGTGGTCCGTAAAACCACTCGGCCAGGCCTGCGAGAGACCTGAAATGGGCACTAAGGAGAACTGGTAGCCTCGGGTGAGTTAGGAGCTGTGGGTGCGGGTCCCAGTCCCACTGCTTAATTGCCCTTGGACATTTAGCTTTTGCACCCAAATTCCCCAGGTGTAAGGTGGGATAGGGAGCCTACCCCATAGGGGGTTGCAGGCTGCAGAGACCTAGCCTTGCGGTGTGGCCACCACCAGGACGTTGCCACACATTGAGTGCTTTCTGCATTTTGCCAGATTTAATCCCCGTAACCAGGAAGCTGACGTGACACTCCCCCCACCTTCTGTGAACAAGCTGAGAAAGGGCATGTGTGCCGTGGGTGGTGCTGGGAACAAGACCATTTGATGAAGGTGTCAACGCACAGTTGAATGTCACAATCGCGACCTGACCCTGGCACGGTAGCAGGAATGAGCACCGGTGACTCCCAGGTAGCTGGCTTGGTCCTCAGCATTTGGGGGGCTCTTGGGGGTGGGCGTGGCGACTGCTCCTGCGTGAAGGTGACTTTGCCACCGTCATTCTTGGCCTCTGCTGTTTCGGTGGTGGCGGCTCGCAGAGGGAGTGCCTGGCACAGTCCAGACGCCAGTGTCAGAGCTTTTAAAATGCCAGCAGTATTTCCTTTCTGCCTTTCCTGCTACTTCATTTAAATCCTGAAATTTCAAAGCTGATGGAATACGTTCACCTTACGCTCAATTTATCAAGACACCGGGACAAGGAAAACCTTTGCAAAACCAAACTCTGTTCCAACGGGGGATATTCGTGTGTGTTTAAACCCTCCTATACAGAGAGCGCTGCTGCTTTCTGAGTTGAACTCAAGACAGGCAGATGCTTTAAAACCCAGATCTGAAAGTCCTGAGTTTCCCCATCCCCGGAGACTCCCTCACCCGGTGTTTTGGTCGGCAGAGACACAGGCACAGAAAGGGCATGGCGACGGCCAGGACGGGGCCAGCCCTCGCAGGAACACAGAGCCGGTGGCTGAAATGTCCTTGGGTCCCCGCGATGCCGGGCGGGAGGCGGGGTGGGAGAGCAGCATTCGCTTGAAGCTGGAGCCTGGTTGGCATCACTGGCATGTCTGGGGCACTCCAGCCCTCTAAACCCTGAGCTCCTACTCTGCAGATTACGGAGGAAGAGCCCACAGCCTTCACAGCTGTACTCACCGACGAGCAGAGGAAAGCGCAAAGGACACGGTAAAGTACTATCGATGCATCGGAGACGTTTGTAACAGACCAGGTGGCCGTGGCCGAAAGAGGAGACTTCGAATGACTCTTGTGGTCCGCTGCCTGCAAGGTCTGAGGCACAGGCTCACAGTCGCAAATGTTTTCTGTCTTACAGTCCATTTTCTCTGAATGGGGTCAGCGGGAAAGACCTCTGCTTGCGTGCATTGTCCGCATCGCCCACCAGGTGGCGCCGCTTCCCAAGTAGCAATTTCTTTTGGTGGGAGGCAGGCTGAGACCTTTTCCAGAGGATCAAGTTGGAGCTGCAAGAGCAAAGAGAACAATAAAGAACCACCCGGCCCCCACCTCGCCCTCACCCCGTCCCCCAGGTTTCAAGTAGCAAATCTCAGGATTAAGAGCTCTGGTGATCAAGGTCTGCAGTTTCTGCAGAAGACGGGTGAGTGCAGGAAGGAGGGTCTCTGCTCCCCCCACCTGTGATGTGCCCATTTTGCAGAGCAGAAGCAGCCTAAAACCCCCAGAGGTCCCCAAGACAGACAGACATCTGCGGACACAGAGTTCAGGCCGTGTATACCTTTGCTCCAATCTAGAGGGCTCATGTTTCTCATGTAAGAATCTACTTCTCGCGATATGGTGGGTATTTCTGCATACATGGGCACGAGCTGTGACTCATGAGCGGATGCACTGAGGACTCCGAACCAGCCAGCCAACGTGCCCGCCGCGAGTCTTGCCCGGGAGAGGATGGGGCTGCGCTCTGCTCGAGCTCACGCCTGCCTCTCCACCTCTGGAGCCCAGTTCCGTGCGCTCTGGTGCCTGCTGGGGGCTCCCCGCCCCCAACCCCCGCAGTGGTTTCTGGTAGGGTGGGGAGCAGTCTCTCTTCTTTAGGGCTCTGGGACTGAACTATGGCCACAGCTTGCCTCTGTTTGGTTTCACTGCCTTAACCTTAGAATGCTTTTGTAACCAGTGTGTAGAATTGAAAAAAGGTGTCTTCCAAGCTCAAATGGATGATGCTCCTAGTACTAGATGCTACCTGTTAAAGAGAGAAAAAGATTATATCACACTGTGCTTTATTTCACCTTTTTGGGAATCTTCTCAGAAAAAAACTGGTTTTTAGCGTTTACATAAAATATTAAACGTGGATTTGCTCTGAAAAGAGTTTTGGGTTTGGTACCGCCTCTTTGGGATCACACAGCCCAGCCCCAGCTCGGGCAGCCCCGGCCCCCAGCGGCTGGTAAGCTGTCCAGCTAGACCGGTCCCTGGAGCACACGGCTCTTCTACCAGGACAGAGCTGAAATAATTTCCTTTAACACAGTGAACACATTTTCTGGGTTCCTCACCCCCAAAGACCCTCTCACTCTTAGACCTTATCCTCATCCCTATTTTCCTGTCTCTTTAGAACAATGTTCATCAAAATGGAATCCGTGGGATCTTTGAGAGCCCTCTAGGTGCATCTCACCACCAACTTTCCATGGAATTCATTCCACCCCAAGAGCGGGGACTCCAGCTCCCGTTCGAGGGGAAACGCAGCTCAGGCGCCATCCCCTCTTTGGCCTGGCCTCTGCCAACCTTCGTGGGGCGTCCAGGCCGTCCCCCCGACTGGTCTCTGAACCCCAGGCTTTCCCCCTTCAACCATCTAACGGTTTCCTCCCAAACTGTTGTCGACATGTTTCCTCTATTTCAAACTCGGTGAGCTTCTAAGTTTTTCATTCAGTCAACTCCGCAATCTCCGGCCTCCTCTGTAGAGCCACACATCTCAAAAATCCTTTAGAAAATGTTCCCTGCACGAGACCTGCCCGCGTCTCCCGCACCACCGTCCTGTGCCCGGCCCTGCCCTGCGCAGGCACCTCCTCGCTGCGCCGGCCCGGCGCCAGGCCTTGCAGCACGGCTCTCTGCGGCCTGCTCCAACCCCCCAGCGGCACTGTTCTACCGCTCCCAGAGGTGACGGGATGGGGGGTAGGTACTCAGGTAACTGCTGACAGGAGTGACAGCTGCTTGGACAAGGATAGGGCCCCGCCTGCACCACGGGAGAGCAGCCCATCCTACACTGTGCTCCGCGTGCACAGGCGCGTGTCTGCTGGCTGAAAAAGGGGGGGGGGGAACGGACGTGCTGTCAACCCCCGGGGACTCTGCGATCACTTCAAGCCCACTGCCCATGTGGGGACCCACGGGCCACTTATTAGAAGGCGGCTCTCCTCACTCACTCATGGCCTGGCCTGTGACCCCGAGCCGGGAGGTGGGGGCACCCGGAAGGCCTGGGCCCAGAAACACCAGCCGTCACCGGAGGACATGGAAGGCGCGTGAGTACTTGGTGAGCACCTCCCGGTAATCTTATAAACGACTGTTTAAGAAATTAACTTGAGCCTGGATTTCAGAAGACAGAGCCAAGGCACTCAAAGATACTCGACACTGTTAGTGAGAGCTGCCTGGAAAACACAAATCCCGCTTATTGCCGGCGTGAATCAGGCCCCCGCGCTGTCGGCGAGGAGGGCCACGACCGGAGCCGGGCGCGGGTGCGAGGACGCTGTCATCCCCGGCCCGGGGCCTCGCCCAGGCGCGCCGGGGGCGCAGACACGCAGCCTCGTCCCTTAGCGGCCGTCTGGGCGCAAAGTGAAAAACGCTGATGCTAAGAAGCTTTGGGATTCACCGCCCGCATGACACGGACAAACGGGTCAATTCATAAAAACTATTTTAAAAATAATTAAAAAAAACCCCACAAGGTGTGATGTCCTGTCTATCATCTTTCAGAACTTGCAAAAAAGCACAATTCTTAAGCTGTTTTTCATTTTTTTATTGCTGTTAATTCAAGGAAAAAAGGTTGCATAAAATCCAATCTGTTCTAGAAATATAAGTGGCCTTTCCAGTACATAACATTTCAAATATCAAAGTATATGGTAAACATACAAATAAGAAGAAGGTAACACACCTCCTATGTACAGTACAGTATTTTAAATCATAAAATAAGCTCCATAAAGTACAACTGGCAAGTGATTCACAATGCGGTCCGTATGTGGCTTATCAAAACTGTCACTTGAACAACTCAATCGCAGCTTAACAATTAATTTAATAATGTGGTCCAAAAATACCCAGATCAAATAAAATATATTTAATCAAAATAATTTCCTTTACTCCAACTTTTTTTTTCTTTTTAAATTAAAGCTTTCATCTTCTACCCCTTCACGCCCACCCTTCCCGTCCCCTGAACTCCCGCCCCTGAAATAAAGTTTCAAAATGTACATCGGTGCTATAAATACAAATACTACCTAGGAAGCATTAAATGAAGCTTCTTTTTGCTCTTCAAGTTTTGCCTTTCTCCTAGCAATCTGGCAGGCTTCTGAGCCAAGACCAACTCTGTGTCGCTCTGCTGCACCCCAATGTTACCCCCCAACCACCACCTGCCCTTTCTGCTCTGCTGAGGGTGGCAAACGAAGCCAGCCCGGCCCCCCAGCCTGTGACTACCCTGTGGCAGTTGCTCGTTGCTGTTGGACGCAGCAGTCCAAAAGAATACACCTACTCTTCCAGATAACCTCAGTGCACTTTAGGAAATTAAAAATTACCTGGAAGCAATTTAGTACATAGATTGGCTTTTAAAAAACTTTTTTTTTTTTAAACAGCAGCATTAAACTTAGTGACATGACACTGACATGATTAACACCATCTTAACACACTCAGAATTCAGTCTTTCACATTATACTCAAGCATAGTGGTAAACTGTTACAAAAGTGACTTTGCTAGGAGAGACAGGTTAGGGAACAAATACCTGACTTTTCTGTAGAAACTAAGAGCTTCTGTTCAGATTGCAATAAGCCATACACATTTTAAACGCAACAGAACACTGTAACAGTTGGTGCAGGGAAGGAAGAAGCCAGCTCCAGGAGTCTCCGGGGACACAGTGGAGGACCAGAGTAATTAGAGAGATCGGCTGGGGACGGGCATCACTCACACACACACACACACACACACACACACACACACACACACGAGAACAGCACTCACACAGTTTGTTCACTTTATGTCTCTCTGAAGCAACAGGCTAAAAATGTAAAAAGTAAAAAGGTGGGGGCTTGTTTGTTTCTGAGAAAAGCTCTTTGTCCACCTTAGCTAGTGCATTTGTTCAGTTTCATATGGTTTTGCTCATCCCTCATTCATTTACCTTAACTTCTGCTTGGACAAGTGCTGCGTCTGTATTCAGGGGAGGCCGTGCACCACCCGTGCACGCGCTGCTTTGGGGATCTGTTTTCTCCCGCAAGATTCAGGTGAATCACTTTACCCTCAATTCATGTGCGGGGGCGGCTTCCACCAGGGGGACACGGGTACTGCCCCCACCCCCGCCCGCAGGAAGAGGGAGGGCAGCGGTAGAAAAGTACAGTTTAGGGTGAAAGTGAGAAAAAGCTGCAGAAGAAGCGAAGTGTCCTTTTTTCAAAACCATATGACTGTCACCAGTGTTGTAAGAAAAGGTCAAATACACAGTTTTAAAGATTCAGTAAACATTGCACACAGCGAGTATTCAGTGTAAAAAAAAGCACACATCCACATTTTCCTTTTGATAGTCTGGAGGTTTAAATTACACGTATCATACAGAGAAGCCTGTTGTTGAACCAGGAGACCAGCGGCTCAAGAGCAACGCATTCTTTTTTGTCTTAGACATCAGCACATGAGAAATGAAACATCCCGACTGCATAGAAATCTGGGAAACGTAGAGACAAAAGAAACACAAAATACCTTTCCTTGCCTCCCCCCACACCCCTCCATGACTGCCCACACTGCCGTGTGTCGAGTAGGCAGGCTTTACTCGTTTCAGTCTGCAGAATCCAACGGATCGCTAGGAGGGGGGAGGGGAGGCGCGTATCTCAGTCTGTAAGTGCCTAAAACGGGAAAGACAGAATGCTAAGTCACTGCTCACAAAGCCACGCGCCGCAGACCACTACAGACAGCACACGGGCATGCGCTCCAGAGGCCGCTTCCTCCGCGCTACTTCGATTCCGAACGGTCAGTACAATTACTTTTGAGAAGGAACACGAAGTTTGTGCTTTAAGTTCAACCTAAAGCTATCAAATTCCATCTTCCTTTAAAAATGCCAAATTGAGAGTCCCAAATCAAGACCTTCTCCCTGGGTGAGCTTTGGCAACAGGACAAAAGCCAAATGCAAGGAACGGTAGGTCTGAGGTGTCTACACTGAGGTTGGTGTCTCGCTCATACTTATTTAAGAGCATTTTCTTATTTCAACCTACTTATTTATAATATTAAACTTAGGTCAAATTCCTTTACTCCCAAACCAGTGCTTAAATATCTCGTTCCTGTAAAACGCAAGGGCATTTTTAAAAACCATCTGCTGGGAAGGAGAAGGGTTGCCGGGGCGCCCGCGGGCGGCCGGCTGCTTGTGGCGTAAGTACACTGAGGAATAACTAAAACCTCACATCAGGTGACTGGGTTGCCTCCTCGTTTTTCATTATTTCAAATTTATGCTTACTCTTATCAAACAGGGTTGTAGCTTTAAAAGAAAAAAAAAGTGCCTCAAGCCAGAAATTTGACACTAGGCAATGCAAATTCCCACTGCATCTCTTAAGAGGCGCCTTGACAGTTTATTCTGAACTGGAACTGGATTCCTCTGCACTCCCTCGTCCTGCGCGGCCTGTGTCTACCCTACACGCTTTGCCGTCTGCTCTGTACGACTTGTCCCCGCACGCACAACATCCGACACGACCACACGGCAGCGCGCTGCTCCGACAGCACCCCCGTGAGCAGCGGGGGAGGAGAAACGGACCCTCAGAAACAGGTGCGCTGGGAGCCCTCGGGATTACCTTGCTGACTGGCCTCCATGGACGACTGCTTGCACTCCTGCGCGTAGTGCCCGCTCACACCACAGTTGTAACACGACACATTCCCGTTCTTCTTGGGCCCCGAGCCGCTCGCGTTGGCAACTACGCCGGGTGCCGGGTAGACCGGGTAGAACCTGCCAAACGCTGCCACCTGCTGCACGCCATAGCTGGCCTGGCTCCCCAGGACGTGGTCGTGCACCAGCCCGTTTGCATATGGGGTCTGAGGCAGAAAAAAAGGAAGCTGGCTTCCATTGCTCTGATGTGCTTGGTTGAGGTAGCTGCCATTGCAGACGGACGGCAGAGTGAAGAAGGACGGGACTCGGTACATGGGTCCGGGCACGGGGTTAGGGTAGTAGTAGCTGTTGAGCTGAAGGCTGCTATTGGTCCCGCAGCTGCACCTTCGCCCGCAAGAACCGCAAGGACCCGAGCCCATCTGCTGCGGCGGCAGCATCGCCCCGTTAGCGTTCGTGTTCCCCACCGCGCTGATGTATGAGGTGCTGTCGCTCTGCGCTGTGCTGTGCGTCAAGGCGGGGCTGGGGCTGGGGGCCGGGCCCGGGGTGTGTGTCGGGACAGCGGGAGGCACCGGGGACTGGGCTTGACTGATGCCCGCGCCCGCCGACGGGGTGGACGTGGCCGCCGTGCTCAGCACGCTGGAGTTCTGGCTGGGCAGCACGCCGGCGGCCAGCGGAGAGCCGGGCAGGGTGTAGGAGGCTGGTGGCTGTGCGGCGGAGAGGCCGGCTGCTGGAACGACTACCTTCACACTGGTAGGCTGAGGGACGGTCCCCGCGCTTCCCTCAATTGGAGGCACCATTTGATTGAGTCCTACTACTTGGGACGCAGGTTTTGTGATGGGGTCCGTGGTGGCAACAGGAGATCCTGGAAAACTACCCGGGCTATGGACAGGAAGAAAGGCAGTGCTTGGTGACCCGACACTCAGACCCCCGGCCGGCGGCTGTGGGATGCTGACTGTACAACTCTCCGAAGGTCCCTGCGGCGGAGGCAGCTTCAGCCTCTGAATTGTGAGGTGCAAAGCAGGAGCGCTGCCATGCGGCAGGAACGTTGATGGGATAGGTAAAGGGGAAGCCAGTAATTCAAGGTGCTTTTCTGATTCTCCAGTGGAAGCTGCTGACCCCAGCATTCCCCCAGGGGCTGAACTTGTGGACTCTCTAATTGCAGAAATAGCAACAGGACTTGGAACCAGCATCCCTACTGTCTTGCCTTCGGCAGACTTGGGTGGAGGAACGACGACTTCAGACTTCTGGGCGCTGCTGTGCATGACACAGTGCAGAGTGGGCATAAAAGAAATGTGCGGGTACTTGGGTGAGTTTAAGGGGTCTTCCAAGACGCTGCCGTCATCGTCGTTTCCTAGCGAAGCGATCGGAACAGGTGGCTTGACAGTGAGCGTCTGGGTGACAGAGCTGTAACCTGTAAATCTGGTGGTTACTGGATTCCCAGAATCCTCAGAATTGCTGTCTGTGTCTAAGGAAAACAAATATAAATAGATGTTAACAAAAGTGTAGCCCTCCTCCTCTCTTGCTAGAAGTAAGTTTTAAGCACACCTAAAAGGAACTCTGACGTTTGGGGCGGGAATAAAAGTGTTCCTCTGTTGTGTTGCCTGACTGCCAAGCTGAACTTCTTTCAATTTTTTACTTTCTATGGGTCACTTATATACATTATCTTTAAAATATGGACATTCTGCAAAAGGCAAGACTATGGAGACAATCAAAAGATGAGTGGTTCCCAAGGGGTGGTGGAGAGATGAACAGGCAGCGCACAGAGGGTATTCTGGGTAGTGACAATGTTCTGTATGATGCTATAATGACAGATACATGTTCTTATAATTTGGCCAAACCCGCTGAGGTAAAACACCAAGAGTGCACCCTTAATTAGACCATGGACTTTGGGGGATTATGACATGTCATCCTTAATAAAAAAAATGTATCATACTAGTG
Organism: Talpa occidentalis; assembly: GCF_014898055.3. Taxonomy (NCBI): domain Eukaryota; kingdom Metazoa; phylum Chordata; class Mammalia; order Eulipotyphla; family Talpidae; genus Talpa; species Talpa occidentalis. Next base: position 9,154,450 of record NW_023601322.1, read on the forward strand.
AGGCTTTGTATGTGGAAGCAGGGGCTTTACGGGGAATGCTTTTTTTTTTTTTAACCTTCCTTTCAGTTTTATTATAAACCTAAAATGCTTTACTAAATAAAGCCTATAACAACAACAAAAATATATGGAGAGATAAGCAACAAAACAAAAGGTTAACTGGAGACTGAATGAAGCACAGTGTAAAACAGAGTTATTTAATGTCACCTTATTACCAAGGATTAAATGTTAACCTAATCAATTTTAGGCAATTCATGTGATTTTATATTGTGCACAGCCAAATCCATGGTCTTTATATATAGATCCTACATAAATGAAACAATTTAAAGGAGCTCAATCAAGACTATATTTAACCCAAATATCTAGAGGTAGGGAATAGAAGAGTTTTATTTTAGAATGGAATAAACATTTTTTCTTTCATATTTCAGTGGGGGAAGAGAAAATTCAAAGCTACTATTAACAGTCACAAAACAAATGCGCTAGAACACGTGCAGCAGGGCAAAGCAAGAGCCTGGCCGCGTCTCCAAGGGCAAACAGCAACCCGGCAGATGCACAACAGTCCCGCTTTCATACGTGGTACTGCATCACTCTGAAGCTAACCCACAGAAATAACTTCAATCTACTGAAGCTAAACCATTAAGTCATATATACTGTCATATATGAATGTACACTTTAATGAAAGGAAAGAACTTCAATCTACACTTCTCATGGACTTCCTGACTTTGGTACAGGAGACAAAGGATAAAATCTAATTCACAAGGTTACAATGCCTTAAACCCAGACACTACAATAATGTGTACACAAGACCATTCAACTAATTGCAGTGCCTCTTTTAACATCCTTCTGTTCAAAAATATAATCTAACTGGCATTATGTATTTAAAATGTCGTATTATGTTCACATGTTAATCGGTTTTGAAACAGAACACTGAAGACGAAACATACTAGTCTTCCTTGAGAAGACCAGAATGTACTTAGTGACAGAATGGCAAGCAGTATTCGTCCAACTATTCTCTATATTACAAAAAAGAGAGGGAGTATAAACTCCTTCTCATAATTGGGGTGTTTCCTGCTAAACTTTACAAAATGCAAAATATCCAAAACTTACTTACTTAAGACATTACATCTCTCTCTGTACCATCATAGGAGTGTGGCTGAACATTTAAGGCAAAAAGAAACTAACATTTCTCAGATGATGAGTTAAGTTTCTACATGAATTGGGTTTTGTTTAAATCTTCTTAAATCATGGCAACTGAATCCATAATTTTAAATTAAGGGATGCTAAAAGTTTTCTGAGCACTGTAAGGTCTCACCTAGTTAAAGGAGATAGGTCTCATCCTTCTTTTGTACTGACTTTAAAAAGTGCAGAGTCTTAACAAGAAGAACAAAGTCTCAAGCTTTTAAAGCAAGCTTTCATGCCCTCAGAATTCTAAAGCTGATCAAAGCTCTGCATCACTGTGGAACTCCCCCTGACATTTAAGGTGTCAGCCTTAAATGATTATTCATTTAGGGATGGCTCATTTAGTCATCTGATAACTGAGCTAGTTCTTCCACACAGGCCACCGACTCAGCCCATCTGATGCCAGGAGTGGGATCTTGGGCAGACAGATGTGCTCTAACAATTCTGACCATGGTCCACACAGCACTGTCAGCTAAAGAGTCACAGGACTATCTGTACACCCTACAGAACCAAGCATGTGAAATCAAACATACTGAAAGTGTGTATTCTGGGCAAGGCATAAAAACCCTCTCATCACCCAACCTTCTCAACAGCTGTGTTACTTTCACTTTTTTTCCTTTCCTGAGGAAACTGCAGATCAGAATGCAGCGTTGCCTCAGGTTAGACTTGGTGGTACAGTCACTGCAGGCTACATTTGGTGTGACTTCAGAATAACTTCAAAGAAAGGGCTGGCATCAACTGTCTCTGAAGTAGAAGCACCATGGCTCGGAGACACCACCTCAGTATCATGGAGCTGGGGCTCAGGAAGAACCACACAAATGCCACGGTCTTGGGATTTTTACAGATCTGTAGGTGGCCCTGGAGAAACCATCCGATGCTGGCCACAAGCGTGGGAACACCGCATAACCAAGACGCTGCAAATCAGACGTCGTTGTCAAGTGTAAAGAACAACATCCTCATTCAACATACTCATTTCTGAGATCTTGCTTCCAGAATGGCAGAATAACGACGTCTGATACTCTACCCCACCATAAAAGCAGTATGATTCCTGGCAAAAATTGTCAAAATCAACTTTCTGAGAATTCTGGAAATTAACTAAAGGCTTGTAGCAATCTGAGTGTGTATTCAAGACAAACAGTTTAATCTATTTTAGAATAACCAGTCCGGCAGCATTTTATTTTGTCTTTATTGCCATCTCATCTCACTTTCTCCAGCTCTGAAGTAGCCTGGTAAGGTTACAGACCTGCAACTATGACAGCTATGAAAACCGGCAGCCTAGCGGCCACTGGGACCCACACACATTTTGAGAAAGAGAAATGAAGCCCCATCCTCAGAGAAATGTCACTACCCCCAACTGACCAGCAGCTCCAGCTCAGTGTTGACAGCCTCTCCCCCACAGGCCATCTGTTACAAACAGCCAGCAGCAATTGTTGAGCTAATAAGAGGTTTACCAAAAAACTTGAAAGGAAAAACTGGAGAAAAAGAAGTCCACAGGGAGCTTTGAGAAGCTTTGCTATATTTGTGGGAATTCAGAAGGTGAGGAGCACGTCTAGGACTGTACCTATGTATACCCAGAAAAAGGCCTGTGAAGGTTCCCCACTCTCACTTACAGGCTGACGCTACTTCTCTGAGCAAGGAGGAACTGAACACATAATACATGCTGACAACAAAAGGCAAAAAGGTAGACGTCAATCCTGCCCTATTAGTAATCTCAGTCAATTTAAATGGATCACACACTAATCAAATGGCAGATAGACTGAAAGAACAAAAAAAAACCCAAACTATATGCTATCTATAAGATACACACTGAAATTCAAAGACACAAACAGATTTAAAGTAAATGGACAGAAAAAGAGGTATGTAGCAAACAATACCAAAAGAGAGTTAGAGCAGCTGTTATGTTACCAGACAAAACAGACTTTAAGATAAAAATTGTCACTAGAGACAAAGAACATTTTATGATGATAAAAGGGCCAATCCATTAGGAAGAAAAAAAATTGTAATTATATGTGCATTGGACAACATACACATTTTAAATTTTCTAGACTAATCTACATTTTATTGTGACTTGGTCCTCCATTTAATTTCATATTAAGTGAAAGAAGTTTAAAAAAAAAATCAACATTCTAGGAAATGCTAAGGTAATGGTCTGTTAAGACACCCTTTATAGTGAAATTAAATTTAGAATCAATAACGACATTTATAGGAACATAAAACTATTTATCTTTGACCTTGATTTTAAGACAACACACATTTCCCTCCACCATCCCCTATACCCACCCCCAAAGAGCAAACCTCTGTCTTTTTCTTCTTCACTTTCAAAACTTTCTCTTCCATCATGTCGTGGGCTAGACGGAGAACTATAACTCTCTGAAGATGTGTCTCCACATGTGTCAAGTCCCGATCCATTGTCCAAATGCACATCTAAAATTAACAGTTCTATTTTTTAAAATTCATGGTAAGTAGTTAAATTAATTTCTGAATCGAACCATTAGAAATTAGTTACAGCTTTTTCAGTTCTACAACCATCTAAAAAGTTGGTCTTTGATTCTAGGTGAAAAATCATCATTAAATCACAATTTTAGCTGAAAATAATTTAAAAATTCATTCTCAAAACAAAGGCAAAGGAACAAGTCAATCTAATTGACTTTAAAAAATCAGAATTAAGGTTTTTTTGTAGGATCAGTCGAATAATATCATATTGAACCACTTTCTAAGTATAAAACTCCTCAGAGCTTATTTGAAAATTTATTCTTTAAAAAGAAGAAGGGCTGCTGAAATGCCCCTTCTGTTAAAATTACTATGCCTAAGTATTTAGGAGGAAAATTCTTCCCATTTAGTAGCATGAGTAGCCCCTTTAGTTGTGCTGAGAAGCCAAGCTAGCAAATGTCACAATCACTGAGCTGTATGTGTTTTAAACACAGAGGAGAAATTATTGATAAACCAAAATAGTGGACATTCTTACAATGGTCCAAAATTAGGAAATGTCCTTTTCATTCTGCAAACCCAGTTGCCAGCATAGCTTCTGCCTTACAGCAAGGCATTTATCACATGTTCAGTGTCTAAATCCCTGTATAAGGGATTTCAGAAGAATTTTAAGAACTATGAACAAGTGAGTCATTTCTATAGCAAGCTGGTAGAACCAATAAAAGGTAATATTACTATTAATCATTTGGGAAAAGTGTGTTAGCGAAATGACATGGTTTGTATACGAGCAAGTTATCTGACTAACTTGTCTTAAGTGGAGGAGTAAATCTGTAAGTGTTACCATTGCTAAAGATGACCCAGCCTAGCTCGCCCAGCCCGGCACAGCCCTCCTACAGTGAATGAATGCTGAAGAATAAACTCATTAAGAATGCAGATGCTGCTTATTCCTTTTGGGCAATAAAACTTTAAACTGCCAAATGAAAACTGCATATAATCTCAAGACTATACGAAGAGTGGCAGAGGAGTTATGAAAGCAAGCATTAATTTTACGGACTAGAAATACTTGTAAACAACAATTATTTCTTGTTAGCAGCCATACCTTGACTAAGGAAGGATGCAGCTCGCCACGAGACAGCCTAATGAGCCACACTGGTCAAACAACTTGGTTTTAAATTGTACTTATAAAAATTAAACTGTGACCCTGTGACATACAGAAATTCTGCATGTAAATATTTTAACCAGAATATTGCAAAATGAACCACTGAAGAATTAAGTGAGGAAAGATGGGCTGAAAGGGAAGCACTGGGGCAGGGTGAGCAGACGTGTTCTCTAAAAGTTAGACAGTGAAACTACAGTGAAGTCTTGGAAATGTCAATGTAACTTTCATTATGTTAAACAAAAACAGGCAGTTACTTCTCAAAGTAGCAGAATTTGTAAAATGATTTTCTTTAGATTATATATACAGTTAATAAATATTAAAGTCACCAACTGTCATATTACTTTGCAGTTTTCAGAGAACCAAATGCTCTAAATCTAAAGCTACACCAAAGATAACTTCCTCTTTTTGAAGATCCAGAAGTTCCTTCAGAAGTGAGAGCTTTTGGGTTCTGTTATCAGAATCCATGCAATGCTCCAGAGTAAGCAGTGTGGAAGGCCAGGATGAAACAACCAGGCCAAAGGATATTCCATAAAGACCTTCTTTTAAATGTATTAAAACCTTTAAAGATATACACTATTTTGTTACCCACAAAGGGTAAAAAAGCCCATGCAAGTGATTCAGAAAACTTCTGTTAGCCACTATTCTAGCAATAAAAAAGTGGGCTATTAGTAATAATGAACAATAAGAAGTTAGTTAGACGTAAGAATCTCTTAGATACCTCTGATGACAGAACTGTGATGGGTTACTGAAGGAAGCGGAAGAAATTTAAATGACTGTAAAGAGATCGAGAGGCCAACAACCTCATGCCCCTTCACCTTCTTGGTGCCACTTCACCTTCTTGGTGCCACATCAGTCAGCAGAGGAGTGGGGTGGAAGAAACACGGGGAGGCCCTGGCACAGGCAGGGTCCTTGAGGACGTGGATGGGGCGACGCACACAGCTCTTAAGAACAGATTTAAAGCTTGATGTTTTGAAAGCAAATCCACTGCAAACAACACAGATGAGGAAAAGTCCTAGCTCCTTTTTTTTGGAGGATACAACCTGGAGGAAGGCAGGTTTTCTTTTTTTTTTTGTACCTTTGGGATTTTGAACTACATAAATAATAATTACCTAAAATAGAAGATAGAAGTGAAGTTTTAAAATGAAAAATAGATAGCATCTTCAACCAAAATGAGGAAAAGATCTCGACAACTTACACATCAGCAGGACCCAGAGTGTTTTCAATTTCAATACAGCATCTCTGTGATATGATATGCACACGGATTGTTCCATAAAGAAAAAAATCAAATATATCTTGTGTTCAGGTAATGCTTAAAGGAACTTCCCATTTGATACTTTAATATTGCAAAGGGATATTAATAAACAGGTTTTTTTCTAAGCTGGAGTCAACAAATATCTGACCTACATTTGACATCAGTGAGACAAGCTGTATGACGTGTGTTTTATTAGTTATATTCCATAAATGTAAATGTGCATGAATCAGTGACATATTGATCTGATAAGGTTTATCTTAATTTTACAACATTTCAGAATTAAGAGATCAAAGAATCAGAACTTGAGATGGTATTAAAAAGTTAATGAACTACACAGTGTATGTTTTTTCCTAACTTTAGAGAGTAAAGGAACTAAATCACTGAACACCTACATGTCTGGTACTAGCGAAATGCTTTTTGTATGTTATCACATGCAATTCATAATTCTGGCGGGGGTGGGGGTGGGGGAAGTAGCATTCCTGTTCTACAAAGGAGCACACTAAGGCGACTTGAGAGACCATACATCTAAGCAATGGGGACAGCACAAGGGTCAAACCCACATCGTCTGAGATCAAAGACCTTGGGCTGCTTCTATGAAAATATGAAAGTGAAGTCTGGTGAGCAGTAGCTCCCAAGTTATGTGAGAGAAAAGAGAGTGAGCTCGTCAGGGTGATATGTTTGACAGAATTTCAAAAGGAGAATGACCCTGATTTGGTATGTACTTTAGGAGGCAGAAGGTAGAAAATGGAGGAGAAAGGAACAAAGACAGGAGACCAGGCAAAACCTATTTTCAAGAATGTCGACCTTTTGCCTTCCTCATTTATTAGCTTTGCTGCCATTTGTTTTCAGCTGCCATTGCCACAGGAAACCTTGAGGACAGTTAAGTATTTCAATGTACTCACAAATGATACGGGCTTTTTTCCATGTCATCTTCCCCCCTCTAAAGAGAACTCAGCTGATTCAATGAGTTGGCCAGGTGATTTTGGAGTCAAAATAAAACTGTATTTCTTTTGCCAACATTCAATCTCTCTAAACCATTATCTAGTTCAAAAATACACTCCATTAAAAAATACATTCTGGTAATTTGGGTTGCGCACAATGGAATGTGTGAACATTTGAATACAATTTAAATTTAAAAAATCCTTATTTGTGGGACCAGTCTAGTCCACACAGGTGATGGGTGTACACATGGACAAATAAGCTCCAGGTGGGCTTTTGTTCTTCTGCATCTCTACTGTGCAGAGTAAAGGTTGCTATAACATGGAAAAGTTATCAATGAACCAATAGTTAACACATTTCACCTAAAAAAAAAAAAACCAAAACTGAACATAAGGTGGGTGAATGGAAAGCACTCTCTAGTACAACAAAAGCCAGAGGGTCGAAGTTCTCTTAAATCAAATCCCCGTCAAGTTCACAGAAAGTCATTAAAAATTGAAAGAGTGTGAAAAACGCCTTTACACAAGAACATGTACAGGCTTCCCATGAGGTGGGAAAGCTCTTCCACGGCCTCTGGATCAGGAAGAGGCTGGCTAAGGAAACAAGTGGGGAGAGAACTGTCCCCAGGAGAGGGGGCAGGTGTGCGAGCCCCAGGGCCTAGGACAGGCTCATCTCCTCAGAGTGCGGTCTCCCACACGACCACTAATACGCAGAAGCGTCTTGTTCAGAAACTGCTGTGCATGTCAAGCAAGCAAGCATCAGGATTGAAACAGTGGCTCAGAACCCACCCTGAGAGGTGGCACACAAGGGTACTTAGGAGAGGGGTACTTGAAAGAAAGACTTCCGTACCTTTCACAGAGCCGTCATGGATGTGCGGAGGAGTGGACAGTCTAATGCCATTTATTCTACTACTCAGTCTGTGGTCTGTTTTCTTAATTTTCTCCCTAAACCAAAAGTATACATGTCACCAATATTTTAATAAAGGTCTCTAGAAAAATACATTAAGTACAGAATTATTAAAATTCCCCTCAAAAGTTTTTTATAAATAAAAAAATCAGTTAAGTTATAATCTATTGCCAATATTCACCCCTTAGTGTATGGTTCTGAGAGTTTTGTCACTGCAAACTGAATATTTGACAGTTCAACTTCTGTCATCAATATATGTTTATTTTCAACTGAGAAAAATAAAGCCCAAGGGTAAAAAAAAAAAAAAAGAGGAAAACTATTTTCACCAAATAACCTAAACATACCCATAATCATATGTCTTTTCTGAACCATTTCTGTTCCTGGTTAACATTAACTTGCACTTACTTTTCTATTTGTGGCTTTCCTTTCTTCTTATTTATTGAAGATAAGCTTCGTTTTTCAATTGAATGCTAGTGGAAAGAATAAAAAGACATTACATAGACTAAAGCTAAACCAAATTTATATCTAGCTACTCCCTTATTCTGAAAATCAAACATTAAGACAATACATTCCCAGATGTACATTCTAATACACTTTTATTTTCAGCCTATTTTTTGAAGTAACCTACCTGAACCTTTAAAATTTACATGTTTTCTGACAAACATTTACTAGTAACCATGAGAAAAAGATCTATTTTATATTTGGCTTTATTGTTTATTTATTTTTACAATTAAATTTATTTTCTTACAGTGTTGTTAAATTTTTGGATAGTATTTGCTCTAACATGACTATCAGCTCAAGATGAGATAGGCACTGAAGTTGAAGGAAAAAGTATAATCCCTTGAATGAACAAAGAAAGTAGGTCATTATATAACTATGACTTAAGGTAACACACATTTTCTCAAAATATGCTTCAATGCTTTAGTTCATGAAAGCACCTTCCAGTAAAGGTAACACCTGAATCTGAATGTTAACTAGAAATAAAGGTCAGGTTAACAAATCTAGTTTCTCAAAGAGGCAGCTCTGCCCGCAGCTGCCAGCCTGGTGTCCACGGTGTCCCACTGGAGAGCATTCTGCTCTCTGATTACACCAGCCCCTAGAAAAGCAGGGGTTCCTTAGCCACATTGAGAAGAACCCATAAACAGGTCAAGCCACCCATGAGGGTAGGTCAGTTTCAAAAGTCACATTATCAAGAGCAAGACTGAAATGTCAGTGATACTGTTAAAGCAAAACATCTGGCATAGTAATTTTATATACCCTCAAATAGAATAAACATTTCAAGGTATCATATTCAAAGGTACTAAGTTTGCTACATGTGCAATAAAAGCAATATAAACATACTTTTCAAATGGCTCTCAGGAAAACTTAGAACATATAGACCAGTAATAGGTTTAAAGTCAAACATATAAGCATTCCTTAATTTCTAACCAAATATACCCTAATAATTTATTAGCAACATGAGACTCACAGAACTCAGTTTTATTATGTGTGACAATGTTTGAACTATGTGGCACAAAAACAAGACAAAAAGTACCCCCCGTACCTGATCGACCATGGTCGCGCAGTGCTCAGGATGCTGAGAGGCCGTGCAGCTCTGCTTCCTCCAGTCCACGACTCCGTTCTGCTCGGAATACCGCATGGGAAGCCCGTCCAGTGGAGAACAACTTGTACCAATAGTGCTGTCCAAGAGAAAGTTCACAAGCGTGAAAATCTGTCCTCACTAAGCTAACCCAGTCCTGTCTACTGTATGGAATCATCAAGTGTACTAGTTTTATCATGAAGAAAGCATCAGTACGCTCATTTTTTCCTAGAACTCAAAAGCAGTCTACGGCGAGAAGAAACCAGCGCGGAACTATCTTCTCTATTTAATAACTGACACTTGTCTCTGAGGAGATTAACAAAAAACACACGCTCTGCCTTTAAATTCCAGGCCTTCCCTGCCCCACTGGCAGTGGTGATGTGAGGACAAGGAGAAGCCTGCTCACTAGACACTGTGTCAAACAAAGATGGGAGAAGAGGACAAGGGAGCAGCAGCACCTGGAGATCGTGGTCTACACCCCCCTAAGGTCCAAAGGCATCAAAGCTTCAGACTCGAGAAGCAGAACTCATGCAAAGAAAACCATAAATATATCACAGGACAGCTTGAGAAATCCAGACGATGAGACCATCTTAAAAAGCCATCAGTCGGGAAAAGTACATTAACTTCAAAAGAGCAACAATAAGATTGAAGCAACGAATGACAGCCACCTCACATCTGAGTTCCCTCTGAAAGTGGGATCTGGGAGGCTGTGGTTCACTTGGGAGGTGATCCCAGGAAGCAGGAGCAAGTAGTGGCATGAATGAAAAAGGAAGCACCAGTGTCAGGGGCATGGCTGAGGCTGCTGCCACAGTGACAGATTCAACCCTGCTGGGACCTCCCAGGATTACTGCCCGAAGGACAGCAGCTGGAGTACCCCCATGCACTGAGGGCTAACCCCAAAGAAATGGCCTCCCTTGCATGTACTTGGAGAGTCAAGCCTCCCTGCATCTTGGAGAGTCAAGCAGATCCCCGCAGAATCAGCAAGGGCCCCCAGGCGGAGAGGAAAAGCCTGGGGCACATGCTTGCTGTGGGACAGTACCAAGGCCAGGGGGTCAGGAGTCACAGAAATGTTTTCATGTGATTTGCAACAGAAGTCAGGGCTGGGACTGGAGGCTTCTATGCAAGGGATGAAAGGACAGCAGGATTGTAATTGCCACACTGTCACAAAGCACTCACAGAGAATGCCAACCTAGACTCCCATAACAGGGAAATTATCTTCTAAAAGATGAGTGCAAAATAAATGTTTTCTTCGGATGAAGTGAATCCAGCACTGTGAACCATCCATGACTATATGAAATAATCAAATGTTCTTCAGTGAGAAGGCAAAGGGCCTGTGGATGCTTAGATACACAGGAAGGAAGGACGAGCACTGGCAGAATCTAAATAATTACTGAAAAAAAGGTGTCATGAGGTTTAAAATACACAGGACAGCTACAGTTTATAGATGGAGGAGAGATGAAGTGGCGCACGCGTATTAAGGTACAACATCAGACCTCAGAGAGTAAGGGTTGCTAAGACTACTATAAAAAGGTGTGACATAAACTCTAGGTAACCACTAGAGAATCGAAAAACGCATAGCTAGCATGTCTGATAGAAGAGAAAAAATTATAAAAGCCACCCACCCCAAAGCAAGAAAGGAGTGAAAAGGAAACACAGAACAGGTGGCATGAGCAACAGGTAAAGCAAAATGGCAGAACTGCTGTCAAACATACTGGCAGTTAGTGTCACTCTAAAAAAGCACAAAGACATTCAAGTTTTAGGAATTAGATACCTACTTCACAATGGGACTTTTCCCGGTGTGTTTCTTGTGGATGATGGTGTGCTGTAACACATCTAGAGTACAGGAAAAAAACAACTGTTATACCAAAAACGCTTCTGTGAAAATCCAAAACAATGACTGTGACCAAGACAGGGCGACAAACTTCTAAGTATTTTTCCATGAAGGAAAATTCCTTACAGAGCAACTTTTCAAAATTAAAAAAACTAAAATTTTCTTAAATCTCCTTTCAGATGTGTTCTACCTAGTAAGAAATCAATTTTGTCCATAACTATGAAAGTCTAAAATGAGCAGTCACTGCAAAACCACATCAATTTTAGACCCTTTTTAAAATTTTTAAAGTTCTACTTAAAAAACAGAATTTAAAAAATGCAATTTTTAATGAAATGGACATCTCAAATATTTAAAAATCACATAGATTAACATAGCAAACACCCATATATCCACTTCCCAGATAATCTGTTTTCATTTTTTTAGAAAGAAAATTTCATAGCAACAATGGAAGCCCTTTGTCCATTTCCCCCCTCCCGAAGCTAACTAGTTACAAAACCTAGACCATGTTTTTCTTTTAACTACCCCTAACTGTACGCACAAGCACAGACAGTGGTGCTGCATGTTTGAGTCTAATGCAAATATTCTTCTTTTTTATTACCACCTGGCATGGATATGCCACAATTTAAAGTTTTATTAACATTTAAATTATTTGGGAATACCGGGTGTTTGTATTACAGACACTGCAGCTATGGCACCTCTGTCCCTGTCCCCTAAGCACATGGACAACAGTTGTCACAGAAGCAGGACTGTTGAGCAGAAGCATAAAATTACCTCAAACTTCACTGTACAATATTAAATTTCTGTGCAAAACAGTGCATCAAATTTATATTCCCATCAGAGTTGTGATAATTTCGTATTCTTGACAACACGAGATTGGAAAATATTTTGTCCATCTGATGAGTATGACCTGACAGCCCACTGTTTTGAATTTGCAGGTTCTGGACTACATGAGAGGCAGAAACTGCTTAATGGCCTCCCAAGTTTCTTCTTCTATGAACTGCTTGTCTGTAATTTTTGCTCATACTGCCAGGCTTTCTCAGTGATTTTGAGGAGAATCTTTTTTAGTGTTTTCTGCAAATATCCTGCAAATGTTTTCTGTCTGGTTTCTTGTTTCAGATTTGAAAGATCTCCACCCTGATCATGCTTTGTCTTGTTTATAAAAGCCTCTTCCCAGATATTAACATTTAAAAGTTTAAGGTTTACATTTCATATATTACAATGTTATAATATATGTTACACACAGATTGTTATTCAATTAGAATTTTAGTGCATGTTTCAAATAGGGATCAAACATATATAATTACCGACAGTCTCCAATTCACTGACAGTCTCCAATTTCCCCACTTATTTGTAAAGGCACCTGTCACATTTTGAGTTCCCATACGTCTGTTTCTTGGCTCCTAAATCTATTCTACTTGTCTATTTGCCTACTCCTATGCCACTATGATGCAGAACGACTTATTTTAGTGAATTAACGTTTACCTTCTTCTTGACTTGAAGCTTCTGAGCTATCTTCTTTTAAGTGTTCTAGTATCTTAGAAGTCTTCAGTGATGATTGTAGGTTATCTGCAGTTAAGTATTTAATATCATTAACTTTTTAGGGAAATCATTAAGAGATAAAGGCAACAAATTCAAGATTACTCTCCCCTCAAGGGAAACAAAAGGAGGGTTACTGGTAACTGGAGTATCTCTACTAGTCGGAGCCTCTCAGAAAGCTCAAGGACTTAGCACTGGAGTTGGGATCCTGAGCCACGGCATGGCTAGTTGCTACACATCTGTCAGTCCCACGGGCTCAGGTGGAAGAAGAAGAGATGCACTAATTGGTATGGAAAGACATCAACTTTTTAAAAATTTTCAATTTGTTGTGGACCTTTACTTTTGAAATAAAAATGAGGCAGCACTAAATCGCTACAAAAGTATTTCACTATCTACTCAGTTCCTGTTCTTCTATTACCAACCAGTGACAAGCTATCTTTCGTGCTAGCACTGACCCACAGAACACATTCTGACGGCACTGGATTACCCACCCCACCCCCCCCTTTAAAATACAGACAGTGGGTTTCCAGAGTTGAACATCTTAAGTCATTTAGGGGTTCAATGCCCCTTTCTCAGTTGTCAGGACATGGAACATTGCTCTCTACCCCAGGGGAAGAAAGGTACCACTGTCATTTTGTCAAGAGTGCAAATGAACTCTGACAACATGTGTTCTTTGGTGAAACTTCTTGCACATGCACAAAAAACCACTACCTTGACCCATCCATAATCTCAACACATGCACTGTAATACAGTGCTTTAATTTCCTAACAATTAGGAATCTTAAAGTCTACCAGCCTCTTTAGCATTGTTCCTGTAATTTAAATACCACCAAGCTCTCAAGATGATGTCTATTAGTTACATTTGGACTATTTACTTGGGTGAATTTTTCTGGTCAAGCCGTTAATCTGAGTTAATTTAACTTTGTGTTTCAATGCCTGTAGAGAAGAGAAGCTATTTATAGCTATTCATCAAAAATTACTGGTTCAAGTAGAAAGCAGTGATTGATAACTCTATACAGCTCTAGGATCAGGATTCTCTTCAAAAAAAAAAAAAAAAAAGGCTGTGACTGTTAGATATGAATTTAACCATGAAGTTGCTCATCTTACCTTAGTCAACTAATCAAGAAGAACCATTAACTCTAACTGCTAATTATATGTTTAAAATATCGAAGGCAGGTATATTTACACAAATGATTAGAAAATTTCCAAAAATTAACCTATATAATATTCCACATTTTTTTTACCTTTTCCTCCCACCTCAAATTGAGGAAACATGCATTTTCCTTCTCTTTTAGGTACAGGAAAATGTAACTTTGTTGAAAGTAGAAGATACAAAAACCAAAATACCCACTTGCCACAGTGAATGTGCTTAATGTTGGGAGAAATTCTCCTAAAATGCCCATCAGTGTTACTGGCAAAATATTTGTCAAAAGGCAGCTGTGTAGACAGATGTGTATAAAACTAAACACAAGGCGGACTGTGATGAATGTTGAAATGTGAGTAATACTGAAGTACAAGAACATTCAGAAAAACTAGAAACTCTTCCTGAGGTGATATTTCAGTTGGGTCTTAAAGCAGGTGTGATTTTATAACAGGCCGTGACAAGGAAGGACACTCATGGAAGGGCACAGAAGGAATGAGTGGGAACATAAGCTGGAAACGGTCAGGGGTACCGAGCAAATGCCAGTGGAGCAGCTAAGCCTGAGAACTGAAGAAAGGAGGCCCAAGTGAGCGCATGGCAGGATTTGAATTTCACACCCAACCTTCAGATTCTGAAGAGGGACTTATCAAATTTATTCCTGAAATAATGCTGGTTAAAGTATAATGAGAAACTATAATCTGAGAAAAGAGCAGGGCTTTGCAGGTAATTAGTGAGAGACCCAACAAGAGGAGATTTAAAGGCCCGGCCTTTAAATGACTGAAGCCAGGCAGGAAAAGTGAAAGGAATAAGGCCAATGTTTCCAGTATGGGAGGTTGGGGAGGAGAGGGGAGGGTCATCATGGAGGAGGGGAAAGGCAGATTTTAAAGAAGATCCTGCAACCATCACTGTAGCATCTCTGCCACCTGTCAGCTGGCTCTGTTAAGGTCAGAGGGACTGAGTATGTCACTAGTTTCAGAGACACTTGGGCTTTTCCTTGGAATCAGCTTTTGTTTATTTTCTTCGAAACTGCAGCATGAAATTCATTTAAAAATGCAACTGTTTCTTAAATGCATGCAACTATTCCTTGTCTTTCAAACAACCACCCCATACCAGATGGCATAGTTAAGTAAAGTAAAAAAAAACCAAGCAAGACTTGGTGAATTTCTACAGGCACGCAGGATGCTTACTGAGGCTGTGTAGTGGGTCTGATGATATGGACTGAAAAAAGCTGTGCACTTTCTGACTCTGTAGAAAAGCTTGCGATGAAGTTGCAAATAGCTGCCTGCATATAAAAAGAAGAGATCTGTTAATTTCATGTAATATAAATCCACAAGTCTCAGTTTAGATTGTGAAGCAAACTTAGGTGGCAGTTAATTCAGATATTAAAAAAATACAGTTTACCTAAGTAAATGAATATTGTTTGCTAGTGAATTTCCCATAGGAGAGAGTAAATTATAATTTAACAAAACTTTCTTTGGTAAGAATCTAATAAACAAGTTTATTTTCAATTTTCTAAAATCTTGTGGTGAGGCTTGATTTCTGGTTAAAAAAAAAAAAAAAAAAAAAGCCCAAAGTGGTCCAACTGCTGTCTTTCTCAGGAAATGAAGCAGAATTTCTTTCTTCCCCTTCATCTATGTTACTTTCCATCATCTCGCTAAACCATGAAGACACCTTCCCACATGTGGAGCTTGAAGCTGGCAGACTCGGAAATGGTGAAGGGCTGGTATGGTGTGACTACATCCCACGGCATGACTGATGATTCACGCCACTGTGCGCCACTCCCCAGTTCTAAGTTGGTTATCTTACAAAAACAGTTTTCCTCATGTTGTATTAATATAATTCAAATTGTCCAATCGGAGGCCCCCTCCCTACAAGGGGGTCTCTGCAAAACGGGTCCAAGTCATAGCACATCTAACTGGATTCTACTCTAAGCTAATGATTCTACTCGGCCACTTACAAGCTAAGTCTCCAACACATTATTTTCGCCTTTCAGCATTAATTTCCTCGTAAGTTCTTTGTTCTTTGAGGTGACTAGACACGCCAGCACATACAGACTGAGCTGCTACCCGCTCGAGACACACTTCCCCTTTCACTGCTGTCAACACTGCCCATGCGTCGATTTCATTTCAGGTTTTTTATCTATAACTCGGATGAATCATAAAACCATCAAATACCGTACCAAAAGATGACGGATAGGGCCAAATAATGCCTTGGAAACGATGCAAAATTGCTGCTTGGTCCTCAAATGTGGAGACATCAAATAGGACAACAAAGGGTGGAAACAAAGTGAAATGAGGTATGGAGTTAACGGACCTAAATATCCAAGTCAAACATGACCAAAAGGCAGTGATACCAGCCATGGCCTAGTTACATTTATAAACCAATTGGTCAAAAGCACAATCACACCTTCAAGTCAAGCTCTGGGTCCCAGAAGACAGCATGGGTACCACTTATGACTCAAATGCCAGCTGCAGAGCCCTATGGGAACGCCAAGCTTATAGGTAAATCACGCCTGAGATAAAGCCATGGGCTTGAAATCAGGAGAACTAAAGTCAAGGTTCATTAACGTACAACTCCAAGAGGCAATTCCACCTAAATAAAAACATCAAAGGGGCCTCCCCGGTGGCGCAGCGGTTGAGCACTGGGTTGCGAAACTGCCCGCAGCCTCTGCAGCACCGGTTCGATCCCCGGCTGCTCCTCGGCCACTGAAGGAGGGTCCCACATGGCGCACAGACCTCTCCTGCCACCCGCTGCTCCCCTCAGCAGTGTGCTTCGGTCCTTCTGCCTGCTCTGCTCCCCGCTCTGGCTCTGGTGAATTCTCTCACCCTCCCGCGCTTCTGACTGTACCCAGTGCTTGTGTAAATAAATAAAAATAAAAATAAAAAATTGTTTAAAAAAAAAAAATCAAAGTGGCCACTTAGTAAATTAAATCAGACAAGGTTATGTGCTGACATAAGTTGGCCATCACCTCATGCACACTTCAGGGCTGTGTGTTCACTTCCTTAATTTACACTGGAATTAGAAGCAGTGTATTGTGACCACCAAGCTCTCCTTTGCTTATAAAGTCATATCCTGTTTTTCATTCCATCCCCTCCTTTATAACTGTTACATAAGTGATATGACTGATGACGATACTAATCTAAAATTCACCAACTGTGAACATACAGTATCCCATTGAAAGTGGTAATGGGACCTCCCTGGTGGCTCAAGGGGTTAAGTCTCAGCCCTCTACTGCTCCCTTCAGCAGTGTATTTCAACCAATCTGCCTGTTCTGCTCCCCACTCTGTCTCTGGTGAATCCTCTCACCCACCTACACCCCATCATAAATCAATCTTAAAAAAATAAAGTGGTATTGAGAACAAAGGCTAGTCATACATATGATACACGTATACATACTTAGATATTTAAAGTCATATTTTAAAAAACCACTCACTGAAAAATGCATATTAATAAAATGAAAAAATTTTTGAGAAGAAAAAGCCCTTCTAAACATGACACAAAATCTTGAAACTAAAGAGAAAAGGCTGGATAAATTCCATCACATAAAAATTTAAACCATCTGCATGGACAAGAAATGAGGACAAACAGGGTTCCTTTTCCAATATAATAAATCAGTGCTCATAAACCAGTAAAATGGCCATTCATGGTTAAGATAAAATGGTCACTCAAATACAGATGAAGTGCAGTCTCCCTTTTTGAGATGGGCAAAGATGAGAAATTGAATATTTGATGTCTGCTGTAGTGTAAAGACACAAACACAAGGCTCCTGAGGGTATAAAGGCTGCTGCAACCTCTTTGGAAGCAATTTGGAAGTACTTAATTTAAAATGCATCTCTTTAACCAAATAATAATCCTACAAATTTATACAACAGATAATTGTATCCAAATGTGATTTTAAAATGTAGACGTTCACTATAATAGTGTTTGAAGCAGTTTTAATACATTTAGAAACAATCAAAATGACCATAAATCATACCAATTAGTTATGGCACAACTGAAAATGGAATATCATGTAGCAAAAAGGCAGGAGGTACTTTTCACACCTGATCTTAGCCAAAAGGCCAAGAAGCGATGCAGCAGGTACTTTTCACATGTTCAGCAGGTCCTTGAAGAACATCAGCTCTTCTGACATTTTGTTAGAATGTTGGTAAGAACGGAAACTGATTCCCGGAGGCCACTGTGAGTGCAGTCTGCACGCCCGGCCCCTCCCTCCCACCACAGTCTTCATGGACTTTTCTGCAGGTCCTTTGGGCTCCTCCCACATCCTAGGATGGTCATATGAGGCTCATGGGCGTGTCTCATAATTGCCCAGCTGGAGTGTGGGTGTGTGAGATGCACCTGCCATGGAACAAGATCGTGTCTAGGCCTGGAGCCCTAAGCTGCAGGGAGAGCCTCCAGGCAGCAGAAGCCCTGAACCAAGATAAGCAGGTAGGAAAATGAGTAAGTACAAATGACCGTTTCACATTAGAAGTGTTTGGGGGTCTCTATTAATATTGATACATTGTGACCTCCAAATCCTCAGACTGTTTAGGCTTTCCCAATGGACCCTTAAGCATTCTTATCCCCGAAAGTCCCAGTTCAGGGCCTGGTCTCTCAAATTGCTTGGCACTCGCTCAGTTCTGGAGGTTTTCAGAGGACAGACCAGGCTGTTGTGGAGAGGTCGGAGTTCGGGTTTCTTTGATGTCTCCCCACCATTAGACTCACAGAAGCATCCCAGGAGTGAGGCCGTGTTCTTTCACTACAGCCTACCGAGTGGTAGGCAATCCTAACCCTTCACTCATCAAGTTCACTTTAGTGGAGATTAGGGTGGCACCTGTCAGGCTTCTCCCCTCTAGAATTACTCTCCCTCCATTTATAATTAATCAGCACTATGTTGTGGGAAAGGAATTTGATACTGTAAATATCTTGTCATTCAACCACTGAAGCCATATACACACACGACTGTATTCATTTATATAGAAATCCATGAGTTCTCACCAGTATCTTCAATTCCCACCTGCCACTACGGGGTGTGTTCTCATTTTCTCCTTTTCCTTCCTGTAACTCCCTTCAACAGAGAGAAAAGGCCCTGGCTCTCACTATTCAAATATTTATTAACAGGTCAACCCCCTGTGATAACCTCTCTGCCCCGTCACGGCTGCTGCCCTCCAAGCAGAGTGCCGGGCCACCCTCACGCACACACCCACTGAAAAGCTGTGCCTCCTTCTTCCTTTTCTCACCTGTTCTTTTCATGAAGGCTGCTCAGTAGTCCAGTGAATGACACGCTGTGACTTAACCAAGTCCCTTTCAACATCTAGTAATTTCTAATCTGTTCTAGTCAAAAAGTACAGCAGTAAACATGCTGGCACAGTCATCTTTGCATTTGAATGGGAATATACCTGTGGGATGAATTCCCATGCAAAAGCTATCTTCGTTTAAGTATGAATATCGCCAATTACCTATCTGCAAAAATTTTACCAAATTAACACCTTTCACCACCTATTTACCAAACTTTTTGATTTGCATCTTCAACAAAGATTAAATAAAAACTTAAAGTTTTAATTTATATTTCTGAGTATAAGCATCTTTTCGTGTTTAAATGATACCTAACTCCGTGCTATTTTTGTTTACACCTGCTCTCATTTTTTTCCCAGCTTTAGGCTACTGGTTTTTAATTAGTTTTTTCTTTTTTAAAAGATTTATTTATTTATGCATCCAAGAACTGGGGTACAGACCAGAGGATGCGGGGGCGGAGGGGTTGTGAGAGGATTCACCAGAGACACAGTGGGGAACAGCAGGCAGACTGACTGAAATACATTGCTGAGGGGAGCAGCGGGCAAGACAGGAGAGGTCTGTGGGTTGCTCCCTGCCTGGCCGGGATCAGCTGGGGATCGAACTGGTGCTGCGGAGGCTGTGGATTGCTCCATAGTGCGGTGCTTAACCCCTTGCGCCACAAGGGAAGCCCTGTTTGCTTGTTTTTTTTTTTAATAGAAATCACTGCAAGTATTTTTTTTTTCTGAACTTGAGATTTGTCCTCATTTTGTTTGTAATGTATTTTCTTTTATACACTGTGCAGAAATTTGAGTATTCAAATTTCCATTTCTTTAGTGGTAACTAGGTGTTAGGCAACACTTGGAAAACCTCTCATACACATATTATTAATCTCATGTTTCTTTCCTGCATTTATTTAAGCCCGTGAGCCATCTAGAGTTAATGCTGGTGTAAGGAATGATGCAGAGTTCCGACCTTTCATTCCCACATGGCCACAGAGGTGTACCTGCCTTTTGCTGATCAGGGAATGCCTTTATCCATGAAAGAGGTATTCCAGTACACAGAAACAAAGACTAACAGACCTCACGTAATTTTTTAAATAAGTATTGTGGTTTAATTCAAGTTAGAAAAGTCTGAATCCAACCCCTAGTCCTGTTGCTTAACTATTACATGAGCCTGAAATTAGTTTTCTTCTGTAAAATGAGGAATAATGTAGCCTGGGGCGGGGGGAGGATGAAACGAGACGATGTACAGTATCTCACACAAGGCTCAGAGACGGTGGCTATTAGCTTAAGCCAGTTCTTCCGTTCTTTTTTCCCCCCACCACCCCGCTGCGTGTCCCCTTGTCTCTGTTCCACTCTTCTCCACGTTTACCTCAGAGCCCTCAGGATATTTAATGTCTACTGGTTTTTTAAAGTGTTTAATGTTATCGAATTGTCTGTGATCTAATGTTGAGTATTTCCTTATTGTTTTGACTTATTTCCTTGCACAGAATTCATTCTGTTGAAATGGCTTTATTTCATCATTTCGTAGAGCTACAGAATCTCCATGGTATGGCTATACCCCATCTTCTTGATCTAATTTTTGATGGATGGAGGACAGTTAGGCTGCTTCCAGATCCCAGCTACTGTAAATAATGCTGCTAAGAATACTGTGGAACATACAATCTTTAAGGAGATGCCCAAGAGTGGGATCACTGGGACATATGGTATTTCCACTTTTAGCTTAAGAGAAATTCAGACTACTATCCACAGCGACTGCACCAGTTTATATTCTGATTAACGGTGTAATCCTTTTTCTTCACATCCTCTCTAGCACTTGTTGGAGGTCTTTTCAGTATATGGCATTCTCAAGGGTGTAAAGTAGTATCTTATTGTAGTTTTAATCTGCTTCTCTTATTAGAAGCAATGATGAACACTTTTTTATATGTCTTTTGGCCTTCTGGATATCCTCTCTGATGAACTGTCTATATAAGCTGCCCATTTATTAATTGGGTTATTTGCTTTTTACTATTTTATGAGTTTTTATACATCATGGTTATTACTCTATCAGATATCTATCATATAAATACTTTTTCCCATTAATAGGGTATCTTCTGAATCGTCTTATGTTTTCTTTCATTGT
This sequence comes from Talpa occidentalis, assembly GCF_014898055.3. NCBI lineage: Eukaryota > Metazoa > Chordata > Mammalia > Eulipotyphla > Talpidae > Talpa > Talpa occidentalis. The sequence goes on from NW_023601322.1 coordinate 9,175,766, forward strand.
ATAGAAGCATTTTAACTTGATGTAAAACCAAATTGTTTATTTTTGTTTTTATTTCCCTTGTCACTGTGGCTGAGTCCCCGAAGATATCCTATCGTTGACACCATGGAACATATCACCAGTGTTTTCCTGCTGTAGATCTTACATCTAAATCTTTTAATCTGTTTGGATTAAAGTCACAGAGTGAGTAATCCAATTTCATTCCTGTATTGATTTTCCCCATACTTTAAACTTCATTTTAAAATATCACAGCTAACGAAAAAATAACGTTACTAAAAGAAATAGTTTTCATTTAAAAATTAAAAACACTAAAAAGCACAACAATAAATTGGTAAAGGAAAGATAGTTTTACAAAATACACAAATCGCTGAAGTTACAAAAAGGCTGAATTTCACTAATAAAGGAAATAAAAAGCAGTGAGATAATCATTGATCACACTGGCAAATATCTCTTAAGTGATACTGCAGCTAGCCGACCTGTGGTACGCAGGCAAGTTCAAACACTGGGAACGTGAACTACTTTTCCGTAAGAAAAAATATGTTTCAGATTCTTAAAGAGGAGTCTGTTCTTTGAATCAGTAAATCAAAGAATCTTTCCTCAAAAATTACTCATAAATCCGGGAAATGTTTTAGACACAAGAATGTTCAAAGCTTAATATTTAGGAAAAAATAAGTAACAGAAAATTTATTCCCAACAACTGAGAAAAAGTCTAAGATTATACAGCCAGATGGGATATATTTTGCAGCTATTCAAAATGCTTCTGAAGAATTAAGATATAAGATCCTCATAATTTCAGGGGAAAAAATAGAATATAAAACTGCGTATCTAGTATTACAGGCAAAACAAAAAACTCAAAGAAAAAAACGTGGTAACAGTTATTTGGATAATTGTCATCTTTTCAGTACTCTTCTGTGTTTCCCAAAGGTTCTATATTGCGCATCTGTTGGATTTTTTCCAGTTTTATTGTGAAATGACTTACATACATCATACATGTACATACACATGTGTATGTACAACATACATGCACACATCACTGTGCATCAGGCGGACATAACCTAAGGCAGATGGCCAATGCACAACACTGCCAAGTGACAACCACAACAGGGGCAGCCGGCAGCCATCTCCTCATACAGACACCATAAATAAAAACAAAAATCTCTGTGTCATTTTGTGAGCTACCATAACCACGTTGGATTTGCCATGAAGTCCCAAACATCACGGTATCTACCTGCATGATTCTGTATCAAGCACTTTGTATTTTAAAAACAAAGCAAAAAAGCCAAATCCCAAGTAGGATTTTATGAGATTGTATCCTCTAACCTGGAGTGGTACAGCTATGGAAGTTCGAGGTGACCACTGGTCATGACCACAGCAACGTAAGGACTTTGGTACAAAGCTGACGCCAAGGTATAACCACCGCCTGGCTGGAGACAGCACACATTGAGCCAACAAGGGCAAGGGACGTCAATGAGCACATCTGGAAGATGTGCTTCTGCAGGTGGCCACCCCCCAGAGGCCGCCATCCTCACTATCTCCTCCCATGGGGAACACCAGGCTCCCCCTGTGGGACGAACCCACCCCACTATCCCAGAGCAGCAGCTCCCTTCTCAGCTGCTGCAGATGTGGGGATCTGCGTGCTCGGTCCCCTCTAAGGTCTGCTACTACAGGTCTGCTCCCTGGATGACCAACGTCTACTGGAATCCCAGACGGGGCCCACCCAGCACTTGAGAACAAAAATCTGCATGCATATGCCCACTGAAGTCCAAACAGCCTAGGGTACTCCGGAATTCAGCTATTTATTCCTCACTGCCATCACCCAACCTCTTATGCAGTCTCACCCCTGGAGGGTCTCCTGGACCTAGCCCTACCCATGTCTCCTCCTCTTTCTCTGAACTCCTCCACTGTGCCCACTGAGGTGCCCCACATATTCAAGTTCTTCAATGAACAAAGCCTGAACCCCCTTATGCTGACCAATCTTGCTAGGCCCATCCCGCCTGTTCCGGTGGGAGGGCCCATCGCCCCGGCCCTCCTGCCATACCAGGGCTGTGAGAATGCGGACACCTCGTGGGGCTGCCACTCAACCAGTCAGCACTGGCCTCCAGGCCACTGTTCCACATTCAGTTTTAGCACCGGCCTCGCGGTCTTCTCCACGCTTAGTCGTCTGTCATGCTCTGCCTGAGTGACAGAATACGCCGGACTTTTTGCTGGGCTGCCTTTTCCCCAGTGACTTCCTCCAGCTCCTGAGTTATTTCAATCATTCACGTCCACAGGCACACCCTGGATTCTGCCTTAGAATGAAATACTCTCCCCTCCCAGATTTCTGCTTCTCTACATAGAGGAGCAAACATTCCTTCGAGCGGCACCCCACCCAGAGGACACTCACGGGGCCCTCACTTAGGATGGGAGCGTCAGTACAGTGAATGACACACTCCCCCTCAGCAAGTCAGCTTCCCAAATCAGGCCGTCTCGGGCTTGGCGGGCAGCAGCCTCACGCAAGCCCTGCCTCTAAGCACACATGCTCCACCACGGCTTTGACTCGTTACTCCAAGTTTCCAGGACAACGGCAGTTTCCCCTCTGGCCATTCTTGCCAAGGGGCGGGGGGACGCAGGTACAAGCATCACCAAACCACACTCCAAACTTCCCACACTGCAAGGAGTCGCTTGTCCTCGACATTCACTAACTCAGACGTTTCCCACTCAAATCTCAACTTGCCATTTCCTTCACAAATGGATTATTCCCTTGACGCCTGTTCCCCACCAGCAGCTCATTCTACGGTAAGAGCCCCTGACTTTTACTCTTTGAATCCAACTGCACATCATTTTTTTTTTTAAAGTAACTCTCTCCCCCATGTCCTTTTGTCACACCCAAGAGAGTCTTTATCCAGGGAAATCCAACCAATGGCTTCCCTATCAGGTAGGTCTGAGCTACTGGAAGGATTTTTTTAATTCCCTCAGCAGGACAGACTGATACAGCGATATCATTTATGAAGCTCCCATTGCAACTGGACTCCAAACCTTGGGCGGCTTACAGAGGCATCCCCTGTCAGGTTGTTCTCCATATTCCCACAAGATTATTTTAAATCTCTTACACTCCCAAACATCTGACCCCGTTCTCAATCTACTCCTTCTTAGGCCAATCTCTTACCTTGGAGAAAATAAAAACCATTAGGCAAGAGATCCCTCAACTTGCTGTCATCAAGTAAGCAACTTTACCTATACCCACACCCACCCTGCTTGCTCAGGGAGTCCTATGTGGCTAACAACACCACCCCCCTTGCCTCTACCTCCTCTCTTCCCTCTCCAAGGGAGCATGGGATGTCTTGGAGCTAATCCCAGGCAGGGTTTGTGTGCCCCTGGCAGCCTATGCAACAATCATCTTGCCTATACCCATCTTTTCTAAAAGCCCATCAACCCTGTGAGGGCAAAGACCTCACCTTCTCCAGCACTGAGCCTCAACACCCCCGACCCCCCCCCCCCCCCGCACCAACCCCCATACCAAACAGCAGGCAGTCGGAAGTGCTGTTTCCTTTCATTTTCCCACCTACTAACCTAATATAACATGACAGTTTAAGATAAAACACATCTCCAAAGTTGCATTCTTAGACAGGGGTCTCCTTCAATAAACAGTTTATAGAGAGAGAGGATTCAGTGAATATTTGTGGATTTTAGAAGCAATTCCTTAAGGTATCAAGAGAGCTGAAGAGTACAATATTAAATCAGTTTAATTATCTCTTACTGTAAGCCTAGACTGTGTCCATTTTAAAAAGTACTGCAGGAAAAAAGCACCTCTGAGCCCCTCCCATATCCCCACCTAAGTCCTCTGCTCAGTCCACAGTCCGGCCTGTGATCTGCTGGGACAGCACAGGTAAACTGTTACCTTAGGATGGGCTCTAGGTCAGGCTGTCGCCGTTCTTCCCTTTTCAATGAACCCTGGTTCAGGGCTCTTAAGATGGTCTTGTCAAAAGTCTCTGAAGACAATTCCTTTGGAAGCTAGAAAAGAAAAACAGCACAGCCAATGTTAAGTTCCTCATTTGCTGGTAAACATTACAAACCAGAGGCATAAAAGGAAGATCCATGTGCCTGCTCCATAATCACCCAAAAGCAGCTCCTTCTCTAAGTCTTCACAACATCGCACTGCACGCTGAAGCAGGATCCCTTTTTCCACAAGGCAACACCACGTCTGCCCTTGGGCACACCTTGGGGGCTCCCACAGGATAGAGTGGCCAGCAGCGATCCATCTGCTTCTGGGAGCCACCTGTATCGACCTTACAGTCCACAAGCCACACAGCCAGGACACCCACACGCAGCTCTTCCCGTTGAATGCAGTACTTTGCACAGAATAGCTAGTGTTATTTTTACCCTCAAATAGTATTCTCAAAGTGTTCTCCCTGCCTCTGTAGCGGTCACTTTTGTGCCCCCGATCTGTGTCTGAATCTCAGGCAATGCCAGAACACGAACACCACATGGTAAATACAGAAGTGGGTGTGAAAGACGGGGTGAACACGCTCATCTCCTTCCATTAAAAAAACACCCTGATGGAAGGTTAGTGTCTGTTCTGTGGGGTGGAGGTGCTTTCAGAGCAGTTCACAAGTAACCACTCACACAAAAACTATTCCTTGGTCAAGGAAGTTGTACAATTACAAATAAAAATTTAGGTCATTTCAGTAACTTTTTAAAATTTATTTTTTAATTTACTTTTCTAAAAATTCCTAACAAATTTATATATTTATAAAACTAACTTTCCAAGTCTTTCAAGAATTCAAAGTTCTCCACTTGACTTTCTAAATAACTAACTGGCACTTTCACTAAAATTAGGAGCAGCAGAACAATTAACACACTAGTTAAGGAGCTACATGAATATAAGAAGCTACACAAATTGTCAGTTCACATGCTGAGCTTAATTTGAGAACCCAAAGAAAGTATTCTTTTCACAAATAAACATCTTGAGTTGTCAATTCAAAAAAAGAAATTTTAACAAAGGTAGCATACAGTATTACTAATTTTAGGCAGAGTGAGACTGTAGAATCAAGATGTTATGTCCGAATGAAGCCCTTGCTGGCACATTTATTGACCTGGCAAGATGGGAGGCCGGGCTCTACACTCACCCACATACATGCTGGAGCAGGGGAGGGATCGGGCACCCTGACTACTCATGAGAAGAAACAAGTTCTGGATCTACACTTTTTCCAGAAAAAGAAATGGCTATTCATTGTAATAGTCACTCGCTGACATCATCTTAATGGAGATTTAGGACACTCTTCATACAGTGCCTCACTCATTTTAAGCACTATTTCTACTGCATATCTGTACACAGCCAAAAACCCAGCTTCAGGGGACAAGTCTTTTACAACATCCATGTCACTGTGATTCTCCTAAACCTGGGGGCAGGTGCATGCAAATCTCACCTTATCAGTGACTGGTGACACAATGGGGCACAGGACAGGTACTAGTGTTTGCAGACTGGTTTAAGTCCCACTTATCTTTTTAATTTTCATCTTTTATCTTTAATTTCCAGATACTATTTCCAGACCGAAAGGAAGGCATATTTGCTAAAAATACAGCTTTAAATCAGGTTTTTTCTATTCTAGTCACTCTGAATTTTCTCACCTTTTGATCTTTGCTTCAACACACCCTGACTCCCAACTCTGGAGCCCAGCTCAGCCTGGCGCAAGTGCAGAGAACTGGAAAGCATTTGGACCTCACTGTCACAGGCTTGTCTTTTAAAACACTGAGGCCTAATTAATAAGCCTCTACACAACCTCATCACAATTTAGTTTTCAACATGTCTCATTCCTTTGTTCATTCATTCATCAAACACTCAAACTCTGTTCCAGGTTCTTTCTCAGGCACTGTGGGTACAACAGTGAAAGAAGAAACATAATCCCTGCCGCCCTCGAGCTTCCACTCTGGGAATGACAGCCAACAGAAAAGGTGTGAGACATAGCTGCTAAGAAGCAGGAGCAGGGCACTGGGAAGCGAAGGACAGAGGTTGTTACCTACGTGGGAAAAATGGATCTGGAAACACTGCCCTCACACTCACCCCTCCACGTGACAGCAAACTGTAAGTGCAGTTAAACAGCGTCTATGAAGGTTAATGTCATTTGTCACATATTAGAAAAATACTCTGTTCCAGTGTAGGCTAAGCAAGGGGATCCTTAATTACTGTGATTCTGAAGAGTGAATTATCTACTTGGGGTTGTAATTTTTAAAAAGGACCTAAGCTTTTGGAAAAATTGTGTGACTGAAAAACTGAAATCTGTAAAGACAAACAGCAGGAGCTTAGGGAAACCCAGTAGAAGACACTGGCCGGGGATCAGCCGTGTCTCCCTGGGTTAATGCCCGCAGGCTGGGAGGTAGCAACCGCCACACAAATGCTTTAGGTTACCAGCCTTGAGAGGGCCAGACACCCACCTACCACCGAATTTCAGAATGCAAGATATTTCAGCCTCAACTCTAAATCCCCTACCCCCTCCCCTCCAGCATTAGATTTCTGTTGTGCGCGGGCCACAGAAGAAAGAAGGGAAATGAAGGAAGCACAGTACCGTATTTCAAACAAAGCCTGTTCATGATTACCTGTCCTTACACTTTGATAAGCTTATTCTACCAAGAGACAGAAGAGACTGAAATAGAAGACATTTTAAAAGCACTTGGGGGATGGGGACTCTTAATTTACTTAAGTGCAGAACACTGGCCAGGAGCCAGCCTCTCTCCAAGGCCAGTGCTCACACCACCACGCCCCTGCTGCGCTCTTCTCACCACCCTGGTCATGTCATGTCACAGCGTCATGTCACAGGTGTGCGACCCTGGCAATCAAACGAATGACAGCCCCTCTCTTTATGTGCAGTTAGGTCACCAGCTGGAAGTGGGTGCTGGAGTTTCACCCTTCCCTGGGAGAGCCTAGATTAAAATAAGCCACAGGAGAATGAAATATTCAAGTCATCCTGGGGTGTTTTCACTCGCCTGAACTAAGATGTGATATGGTCTGAATGAGGTACTTGCTCTCAGACCAGCATCTAAGGTGCTGCTCGAAGCTCTGAAACCTGTGACAAATCGCCTCTTTCAGTTTTCAGAATAAGGGGAGACCCACATAGTCTGAGAAGAGAGCACTGATGGTGATAAGCATTGAACATCACTTTAAAAACCAGCATTGTCCTGAAAACGTCAGATGTTACAGATACCCTAACTACGTCCCATCTTCACCAAGGTAGACACTATGCTGGGAATTTTTCCTGTTTCTGGAATTTCTGCTTTATCTTCCTATTAAAAGTTCAAAAATTCCATTACTGAGAAATAATTTATTGCCTAACCATTTAAAACTATTCTCGCCTCTTAATATTTATCCCCATCCACACTTTTCAAGAAAATAATTATAAAAGAAACAGGAGAGTCTTGACCTCTGCAAGTCTGCCTAGAGCGTTTCCACCATCCCTTGCTCTCAAGAGCGTGGAGATTCTATCAAGGAGAGAAGAAGAAATGGAGGCGAGTTTAAGGCAGCCAGAGGGAGGGAGCTGAACGGCCTCCAGGAGCCACTACCAAAGGCAAACCAGCCTCATGCCCCACTTCCTGAGATGCACCTTTCCCGGGGACCCCCCCCCCCCAGCAACCACCACAGGAAATATCTTGCCCAGGAACTTGGAGCAGGGCTACAGGTTCTGAAAATATGGAAAACCTTTATCATTTCCTCATATTGGCAATGTAAGAAAACTCAGGTCGAGAATAACATGACATTTCCTACAGCTCATGGAGAGTTCCAAACCACCTTTATATATATGTTTTAATTTTCCTGATGTTCGTTTTGATAGAGATTTCTGGATTATGTATATTATGTAAACATCATTTTAACAACAAAATCTATACTTTTACCTTCAGTAGAAATTCCTGTAGTTCTTGGTGGGTTTTTGTTACTGTTGTGACTGAAAGATCAGACCAATTTACCTGATTTAAAAAAAACACATATTATATGGTTATTTCTTAGGCGGGAACCGGCTAGAAAAAAGCCATGTGTAAAACAAAGGGCCTTACTTAAATTTTACTAACCACTAAAAATATGAAGTTAATCTGACATTGTCACATAATCTCTTCAAAATTTATTCTACATTGACAGTCCACTCAAAATTCTTTTTAATAATTTCTATTAGATTGCATGGTCTTTATAAAAAGTTGTCTTAAAATAATGTGACTATGTTTTAGTAATTTTTCAGCAAGGGAAATGTCTTACATTCCTTTTTTGTGAAGTTGCCAGATTCTAAAATGAAGCTCTGACAGTAAGTTCCATGCCCCAAGAAAGATAAAAATCCTATCTCCTGGGACTTATGAAATATGCATTCTCACAAGAAATAAGCAGAGTTTACTGCCTCTCCTCTATCACACCAAACTGTACTTTCATGGGAAATTATGGTTTATGAAAACATTTCAAAAATTTCAACTTTATTCTTTAAAATCCTATTAAAGTGGATGGGGCAGGTATGATAATCTCCACTTTCAGATGGAGAAACTACATCTCAAAAAGGTAAAGTTACTTAGTTCAACCCTAAGTAAACAGAAGAGCCAGAACTGAAATCTATTATGCCTCCTTACCTCTGGATAATTTTAGTTCAGAGGACTCACTGGTGGCCCAGTAATAATTTCTACTTTGCAATTAATATCAAACCCTTATCAACTAATCGTAATTATCAGATGCTTTAAAATACATTCAAAATTTTATTTAGCAATCCTCAAAACAAGTATCCCTATTAACTGGCATATCTCTTGGGTGATTTTTTTAGTTATTAAATTGTTTGTACGGTAACTACTTGTGTGAGACAGTTTCCAGTGAAGGGGATATAGAAGTGGGCAAGACAGCGCAAGTGTCCACTGGCTGAGTCTGATGCAGGAGACAGGTGAAAGCAACAGAAGACGTAAGGATTACTACCAGTGACCAGGGCTCTGAAGACAATGATGAGGAGGGCATGGCGCAGGAGGGGGTAATAGCACATTAGCCTGGTGCCTAGAAAGACCTCAGAGGTGGGAGTGACTGACAGAGTCTGTTTGCTGAGGGGTCATCAGCTGTGCCACAGCCTAGGGCAAGATCATTTCAGAGCAAGGGGACAGCGAAGGCCTCACGGAAGGAACAAGCTATGCGTTCCCACTACAGAAGGAGACCCACGTGACTGAATGAAAAGAGCAGAGAGGGGCTTGCGCCACGTGTTACAAAACTCAAGTCAAACATATGCAGATAGGGACTAAAAATGTGCAGACTGAGGATATTTCTCCCACAAAAGCAGAAGAAGAAGTCTGAAATTCAATCAACGTAAGTACTAATAGCAAGACAGATAGGGTAGGGATGATAAAGAATGAAGAGCCCTGCTCTCCATGAGATGATAACCTACTGTTAAGAAAAAACATGCAGCCCAAATAGAAGATTCTCTGTGAGAAACACGACGGTCATATAACTTGAGTGAATGATAAAACATTCCACTGGAGGATCCAGAAATGATTTCATGAGAGAAGGACACTGAAATTTGGCAAGCAACTTTTGGGGAAGAACTGAAGTGAGGAAGCTCTGAAATGTGGTACCATCCCAGGGCGTCAAGACGCAGGCAGCCCAGCAAAGGGCTGGAGAGTGAAGCCCAATTGGAGAGAATAAGGAAGACAAGGCCGGGAATCCACTCGATGGTCAATGGGCAGAGAGGAGATGCTGGGAGCAAGGGAGCTGGGCTCTGAGGCTGATGAGACAGCTGCCTGGAGGACAGGAGAGCAAGTGCAGACAAGAAAACCAGGCAACGAAGGCCAGAAAATAAAACCACCACCCGACACGGAGAAAGAGGAGGAGAGAAACGGGGGGAAAACAATGCCAGGGAGAGACAATGCCTGCGATTTTGACTTCAAAAATACTGAAGGAAATGTTTACTGCACCTTTTAAGATATATCTTACACCTTAAATGTAAAGCTCTTATTTCTTTTTAACAAAATTGTAATTTTAATGTGATATAATTTTAAAAACCTGGCAAACCATGAAGTATAAACTAGACACAGTACATTCCTTTAATTAAAACACATACATATCTAACCTTTCTTAAATTAGCAAACCTGCCAGAAATTTTTCCAAAAATAAGCTTTCATTCTTTTAAAAAAGATCATTTAACATGGGATATGGGGTATCTTTTGTGGATGAGAGTAGCTTACTTTGAAGGTGTACTCCCAATATTTGTCAGCCCTTTTTCTCTGGACTCCTTTCAACATTATCTTCTCAATGTGTACAGCTGAAAGACAGAAAACACGCTGACTCGTTCTACAGCGACTAGATACACATTCCAGTTACCCAATTTGACAAGTGCTTAACGATTGAGCAATTTATTTTCATCTTTACTACTAGTCTTAAATCATAAAACGAAAAACCCAGAAGCAAAGCAGTGTGCCATCCATGCATGAACTCATTTTTCCTCTACCAATTAATCCAATGTGCCGAGAGCCTGAGTTGCATCAAGCACTCTGCTGACCCCCAAGATGAAAAGGATAAGTAGTAAAAGGTGCCTGCCTTGAAAGACTGCTGTTCTAGATGATGATCTCTAAAACTGTTTGTTATTCAGAATACCACCAGCAACTGAGTTTCATTCGATGATAATGCGTAATACACGTAAACTCGCAAACAGTTATATTTTTAACTGGGAAAACCCCCTTCAGAGGCAATATATAAAACTAATAAAAATGTCTTTCCATTTGGGAATTTGAAAGTTATTTTTCTCAAATGTGACCCTTAATATCATAAACACAAACAGCATTATAATGAACTATGACGTTTCACTGTAGCAAGAAACGGTGGTCATAACTTAAGTGACTTAAGAACAATTACTCTGAATTGAAATAGAAAATCTGAGCTTATTCATGAAGCAAACACACAAATCCCAGAGCTACTCACTTTATACATCCTTTAATAAAAATAGCAACTTAGGAAGTAAATTCCTTTACAAATTGAAAAGAACCAGTCTACTAAGCATAATGTAAGGACTTAAGGGAAAAAAAAAGTTGTTGCTCAGGGTATGAATAGAAGAAATACTACTTAAAAAATGAGGGAGGTACTATCAGAGGCTGGCAGTAATGAAGATGATAAAAGTCGCAGGAAATAGTGAGGAGAGTGACTCAGCAGACCAGCGTCACTGCTGGATTCAGGGGACAGGAGATGGAAGAAGAGGGAAGGAGTCCCTTCGCTTTAGAGGAAGAAGTTAAAACAGATGAAGTAGAATACACAAAGGAACAAAAGTACACAGGAAGGAAAAAGGCTGTTATAGATCACGGGAGGTGTGCAATGCGAAGGTACCAAGCGTAAGACACAGAATTTGCAGGTAAACAGACATTCATAAACTAAAAATAAAGTGACACCTTTACCGGCATTTTGTACCAACTTCCCAAATGCAGAGTATCTAGTGACCTACTTCTAGGCCAATTTTCCCTTAGTGGGTGAAGAATGTTGAGAGAGACCGAAGTCAGGCGAGGAGACAGCAACCCCTCAGGACTGCTGAGTGTGATAAAGGACAACCTGGAGGAGGAAGGGTCTGCTATTTCCAAAAGCTTATCTATTAAATTAGTTAAAGGATGATGCTATCAAATAACCATCTGAACTAATCTACGTTCAGAAATACAAAGCAGTTTTACTTCCGCAAATCATGGGGCTAAGGGCAGGGGACCCTAGGGCACTGGAGGGTGTGGGAATAGGGCTCTGTTTGCAGCCTTGATTTCAAGCTTTACCTGCCGTGATCTATCAGAATCAAGATGAGTATGACAAAGAGTATGCGGTGGGGAATGGCTGATAATGGAGATCCTCCAGTCCTTTATAAGTTCAAATGGAAAAGCAGGTACCACATGCATTATTTTTAAGTCAGGACAGTAAGAAGTCATCTATCCTGCCACTACTTGTAACTACTTGTTAGCATTTCAGTGATGTCTTTTACACCTTTCTAAATTTTTATTTTTTTTAAAAAAAAAGAACCTTCATGGTAAAATCAAACTCTGCTTTAGTTTACTGGCAAGTCTGGTGAACTTGGCTGAAGCAGTCTCTGTTTTGAGTAGTTTAGCGGGACTGAGAGGACTACCATGACATCCTGAATATAAGTGGTCTTTTTAAACATTAAATATTCATATTTATTTTTCTTCTGTGAGGAAAACTATTTTTTTTCCAAAGATTTATTTATTTATACAAGAACTGGGGTACAGTCAAAGGCACGGGAGGGTGAGAGAATTCACCAGAGACAAAGCAGGGAGCAGAACAGGCAGATGGACTGAAACACTGCTGAGGGGAGCAGCAGGCGAGACAGGAGATGTCTGCCGCGCCAGGTGGGTTTCTCCCTGGCCGGCCAGGAATCGAACTCGCGCTGCAGAGGCTGGGGACAGCTTCCAGCGCGGCGCTCAACCCACTGCGCCACCGGGGAGACCCTGTGAGGTAAACTATTACACAAAAAGAATTATCACTGGATTAAAGGAGACATCTGCTGCCCATTCAAAGCTGACATAACTGAATGTGTGCTGGTTAATATGTGCCCTTCGCTCTTCCCAGCTGCCCAGGCAGGGGTCCACCTTTTCCATCTCAATTTTTCTCTCAGCACAGGTTAATGGACTCTCCAAAAGCCAAGAGAAGAGAGTATCTGAATTCACTTCTTTTCTGGTGGCAGTACCTTTCATTCCTCCAACCCAGGCCCTGCGAAGTACTACAGGAAGCATGGACTTGTAAGAAAATGCTTCACTTTCTTGCAGTGAACTTCTCTGTAAAATCTGTTTTTTTCAGGCAATGTTGTGCACATTCTACAGTGAAGCACTTCACTAAATACTTGGGAATATGTTAAGGTCTTTGCCCTCCAGAAGTATGCAAGCAGATCTATGACAACCAACTACAAGGAAGAACTGAGTGAGCATGAGCTAGGATAGACCATGAGCAAGGAATAGGGGTCCAGACTTAGACCCAAGAGAGTAAACCAGCATGAGCCCAACCTAGGACCAGTAGGATTTTGCTACTCCAACAAGAAGAAAGAAGCGTTAGAGTTAACTAATGCAGACACACTCCACAATCTTTCTGCACGCAGATGCCCTGAGTTTACAGAAAAGAGAGCGTACCTTCTCGCTGAGCTCTATGAGGCGCCATAGTAAGTTCGTCATGCAGTACTGGGGCTTGTTCTATTAAACTGGTTTCATTTCTTTGCATGTAATCACCATGAGCGGAGTCATTCTGGAGGAGAAAAGAGGGGCAGGTGTTAATCTACACCATGGGCTAAGTATAGTAAATTCCATAAAAAGAAACCAGATTGAAATCTTACACATTTAATAACAACCATTTTAATAGTAATGACTAGAGATGAGATAGATGGTTACATATTTAGGACAGAAGATGCAAATACCAGAGCAATAAGAAAAAGGAAACATCAATATTTATGTTCATTTAATGGTAATATTTTCAGTTATTTATGTCCCAGTTTTCTTGAAACAGTAAATTTCATAATTAATTAAAGGCAATTTAAGAATTACCTATTGCTATTCAGAATTTGCTAATGATGTCCAAAGTGAGCCAGAATCAAAGGAACACATACATGATAGACGGTAGCTTTACACTAATTTCCCTTATGTAAGGGTATTTGTATATTTTACATTATTGTTCAATTTTTATTCATTGCAGCAGTCCTCCCTCTCTGAACATTCGCTTTTTGCAGTTTGTTATCCGAGGTCAATCGTGGTCCAGAAACATTACAGACCACAGTCACATAGCTTTTATTACACAGCGGTTACAAGTCTTCCATTTTAGTATTTGTTGTTGTTAAGCTCTCACTGTGTGTACATGAAACTGTATAGGCATGCATGCATGTATGTATGCACGTACACAGGTATGCATGCATGCATGTATGTTTGCATGCATGCATCACAGGGAGAACCTAGTACACAGAGGGTTTGGTACTATGTGTGGGCTCAGGCTCCAACCTCCTGCAGGTGATGACGACTGTGCTGCGTGGAGGGACAAGACTCTGCACAAGGGGAAAGGTTTCTGGAGGCACCATAATACGTGTCAAATCTTTCTCAACAAGCATGTGTATGGAAATGACTTTATTCAAGTGAAGCATCCCAACAGCAACGCGGCCCTCCAAATCTAACGAAGCTGGCTCAGCCAGCGGCCAGTGAACGGGTGCAAGTGCAAGCATTCCTCGCAGGAGGACTTCTGCTTGGAACGAAGAGCACGCTGATTTTAAAAACAGCCCTACACAATTCAAGCACTTGTCACATAAAAATTGTTACTATCACACTGGTTAAGCCAAAAAATAAAGTGCCCTATGCAGTTGTCCATCACAACTCACACCGTAGCCCCTTCTCATGCGCAGAGCCCCCAAGAATCTACTCAGATAAAATTCATCTCAGTTTCAAGACCCAGTCACAACTTTACAACATGTATAAATAGTTTTCCTTAACGAATACAGAAGTTCAGTTTGGGATGAAAGAAAAGCTCTGGCGATGGATGGTGGCGATGGCTGCACAATAATGTGAATGTGCTTAACGCCGCCAAATCCTGACAGTCAAAAGGGAGTAAACTGGCAAATTTTATGACATCAAAATTTTACATTAAAACTTTTTAAAAATTTTATATTGTCTCCACAAATAGTACATTGAAGCAACTGGAGAGAGTAGTTCACTCTACAGACTAAATCACATCTCTAAGTGTGAATTCATCTTAAGAATACAATTTAACCACCATGAAAACGCTTCCTCATTAATAACCGAGAGAATATGGAATCTGAGTTTCTGCTCCAGGAGTTATGTTCACCCACACGTGAAATATCTGCGAGGCTGTCCCCCATTTCCCAGCCCAAAGTCTCTGCATGTACTGATGTTATAAAGTTAGCCTGAGCTTGTCATCTGTAAATTGAATCACACGCAAGACCTCAAGTGCCACCGAGATCGGCTTGTGAGTTGCTAGTCCCAGCAGGAAGGGCTGGCCATGCCCCTTAATACACCTCCTGTATGTTTTCCTTTGCCCTTGATACAGGACGGGTGTCACAAAATCGAAAACTACTGGTTTAATGGACCGTTGCAGACAGGAATTACCCCACTTTCTCTATTTAAAGTTCAGGTTCAGGCGAAACACGATACAGATCACATGCTGGGATTGGTATTTTACAAAGGCTAGTTACAAGAAAAAGTCAGCACCCAATGACAAGCAGAAACTTTCTCTGCTTAGATTAAGAAGACATTTTTTAACTCTAAGCCTTCAAAAATATGCACAGAATGCAAGGAACATTCGTGCCCTCTTCCACTTTCTCCAGCTCCTGGAAGGCTGCTCTGAGTCTCCTGAGAGCCCCCGCCAGCGCAAATCCCTGGTCAAGTCAGGCAGGGAAGCGGGATTTCTCCTTTACACCACTGATTACTCAGGTCTAGCTTTTTATACACGTACTTCCGTCACAACTTCATACTTGAGATTTCTCAAATGTGGAGAAATGCGAAAAAGTCAAGTGGCTGGACAGTCCTAGGCAGACTCTCCTCTGAGAACAAAGGTCACACTGGCCTCATTTTACTTTAACAAAGGTCAAGATGTAGAGGGAGGGGTTTTCTTAGCTCATCTAACAAAGTTCTACGTGTTTCCTCTGTCATTTGATGCAGACTATAAATTTTAAAATACCAAGGCAATCACTATTAAAAAGAGCAGAAAGTGTGAGTTTCAATTTTTTTTTTTAAAATCAGAAGTCATTAACTTCCTCAGAAGTTTTTAATCCCCCCTATAAGACTTAGAATATTGACATTGGTACCTAACAACGTTCAATTAAGTCTTTGCGGTAGACTCAAGACAGCCCAAAATACTCTGCCTTTCCTCCCACTGAAAGACAGATGTAAATCTACAAGCAGTGGGTCTGGGCTGGCCTGCGCCTCACTCGCCTGCCAACAGAATGAGAGGGAGAGGTGCCCTGGCATTGCTGAGTTCAGTCCCACATGGGCTGCGGGGGACAATCGCTCTGGGAGTCTTGACCCCCACCTCAGAAGTGCAATCCCCAAGGCTGCTGTGCCAGAGAGATGGTGAGGAGAGGGGAGAGAGGCACCCAGCGCTTCTCCGGGCCCTGCTGCAGAGTCGTCCATGCTGCTGGTTACCTGTCTAAATGCCTGGTTGAAAGAATTGTGAAAAATAATAAAACGGTTGTTGGCAGGTCACTAAGTGTTGAGGCAATCTGTTATACGGTTATTTATTTATTTTTAATTCTCTTCTTTAAACCACCAGGGTTGCAACTATAGCATAGGCTATTATTTGAGCAAGATTCATCCAAAGTCTTGCTCTGAATGTTAGAAAATGACTCATAATTGGAAAAGTTACTAAGATGTCAAATTTCTTCCATTTTGGTGGAAGAGGAGGGAAGCAGCTGGAGAGAATTTCAGGATTACTTACTGTCTGTCTCTTTCATTGAGAGGAGGTGCTAGAATCGGCAGATGTTTCTCTCATCTCTAGCTAGTGAAACAGCACAACCCAACCCAAAATAAGGCCTTGGATCACCCCAGTCTCTGATAAAGGAAAGTTGTAGCACGAGAACAAGGCTGCCCAGGTGTCCTGAGGCTGCGCAGCACACACACACCTGAGGGCAGCTCAGAGGCGGGAGACCAGTGAGTCAGCAGCACAGAGAGCGCGGGGGTTTCTGCTGTGATTGTAGTCTGCCTTCCCGTGCACCATCAACATTTCGTTTCAGTAGAAGCGCAAGTTACGGCGATTCAGCCAGACAGGAGAAACAGAATTCACTATTCAGGGATGGTAAATACACGCTACCTGTTAGATGTGCGGGAAGGTCCGATAATACACCTCGCCATCAGGCCACAGACCAGACCCGCCACTTCAAGTGTGGCTCTGCCGCTACGACACAGCCCTTGGGAACAAGCAGGCATCATCCACGCAGAGCAGGGATGGGCTGGAGCTGGGAGGGTGGAACACGATGAGGGGGGAACCACTCATCATCACAGCTGTCTTACATAGTTTAGGGAACTCTCACAAACAAAAACAGATTCAAATTGTTGATGTCTTCCTATTTTCTACAGAAGGAATTTGTAAGATGCACAATCAGGGAAGATCTGGCCAAAGATGCTGGAGGGGAAGCCTGCTGGTCGGCAGAGGAGCAGAGGAGGAAAGAGTAGGGAGGGCAGCAGTTTCTGCCCCAGAACAGGTCTTGATGTTTGCTTTGTAAGGCTCCACATTTCGGCTATTTCAACTAGAACAGAGACAACTGTTGATAGGGGACTGGTGAAAAATAAGATTAATGGACCACAAAACTGGAGGTACAGAATGAAGAGGAGTACTGACAGAGCTCCATGGCCTAGAACAAAGCTGGGGTAGCACCAGAGGCTTTACCATCCTTCTACTTTTCTAGCACAGAAGGGAAAAGATCTTCTCCTTAACCATAGAAGTTTTTGGATGAGGTAAAAAGAACACACCCACTAACACGCATGCGAGAGGTTCCAGAGAGGGTGTGCTTCCCCTCCTAGCCGTATATGACTTTTTAAACGCCCTCCCCTGCACTGCACCGCCCCAGAGATGAGTGAGGCCACGCAAAAGGGCCCTGGGTAGGAGTGAGCTTGCGCTCAGAGGCCTGACGGCAGCAAGGCACTGCCCTGCTGAACACAGCCACAACCTCCACCCAGGGGAGAAACGCCAGGAGAGCCATGTGGAATTTGAAACTGACAGAGCTGAAGAAGAATCCCCAACAGTAAGTCATGTATAGGTTGTTAGCTGCCAGTGTTAGGAAACACTGCATTTAGAATTAGTGTTTAATGCCACCTATTATAACAGAAACCACCCCAAACTAACAAAACCACTCACCACCTCCCTTCTGGCATACTCTCCAAGAGTTCTTTACAAACACGGAAGCTCGTTGGTTGGTTGACATGGGAGGTGGCAATCCTTCTAGGACCACTAGCGAATTTCAGTCACTTGATAGAAAAAAAAAATTATATTGCAGGAAAGTTACTTTCCTCCACCATCCCAATTTAGACATGCCTAACAATATAAATTCCACAACTCTTAGCTTACTCACTTCAGAGACCACAGTGTAAGTTGTTAACATTCCGATCATAAGCAACTCAACTTTACACCTGATTCCCACCACCCCGCAAGCAAATCATAAATCAGAGAGCAACACTCAGGGTTCTCTGGAGACATCTACCTCAAAATATGATCTGATTTTGAGAGAATAAACAGTGTACTCTTAAGGGGTCACCCACTGAGGACTCACTTCATAACTATACCTTTCCACATGCTTTACCTGAAGCAACAATTCCTTTTATTATTTCCAAAGCAACTGTGC
Source organism: Talpa occidentalis (assembly GCF_014898055.3). Classification (NCBI taxonomy): domain Eukaryota; kingdom Metazoa; phylum Chordata; class Mammalia; order Eulipotyphla; family Talpidae; genus Talpa; species Talpa occidentalis. The sequence continues at coordinate 9,194,044 of NW_023601322.1, forward strand.
CTACACAGTAAAGCTGAAAGTATTATTATAAAGTAGCTGAAAAGTATAAACCAATACAAGAAAAAAAATATCACGGCCTGATGTACTTTGTCTTAAAGCAATTTATCATGCTGGCGTTTCTCAGAGCTCTATCTGAAAAGCCTAAGCAAGCACATGATGACCGAGCACTTCTGATCAATGCAACGCTAGCAAAAAATAGGCTGTGATGCCTGAGCTTATGGGGAACTTAAAATCTAGCAGGAAAGGTCAATTTTACATGCTAAAAACATTCAAAGAATTACAGAAGTACTGAAACTGTAATACAGCGCAAGCATGCTAATGAAAACCAGAGACAGCAAAGACTCTTGAGAAGACCACCAGAGATCACTGCCCAGCGTCACCAAAGAGGCACCAGTTAGCCTGAATGAAAGGCAGGGAGTAAGAAGAGTGAGGGAAAGGGACTTTCGTCCAAAGGCCTGCGAGAGGCCAGCCTCCACCAGCTACTGCAAGGAAATGTGATGGCTAAATGCTGCTACGGGAAAAGGTACCTACCAGGCGTTTCCAACATGTAAGCCGTGGGAAGGCCTAGGCAGACAGTCCCCACAGAGAGTAGTGTCAGCACGGATGGGAAGGGTGGATCCAGGATACCAGGGAGAGGACTCAGGAGTGACTGAGGACAACGGAGTGACTGGAAATACAATGGTGCCACCGAGAGAACTGCATGAGTCTGGAAGTTTTGCTTTGTTTTTTAATTAATGCTGCATTCTTTTCATACATACTAAGTTTAAAGTAACAGTGAGCATTTCAGGGAGACAAACCACAGACGCGCACACAAATTTTCACTGGCTCCACAACCTGCTGACAACCTATTCCTTTTACCTGACCTCCAAGGCCCTCTGCAACTCAACCCCTATTGTCTCTTCAGACTGCTGTATTTGTCTTTATCCACTGCCACCAAATTGTGCTATTCACTCTGAACTGAACAATCAATAGAGCTCAGTCTTGTTTACCAATCAGTTTAATATAAAACAGCCTGTTCCTCTTCACAAGTTACATACAAAGACACTGGACCTACTTTGTACTAAGCAGTGGGGAACTTGGAAAATCTAGTTTGTCAAAGTAACCTTTTCAAAACCTGAAGTTGACCTAAAGTGAATTATTTCTGGAATGAACGTGAAAAGTTTCCAGTGAGCTTAAGACACTTAGACAGGAGCCAAAGGCCAAATGTTGCCTGGAGCATAGGAAGAAGAGAAGGAAATGGATGCCCAAGAGCCCAGCAGCTCTGCCACCTGTAACATAAACACCCGAGGTGCGCTTCCCTTCCAGAGTCACTGTTTACTCAGACTGGATGAAGGAGGCTTTTGTGACAAAGCACTCTGTGAGCACAGGGACTGCTGTCACACACAGTCCTCCATAATGAAAGAGTCCATGAAGTGAAAAAGCCTGTTCAGTTTTGAGGGGCATGTAAGGAGGCCTTCTGCATCTCGCCCTCTTTTTTTTTTTAATTAGTTTAATATTTCTCAAGAAAAGACAAAAATATCAAATGAAAATATCAATTTAATAGCTTCTATTAAAAAAAAGTCTAAAAGTGTTCCTTAATTATCTATGGCTTCCAATCTGTGCTCTGATAAAACAAACAACTGTGTGATTTAAAACTCAAAACAACCTTAAATAATTTCTAGTGTGAATCGTTTTCTAATGTGAAAATCAAAGATTTAAGTAGATTATGGCCATACAACAGTTTATGGTAACACAAACTCGAAATAATGTTTGCTCTATGCCCATCCCCAAATCCAATATGGGGAGAATATGTATTTTAGTGACCCCTGACCCAGAGCTGAACAGAAGCCGCCCGCCCGCTACTCGAGACACAAGGAGACCCACTCTCCAAGGCCCTCCACGGCCTCTCCAGCGGGCTTCCCACCACCACCCCTCCAAGTAACAAAACGCAGTTAAAAACTATGTGCGCGTCTACTTTCAGTGAACCTGAAGGACAGGCTTCCTCTGCCTCGCCAGCGTTCTCGCCTTCTCTGAGGTGAGAGACTTACCCTGAACTTTCCCACCTGAGAAAGTCGCTGCACAGGAAAATGAAAGAGGGGAGGAGGCCCAAAAGTTAGTTTGCCACTAAAATAATCACTAGTACAACTCTGATATTCTAAAAACTTCTTTCAGAGGCATTTAAAATTGAACAGTTTTTATGCTTTGCTGCAGCTGAACCAAGCCAAAATTTTCCATCTAAGACTACTTCTACTCCCCGCTCCTTCACCACCGCCTTCCCAACGAGGTTTAACTTTTGCCTATAACCACCAGCATTTACTGAAGACTACCAGCATTACTCTGCAAGCGCCTGTGCGCTGCATATCCTGACAACAACGTTAAGTTCTGTGTTACCCTTCCCTGAGGAGGAACGCCTTAGTCACTTAAAAAGTCTCCCAGCAGTGGGTAACAAATGAAGAAAAGGAATTTATTACCTGTGAGCAGTAGAAGTGTTCTTAAAAATCATTTTTAGAAAGCATCTTTTTATGCCTAATACAACAGCTGACATCCTACCAACCAACCCTCCCCTCTCGTTGCAGTCGGTGCTCTGGGGTTCAGGTGACCACAGGGACAGCTGTGTTCCTCAAAGGAGTATCTGTGCTGAAATTCTGAAGCGTTTTCTTTTTCAGGCCCCAACACCACCAATACATTATTTGTATTGCTAACACAACAGGAGGCATTTGCTCTACCACATGTAATAGTTAATTAACAGATGCTACGAGAAAGTTACAATTTTGCAAAGCTTCCTTTTTTAGTTACTTCATTTACACTAAACAGTTTCATAAATGCCTATTTAGAAGAGACTTGGAATATCAGAGTTAAGATCACACCCTTGGTTTATCCATGTTTCTCTGGAAATTGCTAGGCAAATAGTACTGATGCTTGAATTAAAATGCTTGAAACTAAAACTTATAATAGTAAAATCAAGATCACCCTACATCTGAATGTTAAACTAAAAAATGAAGTGGCCATGGGTCTGTTACTTGCAAACATCAACAAAATTGTTATTTTAACACATGTAATGTAAATGGTTCTGCATTGACTTAAAGGAAAGAGGTCATCAGAGATAACCACCAACCACTACTAAGCTTGTCTGTCTTTTCACTTTGCATTGCGAATGAAGGGTTAAATCTCCTAATTAGAATATTTGTTTTCAGATGGTTAAGACTGAAGAGAGAGGAAGCTAGACTCTCTTTCATCTTTTCAACGAAACAGCAACAAAAAGACCATGTTTTAAAATACTCAGCAGTTTCTGCTGCCAGAGCTAACACACCACTTACAGTTTGGGTCCCGGCTAAGAGATCCATTTTTAACACCTGGTCTACTCTGCTATATATGCAGCCTGTAATAACACAGAACTACAACAATCACGCAAATTTCTCAAGACGCTGCTCAGTGTTTTCACTACTGCCCACTGGCCTATTTGCTGAATATCATGCAAGAGACCGGGAGTCCATGCAGCTGCGAAGAACGGGGGTTTTATGCACAACTCCCCTAAAAGTGTGCAACATTCAAGTTGTAATCCAGTGTAACATTTATTCTGAAATCACCCAAATCCCTAAAAAACTCTCCAAATGCTACTTTAAAGAATAAAAATATACTTGCCAAATCCATGAATCAAAAGTGAGCTAGTAAGTTTTTTAACATTGAATTTGTCATCACCTCAAACGCAGCCATCAGAACCACGGTTCTGTCACTAAAGAGCTGCTGGGTCTGCTCAACTTCAAAGCACAGAATGTGAAATTTACATGAAAGCACAAGTTCTATGTAAACATTTAAGTTTTTTTTCTAAAGAGAAGCTACTGCATAGTAGGCGCATACTGGACACAAGTCTAGGATGGGTCTGGAGCGGATTCTGCACGACTACACTCCACAGAAAATTAGAAGGACCTTAGTTCTTTATTCATTTACCAGGGACGGTGCTGGGGATAAAACGGTCTCTAACCCGCCGACACCGCCAGCCTGTGATCCGCAGGGTGACTCGCGGTGCAATAACCGGCCCCCCCAGCGCCCCGGGGCCCTGGAGCGCTCCTCACCCACGGGGGCTCCGCCCCCGGGCCGGGCCCGCCCCGCCCCGCCCCGCCCCGCCCCGCCCCCGGGAGGCCGCGCAGTCACGTGGGCCGCGCGCGGCCGCCATCTTGCGGGGGCGGGGCGGGCCCCGCGGGGTGGACCCGGCTCGCCCGGCCGCTCCAGCGCAGCGGGGCCCGCGGGGCCCTCCGGCCGGCCAGGCAGGGACAAGCCCGGGTTCGGGCGCTCCCGGCGGACCAGGGGCGGGCCCGCGGGGTCGGGCGGCGACCCCCTGGGCCGGGGAGGGGACGGTCTTCCAGGCCCGCGGAAAACGCGAGGCCGTTAGAATTTAATGAGACGCCGGTGACGTCAGGGCGACCCCCCACCGCTCCCGCGGGAGAGCCCGCCCCGCAGGGCCCAGCGGCCGCCCCGCGCCCCACGCCCCACGGGGCCCCGCCTCGGCGCGCCCGCGGGGCCACACTGCGCCCCCAGCCCGCGGGCGCCGGAAGAGGCCACGGCGCGGCGGAGGCTCCTCCCCCGGGCGGGCCCGCGCCCCAGCACGCCCCGCAGGGCCGGGCTTTTAAAGGGGGGAGCGGGCGGGGACGGGCCCCGACAGCGAGGGGCCGAGGGGCGCGCGCCACCCGCCGCCCCAGCCGCCGGGCCGCCCCCGCGCGGGCGCTACCGCGAGGGCTGCTAGGAGCAGGCGCCGCGCCGGCCCCGCTCCGGGGCTCAAGTGTCCGGCCTGTTGAGCGGCGGCGGCATGTCAGGCTTTTGGACGTGGAAAGCCTGAACTTTAAACAGAAAGCGGGGAAGACGCATCGGCAGCTCCTCCCGGCCCTCGGCCCCGATTCTCCGGGTGGCGAAGCCGCAGGAACACGCGCCGCAGACGCGAGCGCCGGCCCAGAGTGAAAGTGCACAAGCGGGGGGGGGGCCCTTCCACGACACCCTCCTGGGGAAGCCCCGAAGCTGGGAGCCTGACACCGCATCAGTAGCTTTTAAATAATGGCGAGGATCCAAGAAAACACCCTTGTTGGACCTAGTTTCTACCCCGAGCCCTCCCGTGCCCCCCTTAGTGACCGGCTCGAGGGCCTCCCGCTGGGCTGCGGCTCCTGTCAAACTAATGCCATGACTCTCAGCATTTCGTCCGTACTGTTTGCGACGAGCGGCTCATCTGACCCTCATCCGCTCCGCTTCGGAGTTTAACAGCGTCGAGAGAACCATCCCTGCAGCGCGGGCCCAACAGACCCCGCGGGCCCAACGACTCAAACCCGGGAGCGCGCGCAGCCGGGGGCGCCCGCACTGCCCAGCCCAGCCGCGGGGTCCCGCCCGCCCCCCACCCCCCCCCGCGCGTCCAGGCGCGGGGCGCGCCGAGACCTGGGCACGAGCCCAAAGCCCCTCGCGCCCGCCGTGCGCAGGCGGAGCTCCAAGCAGACCCCCCTCTGCAGCCCCGTCGCGGGCAGCAGGCCAGGGCGCACCTCGAGGACCCGCGCCCGGGGGCAGGCGGAGCTTTCAAGCGCGCGGCCCCCGCGGCAGGACCCCGAGAGCCGCGGCCGGGCCGGGCTGCGGCTCCCGCCCGACTCCCCGGCGCCGCCAGGCCGCGGGGTGCTCGGCCCACCGCGTCCCGAGAACCTCCACCCCCGGCGCGCCCGGGCGGGGAGCTCCACGCCGTCCGCGGCCACTCCGGCTCGGAGGACTTCTAGAGCATTCTGTGATGGCGGTGCCCGCGTGGATGGGGGCGGGGGCGGGCACGGAGCGTGGCGACGCCGGGGTGGGGGGCCGAGCGCGCCGCGGGGGGGGGATTCCGGCCGGCGAGGGGGCGCCTCGGCGGCCGCGCGCGCCCTACCTGGGCCCCGGAGAAGTTGCAGGGCTCCGCCTCCGCGTCCTTGGGGCCGCCGCGCAGCGCGGCGCGGAGCCTCTCCAGATGCTCCCGCAGGGTGACCCGCTGGTGGAAGGAGAAGGCCGGGTGCAGCGAGGCCATGGTGAAGAGCAGCAGCAGTTCCTCCTGGGCCCGGGAGCCCAGCCCGCCGCCCGCCGGGGGCTCGGCGCCGCCGCCTTCGGGGCCGGAGCCCTCCCCGGGGTCGCCGTCCGCGCCGCCGTCCTCGTCCTCCGCGCCGGCCCGCGGGCCCTCGGCGCGGGCCGCGCGCAGGCTCCGCAGCACCGCGTCCACCTGGGGCAGCCGGCGGTGCAGGCGGCCGGCGGCCTCGCGGTTCTCCGAGCCCAGCAGCGCCAGGCAGACGATGAGGCGCGCGCGCACGGCGGGCTCGCGGAAGTCGGCGAGCGGCCCGGGGTCCGAGAGGCCGTTGGCCTTGGCCTCCGAGTCGCGCAGGCAGTGGTAGTCCTTGCGCGCCAGGTCCTCGAGGCACGAGCCGAGGAAGCGCAGCTCCAGCGGGTTGCACAGGTCCAGCAGCCCGCACATGAACTCCAGGCGCTGCGCCGAGCCCAGCACCAGCCCGAACCACTCGTACACGCGCTCCTGCTCGCGCAGCGCCGCCGCGGGCCCGCCGCCGCCCGCGCCGCCCGCCCCCGCCGCCCCGCCGGCCGCGGGCGGCCCGAGCCCCCGGGGCGGCGGCGGCGGGGGGGGCCCCCGCGGCGGGCCCGCGGGCGGCGGCGGCGGCGGGGCCCGGCAGTCCCGGCGGCGGCGCGGCGGCGCCTTCGCGCCCGGCCGCGCGTCCGCCTCGGGCTCCTCCGCCTCGGGCGGCGGCTCCGCGGGGTGCGTCGGCTTCGGCGGCAGCTTCATCCTCAGCATCCTCGGCTAGGGCGGCGCGGACATGCGAGCGGGCGCGGGCGGGCGCGGCCGGGGGCGGGCGGCGGCGCGGCCGTCAGGAGCGCGGCCCCTCCATGCCGCGGGGGCGGGCCGGGGCCGCGGCGGCGGCGGCCGGGGGCGGGTCGCGGGGGGCGGCGGCCGGCCGGCGGGGTCGCCCGCGGCGGCGGCTCGGGCCGGGGGCGGGGCGAGCCGGCGGCTCCTCCCCCTGGGCCGCGCCGCGCCGGCCGGGGTCCGGGTGGCAGCGAGCGAGCGAGCGAGCGAGTCCTGCTTCCGCCTCCCGCTCTCCCGTCGTCCGCACTGGGCTGGGCGGCGGCGCCGGAGCGGCTCCCTCGCGAGCCGGCGCGGGCTGAGGGCCGGGCGGGGGGCGGGGCGGCGGGCCGGGCGGGGCCGCTGGCGGGCTCCGCGCAGGCGCCGCGGCCAATCAGCGGCCGCCGCCGACGGTTGCGCGGCGCCCCGCCCCCAGGGCCCGCCTCCTCCGGGAGGCCACGCCCCGCGGCGCCCCGGCCGCCCCCCTGGCGGCTGCGCCCGCGCGGTCCTAGGGCCCGGGCGCGGCGGCGGCGGCGGCCGCGGGGGAGCGGCCCGGGGCGGCGGGGCGCGGCGGGGGCAGCGGGGCGCGCGCCCGCGTGGGAGGCGCGTCCGCGGGGAGCCTCGCGGCCCGGGCGAGCGCCTGGGGGCCGGCGTCCCGCTCCCTCCGCCTCCCGCGGGCCGCGCCCCACCTCCGCGGCCGCCGGGGCGCGTCGTGGAAATGGGGGCTCCCCTGAAGTGCGCGCTCGCCCCGGGGGGCTCCGCCGCGCCCCGGCCGGCTCTCCAGAAGTGCGCCGCGGGCCGGGTCCCGCCGCAACTTCAGAGCCGGGCGCGGACGGCGCGGGCTCGGCGCTGGGGCGCGGGCGGCCTGCGCGGGGGGGGCCCAGACCCGGCCGGGGAGCCCCTGCCGAGGGCGGGCGCGGGGGGCGCGCGCCGGCCCCGGGCTACGGGGGGCCTCGCGGGGGGGGGGAGGCCAAGGCCGCGGGGCCGGGGTCGGGGCACGCGCCCGGCCTAACGGCCGCGTCGGGTCTCTAACGCTCTGGAAACGGGTTCCACGGCCGTTTGGCCAAAGCGCCCCGCCCCGCCCCGGCGTCTCTGGGGGCGAACCCCCTCCAGCTCGCGTCTGGACCCCGACCCTGACGGCGGGACCCCTCTGCGCTGTCAGTTCCCCGGGACGCGAACTTCAGCCGCCACCGGGACAGGCTGCCCGGCAGCGTTTCCCGTTCTGATACAAATCTTTAAAACCCGTTAGGATCTTTTGAGGGTTCATTTAAATCTTCGCTGTTTTCAGTTACACCCACTGCCGCGACGGCCGTGACAGGAGGGTGTTTTCCAAAATCTCGTTGAAACTCCCCGGAGACGGCGGGACACTTGCTGGACCGGCACGTGCCTCCCGAGCGCGCCCCCTCAGCCCTGCGCGCCCCCAGACGCTGATTTATCATCCCGCAGAAGGCGGAAGCCCAAATCAGTTTTGCTGACAAAACGGAGAAACAGTTCTTTCCGACACATTTGATTTGGCAAATTACATGAAAGGCGTTCGTTCTTACATGTAATTTGCTACTTGCTTGCGTTCTTGGGTGTAAGGTCGAAATCACTGCATCCGGAGAAAATTGGGTAGGGCTCTTTGTTAACAACCCTTACCTCTTCCTGCTGCAAACCTCCACTGTGCTGGAATCTTCGCGTTTCATCTCCTCTTCCCACCTTTCTAAAATTTATAATGAAATCCTATAGGCAGCTGATACTATTCATCTTGCTAGCTCTTGCCCGGTGCTGCGTAGGTCAGGATATGGCCTGCAGTGAGCTAACACTTAACTCCCACTTGAGATTTACGTGTGACCCAGGTCTGAATTCTCTGCATTAGGTAGGAACTCTCCACTTGATCCATAAATTTTCACATCAGATTTAAAATTTGTTAGCCGTGATGATGTCCGGTCTGACTGGTACTAGAAAATGCAGAAATCAAAGCTTTTACACAGAATGCCATGTACTTATGGCCCATCGGTTGGACAATTTGCTATTTATCCTCCACTAGCTGTATTTCAGGGCCCACTCTCCATACTGCAGCTTTCCAGACTAGGCCTCAAAGTTGTTCCCACCCCGTCATAAGTGAGACAGGGAGAACATTCAGTAAAAGTGGTGTGCTCCTGCAGTACTTTTGAAGGAGGGGCCTAGATAGATATTCCAGGATGAGGTGCAGGTGTGTTTCGTTGGGGACTCACCCAGATAATTCTAATAAGACATCCTGGGACGGTGTTCCTCTCCCCAGTTCCTTGGCCTGCCACCGAGAACACCTGCACTGGATTCTCTGCTGTTATGTACCGCCTGGGTGGTCCTTAGGGAGGCCAGCTAGTATAACTATGGTAATAGTGGGTGTGAGTTTGTATCCAAATCTTTCCTAAAGGGTTCAAAAAAATCTCTAGGGACACGAAGTGCTCTTATCTCTTGTCCCTGGATGATACTGAAGTCATATTAAAGGCACTATTTTATTTGCCTGCTTAGTAATGATAGATGATATTGTTGACATTACTTTCCAAATATTTATATGTAACCAGAAGGACTGGTTTCAAGTTTAGGTTTTACTTCGGATTAATGCACTAACCAGTGATTAAGGATTGAGGAGACTGCAATCCTTTCTGCAGTTGAGTTATGGCAAGAAATTCAACTAAAACCACAGTTCATTAGGTGATTCAAAGCAGAATAATGATGATCAGTTCTATAAAAAGGATACCAAGCGGGACCTCGGTGGCGCAGCAGTTGAGTGCTGGGTTGCGAAGCTGCCCGCAGCCTCTACAGAGCTGGTTCGATCCCCGGCTGCTCCCCGGCCACCGGAGGAGGTTCCCACATGGTGCGCAGACCTCTCCTGCCGCCCGCTGCTCCCCTCAGCAGTGTGCTTCGGTCTTTCTGCCTGCTCTGCTCCCCGCTCTGGCTCTGGTGAATTCTCTCACCCTCCCGGGCTTCTGACTGTACCCAGTGCTTGTATAAATAAATAAATCTTTAAAAAAAAAAAAAAAAAAAAAAAAAAAAAAAAAAAGAAAGAAAGAAAGAAAAGAAAAGAAAGAAGAGAGCTGGGCTTGAGTCCAGATCTTTAAAAAAAAAAAAAAGAAAAGAAAGAAATGGATACCAAGCATTTCCACCTATGATGTCCCAAAGACCTAAATTGGTTCTCAATCTTTGAATGTTGATGTCTTTGCTCCCTCTTCCATTACATCTCACTGTCTGTTTCCTGCATCAGAATATAATATAATGTCAGCAACCATGTCTTATTCAATTTAATATTTTCACATTTGGAACACAGTAGAGATTAATAATGGTTGTTGAATAAACAAATGAATATATTATGCTCCAGGAACCAAAAGTTACTACCAACATCTCTTGGGGGGTGGTGGGGTGGTCGGCACTTGGAGCCTTGATTACGGTTGGCAGGGAGGAGAAAGTATCTGCACCCCATCACTGAGACTCACTCTCACTGAAGTGGCTTAGGTTACAAGCCCATTCCTGCTCAATCACAGGAACCAGAGAAGTGGAGTCAGCTTCCCGGGGGCCAATGCGGATCTTTCCCCTCAAATCTGGGCTGTTAGAAAAGAGGAATGGAGACATGGATGCTGGGGAAGCAACGACATGTGTCCAATGTCATACAAGAATCTGACCTTTTCATCACTTAAATTGTCATGGGCATTGTTTTTTTTCCTTAGAGCATATATTTTTGTTCAATTATGCATTTATTTTAAGAGATTTAATACTGAATTTTTCTTAAAGATGACAAAGAGCTGATTTAAAGATCTTGTAAATAACACAAGCAAATTATTCATTGATGTACAACTTTGGGGGGAAATGCACATGTAAAGTAAAAAAGATAAGTTTTTGTAAGGTTTACAAAAACACCTATTAAGAGAGCTAGAAATTGTCAGTGTGAATACGGTGACAGTATTCTCATTGGTAAGCTGGGAATCCATGCCCAACAGGTGGTATGAGGCACCTTTCCTAGAAGACTAGCATTAGGTTAAATTCGGTCTCCCTGGAGAGGTTGTTCCATTTGTTGTAAAGGTTTTTAGGGACTGGGCCTCCCCGGTGGCACAACGGGTTGAGCACAGCACTGTGAAGCTGTCTGCAGCCTCTGCAATGCGGGTTCGATTCCCGGCCAGTCAGGGAGATACCCACATGGTACAGCAGACCTCGCCTGTCTTGCCCGCTGCTCCCCTCAGCAGTGCTTTCGGTCTGTCTGCCTGTTCTGCTCCCCACTCTGGTGAATCCTCTCACCCTCCCGCGCCCCTGGCCTGTACCCCAGCTCTTGTATAAATAAAAAAATAAATCTTTTTAAAAAAAGTTCGTAGGGGCTTAGACCAGCCTGTCCAAGTCCCCCTACTTATATGTTGAACTTCTGGAGAGCTCCTGAAGTCCACCAGTCTTCTAAGTCTGTGCAGAACTAAAGTGGTTTGATCTGGCAGCTCCTCCGGCTACTTGCCTGTGTAAGGAAGAGGATTAAGGAACTGGATAACACTAAGCACTTGCCCAAGCGGAGGGCTTTTCTTAAGCCCCATGGTTCTATGGGACTGCCACACACAGAACCTTTGCCCAACTGTTCAAAAAGGCAAGATGATTGGGCCTCCCTGGTGGCGCAGCAGTTGAGCGCTGGGTTGCGAAGCTACCTGCAGCTTCTGCAGTGCCAGTTCGATCCCAGCCGCCAGGTGAGGGTCCCACATGGCGCGCAGACCTCTCCTGCCGCCCGCTGCTCCCCTCAGCAGTGTACTTCGGTCCTTCTGCCTGCTCTGCTCCCCGCTCTAGCTCTGGTGAATTCTCTCACACTCCTGTGCTTCTGACTGTACCCACCCAGTGCATGTATAAATAAATAAATAAATCTTAAAAAAAAAAAGAAAAAAAGGCAAGATGATCATCCCCCTCCCCCCAAACACTGATCTTTTTGGAACCCGTGGAAAGGAGGAAGTGTCCCAGAAGGCTAGCTTACTATATAGGAGAATAACCATGATTCCAGCCATCTTGGGATGGAATGGAATTTGCTGAATTCATGTATTTTTCTAAATCTACACTTATGTCAAATTATTGCTAAGTTGCTTTCAACCCAACTTCATCCCACCCTCTCTTCCCCTTTTGTTTTCATAAAAGAAGCCTGATTTTTTTTTCATGTACCCTATATGGCATTGGACATACCTTTGTCAGCTCCAAGAATGACTCTTGATCCCTATCAGGAAATCCCAAAATTCTCATCACATGGTTCAGAAATCTGGAATGACTGAAATGTGTAAAAAAGGACACACAAACTGATAAACTCTATTAAATTGCTAACCGAAGAGACTTCCATTGGCCAAATGTGCCAGAAATTGAGTAGCAAAAAGAATAAGACAGTACCAGTAAATAAAAGAATCCTAGCCCATAGGGATTTGCAAAAAAAGAAAAAGAAAGGGTGGGGGAAGGTGCAGGGAACTCTCTTCTCTATATAAGAATTCCTGTTGCTAAATTTAAAAGGAAAGTATTTTGCAACCACAAAATATAATAATTGGTTCTGGCATTTTCACCACCAAGCGCAAAGTTGTTGGGAGCAAAGCATTCACATGTCCTTAAAATAAAACCTTGCTAAATTGAAAGAGGGGAAGGTACTTTTACATGAAAAAATCTAACATATCACTTAACAACCATGGGATTACAATTATCACCAATAACAGATAATTTAATGTTAAATTCCTCCTCATGTCAAGTAAAAGTACACACTATTTGAAGTATTCTTGCCAAAATGTTTAAAGCTAATCATGAGGAAATAAGACCAATGTAGTCTGTGGGACATTCTATGAGATAATTGACCTAAATCTTTAAAAATATCAGTCATATCAGCAAACACAAGGAAGGGGGATGATTATAAATAAAAGAGGGCCATGGCAACGAAATGACATAGTTACATGACCTAGGATTGTATTCTGGATTGCTAAAAAGACCTTTAAAAGGCATTTTGGGGATAAATTTAAATATGGTCTTCTGATTAGACACTATCAATACTCACTTTCTCGGGTGCAATGACATTGTGATTATCTAGACAAAAACCCTTGTTTTCAATTGGTACATGCTGAAGGTTAAAATGCCATGCTATCTACAAGTTATTTATTTATTTATTTATTTATTTATTTATTTATTTATTTATAGATTTATAGATTTATTTATGCATATAAGAACTGGGGTACAGACCAGAGATGCAGGGGAGGGTGAGAGGATTCACCAGAGACAGAGCGGGGAACAGAACAGGCAGACTGACTGAAACACACTGCTGAGAGGAGCAGCGGGTGAGGCAGGAGAGGTCTGCTGCACCATGTGGGTTGCTCCCTGGCCAGCTGGGGATCAAACTCGTGCTGCAGAGGCTGTGGATTGCTTAATAGTGCAGTGCTTAACCCCTTGCGCCACCAGGAAGGCCTTACAATTTATTTTTTGATTCAAGATTATATAGAGAAAATTACAGAAATAAAGCAAATGTGGCAAAATATTAACGATTGTAAAATCTAGGTGAAGGATATATAGGCAAACACTGTACTATTTCATCTTTCTGTCAGTATGATACTTTTTCCAAAAGAAAGTAGAAAAATGGAGATTACAAATGCACATCCACAGATGAATAAAAAATAAAAATGTATTCAATTTGTGAATGCAGTGATATGTGGTTGAAGTTATGAACCGGTTTTAGAAAATGGACCAGATGTTAAAGTTCCTTTAAAGCCATATCTAAACTAGAATAAGATTTGTAAAAGGAACATGGAAGCTTAATGAAGAACTGATTTTCTCAAGCTTTTACCTTTCAGATAGTAAAGCGTGATCCTGGTTAGAATCAACTTGTACTGGCTTGCGAAGTCAGAAGTTGTCCCAACAGTCAGTTTGTCATGTGTTTTGAAGGAAACCTGGGATATAGCCAAATGCAAGCAAGGTCAACACACACACACCCCACACACATGTTTCTAAAGCAGGGGGCAAAATATCACATTGGAACCCAACTCCATAAAATCACAGGCAAGCATCAGGAGGATGGTGTTCTGTGTGAAGCTCATTTTAATTATTTTAAAGAATTAAAAAAGCGTCTGTCTTCTTTCCAAAGCGACTAAGGAGACTGCCTGAATCTAAAGTAGGGGATATGAACAGTGTATGCATTTGCTCAACTTGACCCAGCTCTTTTTGTGATAAAGAGCCTTTGCATCTTGTGAACATAATTTTTTCCATCACTAGAAAGACTTCCTTTATCCTGGAGAAGACTTCGTTCTTTGGGCTTTTTTCCCCCTCACCTTATGAAACATCTCCCGGATCTTCCAAATTTCACAGCCTCATTTTGATACAGTATCCAACAACCTTTTGATTAGCATGTAAGCTCCTGATGGACTTAATACTGGAACATAAGATACATGGGAGAATAGAGATAGAGAATCCACTCTTAAGAAAGGGACATCCCACATTGTAAGTAATGACATCAGCATTCTGGTTTACTAGTCCCTTGTAAGTTTCATGAGAAGGGTCACCCTACCCACAATCTTATCAGTTCTGGCTATCTCACTAACCCGTTTTGATTCTGGGCCATTCTTTTTGATATGGGCCATTCTCACAGGTGGGAGATGGTATCTCACTGTGGTTTGATTTGTTGATAAATGATTTCCCTGCTGATAAGTGAGCATTCTTCCTGTGTCTGGTGGCTGTCTGTATGCAGCGTGACTTTTTTTCTTTTCTGATTGTACTGACTTAACTTTCGAGTATCATGTCGAATACAGTTGAGAGAGTGGGTATCCTTTACCTTTTCCCCATTCTTACTGGGGAAGAAAATGCCATCTTTTTCCTTTGATTATGATATTAGCTTTACAATTTTTCATAAATGCCCTTTTTTTAGATGGCTGAAGATCATTTCTCTTCCTAGTCTGCTGAGAGTTTTTATCAAGTACTTGGAGGTGATCATGTGGTTTATGTACTTTATTCTATTATATGGTATATTGAATGTATTTAGATATTAACCAACTTTACATTCCTTGAATAAATCTCACTTAGTCATAATGTATAATCCCTTTTTATATGTTGCTGGATTCAGTTTGTAATATTTTGCTGATGATTTTTACATCCATACTCATGAAGGACATTGGCTTACATTTTTCTCCTGATGCCTTTGGTGTTGGCATCAGATTAATACTGGTCTCATAGAATGAGTTGAAATGTGTTTCCTTCACCTCTATTTTCTGGTATTATTTCTTTGAAGTAGCCACAGCGATCTCAATGGCAAACAACCAGGGCAAGCCAGCATTGCTTATGTAAACACTGTGCCCACTTCTTATCATTTACCCCATGTTTTCAGATATCTGCATACACCAGCACACAATGTTCAGGATTTAGATTAAATAAGTATAAAGTCCTTTTCTTTAAGAAAAAATGACTTCAGGGGCCTCCCTGGTGGCGCAAGGGGTTAAGCACCACACTATGAAGCAATCCAAAGCCTCTGTAGCACAAGTTCAATTCCCGGCCGGCCAGGGAGCAACCCACATGGCAAAACAGACCTCTCCTGTCTCGCCTGCTGCTCCCCTCAGCAATGTGTTTCAGACAGTCTGCCTGTTCTGTTCCCCACTCTGTCTCTCGTGAATCCTCTCACCCCCCCGCCATGTCTCTGGCCTGTACCCCAGCTCTTGTATGCATAAATAAATCTTTTAAAAAAATGACTTCAATGGAGAAAGAAAATTATAACCAAAAAATATACATCTGTTCTGTATCTGTGAATAGCAAGCACATGTCTTTTTGTATAGTTAAAACTTCTTGAATGAAGAAAGAACACCTTTATGTTATAGGGACCAGAGCTTAAAACAATGGGTCTAACTCTTTCACCATGAAAAAGGCACAGAGGGCTATTTGGAGCAAAGGTATTGTATGACAGTGAGTGATTTGTGTATACTTGCATCACCTTTGTCCTGTGCAGTCACACAGAACTAAACTGACATATCTTTTATATGAGGAGAGAATCAGCATCCACTTGTGTTTTGCAACTATGTGATCACTCATCCTTAATATGAGTAATTTCAAGAAATGGGATACTTTCTGTTCCTAGCTGTTCTTGTTGATAGCAATATAATTAGGGTTAAGGTTAGGGGATAGTTTCTGTTGTGCTTATTTTTTTGTGGAGGACAAATCCTTTATTTACTTTGCAATGCTATGTTTTAGAATATATATTTTTTCACTTTCCCTAAAATTACTTCTTAGTGAGATGTACTGTTAATTGCATGCTATGTATGTTATATGCCTGGCTATGCCACAGTTAATCTATTTCAGAATGTTCAGTTTTAGTGATCAGAGGACATCTTTGTCTAACTGGCCAAAGATATACACTTAAGGCTCATGCGTCATTCCTTTATCTGAAATGTTTCTCATCTCATTTGAGAACCCAGCTCAAAATTTCATTCTTTAAGGAATTGTCCCACATGGGCATCATCTATTTCTTTTTCATTCATTCATCCATTTAGCAAATATGCTCCAAGTACCCACTCTTTTTCTAAGAGACTGAGTAGGTAATAAAAATTATGTAAAAGTTGTCTGTATCAAATGATTTTGTATTTTGGGTATATTTTCTTGATCTTATTTCCTCATTTAAATTGTATGTTGTTCGGGGACACATCTTCCACCTTATAAATTATTGCATTCTTTATAAAATGTAGTGGAGGGACTTCTATGTAATAAGGGTTAAGGAAAAGTTTAATTAATATGATGATTATATTAGTAGACTTTCCTTACATATACTTATGTAGACAAAACACAAATAATTCCAATAGTTATTTATACCATTTACTCCTTCCCCCCAAAATATCCTAATACAAGTCTTGAACAAAACTTTGCACTTGATCTTAGCCAAAAGGTAGAGAAGCAATTGGAACAAAACTTTGAACTAAATTGAGTTCAAAATGTACATATAGGGCCTCCCCAGTGGCGCAGCGGTTGAGCACTGGGTTGCGAAGCTGCCCACAGCCTCTGCAGCGCTGGTTCGATCCCCGGCTGCTTACTGGCCACCGGAAGAGGGTCCCGCATGGCTCGCAGTCCTCTCCTGCTGCCCGCTGCTCCCCTCAGCAGTGTACTTCGGTCCTTCTGCCTGCTCTGCTCCCCGTTCTGGCTCTGGTGAATTCTCTCTCCCTCCCGCACCTCTGACTGTACCCGGTGCTTGTATAAATAATAAATAAATAAATCTTTAAAAAAAAATGTACATATACCTAATCACTCCTTCTTGGCATTTCCCTCCCATTATTTTCCTAGATTTTGTAAGAATACCGTGAGTGTTTGTATGTGTGTGTGCGTGTGTGTGTGTGTGTGTGTGTGTGTGTGTGTAAGCATATAAATATAAAGCACTAAATAATCCTGGCATCTGTCAGAATCCCATGTGGTATACCTGAGTATACAGGGCCCCAGTAGATAGAGCATTGCCTTAGGAATTAGGACATAAAACTTCTAATCCTTCATTAATGTCCACTACTTCCTTTGCAAAATGTTGGGCATGGGCGGTATTGGGGTGAGTGATTGCTAATGTCTCTTCCAGTCTAAAATTATATAAGCTTATGTGGACTGATTTTTTTTTTGGAATACAAATTGGAAAATGGAATGTCAGAATTTAGTGCACCAAGATAGCCTACATTGTTTACAAATTTTAGCCTACTGTCTCCTCATGTTCCAATCTTTATATATTTTGTTTCCCCAGTCGAGAAGATCATTCTGACTTCACTTGTATTTACCTGAGGCTGACCAGGCTTTGGGGTCATATTCCACTGCTTTTGGAGGACAATAATCACCTGTCTTCTCAAACCATACAGTCCTCTGTGTCTCATCTCCTTGTTAGCTTCCATAGCATTGCCACCTAGTCCAGCAACTCTGCTTTTCCTCCAATTATTTCGGTGTATAATTTTTGTCCTGCAGACAAGGGACCACATTTTATGCTTCTCATTATGTCTCTGTGTCAAATAAACAAACTGATTAAAAATTGGTTTTTAAATTCAAATGTGGTCATGTTAGTGAACTGCCAAAAACCATCCGAGGGCTAGGTGAGATAAAGAATATTTTCATATAAATTAGACTGTGGAATACTGCTTTGAATGAAATATTTGCTTCAGGCAATTTAAGTAACTGATTTTGTGAGGAACATTAACATTAAATAGGCTACTGTAGAGTATAAACTGCTACAACATTTTGTAAAGCAACTTGAAAATATCTATTAAGAATCTCAAAATAACTTCTTTTTGTGCCTTTAGTATAAATATTTTTAAACATATATCCTAAGGAAATAGCCCTAAGTCAGAAAAAAGAAAAGTTTTTTTATGCAAATATGTTCATATTAGGATAATCTGTGCTATTAATGTCCAAAAATAAGGAAATAAGTGCATGGGCAAATACATTACATGCACAGGAGAGAATATTATATAATCATTTAAAATGTAGTTGGTTCCCATGGCATTATTTTAATAAATGATATAATAATACCAACATTTAAAAATTCAGTTGGTAAATTTTGTTGCAACATAGGGAAATGCTATAATAAAAGTTTAAGTGAAAAAAAATCAAGACATAAAATTGTACAAATTGCCTGGTCAAAACAATATGCAAAAATATAAAAGAGATGGATAGGACTATGTCAAAATGCTAACCAGAGTAATCTTGAATGGCAAAATCACACTATGAACGTTTTTCCTTTCTCTTTCTATTTTTTTTTTCTCTTTTCCAGGTCATCAAAATCGAGCCCACATGAATTTGGGAGTGTAGAACATTATAATTTCAAGTATGGGGACACCAAGGATGTAGTTTTAATCAGCAGTCTTTTCCAGTTTAAATGTCTTAGTGATTGTCTCCAGTCTCTGTGATTGTCTAAATAGAAGAGTTCAATCTTTTTTTCTTTTAAGTGCTGGCAAGCCTGAAGAGCCATCTGATCACGTGGTTACTATCTTGAGTCCTTTCCGGAGACTTTCCAGTTCATGCTGGGCTGTTTGGGTCTGGTGGAGTTAAAAACAAGCTGTGAATGGGGAGGAAGAAAAGGAAGCTGCTCACATCCTGTGCTCTCTGACCAGAATACCCAGTTAGTTCAGGAAGTTTTCAACCAGTCAGTGTCCGAGACACCTCAGTGGGCTTTTCACTTGAGGTTGTACAGACAGGACAAGGGAAGCCTTTGAAGCACAGATTCTGGAGGCAGATATCCATAGGTGAGTTTGAGATACTAATAAAGTACATGCATTTTGCTTTTTGCTAGAATACATGGAACTTAGCTTTAAGTCTGATTAGATTCCTTGTTTACAAAAATCTGCTTTAGAATAACTGGTGTGTTTTAATCAGGGGGAAGAGCACAAAGGAACAATTATAGCACTTGGGATCAGATAAAAAAGGAAAGAGAATATCCTGAGAAACAGAACTGAAACTTAAGTGATAGAAAGAAAATGAAACGAAACTGAAACCTTGCCAGCAAAGCTATTTAAAAAAATAACAGTCAGAGTCCTAGTAGGTAGCTATAGATGAGTCAATGTTACCCAAAGTGAATGAAATAAATGCCTTAAATTTTTCCAAGGGATAGTTGTGCCCAAATGGAAACACTTAAGCAGCTATGTGACCTTGCTGAAGTCACTTAACTCCTCTGAGTCTCACTTTAGCAACGGAGGTAACAGTCCACAGCAGCCTGGATTAAATAGAGAATCTCAGGACTTGAAATGGCTTTAGAAATCCTTAGGCTCACCTGCCTGCACCGGTACAAGGTGTCATTATGCTTCCCCCACTTTGCCTCACAGCCAGGGTCAGATCTCTCCTGTCTGTGGAGTGAATGCTTAAGGTGCAGGTGGACTGAGGGCTCAGGCACGCTGAGTCCCAAGTAGCATGGGGGATGAAGAAAGAGGGAAAAGACTGGGAGGATAGGATCTGGCTTCAGAAGCCGACCCTGTGGAGACAGCTGAGTGGTCTGAGGCTGCTGGGCAAGATACAGGCGTCCACCTTTGTCAGACAGGGGATCCTGGGCGCTCACATAAAGGGGCCAGGAACAGGAGCCAGGGGTGGGCTACACCAAGATGTGTGACCTGTGCAGACGGGACTTCCTGCTCAGAAGAGAAGAGCCCCATGCCAGATCAAATGCTCTGCTATCCTTAGTGCAGACCAAGGGGAACCCACACCTCAAATTGTTAAGGGGTGCATGCTCTAAACGGGTCTCGCCATCTATGGGCACAAAGACAAAGGAAGCAGGCTCTCAGTGTGAAAGATTTTTAATCAATGGTATACCTAGAGAGAGAGAGAGAGAGAGAGAGAGAGAGAGAGAGCAGATTTGAAATAACCATTTCCCAATGATACTCCCCAAATTAACCATCTCCTTGTGGGCAAATGCCCAGACAAGTAGGCTTAGGCTAAAGTGGGGCCACTGAGGCCCTGAAGCTTGCCACAAGTCTAAGGCACCGTCTGACAAGGAATCACAAGAAAGGGGTTAGGCAGGTCCCTGAGAACTGGGACAGAATGGAGGACTCAAAATTCAAAATATATCACATAATCCAACTTGATGCCAAGCTAATGGCTGCCATTGTCTCTGCCAAGGACCAGGAGTAGCACCCCCACATTTCTCACCCATTGTCTCTTCCAAGTATATACCTTCCAAGTGTCTCTACATGTCTCTCCTCCACATGTCTCCTCCAATGTGTCTCCCCCAAATCCCCTTCCCTTTGTTCTACCTCCCTTTGTATCTCTACCTTGCTCCTTCCCAGCTGACCCCCACTCAGGAAGTCCAGTTCATGGCAAACTGCATCTTGCAATCCAAGGTGGTTGCATGTAAGTGGGGGCAGGGAAAATGACTCCTCTTCATGAAGGTATGGCTGTAACGTTACTGCCATCTTGAAACTCAATAATGTCTTAATAGAGGGTCCCACAGCCTTACTTTTCCCTGGACTCTATAAATTTATGGTGCTGTCCAAGATATCCAAGGTCTGCTTAGCAGGCAGCTGGAGGAAGATGAGGAGGGGCATGCCAGAGACATCAGGAACTGACTTGTGACTTATTCCCCTAGTCCTGCTACATGGTAGGGCAGGGCTATACAATCCCTCCTGCCCCCTCGGGAGTAGTTTAGCTCTTGAAGTTCTAACCAAAGAGTTGTGAGGACCAGGCTCAATCCCATGGAGACTGCTCCACAGAGGTGGGCCTGCGATTATTGTGACTAGAGCTCTACTGAAGATCCATGCACACAAATTTGAGCACCTGTTTTCAATTCTTTTGGGGTTCATACCTAGGATGCTGGGTCATATGGTAATTCTATGTTTAACATTTTCAGGAGCCACTAAAATTTTCCACAATTGCTACACCATTTTGCATTCCTACTAGCAGTGGATGAGGGTTCCAGTTTCTCCATATCTCCACCAACACTTGTTATAGTCTGTTTTTGTTTTTGTTTTTGTTTTTTACTTGTGGGTACTTAGCCACCCTTCTGGTTATGAGGTGTACCACATTGTGGTTTTGACTTGCATTTTCCTAATGACTAATGATGTTGAGCATCTTTCTATGCTAGTTGATCATTTATAGGTTTACTCTGGAGAAATGTCTTTTCAAGTCCTTTGCCCATTTTTTAATTTGGTTGAATTATTTTTGGTCTTTGAGTTCTAAGTGTTCTGTAAATATTATGGTTGCAAATCGCTTATCTGATATCTAGACGGCTTGCAAATACTTTTTACTATTATGTAGGTCATCTTTTCACTTTCTTGACAGTCCTTTGAAGCATAATAGTTTTATATTTTTATGAAGTGCAATTTGTTTTTTTCTTTTTGCAGTTTGTACTTTAATATCATTTCTTAGAATCCATTGCCAAATCTGAGATCAGAAGCCTTTACCCCTATGTTTTCTCCTAAGATTTCTATAGTTTTAGTTTCTAAAGTTAGGTCTTTGATCCATCTGAGTTGATTTTTGCATATGCTGTAAAACAGAGGCCCAACTTCATTCTGGCTTGTGGAAAGCCACTTGTCCCAGCACCGTTTGCCAAAAGCTGTTCTTTCCCCCTTTATACAACCCCATCAGTAGCCATACATGTATGAGTTTATTTCTGGACTCTCCATACGATTCCGTTGATTTGTGTGTCTTATCATTTCTAATTGGTGTAGATAAGAAGGTGTGAGAAAGGCTGCAGCCTGCCTTGCAGAGTCCTGGTAGCATGTTAGTCCGCCCTAGCCAAGGGTCAGATACATTGTATATGGTAAAGTAGATAAAAGATTAGAGCTTTTAACATTAAGTATAATTTGGCAAAAGCATACCCTGAGACAACCATCTAGGGACTTCTCAAAGATCTTGAAATAAGCACATACACAGAGATAACGTGAGCAGACTTACCTGGTAGACCTGTTCTAGAAGCAGTGGTTTTTATCTTGGTGGATGAACTTGTTCTACCAATACAAGTAAATATCACAAGGAGGTGCAGCACCATCAAGGACACCACAAAAAATTCAGGGCATGGGGCTCTGTAAGCTAAAACCAAGAAGAAATTGTCATACATTTGCTTAAAGCTATTTTAAATCACTCCCTGTGTTCAATTTGCTAACAGTTTGTTTTTCTTTCTTTGGACAAAGCAATTAAACTTTCTAAGAGTAGATTTATTAATATAATTCAATAAAATAATCTGAACAATTTCTTGTTTAACATTTAAATTTTAAGTTAATGAATTGTGTTATTTTTATCATGTACACTTATATTATTTATAAAATTATAACATGTTTTATTTATAGATTTAGATCTATTGTTCATTATGATTATTAGCCCTCCTTAAGTAATTAAATGTTTGAAAATTATTCTTTCACTCAACGGTGTATTGAGTATTTACTTTGTGCACCATGCTAAATGAGGACACTTATTCAATCATTCAACAAACACTACTTGAGTACACACATATCCTGGGCCCTATGGTGTGGCAGGAACAGGTCCAGCCTTCCTGATGCAGTGGTCCCATAAAGAGCAAAGAGCAGAAGTTGTGAGATGTTTCTAGGGTTCCACCAGCCTTGTCACCTCCACTTCTATCTGGAGTCCCAGGGATCAGGGCTTCCCAGCTAATCAACCCACAAGCCCACCTCCCCCCAGCCTCTCAGCTTAGCTAAGACATAGTCATAATGTATTTGCACTAGGAAACCCCAAAAGAACAAAAACAAAGAATAAGACATCAAAATAGAGAAAGAGACAAGTTATTTATCTCAAGGGAACAAGAACTCTTCATTTCACTCTTACCGAAACAGTCTCTCCCCAAACCCCAGTTTTTCACACACCAACCCCGATCCCCTAGTGTATGTCTTCATGTCAAGCCAGAATCTTAGAAGTTTCTACAAGACTTCTGGGTCTTTTCTGACATCTGAGAGGCTATTCTAGTTAGATTTCAGAACCTTCGGGCTTCTAGAGGTAATCAGTTTAGGAATACAGCCCCTTCTAGTCTTGGGTAACCCCAATCTTTGCAGGGATGAGGGACCAAGGCACCCCCGGGAGGCCACACACAGGTCATATGTCTGAATATCTAAAGGTTATAAATAAGCTAACAAGCTGCTGAGTAACATAATCTGTCTGCTTTCCTTGACAAATGCAGCTTTATAACAACACTGAAAGCAGGTTCCAATTTAAAATTTCCTGCCCCTCCCTAGGGCCTATCCCCATTGTCTTCTTGTCTTACCCCATGGAGAGTCTTTCACACAGGTGTGTGGTGGCCCCAGCCAGCACGTCGGTGTTCTGTGCTGTTTCTTATAACCGCATCCAAATCTACCGTGATTGCAATGAAAACTTAAATCTTTTTTTAAAAAGGGAGGGAGGGAGGACTGGAGAGAGAGAGGCTACGTGTGCCTGTGTTTTTGTATAGAATGGACCAGAGAAGCAAACTAGAGGAGGCCCTGGGCTGGGCTGTTTATTTCGGGGGCCCCCTGCCTCCCAGGACCAGGATCCCCCGGGGTCAGCAGTCTCCCTGGTACTGGCTAGGAGTCCCCCTCCCCCACCATGCTCTGGGGACGCAGAGCCTTGGGCTTCTCTGCTGAAAGGGCCTCCTGTCCACTTCCAGGGCCTGCACTGACCTTTCCCTTCTGTCCCCTCCTGAGTGGATCTCCATGCACTGTGTGTGTGAGGGGGGTGGGACAGGTGGGGGGAGGTGAGAAAAGTGGGGGGGGTCATAGGCTAATGGGTACCTATTTGTGAAGACTATGGACAGCACTTAGTTTGGAAAATGAAGGCTTAGAATGCTGGCAATGCCACATGACCTGGTCCTTGGGGAAGGAAGGGCGGACACGTTATTTCTCCCCCCTTAAGATATAAAATTCTGGGGAGGAGACAGAGGAAGGGAGAACCAGCCCCTGCTACACTCCCTGCGCAAGTGGGAATGGGCCACTGACAGCTCCAGAGCCATAGGCCCAAAGGCCGGCTGCAGCCCCCCTTGCCCCACTCCACCCTGCGCCATTGTGACCACGAGCAAAGGCTGGACACGAAGCCAAAGAAGAATAAGCGTGCAAAACTGAAACGGAGCAAGGTTTGCTTCAATACTGCGCTCTGCACGTCAGAGCTATCGCACTTCTCGGGAAAGAAGGGCCATTGATTTGGGCACCAACAGCCAACACTTCAAAATACGTGACGTGTTGAAGGTCCTCTGGGTGCAGCCGGGACATGTGACAGGAGGGCGGCGGTTTCTTGCTTCGAGGCCAGTCAGACGTGAGGGTTTCCCAGACTCTGCTACTAAGTGCACTTTCAGCCTGGCCGCTGTGGCACAGGGAGCCATAGGACAGAGGGGCTAGCTGAGCTCAGAGCCCAGTTTAGGAAAATTTCTGGATATTAAATACCAGTAAGAGAGTCCGCTGTCAGTCACCAAGTGCCGAGAGTTTAGCGTGTGGGCACATTCCTTTCCTGTTCCAGCCTAATTTGTATTTCACAGAGCACTGCGGGAATTACATCTCAGAATTACAACCAGGCCCTGTCTGGTTCCCCTCCCCAGAGGGTTTGAAGCCGCTTATCTCCCTTAAAGGTTAATGTGTTTGGATCCTAACACTCTTCAAAATGCATTTGGTTTTATACTAGCCAGTCAAAACTTCTCTCGGGAAATTGTTAGAGAATATAAATAACCCAGGAAGGTGAGGTTAGTTAGCTGAGCGGGCTGGTGCGGCCAGGTGTACTGGAACATTTTTCTGCTTGTCACCTCACAGGGAGAGAGATTAATGCTCCACAAGAGAATGCCTAGGGGATTGTTCTTGAGAACAGGCCCCAGCACACAGAAGGTGCTGGCAAGTCCTTATTGAGTAGAGTCAAGCCTCCTGGTGGGCGAGACATGTGGAGCCATATGGGGCCTTTTGAGTGGGGTGGAGGCGGCCATGCTCCTGCACAGTCTCATTGCCTATTGCTGCCAGGCTAGAAATGACCAGATCCAGCCCCATCATGCACCTCTGCTCTGCATATCCTGTAAGCACCTCCAGGACAGGCGAGAGAGCTCATTGGTATTTATGTCCTAAGAACAAGGCATCATTCCCAGCATCTGGTAGGCACTAAACAACAGTTGAGCCAAATTTGCCAGCATACTTTTTATAGCTCCCTCCAAGTCATCTGTTAGCATGTTGAGTCTTAAAAGATCAAGGACAGAACTCTTGATCCTCCAGGTGCCAGGCTGACAATAATTTATTAGTCTACACTGGAGGGATGCTACGTCCAAAATGGAGACTTTGGAGGGACATGGCAATTTTGTTCAAACACTATGAAGGTTTTTCCAGGCCAACCTAGGAACCAATGAGTGAAAAGTAGAGAAAAGGTAGTTTGCCTAAGAACAGTGTCATGGGGGTGATCCGGGGGAACAGGGCATTCTTATTACTGCCACAAGAGTGAATGTACATTTTTTTTAAACACAGAATTAGATAAAATAATGGAAACTCTTGACTATGTGCAGAAACTTTGACCCAGGAATTTCTAGATTTTAGGCACTGAAATTTAACCTGGCTCACAAAGCTATATATACAAGGATATTGGTTGTAAGAGTGAAACATTTACAACAACGTACACTTTTTGACAATAAGGGCTGAAGTAAATCATGATATATAGTCATTGAATGGAATATTAACAGTCACTATGATGGTGATGTAGAGTAATACTTATTTGGATGAAAGATGTTTGTACTGCATGGCTTAATAGAAAAAAGCAGAACCCAAATGATAATATTTTAACTGAATAGAATTACATGTGTGTGTTTTTGTACATATATGTAGAGAGAGTAAAAGCAAGAAAATCTTGAAGGATATATATAAAAATGTTTATGATGGTTTCTCTCTGGGTGGAAGGAATATGACTCATTTAAAATTTTTCTATTATTTCTAAGCTTTGAACAATGGATATGTGATACTGTAACAACAACAATAATAAAATTAACACTGGTGAAAATTGTTGACAGCCTGGGACACAGCTCAGCAAGAGACGAATGAAGTAGTTTCTTGTGGGGTGTCGTGGGAGGAAAGTTGGAGTTGAAGAGACTAAAGTAACTTCCAATTGTAGAAGCTCTGATTCCACGAAGGAAGAAGGTGACCTTGGAAAATGTGTGTAAGTTCTTTGCATACTTTTTCAGGTTGATAAGGCTTTTCAGAAAGAGTACATTAAAATTCTTTACAAGGCTTTTTTATCACTGATGATGAGAATGTCTTTTAAAATCACAAGTTATATTCTTAATATTTGCCTCTTTTGATGACTTCTTAGTGAGTAACAACAGAACTGGAATATTCTTATTCTGTCCCCTGCATTGGCACACAATAGCTATGCATCTGGCTCTGAGAACAGAGAACAGAGCTAATATTTGCCTCTCAACCCATTAGGTACAACATAAGCTCTGTGAGGCCAGGGATTTTGTTTTGTTCCAGAACCCAGATAAATACCTGGCACACAGAAGGAGCTCCATAATTATTTTTTGAATGAATGAGTGAATACTGGCAGAATGAAATAGCAAATTGGAAGAAAGCTGCTCTGCAAATACATCCTTTCTCAGGAGAGCTAAAATTTAAATGTTACTGAATTCTAGCTTGTTTAAATTCGCATAGCCACATCTGGCAGTTGGCTACTACTCTGGACAGTGCAGTTCAAGATCAAACTTCTTATCATAGTGTATTTGTTTTTTTTTTTTTTTATCATAGTGTATTTGACAAGGAAAATACATGTAGACGCTTGAAACCATTACTGCAATCTAGATCCACTCTTGTACTGAGAGATGGGGATGGGGAAAAAAAAGAAAACAAACGGGAAGTCAGTATGCATGACAGAAGGGGTGAGGAAACTTGCCAGGGTCTATTTAATAAGGACGCTAATTTGAGGGCAGAGATTCACCTATCAAATCTGCTCCCCCTTAGTATACCAGCACGTATGGTGTTCACATTCAACATGTGAATTTGGGGGAACAAACTTTCAGTGGACAGCACATATGTGTTTTATAATTCCTAGGCCAGTTTTGATCACATTAGAGCTGAGATAGTCGATGGTTAAAAGTTAGCATGACACCATTCGTTCGTTTATTCAATCAGTGTCTATGGAGAACCCATCATGAGACAGCTGCTGTCCTAGCAAGAGGGCGCATCAGCAAACAAGACACACCTGCTCCCCTGCCTGCCTGGACCACATGTTCTGGATACTAACTTTCATCCTTTGGTGCTGGTGATGTAGAGTGATGCTAAGTTACACTATACATCCTGTTGAGTCTGCATATGGTGGTACTATTTTAAAACTGTGAAAACACATCTGAACAGGCCCAGGCCTCAGGGTACTAAGACAGCCCAAGGGTTGGCACCCATCACAGTGGCCAGCTGTGCCCTGCTGCTAGTTTGGTGGCACAGGCGGTTGAGCGCAGCTCTGTGAAGCTGTCTGCAGCCTCTGCAGTGCCGTTTCGATCCCCACCGGCCTCAGAGCAACCCACATGGTGCGGCAGACCTCTCCTGACTCATGCCCTGCTCCCCTCAGCAGTGTATTTCGTCAGTCTGCCTGTCTGTTCCCCGCTCTGTCTCTGGTGAATCCTCTCACCCTCCCACGCATCTGGCTTGTACCCCAACTCTTGTATAAATAAAATAAATTTAAAAAACATACCTGTGCTCAACTACAATTCCTTGTCATTTTAGTTTACCTCCTGCCATCACTCCCATGCATTCCACAGTGCCTTGTTGGCAGAAGCTATATAAATTTACAACGGTGGTCCTCCAAGTTTTTGGTTTTGAGTCCTCTTTATACTCTTAAAAATTATTGGAATTCCAAAGTGCCTTAGGCTATGTGACTTATAGCTCTACTAAATTCCTAAAAATTTATTAATTCATTTAAAAGCCGTAATAAACCCATTGTATCTTAACATAAAGGCCAGTTTTAAATGAATAGTCAACTTTCTAAAACCAAAAACAGTCAGAAAAGTGGTACTGTTTATATTTTTTGTAATATTTTTAATAGTGGGTTTAATATCTAATATCCAATAGTGGGCTTGATATCGAATATTCAACAGCTGGATTTATAAACTGCAGCTGTATTCATTCTGTTTTAATATGTTGTTTTAGTATAGTACATGGGGGAAAAATCTGGTCTTGTACAGATACGTGTTTGGGAAAGATAGACTGTTCATAGCCTCTTCATATAATTGTGAAACCTTACCAAAATTTGACAAATAGTTTGTTTCATTGCAATACGAAATCTGAAAGGGTATCAGTGAAGTTTCCCTACTAAGTTGCATTCATGCATTTGTCTCTCGTGGGTGTCACTTTGAATGGATCATTCATGCATAATTTTCTGACATCATGCATTGACTATTTGGAAAATGTTAATTTACTGCATCATGGAGATTTTCCAAATATTGACCCTCTTCATAATACAATATTAAAAAACCCTCATTCATTAATGTCATCTCCAATCTCATATGAAATGTCTTGGGAAGCCATCAAAATCACGAGGCCCAGGACAAGATTTTCAAAACTCACTTTTGCTCAGAAGCTCAAAAGAAACAAACACTATCAGTTGTTCGTCCTTGGTGTGACATCCTCCCTTGCTTGAATTTCAGGAAAATGCCTGCCAAACAGTCAAATCTGAATAACTATAACTTGCCAGTTACTCTTTCAAGTAAAAGGGGGCTCCATGAAGAAAGCAATTAGTTCAGTCCACAAATCAAACAACTGTACAGGGCTATTTGTGCCATTACATCACACAGAATATTCAAGAGACATGTGCTGAAAGGTCAAGATCCAGTACAATTAGCTGTTTACACTGTTTCATCAAGGACATTGTTGTGTAAAACTGTCTTCTTTATTTAACCCACCATAGCAGTGAAGGTCACCATGACAACTAGGAGGGTTTGACGTCACTGCCACAGTCTGTTCTAAGGCATCCACAGCTTTTTCTACGATTGTTTTCATAGCTTCAGTGCAAATACAAATACAGTGAAAAAGGCAAAAAACATTTTAGTAACATTACAATAGTAATCTTGACTGTGCAGACTCCCTGAGAAGGCCGTGGGTCTCCCCCTTGGTCCACTTCATCACACTTGGAGAACTACCACCCCACCTTCCATTGTGTTTGGGATTGGGTTTCCCCTACAGCCGTATGCTGAAGCCCTAATCCCTGACCCTCAGAATGTGACTCTTCTGGAGACAGGCTCTATAAAGAGGTAATTAAGTTAAAACGAGACCTTAGGTTGGCTGTAATCCAATCTGACTAGTATCCTCATAAGAAAAGGGGATGGACACAGAGACACCCGTGGTGCATGCACACAGGGGAATGTCCACGTGAAAAGGCAGCAAGATGGCAGCCTCAGAGGAAACCATCCCTCAGAGGAAACCACCTTGCTCTTGGGCTTCCAGACTCCAGAGCTGTGAGAAAGTACATTTCTGTTGTTGAAGCCATCCAGCCTGTGCCAATTTGTCAGGGCTGCCTCCCAGGCTACTATTATCTTCTGGCGCCCATACTGCATGTCTGATGGTCTCCAAAATCTTACTCCTGGAAAACCATGCCTGTCCTTCTCTGATGGATCAGCTCTCTGGCTGTGTGTGTGGGGCCCTGATTCCTTCAGGCAGAGCCAGCCGGCTCTCCCTGTGCTTACCTTGCTCTCTCTCCATAGCTTCGTCACAAGCATATCAGGCATTCCCCCAACTTACACACCTGCCTTTTTGCTTCTTTATGAGACCTTCTGTGGACTGACGTCTCCACGCCCTGAGAGCCCTGTGTACTGCTGCATGTTTACCTATCAAATGAGAGGCCGCCACCAACCTTTTCCTTGAGCTCAACAGCATACAGAGGCAAATGATGCTCTTCTCAGATAGACTTGTGTTCCAAGAGCCCTTGGCCCGTGGCC
Organism: Talpa occidentalis; assembly: GCF_014898055.3. Lineage (NCBI taxonomy): Eukaryota > Metazoa > Chordata > Mammalia > Eulipotyphla > Talpidae > Talpa > Talpa occidentalis. Next base: position 9,224,136 of record NW_023601322.1, read on the forward strand.
ATAACTTGTTATGTAATATTAACTTAGATGCCATTTTAGCGAATTTTAAAAACTGATCATATTATAAGACACATTGCTCTTTCAAAACGATGTTAAACATTGAGTCAAGCTTTCCTTGGACATAATTCAAAGCAAAATAAAAATTTTCATTTCTCATTAATAGTTTGGTTTCATTCATTCTACACAAATTTTGGTTATCACATTTCCATCTCCCTCATCCCCAAAGAGAATTCTATTTTGTTCCTTGGGAAAATTGATAGTTCTGTATCCATGGTAATATTTTGGGGTTTTGTGTTCCATAAATTCATTCATTAATTCCAGAAGAATTCATTGGGTGCTGGGGGGGGGGGGCGGGAATGGATAGCAATGAACTGAACAAAATCTGCACCATTCTGGTACTTACAAAAGTAGTGAGCAAATTGTGACTTATTAAACTACTTTGCTTTTACAGTTCAAGGGTACTCTTTAATCTCTTTCTTACATGTTCTATGAGCATCTCCCTGAATCTTTAGCAGTAATCCTGTTACTGGCCCAGGAAATATTGTGGTGCTAATACTTGTGTAGATTTAATTGCTACACATTTTTATCCATAAGAAAAATGTGAGGCCACAGTTTAACATTAATTTAATCATTCTAAAACTCCACTACTGCCTTGAGAAATAACAAACTGGGAGTATTCACAAAGTTCCCATGATTACATATGATTCTCCAGAACTCAATTCCTATGACCAAGGATGACTTCATAATGATTTGAGGTAGACTCAAAGATGTCAATGTTTGGTTTTCCGAAACCAGACAAAGTAATTTTAAAGGGAGTGATATTTAAACTGAGAAATATTTATGAAAATAACTACAAGAGGCAAAGCAGACTTCTTACATCTGTCCCTAGTAATCACAATTTAATAAGAGAAGACCAGATTATGCACTTAATAGAGAGATATAATTAGTTTCATTAAGTGTCTTTCAGGAGTAATAAAAAGGGAAAGAACTTGAAAAATTTTATACAATGACTCTTCTCTCCGTAGTTCTTCCAGGAAGTTCATAACTGTTGCCCAAACCTCCTCTTTTTCTTCCTTTGTCTATAGGTCAGAACATGAACTATTGATATGTGATGGACAACAGCTAATCTCCTGGGCTTGGGTGTGCTCTTAAATCACACCATTGTAGTAAGCCCCATCACTCTGTACTCTCTGCTCTCTTGATTGGTGTCTTAGCTATGACATTTTTGAATGAGAACTGAACCATTGTGACTAAAGCTCCTGTTGTTACATTTGTTGAAGGCAGGAGAGTGGTTTGAACGTGGGCTATCCAGCTGGTCACTGCTGGGTGATTCCTATAACCTCCTATGGCCCTCCACATGGTCACACGTATCCTAGAGGAATGCACAAGGAACTTCACAGGGATGCCCGAAGGAAATAATACAACTCTATTCATACTTTATTTTTATCACCCTTTTGGAATGTCCAGTGTATGCTTTATAACACACATACCATATGGGAACTTACAGCTATAATTTATAGGTAAATAAATACACATGGGGTGCATGCTCAAAATTTTTTTTTCATGGAGTATGCAATCAAAAATGTTTGTAGGGGCTTCCTTGGTGGCGCAAGGGGTTAAGGCATAGCTCTGTGAAGCTGTCTGCAGCCACTGCAGCATAAGTTCGATCCCTGGCCAGCGAGCTACCCACATGGTGCAGCAGACCTCTCCTGGCTCGCCCTCAGCATTGTATTTCAGTAGATCTGCATGTTCTGTTTCCAACCCTGTCTTTGGTGACTACTCTTACCCCCCACACCTCTGGCCTGTACCCCAGTTATTGTATGCATAAATAAATAAATCTTAAAAACAAATTTTAGACACAGTGTTCTGAACAGCCAGGGTGGAAATACCTGTCTTAGGACAACATGCTGTGGCTGGCAGACACGAGTAGTGAACCACTTTGTCTTTTTCCATCTTGCACAGTGTGAAATAGAATGATATAGTTGGGAAATGTGGCTGGCCCTTCCTTAGGGCCTGGTGCTCTCTCCATTGTGGAATGGTGGGAACTCTGCCGTAGGTCTCAAATCTGTGGCATTTAAGGACTTCCCGATGTTATAGTCCCACTTCGACCTAAAGTCACTGTCAACTTCAGCTTGCAGTGATGTACTTGCCTTGCTGTTTCACTACATGCAAACTGCTTGAACTTGCTGTCCCCCCACCTTCCTACCAGAGCCCTACCCACAGAAGGCCGTAAGCCCTTCCCCAGGCTGTGTAACTTTGTTAAAGGAAGAGTGAGGAGCAAACTTCTGGTCAGTGGGGGACACTCATGGTGAAGGTGGAGCGTCCAGACTCCACCCCTGTCTCTTTGCCGCAGGGCTATCAGGCTTAAAACTATAGATCTCAGTGTGCCAAGTATGGGGCACCACTGTGAAGTAGGGCAGAGCTGAGGGGCCATGTTGGACTTAAATGACTGAACAGATGGGCGTCTGCTCTCCTTTTTGGCTTTGTTTTTGTTTTTTTTTGTTTTATTTTGCTTTAATTTTTTAAAAAGATTTATTTATTTATGTATACAAGCTGGGGTACAGGCCAGAGGTGCAGGGGGTGAGAGGATTCACCAGAGACAGAGAGGGGAGCAGAACAGGCAGACTAACTGAAATACACTGCTGAGGGGAGCAGCGGGCGAGACAGAAGAGGTCTGCTGTGCCATATGGGTTGCTCCCTGGCTGGCCGGGGATCGAACTCATGCCACAGAGGCTGCAGATTGCTTCATAGTGCGGTGCTTAACCCCTCGCGCCACCAGGGAGGCCCTTTTTTGGCTGACTTAGGAGTGCACCCTAGTCTCTCCACAGGTGATACTCTCTGTGGGTAGGACAAACTACATGTGGCTACTGGTGACCCATAAATTCTCTCTCTCAACTCTTCCTTTTCTTTGTAAATAAATCCTTTTTATTTCTCTGTGTGTCCATACATGTGGGTGAGGACTCACTAACTGCCACATTCTTTTTATTTCCAGGTTTGCCCTATTTCATCTTATTTCACACATTCACAGAACAAAGACTTCTCAGCATCAGCTAGCTCCCTGTCCTCTTGTCCCATGGAATCTCTTTCCCTACAAGTGCCCCTGAGGGGATCGGGTGGGGAGAGGGGTGTGACTGCTGGGCATGCCAGGCTGGGCTGCCACGCAGTGGAGGCCCAAGAATACCCCAGTGGCACAGGCAAAGCACCCTGGCCTTTCCAATCTCTAGTGAATCACCTTTTGGTTTTCACCTCAGGTGGTCCCAGCTTCGCTCTGGTGGTTGATCCTGAGGGACAGTTTGCTATGCTCAGGCTAATCCTTTCCTGTGACAACTCACTTAAAAAAAAAAAAAAATTAAGCTGACTGACTCTTTCCTAGAGGCTTCTAACCAATTTATCTCGAAATACCCAGTTGGTACAAGGAACTGATCTCAAGCCAAATGCCTTCAAGCACCATGGAGTGACTAGAAATCCTACATTTCACTCCAACACAGATCATGCTGTTAGTTCAGTCAAGGCACTGAACACTTTCCAGAAAGTTCTAGTATCTTTTTCATTTAATTTCCCTCACAATAAGCTGTGAAGTAATCCTCTTACGCAACAACATAATTACCTTTGCAAGAAAGAGATTTTCTGTTCCCTGATCTTTCTCAGGTAACGCACTTCTCTACTTTCTTGCCTCCCTCCACTACCTGCTCTCCATACAACCACTGTAAAATATGTGTTTACTTGTTCCAAGCCATTTGTTTGATCTCCCCCATGGACTGAGGGTCCTGGTAGGAAAGAGTCATGTATTTAGTACTTCTCACTTGCTTTTTGCTGTAGCTCTTAAAAATGCTTCCCCTTGGGCCTTCCTGGTGGTGCAGGGAGTTAAGACGCAACCTATGAAGCTGTCCACAGCCACTGCAGCACGAGTTCGATCCCAGGCTGGCCAGGGAGCTACCCACATGGCACAGTAGACAGCTCCTGTCTCACCCGCTGCTCCCCTAAGCAGTGTATTTCAGTCAATCTCTTTGTTCTGCTCCCCACTCTGTCTCTGGTGAATTCTCTCCCCCCAGCACACCTCTGGCCTGTACCCCAGTTCTTGTATGCATAAATAAATAAATCTTTAAAAAAAACATGCTTCCCCTTGTCAGTGACGCTGTGGTCAAATTGTTTGACTCAACCATGTGGGAGTATGTTCTGTTGTTCTCTTGAAAGACAGATGAATAAGCATTCTGAGTTCTCTCTTTCTCCTTGCAGCTAGGGGAAGGGTCCCTCTCCTCACGCATTCTGAATCATTTTGTCACTTTCTTCCAAGCACCCAAGGCCTATTTATCAGTATGACACCACCACCTGTTGGGCCTCAGCTCTCAGCCATGTCTGCAAGGTGTCTCCCCAATAAGATAGCACATGGCCACACACTCCAGGTTGTTCATCTAGAACCCAAATAAAAATCCAGCCACGCCATGAAAGGTTATAGTTCTCTGTGACACCCACAAAATTAGAGCACTGTAATAATATAAGATGAAAAACATAGAGATTTTAAAGGTAGATGAAATAAAAAAGAAACTCACCATCCAATACTAGAGAATCATAAGTGGTAGAAAAAACAAATAAGGTTTCTGAATTATTCCTCCTTCAGACCATTCAACTCTGTTCTCATAAAACTCTGATTCATCATCTCATAGGTATTTATTTATCTAGCTTCTTCTATGTTAGGTTTTCAGTTACTCTGGGATAAAAACCAGGTTTTGTTTATCTCTGAATCACTAGTATCCACACAGCACTTAGAAAACCGTGGATGCTGAATAAAGGTTTATTAATAGGAAGAAGAAAAGAAAGTGTTTCTGAGAGAAAAATAGAGCCTGTTGAGAGAGAAAATTGGACTCTAACACATTAACTAAAAGCAACAGTGATTCTCTGTGCCAAAAAAAGGAGACTTTATGTTGCTGTAATGGAAGGGGGTCATCTTCCAAATTGAGACAGGAGGAATGACAGTGTAGGGAATGGCATAACACATTGCAAGGGTGAACTTCAGATTGGACCTTTCCATACCCAGGATGTCTTTCATGCTGAAGAATGAAAACAAATTAATCTCCAAGTGTGAATCCCCTTGAATTCACCAGGAATGATTTGGGGCTATTTTAAGAATTAAAAAGGAGTAAAAGAATAAGTCCAAGTAGGTAGTTTAATGGTCTTTAATTAGAGCTGGAGGGCTTCTACCTGCACTGAAGAGGGTTTCTATCTGCACTGTCATCCTCAACACCATCCTCAAACGAGCAGAAAGGATAGTGTTAGTGTCAGCAGACAGGGAATCATCCGCATTAGAAGGTGCCATTTGGAGACAGATGCCCCTTTCATCACTAGACTCAAGAAGCAAATGAGGTAGATAGGTAATGAGATGTAACTTGGTGCTGGTTTTACATTGTGATTTTAGTATAGTCGCTATTGGGTAACTTCATTAATACAAGAGTCCCCAAAGGGTTAGTATTCTGTTAATGTGGAAGAAGACAGAATTCAGGATTTTTATATCTTCTGGAACAGATGGTTATAATTTAAACTTCATGAAATACAGGAAAGAAGAGACACAATCAAAAAACTTCAAGTCCTAGTTTCTTATTTTCCAGGCCAAAGCCTGCAGTATAATTGTATAAATAGTTCTGAGACTTTCTTCGATTTTTCTTCCTTCCTGGAGATAATCCACAAAGTGTCTGTCTGGACACATCTAATGGTTAGCCAGATGGCACTCCAAGAATGCTTCTCCAAAAGTCTGAGATCTCATCAGATACACTGGAATGATCTTGAGTGGGTGGAGGGGGAGAAGCATTAAGAATAGAAGCTGCGGAATGGCAGAAAGAAAAAGGGTATAAAAGAATGCCAGGGGAAGAATATTTACTTTAAGAGGCAGAAGGCACATTTGAAGGTGAGATGAGAAAACCTTATACATATTAAGTCTATCAAGTCATGTTGCCCTGAGCTAGTCTCAGCACTATCAACACATCTTAACAGCAGTGTAAATGCTATATTAGGCCTTACAAATATTTCACAATCAGACTTGTTAACTGCAAAACTTTCCTAACTGAAGTAGAACATGTTTGAAAGCAAATTATAATGGCTTTAAGTAAAGTTGATGAAACTTCCCTTCAAGGACAATCAGATGTAATTCCAGGACACCCCAAACCTCACTTCAGACCCATGAACTCATGATGCTAGAAATTTTCCCAGCGCTTCAGTACTTTGAGGATCTGTTAAAATGTACCCTCCCCATAGACCACTTATTCATTCACACTCACCCAAAGAAAAAAGTCAAACCAAGACGTAGACTGATCACTTAGAGGTTAATGAATGAGTTTGGTTCCTGAGTACAAGTTTTTTCAAGTGTATGATGCAACCTTTTTGTTACATCCATAGACTTGTACAACCACAACCCTTTTTTATGGCTGAATAATATTCCATTGTAAAGATATACACACACCCCCTTTCTTAACCCATTCACTGACTGGCTTGTTTTGGCCTGTTGGGAACACTACTACTATGAACATTCATGTACAAATATATTTTGAACACCTATTTTCACTTCTTTTGAGAATATACCTAAAAGTGGAATTGTTGGATGGTAATTCTATTTTTACTTTTTGAGGGGCTGCCAAACTTTTCCACATTGGTTACAGGATACTCACATTTCTACCAGCAATGTATACGGTTCTGATTTCCCCATATCCTCCCCAGCACTTGTTACTTTCTGGTTTTATTTTGTTTCATCACTGTCATCCTAGTTGGTACAAAGAGGTATCTCACTATGGTTTTGATTTGTATTTTCCCAATGGCTAATGATGCTAGCAACTTTCATACGCTTATTACCTTTTGTATATTTTCTTTGGAAAAGTGTCTATTCAACTCCTCTGCCCATTTTGTTTTTTAATTGGGTTGTTTGTCTTTTAGCTGTTAAGTTGTGAGAATTTGTTTTTTCTTTCAGGAGCATTTTACTTACTTTTTAAAATAATAAGAGTTCTGATTTTAATTTTCTTATTGAGGTAACATTGGTTTACTATACTGTATGCAGTAGAGCGAAATCAACTGTCAAAAATTGGTGACTTGGTTACACTGAGAGAGGTAGGCATTTTTACTAGCATCAAGACTGAAAAGGGATTTTGTGAAAGACCTCATGTCCTTTAAAAAAATTACATAAGGAGATCATGAATATCCTTTAACCAATACATTTTTAAATTTAGATCAAATGGATACATTTCTAGGCAAATATAACTTACCAGAACTAATTAAAAATGAAACAGAAAGTCTGAGCCTAATATCTATTAGGGAAACTGAACTTAAAACTTTTATTCAGAGGAAACTCTAGGATAAATAGCTGATTGCTGAAATCTACCATACATTTAAGAAATACAATACACCTCAATTTGAAAAGAAAAAAAATAAGAGTGAAACCAAGACAGAAAAGACCAAATGTCAATCTTACACAAAAAATTCCCAAGAATAGAAAAAGAGAACTTCTAGTTCATTGTATGAAGTCAGAATAATCTTAGCACTCAAAACAAGCAAGGATAATGTAACAAGGGAATATTACTGACCAGTTTTTCTCAAAAATTTAAATAGAAATATTCCTAAATAAAATATAAGGAGATTAAATCCAACAATACACAGAAAGGATAAGATCATAACCAAATTGGGTTTAACCCAGGGGGGTTGCATGTCCTGAGGTGGCATGGAGGGGGTACCACCGTCATTACAGTGGCTCACTGAGATCCAGAAGGCTACTCACACTGGAGGAGGGGGTTAGAGGAATGGCTTTTTTTTTTTTTTGAGCACCTGAACCAGCAGCCTCCTATGCACAGGGCCAGCTCCAACTTAGGCAGCCTGGCCCTCAGCTCATTGTGGGGGAAAGCCAAGGCTGCTAGGGCTACAGGCATCCAGTTCATCCTACTAGTAGATGGAGGAAAAAATGTTTAAGATGCAACATCAATTTATTTATAAATTTAACCAACATGGAATGCAAGGCAGTTTTCTCATAGAAAGGACAGGGGATTGAACTGTGATCCCCAAAATCCAAGTCACAACCCCTGGAACCTGCAAATGTTATCTCATTTGGAAAAAGTCTTTGAAAGTATAATTAAATGAAGGACCTTGAGATGAGATCATCCTAGATTTAGAGAAGACCCAAAATCCGATGAAGAAAAGACAGGCCTTGTGAAGATGGGGTTCATGGCATCTAAAAGTCCTATCTTGTCAGGAACTATCAGGAGACACTAGAAAGCAGGGAGATGCAGAGAAATGGATTTTCCCTCTGAGAATTCAAAAGGAACCAAGCCTGCCAACACTTGATTTTAGACTTCTGGCCTCCACAACAAGAAAGAATGAATCTGTTATTTTTAGGCCACCAAATGGTGGTAATTTCTTACAGCTGCCTTCAGAAATTAATACAACGGGCATAAACAAATTACCAATTGCAAAAATCATATTCCGTGGAGAAGAGATAGAATGCCTTCCTCTGGAATGGAAATCAGGAGGATCACTGTCATCACTTCTCTCAACACCAAAGGAGATGGCAGCCTGTTCAAATTCAGTTATAAGTACTGGAAAGAAAAAAAGTCATTATTTTCAGATGATATGACTGTGTCCGTTTAAAAAAATCCAAAAAAAAAAAAAAAGACACACCTCTGAGAATGGCCCATCTCGAAAACAACAGAAATAAGTGCTGGTGAGGATGCAAGAAAAGGGACCATCCTACACTGCTGGGAGGAATGCAAACTGGTCCAGCCCTGAGGGAATATGGAGGTGCAATATGGAGGTGTTGGAAAAACCTTAAAAATGGATCTGCCATTTGATCCAGTAATTCCACTCTGAGGCAACTACCCCCAAAATTCAAAATCACTAATTCAAAAGGAAATTTATATTTCCACGCTTATTTGTGTTATTTACTATAGCTAAATTATGAAACAATCTAACTGCCCCAAAACAGATGAGTGGATCAAGAAGATGAGGTAGATATACACAGTGGAATATTATTCAGCAATCAAAAAGATTAACTCATGCCATTTGCAGCAACATGGATGGAGCTGGAAGGGATTAATGCTAAGTGAAAAAATTCAGGAAGAGAAAGATAAATACCTGATGGTGTCACTAATATATGGAATGTAAAGTAACTAAATTAAGTCAAATAAAGACTAGCCTAAAAACCAACCCTTGGTAGCTGACTATAAGACTGAAGAACCTGAGCGAGGGAGGGTTTGGGAAGGAGTAAGAACAAGAGAGAGGACATGCAATGTACTGTGATAATAGATTATGGTGAGTTGGTGGTGGGTACACCTCAGTGGTGATACCTGATGAACGAATCCAAATATTACCTCAATTAAAAATAAAGTTTTAAAAATCAAAAAAAGACTCTAGTTCCATTATTTAAAATAATAAGTTAATTCAACAAGGTCACTGGATATGAGGTACCAAAATTGATTGCATATTTATATACCAACAACAATTAGAAAATAAAAATCTTTCAATGGTTTCATTTAGTAGAACATCAAAAATCATTAAAAACTTAAGAATAAAGCTGAGATAAATGCAAGCCACAAAAATACATACGAGAACAGAAGACATCATTAGGAGACATTTTTAAAAGAGTAAAATGCAAGTATAGAATATGTTCATGAATGAGAAGCTGGTGTCATAACGATGTCAGTGTCATCTCAGTGAAAACCCAAGCAGAAATTTCACAAATTTATTTTGGAAATTATAGAAAATCAAAGGTCCCAGAACAGCCCAAACACTCTTGAATAAGAAAATAGTTGGAGGACCTTAAGTACAAAATGTCAAGATATATTTTGAATCTTGAGTAATGAAGATTGTTGGTGCAAAGACAAAAATAGGTCAGTGAAATGGAATACAGGTAGAAACAGACTTATGCTAAATATATAATTTATGACAAAGGTGGACACAGTGGCACAGTGGGAAAATGACTTGGCAGGCAGCTGCCTCTTTCTTCTGTCATCCTCCAGTTGTGCAGCTGCTTTCCTCTTCCTCTTGGCAACCATTGTGCACACGCGACTCCTGCTTACTTTGCTAACCAGGCTGGCTACCCCAGCCGCCATCTTGCCGGTGCTGGCTTGGCAAGGAAGATACTATCTGGGGTAGGAAGACTGCATCAGGCCGTATAAATTCTCCCTCATGCTGATAAATCGCATGTGATTTTTATTACCTTACAAAAATACATATACACACGTGTGTGTTTCTGGGATTTAATGTTTATACTTTCTTTGCAAACACTACTTTTATGGGGCAGTCTCCCCAAAAGGCTTAGAAAGGTGTGCCAGAGTGGACCTCTTGTCACCTTGAGATGGGAACTAGAGGTCAATTAAGGCCTTTGGAAGTCTATTACTATCACTTAAAGAATGCAGATCATTTGGGGTTAAAAGCAGTGAGGGCCCTGAAGGCTAGAAACTTCTGATCTAGCCTAAATCTTTCACCCTCCCTAATGAAATGAGAGCTACTTAGAAGAATATAGTTGGGAGGCTCTTGTCCAGGTGGAGGTTTATGAGTGAACAAGTCTTCTCTAAGAATCTCATCTTTGCTCTCATAGTAAGAATGAAGTCCCCCCTCCTTGTGTATCTTGTGAAGTCTCCCCACCTCTCTCTCCTTCACTCCCCAGGTCTCTAGATGTAGGATAAATAGCCCTCTTCTGCTTCATTATTCTTTAGAATTTACAACCAAGTACATTCTTCATATGAATGTTATGAAATTGATTGCTTTTCTTTGCTAACCGGTCTGATGCTGTTTTGATTACTCATCCAGTCCAAGAAGAACCCAGAAGGGCAAGGGATGACTTCCTTTGAACCCTGACACTTGCATTAAAAAGTTAGTAACAAATTGTCATATTGCCCTTTTAGACTTTAATTTTTTTTTAAGTTTTGGATGTCAAGTGTTTTAGGGAGAAAAATAAGTTTTGACTAGTTATATTTTTCCTCTCTGGTATTATGAAACATAATAATGAGCATCTTCTTATATTTTCTTGAATTGCTCATTAGGGATACCACATAAAATAATAGGAGACCCAGTTAAATCTGAAGTTTAGTTAAACAACAAATTTGGAACATGTACTACAATTTTTTCATTGTTTATCTGAAATTCAAATTGAGTGGTACGCCTTAAATCCTTTTTGCTTATCCTGTGAATCTTGATGTTGATGAATTTTTAACTGTGGGTCACCATCTTCCTTCAAAAGAGGGGTTCAGTGGTTCCTGCTTAGTAGGAAGTTGGTAAGCAGGGTAGGGGAGATCAGGTCAACTTCAGGCAGGTTTGTCTGTAAGCATGTCTAACAATTCTTTCTGTTATCCTATTCACCTGTTAATATCAACAGAACTTATCCTATTATCCTATTAGAATCTGTAGAACTTACTGTAGATACTAAGCAATGATGGAAAATTCCATAGAGAAGAGCATAATCTTTGGAGTCAGGGTTCAAATCATAGCATCATCTTCCATTAGCTTTATTTTACTGGAAACACTGGGCAAAAACTCAACCTTAAGCTAGAAAATAGTAACACTATTATTGTAAACCTTCATTGTTAAAAATGTGAAATAAAACTATATGTTGAATACTTAGCCCAGCACCTGCCATATTTACATTTCTGAACACACAGCAGGTTTTGTTGGTGTTAGGGAAAATAAGAATGTGTCCGCGTATGGGTGTCCCAGTCCAAATGGAATCCTCCAGAAGGGGGCTCAGTGACCTGTGGGTCGAGCCAAGGGAGAACTGCTGCCTGTTTTGGTGAATCTCAGTTACTGGACCCGAGTCAAGCTCATTTATTTAGGTGTCGTCATGGCTGCACTCTCAGCGACAGAGGTGAGTAGTCACAACAGGAGGCCGCAAAGTCTAAAATATCTATACTTTGGCTCTGTCCTGGCAAAGCCCTGTGCAGCAGGAAAGCAGCAGGAGGATCCCAGTTTAGTAATAACAGTGCTGTCTCTATGTGGCAGGATTACAGATGAGCTCTATATTCTTCTTAATTTTCTGAATTAGTTCCATTTTCTACAACGAGCACATATTATTTTTATAATCAGTAAAATAATAAAGGTTATTAAAAACCAGACTGAGGGCCCCACTAATTCTTTCTTGTTTTTAATTTCTAAGTGTTTTATACTTCTTTCAGGAGGAAAAAAAACACTTGTTAATCAGAGCTATTTTCCTTGCTGGCTTTGGAGAACATAGTCAGCCCTAAGAGGAACAGAGAGAAAGTCCTAGTTTTCCTTGTTTCCTGTAGCAGTTCTGTTTTATGAGTCAGGCTTTTGGTTCTGAGTTCAGATAGTCAAGTTGTTTCTATGAAACTTGGATCCCAGGAAATGTGTATTTGTCACTATTCACATGCCCATGATCAGCATCTTTATGAGGACAAAGGTTAATATCTGTCAATATTCTCATTGGGACTTATTTTCTATATTTTAATAAGAATTATTAATGACAGCTTAAACCGTAAAATAGAGCTACAACTCTAACAGTGAGTGCAGATTTTTTAAAAAGTGCTAGCAATAAACTTAATTAAAACAGAATGTGAATAACCCAGATCTTTAAACTTCTGATAAAAAAAAGTAAGATCAAATTTCCCATGTAGACCCCTCTCCCTCCTTCCTTCCCAAAAGTCTCAAAATAATCCAAGCGAATGATTAGTATGGAAATTTCCATGAGAAGTATGGTATAGCATAGCTTTCCATTAGAAGTAAACTGTGAGAACTGAATATTACTGTGTATATCATTCATGAGTGTTTCCTGACAGGTAGCCATAAAAGGCTCATAGTAGGTGCTCCATAAATATTTATTGAACAAATAAATGGCTATAAAATAGGTAGGAAAATACTGGTTCCCAGAGAAAGTGATTTTTTACAAAACACTTTTTTTTTTAATTGTAGGAATGATGCCCACTCTTAAAAACACTTAGAAAATTAAGAAAAGTAAAAAGGAGAAAAGTCAACTCTGTTCTCTCCAATGTAGTTATCATTGTCTTTTCGCATTGCTTTCATTCTATTCCCATATGTGTAGACTTTTAAAATGTACTGTAAAAGACAGCTGTTTGTCTTTTAAAATTAATTGTACATTTTCCATGTCATTTCTAGATCTTTGCTAAGATTATGTTTAATAAATTAAATGGAATTGCATTCTTTACCAAATACCATCCGTTTCTTCTCTTTTGCAATCATAAATAATGCTGCAGAAAATACATTTAATTACGGTTCAAAGAAAACACGTGACAGATGGAAGGCCCAGCAAGAATCTAGGTCTTTGTCAAAAACAGCCCTCACATCTCTGTACTTACAACAGCGATGGTGTATTTCTTGCTCTTGCTTTATGTCCACTGCAAAAATGGAATGAAGTCTTAGACAAATTCAGTTGCCTTCAATTCAATTTAACAAATGTTTGTTGAGTGCCTGTTCTTATAAGACCCAGGGCTGGTCCTGAATATAGTTGAAAAGATTTTCTGATGAGTCACAGGTAAATGAAAATTGGGAACTCCATCTTCATAACATGCTGTACAGCAGCAGAATAAAAAAAATCAATAAAGCAAAAGATCATTTTTTCTGATCTAGTCATTTGTATGCATGTCTGTATTGTTGTACAGGTAACTCTTTTTCTGTCTTCCTCTTAAAAACCCTTCTTTGTGCTTAAAGGCCAGTCTGGTGTCTTTCTGTGCCAGAAATCAGGCTTCAGCGATACCAGCCCCAGGGATCACCAGACTCGGTCTTACAACACCCCTCATGCTCCCGTGACCTTGCTGGCTGTTGTGAAATTTTCCAAACACATTTCAATTTACCAAAAACAATAAAATACAATTTAAAATGACCTTTGCACAAATAAGCCTAATCCTCTGAAGCTTCCCTGAAGAAATATTACAAAGGAAAAAAAATTGACAGATACAGGAAGATCTTTATTGTAGATATTTGTAATAGTCAATAGCGGTGAGTAAATCGTGGCATATTTACTAGATTGAACATCATGAATCAGTAAACATTTAATCAGTGTGAGATTTGTATAGATACTTATGGTTTAAGATATTAATGATTTATATTTCTGATTTAAGGCAAAAATGGAGGGAAGGAATAATAAAATTCCATCTGTGTTATTATGGCTAAAATATGAACATTTTTAAAAGACTTATAGGAAACATGGCATAGGAAATGGTTTGTTTGTTAGTGGATAGAGATTTTGCAGTATGTTTAAAGATCTACTATGTTATTAGTTTTGTTTTAATATTTGAAACATTTTTTAAAAATACAAGGAGTCCATTCTTGGAGGCAACCCTGTGTCAAATTAATGCTTTTAAAAATTGGAAATAAAGACTTAGGTAGATAACTAATTTTGCATTGAGATGTTAGTTTGTTAGCCCTTCTGGAAGGATCTGAGCAATTCCTCCTTTGTCTGATACAACCTGAGGTCTCGTTACTGAGGAACTGATTCATTAGGTAAATTTGAAATACAGTCATTTGGAGTAAAGAGTGTCCCTGGCTACCTGATCTCTTGTTCTCACTTTCCAAAACTTGAGAAGAGTAGATTTGGATTTTGAGGCTCTATATGAATATGCAGGTCTAGGGAACACATGACATTTTCCAGAACTGATTATGTGCTAGTCTTTTCACTTGGACTGGACTCTCAGTAGACACTCAACGAATTGCCGATGGACTGCAGAGGAGACGAAATGATATTGCTGACCCCAAATCTGAGGGAGGGATTTTGTCTTCCAGAGGAGCAGGCACCCCAAAATGGGAAGCAGAAAGGACAATCAGATGAGGTGTGGGGGGCCACGTGACAAGCACACTTCTCCACTGGCCGTCTTGTTGGAGACTCCCTTGTGGGGGCCAAAGTTCTCCTTTGGACTTTCCTGACGATTCTCACATCCGTGTTAACAAAGGATCTGGATGAGGCTGCAAAAACAACCTCCAAGAACTGTTGGGTTGTGGCCTTGCGCAGGCATATTGCGTTCCTTGCTGGAGCTGCCTTGGCTCCCCTCCATCCCATTTCCCTTGAATCACAGACTCGTTGGAAGCACCTCTGCTTGGCCATGTGAGTCCATAAGAGACCACCAAGGCCAAAGACTGTTTTATAAGAGCCCCTTGAACAATTACCCTTGTTGTTGGCATGTTGGGTGGTGTTGGTTTAGGTCTGCCTGGAGCAGATCCGATAGCCTCACTTGGTAGCCTGGCACGGAGTCCGCTGACTGACACCAGCAGCCACGTGGCTTAGTGTCACCTTGGCTGGATTCCTGCAGAAGGTTTCGTGGCTGCCGACAGTGGGATCCGTCTCGCTGCTTCTCTGGACTGAGCCTGAGCAATGCGGGGCCAGTGTGGGGTTTCTTGGGGACTGGGAGCAGCCTTCAGGAGACCCTTAGTTTTTGGGGTGCTTCTACTTCATTTGCTTGGCTGAGCAGCCTCTGTGTGGTGGCCCAGGCCGAGCTGTCTGGGGGAGCCTGGAACCAGGACCTCCCCAAACCCGGCCGGCCCAGCTGGCTTCTCTGGCTGTCACCATCTGTAAGTTCTTTTGCCCGACTTTGTTGCAAATTTAGCTGAAATAGGTCCTTCCCTTAAGACACGGTGAAATTTCCGTTCCCTTTGCAAAATAAATCTGAGGTCCTCAGTAGAGATGAAAGTGATTGTTAACTCGGAGTATGAATTTGACTCGGCCTCTCTCCAGGTAGCCAGCCCGCTGTTTATTCTCTTCTCACCCAGCAATGGAACCCCAGAATGCTGACATCTGCAGAATGACAAGCTTACCTGCCTTCCTGGTGTTTAAGTTTGCTGCTTTTATTTTAACAAAGAATATTTAAAAAAAAAAAAAACAACAACAACTTTGTTATTTAAATGATCTGGTATTTCCTTTGCTAAAGATGAAAAAGATGCAAAGATTTTAGAAAACTTTGAGAAAGTAATCTTTTTGCTGGCAAATTTCAGGAAGAAGACACTTTCTGAGTGGTTTTCAATTGTCTGCTGTAATAAATGATGAATTAGCCCATTACATTGCATTAAAGGGATTATAAATGACAGCACTTCTCTTTTAGATTCAATTTTGTGAGTCACTTGTATGATAACATGTCACGAGAATAAAGTGGACCAGGCAGCTAAATCAACTGGGCTCCCGCAAGGTCTCTGTGTGGCATGTCTGCTAGCCCTTCCTGTCACTGGGGAGAGGGGTGCCGGGCTGAATGGAGTCACACGGTCCCAGGGGAGCCAGGTTTGCCCATGGTCCCAGGCTTGAGCCTTCCTCTCACCCAGCCAGATCCCCATGTTGGTTTCCTTTGACTATTTTAACAAACTCCTGCTGGCTTAGAACAAACCAGGTGAGGGCCTCCCTCATAGCTCAGGGCTTAAAGGCAGCACTCTCAAGCTATCGCCAGCCATTGCAGCACGAGTTCGATCCCCGGCCAGGGAGTTGACCCACATGGCGCAGCAGACCTCTCCTGTCTCGCCCGCTGTTCCCCTCAGCAGTGTATTTCAGCCAGTCTGCCTGTTCTGCTCCCCACTCTGTCTGGTGAATCCTCACCCCCTCCCACTCCTGCGCCTCTGGCTTACACCCCAGTCCTTGTATGCATAAATAAATAAATCTCTTTTTTTTTAAAAAAAAAAAAAAAAAAGAACAAACTGGGTGGCTGAGAAAAACAGAACTGTGTTCTCACAAGTCTGGAAGCGAGAGTCTTCGAGAACCATGTCAGCAGAGCTCTGCTCCCCCAAGGTTTCTAAGGGATGGGCTGCTCAGGTTTTCTCTTCTGCTGTCCAGTTGCTCCTTGGCTGCTGGCAGCAGATCTCCAGTCTCACCTGGTGTTCTCGCTCTTTGCCTATCTGTCTCCAAATGTCCAGTTTTTGAGGACGTAAGTCATATAGGATTAGCCCCCCTCCCTATTCCAACCAGACTCCACTTGAACTAATTATACCACTGTGATGCTATTTCCAAATAAGGTCACATTCTGAGGTCCTGGGGACCAGGACAGCAATGTGTGAATTGGGGGTGGGAGCCCTGTTGGACCCACAGCACTCATCCAGGTGGCCCTTCCTTGGCACCTGACTCCCATACTGACACTGTGGGCAAGTTGCCATGCCTGTCAGGCTTTCAGTTCAAATCATGAGACTGGTTCTCCTCCTCCCGACTCCTTCCAACCTTGGAGAAGAAAAGGCCATTTTGGGGGGTGTCTGGGTATAGGTGAGGAACGCCAAACTGTCGTCCTTCTTCAGTTTTTGTTTTTCCTTCTTCAGTTGACAAGTGCTGTGATTCACCTTCTACCCCAATCCCCACTCAGGAAGTGTCTGGAATTGACACCCATTGAAGGAACAAAGCATTGTATTGTGGGTTCTCAATGTTAGGTCTCAGATGTCACCTAGTCTAATTCCTGGCATAAAAGACCTTGATATTTCAGATACCAAAGACTCAAGCCTTGTGAATGAATGTCCATAGTGACTTATGGGTGCTGGATAGAGATCAAGGGGTGCGGGGAGCACTGATTATATGAATTCTAAAATCTCTTCCATGAGGCTAACTGTTCCTACCCTGGATGGTGATTGTGGATTTTCTGGAAAAAAAAAAAAAAAATCAGAAAAGTACATTTATAGACTAGAACTGAGATTGTAGATTACAGTTTCACATCCTGCTTCTTCCAATTTAAGTGTTATTATGAGTATCTCCTCCTCAAGTAAAACTCTAAATTACATCATCGCAGTGGCCACAAAACAGTACAATGTTTGAATTTTCTATAGTTTTATCAACTGTGCCTTTGGGAGCTTTAGGATTTCTTTTTTTCAATTTGGGGAAATGAATATTTGATAACATTTTATTATTTCCTTTGGTTAGTGTCCTAAAAGTCAAATTGCTGGGTTAAAGGGCTTGGACATTAAGTAGTACTAATTTATTTTCAGAAAGTTTGCACCTGTGTCCCTCCCAGCTCCTAGTATTGTCTTACATTTGTAAGACTCATCACGGAGTAAGAGGCAACTAACATCCCATCATTAGTGAGGACACAGTGATTTTGCCAAGCCCACAACAGCACCATCCTCCTCTTTTTTTCTTTTAAAGATTTATTTATTTATTTATTTATTTATTTATTTATTTATTTATTTATTTATTTATACAAGCACTGGGTACAATGAGAAGCATGGGAGGGTGAGCGAATTCACCAGAGCCAGAGCAGGGAACAGAGCAGGCAGACTGACGAAATACACTGCTGAGGGGAGCAGCGGGAGGCAGGAGAGGTCTGTGTGCCATGTGGGACCCTCGCCGGTGGCCGGGGATTGAACCGGCGCTGCAGAGGCTGTGGGCAGCTTCGCAGCCCAGCGTTCAACCGCTGCACCACCAGGGGAGGCCCACCCTCCTCTTTTATACAAATGCTTTGAGCATTTTTTCCCACTGCTGCTGGAAAGTTTATTGCACATAAAAGCAAGAACTCGAAAGGAAGAAAGCATTGCCAAAAATCAGTTACCTACATTTTTTTCGCCTAAATAAGGGGTTAAGCACCGCACTATGAAGCAATCCACAGCCTCTGCAGCACAAATTTGATCCCTGGCTGGCCAGGGAGCTACCCACATGGCGCAGTAGACCTGTCCTGTCTCCCCGCTGCTCCCCTCAGCAGTGTATTTCAATCAATCTGCCTGTTCTGCTCTCCACTCTGTCTCTGGTGAACTGTCTCACATATACCCCTGCCCCCCAAATCTCTGGTCTTTACCCCAGCTCTTGTGTACATAAATAAATCTTTAAAATCAATCAATCAATCAATTCAAACTGTAACAGGAAAGAGACATGGGAAAGTGGAGAAATTAAATGAACCAAAGTCATTGTTAGCAGCTCAAATTTCCTCCCAAATGATCAGCTAATGTAAGAGCAGGAGAAAGATCTTCAGTAGGAACAGAATCATTATTTCATTTTGTGTCAGGACACTGGGCAATGCTGGTGGGAATGTTGGTAAAATTGGTGGTGTTCAGAGTGAATCCAAGTCCATTTCTAGAAAAATCAGTGTTTGCAGGAAACACAGATACCATGGAGCAACTTAGGGAAAACTTTCTGATCCCTTCCTTTCTCGATCGCTTATTTCATTATGTTTTTACTGTGAAATA
Organism: Talpa occidentalis; assembly: GCF_014898055.3. Lineage (NCBI taxonomy): Eukaryota > Metazoa > Chordata > Mammalia > Eulipotyphla > Talpidae > Talpa > Talpa occidentalis. The sequence continues at coordinate 9,243,198 of NW_023601322.1, forward strand.
CCTGAAATATGCAAAAAGACAGAGCCATACCCAGCTTATTAAGTCAAACATTATAGAGTGAGCCTTTTGTTCATTCATATTCATTCTCCTCTTTCCACCCCATACCCAGAAACAGCAATTATTTGTAATTTAGTGTTGCTGCATATGCAAAGTCTAGCCTTGCTCTCCATGAGCTTAAACCTTCCTAAGGATACTAGATGCTTCTCTCAGCAACTTGCTTTTATGGTTCACATGATGTTCATAAAATGTATTCATGTTGCACATGCAACTCAAGTTCATTCATTCTTTTACTGTTTAATACTCCCCTGTGTGTATATAGCACTTATATACTCAACCTCTGATGGATATTTTGGCAGTTGCTAGTTTTTCATTTTCAGAACAGTGATGCTGCGTGTGATCTAGTGCGTGTTCCGTTGGGTTTCTCTATGGCTGTGGTCAGTAGGTCTGTCCACAATTCACTTCTCCAGATTGCACCCATTTGCTCTCCAACAGACCTGCATCTTCGCGCTTCCACAACACCACAGCTTCATCAATTCACTAGTACCAGACATAGCTTTGTTAATGTTTTGTCAGTAGGCGGATCTCAACTCGCATGTCCCTCCTGACTAGTGAGAGTTAGCATCTTTGCATATTGGACGTTAGGGCTTTGTCTCGGGATACTTTCATGTTGTGTAATTTGCCCATTTGCTTTTCGAGTGAACAAATCTGGGCAGAATGAACACATAATCAACCCTCTAAGTGGGAGAACTGTCACAAAGAGGGGGTACTGGGGAGGATCTGATTTGTCCAGATAGTGGGGATAGGTCATTCTTCAGCCAGCAGCAGAAGAGCCACAACACTCCCTCCCCCCAGACCCTGGGCAGAGAGGGGTCTAGGGAATGCTCCCAAATCTTTTGTATTTGAGGAATGACCCTATAGAACCACGTCAGTCAAGCGTTCCCAGTAAATCAGTTCTGAGCGCTTTACTACAAGCATCAGAAAACAGCTCTAGCTAATTTCAACCAAAATAGAATTTATTGAAAGGATGCCAGCCATGTGGAGAGGGTTGGATAAGGGCTTCTGACACATGACAGATGCCCCAAAACCTCTCACAGAACTGGCCTGGTGAAGACACTATCCCCCACCTTCCAATGGACACCACCTTGGCTGCCACTGGGGATTGTGCTGATTTTGACAAGGGTCGTTTCACTGTTGCAATGAGAACAAAAGGTTCATTTGAGTGGGTTCAAGGGAAAACAGGAGAGGAGAAGGTGGAAACAGGCCAAATAGAGTAGTCCCTGTAAAAGAAAGCAGAGAACTGAGGGTAGCAGGGATGTGAGGTCAAGAGCGATTTACAAGATGGGAAATATGACAACATGTTTGTATGCTCAGGGGAAGGATTCAGTGCCAAGAACAGAGCAAACGGTCACAGGGGCAAGGTTTTTGAGTAGGTGGAAGAGGATGGATACTTCATGGGAAGGAAGGACAGTTCTCTAGAGTAATGGAGAAGGTTGGGGGTGGAAGCAGAGAGGCTAGTCAATTGGGGGAGGGATGGAAGTGGAACACAGAAGTTCTGCTTCTTTCTGTCATCTTGGTGAAATAAAATCAATTGCCAGTGATTAAGAGAGAGAGCAGGAGGCTGAAAACTTGAGAACAGGAGAGGACTAGAGAAAACATTAATCAAATTTCAAGTTTTAGGGCCTCCCTGGTGGCGCAAGGGGTTAAGATGAAACCTACGAAGCTATCAGCAGCCACTGCAGCACGAGTTCCATCCCTGGCCAGGGAGCAAACCACATGGCGCGGCAGACCTCGCCTGTCTCCCCGCTGCTCCCCTCAGCAGTGGATTTCAGTCAGTCTGCCTGTTCTGTTCCCCACTCTGTCTCTGGTGAATCCTCTCACCCCCCACACCTCTGGCCTGTACCCCAGCTCTTGTATGCATACATAAATAAATCTTTTTAAAAAATTCAAGTTTTAAAACGCTTTAATATCTTAAGATAAAAAATGAAATTTAAACCCCTCTGAACAAAATGATATCTAAATTATGCCTATGGTTTTATCTTTTGAATGAACTTCTTGTCTGCAACAACAGTTTCTCTATCAAAGAAAAACATCAACTTTGGGAGAATCTCTACAAACCAAACTCAGATTTTTCTTTCTCCAGAAACAAAGGTGACAGAAGTGTTAACATCGGGTGGCCCTAAGCCTAAAGTCCATATGTAATGTTTATTCTCACTAGCCTGCAGAGAGTAAGAAAGGAATCTTTTCGAGCAAAGGAAAAGTTTAAACCAAGGACAACACACGTGGCAAGTATTGTATTTAAAAGAAAAAAAGAGGAGTCTACGCAGCCAGCTCTGCTCTTAGGAACTTGAATCAGAATCAGAACTTTTCATGAATGTGCAACTAGAACCAGTGGTTCTGCAGCCACAGAACCTTCCTGCCTGCCACCGTGGGTGTTTCAAAGCTAATGTTTTGAAATTTGCCGCCCACACTTGCCACCGCCCTGCACCCACCGAATTTCAACACTGACCTCATGGTGCAATGTTGATATTCCCCAGGCAGAAACTCCTGCCCAGAGGCTACAAGAGGGGGCAGGCTTCCTGGAAGAGGCTTCTCTGCGTAGTGATTTGCTCCTGGGTGGCAGACTTGTAAATAAATTTGATTTGAAAATGTGTGCTCAGCACAAAATTTTGCCAGGTCATAAATGTTCCATCTGGCCCTTTTCCCAATGTCGTACCTCTGACGGAACTTGCTGCCAGGAATACAAATCTGGCACTCAGCGATTTGCACAATTTCATTTAAAATGATTATTGACCCTCCCAGCCCCCGGCTTAGTTTCTTTCAGAGCTGATCTAGAGTTCTGTGTCTTGGATTTGTTCTTCGTGAATTGAGTGCAGCCAGGACATGACTGTCACTGTCCTGTCTAATGGCGGCCCGCTGGTTGTAATGCAGTTAAAAAATAAGACTTCATTTGAAGAAATTGAAGGCTGATGAATGACGGTCAGAATGGGAGATATTGATGAGAGTATGTCATTCTGAGCTGGGTTCGGGGCTCACACGCCAGCCAGGGAGCGTGAAGGCAGGGGACTTCGAACAGTGTCCCCTTCTGGAAGCTCTGACCCACAGCTGCCGGCAGGGGTGAGTGGCATGACTGGGCACTTTTCCTTCCCAAGGACCGTAGCTGAGCGCTCTTCTCCGTGACTCAGCTGCTGGATGACCTCTTTGGGCAAGTTCCACTTGTTTGTGGGCCAGGGCTTTTAATCTAAAAGCAAAGTCCTTATCCATCGAGCAGAAGAATAGAATAGTTGCCACTGGCCAGAGAATTCAGGAATCCCCCCAGGTCAGCAGGAAAGGTTTCCTGTAGGAATCCTATGTGTAAAGTCTCAGGGATGCAAGGCATTCTGAGGATGTGAGTTATCACTGCAAAGCTTACCGAAGCTGTTCTGACTCGATATAAATAACCGCACTGGCAGCAGATGGGAGGAGAGCCAAGTGGTAATGAATACAGGACAAACAAACAGGCCTCCGGGATGCCTGCTGAGGCACTCCAGACCCTGGCTGGCACCGTGCGCAGAGGTAGTGGTGGGTGGAACTGTCCCAACAACATGGCATTAACCTGCGAGAGTGGGAGGAAGCTCTTGAAACTCACAAAAGCTCAAAAAATCAGGAAAGACCACACTTTGAAGATCTAGAGCACTGGTTTCGAGGGCACAGCTAGGAATCATGTTAATTTAGCTGATTTGATGTTGAAATATGAACTGACTGATCAGTAGTTCTACAGTGGACGCTTGCTATTTACAAAGTGGTGTGTGCGTGAGTGGTAACAGAGGCATGAGACATTTTCACCACCTATGCCCACAACTAGGGCTTACAACTAAGTAGAAATTCCTGGGAGCAGAAAGAAAAATGAAAGTCTAGTCTAGTGGCAGAATACATTGTGTAGAATACAATGATAGACTCCTATATAAAACACTTACAAAAACTAATTTGAAGAGATATGCGACCCCCATGTTTACAGCAGCAGCTAAAAGTTAGAAGCAACTAACTTCTAGTTAGAAGCAACTAAATTCTAGAGCACACTGACAGATGAGTGGATGAAGAAATGTGGTATTTACACATACTGGAATACTACTCAGCTATAAAAAAAGCTGAAATCCCACTATTTGCAACAACATGGTTGGAAGTAGAAAATATTATGCTTCATGAAGTAACTCAGACAGAAAAGATAAACACCAAACGATTATAGTTCTGTGGAAGATAAAACAAAACTAAACAAAATGAACAAACAAAATAAAACCTTAGACTATAAGAACAAAATAGTGGTTACTAGGTGGGAAGGGGAGTAGGAGGAGCTGGAAGGGGTCAATTTAATGGTGATGGATGGAAACTACACCTTTGGTGGGGAATATAATAGGGTATACACAGGTGTGATTTATAAGGCTGTACACCTGGAACCTATATAATGTTATAATCAGTGCTCCTTTAAGAAAACAAGTTTTGTTTTTTTTAAACAGAATTTTTATTGCATTGATGAGCTCATTCAGTAAGGGAGGGAGATACACCCAGAGGGGAATGCTGGGGAAGAAGAGGATCTGGAAGGTGAGGTTGCCAACGCTCCGATGGTCAGGCTAAACCCCTGACCACAGCCAACGCTGACGGTGGGTGGAAATGCAGACCTCACACTTGGGAAGGGGTTGCTGCCCCTGTCTGGCCCTTGGGAGAAGTAAATTCAAGTCCTGTCTGGGTAAAATTATCCTCATCTTAGCCCTGGGGATTCCCCCAAATTAAGATCAACCAGTAAGTTCACAATCAAAAAACACAAAAAATACCAGAAAACAGGCCGCCACCCCCTCCCCCCGCTGCCCCGGGTGAGAAGCAGCCGTCACTACAAACAGCAGAATTCAGCCTCCTCCCCTGAGCTATGGTCATTATCAGAAACAACACAGGAAAGAACCTGAGGCCAGGGTTGAAAGACTGAGAAAGGGAATCACAAGATGAGCAGGCAAGAAAAAGGACCAAAAAATGACCAAGAGGGGGCAAAGTAAATTTGAAAAATGCATAACAGAATTGTAAAAGTTAAAACACACATACACACCTTGACAAGTGGGTAAAACAGCAAATTAGATATAGTTGACGGGATCATTTTATTTATTCCTCAGAGAAATATTGATCAAATATTTCCCACAAGTCAACTACTGTTCTAAACTGAGGCACGGAACAATGAGACCACAGACCCAGGTCCCTGCCAGCACACAGGCTGCCACACAGATTCTAGCATATTTTGTATCTATTTATAATATTAAAAATTTTTTTTAAAGATTTATTTATTTATACAAGAGCTGGGGTACAGTCAGAGGTGTGGGAGGGTGAGATGATTCACCAGAGACAGAGCAGGGAGCAGAACAGGCAGACGGAACAAAATACACTGCTGAGGGGAGCAGCGGGCGAGACAGGAGAGGTCTGCCGTGCCATGTGGGTATCTCCCTAGGCGGCTGGGATCGAACTGGTACCGCAGAGGCTGCAGACAGCTTCACAGCGATGTGCTCAACCCACTGCGCCACCAGGGAGGCCCTCTGTTTATAATATTTTATACATCTAGTATATTTTGACAACCAATAATCAGGGAAGGGGATAGAGCTGTTTTTTAAGTGGCAAAGACAGAAAAGGCTTGCTGAGAAATTGGCATTTGAGTAAAGATTTAAAAGAGGTAAAAGGACAAAACATAAAAATAATGAAGGGGAAAACATTTCAGGTGAGGGGAACAGTAAGAACAGCAGCCCAGAAGTGGGGATACTCTTGATTGGTTTGCTCCCCTGGCAAACAGGTGAGTTGGGTGAAGCAGATGGGTGTGGGGGCCTAAGCGGTAAGGGGGGCAGGTGGTGGGCAGTTCCAGGGTGAGAGAGCACGAGGCCAGGCAGTGATTGTACTTTAAGGGTCCACATGAAATGAGCAGTTACAAATTTAACTGTAAAATTCCTCTTGCGGACGATCCCTAGAGCTCCTCCCATCCCAGCTGGTCTGGCATTTCTTCCTCTGGGTCTGCAATCCTTTCCTCCTTCCAGTCCCTCATCTTTGGTATTTTCCCAGACCCCTTCTGTGGGCTATATTTCCCTGTCTCTATCTCTGTATTTCTAGAACTGACATCGTGTCATAGTTATTGTCTTCTGGTCCTTATGGAGAAGGACAGCCACAATGATCGGATGCAAAGCTGAATACATTGAACTGCGCTTGATAAAATCCCACCAAATTATTGTAGGACAAGGCTAAGTGGCGACTCTGCAGCAACATGCCTTTGGTGTTGTTAGGAGATTTGGTTTGTTTTTAATTTAAGCACAATGTTGAATGTACAATCAATATTTTAGTAATTGTGTACACATAGTCCTTGTTAGAAATCAAAGTTGTTATTACTGCCTTCAGCTGTGGCTTTGTAACAAGTCTGCACTTGGATACTGTGCTGGCTTGCTGGTGACGGCTGTCTCTGGGTTGTTTTTTTTCTCCTACTGAGCTGGAAGCATCTGCTCCAGAAGGGCGGGCACAACTTTCCCTGCACAGGGAGGGGCCATCTCAAGCACGCCTCTCACCAGTGGGACCATTGGGTCTCTGCCATAGACTCAGGAGTCTATGACATTTTATGAGAGCACCAAAACCTCTTGATGAAACTCTCTGAGGAATGATTGGAACCTAAGGTCACTAGACCTGAAGAAAGTTCTGGACCATAGACTGCATGGCAGAGGTGGCCAGTCTTGACGTAAGGGGACTGGGCCTTGGTGCCCCTGCCACTCTACCTTGGTGACTGGTCAGTAACAGACAGATTGCTTATGAGGGTGAAGGATGAATCCCGAGGCAGATCAGCTCCCATGGACCAGGCCAGCCACTGTACGCAGCTGGGGGACAAGTGTGCTAGACAGGTACTGGGCACGGGGTAGCGCCCACAGCTGCCATTCACACTCCCAGAGGTGTCCAGCTAGGCTAGAAGGCTGAGCCAACCAAGATGATGAAAGCCCAAAACCTCTCTCCATTTTTCCTCTTTCCCCCACAAGGAGCTAACTTAGCATAACAAGATGAAGGACTCTTTAAAGAAGAAGATGAGAAACTCCAAATTTTCATCTCAGCACTTCCCCTGTGACTAACCAAAGATTCCATGTGACCTAAACTTGTCCAAAGGAGGATAATATGGGTGTTTTCGTCTTCCCTCAGGTATGCCACCTCTGAGTTCCCTGGCCTCTCTCTGCCAGTCTCGTCAGCTCCCGGCTGGATTAGGACAGGGCTACTACTTAGCCCCAAATTACAGAAATACCTTCATTTCCAGTCATTGTGTTTTCAGCTGGCTGAACATGTTCCAGGTGGGCAAGAAAATCCAGGGGTAGTCACGAGCCAAGAGAGACTCCAGAGTAGGAAAAGCTGACATGAGGGCCAGCACCCCAGAAATGGCCCATTCCTTCAGGTGTTCATTGGACACAGCCAGCAACCTGATTAAAAACCCAACCGACACCAGCCACACACAAAGGCTCTGATTTCTTAGAACCAGAAGGGGAAGCGCATTCACCTTTCCATTGTTCTTGGTGTTGCATCTGCCAGTGTTGTTGACAAAGGCGGGGCTGACACTGGACGAACACTAACTACTCCTTTCAAGACAAGGCAGTGTGTCCAAGCTCTGCTCTCGCTCCCCTTCTGGGCCCAGCAGCATTCACGGACCTACCGCACCTGCTCCCTGCGACCAGGCCCCACGGGCCCCACCAGGCTTCCGGCCCTTGCTCAGCACAGACCCTGCACCCAGGCATGTCTCCAGGAGATACCTGTGGACTCCGTTCCATTCTTGCCTCCGGTTCAAAAGGGATGAAAAAACCCCGACAAAGATTCCAATAAGAGAAGAAAACAAAAAGCTAATTTACCAGAAGAAATAGTCATTTACCCCCTGGAGGTATGAATAGCTCATGCCTTGTTCTGAATCAGGGCGCTGAATAAAACACGTATGTGTTAAATATATATTTAAGCCTTACCTCAGACAGATGACTAATGGGTGCTAGGCTGTGTTTTGTTTTTTTGTTAAACCCACAGAGATAATTATTTACTCAATAAAATTTAAACAGTTATCATCACATAATTGGGAGCCAAGGCAGTATTTTGCTCTCCCGCCCGCCGGTTGCCAGCTGCGGCCGACACAGTCACGTGGTAGACAACATGCTTATTAGTTTGCTATTAGTTGGACAATCTACAGAGAGGAAACCACAGGCCTAATCCCCTTTAACAAAACCCCTGAAGGCGCCCCTGGTCCATCCTCCCCTGGCCGGAAGTGCCAGCCCTTCCTTTCTCCACCACACAGGAAAACTCACTCTTTGGGAAGAGAAGATGGAGCAGTGATAGATTCTTGTCTTCTTTCACGAGGTTTAAAAGCCGGGAACAGTTTCAAACCATCCAGTGGGCCTCTTTCCGGTGGTCTGAGGGTACCCTGGACACACGAGGACCTGTGAGGAATAGCCGGCACCTGGGTGACCGTAGAGGCCCACCTGCCCTTCTGCAGGTGAGCGAGCTGGGAACCACTGGAAAGATGGTTGTGTCTGCAGCTGAGAGCAAGTGAGGGGGCCTTCGCATCCCTTGGCCCACCCTGCCTGATGGAAGTTTCCAGGCAGCTCCCCGGGTCTCTTCTGACTTTAGGAAGGTGCCTTCCTTCTGAGGGACTGACTTTCCACACTCATCCTGGGGAAGATGATGCTCAGGTGAGTGAGTTAGCCTCTACTTGGAACATATCCCAGAAGTCACCCCAGTTTATCAAAATGTGGTCCAGACATCACAAATAGAAAGCCTGTGTGTGTCTGCTTTGAGAATACAAACTGGCCCCTCTTAGCGCCACGCTGCAGGCAGCACACCCCAGCCACGTCCCTGTCTTCCGTGTAGTTCCCGTGGTGAAGGGGACGGTCGCAGAGCCTGCAGGAAGGAGATGTCTGCGGTCCTGAGATTCCCGTGTATCTGGGCCGGTGGGTCCTTGGTGTGGCCCGATGTCAACTGCCACTCTTCCTGGAAGCCGGTAGCCAAAGGCCTCTTCTCACTACATAGGCCTTCCTCTGGCTGCACTGTATTGCCTCCAGAGGCTGCCAGCCTGCAAATTCCTTGGCTCAGCAGCACCTCTGAGTCATCCCAGAACCAAGGGAACCAAGGGGCAGATGAAGCAGGCGTCGGTGGGTTTTGTCCCAGTTAAGAAGGTGAGGAAGCTGCAGACATGCTAGGGTCACAAAGTTGCTGCTGTGAGATATGCTCCTGTTCATCCTCCTTTTCAGCTACCTCTGTTGATCTCTCCACTTCCCATGTTTTCAGACACCTGCCCCTGACTCATGGGAGCACAAGGAAACCAGGTGACTGTTCTGTCTGGAGCCTGTCAGTGCTCTGAAAATGCATCTTTCATCTCCCCAACAGGAACTTTAAAAAGCCATGAAGATGCAAATCATCTAAATGATATTTCCTCCACTGGAAAAGGCATTTTTTCTCTTTCAGAGGGGATAAAAGATCATTGGCCTGTTGCTTATGAAACTCTACAGCATAGGTTGCTAATGCTTTCCTTTCATTTTCAGGGAAAACTGTAAATGAAGGAAAAAGCAAGAAGACCTGAAATGATCAGGAGGCAAGAAAGGCAAAAGGATGAACAGGTTGTACTCAGGAACTCTAAAAATGTAATATTTAATATTACCTAGAAAAATATATCAAATAAGAGGAAGGGAAATATCTTTGCCTTTTGAGCTATTTATGGTTAAAGCAATTTTTTCAGGCAAAATGCCCTGATTAACAGAGGCCTCGCCACCAGGATTCATAAGGAGTGAAATAAAGGGATGGTTTAGCCAAGGTCTATAAACAAATTATTCCTACTCACCTGTGCTCCCCCTTTGCTGAATCCTTCTCACTGCAACCAATACTTACAAAAAGGAGCTTGGGGGCCTCCCCTGGTGGCGCAGCGGTTGAGCGCTGGGCTGCGAGGCTGCCCGCAGCCTCTGCAGCACCAGTTCGATCCCCGGCCACCAGTGAGGGTCCCACAAAAAAAAAAAAAAAAAAAAAAGAGCTTGGGCTTTTACACCTCTTTTGACCTATTTCCAGCCCCAGTAGCCCAGCAGAGCCTCTGTCTTTCTTGACTCCTTTGCTGGGCCGCAGGCCTGGACCCTCAGCTCACACTCGGAATCCAGGTTGCTCTGAGCAGATGGCAGCGACAACAGAAGGGGCTGTGCCTGCTGGAGCTGCAACAGGACAATGAGGGCTTGGCTCCCATAGTGCCTTCAGGAGCCAAACTGTGCCTCAGTTTCCTCGTTTGTGACATGAGGGTATTTACACCTGCCCTCTCAGTTTGGAGTGTCTCTCTCCCAAGAGCAGAGACTGAGTACAGTATTGAGAGACTGTCTGGAGAGTGGATTCATTTTTCCCAGGGAGGCCGTAAAAATGACCACAAACTGGGAGGCTTAAAATAATAGAAAGGCATTGTCTCATAGTTTTCAAGGCCTGCAGTATAAAATCAACTTGTTGGCAGGGCGAGGCTCCCTGTGAAGGTTCTAGGGCAGTATCCTTTCTGGGTCTGGCCCTCTCCCACAGTCCCTGGGTCTCCCGCCTTCAACAGTGTGGCTCCATCTCTGCTCCAGTGCACAGCCACTGCCTCTTGGTGTTCTTTTCTGCCTCTTACAAGGACACTATAAGGACCTGGATTTAGGGCTCACCTGAATCCAGGAATCCAGAACTCATCTAGATCCCCCCCTTGATTACATCTGCAAAGACTCTTTTCGTTATAAGGTCACATTTGAGGTTTCAGTGAACACAAAATTTGCAGGGACCATTTAACCCAGTACAGGGTTTAAGACTTCTTCCTGGTCTTTAATTCTGGATGAGGTAATGTTTCTGCTTTAAAAAAAAAATTTTCTTAAAGTCATGTTATTCAATTATGTCTTTTTTTCTTTTATGCAGGTAACACTGGTTTACATCACTCCACCGATTTCAGGTGTTTAGCTTCACACCTGGACCTCTGTATACCACGCCACGCCCCCTCCCCCAAAGGTCGAGTTTCTATCCACTACCATCCAGTAGCCACCCTACGTGTTCCATCCTCAATCCCACCTCTTCCCCTCTGGTAACTAGCATTCAAGATTCAACCTTCTGAAGAATGGCAAATTATCTCCAAGAGACATAACTTCTTAAGCATTGTGGTTATCATCAATCCAAAGGACTATTTTACTTGTTCATTTGCTTTGATTCTTTATCTTCGACATGAGTGAAATCATGCAGTATTTGCCTTTTTCTTTATGACTTATTTCACTTAGCATCATCCCTCAAGATTTATCCATGTTACTACTAATAATAGGATTTTATCTTTTTTATGGCTGAGTAGTATTCCATTGTGTGTATACACATCTTCTTAATCCACTCATCTGGCCTTGGGTACCTGATTGTTTCCACATCATGGCGGTTGTGAATAGCACTGCAATGAACATAGGCATGCAAATCTTTTCAAATTAGTGTTTTCCCAGTGTTCTTCAGATGAATATCCAGGAAATTACCTACAGTTAACAGTGGACCAACCTGAAACAGTGGTGGAGAGGATGCGGACAGAGAAGGGACAAAGAGCATTGTCGGTACTCAAAGGACCTACCTCACCATTTACACCGAGAGCTGACATTTCCCCAGGAACAAGGTCTGTTATTTGACTCAATCTTCAAGACTCAACCCTCTGAGAAATGGCAAATTATCTCTGAGAGACATGAATTTCTCAAGCTGAGATTCTCAAGAGGGTGGGAAATACTAGATTCACCTGACTGGGGGCTCCTTTACAAAGGTCCCTGGGAGTTCTGAAAGGGGCGTGGAAAGGCGTGCCCACTTGATTTCCCCAGCAATGGCTGTTCCTTCTGCAAATATTTTACATATCTCAGGTGTCTGACTTGTGTTTTTTTAAAAAAGATTTATTTATTTATGCATACAAGAGCTGGGGTACAGGCCAGAGGTGTGGGGGGTGAGAGGATTCACCAGAGACAGAGTGGGGAGCAGAACAGGCAGATTGACTGAAATATACTGCTGAGGGGAGCAGCAGGTGAGTCAGGAGAGGTCTGCTGCGCCATGTGGGCCAGCTCCCTGGCCGGGGATTGAACTCGTGCTGCAGTAGCTGCGGACAGCTTCACATGCTGATGCTTAACGCTTTGTGCCACCAGGCAGGCCCCTGACTTATGTTTTAAACCATGATTACTCACTTCGTGACAGTTAGTAACCCCTAGTCTGTGTTAGGAAAGATTCTGTGTTAGGAAAGATCCTGAGGCTGCATCTGGGCTGAGTGGGAGGAGAGCCAGGACAAAGCCACAACTGCCCCAAACATCCCCAGGGACTACGAGGACACAAGTCACAGATTCGTCATCTCTGGTATGACAGTTTGGGGGGGATCCTTCCTAAATTTGTTGCCAGACCCATGTAACAGATTGCTAAATCCTGAATAAAAACAGACAGTCATAGAAGCAAACGATTTCTATGTTCTCACTACTTTTCTGTATCTCTAAAGACATCTTGATACTCAGTGTACAAATCTTACGATTTTTGAGTTGTAAATTCTCAGAGGCAGGGCCCCTGTCTGTTTATGCTCTTAGCTGAGTGCAGGCTGGATGTCAGTTGCATGACCCGGATTACTGGGCCCGGGCCAAGCCTGAGTTAAGCCAGTTGGAGTGGGGGTGGATGAGCAGATGAGAAATGGGGGTGGGGCTGTGCAAGGCCCAGCTCTGCCCAGTCCCCCTCAAGGGACTGGATTTCAACTCTGAAGTCAGACGACCTTAGACTCACCTGGACCCCTTTCTAAAATGGAGGGGTGACTTGGCTCACCCTCCTTCAAGGTGGGTGTGAGCAGAAGTGTGGCCCCGGGGCAGAGCAGAGCGTCCTTTAGGAATCGCTCCTGCACATTCTGGGGGCAGTGCCATGACAAATAAGAATGTTTGCATGAGGAGGTAGTGCCCGGATGTCCGGCTCTGCCATTAGAGAGACATCTGGAATCTCCCGGTCCGACTGCTGTGAAGGTGCCTCGGGAGTCAGCGGTGCCCTGGGACTGGTGCGAAGAGCAGCCCGAGAGAGGTGCCAGGCGCTGACCTTTCACTGCCTGGCCACCACCTGCAGGTGCCCCGCTGCGGCTGCCAAGGTCATCTGCTTCTCCGCCAGTCCCTGAGGATGTTACAAGGAACCTTCGAAATGTGAGAGTGGGAGGAAGTGAAAGGAAAGGTCACTTTTACCCGGACCCCAAAGTTCCTCAGGGACATGAGGACCAGAATCCCGCTCTCCAAGACAGCAGGCGAGAAGGTGCAGAGCAGAGCTGGAGAGCTGGGGAAACAGGCGAGCCACACTCTGACGTCCGCCCTGGCCCTCCCAAACCAGGGGCAGCAGCCCGGGTGCAGAACGCCGAGCTGTGACATGCTGTGTTTAAACCCGTTGAAGCCTGTGCAACAAAATCTGGCTGAAGGGTAAGAAGTTGTAAGGTCATGGAGCAGAAATTGCAACTGAATATTTATTTGTATAAAACTGAAGATATTTATAAACACACACACATTTCCAGAATTTGATGTGGGATTTATACTCACACCCCAGGATGGTGCTAACCTAAGCCCAGGGCCCAGGCAGTAGACATTCTACTCAGAGTGCGCGGCTTCCAGCGTGGGCCCTCTGCCTGGCGCGGGCAGTAAGGGGAGGGGGCAGTCTCTGCAGGGAAGTTTAAAACACTCAGAAAACCATCTAACATTCGGGCGGCTTTTTATTCTCACCATGTGCTGGCAACTGTAAACAATGCTAGTGATACAATAACTCCCTCCCCCCAAGAACCTTTTGACAGTCTAAGTTCCAATCAAGTGAGGTTACTATTGACTTTATTATTATACATACGAGCCTTAGTTAGCACATTGTGATTAAACTTCAATCATTACTGGATTCTGTGTGGCCTCCATCGGGCTGTCACTCCTGAGGACTCAGCCACAGGCCTTTGTTTCAAAATAGCATGAGCAGTCACCCGGGGGTGACAGCAGGCAGACCCTGAGCTTGAGCGACTTCCGTTGTTCTGCGTAACCATCCAGAAATACTTGCTATTTGGGGCCTCCCTGGTGGTGCAAGGGGTTAAGTCTCAGCTCTATGAAGCTGTCCACAGCCACTGCAGCACGAGCTTGATCCCCAGCCAGGGAGCTACACATGGCGCAGCAGACCTCTCCTGTCTCGCCCGCTGCTCCCCTCAGCAGTGTATTTCAGTCGATCTGCCTGTTCTGCTCCCCACTCTGTCTCTGGTGACTCCTCTCACCCCCTGAACCTCTGGCCTACACCCCAGTTCTTGTATGCATAAATAAATCTTATAAAAAAAACACTTGCTATTTGTCAGAATCCACCCTGAAACAGGCTTTAAAAGGATTCCTTTTCTCCACATCCTCACCAACGCTTCTTGTTTCTGGTTTTTTTGTTTGTTTGTTTGTTTTGTTTTTTGATACAGGCTATTCTCACAGGTTGAGGGTGAAGGACCAGCAGGGACCCACGGGAGGCCCTAATCAGCATGGTCTCAGCACTCACTCTAAGCTACACTGAGGAAGACCATGAGGCTTGTCCCTGCTCCCTGACACGAAGGCTGGGGTCCCTCAGCAGCCCCTCTTTGGAAGAGGGAGTGGAGCATGCGAAAGGAACTCCCTGTTTGGCTCCCTGGCTCTTGCTCTCAGCTGTCAAAGCCAAGCCTACAACAACCCGCACCACCAGCTACCCTTTGTGTACTCACCCAGGAGAAGAATAAAATCTGGATATTTAAGAAATCAAAACATGCAACTGACTTGTTTGAATTCAGATCTGGTTTTCCTTGAGCCAGGGCATAATTTGAGAGGTGGGGCCAGGCCAAATCATCAGGGGCCACTTGGCGTTCTAACAATTGGCAAAGAGGAAAGAAATTGGTAAACACTGTCTTATAAATAGCTTCAAGGCTAAGCATTCTGTATTTCACTTTTAATGTTTATTTATGGACATTTGCTGCTCTTTTTCAGGAATTCCAGGAGCAAGTGTGCAACTATCCCCGACCTCCAAGCTGTTACAGAGGAGGAACTTTTGAAACGATTCAGACCACCAGCCTCCCAGAGACGTTGGGCACACCAGGACAGAACTGGCCCAGCAGGCCCAGATATTGTAAGGTGGGACCAGATCAGTGCCAGGCCCCTTCTGCAGCTTGACCTGGATGGTGGGTGCTTCTCTCCAGATTCAAAGCCCTGACCGTCTCTGTGGCAATGCCCTGGGCAGTCCCTCCCCAGCCCAGCACCTCTCACGGCTCGGAAGAACTAGCTACAGACCTTTTACTTTGAAGGCAGCCCGATCTTCCCAAACTTTTTTACATGTTTGAATTCCTATCACACCCTAGTACGAAGACAGCAAGTAGACTCATCTCAGCACAAGCAGGCTCACTGTCACTGGCTTCAAACTACCTTCTTCACACTCTCACAGGCTGCTCTGCGCATCTGGTAGTGTAGAATCTGGTAAAACCAAGCAGCCAACAATGCTCAATTTTTAAAGAGAATCATTTTCATGGACTTGCAAATTTCAAGTACAGTGTTTTTCAAGTCTTCATCTTTTAAAACTCTCCTAGAAAATTCCTCCACCTCTGATTACTTCAGGGCTCAATCCTTGCCTTTCCTCCCTGTGCTGGGGCGATGATTTAGGAGAGTCACCACCCCTGGCTTTGTCCTCCTGGGTGCTTCCTCCAAGCCATCCAGTGGGCAGGCTGATAGGTGGTGGGGAGCTTCCTGCTCCTTTCCCGCCCCTCCCCATTCATAAACCAATAACTGGCAAAGGTGGAGATAGTGGGGTTTGCTGTAGTTGTGCCAATGGATAAAATCTGTGCCATGGTATTTAGCAGCTTTGCGTTGGTGACTTGTGTGTAACAATGATATCAGGTCCTCATATTTATAAAGCCTTTTCCTCCAAGCATCTCACAGAGCAGCAGGAAGAGGAGAGACTTATTTATTGAGGGCCAGCTACGTGCCAGGCTCCTTGCTAGGGGCATGCTCTATTTTGGTCATGGTTAATTTCCAAATTTTATCAAAGCACCACAGGAAAGAACTATTCTTTCCAGCTTACATTTGAGGAAACAGAGGATCTGGGTGATGTGCAAGGCACTGTCACTTAGGAAAAGGAAACTCTTCTGCACACAATACAAAGGGGGCTTCTTTCAGCCATGGTGGTGGCCTAAGGGCTCTTCTCTATTATTCATCTTTCGTCCCTTTTGCTTTTAGCCTGACACCTGTCTTCGTGCCCATGCTGACCTACTTACAGTGGTCTAGATGGAAGATGTTGGCTCAGGTTCTGTCTTCTGTCCACCTGGAAATGCATTTCCTGTCCTGTCAAAAGCACCCCACACTTCTCAGCTGCTCACTCCCGGAGTGGCCCAGAAGGGGAAGGAGGTTAAGAGATACAGAGCATCCTCTGAGCCTGGCCAGGGCAGGAGCACCTCTACCAAAGAGATGCTGCCCGCGCCTTCCATGCCCACCCCACGCCCCACCATGCTGGGCACAGGGAAGCCCTGATTGGCCATGATTTGGGCGAGTCACCAAGCTCTCACCAAGCCTCACCAAGCCTGGCTCTCACCAAGCCTGGCAGAGCCTCCCTCAGTGCTTTCCTCTGACCTTATTGTGCTTGTGCCCTCCTCCTGAGCTCTTCAAGGCAGAGAGAGTGGACTTGAACGCAGAGGAGGCTACTCCAGAGAGAAGCTACCCTGCATTCTGTCTGATCTGAAGAATAAGGAATGTCCTTCTCTACCTCTATCAGAGCAGTTCAGTTCTGCCTGGAGATGCCCTTCACTCCCGCGGGTGCCAGGGGCGCGCAACGACCCCGGAGCCCACCCTTTGGTGGGGCACACCTAGCGGAAGTGCTTTTAAATACAAGCACGTCGTGTGGCCAGGAGAGTCCCTTCTGCGGAAGGGCCCTGGCATTTGCTTCTTATTTTAGGCGCCGTGACAACAGGATGATTGGGCATTTCCTTAAGCCTGATAAGCCGAGGCAACAAATCATGGCTTCGCTAGGGCGCACATTAATTGAGTGGGGCTGTTTCAAAAGTGAACAGCTTGAGATCCGTGTACTTTTTTTGACTGCAGAGCACCCGGATGGGCCCCTGGCAACTTGGAAAGTGGCAGGGAAGGGAAGGGAAGGACCGAACCCACTGTCCTGGCAATTTCTGTAAAAGAGCAGCCCTGGGCAGATTAAATGAATGTGCTCCCACTGAAAACAGAGGCAGACAGGTGACCTGGCATCTGGGGCTTTAGAAGGGGATCCCAGCCTCTGGAAGGGGAAGATGTAGCTCCCTTCCTCACACAGGCTGGCAACATTGTATAGAAATCCTAAATGTTTACATTCTTTCTCATCACTGGCTTCCCAGTGTGGTCTGAACACAAAAAGATTTCATCTTCTCATCTGGCTTGTTGAGAGGCAACTTGCTATATAATATTATAAGGTTTGAATTTCAGGGAATTAAACACTACTCAGATTATGCGACGCAAACTCAGCCAGAAAGATAAAGAAAACCCTTGAATGGTTTCACATCTATGACAAATATAAGGAAGACAAGCAGAGGAACCAACAAAGCAACATAAGAGGAAGCTAGTGGGGCCCCCCTGGTGGTGCAAGGGGTTAAGCACCACCCTATGAAGCTGTCCACAGCCTCTGCAGCATGAGTTCGATCCCCAGAAAGCCAGGGAGATACCCACATGGCACAGCAGACCTCTCCTGTCTCACCCGTTGCTCCCCCCAGCAGTGTATTTCAGTCAGTCTGCCTGTTCTGTTCCCCACTCTGTCTCTGGTGAATCCTCTCACCCCCCGCAACTCTGGCCTACACCCCAGCTCTTGTATACATAAATAAATAAATCTTAAAAAAAAAAAAAAGAGTAAGCTAGTGGACTCTGAGAACTTGTTTGTTAAGAAAACAAAAGACCAGCCATTCTAACTTCTCTCTGGCAGGAATAGTGTGTTTGTTTCCCGGGACTGCCACAGGGGCATAACTGGTGGCATAAAGCAACAGAAGGGTGTTCTCTTGCAGTTCTGGAAGCTGGAAGTCCAAGATCACGATGTTAGCAGGGCCATGCTCTCTGTGGACGTGCTGGGGGAAGAGTCTGTGCTTTCTCCCCATTCCTGGGGTTGGCGCCATCCCTGGAGCTCCTTAGCTTGAAGCCACATCACTCCAGCCTCCCCCTGGACCATTTCTCCCTGTGGTCTTCACAAGTCTTCTCTCTGGGTGTGTTTCTGTGTCTTCACCTAGCCTCGCCTCTGTGCCTCTTCTACTCTTCCTTCAGGACACCAGTCCCCTTAGGCCAGTGCCCACGCTCCTCCCATGTGACCTCATCTTAACTTACATCTTGTTGACATCTACAAAGATCCTATTTCCAGATAAGGTCACGAATATTCAACAGGATGGGAGGGGGAGTCAGGACTTGAACATATATTTTGAGGGGACATATTCAATCCACACGGCTTAGGAAGGGACAGCAAGAGATTGCAGCAAACCACAAGGTCAATACCAGATACAAGGGGGAGGAAGAGGTGCTGGAAGCAGGACTCCTCAGTGTTGCTGTCTGTTCCCAAGTCCCACACTCTCATCCGTTCAGACCACAACTATCTGAGCTACATGTGCAACACCAGACAAGAGCCTGATATTGTCTATTGAATATTATTTTGGTAGGAATATATTGCAGAGATGTGCTGTTTCCTTGGAAAGGCAACAAGGGTTCATTATTTGGAACACCTTACCATTTTTACTGGTCATTAAGTTATGGCCCTTCACTCTTAGTGAGTGTGCAGGAATAAATATGAGCTATTTGGCACTATCTATCGATTTCCATTGAAATAGAGAATCAACCTGAAATACACAGGAACTTTTCTCTCAGCCATTTTATCCAGGACTCCTCCTTATTTAATATATTTTTCCATTCAATTGATAATCTGATGACTCCTATTATACTGTGGCATATAGACTCTGATTTCTTGCATTTTTCGCATTTGGTATGGTAGCACATGCATGTACAACACATAACTGCTGTCTTCCTTTCAAACAGGTATAATGATGATACCTGTCATTTACTGAGAATCTTCTATGTGCCAGCCACAGTGCTAATTCGTTTATATGCATTATATAATTTCATCCTTAAAATAAATGCACGCAATTGTGTTGTTATAATACTGATAAAGAAACTGAGACTTGGATAATTAAGTATCTTGTCCCAAATCACATAGCTCTTTAATGGTACAGCTGGAATTTGGAGTCAATTTATGGCTCCAAAACTGTATTGGACTGCCTTCATATAATATTTCTCTGATGGATTTTCCTTAACCATTCTAATCATTTTTCTTTCTCTTTCCCAACATTTGCTTCACAAGAAAAGCAGCCCAAGTTTAAGTGCCTAGATCAAGCAATACTTAATGACTCAAACCCATTTCAAAGTCCCTCACATTTTATTTTGACCACTAGATGGAGGTATGCCTGCTTTCTATTCAAAAAATCTTGAACTTGACCAAAAACAACTTGACCAAACTTGATCTCCCATCCTTGGGTCCCCAAAGTTCAAACACTATAGAACTAGAACTAGATCACTAACGAGTCAAAACAC
The DNA here is from genome assembly GCF_014898055.3 of Talpa occidentalis. Taxonomy (NCBI): domain Eukaryota; kingdom Metazoa; phylum Chordata; class Mammalia; order Eulipotyphla; family Talpidae; genus Talpa; species Talpa occidentalis. Next base: position 9,262,769 of record NW_023601322.1, read on the forward strand.
ACAGCACTGGACCTACAGACTAACCTGTTCATCATAGGGTATCTCTAGGCTTTATTAACAGTGAAAAGAAAATCCACAGTGATTTCAGATGATCATTGAATCAACAATCCACATATATTCGATAGATATTATGGGCTTGGAAATGACATGATTTTTTTTTTTGGATCCTTAAAGAGCTACAGCCATGTATAAAAACGATCATGTATAAAAAGCTACATCCGAATAAAAATGATATGTCAAGTGAAGGTGTACATGTGATGGGCAACTTTAGTCCAGGTAGCTTTTATAAGAGCACTATGGACTATGTAGCTGCAATAGATGGTAGGTAGAATGTAGTCTCTGTGAGTGTATGATTGGTGTTATTGGATCTTTAGTCATTCGTTTAAGTATCTAACACACACTTACAGAGTCGGCCCATGCACCAGGTCCCACGCACGCTCAGGTATAGATACGAGAGAAACACAGGACATAGCTCCTGGCTCACATCATGCTCTGTGCATCACAGACAGGTGAGCTGTACCCTGGGAGTTACATATGTGCAGATATGTGTATGGGTGTGGGTGTGGGTAGGCATATATAGAGTTGATTCTCATTATTCATGGGCTCTGTATTATAATTTTGCTTCCTAAAATGTATGTGTAAGCCCTAAATCTAAGTCTTGTGGTGCTTTTTGATCTTTTATGGAGATGTGCAGAATGACCACAAATTTCAATCAGTCCACACAGCACATTCGCAGCTGAGGGTCACCCGGCAGTGCTCTGCCTTCTTGTTTCAGTGCTTACACGGTAACAAGTGTCTTTTTCAATAGTTTTTCACCTAGTTAGTATCACGTCTGCATTTTTGTGCCTTTTTGTTGATTTCATCACATCAAATCCCCCCAAGCTTAATGCTGAAGTGTTGCCAGGTGCTTGAAAGTATAAGAAGGCTGTGATGTGCCTTTTGAAGAAGATGGTGCTAGATAAGCTTTTCGGGCATGAGACACAGTGCTTACGCCCTGCAAGTTCAAAGTGATTAATGAATGATGTATCTTAAATACTAGTAATCAGCAGGAACAAGGGGGAGGTAGGGGAGAGGGGAGCTTTGGTGGAGGGCTGGTAAGTGTGTGCACATAGGGAGGAGTAAAAATGTAATCCCAAAGTTACACAGATGTGTAAATGACTGACAACATGTATCTATTTGTATACATTAAACAAGGTGTCTTTGTTTTTTTAAATTTTACATATATTTTACATCATTCTTGTACAGTGTATGCTTTCTCCTCTCAGGTATAGTCCCTGTGAAATTCCCACCACCAATTCACCCGCGTCCCATCACCGCAGCCCTAAACAAGGAGTCTTTGAACAGAAACCCACATAAAGCAAGGTTATGTCTTGGCCGGTTGTTGATAGAAATTGTGGCCAATTTCATCAAGGAGCAATGGTTTACCTGTGAGTAGTCACGGTGACCCTGTGGACCATAACCACTGTAAAGAGAGCTGACTGGATGGTGTTTGGAGTATTTACAAAATTCCAGGTGACCCCAAGGAGTGGTATCTAAAAAGTCAGGGCAGCTGCCCAGTGAGCTCAGGAGTCACGTGCACACGAGTCTGGAGGAAGGACACAGGGACAGAGGCAACTAAACCAGGTGAAAAGAAGTCATTGGGTTTGGAGAGGACTTGTGATTTGTAGAATGGCTTTATCTTTGTATCTTTCCTCTAAGTCAGGATGATATAGACAAGAAGGAGAGGTAAGATAGGAAAACTCCTGAGTATCCCTGCAGGTGGACCTGATGGAAGGGTTGGAGAGGGCTGACTTGCTGGTTCTACAAGGGCATTGAGAAAGAGCAGATTGCGATTTAGTTGTGTTGCAACAGGTTCTGATGGAAGTTTTCCTTATCATCTTTTTGTTTTGAATCCTGTCCTCTGACTGTTTTCCGGCCCTTGTCTCCACTAAATCGCCTTGAATGGATTCCTGCGTCCGATGTTAAGCCGGTCACTTCTGCACTGGCCCAGCAGGATCGGGAAGCCTGGGGAAATGCAGATGGTGGCAGCTAAGAAGGAAAGACAAAGATAGCCAGGGGGCATCCTCACCACATGGAAATTATTCTAAGACAGTACCCACAGGCCAAAGGTCCCTGGATGACTTCCCTGTGGCAACATGCAAGAGGTGTCTGCACCTTTAAGAACAACAGGAAGTTCTAAAGGCAGCAAGTGATGGGGCTTGAGAAAAAGCCTGTGGCCAAGCCAGAGGGCTGCATCTAGCGTAGCCAAGGAACAAGGAAGAACTCACAGGCCTGTGGGAGGGTGCAGTGTAAATATCTGCTGGAAGAACTGCAGGACTACTCAGAACCACTCAATAATGCCTTTGTTTCTATGTCCTAGAAGTGATCTTTCTACTGGGAGGAGTAAAATAAAAATAACATGTGAAGCCCAGAGGAGGGTTTCCTGAGCACTAGAGGCAGCCAGAACAGACAGGCCTCCAGGCTCGGATGAACTGCAGTCCAGGGGTCTGAGGGCTTCTGCAGGGCCCTTGTCACTGGGGTGGCGATAGGAATGACAGATCCTATGACAAATCTGATGTCAGGATTTAATAAAAAGGGCATTGGTGGAATCTAGGTCATCTAGACCAGTGAGTGTTAATCTTTGGCTGGAGATTCGACTCTGTCATTAAGCATTTGGCTTCTTAGTCCATCATGCGCATTAAGAACAGGCTGTGCCAATCACAGGTTCCTGTTTTATGGGATTACTGCTGGATTCACAAATCAGGGGCTCACAGAAGTGGATTTAGGCCAAGGCTCTCGTGGCACCACGTAAACAAGATGGGAAAATGTGGATTGGGTGATATCACAACACATCGGGGCCTGGGTAACCACGAGATGGAAGAGCAGGGGCCAGGTGCCGCAAAGGTCCCTCCCGGTGCTGAAACACAGGAAAGCTGATGGGATGCAAACCTGAGCAAGACGCTGGTAACTTTCTACATATCTACCGCTGCACTTGACAGTGGGAATAAAGAGACACTGACAGATGGTTAAACCTTTGAGAAACTCTAAGTGTCCACTCAAAACCTGTACGTGAACATTCATGCAACCTCATACTGAACAGCCAAAGTGTGGGAACAACCCAAACACTCATCAACTGGTAAATACACAAACAAAATATGATATAGCCACACTTCAGTTTTGTGCATTTCATGATATATAAATGTTATTTTCATAAAAGAACAGCAAACAGCAAAAGATGCAGTATGTTCACGTAATGGAATTTTTTTTAAAGATTTATTAATTTATTTATTTATTTATTTATTTATACAAGCACTGGGTACAGTCAGAAGCGCGGGAGGGTGAGAGAATTCACCAGAGCCAGAGCGGGGAGCGAGCAGGCAGAAGGACCGAAGTGCACTGCTGAGGGGAGCAGTGGGCGGCAGGAGAGGTCTGCGGGCCATGTGGGACCCTCCTCCGATAGCCGATAGCCGGGGAGCAGCGGGGGATCGAACCGGCGCTGCAGAGGCTGTGGGCAGCTTCGCAACCCAGCGCTCAACCGCTGTGCCACCGGGGAGACCCCCATAATGGAATATTATTTGGAAAAAAAAAAAGCAAGCAGGACTGATACAAACCATTAACATTGACAAACTTAGAAAATATTATGCAAAATGAAAGAAGGCAATCACCAAAGACTATCTATTGTGTGATTACATTTTCTTTTCCTTGTAGGAAAAGTCCAGAACTGGCCAATTTAGAGGAAGAGATGAGTAGTTGCTGAGGGCCAGGGAGTGGCATGGAGAAAATGAGGCATGACTGTTAATGGACTGAGTTTCTTTTGGGGGGTGATGAGGATGTTCTAAAATTGTCATTGTTGCACAACTTTGTAAATGTACAAAAACCACTTCAAATGGGTGTACAATACCCTGGGTGGTGCCATGTCAGAGGCTCTATTAATTAGATATTTACATGTCCAATCTTACCTACCCTCTGGCCAATTCCTTTAGGGAAGGTTTAATCATTATTTGTATCCCCAGCTTCTAGTCCAGTTCGCCGCCCCACAGAAGATCATCAGTAAATGCTGCTGGCTGCTCCATCAGTTGGTTGCATGCTAACTGGCAACCTGGAAAAACTAAACGCAAAATAATCAAGTCCTCAATGAATACTTCTTGGTAAACTGGTGACAAGGACAATTTTTATAAAAGCTATCCCTCACTTAAAAGAATCCCTTCATAGCATTAAATACCAAAATTATGAAAAATAAACAAAAAGACACATCTAGATCTGTGCCAGCATTTATTCCGAGTTGAAATCAAACAGGTAATACAAATAACATTCGGTATTTTTTTTTTCTGGGTTACTTTTGCATGGACAGGGCGAGACGGAGCTTTTAAAAGAGTTTTATCAAATTTGACCAAAGGTAACATGTATTTTTCCTTGTCAGTCTTTCAGTATCAGCCCCTGGTTTTCCTTACTGTGCTGAGAACTTCTGGCTCCAGAGTTTCATTGAATCTTCTCAGTGTCCACAGACTGATGGGTAGAGATGCCTCGAATATGTTCAGTGCCACCTGTTCTGGATTGCTTGTTGAAGCTTCTTGTTCCATGAATTTTGACTGCTCCATTTTTACCAACACTTCAAGGCTGGGCTACTCTGGATGAGAGTTTGACAATTCAAGGGTGTCACATAAAAAAAAGTTCTTTACTCAACAAGGAATGTAGCCAGGAAGGTAATTTTCAACCTCCAAGGTATAATTGTCCCAAAGGAGTCCTATTTCTTTGGAATTAAATTCTTAGTAGATGGACCTTAGAGAAATGAAACTTAAGTTCACTGTGATAGTATTTCACCTCTCCCTTCTCCAGGTGGCAAAAGTCCAAAAGCGGTCACTATAGTCCTTGCTGGTGGAAATGCTTAGCTGGCAGTAGATAGCGAGGCGACATGCATTTACCTTTGACTCAGCAAATCTCACCTGTGGGAATCTGTTGCAAAGATATGCTCTCAAAAAAAGGGCAGAAATGCATCTAGAGACAAGGCTTTGCATTACAACGCTATTTGCAAGCGAAATAGACTAGAAATCACACACATGTCCATCACAAGTCCTACTACAGTCCTCTACTCTTACCAGCTAAGCTATCTAAGGGGACACCCACTTACCCCTCGATACGGAAATGATTGAATAAGCCACAGCACACCCATATATTAGGGTAGTAGGTAGCTCTAAAAAGAATGAAGAGGTTTTCTATGTACTGATAAGGGGATGCTCTTTTCAAGTGCAATTCAGATAAATACATAGATCTATGCATATAATAAATTACATTTAAGAGGGAAAAGAATATGTACACATACGTTAATTTGCTTATGTAAAAACAGTGGAGGGACATATTAGAAAACTATATTACACTAATACAGAAGAAGGGGCAAAATGGACAGACTTTTTTGAGTTAACTTGTTTTGTAGTTTTAACTGTGTGTATGTGTATATGTTTAACATGCTTGCTAATTTAAAAACAATATTAAATGGGGAAAAAGCAAGAACAAGAGGATACAAATGAACCCAATTATATGGGACTGGATAATTTAATTGCAAGAAAATCAATATCTAGGCAATCTTTCTTTAGAAAGTCATTATTACAAAATTTTGACTTATTTAATGTTAATAGTCATTATCTTTAGATGTGATGATATGGTGGAGTATTTAAAGGCTCTTATCTTTAGATACAAACTTAAGTGTTTTTTTGATGAAATTTTGTGAGGTCAGTATTTTCTTTAAAATATTGCCTTGAGGATGGCAGGAAAGATCATTCACGTGTTGATTATCATTGAATTTATTGGACAGCTAGTATAGGCATTCATTAAATTATTCTTTATCACTCATTATATTCTTATTCCTTTCATATTTTCTAAATTTTATATTTTCCAAATTTTCTAATATTTCCTAAATAAATCAGTACTTGTCATGAACCCATTTTCCTGTTTCCTGATTTCTAATAAATTTCCTAGACTAATGTTTCTGAACCTGTATTTGTCCATTGAATTATTATATTAACTTAGCCAATGATCAATGATCTTTTTTTTTTTTTGCTATTTCTTCTAAGCTTTTTTATGTACATTGAAAGAAAGTGTTCTTGTCAGAACAACCACTAACCCAAAGTCAAAATCATTTGTCAATTGCCACAGGCTTCCACCAGCTATTTGCAAACAGTGTCTGTAGCTGGTTGGAACACTTGGAACCGGGCGCACCTCCCCGTGTAGCCACGCCTGACTAGTTGCCAGGTGGAGGGGAAACCCAAGCACTTGTCAGCAGGACTCCTGACATTGGAGCCGGCCCTCGCTCCAGGCTTCAGCATTGAGTTCAGAAGTGTTCCCAGGCCAGGCTGTGCCAGCTTGGTGTGAGGGTGCTGTGTGAGAACTGAGATCATGTCCGAGGAACTGTCACTGTAGCCTCTATCATGTGCAGATGGAGAAGGTGTACCTGGTGCAGGTAAGACACGCTCTGGTATATAGGCAGATTAGGCTACTTGATAGATGGCATTGGCCATATAAAGATGGTTAAGCTCCCAGAAGGTGTGAGCGACCCTCATTCCCAGCCCAGCGGCACACACCTTCCCCTCTTAAAGACTTTATGAACTAGATCTGGACTGCGGCTAGTGAGTGTAAACTAATATAAATAAAATAAAAAATTGACTTGTGTAGTGAGTGGCATCAGCCATTTCAAACACTCATCTCAGAAAGTTCTGTGGGCACCTCAGGTCTAGAGGTTGCACCTCCATCTTTGATGGTATTTATGATTTTTCACAGGGACCCTCACTGAGAGAGGACTTTCTTCTTGAAAGTGCATGTTGGGTGAGTCGTCTCGGTATATGTTCTGGTCAGAGGCCTGGGCTTCCTGTCAACATTTCCCATCACGGACTTCCTCTCCTAAGAGCAGCTTCTCTGGCATTTTTGCTGATTTTATATTTTATGCTTCCGATTTCCTTTTCTTGTTAGTGATGAATGAGAAATTGCCAGGGTCTAGAGGAAAACTAAAGAGCTATAGGAGAGACACAGGCACTGGAGGGCAGCTGTCAACTGGGCTGACTCCTTCCGGCTGGCCATTAGGTAGACACAGATGAGTCTGGTCATTAATGAGGGAATCATTTATGAGAAGCGAGTTGTGACAGCAAGGGCTACAAGTACTCATTATATGCCAGGATTGACGGCACACACCTTAATTGCTATAGCCAGCATGATCGATTTCAATAGCTTCATAGCTGATATTCAAAATTGGTAGCTGGTGAAGCCACCCATGTTTAAAATTTCAACCTAGAATGAAAAATCCATAGTCCTCATAAAAAGTAATCACAGTAAGGATTTTTTCCTGGTTTCTACCTATGCCAGAGAGCCCCCAATAAAGCCTCCTAGACTATAGAAATGGCCTTCTCCAAGGGATTTTCAGGGGTGGGAGTAGAGCTTGCTCTTATAAGACACTACTTTTAAGACTGTACTTCTGACTAGTCCATTAAATCCTTCTTGATATGTATTTGGGTTAGTTAAGTAGAAGCATAGTTAGTGTCCAAGGAAACTCCCAGAGGATCTCCTCCAAGGATATTTCTGGAGCTTTCTTCCAGTAAGATGGAATTCTTTAAAAGTTTTGTTTTGACATTTCCCCGAAAGCTCACAGGAGAATCTTCCTGGCTCTGGGTTGACGTTTAAACATGTGCTAGCCAGGTAAATAATGGTTGTTATGCATCATCTTGTGCTAGCGTGCTTCATGAATTTAAATTAATAGTTAGAAATATGACTGGTGGGCCTCCCTGGTGGTGCAGGTGGTTGAGCACAGCACTATGAAGCTGTCCACAGCCTAGGCAGTGCCACAGGCTCGGCAGTGCCGGCAGTGCCGGCAGGGCACTGCTCCCCTCAGCACTGTACTTCAGTCAGTCTGCCTGTTCTGCTCCCCACTCTGTCTCTGGTGAATCCTCTCACCCCACCCCAGGCCACACCTCTGACCTACACCCCAGTTCTTCTATGCAAAAATAAATATATTTTTTTAAAAAGACACTATAACCGTCACAGGAAGAGTTGCTGACACCCCTGTTGAAAGAGTATCCTTTTCTGAATATAACTGAAACTGCAGTTTTTTGATAAAGGATCCTTTGATTGCACAGAAGGCATGATGGTTTGGGGAGCGAGATAATCAAGGGGTCAGGACGTGCACTTCAATAATTCTTGGATATATCCTGTTTTTCTGAGGTAATCTGCAACATCTGTGCCTCACAACGCCATCCCACCTATGGGTCATTATTGCTCCCTTAAAGAACAAAGGAGACTTCCAGAAGGAAAACTTCAACAGCTGTCATCCACTAGACCAGGGGGCCCCTCCTCTGAGCCTGCCCGGGATGCCCCTCACACACACATTGCTCCTTTCTCTTGATGTGGCCTCTCAAATGGCCGCTCGGGAGACAGCTCTTTGAGTGTCACCTCTGCCAAGGTCCCCGTGGTGGTACCACCAGAATAAAACTTCCTTTGCAGGACACAGAAACAGTAATTCCAAAGAACACCTGCACCCCTATGTTTATAGCAGCACTGTTTACAATAGCTAAGCTTTGGAAACAACTCAAATGCCCAAAAACAGATGACTGGATCAAGAAGATGTGGTCCATATACACCATGGAATATTACTCAGCATTCAAAAAAGATAAACACATGCAATTTGCAGCAACATGGATGGAGCTAGAAGGGATCATGTTCAGCGAAATAAGCCAGAAAGAAAAAGAAAAATACCAGATGGCCTCACTCATAGCAGGAATCTAGAAAACCTAAATAAGGGACCAGGAAAAAGAATAACTATAAGAAAGCAAAAAAATCAAAATCAACAAACAACTATGAACCAGAGATACACTATGGGGGGGCGAAGAAAGGAGTGGGGTCAAAATTAGGGGGTGGCAATTGTATGGGGAATTTAAAAATAATAATAATAAAACTTCCTTTGCAGAAATTCCTCTTGGTTTGGTGATTGGTTTTCTGAGCTACAAGCAAAGCAACCAGCCTCAGGCTGAAAACAATACAACCACCTAGAAGGGTTCTTGCCTGAATTAATTAAACCTGAATCCAATCATGACTCCAGATGTAAATGTCATTTTACAGAAGAAACACTGGAAAGAGCAAACAGCTGGACACCCCGAGGAAGCAATCAACCAGAGCCAGGAAAACATCCTCATTATCTAGAATGTACATTCCACAGGCTAAAGGACCCACTTCCAAATAAATCGATAGTATAAGAATCTGCAGAATATATGAATAAAGGGATTTTCAACACATATTAATCAAATGTAATCTATGGCTCTTATCTGGAGCCTGATTTGAATAAATCAACATTTAAAAGACCCCTTTAAGAAAATCAAAGAAGATTGACTATGTACTGGTTATTCAATAATGTCAAAAAATTGCAATTTATTAATGCTAATGCTATGTTGTAACAGCAGGGAGGACACAAGCAGGATCCTTATGATCTGAGCAGATGGAGTAAAGGAGGACAGTCCTGGAGCCCTCGGTGACTTTTGCAGGCTTTTATTAGGATTTACCAGGCACACAGCAGGCAGGGGTGGTGGGGGGTCGGGAGGCTGGCAGGCCTCCCCGCCCCCAGCAAATCTTCACTCTTTCTGGGCTCTCCGGTGTTCTCTGCTGGCCTTGTTCTCTGCTGCGCTCATGGTTCTGCTCTCTCCATTCATTCTGCTTCTCTGCTCGTGCTTCTTCCATTTGTTCTGCTGGTGTCCCCATGACGCCGCCCTGATAAGTTCAGCCTTAGCCCAGGTGTACCCACTTACGCATGCCCGTACCCTACTCCAGGTGCCCGCCATCAGGCACGCATTCAGGACCGCAAGGATCCACCATCTATCCTGATGGCGGGAGGGCAGAAAAGCCTGATATCATTTACTTACCCTACATATGTTTATTATGTAAAAAAAAAAAAAAAAAAACCAAAACACCAAAACATCCTCATCAGCCAGGCATACTGAAGTACATACCGAGAATATAATGTGGTGTTTGGGGTTTGCTTTAAAATAATCCAGAAAAATCAAGGGACTAGGTGAAGTAAGGTTTGCAAAACATCGATTAACTATTGAAGATGGGTGATGGGTACGTGAGGGGGTGTTTCTACTTTTGCACATGCTTGAAAATTTATGGAATAAACACTTATTTTAAGGGGGTCTTTAGGGGGATCGGTTTGAAAAGCCTTTGTTTTGTACTTGAAAGGTAAAATTGGACAAGCGTTAGCCCCAGCGGGGACTAAGTGCCTGATATAAAATGACACTGTTGTGTAATTACGGTTTGTGGAGACCAGAGGAGGGAAACATCCTCCCTGATTCTCATATAGGAGATTTCTCTGGGCTCAATTACCTCCTGGCTTCTACGGCCGAGGTCCCAGCCAGCACCAAGCCCGGAGCTCCTTCACAAATGAGGTGAAGATTGTGCCTCATCCCCAGATGATCCAGTTACAGCACAACCCACACGGCCAGGATGTGGCACAGAAACCAGGCCCCTCCTGCCGGTGCGGACATCTCAAGCTGAAATCTGCTCTAATAGCCTGACATCTGCTCACATCCTGAGTGAAGTGACTGAAAACACAAAGTTCACCGAGCACTGGCGATGTGCATTTTAAGAAAATACTGTTTTAAATGAACGGCTGAGCTCCTTGTCTTAAATCACACCTCCTCCTTGTCTACCCCCACCTGCATTATCACCACCGCCCTCACGTCCATCGAAAGGGCCCGGTGGGAGAGCCGCGCGCAGATGGGGCCAGCCCCCCGGGCAGCGGGACAAGCGGCCCCCAGGGAATCGTAGGCAGAGTTTAGCAGCCACCGGCCATGTCTCTGGTCCCTTGAAGCCAGATGCTGTCATTCTCTGCGGAGGGTGTCAGCACACACCACCCAGCCCCCTCCAGGGCACAGGACCACCCCCTGCCCGGTGTTGCCAGCAAATGAGTCCCAGCTGAACCACCTGGCCTGAAAACAGCCTCGTCCCCCAAGAACCCCATGTCCTGAGCAACCAGCGAGTGGTCAGCTCAGGAGAACGAAGGCCTCACCCGCTCCGCACCATGGAACAACTGCGGGACCCGGCCGGCTTCGGAGCTCCCGGCAGGAGTAGCTGAAGCCACGTCTCCCTCTGCCAACCTCGCGCCCTCCTCCCTCCTCCACTGTTTTGCTCCCAAGAACACTCCCTGACAAACTTCCGGCAGCGAAGCCCCATCCCAGACTGTGCTTCCCAAATAACCAAACCCAGCACACCCCAAGGCACACCCCTCACAAGTCAAGTCAGGCCAAGTCCCTCAGCTAGGCCATATCCGAGGGAAGGTGGAGCCACCTGCTCCTGCCTCCTGCTTTCTTGGCCTCAAGCACTATGCAGAGGAGGGCAGCAGAGAGCGAGTGGTGGACCCCACTCTCAGAGCACCCCCATCCACCCCACGGACAGGCCTCGCTGCAGAGGAGCCCTGCGGCCAGCAGCACAGTTTCCTCCCTCTTTGCTGAAAGTACCTGGATACAAAGAATGGGAACTGGCGCCCTTGCCTGAAAGCACCAGGTGCCGAGTCAGTGTGGCTTCTTCTGCTTCCCGCCCCCCAGGCGGGGCCAGCCAGGCAGGGGGCGCCTGCTGGGACAGAGAGGCACCCCAACAGAAGGGGCTGTCTCCAGTGCCTCGGCTCCAAGGGTCTTGCCTCTTGTGTTCGCGCTGGAGCCTGGCCCAGGGCCTGGCGCTCAGTCGCTCACTGAATACTGATTTAATGCAAGAAAGAGAAGAGAGGGAGGAGGCCCGAGGAGATGCCACCCTCGCCAGGAACCTCTTCTTGGCTTTGCAACCAAGACACCACCCATTCTGTCCCGGGACCTCGGGTGCGCTGATGGCAGGGCCCACCCATGGTCCTCTGTGTCCCTACTGCCTGCCCTGAGTCTGGGACGGGTAGGTGCTTGTGAATCTGTATGGGAGGATTCAGCAAGGCGTGCGGCTGAAGGGCAGTGTTTAGAGCACCAGTGCTCAGCAGCACACCCCTCAAATCTTACCAGTTTAAATGGCCGTTATTTGCTCACCGTTCGGGGCTCAGCAGGGAGTCTTCTGTGGGGTCACTCAGGAGTCTGTAGGGTCCACAAAGGCTTCACTGGCATGTCCTGGGCTACCAAGGGCACCTCAGTTCTCTTCCCTGTGGCCTCTGCAGCAGGAGAGCTGGCTTGTCCCTGGCAGTGCAGCCTCTACAGGGCAGGCCCCCAGGTCCCCAGCCCCGATGCAGCCTCTGCTTGGGTCACCTGCGCCCATGCACACTGGGAATTCCAGGCACATGATCTGGCCCAGTCACGTGGGAGGAAACCCCACCAGGCTCAGATCCTGTGAGGAGAGATTCATTAGCAGCCAGGGACTGTGCAGCAACCCGCCAGGGCCACTAACACAGGTTGAGCCACTTAGGACCAGAGTTCTGGAAGAATTCTTTTGTTCCTCCCCCCACTAATTCTTAAGTAACTGGTCTTGGATTTAGGAATTTCAGAGGCAACAAAGTATTTCCACCACCGGATGTGTGGTGAGATCTTTTGGCGTCAGCCCCCTGCAGCCTGGTGCTTAAAATCTATCAGCACATACCACGGTCGGGGTGGGGGGCAGCTGGCCCTGGGCTGTCTGGTTTCCAATATTATTTCCCTTTTCTGTGCTGGAAAAGGGGAATGAAGGAACAGGCTGCTGTAGGCTTGGGGCAAATCCATCTGGGAGAGCCCATCAGCCAGTGGGAGGTAGGGCAGCGGGGGGCGAGGTATGGAAGGGGTGCACTCTTTACACACCTTTAAGGATTTGCAGACCAGGCAAGCTCAGCCCTAGCAACTGACTACCGCTGGTTCAACTCTGTTCCCACGGCCTCGGAATAAAAAAGAATCTGTAAACATGCTAGAGGATTCTCAGACAGGCTCAGAGAGACCCTGAGAAAGAACGAGGATTCCAGGCATTCCACAGCAAGTCCAGGGCAGTCTGCCCCACAGGTTTTCTCTGGACCTATTAATTCTCTAATTATGTTGCTAAAGCTACTTACTGAAAATGAGTTTGTAGCACGCCTCAATTGACTGGCGCTGCAGCGGGCGGGGAAAGCAGGCCTTCCAAGGGCTTGCTGTTTGTAGCATTTCCCAGAGCTGCTATCCACCAAACAGCTCACAGGCCAGGCTCTACAGTAAACAAACCTTGTTAGGCTTTAACCCAGAAAGTGGTGTCAGGAAAATCGACTCAGCTTTCCAGCCCTGATCATAGTTCACAGATCCTGTGTTTGATGGATCCGTCCCCCTGAGCTTTCTCTTCCCCATCTACCACCCAAGATAAAGAATGGAAAGAATTTTTTTTTGTAACCTCTAAGAGCAAACTGCAGAATATTGGCATCTTCACCGTGTGGTGGGGAAGGTTCTGTGAGGGCCAGGATTGCTAGATATCCACATAAAAATAAAAATGCTCAGTTAAACTAACATTCCAGATAAACAAGGAAAATTTTTTAGTATCTGCATGTCCCAGACAGTATTTAGGACAGTCAGATACTAAAAATGTATTAGGTACTAACAATGTACCTAAAAATTTAGGATATCCTGTATCTGCCTGGAACCCCAAGTGACAGCAGGGTTTGTAAGGGATGCTGTTGGGTTTGGGGAGGCAGGTCTGGGGTGCTGGATAGGGACAGAGCTTTGGAGTCACACAGGTCTGGGGGCTTTGTGTTTCTCTGCATTATTTGTAGTGTGAACAAATTAATGAACTTCTGTGGGCCTCAGTTTCCCCAGGAAGAGTGTCTGTGGGAGATAATACTTCCTTCGTTAGGTGGTTGATAGAGATAAATTTGAAAATTCATGTAACAGATGCCAGCACTAATTGTTAACCCACAGTTGTTGCTCAACAGACGTTAGTCCCACTCTCCTCATAGTGTCAGCTTTGGGGTCAGCGGCTGAGGAAACGAGTCATTTTGTGGAAGGACATTGTGAGCAATGCAGCCACTCGTAAAACCCTCGCCTCCTTCCTTTCAACTTCTCTGTGGCTTAGGTGGTTCAAAGCCAAGGCCTGAGGAACAGTGGGTTTCTCAACCTGCCCAGGACAGCCCTGCAGCCCACAGATCTGAAGAGAACCAGCTAGAAGTCGTGCTGGTGAAACTAAACCTGTGTCCACCTTCAACAACCTGGCCAGGATGATCAGCTGAAAGCTTCACTGAAACCTCTCCTATCTGTAAGGTGCTGATTTTACAAACGACCCGACCCAACATTCACTTGACTTGTGAGGCTGGCTCCCTCCGGTGTCTCTCCTCTGTCTTCTGTGTGGCCCGGGGCGACCCAACTTCATGTCATTCTCCATTTCCCAGGCTAATGAAGAACTGCAGCATCGATGATCAGATGCTCCAAGGATGGTGAATGCTTCCAGCTGTGAGTATTTGTCTTGATACTGATTTGTATAATTGTCTTGATTACAGAGTTTAATTCTCTAATTATGTTACTGATGCAACTTATTTAAAATGAGTTTGTAGCATGCCTGGATCAACTGGGGGAAAAATCAGTTGTTTTGGGTAGGGAGGGGAAATTGAGGCAAATTTGTAGCAACTCAGTTGTTCTAACCTGGTTGTGCAGAATTCTGGAAGTTAGTGACCCACATGTGTCCTATAGTCAGCTAATGTTAAAAGAAAAAAAAAAAGCCATTTCCTGCAAGAGAAATGAGACCCGGCAAGATTGCCATTGTTCTCATTATGGTGGCAGTTCCCTCAGAGCACAAGAATCTGCACACTCTTTTCAAATCAGCATTAAGGAAGTTGAAATCGTTTCCCTTTAATGAAAATACAAACTCATTTGAGTGTTTAAAAATACCCCTTGAGCACAGGATCCATTGCTATCCTGGTTACAAGGATGTTGTTTATAAAAGTTTTAATTAAATAATGAGGGGGGAAAGCAATAATTTAAGAGTGAAATTACCCCAAAGAATACTTTGTCTCATTGTTAACTTCTTCAGAAAGCTCTAAAGCCTACAGAAGCCTTGTTTTTAAGGAACAGAACAAAACAACTTCTGTCCATCATTAGCAGTGATTTTTAAGAGTCAATCTGTGGGCATTATCAAGTGCCCGTGAGGACAGGGAGCAATTGGAGCTCTCCTGCTTGAGAGCTCTCCATAAATACACACATATATAATGTAAGAGCAGGACTGGACACGGGGCAGGTTTTTTAATATCTGGCAGACCGGGTAAAGGAGGAGTCAGAGTCCTCAGCGGTTTTTTGCAGGTCTTTTATTGGGATTACCAGGTACACAGCAGGCAGGGGTGCTGGGGGGCTGGGAGGCTGCCAGATCTCCCAGCCCCCAGCAAGTCTTCATTCTATCTGGGCTCGCCGGCCTTCTCTGCTTCTCTCTCGGCTTCTGCTACTTCTTTCTTGGCTTCTTGGCTTCTCTTTTGGCTTCTACTGGCGTCCCCGTGACGCCGCCCTTAAAAAGCACAGTCTTAGCCCAGGTGAATCCCATCTCCCTAGGCCCACACCCTACTCCAGGTGCCCGCCATCAGGCATGCATTCAGGACCTCAAGGATCCATCATCTATCCTGATGGCGGGAGGGCAGAAAAGCCTGACATTTTTCCTTACCCTACAATAATAAGTCCCACACCTAGGAATCTACCCAAGAAAAAATAAAACCCATGTTCACACAAAAGCCTGTATGTGGAGGATTATAGTGGGTTTATAGGTAACCACTCAAACTGGAAATAACCCAGATTGCTCAACTGGTGAAAGTATAAACAAACCATGCACATCCAGGGAAAAGAATACTACTCAGCCATGAAAAGGAACAAATTACTGGTCCATGCCAAGCAAGCATCATGTGCTATGGAAGAGGCCATACTAGATGGCAATATATCATGTGACTTCATTCACTGCAGAAAACGCAAAACTTAAGAGGCAGAACACATGAGAGGATGCTGGGGAATGGGCAGGGGAATCCTCTGACTTCAAGGGACCAGGAGGGAACATTTGCAAATTGGGAATGTTCTGGCTTGCTCATGATGGTGGTTATGTGTGTTTATGAGAATTCAAAGATCTGTAATCTAGAAATGGTGAGTTTTTACTGCATGTAAATTATGCTGACTCAGTAAAACATATTTATTTCATTTATCTATTAAAAAAAAAACCACCATCAGTCATTAGACCCTCTCCACCCTTGTTCCTTCTTCTTCACCTCTGGTAACTTCAGTTCTGTTGCCAAAGTCCACTGGTTTGTTTGTTTGTTTTGTTTGTTCATCTGCTTTGTTTCCTTGATAGTTGAAATCATACAATATTTGTCTTTTTCCTTCTGACTTTGCTTCACATACTTCCTCGAGTTCCTTCCATTTTACTGCAAATGGTAAAATTCCGTCTTTCCTTATAGCTGAATATACTCCATTGTATAGATATACGACTTCTCTATTCATTCTATCAGGGGGCACTTAGGTTATTTCCATATCTTAGCTATTGTGAATAATGTTGCAATAAACTCTAGGGTGCATAGAACGCTTTGAGTTAATGACTCCATATTCTTCAGGTAGATATATCCAGAAGTGGGATGGCTGAATCATATGGTAGTTCAATAAAAATGATTTCAAAAACAGCCACTTTATGCCCTGCTAAGTATCATGCTAATGTTGAATAAACTTGTCATTAAAATAATGCAAACAAGGGGCCTCCCTGGTGGTAAAAGGGATTAAGCACGGCACTATGAAGCAATCCACCCCCCCCCCCCCCCCCCGCAGCCTCTGCAGCAGGAGTTCAAACCCCAGCCGGCCAGGGAGAAATCCACATGGCGAAGCAGACCTCTCCTGTCTTGCCTGCTGCTCCCCTCAGCAGTGTATTTTGGCCAGTCTGCCTGTTCTGTTCCCCATTCTGTCTCTGGTGGATCCTCTCACCTCCCTACCCCCACATCTCTGGACTGTACCCCCGCTCTTGTATGCATAAATAAATCTTTTTTTAAAAATGATGCAAACAAGCCTGGGGAAGGTGGCAGGCCCTTTGTGCTTCACCAAACAGCCCAGAAGCTGGATTATAGCTGCTTTGCTCTGAGCAGGAGACAGATACACTGATTGACAGGGAGCCTGACTGTAGTTCCCTTGGATCAGTGGCCCCATGCGTCTCTCCTGGAAGAGATCTTCTGTCCACGCACATCTGTTCGTGGGCCACACCAACCATGGATGCCCGGACATGAAAGGTCCAGTGGCTACTTGGTGTGTATTTGTTTGCTTGACTCTGCAGATTCCTCAACCATGTCATGGTGGCTGCTTCTTATCATGACTCCCAACTAAAAAAAAAAGTGTTTTCTGGAGCATTACAGAAAGAATAGAAATTAGAATGGCAAAAAAAAAAAAAAATGGGCGTAGGAATCTCTCCTTCTCACCGTGTCCTCATTCATTGTTACACCTGAGCCACGACACATGGTCCAGGCAGCCGCTCTCCTTCACCCTCCTCTGGACACACTCCTGCGCCCAGCCTGACTGTCCCAAGGGCTCTTGTTCTAGGATAGTGGCCTGATAAGACTAAGCCCCAGACTATTGACAGCAATCTGGTTCAAAAGTTATATTGCGATAATCACAGATGTTCTCTTGAAACCTGGACTGTCTTATGTATAAACTGGATGTCATTTATACACAGCACATACACGCTATACTTAACCAAAATGTGTGTACTGCAAAACATGTGTATATGTCTACATAGTACAGTATATAAACATTGTGTGTGAACTCTATATTATATAGATATTTGCATATGCACACAAGTATATGCAGCCTGTGGGTAGTGAACAGTGGAAATGAAATGTCTGGGAGTCGAAGAGCTGGGGAAAAAGCAGCTATTGCATGCATCAGCACAGCAGCCTGAAGGAAGATGGAGAAAAATCGGGGAGCAGAAATAGAAGGGCAGTGTCTGGAGCTACCTCATTTCTGCCCTTCCAACACCAAGGTTTTTATTTCCCTGATTTCTTGAGATTGCTCCAAATTGACCTGATTTCACCTAAGTGGGTTCCTCACCCCTGAAACCTATCAATAAAACCTATGAGGCAGTCAGAAATAGTTGCTGGTTTCAGCTACCATGGATAGGGGCTTGAGGTTGAACAACATTTAAGAAAACAACGCTGTGGATGCATGCGTGCAGACTGAGGCATAAGTCCAAACTCTGCCCTTTGAGTTGAGGGTATTTCCCAGGGAAGATGAGACTCGAACTTTGCCTTGAAATAAAGGCAATATGCCCACTGGAGCAAAAGGAGTGAACAGCATGATTTCTAGGAAAAGACCAAGCTCCAAAAGAGTGATTGGTAGATTTTATTCCAGCAATATCTTACCACTTTCTTACAAAGAGCACTGTTCAAGCAAGACACGAAGGACAGTCTTTTATGGTCACATAAAAGTTTAATAATCTCTTTATCCTATCCCCTTAACAACTTCTCATGATCTTCATTTCATTCTGTTAACATTTGTCACACACATCTCTAGAATACACAGACAGACCTTTATTTGCTATACATTTCCTTTCATTTCATTGTTTTCGAATCAATACAGAATTAGTAGGGATGAATGTGGGAGAGAATACTACCTTTTCGTGAAGTAGATTCTTATGTGTTTATTTAGCACCTCTTATTTAAGGAGCTTAAGGTACTTTAATATTCACTGTAGCATCCTTTTGTTATCTCTGGGTAGGGAAAGTGTCAAAAATTATCATTAGTGCCTTTTATAGAAAGAAAAGAGAGAAAGCACAGAAAGGTAAAGTAGTATCAGCGGGATCAAGACAGTCACAGTTGAAACTTGGATTTTTAGCTCAGCATTCTACCTTGTAAACTAAAGTTTTAGAACATGTAGTCCACATCAAAAGGTTGTTTTTTATAACCTCTCCCTTTCCCTGGTTGTTGACTAAAAGGGCAGAGCAGACAGTAAATTCCCACCAACTGATGATCCTGGTGATGCAGTTATTCCCTGCAGGTTTTTGAATTCAGCTGAGGAGCCCCAAGCTTTGGAGAGCTGCCCTCTGATTCTCCATTACAAAGCAGAACTGAAGGCTACTATTCCAGCATTTTCTAGGGATCTGCTGCCAGAAGGGACAGACTGACAGTCAGCAGTCATTCCCCTCGGCTGGGCATCTGTGGCCACTGAAGTCTGGACAGTGGCCGTGATGAGCCCTCTTACACCCTCCCAAGACCATAAAATTAATGTTAATGGGCTTCAGGATTTTAATTTCTCCCCAATAAATGCCCACAACAGACAGAACCACCGAGGTAATTTCCTTTCCATCTGACTCAGGATGTCTCCTCACACGAGGACTGGTGCTAAAAGAAAAAAAATCTTTTGGATAAAAGTTTCTCTAACTCACAATACGAGCATTTGGTTTTTAATTTAATTTACACTAGAAAGCAGCAGGTATGTGTTCCAGTCCTACCAGGGGGAAATTAGACGCACGGTTCTGCGGGTCTATGGTCCACAGTCTCCTGCCTTTCTTCTCTAGACCGAGCACGCCCTAATATTTCCACTTCATTCTTTCTTTCCTGAGCTTCCCCAGCACCTTCCTTCCTCTTTATGTGCAGGCAACCCCCATATCCGAGTCATTCCCGGTTCTTTTCCAGAGAAAAAGCAAGCCAAGCTGCACAACTAGGGTTTTTGAGATGCAGTTATCAAAGTGCCTGCTGCCTCTGCTGCACTGGAGTGAATAAATTCCCCATTTGGGGGTGGCTTAGGGGCAGAGGACACACCTGCAACTTAGTTCTGCCTAAGGATTGACACAGACTTCAAAACATGGGGGGTTCCCCGTTTCCTTTTTTAGAAAAACGGGAACCCAGAAACGTTTTCAAAAAATTAAAATCCCCTCACTTGCTCCCTGAGCCTCTCTCCAGGCTTCACATTTCTCACTTTTTGTAAAAATGCTTAGGACCCCCCCCCCCCCATGCATCACCAAAACACAGGCGCCGACTTGTGAGGAGCAAGAACATTTAAAGGCCAGTCATTCTCAGGAGAATGTTCAAGAAAATCCTTAAAAAGGCAAAAAAGTAGGGGGGAGGGAAGTATCGAGAAAGATGTTACAGGAGTGAAATACAAATATGGGGGTGTCGGATATAGAGACAGGAATGAGTACAGACGTAAACAGAGACAAACTGCTGCTGAGATGATCAGGCGGTGAAGGGGAGTGAGAAAAACCAGCCAAGTAGAGAGCGGAGCCGCCTGCGAGCCCCTGGACATCGGTGAGCGGCACAACAAGTGCATGTTTTTCAAAAATACCCCGATTCTACGACGAGCCAGGAAGGCAGACGATGGCGGATGATTGGACGCAGATGTACCGGATGAAGAGTCGCTGGGGTGTAGATTGGGGGTAGATCGGGGGGTACCTCCTCGTCCCGGCCCCGCCCAGACGCGTGGAGCCCCGCCCCGCCCCGCCGCAGGTGCGCGAGCCCCGCCCCGCCCCGCGCAGGTGCGCCGCAGGTGCGCCAGGTGGACGCGCCGCCCGACGGGGCCCGCGCGGGGCGGCCTGGTCCGCGGCGAGGGGGTCGCCCGGCCGCACTGCGGGTTCCGGCCGCTCAGCGCCGCGCCCCGGGCTCGCCCTGCTCCTGCACCGGCCGCGACGCCTTGTCGGGCCCCGGGGCGCCGCACTCCTGCTGCCCCGGGCCGGGCCGCTCCTCCGCGAAGCGCGGCCCCAGGCCCGCGAACGAGGCGCAGCAGGGCGGGCTCTCCTCCTGCACCGGGCGGCCCGCCGGCTCCCCGGCGCCGCCGCCCGCCGGCCCCTCCTGCGAGTTCTGGCTGACATAGACCACGATGATGTCGCCCTTGAAGTTCATCACCTGCCCGCTGGAAATAAACGTGGAGTTACTGTTTCCAGTCACATTTCCTGCAGGGGAGGAAGAGAGAACACGCACAGGTGAGTCACCCGCTCCCGGGGAGAACGCGGTCTTGTGAGAGGAAGTTTCCCCCTGGATACAGGGGCGCTGGCGCCCAGTCCCCTCGCGGCCCGGCTACCCCTCTCCACTGACCAGCTCCTGAAGGACCCGCCTGGTCGCTCCTTTGTCGTTTCACCAGACCTGACAGAGGCAGAGGAGGGTGCAAGGGGGCAGAAAGAGCCTAGAGAAGCGATGCTAGAAGCTAGACCAGGGGCCGGTTGTGTGGGCTGCCGGCTGGGCTCAGGCAGACGGGCGGGGGCACCCCCCCACCCCCGGCGCACCCCCAACCCCTGCAGGACTGCAGGTTACTGGACAAAATCAGGCGCAGCGAAGAGAGGCCCCAGCCCAGCCTGCAGCCCGGCCCAGGCAGCCAGGGGCGCACGCAGGGCACGAGGGAGGCCCCAGGGTGGTTGCCACGGGCCCTGGCGGGGACCTCGGCTCAGCCTGAGCTCCCCAGCCTCACATCTCTTCACCTGCCTTGGGGGAGGGCCTGCCAGCGCAGCCCCGCAGGGCCCAGGCCGCCCCTGCACAGTATTTGGCAGAGGTGAGTCCATTTTCTCAACATTTTTTCTTTTTTTTTTATTTAACTCCGGAAAAAAAGAGTCAGAAGGCTGAAATGGAAAAAAGCCCGAATCAGTCCTACAGACACTTTCCTTGTGAACCCAGAGGGCTGTGCTGTCTCCAGGACGCTCTGGCACCACTCTTCGCGGGAGGCTGGAGTGAAAAAGATGTTCACAGCCGACTAAAGCAGCCCCGTGCTGTGCCCAAGGCGCCATCTTACTCAACTTCTGACTGAAAACTAAGTATTTCCTGACTGGTGAGAACCAGCCACACAAGGTCATTTCAGGACCGTGCAAAGATCTCCCCCCCCCCTTTTATTTCTCTCCGTAAACAAGTCCAGTTTGACTAAAAGTGAGTTTTAAGCTATATAATCTATACCCAATGCTAGTCCCAGTCAATTCTATCCTTCACCCCCATGTTTTCCTTCGAAACATCCTTAAAAATCCCAGGAACACAATTTGGGTTGAGTCTGAGTTTGTGCTCCCCAATTTCTAAATCTAAACCCCCCAATAAATGTCTTATTTAGCCTCACTGTGTTTTTCCCAGTCAGTCCTGGAGCTAGCCAGCCTTTTGAAAAACCAGTAGAAAGTTCAACAAATGTTCAGAAGCCGCCGGCTACCTCTTATTATCCTTTCATTTTATTTTTTATTTTATTTTATTTATTTTTTAAAGGTGCATGTCTGGGAAAGATTTAGGTGGAAACTAATTGTCTTTTATGACTCTCCCCCCCTTTAAGATTTATTTATTTATTTTATAGAGGCATGTATTTATTTATTTGTTTGGTTGGTTTATACAAGTACTGGGTACAGTCAGAAGCACGGGAGGGTGAGAGAATTCACCAGAGCCAGAGCGGGGAGCAGAGCAGGCAGAGGGACCAAAGTGCACTGCTGAGGGGAGCAGCGGGCGGCAGGAGAGGTCTGCGCGCCATGTGGGACCCTCTGAGGAGCAGTCGGGCATCGAACCGGCGCCACAGAGGCTGCGGGCAGCTTTGCAACCCAGCGCTCAACCACTGCGCCACCGGGGAGGCCCTATCCTTTTATTTTAAATAGAGCACCATCTGCTTCTGATGTTCTGGGAACTCCCCAAGTGGAAATAAGTGCCTCCAACCAAACCGATCCAGAAGTATCCCAACACTTAACGCCTCACAAAATCTTTTAGTCTAACCAGGGCAGGTGAACTTCATTAACTTCCCTGTCGTTTTTCTTCTCTCTCTTGACCCACGCTTAGTTATAATTCACACACATCAGATTTTCTGTCACCACTCCACACAGACATTTCCCCCAAACATAAAAGCCATGTCTTAAATGGTCTAAAATACCAACAGTGTACAGGAAATTCCTTGGGGGACCTTCCCTCCACCCATGGGGTTCATCCAGAAGACTAGACTGGTCCAAAGTTCTGACTTTAACTTTACCCCTTCTTCACCTGGAGATGTACTGTTTGTCATGCTTTTGATTTCTCCATCATTAAAAAATGTTATATTCCAACCAATGATTAAGAATCTGTTGTTTACCTTCTTGTCAGAATCTGTGATTTACCTGAGCTCAAGTAAAACCCATTTTGTGTGTGTGTCATCACCTTGCACATAAGATTCTGTGTTGAATTTTTACGTTAATTTCATTCCATGCTTCGTCTACCGTCTGGTTTTGGTTTCTTTAAAGTGGAAGGAGAGGACCTCCCTGGTGGCGCAGCGGTTGAGCGCTGGGCTGCGAAGCTGCCCGCAGCCTCTGCAGCGCCAGTTTGATGCCCAGCCACCAGGTGAGGGTCCCACATGGCGCGCAGACCTCTCCTGCCGCCCGCTGCTCCCCTCATTAGTGTACTTCGGTCCTTCTGCCTGCTCTGCTCTCCGCTCTGGCTCTGGTGAATTCTCTCACCCTCCCGCGCTTCTGACTGTACCCAGTGCTTGTATAAATAAATTAATTAATAAAAAAAATAAAGTGGAAGGAGAGCCAAGCCACCTGCTAGCAGTCTGCGTACAGAATCCTTCTGGAGTTAGGTCCCTCACTCTTCCACATTGTCTCGCCCACCTCAACTTCAGTAGCAAAGAAATTTTAGTCATTCTTTGAATCATCCCCAAGCATTTAAATTTTCCTAGGAACAATTCTCATGGTTATCGCCCTCATTTTTTACCAGTTAACCTAACAGTTAAAGTTTTAACTTACACGATCAGCTCACACAGGACTGGGAACACCCACAGAGTTTGGTAGCGCAGCCATTCTGCGCTGATGGGCCACGGCATTCTAGAAAGCTCCTTCAGTTGTAAGCAATCAGTGTGAGGGGGCTGCGGTCAGTGACAGAGGGGAAGGGGCCTGTGGGCTAATCTGTGGGTAGAGTGGTGACAGATGAAGAGCACCCACTGCAGTGAGAAGAGTCATAGACCCATCGCCCAGGTTGGCCAAGTACACCCTCCATGCAGGCAGTGGGCTTCAGGTTTGCTTTCTCTACTAACAGCGCTTCAAGGACAAAGACTAACAGGCTCCCCTCCCTACGCTGTCTTCGTGCAGACTCACCTGTGTCATCTAGTAACACAAACATCATTCTGGTGTTTTGGTCCCTGATGTGCCAAGGTGTGCAGTGACTAAAGGAATGGTGGTTTCAGTGGCTGCCTGGGTACGGGGTGTCAGAGGAAGGGCAGGGTCCTGAGTCGCCCCCACTAGCTCCCACTTTCCACATCTAACGAGTCTCCAGGTCTCAGTCTGTTCACATAAGAAACGGGCATCGACTTCCTGGTGGTACAGGGGTTAAGTCTCAGCGCTATCAACCTATCAGCAGCCGCTGCGGCCTGAGTTTGATCCCCAGCCAGGGAGCTGATGCACAGGGTCAGCCGACCTCTCCCGTCTCACCTGCTGCTCCCCTCAGCAGTGTATTTCAGTAGATCCACCTGTTCTCCCCACTCTGTCTCTGGTGAATCCTCTTGCCCCCAGCACCTCTGGCCTGCACCCCAGTTCTTGTATGCATGAATAAATAAAAATAAATCTTAAAAAAAAAAGAAATGGGCATCGATTTTCAAGTCCTGCTGACCTGGCGGGGGCAGCCACACAAAGCAGTGTATGATAAATGTGTTGGCCGAATGAATGTGTGCACACTGGCAGGATGGCATAAGGTCAGGTGAGATGCTGCGTTTGAAATGCTTGGAAAATAGCAAAGAATTAGTCACAGCGTCCATGATGGCATGACCAGTCGTGGGCCAGGGAATGCCCAAGGACACAGATTTGAGAAATGAACTGAGCAGTGAGGTCATCTTTCCAGCCCTGTCTTCTTGGAGGATCTCGACATTTCTTGAAGACTTACAGGGCCCTTACCTCTAGAAATCTAGCCAACTTTCATTTTCTTTGCTGAAATAATTCACCACTAAGTCTGGTTAGAGCACTCATCTAGATACTTCCACACTAAACCTCTGGCATCTCTTTTCACTATGTAAATCAAGTGGTTACCTTGGAGTAGATGAAAGTGGAGAACAAGGTGGCATTGTTCTGATCCTGTAAGTGGCTTCAGTCCTGCATTGTCCTTGTTGATAAACAGTAATTCCTTAAAGTTTGCCTTCACCCTTTCAGAGCAGAAGAGCTTTAACATGCAACTGTAACTTTATGCAGTGACCTGAGAGCACAAGGCTGGGATGGTGAATGAACAGGGCACAGGTCGGCCAGCTGCATCATCAGGTACGAAGGTGTTGCGTGGTTGCCATGGTTTCTTCACTTGAGACATTTGCCTGATGGGCTAATTCTTTCCAGTGAGTGCCAAGGAAGCCCCAGGCTGCCCGCTGCTGGGGGGCCCCTCTCTTGTCAGTAGCTGGTAAGGGAGGGGCTGTGGGGGGGGGTGACTTATCCAAGATGCCTAAAAAAGACTCCAGGCTTGGACAGGCACCACGTCCACAGACCTCTTGGAATACAAAGCCATCACTGGCCATTTCCCTCAACAGCCTTTCTGAGTTTTATCCTAACAGGCTGACCCCAGCATTTGTTTTAAATTTGCTTCATTTGCAAAAAAAAAAGGATGAGGTGGAGGCACATGAAAGAAAGGATTTCGCAAGAATTGGGGATAGTGAAAACTGTCCCGAGACAGTTGCAGAAGAGAGGACTCAGGTCAAGGTGGCCATCATCCCGTCTCAGACCCTAGTGTCCTTGCCTGTGCAACCTTGGACTGGCCTGGCTGCTGCCCTTTACCCGGTCAGAACACCCAGTGCTGGAACACTGAGGGTTCTCTGAGGCACAATAAACAAAACCAGTATCACTGGTTCCCGTTCAAGGGGAGGCAGCGCAGTGGTGTAAGGTACACGCGTCACGATCACATACGGGGTCCCTGCTTTGTTGCTCACTAGCTAGGTGGTCCCGGAAGAGGAGCCTGCGCTACAGGATTTCTGTGAGAAGACAGCATACCAGGAGCACTTAGCCAGCACCGGGTAACAAGAGGTAGTATCACTGATCCAAGGGGAACCTTCAGAATGTCAAGCAGGCCTAGTCCTCTTTGGACACAAGGCAGCTGATGGAACTGTCTTGAAGGCTACCTAAAAGAATGGTTTGCGAGCCAGGGTGATACAGGAATTGTGTTAAACTGGAAAATCTGAAGTTTCTAACATTTAAAATGGGGTAGTTAGCTTCATGTTTAATGACTTAACTACAGAAAAATTTTCAGAGAAGTTGAGGCTTTAAAAATAGCATTTATAGGGCCTCCCTGGTGGCACAGTGGTTGAGCGCTGGGTTGCGAAGCTGCCCGCAGCCTCTGCAGCATCGATTCGATCCCCGGCTGCACCCTGGCCAACGGAGGAGGGTCCCACATGGCATGCAGACCTCTCCTGCCTCCCGCTGCTCCCCTCAGCAGTGTACTTCATCAGTCTGCCTGCTCTGCTCCCCGCTCTGGCTCTGGTGAATTCTCTCACCCTCCCAGGCTTCTGACTGTACCCAGTGCTTGCATAAATAAATAAATAAATAAATCTAGAAATAAATAAATAAATAAATATCAACTTACCTTTGAAAAAAAAATAAAAATAGCATTTATAGTAACAGAAACAAAGAGCAAATGAAGTGTCCTGTCACAATCAGAAAGATGTTTATACTTCGCTTTATGTAGTGGACACCATGGAGACTATTTCTCGGGCGGGGAGGACAAGCTTCATTTTAAGAAATCAGTCCCAAGCAGAATCTACATTTTTAAGCACCATAATGTACAGTTTTCTTCTCAAAAGCTTACTATGTTGATTAAAATGCAAAATGTATGAATATTAAATCACAAGAACTTTAGCAAATAATACCACCCGATTGTCATGTAGATTTTCTTCCAAGGAACAGAACTAAAAATATACACACATACACTCATCTACCCAGGCTACACTGGGCTCTTTTGGAATTAAAAAAACAAAACCTTATATATTTACCCCGTATGCTTCTCATGTGATTTTCCTCTTTATGGAAATGCAAGCTCTGTTCTAGACGTTTGGAAGAAACTGGGTCTATAGTGACAAGTAAGGGAAGCAGCGTTTAACAGTTCCACTCTGAATCATGCCTGACAGTCCACGAGAGTGGCGAGCAAATGAAACCCTTCCAAATGGGCCGCTCCAGAACAGAGGAGGACGAAATGAAAGCGCACAGACTAAACGCCAGTTTCCTACAGCTTGAAACCACGCACAGGCTTCCCGCACCAATTACTACTGAATATCGCTACCAAACACGAAATGCCATTTTGCCCCCACAGAGCTAGGCCTAGGGTCCATCCCCGCCTCACAATACTTAGCTAAAAGTGCAACACACCTCCACGGATGGCATCCCAGCGGGGGAGAGGGCAATGATAGAGGACTTGCACTGCCCCCGGGAGCTGTGGCTGGGAGGACAGAACAAAAATGGGGTAGGAAACCCTGTCCCTGCAGGAGGGAAAGTCAGAAAGATCATATCAAGAAAGATAGTGGGACCCAGGACGGGAGACTGAGGTGGAGGGCAGGCGGGCGCCTTCATCCTCCAGTGGCTCCCAGGCACTGAACTGGGTGATCTGACCACTTGGATGGGTCTGCTCGCCTGTCCTTCTGCCATCTCTGCCTCCTGTCCCCTGGATAGCTAACGTCCCCAGCTCCTTAAAGCTCCCTTAAGAGACTGACGTGGGAGGCCGAGAGTGAGCTAGGCTGACAGGGACGTAGGAGTCACATTCTCTCGTTACTCAGGACTGACTGAATGAATGAATAGATGGACATTTATCCACTTAACATGCTGTGACTAAGCCACCTTGGGAGTGGCCAGGGCAGATCAGGAGTGGGGAAGGTCGTGCACGGTCCTCCTGACTGGCCATGGCCACCTAGAGGCGGGTTGCTGATGAATGTGCGAGGGTGCTGGACTCTGTGAGGAAGACGCCAGGATGCTCTGGAAGCACGTGTAGCGCCCCTGCCCATCTCTGGGTCAGAGAGTGGCATCTGAGCTGGGACTTGAAGGATGGGAAGAACTGGGTGTCTGGAAAAGGGGATGGCAGGGAAGCACATTAATGGTGCAGAAGCATGAAAGTGAGGGCTGTTCCCCTGCACAGGGTTGGCCTTGATCAATGCAGGTGGGCGAGTGACTTATGAACAGCAGGAAGGCCTTGTCTTCTCAAATTACTCTTTTCATGCAGCGCATTCTCTACTTGTTTTCCAAGCTTTCCTTCCCTGGCTCAGTGGACCCTCAAGAAAGATTTGACAGAGAAACAAACGTGGAGCTAGTGTTCACTGGGAATTATTGCGAACCCTATAAATAGACAACTTTCCAGCTCAGAAGTAGCTGATCCAAACAAGTGATTTCAGGAGCCAAAAGCAAGTCACTAGCCAACTATAGACACATTAATTATAAGAAGCTGTTCTCTCTGCCACATGATACAGTTCTCTAGACGCAGCGAGAATTCTCGAACCCCAGGGCAAAAGGGCTTGTAACCAAGGGAACCGCTCTCATGGCATCAGGATAATCACTGAAGACATGGTCATGTAAGACAGAACTAACAGTGTGTTTCCTCGCTCACTGGTCTTTGTTTGCCAATCATTCTCACTATTTTTTAAGAGCCACACATGGCTAAAATAACCTCAACATACTGAATTTGAAAGGACACCTGTGGTGTTGATTGAAGAACCATCATTCTCTTCAAAAGGATTCTGAATGCAATGGAGACACGTCCCTACTGAGGATGGTCCAACCATTGCTTCTCCAGAAACCAATTGATTTGGGTGCACATTAAAAAACAAACAGTCAAAATAAAAAACACACCACATAGAAAGCTCCAAGAGCTGATAAAAAGGCCATTTCCTGCAGGCCTGAGCCCCGTGGATTTTAGATCAAATGGGATCTGGATCTCTGTTTCACCCAAGCACCATCCTCTTTCACACATTTCATGGAACATGAACGATGACAATTAAAAAGAAGCAATATACCGGATGGTCTCACTCATAGCAGGAATCTAGAAAACTTAAATAAGGGACCAGGAAAATGAATAACTATAAGAAAGTGAAAATCAAAATCAACAAAAAACTATGAACCAGAGACACTTTTGGGGGGTGGGTGGCGGGAGGGGAGGGATTGGGGTCAGAATGAGGGGGTTGCAATTGTATGGGGAATATAAAAATAAAATTTATTATTTAAAAAAAAATAAGGGGGGGTGCAATTGTATGGGGAATATTACCAAAATGAAAATGCATACATTGTGCAAAAGTGAAAAATGATTTAAGAATTATATAAAATAAAATATTAATTAAAAAAATTAAAAAAAAGAATACACACACACAAAATAAAAACATTTGATTTCTCTCTCCCCCCCCCCAAAAAAAATAATAAAAAGAAGCAATAATGAGAAAGTGTTATTTTGACCAAAAACCAGAAGGCCTGTTCACGTACAAGTAATTATGGAGGGAACAGCACAGCCTCAAGAATCAGTCTGGCTGCTGCTTCTCCTCAGGAGAAAGTGAATTTGGCCCACTTGTGGCGGCCTCCGCGGATGTTTTGCATGGCTCAGCACCAGTCAGAGACAGAAAAAGCAGTGTAAACTTCTTGCAAATTAACACCACTTAGTTGATGACACACTTTCCCCCTGTCCTCCATGCCTAGATGTTTAGTGCTGGAGAAATAAAAGGTAATGAAAACCAGTCGAGGGCACTGTTGAACTCCTTAGAGGAGAGATCTCACTTTGGTTTCATGATACTAAGAAAAAAATCTCGTTAAATTTGGCCAATGCTGTTCTTTCAAGAACGGCTGATCACACCTTCCTGGTGTCGCCCACGGAAGAACCTGTCTCCCCTCGTTAGGGCCAAGACACACTCACCGCCACGTGAGACCCGGCCCCCACTCCCCACAGCCCCCAAATCTAGCATCCGTGGGTCCCTCTGACCAGCGGGAAGAACATTGACAGCTAGAAAAGAAAACAAGTAAAGCAAATGCACAGGAGCCACACGTGCAGTCTCGGGGATGCCCTAACATCTTCTCGAAGATTTGGAGGTCATCACATCAGTTCTTTGACACCTGTCTCCTTTCCATATGAGAACCCACACTGTCCGCATGAGTGAACCTGTATCAAAGCTGTAAACCCACCAAAATGTTGGAAAACAGATTAAATACTTGTTCTGCCAGATGAGCCAGGAGCCCCAATAGCAGGAGGCCAAGGTGTCTCTGTGTTTAGGACACAGAAGCTGCGTCAACCGCTCACGCCCTAGTGGGTCTGAATGAGGAGGCAGGAGAGGAAAAGAAAAAGCACCTCGCAGGAGTGGGGGTGTCCATGAATGAATTTTTTTTGAGGGTGGGAGGATTCTGTGAGGCCTCTAGTACGTATCTGTATATGCGTCCTTCTGGAAAGAGTGTCTACAGCTTTCACAAGATCCCAAAGAGATCACGCCTCCATGGGCAACCATCCCCCAGCCAGAGGCAGCCTCCACCATGGGTGCTAAGCTCCTTGAAACCACATAATAAAAGAGGCTGTTTTACCCTTGCCAGGAAAGTTCTAATATCATAATTAGTGGGCTATTCATGCTCAAGCAGTGGTGCAGTGATAAATCTCTATAAGGATTTTAAATTGTAAAATGACTCTCCCGGCTCCGTGGATATATTACTCGCAGTGCTTATAAACAGGGCTTCTCACATAAAGCATTAAAGGGCAGTTTTACTGCATCATTAATTTGGTATAGAACCAACATGCTACGCTCAATAAATATTAATTAATTAAGGATTAACTAAACAATTTTGCCTGACCTCCTGAAATTTATTGAAGCCTTCTTGAGAGAGATTTAAGAGACCCAGTGACTGAAAAAAGAAATGTCAGAAATCTGAGGGGATGGCTGGCTCTGTCAGTCCGAGGCGAGTGTTGGCTCTGTCTCAGGGAGCCCAATGATGGGGTTTGAGGTCACCCACTCTGAGGAGGCAGAATGCAAAGGGCCACAGGCCAGGCATAAAGGACTAGAAAGCCCCAGGGGCAGAAGACGAGGCACCAGGGCAGGGGGCACCATCCCCAAACTCAACATCTACCTAGAAATAAAACCCATCCTGACAAGAGATTTATCACGGGAAAATGCTCAAGCTGAATTTTCACTCCCTTTTTTCTCATGGGGTAGAGGCCTGCCCCAAACACCACATGAGAACAGACCTCTGAGAGCAGAAGGGAGAGAGTAGGAGAGTCGCTTACCAGATGCAGGTGGCTGGTCCCCAGAGGGGCTTCCAGGCCCAGGGCCTCCCCTCCCTGAGCCAGGGTGACTGCCGTCCGCGCCATCCATGGGCAAGCCTCCTGGCGAGGCCCCATCAGCGGCTTCTACAGACGGAAGGCCCATGCCATGGGCGCACTGGGGCAAGGGTCCACTCTGGGGGGCCCCCAGGAAGGGTGTCTGCTCTGCCCCCGGAGGGTGCCCGCAGCCTGCACAGTCGTCTGCAGAGCTGGGGCTGGCTGTCCAGTGTGGGTGGCCACCATGCTCCACCTCTTTTTGCAAGTACTTTTCGGAGGTCACAGGGGGCCAGTCAGTCCTGCTCACGGGTTCCATGAAGGTGCAGCTTCCAGAATCCACTGTGTTCTCTGTCCCGGTGAAGCAGTGGCTCAAACTGTCATTCTCTCCCACCTCTAGGGGCTCCAAGAAAGGGGGCGTGGACCTGCTTCCAGGCTGAGTGAGGAGCAGGAAGGAGTCTGGGGCCTGGGTGGGCCTGTCCATGTATTCATCTTCCATGGGCATCTGCCTGAAGGGGTCCCCCTCTGTCTCGCTGACCAAAGTGAGCATCCTGGAATCTTCGCTCTGGGCACAGGGTCCACTGCCCGCGCTGGCATCCCCGCAGACACCAGCACCATCTGGACAGCACATATCTTCAGAAAATATCTTCTCTTTCAGAGTCAGCAGTAGGACGCCATCACAAAATTCACGTGGACTCGAGGCTTCCACCTGAGTGTGGCTGCAGCTGCGGGCCGAGGACTCCTGCTGATGGAACCCATCGGCACCAGAGTTAGTAGAACACAGTTGTGCTAAACCCGCTGAAAATAGTGTATACAGCCTCGTCCCCACCATACAAGGTGGAACATTTGCCAGGGAAATTTGTGGCATGTGGCATTTCTGAGTGGGGGGAGCCCTGAAGCAGGCAGCAGCGGAACAGGAGCATCCGACTGCATCTGACACGAGTGCATGAAGCGCTAACTCGAGTAACTTAGGATTCTGGTGACTCTCAACCTAAGTTTTTAAAAAGTATATAAAATACTGAACTCTCCTTAGGGCTTTTCCCTTGCTGTGCTATGGTTCAGTGATTTGAAATGACTTTCTGTGTGTGCTGGAATCAAACAAGGAGTAAATACATGAACAGCAAGAGCCAGGTATCTAATGTCAGAGCGAGAAGACTCAATGAGGAAAAAGAACAAGACTAGAATAATCCTGTGAGGTGGAGACTGGTGTGAGGAGTCAGTGTGAGCTCATGGTTGAAAACAGATATATTTTGGGCCCTCTGGTGGAGCAGTGGTTGAGCGCTGGGCTGCGAGGCTGCCCATAGCCTCTGCAGCGCCAGTTCTAGACCCCTCCTGCCGCCCGCTGCTCCCCTCAGCAGTGTGCTTCATCACTCTGCCTGCTCTGCTCTCCGCTCTGACTCTGGTGAGTTCTCTCACCCTCCCGTGCTTCTGACTGTGCCCAGTGCTTGTATAAATAAATAAATAAATCTTAGGGAAAAAAAAAAAAAGAAAACGGATATATTTTTATACCAAGAAAGGAGATCTAAGGAACATAATGGGAATAATTAATGTCATTTTAATATGAAAGTGAATTGGATCATACCACTGAAATTTCTTAATTTTGATAACTGAACTATGATTATATAGAAGAATGTTCTTGTTCTTGAGAAATTCACACCCAAGTATTTAAGGGGGTGGGAGTATCACGTCTGCCATTCACTCTAAAATGGGTTTAGAAACAAACCTCCGTACATATGTGTACACATCCCAAGAGAAAGCGAATCCTAGAGCAGGAGACAAAGTATAAACAGCCAGAGGACCTCAGTCAGGATATGTGGAATTCTGTGTACTAACCATCACTGCTTTTCTGTAATTTTGAAATTACATTAAAGTAAAGGTACCAAAATAACTACTGAGTAAAGGAAAATGGTAACTCTTGCCTCCTAGGAATCTATGCTAGGCAGTCATGATGGGTGCTAAAATACGATATAAATAATATATGTGCAAATGGGAAGAAAACAGGCATTTAGAATGAGCACTGGCTTGGGCTGGAGTGATTCTGTTAAAGTCAATACAGCGATTGGGGTGCTCTCGGCCTAAGGATGTACCCCTTTCTCTGTCAGTTAGTTGACTGACAACAGCCAAGTTCTTCAAAGCAGTTAAAGGAGGGCTATAAAACTTTTAAAGTTACCTTGTTTCCTCGTAGGCGACCACATGCCTCATTGACCCAGTGCCACAAATTAGCTAGAAAAACAAAGCAGGGAGAAAGCCTTCAGACTATTTCCTAGTTCTCAGTATCCATGACCACTTCGTCGGTTCAATATTATCTTTAAGCACAACCACCTCTAAGCATTTAGCTGAGAGTTCCTAAGGGTGAAAACACTTAAAAGAAAATCAACCAATTTAATTTTATGAAGACATGTCATTCCTATCGAAAGCAGAACTTTCTAATGAAAGTAAAATTGGTGCCAACGGTAATCCCGAAAGTCCCCAATGGCATAATCCTGAATGCTGAAATCCCAAGATCAAAATCCCTAAAGTTTAAAATCCTGAAAATCACAATCCTGAAAGATCAAAATCACAAAAATATAATTCTGGGGAAAAATTAAGAAAATGCTTTAAAAGACATTTACTTACATTTTTAACTGCCAAACAAAGTACGACCCGCTAATGTTCCATTGGTAAATCAGGGACTGGAGAGTCACTAAAATAGCTACAGATGACCACATTCCTTCAACAATTTTTCTTTGACTACCAGAGACTAGCAAAGTATTGTATGGGAAGAAAAAGATGTGAGTTTAATAGATTTTCTACCTCCAATGAAAATTTCATGTTGACTTTTTATAGAGACAACATTGGGAGGTCATCAATTCATTGCCCACAGTTCATCATAATGGCTAATGATAGTTATCATGTGACTCTGTCCTTTTAATTTTTGAGTCTCAGTCTCATCATAAAATGAAGAAACAACAGGGCCTTCCTGGTGGTGCAGGCAGTTGAGCACCGCACTGCGAAGCTGTCCGCAGCCTCTGCAGAGCGAGTTTGATCCCCGCCGGCCGGCGAGGATCTCACATGGCGCAGCATGTGAGAAATGCCGCCCGCTGCTCCCCTCAGCAGTGTATTTCGTCAGTCTGCCTGTTCTGTTCCCTGCTCCGTCTCTGGTGAATCCTCTCGCCCTCCTGCACATCTGGCCTGTATCCCAGTTCTCGTATAAATAAATCTTTTTAAAAAAATCCCTCCCCCAAAAATGAAGAAACAATAGGGCCCACCTTACAGTGTTGCTGAGATTTAATTAGCACATGTGAAACATAAAATGTACACAGCAGTGCTGGCACATAATGGCTATTAAATACTTATCAGTTATTGATATCACCAGCATCATCATTTTCTTGTTCTTTGTCTATCATTGTGAATTACATAAAAAAATAAAGTTGCTGCAGTGAAAGGAGAGTAGCAGCACTTTTCTTGTAGGAATAGTACTAAATAATCGCAAATGGTCCTACAGTATTTGTACACAGAGTTAAAACTTATTCAGAGCTGCTGTGATAATCTCTCTCCTGGATTATTGCAAAGGTCCTCTACACTGGGGTATCCGAAGCCATGCCAGCTGCAGTCCCCAGTTTTTTGTCTACCTGAAATGCAGCTGAGTGGTTTTTTACTTCCCTTTGCAAAAGGTACAGAGCAAAGACTGCAGCCAGGCCTGCCTGCAGGGTGCACCATGGGCCAGGCCTCCCTCTCCAGTTTCGTCTCACACAGCTTCCAACTTTCTGTTCCGTTGTTCACTCCAAGTCATTCAGATCTCAGCTCCTGTCTCCAACCCTGGGAGGCACTGGCTGACCCCATGGCTGGGCAGTGTCCTGCCATCGCTGCCCTAAAGCTGACTGTCCCTGCAGGACTCAGCCTTACCCGTGAGGGGAGATACAGATCTTCTGAAGTACGTCACTAGGAATGCACTTATTTTCATTAAGATTAATCTTCACCAGTGTTCACAATACCTGTGAGTGCCTTCCCTTTTTTCCGGTAGTAAACACCAAAGATGACGGCAGCAACCACTGCCACAGATGTGAAGAGAAGCAGGATGATTAAACCCGGCAAGTAGATCTGGGGTTCTGTTTTGGAAGAAAATGAGAAAAAAATGACATTAAAGATTAGTACATTGTACTCTTTTTTAAAAAAAGATTTATTTTTATTTATTTATGCATACAAGAACTGGGGTACAAGCCCGAGGTGTGGGGTGGTAAGAGGATTCACCAGAGACAGAGAGGGGAACAGAACAGGCAGACTGACTGAAATACACTGCTGAGGGGAGCAGCGGGGAGACAGGAGAGGTCTGCTGTGCCATATGGGTCAGCTCCCTGGCCAGGGATTGAACTCGTGCTGCAGGGGCTGGCTATAGCTTAATAGCACTGTGTCTTTAACCCCTACACCACCAGGGAGGCCCCAGTTTATTGTACCCTTAAAGTATACAAGAAAAAGCCTTTAAAGCAAACCCCACGGTCAAGGATGTTGGCCTGGAATAGGGGAGGGAGGGTTCCTGGCCTGACAGTGGGTCTGTCCTGCTTACATCCTGCTCTCCTGCATCTCTCCGGGTTAGGTCAGCCCGGGACCCCATGTCAATGTTTCTCCTTTGGAACAATCCATTTCATGTTTACACAGCCTTGCCATCTGTCTGTGCTTCCTGACGAAACACCTCAAGCTTTCCACATGGACAGCCTCTGGGGCGAAAGGAAGCCCCCACCATGACTGCTCCAGGCTGTGGGTGTCCTGGTCCTAACCCAGAACCACACCCACCAAGAAGGGCCCCATCCACACAGTGTGAGCTCTGTGTTTTCCTTCACCCCCCTCATCATGGCATCCCTAGGACCTTTGTCATCTTAACTCTTGGTTTATGTGAACTAGTTCCTTGTATTTTCTTTCCTTCTTTCTTATTAAATATAATTTTTTTATTACCTCAGTTACTTTTCTTTTTAAAGATTTATTTATTTATACAAGAACTGGAGTACAAGCCAGATGCGTGGGAGGGTGAGAGGATTCACCAGAGACAGAGTGGGGAACAGAACAGGCAGAGTGACAAAATACACTGCTGAGGGGAGCAGCGGGTGAGACAGGAGAGGTCTGCTGCGCAATGTGGGACTCTCGCCTGCCAGCCAGCATTGAACCAGCGCTGCAGAGGCTGCAGACAGTTTCACAGCACTGCGCTCAACTGCCTGCGCCACCAGGGGAGGCCCTACCTCAGTTACTTTTAATGTTACTTTTAAAAGGGGCTTTTAAAAATGCTGCTCTGATTGTCTAATCCCATGTCCACACCCAGTCATGTCCTGCTGTTTCCTAAAATGTCTACACCCTTGGTTTCTCGTTAAAGCTCATGAGTGCCGTGTCCTTGCTCTGTGGCTGCAGTTCTCTGGCCTCACTCCAGACTCTCTTGTCATCTCCTAGGAGATCTGGGCCCACCTCACACCATCTCACTCACCAGAGGAAACAGCCCTCACCAGTAACTATCGACTTTCTGCTAACCTCTGAAACTGGACCAAAGGCTCATCTGATCTACCAAATGTCCCATAAATAGATATATTCTATCAAGTTGCTAATGCTGGCTGGTGACCAAAATCCCTCAGAGACCCCCTCATCAGGACTTCTACCATTGCAGCCTGTGTGGGCATTTTGACTTATGTGTCCAACTCTACTTTTTCTTTTTTTGCATATATGAATATATCAGTTCTCCATCCCAGCTTAGGAGGAAAAATCAAGGGAACAACAAACTGGAATTAAGACACTGATGACAATGTGCTGACCATGGACAGGATGAGTTGAAAAGGGAAAATGAGCCCCCAGGTGAGGTGTGATTCAGGTGGCATCTAGAAGAGCTACCTGGACTTGGGCTCATCGACTAACCAACCCACTCTTTTAAACATACCATTTGGCGGTTTCCTGGATGGCAGAGAAGAGCTGCACATGACGTCTGACTTATCCGTTCCAGGATGAGCTACGGAGCCTCCAAGGGTCGTGCAGCTGTGGGCAGGAAGGGGCTTAAGTACTTTGGCTTGTAGTCTTGTCTTTTTAAAAAAAGATTTATTTTATTTATTTATGTATACAAGAGCTGGGGTATAGGCCAGAGTGTTGTGGGTGTATAGGGGGTGAGATTATTCACCATAGACAGAGTGGGTAGCAGAACAGGTGGATTGACTGGAATACACTGCTGAGGGGAGCAGCAGGGATACAAGAGAGGTCTGCTGTGCCATGTGAGTCAGCTCCCTGACCAGGGATGGAACTTGTGCTGCAGTGGCTTCAGAGAGCTTCATAGTGCTGACATTTAACCCCTTGCACCACCAGGGAGGCCCTGTATTCTTGTCTTTTAAAGAACTACAAAGACCCCTATTCCACTAGATTGCTAGATCCTTCTGGAGAAGAACTTTGGTCTTCTTGGACATTTGCAGTGCCAGGGCCTCCCATAAAGAGCAGAAAATGGGGCCTCCCCAGTGGCGCAGCGGTCGAGCGCTGGGTTGCGAAGCTGCCCGCAGCCTCTGCAGTGTTGCTCCCCGGCAACCGGAGGAGGGTCCCACATGGCATGCAGACCTCTCCTGCTGCCCGCTGCTCCCCTCAGCAGTGTACTTCGGTCCTTCTGCCTGCTCTGCTCCCTGCTCTGGCTCTGGTGAATTCTCTCACCCTCCTGCGCTTCTGACTGTACCTAGTGCTTGTATAAATAAATAAAATAAATAAATAAATAAAAATAAAATAACTCTTTAAAAAAAAAAGAGCAGAAAATGGTGCAGGCAGGCAAGAGAATAAGCAGACACAGCCATGGGGGCTCCCTAAGGACCTCTCTGGGAGTGGATGGGCATCTTCAGTAAAGAAGATTCCAAATGCTTCCACTGCCGTGATAACTTCTGATGACTGCTCTTTCCACGGTGAAAACTCAGAAAATCTTTTCAACAAAAAACTTGGGCAAGTAGAACAGAAAACAAATATTTGATGAGGAGTAATATGTCAGGAACTGAAAGAATCATTACACTGACACTCAGTATTCAACAAGCATGCAGTGGAATGACCCCAATGGCCATCGATACATGCATGTGTGGAGCAGTGGAGGACAATAAAATGTGAGGTGAGTCATTGCAAAATTGTCTATAACTGCAGAAGACTGGAAACCACCTAAACAACTATCCATGGGGAACTTACTACATGAATGATGGTGCATCTCTACAATGGATGACTGCACGGCTATGAAAAGCCACCAAGATGTAAGTGAACTAATATGGAAGGAGCCCCCTTCAAGATTTACTATGGGGAAAAACAATGTGTTTACAGTGTGCAAGCATTTATATAAATGATTTACAGTGTGCAAATATATATACATTTATATAAATGTGTTTACAGTGTGCAAACATTTATATAAATGATTCTATATGCCCATTCATCACACACACACACACACACACACACACACACGAAATAAGCCAGTGATGTTGGGAAGCCAGGAAAAGAGTGGTGAATGAACAGTAATAAATATCATAAGTAATTTTCAATAAATTACAGCTTGAAAAAGGAAAAAAAGCAGCCACTGAAGTCAAAGGCCTCAGACGACTGAATCTAAAAAGTGAAACAAAGCGCCTGTCGCGTTCAGGCTGAAGAGCTGATGGCCTGGCTTACGCCCCCCTGCTGCAGTCAGACTGTCACGTTTTGAACATGGGAAGCCACATTCGCTCTTTTGTCATCACTTACTTGGTCCAGGGTTTGCATTCTTCTGTGGATGAGAAGGCATCTGAGAAGTGGCCTGCAAGGCAGGGCTGGCATACCGTGTCCTTGTCAAGCTGCACTGTCAAAAAAACAGACAAAAGAAACACAGAGAAACAAGGAGGACACTTAGAGATCGGCCAGGATGATGTTCTAGAGTGAGGGGAAGTCAGGAGCCACCCTGCCCCGCCCTCCCCCTGGGGCTGCTTGCTTCAGCTCCACAAGCTTTGGGGGCTCCTGTGCGGACCCCAGCAGCAGGTTCAGACAGACTGGCTCTATGTCAGGCCTCTTGCCCGGGTCACTGAGGTCCAGCCCTCTGGTGCCGACCCTTCACAGGCCACTAACATCTTGCTCTCCAGCAGGGAGCCTGCTGATGGCTAGTTTTAACCCTGCACCCTCCTGCTCTCCCCTTGCAGCTGCAGGACCTCTGTCAGCCTGCATCTACAGACAGTGGCATTCCTTTAACCTCTTTCTCGGGAAACGTTTTATCCCGACTCCTTCTGACCAGCTTAATTTCATCACTCAAATCCTCAAATCTCCAAGTACTGGGGTGATAACAACATTTTCTCAAACGAAACCAAACACAACCCCTTCCCCAAAGGGGATAAAACAATTTGAGTCTCTTTTCAACCAAGCGATGGTAGCAAACTTTTCCTATAAAGGACCACCCAGTAAATATCTTTGTGAAAATTCTGATTTCTGCTACAACTATTGAAAGCACAAAAGCAGTGAGAGACAATATTAAAAAAAAAAAAAGGTGGATGTGGCTGTGTTCTGGTAAAACTATTAAAACTATTAACACAAATACAAGTGGGGGGGGGTGGATTTTGATGCCCTGGCTCAATCCATGCTGAAAGCAGGACTTGAGCCTAGCTAGGACCCATTCTTCAGTGCGCTCAGTCTTCATAGACTACTTTATTGTGATTTCCCATGTCTGTTACCTTTGCCGTGTTCAGCACGGGGTGAACCTTTGGCCATTCCAATAAAAAAGAACACTGGCTTCTGGGTGATCTCATAACCTGACAAATGGCTGGTGCCCAAACTACAAGTTACTCTTGACATTAGTAGCACATGTGGGATTTATCTTTATGA
The DNA here is from genome assembly GCF_014898055.3 of Talpa occidentalis. Taxonomy (NCBI): domain Eukaryota; kingdom Metazoa; phylum Chordata; class Mammalia; order Eulipotyphla; family Talpidae; genus Talpa; species Talpa occidentalis. Next base: position 9,302,604 of record NW_023601322.1, read on the forward strand.
GCAAAACACTACATTTCTCTGTTCAAAATCAAGTACATTCTTGAGTTCTGCCATTGCCTTGGTGAGTAGCCCCCTCCCCAATCTTGCCATTTGATTTTCCTTGAAATGATGTCAACAAAACTAGTCACTCACATTCATTCAGACAGCTCCACGGAAGCACACTCGACAAGAGCAGCCCTTAAAAACAAAGAGACTTTGCAAGGGCCACGAGGCACTCCAGCTGCAAGGGCCTGGCTTTCCACACGTGTGCCCACATCTCCTCTGAGAACACTGCCCTCCCCCAGCAGCCCCTGCAGGTCTTCAGCCCCTCCCCCTTCACAATCCTGCTTCTCCCACTTTACAGCAGAAGGCACATTTTTCACCCACGCAAATCCTGCCACATGGTGCCAAACCTTGGAGATGCCGAACCCAGCAACACACAGGAATATTGGTGATTGCAGAGAACCTGCAACCAGACTTAGCACAGCCTCGGGCTTCCTAGCTATGAAGGGCACTGGGTGATAATACAGAGGGGGCAGTAGGACTAGACTGAGTTGTTCTGAATTCAAATACACTGCCAGGTAGTATATTTTCCTACCTCCACATCATCCCCTCCTGCCTCCACCTACTGCCAAAGAATGTACCACCCCCAAGGGACAGAGCAGGCAGGTCAGAGACCAGAAGAGAGGCAGGAAAGGGAGCAACACCTCCGTGGAGCAGATGACAAACCTGTGCAAAGGCCCTGGGGCTTGTCAGTCTTAGCATCAGAATGGGGAAGGGAGCTGGCCAGCAGGGGGAGACTTACTTCAATCATTAAAAAACCAAGTCAGACTTTTGCCAAGAGAACACTCGACTGGTGCAGTCACAGCATTAGGTGACAAAGACTGATTGAGCTCTTTTAGATGCTGTGATGGACACTGTCCTCAGTATGAATTGAAATAAATAATATTTTAATTTTCCAGACCCTGTCCAAGTGTTTTGGTTAAACCAAGAGGTCTTTAAGTGACAGATTCATAGGTATAAATGATCATTTGTTTTATGTCTTGAAATGCCTGCTTTGGAATACATCTGCATATATTAAAGTCAAAATGATTATCTGATAGCTTACTACCAATTTTGAGGTCACACCATGTGATCTGGACACATAACTTGAGGTGCTGGGGGAGAGTTGTGACATCCATAACTGATGTCCTTCCTTGACATTTCAGCTACTCAGGTGAACAAGTTTCGCAGCACTTAGAGGAAACAGAAGTGATGTTCACTCTGTTGCATTTCTGCAATAAGTAATATTTAACCAGGGTGTAGGGTAAGGTAAAAGTATCAAGCTTTTCTGCCCTCCCACTATTAGGATAGATGATGGAACCCTGCAGTCCTGAACGCATGCCTGATGGCGGGCACCTGGAGTGGGGTGTGGGCATAGGTAGATGGGATTCACCTGGGCTAAGACTGGGCTTTTAAGGGCGGCGTCACGGGGACACCAGCAGAGAGAAGAACTAGAGAAGCAGAGAGAAGGTCGGAGAGCCCAGAAAGAGTGAAGACTTGCTGGGGGCTGGGAGGCCTGCCAGCCTCCGGGCCCCCCATTACCCCTGCCTGCTGTGTACCTGGTAAACCGCAATAAAAGCCTGCAAAAAGCCAGCGAGGACTCCAGGACTGTCCTCCTTTACCCACCTGCTGGATCAGAAAACCTGCTCAGTGGCCCATCCTGCCCCTACACATGGATAAATGATTTAGTCACGCTGAGTCTCTCCCACGTACATAGCAGGTACAGGTCATGTGAATTTCTGTATGGCTTTTTCTCTTATCAAAAAAAAATCCCACTCATGAACTTCAAATCCTTCTGCTTCGATAATTATAATAGAGCAAAACATAATATGTTCATTTTGACCAACCGTGTGAGAATAGCTGCAGTGACAACTCAGTCTAGAAGACATGTCTTTACCTCTTAAGACCTTGAGGCACAGGACATGGTTTAAAAATTAAGATTTCCAATAGGTGCAATTTTTATTTTTTCTGTAAAAGAGTATGAAAAGGTGCCTCAAGCCCTCCAAGCATAAAAACACATTAGGATAAAATCTGTGGGGCAGGTGAACTGAACACAAATCAAAGAAAAGGATGCAAAATTTCTGACAGGTGAAGGCGATTAGCCCTTGTGAGCATTTGCAGCCGCAGCGCGCAGGAGACGGATGAGCGCTTCCAAGTGGATGCTGATGGGGATGAAGGTGCTTTGGTGTTCAGAGCCCATAGAACATTTACAAAATGTGACTGCGGTTATAATTCCCCGGAAACTGAGATCTCAGCAACTCTTAAAATTTATCATAAAAAATTGTAGATGTCAACCTAAAACTAAGTCAGGGGGTGCACGATTTTTCCATATTCTCCCAGGGTGGGGGCTGTGCATGTTAAAGAAGGTTTGAGGACCCCCGCCTTGCGGGCTGAGCTGCCCTGTCAGTGGGGACCCTAAGGTTTCAACCCCTCCCCGCCCACCCCACTAGGTGGTGAACCGGACCCCAATCTCGGGGGCCCTCAAGCTCCTCCAGCGCCACCTGGCGGCCGCAGAGAACACAGCAAGGGCGGCTGGGTGTCGGGGTGTCCCGCCGTACCCGGGCGCTGGGCGCCGAAGCCGGGCGCGCACTCGGTGTTGCGGCGGCAGCAGTCGCAGTCCCGGCTCCAGTGGTACCCCAAGGTGCAGGCGCAGCGCCGGGGGGCCGTCCGGTTGCCGGGCTCCACCGCCACCAGGGCCTTGCCTGCGGGAGAGAGCAGCAGAAGGGAGGCTGGGGAAGCCCAACACCCCTCCGCCCCCCCCAACCCCCCCCCCCCCCCGAACCTCCCAGGGGTGCGCAGCGCTCCAAGGGATGAATCATCCATCCAGACACTAGGTGTCAAGAACTCCAAGTTCCCCTCACACTTCCTGTGCTGGCACTAAGCGTCCCAGAAGGTTCCCCCCGCCCCCCAACAATTAAGTCTTGTGGGATTTTTTTTTAAAGGCAATTTTCAAGTTAGCAGGAAGAGTAAATTCCTGGTGATTGGCTGTTTTGGATAATGCCAACTAGACTTCGCACCTTCTTCTTAGTCCATTCAAGCGGGATAAATATTCTTTTTTTTTTTTAAAGATTTATTTATTTTTGCACACAAGAGCTGGGGTACAGGCCAGAGGTGTGGGAGGTGAGAGGATTCACCAGAGACAGAGTGGGGAGCAGAACAGGCAGACTAATGAAATACACTGCTGAGGGGAGCAGTGGGCAAGACAGGAGAGGTCTGCTGCTCCACGTGGGCAGCTCCCTGACCTGAAAGGGATCGAACTCGTGCTGCAGAGGCTGGGGATTGCTTCACAGTGCGGTGCTTAACCCCTTGTGCCACCAGGGAGGCCCCCAAATGGGATAAATATTCTTAACATGAATGCTAGATTGCACCTAATAGGATTTCAGGAGATTTGGGGTTCATCTTGGGACCCTACAGGGCCACAGAATTATTCAGTCACAAAAAAGGGGTGTCACTGTGTAATTAGGTGGGGAAAGTACAGTGAGGACATGAATCTCTCCCCACACACTTGGGCCCCCACGTCTGTCACTAGTCTCTAATCTCACAACACAGCACGGGGTTCTCCTTCTGACCTCAAATCTGCTCTTTCCAGTGTTTGTGGACTAGAGGTATGTGTGTCTGTGATATTTGCAATTCTGCCTGCTCACCCAAACTTAATCACCAACACAACCAACACTCCTGCTTTGCAGCCCTCTGGGGCATGGGTAGGACACCCCACCGGGGACATGCTGGGTCCCAGAGGTCAGATAAGGTGATGTCTGCCTTCTGTGTCAGCTGTCAGACAGGAAGCAAGTTCCCTTTTTATGGTGCATTTCATGCTCTGTTTTGTGCTTTCAGTGATGTTTCACTCTTTGCAATGCAAGCCCAGTCCTTGAGAGCCTCCTGCATTTCCCAAGCTCGAGAAGGTTCTGTGTGCCTAACAAGGAGCTGTGTGCTAGGCAGACTTGGCTCAGGCCTGAGTTCCAGAGCCGCTGGGTGCCTGCTTCAGTGTTAATGAATCAAAATAGTTATTAAATAAGGTGCTTTTACACAGAAATGCCCCACAGCTATTGATGGTTGATAAAAACATGGTGAGCAGTGGCTCCGGGAACCTCATCCAGTATTTCCCTGAGACCAGTGGCTCAGTATTTTCTAGTCCAGTGTTTGAGGTGACTCTAAAGAATGCAAATTCTGTGAATCACAAGGATCAGGTGCAATCACACACACACACACACAATGCACACGATAATATTTAAAATGGGCCATTTAACCCTTTGGGGTCTCACCCTACCTGGATTATCAGTGGCCCTTGAGCTCTATACCCCTCAGTGCTTTCAGGAGTTTGCTATGGATGATGTTTGTGTCCCCTCAAAATTCATAGGTTGCGATCCCAACCCCCACAGTGATGCTATAAGGAGATGGGGGTCTGGGGAGGTGATTGGGTCATGAGGTCGGGGCCCCCAGGAATGGGGTTAGTGACCTTACAGGAACAGACACAGAGCTTGCTTCCTTTCTGTGTTCTCTCCCATGTGAGAACAGAACAAGAAAGTACCTCCCTTGAAACAGGGAAGAGGCTCTTACCAAGAACCCAACTGTGTTGAGCCCCTGACCTTGGACATCTGGCCTCCAGGACTAGGAGAAACTACTGTCGTTCAGGCCACTTGGTCTGCGGTGGCAGCCTGACCTGCATGGGACAGAGTTCCCGGGGGTGAGGAATACGCACCCTGATGCCTGATCCTCCTCTGGGTCTCAGAGCCAGCAGGGAGGACACGATTCCTATCCCTGTTCAGACCAGCATGGTGAACTGGAGAAACAAGCTCCACTCCCTCCCCTGTCCATTCTCGAAGCCCAGGTCAGCTTGGCAGCATCAGGACGATATCCCTGAACCGGCACACACCACACTCATGTCACTTCTTGGAAAGTTCTAATTCCAGGTCCCACCCACATGTTAATGAATATCAGCTCGTGTGGGAATGAACAATATTGACATATTTTAAAATGTCTTCATGCACCAGGTTTGGGGCATTAATCAATGTTGGCAGTAGAGAGAATGAGTCTGTATTTCCAAGGGACAGCTGTGAGTCAAGGTCATTACTGAGCAGTGGGAAAGAAAAAAGACTTGATCAGATGCTTCGGCTCAGTGGAGTTTCCATGTTCCCTTCTCTTGCCCAAACCTGCCACTTGTCTTGGAAATAGTTGCAAAATTATGGTAGTAAAATATACTTATGCCCTAGTTCTTTCCCCGGGGAGAGGGGAACAAACAGGGTTCAGTCTAGTGGCAATGAGCTGCCTTAACTGCCGGCCTAATGTCATGCAATCAGAAGTTCTGCTAAAAGCAATCACAGATCCTTGGAGAACTGTCTGGTTCCAGGTGAAGGGCAGGAAGTGTCCCAAGATGAGCCTGGAGGCCAGCAAGCTCTTAAAGGTGTCAGGAGTGGTATCAAGACTCAGGGAACTTGGGACCCATGTGACTGACTGAGCACCAGTAAAATTAGTAGCTGCATTAAATGGAGTTCATCTCAATTCAGGGGGTCATCATATTCATACAAACCCTTTGGCCATACTTGGTGATCAAGTCATTGTTTCAAAACATGGAAAGCAAAGATGCAAGCATTCGTTCTGCCTTCCCTGGATATCCTGCACTTCGCGGTAACAGAGTTGATGGGGGAAGGTTCTCTTTATAAAGCAATCCAGCAAATAAATGAAGGACCATAGAAGAACATCACTGTCAGTGGCACCTCATGAAAGTGGATTTAGGGCACGATCATCAGCAGCTACTAGAAGCACCAAGTGAGATAAGCATCTTGTGATCTAATCCCTGACCTACTGCATTGTACGGCTCTGATTATCTGCCAAAAATAAAACAAAATAAAGCAACAAAAAACCAAAGCAGAATCTATCAGTCTTCTAGATCTACCAACCACCTCAGAGGAAATATATGAGACAGAAGAATGTGTTAAAGACACCGAGGGAATGCAAGCAGCCAAGTACAGGCTGTGGAAACTCCACGGGACTAACTACGTGGCTTCTTCAACACACACGCTTTATGGAAAAAGGAAAAATATGACAGAAGGGAACCTCAGTCCTGGTTTCTTCATCTCTAAAATGGGCTTATCGTGGCTTTAATGAAGATCAGGCAGGGAAGCAAAAATCTGCCACCCCAAAAGACATCATTTTAAGAAGACATTGATTTCATGCAGGGGGCTCAAAAGGCTAGGTGGCAGTTGCTTTTGAAAAAAAAAAAGATATTTATGGGCCTCTCCAGTGGCTCAGCGGTTGAGCGCTGGGCTGTGAAGCTGCCCGCAGCCTCTGCAGCGCCGGTTCGATCTCCGGCTGCTGGCGAGGGTCCCGCATGGCTGGACAGACCTCTCCTGCCGCCCGCTGCTTCCCTCAGCAGTGTACTTCATCAGTCTGCCTGTTCTGTTCCCTGCTCTGGCTCTGGTGAATTCTCTCACCCTCCCATGCTTCTGACTGTACCCAGTGCTTGTATAAATAAATAAATAAATCTTTAAAAAAAAGATATTTATATGTAAACCTCTCTGTTCTGGCCTTGTCCTCACTGTATCGGAAGAACTAATCTCTTTTTTTCCAGTGAGGAAAGCAAAATGTATATCTGCATGTTTGCTTACTGTGCCTTCCTGCGTAAGCCCCTCACAGCTTTCCCTTTCTCCTCATACTATGTTTGCTAAGTTCTTTAAGATGGCACCTAAAGCCAGGTGGCAATGTGCTCAGTCAAGTTGGGTCCCTCCCATGTATATAGGAGATGCACGTCTTATTATTAAACTTTATCAATCTAGGGCTTGTTTGATCATTTGCAGCCTACAAGAACACAGAGGGTGTTGGAGGATTTCCTTCATGCCCTGGCATGTTAATAGCACAACACTCCAGGAAACACTGAGGACATAGCTTGCCAATTATAAGATTTGTTCCATGATTAATGGCAACACAGACATCTTCCAGAACAAGAGTTGTAAATGAGGAATTTTAACCTAGAGCTTCCAGGATCAGCAGCACATTCTTTTGGGGGGCCCATGATCAACACTTTTCCCTACACCCTCCAAAAGGGACAGTGTGTTATATCTAAAAATATCACTTGTTCACACATCCCACTGATGTGCTGTGGGCCAGCCTCACCTGTGTCACACACTTTATGCAGCAAGCATTTGTCTTCTTCGTTCCAGGTGTCCAGGTATTCGTCCGGGCCACAAGGCAGACAGACGCTCTCCGAGGCGGCAGTGCACTTGGAAGACAAGTACTTTCCTTTGGTGAGAAGGGGAGAGAATGCACCGATCAAGAAAAAAGCAAAAAGAAAAAGAAAGCCCATCACCAGCATGTAGAACAACAAAAACACACTGATTTCCTGGATTGTTAGTCCAGGAAGCAACCCCCGCCCCCGCCACGCACACCCCCATACATGCTGGTACATGAGGCACAGTCACAGCACAAGGTCATGGCTCCCTGGGGCTCCTGCTCGGCCCATGTGGTCTGATGCCCTCCCTGGGCTTTGCTCTGCCTCTGGTCACGGCAGGCCCTTAGCTCTTCTAAGTAAAAGAGCACCTTTTCCACCCCAAACCTCTGCTGACTAAACAATGCAAGGATGGTTTTCAAACTGGTACCTGAGTGGTTGCCCAGGGGCAAAGCAAGGGGAACTTCATTTCACACTCCCATCCTGTCTGCAAAGTCCCCTCACCACCCATCTAGACAGTTAACTTCCATTGCTCGATATATACTACAGGCTCCGGTTAACTTAGTTTGAAAAGAGAATCCTATACCTACCTACACACACACACACACACACACACACACACACACTGAATCCTGATTCTGTACATCCAGGATAAACTTGTAGCTGAACTACCTGAAGGGTCTGCTATAAGGTCACTACAGTTTCCTCAAAGACACCCGCCCCCGATAAACTCATGCCGTTTGCAGCAACATGGATGGAGCTGGAAGGGACTTTGCTAAGCAAACTAAGTTAGAAGGAAAAAAGAAACACCAAATGGTTTCACTTATAGGTGGACTATGGGAACACGGAACAAAGGACCAGGAAAAGGACAGAACTTGCAAGCTCACCGTAACTGAGGCATCCGGAGGGGAGAGGGGAAGCGAGGGGTCAAATGGGGGGGAAGAGCCCAAGGGACTGTGGTGATGGTCACAGGGGCTATGCTGGTGGAGATCTATGGGGACTACACTTGAGGGCAGAAATCAAATAGTGTACAAAAGTGAACAACAATATAAGAAAATAAATTTAGGGCCTCCCTGGTGGCACAGGGGCTAAAATCTCAGTGCTATCAGGCTACCGCTAGCCACTGCAGCATGAGTTCGAACCCTGGCCAGCCAGGGAGCAACCCACATGGCACAGCAGACCTCTCCTGTCTCGCCCGCTGCTCCCCTCAGCAGTGTACTTCAGTCAATCCACCTGTTCTGTTCCCCACTGTCTCTGGTGAATCCTCTCACCCCACACACCTCTGGCCTACACCCCAGATCTTGCATGCATAAATAAATAGAAATAAATTTAAAAAAAATAAATTCAAATTAAAAAAAAAAGATCCCCTTCCCTCTCGAGTGATGGGCGAGGCCCATGGACTTGGGGCTCAGTCCACCTCCGGCGGCAGGTGCGTGGGGAGGTCAATAGGGCAGGGGCCCACTTCAGCAGCAGCAATTCCAGGAATGCCCCCCAACAACGTGTGAAAATAGTAATTTTAAATAAGTATTTTATATTTTGCATTTCCTATCTTGAGAGTTTTGAATGATAAAATATGGTTTTAAAAACCATCCTGCCATCTTGAGAAATAGGGTTTTGGTGAGCTGTGTACCAAAAGGAATTAATCCAGTTTCTGAAACTGCTTTGGATTTTTAAGTGATTTTATCTAGGGAAAGATTTTTGTCTTCAGAGCGACAGCCACCACCACCTGCCGCCACCGATCAAGAGTCTACCCAATGTGTGTTTTTCCTCGGACAGTAGAGAAATCATTCCTTAGGTGAAAACACAGGTAACAAAAGCCCGGCCCAACTTTGAGGGGCAATGAAAGGTGGCAGGAGGTACACACCTGGTTCACACTTGTTACAGCATCGTCCAAAATGCTCGTAATGCCTCTCACTGGTGCAAGGAGGGGTGATCTGCAAAGTCACCTGAAAGGAAAATTGACATCAGGTAGTGAGGACATAGAAGGTCTTTCTGGGTAAAACAAAAAGTCACCCACTGTTGTACATTCTGGAAGCGGTAAGAAAATCCACACACACCCTTACCGTGCTCTAGGTAGCATCACCCTCCACCCCCGCCCTCCCAAATGTCTCTTTCCTATTCTAGCCCATGTCCCTCTAAAAATGTACAAAGCATAAACGGATACTGGTTTGAAAATCCAAGAAAGCATTCAGAAGTTAATGTGGTTATGCTCTGGATAATACACCGGATGAAGGGAAGATTTACACGCATCATCCACAGCCGCTTGAAAACAGCTTTGCGTGAGCCACACACACAATCGCTGCCACTTCTGTGTCTCATGTGGTGACAGTGTTTCATCAAGTTGGGTCAGAAAACAGCAGGAGAAACGTGACAAGGCCCCTGAGGATGTGCTGCAGCTGGGGAAGCCACATTTGGGCTTACCAGCTCTCTCTGATTTTTAACTGGCATTTAATACTGCTGATCTTTTAAATGTGGAACTTGCGGGAGATTCCACAAAGGCGGGCAGCACGGTGCTGTTGGGACCGGGTGGGCTTGGAGCCAGGAGCCTGGCCACCTGCTAGCCGAGGTGCCCAGACAAGCGGCCAGCTTCGGGGGCCTCTGCTTCCTTTCTGTGTGACTCTAACGCAGCATTCATTTCCAAATCTGAGTGAGCAACCAAAACAAGGCCAAGTCCCCCATGACCACTTTCTTCTAGGTTTGCTGCAGAAAAGCTTTTCTTCATCAGTTTCTCAACAAACACTCCTACAGCCACGCAGGCTAGAACGGGGATTCGCTAGGTTTAGAGCCCAGATGGCTGAGGGCCAGGTGAGCCACAGATGGGAGCCTCGCCCTTGAGGGCCTACAGTCAAGCGGTGAGCTCACGCCAGGGCACAGGCGGCCCCACCTAAGCTGAAGCAGCTCAGGTGATAAACAGAGCCGGCCAGATGAGGAATAAGGGGCTGGCGAGTGGCGAGAGGGAAGAGGCAAGCAAGACTTTTTTGGTATGTTTTAATCATATTATTTTTCACTGAGGTGATGGTGCTTTCCAACGCTGTAGAAGAGCTAGGGGTGCAGGTCCACACCTCGTCAGGTGTATGTTTTCCGTGCCACACACACCACCAACGCACCCCTAACCCCCACCAGTCCATGGGGCCCCTCCCATTTCTTCTCCCATTTCCTGCCCCCTCCCCTCAGGTAGCTCAATTCTGCAGTCAGAGTTCTAAGGTTTGCTGGGGTTTAGATTTGCCAGCTCCTCTGTTTCGTTTTCTGTGTGTCACACATGAGTGAAATCACCCGGTGGTTGTCTTTCTCTTCCCTCTTCCATGTTGTCGCCAATGGCAAGTGTTCATCTGTTTTGACAGCACAGTAATATTCCCTGGTGCATACAGACCGCGTCCTCTATTCCCTCGCCTGCCGTTGGGCACTTAGCTGGTCTGCACACCTTGGCTGTGGTAATTAGTGCTCCAGTGAACACAGGCGGGCATGCATCTCTTCCAACTCAGGCTTTGGCATTCTTCAGAACAGTTCAGAGGCACTGAGGTCTGAAGGGCATGTGGGGTGGGGTAGGGTGGGCATGGACACATTAGCAGCATGGGGGCAGACCCAGGACAGCTCAGGGCCTCCATCTGCATGTGAAAGAGCTTCCCTGGAAGGTGCACGAACAATATGACTTAGAAGAAGCCTCAAAACATCTCAGTTGGGAAGCAATTTTTTTTAAGGGTTTATTTTACTTATGCATAGAAAACTCACTATCACCTTGACGGACGGACTGAGTTCAATCCCCGGCCAAGGAGCTAACCCACAGGGCAGCAAGTTTTATTAGGAGCACCACACCCAGGAAGCCAAGGCCGCTGAGTGGGTGGGGGATGCAGCCAGCTTGGACCTCTCTGACCTCAGCTGGCCTGACAAAGGGCTTGCAGGAGGGGGTGGGGTGGGACCGGGTGGCCTGGAGGTGGGTGAGAAGGTCCAAGTGCTTCTGGGCTTGGTTGCCAAGAAGGTTGTATTTGGACTTTGATTTCCAGGCCTGGCTAATGTGCCCGTGGACCAGGAAAAATACCTTCGGGGGCTCCCCTGTCCTCACCGTGCAATAGGGTCAGGAGGAGAGTGTGGTGCGCCTGGGAGCATAAGAAGACTCAACGGAAATCACCCACCCCTCCTTTCTGGTCTCCTGTTCCCTTGTTTTCATGGGCACCCTTTCTTCTCCACACAGGTGCCGCCTTCTCTGCGCCTGGCACAGTAATGGATGTGAGTGTTCGATGAACAGAGGCAAAATGGCACAGCTGAAGTGGCCGGTGCAAATTTTGCCTGACAAACAGGACCATCCTGAGCCCAGTGCTCTGTGAGTCCTACTGCAATGCCGCTGCCGAAGGCCAACTAGGGGGATATGTGGTTGGTCGAATTGCAGATGGTCAAGGTTATCAATTGCTTCTGACCCATAAGCAAGTCACAATTGCCTCCGGGAGATAAACCCTCTGGTTGTTACACAGGCAGAAGAGTTCTTTTTAGGGGGATCTGGTGAAAGGGCCGTCCCAAAGCAGCTGCTTAGCAGCACTGTCAGATGCTCCTGGCTGAGTCCTGGGCTCCGAGGTCTGGTTCCTGTCGAGCATCGTCTGATCAGAACATGTGGACGGTTTGTCTACACATTTAACAGTGAGGCTGTGATTCCCTCAGCCCGGCCGTGTCTCACCCAAGAGCTTTATACCTCCTGGCAAAGTCACAGAAATCACCGGTGACCAGATGTCCCAGCTCTTAAACAGGTTTCACAGATTATTCCTCTGACTCCATTTCTCTCTCCTAAGCTTACAGCCATTTTACGTTTCTTCTTTTTAAAAAATTGAGATATAAGTCACCTGCCACAAAATTCACTCTTTAAAAGGGTGACATTCTGTGGTTTTTAGGGTATTGACAGGGTTGTGTGACCACCAGTTATCTAATTCCAGAGCATTCCATCACCCCCACAGTGACGTAGCGACCTGACAGAGCAACAGGATTACAGACTTCTTGAGGAGCAGCAGTAATTGTGCTGCTGGGAAATTTGCTGCGAGGAGGCAGAAATATCTGGGGCTGATCTGAAACAGAGCCCACCTTTGTCTCCAGTTACATCCTTGCAGCACACCTGTGCGTCTTCAAAATGAAAATAAAGAGGACACTTCAAGGGCAACACACATAGGTCTGTTTAAGGAAACGTGGTTTGGGGACACATAACAAAAAAATTGGGAAAACTCTCATCAGGATGCCCTCACCTTCCGGGGAAGGCCCAAGAGGACTTTGTGGTCCTTTCTCCTCCTTCCTTCCTGGCATGTGTCCAACTTGCTTTTCCTCCACTTGCAGAGACCCAGCCCTCTGCTGCACCCTCTCCCAGCAGGTGATGCCACCTGTGCTGGTCCTATTCCAGATCTGGCTCACAGGCGCCCTCCCCCATGGCGGTCCCTCGTCTGTAGCTGACACTCCGGCCCAGCTTGCTTTTTTTTTTTGCCTTTCCCCTGGAAGTCCATGACGCAGGTCACAGCGACTCCCAGATTCCAAGTCCCCAAGTCCCTCCACTTGTGCTTTGTGTGCAGTTAACCTGTGCTGAGTCTCCTTCTGCCAATTTCCCTCTGCCTGTGTGGCCTCCCAACTGCACCCTCTGAAGGCCATTTCTGTGTGTGCATGAAGGAATGTCCTTCAGTCAATTGGATGGGACCCTGGTCTCCTACTGGGATCCCTTCTTTTTCCTACGGGGTGCTCGCTGGGCTCTTCAGGTTTTCCTTTCCAACTACTCCGAAGTTCGGCCTGACCCAATTCTCGAAGGCCAAGCTCCCAATGCGGTGCGGTGGTGGCTCTTACTAGAGATGGCGAGCCTCGTAAGGCAGTAACTTGTGAAAACATGTTCCTGCTTCCATGTTACAGAAGTAATCTCCCAGCGAATAGAAGAATTTAGCCTGCAGATACTCGGTTAACAGAGTGATTTTTGTCAGCCACCTACAATTTCTTTTCTTTGTCCAAGATATGGCAATGGCAGGCCTCCGGTAACTGAGTTGATACAAACTTTTAGTTGTTTAGATTTTTCTTTCTGGTTTGCCTTTATGATTGCCTTTTTCCCTTCTAAATCAATAAAGCTTATGGACCACAGCTATTTCCACTAAGATAATAAAGTAGACCTGCTTTAAAAATGTCTATTTATTGAATGAAGAATACAATCACATGACACAAAATTCAATTTGAATTCAAATTCAAATTCAAACAGACATTGAAGAAAAGTCTCTTACCCGCCTATCATAAGTGTCTCCCGCCCTTACCCCAAGGTAACTAGTTTGGCCATTTTCTCCTGCATCCTTCTAAGGATATAATAGCAGCTTGTTACCCATTTCGGGGACACATCTCTATAACAGCTGCCTTGCAGGCCAGCTGGGGCCAATGCTTGTGTTTTGGGGGACCAAAATTTAATTTGGAATACTTAGAAGTCTTGTTAGAAAAAACAGGGATGTGTTGACAGAGTCCTATAGTTTTCAATAATAAACAGTAATGTTGGCCCACAAAACTGACATCAACTAACTTTTGTTTTCTAACAGACTAGGAGGGTACTGGAGAGTGTTTATAGCAAACGTCCTTTCATCCCCACCCCTTATAAATTCCTTGGAAAATCTTTTAAAAAGAGTTAAAAAGGCAAGACAATGTTTGTTTGCCTTCTGTTGCTTCACTTTCTTGTGTTCTGTGGGGCATAAGGGCAGACAGCCTGGTGTTGGCTTGAACACCTGACAGTCTCTTTTGGAGACGCCTATCCACAGCCCATGCAAAGCTTTGGGAGGCAGGAGGAAGGTAATGAAGAAAATCAAAAATTCTCTTTATAAAGCTAAACGGATTTACTTCTCGATGCAAAATCAGGCAGGGTCTAATTCTGAAAAGCTCTAACGAATCTGAGGAAGCAGAACACATCCATGAAGGCAGCTACAGAGACGAGGGAGTCTGTATTTAGAATTCCGTAGGGAAGGCTGACTTAAATATTTATTTTTTTGTTCTGTGAATTGACCCAATCATTGCGAAAACCATCACAGGTGCTAAAATTACCTTCCTGCTCTACTGAAAATTCACGCTGACACACATGAGGCAGAAAGAAGCTTGATCCTTTCTGTCAAGTCAAGGGGAAAAGAATCCATCTCAGAAGAGCAAGTGAGGGATTTTCCATAGATTTCACTTTATAAAATATAATCCGTGACTGTATTTGAGAATTTGGCCATCGATCTATGAAAGGATGATATTACATTTCTGAATATTACGTGGAAATGAAAGATGTGGTTTTTGTCAGGAGAGAACTATTAAATGTGAAAATAGCACGTCACTTAATAGTACCTTAGCACTTGAAAAAAATACCCTTAAAGTAAGTCACCACTGAAACTGATTCTACCCAGATTAAAACACAGATAAACACTAGAGACCTGTGTACCCAGAACCAAGACAGCTGCTTCACTATGCCAGCTCTGTGCCAGGAAATTGTTTCTCTTGGAAGCATTCGTTTTTAGAAACAAACAACAAGCAAATACAAGGTGGCATTAGTAGGTTAGAGTGACCCACGTAAGTGCTGTCACTTCTTGCCATTTCCAAGAATGTCTTTTTTTTTCCTCAGTGAGCTGGAGAACAGGCCAAAGAGAGCATCTAAGTTTCTCCCCCTAATAAGAGTTTTGATGACTGAGCCAGGTAATGGCAGGGAAGCAAAACAAACAAACAAAAAACAAATGAGACTTTATCAGATCAAAAAGCTTCTACACAGCGAAAGAAACTTCATTGAAACAAAAAGACATCCAAGTAAATGAAGAAAATATTTGTATATCATACATCTGATAAAAGGCCAATATCCAATATATAAAGACTTCATACAAATCAATAATTAAAAAAACTGGATTGAAAAATGGGCAGAGGATCTCAATAGATAATTCTTCAAAGACGACATGTAGATGACCGAGGGACACATGAAAAGATGCTCATTGTCTCTTTTGTGAGAGAATCACAAGAAGACAACAATGAAATAGCACCTCACACCTGTGAGAATGGCTGTTAGCGGAAACACAAGCGTTGGGGAGGATGTGGCAAGAAGGGAACCCTCAGACGCTGTTGGCAGGAGTGTCACTTGGCAGCCATTATTGAAAGCAGTGTAGAGATTCCACAATAATTAAAAATAGAAATGTCATAAGATCCAACTATCCCACTTCTGGGTATTTACCCAAAAAAATACAAAAACACTAATTCAGAAACATAACACACCACCATGTTTACTGCAGCACTATTTATAGCAGAGGTGGAAACACTCCAGGAGCTCGCTGATGGTCGAGTGGATACAGATGTGCAGACGGGAGGGAAAAGAAAAAGATGAAATCCTGCCTTTGGTGGTAACATGGTTGGACCTGGAGGGAACTGAGCTCAGTAAAATAAGTCAGAGAAACAGGGTATGATTTCACTCATACGTGGCATGGCGAGAAAACAAACAGGTGAACGAAATAAAAGCAAAATAAACCTTTGGACTCTAAGACCAATTCGTGGCTACCAGGAAGGGAAGGAGGGGAAGTAGGGAAAAAGTGGTCAGTGGGAGGGTGAAGGGTCGCTCTGGACTGCAAGTGGTGAACTTAATGGAATACATGCTCACTCTCAATGACGAAGACCTGATGTAATACGATATTATTTCTTTTTTTTTAAAAAGCATTCCCATTTTTTTTTAAAGACTTATTTATTCATACAAGCACTGGGTCCAGTCAGAAGCGCGGGAGGGTGAGAGAATTCACCAGAGCCAGAGCGGGGAGCAGAGCAGGCAGAAGGACCGAAGTACACTGCTGAGGGGAGCAGCGGGCGGCAGGAGAGGTCTGCGCGCCATGTGGGACCCTCCTCCGGTGGCCGGGGAGCAGCTGGGGATCGAACCGGCGCTGCAGAGGCTGTGGGCAGCTTCGCAACCCAGCGCTCAACTGCTGCACCACCGGTGAGGCCCAATACGATATTATTTCTATAAAAAAAGTACTAAAAAAATTAGTGAGTCAAAATGCAAGTCATTTGAATGGAGTGTTCTGTGGGCATTTTCAGCTTTGCCTCTTTCTTAACTCCTTTCCTCCAGAGCTCCCAGATGCCCCTCTAGTCTCGAGCCTGACAGCCACACATGTTGTTGGAGAGAAGAAAGCACCACCTCGCTTCTCACTACAACTCAGAACGGGAAATGACATTGGAGTCATCTGTAGCCTGAAAGTCAGAAAGGGCAGGTTTCTATTTTTTTTTTTAAGATTTTTTTAAGATTTATTTATTTATTCATACAAGAGCTCTGGGTATAGGCCAGAGATGCCGGGGGTGAGAGGATTCACCAGAGACAGAGTGGAGAACAGAACAGGGAGACTGACAGAAATACACTGCTGAGGGGAGCAGTGGGTGAGACAGGAGAGGTCTGCTGCACCATGTGGTTTCTCCCTGGCCGGCCGGGAATAGAACTCGTGCTGCAGAGGCTGTGGATTGCCTCATAGTGCAGTGCTTAACCCCTTGCACCACCAGGGAAGCCCCAGAAAGGGCAGGTTTCTATAGAAAAAAGAAAAACACTAAAATAAAGTCTGGCATGCCAGCATGCTCAGGCAGAAGCTGGGAGAACTTGGGCCTCTGCCCAAAGGGAGCACATACCTGGGTGTGGAGAGGAAGGAGCAGAAGCCCCCACCAGGAGGTCAGGCTGGTGATGTTTTGCCCAGGGCAGTTCTCAGAATTGAGCTTCTAGTCTGACCTGCACAGAATACCTGCTGTTTCTCTAATAAAACAGTGGACATTTCTACAATGTGAGCACAAGGAGGAAAAGCAAATTCAAAGCCTCAGTCTATGCACCTGTAAAATGGGGTCAGTGACTGCCCAGCCCGCTGCAGTGAGGCTCAGACGTGCCCAGCATTCACCTGCACACGCAGCACCTGCAAGTGTCACTGCTTAATGGAAATGAAGGTGCATTCTTCGCTTTGCTTCTCTGCACTTTCCTAGCAGGTTGCAGGGAGGATCCTGGGCTCTCCTGACCTGCGGTCAGGATGCTGCTGTGCACGCCTGAGCAGAAGGGCAGGTAAGAATGATTCCAGCCATGCCCCGGGGGTAGGGAGAAGAGCATGTCACGGAAGGTCCAAGGATGGAAAAAGAAAGCGGGATTGTGGAAAGTTTCCCAAGGCCTGCCTTTTTCCAGAGCACACCTCCTGCTGGTGTGAACCTGGTGGGACAAGCCAGAGCTCGAGGCAGAGTATTTCAGCTGAGCCACTGAAAAAATGGTTTTGATCAGGGATTTATTTTTTAGCAAGCCATTGATTTCACCTAAAGAGCACTTTCTCATGGTACTGAAATTGTGACAAGTGCCTGCGTCACTTCAGTGGTTTTCTGTCTGGGAGCTCAGTGGGTGATGTGAGCTTGGCAGAGAGCACAGTGTACTCAGGGAGCCTGCTGATAAAGCGGCTGCTGATCCTATCTGTCAATGATGTCTGATAACTAGGGCATCATCGAGTGATGCCTGAAAGTCCTTCCAGACATTTTCATTTTCAGCAAACTTGATAGACAGAATTTTAAGCTTACAGACTTACAGAAAAAAAAAAAAAAGACTCATTTTTCTTTTGTACAAACCAAAGCTTCACCTTTCACATGCTTCAGAACACAGACCCCTACTGAGATCATTTGTTATAAGTCAGAGAGACACAGAGAGCCAAGGGCAACTGTGGGGCACCTCTGGGTGCCCCCACTGGACACCACTTGATTATGGAACACACGAAAAACTTGGAGCCCCCAAGCTGCACCAGCCACGTCCTCAGTCTAAGTCATACCACAAGTGGACACAGAGAAGCAGAGAGCAGAAGCAGAAAACTCCCTGTTCAAAATATCACTCATTTCACAGAAATATATTTTATACAAGACTCTTGAAAAAGACTTCTGCCCCAAGTGAGGCTTATAAATTCTCTGACTGGCACAATAGAAAAAGATGTGTGTAGTCTGCTGGAGACTACACTGTAAGAAAATGATGGCTGTCCCCAGGGATCTGCTGCTTATACTTGGTACATCTCCAAACATGCATTTTATGAACGTGTTTCCAGTGGGAGAGTATTCAGAGCACCAACTCGAAGGCATTCCTCACAGTTGGCCAACTGCTACTGGTCTCATTGAAAACCACAAGCATGAATCAAACCCCTTTCCACCGATACACCCTCGCCCCCACAAAGGTTTTGTGAGTTGATGTACTCATTGTGCAAATAATAAGAGTAGTCCAGTCATTCCCTGCCTGAGTCATTCACCTCTTTCTTGTAAAAATCATTTTTCACAGAATTACAACTAGAAGATATATTTTGATCAATTGTATGGTTTAACAATGGAAGCAGCCGTCTCTTAAAAAACTCTGCTTTCTTCACACCTACAAAACCATCTTCCCTGAGCTCTCCTACTTGCGCAAGAGACTGGGGTGGTGGAGGACTCAAGAAACCAGTCCATCCAGGTCCTCAAAGGGTCCAGCACCAAATGGCACAGGTGGAGAGGAAAGACAGGTGTAACAGACAGAGACCCACATGTTAAGGCCACTACTACATCCTTGGCTTCACCCCTCACCGGCCATGGGCAGGGAAGGAGAGGAAAGGCAGCCTGGGCCCTGCTGACCGGTGACTGCATCCTCCCCAGCTCCAGGGTGGGGAAGGCACACAGGGAGACAGGGAGGCACACAGGAGGGGTTGGGGGAGTCTGGTGAGGTGAGGGCAGGGAGAGAGGAGCAGTGGGGGCCAGGGGTGACTCCAGGTGTGCTCTGCCACTAGATAGTGACAGAAAGGTGGGTCTGGTTTTAGGAGCACAGCAAATCACTGCAAAGCCTGGCGGAACCAGAAGGCCAGTTAGAAAGTGGAAACTCCTTGCAGACCTTATGGGGGAAGGGCTGTGGGAAGAGCTGGTGAGAGGAAACCACGAAGCAGCAGGCTAGATCTCTGACTGTATTTGGGGGAGGCAAAGATAGTGGCTCATTCCAGCGGGGTGAGAAACTGCCGTGGAGAGACATTGAATTTGGCTTTTTATGCCTGTCCTTCAAATGGTTTTTTTTTTTTTTAATTTTGGAGCATTTTAATTAAAAACTTTTTTATTGTGATAAACTACAGATAACAAAATGGACCCCTTCAGCCATTTAATTCATTTAGTCTTTTTAAAGGTACAGTTCCGAGGCAGTAGTTACGTTCACAGGCTGTGTAACCTTCGCCACTAATTCCAGCACTTTCCTATCACCTTAAGCAAAAATTCTAACTATTAAGCAATGACTTCCTAGTCTCACCTCCCTCTTGTCCCTACAAACCTCAAGATTCTGCTTTTGGTCTCTGTGCACCTGAGGCCCCCAGGGACCCAGTGGGCATGCTTGTCTTTGTGGGTCTGGCTTATCTGGGTTAGGTAATGTCTCTCACTCCCCTTTGTGCAACACTTGTGAGAACTCCCTTTCCAGGGCAGAATGAGAATCCATTGTCTGCAGAGACACTCCGGGCTTTCGCGAAAATGCACGCACCTGTGCCGTGAACACTGGCACAAATACCTCAGTCCCAGTCTCCAGTTCTTTGGCGTCTACACCTGAGTCCTATGGGGATTCTATGTTTAGCCTTTTGAGGAAATGCCAAACTGTTTTCCATCGCAGCTTCCCCATTTCAACGCATTCCCACCAGCAAGATACAGGATTCCAACTTATCCACATCCTCAAAACTTTTCCGTTTTGGGGTGATACCATCCCAGTGGATGAAGTGGCTGCTCACTGTGGTTTTGCTTTGCCTTTCCCTAATGACTAATGATGCTGCACATCTCTTCATGTGCCTGATGGCATCTGCCTCTCTTCTCTGGAGAAATGTCTAGTCCAGTCCTTTGCCATTTTTAGGGAATAACCTAATTTTGCCTGGACCTGTTCACAGGACCTGATTTAGCTGCACTGACCCATTAAGCAGGACAAATTGGTCTCAAGGGCTAAGGACCAGGCATTCATTTTCACCTTCTTGCAGGAAATTTCTGATTTTCCTATTTAATAAAAATACTCCCACTCTTAAGAGCCTAACTCTATGGTGCCCTGGAAAATAATCCGGGAGGCTTAGTATTCAAATGAGACAGTGTTTACTGAGTTTATTACCTAAAATGATTATGTAGTCATTTAATCTTTAAATATTAACTGAACATGGGGCCTCCCTGGTGGTGCAAGGGGTTAAGCCTCAGCCCTATGAAGCTATCTGCAGCCACTGCAGCACGAGTTCGATCCCTGGCCAGGGAGCTACCCACATGGCACAGCAGACCTCTCCTGTCTTGCCCAACTGCTCCCCTCAGCAGTGTATTTCAGTCAGTCTGCCTGTTCTGCTCCCCACTCTGTCTCTGGTGAATCCTTTCACTGCTCCACACCTCTGGCCTGTACCCCAGATCTTGTGTGCATAAATAAATCTTTAAAAAAATAAATATCGACTGAACATATATAGGTACCAGAGACAACTGTAGGTGTGGTGAACAAATACTAGACAGTCCTTCCCTACAGTCCATTCGAATCCACAATAAAAAACCACAAAATGAAACCTACTTGGAATGACTGTGATAAAGAAAATAAAACAGGGTGAGGTGGTGGGATGATGATGGGGAGCTTCTGGGGGAAGTAGAGACTTGCAAAAAGAGAGGGAACCAAATTAATAGCAGGTGCCAGGAAGAGGAGGAGCAAAAGGCATTAGAAAAGGACAGGTGAGGCAAGGCAAGAAGGCCCGTCTGACCACAGTGAGGGGCAGCGGCAGATGAGGTCCCACAGCTGGTTTACAGAATCCATCCAAGGCATGTGTCACTGGACGCTGCTGTCACTCCATAAATGTTTAAAACCAAAGCACTTCATGTTATTTTCATTACCTGGACAGACATGATGACACGTTGCCCTAAGATTTTTAAAATTTATTTTGAATTGTGATAAACTATACACAATATAAAATTTTCTACTTTGGCCATAGTGCCATGAGATTTTTTGGGACTTGATACACACATCTGACTTTTAAAATCAGTTTTGATTTAAAAACACCAAAACTTAAAAATGCAGAGTAATTGTGACCATAGCTTGCTTAGCAAACTTAAAACAACTGACTTATAAGCTCTCTTGAAAGTGGCTTCTTCATGGATTCATCAACACTGTCTCCCCGCCCCCACCACCTTGGATCCAGGTATGCTCCTTACCAAGAAAGCAGTGTGCTCAACGCAACCATCAAAGGCCTATAGATTTTTGCCCAGCCCGCTTCCCAACTTTGTGCACAAAGCAGTTATTATCTCTGCACCTTGAGAAGAAAACATATAGCCCAAGGGGAGAGGAAAAAAATAACCCTGCATTTCAAAACTTTCATTGCAAGTTTCTTTGTCTACCAGAGAGATAAAGAGTGAAAAAAGTTTGCAGGTGGGCTCCCCGGAACGGAAAGGAGCTTTGTTTCCTAAACACAGTCATTAGGAAGGCTTTGACTTGTCCTGAGTATCACTCAACACGATCTCCAAAGGCAGCAGTGACTGTCCCTTTATTCTCCAAATGTGAGAGTAAAATGAGAATAAAAAAGGATTTTTTTCCTGCCATGCTTTTTAAAAAAAAAAAAAACTTGTGAGCCCCAAGTAGGGCTTCCTCATTCTTTCCTGTAATGAAAGTCGCAGGCTCCTGTGCCACCACAGCACCTCCATTCTGGGGGCCGCCCTGTATGGCTGGTAGCCCCCTGGGGGCCAGGGAAGGGTCTAGACCATCTCTGATCCTCAGAGGAAAACCTGGTGCTTCCGCATGGACAAGAATCACCTGGAAAGCTGACTACAACCAGATGCTGATGTAGAAGGTCTGGGGCAGACCCCAGAGTTGGCATTTTGAATCAGCTCCCAGGGGGTTCTGCCACTGCTGGTCTTCGGGGCGCAAAGGCAGAGATTATGGCGAAGACCAGCAGCAGAACACTATGCAGCCACCCCCACCCGTGTGGTGGACACTGAGACGCCTCCCCCAGCGCTGGGGACCCGGACCCTGACCCTGGGTGGGAGCAAGAAGAACTGGTCCTGGGGGGGCACCCCGCGAGAGCCCCGACATTTCTGCTCTCGCCGGTTCTCACCAGAGATGAAGCCACTTGCTCAGATGCTCAGAGGTAAGTGGACGAGAACACCCCTCGGCGGGCGGTGGAGGCTCCTGTTCTCCTTACATTCATGAATCATTTTTCCTGAAGCCCATGTGATCTCTACATCCTTTTACAGAAAACCTTCACAGTTTCCTACGCGTTCTGAATCAAATTCACATTCCCAACCATGGACTTGGAAAGACTCCACAGATCTGGAACAAAACATACACCCTGGGTGGAGGGCGTTGTGAAATGGAGATGAGAAACTCTTCCCCAGGCTTGAATTCGCTTTCCTCGCAGGGAGGAACACAGGTCTGCCTACCTAGCACCCAACCCAGCCCCGAGGCTGCTGGGGCCAGGAGCGAGCCCCCCCATGGGAGCAGGGCCCCTTCTCAAAAGGCGGGTGGGTCCTCCACACCCCCTCACTTCTGATCCCCGTGAGGGCTGCTCCCGGGGTGGAGATGACTGGCTGTGCAGCCCACGGCTCCGGTCATTTGTAGTTTTACACATAAATGGGACCTCACTGGCTGAGTGACAGGGAACCCGGCAGGGACAGAGAAAACCCAAGCCCATCAGAAAGAGGCAAATCTTTTATGGTTTCATTGACAACTTTTTAAATCTGGTGATCATTGGGAATTACTGGGTGATACTGGTGGTTCCCAGAAGGGATGGGGGTAGTATGTTGGGACAAGGGGGGCAGTAGGTGAAGACACTGGGTGGTTAGCTGCGGGCTTGATCCAGCCTTTACACACTGGTTTCCAGTGACACATGTGGCACTCCGAAGAAAAGACAATGTGTTCAATAATAAAAATTAAAATAAAATTCAATGAAAAAAGAAATGACTGGGTTAAAATTTAAGACAGAGACTCCATTTGTGCTCCCAAGCATTGTCCCTATACCTTTTATTCCATTGTCAAGGGCTTGGGGTAAGTTTCTAGATCCCTTACTATTACACATTGGTAACACAGGTTATTCCTCTCCCCCCAAGCCCCAATGGTGGCCCCTATTTCACTTCCACTAAAAGCTGGAGACCTGACGGGTCTCAGACCAGAGGCTTCACATACCTCCAACTTCTTTCTTATTCAGACTTTCCTCTAGTGCCTAAGGGAGAGCTGTGGAGGTGTGAGATGTGGGAACCACGTAGGTTTGTGCCATGGTGGAGACATTAATATCGGAGACCTGGACGTTTGGGCCAAGGGAGGAGTCCCCGCATACCCTGTAATTAGAATGTTTAAAAAGACAACAGAACCACACATAACGTCAGCTGCACACCACCTGGGGCTCCAAGGCCTTGACCCACCATCCAGGCCAAAACCTGGCATAGCTCATTTCTGGGTGGGGGTGCTTAGGCATCTGAGACCTTCAGGAAGTGGAAGAGATGATTCACTGGGTCACACTTCTTTTCCTCCTGAGTCAGGGATCTACTGGCTCAGGGATCCTGTGCTGAGAGCGCCCGGGGGTCTGTCTAAACTCCATTAGCCTTAAAGTCACAGCATTTTTATTGTTGCTTAATAACAGTTCATAAAAGAATGTCCTGTGAGAATGGCTACTACCCAGAAAGTCAAGAAATAATATGTGTTGGCAAGGATGTAGAGAAATAGGAATGCATCCACTGTTGGTAGGAATGTAAATTGGTGCAGTTACTATGGAAAACAGTATGGAAGCGCCTCAAAAAGTTAAAAATAGAACTATCAGATGATCCAACAATTCCACTTCTAGGCATTTAGCCAAAGAATTTAAGAATACTAATTTGGAAAGATAAATGCATCCCGATGTTCACAGCAGCCAAGTGCTCAAGGACAGATGAATGGAGTAAGGAGATGTGTATAATGTATAATGGTGATGGAATACTACTCTGTCATAAAAAAGACGAAACCCTGCCATTCATTTGACAACATGGATGGACCTTGAGGGGATGCTGCTAACTAAGTGAAATAACTCAGAAGGAGAAGGATGAATATTATGATCGCCCTGCTCTCTGCCCTTGTGTTAGGGAGAAAAGGCTGTTCTAAAGCTAATTCCATACAGGTTTTGTGGACTCCACCCCCACCCCAGGCCAAAGCCAAAGACACTGGGAACTCCAAATCCCATCCCCACCCAAGGGAAGGTGGCTGGGACCTGAGGGTGGGGTTCAGCAGCCAGGTTGGTATAAAGCCAGACACGTGGGCTTTGGAGGGGTCCCCCATTTTGGCTCTCCGCCAGCTAGCAGCATCGGGCCAGCTCTGAGAGTGACTTTGGGTTTCCAGGTCGGCGGATTGGGTAGGATGCATTAAAGACTTTATTTCCCTATTTTCTCCCTGAGTTGTACATTTTCCTTATTTCCTTTTCCCTTGTAAATAAACCTTTTATTAACCTTCTGTGTGTGCCTGTAGTGGAGTATTCCTAAGTCCCTTGTAAGCGCGCGGGTGAGGACCCACAGCCAGGAACCCGTTCAATATCGGGGCTGCCCTATAACACTTAGGCATCGCATTCAGAACTAGATCAACATCCTGCCCAGCTTCCCACTTCAACCATTTCTGTGGCTCTGTGCTCCCGCCGCAGCCCGCTCAAGCCTCCTTGGTGGATCAGGCCCACAGACCAGCCAGAGACAAAGACAGTGCTCCACTTGCCTGCTAGATTGGGGCTTCCTGGGGGCAGAGGCTGAGAGGTTTTCCACAGTATCTTAGGGGTTTTGGTTTTGGTTTTTGTCATTAATAAAAGAAAGTCCTGGGAGAATGGCTACTACCCAAAAAGTCATTAAGTGCAAAACTGGTATCCACTCCATTGAAAGGGGGTAGAAAATCCTACTGAGAGGTTAAGGGAACTAGATAGAATGAATAACCCCAGGGAGGAAGTTCTCCCGGGGAAGTTGTGGGCTGACAATCCTCAACATTAGAAAGAGATAGAAAGAAGCCATTGGCCAACTGGTCTTCACCCCTGTAAAGAACACATTTGAGGAAATTGGGTCAAATTGTGACATATTGATTGAGGTCTGCTTTAGGGGAGTTCCTGCCATTTGGGAATTATTGAACCAGGAACCTGGCTTAATGGGGGCAAAGCAAATAGGTGCTCCTGCTTTAAGAAATGGAAGGGATGCTCAATCACCGCGAAAGTTTCCTGTGTGATGCTGCTTTTATCTCTTGGGTATAAAGTTGAGAGCAGGAAAGGGCCTCCTCATAAGTTTCTTTTAACTGGACAGGAAGTTGGCAGTTGTGGTGTGTTACATCCACTTTTAAGTTAGTTGCTAACTGCACTGGAAAGAGTAACATATTTTTTTTCAAAATATCAGCACCTTAGCAAAGTGACTCCTGTCCCAAGTGGGAGAGGCAGTGAGAGGCTGGGGCTAAGGATTTCGGCGAATCCCACAGTCCTCTCTTCCAGCATCCACCAAAAGCTAGTTTTTCTTCCTCATTTTTAATGGAAAGTCTTCAATTTTCTGCTAGCTTGAGGAAGTGGCTCTTGTCCTCTCAACACTGAACAGGAAATGTAGTGAGTTATTATTACGCTGATGAACCGAAAGGGTAGTTTTCAGTCCTTCCTGCCACTTGGAAAGCTGGCCCCTCTGAGCCTGAGCCAGACGGGCCTCTGGGTCACCTGCTAAGCGAGGTGGGGTTGGCCTAGAGGGGCTGGGCAGCGAAGGGAAGCTCTCATGGCATGCAAGAGCAACGCCCCAGGAAAGTGTGTACCTCGCAGCTGAAAAGCGTGGAGCCACTGACTTCCCCAGGCCCGCATGGGAAGACCCCAGGTCAGGTCACACCTGCTCCACCCCGCGCCCCTGGGGATCTCACTGGCTGTTATCTCTCCAGGCCTGAGTTTTAGAGCTCTGCCTACTTCCTGAACGCCTGACTCCAGCACACCTTCGGCCAGGAAATGGCGCTAAATTCCAGAACAATTTCCCGTGGATCCAAGGCCTTGGGGCTTTCAGCTTGTTTATCTCCAAGAGGGCTCTGCCTCCAATACGATAAGCCAATTCAGCTGGGCTGCATCAGCCTGAACCTCTCCCTTCTTTACTGTTTGAGGAGGGGAAACCCTTCTTCACTTGAACCTGAACAAGTCTGAGTGGGCACCAAGGCAGACCCTGCTTCATAAACCGTTTCAGATACAATCCAAATGGTCAGCTAATTCTGTTCTGACATCTACCACATGTTTGTCTTAAATAACAGGGCCATCCAGCCCACATCCTTTGCCCTGTGCCTCCGGCACCTAGCACGGCCCCACCGGCTCTGAAATCACTCCTGCCCTTGGCTTCTCCTTTCTCTCATCCTGCCCGACCTGATTCAACCTTTGCAAGCTCTTCCCCAACCAGAACAGTGGCCTCCTTACTGCCCCCCAGGCCCCCTCCCCATGGCCAGTCCCAACCGCGGGCACAATTCCCCATAATACACTGCTCTGACCGAGTCCTTGACCAGCCCAGCATTTGTGGAGGGGAAATCTAAACAGTTTCACGTGCACCTGAAGTTCTTCGGTCCTCTCCTGCAGGCCCCTGCAGGCCAGAGGGCCGTCTTTCTTAGAGCGCCCCCAAAAACACGCTTCTGTTTTGCCACTGCTGTCCTTCCCACCGCCGGCTGCGGCCCAGCTGCTCTTGAACCCCCAGTTCAGATGCTGGCCCTGTCCCTTGCTGGCCCTGTGTGCTTCAGTCACACACACAGCACGGGGTGGAATGGACGCCCCACCCCCTCCGAGGCTGCGGGCGGGTTTGTGCTGGCCGGGCCCTGCCACAGCCCCGTGCACAGGGCCCTTCTCCATTCTGTCTGCACATGTCGGGGCTGTGCCCCGGGCTCTGTCTCCTCAGCCGGTGGGTGGCAGAGTGTCCTGCAC
Source organism: Talpa occidentalis (assembly GCF_014898055.3). NCBI lineage: Eukaryota > Metazoa > Chordata > Mammalia > Eulipotyphla > Talpidae > Talpa > Talpa occidentalis. The sequence goes on from NW_023601322.1 coordinate 9,329,619, forward strand.
GTAGTAGTTGCTCACTTTGTTGCTGTAAATAAAGACACTGAACACACGTTTCTTTTGCTTCTCCCTCTTGAGTGCCCTGCCCTGCACATGGCCACCCATGGAACACAAAGGCCCACAAAAGAAACACGGATCGTCCACGGCTCCCAACTGCTGGCGGGGGCTACCCGGCCTCTCTGCCTGAGACCCTGCTGTGAGTGGAACCTGCTCCCTGGAGAACAGCAGCACCAGGCAGCCCCTGACCGAGATGGAGGGGAGCGGGCAGGACTCTCCGGCAGGAAGCAGGCTGAACGCGTCTCTCAGAATGAGGACAAGCAGATCTGGGGCTGTGTGTGTGATCTCGCTCACCGCCCCCTCGGTGCCAAACCTCAAAAGCTCACTAAGAATTTCAGAGGGACCGCGGCTTCTGTTCTGCCCAAGGCCACCCTCTCGTTCTTGGTTTCCTCGGACTCGTGGCTTTCAGGCAGAAAGAGGACTTGAACCCGCCCTGGGGTTTCTAGAAGTGGGGCCCAGGAAGCCCCCACTTGGCAACCAGAGGGAAACACAGTACAGGGGAGGCCTTCCTGCCAACCAGGAGAAGGGAAAGGCGCCAGGGAAAAATCCCTGCCGGTGCCGTCCTGCCTGTGCCAGCTTGGGATGGTCCCCTGTGATTGGGTCAGGGCGGGGGTGGGGGGGTGCAGTGGAGAGATGGTCCCGGCAGGCCACCTGCCAGAGGGCAGATGTGCTGGGGAGTGAGTGTGAGTAGCCACTGATGGTCCTGTGGGCCCACACCAGGAGAAGACCCTCCTGCCACACCGTCCAGGCTGCGCTCCACCAGCTGGGAAAAATACTCGTTTTTTTCTGTGCACTTCAAAAATACAAAAATACAGTGGGGGAAATTTTCATACTGACATGGCAGATAATGTTCACACGACACCTCCTTAAAACAACACTCCCTGCAAAGGAGGCCCTGGCTGGAACTCCCCTTTTCGTGGCCTCATAAAACACTGATTTATGGACCTTCAAAGATACACCTTTATTGTTTCAGTTTTCCCGGTGTAAGAATTTCTGGTAGATAACTGAGAAAAGCAAGCAGCTATTTCCTTATCAACACAGAGAATGTGTTCACGCTCCAGATTTGCCTTTTGGGGGGGAAGTGGTGGAGAGGAAATAATGAGGGAGGCACTGGAGATATTTGTCATCGCGGCCCGGCGCAGGGGACGAGCCCGCCGGCCGCCGCTCTGTGCTTCTCCAAAGCTAACAGGCGGCTCGGTCGGCCCGTCAGGATGGGCTGGGGTGGGGGTGCAGGAAGACTGCGGGGTGGGGAGCCCCCTGAGCCCACAGCCCCGCGCTTCTCCACCCGCGGGGATTTCCTCTGTGGGGTCTCCCGCTGGCCTTTCCAGGGCCTGGGGCCTGGGTTTCTGATGAGTCTGCCCTAACCACCGCAGCCAGGGCCAGCCGAGCGTTATCGCAAAGGCTGTAAAGGTTTTATGCCCGTCTGCTTGGTGGGGTTTCCTGCATGAAGCGTGTTACACTATCTGTAAAGTCATAAAAATGTTAATTTTTTTTTACTTCTTGGCGCGAGTCTTCCAGGCCTAGCCCCACGCCAGCCCCTCCAGATGAAAAAGGGGTTTCTCCCCTGTTTCTTGGAATCCCTCTTTCTCTGACCCTGGAGGGCCCACCCCCCTCTACACCCCACTCCTGAATATCCTTCCTGTGGAAGTCGTGATTCCTTCAGCAGCGCCCTCTGCCCACCTCTCCACCCACGTTCTCTCCTCTCTTATCACCTGTTGCTTTATAACTGTGGCAGCTTCGCCGTCTAGACTGCCCTGCAGACACAGGATGTCCTGAGCTGGCTGTGGCGTTCTTCAGACCATAAATGCTGTTAGTCTGGGAAGGAATAAACTACCCTTAGGACTCAGTCTGCGGGGCATCGACGTGGCTCAGAATAATCAATTACCTTCATGAAGGGCCTGCCTCTGTATTTTCCTGCTTGGACCAAATAACAGAACAGTCAATACAAAAACTTAAAATGTGATCATCTGTGAGTGAGTATTCTTGCGTCTGGAAACAAGTTTCTCTCATCCATACAGGCAGAGCGAGAACCAGACAATTGTTTTAATGGACAAATCTTACAGCCTCCCTGGTGGCACAGGGGTTAGGAACACAGCGCTATCAAGCTATTGCCACCCACTGCAGCACGAATTCAATCCCTGGCCAGGGAACTGACCCACAGGGCGTGGCAGACCTCTCCTGTCTTGCCCACTGCTCCCCTCAGCAGTGTATTTCAGTAATACCTGCCTGCTCTGCTCCCCACTCTGTGTCTGGTGAATCCTCTCAAACCTCCCCCTGCCCCCCATCTCTGGCCTATGCCCCAGTACTTGTATGCATAAAGAAAAATAAATCTTAAAAAAAAAAACCCAAAACTTAGAGCCTTCCAGGGAAGTTTGAATCAATTTCATAAAATGTAAATGAAACTAAATATAATACCTGCAGATAGAGCACTTTCTACAAGTAGTTTTTGCCAATTATTTTATAAAACCAGTATAGCATCCCCTGCTGTCCCTCCCTCACCCCCTCCCGGGTCTTCTGTCCTTGCGCAGCGCAGGATACTAACACCAATGGTTTGCCAGTGCAATCCCTAAACACCGTGAATCCTAACAGAATAGGCTGGCCAAGGCAGTCGTTCAGTGACGACTGAACACACACAGCACTAGCAGCCACAGCAGCTCCGGGGGATGAAACTGCAATACTAAGTCCAGCTTCACCTTCCAGAGTTAATGTTTCCCCCTGGGGAGACTGAGCACAAACTAAGCAGAGGAGCGTCCCAACATGCTTTGCAAGCACTGCCCCCAAATCATGGCTGTTTCCTGTTAAGGTGCTATGGGAAAAAAAGAAAGAAAGAAAGAAAAAAAAAAAAACAAAAAAAACCCCAAAAAACAAAACAAAAGAAACCACAAATCACTCAAGTGGCCTGAAGGGAAAGGCAGGAGAAGAAACACTTGTTGAAAATGTCTCCTTTGAGTGCACGAGCTGTTAATAGCTGACCCTAATACCTTCTCCCTGCAGGGAGATGCTCTTTAAACCCTGTCTGGTCTGGGTTCTTGGAGGTGGCAAGGTGCTGCTTCTTTGGCTCAAATAAGATAGTAAGTACCCTGTCCGGCCTGTTGAGCGCTCAGTGAAGCAACACCTAAACTGCTTCAAATGACAAATTTCATGAGGCATCTCGGATTCCGTCCCCCTCAGCGGTTCCAAGAGGCCCGTCCAAGCAGTGACAAACAGAACCATCTCCCTCAGGAGTTTCTGCTCCAGCACAAAGCAGTTCCTTACCCTTGTTTTTGTCAAGGCTCTAATCCAAGACTGGCACCCCTCAGCCCCCAACAGTAGTCTACAGGGGCCTCTCTTGGGGTCTTTCGGCTTCTGGCCCATTCTGGCCCATCACGTTACCAACACCCTGAGCCAATTTTAACAGAGAAGGGAAATCTGAAAGTGCTGAAACCAAGAAAACCACCCTCCGAGAAACTACCAAACACACAAGATTTTTATAGTATTGTGGTGCAGGGCTTGCCAGCCAAGGTCCCTCCAGGGGGGCCGACCATCAGGGACTGACGATATTTATGCAACAGCTGCACTGAGATTTGAGAAAAGAAATTTCATTTGAGAGGACCCCATTTTCTGGCACCCCAGTGCTTCATGCTGAAGCTCTTTATGAGCCCTAAGAGGGAGACCCGGGGTGCAACAGGGCCTGGGGAGCTCCAGAAGGGCGATGCACCAGTGCGCCTGCTCGCCATTCCAGCCCCACGAAGACAGGTCCAGAACAGGGCTCCCGACTGCTGGAAGCACCCTTGCACCTTGGCACCCACCCCCCACGACAGTTGCAAAGTCTATTTTGTCCTAATATCAGCAAAGGGGTCTGAGAACAAGTGACTGTAAGGTTATGCTGGGCCAGAACCTGAACTGGTTGTGGGGGGAGCAGAGGGGAAGGTGGGTAAAACCAAACAGAAAAACCCAAAACCCAAACCCTTATGTCAGTTTTTAATGAAGAACCTGCCACATTCGGTCTCCCTGAACGGTCTACACGGCCCCGAGGGGCGAGTACGGCCCATCCTCAATGACAGGCGGACAGAGGCGCAACGCCCACCTCAAGGCAATGAACCCCAGGATCCAAGGGGTCTGCGGGGACAGATGGGCTTGGGGCGCAGCTCCCCGGCGCGGGCCCGCCTGCGACTGCAAATTTTCTCCCTGGCTTATTTTGTTCGAGGGGGCGGGTTTTCCGCGCTGCGTCCCCGCAGCACCTACTCTGCGCAGGCACGTAGTAGGCGCTGCAGAAATGTTCGGAGAGCGACTGACAGCGAAGCCTGTGAGTTAGTGGAGCTTTTGGAAGCGCTAGTGTCGGAATGTTGGGGTCCCGAGATTGCCCCCTCGGAGCCTCAACACCGTCCATTCGCCCGCTCCCTCCTTCCACCGTCCAAGCCGCCCCCTGCGCCCCCCAAACCTCAACCCTGGCTTCTCTGTCCAGTCTCCAGCCGCATCGCTGCTCCTGCGCCCCAGCCCTCCCGGGAGCCCCGGAGGAGGCGTCCGACGCGGAAAGGGTGAGCGCCGGGGCGGCCCTGGACGCGGGGGGCTCGGGCCGGGGTGGCTGCGCGCGGGGGGCTCCGGCCGGGGTGGCTGCGCGCGGGGGGCTCGGGCCGGGGCGGCCCTGGACGTGGGGGGCTCCGGCCGGGGTGGCTGCGCGCGGGGGGCTCGGGCCGGGGCGGCCCTGGACGCAGGGGGCTCGGGCCGGGGTGGCTGCGCGCGGGGGGCTCCGGCCGGGGTGGCTGCGCGCGGGGGGCTCGGGCCGGGGCGGCCCTGGACGTGGGGGGCTCGGGCCGGGGTGGCTGCGCGCGGGGGGCTCGGGCCGGGGCGGCCCTGGACGCGGGGGGCTCGGGCCGGGGTGGCTGCGCGCGGGGGGCTCCGGCCGGGTGGCTGCGCGCGGGGACCTCGGGCCGGGGCGGCCCTGGACGTGGGGGGCTCCGGCCGGGGTGGCTGCGCGCGGGGGCTCGGGCCGGGGCGGCCCTGGACGCGGGGGGCTCGGGCCGGGGTGGCTGCGAGCGGGGGGCTCGGGTCGGGGCGGCCCTGGACGTGGGGGGCTGGGGCCAGGGTGGCTGCCCGCGGGGGCTCGGGCCGGGGTGGTTGCCCGCGGGGGCTCGGGCCGGGGTGGTTGCCCGCGGGGGGCTCGGGCCAGGGCGGCCCTGGACGCGGGGGCTGGGGCCGGGGTGGCTGCCCGCGGGGGGCTGGGGCCGGGGCGGCCCTGGACGCGGGGGGCTGGGGCCGGGGCGGCTGCCCGCGGGGGGCTGGGGCCGGGGCGGCCCTGGACGCGGGGGGCTGGGGCCGGGGCGGCTGCCCGCGGGGGGCTGGGGCCGGGGCGGCCCTGGACTCGGGGGGCTGGGGCCGGGGCGGCTGCCCGCGGGGCGCGAGGGGAGCGCGCGGGGGCTCCTTACCTGCAGCCGGCCGAGCAGCGCGCAGAGCGCGAGCAGCGCGGGCAGCGGGCGGCGCCGCCGGGCGCGCGGGGCCATGGCGCGGTGGGGCGGGCTGGGCGCCGCGCTCTGCGGCCGGGGCCGTGCGGCTGCCTGGCCTTGGGGGTCAGCTCGCCCCGCCGCGCGCCCCGCCCCGGCCCGCCCCGCGGCACCTGTCCCCGCCCCGCCGGCCCCTCCCGCCCGCGCTGCGCCCCCTTGCGGCCGGGCCCGCCTGCGCCACCCGGGGTACCGGAGCGCGGGGCGCCGCGGGGCCGCCCCCTCGAGCGTGCTGAGCGGCGAGACCCCTGGGTGGCGGCCTCGGGGCTCCCCGCGCCCTCTGCCGCGTGGGCGCGGGAGTGCGCCCAGGACCTCGGGCTGCCCGCCGCCCGCGGGCCCTGCAGACCATCTCCGCGCGGGCCGAGCCGGGGTCTTCCAGGCCGCGGACGCGCTCGGGGCTGCACCCCGGATCCGGGCCAGCGTCGCGGGAGGGGAGGCGGCCCCGGGCTCCCCGCCTGCAGCAGGCGCGCTCGGCGCTCCCGAGGGTGCGTGCGCCCGCCCCGGGACTCGGAGGCGCGTCTTCCCGGGAGGCTCCTGGGCCCCAGCGAAGGGATCGCCCCGGCCCTCGGCCCGACGAGCCCTCCCGGGCGGGCGCTGGTCTCCCGCAGCTCCCGGCTCGCAGCCTCGTCCCGGGCCTCCTTTCGCGGGCTGCCGGCCCCCACGTGCCGCCGCCCGTCGCCCCTTCACCCCCTTCACCCCCTTCACCGTGCCAGCCTCGCCAGGCCCGTCCCTTCTCAGATGCAGCTGGCGAGCCTGCCGTCTGGGCGCAGCACCCTGTTCTGGGCGTTGCTCCCACACGATGGGGCGCGTGTCTCCCCTCGTGTCCGAGGTCGCTGCTGGTACACACGCGCGCCCAGGCCTTGGTGCAGGGGTTCATTGGCTGTGCCTGTCCCAGCTCAACGCAGCAGTGTTCCGAATTCCAGAACTATCTGCTTGCCTTATTTTTGACTCAGCACATGGTGGATCTTAGTGACGATTCCATGCGCCCTTGGAAAAAGTACGTATCTGCGGGTGCAGGAAAAGTGTTTCCTAGGGCCTCCCCGGTGGCGCAGCGGTTGAGCACTGGGTTGCGAAGCTGCCCGTGGCCTCTGCAGCGCCGGTTCGATCCCCGACTGCTCCCCGGCCACTGGGAGAGGGTCCCACATGGTGCGCAGACCTCTCCTGCCGCCCGCTGCTCCCCTCAGCAGTGTACTTCGGTCCTTCTGCCTGCTCTGCTCCCCGCTCTGGCTCTGGTGAATTCTCTCACCCTCCCGCGCTTCTGACTGTACCCAGTGCTTGTATAAACAAATAAATAAATGAAACATGCCTCTATTAAAAAAAAAGTGTTTTATAAATGCCAGTGGAGTCACATTGGGCGAGCTACCCTATGGATTTTCTGTCCATTTGTTCGAACAGACAATGGACATTTCCAACAATAACTAGGATTGGCTTTTCCTTTAAGTTCTCTCAGGTTTTTTTGTGTTGTTGTTTTAATGTTTTCGAAGCTCTGATTAGAGCTGTACACATTTAGGACTATTACGACTTTTTGATGAATGAATCCTTTTATCATTATTACATGTTCCCCTTCAACAGTGGTCAGATTTTGGGTTCTGAAGTCTGCTCTGATAGTAATTAAATAGCCACTCCAACCCTTCTTATGAATGGCATTTACACGATATATTTTACTGTATTACTTTAATGTATCTGTGTCTGTGTAAAGTGAACAGCGTATAACTGGGTCTTGCTTTTCCATTCTGTCCAGCTAGATAATATATTTTGATTGGAGTGTTTAGACTATTCACGTCTAAATATGATAGATGCAGTAAGATTCAAATCTACCATTTTGCTATGTTTTGTATTTTTTTTTTTTTAAGATTTATTTATTTATGCATACAAGAACTGGGGTACAGGCTGGAGGTGTGGGGGAGGGGTGAGAGAATTAACCAGAGACAGAGTGGGGAACAGAACAGGCAGACTGAAGTACACTGCTGAGGGGAGCAGCGGGCAACTCAGGAGAGGTCTGTGCGCCATGTGGGTAACTCCCTGGCTGGGGATCGAACTTGGCTGCAGTGGTTGCCAATAGCTTCATAGGTTGCATCTTAACCCCTTGTGCCACCAGGAGGCTGTTTTGTATTTTTTTTTTTTTTTTCATCTTTGTTCCTTTTCCCCTACCTTCTTTTAGATTACTTGAATCCTTTTTAGGGTTCCATTTTCTCTCACTGTTAGCTTGTTTTTCTGTACCTTCTTTAACATTTTGAACTCTGGGTTTACAATATGGATCTATAACTCATTGTCTACCTGTCAGACCCAGAGCAGGCTTCTACCCTGGCTTTTTTTTTTTTTTTTTTTAAAGATTTATTTATTTATACAAGCACTGGGTACAGTCAGAAGCGCGGGAGGGTGAGAGAATCCACCAGAGCCAGAGCGGGGAGCAGAGCAGGCAGAAGGACCGAAGTACACTGCTGAGGGGAGTAGCGGGCGGCAGGAGAGGTCTGTGCGCCATGTGGGACCCTCCTCCGGTGGCCGGGGAGCAGCCGGGGATCGAACCGGCGCTGCAGAGGCTGTGGGCAGCTTCGCAACCCAGCGCTCAACCACTACGCCACCGGGGAGGCCCTTCTACCCTGGCTTCTAACGCTTGCTGTCTGCTCTGGAGTATGAGTCCCGTCTCATAAGCACTAGTATTTTAGGATCAGGTGAGTGTTGGAAGGGAGGAGAAACACTTGTTTACACTGGATGTTTCCAAATTGCCCACACTGGGGAAAACTGGGTCTTGCCTTTTTATTCTGCTCTGCTTGATAATGTATTGTGATTGGAAAGGGAATCCTAAAAAGCATTCGAGTGATCTAAAAGGAGATAGGGAAAGAGGAACAAAGAAAAAATACAAAACAAATAGCAAAATGATAGATTTAAACCTTTCTGCATCTATCGCAGTTAGACGTGAGTGGTCTTTTTGCATTTCAAGGACAGTTAAAGACTGTCACGATGAAGTGAGCATAGGAAGGGTCACAAGTACAGATGGAAGAATATTCAGTATCTGGCCGAGGATTGTCTTCACTGTAGAGACTGACTTTCTGGGAAAGGCAGGGGTGTAGATGCTGCACTAGGTTGATTTCACAGAAAGGAACTGACTTGGAGGAGAGGGTACTTTCACTGTGGCACTTTGTGTAAAATACCAACGCTTGTCCTGGCACATCTCCAACATCACCCCCTTCTTTTTTCAAAAAGGATTAACTTAAAACTTCTGCTTGGAAAGCCCCAGAGGTGAGGGTGTTGGTTTGGAAGCACTTTGAACAATAGAATGCTCGTGTTAACACATTCGATCTACTAAAAAAGGATGCTTAGAAGTTTTTTTAAAACGTATTTACGTGTACAAAACTATCACTCAACATCAAAACTTCTACGCATTATCTTATAAAAATACCTTACAAACATTAATGTAGAATACCACTTAACATCTTTTACTTTTTCCTACATAAATAGAAATATGAGAAACCACTTTTTTCTACATAAATAGCAACATTAGGAGAAGTCATCTCAAATATCGTTTTTGTCCACTAACGGTAGGATGCCCTGTGGTAGTGACAGTAGCGGCTCATGGTTTACAGAAACTAATATAAATGTGACTTAAGCTAAATCCCTCATATCTGTAAGCACCCATACAATCAAATTTTGCTTATATGTAATAGATGCAAAAAAATTTTTAAACAAGAGATGCTTTCACATTTATGAAAATGAAATGTTTCCAATTCTCAAAAAGTACTCGGCAAACAGTGACTTCTTAGACTGGGGAAAAACAAGGCACATGATACAAATACAGGAATCAGGTTTATTTGAAAACTCTTTTATATGGATAGTGTGAGCCTCACCCTGGAAATCCCCACTCCTTCCCACTTCTGCATGAACTCTAGTTTTCAGAACCAAAAAGGTAGCATTAAAACGTGGCTGTCACCTTTGTTTCTAGTGGATGGTTTGTCGTATTCTATTAAATATTAACAATCTTCACTTGGGCACCAAGACACCAAATGCATATATGTCAGCAAAGGAAGAACTTAATCAGTGCATGTAATTTTTTTTAATGGGGTGATCTCAAGTGAGTATTACTGGGCACAGAGTTAAAGAGAGCAGATAAAGTTAAGTAAATAGAAAACTTCACAAATCTTACTGGAAAAGCTTACTGATAGAACAGCTATTTTTATTACCCTGACATTCGGCTCTTCCTCACTACTCTTCCATGAAACATTTTAAGTGAAAAGAAGCCGTTGCTAAGTCAGTGTTTACCAGAGGTAAGTCAAGTGCAATACACCCAACAATAAAACAAAAGCATTTAACTGTACATGGGGCCACTGACTGTTGCTTACTCTGGCAGACAAGAATTCCTTTAGTTCTGCAGATCTGGTGTTCAAAATGAATGGATTTCTAAAGCGTGTGAGTAGAACTCATAGTTATCACATACCTTTGGGATATTTTGTTAGAGAAAACAGTTTCAAGTGGAAACAGGTATCTAATTTGCATTTCCTTTCAACAGAGAAAATGGCTGCATGTCCTGCACACAACCACAGGGACGAGGTTATCCTCTCTGTGGAGGGCAGTTTTTTTTTTTAAGATTTATTTATTTATGCATTCAAGAACTGGGGTACAGGCCAGAGGTGTCTGGGGTGAGAGGATTCACCCGAGACAAAGTGGAGAACAGAACAGGCAGATCTACTGAAATACACAGCTGAGGGGAGCAGTGAGCAAGACAGGAGAGGTCTGCTGCGCCATGTGGGTCAGCTCCCTGGCTGGGGATCGAACTCATGCTGTAGTGGCTGTGGGTAGCTTCATAGTACTGTGTCTTAACCCCTTGTACCACCAGGGAGGCCCTCAAAACATTCTTAAAAAGCAGAAGTATAGTCATAGTATACTGGATTCAGTCCTCCTACTACAACTGATCAAAGGCCTCCCTTCCTACCTCCTAGCCACAGCGTACAAGGCCCTATCTGATATGGCTAGCCCACTCTCCAATTTCCTCTTCTGATAATCTCATTCAGTTTACCCTAGCACAACGGTTTCTTTCCAGTTCCTTGAATATGTCACTGCTTCTCAGCTCACAGCCCATGTCCACACTGTGCTTTTCTCTTCCTCCTATATTTCGCATGGTCAAAGTCTGTTCTTCCTACTTTCTAGGTAAATTGTTGGAAATTCATTTGAAATCTAGTGAATATTTTACTAGCTGTTGCCTTTCAAAAATCATTAGCATTTAGATAAATTAATAAAAATTATCACAATCAAAATACATCATAGTTATTTACCTGGTAACAAAACATACTTATTCTACTCTAGTTCAAAGCAAATGAATTTAACATTTTTCTTAAAATCATGTCTGAAATGTGTTAAATTTAGAATAACACATTTTTAGAGAATAACACATTTATTTAATAACACATTATTATTTATTTTGTTATTTTAGAGAATAACATATTTCTGTTTTTTAGAGGAAGTAAACTAAAATAGGCAATTTATAGATTATATTCCTAAAATAAGATAGCAGTACATTTTTTTTTTAGGTTTATTATTTTAATTAATTTATGCATATAAGAACTGAGGTGTAGGCCAGAGGTGTGTGTAGGGGGTGTGTGTGTGAAAGAAAGGATTCACTAGAGACTGAATGGGGAGCAGAACAGGCAGATCTACTAAAATACACTGCTGAGGGGAGCAGCGGGTGAGACAGGAGAGGTCTGCTGTGCCATGTGGTCAGCTTGCTGCCTGGGGATTGAACTCATGCCACAGTGGCTGGTGATAGCTGGATAGCACAGACTTTAATCCCTGTGCCACCAGGGAGGCCCAGTAGTACATTTTAATGAATATATGCTTTCTCACTTTCTTTTATTTGTATATAGGATACATTGTTTGCAAATGAAAATAAATATGCAAAACCAAAACAAGTATGGAAAAACATTTTATTTATAATAGATCAACATATTTGACATGAAAGGTAGCCACTTTCAATTTCTCAAGAATGCCTAAAATCCAACAGTTTCCAGAAAGACTAGTTAATTAATTATTTCACTGTAGGGAAAAGAAATAATTTCTGAATGGACTTTTAAATGGCTTTGCTCATGGCAACTTATTTCATAAGCTTGAATGTGTGGTGAGCTAGCTTTCCAGGATGTGAACGTAATCCAACTATGTTCCAAGTATATTAAACCAGCTTATACAACAAACATGAGAATCATTTAAGAGTATCAACTGTGCTCAAACAAGAATTCTCTTTATCTAAAATATTCATTTTTTAAAAAGGCCTCACATTAACCCCTCAAACCAATCACCCCCTTCTATGTCTATGACCTCTGTCTTCCTACTTCAAGTTGCGTTACCCTAAAGACGACTGTCAAATTCCACTGGACCTTTACACTGACTTAAGACTATGTAATATATATCAAACACAGGAACAGTCACTGACTTTAAGCGACAAGATGATAAACTAACCAATAATTCAGCCGATGTCGTTTTTAGTTTAGAGGGGGAAAAAGCAGCCCCTAAATGTTCTTAACTTTTTGGTAATTCTCTATAACATACAGAATGAAAAGGTAATCTCTGAAATCAAAATCATTAGAAAATACCTTAAATAAAATATTTGATGTAAATAAGAGTTAAATTTCAGATTCAAACCATATTTTATTCTGTATTTCAATTTGGGGAAAAAATTCAGAATTATTAGCTCTTCTTACACTTATTTTTGAGTATTTTAATCGACTCCAGGCAAGTTTGTTACTTCACTCCCCATGCTTATGTGCTATCTTTCCTCAGGTAAATCCATTATATACATGTAAGTGCCGGGGAGATTTAAATAGCACTTAAAGAATACTCATGACAGCTCTGAAATGTCAAAAGTTTCATTATTATCTACTTACTGTAGGGTTTGTAATTCAAATTCATCACAGCATTATCAATACTGTGTGAATGGAATGCACGCAGTTCCTACAGACACAAACTGAAGTCCAAAAGGCACAGAGTAATGCTGGTGGCTCTTTCTAGTCAGTTAAGAAACAATAAAAAGTCTGCATTATTCGTCATAATTTAAATACTTAAGTAATCTCCACTTTTATTACTTTATAACAATGACTTCAAATTTACATTATTTTAAGTACCATTGTAATAGCGTAGTGTATAATACAGGTATTTGCTGATATCCCATCCAAAAATTAAAAAAAACACAACTCTTCACTATATATATATATATATGTATATATATATAAAATTATCCTGAAAGACAAGAACATAAAGAGAGTACAGACTATCAACTCATTTTCTTATCACCACAGTTAAAACTCCAAAATAAACAGATATACAGCAATAATCAAAAGCAGTGCAAATATCTTTGGAGGTTAGGAGAAAATTATAATGCAAAAACATACAACAAAGAAATAAAAAAGGTAAGTACTTCAAGTACACGGAACCGGTCTGCTTGAGGTCCATCTTAGTGTTTGTTGGGGGCGTCTGTCCTGCTTTTACTTCTTTCTCTGAAACACATTGGCCAACATGGCACCTGATGTTGTCAACTGGCCCATTTTGTTCAAAAACTTGGTCTTTGTATCTTCACTCACTAAGCTTGCAGCAATTGACATTGAGCTAGGAAAGAAATTTTGGCATTCATGTAAAGCAATTGAAATATCCATTTTTCCTCTTGTTAGTAGTGTCATGCTAATAAATACATTCTGAACAGGTACCACAAAAGGTAAACTAATATTTATGGGCAATTTTTAGGTACCACACTAAGTGAGGGGTTTTCATGGCTGTGGTTTATGTTAAGGAGAACAGTATAGTGGATTGATGAGGAGCAACCTTGGAACAAGGCTGAATCCTGAGTCATTTACCGGCTGTCTGACCTTGAGCAATTTTTTTTAATGTCTGCTTTCTCATCTGTAAAGTAGAGATAATGTTATTGCTCTATCTCATAGGGCCAGTGAGGGTTATACAGGTATAAGGGGCTTGTTAGCAGTGCAGGGTATGTAGCAAACTGTAAGTGTTAGGAGTTGCTCTCCTTATCAGCATCACTTCATCTATGAAGTTCTTGTCTTAATCTGTGCTGATAACAACCCCCAGGACATTCATATTCTTTTACTTTGGGAGGGGGCAAGTTCTCAATTGCCAGTTGCATAAGTTTTAATCAACACTTTCACATTCTTCTTTGATTTCACTTTTCACTTTCTTCTTTGATTTTTTTTGACCAACTTCCTGTGTAGAGAGTAAACAGAATCTAAATGACCACAAAATACTGCTTTTTCTCAACCTGCTGAACAGGGTGCTGACCAAGCACTTTATTCCTCTAGGGATCCAACAACTGTGCTGTTAAGATTCAGAAACCCAGCTTATTGACCTTGTGGCTTTGGCTGAGATGCTCTGGATTACTCTGCGTTTCCTCATCTGTAAAATGCAGATTTTAATCACCATTGCCAAATATCCCGGGGACTAAATAATAGAAAATGTTTGAGGGCATTGAGTGGCCAGGCGCAGGTGTGCAACAGGTGTCTGCTGAATCCATGCGTATGTTTGAGGCCACCAGGCACTTCTGTTTCCGAGTAGCCTTGAACGGTGTGCAGCGCGCATTATTCAGGCCCACACCCGACCACAGGCATCTAACTTGTTCCTCTGCCAGGGCAGCAGCCTGGTCTCTTCCTTCCTGTGTTTGACTACTCCTCTCCTGATGTGTTTTCCTCTTCCAAAAAGTAACCCTTCACAAGTTTCAGGATTTGGCTTTCAGTTCTTCAACTACAAAACATACTCTCAAAGTTTCATATATTGCCCCCAGAAGGATGGCTCTAAAATATTTCTTGAATCACACCTTTTTCCTGAAGGCCATATATTACTATTGTTTGCTAGATAAAGCCAATGGTCTCAAGATTTTTCTCACACTCTTTAACTTTAGAAATAACTCCCCACTTTAGAGAATGGCACATATTAAAAAAACTAGCAACAACAAATGTTGGCGAGGGTGTGGAGAAAAAGGAACTCTTCTGCACTGTTGGTGGGAGTGCAAACTGGTCCAACCACTATGGAGACTGTGTGGAGATTTCTGGACCTACTAAACATAGAGCTTCCATAGGATCCAGCAATTCCACTCCTAGGTATTTACCCAAAGGACACAGAAACATCAATTCCAAAGAACACCTGCACCCCTATGTTTATAGCAGCTCTATTTACAATAGCTAAGCTTTGGAAACAGCCCAAATACCCAAAAATAGATGACTGGATCAAGAAGATGTGGTGCATATACACCATGGAATATTACTCAGCATTCAAAAAAGATAAACACATGCCATTTGCAGCAACATGGATGGCGCTGGAAGGGATCATGCTCAGCAAAATAAGCCAGAAAGAAAAAGAAAAATACCGGATGGTTTCACTCATAGCAGTAATCTAGAAAACTTAAATAAGGGACCAGGAAAATGAATAACTATAAGAAAGTGAAAATCAAAATCAACAAAAAACTATGAACCAGAGACACTTTTTGGGGTGGGGGGCGGGAGGGGAGGGATTGGGGTCAGAATGGGGGGTTTGCAATTGTATGGGGAATATAAAAATAAAATTTATAAAAAAAACTTCACATTTTAAACAAATGAGATCCCAAATACTCTTAACATTCATGGGCAAATTATTGCTTTGGTGTTTATTTCATGGATTTTGTGTTCAGAATAGAAATCTATCAAAGTGTTTTATTGTTTTACCTTTCGGTGGCTAAACTGCAGAAGCATTCCTACAGCCCTCGTGAAAGCAAGGGTTCTGGTACATAGTAAGAAGCAAAAGGCAGTGTTCATGTGTGTATTGGGGGATAGGGGTGTGGAGGAGTTGGGGTGTGGATATGTTTACCTAACTTGATTGGATGACACATTTATTCCTGGTAGTAAGCTTTATAAAGGAAACACTTTTGAGCTTTTATGCCTAACATTTCACTTAAGATTAACTGCTTAGGGTTACTTCAGCAAGAGTTAAGAGCACACAGTAAATTATTTCTTTTCCTGAATGCCCAGCTTTACTCTTGGACATCTATGTTTGCATTTTCATGTCCCGAGTATTTGAATTCTAATTAGCTTGGTTAGAAGCATGTGATTAGAACAGTCAGAACATTATAATCCTTTATGAAGCGAACGAAGTTATATCTTACAACTCCTGCCACAAATTTCTAAGAAATGATTTTAGTCAATGATTCCAAAATCCAACTACATATTAGAATCATTTTGGAAGCTTTTAAACATACAGATCCCAAAGCTGAATCAGCAGGTGGAAAGGAGAGGACACAGCATAGGGTAGAGAGCTGAAATTTAAATTCCCCAGGTAATTTTGAGACATATGGTTTATAGATGAGCATTTGAGAGCCCCTGATATAAAGAATTTTCTTGTCTTCTAGATAAATGACTACAAAATAAAATACCATGACCATTGACAGAAAATTCAGATAGAGAAATTAGGGTTAACATGAAATCTCACAAAAAGAATTAATGTCTTACCCTTGAGGCTCTTGGACAGTCTTGTTCTCTACTTTTTGTTCACATTCTTTTATCATGGAACTTAAAATAACCTGGTTAAAAAAAATAGGCTTTAGTGAAATATAGTTTACATAGTGCAATGCTATGTTATAATCGAAAATTTTAAACTTTCCTCTTCTCCCTTAGTTTCCCCCACCATCTAATTTTAAAATTTTTTATGTATATATTATGTATTAACTATTATATATAATAATATAATAATTTAAAAGTTTATATACTTATTATATATGTTAAAAATTTACATTTATATATATATATGACATGTACAAATACATGGGAACAGACATTTTCCCAGAAAAAGCTTGTTCTGTTCCATGTACCTTTGCTTTCTCCTGGTTGCAAAGAGTAAGATGCTGTAATTTAAAGTCTACTATAAAGACCAGGTATAGGTCTGTGGCTGCTAATATACAACTGGGATAAAATGGCGTGTCTGAGAGCTAACAGCACTCCTGCAAGGAAACAGTGTGGTGGAAAGGGTGGAGGGTCTAGGTTGTTGCTCCAAATGCTAGCAACAGAATGGCCTTCCTGAATATTTGCTGGCCCATGGTGTGGGCATGGAGGTCACTAAACAACAGATACCTAATATTACCTACATGTGTAGGAAACTTATTTAGACAGAGGATACAGTTAACAAAAACAGACAAACATTCTCTCCTGGTGGAAAGCTTATGTTCCAGTACAGAATAAACACTAAAAATAGAAAAATACATAATAAACTTGAAGGTATTAGGGCTTGGAAAGAGCAAGACAAGGGGTACTAGAAGGCCAAGGTAAAAACTGCTACAGTTTATATGGCGGTGTTCAGAGCACTGTTCATAGGGAAGATGACATTTTAGCAAAACCTGACGAGATGGAAGAAGATGTGATTAGACACTGGGAGCAGTCTGAGCTGAGCAAAGGCTCCAAGATGGGAGCATGTCTAAGCAAGGAGGCCAGAGTGGTGGGTGCAGAGTGAGCAAGGGAGAAGGTAGAGAAGCCCAAGATGTAAGGGAGGAGGGGCTAGGTCCTGCAGCACCTTGCAGATGATGATGAAGAGTTGGGCCTTATTCTCACAGAATGGGACTTCTGTCATATGCATGTTGGTTTAGCGGACCAGTCCTTCTTAGAATCTATGATATCCTGCTCACACACCTAATATTTATTAGATACTTCTGTTTGGCTTTTTTTTTTTTTTTGCTTTTGTTGTTTTGGGGCAAGTTCTTTTTGTATTTTATCTTCTGTTCCCCCATTGTCTAACTCTGTTTCCGCTAGTATCCTCTTTCTTGCAGGTATATTTTCTTCTCGGTCTTTGATGTTAGAGACTTTTCTCAAGTGGCTGGTGATCTTGGGATATCCATTAAAGACTGGGACACTAAAATGCTGATTAAAATCTCTTCATGCATGAGTAACTTCACTTTAAGGTTAACCTGGTACAAACCTAACTTTTTGTCCATTTACCTCACCTCCACTGTGGGTATAGTACAGATGGCCAAAAATCCTGCAGCTAAAAAGGGAAAAGGTGATGAAATTTCTAATCACTAAGTGCTTTTACTTATAGTCCCTCTTTTTTGCTATAGCACCTCATTCCTATCTTAGCTATGCCTGATATCCCCAGTCTAGAAAATAAAGCTCTAATCTTCCATCAAGGTTGGGAAGGGAATCTGGGAGTCTGACCATTCCAAAGACTTTTAACTTTCAAAGACTCCTATTTCAGCCCCACCCTACGTAAATTTAGATCGTCAAAGAAGGCTAGCTTCTTGTTTATTCTATCCTACCAATTTTCCTTTATCTAGGATACAAACACCCTCAGCAAGATATTAGCAAACCAAATTAATGCTACATATAAAAGGAGTTACACACCACAACCAAGTGGGAGTTATTGCAGAAATACAAAGGTTGGTTTAACATGCAAAATGTCACTAATGTAGATCATTGCACAAGAGGAAAAGAAAAAACAAAAAGTAACAATACCAATCATCTCAATAGAAGCTGAAAAAGCATTTGATGATATCCAACATCCTTTCAAGATAAAAATACTTAACTAGTGAGCAATAAAAAGGATCCTTTTGGGTGCAGGAGGGGTATGAACAAAGAGGGAAGGAAGCACAGTGGACTATGGGGGGGGGTTGTCTATGGGTGATTTGGTGGTGGGTGCACTATGGTGGCAATATCTGATGGGGGTAATCAAATATTACCTCAATTGAAAATAATTAATTAATTTGAAGGAAACTTCTTCAATTTGAAAAAGGGCATTTACAAAATGAAACGAATACTAAATCTAAAAGGAGAAAATATAACTTCTAGGGCCTCCCCGGTGGCGCAGCGGTTGAGCGCTGGGTTGCGAAGCTGCCCGCGGCCTCTGTGGCGCCGGTTCGATCCCCAGCTGCTTCCTGGCCACCGGAGGAGGGTCCCACATGGCGCGCAGACCTCTCCTGCCGCCCGCTGCTCCCCTCAGCAGTGTACTTCGGTCCTTCTGCCTGCTCTGCTCCCCACTCTGGCTCTGGTGAATTCTCTCACCCTCCCGCGCTTCTGACTGTACCCAGTGCATGTATAAACAAAACAAACAAACAAATAAAATAAATAAAGCATGCCTCTATAAAAAAAAAAAAAAAAAAAAGAAAATATAACTTCTAATTATAACTTTAACAGATCTTCCAATACCTGATAGAACAAGCAGATCACCAAAAATTAATACAAATATTAAACATAAATGATAAATGCAAATGAAATATAGCAAATGCAGGGGATATGGCTAAAGGGATACTTAAGAAAAGAAGAAAAGTTTAATATAAATAATCTAAGCTTCCTATTTAAGAAGTTAGACAATATTTAACAAAAATCAAACCTAAAGCAACCAGAAATAAAGATGAAGATGAAAATCAATGAATCAGAAAACAAACAGATGAAAATCAACACAGTTAAATATTCAGTCCTGGAAAAGATTTTAATAAAATTAGTAAATCCCTATCAAAATACATAAGTTCAAAATAAAGTTATATTATTTCTATACACCACAAAGAAGGGGTTAAAAAAATAAATAACCCTAAAAAAGAGATAGCAGTATAACACTATAGATATAAGGTGTCACATTATCAAAAGACATTAGAAAAGATCTAAATAAATGTAAGACATAGCATGCTTTGGATAGGAAGAATCTAAGTCATGATAATGTTTCTCCAAATAAATTTACAGGATCAATTCCATTTTAATCAGCATATGAATGAACTCTTTCTTGGGACTTGATAAGACAATACTAAATATTTTATTATTTATTTATTTATTTATTTATTTATACAAGCACTGGGTACAGTCAGAAGCGCGGGAGGGTGAGAGAATCCACCAGAGCCAGAGCGGGGAGCAGAGCAGGCAGAAGGACCTAAGTACACTGCTGAGGGGAGCAGTGGGCGGCAGGAGAGGTCTGTGCACCATGTGGGACCCTCCTCCGGTGGCCGGGGAGCAGCC
Source organism: Talpa occidentalis (assembly GCF_014898055.3). Taxonomy (NCBI): domain Eukaryota; kingdom Metazoa; phylum Chordata; class Mammalia; order Eulipotyphla; family Talpidae; genus Talpa; species Talpa occidentalis. Next base: position 9,349,090 of record NW_023601322.1, read on the forward strand.
GGGGATTGAACCAGCACTGCAGAGGCTGCGGGCAGCTTTGAAACCCAGCACTCAACCGCTGCGCCACCGGGGAGGCCCAACAATACTAAATATTACATGAAAAAGCTAAGGGACAAGAATAGTCCTAAAAAAAACCTGGCAGTGTGCTGGACTTGGCCATACTAGATTTCAGGACTTTTTAATGAGGCAACCGTCATGAAGACAGAGTATCATTGTTACAGTAAGTGACCAAGAGACACGTAGGGAAGAATATTCCCCAGTAACAGATACCTACATACATGGAGACTCCATATATGACAGAGCTGGTACAGCCATCAGTACAGACAACATGAACTGTTCAATAAACAATAACAGGACAACTGGGTATCCATTAGGAAAAAATTAAACTGTGGCACTCCCTCATATCATGCATAAAATCAGTTCTAGAAGGGTCAAGAACTTTATTTTGAAAATACAACCTTGAACATTTTAAAGTGTAAGAGATTTTTGGGGAAATGATCAATCTATTTGGCTGCCAAAAAATTAAGAACGAGTACTCAGAGATGCCAAAGATATGAAAAGTCTTACGCCATATTGGAAAAAGATATTCATAAAATACAAAATTGACAAAATATTAGTATTCCAAATATATAACAAACTTCGAAGAGGTAAGAAAAGAATCCAAATGAGAGGCAAAAAACCTATACAGTGTTTGATTGAAGAACACAACTAGTCAATAGCAAAGGATGCTCAAGTTTGTTAAGTCAGGAAAATGCAAATGACAAACTATAATGAGATATCATTTATATTCACCAAATTAAAAAGTCTAAGAATACCAATGCTGACAAAGACATGGATGAACAGGGCCAGAGCTGTCAGGTCTGAAGTGTGTTCTCAGTGTGGTGCTGTCATCACCAGGGCTGTGGAGACAGCAGTCCACAGGGTTATGGCGAGGGTTGTGCCAGCGATGGGTCAACAGTGTGGAAGTTCTGAGAGTGAGTGGAGACTCTCAGAAGGAAAAAGATAGAGGGGAGGGATAAAAAGAGCTATTGTTTGTTTTGTTACATTTAAGATGAAAGAGTCAAACACAATGATAGGTCAAAGAAAAGCTGGTAGAAAAACAAGTTGACCATATAAAATAGGAAATAAATGGTAAATAGGATTTTGGAGGAACAGGAAGACCAACAGAATGAGTTGTGAGAAAGTGGAGAAGAAAGCAGGAACTTTGTTTCTAAGAAAGTTGATGGTCAGAGATAACATTGTATAGCAATTTACAGATTAAAAAATATTCATGTACACTATCTTCCTAAATTCTAATTATACTCAGTAGAGGAAAGCATGTTATTGCTATTCTGGGTACTAGAGGAGATGTTAAATCATACAAACACAGGGCTTCCCCAGTGGTGCAGGAGTTGAGCGCTGGGCTGTGAAGCTGCCCGCAGCCTCTGCAGCACTGGTTCGATCCCGGGCCACCGGCAAGGGTCCCACATGGTGCGCAGAACTCTCCTGCCTTGCCCGCTCATCCCCTCAGCAGTGTATTTTGTCAGTCTGCCTGTTCTGTTCCCCGCTCTGGCTCTGGTGAATTCTCTCACCCCCCCCACACCTCTGACTGTACCCAGTGCTTGTATGAATAAATAAATAAATCTTTAAAAAACAAACAAAAAAAACATACGAACACAGCACTGATAATCACAATGGCATTGGCATCCCAGCAGCTCACCTCATGCTCTGGAGAAAGATGTTCCATGTCAATCCGTAAACATCTGAGACCGGGTAAAAAGTGATTAACCATTAAATCCTCCGAAATGACTTGATGCAAAATAGTTAAGGAAATTAAAAAAAGCAACTATCAATAATATAGCCAACAGAATAGAAAACTATAAAAGAAGACATCTCTTAAATGCTGTTTGTGGCATGCTGATTGCTTGGAACAAACATGCTTTGTTCACATTGGACTCTCATTTGGATTAGTGTAGAGACTTCTTCTTATATTTACTCTAGTAACATTCTACACCTGTCCGAACACACAATAGTACTGAATATTTCTTCTACACAGACTTCTATGTGCTTCAGAAACCACTGCCTTGCCCAATTAAGCATTTTGGTTTTACAGAAATCACAAAATTTTCATCTTTTGATTTTCCCGAGGCCAAGAACTTTAGAAACTCTGTTATATAAGATTACATATGAGTTTTGGGCCTCCCCGGTGGTGCAGTGGTTGAGCGCTGGGTTGCGAAGCTGCCCACAGGCTCTGCAGCGCTGGTTCTATCCTTGGCCGCCGGGCGAGGGTCCCACATGGCGCGCAGACCTCTCTTGCCGTCCGCTGCTCCCCTCAGCAATGTACTTCAGTCCTTCTGCCTGTTCTGCTCCCCGCTCTGGCTCTGGTGAATTCTCTCACCCTCCCGCACTTCTGACTGTACCCAGTGCTTGTATAAATAAATAAATAAATATTAAAAAAGATTATATATGAGTTTTCACTTAAGTTTTAACACAAGACTTTCGCAAAATCTAGGGAACAGGTATAAACAAACATACCAACATTTTCTTTCTTTGAAATGCAAACTCTGCTATGCCTTTATTACTTTCTTGTAAGGGCCTCCTCACTTCTCCTTTACTAAAGAATTCTTCCTTGGTAATCCAAAATGTCACTTCCTCCTTTTGCTTCCTCTATTTTCTCTTAGTTTTAAATGCCAACAAGATAAATCAGGAATGATAGTAAGTTCTGCTTTTAGAGGAATTAAACTTACAGAAGATATACAGAGTTGCATTACAAAATTATCAAAACCTCTGCCTACTTTATAATGTGTATTATAAAAAAAATACTTATATCACCCAATAGATAGTAATGTAAGGGTCCCAAAATGAAGTGTTTAGTCAATGCATCCAACTTCAAGTGTTAACATTTCCAAAAATACAAGTAGCTCCTTAACATATAGCCTTATGTTTTTTACTTTCTCTATTTGATTATTCGAAGAAAAATAAGCTCCCTCTGGTATATTCCAGTCAAGAATCTGGTGCCAATAAGTTTCGGTGTTGTTTTGGAACAATCTCATTTTATCTAAAACTACCTGTTTACTTTATTATTACTTCAAACTGGTATATAACAATGTGGAAATACTAACACTATAAAGGGTAATCTTGAAATCTTCTGTCCTCTATTTTCTCACATGGACCACTACAAACCTCTCTCTACTGTCATTTTTTTCCTGTCATAATCATAAATCTCTGGTTATGCTGTCTAGCATGTACTTTTATAGTTCTATTTAAGGATTCTCCCTTTTACTCCTTTTTCAGTCTTTAATTTCCCCTTTCTTGAATGCGCCTGTCTTTTAATGGGAGAGGCTAGATGGTGGAGTTCACACTGCTCATCTTTTCTTCCTTCTTAGTTTTATTTCATAAGTATAGTAAAGAGAACATTTAAACAGCACAGCTAAAATTCATTGCTCTAGTCACAGTTTCACTTTTAACTATAACAAAACTGAAGCCACTAATGTCTTTAAGCTGTAGTTAACCATTTATGAAATGTAATGCCTGACTTGGGGTAGACAGTCTCTCATTTTCCTGGAGATGATTAGCCACATGGTGATATACTTTATAATTGAGTGAGGTCTACCCGGAAGATACTCATAATTTTCCACTGGATACAGATGCTTAAACATTTATACAAAAACCCAAATGCTAATACTTTGGATTATCAATAGTCTCAGCTATAATTCATGTTATAATTACAGCTCTCAGCTATAACTATAGTCTCAGCTATAATTCTTATTCAGTTATCTAGTCAGCTAACTCAAATCAACTCTAAGTCAATGTTTTCAAAACTATAAAAGCACAGAGGACTTAAAATTATCTTTTCAAATTATGAGATGGTTTGAATAAGAAAGGGGCATGTCAAATCCAATTTTTGATTTTCTACAATTCTTATATAAATTGAAGAGAGGAAATTCTGCTCCTCAACCTTTAAGAATCGAGCTTCACTGTAAAACTGGTTATCTGTAAATGTAGATACACAACAAAATAGCAAGGATACAACAACAGGAAAGTGCACTGTAGGCTTCAAAAAGATGGGTAGCAATATCCAGTCTTTTAGAATCCACAATTTGTAAGTTGTTCACCAAGGCTAACTTATGCAAATGTGGTAGGACAACTGAAAAAAGAAAAAGAAAATGCTACATTTTACTCTAAACCATGCACATCCACAATACTCATAACACTCATTCATTACAAAAACAATTTATCATTTTAAATTTATAATATATACAAGTCATTTTGTCTTATTGTGATTCAATTTCCCAATCTGAAAAATGAAAACCAAATAAACAAATATAAAAAATATACTTTTTACAAACACATTTCTTTATGAAAATCAGATCTAAGCATTGCTATTAAACACAAGCTAAACATGGTATACTTATTCAGCAACAAATCACCTCTTTTTCATAAAACTAGGGTTAGTGTCAGTTTCTCAAATTCTTAGAAGAGACAAATGTCAAAAATCATAGGTGGCTGAGTTTTCAAGTCACTCTACAGAATTAATATCTTATATCTTAAAGACTAATAAAAAATTTAAAAAATACAGACAACTAAATCTTTAACAGCTCAAGAAACAGTGACCAATTCAGCAGTATGGTGTACCCCTTGTGCCTAAATACTATGTGTTCTAAATATCATTTCTCCAGGGTTCATTGGAGAAATTGCTCCGGGGCCAGTGATGATTAACATTTTTTATCACATAGCAACTTTCTAGTCTCTTCTTGGTTGGGGAACCCAAAACACTACTCACAAGCACATACTTCTGATGAATGGTAGTGATGTCTCTCATGTTCACATTGAGTTTGTGTATGTCAAAGTCACAATCCCCTACTAGAAAAATGCCTTCTTCCTCAATTAGCTGACATTTATTATAATCACAACTTTTATGCTTACCATAGTAAATGGTAAAAACCCCCACAAAAACTTTGAATAACAATGGCCATTTGTAGGGGACTTTTTGACTTACCAAATCAGCATACTTAAGAGTTGTAGAAAAAATTGGGACACAAAAAGTTCAAACATTCATTGATTTCCCAATGAAGAAACTGAACTCCAGTTTGCTAATTAGCATGCTTAAGGCTTGCTTCAATAAAATTGCATCTCTTAACATTACCTTTCAGATTCTCTAATTCATTTCTGCTTAAATCTTTTGAAACATATCTTCCTTATCTATTCATGCATGGCTTCTTTATTCCTTCTACTTCTTCTCTGATCTCCTATATAAACAATCTTTTTCTCAGAAACTAAACAAAATTGCTTACTAGAAAACAAATCTATAGAAGTTAATTTAAACTCTGGCCTAAAGTCAGTTAAAGAAGATCTTAAAATTAAGGATCTTCTTAAATCTCAGAAGATAAAAATTTATTATAGAATTCAAGATTAATTCTTAACTAGTAACTCCTTAAATGGTTAACAGTAGTAGGATAATAAAAACTAGGAGGGTTAATGACCTAGATGTGCTCAATTTTCAATAGATTTTTGGTGGGCAAGGAAAACAGGAAATACTAAACATAAAGCTACTACTGTAAAAGCCCTTTTCTTAAGAGCAAATTGGATAAAGATTCAAAACTACCAATAAAATAAAGATAAATCAATAGGAAACTTTATAAATATAGATTACAGTAACTTAAAAAAATATTTTGAGGCAGAGCAACAGCCAAAGTAAAGGGAATCTTGCCATCTCCTTTTGCAAATAGACTTAAATATGAAACACAGAACTGTCTGAAATGTGAAATGGGATAGTACTATGATATGAAGTCTTCGTTGTAAGATTAACATTTTAAAGAGCCCTGTAAGTGAAAAGGTGAAAACAAAAAATACATGGTGATCCAGATAAGACAAATGAGCACCTGTGAAGGAAATCAAGACCAAAAGTTCCTGTGATAACTAGGAACTGTGAAAGAAAAAAAAAAAAAAAAAAAGACTACTGGAAGAACCAACGTTTTATAGTAGCTAAGAAATGAAGGAACAAATCCAAGATGCCACTCCTAGGAAGGTTTATCTCCCAGCAATGCTCTGCTTCCTCTAAACTTCCAAAGGGAATTGCCTAAAATACAGACAGTTAACAATATAGCATTATTTTTGATATGGGAACTCAACCATTAACGTAATTAACATGGGACATGACATCCCACAGGTTAAAGTTTTCAAGCAAAAGGGAAGTGAAGTAATTGAATAGTAAGTAGAAGAGGGGAAAATAAAAAACCAACCAGAAACGTCCTATTCCTGAATCCAGGAGCCAAGGCTTATTCTCCATGGCTCAGAATAAAATAAGCTTTACAGAGTTAGCCAAAGTACCTCAGAGTTTTCACTAGGATCACCTATAAATCTGATGTTAAAATGTGGGGAACTATCTCTGTTGCTAATTAAAATATTAAAACCTACTTAGTTAAATAATTGTGAAATATTGTCACTTTCTCCCCTTTCAAATTACAAATACTATTACCTTATCCAATGAGAAATAATCTCATGATTTTGTTTCTGCAGGTCAATAAGGGTTCATGCCCTCAAACAAACCTTCTGGACACTATGGTTCAAATCTTGACGTATTTTGATGACTGATCTTAAAAACAATGAGAAAATCCCAGGCTGGATATGCAATGACTAGTCTGTGGGGGGAGTCCAATTTGTACTAGAAACCAAACTGATTTAAGAAGTCAAACTTGTGGTCCTTCCTAGAGCATGTCAAATTGTTAAAAATAAGACAGCAGCAGTAGAGTAGTGCCAGTGGACATGCTTTTGGAATAATAACTACTTGATGCTTTGGTGTCACCAAAAGAAATTGTTGTCATGAGGTTGAGGTTCACAGTAGAAGAGGCAGAAACTAGATAAAAGGTTTTAGAGGACATTATCAGATCAATAGCAGCTCAATAAGCTGATAACTGACACAAAATGATGGAGTACAACAAAATGGCTAAGTGGGAGAAATTTTCTTTTAGAAAATATCACAAAAACCACAAAAATTTCCTTAAAACTAGAATTGAGTAGTAAACTCTAATACAAGGCAGCATAGTATTTTGCAGTCAACAGTTACTAAGAATTATTTAAAAAATAACTTCAAATTATGTTTATGAGTTACTTTTTGTGTCTTGAATCCTCTCACCCTCCGGCGCCTCTGGCCTGAACACCAGCTAGTGTATAAATAAAAACTAAATCTTTATGTGGTGAAAAAGGAACTCTCCTACATTGCTGGTGGGAGTGCAAACTGGTCCAGCCACTGTGGAAAGCTGTCTGGAGTTCCTCAGTTTACTAAAAATGGAGCTACATATGATCTGGCAATTCCACTCCTAGGGATCTACCCAAAGAACATAAAAACATTGATTCAGAAGACCACCTGCACCCCTATGTTTATCGCAGCAATATTTACAAGAGGAAAAACCTGGAAACAACCCAAATGCCCAAAAATAGATGACTGGAACAAGAAGATGTGGTACATATACACAATGGAATATTATTCAGCAATCAAAAAAAGATAAACTCATGCCATTCGCAGCAATGTGGATGGAACTAGAAGGAATAATGCTCAGTGAAATAAGCCAGAAGGAAAAAGAAAAATATCGGATGGTGTCCCTTATAGCAGGAGTATAGGAGAACCAAATAAGACATCAGTGTAAAAAAAAAAATAACAGCACAAAACACAACAAAGCAAAACCAGACAATTATAAACCAGAGACATACTGCGGTGGGGAGGAGGGAGAGGGAGTAGAGGGAGGGAGGGAGGAGCACAGGGGACTGTGGTGATGGTGCACGGGGGCCTTGGGGAAGAAGATTCTATGGAGACTCAATCTGAGGCAGCGGGGGGAAGCAAATATTGTCTAAAAAACGTAAAAAAATGATAAATGCTAAAATAATATATAAATATGGAGCTTAAAGCAAAAAAAATCTTTAAAAAAAATAAAAGCAAAAAAATAAAAAAATAACTTCATATTGTGTTTATGAGTTACTTTTTATGTCTTACAGCATGTGGATTACTTTCCTATAACTTACAGCAATCAGTATATAGTATCAGAACCATACACTAATAGAAATACTGGTCAATCCAAAATAACCAAATTGTTTGACTTTCAGCTTTCACTATGTGAGAGAATGAGAGAAATGTAGGAATACTTTATTTAACACATGACAAATGATCAGAGAAGCTATAATTCAGAGGAAAAAAGCAGAAAATGTAACTTACACTCATCTCGGAATCTTGGTTCTGCATTAGGCCCAACTCTACCGAATGTTTTTATGATCTCCGTATGCAAAGAATACTGGTCTTGATACTGAGGATCTTCCAGGAAAGAAGCCAACTGCATTTTCACTCTTTCCAGCAACTTAAAATTGGATATTGTACAGTCATTATATAGAATATTAAAAACTGAGTAGAATTGTTTAAAAGAAAGATACACATGAAATATGGTTTGCAGCACTGGTTACAAATGATTTATAACAACATGACAGTAGAAATTTGGAATTAAAGAACTACTTATTGAGTGTTTTGGCTCAGAAAACATTTCACATTTTTGCTTATGTTTATTAATTGTTCCCTTTTTTGTTTATTAAAAACACAAATATTCCCTGACAAACTTGAAGAACATTAGTAAAGACAGGAGGTAAGTTTATGAAGATTTTGTACTTAAATAATAATTTTTGTCCTCCCTCACCCCTCTTAAATTATAATTTAAAAAACACATCACAGGGCCTCCCCTGGTTGCGCAGTGGTTGAGTGCTGGGCTGTGAGGCTGCCCGCAGCCTCTGCAGCGCCGGTTCGATCCCTGGCCGCCGGCGAGGGTCCCACATGGTGTGCAGACCTCTCCTGCTGCCCGCTGCTCCCCTCAGCAGTGTACTTCATTGGTCTGCCTGCTCTGTTCCCAGGTTCTGGCTCTGGTGAATTCTCTCACCCTCCCGCGCTTCTGACTGTACCCAGTGCTTGTATTAAATAAATAAATAAATCTTTTAAAGAAAAAAAAAAAAAAAAAAAAAAAAAACAACACATCACAGTGCAAGTCACCCAGTTTTTCACCTTCTCAAAGCAATGAGTCATTAATGACTTACATCTTACTCACATTTCCCTAAAAGATATTTTTATTTTGGGATTTGAGAACATGTTGAAATTCAGCTAAGACTGCAAGCATTGCAAAATGATGGCTTTTAATGTTGCTTTACCAGAGAAATATATAAGTGAAAAAATGAAAGACATATCTTTCCATAACTAAGACATTTAATTTTTGTTATTAAAAAAACCCAAAATGACAAAGGGATTTTACAAATAACTCTTCCTTTTTGATGAAAAGTCTATTCAATGGAAAACCTTGTTTTCCACTTAAGTGAAGAGGTACCAAGTCCACAAATATTTATTTTCTAATCTATAGGGGTTTTCATTTGTGTAAGGACATTTCCAATTTGATAAAAGAATGACACTATGATACTAAATTCTGAGAAGTGTCTTACAGGTAATGCCACAGATAGAACCTAATAGGCTGGAAATTAAATCGTGGTTTCAGAATCAAAATACACTTCAAAGTACAAACCAGAGTACACGTTTAGGGAGGAAGACCTTGACCGTCCCCTAAAGCAGACATAACAAAGGGTTGTCATGGCTGACATGGACTGTGATAAGAGGAGCCCAGCCAACAGGAGGACTCAAGGATTGAGCCCAATAACACCCCATAAGCGTGACATACAGGTGCCGTCAGCCTTCAGTTGTAAACTGAGGTAGTTTTCCTTAAGATTGTGTTTCTAAGGTTATCTGTCAAAATAGTCTTCAAATCTGTGCAAATAGGCAGTCAGGAATTTGTGGACACTGGTCAGAAGTTACTGGATAATTGATGACTTTGGAACTAGAGCTAATTTGAAAATTTGAAACTAGAGCTAATTTGAAAATAGGTTATTCAAAACTGTCACACCCAGCTAGACTTAAAACAGCTGAGAGTTGGCTTATACTTAATTTTCTAATTGAGAAGAAGACTAGAGATTCCTTAAGAATGTGAAAATATACTTTGGCCAAACTACATGCTTCCACATACAGAGCTCCTCCTCTACTCCATAACTAAGAAACAAATGAAAGGCATGATGTTCCTGACCCCTGGGCAGATGTGTGATAACACATCATCATCATCTCCGTAGCACATAAATATAGAGAAAATGCAATCATGTCCTACCTCTCTTTGAATAACTGTTTCCATAATGGTGCCAAAGGCTGGAATTGTGGCAATCCTGACCGAGCTGTTAGAATTAAAAAAGAAAAAAACTGAAACTTTCTTAGAGACAAAAAACTGATTATTAAAATGTATATCAAAGTAAGTATAAGGTAAATACACTGTATTAGCCTCTAGCAATGACAAAATAAATTTAAAAAAAAGCAGACCAAGAAGAATGCTCAAAAAGACAGACAGGATAACTTAAGGTCGCAGTCTGTGAAACTCACAATTCAGGATCACTGGACAAGGTAACAAGGGCCGGAGCAACCCGCTTGTCAACTAAAGCTTCACTCATGCCTCGAAGAGTCAGCTGTAAACCAGTCAACATGCAATAAAAAATGGTTTGGTAAACTGGAATGAGAACTGGGTTAGCTGTGACTGAGGATGGGCAGGCAGACTCACTGGCCTTTCTTGGTTTAGTCACCCACAGGAGACATTAAAATGTTAAGCCTCTGGTTCATGCCCCTACACCTACTGATAACAAGTTAGTGAGATTAGCAGAGCATCCCTTCTTGGCTTGGAAGAAATAGTCCATCAGCATGTTTTAAGTTTTAGGAATGTTTCTTGAAGACTCATATGACAGCATTTTTTTTTTTTTTTAATACATGACCTCCAAATTAGGCTCACATTGTGAAAGATGACTTAAAAAAGACACATGAATAGTAATATGACAAAGTTTAAAATCAAGTAAGCATACTTCATTATTATTTTAAAGAGATAAATATATTCTTTAATAGATATAAAAGCTGATGGTTATTTCTTGACAGGCATATTTTGAAAGGATACTGAATGTAAAAGGCAGGGACAACACTTACATTTCAGGGTCACTGGAGAGGGTAATGAGAGCAGGAACAACTCTCTGAGCTACCAGAGTTTCATTCACCCCCTTCACCAACAGCTGATTGGTCAGCGCAGGGGGTAGTCACAGGTGATGCATGGAAAAGAGCAAACACAGTGCCACGGGAAGAGGAAAGGAACAACCAAGAGAAAGAGAGAAAACACAAAAGCAAAACCAAAATTAGAAGCTAAGCAAATATTGCTACTGGAATGCTTTATAAAGGCAGAGAATGCTTAGAAAGAAAATAAAGCTAAAATAGCCTAGCAGTCCACAAAAAACAGAGTATGTCATCAATTCAATGGCAGTTTGTACTTTTGGTCAAATAGAATGTAATTTCCATGTTCAATTAAAATGCAATTTAAAAGAAAGCTTTCTTTTTTTTTTTTTAAGAAGCCAAGAAGAAGACACATATTGAATTCTATGTTTAAAGTTCTCAAAGTAACTCATGGCCAACAAGGTACAAACTGGACTGTTTTTAAATCCAACTCAAATGGCTAGCAGACACCACTAAATTGCTTCTGATAGTTCTATAGCAGGTACATTTAAAAATCACATAGGAAAACTCCCGACCTTTTACATCAATTTTCTTTTTTGAGGTACGGAGACATAATGTAGCCTAGTGCATAGTATTACCCATGGGAATCGGATCTGGGTTCAGACTCCAGTTCTCCACTTATTAGTGTGGTATAACCTTACATATATTACATACTCATTTGAAACTCAGTTCTCTCATCTGAAAATAGTGACATTATCTATCTAAAAGTACTGTTGTGCTGCTAGCTTGCACATACTATACCTAAACATTGTGTCTGACAAAGACTAGGCATTCAAGAAATGGGGGTTTAATATTATAACTGTTTTCAAGGATGTAAGATTTGTGACATATTCAAAAAAATAAGTTATTTAATTGGTCTTTTTTGGGGGCTGAATCAAATTGTAAACATTTACAAATAGTTCTTTGTTTTATATTTCTACAAAAGTTCTAACACACTTAAAAGTAAATGCAATGAGCATAAGTAGATCTTTTTAATCTAACAAAAATAATTCATTCAGCAAGCCACCCTAAATTATAGAGTAAGAGGACAATATTGACAGTATGTATTTTGTTTTTAACAAAATTACTGAAATTTTATGAGTTCAACAGAGAAAGGCAATATTCTAATCCTACAGCTTCAATTTCAAAATGTAAAACAGATGAATCCTAAATGCTAGTCAATCTGTTCACCTTGTAAAGGAAATAGTTTATCAAAGATGGAAGATATCATGGAAATTTTAGTAATTAAAACCTAATACTGTGCATATATGGTAATACATTCCTCCTCTGCAACACATCAGAGCACAGAGCTTACTTTAGGTGAAGGTTCTAGATTTTGTAACAATCAATTACCAGTTAACAACTGACTCACTTTAGATAATGGATAATAAAGCAGGAATAAAATGACAGGTAATTTTGTTATTTCCTTAAACATTACAGTTATAAGGTTTAAAGAAAAAAGACAAATAAGTTCAAATACAGCTGAATAACACTTTCTTCTCTGTATCACTTTAAAAATAAGACACCTTAGATTTGAATCAGTAGAGTGTACCCTGAAATGTCTGCTCTCTTGTGTCAACCAAAAAGCATTAAAAAAAAAAAAGGGACAATCTAAGGGACAAGTTAAGTTTTCATTTATTCTGGGTTTTAAAGTTTAATTTCTTTATTAAGATAGAAAACCAGAATTGATCAATTGCACACTTTATATGCAATATATTGATCTTTAAATCTGATGAAGTAAGCGTAATTATGACTTGACAGATGAAGAAATTGAGCCTAAGAGAAGGTAAGTAGCTCGTTCAGGGTTTTAGTCAGTAAAAAAGTAGAGCTAGAAAATGAACTTGATATTTCTTGGTCTTTGACTAAGATCAAATGTAGAAAATGGACTCACATCTGTCTTTAAAAAAAAGACCTAAAAAAGCCTTTTTTGCATTATGCTCTAATGTTAATGACTTCTTTCCTTATGAGTGATGTAAGAAATCATTATGTGAAGTTATTTTCTGCGTCTTTTGGGAAATTCATTATGTCATTCTAGGAGTCACATGATAAAGTAGCCTAATCAACTCCAGCACTAATTTACTACTTAAAAATATATATATATATTGCCTCTTTTTGAACAAGGACTGAAATATGACTGATTGGGTTTCTGCCTGAAAACTAAGACCTAGATTTAATGTTCGTTTTTACCAAGTATTTCGTGTTACTGATTTATCATCTCACATTCTTCCAACAGTATGTGGTCTCATATTTAAATTTTAAATTATAAGTGCTATTTTTTGTTGTAATTTAGAATGAACCTATTTTGAGAGGAAGTAAGAACAATTATAAAATATCAGTATCAAAACAAATTTTATAATGAAGTTTGCTTGTTCTTAAATACAGTTTTGTTCAAACTAAGAGGCATTAAAAAATAGGTAATTTTAATTTTTCTTACTGATGCCTTTTACTGACATGCTCAGTGAAAATTTATGAGTAAATTTGAAAAAATATGAAAGTGTCTGAAATTAGAGTCAGCAGTTCATAATCAACCTGAGAGAACACTGAAAGCTGCTTAAGCATTAGATAGAGTTTTCAGACCAGCACTAACAGCAAACATATAAACCAAAACCAGGCAAAGCCACATGTAAGAAATAAGGCAGAAAAAGCCAAAAAACAAACAAACAAACAAACAAAAGGGAGGATGCTTCCTTTTATTTATTTCATTTATTTTCTTTTATTTGGTATGCTTCACTAGTTCATACATACATTTTAGAAACAAACTGTATACAAGAAAGCAGTAGGTTTTAAAATCTTTATAGAATAAAGTCCTATGAAGAAAGCATATTTAAGAAATAGCTCTTCATTAAAATGATTTATTTTCTTTCTTGGGAAGAGGGGATTAAAGAAAGACTTTTTTTCTTTCATGATAATGCCCCTTTTTTTAGCACAATGAATAATCAAAAATTGTTCACATCTGAGTGAAACTTGCATTAGACATTAAAGCAAACCTATAATGTGGCATTTCCATTAACAAAGACTTGATTAAAATTTTTTTAAATCAAATATATAAAAACTGAAGACTTTTCAACTTCCTGATAATAATGGAATTTTCTTTGGATTTCACAGATCTATATTTATTTAAGAGATTTAGGATATATATATTTTAAATATATCAGTACCCTACCATTCCAATTGCAATTTATCTCAAAATATGGAAAAATTCTGAAATTCAGGAAGAACTGAATGATCCAATTTTTCATACAGAAATAAATTGTTTAAAATATTTTAAGAGTCACTTAAATAAATATTATATGATAAATATATGATCACTGATCATTACTAAGCTCTTATTATGTGCTGGGTACTGTTTTAATGGATTTGCAAGTATTAATGCATTTAAAATCAGTCAAATTCTTTGTGATAGATACTTATTATTATTTTTATTTTGTGGCTGAGGGAACTAAGGTATAGATAAGTTCAAACTTGCCCAAATAATTTATGAAACCAGTAAGTGGCAGAGCTGGACAATGAACTCAGACAGTCTGCCTGTATGGCAAGACTCTACTGAAATAAGAAACACTCTAATTGCAGTGCTCTAATACCAGTTCTGAAAATATATTAAAAAGATATAAATACACCAGGCTATGGAAATTTTTTCTATGATGGGTATAAAAGACAGGTATTTTAATTTTCATACCTAAGTAGCAATTTAAAAAAATCTAGTTAAATTATAAGAACATCTCTCTCTTCTAAGTCTATGGGAAGTTAACTTATAGGGATTATATTCCGGGTATGATATGTGAAGAAACAGTGAAGGTGGAGTAATCAATAAAAATAAATATTTCCATAATTACAATAATTTTCTAAGGCTATTCATGAATTCAACTATATTTTATAACTTGAAAGATACCCTATGTTGTTGTAGCTTATTTTAGTAGTTATTTAGCTCAATAACCAGAAAAGTATAGTAAGAAAGATTTACAGACTGGAAATGAAGAATTTAAAAGAATATTTGAGAAATGGAACTGGCTATAGAATAACATCCAAGGAACCAATAAGGCTACAAAACATTCTAGTATATGTCAAAGCTAATTTCTGCCCCATCACACAGTACACAACTAGTACATAACTGCTCAATGTCATCAAATATACATCAACATAGCATAGTATGCAGTCTTTTTATTTTTAAAAAATTCCCATTTCCCTCTCCAAAGAAAATCATGATATATGAACAAACAGCAGCATTTGTTTACATACCTCAAACATTCTAGCAGCAGTGCACCTCACGAGGGCTGAAGTATGGACAACACCATACCATAAAACAGTTAACAATAACTCATGGTAGGCGGGATTTGCACTGAAAGAAAAAAAAAATACTGCACAAATAAAAAGCCATAGTGCCTTACTGGTATGCTGAAAAATACCATATTTATAGGGATTATTAATGATAAAATTATTGGCAAAACATATGGAATTATTTTGTATAGTTCAATAGGTCACTTCTAAGATTCTTTAAAAAGGAAGTCACCTTATAAGGTGATAAACTTTCAGGATATTTGGAAATTTTACTTTTGGCTTCTCTGAGCATTTGCAATTATAACAGAAAATGCAACTCTTTAAATAACATGAAAAGGAAAAAAAAAAAAAAAGTAATAAAATTAACCTGTGAGAAAAAAGGGAAAGAATCAGATGGGTAAACTCTGGGGTTTTAGTTTCAGCATCTACAAAAATTGGTGAAGCAATGATCCATGTCCTATTTATGTCAAATGGTTGTTAATGAGGCAAGTAAGATCAGCTCAGATCATCTATTGGGAAGGGTAACTGGCTCTGAGGCTTATCCAAATGTAAGATGGTATTAATAATAAATGCATTAGTTTTCAGTAAAGGCTGAGCTGAAACTACTTTAAGTAGCCAGATGATGTCATTATGAGAGGTAGCACTAACAGTATCAAATGGAATGGGAAAGAAGGCTAATTAATGAGCTAGTTTTGGGGTTATTTTCCATTAGGGGGAAACTAAATTTTCTTCAAATTTGAACTTGATTTTATTTCTCCAATTGCTTCAAAGAAAACATGTATCTGTGCCCTTTCCCCAATTTTGTTAATATTTTATGAAAATACATACTTAATGTAAGAATATTAAAAAGGCACAAATAAGCAAAAACCAAAATGAAAACAGCACCTTAAGTCTCACACCAAGAGATTTGGTGTGTATTCCAATCTTTTCAGACTGAAAGTATGTATTGCATAAATCCAATTTAAAAACTTTTTATATAATTTAAAAAACAATATAGACTATTGCTTTTACCCTAGTTCCACAAATGAGGCCTTCAGGCTATCAAGAGGAGCATGAGATAATGAAAGTAGGGTCATTACGTCTTCTAAGAACCCAACTAACAGTTTTCGGTCTTCATCCTACACAGGAAAAAGATGACAATGAATTTTCAAGCAATCAAGAACTAAAAATCACAATTTCCTATTTATAATTAGAAAATGTTACAAACTAAGAAGAAAATATCCTAATTTGGGAGCATTGTAAAGATATTTGTTAAACATGTCTATGATCATGTGGTGTGAGGACAAGCTATTAATGTTATATGGCTTAAAATAAACTACACACACAATTCTGTATGTATCTATACCATGAGGTAGTTTTAGAAACTAACATTGAAATGTTTAGAAGTATACGGTGCCACTTTAACAGAGCTGGAACTTCTAGTGCCAGGTAGCAAGTGATACTGTAGAACTATACTTTTAGTATTGTTAGACTGTTCTAATCTGTTTTAGAGCAAGAGTACAATATATAAGAATTGCTGTACTTTGAATTCACAGGTCAAAAGAAATAAGTTTTATTTATCAGTGGGGGAAAATTCAGGAAAAAGGGTACTCTTTTTTGATTCCCATATTCTAATTTCTAAAAATACTTTATCCTGAGTCTACATTTTCACCTTGCTGGTTAGACTGTCTCACACTTAAAAATAACTACTAGGTTTTAATAAGCACTGTGTGTTATTTACTTAAAATAATATTAAGTAAGTAGTGTGGAAGTCTGTTATATGGGTGCACCACGAAGAATCACTCCTCCTGGTTCACACCCTCCGGAATCTGGGCTGGGCCTGTGATGTGATTTAACTGACAGAATGAGAGGTACTGACAATGTGCCAATTCCTGTCTAAGCCTTAGCCTAGCAGATTCTGCTTTTGTACTCTTGGGAGTACATGGGCCAGCAACATAATAAGTCTGGCTTTTCTGCTCCAGAGAGGCACTACGAAGGGACTAAGACATGGAGACTGAAGCTCAGTCATCCCAGCTCTGCCTTCTGATGACCAATCAGTTGAAGGCAGCATCAAATCTGTACTTGATTTTATTTCAAGTTGAAGCTGAAGGAGTAATAAACAGTGAAGCAAAGTCCATAAGCAACTAAAATGGTTACAAAATTATGCTTTGGGGCAGTTTATGATATAGTAACAATAAAGAAAAATAAAGTACTACTGAAAAGTATTTTACTAAAAAGGATGATAAAATATGGTATTCTCAATCATTTTTTAGCTTATAACATGTACTGTTTATTCTTTAAGAAATTAACATGCAACACAAACTGTGAATAAGCACAATCTAATACTGGTAACTAAATAACAATAAGCACACCATCTCCAAGTTTATCTGTTCAACTGAAATCTGACTCATTTACTATTTAAATATGTTCTCTACTATAAATAATTTATGAAGTAAATAATTTTCCTTTATGGGTAACATTTTCAATTAATGTACATAATGAAAAGACATGCTATCTTTCTAACTGCAAGTACTTTTACAGGAAAATGAAGATTTTCCCTTACCTGAATATAGCATGTGAGCACTCCTGTTGCATAAATGGGAACTGTAGCTTTAGTGAGCACCCCATTTCCTGCTGAGGAATCTAAAATCATTAAAATAATTTTTTAAATTTGAGTGTATTTTAAGTGTAAAGCAAAAAGCCACAATGCAAATTATATTTATAATGATAACTTATCGATAGAAAGTTTAGAAATGAACAGGAGCATTACTTTGGAAATTGTGATTAAAACATACACTGTTATTTGTAAAAAAAAAAAAGATACCCCTTTACAGAACCATTAGCATAAATATTTCTGATAGAAGGAAAAACCTTAATAAACAAAATGAGATGCTATATATTTCTACTTCAAGAATCAGAAATTAGTTTGCTTTTAGAGTCTCTCCAATGCCTGTATAAACACACTGATCTTCATCAATTTTTTTATACTTTCAATTTTTAGCACTCAGTAAAATGTAAAGGCACTACGGTGGAAAAGCAGGCGCCCAGATACATATTATTTAGTCAGCTTTCGGACATGAAGCTAACCCAGTACTGACCTAACTCCAGAGCCCTTTCCACACCTTTCTCTAGGAGTTTTCAGTCAGGCAGAGCCTGGATTATAATTATGGAAGAGGAAGGAGTAAGGCAGGAGGAAACATCCTAGATAGATGAGCACTCTATGGTAAAATAAGAGATTTTCTTATGGGGTATCTGTAGATGATTTCAAAAGAAAAGTTTCTGAGCTAATAATGAAATGACAATTACTATTGATAGCACCAATGCTCCCGTTTATTGATCATCAGGCACTGTTTCAACTACACACTCAAACCTTTCTATTATCTTTTTCTATTTTAACTTGGTTTTAAATTCTTTTCAGATATAGAAAGAGTTGAAAATCAAAATCAACAAGCAACTATAAGACAGAGACACACTGGGTTGGGGGAGGAGGGGGGAGGGATTACGGTCAAAACAAGGGGGGTGGGAATTATATGGGGACGATAACCAAGATGAAAAAGCATACATTGTGCAAAAATGAAAAATGATGTAAAAAATATATAAAATAAAATGTTAAAAAAAAAAGGAAAGAGACTTGAAAAGATTTATTTAACCAACTACCCTACAGAATTTTCAGCAAAACAGGAAGTTTCCATGTTCATATCAATTCAATTTTGAGGTTTGTTTGTTTATTCCCTGGATAAAGAGTAATTTTTTCTTTGGGGTTGATGAAATGTGGCTGTGGTAGTTGAGAGGTAAATCTGAGGCTAGAAATATAAACTTAAGTTGAATAAATAGACTATACATACATGGGTTAATAGTCTATAAACAATTAAAAATTCATAGCTAATTAATAATTTTAAATTCTGTAGTTCCTGATAATATTTCAACTTCTGCAATAATTCATCATCAGAAATCAAAATTAAACAGATAATACCCACTAGTAGGCAGCCCAACATTTATCCTTTAAGAAGTTATTAAATATAACCTGCAGGAAGCACATGCAAAATATCTCTTCAAAACTTTCAAAATTTAAAAAAAAAAAAAAAAGAAAAAGAGTCCTTTATATAGGACTTCATACAGCCTAAAATGGGGTTTTCCAGATCACTTAAATCAAATCACTAAAGGACTAGGAATTATCTACAAAATGAAGATCAATCTACTTTAAAAAAAAAAAAAAAAAAGAGGGCAATACATATTTTCTTAACATTTCCCACCATTTATTACTTGAAACTGCAAAAACACACAAAGACAACATGAGTCACACACAAGTGAGTTCTTGTGCCAATGGTGCTGCAATAACTAGACTTCTTAAGACAGATAAGTGAAAACTATCAACAGGGGGGCAGGACTTGTCCATTCAAGCCTGAAGTTTCTTTAAAATCTTACATTTCATTTTAAAAATATGTATGGATTCTTGCATTCTATAGCATTATTTATTTGTTTTAATGTTTAAAAGGCTCAAATAACTCATTATGAATGGGATACTCTTTATTTTATAGTTTGTAGTATCTTGAATATGTTACTTCAAACCCCAAAGGGTAAAAAAAAGTATTCAACTGACCCTCTCATTTTGAGAGGGTCAGCCTTAGAGCAATTAGATTACAAAGAAGACAGATATTTATAATCAAATTGATAAAGATTAATTTCATTAACACTTCATGGGAAGAATAGTATATAAGTCACAATTGTAAAACAAAGAACTCTGTAATATAAATTTTCCTTTTCAAAGACTTTAGAGATTCAAAATTTTTTAAAAGTGGTAACACACTTACCAATGTTTTCTTCAGATAGTCTTAAAATCTCCTGAAATTGAGGCTTGACCTAAGTAACCCAAAGAAAAGAGCCAAAAAGTTCAGGTTCAATGGACCAATTAACTAATGTATGATTAAGTAAAGAAAAGGTCTACTACAACTCCAGCAGCTACTGCTGTTGCTGCTGCTGCTATTACTACTATTTGTTTGCTTTATAAAACCATTGACTCAAGTGGTCTGAAATAATTCTTCATTAAAAGGCTAACGATAGAAGAAAAGTCAAGTTACTGAAAACATCTTTAGATAAAATTAAAAAATATATATTCAGGTAGCAACATTTTCTGAGTGGTGTTTGGTCTATCACTAAGTTAATACAATTTCCAAGATGATTGTAAATGTTAGAAATAATGCATGCTAAAACTGAAACGGATGACAGAAAGGTAATTCAGGTACTTATAACATTATGCTTAGTATTATTAAAAAAACACTATATTTAAAAGGACTGAAAGGAAATTCCATTCAGTTAGTAATTCAATAATTTATTCATCATGTGATGTGATATACACCTGTTTAGATTTGTCTTTTAGTTTTATTTCTATAAAATTTAAATAACAAATACAGAATTTAATATTTTAAGTTAGTGCCACTGCTTGTTTCAATTGTTTATTATTAACATGCTCCCACAGATTTCAGGTCACTGAAGCCAACTACTTACTGTTAAATGCTTAAGTAGACTCCTACTTGCTTTTGTAAAAAGATGTCAAAAATGTTGCCAATACAGATAATAATAAAATCAAATTTTATTCATTTAATATCTAGATGTTAGCAAAAAATATAAAATGATGTTGTTTGTTCTTACAGAAACATTAAGATCTGGTTTTTGCCCTCCTTTTGGTAGGTCAGGCATATTAATTTATACATTCAACCTAAAGTGAGGGGAAAGATCACTGCTAAAAGATTAATCTAGAGTATTTTAGTTATGGAATTAAAAGAAGCAACTTCACTTCACACAAATAAGACTAAGTGCAGATAAATCACTTTTTATAGGTCACACACACAAGGCCTTAACCCTAAAATTTTACTATATGAAACATTTGATTGAAAAACATTTTAAAGTGCTTATTTTTTCTGAAGGCATTTCAAAAATAGCTTTATAAATTAACAAGCACTATGTCTTTGAATTGAAAGAATAATAAATATTCTTAAAGAAAATTTGGAGACACAAAAAAGTACAAGTAAGAAAAGCAACCCCTAATCAAAACAGAAAAGCTACTGGTAGCATGGCAATGTATTGGCTTCCAGCTTTTCCTGTATGTGTACAAATGCGTACTAAATTGGGAATATGTCCTAAGTAGGCTGCTTAAATATGCTTTAAAAACATTATTTAACCAAGAAAGCAACATTTTATTTTTTCTGTGTTGAGTGCTAGTGATATAGAATTGTAGAGGACAAACGATTTTACCTTGAATGTTTCAATAACTACACTGAATGTTTCAATAACTACACATTACGGAGTAAATAGCTGCCTAAAATTCTTACCTTTTAAATGTCTTGATTAACATCTGACTATATCAACTACATCTTTTTACATTTTTATTAGGTCCCTAAAGGAACATGTTATGAAGAAAAATGAGTTAACAAGATTAAAGAAGAAACTGGGATTGGAGGACTTTATAACTTTAATATCTAAAACTACAAAATGACCTGGAAAGGCAAATGTTACAAATGGTACTTTTGGTAGTGACTGAAATACGCAGTATTCATCTCAAGTGTCCATGTTTTTCTATGACCTAGTATCCTGGTTCAAGCAAGTCTTCGGTTCTATAACTGCATTCAGTTTTGACCACGGTGTGCAGAGCAAAGAGTTGCTTCTTGAATCCATAGCAGACAGTTAAAGTAACAAAGCACATGTGGCCCCTGGCTGATACTTCCTAGGTTGGAAATATTTTGAGATATTTACAGAGAGTAGGTCTTATTTCCAATGCTTGCTATAAACTAAGTTTAAGCTAAATCATCTTCTGAAAAATCAATATAGGACTATTAACAACAAGAATTTTCTTTTACTATCATAGCATTCTAAGATATTAAAAAATAATTAAAGGAAGGGCTCATCTTTTAATTTACTCTGTTACAGCATTAATTAACACATTACATTTCTATGTCTCTTGCACATAAGAAAACATGGAATACAAATTTTTACCTTAGTGTTTGTAAAAATTTTGCCAAATGTCCGGCAAAGGCGCCAGAAAAATCTGGAGAATTCATGGACACAGGCAGTTGAAGTAACATTAATTTTGCCAACTATTTCTATAAGTTGTGGCAACCTGAATATGAAAGGAAAGAAAAATAGGCAGGGGACACATAAATTACTGTTTCCTTGCCACTTTGTGAAACAACTTAAATCTAACAATCTCTTCTGTTCTGCTCTTCATAGCCAGTAAAATTTTAAAGTAAAGGAGCTGTTTTGGATCCTTTGAAAGGTTTTAAATTCATATTCTCCTTTATAAACATCTGAAAATAAGTTTTAAATGTTTGCTATTAAGTATATGGAACCCTAATGGTAAGAGTTTTGAGTGTGGAGTTAAGGAGACTCAAATCTCTAGATTTGATGCTTCACCCAAGTGATTGGCTAAATACAGAGCATCCATTTTAGCTTAAAATCAAAAACTTGCAGGTAGTTTATAGAGGCAGCAGACAGAGATCCTTTGATGTAACACAGCAATACCATTTTCTTTGATAGACAAGTACATATCCAGTGGTGTAGAGAGATTTACAAAGACGATGCCAAGTTATATTTTGTTATACTGTTTAAATTTTGGTATATTTTTTTCCCTCAGCGTCAAGACTAAATATAATGAGCTACCGTCTATTCAACTGATTAAGATGTAACAAATGAGTTTGGGGTGGTAACTTACAATTGATTGACAACCCATAGTAAACTCTCCCAGCCTGTTGTACCCTCATGTTCCAGCTGGTAATCATAAAGCTGTAGCAGCACTGCCAATTGCTCACGGCTTCCAATAATAGCAGACACATCTTGAAGAGGCGACATAGGCCGAGGGAACCTTGTCACTATAAATAAGCAGCAAAATAAATAAATCACATGGAAAATAAAATGGCTGGCTGGGAAGTTAGTTACTCTGTCAAAAGGAAAATAGTTTCTTCAGGTATTTAACTTTAAATATAAAATTAAAATGTAGGAATCAAATCATTTTTAGAAAAAAGAAATTAATTCTTAGCACATGCGAGCAAATTAAATAAATTTCAAAAACTGAAAAATTTTATTAAAGTTAGTAAATATCTAGGTGAAATTAAAAGTAGTGCAAACTTAAGATCTCAGCTAAAATATGGATTTAAATTTGTTTTTTTTTTTTAAAAAAAATTCACCAAAATGTTTATATCAATGCAATAGTAAATATAAGTTTCCTTTAGGAAGTAAGAAATTAATAGGTTAATAGCATAGAAAAAAACCAGTATCAGAGAATAATGATATGAAATACATTTAAGCTTGAACTTAACAGGCTTCTTTAGTATTTACTCTCCAATATTAAATAACTTATTTATAAAAAAAAATCTCCATAGGGGCCTCCCTGGTGGTGCAATTGGTTAAGACACAACCTATGAAACTATGTGCAGCCACTGCAGCATGAGTTCGATCCCTCGCCAGGGAACTACCCACATGGCACAGCAGACTTCTGACTCATCCGCTGCTCCCCTCAGCAGCATATTTCAGTCATTCTGCCTGTTCTGCTCCCCACTCTGTCTTTGGTGAATCCTCTCACTTCCCCTACCTCTCGCCTATACCCCAGTTCTCGTATACATTAAATAAATAAATCTTTAAAAAAAATCTCCATAGTTGGACAGATGTCAAATACAAAGAGTTAAAGTCAGCCAATGACCCGTAAAATAAGGCAAGTGTACCCTAAATACTATAATCAGGGTGTCATGTATATATTTTAAGGTCTTGAGAGAAAACCAAAAAAGAACTTTTAAAATTATGTAAATAGGGCTTCCCTATTTACATAATTGGCGCAAGGGATTAAGCACTGCACTATGAAGCAATTTGCGGCCTCTGCAGCATGAGTTCGATTCCCGGCTGGCCAGGGAGCAACCCACATGGCACAGCAGACCTCTCCTGTCTGGCCCGCTGCTCCCCTCAGCAGTGTATTTCAGCCAGTCTGCCTGTTCTGTTCCCCACTCTGTCTCTGGTGAATCCTCTCACCCCCCACATCTCTAACCTGTGCCCCAGCTCTTGTATGCATAAATAAATAAATCTTAAAAAAAATAAAATAAAATTATGTAAATAAAACATGACTATACTTAAAAGTTTGAACTTTGAAAGTTGAAACACATCAATTCATTCTATGATTAGAGTCATAATTAGATCCCAGACTTCATGGATGGCTAGTAAATGATTAATACAGGCCAAGAGCTCATTAACTTGGTGAGACACTCTTAATGGCCCAAAAACCCCTACACAGAAGCTAACACCCTAAAAACACACAGACACTCTAAAATATGGCATTTTCTCAAAGCACTAATGGCTTAATGATAACGTAAATTTAAAATGCTGAAAACCTCAAATTAGATGTTATTACCTTCCTATTCTGCCCCATGTTTTTAACAGAATAGGAAGTACCTGTTAGCTGAACTTGCCTACCTGCTATTGTGATGCACAAATGAATATGGACCAACATTCCTCACTGTCAGAGGAATGTTATTTGTTAATTTAGGAATCAAATCAAATAGATTTGGATGGTAAGGGATATTTACACTTCATATTTTTATATCATGTCAAGGTATGTCTGATATAATTTCAAACAGGTTATATCATATTGGTCACAATCTATTCTATGATGGAATGAATGTTTTCCCTTCCTGAAAAATAATGGAATAATTAAAAGTAAAATAGATATGTCAAGATTTATTGTAGGAAGAGTGAGGTACAAAGATTTAAAACTAGGTCCAACAGAAGCAAAACAATATCAGGAAATAAGCAACTACTTGGATAACTGTTATTACAAGCAGAATAGTTCAGGAACCGCAAAACATTATTGAATTTAACATTAACATAATTTTAAAAAATTGAATACCTAATATAACAATATAAAAAGTTTTCCTGAAGGCCATTTTAATAAGCTGGCAAAACACCAGCATTTTATTATCAACAAAGTAACCACACTATCTAGGAAAAACAGCTGCTACAAATCTTTAACCTCCTGCCAGAATACAAACTCTATGATGACAGAGATTTTTGTGTATCTTATTCATGAGTGTATCCCAAGTGGTTAATTTAGCGCCAACTGTAAATATTTGCTAACCCTGCAGAATAGATAGGTAATAAATATCTGGATGTACAGACAGAGTCATAAACATTTCTATGCTAGAAAAGGTATAATTATCTTTTATAATAATTGAAATATAATCTTGATGTAGGTATAATAACACTAAAATTTATAGCTATTGTCAAAAGTCAGAGTCAAATTATACCAACAAGAACTGAAACACGTTTATTTTTGGTATGATGGGGACATAATCAGAGAAAAGGTCACATAAACACTAAAAGGAATACATTCAAAAGGACGCTGCCAGCGTGTGCTTGGCAACAGGTGAATTTTAAGCTTTATTTGTTTGGTGAATAAATGAATGATAGCAAATGGTATGAGTTGAACTATGTCTCCCCTAAAAATTCATGTGTTGAAGTCCTGACCCTCCAGAACCTCAAAATATGACCTTATTTGGAAACAGTGTATTGCTCCAGACATAATTAGATATGATGAGGTCAGAGTGGAGCAGGGTAGGCCTCTAAGCCAACATGACTGATCTTACAAAAAGAGGAAATTTGGAAAGAAAAACAAGAGGAAGGATGGAGTGTGAAGAAGAAGGCAGAGATTGGGGTGATGCATCTATACTTAGATCTCAGATTTCTAGCCTTCAAAACTGCGAGACAATAAATTTATGTTAGTAAAGCACTCACTTTGTGGTACTTTGTTATGGCAGTCCTAGCAACAAGTATAGCAAGATAAAAAGAGAAAAAGAAGGAATTAGAAAGATAGGGGAATCCCAAGGCAGATGAAGTGCCTTGATGAGTAAAGGGGCAGAACCTGAGTTGACCAGCTGTGAGTACTTTGTAAAGTCTTCAAATTGTGAATTTACATTCTCCTCAATACTATTTTAAAACATTAAACTAACTCTACCCATTTTAAGTTTTTCAAGTAAAGCTAACATTCAAGTCATATATACCATTTTTATGCTGCTTCATTTATCTTTGGACACAATGCTTTATGGTCCAAAGATTACAGGTAGCCCATAGTTTACTGCAATTCTAAGAAATTAAGTGTCTATTGATGTTCTTGATGATATTTCTGTGTATGAGAAACCAGTAAGAGACACGGATCATTTCACATATCTGAAAAAGCTACAAAGGGATCTTACACATAATTATGACCTGCCTTTCACCATTTATGTTGGGGTTAAGTACAGTGAGAGTCACAGTTGCCATGGAGCAAAGGTCACTTACTGGCTAGCTGGGAAGTGAAATAAGAAAACACTGGGCTCCATTATCAATTTCACGTATTTCCAAAAATAAGTTATATTCCTTCTTTGGGAAATAAAGGGCAAATTCTGCTGCATGTGCTTGTATTTTTGTTAAGAACACAGTAGGAAAGAGAAATTACATTTACCTTCCCTTACTGAAAATAAGATGAAACAGCTGGGGAAGAAAAAATATAAAGAGGAAATGACAAGTTTCACGAACTGGCACTAGCAACTATCAAGTGAATCTTTTCACTGAGTCAGCTTCTTTTAATAATAATAATAAAAAAAAAAGGACACTTAGTCCAGCCACAAAAAAAAAAAAAAAAAGGTTAACGACTATAGAACGGGAATGGAAATAAAGTATAAATCTTATAAAATAATACCATGAGGCTTTCTCCATAAAAGATGGAACCTTATTGTTTACCTTTGATAGGCTACAATATACAACCACAAGATTCCACACATGTGAACACGTCAGTAATTATGCTATCATATAAAGTCTTTTTAATACTTTAATCAAAAACAGTTCTTTTGGAGCTGATGAGACGCAGCAACAACAAAGAAAATAATCCAGTCAAAAAATGGGCAGAAGAGCTAAAAAGAAACTTCTCTGAAGAGGAAATGCAAATGGCCAGCAGACATATGAAAAAATGTTCAACATCACTTGTAATCAGGGAAATGCAAATCAAAACTACCTTGAGATACCATCTCACACCAGTGAGAATGGCACATATTAAAAAAACTAGCAACAACAAATGTTGGTGAGGGTGTGGAGAAAAAGGAACTCTTGTGCACTGTTGGTGGGAGTGCAAACTGGTCCAACCACTATGGAGAGCTGTGTGGAGATTTCTGGACCTACTAAACATAGAGCTTCCATATGATCCAGCAATTCCACTCCTAGGTATTTACCCAAAGGACACAGAAACATCAATTCCAAAGAGCACCTGCACCCCTATGTTTATAGCAGCACTGTTTACAATAGCTAAGCTTTGGAAACAACCCAAATGACCAAAAATAGATGACTGGATCAAGAAGATGTGGTACATATATACCATGGAATATTACTCAGCATTCAAAAAAGATAAACACATGCAATTTGCAGCAACATGGATGGCACTGGAAGGGATCATGCTCAGCGAAATAAGCCAAAAAGAAAAAGAAAAATACCGGATGGTCTCACTCATAGCAGGAATCTAGAAAACTTAAATAAGGGACCAGGAAAATGAATATAAGAAAGTGAAAATCAAAATCAACAAAAAACTATGAACCAGAGACACTTTTTGGGGGGTGGGGGGCGGGAGGGGAAGGATTGGGGTCAGAATGGGGCATTTGCAATTGTATGGGGGAATATAAAAATAAAATTTAATATTAAAAAAAAAAACAAAAAACAGTTCTTTGGGAAGCTAAGCTGCTAATATTCCACATCTTCCTTCTAAAGTTTAAATTCTGTACCTTCTATCTGTGGCACTTCACCATGAAGCTTGGCTTTGCTGGAGAAAGGTGCATTCTGTAGCACTAACGCAAAGAGAGATGGGATCAAGGACTGCAAAGCAGAAAGATACATGTGGAGCTTATGTTCATCCAGCCCATGTTCTCCTTCCTGAAACATAAGGAGGTAGAAACTAATTTTAGTTTTCTGAGATTATGTATTTATGATGTCCTTCCTTTCTATGGTAAATAATAAAACATTCAAAGACCTGTACATTGCACTCACAGCATACCACCTAATTTCTCTAAGTATGTGAAATGTGAAAAAGCACCAAGGCACTGTAGAGTAACAAAATCTCTCATGTGGAAAGCTTTAAGGTGAACAGCAGTCATTTCCATTTGTATGAAGCTTCTTACAGGTTTTTTTTTCTCTCCTCTTAATAGGGTCTTACCTCTTGAAATTTTCTAAGTAAAGGTAAAGAAATTCAAGTGAGTCCCCGGCATCATCTTAAATGCTTAATTGTTAGAACAGCAGCAACATTTGCCACTTCCCCTCTCCTATTTCCTATCTCCTTTTATAGATTTGGTTACATCTGTAGTTGTCAGCACTGAAGGACTTTAAAATAATTCAGCACATAGACAAAATGCAGGAGAATAATTTTCAAAAGAAAATAAAAGAGAGGGGCCTCCCTGGTACCGCAGTGGGTTGAGTGCAGCACTGTGAAGCTCCGCAGCCTCTGCAGTGTGGGTTTGATTCCCAGCCAGCCAGGGAGATATCCATATGGCGCGGCAGACCTCTCCTGTCCTGCCCACTGCTCCCCTCAGCAGTGTGTTTCATCAGTCTGCCTGTTCTGTTCCCCACTCTGTCTCTGGTGAATCCTCTCACCCTCCTGTGCCTCCGGCCTGTACCCCAGCTCTTGTATAAATAAATAAATCTTTAAAAAAAAGAATGAAAGAGGCAGCAGAAAGGAAAAAAGTTGTGAAAGGATCAGGAAGACACAGAAACCAAATATTTCAGTGAGAATAGAATCATTAGAGATGAAAGTATTTATTGCTCTCCAAATCCACTTGTGATGTCATTGCTGCATTATAAAATAACAACTGTGTCAGAAATACTAGAGACATGAGTTATTTACTAGCAAGTTCTGAATTAATTTCTTCATGGAGTATTGTGTTGAATACTGCAGATATGTTTAGCTACAACGTGGAATCAAGCTATGTTATGCATGGCAACAAGATAATCAGGTATGGGTAATTGTAAGGGAGGAGGAACGCAAACACATGAGAACAATACTTTAAAAACTTCCCTAGATTTCAGAAAAAGGAGTATTGCAGTCTAGGCATTTATTTAATAAAATATTTAATACCCATTTTGAAATTTATGTAAATTATAAAAATTAAATACAAGTGTATAATATAACACCATCTATAGAGTGGCTATAATACTTTATGGAAACACCTTCTAGAGCCTTTCAATTTGGGTAGAAAAGGCAAGAGTTTGGAGCCAGAGACTCAAAAGAGATCAGATCCTGGCTCTGTCATATGACAGTTGTGGGTCCCTGGGTAAGCTCCTTAAACACTAAATCTCAGCTTCCACACAAAAATCAGAGCACAATCCATACAGTTATAGGAACAAAATAATATACATAAAGCATCTACTTTAATGGTACACAGACATTAAATAAACAATAGTTTTTCCTCTAGTCTCTAAAGAAACTTTAGTACAAAAATTTAAGACATTTCTACGATGTCCTCAACTTTTCGATTCTTTTACCATGGAAGAGTGAAAAATTCATTTAAAAAGTGAGAAAATGAACCATTGCAATGAAATAAATACAGTTAAAGCACTTCGACATTGTTTAAATAAGCAAGCTTTAGGAACGCATATTTTATCTGTTATATTCTGGGAACTGCAGCTGATATGTTAGCTAAACTATTTCAGCCTTCAGAAAAAGCTAAAGATGTATGGAGAAGCTGAACAACATATGAGTTAGTTCTACAAAGGCTCTATTTCAACTAACAAACTCAGAAAAGGTGACCTTTCTCTGCCAGAGTCACCAAACCAATGCTTCCTGCACATCTCACTTGGCTCCAGTCAAGAAGAATCTTTACCTGGCAACTTATCAATTTACTAGAATGTTCCACTAAATGAGACTGTCTGTCTCTGCTCCCCAACATTTTTCAAGATGTCTTATAACACACCTCTTACATTTTCTCAAACTATATAAATAAAAGAAGCACATACCCTGAGAAGTTTTTCAATCTTGTTCAGTAATGTAGGTATAAGATGAGACTGCAGATTTCCGAGTTCTGTAGTCCAGGCAGCATAAGCTGGTAAAAACACTTGATGTGTTGCACTAACTACTCTTTCTGAGGGATCCCCCAAGGCGGACAGCAACAATTCAAAACCCTGCCAAAAGGAAACAGACGCACCAAAGATTTTTAAAAGAATAACCTTTTAAAAAGTCTCAATTTTGTCATCTGCCTAACATGGATGGAATTGGAGAGGATGACACTAAGCAAAATAAGTCAGAAGGAGAAAGATAAATACTGGATGATTTCACTCATGTGGAAAGAAATAACACAAAGGCAGGGACAAAAATAACCAAAGCAAACCCTGGAAATATGACCAAGAACAAGGCTATTGGAGAAGGAATGATGCGGATGGGGAACAAAGTGAGGATGGGCACTGATGGACTTTGGTGGGTGATTCATGGGTGCTTGGGTGGTAAATGTGATGTGGTAACAAACACCTGAAGAGGTTTGAACTTCTAAATTATAACAGTGCTGTAAATAAATGTTACCTCAATAAAAATAATAAGATTAAAAAAAGCCTCGATAAAAAATAATAAATATGTGTTAGAGTACATTTAGGAAACATCAGAAGCAAGAAAAACAGACGTCCATAATCCTACCCTTGTCATTTTCTTTAAAGAAAATGTCATGTACCATTGATGAGGAAACCAAAGAAAAAGGGTGGTAAATAAGGCATACTTGATGCCAATTTCCTGCCACAGAGTTTGGGTACTTAGTGTAAATGCATCATAGTCTTCTTTCCTCTGAATTGCAGAATTGAAATGAGGCAGCCAACTCCAACTGATTACAGTTGACATACCTGCCATCCCTACTATATGAACCAGAGATTTGGAATATTATTTGTAATCATAATGGGGCAAATCAGGTTCAATGTGAAAAATGTACCTGTTGATATTTGTCTGGATCATCAATGTATCCCATAATGATACCGAGGCTTTTGATCACAGCTTCTCTTACCAAATCTGCCTTATCTTCCATTAACATCTGTTGCAACATTGACAGAACCAAGGAGCTACGAATTTCTTTCTGAAAATAAAAAAACGTTTTTACTATTTATTTATACTAGCAGCGGGAAAATAATATGACATCCACATTTTAAAAATCCTGATTGAATAGACATCAACACATTGCTAGTGTGCTTCAAGTTTTCAGTTTTCAAAGACATACATTACACATATAGTCTAAGAGGCATTCTCCTTTACCCTATCTCCAGAGATGGTAGCACCCACCCTAAATTCCATATTAATCATTTCCAAGCATGTTTTTACATTTTTATTGAATATGTGCAAATCAAAAAAGTCAATACTCTGCTACAAAAGGACAATGACTCTTCTATCATTATTTGGTGAACTCAGAGGAGAGCACTGAGTTACAATAACAGGGGAGATTATAAAATCCTGATTACAAAAATCACTGGTAATCAAAACATTTGTCTGGGGTAGTAGTAAGGAAACATTACAAAATCCTAGTGTTTGTAGGTTTGTTTTTTTCCTTCAAAAACTGAGCAAAAAAATTCAAACAGTAAAACATGAATATAAATTTTAGAACTATTTTAAAAGGAACTGCATTGCTATTTTTATGGGCTACTATTTAATATAACGTCTATCACTGCCATCTCTATCTTATTTTCCACAGCTACAGAATGTTTTAGCTAATTAGTGACTGAGGTTTAAAAAAGTTGTTAATATACAGATAGTTGATCTTCCTGCCCTATTTTGAAACTTTATTGTAATTTTACCAATTCAGAGAATTCTTTAAACCTGAATTGAGTTAGGTCTGTATTTTTACATGTAATGGTTAGGAAAATATATAGAGGATATGGCCATTTTCACAAATTCAGTGATACCTAGTCTGCAGAACTAGGTGCTTAACAGACATTTTAAAGTGACCTAGCTTTTGACTTTTTAAAAATAAAATTATATAATTCTAACATATTTTTGGACACATTTTAGGTACGTGAATATGCCATTTGGTACAATCTTACTTATTTACCCGTTAAGCTACAAATTGCAGTCCCAAAAGCCTTATAGTATCTTAATGGGTTTCTTGGGTGGTATTGGTACAGACAATACTACAGAGGTAAATAAGCATTAGCTGGGTTTTTGCTTCACATTGACCTGGCGATTAATTTTGTTAGACCACAGAGACCCCACAGGACATCCAAAAGTCATTATCCACTTAAGCACTTGAGATTTTGCTGCTATCGGTTATAAAGCAAGTGTAGAACCATGAAGAAAATTTTAAGCCTACTGTTAATATTGCTTAGCGTTCTCATATCAGGAGCAGCAGGGAATATCTTATCCTTTCTGAGCACATGGTATTCCTCTCTGTATTTGAACAATAAATAGTGGGATACTCAAATTTAGTTATATGTGTGCATATATATATTTTTTTATGATTTAGCATTACGATTAAGATACTAGTTTTAAGAGAGGAAAACATTAAAAAATATTTCATAATGCCTAGTTCCTGGGTAAATAAGAACTCCATGCACTGTTGATAGTATAAACTCTGTTACCTTTGTTGGAGACAATTAAACAGTGTCAAAAATAAAAAATTCAACAAATGATGAATGAAGCAAAATGCAGAGGTATTAACAATATGAGAATTTTTAAAAAAGATTTATTTATTTATGCATACAAAAACTGGGGCACAGGCCAGAGGAGCAGGGGGTGAGAGGATTCACCAGAGACAGCGGGGAACAGAACAGGCAGATCTACTGAAATACACTGCTGAGGGGAGCAGTGGGCAAGGCAGGAGAGGTCTACTGCACCGTGTGGGCAGCTCCCTGGCCGGCTGGGGATGAAACTCCTGTTGAAGTGGCTGCTGATAGCTTCTTAGTGCTGTGCTTAACCCCTTGCGCCACCAGGGAGGCCCAACAGTATGAGAAATTTAAAAAATGCAGATAGTCACAGATGCTCAGAGTTTGTCAGCAGTGTTTACTGTCAGGAATATAGAACATTATATATAGTATGATTAATTCTGGGTAAAAAAAAAAATTTAAAGGATATAAAAATGTAAGTGGGTATATATATATTTTAATTTTTCTGCATTAATTAAAAACTATTAAAAGTAAATAGATATCCTTACAGAGAATGCCTAGGGGCCAGGGAAGGTATATCTTTGGTTTTCATTTTATTCGTTTTTGTATTATTGAAATATTAAAAAAATTTTAAGTAGTAGGAGACTATAGACTATCTAAATGCAACTTAGTAAGTAGCTCATGCAATGATGTAGAATTCTATTATGTATCCTTTTTAAAGAACAATCTTACCAAAATAACCCTGTTAGTAAAGTCAGCAAATTTTATGTGAAGGGCCAGGTAGTATACACTCTTGGTTTGGGGGGGGGTCATAAGGTCTCTGCTATTGGAGAGCAAAAGCAGACACAGACAATATACAAGCAATATATTTGTTTCCCATAAACTTATTTATCGAAACTGTGGACTAGATTTGGTCTCCAGGCTGAAGTTTGTTAAGCTCTGCTTTAAATGATGGTTTTCAATTAAAATAACTGTGATGTTAACCGCATTCTCTGTACTCCTTCTAAGCTTTGGACCTATAGGAAGTCACCTAGAAGGATGAGGTAGTCCAATGTTCTCAGTTTCTTTGGTGGCAAGATTTTTTAAGTTGTTTGAAAATGAATGAGCCCCACAAATAAGTTTTGTTTTGGATGGATAAAATCTATTAACATTAATTACATTAGAAATTAAACCTGAAAAAATTTTAAACATTTATCAATTCAGTTAAAAACAATAAACTGATTAAATGTTATCATGAATAACATTTTAATGAAAACAACTATAATACAAAAAATTTGCAAGAAGAATGGCAGTTTTACATTTTGTTGTAAATCTCTAATGTCTGGTTTAAAAGACAGGTAAAATCTTTGCGCTGTTCTGCATTCAAGTTGTTGTGAAAATGCTGCTTTGGCTGAAGTATTTAAAGAAAATATGGTCTCACACAGACAATAATTGGAAAAGGAAGGAGCATTTTAAAGCCTTTTCTGATAAGAATAGATACTTTACTTTGGAAAAGTAAGAAGTGGTAGCTTCTTAAGGGTTAGTTAAAATTTGGAACCTGGAACTATGATATGGTTTATTGATAATAAACCTTTAAAACACTGATAGATTAATTGCACTGGTCTAGCTTGGATTTTGCCTAACTTTTTACCCACACATGATTTTGAATATTATGCATTGGTCATTTGGGAAACATTGGACCACAGGATTAAACAGATATTCTTTAACACTAATACATTTTATTATAATGTCAAAAAAATCACATTTGTTAGTATTGCCACTAGTCTCATCAGATAGGTATTTACATACCTAGAAGCTATCAACTCTAGGTAGTAGACACAAGTTTCCCAAAATTCTAGCTCTTACTGAAAAGCTCCAATTTTATCATTAGCAATAAATGTTGTCTACTTGTTTTCGCTGAAGGGACAGGCTTATTTCACTCATTTTTATGAAAATGTCTGCCAGATACCCAAATGTGAATAACTATAGCTTGTCTGTCAGTGGTTGGCCAAGTGAAATCAGTGTCCCATGAAAAAAAAAGCTGCCAGTTCAGCTGACAACTCAAACTTTTTGAAGTGCTTTCCTCCAAGAGTTATCAGCATCATATGAATATTTTTCATGTTAGCAAACAGAAGAGTAAAAAGATGTACACTCAGTGGTCAAAAGTTATAATTTTACTGGTTTATCAAGCCTGTATTCCAGTCAAACTGGCTTTTTCTGCAATCATAATCAGTCTATCTGGGTGTCACTGCCTTGTTACTAATGCACTGGCGTTGTGTACTACAACTTTTCCAACAACACTGTAAATGTCAGCAGAAAGAAAAAGACAAAAAATGTTTTAATATTATTGTGAAAATAATGTTCCCCTCAAAGACCTCTGACAGGATCTCCTGCAACTCCCATAGTCCTCAGATCACACTTTGAGAACTATTGATACAGTCTGATAATATATTTATACTCATGTAAACACAACAGTTAATGAACCTATGTGCCTGCAATGCTGTAATGTATCAATGTGAGCCTTTTCTTTTTGGCTTATCATTGTTTTGTTGTTAGGACAGCATGCCCTAAGAGAATCTGGATTCAAAGGTTTAAGAAATTCAAAAAAGGGTTTGCTGTTATTTTAAAAGAAAAAAAAAAAATTAAGGAAAAATGACAATTCTTACAGGAAGGAAAGGTGCCAACGCGCCACAGGATTCTGCCACAAGCAGTCGTCTTTCTGGGTATTTGTGATTAATCTGGAGTAAAACATAAAGAAATCAGGCATAAACAATACTGCCCTCCCTTCCTTCAGCACAGAATTATTTTTCACCACAATCCTGTTAAGAACACAATAAAGCTGCTTCCTTTTCCATTCTGGGAAACCCTGCGTGGCTACACCTGGATCAGAAAGGAATCAGGCTGAGACTAAAAAAAAAAATGAGGTCACAGGGGTTATCTGTTAAAGAAAAAAGGATAAAGCGAAGACAAAAATTTGGCAAGGTGTCTAGAAATTGTGGGTTTGCCAAAACTAGGCTTTCTTTAGGAAGTTAGGAGGAAGTTGGGATCCTTCCCTACTAACATCAATATACTTTAAAATTTGGAAACCCAGATTCTGTATACTACAGATAGATATGGTCCATAACATGTTCCAGGAATGAGCCATCAGTCCTCTTTTTTTACCTAAGGGAATAGGAAGTAAGTTAATTAATAACTAACCAGACTCCTAGACTAGTGACATCATTTTGTTTTTAAACATCTTCAATCCATTCCTGTTTGCATATTCGAGATGTTTGGATTTTACTATTGTGATGACTACACTGAACCATAACAAAAATAACAAAACAAAACAAAAAATGACACATACTGGGTTTTGTTCCCATATGTCTTCTTCATAGAATATAAATCTTTCTTTGACTGGAAAAGAAGTATATCTGTTCTCATATTCCCATATGAAAAGGTGACATAATTCATTAATGTATTGGATGCCTAAAATTAAGAAAAGAAATTATATAGTAATCTACTGGGCAACAAACTGGAGGTAGGTGGCTAAAAGATCCCCTAAATCCATGTATATTAAGGTTACAGAAGAAGTGGTAGTAGAGATGTTCACACTGACATCTCTGAATTAAATTTAATCCAGAAATATTAGCTTCAAAGCAGAATGGTTTGAATGTCAAAATACGTATGCATAAACTTTAATTTGCTTTTCTTCAGCTTAGCTCAGTAAGTCTCAAAATTAAATGTCCAACAAAAATCAATTGTACATCTGAAATATATTAGCAATAAAAAACCCCCAAAATTAAGAAAACATTTCTATTTACAATAATATCAAAAAGAATAAAATACTAAGGAATAAATTAAACAAAAAAACTACAAATATATTCTGAAAGCTATGAAACACTGTTGAAAGAAGTTTTAAGAATGTAAATAATGGAAAGACATTCTACACTACTGGATTACAAAGTTTAGTATTGTTAGGACGGCAAATTCATCTAAAGATTTAACTCAATCTTTAAGAAAATTCCAGCTGACTTCTTTAAAGAAATTGACAACTGATGCTAAAATTCATATGGCAATGAATTCATAAGGAAATAAGGGGCCTAGAGTAGCCAAAACAAGCTTGAAATATCAAACCATGTGTGAGGGTAAGGTTTCTTTTTCGGATGATAAAATTGTTGTAAAATTGATTGTGGTAATGACTACGCAACTCTGAAGATACTAAAAACCCATGAGGGTAAACTATTTTTTTTTTTAAAGATTTATTTATTTTTATACAAGAGCTGGGTATAGGCCAGAGGCGTGGGAGGGTGAGAGGATTCACCAGAGACTGAGTGGGGAACAGTAACAGGCAGATTGACTGAAACACACTGCTGAGGGGAGCAGCAGGTGAGACAGGAGAGGTCTGCTGCGCCATGTGGGAATCTCCCTGGCTGGCTGGGAATCGAACTCGCACTGCAAAGACTGCGGAGATTCACAGTGCTGCGCTCAACCCGCTGCGTCACTGGGGAGGGCCGGTAAACTGTATGTTATCTCAAAAAGGCTTAAAAACACCCACAAAATGTTGAAGAAATGATTAAAAATTTAATGTACATATGAATCGCTGTACCTTCAAAGCTTTGTATGTTGTTTCCAAGTTAATTTGACTTTCAATGTCACCCTAAATTAGTATGCACTATAATTTATAGAGGACATCAGGGACTGTCAGAGGTAATTATGACTAATGATGTTCAATTCATATATTGAATCTAAATATGACTCCAAATTTTAGAGACAGAAATGAATATTCAAAGAAATTGGGAACAGAATTCTAAAGGCCACATACTTTAGTGATACTCCAATATTTTCCCTTAAGAATAATTGGTATTTATCTTCATAAAAAAGAAATCCATCTTTTTAAGATGGAAAAATAAGCAGCTTAATGACCAAAATATCAAGTCTAGAAAAGTCAATGATTCTGAGTATTACAGAGGAGTAGGTATTAAAATCCAACAAAAGTATTGTTAGTAAATAGTGAGTTGAACTATAAATACAAAACCCTCTTATATCAAGGCTTATATTTACTTTCTGCCTGTGTTTTTAATACACACAAGTATAAATATAAGCAAGATATATTTCTATCACACACACCCTTCTTGCTCTTCCTTGAACTCATCAAGCAGACAAACAACTCAGGGCTTTCGTATTTTTAGCAGCTCACTTTATTCAGATTCTGTCTAAACATTTTTTCTTCAGATTCCTCCTCTGACTGTCCTTCATAAAATATCTTTTCCCATCATTCTCGAACTCCTTATCCTGCTATTTTTCTTCATATTATATATCACTATAAGATAATATATCATATCATTTTCTTTCTTCTAATCTCTCTATTAGGATGTCTCTGCCTTTCACATTGAGTCACTATCCCTAGTGACTACACTAGTACTAAGCACTGGAACTTGTGTTTTGAAGTAACTGTTAAAAAAGTAAGTAAAAACAAAGCATCCAGAGCAGTTCTTCAGCACTATTAATGACTGTGCTTGGCTACAAAAACAGCACCATAATTTATATTCCAAGATTTCCTAATGGCATTCAAAAAAGGAAACACGAACATAAATTAATATATGAGAATATAATAGCTAGAGGGAAAAACCCAACACAGTTACTTACCTGTTCCCAACACTGTGGTAAAAGTTCGGCTTCTACACGAGTTGGTCCAACATGACGTGCAAATGCCACACAGCCTGTTAGTATCATTTGCCTGGAAAGAATACACATAAGTACAAAATGCATTTGCATTCCAAAGCACAATTATGAATAAGGATGAGAGTCAGCACATCAAGCACATTTTTGTACGATTAGACTTTTCCAACAATGGACCAGACTGCCTCCAAGAAAGTGAGTTCATTAAGATTGGTTCCTCCAGAAGTAGCAATACCATTTGTGAGAGATGTGAAAGGATCCTTAAATGTGAAAGAATCTCATAATTTCAGTGCTTTAGCTTCTTTTGAACTTCAGTTTCTAGCCACTAAAACAATCATTGATTTCTCTCCCCCCCCCCCGCCCCGTATCACTGTAATTAAAAACTGTCACATTATAGTGAAATGATATTTCTTAAATTAAAATTTTGGTACTACACCCAAGATCACTATGGTAGGAAACTCCCTACATGGCTCCATAATGTCCCTCTCCCAATATTCACACTCTTGCTGCAATCCCATCTCTCTTGAGAGTAGACTAACGACTTGCTTCTAATAGACAAAATAATGGGGAGAATGATGGGATATCACATCTGAGGTCAGATTACAAAGGTCTGTGATATCCATTTGTGGGACTCTCTCGCCTGCCTTCTCAGCTGGCATGCTTTGAAGGATGCTGCCGTGTTCAAGGGGCTTGCAGGGCAAGGAACTAAAGGCAGCCTCTGGCCAAAAGTCAGCAAGGAAAAGAAGCTCTTGGTCCAAAAACCCAAGAAACTGAATTCTGCCGGTGACCAACCCTGTGAGTGAACTGACAAGCAAATCCTTCCTCAGTTGAGGCCGGAGAATAATATAGCCCCAGTCAAGAACTACATGACAGAGAGCCTTCTAAGACGCCCAAAGCAGAGGACACAGATTAACATAGCCACATAATAGTCTGATTAAAATGTGGCATTTTAAACTGCTTTCTCGTGGGGTGATTTGACACAGAATTGTAACTAACTAACTAATAACTTCACTTAACAGATTTGAAACTTAATGAAGTTTAAAATTAAATTTTTCATTCTTCAGAACAAAATTCCATTTAAAATTACAGTACAGAACTGTTTTTCCACGTTTGATTACCTAACATTTCAAAAGAGTGAAACCTGATGAGGAAAAAGTATGCTTTCAAATAGAAGTCTGAAAGCAGACAGCTTCAAGGAAAATCAAATTAGAATGTTAAATTCTGATTAGTAATAAAATCAGCATTTTAAGTCCAAGGTCTACTCAATATTATCAATTTAATTTCAATTGCAAATGAACCTTAAATTTCTATTTAGCCAAATTAACTATAACTGTTCTCTCAGGTAGAGGACAATAACAAGAAGCACCTAGACAACAATTAGGGAACTGTTGGGCCAGTGTATGTTTACTACACACTGCTGTTTCTTCTGACCACAGCCATGTGAAATTTTCTCTCTGATTCCCCTTTATATTTACATAATTTTCTTCTAGGCCTCTGTAGGGTTAGGTAAAAGTATCAGTCTTTTCTGCCCTCCCGCCATTAGGATAGATGAGGGAACCCTGTGGTCCTGAATGCATGCCTGATGGTGGGCACCTGCAGTGAGTTCACCTGGGCTGAGAGACTGAGTTCATAAGGGTGGCATCATGGGGACGCCAGCAGAAGCCAAGAACGAATGGAAACGAGAGAAGAGAAGCAGAGAGAACACCAGAGAACCCAGATAGAGTGAGGATTTGCTGGGTGCTGGGAGGACTGCCAGCCTCCCGGCCCCCCAGCACCCCTGCCTGCCATATGCCTGGTAATTCTAAATAAAAGATCTTCAAAAGCCACTGAGGACCCTGACTCCTCCTTTACCCCGTCTGCTGGATCAGAAAACCTCCTCAGTGGTCCTTTCTGCCCCTACAGCCTCTCTCTCTGCCTTCCCTGTTTTATCTATTTTTCTTCTACTTTAGGAAGGTAAATGAAATGAATATAAGGAAATGGACTCCCAGTTTACAGACAGCACTTCAACTGTTCACTCCCCAAGGAAAATTCCCTAATATCTGATAATTGTTTCCCCCCACAAGTGTTCTTAAAATAATGAGAAGGCATAAACATAGATTCCTTAAGTGTCTAAGAACTGTAATACACAAACTTTGGTGAAATGTTACCATTTCCAACACTTGTAACAAATATACACTTATATATGATCTTCCTGTGACATTTACTATCACTATACTAAAGACATGTGAACTTGTTGAAAAAATGTTAGGCCCTTCAAAACAAACTTACCAGACTTACACTGGAAACAGACTCTTGCACCGTAAAAATCAATATTGTTCCTATATGGAATATGGAATCACAGGACTGGGGCTGTTTGACCACTATTTGACATAGGTAGCAACATGGTGTCATTTATAGTTGCTGGCAAAGAGCTAGCAAAAGGCACATTTATTAAGCATAAAATTAAGTTTTCATTAGGATACAGTCAAAGAAGTCAGAAATTCATTATGGAAAAATAACTGATTCTAAATAAAAATTTTTCTTTTACAATTTATTGCCCACATTATATACAGCTAATCAATTGATTGGTCTATTTTAATAAATAATTGCACTTCTGTGAGGTGAGAGATTTAAATATGGAGATGAGTTGCTTAGATCGTGAAAGGGCACACCTTTAAATAAGGCTAAGGGGTACTTCTGGCCACCAGGGGGCATCTATTAGCTTTAAACAGGCTATAACTACAGGATTGTCTTGCCAATTTAATAATGCAATAAATGGGTTTTTCAGCGCTCTTTGCAAGGGTACTAGACGTGTAGTTGTGCCAGCCGCTGCAGTTGCTACAATTCTCTTCAACTTCAAGATGTTTCCCTTGGCCCAAAACGCACTAAGTCATCTCCAAGTTCGAAACATTCAGCAAATGATGGCAAGACAGAGCCACCAGAAACGGACACCTGATTTCCACGACAAATATGGTAATGCAGTATTAGCTAGTGGAGCTGCTTTTTGTGTTGCTGTGTGGACATATACAGCAACACAAATTGGAGTAGAATGGAACCTGTCCCCTGTTGGCAGAGTCACCCCCAAAGGAATGGAGAGATTAGTAATCATCCCAGCCGGTGTAACACTAAATTGTTTCAAAATCAGCTTATAATTGATGCCAAGTAAAAACACTGTATCCATTAAAATATGGCATTACTAAGGAAATAAAGTACATTTGAAACTTTAAAAAAATAAATAAATAAAAATGCAATAAATGACAATGTAATAAATGGCATTACACCAAGATAAGGAGTAATATTCTTTAAAAATAAAATAAAATATTAATTTTTCTGTATAGCACCATCAAATTATCTTAGAAAAATTTCAGTTTGCAATAAACGGTACGAATACAATGATTTAATTTTCTATATTTCTATTTGACTAGCATTTGAGGACTGCTGGTATAGATTGGTCAGATGTATTTTGGAAAGAGCAGGAGGAAATATATACTTGGAGTTTTAAAGCCCACATATAATTTTATTTTATAGTTGAGAGATTCCTTGTATTTTAAATTTTTAACTTAATTTGCCTTATGGTTCATTTTTATTTATGATCTTCCAACATCCTCAGGAAAGGTAAAAATTTTAACAGTCAGTAAAACAAGTACTGATTATACAAACTTACATAGTCATAAAGTACAATTCTTTCGTTTTGCAAAAGTATTAAGCAAAAAAATTCTTCCACTGAAAAAGAAAATTATACCATGAAAAAACATTTAAAGTGCCTAATTTGATCTGACTGGTGCTTAATCTGCTTACCCACATCCCAGGATGCTTTGTCGACATTCACACTTTTGTAGTTCTTACTTAGTATAATATAGGGGCTTCTCTCTGAGGCAGACATCTATCATTGTTGTTTCATCAAAACTCATCCTCTTTTCTTCTACAAAGTCACCATGATGTGTGACCCTCTCTACCTTACCATCCTCAGATGCAACTAATTTCTCCAAGCAGGTGTGCCTGGTTATGAGCATTGGCCTCAGGCCTAATTGAAACAAAATTCTATCTCTCCAGCCACACAGCAATTAGCATACAGATAGACCAATCATGCAGAAATTCATATATTAAATATTTTATTTCCTATAAAACATAACCAGTAAGAGGCTGTGATATATTTAGTTCATCTGGGGGAAAAAAGAGGGAATATTTAAAGGTTCTTAGAAGAAAAATGTGAAAGATAAAGGCAGAGGATTATTTGAATTAGAAGGCTAAAGGTAACAATATAAAAGGGTGCAAATTCAACACTAGTAGCTAAAATAGGAATGAAAACATTGCAGAGCATTGTAAATGAAGTTAGTGTTTCCTCTGCTTATTAAAACAGGTATTGAGGAAGAAAGAGGCCTTCAGATAAAGATGTTAATCCAGATGCCATATTAGTCCAATTAATAAATCAACTATATATTAATTTTCTAAGAAGTGGTTATACGTACCTTTGCTCATCATCTGGCCTCTTGATCAAATTGAAAAGTATGTGGAGAAGTTGATCTCTCTCTTTAGGCTCAGGATGTAGGCAAGCTGTACACAATATGAGGGGGATCAACTCCTAAGAAAATATGAAGGTGGAAAAATTCAAAGTAAAAATACATAGCAAAATATTCTGTTTTTCCCCAAGAGTATTTTAGATAGACATTTAAACTGAGATAAACTCCAATATAAAAAAAGTAAATTTTAGCTTTGCAAGGTTGATAATTCAAGAGAAAATACTGAACCATATTTATGTGTTGATTGTGCAAAAAGTGTAAATCAAAGTAATAAATAAAGTAACTTAAGATTCAACTAACCTTGCCTTCTTATCAGTACTTCTGAAGGGCCTGCTAGTTTTTACACTAAATAGCAATCCATCTTACTGTAAGTTAATAAAGTAATTTTAATTTTGAAAGTGTTTTTAAAACAAAAGCTGCAGAAGTTAACTCTAGAAGGAAAAAGACAATTCTCTCCACTTCCACAGATACAACGATCTTTCTTAAGATTAAATATAATTTATAACAGTGTACCCTTAGCATGTGACCCAGGAGTTAACACAAAAGAAGACCCGTTCCAAGGAGTGAATGCTCTAAGTACAGAGGCCTACCAATAGAAATATTTTCTGTTCAAATGGAATCTTTTGTTTGTTATATATTTAACATGCAAAGGTAAATTCAGTATTTTGTAGGAAATGAACACACGAAAGTTTATTTCTTCTAATTAAAGTTGGAGCATTTTTTAATTAAACTATGACAACAGTCTAAGATACACTAAAAAGATTGTCATTTTGGCATATATTTTCAAATCTAATGAACAGAAGTTCAACAGTCATAAAATATTTTGAGAAATCTTCTAAGTTATAAGAACAATTTTAAAAAATATTTTGTGGGTATTCTTTATATTTATAGGTAATTGAAAGAAATCACTGTGATGTAATAAGAAGGTATGCTTACTCACTCCCATTTCTATTTCCATATACCTCCCTACCCACAATAAGTGTTGTAACAGATATAAAATGGAAACTGATCACCAAATAATAATACTGCATGATACCCTGAAGAAGAATTTACATTGTACAAGTATTCTTCCATTTTGAAACAGATGATATGATTTTTTGGAGTTGAGACTGAAATTAAAAGGCATGATTAGTAGTCTTTTTCCATTGTTTCTAATACCTTTACATTATTTTAAA
Source organism: Talpa occidentalis (assembly GCF_014898055.3). Taxonomy (NCBI): domain Eukaryota; kingdom Metazoa; phylum Chordata; class Mammalia; order Eulipotyphla; family Talpidae; genus Talpa; species Talpa occidentalis. Next base: position 9,393,336 of record NW_023601322.1, read on the forward strand.
ATTATAATTACCAGGTATAAATCTTAAACAGGAAGTAGAAAGATAAAGCTGAGAAGAGCTAAGAATCAATTTGAGAAGTACAAGTGAATTTATTCTGTTATCTTTTTTTCATGGGTACCTTTGTAGATTTGGGCTTACTGAATAACAGAAAAACAAAAGAAATTTAAAAATTAAGGAAATAATTTTGCACTGGGAATAGAAAACAGTGCGTATGGATTATATACTGTTATGTAATGCTTTCACCTGAGGTTTAATGTGATGCTTAATGGTTTAGTCTTGACTTTGTAGGAGAAAATATACTACCTTTTATAAAATAGTGGAGTAGGAAACTATTAATAGCAAGGATTATCCTAATCCTTAGAGGATTCCATGTAGGCTGCTAAAGTTAATGGCACTAAATGAGGACTAAGACATTGTCTCATCAGCATATCCACTGAGAATGGAAATCTTAAGACAAAAAAGTAGTTATTCTAGAAGACACAAACAAAAGGAGAAAATATTTTAATGCTTGAAAATCAAGAAAGGTCCTAAGTATTTTATTTGTATCTTTACCTCATGTCAAATCACTCTGGGTCTTCTTACTAACCCTTTTTCCTGCTATTTCTCCTAATGTCTATCTATATATACTTTACATTATCTTAATCCATTCTCTTCCTATTATATTACTCTTGAAAAATAAAGTTATGAAACGTAGATAAGATATTTGCTATAATTGCAAATATACTTTTTAAAAGAGTATGATATTTAGCTTCTTTATCCCAGAAACAAGCATATCAAAATAATTCCTACTTATTCTTTGTGCCTTATACTTTTTCTTTCTCCTTTTTTGTAATCACGAGGTTTAGTAATTCTTAATCACAGAGGAAGTTTATGCCATACTTTAATAAAGAGAATCTCTTAGTTGGAATAAGGGCAAATAAAACATACAGGAATTAGAAGTAGTACAGAAATAAAAATACTTCACATACCTTCTGCAATTTCCTCATCTATTGCTAATTTTGTTAAATTTTCTTTCTGAGATCAAAGCCTCAAAAAGGCCTCTCAACACCACACATATCAAAGCACTTCCAGCAACACAGCAGCCATTACCAATTGCTCCAAATTGACACAGCGGAGGAAACCATTTTTCAGTCCTTGTCCCCTTCAATTCTAAAATTCTTCAATTTTGGGCTTGAAATATAAAACTGATGCCCTATTGATCATTACAGAGGAAATCAGTATAGAAATCCAATTGCAGGGATTTTATTACCATGATAATAAAATATTTTAGAATTCATTAATCTAAAAAGTTTAGTAATTTCCACTTCACTCAAGTAAATGACTTTTGTGAAGACTATTTTGAATTGTACAATTTTAATAACAAAGCTAGTTCTCTTTATATAAAGGATCTTCCACCCCTCAATCTTAGATGACAGTGGAATTTTGTAAAAAATTAAATAGGAAAATGCTTTCAGTTTTCCTTCAGTTCTACGAGTAAAACAAAATAATTTCTAGCAATAATCAAGAAATTGATAAAACAAGAAATACTTTAGATTTCATTAGATTTTTACATGAGTTCATGAATATTTTTACTCATTTTTTTTTCACTCATAACAAATTTCTGAAGTCCCTACTAGGTAGTGTCTATTTTCCCAAAAACATATCATTTGAGGATTAAAATCTTAAAAAAAAACCAAACAGCCAAGAATAAGATTAGTGTGTATATAGACTGTAAAAATAGAAAAAACAAAAACATCTAAAAGAATCTAAAACAATAAAAGTTGATTTGATATAAGTGGGAGAAAGGGAAGAGAAATGAAGCAGGAAATGAGAAAAGAAATTTTTTAACATTAAAAAATGCATGGAAATATTGATAATGGCTGCAAGATCTGAAAGTTATCTAAAACAGAAAAGGAAGCATCATATTTAGATCAGATGCCAAGGCATAAATGTTCAAATACAAGAAGCAAAATTCTATATTTCTAGAAGGCAATACATTAATCTCATAAATTAAGAGTTCACTGCTTGCCTTTGTTGTTTCACTGACATTATAAAACCTGTCAGGATGCTAGATAGCAACATGAAAAGAAAAAAATAAAGAACACCAAAGACTTATATAAAGAAAAAATATGATTACTCACCTCTGGAAAAGTCCTACATTTTAGGGGTTGCTAAAACATCTACACCTAGAATTATTAAGAGAGTAGTCTTCCTTATTCCTGGGGAATATATTCTAAGAACACCAGTTCATGCCTACTATTGTAGATACTACTGAACCCTATTTACACTTATATTATTTTTTTTTCCTATACAAACACATCTATGAGGGCCTCCCTAGTAGCCTATGGATAAGTCTCAGTGCTATCACCTCTAGGGCCTGAGTTCAAACCCCAGCCAAGGAGCTAACCCACGTATGGCAGAGCAGACCTCTCCTGTCTCATTCACTGCTCCCCTTAGCCTTGTATTTCAGTAGATCTGCCTGTTCTGCTCCCCACTCTGTCTCTGGTGACTCCTCTCACACCCCTATCCTGGCTATATTCCAGTTCTACGCAAAAATAAAGATTGAAAAACAAAACAAAAAGCACACCTAGGATAAAGTATATTTTAAACTAGGTAAAAGAGCAGATTAACAACTATTACTATTAATAAATAGAACAATATAATAAAAACCTTATGAATATATCTCTGAAGATATTATTGTACATATTATTTTCAGACTGTACTCTACCAAAGATGAATGAAACTGAGGAGTGAAAAACAACAGATTAGTGGGGACTACTATATGTATAATTCCTGGGGTTCAACATTTAGGAAGCCTAAGTGAAATATTTAAAAGACTTTAAAACTCCAATAAGGCCAAAGAGTATGTGATTCACTCCCAAAATTAAAACACATGCACACTCACACACAGACAAAATAAAGATAGGCCGAGCTTATCTAATTCACTCTACTCTGTAGTTTACTTATTCACTATATTACTGTATCAATCTCAGTTATTATTATTGGGAGCTATTATTATTATTTATAAGTCAAAAAATTTGCCACTGAAGCAATCACAAATGGTGATATAAAAAAAGCAAAATTTTGTTTCATAGAAATGAACAGGTCTACTTCCAAAAATTTATGGAATTGGTTCTTATATTTGCCTTTTTTAAAAAAAAAAAAAGCTTTAATGTATCATAATTTTTGTATGTATCATACAATTTTATCCAATATGTATCCAATGCATCATAAAATTTATCTACTTCATGTACATTCAGATTTTCATATATTTAATTTTGATGTAATATTTAAAAATGCCTTCAGAAGTAATTCTTTATGAAATTTTATTTTTTAATTACAGAATTCCCCCTTCAAATGCATTTAAAGATTCTGAAAAATCAACTTCTCTAGCCTATTTACTAATTACATGTATCAAATAACAAAGATATTCATTTCACAATTAGGTGTGATAGATTCAAGTTCTTCAATCAGCCCACTAAAATGTAGGTGCAGAACATGTACTTAAGCCGCATAAAGAAAATTAGTTAATCATTTTAAGTTTTTCTCCAAAAATGAATAGTCAAGGAAAGAAGTCTTTATAAATACAAGTGCCCACATAAAAAAAGTAACAAGGTCCCAAATCAACAACCTTGCTCAAAACCATAAGGAACTAGAAAAAGAGCAAACCCAACCCAATATCAGCAGAGGAAATAATAAAAATTAGAGCAATGAAGAGAAATGAAATATCAATTAGAAAAACAATAGAGAACAACAAAATCAAAACAATCAACATGAAAGGCAAAAAAACAAACCTCCATTTTTCTATTTCTACATGCTGAAAATGCATTTGAGAAAACTCAATAGTCTTTCATGATAACACTAAGCAAACTAGGAATATGGGAAAACTTCCTTGATATTATAAGTGCATTCTGGTTTCCTAAATGTATCATACACAATGATGAAAGAATGAAAACTGTCACCCTAAGATCAGGAACAAGACAAGGATATCTGCTTTCTCAAAACATTACTATTCAACATTTTACTGGATATTCTAGCTAGAGCAATTAAGCAAGAGGAATAAATAAAAGCCATCTAATAAATCCACAAAAAATTTACTAATACTAATACATTAATACTAATACTAATAGTAGAGTAATCAAAATAGTGTGGTACAGGAATAAAGACAGGCATAAAAACCAATGGAACAGAATTAAGAGTCCAGAAATAAATCCAACAGATATTGCCAAGTGTTTTTCGACGAAAGTCTTTCAATGTGGAAACAACTTCTCTTCAACATACGGTGTTGGGACAACTGGATAACCTCATGAAAGAATAAGGCTGGACCTATGCTTCACTCCACATCTCAAAATAGATCAATTACCTAAATGTAAGTTAGAGCTATAAAACTATTAGAAAGAACCATAGGGGTAAGTCTTCCTGAATTCAATTTGGTGATGGTCCTTAGATTTGACACTACAGAACAAGCACCATCAAAATATAGATAAACCACACTTCATAAAAATAATAAACATCTGTCCACCAAAAGATATTGTCAAGAACGTATAAAGACAACCTGCAAGCTGGGAGAAAATACTTCTAAATCATATATGCGATAAGGGGTTAATATTCAGAATTTTAAGAACTCTTACAACTCAAAAACAAACAGTTCAAATAAAAAATGGGCAAAGGACTTAAAAGAATACACTAAAAGTTATTCAGATCTGCTGCATGTAGGGTTGTGGGTCACTGATAGGAGGTTTTGTTGTCATGTATCTTTATTTATAAAGATGAAAAATATATAAATATATTTATATATTTAAAAAATGTTACACCATATGAATATATTCATTAATCAAAACCTTAAATGCTATTTCTAATATTGTATTTATTTAGTCAGCTAGGATATATCTGATTGGAGAATATGTAAAACTTAAGAAATAAGAAAAAAAAGAAGATATTAATTTTCAATAACAAGACCTTTTAAAAATATAAATTTAAGGAACTAAGGTGAAATATTAAATAAAAGCAATTCAGTATCAAAGGATGAAATGAACAAAAATTTTTGTTGCTTTATGTCCTGAGATTGCTTTCAAATCAAACCAAGATTAATTATTAATTATTTACCAATTTAATCTGAGGGAATACAAATTTGGTATATAATTAATTACACATTAGGTATACATATTTAAATAAACAAAGATAAGTGATAAATTCTTGATGAAATTTTAAGTAAACATTTTTTAAACATAAAAAAAATTAAAATCAGGCAGAAAGGTAAACACCAAAAAGGAAATAATGTATGTGGTATGCCTGTATGTATGTATACACATGAATGTGTGTGTGTGTGTATATATATATATATACACACACACATATATTTAAATATATATAATGTATCTGATTATTGATGATGCAAATTTATAAATGTCATGCAGTACAATCAGTACAATCAGATTTTAGAAGTAGTGACTTCGATGATAAAAAAAAGGGGAAATAAAAGAAAAAAAGCTTAAACTGTATTTCACAATAATTAGGTTTCTGTGATATTTTAAAGATTACATTAAGGAAAAATAGTTAAAGGGATGCAAACATTAATGCACTGCATGGATTATGTTACAAGCTGAAAAAGGAAAGAAGCGCAAACATTCTCCCAGGGAGAACTGCACAACAATCTGAAATTAGACACTGATCCTTCAAGACAGAGAAAAATTTCTATACTTATTAGTATATCACAACAATTTTTAAATATTAGACAAAATAAAACATCAGTAAGTCATTTTTATCTTTTTTAATTAGAAAATAGTTAAAGGAATATTTTTAAAGTTCTTCAGATAGGTTTTCTTGAAGATCAGTACAAATTTCTTGTGCTAATGGATAAGGATAAGCTTTATGTGGGTTTTGCCAATGCATTGTGTACCTGTCATACTGTAGGTCCCATTAATTATGATTGAAATCAGTGGTAAATATTACAACGATAACAGAAGAAACTTACATTAAACATTCTAAAATACTCTTACCCCATTTTTTAATAAAAAGTTTTGGGAACTGGAAATTGACTTCAGAAATTGAGTAATTCAAATAAAACAACTAACTAAATTTGCTTTCTTTATTTGCAAGTAAATCACCTGTGATAAGTTAAATGAGATTTACAAATAATTTTTCTTTAATCTTTTATTAGGTAAATATAATTCTACATGAAACTTTCCATAGCATTCATGGCTCATAACAGACTGTGTATAGTAAATTTTTGCTACTTTTGAAAATAACAGGTTAGCTACAGGAAAACAAAAACGGCAATTTCAAAAGTTATTTTAGTCAATATTATCAATTCTATCATCACAAGACAAGTATAGTTATTGCCAAACAAATATAATAAAACTAACATTTATAATAAGTAACTACAAGTACATTAGTCCCTGTTAATTTTCAATAGGAAGAGTGTCCATTTCTATAGACATACCAAGCATATCATATCAAGAGCAGAGATAAAATAAATTAGTTAACTGCAATGTAAAAAAAAAGGACAGTGTTTATGGCACATAATGGACCTACAGTAATAGTTAGTGTTGCAGAAGCTAATGATGCTTTAAGCAAAACTGGAAAACACGAATACCATGCAGTTTTACTGAACTCACCTGACAGAGGTGTAAAACCATTCTCTAGGAGCAGAGATGCATGCACAAAAGTAAGAATATGATTGCAAGTAATAGACTTTAACAAAACAAAAACATATACTAAACTTTCAAATGACAAAAAAAAGGACAACATGATGAGATTACTGCGATGAAAATATTTTTATGTGTCTCACCTCTCTCTTTGCCAACAGCACATTAGGAACAATGTGTGGGAGGCAGCGCCCCAGCATTAACATAACGCTCTTCTCACTGTCTGCAATCCGAGACACCTAGAAAACCAGAACATTCAAGAAGACAAAGGTGGAGAACTTCTCTGCATGATGGTACTTCAAATTCAAGTGTTAGATTCTGCTACCTCTGCTCTACATACATCCAAAATTATAATCTGATGATGACTGCAGGAAGGCCCATTAGGCTTTAAGTTCTGTGAACAAGCAGAGATATCACTGGACTGGGGCACTCCAATGGCTTATCTTTTGTCTTTGAAAAGATGTCCACAAAGCTATGATTTTTGGCTAAGGTAGTAGACTGTAGAGTGAAGCTATAGGCAAGGGGAGGCCCCAACAGGCTCACCCGTTCTTTCACTGAGGATTGCCAGAACTGCATGCCAACCACCCACTAGCTCTTTCGTATTCCCAGTGACACTACAGGAAAGAAACCAATGATAGGCCAAGTGGACTCAACCACAAAAGAGAAAGGGAGGCATGAATATAAAGGTAAGAGGAAAAAATATATATCCTCTCCTGAAGAGCCCGCAACAATAACAAAGCACTTGAAGAAAACTAATCTGAGCGCTGATAACATGGCAAAGACAACTACTCCCTATGAAATTATAATGAGTAATCTAAAAATAAGAGTATAAGCAATATTACTTAAATTACTTAAATAATACTTAAATTATAAATTTCATTATAAATTAAATCAGAATTATACCAAAATGAAATATACACCATTTCAGTAGAAATAACAAATAAAAATAGACTACAAAATGTCACTTATTATTAAAAAATACCTTTAATCCAAAAACATAATCAATTGCCTTCCTTCAATATTTAGAATACTAACAGGAATTATTTTTCTTAGAGTATTATTTTAAATAATAGATCTGTATTAGAAACAGTCTTATCACACTTGTTTTTGGATGAGCTACTAAGAATAAAAATGGAATGTTTTAAGAAAGCTTTAAGTATATTTGACATAAATTACCTCTGATCCCAAACGACTATCCGCTGACATTCGACAAAAAGAGAGTAGAGCTTGGTGGAAAGCTGGAGACAATTTCCTAGAAGAAAATATTGGATGAAAAGGGGACAATACCAAAGGAGATACAACTTAAGGAGAAAGTAAGCTGCAGTCCGTTCCTGTATGAATGCTACCATAAGCCATAACTATGTGCTCAATCTAAAGAAAAGAGCCAATAATACAAAGTTACGTAGAAAGGGTTATTCAGTATACACAACAAAGTGGCAAGGCACTCAGTATTGTGGAAACAGAGTACCAGAGCTGAGTCTGTTTGCTCATGTATAGTCATCCTCTCACATTCTTTCAGTGGAGGGAGCCAAAATCCAGTTTATCTAAGCTAGGAGCTGCCAAGCAGTCTTTATCATTCCCTTTCTTTTAATCCTAAATCCAAGCAATCTTTTTTTTTTTTTTTTTCCCTGGGACCCTTGCCGGTGGCTGAGGATCGAACTGGCACTGCAGAGGCTGCGGGCAGCCTCGCAACACAGCGCTCAACCGCTGCGCCACCAAGGGAGGCCCAATCCAAGCAATCTTTAACCTTCTAACTATGTTGTAAATCTCTTCATTTCTTTCCAATCCAAGGCAGGCCTCAATTATTTCTTTCTTGGATTTTCCCAACAGATAACCCATTAGTCTCCTCCTCCAGTCTTGCTACCCTACAACTATCTCTACCCTAGAGGTCTTTTTCCAAAACTTAGATATCATCATGTCCCAACTCGCTAAAAGTGAGCTAACATGGTGTATATGACTGTGCTTAATTTTCCAACTTTATCTCCTATCAGTCTTCTCACTTGTGTTCTTTGTTTAAACCTTACCGAATACTTGGCTTCCCAAATGCACCGTATTCTTTGTGCACATGCTAGTCACATTTAGTAGCAACATTTTCTCTTACAGCTTCACCTGGTTGACTCCTACCTAGTGGTCAGGTATCAGGAGAGATGACATTTCTCTCATAAATCCTTTCTTGCTCTGATGACTAGGTTAGGTGTTCTGAGTGTGTTCCCATCACAAGCTGAACTTTTACATCACTAAATTTCAGTGATTGTCGGTATCTCTCAAACTCTAAGATATGTGACTTAAGGACTTAACATGTGTTTTGCTTACCATTATATTCTCTGAACACTGGCTGGCACATAGTTAAGAGGTAAAATATTTTCTCAACAAATCTAACCATCAACTATCTCCAAAGTGAGGCTCTGGAATATCCAGAGAGACATAAGAAAGTACTCCTAAACATTAAAGACCTACTGCAAATGCAGTGATTGTTGAATATCCTAACACAGACACTTATATCTTATCCATAATAGAATAAATGCACCTTGATGACTGAGCCATGTCTACCTCAAATCTTTCACCTACAAAATAGCTAAAGAAAAAATATACCTCTAGTAGGATACAAAAGTTGTGGCTCATGAGTTGAAAGCTTTCTTCTCACTAATTATGAGTACTGATAAGTCAAAAACAAATTTAATTATGCTTTTCCATTATGTCCCAACACTTGATGTAATTATCCTCTGTTTAATAGGAGGAAGCATGACTTTGTGGCTGAGAATATACCATAGGGTATTTGTGAGGATTAAAAAGGTCAGTATACACAAAACATTTAGAAGGACCTGACATATGCAAAAAATTCAGTAAGTAAAATTTTCTTAAAATTATTATTGACATTATAATCTAAAATTTTTTAAGTTATATTTTGTCTCCTCCACTGGAAAGCATGATCAAAAAGGGTACAGGCCATGTTTTGTCATCTCAATTCAATCACTGCAACCTAGTAAGATTTTTAAAAAATGACTTCAGAATAATGATAACAATATTAATAATGGAAGCAGACACAGGAAAAAGCATTAGCAGCAAAAACTATTCCTCTCTTTAATATAGGTAACTGCAATACTGAAATCATCTTCCAAGTCTCATAAGGAAAGACTAGAGACAAAGTAAAAGCGCTGGGTAAAAGTCTTGGCAACACATACACATTAGGTGAGGGTTTAAATAACTTAGCTCAGACAGAACCTACCCATGTATGTTTTATTCCTCTTTAATATAATTTAACTTAATGATGTTTTTGGTTTGAGGTATTTGTTATGTAAGTTCATGCCAAAATAAAAATCCATACATTTGATCTATAAAAGCTGTTCTAGGGGCCTCCCCTGGTGGCGCAGGCAGTTGAGCGCTGCGCTGTGAAGCAGTCCGCAGCCTCTGCAGCTACGGGCTCCACTCCCGCTGGCCAGGGAGAAACTCACATGGCGCAGCAGACCTCTCCTGTCTTGCCCGCTGCTCCCATCAGCAACGTATTTCAGTCCATCTGCCTGTTCTGTTCCCTGCTCTGTCTCTGGTGAATCCTCTCACCCTCCCATGCATCTGGCCTGTACCCAGTGCTTGTATAAATAAATAAATAAATCTAAAAAAAATTAAAAAAAAAAAAAAGATTGTTTTTTAAAAAAAAGCAGTTCTAATTAGAACTGAAGCTCTTTGAGTTTGACAATGTACTAAATGCAGAAAATACATTTTAAATACAGGATGCATACTAACCTATTGGGCTTGTCAAAATGGACTGTACTTTTAGTTGGTGGAGAAGAAGGCGCGCCTTCTCTTTCTCTCCTGGGGAAGGAATTTGGGAAGTTGTCTTTAGAAATAGTGGAATCAACTTCATCTGATTTTGAAAGATGGATATCCTCGTTTTTTCCCTTTTCTAAACTATTTATAGCTGGATTCTGTCTAGTGTCTTCAGAGTCTTTGTGAAGAGATTGATCCACAGAAGGCTGAACAGAGTCACAAACTACTGGATTGGCAAAGTGTTCATTTTTTAGGAAGTCCATTTCACTGTAGAAAGAAAGAAATTATCAGAGAACTACAAATTTTTAAACCTTGGCAAAATCATAACAGGCTTGTTATTTTAAAAGTACAACATATTAATAGAAGATGTTATGGCGACTGACTAAACCTTTTTTGTAGCATATATACTGATGCTTCATATACCAAAAAATGTATCTATAAACTCTTACCAATGAAGCATAAAAATGGCCTGAAAAATTGTTTTGAGTTAGCACTTAACTTTCTTTTCCTCATTTCTGAAATGGAGAGAATTCCATTGAACCCACAGGATTATTATAGCAGTTAAATGAAATAATGTATTGAAAATATGCACAACATTAATGTGAAACAGTTTTTTTATTGATACTGACATGACTTAGCAAAGTAAAAAAAAAATCTTATTTCTTGCTTCCAAGCATAAATAATTAAGATCACTACACTGATTTAATTACTTTTTTGGAAGGAAAAAAAGACATTAAATATATAAAGCAATTATAATTCCTTTAGAAATGTGAAAAATTATGTCTTACAACTGAAATGTTATTTTGTATGTTTATATAATCTGCCAAATTCTTTAAAAACTTTGAAGTTTTACAGAAATGATCATTACGTACTTACCTTTCAAGTCTTCTGATTTGCTCCATCAAAGACCATTTCTCAGTATTTAATAAACTAATTTTATCTTCTAATTTCTGTACTAGTAAGGAGTTCTAAAATAAAAATGGGAGAAAAATAGAAACTCAGGATCTCATAGCAAGCTTTTACAAAGTTTAAATAATTTCTGTGGCCTTAACCAGTTAATTAGAATATATCTTACCTCTATAGTCTGAGGAGTTTCAAGGGTTGGAGGAAGGTTGCCTACAGTTGGTGTAAGAGCCTCTAATTCATCTTCTTCTACTCCACTGGCCACATCTACAAGATCTTTGCCAGTAACTTGATGATTTCCAAAATCTCGGTAGAGTTGCAGTAAGTCTGGAGGTTTTGGAATGTTTAATCCTACATCATCCCATAGTTCAAAATCCTTAAAAATAAAAAACAATAATATAAAAAAGACCATAAGACAATTTATCCTCCATTTTTGAGGTTCTTTTTCTTATTGCATACATATCTTTAAAATGCAACAATAACAATTTTATCATAATGTCAGTGTGTATGTTTCAAGTGAGTAAATATGATTTTTCAACTTAGTTTACATGTTCTACTTTCCAATATTATTCCTATAAGTTTCCTGATATTCTAGGTAGTAATAAATGCCTTTAAGGCTATAGAACAGAAAGTAAAATAGGGTAAAATATCTTAAATTTTGGCCAGAGGCTGAACCTGAGACAAGTTAAGGGCTTTAGGTGGCACTGTTTTTAGGCAGATCAGTAGAAATTAGCACTGAATTTTATTTTAATGATGAAAGAACAGATTACTGATCATCTCTTTCACTTCCTTTATAGAAGAAAACAGGCGAAACACTCCATGACACTGGCTTCAAAGATATCTTTGTAGATTTGTCTCCAACAGCAAGAGAAACAACAAAAAATATAAATACTTGGGCATTACATCAAACTAAAAAGTTTCTGCACAGTGAAAGAAACTACCAAAAAACCAAAAAGATAACCTACTGAATGGGAGAGATAGATGCACACCATACATCTGACAAGGGGCTGATGTCAAAGATCTACAAAGAACTTACATAACTTAACTCTTTACAAATAACCCAATCAAAAATGGGCAAAAAAACTAACCACGCACGTCTCCAAAGAAGACACACAGATGCCAACAGACACATGAAAAAATGCTCATCATCACTTACTGTCAGGGAAATGCAAATCAAAACCACAGTTAGTTGCCACTTTATATCTAAACAATGGCCCACATCAAAAACACCAGAAACAATAAGTGTTGGAGAGCATGTAGAGAAAAAGTAACCTTCACATAGTATTTGGTGAAAATGTAGACTAATCAAGTCCCTATGGAAAACTGTATGAAGAAATATTAAATACAGGATTAAATATTAAATATTAAATACCATCTGATCCAGCAACTTCTCTCCTAGTTATATATACCCAAAGAATGCAAAAACACTACTTTGAAGGGATGTATACACTCCCGTGTTCTTATAGAATTTTACTGTATGTATAACTTAAAAAAAATAAAGAAATCAGATACAAGAGAACATAAGTAAATTACAAGTTATAAAGTAAATGAATCACTGTTAAAAAAATGTAACTGTACCTGGTCATCATTTTCATCTGAAAAGGTTATTGATGTAAGCTTATAGTTATTCTTCAATAAAAATTCATTGACTAAGAAATTTAGAGCTCTCTTTTCAAGAGGTTTGATTGGCTCCTACAAGCAAAAGGAAGGACAAATAATACGATAAGTTTTTCTCCTTTAATACTTATGTTACTTCTTAATGTGAAAACACTTTTAGATTTGTCATTTACCTACCTGAATTTCAGGACTTGATTTGTAATTTTTTCGTTCCTGTAAAGGAACTTCATGTTCTGGTGGGAAAAAAATATAAATATTTTAGTATTTTACATTTGAAAATATCTCAGCTACTTCTACATTGTCAAAGTGGAAAAAGTCTCAAAAAAGTTTTATGTACACCACCTGCAGCCTTTGTCAGGTTGGCTCGGAGGGCCTGAATGGTCTCCTTGGCTTTCCGTAGTTCAAACTCCAGGACTGGACAGGGATTTGGAATAAACACACACAGGCATCCAACCAAGAAAAGGGAAACAAAAATAAAAAAATAAAAAGCAAGGATGGGTATGAAAAAAAAATACAATTTGTATTGAAAACAGAAAGCATGCAATCTTTATGAAACTTGTGAACGCATGCAGCAGAGTTGATTTGCAAGCAAACTGGTGAATGCTTTCCATAGTTTTAGAATTCAGGGGACTGTTGAGCAACTGTTCTAGCTGTCTGACAAGGAAAATCTCTATTTAAAATTAAATCTATGGCACACTCTTCTTTAGGTAGATAAAAATATAGTATACTGGTGCTTCTGCTTTACTCAGTCTAGGTAAGAAAATGCAGTGGAATATTTTCAGGAGACATAGATTTAGGGGGAAAGATAAAAATTAGATGAAATTCAAGCAAATATACTTAAAACCTTAGGATTTTTTAAAAAAGTATTTTTAAAGGACATTTTATATTTATATTTTATCTAGAATAATGTTATAAATCAATGTATAGAAATGCTAGTGAATATATTCCTTAATTAAGATGTTTAAGGAATATGGCTTAACTAGTTAATAAATGTTGGGTTACCAATAAATTTCTAATAAACAAATGTATGCTTTCTATAAATAGTGTAAGTATGTTAATGTTAAACACGTATCTAAAAAAAGGTCAAGGATTTTATTCTAGGTTTCATTTAAAGCCAAAGGGTAGAATATAGTTTGTGTTTTAGTTTCTTATTAGATTATTCTAAGCAAAAGACTATGTATCATTCTAAAAGTGTAATAATCTAAAGATACTGAGTAATATTAAGCAGAACTTCAAAGTTTCTGATAACTCTTCAAATAGATTTGTTTGTTTTAAGACGTACCAATAAACTCAAAATTTTTTCCTGATTATAAAATAAACAGAAATACAATGTTCCACGAGGAGCAAGATTTTACTATGTGCCTTAACTTGTAATTTTCCTTAAATATATATAAATGCTAGCCTGAAGGAAAAAAAAAACTTAGATGTTGTGAGGGGGGGCCATTTCCAAGAATTGAAACTTTGGGAAAATTAAGTGACCTTTGTCACATGGGATATTAAAAAATTATAATATTTAAAGAGTTCTGCATAAAAACTAGGAAATCAAAATTTTTAAAAATTTGAAAATTACAACATTTTAAGATGCAACTTTCTGGTTGACTAATAAACAGAAAAAAGAAGATGGCAAATGAGATGCATCAGAGAACAAATTTATAAAAATTTATGGAAAAATTGGGATTCACTCAGTTTGCATATTTTCATTAAAAACTTAAGATGTAACTATATCACATCTAGTACATGAAGGCCAATTATTTTGATGCACAGAATTTCACTGCAGCAACACAGAAGCACAACTTAAAATTAGATGACATGTATGTTACTATTGCTTGTTGGTAGTCAGCAATGCTGATCTGCAAACATTTCTGTGCAACAAAGTTCAAACATTTTCCCTAAAACTTACAGTCCTGAAAACTCTTAAAGACTACATATTCAGTGAGGTAAGAAAATAGGTTTTTAAAAAAATCTAGATAGCTGCGTTTGGCTTTAAAATACTTAAATATATCTTAAGTAAAATGAGTATATACATTACGCTTTCAATATAACTTATAATTTACTAAGACATAATATAGAACAATTGCAGATCAGAAATGCGCTGCACCATAATGATAGAAATATGAGGAAAAAAATGGAAAAAAAAAAACTGGTCAAAACATAAACTGAAAATTTCAAATTCACTTGGTGACCAAGAGCAAAACACTGAATGATCAAGGCACAGAAAGCCAGAAAAACCCATGTCAGACGGCAAGAATTTGTATTTTTATGCACATCTACATATACATTGCCAAATGTCACAAAAAGTTACCAATGCTATGAAAGGATAGTCCCTAACAAAATTATTCACTCTGCTGCATGTTTCTTAATAAACAATATAGACTTTAAAATTTCTGAGTATCTTTGAAGCTATAGAACATCTCTATAAAGTCACAGAATAATCAAGGAATTGCAGTTATATAAGAAAGGATTTCATAAGGACTGAACAAGGTTCTATGTTTATACATATATGAAAGTTTTTTTTTTTAAAGATTTATTTATTTATTAATACAAGCACTGAGTACAGTCAGAATCGCGGGAGGGTGAGAGAATTCACCAGAGCCAGAGCGGGGAGCAGAACAGGCAGACTGATGAAGTACGCTGCTGAGGGGAGCAGCGGGCGGCAGGAGAGGTCTGCACGCCATGTGGGACCCTCGCCCGGCGGCTGGGGATTGAACCAGCACTGCAGAGGCTGCGGGCAGCTTCGCAACCCAGTGCTCAAACACTTTGCCACCGGGGAGGCCCTGAAAGTCTTTTTATTAAAAATATTGGATTAAAGTTCAAAATTAATCATCCTATAAAGAAATACATTGCACCAAACAATCTCTAAGTATTTTTCAAATATAATTCTTTACAAAAGCTTTTGAGAATTTATGTTTTTAAAAGTCATTATAGGAATAAACTACCCAACTGCTTGCAATCCTGCTGGATGTAATTGTATTGGAACTAAAGTAACAACTGCAAAGGAATATTAGGAATATTCTAATACTGCATAATACAATCTTACCAAAATAATGAATAAATCAGTAGAAGCAACTCTGAGTAAGTTGAAACAATTACTTCCTGACCAAGGTTGGATAATACTGGTGTTACAGCAGAGGTAATTAAGTGCTTACATATTGTGTTGTGTTATATGCTAACACAACTTGGGAGATGTATTACTGTGTGGAGATACCAACAGTGAAGTGCCAAATTTCTTAACAGAATAAAAATAGCAATACTTTGTTGCCCCAACTCAATATACCACTAATATTATCTTGAAATATCTGCTAGTCTTAGTTTATTTTGGCATAAAATTCAAAATACTATTTTGGAAGAATTTTCCCCCTAACACTGATCTTTAGCAAGTATTTTTTCAGTCCCATTCCTGCTCACTATCTAAGAATTTAAATCAAGAGGCCCAAGGCAAGGATGATGCCACCTCTCAGAAGACACAAAATTGTCTTATGTGAGAATTTCCTGGCTTTCCCCCCTGAATTTAATGTGATTTGACTTTATAATAAAATACTACTTTCCCATCTTTAATACTACTTTTATTATGCCAAGAACAGCTTCAGGAAAAATTCTCTTAAGAATGACTTAGAATAAAAATTTTTTTCTAAAAAAAATTTTTTTTTCTCCTAATAGCACACAAATCCTAAGATGGTACATCACTACCCCTATGCTTTAGAGCATTTTTCTGCTTACTACAGACATCAGAAAGGTACAGTACTGGGACATAAGACTTAATAAAATAGTGAGAAAGAAAACAAGATGCAGTCTTCACGGTTTGAGGACATTTAGTTTTCTATATTCTCTTCAGCGGGAAAAGCATTCTCTTATCAAGTCTTAAAACAAAAAAAAAAATTCTTCCCCTGTCTGATCCTCCTGCTCATGTTCTCTTACAGATTTCTTCATCACTCAACTCAAAGTCAGTCTTTCTCACGGTGTCAGCTTTGGGCTTTTTCTTCCGTCACACACTCCAGTGGGAATATTGACTCTTATGGCAGAAGACTCAGAATGTATCTTCAAACCTCCCAAAACCTACTTGATCATTTCCCAGCTCTGCTCACTTGAATGTGTCATAGTTTTGAATCTGATCCTGTCTAAACGAATTTTATCCACTTTCTCAAAAGTCTCTCAAATCTGTCTCCTTCCCCTACCTTCGCCCCCTTCTTGCTGTCTCTCTCCATTAACTGTAACACTATCTACCCAGTTGCTCAAACAGGAAGCCTGGAGATTAGTCTTCTCTCACCCCTTGCCTTTCTCCCACATTAATTAAATGTCCAAGCCATACTGATGCCAACACTTAAGCACCCCCTGAATAACCATTCACCTCAATCATGTCTGTAACCTGGTTCAGACATATATGATTTATTGCAATAATTACTATAACCCACTGACACCATACTAGAGGCCCTGAAAAATCAGATTTTTCCAAATTCATTTAACCAGGAAATTCTCTTTTCTTATGCTTTACCATTTTTGTTTTCTCCCATGAAACTAACAATTATTAAATGAGATACACTGAAGAACTGTTGATCTAATCATAAAAAAATCCCACAAAAACTCAATGAATAATCACTTTTATCTTTAGCTTAAAATATAACAACATGTGTTTTTTCCTTGAATCTATTTTAATTTCATGATAATAAATGCGGAGTTGCTTATGCTACCTCTCCTTTTTATAACCCTGTTGGAACATCTACCCTATTTTAAATCACACAAAGTCATAAATAACATTTTAGTATGTATAAAATAAAAAAACCAAAAGTATTGCTAATAGGAAGGGCAGGTATCTGTCATCGGGAAGAGTATAGTAAGAAGACAAGCAGCCTTACTTAATCCTGGTAAGGTGGCTATGTATACTGCAGGCTACTAGCTAAGGAATGACAGGACACTGATACTGTTTCTTATCCAAGGAACAGTCACGTTATCCCATAGGCAGTGTCAGATAACACAGGCAGTAAGTGTCATTTTAGAATGTCTAGTATCATGTAAGCTTTATAAAGACTTCCTATGTCTATTTTGTTGATTGTTGTTCTCAAAACAACATTAATATCAACATTAAATACTCAACAAATATTTACTGAATGAATGGACATCCCAATACTTGATGTCATATACAAATCTCAACCATTAATGATCTTACCAGCATTCAGGATGTCTTTCTGTACATATCAGAGAGCACAGTTCTTATAGTTCTCTAGATCCCAATATAAAAGTTATGGTGTACTAGAGAATTAGTTAACAGGTGAAGATATGAGAACAAATAAAATTAGAAATTCTGACGTTAAAAGAAGGATCAGGTAAACCTGAGATAAGGATATGACATGGTTCCAAAATCAATAGATTTTTATCACTGCCTCCAAAGTACTAAGTATTTGTTACAGATAGCGCTCTGTTTCAATACAAATTCCCTAAGGGCAGGAGCTTTATTTCATGCTTTTATATCTAGGGCCCGACATAATGCCCAACATAGAGCAGATGCACGAGATGCCTAAAATAACAGCATTCCCAATATTTTGAATACAGATTTCCTTGCTATCTTTAAGAAAAGGAGGGAATAGGAGAAAAAACTTGAAAATTTAGGAGTTGCACAGTATATGTACTAAGTAATACTAGCTTTGTTTAAAAACACATGGAAGGTTTGTTACTGAAAAAATCAGCTACATTAAGTTTTTTTAATTTGTTATCTCCTACTACTTAAATCATTTTATAAAAATTTATACTTTATCCAGAAATGGAAAATATTTAAAATAAAAAGACTTTAACACTACTTTGTAAAAAAGAAAATGGCTATACTGAAATTGTCTAGTAGGGAAGTATAATATTCTACTATGCACATTAATGAACATAGGAGGAAAAAAACCCATATAATTAGAAGTTAAATAGCAGGCTCTGGAATAAAAGCCTTTGAGCTCATGTCCTGATCTTTCCCCTTGTTGTACGGAGGCTTCTGGGCAGTTCTCAATCTCAATAAGCTTCAGTTTTTGAATATATGTGTAATATAAGTATATCATTACCTTTTTTCCAAGATTGTAAAAAATTTTATATAAAGCATACAGTATATAGCAGGTGCTCAATATAAATATCTCGTCATTTAAAGATCAAAACAGCTGTATAGATTTTCAAATTTGGAGCAAAGATGGTAAGAATGATATTGAAAACAAATGTAGTATCTATCTGTTTCATGAACAGCAACAGCTCATTAAAGGTCGGAACAGACCCAACATTTGCCTGGCAGGGAAAAGGACTCAGTACCTGCGTTATCTATAACCTCCTTCTGCCCAAAACTGATGTAAGAAAATAATAAAGAGATTTTCGTTCTTTCTTAATGAGGTCTATATGTGACCTGATACAGATGATAGGATAATTATCTATTTGGATTGCTCATCTTCTATAAGCTTTTAAATCACTACCAATGACTAGCAAGAAGTCAAAAATATGTTTTGAAATGAGAACTGTCATGAATGGAAGCTTTTGCATTAAGTGTCATTCATCTATCACATGTACATCACATACAAGAGTATCAAAAATCTAAAAGTTAGGCTCTTGGAGTAACGTAACTTTCCCTTCCTCTTCCTCATGAAAATGAAAGAGCGCAATTTATATATTAACATGCTAATCAAAAATTACTTTATCTCCTCAAAATTAGAGAGTATAATCTTTAGATTAAAAATATAAGGTCAAAACTACCATGTATTTAAAACATTTCATCCTGCCTATGATTATAACATTTTGTTTTTACATCAATATTCCCCCAATCAGAAATACTAAAATACCTAAATAATGAGAATGATTATTTCTTAATTTAATGATTATTTCTTAGATATTAATAAATTTAAAGGTCAAGATTTTGAATGGAAATTAAAGGAAGAAAATAGTTTGGTGGCCAATTTCTGGGTAGGAACTATTTTCTAATATGTAACCATTTATATAATAATAAAATTATACAAAACTAGATACACTTGGTGAGTCTCTAAAAAACCATTTAACATTTAACATATAACAAATACATACTACATAGTTTTATCTAATATATCTTGTTAATAAATGCTATATAATTATATTAACATAGCACTACTTACAATGGATTTAATAACATAAATTAGTGCTAGGATTATTTAAATAATTTCTGTTTGATTTGCTAATTTCTAGATATTACTGATGCGATATCTCCACTTTCAAACAGCTGAAAAAAGGTTCATGACTAAACCGTGTTTTGATTGGGGAACCATATTAAATTCTTCCAATGTCTTTCCAGTTAAATTTATTTTACTATTACTTACATTCCTGAATACTCTCTCAGCTTCTGCTGAACTGAAAACAGTTACTTTGTTGTTCCCTTCCAACTCATAATACTGCCTGAGAGTTTTCAATATTTAATGTCTTTATTCTTGAGCAATGAGGGGAGGGTGATGACAATCATAGAACTCAATGAGTTAATATACATCTAAAACTGTTTAGAATGGAATATATGTTCTACATAAAAATTAGCACTCACTTTTATTCATAAATGAACATGGGATAAGTAAACATTTGTTAGATTTTAACAAACTTATCCTAAAGAATCCGCATTATGGACGCTCCCTGATCCCATCTTGCTCCATCTGTCCATGAGGCTTCCCTCCTGCTCCAGGAATACCTACCATTTTGGAGGAAATAAAATACTTGACATCTGTCTGCTTCCCCACCCTCTCAGAGCCAAACTCCTACAAAAGTTACAATTCCTACAAGGCACCCACAATGAGTTCAATGGCAGGTAGTTGCAGTCTAGAAGCACAAAAAAGATACAAGACATTGAAGTCATTCTGCAGGTGCTTTGTAGTTGATCCAGGGTTGACTCAGCAAAATTCAACTGACTTCATCTTATGTGGGCAGAACACTGAGGGTACAAGTTGGTCCTCTGAGGTCCCTACAGATCTAATGCCAATGCCTAGAAGCGGAGCAAGTGGGAGGACAGGGAAAGCATGGAGACTGGAGTGAGCAGCCAAGCAATTAGAAAGGTTGTTTGTGTTCTGATTAGAATAGATGTGGTCCTGGAGGCCACTGCTGTACTAAGCATTAACCCTTTATTATTTTTTTTTAGATTTATTTATTTATACAATAGCTGGGGTACAGGCCAGAGGCGAGGGAGGGTGAGAGGATTCACCAGAGACAGAGCAGGGAGCAGAACAGGCAGACGGACCAAAAGCACTGCTGAGGGGAGCAGCGGGCGAGACAGGAGAGGTATGCCACGCTATGTGGATATCTCCCTGGCTGGCCGGGAATAAACCCACACTGCAGAAGCTGCGGACAGCTTCACAGTGCAGCACTCAATCTGCTGCGCCACCGGGGAGGCCCAACCCTTTGTTTTTATGGATTGTATGGAACTCAGGATAAATTTCTGAAGAGGGGCTGTGACGGCTGGGGAGCACTCAATGAGCTCAAGACAAAGTTTTAGTCACCAAACAGGATGGAATTTTTTAACTAATTTTTAAGAATCAGTAGAATTAATAGGTATATAACGCTTGAGTATCAGCCTTGGTTTGAGGAATCAAAGGAATAGGAGGATAATTACAACTAACTTTATAGTCTAGCATGGCTAAAATAAACTTGTTTTATCCCAGTTTTATTACTACATGGTTGCAAACTATTGGCTATAAGCAGAATTCAGCATATTGTAGGTGTGCATACCACTGGAAGAGGAACTATAGGTTGAGATGTTCCCTTTAGCCAATAAATTGAGTAACGTAACTTTATATATTAACTACATAACTATATTCACGTACCAAATTGTAGTAAAAAGAGAATTCCTCAAGTAATTTTATTGTTTCTGGAATATAAAAGAATCCAAGTCCAACTTTACAAATCTCACTCACCTGCCACTCTCTCATCTGTTTCCCTGTTACCATCATCTGAGTATCTTGCAAAGTCTAAAGAATCAAGGGTACTGATGCTCCCAGCTCGATCTGTAATGAGAAAAAAAAAAGTATTAAACAAATTTTTACTTAATTATCAAGACAAGGACTTGGAAAATAAGTGATCTATTTTTTCCAGTTAATAAAACTATGATTTTTAAGATCTAGGAATATTATTAAAACAATAAGATAAAAATGCTCACAGCAATTTATTTTAAAATAACTTGTTTCCTTGCACAAATTTCTGGCTAACTTCTGAGTAACATACATATAGAACATACTTCAACCAGCCCAGCTAAGAATAAAAGACTGAATGAAATTTGAGCTGATACCCAATATCTTGAGTTCAACAAGATAATTTGTACTAAACACACAACATTGTTGAAAAAACAGAACAGAATCAATCTAATTTTTACAATGTAACCAATACATTGTCTTGTGTATCAAGTTCAAAATTACTTGATACAGGGCCTCCCCGGTGGCGCAGCGGTTGAGCGCTGGGTTGTGAAGCTGCCCATGGCCTCTGCGGCGCCGGTTCGATCCCCGGCTGCTCCCCGGCCACCGGAGGAGGGTCCCACATGGCGCGCAGACCTCTCCTGCCGCCCGCTGCTCCCCTCAGCAGTGTCCTTCGGTCCTTCTGCCTGCTCTGCTCCCTGCTCTGGCTCTGGTGAATTCTCTCACCCTCCCGTGCTTCTGACTGTACCCAGTGCATGTATAAACAAAACAAACAAACAAATAAAATAAATAAATAAAACATGCCTCTATTTAAAAAAAAAACAAAAAAAAAAAAAACAAAATTACTTGATACAAAAGAACCAGTGAAATGTGAATTATAATAGTCTCTAGAAAAAAATACAATCAACAGGGATCAGTCCCAAAATAATCCAAATGATGGAATAAGGAGATAATTTATTTTGAATAACTTATAATTGTGCTCTGTGCAAGAAATGATATATGTACACACAATGAATGAAGGTGAAGAAATCTTAGCACAAAAGCAGAGACTATAAAAAAAAAATACCAATGGACATTCTAGATCTGAAAAATATCTGAAATCTAAAATTCACTGTATAGTTTAATAACAGAATGGAGATAACAGTAAAGTCGATGACCTTAAAATAATTTAGTGGAATTTATCTAATCTGAAGAATAGAGAAAAAAGATCGAAAAGAAAATTAATAGGGCACTATGGGATAGTAACAAAAGGGATACGGGATAGTCTGACAAAAGTAGAACTGGAGTCAACAGATGTAAGAATTGGGACAAACATAAATTCAAGAATCCCAGAGGACACCAGATAAAGAGATGATAGAAACCTACATACACATATTTGTAGAAAGCAAAAATGAAAATATTAAAAGCAGGCAGAGAAAAAATAGCATATTATATGCAGAACAACAATTTAAAATGCTGACTTCTGATTTAAAAAACAAAAACAATGGAATCAAAGCCACTCAGATTATAAAGGTGACAGTTCTCTATATATTTATGCCTATATGAAGATTGTCTAGATATATATATAGTAAGGAATCCATTAAAAAACAAATGCACCCAATGAATCAGTTTATTGGAGTTTTAGAAAACAAAGTAAATACACAAAATCAATCATATTTTATACTGTGTTGCAAGAACTGTTCTCTTCCCTAGTATTTTGAAGCATATGCACAAACACTGTTTAATAGCCACTTCAAGGTTAGCCAGTTATCTTTTGTCCTACAAAGTAAAAAATTAATTAAATGTAAAATTTCCTTTTCATATTATCTGCCCAGATAAAGACAACAATTAAATTAAAAATTGATCAGGATCAATGTGACTGCTAGAATTAAAAAAGTTCTAATACTGGAAAATAACTATTATCTCTTATTGTCTTAAGAAGCAAAAGGTATTCCGAGTGTTTTCTCCCTCTTTCAAACTACACAAATGGTAGTCACTAAGAGAAAAGAAACTTCAAAATATGGTGTAAATTTCTAATTATTTTATTTAAACATCTTTAAAAGGTGAAAATATAAAATGATAGACTGGAATAAAGCACTAACCTATAAATATACCTGGTTGGTATATTTATATTTCATTATAAAATGAAACGCCTGGGACATAATATATATATATGACACTTAAAATTTCCAACTCCTTAAAGAAAACTAATCTCACCACTTTTCTACAATGTTTTGTAATATACCACAAAAGATCTTTTCTCTAAAATTATACAATACATAGCATAAATATAAAGGTACATTAAAAACTACATAATCACCCCAATCCCACTGAAGTTGGGGGTAAAATGAGATATCATTAACATTTTCCCTAGAATTTCTACTCTTTTTGGAACATTTTTCCTATATCTGAGAATGTAGATATAGAATATGTAGAAACTGAATACATAAAATTTTGCATTCTACTTTTAAAAAAGCTTATATAGTGAGAATTTGTCATCTTATTAAATATTGATTAAATATCCCTATTACTTTCCAAAATAAGTATTTATAGCAATTTGAGTTCCATCAGCAGCATATAATAGCAATTGTCAATAGATTATTTTTAATCTTCAGGAATTCAACATATGTATAAAATTAGTCTGGTTTAATATATACATGTCTTTTAATCCTGTTGAATATCCTTTGAAAAATATATTGGCATCTACTCTTTTTTTTTTTTTTGGTAGTGTGAGAATTTCTATACACATTCTCTGATCATCTAGATTTTCCTGAGATATTCATTACTGCCCCAACAAGACACTCTACTTTAATACTATCCCTTCTGACGTCTTAGCTTCTCACTAACTCTTCTGATGCCTCCACCCTGGATATTAAAACATATATAAATCCAATAGGATCAACTTTCATCAACAAATATTCTAGTGTCACTGTACCAGTCCTCACTGTTTTATTCCTGATTTTTATGGAATATTAAGTGTGATGTTGGTTGTTAAGTTCAGATATTTTTTATTGTTATCTGTATAACAATGTATTTTTATTCTAAGTGTTTCTTTTCCTCCTCCCAGTATTTTTTTTTTTAAGATTTTTTATTTATACAAGAGCTGGGGTACAGGCCAGAGGCGCAGGAGGGTGAGAGGATTCACCAGAGACAGCGGGGAGCAGAACAGGCAGACGGACCAAAAGCACTGCTGAGGGCAGCAGTGGGCGAGACAGGAAAGGTCTGCCACACCATGTGGGTATCTCCCGGGCCGTTTGGGAATCAAACCGGCACTATGGAGGCTGCAGACAACTTCACAGTGCTGCGCTCAACCTGCTGCGCCACCAGGGAGGCCCTTTAGTTTTTTTTTTTTTTTTTTTGAAAGATTTATTTATACAAGCACTGGGTACAGTCAGAAGCGCGGGAGGGTGAGAGAATTCACCAGAGCCAGAGCGGGTTACAGAACAGGCAGACTGACGAAATACACTGCTGAGGGGAGCAGTGGGCGCGGCAGGAGAGGTCTGTGCATCCTGTGGGACCCTTGCCGGCAGGCGGGGATCGAACCAGTGCTGCGGAGGCTGCTGGCAGCTTCGCAACCCAGCGCTCAACTGCTGCACCACCGGGGAGGCCCCCCCTTTAGTATTTTTAATACTAGTATTTTTAATCATACACACAGACCCAGATGAACACCTTTTTGAACATGATACATCAATCTCCTCCAAAAATCTCCTAATTCATTAAAATCTGTTCTACCATATCAGGAAAAAATTATGAAATTTCAACTTTGATTGGATTACACCTACAATAGATTTGGTAAGTAAAGTCTACTTTGGATGTAAAGACTAATTTATAGTTCCCAGATAATAGAGATTGATTCAGTCATAGTTCTCTTTTAGGGCAAACAAATGCCTTTCCAAATACTCTAATATGAAAGAGGGAGAGTTTGGAAAATTAACCTCCCTTACTAAGAAAGAAGCCACCATTTTTTAATATGAAGTACACAACTCATTTATTAAAATTCTAGATTGTATAACTTCTTAAGAATTCACTTTATAAGTCAGAGACTGAAATACTGGGACTTTCATTGTAGTTGGCAAACTGGTAAACCCTGTTGTACGTTTTAAGTCCGAGGACTAAATCCATTATATACAGTGTGACTGTAAGGCACACATATGCATATTGATTTTACAAATCATATATGAAAGCATCCCTTACATTTCCATTATCATTTAGTACTGACACAGTACCGATACAGTGTACTTTTACAATAGTTAAAAAAAGTGAGTTTCAGATCCTTGAAAAGGTATCTTTTATGGAAATTGCATAGTACCCTAGAAAGTAAATGCAGCATAAAAACTGAGCAGCTGCTGCTGACTGGTGGTATATTGGTTATTTCAATTAAACATTTATTGAGTGACTAGTATTACCAGGTTAATGACAGAAATTTGCATAAAATATTAAAGGATACCTTTTTAAGGGATCTGGCGTTTCTTGTGTATGCTCATATATGCGTTAAATGTTTTTGTATAGTAAGCTGCTAATTATAATGGACTGTAAGGAGAATTAAAAATTTTCCTTACATACTCTTCTTTCCATTGTTTGAATTTTTGATTTGTATGTTTGGCATGTTTCCCCTAAAGACATTGAATACTTCTAATAAATTTATATATATATAAAATAATTTAAAAGTCATGAAAATACTCAATTCATAATTACAGGATAAAGAGAAAATAATATCAAGCAATTAGCTTTAAATTTCAATTCTTTTAATAAGTTATTTTACTAAAACATTCTTTAAAAACTTATAACGATCAAAAAAAAAGAAATACATAATACATAAATTCAATAAACAAGTAACAAATTGATCTTAAAAGTAACTATATTAAATACATATTAAAAATCCACCTTAAATGTTACACACTTAAAACACAGACCTCAGAGATATGACAATGATAAAATTCAAGTTATTATATTTTCTGATTCTCAATTCTTCTCCAAAGCTTGGATTCATTTTCATTGATCTATATGTTCACAATATTTAAGAACTAGGGAGAATCCTAGAGATAGTCCAACCCCCTTCCCTCATCTTTAGAAATGAGAAAACCAGTTTATGTATTCATTTAGTGAATATTTATTAACCCAAAGTGGGGACAACAAAGATAAATTTAGTTAAGACTTGTTCTTTGCTTTAAAAAAGCTTATTAAAGTACTGGAATAAAGTCAGGTACACACTATCATAAAAACAATACAGTCAGGGCTCCCTGGTGGTGCTGGCGGTTGAGTGCAGCCTTGTGAAGCTGTCCGCAGCCTCTGCAATGCTGGTTCGATCCCCACTGGCTGCGGAGATAAAACCCCATGGCGCAGCAGACCTCTCCTGTCTTGCCCAACTGCTCCCCTCAGCAGTGTATTTCAGTCAGCCTGCTTGTTCTGTTCCCCACTCTGTCTCTGGTGAATCCTCTCACCCTCCCACACATCTGGCCTGTACCCTGGTTCTTGTATAAATAAATCTTTAAAAAAATATACAATCAAGTCACTTTATGTTAAAGATTAAACAAATTAATCTGTAAGCAGGCTAGGTGTAGAATTCAAGACTTCCAGTTTGTGCAGTCTACTGTCTTGTCTTTGTTGTCAAAAGATTTCACAATAGATGAAACTTCAAAATCAAGAAATTTAAACTTAGGAAGACTTAAAAGTTGAAACTTCATTTTTCCCTTAAGTTAAAATTTCTATAAAGTTGGATGATTCTCCCATATTAAATTCTGTTAAAGAGGAGGATTATTAACAACAATAGTTATTATTATATTCAACATTTTTGACCACTTATTTTGAGCCAGATACTTATTTTTTTACCTTTCTACTAATCCCCTGCAAAAGGAATTACTACCATCTGCATTTTATGGCAAAGGAAACAGAGACTACAGCGGGTCATATAACTAGAAATGACAGAGTAAACAGATGAACTCAAGTTCTTTGACACCAAGTCATGAGCTCTGAACTGTCAGTTCCCTTAAACAAAATGTAAGATCATGCAGGCTCAGAGGTCTTAGATCCAGGTAAGTTGGGTTTGAGAATGTGAATGACTTCAGAATGATCAGCCTTGACTCAATTTTGCTCAGGCAGAGTTAAAGGGAGAAAGGGTAATTTCACAAGAAATATATCAAAATTTCCTAATTATAGGGTACTACTAGTGATCATTTATTTAATGAAGCTTGTTGTCAGGCACAGTATTAAGTATTGGTCACACAAATATAAGTAAAACATAGTCTCTTTTTCATACTCATGAATTGCCTTCACATATATTCTATCATAAAAACTTCATTAAAAACCCTATGACTAGTGCTGGGTAGAAATGATAACTCTCCTGCATGCAGAATAAGAGAGTGATATACCCAAGGTAATATACCCGGCAGAGACAGGACAGAAGACAGATGTTGGTACTACAAATCCATTGGTTTTCAAATAGGCCAAGTGCAAAAGTGAGGTTAGTGTAAACTGGCACAGACCTACTGCTGCCTCAGTTATGTATCTTTTCACTGCCACTCTTATCAAACCTATATTTCTCTGTTTAGTTCAAACCAAGTGAGAGATTGTATATCTTGTTACAATTCAAACACATCAACCCTAGGACATTTTTCTTGATCCCGTGGTAGTAAACTGTTATCTTTGGTGGATCTTAGAATATTATTGCTGTATCCAATGCTATTGAGTATTGGGTTATCAGAAATCTGAGGAATCTATTTTAAAGTAAATTAACCAATTTTTATTCAATTTGTCCAAATTCTCCTATACAGATTTCCTATATGCATGTATATGTGGAGTTAGAGTCATCAGTGTTGTCCCACACCAGCAATTACAAGCTTCCAATTATAAGTCAGTCCTGGGGATACAAATATACAGCATGTTGAAATATACATATATAATGTACAGCATGTTGACTACAGTTAACAATATTGCATATTTGAAATTTGCTGAAAGAGTAAATCATACAAGTTCTAATCACAAGACAAAAAATTTACGTATGGTAATAGACAACCAAATTTATTTTGGTATTATTTCATTATATACATATACACTAAGTTGTACACCTAAAACTAGTACAATGCCTTCAATTATATTTTAATTAAAAAATTCATTGCAATATTAAAACAAATACTCGTATAGTAAGGGAGTTGAAATGGATCATCTCAAAAACCTAAGAAAATCCCCTTAAAGTTAAAGAGGCAGTATGTTCAAAGTATGGTCAAATAGCAAGAAATGTTTTACTTAAATATCAACAAGTATGTTTTTAGTTTAAACAAGAAATCATACTTTATCTCATATCTTTCCCTAGAAGCCAGTAAAAACAATTACCTGTAAGAAAAAAATAGGTTGTAGTATTTAAGTCCTTTCTCAACAGATACATGTAAATTAAATATAAACGTTATATTTTTAGATCAAGGTAAAAACAATTTTAGATGATCATTAATAAACTATGGGGGGAGGGTGGCCCAAGAAAAAAGTATGAAAAAAAAAATCTAACCAAACTTAACCAATTATTTGATCTCAAAACACTTAGCAAATGAAATTTACACCAATCCTTAAAGGCTTTTTCTAACCAAGTTAACAAATAAACAACCATACATCCTGGGTCACCACTAGCTTTCTTGTTCAAAAAATAGAAGGTGTAATTTTAATTTTTGATAGAAATAAGGTCTGTTTTGCCTGATTAATATTCCTATCTCACTTCCTTTTAGGGTAGGTACCACAACGTGAAGCTTCAAACTGCATTTTTACAACTGCTCAAACGGAATCACTTCATTAAGTTGGTCAACCACATTACGGTAAGCATGTTCCCATATGTTTTAAGCAAGGCAAAATATAAAATAAGTATTATCTTTTCTTTACCCTCACTTCCTTTTCCTGACTCAGGATAGAGTCTAACTATGGTCAAGTAATAGAGTTACTACTTAACATTCCACCCATCATCAAGGGTCAAATTTAAATTTTATCTGGTCCACCAGGACTATTTCTTTACCACAGTCAACAATGACTTCTCTGTATCTGAAAGTTTACACGATTATCTGCACTACACAAGCCTATTCCATAATCCTTTCATGTGTTAGTCTTACCTCCTCATAAAGTATATAAGCTCAAGGACCTGCATTAAACTTCCTTTGAATTCCTATAATCCTTAAATGATAACATAATTTAATACAGTAATCAATGTAAAATACTGAGTATCAACTATATTCAAGTCACTGTGCTAGGCAGTGAAAATACCTGATCAAATTTTCACAAGAATAATTTTGAAATTACTTAGAAAGGGATAAGCAACAAATACATGAATTTAATAAAATATATGGTCAATTAGCTAAATGCAGTGAACCCAGCAATTTTTAGAAATATTCTGTTGATATTTCTCTATCAGAAATTAGAGGAATTGTTAAGCCAAGTCTAATCTCAGAAGAATGTGCTTTATAAAGTTGAAGAGATGGGAAATTTGGAAGATTGTAATCATGACATGATAGCATTCCTGATAATAAGAAAAGAACATTGGGCACAGTAAAAGAACACTGAGCACAGTAAGATATGTACTCTGAAAAGTTCCTAGAAAAGATAAGCAGGACCACAAAACGGAAAATTTTAAAAGGGAAGATGACTCAGGAAGGTTGTAGGCTCACAAGTGAATATGACACATTCAGTCATAAATGACTGCCTCCTAAGAAGCTGTCTTATAAACATTTGAGGGCATGGCAAAATCGGAATAAAAGAAATCCATCACTGTGAGGCATGTTACTTGCTCTTCCCATTTGACCACCTACTGTTCCTACTATACAAAAACCTGGGCTCATCCTATGAAATTACAGTCCAATTTTGATCAGCGCTCGAGGATTTCAAGTGGAACAGCATTTCTCTGGCTAAAATATCACAACCTGTATTAATGACATTGCCACAAATTTCCTCTTGCAATCTAATTA
Source organism: Talpa occidentalis (assembly GCF_014898055.3). Classification (NCBI taxonomy): domain Eukaryota; kingdom Metazoa; phylum Chordata; class Mammalia; order Eulipotyphla; family Talpidae; genus Talpa; species Talpa occidentalis. The sequence goes on from NW_023601322.1 coordinate 9,424,029, forward strand.
GAAAGCAAAACACTACTAAATACAATGTGTGTGTGTGTGTGTGTGTGTACACATACACTATATATATGCTGTGTATATATTCAAGCAAGTAATGGTAAATGTAAGATATAAAAACTTTTAATAAGCCAATCAAGTGACCTAGTAGTAACACCGTGACGATGCCACAATTTATCCAACACTGAGACTTGCTCTTAAAGCATCTTACACTTATTTAGTTAATAGAAATTCTTCTTCCACTGATAAATATCAGGTATAAAGCTGTAATTCTTTTAATATTTGAATCTTTTATAAAGGTGGATTATTCTTCTAGTCAAGGATAGAGTATGAAGACTTTGTAACACCTTTTAAAACCACCACTACTCTAAACATATTAACCTATATGTGTATGATTCCTGCAGATCAGTTGCAATGGGGGTGTCCAAGCTTCCCCACATCAAATAGCAATTCTTGGACCCCAGCAGGGTGTTTGAGAATATAACTCAACTGCCTCATTGTCTACTCAGAGAGAGCATCAAATCCCACAGGTTAAGCAGCTCAGTTTTCCAAGACGTCCCTCTGTGTGACTCACAAATTGTAAGACCTGTGCTTTCGACCGACTGGCAATAGATCAGAGATTTCCAGGTCACCCTCCTCAGGTTTGATTAATCTGCTAGAGCAGCTCACTGAACTCAGGAAATCCATTTACTCTCTAGGTCAATGATTTATTATAAGGGATATTATTCAAGATCAAGCAGATGGAAGAGACAACTAGCACAAGGCATGGGGAAAAGTCTAAGAATTTCCATGCACCCTCTGGGTGAATTATTCTTCCAAAATGTTCATGTTTACTACCCCCTATGTTCTCTAAGGCCCTCCCTCTTGGATTTTTGTGGGTGCCTGCTTACTTCCTTATGCAGACATAAGTGATTAAGTCATGGGCCATTGGCAACAGAACTCAACCTCTAACTCATCACTCCTTCCAGCAGGTCAGAGGGTAAGACTGTTAGTTCCAATCCTCTAATCACAAGACTAGTTTCCTCACCAGCCTCAGGTGCTTCCCTAAAATGTCACTTCATTAACATAATGAGACATCTTTATCACTATTAACACTTAGGAAAATACAAGGTGTTGGGGAGCTGTGATATGAAGACCAAATAGGTTTAAGAAATATATTTGTCATCTGGATAACCAAATACATATTTCTTAAAATTCACAATAATGTACCACATCAACAGATATTTAGGAAAAAATTCACTGTATCTTGCAAAATAAAATTGTTTTTAGACATCATTAAATAAAGGAAACTACTTTTCATTGTATAGTGATTATTCTGAAAAAGTATTATCAGATCAGACAAAAACCAAAATACATTAAAAAAATAAGCGAATGCTTTAGATAGTCCATATTACCAATCTTTAAACTGTCAATAAACCAAAAATTGCTTACTGAACGTTGTAAAATCATAACCCAACTAGCAGCAATCAATATGCTAGAACTAAATATAGAGAACATTTAAAAATAGGCAGTAGTCCAGTAGGAAAGAGTCTTCTTAAGTATTCCTAAAATATAAATTGTGTGGTCAGTAGCTAGTCACTAAGCAGCTTCACAGACCAATTTACCATTTATCTATTTTCTGACCAGATAAGGCATTTATAGGTACTAATATATGAAATATACAGTGCATTTACTCTTATACAGTACTATCGCTTATACTGAAAATGTCTACACATTTATAGGAATATTTAAGAAGTATTTCATCTTTCTATGATACTTTCATTAAAAGGCAGTCCTGACATTATTGACTTAAAAGTGAAAGCTAAAACTGTAAGACTTCTAAAAGAGGAGAAAAAAATTTGCAATCTTGTGGTAGGTAAATATTTCATGTATAGGACATAAAAGAGCATGAATCATTAAAGAAAAACTCATTAGTTGTCTTTTGACATAATGAAGTAAAAAAATTGTTCATAAGACATTACTTAAAAAAAGAAAAAGCAAATTATATTGTGAGAAAATATTTGTAAACCACAGATTTGATAAAGGACTTTGGTCCTTTACAGGCAAAGGGAGGGGGCACTTTTCCCTGATTGAGAACCATTTTTATAAATAAGTTTTGTCTGCCTTAAAGTTTCATATAAATGCAATCATGGAGCATATATTCTTTTCTGTCTGACTTCAGCACAATGTTTTTGAAATTCATCCACCTTTTCCTTTGTATTAGTAGTTCATTCTTTTTTGGTTTATCCATTCATTTGAGGTTGGGCATTTGTGTTTTTCCAGTTTTGGACTATAGGAATAAAGCTGCCAAGAACATGTTTGTACAAATTTTTCGATGAACACGTTTTCATTTCTTTTGGGTAATACCTAGCAATAGAATTGCTGGGTCATACATACAGTTAATATTACATTTATAAGACACAAACTGTTTTCCAAAGTGGTTATACCAGTGAAAATTCCCATCACCAGTGTATTAGAGTTGCAATTTACATACATTCCTCCAACACTTAGTATTTTCAGGCTTTTTATTTAACTCATCCTAGTAAGAGTGCTGTGGTATATCATTGTGGTTTTAATTTTAATTTCCCTGAGGATCAGAGATGCAGAGCTCCTTTTCCTGAACATTTTACCATTAGCATAATTTTATTTTTGCCATTAGCTTATCTTCTTTGGTGCACTGTGTGTTCACATCGGGTGTTTTTATTGAAAGCACTACAATGAGAGAGAGCCAAGTAACTAAGTTAAGTCTGGAGAGTGTGGCAAGCATTTGCAAAGATGATATTGGAGCTGGGGTCTTGAAGGAGGTTAAGCTATAAATAAATATGTATACTTACTGGGAAAAATTCTATATTAGATAGGGGGATCTACTGAGGATGTACTTTGATAGAAAATGCACTCTGAACTTTTGCTCAATCTGAGTTTCTCAACATAAATCTCTGTTACCACTTAAAGGTACAGAAACAGGGCCTCCCTGGTGCACAAGGAGTTGAGCACCGCACTATGAAGTGGTCCGTAGCCTCCGCAGCACATGTTCAATCCCAGCCAGCCAGGGAGCTACCCACATGGCGCAGCAGACCTTTCCTGTCTTGCCAGCTGCTCCCCTTAGCAGTGTATTTCAGTCAATCTGCTTGTTCTGTTCCTCACTCTGTCTCTGGTGAATCCTCTCATACACACACCCCCACCCCCATCTCTGGCCTGTGTCCCAGCTCTCCTATGCAAAAATAAATCTTTAAAAAAAAAAAATAAAGTACAGAAACAAAAAATGATCAATTTTAATACAATCTTTAAATTACATATTTAACTTATGTTAGTAAACTCCACATGTACTATATACATATGTCATATATAACAACACACAAAAACACCTCACACCAGCATAAGGGAAAAATCTAGGATGTCTCCCAAAAGGGGACACGGGGAACCCAGCATACATCTTTACAGTAAGTTCAAAAACCCTAAGTAACGTCATAAATAGAAGACGATTGGGGTAAAGGATTACGCTGAACTTCTAAAAATGATTGCAAGGCAAGAAGCAAATTTCTACCTTATGCAGAGACGGGACCAGGCGGCACACTGCAGACGGAGCTTGCCTACCCTGCTCCTAACAGTGCCTGTCATTTTGGAAACTACTGAAATGCAGGCATCGAAATTGAACGACACAGACCTCATTCACACAGAAAACTCAATTTTTGAGTGAGAAAGTCAACCCAAAGACAAAGAGAGGGTCTTCAGCGGACCTGACTTTGCTGAGAAACTACACTTCCCATTCCTTCCTCTCTCGACTTCTAAGCAAGGAATTGCAGCAAGCCGGTTCCGAGAAACACTATTTCCTGGGGGTGCTGATTCAGGAAGGTGGAGGAGAAGGAACCACGATGAACGCGACAAGCTGGTTCACCAGGGAACCTTCTGAGTTCCGACAGTCAGTGACCTGGAAACTCTGGCGATTTTATAAACCCAGACCCCAAAGGGGAGCCGGGAGCAAACGTCAACTCAGGCCAGGGCTGGAGGCACGCAGGGGACAGTCTCGCCAGATCCTCTGCGCCCACCTCAAAGACTTCGCCCCCCGCCCCTTCTCTCGAAAACGCCCCAATTCTCAGAAACACCCCCTTCCCCCACAAAACTGCAACCCCAACAACCCCGACGGGGCGACAGGCTGCGGTCACTTACTGAGCTGTCCCCCGCCCGACGTCGTGCTGGGCTCCCGGCCTCCCAGGCCTCCGACGCCCGCGGCTCCAGGGATGCCCGGCGCCCCCATCCCCGGCGGGGTCCCACTCTGCCGCTCGAAGTTGCCCGGGTTGGAGAAGTAGTCGCGCAGCCGAGGCAGCTCGCGGCCGCTCTCCAGCAGCTCGGTGTGCAGCTCCAGGGCTGTCAGCAGGTACTGATCGCGCAGCAGCTGAGCGGCGATCGCGTCAATCGACAACCGGGCCGGGGGCTCCCCAGGGCCCCCCAGGGCCCCCGCGGCCGCCGACGCCTCCCCCGGGAGCCCCGGCCGCGCGCCGCCGCCCAAGGCCACGGGGTCCTGGGGCGACAGCGAGTCCGCAGAGCCGGGATCCAGGCCGCTCCCGGCGCCCAGCCGGAGTCCCGCCCGCCGCTCCTCGCTCGCCGCCACCTCGTCGTCGTCCTCGTCGGAGTCGCTGAGGAACGGGTTCACGCCGCCGCCGCTGCCCCCGGGCGCCATGGCCGCCATCTTATCCAGTCAGGCGTGTGGGCGCCTCCCTCGCCGGCTGACAGGCCGCGGCCTGAATCCCCCCCGAGTCTCAGCCGGCACCGAGCGCCTCCACAGCCCGGGCCCGGGCCGGGCCGCCCCCCGCCTCCCCACCAGGGGACCAGGCGCGGGCGCGGGCGCAGAGGACCCCGAGCAGCCGCGGCCGCCGCTCCAACCGCTGCTGCACCAGCAGCCCAGCTCTGCAGGCGTCTTCCTGGTCCCCAATCTCGCGAGAAGCCGAGCAGGCCCCGCCCCCGCTCCCCGCCTGAGCCCGTCTCCGCCCCGCCCACTCCCAGCGCCAACGAGCAAAGATTGAAGGCCCCGCTCCCCGCTCAAAGGAAAACCCCGCCCCTGCTCCTGCATGATTGGCCGGAGCACAGGACTGGCATGGCGGAGGCGGGGCCTGGAGTTATCGCGAGAGCTGCGGCCGGACAGGTAGGTGCCGGGGGCGTTCCGCGCTTGGGGGTCCAGGGGGCCGACTCGGGGCTGCGGGCTCTGGGGTCGCGGGGAGGGGCCGCAGGCCGGGGTCCTGCCTTCGCCCTGCAGCGGCCACCCCCAAGATCGGGCGGGCCCGAGGGGACCCCGGGAACGGCCGGCCGCGCCCGCCCCGGCGCCTGAGCCCGCCCGCTCCTCCGCGGGGCCCGGGCCGGCGGCCGGATTCGCCCTCCCCGCTCTCCCCGGGCTGCCCGCCCGCCTGCGGCTCGGCCCGGCGCGGGCACCGCACGCCCCTGCGTGTCCGGGGGCGCCGTCCCGCTCCGAGGGAAGCGCGGGGGCGACAGTGTGTTAAATGCGGGGGGGTGGGTGCTGCGCCCCGGAGTTGGCTGTTTGTCCGGCAGAGGCAGTCGGACAGTCCCACGTGCAGGCAGATGCGAACTTGACTTTGTGACTATCCCGATTGCCTCTGCTTGGATAAATAAAAATACTTTCAACGCTTAGTGTTATAGGGCAGCCCCGATAATGAACGGGTTCCTGGCTGTGGGTCCTCACCCGCGCGCTAAAAAGGGGCTTATGAATACTCCACTACAGGTACACACAAAAGGTTCATAAAAGGTTTATTTACAAGGGAAAAGGAAATAAGGAAAATGGACAACTCAGGGAGAAAATAGGGAAATAAAGTCTTTAATGCGTCCTACCCGATCTGCCGACCTGGAAACCCAAAAAGCACTTTCCGAGCTGGCCAGAGGCTACGAGCTGGCGGAGAGCCAAAATGGGGGAACCCCCAAAGCCCACGTGTCTGGTTTTATACCAACCTGGCTGCTTAACCCCACCCTCAGGTCCCAGCCACCTTCCCTTGGGTGGTGATGGGATTTGGAGTTCCCAGGGTCTTTGGCTTTGGCCTGGGGTGGGGGTGGAGTCCACAAAGCCTGTATGGAATTAGCTTTAGGACAGCCTTTTCCCCCTTACATTAGTAGTAACAATGTCCCCCTCTCGCTCCCTCCCCCCAGCCCCCAAATATGCAAAACCAAAGCAAACCAAAGTCTCAAGCAAATGAAAACTGGTTTGCTGAGTCTGGGTAAACTGAAATTAATGCAAACCATTTGCTTGAATCCACTTGCCTCTTCTTGGATAAATAGCAAACTCTCAGGGCTCAGGAAGCACCAGCATTTAATACACACGTTTAATACACACATTATAGGTCCTTCAAAATAGCTGCTGTCCCATCAGTAGAAAGATAAATGAATTTGAGACTGGAGACGTTTGATGACCTGGTCGAGTCCACCATGCCAATGAGTATTCAAAGGAGCTAAAAGATTGTGCTTATCAGGTAGAAGAGCCTGAAGTTCATAGCCCAGTTCTACCAATTATTTGCTGTGACTTCTCTCAGCCTTAACATTCATCTGTCAAAGCCATACTGAAGGTATACAGAATTAGAAATGTGCTTGTCATACTGCCTGGTACCTCCTACACAATAAATGTCATTATTGTAGTAATTTATCAATTAATACAGCATTAGTTTATATTGAGAATATTTGACAGGTTTTAAAAAATAAAACAAGTATCAATAGCAACTCAGGGTAGGAAAAGCAATTAAGTCCGATCCCCGGCCACCTACGAGGGTCCCACATGGCGCGCAGACCTCTCCTGCCGCCCGCTGCTCCCCTCAGCAGTGTACTTCGTCAGTCTGCCTGTTCTGTTCCCCGCTCTGGCTCTGGTGAATTCTCTCACCCTCACACGCTTCTGACTGTACCCAGTGCTTGTACAAATAAATAAATCTTAAAAAACAAACAAACAAACAAGGGATTCTCTTTAAGGTCTGAATATAAAATATAAATTGAAAATAGATTTAAATTATGTTTCCTCAGGGCTGTGAGAAATTGGATATAGAAATTCTTCTATGATTGCTTTTCTATGCAAATCTGTACTTCATATCCTATAATCATGGACTTGTTTATATGACTCTCCAAGCTCATAACACACATCAACTGACCAATCTTCTCAGTAAGTACTTTTTTCCACAATACAGAGAGCTTTACCTATCAAAATTTTTTAAGAAGTAGCATATACTGGAGTATTAATTATTACTGATCTGTACTTATAATAATTTATTATTAATATTGTTGGGAAGTTTTCTATTTATAGGAGTTACATTAATCTAGGTCTATACAGGTAATGTTTCATTGAATAATCAGGATAGTCATTAAGGCATGTATCTTAACTATGAAAATGGAAAAGATCGCCTTTTTTCAAACATTTAAATCATTTCAGTAGGGCCTCCTGGGTGGTGCAGGTGGTTGAGCACCACACTGTGAAGCTCTCTGCAGCCTCTACAGCGCCTGTTTGATCCTGCCGGGCTGGGCGAGGGTCCCACCTGGCGCGGCAGACCTCTCCTGTCTCCCCGCTGCTCCCCTCAGCAATGTATTTCAGTCAGTCTTCCTGTTCTGTTCCCCGCTCTGTCTCTGGTGAATCCTCTCACTCTCCCACACATCTGGCCTGTACCCTGGTTCTTGTATGTATAAATAAATAAATCCTCTCACCCTCCCGCGCATCTTGTTTTTTACTTTTTGATCTTATGTTAATTTTATGTATTTAAATTTATTATAAATAATTTATTGATGCTGATTGCCTATTTTGGTATACTTCTGTTTATTTTTATTGAGGTAAGATTGGTTTACAATACTGTGGCACTGAGGGGAGTAGTTTCACACTTGTGCAGGTATGTGTGACCACACCACACCATACCTACCACCAAGCTAACTGCCTCTTATACTTGACCTTTTTCTTTTTTGCTTGAGTGCACTTTTATCATGTGTTTGATTTCAGTATTATCTCTTATTAAAAAATGTTTGTTGTTACCACAACAAATGAAAATGACCTAAGATCAACAGTACTTTAAAGTATATATTCAATTTACTTGCAGTCTTCAAAAAATGAGAAAGTATGTGTCAATGTATTAAAGTTTACCTATATTTAATTCTGTCCCCTCTTTCAGTTTTTTTGAAGATTAAGTACTTGTGCTGGATATGATGCTCTTCTTTATTTTGGGACTGTTCGTACATTGTGTGTTCTTCGCCTCCATCTTTGACATTTACTTTACATCTCCTTTGGTTCATGGAATGACTCCTCAGTTTACACCATTGCCTCCTCCAGCCAGAAGATTAGTTCTTTTTGTTGCTGATGGCCTGCGAGCAGATAAAATTTATGAATTAGATGAAAATGGAAATTCTAGAGCACCATTTATTAGGTAAGCATGTCAACTGGTATGAAGACATCTCTGGAAAATACTCTGATTCTACTTATCTCACATTAGGCACAAGGATAATAATGAGAAGGAACAGGGTTAAAGACGCAACCTATTGAAGCATACCGTAGACACTGCAGCATGAGTTCGATCCCAGCCAGGGAGCTACCCACATGGGGCAGCAGACGCTGCTCCCCTCAGCAGTGTATTTCAGTCCACCCACATGTTCTGTTCCCCACACTGTCTCTGGTGAATCCTCTCATCCCTCTCACCTCTGGCCTGTACCCCTGCTCTTGTATGCATAAATAAATGTTTTTAAAAAAACCCTGTTAATTTTTTAAAATAACATAACGACTAGCATAAATATTAATGAACTATTAATTATAATTGTGATTAACTAGCAGATATAGACTTCAACTTAAGATACATCTTTTATAAGATACATAAAACTCTTCCAAGTCTGTATCACTGTTCATTATAATTTTAGATTCTCTCTTTTTTTTTTTGCTTTTTTAAACTGCTTTATTAACTTCACAATATATAATGAGCTTTTTCCCATGCAATAGGTAAAATTCCTCTGCTAACAAAATCTTACAGGCTGGCTGAAAAACACAACATTCAACTCTAAGTTGGTAGTAAGAGACCCACCAGAAATTAATGACATCAAAAGGTTTACAACAAAGGTACATCACAAACATGTAAGTTTAGGAAGCAGGCATGTCTCCCCATTAGCTTCAGGCGAAACAACAGGATTCAAGGCATAAGGCAAAACTCATCATGATGGTCTTGGCGAGGGGGCTCTGTGCTAACTGCGCGCAGACTCTGACTGGACTGCTTTTCCCTCAGCTTTTCCATCAGCTGCCTCACCTCCTCCCCAGTCCTTTCCATATTCTCCTCTCTCACCCTCGCCTGTGGCTCTCCAAGCTTCTCAATCACTGCCCATCTATACTGCTGGATGGGCTGCCGGGCGTGGGACCGCCTATGGCTTCCTCTAGGCAAAGAATTTTCACCAGCTTCCAAAGGGAGGGCCAAGGGCTCTCCTTTATTAGGGTCGTGCTCCTTTTCCTCCTTTTTCTCATGCCCCGCGTTGGTATTTTCCATGTTGAGATCTTTTGCCACTTGTTCCTCTTTGGACTCCATTATCCTGGGCCTAGCCTTGCTGTCTCCTCGCGATTCACGCTGTGAGGTGCGCTGTGCCGCTTGCGCCAGCAGACCTGCTCTGCGCTCCCCGGCCGGATGCCAGCCCGCCATGCAGTTGCCTTAGAGCTCCGGGTCTATGTGAGAGCCCCCAGTCACCGCAGAGCTCACCCTCCTCCCCACCCCACCGCACCCCACCCCCATAATTTTAGATTCTCTTAAGTGACTTTGAAAAGACATGTTTAATGTTTGAACTTATGGGGATTCTGCAAACAATTGCTCTTTTCCCAATTAGTAGCAAGCTCCTCAAAAGCCTTTTATGTTTTGAAGTATTTAAAATTCAAATTCAAGTGGAAATTTATCTAAAATATTCCATCTTTCCCTGTACCCATCTGTCATCATCACCCATCGTCATTCTATTTATCCTGTTTTATTTTCCCTTATAGTACTTAGCCTGTGCAAGTTCCTTGAAGTCTGGGGTTTTGCTTTGCACACACCTATCTCTTAATTCCTAGAACATAGTCGGTGATTAATAAATATTTGTTGATTCCCAGAAGAATGAATAGACTTGAATTTTATGTTGAATTTCCAAAAATAAATTTATGGTGGCTCAAAGAATTCCATAATAAAGGATTAAAAAATGAACAACTCAGGGCAATTTAGGAAAATCTGAGTAGGAAAATAGATCAAGTCAGGATTAAGTTCAGTATTCACAAATGTATAACAAATTCCTACAAATTTGTGGGATATAATTGGGTGATTTCAAAAATTTAAGGGCTATATTTAGGTGGATTTCTTAGTTGCCAAAGAAAGTTAAAAAATGCAGGCCATTGAAAAATTAACAAGATGAAAATATACTGGTTGTTAAGGAAGAGGCAAGCTTTTCTGGCAGCCCTGGTTTCTCTTATGGGTGTTTTATTGTGGCCCCAAGGCTGCCACAGGGGATGTGCCTTGTGTTGTATTCTGTTGTGTGCTTACAGTTTCAGGAATCTTCTGGTTCATTCTAAATCTGTTTTTGAAAGGTTCTATTTGTTCCAGTCTTCATATTTTAAAAAATTGATCTGAATTGATCAAAATGCTTTAAAACAGAGGTATCCAAATTTCTTGAGAACTCCCTTTGTGTTTGAGCTCAGTTTTCATTATATAACTGAAGAAGTTGAACAATATTTATCCTTTAATATGTGGGTTAGTGGGGGCCTCCCCTGGTTGCACCGGCAGTTGAGCGCAGCGCTGTGAAGCTGTCTGCAGCCTCTGTAGCACTGGTTCAATCCCTTCCATCCTGGCTGGCTGGGGAGATACCTGCATGGTGCAGCAGACCTCTCCTGCCTCGCCTGCTGCTCCCCTCAGCAATGTATTTCAGTCAGTCTGCCTGTTCTGGTCCCTGTTCTGTCTCTGGTGAATACTCTCACCCTCCTGCACAGCTGGCCTGTACCCCGGTTCTTGTATGCATGAATAAATAAATCTTTAAGAAAAAATGTGGGTTAGTGGTTTTATAGCCTTTTACTTACTATGTATGTGTTTTATACAAAATACCTTTATTATGAGGTAAATCAGTATTAAAAGTATCTAAACTAGTACTTACATTTTTCTGCAGAGCTTTTCAGAGTCAAGCATTTATTTTGAAAATAAAAACACTGCAGTGTTTCACAACTTGTTGCTATGCTGGCCTTCTACCTGCAAGGACATGGTGGTGGCTTTGCTTTCTTCTCCACATCTAATATGAATCATTGTGATACAACTGAAGAATATTGATACATTTTAGCAAAAGAAACATATTGCCTGTTTTAATCTCAAATGGAGCAATATAGTTTTACTTCTAACAGGAGTGTAGCCATTTTCCTTTCCTCAATTTTTTATTTGTTTTTTAAAAAATAATCATTTATGCATACAAGAGCTGGGGTACAGGCCAGAGGTGTGGGGGGGGGGGTTTGAGCGGATTCACCAGAGACAGAGTGGGGAACAGAACAGAGTGGGGAACAGAACAGGCAAACTGACTGAAATACACTGCTGAGGGGAGGAGCGGGTGAATCAGGAAAGGTCTGCTGTGCCATGTGGGTAGCTCCCTGACCACCTGGGGATTGAACTCATACTGCAGAGGCTGCAGACAGCTTTATAGGTTGTGTCTTAACCCCTTGTGCCACTGGGGAGGTCTCCTTTCCTCAATTTTTTATTTTGAGAGTTTTTCAACCATAGAAAAGTTGAAATTATTAACCTATATACCCTAAACCTAGTTTGAACAATTTGCAGTTTTTTTTCATATTTGCATCCTTTCTCTCAATACACATTCCTATACACCTGAACACACATGCTTTAACTTTAAACTATTTGTTCCCTAACAGTTTAGAAGCATGATTTTTTGGAGGCTTCATCCCTAAACTCTTTGGCATGCATCTATCTGCTTCAAGGACGTTCTCCTACATGATCACGATACCATCATCACACTAATAAAACTTAACATGGATAGAATAGTGTTGTGTTTAGCTGTTGTTCCTTATGTAACAAGCCATGTCAGTACTTCTTGGGTTAAAATGGCAATAGTGTGTTTTGTCTCATGATTCTGTTCCATAGTTGGGTGATTTTCTTCCCTTTACCTGGTTTCGCTTCTGGTCCTCATCTTAGCAGGTCAGAGGGCTAGGGCTCACTCAGCTGGGGTCAAAAAGATTCCTTCTTAAATTTGACTGGCTTTTTTTTTTTTTTTTTTGGTTTGATTCCTTCTGTAATAATCTTATTTTTCTAAAGCCTCAACAATGACTTGATCACAGTCTATGATAACTATTCCTCTGCAATATCTTTTAGAAGCATCATAATGCATGAAGGCAGCTGGGGGATATCTCACACCCGTGTGCCAACTGAATCTCGGCCAGGTCATGTAGCCCTGATAGCTGGGTTTTATGAAGATGTTAGTGCAGTTGCCAAAGGTATGGTCTACTTAGATGATTTTATCATATGAAAAATTTATTGCATAAATACTTCTTCTTTCATACTGAATCATGACACAAAGTGTAGTGTGTCTTGTGATACTTCTGATAAGTGTTTTAGCATGCCTTACCCCTGGAAAAGTTTACACACTGGTATTGATTTAAGAATTAAGCTTCAGTCTTTTACCATTTTGTGTTATTGATTGAGTGGATCCATGGTTTTCTTACATGTCCAAAGTTCCAAAGTGAGTCTTATTTCAGTAAGAAGTAAATTATTTATTGTGAGGTTTTTGAAAGAAATTGTGACAAAATACATGTAACATAAAATACATGTAACATAAAGTCAATTATTAGTTTTGAGCTGTTCTGCAACTAATTCCCATTGTTATTAAAAGTACTTCTTCAGGGGCCACTTCCCCATATATCTATTTTACTCTTGTTATTGCTTCCTTTTTTTTCTCAATGACGTGAAGGATGGAAGGAAAATCCTGTAGAATTTGATTCTCTTTTTAATGAAAGCAAGTACACATGGAGCTGGGGGAGCCCAGATATCTTGACTATGTTTGCCAAAGGTAAGAGTCATTGATTATGTTTCATCAGAGAGTAAAAAGGCAAGAAATTAATATGGTAGTTTTTTATATATTACTTATTCATTATATTGATTTTGAGATACATGTTTTCATACATTCAGCATCTCTGAAACAGGGATGTGTGTTAACAATGGCTAGGCATACCAGCTTTTCTGTATTTGATTTTTCTATATAAGTTGTACTTGAAATGTTGGGATGTACACTTATTAGTATCTTGGATTTGATGCAGTGGTTTATGGCGCTAACATTTAACAGCTTTATAATGTTGGACAAGTTAGATAATATCTCTGAACTTCAGTTATCCTTTTTTGTAAAATGTAATAATAGTAACTTATTACTTCTATATCAAAGACTTGTTTTTAGGATTAAATTAGATACTTCATGTGAAACATTTGGCAACATGCTTATCACATAACTCTTCAGGATGTTGATGTTTAGTACATTTGATAAATTATTAAGGCATTAGTAGATACATAAAGATTAATGTTAAAGCTTGTAGCTGTACTTCTATCTTTACAACTTAATTCACATCTTTTGGGTTTGTTGTTTGTGTCTGTGCATGAGTTTTCTTCAAGTATTAGAACATCTCTTGATTGGAAAATTCCTTTATGTTATTTTATAGAGTCAGCGGATCCCTTTTGAATTTTATGTCATGAAATGGTTTTTAATGGGAGCAGAATGGCCATTTCACTTCATGATGCATTTGCAGTATTATTCTTAGCCATGGGTATAATTTACATAATTGTAATTGTAATTATTGTAATTATATCATGAAAGTGTAATATATACTTAGAATTTTATGTATGCTAGTAGAACATTATTATGTATGGCAGGCTGCAAAAACCTCCAACTGCTTGCCATTTATGTACATTTTTCTTAGGAGGTAGTTTAGTGTTGAGGGTGACTGGTGGTGTAGTGAGGGTAGATTAAGCTGATCACAGTTGATAGAACAGGACCAATGCCTGAATCAGAGACAGTCAGTAGGAATGGTAACCAATAAACCCAGTCAGATCTTTACTTAGGATTTGGGAAGTAGAATGACTAAGCAGTAGAATAGTGTCATTAGGCTGAACTGGTGAGAGATTATTATTGCTTTGTTATAGTCTTCCTTATAACCGTAAGAACCCATTTAACTATTTAACTCAAAAATCATTAAACTATAGATTCTTAATAAAATCTTACAAATGTATAATTAATATATTTGTTGATCCCTCAAATTATTTGGCAGTAACATTATATAATCCCTTGTATTAAGAAAAATATATACCCTATGAATAAAAGAAGTGAAATATTTGAATTTTCTTCTTGCTTTAGGAAGTTTTGTCAACCACTTATTTTAGATTATAAAATCCTAAAATGCACATAGTTTTTGAATAGTTTAATTTTTACAGGGAGCTGGACTTTGCTGTTATTTTATGCTGTTGTGTCTTAGCATTGTGATTTTGGCAAGTTAATTAACTTACATGTAGTGTGCAAAATTGGAATATTTTATTTTGAGAACAAAAAAGCAGCAGCATCTGTTAAATATTAATCATCTACCCATCTTTCTCTTCCCCATTGTACGTTGTGAAAAATTCTGTTTACTCACAAAAAATCTTTAAAACACTAGCTCAGATAGCTCTCCTGCCCGCCTGTGACTGCCTTTTCCTAATAAACCTGTCATTTTAAAATATAAAGGAAAAGAAAAGAAAAAAAGAACTAGTTCATATTTTTAACAGTTTAAAAGGTTGTTAATGTTCCCCTCCACACACCCCCCCAATTTCCTTTTCAGGTGCTAGTGGAGACCACGTATTTGCACATACGTATGACTCTGAAAATGAGGATTTTGGTGCCCAAGATGCATCAAAGCTGGACACCTGGGTTTTTGATAGAGTTAAGGTACGTACTATTGAGTGGAATTAGTCTACAGCGCACACATTTGTACCTGAAGTTGTAGAAATGGTTTTGTTATTAAATGCATCTTAGTTTTTTTTTCCTCCTTGCTTGAACTTGAAAGTTCTGTGTTATAGCACATTTTATTAAAAGACTGGATTCTATATTTCACATCTTTTGTCAAAAGACCACCTATCTGAAAGGTAATAGCTATCTATTTCCTCAATGAGTATTTCCTTGCTTATCAGATCTTTTGTCCATTTACGAATGAATTATAATTTTTGCATAGCTGAGTATTTTTTATCAAATGGAACAAATTACAGATTTAACTCAAGCTTGGTTGCTAAGTTTTATTGTTTCTTTCTTTCTTTTTTTTTTTTTCTTTTTTCTAGCTTTCAATTATATCTTTGGAATTTAACTGTTCTCTTGCAGAAACTACCATAAGACTTTTGTCGGAAATTTAAATATCTCTTGCTAAAATTAATGTCTTAGAGATGTTTATGTGAACGATAATTCTATGTCTTGACCTAGCCTGTTGACTTATTTAAAATAAATTAATAGTAGTTTCCATAGGTACTTGCTTACATGTTCATGTATATGTTAGTACAAAGTGAATGCTTTCTTTCAGAAGAGGTTTACCATTCCAGTTTTCATTTGGAATTAATATAAACATTTTGGAAACAGATTTCATTGAGTGAACATTTTTCAACCACGCAGCATGAAGAACAGAATCTAGCCTTGGGGTAAAGGAAGTAGCTATGAGACTATTTGCAATCTTCCGAGTGAAAGATTATGGTTGTATGAGGGTGGCAACAGACAGGACAATTAGTGCAGCTCTGAAAACATTTATAAGTGATAATAAAGCATTCCTAAGCTGTTGCCTCTAGTACTCTTTTGTTTTGGACTCTTGTTAAATATTTCTTCAGTCTGCTGTATTAGTATTTTTTTTAATTGCGGTAACATTGGTTTACATTATTGTTGGGATTTTGGAAGGATAGGATTCCCCTTCAGATATTGCCACTGTAGTGAGATATAGGGTGGTTAATGTTATGAAATCAAGATTTCCAAACTTTTTTTTGGCCTAATTATAAGATAGAGAATCGTTCCTTGTTATTTGAACACAGATAGATGTCTGAGCTAACAAGAACTTTGTTTTGATATGTCCTGAGGTCAAATTTAAACAAAACAAGATTATTTAATGTTAGTGTTAATGTACGAATTTCATGAATGTGTTCAGAATTATTTTTTAAATAAAATATATGAACTAAATCTTTTCCACTGATTTGTTACGTATAGGAATTCTTTCATGCTGCCAGAAACAACCAGTCTTTGTTTTCTCAAGTAAATGAAGACAAAATAGTTTTTTTCTTACATTTATTAGGAGTAGATACAAATGGACATGCTCACCGACCATCATCTAGGTAATTTTAACAGTGTGCTTACTTTTATGTTTTTGAGGGTATCAGCTATAATGTTTCAACTTTTAAAGTGTTATGATGTTTTCTTTGTAATTAACAGCAGAAATTATATTTTAATTAATTCTAAAGCAGAATACAGTCTCAATTATGTGAGCTATAGTATGATATATTGGATAAAATTCCCTGTGTTGGTCACCTTGCACATTAATATAAGTAAAGTATTTCTTGTACTTATATTCCATATTCCAGGGTTGGGAGGGAAAATGGTATGTATTTTAGAAATATTTCAGGTAATTTTTAAAAGCATTTTATGGTGATCCTATATCACCATAAGGCCTAATTTGCTATTCCTTGTGTTTCACCTAATCAATATTATATCTAGCAAATAAATGTATACAGTTTTATATGTTATGTTTCCCCTTCATTCCTTATGCAGAAGAGCATATATTTCTCTCACTTTTGCAGACCATAAAAAGGAGGAAGTATACACGTTACGCTTCTGTTCTTTACTTCAAATTTGGTTTAGATTAGTCTGACTGTAACTGGGAAGCCAACAGTTAGCTACCAGTAATGAATGCCTCACGCTTGTCTTTTACATGATGCACTTTAAATAATAGAATTCATGCCAAACCAACCTAGTTCAACTGTATGGAAAACTAAATACATTGTATTATATTGTGTTATGCTAATTATATCTTATATCACAAACACTCTAGGTGATGAAAATATTCTTTACTTGGAACAGGGATGTAGCAAGAACATGTTTTGTATTATGTGGGAGGTAAACTTGAAAGTCACCATTATCACATTTAAGACTTACAAGAGCATTCATTAAATTTTCCTAATCAATCCTTCCTTTTAAAACCATTTCTGAAAACTTTCAGATTTTTTTGCTTCTTTAAAAGGAAAAAATTAATTTTAACAATCTCTAAAAAGCTTTGATTTTAAGATATTGAAATATAAAGATATTTCAGGAATTATTGACTTTGAATATAATGAGCTCATATCGGATAAATTTTCCAAGTTAATGTAATTTACTCTTTTTTTTTATTTCTTTTTAAATAGGGAATATGAAGACAATATTAAGACAGTTGATGAGGGAATAAAAGAAATTGTGTCTGTGTTTAACCATTTTTATGGAAATGATGGAAAAACGGCATTTATCTTTACTGCCGATCATGGAATGACAGACTGGGGTAAGTGTGTCCTTAAGTAATGTATAGTTTCTGATTAAGGTAGTGGTAAATGCAGCTTGCAGATATACTGTTGAAGAGGATTAGGTGTCTCAGTATATGTATAATACCTAGCACATAATATTGCATACTTCAAATGTTAATATTTATGAGAAAGATTTTTTTATACAAAGAATCTTCTAGCTGTAAAAGAAATATATTTTCATATAAAAGGAGAAACTACAGAAAAGTGTGGGAAAGAAAACAAAAGTACCTATTTACCTAGAGTTAACTATGCATGATGGCAAAAGGGCGAGTTGTTCGTGTTCTTTTACTGAGAGTCCTAGGGTTACTGAAAATGCCGCCTGCATGAGCCAGTCCTCGCTGAGAGATTCCCAGGGTAAATACAACATGTGCACAGAGAAAAAAGATGAAGATGAGGTTTGGGTCTCCCAGTCACAACGTAGAATTCTACTTAGCTGGTACCACTCTTGGAAGGAATTTTGGTTCTCCAGGCAGAGTAGCCTGAAAGAAGGAAGTGTGGAGGCTCTGGCGTCCTTTCCCGAGCAGACCTGGTCCCCGCTGCTGCCCCACACTGGAGGACCACTTCTCAAGGGGTGCTCCCTGTTCCTTCTGCCTTGGGTTCTACTCTGGTGCCATCACCTCCAAGTCTTATTGGTATTCTTTCAGCCAGTCAGTAGACATTCCACTTTTTGATTTTGTTTGATACTTGACTTGCTTTGAGAATGTTTTAAAACTAATTGTATACAGAGTTGCAAGCAATAAATATTTAGGTATAAATCAGTTCTTAGGTACTTTGTACTGTCTTATCATTCTTGTTGTCTTGTAGGTTCCCATGGGGCTGGTCATCCTTCAGAGACTTTGACTCCTTTAGTTACCTGGGGAGCTGGAATTAGGTATCCCCAAAAAGTATCAGCTCAGCAATTTGATGATGCATTTTTGAAAGGTATAAACATTCATTTTTATTGTTTTTACAAATGTAACATGTAAAAACCAGAAGCAAAGTTTAATATAAAAAAACCTTTTTCAAGTTGTGTTCACTTTGATATTTGTGTCATTATTGTTTTTATTACTTTTTTTTTTCAAGATTTATTTATTTATGCATATATGAACTGGGGTACAGGCCAGAGGTGTGGGGGGTGAAAGGATTCACCAGAGACAGAGTGGGAAGCAGAACAGGCAGATCTACTGAAATACACTGCTCAGGGCAGCAGCAGGTGAGACAGGAGAGGTCTGCTGCGCCATGTGGGTCACCTCCCTGGCCAGGGATCGAACTTGTGCTGCAGTGGCTGCAGATAGAGTCATAGGATGTGTCTTAACTGCTTGCGCCACCAGGGAGGCCCCTGTTTCTATTACTTTTGTATAATTTCGTATCATTTGGTTTATAACATTCAGTTTGAAATTTACAGCCTCACTTACCTTATGAAAGTGTAAACTACATATAGTATTGCTTTTTGTAAAGTCTTAATGTTACTGGGATTTAGATGAAACCCGAGTCAAATCTTAACCTATGATGACTATGAGTCAAACAAATCACACATATGTCACAACTGATGTTTCACAACAGGACAGATTTTGTCCTATCTAGAATTTTGGAAGACTGAGTGTTGCCCAAACCTCATTTGCTTCTCACTCTATGAAGAAAAGGAATTCTTTTTTTTCTTGGCATTCTGAGTATTTTGTAAGGTAAAGGTTTTTTTTTTGAGTTTTCACCAGTTGGACAAAATTCCTCTCAAATGCCTTACTCCAAATTAGCTTTTATCCAAACACTTATTAAAGATATAAATGTAAAAAAATACAGATTTCCATGCCTTAGCACTAGCTATTTGATTTTGTGAATCTGAGTGAGGTCCCAAATTTATCTTTTTAAAACTTCCAGGGATTCTGAACTCATAGCCCTGATTAGGTATTCCTACCATAGGAGACTTTTTTTTTTTTTTTAAGATTTATTTATTTATTTATACAAGCACTGGGTACAGTCAGAAGCGCGGGAGGGTGAGAGAACTCACCAGAGCCAGAGCGGGGAACAGAGCAGGCAGACCGATGAAATACACTGCTGAGGGGAGAAGCGGACGGCAGGAGAGGTCTGCGCGCCACGTGGGACCCTTGCCCAGTGGCTGGGGATCGAACTGGTGCTGCAGAGGCTGCTGCTGCGCCACAAGGGAGGCCCAGGGGAGACATTTTTTTTAAATGATACATGTGTCTTGCAACAATTTTTTTAAATCTTTTTTTAAAATTTATTCATTTATATTTGCATAGAAGAACTGGAATGTATGCCAGAGGTGCAGGGTTGGGGGGGTGGTGGTGGTGTGTGTGTGAGAGGATTCACTAGAGACAGAGTGGGGTGCAGAACTAGCAGATTGACTGAAATACACTGTTGAGGGGAGCAGTGGATGAGACAGGAGTGGTCTTCTGTGCCATGTGGGTCAGCTCCTTGGCTGGTGATCGAACTCAGGCCATAGTGGTGATAGCACAAAGACTTAACCCTGACACCACCAGAGAGTCTCCCTGTCGGAGACTCTTTTTTTGGCTTGTATAATAACATTTCCTTAGATTTTTTTTCCAGATTCTTTTTAATTGAGATATAATTCTTACACCAGAAAATTTATGTTTTAAATGTACAATTTAGTGATTTTTAGTGTATTCACAAGGTTGTGCAATTGCCGGTACTATCAGGGTATGCTTTACAGAGCATTTCATTACCTAAAAAATACTCCTTACCCATTTTCCATTAAGCACTGATCAATCAAAATAATGAGGTGCTTCATTCTGTTTTAAATCTTAACATCAGTTCTTGCTTTGCATCTTTCAGAATGGAAGTTGGAGAACTGGAAGAGGCAAGATGTCAATCAGGTATTCATTTTAATGAAGTCCAAATTTAATCTTATCTCCTATAAGAGGTCTAGATCAAAAAACCAAACAAACTGGAAATATATATTGATAATAATGATGTGAGGATTTTTTAAAACATTTCAGTTACCAAAGGAAATGATCTTAGTACAAATATTTAAACCAATTAATTATTTTTACAAAATATAAAAAGCCGCAAGTAAAACTAAAAGGAGAAGACTCCCTATAAATAACACTGGCTAATGAAATAATTAAGTAAATTGAAATCTGCATGCCTGTTAAAATTCTGGGATTTCTTGTCATCGTTGCCTTGCTTAATTGCATTAGGTGCAAATCTAATAAAATCTCACGATAGGTTTCTTTCTGACCATTTCTTTTTCATTAACACATATTTTATCTTTAATTCTACTCCATATCCTTATAAATACAGTTGGAAAAAAGTGACAAGAATATACACTACTCAGCCAGAAGCTTTATGTTATAGCAAAATATATTACCAACCTAATCAGTTAGACTAATAACTTCATCTGTAAAATGAGGCTGTGTAAACAGCCATCTGCACTATTTTTAGAAGGCTTGATATCATTGGTAGGTAGCTTCCAAAGTGGTAGAAATATCGTACCTTCCCCAGGTCACCTCACAAGTTGACCTTCTTTACTGTGGTGGGTAAACCAAGGTCGAGAATCTCATTTTCAGGCCTGTGATTGCAGAAGCATGTTCTTTCTTAGCATGTGAAGAATGTCAGGATGGATGTGTACTACCTGTGTAATGAAAATATATAAAATCAGAATAGCAGCTTATTAATTTGCTATAAAAATCACTGTAAAAGAGATAGGAATAACTTGAAGATCATAAAACAAGACCATGTTTTTCTTATAACTAAAACTGAATATAAATTCAGCTCTTGCTCTTTGAATATTCCCACTTCAGATCTATATTAGATGAGAATTGATTTATTTCTTCCTTCCATTAACATTGCTATATGTCTACAGTGTGTTTATTTATTTATTTTTTTTTTAAAGATTTATTTATTTATTGTATTTATTTATACAAGCACTGGGTACAGTCAGAAGCAAGGGAGGGTGAGAGAATTCACCAGAGCCAGAGCGGGGAACAGAACAGGCAGACTGACGAAGTACACTGCTGAGGGGAGCAGCGGGCGGCAGGAGAGGTCTGCGCGCCATACGGGACCCTCCTCTGGTGGCCGGGGAGCAGCCGGGGATCGAACCGGCGCTGCATAGGCTGCGGGCAGCTTCGCAACCCAGTTCTCAACCGCTGCGCCACCGGGGAGGCCCTCTACAGTGTGTTTAAACATTGTATAAACATAACATTAAAATAATATTAAACACTCTGTAAAGGATATAATGTGAATAAAAGCAGACACAGTCTCTGTCCTGGAAGCTATAATTTAGGGTGAGAACAAATACTAATCAAATTATTATATAAATAGATGTAACTATTTACATATATAAATAGTTATCATGTAACTATGATAATACTACAGAAGAGGCCTGTGGAGCCAGAGAGAGCAGAGAGTGGATGCATTAGATAGACTAGTCAGCAAAGGCTTCCTGAGAAATGGAGGGCTGGGCTGAGATTGAAGAGTAAAGTTACCAAGCCAAGGCAATAGGAGAAAGGCTTTTCAGGTACAGGGAGCAAAATGTGCACAGCTGGTATATATGTCAACTTTTAAGGATTTTGAGGGAAACTGGTGTACAGAGCAACAGAGACTGGTGTGATATGAGGCACTCACTCTTGCAGGGCATTATGGGCATTCTGGACTTATTCTTGGGGAAGCCCTTAAAGTGTTCGAAGCCTGGAGAGTGACATGATCTTTTATTTATTGTGAACGGATTTCTCTGGATGCACAATGGAGAACAGACTAGAGAAGGTCAACAGTAGACTCCAGGGGAAGGAGAGAAGGTGATTAGGAGGTCTTTGGGGTTTTCCAGTTTTCCCTGGCATAGTACTTACCAAGGATCCAGATGGTAAGATGTATGAAGGATTGAGAACTGGGACCAAGCTCCAACTTTAAATGGGGGAGACTAGAGAAAATACCTGGAAAGCAGCCTCATAGTAAGAATACTCTCAGTTGAGTGTGGTGTCACAGAGGCACGAGGGAGTGGGCCACACAGTTCTCTGCGAGGCCCACTGAGCAGCCACAGCAGCGCTTGGTAGCCACTGGTCCTGGCAGGATTAGCACGCGCCAGGTACTTTTTAGCCACTGAAATCTCACTTAATCCTGCTGTAACTCCGTAAGGGGGAAATTTTTGTTTATTTTTTAACTGATAAGGAAACTGAAGCATTGAAGAGGTTAATAACCTGCCCAAGGTCTCAGAAATTGCTGGCAAGGATTTGAAACTGGCATTCTGATATCCAAGCACTTTGCTGCTTGAAAAAATTATTAGGACTGAGAAAGCTGTCAATGAGGTTTAGGAAAATGAAAGATACTATCTTAGTGAAAGCCGTCTGTGGGGTGGCAAAGGGTCAAGTTCAAGTGGGCTGAGGGGCAATGGGGAGAGGAGAAATGGAGGTGGGGGGAAGGGCGCAGGGAGGGGCTGGGACCAGAGAAGCGCCTGAGGGAGCTCCCCAAAGCAGAGGGGCAGGCAAAGCCCATTCCGGGCTGTGCTAGCCATGGGTGCCCCTCGGGCTGCACCCAGTCCAGGGAGCGGGGAGAAGCCAAGCCAACAAGAACAACTCTCCTGGAAAGATGAATTGATGGGGAGCCATCCAAAGCAGTATTTGGGGTCTTGTGTCTACAGAGCTTCTTGCCTGCTTTATATCTTTCTTTAATTAATATTTACATTTTTCTAGCTAAACCCTACCAGGGGCTGTTAGTGGCTGCTTTTCAAAAAAAAATTTTTTAATGAATTCATGTACCTGTTTTAAATGACATTTTTAGAGATCATTATCAATAAAGATTTGAAGAAAATGGATTATAATGAAGACCATGGTTAATTCCAAAATATATTTGCATGAAATTCTTTTGTGTATTTGTTGATGTCTGTAGACTTTGTAGAAATGAAGTTTTTTTGTTTGTAGGCTGACATTGCACCATTGATGGCTTCTCTTATCGGAATTGCCTTCCCCCTTAACTCAGTGGTAAGGAATACAGTTTTATTATCAGATCTCAGAATAAAAGATTCTCGTGCAGTAAATTTATTTTTATGTTTCTGAATAATCTTTGATTACATTTAAAACTATAATTCCTTATATACTTTGCAGCTATGTACTATATTGTGTATATATTATAATCTATAACATGGAACATAATAAGCCTAATAGTATTTCTTTATAATTTTTTTATTTTCTGAAATATACATAGATTCTTAGCTTTGCAGCTTACTTTTAAGTGATGAAGATGTGTAAATAACTTGTGATTGCAAGATATTGGTGGTTTGCTAAATCAAAGGCAGGAATCAGAGAACTCCAGAGACTCAGAAGAAGGAACCAAACCATGTTCTCACAGCTGGGCCTGCCTACTCAGGGTGCCAACACCAGGGAGAGTAACCGTACACTGTGTCTTGACTAAGAGTTGACTTCCAGCACATATATTGGAGTGGGGAGGGCAGGACCCCATCAGAGAATCCCTGTGCTGTGTTCAGTGGGGAGACTGAGGGCAATGCTGTTAAGAATGGGAACCTGGTACGGAGGAGTCAAAAAGCAAACAAATATCCTTCCCAGTGAGCCCTCTTTTCAACTGTTTAAATTAAACTTACTTAAAAAAAAAGTCATCTATTTTAGGACTTGAGCAAACAATGTGACGCTTATAGTTGTAAGTGTGTGTGTTTGTGTGTGTGTGTATAACTGAAACAAGTTTTATTAAACAATTTAAACTCATTTATACAGTATAATCTCATATTTTTTATTATATTTCTTTTTTTCTTTTTAAGTATGCTGGCTGTAACCCCCCATAGTGATTGTTTTGCATGCATAGAGCCATTGGTTCACAGCCCAGTACAGAGAAATCTTGAAATAAATATTAGGCTTATTGAACTTAATGAATCTCTTTGGCTTTATTTATTTTATTGTAACTACTTTTGTGAGAAAAGTAATAGAACATCTTTTATTTAAGATTTTAATAGAATTTTTAATGTAATCATTCCAGTAATCTATTTGTCCATATGACTTATCTTCCTTGTTTTTCCTTTGCAAGACTGTTTGTTTTAAAAGAATAATTGAGCTTTGTTAATACTAACATTAAGCCATTTTATTATTTCCAGGGAACCCTTCCTGTGAATTATCTTAACAACACTGATTTCTTCAAAGCAGAGAGCATGTTTACAAATGCAGTACAAATTCTTGAACAGTTCAAGGTAAAACAAGGCACACACAAAAATGGATATACGACAATTCAAAAATATCATGTGTTAAGTAAAAATATTTGATATTGTGTTTTAAGAAATGATTTTATACAATTTATTATCTTTGAATTTGGTATTTGACTAGTGTCATAAAGTTTTACATTTCTGAGGTGCAGTTTCCATGAAGCAGTTTGAGGATGAAGAATTATCTTTGAGGAATGTCCCTAGTTCTAAGACTACCTTATGTGCCAGTGAAGATACAAACCAAGTCTTTATTGATTAGAATTTGTCATAGAAGGAATAACAGACATTGCAACATTTCTTGTCATTCCATATTAATTTATATATTAAGAACTTAAAGAAGTGACTGAATCTTTTATTACTGCTGCTTCTGTTAATGCAGCTTGGTTTATTTTGTTTTCTAAGAGTTAAAGTAGTAAATTTTAATTACATTCAGTATGTTACTTTGCAAGCTTAATGTATGTTAATTACTTTCAGTGTGTTACTTTGCAAGCTTAATATACTTAACTCTCAACTTACTGTGAGAGAATGGTAATGGTTTTCTTTAAATATTTATGAAATAATATAGTATTACAAACTCCATTTATTTTCAAAGTAGTTAATCATCTCTGAAGAATCACTTTAGAGAGTAGATATTTTTATTTCAAAATAAAATTAACTTTTTCTTCTCATTTATAATATAATAAAATATGTTCATAATTGATTCCAGGTGAAAATGAATCAGAAAAAAGAAGTTACTTTACCATTTTTGTTTACACCATTTCAGTAAGTCTCTATTCTTTTTTTATTAACGTGTATGAAAAATTTTTAATGAGCTTGATGGTGACAGGATAGTTACATAGAAATTTGTCATTTTTGTGTACTTTTATGCAAACTCCAAATAGAAAGTCTCTTCTATTGTTTTTGTAAATAATGAACCAAATGCTAGATGCCTTTGAATGACTAGTAGGACAAATGGAGGGCAGAGAGCAATAATGAAAATACTGAGGAGATGAATTCAACAGGATTTGACGGGTCTGCTGAGAAGATGAGGGAACTCTTGACTTGGCTGATTGGGAAGATCCTGGTACATCAGGACTTTCAGAATGAAAGAAGAGCTGATTTGAGAGGCAAGGGTGATTGTTACTGAGTTCAACTTATGTTTTAAGTTATGAATTAATTGGTTGGAACTAGGAACTTGAATCTCAAGATAGAGATGAAGATTGGTTATGAAGATTTTGGAAACATCAACATAAAGATGGTGGTAGAAACTGGTTACACGTGTAGGAGGTTCTAGGAGAGTGTGGAAAGTGACAAGAAATGGCTAAAGATGAAATTTTGGGAAACACTGACAGTCTCTGGGTGGGCAGAGAGGAGTACTGCCTTTGGTGAGCAGCAGATTTTGCTGTCACAAATTCCAGAAAGATGTGGTTTCCTTGAATCAGGAACTAGTCACAAACCTGACTGTACATTGTGGCTTGGGCAGGTTTATGCAGCCTCCTGGGGCTTCATTCTGAATTAGTAACGATTTGTGTTTGATAAGGAAGAATTTTGCTCTTGGCCAAAATAAACAGAAATTGTTTGAAATATGAGTGTGAGGGATGTGATTGAGTGACTTTATTGAAATTATTTTTTCAACTTAGGTAGCATTGATATAGAAGACTTAAATATTGCATTGCCATCTGAAAAATGTGATTTTATGTGTGTATGTCTGAGTGTGTGTGTATCCAGGAGAGTAAAAACAAATTATTTTTTTTAGTCTTTTCTGGCATGAATTTTGCAAACTTTGATCATCTGAAATGAATTATCCTAACTGTTGTATTATAAATACACCAAAAGAAATTACCTTTGAGGAGTGTCACTATTTCTAAGATTGTAATATCTGGCTATAAAGAATATAAGCCAAGTTTTTATTGGTTGGGATTTGTCCCAGTTAATACCATATGTATATCATATCCATCTGTTTATGCTATTGTGGTATAGTCAGGCCATAACAAAATAAACAAATAAATGAACGAGAGATATATTATTGATTCATGATGTGCAGAAAATACCCAGGACAATGAAAGTGAATAAATGAGAGTAACTTTAGATCATCTTTAGAAAGCCTGGTCTGGCAAAAACTCTTCTACAAAGGGTTCAAGTACACACTGTCCACCTTCTTTCATTTGTCCTGTGGAGAAAACTAAAATTCTCCTTCAGGATGTAACAGAAGATATGAAAAAACATTGTATAGTAATGTTTAACATTGTAAAATTGTAATCCTTTCCAGATCACAACCTAAATATAGCATAATAGCCAAAGAATTTTAACTGTAACTCAAGATGATGATTCTAGTTTATATGGAAAAATAAATTTTCAAGACTAGTTTAACTGATATTAATGGTACTGAGAAAAAGACCAAGATAAAGAGATTTGCTCTACTGGATAGTAAAACACATTTTAAAGGAGTTTTAATTATACCAAATGTGCTATTGTTGAGCCTGTACATGTAGATTGAGAAACAGATTAAAGAATACAGAAACTGTAAGGGATTTTGATTATGATTAAAGATGACATTTTAAGTCAATGAAGGAAAGAATTATATTTGGAACATTAGGTATTCATTTGGAAAAATTATAGCTAGATCCCCTACCTCACCTCATTCACAGAACTAAACAGCACATTGATTAAAGTATTAAATATTTAAAAATAAGTGTAAGTGTTAAGGCTGTAATTAAGAAAATGTTAGTCACAGGAAAAAAGTGGATCATTTGATTACATCAAAATTAAATGCTTTCAAGGCCTCCCCAGTGGTGCAGTGGTTGAGCGCTGGGCTGCGAAGCTGCCCGCAGCCTCTGCAGCGCCGGTTCGATCCCCGGCCACCGGCGAGGTCCCACATGGTGCAACAGACCTCTCCTGCCATGCC
Source organism: Talpa occidentalis (assembly GCF_014898055.3). NCBI lineage: Eukaryota > Metazoa > Chordata > Mammalia > Eulipotyphla > Talpidae > Talpa > Talpa occidentalis. The sequence continues at coordinate 9,451,576 of NW_023601322.1, forward strand.
CACTGCTCCCCTCAGCAGTGTACTTCCGTCCTTCTGCCTGTTCTGCTCCCCGCTCTGGCTCTGGTGAATTCTCTCACCTTCCTGTGCTTCTGACTGTACCCAGTGCTTGTATAGATAAATAAATAAATCTAAAAAAAAAAAAAAAAAGAAATTCTTTAAGGATCTGGTGGAGGTAAATTAAAAAAAAAATTAAATGCTTTCATTCAGTAAAATAAACCATGAAAGTAAAATAAGTACCGGATTAAGAGAAAATATTTATTAATTATGTAACAAGAATTATTTATAGATGCTATAAAGAGTCTTATATATCAATATTTAAAAATAGACAAATGATAACTGAAAATTCACAAAGATAAAAATGCAAATGGTTCATAAATTATGAAAAGATTTGCCTCACAAGCAATAGCTAACCAGCATTTACTGAGTGTTCAGTATTCACAAAGTACTGTTTTAAGTTCTTCACATGTATTAAATAAACCCCCCCCTTCCATAGTAAATAAATTATTTCTCAACACAATTGAGTAGCTATTTTTCCTGTTTTACAGATGAGGAAACTAATGTACAAGAAAGTTAAGTCAATTTCCTTAGATTTTAGCCTCTTAAGTAGCAGCACTGGGGTTTGAAACAGCCCAGCTCCAAAATCAGATGTACTCAGAGAAATACTTGCAGTATTATTCATCATTGTGGCAACAACTTCAGTGGTCACCTTAATGTTACGTTAAGGATTTAATGCCCATACGGTGAATTAGAATAAGGCATGTACTTCCATACTTATACAAACTTGAGAAAATTTGTACTATTGCTTGGTGAGTGAAAAGTATACACAACTATAATACAATAAGATATCATTAATATTAAAAATATAGATTGACACTACCAGTACATTCGACAGAGTGCTCTAGTGAAGATATTAAGACCTTATTAATTAATTGTTTGTACATTAAATTATATAAGACACCTAAACCAAGTGGGCTACTAAATTGAAAATTATTTCTGTCATTGGGGATCTCCAAATGAGTGGTTTAAATTGTGTTTAATTATTTTTAAAAGAGTATTTACTTTTACCCATAAAAAATTTATTTCTCCTTTCAGCTATTTAGAAATAATTATACTTGGAGGCATTGACTAAATTTTAGCTCTTGTTACAACAGTTTAATGTTCAGTATACCAGGAGAAACAATTATCACCATTTACCATCTGAGTATAATGGACTGTTTCATTTTTATTTCTCTAATCCAATGAATTTTTTTTCATTTTTATACCATCTCTTTTCTTTTAATCACAGTTATACATACATGTGAATTTTAGCATTTTCCATTAGAATTTATATCAAGTAAATATTGGCACATAAATATGTAAAAGGTGAAAGAATACTGTGTCACGTATCCTTTTTGCAAAACAGCCCAGATTCTTATAAACTATTGTGCAATGAAGTCTGTCTCTGTTGACTAAGTGCCATATTTCCTCTAGTGCTTAGAACTGCTTTGTTCACTCATAAGTTCTTAAATTGAGAAAATTTATCTTGTGAATATTGACATCTGAAAATTCATAGTCGAGATTTTACTTACATGATCCATTTTACCGACATCACTAGATCACAGTCTGTTTCTCTACCATTATTCCATTTTTTTCTTTAGTCTTTTCTAGCATGACTAACTGATGAATAATGAAATAATTCCTAGGGTGATGAAATAATGAATGTTTTGAGATAAAGGAAGAAGAATGCCAAGATCCTGCATAATCTTAGACTTGTAAAATTGTCTAGCTAATTGCATGCCCTGTTTTATCCTAACCTTTAAAATATAAGTAAATCTTATCTTTGATATTTTGAAAACATCTAAGAAATAGCAAAAATCATGAAATATCTCTTCTGATATTTCATGTTAGAATTGCTAAGAGGTAAAGCTAAAATTTGGTCCATTGGGCCCTGATAGTATGCCAAAGGATGACCAGCAGGTGGAGCTACATGACTAGGAGAAGCATAAATGGTTTGACTATATTGGAGAAAGTACATTACAGAGGATGAAAAACTCTGTATTTGAAAAGTGTATATTCTAGAAGCCAAAGAAAGTAAAGAGCCAATGAAATAGATTAAAAAAAGGTTTTTAAAGAGTCAGTTTAGGGAAAAATTGAAAGGAGATATACCTCTCCAAAAAAAAAAAAAAACCCAACAAAAAACTAAAACATCTGTTATTTTAAAATCACTATTTGAAGTCAGGTTAAACTTAAATTTTATAAAATATTTTAATCTATTTTATACTAAAATGACATACATATTTTGGTTCATTTTAGTGTATTGATTAGTTTAGTCTGGTATATATTAAAATTCCTCCCTTACATCAAATTTAAACACATATTTTAATGTGAATCTTTCTGCTACTTCACCTATCTGATATACTAATTACAAGAAATATAATTTACTGCTTTAGAACTGAAATTCTTCTTTTAAAAAAATAACATCACATATATATGCAGGAAAATATTTGTTTACTCAGTTATGACATGAACGATAAAATTCTACACCATTGATAAGTCTGAAGGAATGCAAATTATTCTAGAAGTAATTTTTTTATCCTGCTTTCCTTTTATTTATCTTGAAACATTTTCCCCTTTAATCTAAGTATATATTATAAAGTGAATGGCCTAGATATCACTAACTTTCTCTAAAATATGTGTAAATGCAAGTGAAATAGTCTTAAAATGAAAATCTGAATACAGTATTTCAGAGCTGCATTTTAAGGAGATTTTGTCCTCCAAAACACTAATTTACCCTGAATATTTGATGATAAAATTCTTTTTTTTTTTTTTAGCATTTTTTTTAAAGATTTATTTATTTATTTATACAAGCACTGGGTACAGTCAGAAGCGTGGGAGGGTGAGAGAATTCACCAGAGCCAGAGGGGGGAACAGAACAGACAGACAGATGAAATACAGTGCTGAGCGGAGCAGCGGGTGGCAGGAGAGGTCTGCGCTCCATGTGGGACCCTCACCAGCGGCCGGGGATTGAACCGGCGCTGCAGAGACTGTGGGCAGCTTCGCAGCCCAGGGCTCAACCACTGCGCCACCAGGGGAGGCCCATAAAATTCTTGGTAATTCTAAAACATGATTTACTTTCTTCAGAAAATTATTTTCAAAAGAAGGGATAATAGCAATCACAGCAAAGGAATGTGCACAGTTAGTACTTCTCTTTTTACTTAAGCTTAACATGTGCTAGCAGATTCTTTTAAAATTTAATGTTTTCAATATAAAAGATTTAGTCAATGAAAATTTTCCATACAAATTACAATGTAGAAATGTGTTCAAGCATATTGTTATTCAAATAGTACTCTATTCATATCTGTAATCATACAGAGATTAAGGGTGAAACTAACAATGTAGAAACTTTAACATCATTTTGTTGTTGAGCAGCCTGCATTTGGGCAGGTACTAGGAAGGTGTATTAGTTCCCTAGGGCCACCTTCACAAATTACTGTATCCTGCATGTTTTAACACAACAGAAATTTATTCCTTCATATTCAAGAGGCTAAAAGTCCAAAATTGAGGTGTCATCAAGGTGATCACCCTCCAAAGACTTCCTTGCCTTTTCCTAGCTTTTCCATAGCTTCTGTTGGTTACCTGAAGTCAGTCAATTCAGGGAGGGGGCACCCCTGAACCCCTAAACCTGCCTCCTCTAAATAGGTTCTGCCATCTGCTTCATCAAGACAAACATACCCTAGTGCACAAGACCATTAATGGAAAGGAACTTTAATACAATTAGTGTGCAACAAGCAAAAGACAAAGAATATAGATTCTAAATCAAGCACCTGAAGTTACCCATCCCCTCGTGGGCAAATGTCCAGCCAAACAGGGTTGCTCACAGCAGGACCACTGAGGCCTGAAAGCCTGCCGTAAATCTAAGGCATCTCCTAGTGGGAACTGATAGGACAGGGGCACACGGGGCCCAGCATGTCTGAGACAGAAGGAGCAAAATGAAGGTAAACGCTGCCATTGTTAACCTCCCCACAGGGTCACTCACCCACGTCTGTTTCAACCAATCCAGGACCAAGAAGCAAGCACAGGTTCTTCACATGTCTGTCTGCTCCATGTGCCTCCTCCTGGTCTCCTTCTGGCCATCCATCCTTCTGTCCTGCTTCCTTCCTTCTCCAGGCTCCTCTCCAGCCTCTTCTTCACCCTGCTCAGGTCTACCCTCCCTTGGGTGAGGCAGGGTATCTGGAACCTCCCCTTTTCCTGGAGACCCCCCTGTTACAAATCCTTGTGACCCTTGACTGTAGCTATATCATTCCAGTCTCTGATTACTTAGTCTTCTGTCCTCTGTGTCTTTCTGCAAATCTTGTCCTTTTATAATAGCAGTTATTAGATTTAGGGCCCACCTGATATATCTGAGATATGTAACTCATCTTAACTTGGTTATATATACAAAGACCCCATTTTAAAATAAGGTCTCAATCATAGATACCAGAGGTTAAGGACTTTAACAGATTTTTTTGTGGGGGACACATTACAGCCTTCAACAGAAGGTAATAGTTCACTTTTGTCATCATTTCGCCACTGCAGAGAAATTCCCTATAATTCTTCATTAACTTACCCAGTGTAAGTTAATGTGTGTGTGCCAGGCGCTGTATTGGGTGTTGGAGATGAGACCGACATAATGCCTATGCTGGTGGGAATAAAGACTAACACAATACAATAGTATTATATGTAATACTATATTAAATATTATAAAATTATGATAGTACGATAAGGAATAGTGCATTGTGATACTTGTGTTAATGAATCACAATATGTTTTCATCAGAACACAAAGAGCCCAATAATGAGAGATATAAATTTATAGGAGCTAGAGAAGGTTGACAAGACAACTCCAGCGAAAACAGTGCTGGGAAGAAGGTATTTGTATTTCTTGTTGCTGCCTCAGAGAGAAATGTAAGATGGAAACTTAAGTCTTAAGCTTAGCACCCTTCTGAGGTAGTAAAAACTCACAAAGCTGTTCTCATTAAGTTGGCATTAATTGCTGTGGACTAGAGTGGATCATACAGAATGAATGTGTAGGTAAGAATGTGGGACACTGGGACATCCCTGGTGGCACAGGAGCCAAAGTCTCAGCACTATGAAGCTATCACCAGCCACTGCAGCATGAGTTCCATCTCCAGCCAAGGAGCTACCCACACGGCACAGCAGACCTCTCCTGCTTCTCCCCTCCGCAGTGTATTTCAGTAGATCTGCCTGCTCTGCTCCCTACTCTGCCTCTGGTGAATCCTCTCACCCACACCCTGTGCGCCACCCCCCTCCCCCAACCTCTGGCCTATACCCCAGTTCTTGTGTGCATAAATAAATAAAAATAAATCTTAAAAAAAAAAAGAATGTGGGACATAAAGTAGGAAAGTATTGCAGTGATATGCTGGTAAGAGGACTCGGATTCGGTGGGGGGGGGTGTGTTGATTAGTAGCGTTTATCAATTTCAAGCTACCTAGGAAATGACAAGACCTGTGCACCATTGCCTCTGGGGAGTTAGTGTGAGCAGGCTCCAGAGGCTGCCTGCAAGGAAGCTAGGGGATGAGGCAGTGGGGAGCAAGTATGGGGGGAAGCTAAGAGAAAAGCCCATCAACTTGTTTCTGAATTGTCCTTTGACGGTTACTTTGCACTGAGTGGGACAGATCTGCAAACCTCTCTTTTAAATCCACATAAAAGAAATGTAATAGTTCTTTTGCTTTATGCTTTTTCATGTTAAAATCTATTAAAGCATGAATTATGGCACAGGGGATAGTAGATCCAGGCAAGATAATGAAATATAGCTTCTAGAAATCATGGAGTATATAGAATACATTGTTTTATATTAATGATTCAAAACCCACTTTGGTAATACAAAAACAAAAGAGGCTCTTTTCCTTATATTGACCTACATGAACTCTTTTACTCTTTCTTTTCTCTCTCTCTTATTTTTCAAATCTCAGCTGTCCCATGTGAGGCTCCAGTTATACCCTGAGTTTAAGCTGTGTTCTCTAAGGACTAGGCAAGGATTCCTGAGTTGAGTACTTTTCCCTCCTGGTGAGCTCTTATGGACCCCATCTGTTCTAAAGTTCCTTGTTTAAATGTAAAGTACCCCCTGTAGCTTGGTGGTTTTAATTATATTTCTGGCTTTGTGATCTGATCACTTAGGAGTGTCTTTGGCCCTCCTCCTGGCTGGCCTCCAGCCATTTCTTTGTTTATACTCTTTTATCACAGCCAAACCTCAGCTTTTCTAGAAGTCTTCAGTTTGTCTTAGCCTTTGCAAGTGTCCAATAGAAGGGGAGAAAAAAATTCAGATTTCCCCCTCCCTCAAGTTTGAAATTTGAAATTTTACACTTTTTGTTCTAATGTGTTACACTGTATAGTGATTTTTTTATGTGTAGTTCTTTTTACATGTGATATTTTAAAATTCAGGAACAACTATAGATGTTATGAAATTTTTTTTGACTTTTCATTAAAAATAAGTCTTCTGAACCAAGAGTCAGAAAATTTAATGAGGATTTTTATAGTTATTAATATATTTTTCTGTGTAATTTTCTACTTATTTTTTGTATTTTTCATTGCGATATTGTAAAATACCAACCAGATTTTATAAAGCCTTCCTATCCTAAATAAGACTGGTTTAGCACAAAGGTAAGTGTGGAACCAAGCTTAGCCGAGGTTTCGCCATTTTGTATATCCTCCACCTTGCTATGTTAGTCCTTGTCCAGCCGCATTCCGGAGATAGTTTCAGCAGTCACAACCCTCACTCCACTTGGTGACGAAAAAGCAGACCACCCCAGCCGCCAATGAGGGCAGTCCTATCCATAAATGGGACAGCATCTCTAACCGTCCAATCAGTTTGAAACTAACCGTGCGCACCAAAATGCCTTTGTAGCAGCCAATGAGTAATTGCCAGCTTCTTGCAAAGTTCGCGTCACTCGCGACCCTATAAGATACCCCTGCTTCCTCTGTTCGGGGCTCTCGACCTCTGCCGTTGCATCGGTGCGTGTCGAGGGCCCGGTCTCGAGCCCGTAATAAACTCCCTTTTGCATTTGCATCAGCTGTCTTTGGATTCTTGGAGGCTATGCTCGCCGAGTCTGCTGCTCTTGGGCACAACAGTAAGTTGAGTTCGGGACATTTGATTTGGCTAAATGGAGATGCCATTTTCTGAGAAGGGGAAGGGAGGAGCAGTTCAGGAAAAAATCATGTGCTCACTTGGCATTAGCATTACAAGGTGTGGAAGGAGGGAAAACAGGAGGCAGAAAGCCAGCTGGAAGACTGTTGAAGCGACTACAGCAAGCCTTGAGGTCTTGCTTCATTACCTACCGTCCTCACAAGACCTGCTCACATTTATTACATGCGTAGAGTATGTCAGGCACTGTTCAAGGAATTCACATATACTAGCCCTTTTAAGACAGGGCCTCCCCGGTGGTGCAGCGGGTTGAGCACAACGCTGTGAAGCTGCCCGTAGCCTCTGCAATGGATTTGATTCCCGACTGGCCAGGGAGAGACCCACATAGCGCGACAGACCTCTCCTGTCATGCCCACTGCTCCCCCTCAGCAGTTTATTTCAGTGGATCCACCTGTTCTATTCCCCACTCTGTCTCTGGTGAATCCTCTCACCCTCCTGTGCCTCTGGCCTGTACCCCAACTCTTACATAAATAAAAAAAATAATAAAAAATAAAAATAATTCTTAAAACAGCCCTATCTGGTTGGAACTATTGTTATCTCAATTTACACATGAGGAAACTGGAGCAGAAACTTCCTCCAAATAATAGAATTAGTAAATGTTGGGGCTGGAGTGGAACCCTAACTAGTCTGATTAGTGAATGCCCATCTTGGTTTCCCCAGCCAGTAAAAGTAAACAGTTTGAGGAGAAGGAAAGTAGTTTAATTTGTCCACAAGTTGAGGAGGGCAGCAGACCCACGTCTGAAAGATGATCAACCCGCTCTTTGGCAGAGGGTAGGGTATTCATCCAGAATTACAAGGGAGTAGAAGGGGGGAAGTAGGTAAGAGTTAGCATGGCTATCCTTGTGATGCAGGCATCTGGAGATTTGGGGGGAGATTCAGATTGGTGCCAGCTTGCTTTGCTATCACTTGGTAGTCAGCAACTTCGATGCTATCTTCTTAGGGACGTTTCTTCTTTCCCTGGATTGTAAGAAAGCAAGGTTGTTAAATCTAGAGGGTCTGGTGGGACAGGAAGAGAGACATGTCCTTTTATCACTGCATCATTCCTGTTTCAATTTTATACTCATATGTCCTAAATATGCATTTGGGATAATGGGCAATAAGGTAGAAGAAGAGATGATTATCACTAGTCTAGGAGATCTAGAATTGATGAAATATACAAGCTTCAAGTAATTTAGAAGGCATGGTGAGTATTTTAGGGCGTTTAGTGCTGCACCAGAGAAAGGAGAGGGATTTCAACTAGGAGGGTGTGAAAAATTCAGCTTAGATATAGCCTTCAAAGAATTCCTGTGGCTTTGGCTCAGTGCTTTCATTTCTAGACTTTCAGGAAATCTTTATATAATATCAGGTGTTTGAAAGACAGGTAACTGGGTCATAGCAACATTTTGAAGTAACTTGTTTTTCTTTCTTGAGTTCTTGCTTCCCTAATGCCTTTTCCGCCCAAATCTCGGTGAATCCAGGGATGGGAGTTTTCCTGCAGTCTGAAATAATGATTGAATTCCTCTGAGTTGAAAGATTTGGGAGGTCTTGGAGTACTCACAGATTCTTAATCAGGGGTTCTGTAAACACTAAAGGGATCATGGATGAGCTTTTGGGGTTCATAAGTTTTCTGAAATATAGATTATGTGCATTTTCTAGACAGAATTTATCTAGACTGTTAAAGAACTCAACGACCACATCCATATTAATAACAATTAAAAGATTTACTTCCTAAAAGCCTCAGTCATCTCTTTAGAGACTGCTAGAAACAAGTAAAAAAAGAGTGATACACACACACACACACGTGTATATGGCTTATGCGGTATTAGAAGTGTGTTGTTGTGTGTTAAAGATTTCTACTGTGGCAAAACAAGGCCAGGAAATACTGGAAGGAGAAATGGAAGACTGGAAACCAAAAAGATATATGGTTTACTATACAAATGGCAAACAAGTTCAAATTGTTCACTAACTTTGAGTGTTGGTTAGGCTCTGCCTAGAGCTCTTTGATAAGGAGAATTCTCAGGTCTTCTCTGGCTCAAGGTACAGAGCACCATCATGGATCTGCCCTATCTGCCATGAGTGTGGGGAACTCAGCAGTAGGATTCAACCATGTATTTGCTATTCTGTTAATTACATTGTTTTAATTATAATTTCTTTGTAGAGTATTGCATTTCGTGAAAGTGGATTGTATGACTCTCATGAGTATCGACTGGCATTAAAAACTTTGAGTGGAGAAAACGAAACAACTACAAGCTGTTTCTTGGAAAAGTTCAGATAATCAGCAATAATACAATTAGCTACGGGCTTCTTTCGTTTGTTGTTTTGTTTTGTATATATATATATAATTGATATGAGATTGATATATATATATATATAATTGAAATGAGAAAACAATTAAAATTTAACCTCTTTCTTTTGTAGGTTGCTGTCTGAGTCTAAACAACTCAACATTTTAAGAAATGCAAGATCTTATATTAAGCAGAAAAAGTATGATGAAGCAGTAAGTATGCAAACTTGTATATATAAATACCTGATCATCATTTCAGGTATAGGGAAGGATGTGATGTAATAATGGGGGGCAAAATGGACACCTCAGGAAGCTTTCGTTAATCTTCAAGAAGCTTAGTTGCTGCTTTAGATATGGACATACTTCTCTTATTTCAGCTAATATTATAGGTAAACCTCTTAGGTTAGCATTGGAAATTAACAATTGCCATTTTTATAATGAGTCTATTCCAAGTTTCTGTCACCTTTCTGCTTAATATTTTAGAGTATGGCATATTTGTACATTTGAAATTATCAACACACAGTCAGAAGTCTAATGATTCATATCGAAACTTTGACTCTTCCAAACTCCTTCCCACTATTTCTCTCATTCATTTTGTCAATGTTAAATGGTCATATAATTTTAAAATAGAAAAGAATTCTATTTTCAGTTTCTAAAATGTCTAACTCATACCATGCATTTCTAATGCTAATTTTTGTTATGGTTTTAAGATGATAAGCTATTTTTTACCCTCTAGAGTATTAAGCTATTTTAATATTTTTAATTTATTTGGGTGATCTGATATGATATATGGACATCTTCATATTTGGTACCTATTTTAGAGCGTCTTCATGTCTTTCTTTCTTGTATCCTATGAAGATTATTTCCACAAAATGAATTATTTTAAAACACTACACATATCATGGATAGTTTGCTTTTTTTTTGATAGTTTGCATTTAAAATGTTCTTATCAAGTTGTAAAATTTATTGTATTCAGGAATTTTTGTACTTTCAAGAAAATCTTGTAACAAATAAAATCTATTCTTGGTCCATCATCTACAGTTATTCTAATTTTAATACACTTGCTTTCTCTGAAACTTAGGTTTACTTATTCTTTCTATGTGGCAAGTTACATTTTTCTTTCCCCCTAGGTCTCGCTTTGCAAGGAGCTGATTCATCTTGCACTAAAAGGATTATCCTATTATCATACTTATGACAGATTCTTTTTGGGCATCAATGTTGTTCTTGGTTTTGTGGGGTGGACGTCATATGTGTCTCTGCTGATCATCAAATTTCATTCCAACCTCACCAGATGTGTTAGTAAAGAAATTAAGGTATGTTCAAAAAATATAATGAAGATTCAGAGGAAGGTATAAAATAACTAGTCCTATAATTTAAAAGGGCTATAAACATAGTTGTATAATTTAAATTCTCCTATGGCATTGACTGTGTTGGTTTTCTTTTTTTTTAATAATCATTGAGCATGTTGTAAGTATTCTATATCTTTCTAATACAGGTGGCTTGAAAACTACTTCAAAACAATATGTCAATATGTTAAACTTTATCTGACAGTGAAAATTGAGGGATTGGAAAGTGCTAAAAATCAATTATTCAAAATATTTCTTTTAAAATAATGTATATGTATTTCTAGCACTATTCTTCCTTTTTTTAACTTTCTGAAATTTTTAAATACACTTTCCAGAACTTTCTATTCTCATTTTAAGAATTGGTATCTAATTTAGTATACTTTCAATGCAGAAAAAACCCTCACAAAGCTAGCTTTAATAATATTTCATATAACTGGGAGAACAAAACAATATATATCTGTTTCTCCTACATTACAACACTTTACTCTTTTAAAAATATACTGCTAGCTATCATGTACCAGGGAGAATATGCTACTTCCATTTCCTTTACTTCTTTCTCTCAACTGATTATTATCATGTCCAGGTCCTCTAAAAAAGCAATATATCAGATGGTGTATTATTAAGAATAACAGTTTGCAGACCTTTCCAGTGGTAACTTTCTCCAGTTTTACATTTGATTTTTCTGTAATGGAAGGAAGAACAGCTATGTTTATTCCTATTTTATAGTGCTTTAATGCATCATAAATAATTTCCCCGATAATTTTCATTAATTGAATGTATATGAAATTGACTTGAATAGGAATAACTTCTTAGATGTTAAGAAAAAAGACAAATACAACTGTGTTCAGCAATGGATATATCTAGGCATTCTGCTGTGTTCTTGGAATTTATTTTGCTGTTTTAATCTCATAATAGTACTGGAAGTAGATATTGTAATTTCTCTTTACAAAAGAGAAAACTGAAGCATAACATAACCACCTTGTCAAATATAAGCCACTATATTACACTACAAAAGACAGCTTTAGAGTGTAACAACATAAATATATGTTAATATGTTTGTGATACAAAGATTCATGTTTCAAATCAAGGAGAGTTCACTTGAGTTAAAGTGATATAACAGGAAAAGATAAGTCTTGGTGGAAACTTAATAGACTATATAGGAAGAGGATGAGAATTAAAGTAAAATGAATAATATAAACAGCAATGGAATTGGAAAATGTATTATAATACCAGGATAAGTAATATTTATTGAGCACCACTATTCCAAGACTCTCCTGGGAATTTTACATGCATTGTTCAGTTCAACTTACCACTACCTTAAATTTGGTTATGATTTTCATCAAATGGATGGAGAATTTGAACTCAGAGAGATATATGTTTTCTTCAAGGACCCACCAGAATTAAATGACAGAACTAACATTTTCTAAAACTTAAATTCATGCTCTTTCTACACCATGCTGCCTTCAAAATAAATAGTTCAATTTGGGAGGTTTGTTCAAGGATCGAATGAGAGATAATATTGACTGTAGATTAAATCAAAGTAATCAAAGGCATCAACTGCTGAGAGTTTCACTTTATTATGGTGATGAGTTGGCTAGACTTAAACCAGAGGAACAAAACCAATAGGATATTAAGAGATTTAATGTAAGAGTTGGCTTATATGATTGTGGGGGCCAATTAGGCAGATTCTAAATCCATAGGTTAGGTCATCAAGGACACATTGGAACTTGCAGACAGGTGTTCTTAGTCTCCTAAGAACTGTTCTTTAAAGTCTTTTGACTGCTTGAATCAGGCCCAGTCACATTATTAGGATCCTCTCTCCTACGTAAAGCCTACCGATTGTGGACTTTGATTACATCTACAAAATACTTTTGGAGCATCTAGATTAGCATTTGATTGAATAACTGGGGACTATAACCTAGTTGACACATAAGATTGACCGTTACAGTTGACTGAAGTAATTAAAAGTATGCCCTTTGGTTCTGTTTATCAAGACATTGATTCCCCTTAATCAAGAGTTTATAGTCCAGTGAAGTGACACAATTTAAACAGTTCTTAAGGACAAAGAAAATGCTGGCAGTCCATAGCAGTAACTGAAGGGAGGCATGGTGAGCTGTCAGGAGGTCTGACAGTTGACTACAACTGTGCATTTATTAGAACACGATGTTTGCAGTTGGGGGTTGGGAGGGTTCACAGAGGAGGTTATGGCCAAAGTGAAATCTTAAAACGTGAATAGGGTAGCCGAGAGTGTGGGGTTGGGGGGGAGGGAAAGGCAGTGCAGAGAGCAGCAGGTGCTGAATGAGGAGTGGGGCGCATGGCTTCTTGAAAGAAGTGCAAATCATCAGCATGGCTAGAAAGAGAGGGCCTCTGGGGGAGCCAGAGGTGAGGTGAGCTGGCAACAGGTATCCTCCATTGACAGGTGAGACAACAGCTTTAAACTAGCTAAATGGTTTAGTCAAATTGACAAGCAAATGGAATGTCATCTTTGGAATTAAATCTAAGTCTAACTTCAAAGTTTGTCACTTCTATCTGACAGAATCCCTCATGTTAGAGGGTTTTGTTTTTTTTTTTTTTTTTCCAATTTGCCACTGTCACCACTAAGGGAAATCTTCACTGAATATTCTGTTTTCTTTAAAGGTAATTGCCATAGTGTCTCCTCACTGAACTCTGCATTTAACTTCTATATACTCATCTTCTTTGCTCTTGCTAATTCTGGTGTCTTTTGCTTAATACTAAGTATTTTTATTTTGCTACATGCTTCCTCTTGTTCTCTTATTACCTAGTTAAGTACCAACATATGAACCCCTTAAACCAAATCTCTTGATTCTCTCTTCACTGTATGGTTGTGTAAAGTCCTTAAAGGCCAGCCCCTAGTACAGAGCATAACATATGGCTTAATAAATGTTGGATGGAGGGGTAATCACCAGACACACAGGATGGTTTATTATCATGGGGTGTTGGGGGTGGGGGAAATGCCAGGGAGTCAATTCATGATGAAGTAGAAAACACCCCCCCACTCTTATTATTTAACACTTGCAATTTTTACATCAGCTGTATCAAATCCTTTGCTCTATGATTTCGTTTTCTACAACTCGATGTCCTTTGTAAGGTCTGTTACTGTATGTGTAAAGGATCATGTAATTATACCATATTGTTTTGGGTCTAGAAAAATCCTTGGAGTGTTTTTTTAGGTACTCTTTGAAACTTAACTTTATTATTTTACTATTCTCAAAATGATGTGAAACCAGTCCTCAGCTGCCTCATGAATACCTGCGCCTGCCACCTTGAGCTTGAGGCTCTACCTGTCCACATCTCTTTGAGATTTGCCTCTTCTACTCCCACCTCTTTGCTATGGAACCTCCATTACTCCATCCCTGTCTCCACCTCTTCATTCTCAGGCTACTGATACATTTCTGTAGAAACTGCTAGGATGGAGACAAAGAATAGAGGGGGAGAAAATAAGGATACAGATAGTAATAGCAGCCATTAGTATTAAGCAGCAGTAATATTACGTTTTGTTAAGCTCTTTACATAATAAATACACGTGGAATCACTCTTTCCATTTTATAGTTGAGATGAAATGAAGTCTCAAAGAAGGTTTGTTTTGCTGATGCTCTCACATTGAGCAAGTGACAAAGCCAGGATTTGAATTCTGATCTATGTAGCTCCCAGCTTTTAACCACAGTGCTGTGTTTCACTTAACATCCCTTTTGGCACCTGTGCCTTAGTTTCCCATGCTTCTATTCTGATATTTTATGCCAGAAGGGAGTTATCAAAAGGAAGAACATCTCTTGCTTTTCTTCCCTAAATTCCCCTACTACACCAAATCATTCTTAATTCTCACCTTACTTAGCTTTGGCTAACAGAGCAAGGGGAAAAGAGAAAGCAGAAGGGCGGCAGTGGAGCGCCACATTAGCCCTCCCTTATTGATGTCTTCCCTGTGCTGTTCTTAGTCACAACTTCTTGCGCATGGCCTAATCACTGGAATTTCGGTCACTGACTTTTTTTTTTTTAAGATTTATTTATGCATACAAGTGCTGGGGTACAGGCTAGAGATGCAGGGGGTGAGAGGATTCACCAGAGACAGAATAGGGAACAGAACAGGCAGACTGACCAAAGTACACTGCTAAGGGGAGCAGCGGGCAAGACAGGAGATGTTTGCTGCGCCGTGTGGGTTGCCCCCTGGCCGGCCAATCGAACTCGTGCTGCAGAGGCCGCGGATTGCTTCATAGTGCGGTGCTTAACCCCTGTGGATTGCTTCATAGTGTGGTGCTTAACCCCTTGTGCCACCAGGGAGGCCCTCGGTCACTGACTTTTGCAGTGTTACTTCTGCCCAGCGCTGGTCTGCTCTGCTATCACTGGTGGCTCAAGTGGAAGACTTCCTTGTTTGGAAGGTGGGTGGGATGAGTAGCTGTGACTAAGTGAATCTCCTGTGACTGGATGCTGTGGAGCCAGGTGTGGGCTGTGTGTCACTTTGGAGTTTGCATAGCTGGAAGCATTGTTCCAGATAAAGATCAGGTTCCACAGTTGATTGTGGATTCGGTTGACTTTTGTGAACTAATCAGAGAACTCAATCAACATGTATAAATTGTTGCTAAGGAGAAATACGTTCAGGCTTTTGAACAAGTTACTTGCAGACAAACTATAGGAAAATAGTCGCTTTTAAATTGAGAATTGTCTAATTGTAAAAATTCAAGGCTATCCAGCTTTTTCGTCAGTAACATGCTTCTCCAGTGACAGCTTCTCTCAAAAGCAGTTCTTCGATTAATCATCTAGTTGTAGAATCCTCAAAAAAGGAATACATTTTCTTCATTTTATGTCTTTTTGAAAAGTTAATTAGCATGGATTTGAAAGTATTTCAATATATTTTTATTTTGATTTTTCAGAAACCAAGCCATCTCCTGTCATGTATTTTTATAGCAATTGGCATTTCAGTAGTATTTTTCTTACTGATTCAATCCTGCCCCTGGACTTACTACATATATTGTTTGTTGCCAGTGCCGATATGGTATGCGGTGCTAAGAGAGTAAGTAAGCATCTTGCTGTCTTGTTTTTCACTTCATTGACAGTTAACTTTGTATTTAAAATGCAGATTTCTATAGCATAAGTAATCAGAGACTTACCATACCGTGAAATCTCTAAACCCTCCTCGTTTGTAACAGTATAAATATTGCATATAAACATCCTTTCTGTTTTACCTTTTTTATCTTCATCTTTACTGCCCTGAGGTAGCACTGGCCTTGTTCTTTTCTTTGTATATCTTTTCTGAGGTAGCATTGGCCTTGTTCTTTTCTTTGTACATCTTTTCTAAGAACAATCTGGAGTAAAGAAAGACAATCCTGATTATGTTATGCCAGAAGTCACTTAACCTTCTCACCTTGTCTCATCTCAGATTCCAGTGTATCTTCTTATATCACAAAGAAGTCAGCATATTTTCATCCCTTGCATTTTTTGTTGCTCTTTCCTACCTGTTATGTGAATCAGGATAAATGTAACTGCAATTAAAATCTACTGTAGTAGTGTATATGTACCGGGATTATATATATTATTTCCACCTGTTTGACTCTACCTTTAAGTGCGTCCTCCTAAGTTGAACCTAAGCTAGATTGTCGTCAGAGTGGAAAACACCAGAGGCAGAGTTCAGACATTTGAAAAACCCTCCATTGTGCTGATTCATGTTCATTGGCAGCAAGGATCCTGTCACAGATCTTGTTGATGTCTCTATTTGCACCAGTAATGTACAATTGAAACTTAGTTTTGGGCTACCAAGCATCCTCTGAGAAAACCGGACCCCAAAAGCAGGTTAGGAAATGAAAGCCTGGATTAAGGGGTCTTTTCACGCTGGGCTGGCAGATGTACCTTGACATAGGTATTTATGCATTCTAAGTTTTGCTAACTCCAGCTTTGACCATCTCTTCCATCCTTTAGAAAATGAAGTATTAAAAAAGACACTGACTATCATACTGTTACTTCTCCATTTTAAAGGAATAAGGTTCTTAGACAAACACATTTAAATCAGATTTTTTTCCTCTGGTTATTTACTCTGCTTTTAAAATTCTTAGGATGAAAGGTTTTTATCCTTGCAGAAAATTCTACTATAGAACATTGTAGGGGCAGGAAGGAACAGAGCAGGATCTCTATGATCCAAGCAGATGGGGTAAGAAGAGAGTCCTGGAGCCCTCAGTGGTTTTTGCAGGCGTTTATTGGGATTTACCAGGTACACAGCAGGCAGAGGTGCTGGGGGGCTGGGAGGGCTGGGAGGCCTTCACTCTTTCTGGGCTCTCTGGCGTTCTCACGCGTTTTCTCTTTTTCTCTCGTGTTCCTGCTTCTGCTTCTCTGCTTCTGCTGGCATCCCCGTGACGCCGCCCTTATAAGCCCTGTCTTAGACCAAGTGAATCCCATCTACATATGCCCACACCCTATTCCAGGTGCCCACCATCAGGCATGCATTCAGGATAGCAAAGATTCATCATCAATCCTAATGGCGGGAGGGCAGAAAAGCCTGATACTTTTTCACTTACCCTACAAACATCTTCTTAGTAACTAAAAATTCTATTTATGACAAAGACACATTTAAATTTTAAGAAAAATTGGCATTACCCAAAATATTTTGTACTCTATCTTTCGATAGACTATATAGTAAATAAAACATAAAAATTCATTCTTCAAAAAAAATTCTAAATGACTTTACAAATTTATCTCTTATTTCTATTTGTCCTTCATAGTTGAAAACAAAAGAAACATTTCTGCTTTTGACTGGTGTTAGCTTTTCTGTCCTGCATGGCACTTTAACAGTTTTATATATTATGTAACCATTGTTTTCAATCAGAAAAAGATCATAAATTTAATGATATTAACCTTTTATAATTACCTACTGAAAATGCTAAAGGTTTTTTTTTTTTTTTTTTGGTGATGAAATGAAAAAAGTAACCCACGTATGTAATACATTTTTAATGGTTGTGAATTCACATTTAATTACAATTAGTGACACTTTAAATTGGGTTTGGAAAGGTTATTTAGCTCAGTGAAAAAGCGCAATTAAATTTTTCTCTTCTTAAATAAGGAAAACCCACCTTTATTTCATTAAGGCAATTGAGATTTCAATATAAAAGTAACCTGGGTAAATTAATTTTCTTTCAGTTTTATTCATTTGGGTTAATGTTATTTTATTTGTTACTGTACCTGTACTTAATTCCATGTACCCCTATTTAAATAAGATCAAAGACTCACTTAATGTCATTAATGTTTATAAAAAAGCAAGCAAACTTGTGTTCATTATCAAATGAATTCAGAAATTACATTTTTTCCTAAGATATTTCTAGATTTCAACAAAATATTTGTTACAGTTATTGAAACAAATCTATTAAAGAGATTATCTTAGTTCTTGAATTATCTATGAATTGAAAATTCCCTAATTTCTAGCTTTGTGCAAAATTTTTATTTTTTACTTTGTATGTCTTAATTTTTAAATTCAATGCAATCTTTTAATAAATACTTCTGTTAAACAGATTTCACGTTATTCAAGACCTTGTCACATCACTATTCACCTGTCCACTGAGTCATTTTGCTGGGTACCTGCTACTCTTTACTCTGGGAATTGAAGTATTAGTAAGTCATTTACCAAATTACATTTTCAGATCTTTTTTATGTATATGTAATTCCTTAAATGATCTTGTTCTTCATTTCTTCTTTGAAATGCATTGCTAGGTTCTCAGTTTTTTCTACCGCTATATGCTCACAGCTGGACTTATTGCATTCGTGGGTTGGCCATTTTTCACTGAGCTGTGGACTCGAGCAAAGGTATTAGCACTCACTTTGACAGATTAGTAGCTTCTTTGTTTTCATATGTGCTTAACTTGGGGAATTGTTCATTATTTTAAAAGATTTATTATTTATGCATACAAGAACTGGATTATAGGCTTGAGGTGCAGGGGGTGAGAAGATTCATCAAAGACAAAATGGGGAGCAGAACAAACTGACTGAAATACACAGTTGAGGGGAGCAGCGGGCAAGGCAGGAGAAGTCTGCTGCACCATGTGGGTAGCTCCCTGGCCCACTGGGGATGCCAGGGATTGAACTGGTGCTGCAAAGGCTGCGGCTAGCTTCTCAGTGCTATGCTTAACCCCTTGCGCCAGCAGGGAGGCCCGAATTGTTTGTATTGAAAGAAAAGGCTAGAATATGTCCTTACATAAAGAGTCTGTTCCTTTTTGACTGGAGGATTGTGAAGCTGCTTTAAGGTTTCAGTGATTCACGTGGACTTTCACATGACAATGAACTAGTGGTGTTTGAAATGCCCCAGACACAGAGGGAGCAGAGGTGCTGAGTCCTCCTCTGAAGTACTCCTTAGTTCCCTGGAGGAAACTAATTTCAATCTCTAAACGATGGAGCAGCCAAGGAACTGCCCAGAGCAGGGCAGGGACACAGGGTCCCCCTCTAAACTCTGGTCACAGGAGTCACCACCCTCCTGAGCTGACCTGAGGAGTCACCTCCTATCTCTCTTTTTTCCCCTAAAGAAGTTTATATTCATGGTACATTATTTTTAAATATAATTACTCCTAGGCTGGGTGTTACAATGTGCTTCTCCAAAGAATACTCTTCATATTTCCATTTTTGATACTTTTTGATGGAAGTACCAGGAATACAGAGATATCGTCTTTCTATCCTATGAGAAGTTATAAAATTCCCCAACTAATGAGGTTATTGATCATTTTTATCTTAATCTAATCATAAAATATTTTAGCTTATTTCCCTGTGGGGCTCAATTATTTGATGATGATTACAGGCCAACTTTGTAATAGATGTGATTGAGGTATGGTATAACATTAATTGAATAAAATTCTTGCTTTGAAATATCAAGCCCAGGTTTATATACTGGCTATTTCATTTACCACCATGAATCAGTTTCCTCATCTGAAATATTGTGAAGAATATAACCTACCTCTTGAGGTTATTGGGAGAATTAAATGAGATAATTCTCATACCTGATGTAGTAGCTACTGAGTAACATCCTTGGCAAAAAGTGGCTATCTTACTCTTTAAAGTAAACAGATGTCTTGTATTTCCTTTTAGTTTCACAGCCATGTAGTCTGTGAAATACTGAAGGCAGTTTTCTGTATGCTATTTATCTAAAGATAATTGTTTTCTTTCTTTTAGAGCACCTCACTGAGTTGGGCCTTCTTCTCTGTGCTCCTGGCAATGTTCCCGTTGATGCCTGTCGTGGGACGAAAGCCAGATATCTTTCTAGTGTATGAACAGCATTTCAACTTATTTGCAATGCAGTTATTTTTCTCAATCATCACTATGAAATATGAATCTAATCTTGGTTCTGAGTTTAGAATCACATGAACAGACTGGAAGTTAGAAAGTCAGCTTCAAACCAGTAGTCATGATTTGGACTTGACTCTGAAAGGCATTAAACCTCCCTGGAGATATTTCTGGACTTTGAGAAAAAATGAAATTGTGCCAATTAATGATAACTTAAAATGCAAAAAAAAAAAAAGCCTAGATTTTGTATATTAGAGAAATCATAAAAGGTTTCATATGAAAAAACGTTCTGTTGCCAAAACAAAAAGGTTGAAAAGTCATTGATACAATCTCTATCCTTGTTCACACATTAAATATCTTAGAAAAATGCAGTTCTCTGCTGTTATTTTCCAAATGGAATAATCTCCATGGGAAGAAGCACTGTGTACTTGGGCAGCTTTCCCATGCTGAATCACTTCAACCATTAGAAAATTCTGTATAACTTACCTGAATTTGCCATGCTGCTGTCATATTTCTCCTTAGTATGTCCCAGATAAATCTGGAAAATAATTGGTTCCCTTTGCTTTTAACTTTACTTTTAAATTATTACTAAGTAAGCTGTGAATGTGCACACACTAACTACATGACCATTATTTCATTTTAACAGCCCCTCTCTTTTTTTCCTAATCATGTGGTATCTTTGTTACTTTCCTTTGACTGCTGTATAACCAACTTCTTTATCATCTAATCTTTAATAGATGAGGGTATATGTTTTTTAATTGAAGAAAGGCTAAGTAATATTTTTTAAGTGAAGTATTAATTTTGAAGTACGTGCTTTTTATAAAATAACACATTTTATGTCACTTCTGTGAGAATTACAGTATGGAATAGGTCAGGAATTATTCTAGTAAGTCAATTTAATAGCAGAGTCCAAAATAATTTTGTTCATTTCTAAGACCATATTGTAAGCTATCCTTTAATAGTTACTAAGGAAAAACATTTTGCAGTTGTCATAAACTACAGTGGTATGTGAGAAGATGAATTAAAATATCCTCATTATTTCTTGCTTCCCATTGTTCTGTGAGTTCTCTTGTCCCTGTGAAGCCCCTTTTTGTCCTTCTGCATTATAAATGCAGATTCTTATTGTATGAGTAAATGCCCTTAGTCAAACATGTATGTTGTAGCTACAGATGCTATGTTTGCTTAGCTATTTTTCATATTTTTTGTAAATTTATTCAAGTCATGCTAAGAATTATGATAGTATCCATGAGTATTTTAAAAATCAAGCTGTAGAAATAAGGTGAAGATAGTTAAAAATTGTGAGAAATGACAACCCCACCCCTACACTATCTTTATTTTAAGAATTTTATTCCTATTATACCTGTGTATCCACTTTGCTATTTCATCTTGGTTAAACCACATGAATGGAAGACTTTCTACTGAGTAAAATGGCTACTATTTTGATATTATATGTGTTCAGTAAATATCTTAAGAAAATTTTAAATTGTGAATTGTGTTTTAAAACAGAATGGGTGCAGGCTTGCTGGTTCTTCTGCTGTCCCTGTTTGTTGTAGCATCACTGGTAAAAAGAAAAAAGAGCTTTGTAAATGGAGAACTGTTGTTGCATCTATTACAGGTCAGTTATACATTTTCTATACTATGTTACACTGACAATATACAAAAATGTATCTTATACATTTATATTTAATCATGTTGTTCTTAAGATGCCATAGTATCTTCTGCTTAAGATACTACATGGAAATACATTCTTTTCTAAAAGGTATGAAATAGCAAAAAGGTCAATAGGAGGTAGCTCAGTGATGCCTAGAGGGCAGAGGCTACAGAGATGTGGTCTATATTGACTCAAAAATTTACCTGAAAGAGGCCTCCTCTGGACTGAGATTCTGTGTTGTCCTCATTTGGCTTAGGAAAAGGTAACTTTGAAGTAAAAGCAGCCTGTGCATGTTTATCTGAAGAAAAACCACTTTAAGATTTTATACAACATCTTAGGAGAAAATAAACTTGATGCTAGTTGGTGGCTCTGGTGTGGTGAAAATACTGTGAACTTGATGTCTCAAAATAGTGTCGTTACCCAGTCACACTACATGTTAGATGTGTGATTTTCAGTAATGTAAATTCAGTATGCTTGTTTTTAATCTACACAGATAATACCTAATAGCTTGTGAGAATTCAAAATTGAGTAATGTCATCTATGAAAATACAGCTTTTTCACAGACAAGAGTAGAAACCACTTTTTTTCTTTTAAACCATTTTAAAAAAATAAAAATACATCTAGAACAGTGACCAAAAAAAAAAAACCACAGCTTATATAAGTCTTCTCCAAAACTCTCCTCGGAACAGAACTGAAATAAGAAAGTATTTCCAAGAACACTCTGAAATAAAAATATGCAACACTTAACAGATGTTAATTCATTCCTAGAGAACATGTAAAAGAAGAGATATTTTGTCAAAGATCCTATCTATTTTTTACTTTTCATGGTACATGAC
The DNA here is from genome assembly GCF_014898055.3 of Talpa occidentalis. Classification (NCBI taxonomy): domain Eukaryota; kingdom Metazoa; phylum Chordata; class Mammalia; order Eulipotyphla; family Talpidae; genus Talpa; species Talpa occidentalis. The sequence goes on from NW_023601322.1 coordinate 9,474,115, forward strand.
TGGCTCTTCACTCAATATGAATAGCTATGACAGAATTTACCTGTTGTAACAAGCACTTTGAATGTAGTGAATATTTCTGAATCTCAACCTCTAAGAGCCAGGAATATCCTGTTAAAATTCTTAAGAACTTTGCTAAATGTCCTCCTGAGTGTAAGGTAAATCTGCTTTGAAATCCCTCTTTACACTATTAATTTGCATCAATTTCCTCTGCTGCGGGGTATATTTTTCATTGATGTCTTTTCACATTTTAACATCTCTGAAATGAGAATGTCGTACAATGTACAGGAATCTAGGATTATGTCATAGCTTTATTGGTAGCATTTTTTTCCCTTTTAATTCACTGACAATATAAGATAAAATATATTTTTATATAAAATATAAAGATATAGGTGAATTCTATCACTAGGAGATTACTAATTCTATCGCTAGGAGATTACTAATCTGTTTTCTAAGAGAGTTCACAGCCATAGCTTAACTCATTTCTTAAAATGGCAGTTATTCCACTAGTTCAGGGGTCAGCAAACATTTTTACTAAAGAGCTAGACTCTAAGTTTTTTAGTCTTGTGGGTCACATGGAGTCTGTTGAAAATGTTCAGCTTAACTATTATAGTACAGAGGAAGCTATAATCCACATGTAAATGAATGGCAATGACTTTGTTCCAATAAAACAGAATTTTCAGAAGAGATCAACCATCTACAGGCTGTAGTTTCCCAGCTCTATGCCAGTTTCTCTATATTCCCTGAAGAATATTATACTCCTTGTATTTCAGCGCCAGCCAAATACTCAGATCACAAATACATGCTGAATGAATAAATGGATATGACTGTAGGCAAGGATGGAAATGAAAGACACTAAACCATATACACTAAACTTTACATTTCATCACCCTCTGCATTTCCATGATTTAAGAAACCTTCAAGATTAATAATGAATATTTCGAAGTATAGATTGTGTCAATGATTGCCAGCTTACTCTTGAAAGTGTAAAGTGCCTCATTTCATGTTTGCTTAGGGAAGATCTGTGCTGAGTGCAAGTGTTTTAACTCAGCCTTGGCCTCAGAAGGTTAGCTGATTGAATTTCAGTAGCAATTTGGCCAAATTCCAGTTGATCAAGCACTTTCCTAAGTATTCTTTCTAATATGTAAATTAGTACCTCACCGCTTTTCTTTTATTCACATGCTCTGTGTTTGTTTTCAGATGCTGAGCACAGTGCTTTCCATGTGCGTTGTGCTTAGCACCAATAACAGTCTACTCAAGAAACAAGGACTGCCTCTTCTGAATCAGATCATTAGCTGGACAATATTAGGTAAGATGTCAAGCAAACAAATGGGATAACTTTACATCAAGTTATATCTTAAAATTTTCCATTTACATCTATGTTATTATTATAGAAAGACATAATGTTATTGCAGGGAAATAATAACCAGCTATTATTTCTATCCTCTGCTGGAATCTGCAAAGAAAATTAGAACTTTGCTGAGCATTCACATGTTAATAAGAATTACTTAATAGAATTATTTATCAACTGATAATAAGACTGTGCACAGTGATAAAAATCAAAGTAATTCCAAAGAGAGCCTGTGAAGAGATTCTTAATGCTGAAATTCATGTCAATGCATAAATTCTTACACAAAGACTAGGAAACAGTTAAATTTTACCTGTATTTCTCTTGCTGAAAATAGCATTGATAAGTTACCCCCTAACACATTATATGTTTTAAAAAGCCAGGCGAGTGTTTCTAAACATGTCTCTCTATAGTACTCTGAAGGATGTTGGAGCAGATACATGATTTAAGGGCCAGGGTTTTGCCTCCCAACTGGAAGCCAGTAACAATCTTCAAGTCTAGATTTTTCCTTTATAAAACACACTATGTGGGTTGTGCAGGCACTTGAGCGCAGCACTGTGAAGCTGTCTGCAGCCTCTTGAGTGCCAGTTTGATCCCCGCTGGCCGTGGAGCAACCCACATGATGAGTGGACCTCTCCTGTCTCGCCCCCTGCTCCCCTCAGCAGTGTATTTCGTCACTCAGCCTGTTCTGTTCCCTACTCTGTCTCTGGTGAATCCTCTCACTCTCCCACACATCTGGCCTGTACCCCGGTTCTTGTATAAATAAATAAATCTTAAAAAATAAATAAATAAATAAATAAGACACTGTAATTCCTGGGAATGGTGTGACTTCCAATTTAATCTTTATTTTTTTTAATGATTTTTTGTTGTTGTTCATCGTTAAAAAGAAAAAGGTGTTTGGTTGGAATTTCACCTTAAGAGGAATAAGAGATAGGGGTGTGTTTTTTTTTTTTTTCTTTTCTTTCTTACTCCTAAGATCCAAGCAAAGGCTTAAAGCTGCAACAGGAAGTAGACATGTATCTCCTAAAATTTTGATTGTTTAATTTTCTGAACACCTTGCTCAGTGTTTAAGTTGAGGTTATACTTGGACAAGCATGCCTATGTTTATATTTGTGATTTCACCTTGCCTATGTAAATTTCGTTTCATCATGGGCATTTTGCAAGTCTTTACTTTTAAACTATCTCCATTTGCAGAGTTACTATTTATGTTCATTCTGCATGTACAATATTAATTAATGCTCCTTTATTTTAAAGATTTGCTTTTGGTTTGTATGATGTTCTGGCAGTTCTGGTACCTGAGAGTAATAGACCAAATCCCTGGTCACCTGGAGCCCCTATTCTGCAGGGACACTGTTGGGTGGGGCACTAATATTCTAGTGAGGCGACGCTATATGTGAGCATCTCTCATGGTAACATATTAGCTTTCAAACCCACAGACAAGCCAAAAATGATGAATGGAGCTCTAACATTAAAGGGAGTCTTTCTCTTAGTCTGCACACCTTCACAATTATACGGTCACATACAGCACACCCAGCAGATGGACAATGTATGGCAGATAATAGATAGAATTCCATGTCCTTAACATTGCAGCCCCTCTCTTGCTCACTACAAGCCTCTGTGGAGCCTGGCTCAACTCCTTAGTTTTCTTTCCTATTGAAGGATAAACTACAATGAAGAAGAGAAACAAACAAACAAACAAAAAACCAGAATTTGTACATACATCATTATACCTTATTTTTATATATCTAAACCTTCTAAAAAGATAAAAATTTAAAAATGTACACTTACCAGAATTACAGAAAACTTCGAGTGCTTTTCCTTTATCTGTTATTAGTATATATGTGTATAAAAATACTTAAATACCAGAATCAATATTTTTATCTCTTCTACCATTCTCATGTTAATTTTTCAATTGACTTAGTAATGTCCTTTATGGTATTTTTCCTTTCTTTGTTTTTCATGACATTGACATTTTCAAAAAATATAGTCAGCTTCAACCAACCCTCCCCTCAATGGACTGTTACTCAATTTGTATTGTCTGATGTTTCCTTGTAATTAAATTGAGGCCAGGCATTATTGGCCAGACTACTGCATAAGTGATGTTGTATCCTCCTTAGGGTCACATTGCGAGGCACATGATCTCTATCTGTCCCTTATTGGTGATGTTAATTTCCATCACCCTATCAAGGGGTTGCCTAGTCTTTTCACTGTATATTTATACCATATATTTAATGTTTTTTCCCCCCTCCCTTGCAACTAATCAGCTCTCTGGGGAGACACTCTAAGACCAACAGATAATCTTCTCATCAAAATTTCTTCCTAAATATTTGCACATTTCCTTTCCAAAGCAGACCCTGGGGAGGGGGTATGTGTACTGCCTCCTCTCCCCACCCCTCATTTCGTCTGCCCTTCTCCATTAAAGTAGTTGCTTTCTTATCCAGTGGGGGAAGGTTACTTTATTTATTAAGATTAGTCCTAAGAGCACAAGGGACTACGGTGATGGTGTATGGGTGATTTGGTGGTGGGAATTTTATGGGGACTACATCTGAGAAAAGAAAGCAGCCATTGTAAAAAAATGAACAATTATGTAAAATATATATAAATAAATAAATTATTTAAAAAAGAAAAAAGATTACTCCTGTTACAACTCACATGTATGGTGAAGCCCTTTTGTCTCTGATTTTCTAAGTAGCATACTATAACTTTCAGTGCAGTTTGTAGTGGGAAAACTTGGAGGAAGAGAGGGTTACAATAGATCAATTTCTGGGATGTAAATGCCTAATTAAGAGAAGAGTTGCTGACTATTCAGTAGTATTTTTATCATATTTTTTATTTGCATTAGAAAATAACATTTGGAGTTAATAGAACAGTGAGTTAGGCTGACTATAAATTAAGAAAATCTGAGCAAATTGTTGTTAAACCAGTGAAATGTAATTTTCATTTAGACTGTGAAGTTTCAAATTTCTTACAAAAATGATCAAGTTAGTGTCTTGTTTTAAAGCAACGCAGACAAGAAATGCTATAAACAACGGTAGATTATTCAGTGCCTCTAAAGTCCTCAGTTGTGGCCCTAGTGCTGACACTGCCCTGGTTTGTTTTATTGCAGCCTCTTCCTTCATCTTGCCACTGCTGAGTCCCATGGTTCTCTTTGAGCGATTGTTCAGCATATTTCTCTCCTCGATGGCCACCTATCTACTGCTAAGCACAGGGTAGGAACAAACTGCTTTTCAATTTCAAGTAGCAAGTTTTAAATAATGTATTGAAAATCCCTATGAGTTTAACCTCTCAAAATGAAAAGTGTATAAATCTTGAGGAAGAAATTATATGCTTTTTAAGAATTGTATATGACAATCTCAATTCTTTAGTTTTCTTTTTCCTACCATTTTCATGGTACCACCGGTTATCTTTGTCTTTGTTTATTTCCTAAAGTATCACTATTGGTGATAATAAAGTATTTTAAATAATCAGTTTAATAATTATAAAAGATATCAAAACCTATTATCATAAGCATATTTAAGAAAAAGTAAAAATTTACTCGTAAATACAGAATACTGATGAATATGATCTTATTAATGAATGTATTAAGAAATATATTTTTCAACATCAAAAAGTGTATTTACCTTTGTAAAGAAATTTAATTAGGCTATGCTCAAAACAGCACTGTCTAATAATTTCAATTACTGTAGTTTTCAGTGTTAAGTCAGTTTTGCAAAATATCATCTACCTGTTATTGTTCCATGTCACTATTTTGAAAGACATGGTGGGTTCACTATGGAAATTAGTGAATAGTCATAATTACAGGATATTTAAAAGAAATGCAGATATATTACTTTATAGAAATCAAGTAATAGTAATCCTAAATTCTAACAATGCATTCTTGATTTAATGAATAAAAATTGATTTTTAACCAGCATTTATTTTTATGCTAATGTATAATTGAAAATAGTTATATTTTAAGTTGTTAAACCTTTCCCCTGAAATTTTATTCATATGCCCCTTTGCTTAGCAAACTATAAAACAAAGGTAAATGTCTTTTTAGCTTGTTCACTTTGCAGAGACCAAACTAGCAGGCCCTAATTTAGTAAGGTTTTATCATGTGTACTGTGAGCTGTGATGACATTTTATTGATATTTCATTTTATTAATTCAAGTATGCAGGCTTGATAGAAAAATATTGATTGTCTAAAGTCCCATAGGAAGATTGTGTCAGATTTATTTACCTCATTTTCACAAAAGAAAATAATCATAGTTTATAGTTTTTGAAGGAAGATAAGTCTGCAGCACTATTCGTAGAACTATTTGTGTCCTTATATATTAGGAAAGAATAATTTGATATTTAACTACAAATATTTTAATAATCATAATCCTTTTTTGCTTAGCATTTACACCTTCTTGATTCAGTTAGCCAACAATTGCTCATTTTCACATCTCCAGAGTCCTGAGCACTGGACAGATATATAAGCCAAACAGTCCATCCCAGGTGTATAGTAGAGTTGTAAGTTGCTATAAAATAAGGATGTTATTTTCCAATATAAAATGCAGCAGTTTATTGTGAGTTAAATTGTAACTTGTTTGACATAAAGAATGACTAGAGAAAGAATTCGAGTAGGGGAGCTGAATTGATACCATCAGTGATTCATGTGGAAGTTGAACTAAATTTTGAAGAATGGCATTCTAAATCTTTGTTTTCAATTATTTTTTTAATCCTTGTAAAAGTAGCATAATCACATCTAGGATAGTAGGAATAGAGAAAAATCATTATTAACCCACCCCTCTTGTTAATGTTCTGGTTTATTTCTTTCCAGTCTTACCTCATATTTGTCTTTTTATCATAGTAGTAATCCTTGTACTATTTTATATTTTTTTCCCTACTCAACATTATTATAGAAGCTTTTTCCCATATCACTTACAAGCTTCCTAACTTGCATTTTAATAGATAGTTGATATTTTCCAGTGTGGCTGCACCTTGTACTTAGCTATCATTCTGCTATCATTTTGTTTGCTGCTGCTTTTTATTGTCATGACTAGTATTTTGAGTTATGTTTTTATATATAAGATTTTATACAGTTTAGATTATTTCCTTTGTTCATGTCTCAGATGTAGTATAGGTGGGCCATAGAGTATGAACTTTTATTTTTAAACTTTTGCCTTAAGGACAAGACAAATTTATAATAACACTGGCAGTCTTTGGGGGATCCTATTTCATCAGAGAATATTAGAGTTCCTTTTCCATTATGCTCTTGTCAACATTTTTTAAAATATGGGTAAATATACCTTCCTTCCTATTAGTATCCCATTATTTTAATTTCTACATCAGTTATCAATAAGGTCAAACAGGGGCCTCCCCTGGTGGCGCAGGTGGTTGAGCGCAGCACTGTGAAGTTGTCTGCAGACTCTGCAGCACGGGTTCGATCCCGGCCTGCCAGCAAGAATCCCACACGGAGTGGCAGACCTCTCATGTCTCGCCCGCTGCTCCCCTCAGCAGTATAGTTCAGTCAGTCTGCCTGTTCTCCCCACTCTGTCTCTGGTGAATCCTCTCACCTTCCCGCGCATCTGGCCTGTACCCCAGCTCTTGTATGCATGAATAAATAAATCTTAAAAAAAAAAATAAGGTCAAACATATTCTTAGATTTATGGGCTCTTTTTTCTTCTTGAGATGTTTCTGTTCCTACGTTACACTCATTTAAAAACATTTGGGACATTTTCTTTTCTGTGTATATTAATAATATTACTTGAGTCACCTCTTTACCATTTTCTTAATATTTTCTTTGTTTTATGTATATCTATAGATTACTTATGAATGAATTTTATTTTTAAATTTTTTTTAAAGATTAATTTTTTTATGCATACAAGAGCTGGGACACAGGCCAGAGATGTGGGGGGGTGAGAGAATTCACCAGAGACAGAGTGGAGAACAGAACAGGCAGACTGACTGAAATATACTGCTGAGGGGAGCAGCGAGTGAGACAGGAGAGGTCTGCCTCTCCTGGGTTGCTCCCTGGCCAGCCGGGGATTGAACTCGTGCTGCAGAGGCTGCGGATTGCTTCATAGTATGGTGCTTAACCCCTTGCACCACCAGGGAGGTCTTTATGAATAATTTTAAATATACCTACCATTTTAAAGACATAATGATCTCAAGATTTGATAAATTTCAAGAAGATAGTGTTGGAATTGATATTTCAATGTAACTTCTCTTCTTCTGGAAAGTTTAGAAAATATAAATTTTGTGATATTATGACTTAGAAGTGTTAAAAGGATTGTTTTAATTTTGAGAAATACCTCAGTATAAATTTACATTTATATATATATTTTTTAAATTTCTTCCACTCCTTTTGCCCATTTAGGTATGAAGCTCTCTTCCCTTTAGTGTTGTCATGCTTAATGTTTGTTTGGATACACATGGAACATGAAACCCTACAACAATCTGGTATTTCCTGTAAACAGAAGGTAGTTTGTCAGCCACTGTAGCATTTATTTGAGAATATTAAAATATTTGCTGTTCTATAATGAAGCTATGTTATTTCATCTGCAATCATTCCACTTGAAATTTTATACTACCAATGGCATTAATAATTAAGTTAACAAACAGTTTGTAAGAAAATTTTTCACTTAGTAAAAAAAGCATGATTTTTTTTGTTTTATAGGCATTGTACAGGTTGGACTTTTCTTAGACCTTATTTGAGAATCACCGATGTAAAAAAATTAATGTATGTAAAGAAATGGAGGAGAAAAAATGTCATTTATTGTATTTTCCGCATCTAACTTTTTTCCTCCATTTTATTTTAATTGGAAGAATGTTTATTTTGTTACAAATCAGTTTATAAATTTGATCATAAGGTGACATTTACCTAGTGTTGTTTTTCCTTTCTAGTCATCCTAGTCCAAAATGCTTTCTGTCACCTTAGTGATTGGGCCTCAGTCAAATTGTAGACTGTTTATACACGGTATACTTTTATTTGACTAAAAGCCAGCCTCATTTTAAGGGCATGATTATCATTTGGAGCTACAGAATTAAACTGATGTCTATTGCCTTTGTTTTAGAACTGAAGTAATTATAAGAAAGTGGTGATAGAGTATTTATAATTTTATCGCGGTCAAATAAAATGAATAATGCAGAAAAACACCTTCATGGTTGATCCATCCTTAACTGGTTCCAGTTGAGTTTACAGGAGTAATTGGTAATTTAGAATAATTAATTTCAATTAAAAAGAAACTTTATTGAAGTATTTGAATAATTACTGGCTGTTAACTTTTAGCCAGAGAATATTAATATATGAAAAGCAGTTTTAATGCAATTTAAGTAAATGGTCAGATTGTCCTTAATATTAAGTACTTTAATATTAAATAATAATACATTTAAATTGAAGGTCATTGTATCTTTTTTAAGTCTTTTATTTATTTGTTTGTTTATTCTTTATTGAAGTAACAGTGGTTTACCTCTGTAAACCAAAACACTGTATATGGTTTGGGGAAAGACTGTGCACACATCCTCAGATTATGAAATCTGTGTAATGAAACATTTCATTATTATGAAATATTTTTCATAATATTTCATTATTATGAAATAATGAAACATTTCATTATTATGAAATCATACAGCATTTGTCTCTTTCCTCATGACTTATTTCATTTAGCAAAACCCACTCTAGTTTCATCCACATTGCTGCAAATGGCAGAGTTCATCTTTTTTCATAGCTGAGTAGTATTCCAAAAAAAGAGAACACTTCACAGATTTGCATATTATGCTGGCAATGGGGCCATGCTAATCTTCTTAGTCTATGTGCTGCCAAAATAAGCACTTAATTCTTTTTTTTTTTGGTAGCAGAAATTACATCAGTCTTTTTCTAGAAAAGAGTATTAAAGCATTCTGGAATTTATTAGGAGAAAAAAAACTTATTGGGAAATCACACTGGAAAATTCCCTTATTCACCCACCAGGTTTTCTTTTTATGGGGGAGAGGTACTAAACAAAGTGTACCCGTCATGTTGAAATTGAGTAACTTTCTATTTTACCAATGACAGGAATATTTTGATTTTTTTTATAAAGTGAAAATTATTTGTCTACAAATAGAATTAGCAGAGAAACAAGGAAACAAAGAAATATTTAATTTTGCCATGCTTTTAAAAAATACCACAATATAACTGGGTTTGAGAAGGGCTCTAAGACCTTTACATTGTGAAGAGCAGAAGAATTCTATAGGGATTTAAAAGGGAAGCATTCATATGGGATAAGAAAAAGCCCAGTTCTCACTTTCATTGCATATGAGACCATGCTTCAACCCTGTAAACTATGTTATTAGCAACATATTTTACCTTCTGGCAGATTTTATTAAGGAATAATTAAGCTACAAGAAAACATTTGTTTTTGATTTTTTTTTGGTCAGTACAGGGTATCTTTCTAACTATTATACCTTAACCTGCAAGTTTGCCTTTGAGGATAGAAGTAAACTGTTATTGTGCATTCATATGTTTCTTATTACCTTATAGGTCAACAGTATCCAGTTTGCCTACAATACTGATATAACCCAGTTTCGACAGCTCTGTCTAGATGACATCAGGAGGGCCTTTTTCCTTGTATCCTTTGTTTGAACTTTTGTTTTAAGGAGCCACAACCTCCTGTTTCATGAAGTAAAAAAGACATGGAGGTGTGTCTGTCCATTACATAGCAGTGGTTGTTACCTTAGCAGCCAGTTTATTCCCTTCTCAGCATAAGCTTCACATAGTTCACACATAGAAAAAATGTTGAAACTATAGAACAACAAACAAATTGATATGTATTTCTGCTATCCAAGATGTTAACAAATAGTCACACATACATACATTTTTTAAAAATTAAAACATCACAGTTAAAATTAAAGTCACGTGTCTCTGCTGAAGCTGAACTCTCAGTGGTCTGCATGGTCTTCCTGAGAGTGCAACTTAAGCAGAGAAAACCACTCTGAGAGCTACTCCTCCAGTGTTGACCGAGTCTCTCCTGACCTTAAAAACTATGTATCAGGCCCTCCCCAGTGGCGCAGCAGGTTGAGCACAGCGCTGTGGAGCTGTCTTCAGTCTCTGCACCACGAGTTCGATTCCTAGCCGGCCAGGAGATACCCACATGGCACGGCAGACCTCTCCTGCCTCGCCCACTGCTCCCCTCAGCAGTGTTTTCAGTCTGCCTGCCTGTTCTGCTCCCCACTCTGTCTCTGGTAAATTCTCTCACCCTCCCGCACCTCTGGCCTGTACCCCAGTTCTTGTATAAATAAATAAATCTTTAAAAAAAAATAAACCATATATCAGACATCCTACTGGGCCTCACCAAACATGTTCCTAAACTGACAACAACTGCCTACCCCTCTCTAAGTCACCCCTGCAGGCTTCATCTCATCTAATGGCATCAGCATACTCTCGCTGATACTACCCTAGCCAGCAAACTTGTCACATTTAGTTGCTCTTTGTCCAGTTCTAAAGTGCATCTTTCTACCTTCATTCTTGCTTTCCCCTCCCACCCGTACCAGTTCAGACCTACCTCGCCACACATGGACTAATGAAACAGCTTCCTCATTGGATCTCCAATCATCTGTTTTCCTGTCTGAATCTCTGTCACTGGTATTTCTTGATTATGTCATTCACCTAAGTGATACATTCATTGTCATTGTCTCACACTAAAGTTCAAGGCCTCATTCTCTCCACAGTAAAATTCAAAGCTTTTTATTAGTATGCCTCCAATCCAATTTGCCTGCATCTTTCAGTATCTAACAGTAAACCCTATGCTTCTCTCAAAATGACTCTGTCATTTTCCCACTGTTCCTCTTGAAACAACCCCCCCCATGTACTTATACAGAATGTCATAATCTTAGTCACTAAATACACTTCATTCAAAACTTATTTAATTCACATTTCTGCCTGTGACATATACTAGACAATAAATGTTGATTAGTTGATTGGTTGAATGAATGGATTCATGAGTACATTGAAGACGCAAGTCACCAAATGAAATGACACTTTTTCATTGAAAGTTGTCATGATTCATATTTCCTCTTCAGGGTTTCTATACCACTTTTGTGTGTGTGTCTATAATAACAAAAACAGCTAATATTTATGAAGCCCTTTCAGTGGGCTAGGCACTATTTTAAGTACTAACTTAGCAGTAAGTTCTTAGATACTAACAGAAAAATAGCTACTTTTGATTACTGCACTAATACAAGTTTAAGAAATGTCAGAGAAGATGTTGAATATTTTCCTATGTCTCATTCTCTATTGAATTGTTGTCGAACATGGTATCTTATTTCTTTCTGAGCTTTCAAAAAAACCTAGCACATTTCACATGTAGTGGATATAGAACATGTGTATATGAACAGTGTTGAAGCTGATAATGTCTATCACATACACTGGGCCCACATTCTCCTTTTGAAAAAACCATTAGCAGCTAACTACACATAGAATAAAACAACTAGTTCATGTTAAAGAAGAGGAAAATAGTAAACTTCCCAAGGTGCCTGATGACAAGTGAGGGTGACCTCCAGGCCTGCTTGTTCTTAATACTCGGCTTCTTCAATCTAGTTCTTTAAAATGCAGTCACAGACATCGGTGGAGCATCCATTTACAGTTTATGATCCCCTGCCCAAGTGAAAATGCAGATTGCCCTCATGGTAGAATAGGCATATCTTTTCTAAATGAAAGGAAATTTTTATGATTTCTGACTCACGTTGGCATTTCCTTAACCTTATTTAGGTTTTCTTCTTAATGACAGCATTTTTTGGAACTGGAAATATAGCTTCTATCAACAGGTAATTTTAAATGAACATAGCCTGTGTATAACCAAAAATAATACAAATTGGAATTTTGTTCTATACCTTGCTTTTGGAGATTGGTATCTATTAGTACAAACAGACCACCTCATTCCTTTTAGTGACTTTGTAATATTCCTTGATGTGAAGTATGCTTGTGTTTTAGTAGCAGTAGATTTCAAAAATTAGCTTAAGCAGTGTTTTAGCAGAACAGTCTTTTAATGTTATAATGTGGATTCTAAAATCCTTTTTCGGTATGTTGTTTCCTTAGTTTTGATCTTGCCTCAGTCTATCGCTTTGTGACCGTGTTTAGTCCATTTGTGATGGGAGCCTTGATGATGTGGAAGGTTAGTTCTATTTTCTTATTTTATGAAGACACTGATTTATTAAGAATAGGAACTAATTGTGACATTGAGATTGTGTGATATTAAAAATATTAGGTCATATGCCAGTTACATAGCTGGGAACGAAGATAGCTCCTCAGACCCTGTTGAATCCTGATGGGACTCTCTAGCTGTTGTTCCAAAATATAGTTAATCTTTTTGCTACTTTTAAGTACATTTAACTTCAAATGTGTAAAGATTCATATGTTACTCCTGGAAAATCCTATCAAAGGAGATTAAAATCTGTGGGGAAATGCAGTGCATTGCTTCTCACTACTCTGAGGCACCCCAAACCATGTTTCCTATCCAAAAGACTGTCAACATATAATCTTTTCTCATTCTCCAACATATAATCATGTCTACCTAGAAATGATTCATTCATTCACTGAGTGTTTACATTCAGTAACATGCCCTGTACCAGCTGCTCCTGGGGGTACTGAAACAATGACACATGCTCAGCTTTTCAGGGGTTCAGACGCTCTGCGTTTTTTTCTTATGCTCATCTTACTCCCTCTACCATAACACCCTTGGCACATTTTATGTAGTTAATATATTTTTTGATTAAATAAAATACCTAATATGTATCTCAAATCTAATTGCCTCTGTTCAATCACAGAAGTAGTAATTATTAAAGGTTATATGTCTCTTATTAGGGTTAATAATTTTTTGTCACTGTACAAAAACAGATGTGATTTTAAGAAATGTTAGAATGATGTTCAACATTTTCCCATGTTCCATTCTTTATTGATTTTTGAAATGTAGTTTCTCATCTTACAGTATATACAAAAATTGAATCATTGTTGTACACCTGAAACTAATATAATGTTATATTCAATTACATCTCAATTAAACAAAAGCATGTATTGTTTTCTTGATCTTATTTACATTTTTTAATGTGGTTGTTCTTTTTGTGGCCTATTAAAAACCATGGATCTTTGAAAACAAGAAAAAAAGACAAACAAAAGTTTAAATTAGAATGCCCAATATCAGTGAACTTAACTGATAGAATGTGCTTGATAACTTTTTTCAACCTATGTGAATGTCCCCTGAGCTCTGTTTGAGTTACATATTCTTTACCTGCAAAAGAATCTTATGCAACTTAATCATTTCTTTTCCATAGCTTTCCCCTCCCATCTTTTTTAAATCATCAAGTATATATGCACACACATATGCATACATGTATGTATTTAAATTGGTCATTGGAAATCAGTATCTTAAAATATCTTACTAGCTCTGGATTATGGATTTTTAACTAATATAGATTTTATTACACCTTTCTCTATTTTTTCAAATTTTTTTACTGTCATATGAATTTTATAATAGAAATGATTTTTTATTAAAATAAAATAACTGAAAGCAATGGTGAAGCAGCTAAACCAGCTGGTTTTGGGGATCTATGAATCAAATTATCGGGTTCCATAATTTATTTGATTTTGGCATTCTGTGCTTTTCATGACCTCTTGGAATCATTTGAGCATGGTCATTAATTATAATGAATTAAATAGAATGAAAATTTATAATGGGTTTTATTGGGATGTGTGTTGATGTCGATTGCCTTTTTATACCACGTTTGCTATTGAGTCCATTTTTAAGTTATATCATGGCTTTATTTCAATGTTTGTTTTTCAGTAATACATAATAAAAGTTATCTGAGAAATTGAAATATTTCTACAAACAGAAGTAGTATTTATTTGAAAATTTTTCAAATACTTTAGCTACCTGTGACATCATTTGTTCTTTAAACAGATTTTAATTCCCTTTGTTCTTGTGATGTGTGCTTTTGAAGCAGTTCAGTTGACCACCCAGTTATCATCAAAAAGGTAAGGTCGATGTTTAAGATGCATTGGATTTGTGTATTCTTAAGAAGAGTCGCATTTGAGGATATTTCATGTGATTGTTACTAAGACACTAACATAGATTATGTGCTACAAAATGAGAGAGATGTTACATCTTTTAAATAAGAGTTTAGTTTTCATTTGAGGAAAATGGTTGATTAGAATCCTAGCAGACAGATTTCTTTCTCAGTAATAAAAATATAACAGTGTATTATTTTGGTTAGTGAAGAAGCTTCCTAGAAAACAGTAAAACATAAATATTCAATTATTTTGTTGATGACTTGTTTGTTTTAGATATAATTGTGCCTGCAAAAAAAAACAAGGTATATCATTCTGTTTTGGGCTACTTCTTAAATTGAATTATACAAATATAATAATACTAAAATTATATCATTTTAATTAGCTTAAAATTATTCTAAATACCAATAATTTACAGTTTCTCAATTTTGGTTTCTACACATTTGACAATTGGGATGGGAAGTATTCTTTCTGAGTTTGAGGAATTTCTGGAGCAATTCCAAATTTAGCAATGAAGACTCAAAGAGAAGCTGTCAACTTACTATTTGCTTTTTTAAACCAATAAAATTGCCTTATCAGCCCAAGGCTGATCACCCTCTCTGAAAAACACATGAAATAAATCTGAAGCTTCTCAGCAGCTTTGTTATTCTTGAATCAAATTGGCATATTCCATGCTGAAAGAAATAACTGATATTAGCATAAATTTGCATGTTCTTCTTGATGAGTTTAAACTACAACTCAGTTTAACATATTATGCATATGCCATTATTTTAAAAAGGGATTTCTTCCACTGTTTAAAAATAGTAGAAATCTCATTTCTAGTTTGATTTGGTATAGTTTTGCAGGATATTTATATGACTTTAACATTGAAAGCAGTTACACTTTGTCAATAGCACATACTAGGTGCAATGGAAAACTGGTAAATACATGTACTCTCTTACATCTCTGGTAGTGAATGCCTTTATTTAGAAGGGATTTTAATTAAGGTTTAAATAAGAACTGGGAACATGTGGAGTGAGAAAAGTAGAAGGCTCATCAAAATGTATGTGTGTGCGTGTGTGTGTGTGTGTGTGTGTGTGTGTGTGTGTGTGTGTGTAGTAATTGAATCCTGAGACTAGAACAATGGAAAATTAAACACAAAGGGAGAGAAGTCAAGCAAAGGTAACAAAGTTAAGACTTTAGCAAAGTCTTCTCTTCACCTCTAAACCTTTACATTTCTTCTTCAAAGTCACCCTTACCCCTCAAATATAATATGTCACACCTTGAATCCAGTAATTCCTTTTTTTTGTACTGATAGTGAATGCATTTTTCTACCAGCTCTTCATCCTGTTTTCTTTCTTTAATCCATTACATAGCCTGTGTCCATCTGTCCTTCATTGCCATGTCCACTTGCTGATTATCACTGACATCATCACTGACACCATGTTTTATATTATCCTAATCTGCTATATTGTTAGATCTGTAATGCCAAGGACATGTTGCTTGTTAGATCTGTGATGCCAAGGACAAGTTCAGTGTAGCCAGTGAGGTGATTCTGCTTTTCTTTCAGCTCATCTCTGGAGTAGTGTTGAACAAAGGTTAAGGAGAAAAACTGTGTGTTAGCATTATTTTGTTTTACATGACTTAACAATGATTTTCTTCTAAATATCAGTTTCCCAAATTAGGTAGCAGTCTTGATAACTGACTTTGTCACCAAAGATTTGTGTATTTTGAGTAGAGTCCACTAAATGGAAGTATCTGAACATGAAGGTTATGATGGATCCATTAGGAATGCTTTTGGCTCTAAGTAATGAAAATCTAAGAGTAGCTGAGAGGTAGGGATTTATGTGTCTCACATATCATGGGGATAGGCCGTCCCTTAGCAATCCTGCCTTTCTATCTGCCACTCTCAAGGGGTTGGTTTTTCTCCTCATACCTCTGTGAATTACATCTGCCATAGGCAGAAGGGGAAGGGAGAAAGGTCTGTGTTAGCAGAGTCTCCCTTACCATCAGGGAGGCAGGGTCTTTCTCAAACACTCCATCCAACAGATTTGGATGATATGTCTCAAAGGCCAGAACTCTATGTAGCACACATTCATTCTAAATTAGAAGGTGGTTAGGGAAAAAGAAGGGGGTGAAAAGGAGTTGAGGGTGGGAAGCAGCCAGTCAGAGCCTCTATCACGGATGGGGAAGATATTTGAGGTCTAATCCATTTTACAGTATGAGGTAATAGGCCCTTTGAAGACCTTTGTTACCTTCAGAATACAAGGTGTACGAGTATCAGAAGGCAGTTGAGAAGACAAATCTTAGAATTATGGAAGTATTCAATAACCAACCAAATAATGAGATCTAAAAGGAATAATTTTTCAGTTCTAGGTTTGATTCACCTATACAAGAGAGTCATGGTAAAATGGTAGTGTTTGGGGGGAAAAACCTGGGGCAGTCAGTAAAGTGATTTAGCAGCCCAAAGGCTTGTTTTTTGTGCCCTATGTGAATTGAAATGACTGAGATGTTTTTATACATCATTTGGATATATCATTTTGCTTTATTGGATGTTTTTACCTTCAGATGTTATGCTCTCAGATTTAAGAATCCAAATTAGAATCAGAATTAAAATAATAGCAAATAACTTTTATTGAAAGAGTATTTTCCAGGAGAAACTCTTAGTAAGTCCACTCATTTTTTTTTTAATTTTAAATAAAGTGAAACTGAACTATTTTCAACTATTTTCATTTAGTTTTTTTAATTTATTGAAATTATTTTTATTGGGGCCAATTATTTTTTAAACTTTAACAAAGAAATTTTGTTCACCTTCCTGGCTTTTAAAAACAATCTGTCTTAAGATCTGTGACTTTAGCTCCGGCTAGTGTATGTTTTTCTTTTATGGTTATTACGTCTGCCAGGTCTAATTTATGTAAGTCAGATATTATAGACCTGGTTTTTGTCAAGGTTTCTTCTTCACATTATGATTTTGTCAGTTATGGATTTTACTCTATGGTTCTAGCTTTTTATGGTGTAATTTGGTGGTCTTTCTACCAAGTCTGTTTTTTCTTAGATCAAATTTTTTGAGAATCCTATACCAAAAAGAGGTTCTTAAGTCATCTTGTGTCTAAAAGGGATGTCATTAGCCAGCTTCAATGCTGACTCTTTCTATTCAGTCTGCACATATGTTTCAAGTTCTATTATATGCCAGGAACTGTTCTAGCCACTGGTGATACACTGGTGAACAGAGCTTACCATCTTTCTTGGGGAGACAGATAAATAAAATGCCTGCTATAACAATAAAATGTCAGGCAGAGTTAAATGTTAAGAAGAAAAATAGATTGATTAGGGGCGGCTTCTCTGAAATGTTTAAGCAGAAACTGAATAAACACAGAATGAACCATGAAACTGCCTGAGTAAAGAACATTGCAGGTAGAGGAATGTACAAAAGGCCTAGGTTGGACGTGTGCACAGTGTACTTGAGAAACAACCTTTAGTGGAGTGTGCTAGTGGAAGAATTGTAGGAAGTAAATGGTGGAGAGGCAAGCATGGGTTGGATAATGAGGAACCATTGGCTATAATTAGAACTTAAGAATTTTCCCTAGTTATGGCTAAAAACCATTGGAAGTTTTCAGAGATCTCATTGTCTGTTCTATGGACAACACCTTTAAGAGTACAAGAGTGAAAGCAGGGAACTCAGTTAAGAGACCATTGCAGGGAAGCAGTCATGGTGGGTTGGTAGAGAAAATAGAGGTAGTTTTCACTATCAATTGGATAAAAACCTGTAGCATGTATTTATACGATTCAAAGAATATTCCCTGGGTAAACCTAGAAGACCTAGGTGCTCAAAACAGCCGAGAGATAAAATGATGTCCTAAAACTAACGTGCCTTTAATGGAAATTGTATCCAGAACAAGGAGAGTGATCGCCCCATTCTGCTTTCATGGTGATTTGATCACCATGAATATTGAAGAGGGTGTTTGATTTATACTTCTTGTTTGAGCGATTTATGAATAAACAAGGGAAACAAGCGACACATTCAAAGGAAAGGCATGCATGTGCTGAAGGCTCCTGAGCGTCAGCAGCACCCACAGGGAGAGTGAGCCTGATGCTGAGGAGCTGACTCAGGCCAGACGCCACACGTCAACAGTCTGCCTGCTCACTACCTGGGTCATCTCGGACGCTTCACTTCTCATTTCCCCAGTTTCCATAGAATGGTTAGAAATATGACTGTTGATCTGGGAAAGGCGTTTTCCTTCTTGTTAAGGCATAATTCACACATCATACTCTCTCATAAGTTTTTCTTTCCCGGCTGTGCCCTTCCCCCCAAATTCCTAAGTTAGATAACTCATATGGAAATAAAATTATCTCTTACTTTACCATTTTACTCCTTATTGTGGGCTAAATTGCGTCTGCTCCTTCACCTTCCCCCCATTCATTTGTTGAATGTGACTGTATTTTGATATAGTGCTTTAAAGAGACAATTAGCATAAAATGAGGTCATATGGGTGGACCTAGCCCAGTGTAACTGGTGTCCATATAAGAAGAAGAGACTAGGACACAGACACACAGGCAGAGAGAAGATGACCATCTTCAGGCCAAGGAAAGATACATTGGAATGAAACCAACCCTGTTGACACCTTAATCTTAGCTTCCAGAACCTTGAGGAAGCAAACTTCTGTTACTAAAGCTACCCAGTCTGTAGTAGTCTGTTGTGGCAACTCTAACTAGTGAACACCTACCCCATGAGGCAGAGAGTGGATCTTTCCTTGGATCTTTAATTTTATTTAAAGCTTATGTTAGTAAGAGTGAGAAAGAAACCAGTACTTTAGACATTTACCATCCATCTATACTTACTGTAGCAGGTTCTTTTTTTTTTTTTTTTTTTTAAATTTATTTATTTGTTTGTTTGTTCGTTCGTTTTGTTTATACATGCACTGGGTACAGTCAGAAGCGCGGGAGGGTGAGAGAATTCACCAGAGCCAGAGCGGGGAGCAGAGCAGGCAGAAGGACCGAAGCACACTGCTGAGGGGAGCAGCGGGCGGCAGGAGAGGTCTGCGCGCCATGTGGGACCCTCCTTCGGTGGCCGGGGAGCAGCCGGGGATTGAACCGGCGCCGCGGAGGTCGCCGGCAGCTTTGCAACCCAGCGCTCAACCGCTGCGCCACCGGGGAGGCCCAGCAGGTTCTTTATGTACATTGCCTGACCTGATTTTCCCAATAATACAATGAAGCAGGTATTGTTATGCCCATTTGTAGATAAGGAAACTGATGCTGGGAAGACAGTAAATAACTTAGTCAGATGTGTCATACATCATCCATGTTTTACAGTAAAATTTTTTTTTTTTTTAGAAAAACAGCATTTAAAAATACCAAGCAAAACTTTAACAAATATAGTTTAAGGTCTGTCGCATTTAAATTGTGTTTATTCTTTTTCTTCTATTCCAGAATAACTGGATCCATAGGGTAGAAGTTTTGTTTCACTCATGATTCAAAGAAGGAAAGCACTGTTGGAGCTGTCTAAAATTGGGGTAGAATCTGTTACTGGAACCATTAAGCTAGTGCTAGACAAAGCCTTCATTGTAATTGTTACTTTAGGAATCCATGCTTTCAGTAGAACCATTGTATTCTCGACAAACTCTTAATTTGATTAACCATTTTATTGTATTTATCTTTTATCACATTTGTTTTGAATGATCATACTTCACTAAGGATCAATCTGACTTGTAGTATCTATCTACATATGTGAGATACTTATTGAGTTACCTTTCTATGTATCAGTCCTATAATCAGGCTAACAATTATTTTTTAAAGTCGTGAACCTTGACTGAAACCTTATATAAAACTTAAATTGGGCCAAAGATTTAAACTTTCAGAAAAAAATTAGAAGAAAATCTTTGGGATTTGAGCTAGGAAAAGAATTAGAATTAGACACCTAGAAGGAAAAATTGGTAAGTTGCACTTCATCAAAACTAAAAACTTTTGCTCTTCAAGAAAACAGTTTAGAGAATGAAAAGAAAAATAACATACTAAGAAAATATTAGGGCCTCCCTGGTGGCTCAGCGGTTGAGCGCTGGGTTGTGAAGCTGCCCGCAGCCTCTGCAGCGCCGATTCGATCCCCGGCCACCGGGTGAGGGTCCCACATGGCACGCAGACCTCTTCTGCCGCCCGCTGCTCCCCTCAGCAGTGTACTTCATCAGTCTGCCTGCTCTGTTCCCTGCTCTGGCTCTGGTGAATTCTCTCACCCTCCCGCACTTCTGACTGTACCCAGTGCTTGTATAAATAAATGTTAAAAAAAAAAAAAGAAAGAAAAGAAAATATTTACTAAACACGTATCTAACAAAGAACTACTCTCTAGGATATATAGAGAAGTCTTAAAATTCAACAGTAAAAATAAAACAATTTGATTAGGAAATAAGCAGAAGATCTGAAGAGGATTTGCAGATGACAAAGAAGTGGATGGAAAGATTTTCTGCATTATTGGCCATTGAGGAAATGCATAATAAAACCACAGATTATCTTTATATGACTATCAGAATAGCTAAAGTAAATGTAATTACTAGGTAGCTGGTGATAAGCTTTGTAATATATCACCATTGGGGGAAACTGGTCAAAGGGCACAAGGGAATGTCTCTATATTATAATTTCTTGCAATTGCATGTGAATCTATAATTATCTTAAAATAAAAATTGCAATAAAAAAATTTAATTCATGTTCCTTTTATACCACTAAAATAAATATTCAACATGTTGAATAACATTTCTGCAGTTTAGTCCATCACAGTAAGCTTTTGTCATAAGTAGTATATTTAGAAGCAAAAATACTGACAGAATAGTTATTTGATTATTCTCATTTTGATTTCAATGTGCTTTAGAAATGTACCTATTGTATAATATTTAATTTTTCTTTTTTTTTTCCCAGTCTTTTTCTCATGGTTCTCGTCATATCAGACATTATGGCTTTGGTAAGATGTTAATGGATATTAAATATAAATATGATGGAGAAACTCAGTGCTGAATTAATTTAATCAGAAATATGAATTATTTCTATACATGATATCTTTAGATTGTAATCTAAAAGTGCTGGCCTAATTTAAACATATCTATTATTTTTTTTTTTTTTTTTTTTTTTTTTTAAATATTAAATTTTATTTTTATATTCCCCCATACAATTGCAAACGCCCCATTCTGACCCCAATCCTTCCCCTCCCGCCCCCACCCCCCAAAAAGTGTCTCTGGTTCATAGTTTTTTTGTTGATTTTGATTTTCACTTTCTTATATTCATTTTCCTGGTCCCTTATTTAAGTTTTCTAGATTCCTGCTATGAGTGAGACCATCCGGTATTTTTCTTTTTCTTTTTGGCTTATTTCACTGAGCATGATCCCTTCCAGTGCCATCCATGTTGCTGCAAATTGCATGTGTTTATCTTTTTTGAATGCTGAGTAATATTCCATGGTATATATGTACCACATCTTCTTGATCCAGTCATCTATTTTTGGGCATTTGGGTTGTTTCCAAAGCTTAGCTATTGTAAACAGTGCTGCTATAAACATAGGAGTGCAGGTGCTCTTTGGAATTGATGTTTCTGTGTCCTTTGGGTAAATACCTAGGAGTGGAATTGCTGGATCATATGGAAGCTCTATGTTTAGTAGGTCCAGAAATCTCCACACAGCTCTCCATAGTGGTTGGACCAGTTTGCACTCCCACCAACAGTGCACAAGAGTTCCTTTTTCTCCACATCCTCGCCAACATTTGTTGTTGCTAGTTTTTTTAATATGTGCCATTCTCACTGGTGTGAGATGGTATCTCATGGTAGTTTTGATTTGCATTTCCCTGATTACAAGTGATGTTGAACATTTTTTCATATGTCTGTTGGCCATTTTCATTTCCTCTTCAGAGAAGTTTCTTTTTAGCTCTTCTGCCCATTTTTTGACTGGATTATTTTCTTTGTTGTTGCTGAGTCTCATCAGCTCTTTGCAGATTTTTGTGATCAGTCCTTTATCATTAGTGTTGGGTGCAAAAATGTTCTCCCAGTTGGTGGGGTTTCTCTTTGTTTTTGTTATTGTCTCTTTTGCTGTGCAGAAGCTCTTTAATTTGATGTAGTCCCAGCTGTTTATCTTTCTCTTCACTATCACTGCTTTGGGTGATGTGTCTGTAAAGATGTCTTTGATGTGCAAATCCCGTAGTGTTTCGCCTATATTTCCTTCTATGTATTTTATGGTTTCAGTTCTTATGTCTAGTTCTTTAATCCATTTTGAGTTGATTTTTGTGTATGGTGTGAGGTAGTGGTCAAGCTTCATTCTTTTGCATGTAGCGACCCAGTTTTCCCAGCACCATTTATTGAACAAACTTTCTTTGCTCCAATGCATAGTCTTTGCTCCTTTGTCAAAGATTAGTTGACCATAAATCTGTGGGTTTATTTCTGGATTTTCTATTCGATTCCATTGGTCTGTATGTCTGTTCTTGTTCCAATACCATGCAGTTTTGATGATTATGGCTTTGTAGTATAGTTTGAAGTCTGGGAGTGTGATGCCTCCATTTCCTTCTTTTTTTTTCAGTAGAGCTTTGGCTATTCGGGGTTTTTGGTGATTCCATATGAATTTCATCAATAATTGTTCTATTTCTTTGAAGAATGCCATTGAGATTTTGATTGGAATAGCATTGAATCTGTATATTGCTTTTGGTAGGATGGCCATTTTAATAATGTTTATTCTTCCAATCCATGAGCAGGGGATGTCTTTCCATTTCTTTGTGTCTTCTTCTATTTCTTTTAACAGTGTTTTATAGTTTTCTTTGTATAGGTCCTTTACCTCTTTTGTTAGATTTATTCCCAAATATTTGATTTTTTTTGTTTCGATAATAAAAGGGGTGGTTTTTTTGATTTCTTCTTCTTCAGATTTATTGTTTGTGTATAGGAAGGCTACTGACTTTTGCGTGTTGATTTTGTATCCTGCCACTTTACTGAATTGATTGATGAGTTGAATTAGTTTTTCTGTGGAGATTTTGGGGTTCTCTATGTATATTATCATATCATCTGCAAATAGTGATAGTTTGACTTCTTCTTTTCCTATTTGGATTCCTTGGATGTCTTTCTCTTGTCTTATTGCTCTGGCTAGGACTTCCAGTATTATATTGAAAAGCAGTGGTGAGAGTGGACATCCTTGTCTTGTTCCAGATCTTAATGGAATTGCTTTCAGCTTTTCACCATTGAGAATGATACTGGCTGTTGGCTTGTCATAGATGGCCTTTATGATGTTGAGGTATGTTCCTTGTATCCCAAGAATTTCAAGGGCTTTTATCATGAATGGGTGTTGCACTTTGTCGAAAGCTTTCTCAGCATCTATTGATATTATCATATGGTTTTTATATTTCTTTTTGTTGATGTGTTGGATAACGTTGATTGATTTTCGGATGTTAAACCATCCTTGTGCCCCTGGAATGAATCCAACTTGGTCGTGGTGAATTATCTTATGGATACATTGTTGGATTCTGATAGCTAAAATTTTATTGAGGATTTTTGCATCAGTGTTCATTAGGGAGATTGGCCTATAGTTTTCCTTTTTTGTGTTGTCCTTATTCGGTTTTGGTATTAGTGTAATATTGGCTTCATAGAACGTGTTTGGTATTGTCCCTTCCTTCTCAATTTTTTGGAAGAGTTTGTGAAGGATAGGCACTAATTCGTCTCTGAATGTTTGGTAGAATTCATTTGTAAATCCATCAGGTCCTGGGCTTTTGTTTTTGGGGAGGTTTTTAATTACCATTTCAATTTCGCTGCTTGTAATTGGTCTGTTTAGGTGTTCTATTTCTTCTTTATCTAGCTTTGGGTGATTGTAGAGTTGTAGGAATTTGTCCATCTCCTCTAGATTGTTGAACTTGTTTCCATATAACTGTTCATAGTAGTTACTGATTATTCTTTTGATTTCTGCTGTGTCCGTTGTGATTTCTCCTCTTTCATTTATGATTCTGTGTATTTGTGCTTTCTCCCTTTTTTCCTTTGTGAGCCTGGCTAGGGGTTTGTCTATTTTATTTATTTTTTCAAAGAACCAGCTCTTGGTTTCATTGATCTTTTGGATTGTTTTTTTAGTTTCAATTTCATTTATTTCTGCTTTGGTTTTTATTATTTCTTTTCTTCTACTGGTTCTGGGTTTTTTTTGTTGTTCTTTTTCTAGATCTTTGAGCTTCGAGATTAGGTTGTTTCTTTGAGTTCTTTCTTGTTTTTTGATGTGAGCTTCTATTGCTATATATTTTCCTCTTATTACTGCTTTTGCTGCATCCCATACATTTAGGATATTGGTGTCCTCCTTGTCATTCAATTCAAAGAATTTTTTAATTTCTTCTTTGATCTCCTCGTTAGTCCAGTGGTCTTCCAGTAGTGTGGCTTTTAATCTCCATGAGGTAGGATAGTTCCTTGCCTTCTTTTTATGATTTATTTCTAGTTTGATGCCTTCGTGGTCAGAAAAGATGGTTGGTATGATTTCAATCTTGGTGTATCTGTTGATGTTTGTCTTGTGCCCCAGTATGTGATCGATCCTGGAGAATGATCCGTGTGCGCTTGAGAAAAATGTATACTCCGTTTTTTTTGGGTTTAGTGTTCTATAGATGTCTGTTAAGCCCAAATGCTCTAGGTCCTTATTTAGAGCTTTAGTTTCTTTACTTATTTTTTGTCTTGTTGATCTATCCATTGTTGATAGTGGTGTGTTGAAGTCTCCCACTACATATGTGTTTTCTCTGATGTCTGTTTTCAGAGAGGACAACAGTTGTCTGATATATTTTGGTGCTCTTTCGTTTGGTGAGTATATGTTAATGAGTGTTATTTCTTCTTGAAGTATTGTCCCCTTAATCATAATGTAGTGACCATTGGGGTCTCTTTTTATTTTTTTGAGTTTGAAGTCTGTTTTATCTGATATAAGTATAGCTGTTCCTGCTTTCTTTTTTGGCCCATTTGCTTGTAGGATTGTTTTCCATCCTTTGACTTTGAGCCTATTTTTATCTTTTGTAGCTAAATGTGTTTCCTGGAGACAGCAAAAGGTTGGGTTTTGTTCCTTAATCCAGGCTGCAACTCTGTGTCTTTTTATTGAAGAGTTTAGTCCATTTACATTTAGAGTTAATATTGATATGTTAGCATCTGTATTTGCCATTATGTTTGTCTTTCCTTTGATTTTATTTATTTATTCTTTTAATAACTTTTTTTTTTTTTGGTCTTCTTTTGTTGTTATTCGTCCCTCTGAGGTTCTGGCTTTAGGATTCCTTGTAGTATTTTTTGGAGTGGGGGTTTAGTCGCAATGAAATTCCGGAGTTTCTCTTTGTCTGGGAAGGTCCATATTCTTTCTTCATGGAGGAAAGAGAGCTTTGCGGGATAGAGTATTCTTGGTTGGCATCTGTTTTCTTGGAGTCTGTTGACTATGTCCCTCCACTCTCTCCTTGCCCGTAGTGTTTCTTCAGAGAAGTCTGATGTCAGCCTGATTGGTTTTCCTTTGAATGTTATCTGTTTCTTCCCTCTTGTCAGCTTCATTATTTTTTCCTTGTCCTGGATTCTTGGGAGCTTTACTATTATGTGTCTTGCTGTGTTTTTCCTTTCGTCGTGGAAGTTTGGTGTTCTTCTTGCTTCTTGTATATCAATTTTCAGCTCCTTCTTCTCATTTGGGAAGTTCTCTTCAATTATATCCATGAATATTTTCTCTGTTCCTACATCTCTCTCCTCTCCTTCTGGAATTCCTATAACTCTTATATTTCCTTTCCTCATGGAGTCAGATAGTTCCCGAAGTCTTTCTTCATTCTTTTTCCTTCGTACTTCTCTTTCCTTTTCTGTTTTGGTTCTTTTTATTTCTGTGTCTTCAAGATTACTTATTCGTTCTTCCATTTCATCTATTCTGCTTTCATTGCTTTTCCCAGAGTTCTTTAGTTCCTCCATTAATTCTTTGATCTCCTGCATTTCTCTTACTTCCCTCTTTAGGGACTCAATTTCCTTCTTCTGATCTATCACTTTTTTAATCATGGCAATTTTAAATTCTCTTTCTGGAAGGCTCAGAAGTTCTTCCAAGTTGCTGTCGTTGCAATCTGGGGAGTGGTTTTCTTTTTGTGGTGTGCTTCTTTCCTGAGGAGTTTTTAGGTTGCGTGTGGTTCTTCTACTCCCTACTGTCTGTTTTCTAATTTGTCGTATGCGTTGGGACACTGTGTTGCTCGGACTGACTGACATCTTGGGTGAACTTCTCCGCTCCCCTCTGGCTCTTCCAGGAGCCATCTCTGTCTTCTGGGGGAGCTTTCTGCTGGTTTTAGGCAGTTTTTACTGAAGAAATGTCCCTGTTCTCAAATGGCGAAGCGGGATGCAGTCCCTGCGCCTCCGGTTTCAGGCACACTCTTCTGCGCACCCGGTCTGCCCCGGACGTGGGTGCCTGCTCCCTCTGTGGGCTCAGACTGCTGGTCGGAAGGGGCCTGGTGTGGAATAACTTCCCGGCTGGCCACTGGGTCCTCCAGAAACCTTCTGCCCTTTTCAAGCAGACTTAAGAGATGTCCTGTTTTATAGGGTGTTAGTGACTTTTTTTTTCCTGGTCGCTAGGTGGCGCCAGAGATCTCTCCTATTGTCCTTGGGGGGCTGTTTTTCGCCTCCCCCCACCCCGTGGGACAGAGAACAGAGCGGGAATGGTAGGGTACACCTCAACAGCTTTGGGGTGCTGTGTCTGCCTTGTGCCCCACCGTCGTGGAGAACCCACGCCCCGAATTTTCGTGCCGCGGGTCTCAGTTCAAAGCCCACAGGTCCAGGACGCGGGCTGTAGCCCAGTTCAGTGGCGCGGGAATGGCGCCTTTTGCACCCGGCTCCCGTGCCTGGGCGCCTGGTTCCTGCTTACTCAGGGAGGGACCTTCACCTCAGTGAGGACCTCCGTGCGTCTCCCCGCAAGCCTAGGTCGTCTCCCCGCAAGCCTAGGTCGCAGGCGCGGGGACCTGGGCAGCCGCGATCCCGGTCTGCACTTGCTTTTCAAGTGCGCCAGGCGCGCCGCGTTTCCCGCGCAGGCTTACCGGCAGCCCGGGCTGTGTGCGCGTCTCCCGGGGTCTTTGTTCTTCTCTAATGGCGCCCGGAGCCGTTCGCTCACCGCCGCGGCGGATCCTGCAGGGTTCGCCTCAGCTCCCGTTCACGGGGTGTGGTGGCTGCAATAGTTCCTTTCCGCTCACAGTCCCGCTTGCTGCGTCGTTTGTTCTTGTTGGTTGTTTTGGTTTGTTGTTTCCTCCTCTCTGCGGGTCGGAGAGTGCCGCCTCTGTGGGCGGGGGAGGGGAGCAGGGTTCTGCGCTTCCCTCCCTTCTGGTCCTCTTTTATGGCCACTTTCTTCTTCGGGCAGTTCGCTGGCGTCACCCGTTTATCTTCCGTGTCCCAGTTCTCACTGGGACCTGCCGCTTTTCCTCCCTATTCACTTTTTTTAATGGGAGATCTTACTCGCAGCGTCTCCTCGCCGCCATGTTGCTCCGCCCCCCTCGTAAAAATTTCTATTATTTTTTTTTTTTTTTTTTATAAGACTTACACAGTAAGAATGCTCTTATTAAAGTAACCTGATTTATACGTCTGTCATTTTATACTGAGTCCTCCATGACGCATTGTGTCTGAAATGAACCATCCATAGGAAATTGACCGCAGAAGCTAACCTTAGATAATTCATCATTTTGCTTTGTGAAATGTTGACTTTCAGCCCTATAATCACATTGAAAAATAAGGGGGGAAAAGGAAGGAAGAATGAAGGAATGAGGAAATAGAGCTTTTCGAATCAAGACAATAGCTGTCATTTTAAATGAGTTCTGAGTGAGGTGCATGTCGGTTGGCCCCTTGTATGTAGTGTTTTAACAAAAAGGACCTGCCAAGTTCAGAATTACCTTCAGATTTGATAATTCTTTAGATGGATTCATAGAACACACACAGCTGTTATGTTCGCAGTTACGGTTTATGACAAGGAAAGGACACAGATTAAAGTCAGCCGAGAAGAGGCAGAGGGCAGAGTCAGGGGGGTCCCAGAGCAGAGCCTCCACGTGTCTTTTCAGGACAGCGTGACCCTCACCAAGCTGAGGTAACAGTCTGCCTGGAGGCTGTGCCGGCCAGGCTCATGGGGCAGTGGTGTCCAGACTCGTCCCAGGGGATTCCCATGCTGACCTTTCATCTCCAAATCTTCTAGAGGTGGAAATGACTCCACGGTACCCAAAGCCTCCTACGTAAATCTCTTCATTGGACTGTCTGGTGGCTGAGATCCCACAAGCAAAACACTTGACTGGGCATGACATTCCCAGGGTCTAGAAATCCGCACTCAGGAGTGAAGGCAAAGGCCAGACTTCCCTAGGGGCAGGCTTGGTGCTTCGCTCCATAACATCCTATGCCAGAAGTGGCCAGAGACCCCACTTAGGGTAACTTCCTAAGTCACATTCCTGGTCACTTGATTTAGATGAGAGCATTTTGCTTTGTTAATTGGTTATCCTAGCTACTGTTCTAGTGAAGTTGATCACACAGAATATTAGAACAAATCAGCTTTGAGTTTTGCTTACAAATTGACAAAAAAGATGAACATTACATTAGTGGAAAGAATTTAAATTATCTGATTCCTTTTCCTTGTGAAGCCATTGCAGCTTGTTTCTGCTCTCTTGACAGGCCTTTCCTCTCACCTCTCTCTCCTTGTTTCTCTACACCAGCCTCACTTTGGACCTGCCAAGCTCTACCTGGGCTGTTGATGTTTATATAAGTCATTGTCTGTCACAAACTTATTTCTCCTTCCATCTCTCCAAGCTCCTGATAATTTGAATTATTCACCAGATTATACACCTCCTGAGAGAGTTTCTCTCCCAGACCTAACACCTATAGGCAGTCAGTGAATATTTGTTGATGAATGGGTGATGTGGCTCTTTTTCACTGGGGCTTTTGGTATTATTTAATGTCTTTTATTAAAGTTGGCTGGTTTTTTTTTTTTTTAAGTCCAATGTATTTTATTATTTTTCTCTTATTGAGGTAAAATTAATTTACAACATGGTGTACGCTTGTCGTGGGTGTACAGACAGTGCGTCAGGTCAGCAACTGTATATATATGTCACCTCCCATCACCAGCCCATCAACCCCCACTATCTATTCGCTACCCCGGTGGCTTTTTTGGCTTAAGAATTCGAGTTATTCACAAATTTCACTTTTGTGTTCATCTCATTGAATAGTGATGCTATTTCTGGCTTTTAGTATAAGCAGAAAATCTCAGAAAGAAGCATATTCTTATTGATTCCAGTCAGATCGTAGAGTCAGCTCCGAAGCACGTACTCCTGAAACAATGCTTTTTAGATGCTAAATAGTCTTTGTTTTTAATGAAACCTATTTTATTTTACAGCATTTTTTCTTCTTGGTCAAGGATTATGGAAGCTGGCTTGATATTGGAACAAGGTATAGTATATATTCACATAGAAATACTTAAGAGTACAGGGGAAAAAGTAACTTGATACCTTAGCATATATAAAGGTATCAATTTGATTCTTGAGGTAAGCATAGCAAGTGGCAATAATTTTAAGTCTCTGGAAGTGAGACACATTTCTGTAGTTCTTGGCAGTAACAAGAGTTTTCTTCTTAGAGGATGTGGGGATAGATATTAAGTTTGGAGAAAACTGCAGGATGGTGCAGGAGAAACTGCTTGAATTTGGATTTCAGGGCAGGTCACGCCAGTGTCTTGTCCTTTCTCAGTCTCTATTTGGAAAAATGAAGCTATTCAAGTTGCAGTGTGAATCTTATGTGGCGGCTGACATTTCATGGTGCCTCTTAGGATCTTTAAGATGGGAACATTTTGATGTGATACCTGTAATATTATGAATTATCGCAAAATCTGAACATGAAACCAGTTTCCTTTTTATTGTGATTTGAAAATCAATGCCAAAATTTGTTTAAATTCCTTCTCTTTGAGAGGAGAAAGCAAAGGTGATCCTTTTACCATTTTGTTTTCAAATGCATTGGGAGACAAGCTACATTTTTATAGGTTGACTGGCTTTGTTTAGTCACTGCGTAGTCAGATCTGCATGTCAGGGGCTGTGCAGGGCTGGGCAGCCACTCTAGTTCAGTCCCTTTCTCTGCGGCAGCTCAGGGCTTTTCCTGCGTCTTCCTCATGCATGTCGCTGCCTCCCCCAGTAGTCCTCGGATTTGAATTGCTTCCATTCCACAAGTGCTAGCACATCAAACATGCTCCATACATCACTGATTTTTTTTCATTAGCTCTTAAGTTTAAGGACTTAGGGCAAGTTTTTATATCTCTCTTCTCACCAGCCCTCCGGTCCTAAAGTATCTCAGGCAGATCGTGGGTCAGAGTGTGGGCTTTAGAGCATGTGGGATTGAATAGTTTCTGCCACTTTGTAGTTGTGAGACCATCGCAAATGTCTCCTGTCACTTGTAGTCATTTCAAGTAGATTAATCCACATAAAGCATTTAGCACATGCCTGGATTCTAACAGACTTCAGTAGATGGAAGTTGTTATTGATGTCATTTGTAGTTCTATTTTTTTTTATCCTCATAGTGTGTCATATAACTGGCATACCTCTTCTTACTCTCTCCAGAATTTGATTAATTTTTCATTTTAAACATAAGGTAGAATTTTGTTTGGAAAATTTTCCTCCCAAATGCTAATAAAATATAGCATTTGTGTGTGTGTCACTTTTCATTTTATTTTTTTGAAGTTCCTTAATATTAACAGATTATTTCTTTTATTTCTTTTTTTAATTTTTTATTTAAATTTTATTTTTATATTCCCCTCATTTTATTTTTAATTGAGGTAAAATATGTGTATTATAAAATTGCCAATTTAACCCTTTTTAAGTGTGCAACTCAGCAATAATAATTATACTTCCATTCTAGTGCAACCATCACCACCATCCACCTACAGAACTTTTTACCTTATAAAGCTCAAATTCTGTGTCCACTAAATAATATCTCCTGTCCCCCTTCCCAACATTCTGCTTTCTGCTCTAGGAGTTTGACTACTCCAGGTTACCTCGTAAAAATGAAATTATACAGTAGTTGACCTTTTTCCTTTTGTGATTAACTTATTTCACTCTCTGATATGTCCTCACTGTTCATCCACATTATAGCGTGTTTGAGACTTTTTCCCCCACTTTATGGCTGAATAATATTCCATTGTATGTATGCACCCCATTTTGTTTATCTGGTCATCGCTTCTTGTACTCTTGGGTAGCTTTTGCTGTTGTGTCCACTGCTGCTATGAATACAGTATGAGCCTGTTCTAATGGGAGAAATTCTCTAAAGAGTTGCCACAGAATGAAGAGGATATAATTTTCACATGAAACTATGCATCATTAATTTATATACAGCATCATTAATTTATATTATATACATTAAGAATTTGATTTTCTCTAATTAGCTTGAGGTTTATCTTTACCAGGCAGTTTTTCTTCAAAGTACAAATTTTACTGTTACTAGCAGAACTGACATATAAAACACAGAGCATACCACACATATTTACTGATCCCCAACTATATGCCAGCTGAGTTGCTAGGGAGGAAAAACACAGTCTTGGGTGTTTGGGAAGCAGCAAACAGATATATGAGCTCGTAGCATGGTGCAGTGTGACAAGTTCTAGAATAGTCTTGTAGGTCCTATGGGGACATTAGCCAGGGCATCTCCCCCAGCCTCGCCAGGTAAAGGAAGACGTCTCAGGGGAGGGACTGTTTAAACACTAAGTGTGGGGTTTAGCGGAGCACCCTGGTCACAAAAGCCAGGGAGAATTTATAGAGTGAGAAAGAAGAAAGCTGAAGAAGCATTTTAAGAAACCACTGATATTTAAGAGCAGAGCAAAGTGTGGAAATGAGACTGAAAGACATGGTCAGGAAGGCAGCAGACAGCCAGGGGAGCATAGTGTTGTGGATACTGAGAGAGCATTTGGGCAAGAAAGGGGTCATCCAGATGTTACAGAGAGATGGGTAGGAAGAGACATGAAGGTATTAAACATGCAGGTCACTGATGGCTTGGGAGGAAAATTTCAGGCAATAGACCTAGTCCCAGAGGGCCTCACTCAGTCAAAGCCACCCATTTCCAGGCAAGAACTGCAGGCCAAAGACAATCATTTCTTTCCTCTCTACCAAGACCCCAATAAAATAAACTGAGCACAAATGAAGAAAACAGAAGACTGTCAAATGCGTGTTCAGCTGCTTCCTAGAAGGGAATAATCAGAGAGAGGAAGCAGCAGCCCAGAATCAGTGGGTACTGCCACAAGACAAGGGACCCCAGAGATGCACCTCTGCCAGAGGGTAGTATGGACAGTAGGAGTAGGGGGAACCAAATGGGATGAATTGAGTGTCTGTTCACTTAAAGATGGCATTAGCCCGCTCTTCCTCCTTCCTTAATCCCTATGCAGAACGTGCTCCAGGCATTTACTCCAGGGAAAAAACCCAGAGGACACCTGTAAAAAAACTGGGAAGAATTTCACTGTTATGATGTGTGTTTTCCACTTCAGAGAAACGCCGTCCTCCATTCTAGCGTGTTCAGCCCCCTCTCACCCTCACACATAGGCAGAACAGGTGCCCCTTCTGCTCATCCTAAAACACAAAGGAGCAGTTTCTGTCACATGCACACACCTATTTGTGGGTGAGATCTAGGAGGAAGCAAAAATGTCTTAAAAGGTTAAGTGTGTATATCGCACCGCGATTCCATGCTTACCCAAGACAGAGGAAAACATGTGCACAGAAGGATTTGTATAGGCATTTTCATAGCAGCATTATTCAATAATAGACAAAATCTGGAAGCAACCCAGATGTTCATCAGCCCATAAATTGATAAATTGTGCTATATATGTACAGTGGAAGGCCACTTATTCATAAAAAGAAATGAACTGGTGAACTTATGTATGGGGTGATACTCAAATTTTTTTATGGACTGAAAGAAGCCAGGTACATAAAAGCACGTGTTGTAGCATTCTACTTATATAAAATTCTAGAGCAGGCCAAATTAACCTATAGTCACAGAAAGCTGATTGGTAGTCAGCTGGGGCTGGGAAGTAGGATGCGTTTATAGAAGGACAGGTGGGAACTTTGGGGGTGATAGAGATGTTGATTATCTCAACACTGGTGATGGCTATATGGGTATACTCATCTAACCGGACACTTAAAATGGCTCCATTTTCTTATACATAAATTATACCTCAGAGTTGATTGATAAGGAAAAGTAGAACTGAAGGCTCTGAAATTGAAATGAATCAAGTGTACTCTAAGTAAGCTAAACCTTTCTCTTTCCTATCCAGGATTTAATAATGTATTAAATGTATGCATCAGTGAATAACAATATAAAGACACTGATTCATGTTAAGGTGGAAACCACCAGACCTCGAAGTGGTTAAAGTGGTGGCTCTGAGAAGTGGGTAAGAGGGAATGAGGGATTGTTGCTTTTCACTGTAAATCTTTCTCCACTATTTTGCTGTCTTAAGGCTGCACGTATGACCCCAATGAAAGTTAGAGGGAAATACATAAATGAAATTGGGACTCAGGAAGTAGAGTTTTAAGTCTTTCAAGCTGGAATAGAAGGGGAGGAGAAATACAGGGCAGGAACAGCCTGATTAAGGCCACACCCCTTTATGAGATTTTCTTATTTCATTTTGCTCTTAAGCTTGAGGGACGATATTGCAGTTGGATGGAGTGACTGTGCCTCGTTACAGCCATTCTAATCACCCTCTGTCAAAGCTGGGGTTTTGGAACCAGGTTTGGAGCCCAACTCGAGTAAGCTCCCCTCCCCCGGGGTCAGCACCAGGCTGCGGCAGCCTACCTGGCACTGGATTACTTGAGTGATCAACCCTGAAAGGCCTGAGAGGCAGTTCAGGGAGTAGGGAATGTGCAGATATTAGGTGAACAACTTTAAACTTGGGTGGGAAATGCAGGCTGTCTGTCAAAGGGCTGCCGCAGCCCCACCTCCACCACATTTGGCTTGTGCTGTGGTGTTTGCTGTCTTCCAGCACTGTTTCACAAGATCTTTTTCACAAACTGAAGGAGAGTCTTTTCCACAATAGACATATTCATTGTCTCCTGCAGATGAGGACACTGTGGCCCTAAGGACATTGTGACTTGCCCATGTACAGGGTCCTGGGCAGGTCTGGAGGCAACACTGGGGTGACCAGGGCTGAGGGGTGCCCACTGCCCCTCGCCACCTCTGCTGAGTCTTTGTAACTAAGAAACTCGTTTAAAAAATAGCTCTGTATCTCAGCCTGTCTTTGATTGTTGCAAAGGACCCATTCAGTGCCAAGTTTTGAGTTACACAAATTTAGGATTTAGAGGATGAAGAAATATTGATCAGGAGGGAATGAGTCAAGAGGAAGGGCATCCTGGGTCAGAAAAGTGCTGTTTTGACAGAGTCCTTTGTTATATATTCGGAGCACTCATGTCTTCAAAGAGAAACTGCAGAAGTGGGGGAGACCCTCACGGGTGTCAAGTGTGTGTGTGAGGTAGGAGACACCTTCCTGGGGAAGGCTGTGATGGGGCCTGCAGGCACCAACAGGCACCCCTCATCCTACCTAACAGTGGCGCTAAAGCTGTTGATGTCAGAAGACACAAACATCCTGAGTCTCACCTTGTTGCTTGAGAGACAAGCCTTGTAATGAGCAGAAGTCTCGGTTGCCAGAAGAGTGAAAGCATAGGCTTTAAGAAAGACTGCAGGGGTGTGTGCTCCTCTGAGGCTTTGTGTGGGCCCTGGGGGCACTTTTACTAGGACAGAGAGTCAAGGGCAAATCCAGGGACGTGGCAGTGCAGCAGGGTTCCCATAAACAAGCCCCTCAGCAGAAATCTCCCTTTGCTGCATCACCTTGGCTGACCTTGACTGCATTTATGCTCGGTCTAAAGTAGAGGAAGTTTCTTTTCAGCTCTGGCTTCCTGAATTCAGGCACTTTTCGCCACTTACTGACATACTCCATGGTTCAGGTTTACATTCAGTTAGTGCTTATTGAGCAAGGGTGATAAGCCTGTCTTTTTAATTCTAGACATTCTGCCCTCTGCTCAATATTCCTAACCTGAGCAGTCCGTCTCTTGTTTCCTCCTGGATTCCACTCCATTCAGCACCTTCTTTCTCATTCCTTTCGGTCACCCTCAGTCTTTCATCTAAAACTTAATGTGCAGGATATTCCCCTTCATATCACATCAACTTGCCTTGCCTTTCCCTGCCGCTTTAACAATGTATGTTTCATCAAAAACCACAAAGAAGACAGGAAAAGAGAGTGGGAGAGGGAGACAGCAGTGACAGTGCAGGCCTTTCACTGTGTCATTGCACCAAATCCAAGCTTTTTCCTTTAAAAAAATTATAGATACATGACATAAAATACCATCCTAACCATTTTTAATTGTATGGTTATCATTAAGAATATTCACATTGTTGTGCAACTAATCTTCAGAACTCTTATCTTGAGCCATTGAGACTTGGTGCCCCTTAAACAATAACTCCCCATTACGCCTTACTTTCCAGCCTTGTCAATCACCATTCTCTCTCTCTCTCTCAATGTGTGTGTGTGTGTGTGTGTGTGAGAGAGAGAGAGAGAGAATGAGAATTTGGGTGGAATCACACAATATGCATCCTTTTGTGGCTGGTTAATTTTACTTAGCATAATGTCCTTAAGGATCATCCACATTGACTGTGGAAGGGACAAGAGGGCTGGGAGCCGTCGGGATGGAGAAACAAAATGAATCTTAGCAGTGTTAGACTGTCTAAATGGAATCACCCCAGCTGATGCTGTAAGGTGAGGTTTTGCTGTTGCTGCCGCTGCTTTCCGCTCAGTTAGGATGCTCAGCTCATCTCTTGACATCCTGTTATACAGCAGCCGTGGCTTTCGCTGCTGCAGTGAGCCACGTGACGCAGGTCTAATGGGCAGGAGTGGGTCATGCATCTTCGTAAGCATCTAATTGATTGCCAGGAAAGGGCTTGTGGATAGGCAGGGAGAGCTAGGGGGTAGGTTCAAGATTCCAAACTAAACCACCATGTAATAGGGTTTACATAACAAATGTCATTTCACTTTTTCCAGATTTTTATTTGTGAGAATGTTGCTTTAAGCTTTGCTTTCTAATCATCCCTATATAAATGTGTATTTGGAAAGCTGAGATGTTTCTTGTCATGTTGCGGATCTCATTAAGCTTATTGGCAGAGTTTCTTGAATGGGAAAAAGGTTTATTTGGATTGTGCTCCTGCAGGGGTTTTCCCTTTGTGACAAATTTTATTTCTAACCTCCTTTTAGTAATATAGTTAATACCTCCATCCATCCTGTGTGTGTTGATAACAGGAATAGAAGGTTGTTCTTTTGTCCTCACTATTTTGTTTATTGCTTCATGAATACAGAAATGGTGCAAATCTGTCCCACCGTGTCCCAGAGAGGAGTGAGAACTAACCAAGCCCTCGCTGTTGTCTGGCATGTATCGTGATGGTTCTCGCACCTTCCTGGTGACTGCTGTGGACTCTCAGTACATCTGAGAGATTCCTCAGCTGTTAATTTCAGGTTAATAAGTAATAGTTTCTGTAAAAATAAAGATTGCATTACTAGGGCACGAGACAGTATGTGTTTAGTTCAGTGTGTTTAAAATGTATCTTCAGAGCAGATTTTATCAGATTTAAATGCAGATTCTCAAATGAATATGCTCCTGTTCAGATTATCAGGTGAAATGGTGGTGTTCAGGGATCTCTGGAGACCTAGTGGCATAAGGCCTTCTTTAAACAGATGTGTGAAAAATATCTTGCCCACGCTATAAAACAGAAGTAAAATTTAGTATTTTATCTTTTCATCTTTCACATTGTGTCTTCATTTGTAGCAGGTCATCAACTTTACCAAGTATTGCCTTTCACATAGCATCTTGAAAGAAGTAAACAAGAGGAAAAAGGTCCTAAGATGATTTTCATAATTATAAAAACATACTTAAATGAATGTTCTAATTATATTTGATATGAGGTGAACAGAGTCAGCATCATGAGTTTGAACTGTAGTTTGATTTGATAGTGGTGTTCATTTGGACTTGAATTGTTTCCCATTTGTGCTATTGTTATGCCTTATTAAAATAGAAGTGACAACCGACGTATTTTTTTCTTTTTAGGTGTACTTGTAATTATGCTCAGTAGTATTTTAATGTTCCTAAATATAATTAGTAAGTGCCACAAAATCTTTACTCTTATAATGAATATTAAACTTTTTTAAAAATCAATGATTCTTAACCTTTTCCCTCCCCAATGCACCTTACAGGACCTTCTGTTGCCCCTTACTCTGATTGAAAAGTACAATGGACCCATCATCACCCACTGTACAGGTTGAAAAGACCTGTTTAGTGATTCTGTATTCCCTCCACACACACACTC
Organism: Talpa occidentalis; assembly: GCF_014898055.3. Lineage (NCBI taxonomy): Eukaryota > Metazoa > Chordata > Mammalia > Eulipotyphla > Talpidae > Talpa > Talpa occidentalis. Next base: position 9,511,731 of record NW_023601322.1, read on the forward strand.
TCCCTCTGCCTTGACACACACACATATATATATACCTTGAGAATTGCTGATTTAAACGATGTCAAATAGTTGTGGGAGGAAAGTAGGAGCAGCTGAACTTATTTCCAGTTGAAATTTGATGCTCCTGTAACTCTGCTATGCTGAGATGACACCAAGACTTGATGGATGGAAAATATCACAAGCTGAATGCCTTATAGCTCAATTGCATGAAGATGATGAGTCTCATAACTGTTCCCTGCCAATAATGTTAGCTTAAATGAGCCAGGAGTCAGTAATTTCAGGCCATTCTAAGGAGATAAGTGATCTGTCTCTTTTATAAATAGACTCACTAAGTTTGAGGATGGGTTACCTACTGAAAAAACTTACTTTGTTAAGAAATTAAATCATATATTTTAAAATAGTAAAAGTTATTGTTAAAAGGCCTGAAAGTGATAGAAAAATTGAACAAAACAAAAATCTGCTAGAATATCTTTTTTCTTAACATCTTTATTGAAGTATAATTTACATATCATAAAATTCATTCATTTTAAAGGTTTTAAATGATTTAAATAATCTTTTAAAACATTTCAATGATTTTCAGTAAGTTTATTGAATTGTGCAACCATCACCACTTGTGAGTTTTTGAACATTCCTGTCAACCAGAAGACTCTGCTGTACACGTTATGATCTAACCCCATTCCCATACTCAGCTCCAGGCACCCATTAATCTGTCTTCTTGGTATACATTGCACGGGCACTTGACTGAGTGTGTATTCTGTTCTTGCATCAAATATACTATAATTAGCAATTATATCCTGTTGATTAATAGTGGTGTTGAGTTCATGTGTGTCTGCTGATTTTTAGTCTAGTTATTCTTCAGTTATTGAGAGAAGGATGTTGACATCTCAAACTGTAACTAGGGATTTGCTTATTTCTCTTTTCAGTTCTCTCAATTTTTGCTTCATACATTGTACAGCTCTGTTTGAGGCATTACGTATAGAACTGCTATCTTCTTGATAGATTGAACCTTTTTATCATTACAATATGTCTGACTCTGGTCATTTTCTTTGCTCTGAAGTTTATTTTATCCAGTAGTAATATAATTCCTGTTTCATAATGTTTGCATAATATTTATTTTTCATCTTTTTATTTTTAATTTTTGTATATCATAAAGTGAGAACTCGTGTAAATAATACATGGTTTAGTCATGTTTTTAATTCACTCTGCCAATCTCTGCTTTTTAGTTGACACATTTAGACTATTTACATTTAATGTAATTAATGATGTGTTAGTGCTTAAATCTGCCATTTAGCTTTTTTGTTTTCTATCCTTTCTGTTTGGTGTTTCTCTCATTCCTCAGTTACCTGAACAATTTATAGAATTCCATTTTTACATATCTGTACTGTTTTTTAGTATATCTCCTTATGACTTTTTTAGTGGTTGCTCTAAGTATCATACATACATAACTAATCACGGTATATCAGTGGTTTTGTTTTGTCAGTTTTCGTATATATAGTAACCTTAACCTTTTATATCCCATTACCCTCCTCCATATACAATTGTTTCTAAATCTTTGATCTATGTATAATTGAAAAATTTATTTTTGCTTTTATCCTTCATTTTATCTTTTATCCTTTATAGTCACTTGTCCCTTTCCTCTCTACCTCCCTCTTAACCTCAGAACTGTAACGGTGTTAACTGATGTCCACTGTTTTTTTAAGTATTTCATGTTATCAAATTGTCTGCTATGCAAATGCCTGGCATTATCAATATTTTTATCATTTTGATTTGCTTTTATACACATAATCCTCTCAAACTCTCTCCATTTTTGTTGAAAATTATTGCATGTCATCCTTTTTACACTTATATAGTACTCCATAATGTGGTTATACCACATCTACTTGATCCAATCATCTGTTGGACATTTAGGTTGCTCCCATGTCCCAGCTATTGTAAATAATGTTGCTATGAATGTTGTGGAACATAAGGGTTTTGTGTTAATGTTTTCATATTCTTTGACTATATAACCAAGAGTGGGATTAGTGGGTCATGTGGTATTGCTGTTTTTAGTTTTTCAGGTATATCCACGTTCCTTTATCTAATGGTTATACCAGTTTACATTCCCACCAATAGTGTAATAGGGTTCCTTCTACACTGCATCATCTCCAACACTTGCAGGTTTTTTATTTATGTGCCATTTTCATAGGTGTGACATGGTATCTCATGCAGGTTTTAACCTGCATCTCTCTTGTCAGAAGTGATAATGGACATGTTTCCATCTATCTGTTGGCCTTCTGGATAGCGTCTGTGAATTGGATATATCTGGTGAATTATCAGCTGCCCACTTATTAATTAGGTTGTTCTTTTTATTGTTGAATTGCATAAGTTTTTTATGTATTGAATATTAATCACTTATCGGTTATATATTTTGTGAATATTTTCTCCCAGTCTGTGGGGTGTGTCTTTAATCATCTTGTAATGTCTTTTGCTGTATAGAATTTTTTTAATTTGAGGTAATCCCCCAATTGTTTATTTTTAATTCCCTTGCCATAGGTTTGAGTCACTAAAAATATGGTTGATATCTACTGAAAAACTGAGTCTACTGACAGTCTGATTGGTGTCCCCTGTTTTCTATTGATGTTTTTAATATTCTGTCCTTGTTGGCTTTCAGCAGTTTTATTATGCTTTGTCTGGGAGTGTGTCTGTTTGGTATTATTTTGTTTGGAACTCTTTAGGCCTCCTGAATCAGAACATTTGGTTCATTTCCCAGAGTGAGATGATTTTCAGCAATTTCTTTAAGTAATATTTCTATGCTGTTTCTTTCTCTTCTCCTTCTGGGGCCCACATGGTATAGATGTTATTTCACTTTAAGTTATCCCAATGGGATCTACACTACATTTTTAAACTTTTTGTTCTCTGTTCTTCCATTGTTCTCCAACATGTGTTTTCAAGCTCATTAATTCTCTCTCTGTCTGCTGTTGAGGTTCTCAATTGAATTTCTTAATTCAGTTGTGGTGTTTCTTAGCTCCATTATTTCTAATTGTAACTGCCTCATATTTTCTTTATCTTTATTCTGTTGCTTTTTCATATGCTCTGTTGTTTTTGCGAGTTCTATAAGTGTTCGAACTGTTACTTGAACTCCTTTTCAGTCATGTTCTGCAGTTTTGTTGGGTTGAGGCTCCTCTCAGGGTTTTGTTGTGCCAGCAGTTGTGTTTTTCGCTCCCCCATCCCCCATTCTAAACTTTCCATTTGTTTCTTCTTTATGTCTTCTATTTCGTTGCTGAGGATTTCTATTTCTTTTGTCAAACTTCCTGTTTTTTCACTTATTTCAAGTATGTTCATAATTGCTCGCTGAAGTGTTTTTTTTTTTTTTTTTTTTTTTTTTTTATAGAGGCATGCTTCATTTATTTATTTATTTGTTTGTTTGTTTTGTTTATACATGCACTGGGTACAGTCAGAAGCGCGGGAGGGTGAGAGAATTCACCAGAGCCAGAGCGGGGAGCAGAGCAGGCAGAAGGACCGAAGTACACTGCTGAGGGGAGCAGCGGGCGGCAGGAGAGGTCTGCGCGCCATGTGGGACCCTCCTCCAGTGGCCGGGGAGCAGCCGGGGATCGAACCGGCGCCACAGAGGCTGCGGGCAGCTTCGCTGAAGTGTTTTTATCATGGCTACTTAAACGTTTTGCCCAGGTAATTCTAACAGCTCTGTCATCTGTGTTCACATTATTATTATTATTATTTTCATTCTATTTGAGATTTTCCCAGTTCTTGGTATGGCAAGATTTTTCAATTAAAAAATCAATTTTGGGGTCATTCTGAGACTCTGAATCTCATTTAAACCTTTTTTTTCCAGCTGGCTCCTTCTGATACTACTTTAGCAGAGAAAGAGAGGCTGCCCCCTCATTTCTGACAGGACTAGAATCCAGGTTCCCATTCAGTCTCCATTGATACCCAAAGGGGGCTCTTCATTTATTGTAGGGCTGCAGGAATTAACCACTGCTGTGTGCCTCCACTGACACCTCCCCTGGCTAGGAAGGTGGGAGGCCCTCCCACCAGAGACAGAGCGAGGAACAGAACAGGCAGACTGACGAAATACACTGCTGAGGAGAGCAGCGGGCTAGACAGAAGAGGTCTGCCTCACCGAATCCCATTTTTTCTAAGGTGTTTGGCTGAAGTAAAACAGCTGGTATCTAAAAGTTTTCTTTCTTTTGGGGCTGTCCCTTTCCTGTCTGTCCTTTGGCTAGAGAGAGCAATCTTTTGTTATTGTGTTGGATTTTTTTTTTAATTTGGTCTATTACCACTGGCATTTCCTGGTTGCTGGCTTCTTCCTACAAGTTTGGTACATATAAGGCAAAATGAAAGTCCAGAAAACTCATCCTGTGTGTTGTTCCTTGGGTCCCAAGTTCCCTAGCCAGTCTGCCATCTTCTTTCCACTGTTCAGTTTTATGTTTATTGTGTTTATATAAGGTCCAGAGTTTTAAATTTCACTTGGCAGGAAGAAAAAGGAAACGTATATCCACCCAACCTCCTAGAAAGGGAAGTTATTTTGGACTTAAGTTTCCAGTTTTCTAACAGTATGTTTTCCCACCACTTCTGTGATGTGATAAACTTGAGTTGCTCTACTTTGGAAGACATTTGAAGTAAGATTCATCAACCAATTACCAAATTCTGTGTGAGAAAGTGTCAGCATGGCTCACATAATTTTAGTAACATAATCTTGTCGATTTGAGCATGAGCTTTTCAAGAGAATTCAGTTAAAATCAATATTGAGGTAATTTTATTCCCAACAAGGATTGATAGATTGATAAATAAATCTAGTCTTATAATCATTATTTTCATTTTAAAATAAATAATTATCAGTGATTTATTTCCTCTGCAGCTACTAAAGTTGGAAAATGGCTTTGTAAATTCTACATAATTAAATGGTAGGTAAGATCTATGTCATTTTCACTCTGGGTTAAAAATATAGCCAGATGCACACATAAATTTAAGTATAAAAGAATCCCAGGCCCAATATTTTGTCACGTTATTTCTGCAGTGAAAAGAAATGAAAATTAAAAAATCTTTAGTGATAATATTTGTTTACAATTGTTAAAAAATAAGTTCAGAAATTTAAAGGTTTCATTGACTTTATTAAAGTGTTCATGACTCAGGCAGCATATGGTGTAGACACTGCAAGGACTCACACAAAATGGAGGACAGTTATAGACAGAAAGGGGGTGGATAAAGGTTATTAATAAAAGATTATTTTGAGTAAAACCATCTTCCCTGGGGGTGCAGGCATGGGGTTTCTCGCCAGGCAGATGACTTCACAGGTGCTGACCAGGAACCTCCAGATTGATTGGCTTAGGATTACACTTTGGGAAGAAGTTAAAACTGCAGTGAGATTAGCTATGAACTTTGGGTGCCCCCTACCCCCATGAAGGACTGTTTCTGGCTTGTTCTTTCCATTTTTAACACAATTAAGGATCTAATTTTATTGTTTTCTATTTAGTTCAGAAGTCTACTCTAGACCAGAACCAGATCTCTAAAATAATTATTCTAATTCTTGTTTTTAAATTAGTCAACTTCTTCTTTTTTAGTATCAAAGTTGCTTTATAAGATGACTTAGATTCTAAATAAGGATATCCCAACCACTGCCTTTCCAAAGACAATCTTATCAAGCTGTGAAACTTTACAATTAAAGTTCTTACTTAAAAGCTTACTAACTGGAATAAGTCTCAATGATAGTTAAGACAAAGAGTTAAATAATCAAAAGGAGGATTCGAACCTGGGAAGCAATTTGATGGGCCTTACTCTGTGAGAACTATTCCCGCACACACCAGTTTGAATTTAGTTTGTACAGGTAGGAAGGCAGTGAGTCATTGACATTAAAAATATAAACAGCCTTGACAGGGAGGGGCTTCTGGTTCTAAGTTGTTTTCACCCAAAGATGTGTTGATGCTATTTGTGTGCAGGGATTTAATCTCTTCCTTCTCACAGCGGCTATGTATAAAGGCAGGAATGGTCACTGAGCAGGTTTTCTATGATCCAGCAGACCAGGTAAAGGAGGAGTCAGAGTCCTCAGTGGTTTTTGCAGGTCTTTTATTGGGATTTACCCGCTACACAGCAGGCAGGCCTCCCAGCCCCCAGCAAATCCTCACTCTATCTGGACTCTCCTGTGATCTCTGCTTCTGCTTCTGCTTCTTTGCTTCTCTCTTGGCTTCTCTTTCAGCTTCTCCTGGCATCCCCGTGACGCCGCCCTTAAAAAGCACAATCTTAGCCCAGGTGAATCCCATCTACATGTGCCCACACCCTACTCCAGGTGCCCGCCATCAGGCATGAATTCAGGACCCCAAGGATCCATCATCTGTCCTGATGGCGGGAGGACAGAAAAGCCTGACATTTTTCCTTACCCTACACTCTGCAAAGTCTGGAATGCAACGTCTGGGTACCTATCATTTAAATCTTTATCATAAAGTGAAAATCAAATTCAACAAGCAGCTATAAACCAGAGACATCCTGCAGGTGGGGAGAAGGGAGTAGGATCAAAAATGGGATGGGAGGAGCACAAGGGACTATGGTGATGGTACACGGGTGAATGGGTGGTAGGAATCTCATGGGGCCTGTAACCGAGATGAGAAAGCATACATTGTAAAAAAAAAAAAAAAAAAAGAACGATGTAAAAAATATATAAAATAAAAATAAATAAATAAACAATAAGGACAAAATCTTTATCAGGCTCCTTGGTCAGTAGTGGGGGTTGAAAAGACTGGCTTCATGGGCAGGTAATAGATCTTGCCTAGCTCTTTCACAGATTTCTTTGCTCTCTTGTCTGCTTTGCTGTCTTGTCTGCTAGAGCAAAATAAATAAATGAATAAATACAATCTGCATAGACTAGAAGGCCTTCCCTTCTGACCTTGAGGAAATTGCCTACTGGTGAAAACCTGACTGCTTGCCAAAGCTTTGCCTAGTTTGGCCAAGGGCCAACAATCTGACATTAGGCAGTTGCCTGCCTAATGGACTGAAGTTATTGAGAAGGTGACCTCAATCCCCTGTGAGACCTTTGCCCTCTCTCCTAATCTCCAGGTCCCTCTAGGTGATGGGTCTAGTTCACGTGTTCCAGGCAGTCACCTGCCCAGATGCCCCAAGGCAAGTTCCCTGAGCTTGTCCTGTGGAACTTTCCTTTGTAGGGGCTTCTTGAACTACCTGGAACCCTTCCTGCTTGCCAGGAAGAGAGAAGAGGCGGGGATCACTTCCCTCTATCAAGCCAGCTGGTTATGGGCCTGCAAACATTCTCCCCTCCCCCACGCTCCATCCCTCTTTGTGACGGATGTAAAACATGTGAATCTACTGTGAAGTCAGTTAAGTCTAACTTGATAGGCCTTGTAAACAGATAACTTCCCGCTGTAGCTTGGCAGGGATGATACTGTACTAGTATCACTGCGTGAAGCTTCTGCTAAATCAATTTGTCAGATCTTTGTCCTAAATTTCTTCCCATATTGCTAAATTTATCATCAAGCCATGTTCTGTGGAGTACAATTGCTGTGTTTAAAAAGAAAAGCCGAGCATTTACTATTGCTGATAATGAGAGCAAGGACTAAGTAACTTTAATAGTTTTTATTATCTTATTTTTTTCAAAAAGTCTGGGAGACAGTAGTTTAACTGTGAGACTAATGAAGTGATATATCCTTTTTTCCTTGTTTAGAAATCACTTGATGCCTTCACTGAATTTGAGTTTAGCTAAAATTTCTCTCCCTGGTGGCTGGTACAATAGTTTTACCAAAGTTCAACTCACCAAGCCGGTGGGCGTGTTCTCTATGGCAGTTCAGTTCACTGGCAACAGCCTGCAGAGTCTGTGGGTGTTTTTCAGAGGGCCCAAGAATTAGAGGAGGGAAGAGATCTTGATTTTTCTAAAAGCTTTTAGAAATTCAGTTTCTGCTGTTAACAAAGGTGTGGGTACTGCTAAATACCAACCAACCATTTTCACAACATATTACAGTTATTGGAAATAAACAAAATGTTACTTATGTTCATCTCTACTTCTCTAACAAATTTGTTTTAATATTTTAATGTCAGTTTTAAAGTCATCAGTTTGCAGTTCTGTGTATCTTATATATATGACATGCTTCTTTCTCTTTCTGTAGCATTAGCCACTACGTGATCGTCATGTCCCTGACCATCGTGCTGGTGTTGCTCAATGGCCTGGCACAGCTGCTCACAACAAAAAAACTCCGACTGCATGGCAGACCCAAAAGCCATCTCATATGATGTTGCTAAAGCCAGCAGTCAGCATCTCGTTCTCCTTTTAAACTGAACAAGGATTCAGTAAGAAGAAGGTACTGGTGCATCGCGCGTGCTACTCCTATAACAGAGATTGTATGAACAATTCGGCAGTTCAGGAACTGTTTGTCTGGAATAAAGGAGCCGGCATTTTCTTTAGGAAATAATGGCCATGCATGGAAGAGGGGTTACGTCTGTGGAAAGCGTAGTAAAGCATTCTCCATTTTCATTGTTGCCGGTAGCTGGCAGCTCTTCTCACGGATGCTTCAGAATCCTGGAACCCAACTACACGGCTTCTGGTACACAAAGAGGAGGGTGTTCTGGGGGGACGCAGGGGGAGGGCAGTAGTGATCACAGCCCAAGTTAGCACTGTGGCTGAACTTAAAGGGAATCACCCGATGGCACCATAAATATTTATTAGCTCTCAGCACTGGTTTTGCAAGTAATTGTAACTGCTAAATGATGACTCTAGAAAGACAATCAGGATGTGTTCTTTGGAATTTTCTAAAGTGTCAGTAGAAAAAAAAATGTTTGCAGGTGTTTATCATTTTTCTTCAGTGTCTTAGACTTCTTAGTGCTGTTTCCAGGGTTCTCGTGGCCAGTCGGCTAGATCCAGGTTTCACCGTCACTTTCTTTTTAATTCCTGGCTTCTCATGGAATTTCTAGAGCTAGAAAAAGCAGGAATTGCTTGGTATTTGTGTCTTGTCCATGGGGAAAATTTTCAAAGGTTCATTTTTAAGTGGAGATTCACTGTCACCCCTCCCCCCATTGCTTATCAGAATTCTTCAAATCAGTGACCAACCTTCTGATAGTATCATAAGAAATAGTGTTAAAATTCTTTATTTCTGGTTGTGAGGTCATAGCCAAAGGGCCTGAAATCCTCTCATGAAAGTTATCTTTCCATTTGTAAACTGACTCCAATGGAAAAAATATTTTGAGAGTAATTTTTTTGGATTCTCATAAAGCTGTTTTTACACATCACTGCAGACTGACCTTTTGCCTATTGTGTGCGGGATATTTTAGCTAAACATCATTGGTCTGAGTCCCAACTTTAGAAAATAATTGCTTTTGAATTAAGCTATAGTATTACTACTTCACATTAACGATGAGGAAGCCCTGTATCAATTACTAGATTTTTCAATTTCACAGGTAGAGAACCCATGAACTTTTTTACATTGTTTCAAAGGGTTTTAAATCTGCTTTATCAAAAATCAGAACTGACTTTATAAACACATTTAACACTTTATAGGTCTAGTCTTGCCTTTCCCAGATTTCCACACAGAGAAATGAATGAATATTTTATTATTTTACTGTAAAAGGTGCTCAGGGCGTTTTTACCTTTATTTTGTTCTTCAGAGCATGTCTGTTTCTTTTTTTTTTTTTTTTAAGATTTATTTATTTATGCATAAAAGAGCTGGGGTACAGGCCAGAGGTGTGGGGGGCTGAGAGGATTCACCAGAGATAGTGGGGAATAGAATAGGCAGATTTACTGACGTACACTGCTGAGGGGAGCAGCAGGCAAGTCAGGAGAAGCCTGCTGTGCCATGTGGGTTGCTCTCTGGCCTGGGATCAAACTCATGCTGCAGAGGTTTCGGATAGCTTCATAGGTTGCGTCTTAACCCTTTGTGCCACCAGGGAGGCCCAACATGTCTGTTTCTTAATGTTGTTTGGAATTGGTGTGAGTTCACAGAGCAGGAACAGGAGCTGCAGCTGCAAGCCTGCCTAACTGCTGTGACCGGACCCCTCAGATTTGCCTCAGAATGGAATTTGCTAGACGGGCCTTTTACTGCATGGCCTACCACATATCTTGGAATCTTGAATAACAGAAAATAAATAATATTTAAGTTAAATCTTATTTAACTTCTGTTTGAGGCATTTACTTTGTCATTCTAACTGGAGCAGATTCCTAAATCAAGACTTAGGACATTTGCTGATTAACGTTATTTAAACTAGGAAGTAGGCATATCAAATTGAGAAAATATTGGACAACAAAAACCCATGCCATGTTACATGGACCATGAATAAATCTTGGCGGAAACTGAGGATTTAGGGAGCTGTTCTCTGTCCATAATTTACCAATGGTTTTGTGCTTTGTAGCATCATATTTAAGGTACAGTATTTGGAAAACATGCTATAAATGGTAGTATGTTTTCACAATAACCCCCTCCCAATTATTTAATACTAGAACTGAGCTACTCATCACATCATATTTTCTTATGAAAATATTCTACACTGTAGCCAGCTTAGATGGCAGAACATGTTTGTCCCTTACCCCGGCCTTCCTTTACATGAGTAGTAGACTAGGGACTCTTTTACCCATTACCTCTTGGTTACATACCTCTGCCCAGGGAAGCTGGGGGTCAGCTATCCAGGGGAAAACCAGGTGAGCCCCCCTATGTCCACCAGTTGCCCTGTGGTCAGGGCAGGGGGGCTGAAGAGAATGGGATAAACCATCTCAGTCATTTGGAGAAGATTCTTTTAAAAGACCAAAGTTAGATAACTTTGGTAATGTCTCATCTTCTCAGAGTTGTTCTTTTTCCCTGATAGTCTCTTTATTCTCTTCAAAATGCCTGCACATGGCCTGGTCAGGCTGGGTGCTGGCCGTCTGTGGTCACATCTGCAGCACCCCCATCTCCATATTAGCAGCGTTAGGGTTAAAAAAGGTAGCTGCAATTTCTGCACTTAGTACTCATTCTAGAAAAAGATCATTCAAGAAGTAATGTGTCACTTATTTCTTTGGAGATCCTAGAACAGATTGTAATTGTTGCAGAACTCACCACCCTTAGAACTAGTATTTATTTGCCACATAGCAGCATTTCTCAAAGAATGTCCCTTAGAACATCAGTTCCTTAGGATACAAAGAGATGTCATAATAAAAAGGGCCAAATGTACAGAGTTAAACGGGTATATTTGTTGACGGTACATGTGCTGGGAAGGGAGGGTAAGGAGAGGGCACCAAATTTCCACTTGCTTGACTGCAACTCTATGTTAGGGAGTCTCCCTCCTGACTGTAACACATCCTTCACACGCTCCCTATTGACATTTGCACCAAAACCTCAACTTGTCATACTGCTCTTAAAAAATAGGCATTGAATGTTAATTGAATCTTTTTCTGAGAACTGGAAAATCATTTCGATTTTAACCTTTAATGTGGGAAAAATTTTAACTACGCTAACAATTTTACCTGCCTCTGTGAGTTGTTCGTCACTTGGATGTCTGCTTGGGAACCACCTGTTGTCGTTCATCACAGATAGGGGGGCAGCCCTGTCAGTTTGCACTGCCCCATATCTAACCTGTTACATCCCTGACCTGGAAAGTAAATTAAAAAAAAAAAATACCAACTTGTTTTCTTATGATTTGCCATTATAGAGGGGGATTGATAGTTAAACTCTTTTTTTTTTTTAAAGATTCATTTATTTATTTATGCAAGCACTGGGTACAGTCAGAAGCGCGGGAGGGTGAGAGAATTCACCAGAGCCAGAGCGGGGAGCAGAGCAGGCAGAAGGACTGAAGTACACTGCTGAGGGGAGCAGCGGGCGGCAGGAGAGGTCTGCGCGCCATGTGGGACCCTTGCTGGTGGCCGGAATGGAACCGGCGCTGCAGAGGCTGGGGACAGCTTCGCAGCCCAGCGCGCAACTGCTGCTCCACCAGGGAAGGCCCGATAGTTAAACTCTTTATGATGTGTTGTTATAAAAATTATGAATGGAAAGCATCAATTATCAAGATTTAATTCATTTCAAAGAACTAAAACCTCAAATGACCATGACTTTTTCCCCTCAACTTTATTGAGTATAATTGACAATATAAGTTGTAGGGAGTTAAGGTGTACCACTTGGTGTGATTAAAATTCTTATTACTGGGCCTCCCCTGGTGGTGCAGGTGGTTGAGTGCTGCACTGCTAAGCTGTCCTCAGCCTCTGCAGCGCCAGTTCGATCCCGGCTGCTGGCGAGGGTCCCACATGGCGCAGCAGACCTCTCCTGCCACCCGCTGCTCCCCTCAGCAGTGTATTTCATCAGCCTGCCTGTTCTGTTCCCCACATCTGGCCTGTACCCCAATTCTTGTATAAAATAAATAAAATAAATCTTTATAAAAGAAATTCCTATTACTCTTGAGTAAACTCAGGAAAAGATAAATTCCACACAACTTTAAAATGTAAGCATCGCCTCTTGCATCAGATAACACATCAAATATCAACCGCTGCACACGTTTTTTACAAGTGATTTTTACTTCAAGTAGGTAAGATTCAGTGGACTTACTAATAGGATTGCCAGAAGGACTAACAAAGATCATTGTCAACCTTACAAATATTAACTGCTACCCAGACTATCTCAATATCGCTGTGTACTTAGGAATAGTAGGTCAGTGAAAAGTCCCCCTCATACTTGATGAGACTTGTAACACCTGTAAGTCAAATTTGCTTGATGTGCTTTACTAGGTCACAGATTACTGTGATTGGGTTTGCATGTACTGAACATGGCTTGCACTACCCCGGCCGGGCCTTCAGCCGCAGTGGTGCTGTTATGATGACAGAGGTATCGTTGATGTGATAACAATCTTATGGTTACCCCCCTGTAGGGTAAAGAAAATATCAGGCTTTTCTGCCCTTCCGCCATCAGGATAGATGATGGATCCTTGTCCTGAATGCATGCCTGATGGCGGGCACCTGGAATAGGGTGTGGGCATAGGTAGATGGGATTCAGCTAAGCTGAGACTGTGCTTTTAAGGGCGGCGTCATGGGGGGACGCCAGCAGCAGCAGCAGCAGCAGCAGCAGCAGAACCTGAAGGAGAAGCCGAAGCAGAAGCAGAGAACACCAGAGAGCCCAGATAGAGTAAAGACTTGCTGGGGGCTGGGAGGCCTGCCAGCCTGCCAGCCCCCCAGCCAGCACCCCTGCCTGCCATATGCCTGGAGAACCCCAAATAAAAAACCTGCAAAACTACTGAGGACTCTGGCTCCTCCTTTACCCGGTCTGCATGGGATCAGAAAACCTGCACCGTGTCCTGGTCCTGACCTTACACCCCCACAAACCCACCAGCCCATTCTAATCACAAGAGAAATGGGCAGATGCCTGTCAATAGAGACATCCTACAAAACAGCTGATGAGTGCCCTTGCAGATTGTCAAGGTCATCAAAACCCAGGAAGGCTAAAAAAGAAGCTCACAGCCAAGGGGAGCCTGCAGAGACAAGTGCTACATGGACTGCGGCTCCCTGGATGGGCTCCCGGAACCAAAGGACTTTAGATAAATAAAAAACTTGAAACTGGGTGAGGGAATGGGTGGGAACTCTGTACTGTCTTTGCAATTTTTCTATAAATTTAAAACTGTTCAAAATATTTTTTTAAAAAAATAACTGTCTTGAAAAGTTACGCTGTGTACACAAATAATGTTTCACAAGTGTGCAAGGAGTGTAATAGATACACTGAGGGGGGGAGGTGATTTGTGCATGCCCATGTGTTTATTTCTTCTTCTGTTTTCTCTGTACTCAAGTCACCCCCCTTTCTTAGCCTTACGGACCCCCCATGGACACAAAGTCCCCCCGTGGACACGAAGTGAATCAGTTTCCATCTTGTCCGGTGCAGGGGTGGTGCTGTCTGCGTGGCATTGCCGCCTCCACTGCTGACTGACAGGAGCCAGGTGCTTTTTGGTGGCTTTTCTCCCCACAGTTGGCTGGTTTGGGGGTGCACCCAAGATGGGTCAAATCGGAGTCATTTGCAAGACTTTCAAACCAGAACAAAAAATTTCTAAGATGAAAGGTTGAAGAGTGTAATGGCAGGAATGGACAGTGCAGGTTTTCTATGACCCGAGCAGACGGGTGAAGCAGAGAGTCCTGGAGCCTACAGTGGCTTTGCAGGCTTTTACTGGGATTTACCAGGTACACGGCAGGCAGGGGTGCTGGGGGAACGGGAGGCTGGTAGGCCTCCCAGCCCCCAACAAATCTTCACTTTTCCTGGGCTCTCCGGTGTTCTCTCGCACTCTCTCTGCTTCTGACGTCCCCGTGATGCCGCCCTTATGAGCCCAGGTGAATGCCATCTACCTATGCCCACACCCCACTCCAGGTGCCCGCCATCAGGCACGCATTCAGGACTGCAAGGATCCATCATCAATCCTAATGGCGGGAGGGCAGAAAAGCCTGATACTTTTTATTTACCCTACAAGGAGCTATGGATGGCCAAGTGAGTTCCTCCTGGAATGTTCCATCACACACTTATTCAGTAAAAAGGATTATTTTTTTTGGTGTGCCTAAGAACACAGTGGAGAATGACAAGCCCAGCACTCCACTTCAAATCTTTATTTTTGTTCTTCACTTTGTGCTTTCCACATCGGAATCTTTGGGGCAGAAGTCAATGTTCAGTGAAAAATAGTCCACACTTCATCACCCTGATCCACATAGTATGGCTTTCACACCTAATATTACGAAATGTTTAAGTACCCTGATTTAGTATTAAGTAGTGAAAACAGTAAATTGAGAATATTAACTTAATTAGCAGTAAATTAAGAATATAGCCTCCTCCAAAAAAATGCAGAGCACTCTTAAATAAGCATCCCTCCAATTCAAAAGAAAAATTCTCTCTTAGGTGCTACTGGATAAACATAAGATTATTTATGGGGCCCCTGCCACGGGTAGTGCCCTGGGACAGGTACTTTACATTCATTACCTCATCTAATTGGATCATTGTAGCCACATGGAAGGGTCAAACCTCAGTGAGCCTCCCACTAAGAAAGTCCTAGACTCTGCTACAGTTTGCTTTCAGGAAAAGCAACAAATAATCAAAGGAAAGATAGTAGCAAGAGGGGGTAGGGGAATAAAGCATAAGTATTTGCAGTCCTTCCAGGTCTCCCTAGCTCATCTTGGCAACCCCAAAGATTAGCCAATGAGAATTAAGACCTGCAAAGTTTTGGTGCCGAGTGTAGAATCTTTTTGTTCACCCCTCTGCAGCATATTTTGCAAGACTAATGCTGAAATGTCCAGAGAAAGGAGCACCAATATATCCCTTTTTGGGTGTCAATTTTGTGTCAACTTGATGGGGTCTTGGGGTGCCCAGATATCTGGCCAAACATTATCTCTGGATTGTGCAGGAGAGTGTTTGCAGGTGAGATCAGCTCCTGAATGGATGGGCTCAGGAGAGCGGATTTGCTCCCCAGTGTGGGCGGGCATCACCCAATCCATTGAGGCCTGAGCAGAGTGAAAGGTGGAGGAAGGGAGGATTTGCCTTTCGGGGGGCTGCTTGTTGTGGAATCTGCTTTGGAATCAGACTCCTGTTTCTCGGGTCCCGTGTTGAGACGTCTAGATAAAAATGAAACAGCCTGGCCCAGTGTAAGGGCAGGAATGGACACGGTGCAGGTTTTCTGATCCCATGCAGACCGGGTCAAGGAGGAGTCAGAGTCCTCAGTGGTTTTGCAGGTTTTTTATTTGGGGTTCACCAGGCATATGGCAGGCAGGGGTGCTGGCTGGGGGGCTGGGAGGCTGGCAGGCCTCCCAGGCCCAGCAAATCTTCACTCTATCTGAGCTCTCTGGAGTTCATTCTGCTGCTTCTCGGCTTCTCTTTCGGTTTCGGCTTCTCTTGGCTTCGGCTTCTACTGCTGCTGCTGGCGTCCCCGTGACGCTGCCCTTAAAAGCACAGTCTCAGCTCAGCTGAATCCCATCTACCTATGCCCACACCCTACTCCAGGTGCCCGCCATCAGGCATGCATTCGGGACAAGGATCCATCATCTATCCTGATGGCGGGAGGGCAGAAAAGCCTGATATTTTCTTTACCCTACACCCAGCCATTTGGTGATTGCGACTGGTCAGTTACTGTCAACAGTGGAACAGACTTTAGAGTGTAGCTCAAACCTCAAGAGGGACACTGATGTTCATCGGGGGTGGGGGGAATAGATTCAGAAAACAAAACCAAAAAACTATTTCCACAGCTTTCTAGTTATGGGTTGAAAATGCTTCCCGTTTCATTCATTGCCCACCCGCCCACCTTCTCCAAGATTTTACCACGTGATCAGGGAAAGACAATGACGTTAGACCTGACTCTGGCCCTCCAGAAACTTATTGTGCAAACCGCGGGACAGAACCCTGTTGCTTATTAACACACACCCTAGAATCAAGGTGAAGGCCTCAGTCTCCCAAGACTCCACTTCAGGGACCAGTTGTAAGCCCAGCTGTTACCTGTACTTCTGACCAACCAGCTGTAAATCAGAGAACCACAACCCCCTTCTCAGGTTCAATTATTTTGCAAGAGTGACTCACAGAACTCAGGAAGCTGCTTACCCATTAGATTTGAACACAATGGGTATTAAAGAAGATGAATGGATGAATGGACCCACAGTCTGATGAAGAGACACACAGGAGATGACTAAGATCCTCAAAATAAGATCTTCGACTTCATTTTTTTTTAAGGTTATGCGTACAAGAACGGGGTACAGGCCAGAGGTGTGGGGGGTGAGAGGATTCACCAGAGACAGAGCGGGGAACAGAACAGGCAGACTGACGAAATACACTGCTGAGGGGAGCAGCGGGCGGCAGGAGAGGTCTGCTGTGCCATGTGGGTAGCTCCCTGGCCGGGGATCAAACTTGTGCTGCAGTGGCTGCAGACAGCTTCATAGGTTGTGTCTTAACCCCTTGCACCACTAGGGAGGCCCCTAGATCTTCAACTTTAGATGCATCCAGAAAACAAAACAAAGAACTTTCCAGGCTGCCTTTGACTTAGGAGGACCACAAGACATAGCAGTAGTGACCCAAGGCCAGCATCGAGGGGTCCCCTGCAGGGTCCCCTTCCCCACCTCCTGCTCCTTCCCAAGTCAGGCATTTGTACTGGCGCCTCCTCCTGGAAGAGCCTTCCAGCTCTTTGCAAGCCGGGCTCATCCTCAGCCCCCAGGTCCGCTCACCTCGACGGTTCCCCAACCAGCGTCCCAAAGTCGGGGGGGCAGGGCCCTGAGCACAGTAGGGGCGCAAGGAACGAGCCTCTGCCCAGGCATGCGTCTGCAGCTTCAGACACCTTGGGGAAAAGGGAGCTCCCCAAGTCCTTCCTGGGGAGACAGGAGCGGGCAGCCCGCGTTTGCAGCGTTTGCATGTATTTGCAGGCGTCCTTGCATGTATTTGCAGATCCGGAAAAATGGTGGGAGGAGGAGGCTGGGGTCCTCCTCATCCCCGGCTCAGGGGCGGCAGGGGTCCGCGAGGTCGCAGCCCCGCGGGAGGGGCAGCGCGCGGGGCCGCGGGAAGACCGCCGGGGACCCTTGGGGGCGTCTGGGGTCGCGGGCCGGGTGGGGTCGGCTGGAGGCCACCAGGGGGCGGCAGAGGCTGAGCAGGACGGCGGGGCTCCCCCCTCCACCCCCGGCTCCCCGCCGCCCCAGCAGGAGGAGGGGCGTCCTCTCCGGACTCCAGCCCCAGCCTCCGGCCTCCAAATCCCCCCGAGCCCACCCGCCGAGGACCCCAAGGGGCGGTGCCTGCGTCGTGTGGCGGGGCGACTCCCCATAACTCGGTTTCTAAGTTTGCGCGATGAGGACACGCCGGACACGGCCCTCCCAGAGCCTCCTGGGGAGGGGGTTCGTGGCCAATGACAGACTCCCCCATCGGTGACCCCCATTACAGGGCTGGCGAGACAGAAAGGGACAGGAGCTTGGCTCCCTGCCAGGCAAACCCCCTCCCAGGGCCCTCCTGCCTCCTCAGCCCCACAGCTCCTCACCGGGGCCAGAGGTGCCACCTGCGCCTCTTGGCTGACACGGAGGCAGGGACTACCTGGCGGGGGGCCCACAGATGTCAGGGCAGGCCCTGGGGCTTTGAACTCCGTGCCAGGGGATGGTGCCTTCCCACCCCCACTGCACACACACACACACACACACACACACACACACACACACGGGAGGGTTCTGAGGCGCGGCCCCAGGCAGGGTGGAGGGGCAGGAAGGCAGGAGCCTGCATCCTGGTCTCTTCCATGGAGGCGTGCCCGGGGCGCCGCCCTGCTTGAGCAGGTGTGTGCTCACGTGTGGGCACGAGCTGCTGCCCACCTTCAGCAAGGGGCTGCCTCTCTGCAGGTCAAGCAAGCCCTGAGTGATGAGAAGGGCGAGGTGGGGCTTCTGGGATGTGCTCCCCTCACCCAAATCTGAGGCCACCCCTCCCTGCGTCCGGCGCCCTGCTCGTCAACCGGCTGCCTTTTCCTGAAGGTGTGCAGTGCAGGTAACGGTGGCGTTGTCAGACCGGCTGCATCGACTGTGACCGTCTCCTTCCAGGTGTATCTCTGCCCCGAACCAGGTGAGTCTGCCCAGGATCCAGGCTCCTAGACTACGCCAACCCCCACTCTGATGTATGGAGGCAGGGGTGTAAAAGCATTCCTAGCAGAAGAAAAAGCTGTGCAAAGGTCCAGACGCAGGAAAGAGCTTAGATCCAAGGAGGCCCTGGAAGGCGTGGGGAGATGAGGCTGGGAAGCAATGGGGTGCTGTGTGTGTGTGTGTTTATGTGTGTGCACGCGTGTGTATGTGGGGGGAGTATGAGCACATTCAGATCTAGAGTCAGAGACCCCCTAAGAGATATCGAAGAGGAGACTGGATCATGGCTGAGCATGAAATGATGGCGTTCAAATTAATAATGACCAGCTTCCAAGTCGCAAGCACCAACTCTGTGCCTCATGCTGTTCCCTTCAGTTTCCCATCAAATCCTTCAGCATGTGACAAGACCAAGGCTGTCACAGTCACCACTTTGCAAATGAGGAAACTGAGTCTTGGGGGAGGTTAAACTCCTGAGCTGGCATCCCGCTGCTCCAGAGCCCACCAGGAGGGGGACGTGCATCATTTAGGCTGTGTAATCTTCAGGGCAACCCGGTGCCTCAAAGCGTCTGTCCTATTATGCAAAGGCAGACACGGAGACACCCCATGTCCACTTCTCTACTCTCCTCTGGCCCCCAAAGATTTAATCCTTTGCTAGAGGGTTGGGGTGGGGGTGAGGGGCCTTGCGGTGCTGTTCCCGGTGCTGAAATGTCTTTCGTCAGGGCCAGCTCCACTGGAAGAATCCTGAAGCCCATAGAGAGGTGGAAAAGATACAGAGAAGCCACCGCACCAAATGCCTCCACTTTTCTCTGCCCCTCACACCAAGACGGCTGGGTCCTTGACGGCTGTGGTGGGACCTCAAATGGCAGAGAGCATGGGTGTCCCCCAGGGAAATAACGGCCACCCTGGATGACAACTTGGTGAAGGTCAGGCTTAGAGCTGGTCCCTGGGGTGAGGAGAGGGACAGTGGCTTTCGGTGCTCTGGTGTGGCCATATCTAAGAGGAGGGATGTGAGTCTCCTGTCCTCCACTGGAAGCTCTCCGTGGGGAGCTGATGTGTCTTGAACACTTTTCACTATCCCCTTTAATAGGAGGAAGCAGAATTTTATTTTTTTAAGATTTATTTATTTATACAAGAGCTGGGGTACAGGTTAGATGTATGGGAGGGTGAGAGAACTCACCAGAAACAGAGCAGGGAGCAGAACAGGCGGACAGACTGAAGACAGAGCTGAGGGGAGCAGTGGGGGAGACAGGAGAGGTCTGCCGCGCCATGTGGGAATCTCCCTGGCTGGCCGGGAATCGAACTCGTGCTGCAGAGGCTGCGGACAGCTTCACAGTGCTGCGCTCAACCTGATGCGCCACTGGGGAGGCCCCAGGAGAAAGCAGAATTTAATCCTGTTTATTTTCATCATTTTTGTTTTCACAATCACTTCCAATTAATGGTAGGGATAACTGGTTTGCTTTTAAAGTATCGTGATGAAATCTTCTGTAAAAATAAGATCACTTAAATCAAAAGCGAATCATCATCCCATGGTCCTGTGGGAAGTGTCTTGAATCCAATGTCTGTGTCCTTATAAAAAGAAAAAAGACACACAGGGACGAGGCCATGTGGGCAGAAGCAAGACGGGAGCGATGCTGCCACAGGCCACAGAGCACGGACGATGCTGCAGCCCCGGCAGCCGGGAGAGAGGCCTGGAAGGGAGACCCTCTCAGCCTTCCGGGAGAGCTCGACCCTGCCGACAGCTGGATTTTGGACTCCCAGCTCCTGGAACTGAGAGAATACATTTCTGTCGTTCTGTTATGGAAATAACAAAATGAATCCATCCCTCTGGGTCTGGCTTTTCCCCTGCCCTCCGCAACTAACCCTGTGCGCAGGCTGTTTGGAGAGACCTTCAGATTTGGACTTAAAACTGACCATCGCACATTTTTTTAAAAAGATTTATTTTATTTATTTGAGCATACAAGAGCTGGGGTACAGGCCAGAGGTGCAGGGGGCAGAGTGGTGGATGAGTGGGTAAGAGGATTCACCAGAGACAGAGTGGGGAGCAGAAGAGGCAGACTGACTGAAACACACTGCTGAGGGGAGCAGCGGGTGAGATAGGAGAGGTCTGCTGTGCCATGTGGGTAGCTCCCTGGCCAGGGATTGAACTCCCGCTACAGTGGCTGCCAATAGCTTCATAGTGTTGAGACTTAACCCCTTGCACCACCCGGGAGGCCCCACCACAGAGTGTTAATCAATGACAAGGTAGGGTGAGAAACAAACATTCCAGGGCATCATCATTCCTTACTCAGAGTGGAGCCCAAGTAGGGATGTGAATAGGCTTGAGGGGCAGATGGGGGCTTCTAAGGTGTCCTCCCTCCCTCTCTCCTACTTCGAACCCTTGTCAAGCTGCTGTTTTATAGACCTAACCCTGTTGCTGAGCGGGTCAGTAGTTCATTCCTTCTGTTGCTGAGCAGTATTCCAGGGGTGGGTCTTGCATTATCTGTTCTTTCGTTTTTGGCTTCTTTCATCTGGCATAATGTCCTCGAGGTGGCTCCATGCTGCTGTGTGTGTGAGAATTTGCTTCCTTTTCAAGGCTGAATATTATGGCATTATATGGCGGACCACATTTTATTTATTCTTTCATGGATGGGCATTTACATTGTTTTCCACCATTTGGTTATTGTGAATAATACTGTGAAAATTCATGTAAAAATAGATGTTCAATATTTGCTTTCAATTCTTCTGGGCTTATACCTATAAGTGGAACTGCTGGGCCATATAGTAATTCAATATTAGTTTTTAGGAACTGCCTTATTGTTTTCCACAGAGGCTGTACCATTTTACCTTCCCCCAAGCAATGCACAAGCGCTCCAGTTCTCCACATCCTCGCCAACACTAGTTATTTTCTGATTTTTTTTTTTAATCACAAGGGATGTAAGATAGTATCTCCTTGTGGTTTTGATTTGCATTACCCTAATTATTAGTGATACTGAGCATCAGCTTCACATGCTTGCTGGCCGTTTATGAACCTTTTTCAAAGAACTGTCTATTTGAGTCCTTTTCCTGTTTTTAAAATTTCATTCTTCCTTTTGGTTGTTGAGTTTTAGGAGTTTTAAAAAAGATATTTATTCTGGATATGAACCCTTTTCAGAGACATGATTTGCAAATATTTTCTCCCACTCTGTGAGTGACCGTTTTTCTATGCAGATTGTGTCCTTTGATGGACATTAGGCTTACATTTTCATCAAGTGCAATACATGTTTTTCTTTCGTTGTCTGTGCTTTTTGTGGCATGTCTAAGAAACCAACGTCAAATCCAATGTCATGAATTTTTTCCTCTATTTTATCTTGCAAGAGTTTTACAGTTTTAGCTCCTGTGCTTACGCTCTAGACGCGTACGTTAATATTTATATATGGTGTAAGGCCGGGATCCGGCTTCATTCTATTGTTTGTGGATATCCAGTTTTTCTTGCACCATTTGCTGAAAAGCCAAATCATCAGCAATCTGTTGTAAACCCCACCTCCCCACGTGTGTTGGTTTCCTAGGGCTGCCATAGCAAATTATCACAAACTGGCGGCATCAAATAATAGAAGTGTGTTCTCTCGTAGCTCTGGGGGCCAGAAGTCCTAAGTCAGGGTGTGGGGAGGGCCAGGCTCCCTCTGGAGGCTCTCGAGGAAGAGGCTCCCCTTGTCTCTTCCACTAGGCCTTCCTGGGCTTGAGGTTACATAACTCCAGTCTCTGCTCCATCTTGACAAGGCCTTCTCTCTTTTGTCGTCTCGTGTGATATAAGGATAGTTGTCACTGAATTTATGGCCCACCTGGGTAATCCGGATACTCTCATCTCAAGGTTCTTAGCTATTATAATACATTTGGGAAAGTGAACTTTCCAGAATCGTCAGTCACTTCTCTGGCTGAATCATAGCACTTGCCTGACTAACTCATACAATTTACTGGGTCACGGATTTGAATACCATAGTTCACCCTGATATATGTAAATATAAAAACAGCAGCACATAAGCCTGACAGTGGAGTTAATTACTCCTTAATGTAAAGATTGCTGATGATTTGGCTTTTCTGGAACATTCTTGCCATTATTCTCTGGAAGGAACAAAGAGATTCTGAGTTTCCTTTTATCTTTGATATTTTTGGTAGTTATGTATCTGGAAAAAATTGAAACCAGAAAGTTGAAAGCTTGTGATAAGCCCTGTTGCCCTTTAAACCATTGCCCTTGGGGCTTACGTGGGAGAGCCCCACCCTCAGTGGCTCTGTAGCATCTGTGACCTAATCCAGAATTCAAGAGGGAATTTTCCCACAGAAGCCCAGCACACCAGTCCTCTCGGGCTTGATCTGGGTTTGGTGTAAATTAGACATGCCACCACAGGCCCCGCCAGGCTGGATGCCATCACAAGAGCATTCCCTGAACCTCAGAGTGAAGACTTTGAGTGGCATTTCCTTTGTTAAGCCACGAGTCTTGTGTAATGTTAACTGACATTCTGATTTATAAGATCTTATCTTGTGTCAGTCTGCTGGCTGGAGCTGCTGTTCTTAATGCTGCCAGGACCTCGGAGGCTGACCCAATGCATTGGTCCTGAAATGAGAGAATAATGAGGTGAGGGTGTTAGCCATTCCCCATCCCCTGCATGTGCGAGCTCACATAGTCAGAGGCTCAGCGTTGCCCTTATTTTACCTGGTGGACCTGCTCCTCCAGGAGGCTGAGGCCATCAGGGAGAAATCCGGTGAGGCCTGGACCTGGCTTGATGAGCTGGGCCCAGCACACTGGCTGCTTTGCTGTAAATCACAGATGAGCGTGAGTCCTGCCATGGCATTAAAGGAAGCTGAATGAAAGGCTGGTTGGTACCTTCTCCTGAAAAGGATCCCCTTCCACTCCTTTCCCACTCCCAGTTTCCCTCCTTGTTTGCCAGCTTTTACTGTTGCTTTTCTAACTGGCAATATAAGGTTCTGGCCTTGCTCTTGGCCATGTCCCTGTGCCACAGACCTCATTCCCTCATCATCTAATCCCACTTTCTGGATCCAGTCATTTCACTGGTGGCCAGCAGGGCCGAGGCGCTTTCCTTCAGGAAAGAAAAGGAGTCACCTCCTTTCATGCATGTGTCCACCCTGAGAGTCTTGCCCCATGGTGTAAATGCGACAGATAACCACTCCCCCCACCCCCTGCATGTGGTCAGGACCGGTCAATATTATAGGATACTCATTCTCTTAAGCTACGTTATTAAAGACTCCACCATAGCCAACTGGAGGAGATTCTTCTGTTGCCTTTGGAAAAATGAGCTGCCAACTTGCAAGGTGGGGGGAGCCTGAGGGGAGTCTCCAGGATGGACATGGACTCTTAGCTGATGTCTGCCAGGAAAAGCAGGACTCAGTTCTTCAACTGCATGAACTGAATTCTGCCAATGAGCTGAGTGAAGTTGGAAGGGGCCCCTGAGAGCTGGATGAGAATGCAGCACAGCTGACATCTTATTTCAGCCTTGTGAGGCCCTGAGCAGAGTCTGCTGCACCCACACTTTCAACCTCCAGAGACGGTGAAAGGAGAAAGAGTGGAGGTTTTTAGCTGCTAAGTTTATGGCAATTTGTTGTGCGGCCACAGAAAATGTACCATCTGATGACAGCTGCCAATAAAAAGTTGGCTTCATTTTCTGCACAGAAATCCTGGGGCAGTAACTTGCTGGAGTTACTGGTCAACCTTCTATCAAGCCAGGCCTTCCCAACCTCAGAGTTTCCTCGTCTGTAATGTGCCCTACTGTGTGTGCAGGCAACCCCTGGCTCTCTTTATGAACACCCAGTGGGACTGCACAGTGATGTAACTCTGGCTACTGCTAGTGCCTTGAGTAACAAGCTGTCTTTAGCCTCTGGCCCAAAAGTCCGCTCTCTGGGAAACTGACAAGAGACCTCATTGGCATGCAAGCAGAGTGACCTCTGAAACCCTTCACAGGCCCTGACTTGACATACATCACAGTTTGTTTATTTATTCATCTTTTAACCCAACAGGGTTGATTCCTGTTGAAGGTTATTATAAATAAAACTGCTATAAACATCTATTAAGTCCTTGCCTGAACATGTCCCCTTTTCTCTTGGAAGATCTACCTAGGAGTACAATGGCTGGTTCATGTAATAGGTACATGTTTATTTTTCAAAAGAAATTTCCAAATTGTATTCCAAAATATTTATAATGTTTTTTATTTCCATCAAAGGAAGAAGAAAAATCCAAGTTCCCCCCATCTTCATCAATGCTTCACATAGTCAGTCTTTATTAATTTTAGTCATTCCAATAGGTGTGTAGTGGCATCTCATAGTGGTTTAAATTTATATTTCCCTAGTGACTAATGTGCTGCTGTGCTAATGTCCATATGTCTTTTGGTGCAGTGTCTAGTCAAATCTTCTGCCCATTAAAAACAAAATCTGCTTTAAAGTCCTTATCTGCTAAATTCATCATCTCTGTCACTTCTAGGTCTTTCAATGGACTGTTTTCTCCTGGTTATGGATCATATCTTGCTGTGCCTTCACATGTCTGTAGATGATATATTATACACTACAAATTATGAATGCCACATAGTTGAATGTCCAGATTTTGCTATCTTCTTTAATCGAGCGCTGAATGTTGTTCTGGCTGGCACTTAATCTCAGATCATCTTGATATTTTCAAGCTTTGGTTGAAAGCCTTGCCAGGCAGGTCTCGAGCAGCTTTTCTGGGGTCTCATTGAGTTCCTGAGTTTGGTGACATTTCTCCAACCTGCCCAGTCAGTCTTTGAGCACCCCAAGACCTCTTTGGGTTCAGTAGTTGTTCCACAATCAGTTCCCCAGTGTTCTTTGATCAGCCTCCTGGAATCCTGCACTATGCATGAATTGCTTGCTCTTTAGCCAAAGTCTTACGGGGACCCCCGACCACAAATACCTGGAACTCTTGTTCCCTTCACTGGGGTACTTTACTTTGCACATTCCAGCTGTCTAAGAATGGAAATTTCCAATTTCTGTCTCTTCAGCTCAGCAAGACTGCACAGCATTGTGCTTGACTTGTTCCTTGTGCTACAATCTGGAAAGTACCTGTTAGGGTGGCTTCTTGCAGAGTGGCTGGTCTAGTACCAGTTAATTTGCCAAAACTGGAAGCAGAACCTCAAATATACTGTAAGGGGGACCTTCCTTTAGAAAAGCAGGTCAAATCGGATGCTTCCTTGAGGAAGGGATGATGGCTGAAGAGAGATGGCAAAGAAGGGGCCACTTTTGGCCCCTTCACTGGTTCCTCTGGAATGAAGAAAAAAGGTCATTAGGATATTTTGATTTGTTTTTGGTTTTCAACAACCTCACAAAACTAAAATGTGTCTAGAGCTAGCTAGCTCCTGCTAAGTTTTTCTAATGCTTTACTTTTGTGATGTGAATTTTTTAAACAGCTCTCTGTTTTGTTAGTCTAAAAAGTAAAAACCTTAATGTAGTTCATGAAATGCCTTGAAGGAACATTAAAGATTGAAAATGACGTCCATCTCTGGCAAAAAGTTGAATCTAGCTTCTGCAAAAACCTAAAGGCATCAGTTACATAGACTCTAAGTTTGTGTGGGGGGTAAAGGGAACTAAGAGGCAGGGTTTATTTAGATGGTCACTCTGCCTTTTATAACCGTCAACCTGGCAGCAGGTCCTTGACACCTCTTGGCAGTGTGTGTGTTATGGGGGGAGGGGCGAGAGAGAAAGATAGAATTTCTTCTACCCACCTAAAAATTCAAGAGGTAATTAAAAGGGAAAGCATCTACTTGGGATCAAAGAATAGCACTTTAGGGTACACAGATTCAGGTGGAAACCTAAAAAGTAAGGAATTTTTAATCAAAGGAAAGAAGAAGATGAAATATGTGGTTCACAAGTTGATTAATGCTAACAATCTTAAACTATTCTTGGCTGTGCATAATTGATTACCGATTCTCTGGCAAAAAGTCCATACTCATCGGTTCTTGCCACCTGCATGACTTCGTAAACAATGCTTGCTCAAAGGCTTCTTAAAACAATTGCTTTTGGCTCCATCCAAAGCTCTGACCCACTCCAAAGGTCTGTGACTTGGCTTAAATGAGACAGGTAATGCAATTTCTCTGTAATGGCTCCCCAGTTTCATTTAAAAAACGTCTTCACAGATGTCAACTTTTCATTCTGTAAAGAATGTGAGACCAACTCATTTCTGGCTTCAAGAGCGTGAGTAGCAGCTTAGTTCCATGCTTATGATTTAGAAATCAGTCCAGAAGACCTGGCTTAGAACCCACAGTTTGTGAGGTCTTGGGATAAATCCTGCTCCCCCTGGTGCCCCAGGCTTCTCATCTTAAAAACTGCAACAACGTGAAGGTTATTATGAGGATAAATAGTATAATAAACATGTGCTCAGATAGAAAGAAACTTGTGATGGGCCACAAAAAATGAACTTCCTAGAAAAATGGGTGGTCAGTAAACTCAGGGCCTGGGGGTACTGATTGTGATCTATTCAGGCTGATAGCGGTGGGTAGCCCTGTGGTGCAAATCTTAAATGGGGAAAGAGTAATTTGAAGCACTTAAATAGTGAAGGAGGCAGTGATTTTTACATGTGTATGGATCAAATAGAATTGTTCCACTGAATGTGCATAAACGATCCCCTGAGGACCCGCAAATGCAGCCAACAGCTGTTTTTATTTCCGGCTTCAACCCGATCTCTCCCACCCCCAGACTTCTGCTCCACCCGACCAGCTGGAGGTCTCTCTGGCACTTTTGTTCAGCTTCCTTTGAGGGAAGCAGGGGTCTGCTCTGCCTTTCCAGTACGTTCTCAATGATTCCTCTGTTCTTGACTTCATCCCTCCAGCCCATTACTTCGCAGAGCTGGTTCCTTGAGCCCTGACCTACTGCCAACGCCTCTGATTGTGCCTTTTCAAGGTGGGAAGGAAAAAATAGAAGGAAATAGATTAAACTCTTGGGCATTTATTATCGGTGGAAAACTGAACACCCACTTTGTCTTTTTTCACTTACTGTACCTCAGTTTTGTTCACGGTGGCCCCAAGGCAACATTGATTATCAAGAACTGCTAACATCAAAAAATGGGAAAAATCATAAGTGCCTCCAACACCACCAACTGAAATGTCAAACCTGAATCTCATTCAACTTCTAGATCCAGCTACCAATTCAGGGGAAATACACAGGGCAGAGATGTGAGGAGAGAAATTCAGACTGAGGGAAATGTGATAGGACAAATAATCTACCTCCCTAAACAAATACATTGCAGCGGAAAAGTAAAGGAAATCTGTAGATAAAAAATATACTTAAGGAGCATATCAATTAATCATAACTTTATTTTAATTTGACATGAACAAACTAGAAAGATGAACTTAGAGCATCTTAGAAAGAAGTTTGAACTCTGGACATCTGATACTAAGGAATTATTTATTTTTTTCTGAAGTATGATGGTGGCATTATTTTTTAAAAGAAGTCTCATAATTTAGAAAAATATTGTAAAATATTTATAGATAATGTGATATGTTATCTAGAATTTTCTTCAAAATAATGCTGGGAGGAGAAAGGCAGTAGAATATAGCTGGAAAAGATAGCTAGGAACTGGTTGAAACTGGATGATGAGTTCATGGGGATTTACAATGCTGTTCTATCTACTGTTATATATCCTTTAAAGTTTTCATATTAGAAAGATAAAAGTTTCCTTTTGTGTCAGATGGTAATGAAATGCTGCATTTTGGAGGTGGAGCGAAGAATTCAGTTGGAGATGCTTTTAGTTTGGATTTAGTGAGATGTGTTTATATGAGGTTAATTTTTTTTTTTTTTTGGTAGTTTCTTCTATGTGTGGTTATTTCTATTCGTCTGGAGCAGCAATGGCTTTGAGAACTGTTCCTACTGCCTGGTGTGTGGGTTCACTGACATCATGTCCCAAAGGTGGTGCCGGGAACTGGATCATGATCTCAACGTGTCTGTTCAATGGTGCCCAGCCATGAGAGATATGTGTGGGTTAAAGAGAAACAAAGCTTGAACACTGGTCTGTGGAAAATTCCTTTTATCAGATGTGGAAAATAGTAAGTACTTTTGGTAAAATTTAATTCTTTGATACCTTATCAAAATGGAAGTTCTCTTCTATCAGGAATACGAGAATGCAATTATGCATGTACATAGTTATATCTTTATATCTATACACCTATGTCTTTACATATACATACATGTACTTGTCTTTTGAAAAATAAGAATCATTTGAAATCAGACTTAGAAGATTGTGTTTGTGGTGCTCAAGCCCCTGCCAGGACTATAAACCGCAAGCAAGTCTGTATGGGAAGATACCAATTTTATGCAGAGAAACTAAAAATAATTTAAAAAGTGGCCAATCATGCTAGAAGGAAGGCTAATTATTTTTCCATTTGCTCTGTAGAAAATAATGGCACAAAATAATTGCAATGTGAAGAGTTGATCAAAAAGAATGCAACCAAAAAACATTGGGATAAAAGTATTACAGGGGAGTATCAGGCAGTAAATAATTTAAAATATTGTGCTGCTTATTGTATTTGTCAGATTACAAAAATCGCAAATTGGTGTGTGATCTCTCTTCCCAGCCTAAGCGAATATTCACTTTTAAATTTAATTGTTATTTGTCACAGGAACAGAGAGAACAGTTGCAGAGATCAGCCTCCCCCCAGGCTCCATGCAGAGCCTCCCAAGTCACAAGCCCCGCTGAAGCAGGAATGCGCTGGGGAAAGGAGAGCAGGAAAGGCCGCTCCCCGGACTCTGGGCTGTGGGGCAGCAGGGCCAGCAGCTGGGAAGAGGAGCTGGGCTGGGACGGGCTGGCATCCCGCAGCACCTCTGTCTGCGTCTCTCGGCGTCAGCCACACACTCCATTTCCACATTGACATTCCCCTCAAATTTCTTTTTTGGTCACCCTGTAGCCGGATTCCCCCCATTTTCAACAAAACACTCCCCTAGGCTAAAAATTAGGAATAAGTGGGATGGAACTCTTTTTTTAAAAAAAAAAGATTTATTTTTTTTAAAGATTTATTTATGCATACAAGAGCTGGGGTACAGGGCAGAAGTGTGGGGGACAAGAGGATTCACCAGAGAGAGTAGGGAACAGAACAGATAGATTGACCGAAATACACTGCTGAGGGGAGCAGCGGGTGAGTCAGGAGAGGTCTGCTGTGCCATGTGGGTGGCTCCCTGGCTGGGGATTGAACTCGTGCTGCAGTGGCTGTGGGCAGCTTCATAGGTTGCATCTTAACCACTTGCGCCACCAGGGAGGCCCCTGAAAGATTTTTTTGTTTACCCTAGAACTGGGGTACAGGCCAGAGGCAGTAGAGGATGAGAGAATTCACCAGAGACAGAGTGGGGAGCAGAACAGGCAGATCGACTGAAATACACTGCTGAGGGGAAGCAGCGGGAGAGACAGGAGAGGTCTGCCGCACCCTGTGGGTCTCTCCCTGGCCGGCTGGGAATCGAATCCACACTGCAGAGGCTGCGGACAGCTTCACAGCACAGCGCGCAACCCCGCTGTGCCAGTGGGGAGGCCCAGGATGAATCTCTTAACTACCTGTCTTCTCTCTTCCCTCAGGCCCTCTTCCTGGTTAACCCTCAACTGGCTCCACCTGCCTTCCTGTGAACTGGGAAAATCGACTCTTCCATCACTGGTAGAATTTTCTGTGCGCTTCTGGGGTTCACAGTGGCATCAGGTCAGCAGATGGCTGGGAAATCCCCTGTGGAAAGCCAACCACCTCGACTCCCAAGGCCCGGGTGGCTGCACCGCCTTGGGCAGGGAAATGGGAAGCCCTGCACTGTCCCCACGTTTCTCCCCACCCCCTTAATATCAGCCCAGCACCCCTGCCACTCAGGGACCTGGGTTTTTTTGGGTGCCTCTCCCACTGACTGCCTTAAAGGCTACTTGAATAAACTCCGTGTAAAGACATTCCTCAAGGTTCAGAATTTGGCTTTCTGGGCACAAGCGAGCCACCGGCTTGGTGGTTTACAACTGGACCCACGCAAAGAAAGCGACTCCGGCACGGATAATGCTAAATTAACACGGTTCAATACTGCATGCAGGTGACCTCGCTTGCTCTCCCGGCTTTAAATTCCACCCAAATTCTGATGATTCACAAATTTATAATTCCCGTCTGGCCTTCTCTGATCCAGGGTTATGTCTGAATCCCTTCTTACATCATTGCTTGGAAATTTCATAGACTTCAAATTTCGCACATCTGAAACTGAGCTTTTTTTTTTTTTTGACCCCGTTCTTTCCAGACTCTTCCTCTGAGGAAGAGTCCAGGTGCTCAGGTGAAAATTCTTGGAATTGCTTTTTATTCCTCTCTCTCCCTCCCAAGCTCCCAGTCATCTATGAGGAGAGTCCTTTGATGATTCCTTCAAAAAATATTCAGTATCTACTACTTCTGTGGTAGATTGAAAAATTGCCCCTGGGGTCCCCTAAAGAGACCCATATCCTAATCCCTAGAATCTGTAAATGTTATCCCATGGGGCTAAAAAAGGAGGTAGAGGTTTTTTAAAAATTAAGGATGATGGGGCGTTATTTGGATTATCCAGGTGAAGCCTAATTACAATCCCAATTGTGCTTATCACGTGGCTGCGATGGAGCCTTGATATGCAGAGAGGGGAAGGGTGTATGAAGATGGAGCAGGGAGAGATCGGAAGATGCTGGCCTGGAAGAGCAGAGCTGTGCGGCCACAAGTCAAGGGTGCTGGTCGCCTCTAGCAGCTTCAGGAGGCATGGAACAGTGTGGAGAGCGCACAGCCTCCCTGTTGCAAGACTTCGACCCAGTGACCCTGATTGAGGACTTCAGTATCTGGCCTTCAAAACTGAGAGAGACTACGTTTCTGTTTTTGAAGAACTGTGTTTGTGGTAATTCATTACCGCAGCCTCTGGAGACCAATACAAATATTTGTCTTTTTTTTCTACAACTACCTTGTTTCAAAGCCCATCTGCCTGGACGATGGCAGTGACCACCTGTCTGACCGGCCTCCTGCTTCTGTCCTCACGCTCTCTAGCCTAGTCTTGACGCAGCCACCAGAGCCCAGCTTTAAGCCTGTAAGTCAGACCACATCACTTCTTATTCAAGACCCTTCAGTTATTTCTCATCTCGCTAGGAAAACCCACAAATCTCATGCTGGACTACAGAGACCCGTGTGACATGGCCCTTCCTAGCCTGTCTGTCTCGACCTCCTACCCCCACTCTAGAGGCCTCAGCGCCTCGATATTGCTCAAGCATTCTGGGTAGGCCCCTCCCTCAGGACCTCGCTCTTGCTCTTCCACCTGTTTAGGTTGCTCCCCCTACTTTCCATAGCCACATGGCTTATTTCTTTACCTGGTGGATGAGACCTTCTCTGAGTACTCTTCAGACACCCACCCTCCCTCTGAGGAGGTGTGAAGCTATTCCCCGAAATCATATATGGTGTTGTAAACCAATGTTACCTCACACATACACAAAAGTGACTAAGTCAAGGGATGCCCAGATATTAAAGATAAATACACACAAAACAAAACACCCCTAAACACCAACCTTTCAACCTCATTTGCATGTTCTAATCCTTTCCCCTTCTTACCTGCTCCAAAGTTTATTTTAAATTCTGACATATTCCTGCTTAGTTGTTTGATTGTCTACCTGCCTCCCTTAGAATACAAGCTCCATGAGGACAGGATTATTTGGGGTTTTATTTCCTACTGTTGTATCCCCAATGCCTAGAAAGGGTTATGGTATATAATGGATGCTGAATATTTGTGCAGGAATAAATTATCCAAGATTGCCAAGTTAGCTTTATATTACAAACATTTTACTCCACCGAAAGGTCATGCAATGAATTGTAATAAGCAAAACTCACTTCTTGTTTCATTAATATTCTCTGGAGCCAGTATGTTTCCACTTTTCCAAATGTCACTCTGGCCGGCAACTAAACCATAGGTTGTGTTGGGTTGTACTGTAAATGTTCAACAATTGTGCATTCCAGCGATGGAAGCCTTTTCTCCATTTCTGTGCTTTTCCCTGTCCCCTGCTTGAAGCTGGAGGAAAGGGATCAAGTGGGAATTTGGTGGTTCTTAAAAAGATTTTTGCAAGCTAAATCTTTGATTCTGCCTGTGGGTTTAATAAGCAACATCCCTCATTCACCTCCCTCGGCTCTGCAGTCGCTCTCTCTCAATTCTTCCTCTCCCCAGTCGCTTCCTGTCACAGCAATGGTTTCAAAATTAAACTCCAATTCTAAAACAAATGAAGCAAAGGCAGGAAGGGGGAAATGAATCATGAGCATATGGGAATGGTTTTGTTTGAAAGCATGATCAGCATTCTTTGCAAACAATCTGTGGCCATGTGTGGCAGGGTGTGGAGGAGGAGTTTTGAAAATACAAGCAATAAACTGTGATAAATGTCTGAATTATAGAGAAAGCTCACTAATGATTGGTTTGATAGTAAGAAGTGATGCATTGAATGAAATCTCTCTCTCAGGAGACAAGGTTTTTCTGTCTTTCTTTAAAGCCAAAAGAATCCTAAGAGGTAGCCTGTGGTAAGTTAAAGTTCTTGCCAAGTATTAGCAAAGAAACTATGGGCAATTGGTTGGAACTTGCTTCTTGGCTAACACCTGAGTTCTGACCAAATGCCTGGCATAGTGTTAAACCCTGAGTATTCAGTGATGAGCAAAAAATCCTGAGCATTAGCGGCATGAGCAATCATCACCACAGTTCCTGCCTGCATGGTGTTGCAGTCCTTTGGGACACAAACAAATGAAAATTAATCACCATGTTTTATGCTGCCAAAAGCACCTAGCATGGGCTTCTGGATGGGTTGCCTGACCTCATCTGGGGAGTCAGGAAAGGCTACCCCAGATGAAGATGAACTTGCAGTGGGGAGAGGACTCATTCAAGAGGGCAAAGGGGGTGGTTAGTGTTCAGAAGGAGAGATGTGGGCAGTTGCCCTGGGGCAGGTGGGATTGCAGAGCATTCAATGAACCAAAAGAAGATGAGGCAGGGAAGGGCATCGGAGCTTGGTGGCCAATCTCAAGGGACAGGAGAAAGGTGGTGAGGGGAATGACCAGCCCATACCTTATAGGTTGTGGTAAGATTTTGGTCTCACTCTCAGGAAGTCCTTGGAAGCGGAACAGCAGCTAGTGAAGACCGCCCCTCTTCCCCATGATCTCTTCTACAACCTTCCATTCTGGGTCACGAGAACGTGCTGTAGCAAAGTAGAAATGGTATATTAAAAATGTTTCCACTAAATCAACCTGTCATCTGACAAATGTTATGAATGATTACTGCCTGGCAAACATTGTTCTAGGACTTAGGACTCAAAAGATAGACCAGAAATGTACTGATCTCCCCTTGTAAGACTTACAGTCTAGGGTACAAGGTGTTTTATAGTCACATCAGTGGATAATAAATTATAATTGATAGAATGCAACAAAAGATCATTGTAGGAGGCTCTGAGATCACAGAATAGGGCAGTAGCTTTGGGTGGGAATAGCAGGGGAAGCTCAGGGAAGTTTCCCACTGAAGGTCAGGCTGATTAAGTGTTATTGGTAGGAGTATTGGAAAATTACTGGGAACCTTAATTAGCCTTCTGTTCTCTATACCAATCCTTATTTCACTTGGTGACCTTGACGTTTACATTTTCTCCCTTTGTATATAAATGGCAGTGAGTAGGACAAACGAGCCAGTGTGTCTGGTAGAAATGCAAAAGCCCATTTATTCTGAAGGCCAAGTCTGGAGACACATATGACGTGTGAAACAATAACTCTGATCAGACCATTGGGCAGCTCGGAATTTCCTCCATCCATATATAATCCACCAGGAGGGTAGTAGTATTGATATTTCTAAATTAACAGCCCTTTCCTTACTAAACCAATTACTTCCAACATGTTACAGTTCATCACTTCAAACTTGTTTCCCACCCCCCCCAATCAGCTGAAGACAGGAAATCCATATGCAGTTTATCACTATGTGATGTAGTTTGTGTTTCAGAGCTGCCACCAATTTGGATTTTCATTATTCTCTTTACTCTTAACCCAAGCTCTTTATAAATTAATGTTTTTATGTGATAGCAAGCTGTAATTTTTGTTTATGTATGTAGCCTAGAAACTAGTCAGAGCATATTTCCCAGAAACTTTGGTGGTGGTTGGTTTTTTCCTAGAGATAAAGCTCAGTATTATTGTTCTTTTGAATTGACCTTTACTGAAAACAGATCAACCCAAAACTTATAATGGGATTTTATGTGGTGATCCATGAAGAATCTTTGTAGTATTGCTTAAGATTCCATCTTAGTCAATTGATAGTCATATGTTTCTTGGAACTTAAATTCTCCAAGTGTTGCTTTGTTCTTCAGAAAAATAGGAATCATTTCTTCCTTTTTGGTCTAGTTGTGAAATTAAATGAGAAAATATTTGTGAATATACTTTGTAAACTCTAAATCAGTATTTACGTGTAGGATGCCATTATTGCCATACATGGTAGAATTGCTTCCTTGATCCCGATTCTTCACCCCTTCCTGTAACTACACTCTTTGCCAGGTGGTTTGCAAATATTTTTCAAAAGTGGGAGGCTTTATTTCCCTGCCTCCTCACTTTTGCTTGGCTATCTTTCTTGCTTTGACCAAGAGAAACGAGCAAAAGCAACAGTGCACAGTTCTGAGTCTGGGTGGGAAGTAGCCAGGGATGTATCTGCTTGCTCTTTTGGCTCTGCAAATTGCCAAGAAAAGAACACAACCAAGTAGTTAGGTCCCTAGTCCCCAGAGAAGGATGATGGATTATGGAGCAGAGCCACTCCAGTCTAGCTGCCTGTCTGCTCCCACTGACTCCCAGCTGACTTGAAAATACCTGGGTCAGGCAGCACAGACAAACTACAGAAATGCAGCAGATGTACATTATGGAGTGACATTGAGGTTTTGCTGCAGTTTGCTATGCAACTATGCTGTAGTAATAACTGACTGACATGTCTTCCATCAACCATCCTCTTACCCAATCAAGCCGGCATTGGCTCACTAAGACCACAGTATCTTCCAGGAACAAAGATGAGATATCTCAGTTTTGAAATGGCTTTTTCTTCTCTCTCTGTGCTCCTGTGTGATTTTCCTTGCTTGGCCCAATTATCAAAAGTCCCAAGAGTTGCATATATGAAATTTTCTGCATAACACCCCAAGTTATCTGGATTAAAAAGTACAACAGAAATCTCAAAAGTATTTTTTGAAGGTTTACTTCTAATTGATACATAGATGAGCCTGCTAGGATCTCATTCTTTGTGATAGTCTAATCAATAGACTTAATTGATATATAAGTATGCAGAAGGCATAAATGGGCTATGAAAGTTCAGTAAGTGTCTTTGGGGCTCTTTCAGGATGGTTCTAATCTAACAATTCAATTAACACATATATTGAATATTCATCACATCTAAGCATAGTGTAAGGTCCAGGGGATATAGAAATGAACAAGATACAGCCTCTTTCTCTTTATGAGCTAGGGAGAAAAATGAAATGCCAGCTACTGATGACACTATCTCATTAATTATGAGATACACATTTTTTGCACTTTTTCACATGAAGTCAGGTTGGTGTGTTATAGTTCAGTTATAGCTAGTGGCTTCTTTGCTTTCTTTCTGGTATACCACAATGATGCAGACTACAACTGATAGCCTCTCAGAGTCAAGAAAGAAGGGAATAATTGCTATGTGACCAACACATATACCATGCCATGGGATCACAAAGCAAGAAAGGATGGCTGCTCCCTGATAACACAGGCAAAAATTTCATGGAGGAAGAAATATTGATTTTTTTTAAGGTTAATTTATGTGTGCATAGAAGAGCTGGGGTGTAGGCCAGAGGTTCAGGGGGCTGAGAGGATTCACCAGAGACAGAGTGGGGAGCAGAACTGAAATACACTGAAATACACTGCTGAGGGGAGCAGCGGGTAGGCAGGAGAGGTCTGCTGTTCCATGTGGGTCAGCTCCCTGGCTGGGGGTCAAACTCATGGTGCAGATAGCTTCATAGTGCTGATACTTAACCCCTTGCACCACCAGGGAAGCCCGGAAGAAGCATTTATAGGCGATGCCAACGCCATGAACTATCTCAGTGATAGTCAGCTCTCTTCTTCCATTAACAGTCTTAGGTGATCTCTGAAAAAGGGTTGCTACTCCCTAGGCCCGGAAAACTTAACAACCATGCAAATCAAGAGGTTTGTGTTCATTTTATTTTTTTATTTTTTTTTTAAAGATTTATTTATTTATTTATACAAGCACTGGGTACAGTCAGAAGCGCGGGAGGGTGAGAGAATTCACCAGAGCCAGAGCGGGGAGCAGAGCAGGCAGAAGGACCGAAGTACACTGCTGAGGGGAGCAGCGGGCGGCAGGAGAGGTCTGCGTGCCATGTGGGACCCTCCTCCGGTGGCCGGGGAGCAGCCGGGGATCGAACTGGCGCTGCAGAGGCTGCGGGCAGCTTTGCAACCCAGCGCTCAACCGCTGTGCCACCGGGGAGACCGGTTTGTGTTCATTTTAAGAACACTTGTCAAAGTGCTCCGGTCATCGTATGCACATCTGAAAGGCCTCCGAGTGTCTGGAGGATGTCACTCTACAGAAGGGCACACCATCTGGCCTTACAAGGCGGGGTTGGTAGGTGTGCTCAGGCCAGACAGCAGGGCTGGATACAGGGTTGGTGGGTGGCCCAAAAAGAGTGCTGAATTTTTACTGCACATACTTCAAAAATGCAGAGAGTAATGCAAACTTTAGGGCTTAGGTGTAGATTCTCTGGTCGTTGAGCACATCTTGGCCAGTAAGCCTGCAAGTTGCATCAGAGAACTTACATAGAGCTCATGGTCGGGCGAAGCCCTACATGACCCCCCAGCTTCCACCTGGAGATGATCCCTACTGAAAAAGAGCAGCTGGTTCCTAAGCCAGAAGAAGAGGCTACATAGAAAAAAAAGAGCTCCCAGAAGAAAGTGAAGAAAGACTAACTTATGGCCCAGGAATAAATTCAACATAAAATAAGAGGAAATAAAAGTGGAAAAGAACTAGAATAAAGACCATTGGCGGTCGACTGGTTCCTAAACTTTTATCACCAAGAAGCATTTTCATTACTAGCCTCCCCCTCCGATCCCATGTTGCTTTCAAAAAGATTTTGTCATTTTAAATAAATTGGTGTTTATCAAGCGATACGTCTCCATTTGAGAGCAAAAGTCATGCATTACTGGCAATTGGAGTTTTAATCAAATGAGAGAATCAGTATTCTCATACTGAGTTAGCATTGTTGGCCCAAAGCCAGGGAACATGTTTTAGTTACCCTGAGAAGCTATTATTTCAAGTAAACGTTTAATTTCTATTGTGTTTTTTTAAGTATTAACATTTAATCCTAGACAGAAACACCATTTTAATTGGAAAATTAATCTTAAGAAAATACATAGACATGCCCCCCCCCACCCGCCAGGTGTTTGGCCAAGTGCTTTGAGCAAATGAGCCAAGACGAGGGGTGAAGAGACAGGCATATGAGAGGGACAGATTATGGAGAATCCTGAATGCCATCCTCAGGAATTTAGTCTTTTGTTGTAAATATCACTGAAGAAACCACGAGATCGAATATAGAAGGAATAATAGTATGACTGTGATGAAAAAGAAGAAGAGAAAGAGGCAGGAAAAGAAGAATTCATACATATCAAAGCCCCCTCCAAAAAGTGAATAACTAAATTTCTACCAAAAAAGCACAGACATGTCACAGCTTATATGCTTACCTACAGTGGAATAGCCTCCAACAAGCCAATTTGGGAAGAAGGTGTAAACTTCACCACTGAGTCTATGTTTCTTACCTGAGGGTTCCAGGCAAAGTGCTGCGTAATAGTTAAAAACTTAAATTCTAGAGTCAGGTCACCTGGATTCAAATTCTGACTCTATTGCATGATCATCTTGACCTTCAAATTTCTTACTTATATATAGAAAAGTAATATCAGTATTAGAAACTCTTTGTAAGGATGATATAACATCTAAGTTTTCTGGTACATTATTAGTGGGACTTAATTTCTTTAGATTTGCTTGAAACCCAAATGTCAAGAGACTTCGCGGTGGTGCATAAGAACAAGTTCTGTCTTCTCTCCTCTCATCATTTCATAAGATGCCCAAACTGGCTGGCTATCAAGACCCTAAGGAGAAGGCATATGCTCCAGACACCAGCTTCATCTTGGCAATGAACAGCATTGGACTTGACAGTAAATAGGAGGTGACAGCTGAATCCGGTCTGGAGATGCCAGCGGGGTGGTTTTCCTGGAGGGTTTTCACTAGAAGATCACCCATGGCAAATAATTACCATTGTTGTAAATACCTGAGGGCAGGGGCTAGGGAAAGCATCTTGCAGAAGTAAGCCCTGGAAATCCTGGGTAGTTCTGAAAATAGGAAGTGAAAATGCTAGAGCTTAAATCCTGTTGATGAGGCGGTGGCTGCCATCCCCACCTCTGTTCCATGAGTTTCAGTGGCAAATCCTGGTAGTCAGCCACCTCTGAAGCCAAGCCTGCAGAAAACATTTTTCTGATGATGTGCTTAAATATATGTTAAATAATAATAACCAACCTGTATCTATTTTTGGTGTGTTCGAGGTGCTTTCTCATGTATAATTTCATCTGTTTTTCACAGCGCCCTTTCGAGCTGTTATCTCCTGTTCCAAAGGAGGAAACTGAAACGCCAACAGGCACAAAGAACTTAGCTAGTGCTCTCGGTTATTAAGGGGAAAGGACCCTGTCTTTGGACTTAATTTGAGCCTGCTTTGTCCTTTTTCCTGCACATACTTAAAAAATGCAGAGAGCAGTGCAAACTTCAGGGCTCAGGTGTAGATTCTCTGGTCGTTGAGCAGAAACATTGTCGTTATTTTCCCAGCAGAAAGTAATAGTTACCCTCTATGCCTGTGCTGGGAGACTATATCCCCTTCCTTCCACCCCCAAATTATATTTTCTTCTTCAACAACTTTGCATCTGCACTTGCTGCTTCTGAGCTCATGACCGACTAACATTTGCTGCTTCTCATCCTGCTTATTTCTTGGAGGTTGCTATGGAAAACTGGCAGCACATCACTCCCTTCATCTGGTTTGCTCCAAGGCCTTCAGAAGGTGGAATTGAACTTCTCATCTGCCTGGACCGAGGCTTGAATTATTGAACACCTGGTCAAGGTCCGATCTCATTTGTTTTCATGCCTTTCAAATCTTCTTCCTTTCTAATCTTTATAGACTAGGATGTCGGTTGTAACATGATCAATGCCCCTCCTTCTTGCTTTCAGGGGCCTCTCAAATATAATAAAATCCACTGTCCTTAAGAAACAAAACTCTCTTCTCTAGTTGTGAGCATTTCACATTCCTTCCTTGTTACTCAGTATTTTAGAGTCATTTTGAGGCGAAGACATCCATTTGCCTTCTCGTTTTAAACAGGAAGCCTCCTCTTAGAAACTCTTGGGTGAAGAAAAACAATTGAATGAAGTCATTGTAGGATACCGCATGAAAATTACCATAGCTTTCTTTTTGCAAAAATCTCAGTGTTCTCATTGTTCCACTACTAATTTTACTTATAGATGAACAACATTTTATCAGTCGCAAGTCCTTGTAGTCAGCCACATCTGACTTAGCTGAAGTCAAATCGCCTCTCTCATACACTGCAGGACTGTTTGGTTGTATCTACAGTGCAATGAACCATTCCAGGATTTAGGGGCTTAAAACAAAAAGTGTTCACTTGCTTATGATTTTGGAATTCGGGCAGGCAGAAGAAAAAGTAATTTCAGCAGCTCTTCTCATCTCTCCTGGAGTCGCTCCTGCAGCTGCCTTCATCTGGAGACTTTACAGGGAGAGGAACATTTGAGGTGGTTTCTGTTTTAGGTTGAATATTACCTCCCCCAAATTCACATTTTCCCAGAACCTCAGAATGTGGTTGTTTGGAAAAGGGTCTTTGCAGATGTAACTAGTTAAGGTGAAGTCACACTGGGTGAGAGTGGTCTCAAATATAATGTGACAGGTGTCCTTAAGAGAAGAAGACACAGAGACACACACAGGAAGAACACCATGTGACAACAGACAGAGACAGAATGATCCAGCTACCAGCCAAGGAATACCAAGGAGTGCCAGCTACCACCAGAAGCTGGAAAAGGCAGTAAACAGATATGACTTAATGTTGTTATGAAATGGAATGATATTGGAGGGCAATGCAGTGGATGTCTCTTTCTCAGACCATTTATATGTTTTCCCTTCAAAATGTAATTTTACTATCAGATTACATGCCATAGACTATATATATTCTATATGTAAAGAAAAAAGAAACACAATAACAACACAAACTGGGTGTCCACAATCTAAGAAGTGGGACATAGACAGTATCATTGCATCAACCTTCTTCCCCTTCACTCTCTGACCTTCCAGAAGCAGAGCTGTGAATTTTGTATTTATCAGCGCCTTGTTCATTAGGCACTAGAACTTCATACTTGAACTAAGAGGGGAAAATCTAGCTTGTTTTCCAGTTAACTGCAAAGCAATTTTCTGGTAAGACGCCAGCATATGAACTCACCTGTTTTTTTGTATATTCTATGAAAATGTGACAGTGACACTTCTATGATAGGCAAACTTTAGGAGCAGGCGTGACTTCATGAGAGCTATGGTTTATGTAATACTGCCTCTGGTTAACCAATGTAATAGTTTCCTTCTTGTTTTCACCTCCATGTTGTGCATCCAGGGGAATTTCAAAACCTTTTTTTCTCATTTTTCTGCTTTTAAATTGCTTCACTTCATCCTCTTCTACTTGGGTGTCTGGGTCAACTCTATTGACACTCAACTCTGTGACTTCTAGAAGATGGGAGAATCTATTTCAGACCAGAAAATGTGGCAATTGTGGAGTTGTACTGATAGAAATTGTAAAGCAGTTTGCACAATCTGGTTCCTAAGAAAATAGCAAAAGCATGGAAAGATTTTTTCGAGGATTTGCAAAATCTCAAAGGTAAAGAGTCCACTTGGGAAGTATTTCAGGGGCATATAACTTAGGCAGATTCTGGTATGGTCTCCTTTCTTGCCAACAAGTACATTTTTTTCCCACTTGGAGAGTTGTTAATTTCATTTCTTTTATCAAGGTAAAATTCTAAGCACCTGGGTGCTTTCATTGTATGGAAGATTTAACAATCAAGTTCACCACTGTGTCCTCTCCCATCCCTGGTCCCTTTCCTAAGTGCCAATGAACAGTTTTCATTTTCAGTTCTTCTCATGGCTACGCAGACACCTTTCAATAATGTACCATTCCTTCTCTTATCAAAAATTTTGTTTATTCATTGATCCCTAGTGCACTTTGGTATTATTTTATTTGCTCTAAAGGTTACAACTGCACACTCTCTTATTGCTCTCCCCAGTTAAAGGACAAGCCTTCCCCTTGAGTCCACCAGGCTTGCTCCTGCCTCCATTTCCCTGTTTCCACTAGTCTTTACGGGATTGTCATTGCGATGAGACAGAGCTGGGATTTAATCCCAGGCAGTCTAACTGCAAAGCCCCCACTCGTAGTGGATGGTATAAGCTCAAGTCAAGGATGACAGCTTTAACTACATTTTGTTTTGTAATTATACTGAAATCTTTCATGAGTGGATTCTGGAAGCTTAAGACCAATCATCTGATTTGGCAGTGCATGCCGGGATCATCGTCCCTTGAGGCAGGTCCAAGGTCATGGCTCTGCCAGTCAGAGGAGACTGCCCCAGCCTACACTGTCCTTGGTGGGCCTTTCACTTCAGCCCAAGCTCCCCTTTCTGATTCTGGTGCCGGACACTGTGGTCAGTTGGAGTGGTCTGTCCAGCCCTGAAGTGCCCGAGGGCTGTTGATCACTCGCTCCCTTTGCTCTTATGGGTTTATTCCTTTGTTTCCATTGACTGACATCTCAAGGGTAGTGGGAGGTAAGGCAGAGTGAAGGAGTGGGGGGCAAAGACCAGTGCTCAGTGAAATGAGAGCACCCAAAAAAATTTTTAAATTTTATTTAAAAATGGGTATCTGGAACAAAGAAAAGGGAAGGGAATGAACCAGCGTTTCTTGAGGGGTAACCACATGCCAGACACTGTCATATGTACTTGTCATGTGTCAGCTAATTGAATTTTATTTATTCCCATTATACGTGAGTACACTGGTTTCCATTTTATAGATCAGGAAACTGAAGTTTACCTAAAAGGTTAAAAAACTTGCCCAAGATCACAGATGAAAGGCTAAACATCCTGGAATGAGAGGGGGATTCTAGATGCTTGAAATCTTCTCTGCACACTCCAAGCCACTTGGGGACTTTTACAGCCTTCTCACCAGGGTGGTTCAGGACAGCAGATACAGGATAAATATGGGTGTCTGGGCGTGAACTCCTTGAGGAGAGTCTGTGGCTCTTGCTTGCCTAGAGCCTCCCGATGACCGTCGGCTCGCTGGCCAACAGTGACTGCATCTCTCAGAGTTGCAAACCCCAGGCAGAATCTGTCCTGGATTTACCTTGTTCCATGAAAATTGGTCGGGTGCATTCATGTCCTTCCAGACTCCATATTTCCTGAAATGATTGCATAAAGTGCTTAATTTGTAGGTCTCGAAAGAAGCCTGAGGCTTCTTTAACTACTGATACAACCTTTGTTTAGAGTTCATTGGATTAAACTATTTTTCAGATTTACATACAATAGAGTAGAAGACTTGGAACTCCCTAAAAATAAGGGCAGATAAAAATAAGGTCATTCACAATGATACCCTCAAAATTGCAAATGTAACTTTGGTGAGGCCTGGCTGCGTGGGGGAGTATTTCCCAAACTGCCTGACTTCTTCCCCACCAGAACCAGTTAGGATGGCAAAGGTTTTGCCTAAGGGAGAGTTGAACCAGAGGGACAAAAACTGGTAGTTTTAGAAAACCCTCTGGCAAGTACAGAA
This sequence comes from Talpa occidentalis, assembly GCF_014898055.3. NCBI lineage: Eukaryota > Metazoa > Chordata > Mammalia > Eulipotyphla > Talpidae > Talpa > Talpa occidentalis. The sequence goes on from NW_023601322.1 coordinate 9,555,047, forward strand.
TTACATTTTGTAGTAAACACATTAAAGTAACTTCCAACCCATGTATTATGAGGAAATGTACTGCCTCTGTGCTGTCTTGAGAAATTCAAATTAAGTCCTTTTTCAAAAGGAAAAAGAAGTTGCATAAATGCTAAGGTTGACTACTTCTGATAACTATTCCCAAGCAGACAAACACCCTGGAATTACTTTAGGAAGGCTTTAAGAAAGCTGTCAGCTTTTCCTAGTTTGGTTCTAAATGAACTCCTCATGCAAAATGTTCCTGATTTAGACCTTGACAGACCCCACCTTTCAGATGGATTGAGCTCCCCAAATTGGATTCTAATCCAGTTGTTTGGAAATAAGAATACATATTTGCAGTGAGCCAAGGTTATAAATGATGGTAAGAGTCCTTTGCAGGCACACAAAAGTCTATTTAACTCCCAAAGTTATAGATGAGTGTTTTTCAAACGGAAAGCCACAACCAATTAGTGAGTCATAAAGGTAATGTTCAAAATAGTGAGTTACTACTATTCACTAGTAAAAACAAACTACTATTCATTTTTAAAATGACAAAATAAAACAGAACGGAAAGGGAAGGTCAGAGTGCATTGCATGAAGTAAGGACAGGTCGTGTTTCCTGGCGCTTCCGTGCCACATATGCATGAGTGTGTGTGTGATGATGCAAATGTGCATCTTTATTGTGGCTCTAAGTCAAAAAGAGTTTGAGAAGCCTTGTAGCAGGCGAGACTGTTGCCACCAAGTGACGTGTCTCCCTGTAGCAGGAAAAGTTCAGAACCACAACTTGAAGTGTCAGGATTACATTTTTGCAGATATCTTGGGTTTCAAGTGACTTTGAACCAACACCGGTAAGGTGGACATGGTTTGCAGCAATGTGGAACACGTGTGTGTGTGTGCGCACGCGCGCGCGCTCTCACACACACACACACACACACACACACACATGCGCACAATTAGCTCTTGGTGAGAAACTGCAGGTGAATCTGGAGCTCCTTCTTCCCCTCCCCCCACCTCTGGGGCTCCAGCACTTGGCCCCAGAGCCCGCTTTCGGGCAGTGCAAGTGGCGGTGGGTGGTGAGCATTTACTGCCCACCGCCAGTGGCCCCACTGGGGCTCAGGTTACTGACAGAGGCCAGCAGTGATGGTGGGCATCAGTTGATCCCCTACCATGCCGCCCCTGGTTCAGGGCTGCAGGGAGCAGCATGGGCCCCACTGGGCCAGTTCTAGCACTCAGCCTCCTCCAGCTGCAGGCGTTGGAGAGGCCCTTGGATTTGGTGCCTGGATGGTAGAAGGGCCCGATCAGATGTGAGCTGTGAGCTGATGGGTAAATGGTCCAATCAGCCAAAGAACCGATGATCCGCTCAATTCAGACTTGTAGGTGGGAGAGGCTATAAGGCATCGCGTTAGTAACTAGAATGTATAGCAATTCTAAAAATCAATCAGAGAATGATATCCAGTAGATAAATGGCAAAGGCTAACACTCCGCACAGATGAAAAGGAATTAGAATGACTGATAAACACGAAAAAATTCCTTCCCTGATCTCATGCCAGGGAACAGAAAATGAAAGCAACATTGATTGTGACATCACTTCACACACATCAGAAAGGCAGAAATTAAAGTCTGACCATGCCAAGCACAGTGAAGCAAGAGGAATACGTGTGCGTTACTGGTAGGAGCATAAATTGTTTCACCTACTTTTGAGAACGATTTGGGAACAGCCGGTAAAGTTGAAGATGAGCAGAGCCATGGTTCATATTTAATATGCAAACACTGCAGTGCTGCCCCCCCCCCCAGTGGCGCCTGTGCCAGCAGAAAAGCCCTTTGTTGCTCCACTAAATGGCTAGACTCTTCGTTCTATGTGTGGAGAGTATTACTTTGATGTTTCGAAAAATTCTTATGAAAACACTCTTAGTCCTGAATAATACAAAGTCAACACATTGATCATTTTGGCAAGGCTTGTAGTTCTGCTTTTAACATCCAAACACTCCTGAGGAAAAGAGCATCCTTCATTGAATAAACACAAAGATCATGACATTAAGAACTCAGGTATCAAATCATGAACAATTGACTTATTTTTCCATTAGTGCTTCTCAAATTTTAGCAAGCTTCAAAGAGATCTGGGCCCCACCCAGTTTGGCGGAGACCCTGGAACCTACCCCCAGAGTATCTGATATAGCCAGCATGGGGGGGAGCCAGGAATTTGCATTTTAAATAGGTTCTCTGGTGAGGTGGTTGCTGGTTGTGGGGACCACATTTTGAAAACTGCTGTTTCAGGTCTTGCTCACTGTCAGCCTCTTTGTGGGTTTTAGATGTCTTTTGGAAATGACCTCTTTTATTTCATCCCCTTGGAAGTTAAGTTCTGATTTTAGGCTTAAGAACTAATAGGTCCTGTGCTTTGCTTCCTGTGGTCTATCCCATGACAAGATGTAATACTGTCTATATGGAATCTTCCTATCACTCAGCCCCCTTCTCCCTGGATTTTGAGAGAAGAATGCATAGGATTTAATGTTAGGTTATTGAAATGTGTAATTACCAAAGGAAGCAACAAAGATGGCTACCGTACATTTTTAGCATCAAAGATTGCCACTGAATCTTTTTAGCATCAAAGATTACTACTGTATCTTTGCAGCAGAGAATATAGGCTACTCATTTGTACATGTGCCAGAGGTAATTTTTAAATTATTAGAAATTACACACACACACACACACACACACGATCTGTGTGTATAATTGTGACAATGGAAAAGAAAGACTGATCAGGACTGAAATAGAGTCCCAGGGCATTAAATTATCTGTATCTGATTCTTTTGTCTGGTTTTATTTCTGACTTGCATTTTTACTTTGCTCCATCAAATGGATATTTTTATTTAAACTCTCTCGTTTCTTCCTCCACTTAGGGACCAGCTTCACCCATAGCTGGCTTTTACAGCACTCATGACCTTAAAGAAAGAAAAAAAGAGGAGAAAGTTTGACAGGAGAAAAGGAATTACAGGCCTCAGGAAGATTGTACTTAAACCTTCTTTTCCTGACAGGCTGACAGACTAAGTTGCTTAATCAACTTGGCCTTCCGGGTCCTATATCACCCAAAGAGGAATCTCACAATTATTTTAAGCAATTTGGAGAAATAAGACTGCGTTCAGTAACACATGTTAGTAAAAAAGGAAGAAAAATATGTATTCTTCCCCATTTTTTTTTTAACATCTCATCTCTTTTGATATTAATTAAGTAACAAAACATGCAGGTCATATTCACAAATACGCCTTGCTTTTCTTTCTGAGCTGACTTTTTAATTTGGCTTATTTTAAATTTGTTTTTTCTCCTTTTTCTTTTTCTTCTTTAAAAGCTAAATTAGAGTCATCATCACAGTAGCAGGGACAGGAGCGACTGGCCTCATGCTAACTGAACAATTTCTTAACCTCATAAAAATAGATGCCAGTGTGTCTTCGATCACTTAATACCCTTTTGTGGTGATCAGTTCTTATAAAAGACTGTCCTAGGATTCAAATGGATTTAAACTAATATTCTTTAATGACAATTACCATTGATAGATATCTAGATTCATAATACTTACAGAGACCTAGAGGAGGGAGTTCTGCATGTCTATTTAAGACACCAGATTTTTGGATAATCTTCTCACTAGGGCAACAGGGGAAAAAAAGCAGAAATGTACTTTCTCACTTGTGAAATGACACTTACTAAGATCTCTTTGAGGAAACTTCTGCTGAGTCCTCTGGACAGAGATGGACAGTCACCCCAAATCCCTATCTTCTCATTATATTTCCTGCACTTCCTGCTGCACCTGCTCATCCTTCCTTTATCCGTCCCTTCCACTTTATTCTTTCCCATACTCTTTTGTCTTCTTATTTTCCACCTCACTGTTCCCTCTTATGTTCTTAGCCTTCCAGAAAGACCATGGTGATAAGCTACATATGTGCCAAAGGAAAGAGTAAACAATAAAGCAAGGTATGTTTGTATAGCAAGGTAGTACTAGACAACTAATTATATAAACAAAAAGCAGGAAAATAAAGAAAGGAGCAAGTTTGGAGTGTGTGTGTGTGTAGGAGTAGAGAACTTAATAAGAGTGACACACAATAGTCCAAAGATTTGGGAAAAATCCCAAGTTCTATCAACAAGTAGAACAAACAGATAACAGGTCACCAATTGTGGTATATACATACAGAGGAATATTACTCGGTCATAAAAAAGAACAAAGTACTGATATATTATGACATGATAAACCTTGAAAGCATGATGTTAAGTGAACCTGATTCAAAATGTCAGGTTAAATGATCTGATACAAAAGGTCATTGATTTTATGATACTCTTACCCCAAATATTTAGAGCAGATATATCCATAGAGACAGAATTAAGATTGGGGATTGCTAGAGACTAGAGGGAGAAGGAAGTAGTGAGGTTGGGAAATATTTTGAAACTAAACAGAGGCGAAGTTGGACAGCAAGAGATCATTGCAGAATTGTTCACTTTAAAATGGTTTCTATATCATACGAATTTCATCTCAATACATTTAAAAAAGTTTAAGAGGGAAATTCACTAAAATTTCCATATCTACTTCTCTTATCCCATCTGCCTTTCTCTTTAATTTTATCCCAAAGAAAGTTTTGCGCTTAATTTAGTTACTAAGCAAGGAGAAGTCCTGGGTTGACCTCCAAGTCTTAAATAGTGTAACACTCTGCGATACAATAACCGTAATAACAATGGGAATAATAAAATCACCCTATGAGTCAGTGATAGAACTGGGAATGGATCCCAAAGAGCATTGCCTTTTAGTCTCGTCTAAATTCTGTTGCTATCTCTCTATGTCCCCGAAACTCCTGACATAATTGAAGATGACTTGTCAGTGATGTCATCCACCCAACCAGGAGAAAGAGCTTGGAGGAGACTTGAACACAGGTTAAGAGCTCCATGTCCTCTGCAGATTGCTGCAATTCAATTCAATTTTGCCCTAAATTCTGAAACACCATAAAATTCTTCTGCTCTTAACTCACTCCTTTCTGTATCCTAATGCTCTTTGGGGTCTTCCCCTTTATCCTTTAGGCATCTAGAAGGAGCGTTTTTTTCCTTCCTCCCTTTTCCTTATTCTATCTACACCAGTATTCAGAAAAGGGGTTGGCGTCATTCTTCCCTGGGAGTGAATTTGACTAAGTGGCTCTGACTGACTACCATAATGGGAGCTGGCTCCACTTTGACACTGGATATTTTTGCAGGGTTGCTGGGTGTTCTCAGGATGGCACGATTCAGGGAGAAGTACCTTGGGGTAAATCACACTGCACATCATTGTCACATTCACGTCTGGTTACCACAGAGAAGAAATAGAGAAATACAGTAGGGCAGCCTACCAAGTAAACTGACTTTCAACAGTTTGAACTATAGAAAATTGGAAGTATACAAGAGTGATTAGGATTCTGGCTTTAGCTTGGCCCAGAGGCGAAATGGCTAGATTTCTACACCTAAAAGGATCAAAGAGAATGGTTGACTCAAGGGTCCAATTTGGACTAGATCTATGTTAACTCAAAAATAGTTTACCCTCAGGGAGTTCATGAGTCATTGCTGTGTTCTCCTCCGCATCCTACATGGTAACCACCTATAAAAATATGCACCCACATTATCCCTGCTCATCCAGGTCACCAAGATGATGGGGCACTAGGTGATGGGGAGTCAGACTGTAATTAGAAAACAATATGTCTGTGCTTGCAAATAATCCTGTTTTAACCCCTCCCTTTGCTAACACAACCTCTTTTCACAACTTCAGAAATCTTAGTTATTTTCTAGCTTCAAAAAAAGCATACCCGTTTCTGATTGTTATTGCCCTGCACCTAAGAGCATCCCCACCTTTTTGGAACACAAGATGTTATTAGTGTCAGATGATCCAGTTAGCAAGCGTTGAGAACTGCTGGGCAACCAAGTTGTCCTTGGAGCTTATCAGAGTTCAGGGGCCTCTTGGAGACGTCAACTTGCTCTTTGCACCACCCATTCCCATGTCAGGTCACAACCATGCACCAAAGAACCGGAAGGGTGACCAAAGATATTTAGGCCTACATCTCACTCCTAGTTCTCTAGTGTTTTAAACACAAACTAATACAATCTGCAGGAAATAATGGCAAAGTGGTCTTACCCTTGTATCTTCTGGAGGCCATTTCGGAAACCTTATTCTTACCATGAGACTTCTAACACTCTCCTGCGTCTTTTGTTAACGTTTTGTTTTGCTGGGTTCTCATTCAATACTTGGCACTGATTTTTATGAATCTTTTTTTGTGGGGGTGGGAGTTACATTTCACCTTTTTTCTTATTTTCAATATTTTCCTTTTGGAGTTCAATCTTTTGGGGAAAGTTCCTTGGTCTGTGTTTGGGAAAATTACTTTTGGGGCTGATGCCAAAACTCTGGGTGACTTTGAAGTCCAGACAGCACCAAACTAAACATGGTCATCGCCCTGTGTTGCTATTTGCATAAGTGTCAGTTACATTTGGGCCTTCTGGGCAGTCCTAGGGAATCTTTGGAAATTAGATTGACTTCAATAAGCAAATGAATTCAATGATACACTCCAGATATAATCAACGTGGTTTGATTATATCTGGAGTGAACATTTATATACATGCTTTAAATATTTCAAAATAGCCTCAACGAAAGAGGTGAAGTCATTTTAAGCTCTTTATCCACACCATTTCAGAAGACCTTAGAGGTCAAACTGAGATAACTCTTTTGGGTGGATAACTTTTGCAGAATTTTTTGTAGGACGGGTTACCTGATGTTGCCAAGCGGTGGGACTGGTGCTGGAGAATGACTTTATTTCAGGAAGTTCAGGTTGCTGTGACATCACTTAGAGAACTGGCTGAGAAAATATACCCATGACATTGATACAGAAAATGACTGACTGCACTTTCGTTCCTCATCTGTTTAACCAAACCTCTGTTTACATAGTATTTGATTCTACTCTACTCCATTTCTTACTGTTCTTCCCTCATCGTGTCCCCAGATTGTTAGCCCAGTTAACCCCTGAGATGTTGAAACAAACCCTGGACTCAGTGGAAGGCAATGGTGGAATAAGCACAGTTGCCTCCAGGCGACTGTCCCCAAGTTTAATAGCTTAAAATAGCAACAAATATTTATCAACTCACAGTTTTTGTGGGTTGGGAGCTTAGCTGGGTGGTACCAGCCCACGGTCTCTCCACAGCACCACCAGGTAAAGATGTCAGCCAGGGCTATGGTCATCTGAAGGTTTAACTGGGCCTGGAGTACCCGCTTCCAAGAAAGCTCACTGAGAGTTGGCAAATTGATGCTGGCTGTTGGTGTCACCAGGTGGACTTCCCCAGAGGGGTGCTTGAGTGTTCTCATGACACAGCAGCTGCTTCAACAGAGATGGATGCTGGGAGATACACCATCTCATAGAAGTCACAGGCCATGATTTCTGAAATGTCCTCATAGAGGCACAGGCCAGCCTTAATCATGTAGGAGGGGAGTCACGAGATGTGACTGCCAGATGGCAAGGATCACTGGTGCTATCTTGGGGACTGGCTACCACACCTAGAATTACCTGGTCACGTTATCTTAGACCAGGTGGAATCTAAGGCTAAGGCTCTGTTTGCTGTGGCTTCCCTGCAGATAACAGACTAGCCTGCTCCCTGAGGCCTGTCCCTAGTGACAGCTCCTTGATTGGCTGTGTGCTTTATAAACTATTAAAAAGTTCTATGACTGGACTCCAACTTTAAAAATCCTAGGAATGAGAACTTACCAGAGTTGGAAAGGTCAACATGATCTGGTCTAATACCCTCCTTTTAAAATGAGGGTCTATCATTTGTCATAAGACCAATCTAGGATGACTCTTAGGTAAATCATCGATGATGAGCCATATCCCTAGATCAAAGAGAAGGACTCTAGTGATGTGAGTTACTAAAATCCAGAAGTTGGGAAGTTTAAGAGTTACTTTTACACTCTTTAGAAGGTTTTGTGATTTGCAACATGGCACATTCCCGTATGCCTACGTACTTGCAGTCATAGGACTGAACAGACAGAGAACCAGTTTTGATTATAAGGAATGAGAGAATTACTTACAGTCTTTGATGCCAGGAGAGTGGAGACGGTAAAGAGCCGTGAGAGACTGGGGCACTTTAATTCACAGGACACCTGGTATATGCTCCTCCCTCCCACTTGGCGGGGCTTTGTGTGTGTGTGTGTGTGTGTGTGTGTGTGTGTGTGTGTGTGTGTGTGTGTGTGTGATGCTGGAAGCTGGAGGAATCCATGCACCAAAGCTGTCCTACTCACACATCCACCCTTCCTCAGGTCCTCGGGGTCAATTTTCCAAACCCACTGTGGAAACAGAAGTCACTTCTTCTAAACTAGCAGTGAGTAGAAAACTAAAAAAAAAATGCATTTCTTTTTTTATTAATTAATTAATTAATTTATTTATTTCATATAATTCTTACATCTTTTTTCATCTTTGCACAATGTATGCATTTTCATTTTGGTTATATTCCCCATACAATTGCACGCCCCCCCCCCTTATTTTGACTCTAGTCCTTCCTTTCCCTGCCCCTCCCTCCCCCTCCCAGTGTGTCTCTGGTTTATAGTTGCTTGCTGATTTTGATTTTTACTTTGTATTGATTAGTCTTTTTCCTGGTCTGTTATTTAGGTTTTCTAAATTCCTGCTATGAGTGAGACCATCCGGTATTTTTCTTTTTCTTTCTGGCTTATTTCGCTGAGCATGATCCCTTCCAGCGCCATCCATGTTGCTGCAAACTGCATGTGTTTATCTTTTTTAATTACTGAGTAATATTCCATGGTGTATAGGTACCACATCTTCTTGATCCAGTCATCTATTTTTGGGCATTATTCTGCACAGCAAAAGAGACAATAACCAAAACAAAGAGAAACCCCACCTACTGGGAGAAAATTTTTGCACACAACACAAATGATAAAGGACTGATGACAAAAATCTATGAAGCTGATGAGACTCAAAAAAAAAAAAAAAACCAAAGAAAATAATCCAGTCAAAAAATGGGCAGAAGAGCTAAAAAGAAACTTCTCCAAAGAGGAAATGCAAATGGCCAACAGGTATATGAAAAAATGTTCAACATCACTTGTAATCAGGGAAATGCAAATCAAAACTACAATGAGAGACCATCTCACAGCAGTGAGAATGGCACATATTAAAAAAACTAGCAACAACAAATGTTGGCGAGGGTGTGGAGAAAAAGGAACTCTTCTGCACTGCTGGTGGGAGTGCAAACTGGTCCAACCACTATGGAGAGCTGTGTGGAGATTCCTCAACCTACTAAAGACAGAGCTTCCATATGATCCAGCAATTCCACTCCTGGGTATTTACCCAGATGACACAGAAACAGTAATTCCAAAGGGCACCTGCACCCCTATGTTTATAGCAGCACTGTAAACAATTGTATTTCTTAAGAGACTACCACCAGAGTAAAGAAGCAGAACAAAAAATAAGGCCTTTCAGGCTTTCTTTTGTAGAACGCTATTTATTTTTTGACGGGCCCTTCGCCATCAGTCTCCATTGCAATTGTACATATTCACACTGCACCAGCTGGCAACACCAGCTCAGCTTGGAGGAAACCCCCAGCTCGTTTCATTGCGGGTCTAATCTATGGACAAGTGACACTGTGAATATTTTGTTTGGGCCAATTCTGGAGAAGTCTGAAACAGTATTGTTCCAGGGGAAGAGCCATAAAATTCCTACTGCAGATGATTAATACCTGGAATTCATTCACCTGGTCTTCCCTTCAATATCTAAGCAATACAGATATTTCTCACCATGTTCTGCTGGCATTTTCCTATCCATCTGGACATGAGCCAGAGGTAACCCCTCTCACAAAGAACTTGGAAAATCTGACCTGAAATAATGTAGACTTGCATCATTTTTAGCTGTTTGGCAAAGCAGCTTGAAAAATGTGTGCACTTGAAGATTTCAAACTGTTGGCAATAATAGGATCTTCTGTTTCCAGGAACATTGTCAGGCTTTAGATCTTGTTCTGTTGTAAATTATACCAGATACAAGCAATATTTTTAAGGGTCTTTTCTAAAGTTGGGCTTGGGGATTTGCGTGTGTGTGTGTGTGTGTGTGTGTGAGATGGGGGTGGGGGAGTAGTGGGAGAATGGGTGAGCTAGCAGAATTATGGTTGACTGCAGCCCCTGAGGGAAATCTTAGCGGCAACTGGCACTACTGTCAGAGCATCAGAATTGGAGTGGAAGAATTAGGTGGGGGTTGGGTGAAAAGTTAAGAAAGTTTGTAGGAACAAAAAGCTGCCATGAACATTGGGAGGATGAGGAAAATACAGGGAAGGAAACATTCTTATTAAAAACAACACGGCACCCAGGCCATCTGATTGGTGGTTCCTGACAGAAAGGAATTGGAGAATGTCACAACCCAGGAGAAATGCCATTGGCTTGAATAAAAGGTGACTCCTCCCCAGCTTCTGAGAGCTGTCGCCCAGGGCTGTAACCTCCCACCCCCAGCCAATGTCAAGAGCATATCCAAGGGCTTCTTTACAGTAATGGATGTAACACATTCTCAACAGACACCGTGTAGCTTTTCTGTAATCCAGCCAGAGCAAAAGGAAACTCCAAGAAATGTGGACGAGCTGAAATAGGCCAGGTCACATTCACGACAGCCCGGAGGAGTCAAAGTCAAAAACAAAACAAAAAGCTAAACAAAGGGCACAGATCCAGGGATTTTAGGGAGCCTAGAGAGGGAGGTGCTGTGTGAGCTGATGCCTACACATACATGCAGTCATGCTATAGCAGGCCCTTGCAAAATGGTGCTCCATTGGACGTCACCTCCTCAGTCCCTTAGCTAGAATGTTGGGGAGACAAAAATGATGCCAGCTGGCTTTGCACGGGACACCATCCTTCGAAGACCTGCTTTTTGTATATGTTGTTTTGCTTAAAGTTGCCACTTCCAAGAACCTGTCAGCCATTTTAAGGACCTCCTGTGCTAATCCGAGGCAAAAACCTGCCCAGATTTTTCAAAATGGCATTGCTTATTGTAGTCTTATGTAACCAGTTTGTGAATATCATTTAAATCTTTCCACAGGGTTTGAAGAACTTCCTAGAAGTAAACATGTCCTGAAGAGACGTGTTTATGGGAGCCAGATTCATCAACAGTCTCACACACAGGCCTGTGCCCACGGCCTTCCTCACCACAAATGATGAGATCACAATATGGGCCGTTATCGCCAAGCTGCTCACACAGGTTGGTGTTCCTGGGAGAGTGAGTGACTAAATGAGTGTAAAACTTGGACATTTTATATATATTAGGATTTCAAGAATTGATAAATATCTCTGGAGAGGAAAATCATTTAGGGTAGATTCGTGAACGTGGCTGGTCTAATATGTATGGTGACATCTAAGCCTGAAAATCTCTTCCCTAGTGTGCCCTAGTCTTATGATCACTAATGATCACAGCAGTGAGGGCTTGTTTGGAATAAGGTGTGTTTTCTGTGGTGAGGGTGTTGTAATCTAGTGATCATTCACATGCTAGCATGAATTATTTTATGCAGATTGCTTCTTTTCTATTATAACCAGTATTGGTTGTACTGAGGCAGTGGACCCATGATTTGAAAGCAAATGAATGGCAACTAGGTGACCACCTGGACCATTTTGAGGGGATGACACAGTCCCTGAAATTGGAGGGACTAGGAATCAAGGAAAGGAGCACAAACCCTAATAACTTCTGTAGGCTGTAATGTTGGACTGTACACATATGGTCCGAGATATGTGCTAAGGATGTGCTAAGGTGTGCACATCCGCAAGTGTTAGGATAAAAAAGCTCACTTCAAGTCAAATAGATTTAAAAGTTTCTTTGTTACTGGATTTCTCTGAGCCTTCCTATGCTAATGAACTCCATTCAAAAGGGCATTACAGTATGCAATGTTTAATGTGTTTATTTTACCAAACATTTGAAGAGTGTCTCCTGAAATGTCTGCTCCACAGGACTCATTTTTTGGGGGACAAATTTATTGTTTACTCAAATAGCATCAAAAAATCTTGGGTACCACTTAGTGGTCAACAGAATGGAAGGGGAAAGGCTGGGTAAATTCGTAAAAAGGAGACAATGGTAGATTTGGACTTTTAATAGTGAATTTAACGCAGTGGATACAGATGTTGATTCTCAATGAATCTGAAACTTATGTAGTGTTATCATGCAGTACTACTTCAGTAAAAATTTAAAAAGAAATAAAAAAGTCTTGGGTAGTATTTTATCCCTGAACCTCAGCTGAAAATAAGAGTGTTAGATCCAGCATCTGGCTCTTTCTAATCCCACAATCTACAGCCCATGAGAAATGAGAGCAGGTGTCTCTGAATGAAGAGTGATTGGGCAGAAGTAGGATCTCGAAACAGCAGCAAAGGCCACACTCAGTCATTGTGAAATATTTTCAAAGCCAATCTTACTCTGAAAATGGGAAAATTCACTTCTTCCTACACCTATTTTAGTCTACACTGGCCTGGCGCCCAGAGATCATTGTCTCAATTTCCAGTTGCTCACATTCCCTCTCTCCTTCAGTCCTGCCTAGCACGCCTCAGGTAAGCCCTGCCAACTTTGCTCCTAAATTGTTCTCACATCTGCCCCTGCCTTCAGCTCTCCCTCATCCTCACTTGGCATCCTGTTGAAGTGGGCTTCCATGTCACAGAAACAGAAATCTAGTCATGTCACCACCATCTAGCACCCACACCCCAATCTAAGGCCTTCTCAATTTTCTTATGACATGGCCAAAACTCTTTATTGGGGATTGGAAGGCCCTGTGTGCTCTGCCCTTCACCCAACTCTCCTGCCTCTTCTCATCCTAGATGCCCTTGCTTTATGCACTCGGGCCACATCGACTTCCCCAGGACCTCAGACTCCCTGCTGCCACTTGCCACAGGACCTTGATGTGTGCTGCCTCTTTGCCTTTGCCATTATCCACCTCTCAGCTCAAGCCTCATTTTCTCAAGGGATGCCTCTCTGACTCCCCTGGCTGACAGCCAGTCCTCATGGTGCTGCATGCCTCTCCTTTTTTCACTATAGTTCATTTTGTTTTTATGTCTGTGACTGAGATCAGGGTCTTCCTTCCACACTAGAAGTCGTGTGTTCAGGGGGGCACCTCATCTTTACCCCTCATTCCATCCCAAGAGCTTTGCAATGTGCTTGCCTGTGAGAGACCCTTAAAGAAATACAAGGACATTCTCTGAGAGTATTATTCCATTCACAGCATAGCAGGTTGGGAGGACTTTGATCCCCTTAGAACAGAGGCTTTTGCCTGAGATTCGGGTGTATATGTATCTCCAGAAAATGATATTTGTCAGATGTAATTTTCTGATGGGAAGTGTCTGTGTCTTTTAACATGTTCTATGAGGGATCTGTGAACTCCTCTCCTGTCTCCCCCCAAAACTTAATATCGGTGGTCTTGAGGTTGCTTGGATTTTCAAAGGAATTCCCTTTTACCAGATGAGCCTTAAATAATTAATATGTGTCAAACACAAGCCAAACAAGGCAGGACCAAGGCCAGGGCCTGAGCTGCTTTTAGAGACAGTTTATCCGCTACATAGAGGGTGGAAGGAAGATGAGCCGAGTGCCAGTTCCCATGAACCTCGTCCCCACATGCGAGGATGACACCAAGCAAAGGGGACTAGTTCTTCCCTGAGGCTGAGGGATACTCTCTATCCCAGGGCCAGCCCAGGTAGGCAGCTGGGGGTTGTGTCCACAGCTGGATTCCAAAGGGGTGAGCAAGAAAGTCTCATTCCTCTTCAGCAGCTGGGAGGTGTGGAGAAACTACCTCTCAACAATTCTCCTGGGGTGTGGGAGAAGAGTGGAGCAGACCTAGGAGGCCTGGGGGACAACTAGGCCTTTGGTCAAGATTCACACCAGGTGTGTGGAGTCTCACCTGGGTGACCTTGTGGCTAGTGCAAAGTCGTGATTACTTCACAACATGCTAGCAACAGACATTGCTCCCGGGGGCCGGAATTGTGGCAGGTCCTGTCATTCATCATAAAGGCAGGTGGCTTCTACCCAGTCTGCTCCCTTGGTACCAGGTGCCCCAAACTTGTCCTGCTTTCTATTCCTCTACCCACGGAGCATCTCTAAATACCCCAACAATTATTTGTCTTTTTGTGTCACGTTTCTCATGAAGGTAGCAGTGGGCCGGGGCTGGCTGATCCTGAGAACGACATGTTTCTCGACCTGGGACTGGTCTTGTTTTGAAGGGGCCAGGGAGCTCCATCTGCACTTCTCACAGCAGCTTTAAAATGCACTTTCCGGGCCTCCCCGGTGGCGCAGCGGTTGAGCGTTGGGTTGCGAAGCTGCCCCCGGCCTCTGCAGCGCCGGTACGATCCCCGGCTGCTCCCCGGCCACTGGAGGAGGATCCCACATGGCGCGCAGACCTCTCCTGCCGCCCGCTGCTCCCCTCAGCAGTGTACTTCGGTCCTTCTGCCTGTTCTGCTCCCCGCTCTGGTGAATTCTCTCACCCTCCCGCGCTTCTGACTGTACCCAGTGCATGTATAAACAAACAAACAAATAAATAAATAAATAAATAAAAACAAAAACAAAAACAAATAAAATAAAATGCATTTTCCAACATGGAGGATTGTTGTGTTGAAGGCAGGGAGGGGAAGGAAAGCTCCAGGCTTTGCTGAGATCTGGGGGTACGTGTGGTGGGGGTGATTCATGGGCCAGGGGATGAAAATCCCACCCGCATGCTCGCATCTGCTGTACTCCTGGTGAGGAGGCTTCCAGAAAAGGAGGGGAGATTCCCTCCAGCTCTTCCGAAGAGGTGAGGGAAAATCCCGGGAGGCTGGAGAAGATGCAAATTGAGTTCTCCTGCAGGGAACTGCCTTAGCCCCAGGTAGTGAGCGGCCCACGCTCCAATTTTAATAAGCTTGAGGGTTGGTGCTTCTTTGTAATGAGCAGACTTGAAAGGAAATGAAACCAACTCATGAGTTTAGTTCATTTGTTGTACAGCAGAAAGCACCCCGATTAGTGATGGGAATAGCAGCAGGTAATGTTTTGGAACCAAGTGACAAGTTAAAAAAGGACTTTGGGAGAAGACTAGTTCTCCAGGCTACTTTTCAGCAGAGAGCATTGCAATCTCTCTTCCCAGAAGAGTGTGGGGCCCTTCTCTGATCAAGAAAGGGAGAGCGGCTGGGATCCCACGCTGGTGCCGAGCAGTGTTGAGACAGACGGCCTTTACCCAGGGAGCGATTTCATGTTCAAGCCGTTGAGAATAGTAGCCTGAACACACCTGGGAGCATTTTTGGACCTTCACCAGGAGAGAATGTTGGGGGGACTCAGCAGGCATCTCCTAGTTGAAATAAATATCCATGTGCCCCCGAGCAAATGCTCCATGTCTGTCATACTTAACCACAAACAACAGAAACAGGAGCTGTCTCAAGGCTTCACCGTTTCTTGGGTAACAGGTGGAAGCAAGAACTGACAGATGGACAACAAAGTGCAGGACAACTGAGGGCATCTCTGAATGCAGCACAACCAGACACCTCAGAACTGATGCGTCCAGTTGAGCCATCTCAGGTGCTTGTCTGCAGGAACTTCAGGCTCCTGGGGGCTTCCAGTAGGGCTCACAGACATGTGTGAAGTGGCAACAGTGACAATTCCCAACCATGGTTGGGGGTGGCTGATGGGGAAGCAGTGGCTATGAAATCAGAGTAGCTGGGAAACCTTAAGAAAGGATCACTGTGGGCCTCCCTGGTGGTGCAGGGGTTAAAGTCTCAGTGCTATCAAGTTATCGCCAGCCACTGGGGCATGAGTTCGATCCCTGGCCAAGGAGCTGACCCACATGGTGTAGCAGACCTCTCCTGTCTCGCCCTCTGCTCCCCTAAGCAGTAGATCTGCCTGTTCTGCTCCCCACTCTGTCTCTAGTGAATCCTCTCACCTCCCACATCTCTGTTCTACACCCCAGTCCTTATATGCATAAATAAATAAAAGTAAGAGAAAAAAGAGAGAGAAACGATCACTGAATTGGGAAAATCAAGCCCTGGGTCCTAAAATGCTTTCTCAGACATGAATTTGCTAAATGCCCTTGCATTTTGTTTTTTTCTTTAATCTGTGAAATGGGAATGTAATTGTGCTCCACTTTTCAAAGATGCCAGAAAAGTTAAAATAATGTAGCTCATGTTTACAAATATAAAATGCGGATATCAAAAAAGAATAATATGATTGACCCTGTGTAGCTTAAGAACAGAATTAATGTGGATGCAGAGAGTTACATTAACATGGTTTAAAATGAGTGCATTTCCTTTCTGTTGGGGTTTTAATTCAAACCTGTGCCTTTAGGAGAGAAAACACCCCGTTGAGCATGGACAAGGGCAATTATTTGGAGAGGAAAATGTGATTTTGAAACTCACACCAGGGCTGGTGTCTGAAGGCACACATCAGGTGTCTGCCCTCCGGAGAGTGCAAATGCAGATTCCCTTTGCTACTGGTTTGCAGTCTGCGGCAAAAATAAAACACAGGTGGAGATTTCCCTCAGATCTCAGAGAAGGGAAATAAGGGGGAAAATTCCTCTGCTCCCATTTCAAAATGACACCTCAGTGAAGTGAAAATCCATAATAGTGTTTATCCTTCAGTATCGCTCTGCTTCTCAGCTTGGCAAAGGACGTCTTCAATTTTACCTCTTTTCTGCTTTTAGCATCCCAACCCCCTATGCCTAGTGGAGAGCTAGCATTTCTGTACTCTTATTTGTAGACTGAAACTCAATAACTGAAAATGCAAATCACTGCCTGGCAGAGCTGGGTGGATGGGGGGCAGCGGTTACCTTCTAGCAGCCAGGGAGAGGACTGAGGTCTCATTCTCATCATGATTTGGCTCCAGGGTTTTGCATTCCTATGCTGTTTCAGGTCCCATCACGCTCAATGACTCATGGGCTGGGCACCAATTAGCACATGGATATTATTATTAACAAAGGAATACGAATTAAATCAATCAGACAGCAGGGAGGGTGGCGCATGCCCTGGGGATGCTGAGCAGTTGGAAATGGTGTGTGGGCTGCAGGTGCGGCTGTCTCAGGCTGGGGTATTTCTTTCTAAGTGGGAAAGGTGAGAGGGACCATGGCCATCATCTTGATGGCAACAATGCTGCAGTGTTTTTGTCACAGTTCAAAAACATACTGTCTCTTGGGTGAGCAGAAAGAGGAGCCTCCACCGGTGTTTCCATGGAGGGAAAATTAGGGCCTGATGAGCATTAGGCCAACTGCCCTATCGGGAGGGGCAACAGGTGACTTTGGGCCATGTTGGGCCTGTTCAGTGAGACGAGGGGCAGGGAACGGGGTCGACACTTGCCGTTTGCAGTAAAGAATGATCTTCTTAGCCTCAACTTTAGAGCTAATGAGTGTCGGACATGGATTTTTAAGTTTTTAAACATTGAGGTGTAACTTAAGTACATGGTCTTAGTTCATTCAGGATACTATAGCAAAATACCACAGAGCTGGGGTCTTATAAGCCACAGAAGCTTCTGCCCCACAGTTCTGGAGGCTGGAAGTCCACCATTGAGCACCAGCATGGCCATGTTCTGGTAAAGACCCTTCTTTCTGGTCCATAACCAGCGCCATCTCCCTCTGTCCTCGTGGGGTGGAAGGGATGAGGGATCTTTGGGGTCTCTTTCATAAAGACACGAATTCCATTTAGATGGGCTCTACCTTCATGATCTGGCCAACTCCCCGCCCCCACCCTGACACAAACACACGTGTTACATCAACTTTGGGGGTTAAGATTTTATGCATGGGGCCTCCCTGGTGGCGCAAGGGGTTCAGCACCATACTATGAAGCAATCCGCAGCCTCTGCAGCACAAGTTCGATCCCCAGCTGGCCAGGGAGCATCACATGACGCGGCAGACCTCTCCTGGCTCTCCCGCTGCTCCCCTCAGCAGTGGATTTCAGTCAGTCTGCCTGCTCTGTTCCCCACTGTCTCTGGTGAATCCTCTCACCCCCCCCCACACTTCTGGCCTGTACCCCATTTCTTGTATGCATAGATAAGTAAATCTTAAAAAAAAAAAAAAGACTTCATGCATGAATTTGGGTGAGGGCATAAGCACTCTGTGCAGTAAAGTTCCATACAAACTCGATAAGGTTTTGCCTGGCCAGAGACCTGTATAAACCCACATGAACAGCCACCATTTCTTATACCCCAGGACTCCATGTTCATAACAGCATTTAGAGGCAACCACTTCCTCACTTTATCATCATAGCTAATTTTGCCTGTTCTGAGCTTCCTGCAAATGCAATCTTAATATTGACTCATTGCGTCTGCCCTTTGCTCTCAGCATTATTTATGTGAGATTCTACCTGGCTGGATGCTTCAGTCAGTAGCAATTTGAGGGACATGTTTTTCCCTTCCTTTGGTATTTATTTCACTTTCACTGAGGTTGCTATTAAGTGTCAAGAGGACAGATATGATAATATTCGAATTCTTCAAATTGAAAGTTCTGCGTAATTATATCTGACAGCCCGGACGAGGTCTACAGCATCCTGCGGGGCCTCAGCAGCTAAGCAAACACTCTTGATGTTGCAGTTTTGCTGTGTGTGCCTCTCAGCTTCCCCCTGTGCTGAGAGCATTTCCCCAGCCCTGCAAAGGTGGCCTTTTGTTCCCAAATAGCCACAGATCTGCCTTTGGCTAAATCACAGGGTGGTTAAGGCTGTGATTGAAATTTAGGAGACAGTGTCCAGTGTCACCTTTGATGATCTAAATTTGCACACAGGTACACTGGAGCTCCTCCTAATTGTCAGCTCAGAGGCCCACTTTTGGATTGTGTACTCACAGGGTCTGGCCTCAGTTGACAGATGTTATTAAACTTAAAGGACCCCTCTGAGAAGGAGGTTTTGCTCCAAATAGCCATGTTCTCGGGGAGACTGTGACCTGGTGACCTCGCACAAGTGAATCTTTTTCATTTTATAAAGAATCTGAAGCTCCTTGCCATTAAGCAGACCAAGAATAGCAGCACATTTTTTTCCTTTTCTGCTTTAGCACATTCCAGGGGAGCATGGGCTGTGCTTCCTGAACGTAACTGGGGCAGCAGCTTATGGAAATATAACGAGATGAAGGATGCGCAGAGCCAAGTGCACGGATGCTGCGCAGTGAGAAGCACCGACGCACGGTGCACAAAAGGGTCCCCTTAGCTTTGGTGGCTGGAAAACAAACAGCTGTCAAGATGCACAGCCCTTCCCTGCAGACCAGGAGCCCCACGTTGCTAATGAACCCCCCTCAGGGGGACCGGGGGACTGCATGCTCTCTTTTCAGTGAGTGTAAATCTTTGGCCTTGGGGCCCCTGGGGTAGAAGAATGGTGTGGCAGGCAGTACGGTCTTTCTCCTCAGCCATCACCACCCAGCTTCCAGGGGGAAATCCTCCAATGACAGTGGGACCCTTGTGGATGAGAGTGTCTGATTGAAAACAGGGCAGTTTTCTTCAAATTTTGATAAACCAAAAGACAAAAAAGCATTTAGCAAACAGAGGTGAGAAAAAGCTTGCAGAGAGATAAAGGGAATCAGCTTTCAAAAGAACCAACCCTCCAGAGAAAGGACCAAATAAAGGAGAAAACTATGTGTTTAGACTTTAGTCAGATTTATATTTTTGCTTCAGAGTGGAAGACTAACATTTCCATACGATTATCCTGTCCTTATCCATTGGCATTGCAGAAGTCAGGGCTAAAGTCATAATTTGTTTAGGAAGCTCAGGTTTGTGGGAATTGCTCAAAATTTTATTATCACTTGACCCAGATATACACAGAGAGACCCAATGATGTTTGGTTTATCTCAGGGTGCAAATTCTGATCGTTTCTTCTTCCTGACCATGGTATGTCAGATCCTTAATCATGGTGGAAACAGAACGAAGTATCAGCTTTCCTTCTGGAGTCTTCCTACACTCAAGTGCTGACCCTAAATGTGGATGCAGCACAGAAGATGCTAACTGGTTTTCTGAGTCAGTGTGATTAGTTTGATGTTTGTGTGTTCGATGAGTTTTATTTTCAAGGAGTAATGAATATTTCATACACAACGACCCTCTGTACATTCAAAAGAACTAGAACATGATATTGAGAATGATGAGTTATTCTATCTGGGAGACCTTCTGAGGCCTCTAGTATTCATTTACTTTCATGAAGTCTCAGAAGTCTTTTATCTTTCTTGTCAGTTTGTCCAGGAGATCAAGAACCAAGAGCCAGCAAGTTCAGTTCTACCAGGCTTTCTACACAACACCTTGGGTGTGTGTATTAGGACCCTCCAGAGATTCAGAACTGATAGGAAATAGAGATAGATCATATTTGGATGGCTGGTGGATGGGAGGCTGGCTGGCTGGCTGGCTGGCTGGATAGACATTGTGGGTAGATAGATTATAGGGCATTGGCTCACGCAATTATGAGACTGGGAAGTCCCATGAGCTGCTATTTGCAGCTGGAGACCCAGAAAACTCATGGTGTCTGAGTCCAAAGTTCTGAAAACCAAGATCACTTGTCCAGTGCAGCAATCTGGGGCAGGAGAGCACTGATGTCCCAGTTCAAACAGTGAGGCAGAGAGAGGGCACTTTCCCTTGCTCTGCCTTTTTGTTCTATTCAGACCTTCAATGTGTTAGATGAGGTCCAGCCACATCTGGAAGAGTATCTGAGTCATGGCTTACCTATGCAAATGCTTAGCTCGTCTGGAATCACCCTCCTGGAGCATCCCTTGACCCAGTCGAATTGACACGTAACACAGAACATCACAATGTGTCAGGGTCTCATCTTTCCCCTATGTTTGTCATTGTTCCCTGCCTGCCTTGAGGCAGGGCTTCTAGATGCACAAGGGCAGTTCTTGGCCAGGTTCTTGTTTCTGTCTGTGAAGACATAATACTTGGGGCATGTCTTCCTTAGTTAGATGAAATTGTTGGCATGATCATAGAATATATTTGATTTTATTTGTTCAATGGATTTATAATCTATATGAAGATCTTTAATAAGGCCTCCTTCCTTCCCCAAGACTTCTGAGTTTTCAGTTGGAATAAGATACCATTTAAAGATAATTTTGGAGTTCCATACGGACTCCACGTCCTTACTCCTGAAGCCTTTTCCAGGTTCTGACAAGAGCCAGTGGGGAGTCCAGCTGTGAGAAGTAGCCCCCCTCTGTAGCCAGAGACTCCCGAGAACTCTCACACACCAGGTCTCACCTGCTTTGCATTGCCAGTCTCCCAAGTCTTGCCATGAGGAATGCTTCGGCTATTCTTGGGTTGTTGTGCATCCAGATAAAATGTTGAAATAGCTTAGCAAGTTCCTTGAAAATGTTCATTGGATTTTCATTGGATATGAGGTGAATCAACAATAGAATAGCAAGCAGAGCCAGGGTATCAGAAAAACCATCCTAAACATCTTCCTTTCTTTACATTCTAGAAAACTAATGCTGCAAAATATGGCTACCTACATACAAAGCCATTATAAGAAAAAAAGAAGGTAAACAATCCTATAGACAACACATCATGCCAAAGTCATACCTCCAAAATAGGTGAAGATAATAATCTGATATCTTAAAATAAGTTAACAGATAAATGACATAAGAGATGAAAAAAGCACAAATGTCAGATTTAGATAAACAAAGAAAGGAGGTTAAAATTTCTTAAAAATTATTTCAGGGCCTCCCTGGTGGCGCAGCTGGTTGAGCGCCATGCTGTGAAGCTATCCGTAGCCTCTGCAGTACCGGTTTGATCCCAGCCGGCGGTGGAGATACCCACATGGCGTGGTAGACCTCTCCTGTCTTGCCCGCTGCTCCCCTTAGCAGTGTGTTACAGTCATTCTGCCTGTTCTGCTCCCCACTCTGTCTCTGGTGAATCCTCTCACCCTCCTGCACTTCTGGCCTGTACCCCAGTTCTTGTATGCACAAATAAATAAATCTTAAAAAAAATTATTTCAGACATGAAGATAAAATAAAGACCACAAGACCAAATAAACAGAACTGACAAGGCTTTAAGAGGAAAGGATGGGGAATATAGTAAGAGATGTGTGGGGGTCGGAGCAGTGGGCCCCCAACGATGTCTTCATCCTAACCCCACCACCTGTGACAAAAGGGACCTTGTAGGTAGGATTAAATTAGGATGTAGAGATGAGGATAATTAGGATAATCAAGATGGAGTGATGGTCCTGGAGTCCCATCTAATCACACGGTTCCCACACAGGGAGAATGTTTTTCTGACTGTGGTAAGGAGGTGGAATGAATGAAGAATGGTCTCAGATAAAGCTTTTATGTCCTTGAAGACAGAGCAGAGGCCATGAGCCAAGGAATGTGGATTTCTGGAACCTGGAAGAGATAAGGAGACAGATTTGCCAGAGTCTCCAGAAAGGAATGCTGGCACCATGATTTTAACCCAGAGAGACTGGCATTGAACCTCCAACCTATAAAACCTGTGAACATATTCTGAATGTTCTGGGTCTTTGCAAGAGAGGAAAGCCATGGGCATAGACTTTAAGTCAGATCCAGCTCTGTCCTGCACTGTGATGCAGTGATTCAGGAATCTTGTGCCTGGGGATAAACCAGCCTTTCCCCCCTCCTCCCCCCACTAATGACCAAGGGGCCAGATAACAAAAATTTAAACAATGGGCAAGCATTTTCACAGTACATTCTTTGGACATCAGGAAAATCATTAAACCCCAGCATTCGCCCTCCTCTGCACATAGATAGTAGCACACTGGCATTTCTTTAGGTCAAGAGAACTTAGGAAATTGAAAGATCCAAGTCTATAGACGAAAACAAGAAGCTCCTCCTCACCCCCCAACCCCCAAGAATAATTATGTTTTTGATGTCAATGACTCACTATTCCTACTGCTATAAACTAAACTCATACTTGCAGTTGTTGGAAGAGTTCTCTCAAAGGAAAATCTGCCAGACTGCTTTCAGGGGTTGAATCCTCACTTTGATTATTTAATAAACTCTTTGTATAACTATGAACAAAAATAGAGGGTTTTGTACATTGAACATGGGTGACCTGTAAAATTGCAGGTCAGTGCTAGGTTAAAAAGGAGAAGAGTTTTCCTTACATGTTCTATTTAAAATAGAAAACTAGGGCCTCCCTGGTGGTGCAGGCGGTTGAGCACAGTGCTGTGAAGCTGTCCGCAGCCTCTGCAGCACAGAGGTTCGATTCTGGTCATCTGGGGAGATACCCACATGGCATGGCAGACCTCTCCTGTCTCACCCGCTGCTCCCCTCAGCAGTGTATTTCAGTCAGTCTACCTGTTCTGCTCCCCACTCTTTCTCTGGTGAATCCTCTCACCCTCCCGCACATCTGGCCTGTACCCCGGTTCTTGTATACATGAATAAATAAATCTTAAAAAAAAATAGAGCCCACTTTATTTCTGTTCTTTTTCTCCTCAATAAACTTTTTCTTTCTTTAAAAAAAAAAAAATAGAAAACTAGCCACAATTAACTCAGTTCATTCCATTCTAGGGAATTAATTTGTGTTGTGTTGGTCTGTAACTAAACAGTTAATTTCCATGAAGCTCTTTGCTTTTGGAAGGGAAAGTTCTTGAAATCCTGACTTGGTCTCTTGTGGTCTCACAGAGTGCATTTGGGGGTGTGTCTTACTATCATGGGAAGCTTGTCTCCAAGGGTCTTGTTCTTAGTTACAAGGACCTGGTTCAGTCCTTTACCAAAGCTCTTCTGATATTTCTTCCAAAAAACTCCATTTCTGACCTGTTCTAGTATCAAGGATCTTTAGATGACTCTTAAGGGAGAAACAGAAAATGCTTCTGGGTAAGTAAGATTCAAAGGTGCTGGTTAATTTATTATAATAACCAGTAGTATCAGAAAGTATGAAAATAGAATCATCTATTGAGGTACATTAGCAATTGATTTATAAGGATTTTGTTAATGTTTATTCTGAGAATAAATGCACACTATCAATGGTGAGAGCATAGCCAACTCTCCAGGGTCTTTTTTTTTTTTAAGATATATTATTTATTTATTTATGCATATGAGACCTCTGGTGTAAGCCAGACAGCAAAGACAGAGTGGGGAGCAGAACAGGCAGATCGACTGAAATATACTGCTGAGGGGAGCAGCGGGGAGACAGGAGAGGTCTGCTGCGCCATGTGGGTTACTCCCTGTCCGGGGATAGAACTCATGCTGCAGTGGCTGCTGATAGCTTCATAGTGCTGAGACTTATCCCTTGTGCCACCAGGGAGGCCAACTCTTCAGGGTCTTTATCCATAAAGTGTCTTCTGGTTATCATCAATCAACAAGAGGACTTAAATAGAAAATCAAGATGTTTTAAATATTAATCCATTTATTGACGGCCATTGTGTACATGAGTACAGGTATATTTCTGACATAAAAGTCTATAAGTGCTGAAATGTTGATATTTTATTTATATATAACTAATACAGAGAGGCTTAGCATCTCTTTGTGACTTGCTTGTTTTTCATATTATGGATACAAGATTATTTCTAGTATCTTTTATTTTAAAAGGTAAAAGATCTACTCCTTGTGATACCAGATAGGCACTTGAGAACATCTGAAGATCATGTAGCTACAACGAATATCTTTGCACTTTTGCGGTGCTGACTTCAGGTCCTAAATCAGGGAAAGGCAATATCAAAAGAGTTATCAGAGCAAATGTGGCAAAAGCATCAGTTACAGGGGCCTAAGGACAAGAAATGGCTTTGGGTAATATTTAAAGGAAACACAGCAGTGCATAAAATGATTATTTGGAAATTTACTTGAAGATGGAAGCTGTTTTGCTAAAATTGACTCAAAAGTGTGACAAAAACAATGAATTACTGACTAATTTAGTAAGAGCAAACACTGAACCTGGGCACAGACTACCTCTTAACTCCTTTTCCTTTCTTTTTTTTTTTTTTTCTTCGTTGTTGTTAGGATCATTCTATATACTGAAGGGTCAATTTATCATTTTAACAGAAAGAGACCCAATTTCTTATCTTACTCCTTTTGAAATCCATCCTTGTAGCAATTTGCAGGAAAGGATGCACAAGTCTGTTTTCACTTATGAATAAATCAATTATTACTGAGCCAAATTTGCAAAATGTTCAGTGTAAGTCTTTGCTTATTTCAGATTCTTTATACGCAAGCAATACAAGCCCAGGCTCATGAGTTTACCCTCCTTTCTTCCCTCCTTTCCACACTTTTCTCCTAAATTGTGATATACCTCAAATTATCTACTATCTTCTTTCATGTACTGGCATAACTAGAAAATTTTATTTGAAACAAAACACATAAAATATATTCATCATTTTATTTTATTTTATTTTATTTTAATTTATTTTTTTTTATAGAGGCATGTTTTATTTATTTATTTGTTTGTTTGTTTGTTTTTTTGTTTATACATGCACTGGGTACAGTCAGAAGCACAGAAGGGTGAGAGGATTCACCAGAGCCAGAGCGAGGAGCAGAGCAGGCAGAAGGACCAAAGTACACTGCTGAGGGGAGCAGCAGACGGCAGGAGAGGTCTGCGCGCCATGTGGGACCCTCCTCCGGTGGCGGGGGAGCAGCCAGGGATCGAACCTGCGCTGCAGAGGCCGCGGGCAGCTTCGCAACCCAGCACTCAACCACTGCGCCACCGGGGAGGCCATATTCATCATTTTAGATATGTATATATCTACATTCAAATATATCTTAGAAGGTTCTTACTAGTAAATTTATATATACATTTTAATCTGCTAAATGATGGCCAAGAGTATGGTAAAACTAGTGTTTCCAGGTGTACAAGATATCTACTAATAGCTTGATTTACTATTATTTCAAAGTCTGAAAGCTAATTAGTAAGATACAAAATGATACAAATGCTGTGGAAAACAATTTGATTGTTCCTGGAAAAGTTGAACACAGAATTACCATATGACTCAGCAGTTCCATTCCTGGGTATCACTCAAAAGAACTGAAAACAGGCACTCCACCAATCCTTGTGCAAGAATGTTTATAGCAGCACTATTCACAAGAGCCAAAAGGCCCATCACTGATGTGAATCGATAAACAAAGTGTGGTGAGTAGGTGCCATGGAGTATCACTCAGCTGTGGAAGGGAATGAAACACTAAATTATGCTACAGTGTAAGGAGCATTATGTCCTATAAAAAGCCAGACACCCAAGGTCACATATTTATGATTCCATGTATGTGAACTATCCAGAACAAGTAAATCATAATAGAGAAAGCAGATGGGTGGTTGCCACTGGATGGGGGTAAGGAGAAATAGGGCATCATTTCTTAATGAGTATGAAGTTTTCTTTGGGGGTGATTAAAACCCTATCTAGTTTTGGGATTAGGTAGAGGTGCTGGTTACACAACATTGTGAATGTGCTAAGTGAGAATAAATTGGGCGCTTCAGTGTGGTTAACTTCAGAGTTGATGAATTTCACTTTTATCTAAAAAGTAGGGCATTCCTACACATTTCATACAGATGATGTACAGTTACAAATATTTAATAGGAGTAAATCCTTTAAAAGGATATTCTCATTGCTTTAATTGGGCAAAGTTTTACATTTTTATAAATAACAAAAGTTTCTTGCTCATAAAAATTTAAAGACTCAGATTAATTACTTTCCATGACTAAAATAAACTCAAATCTTATATGAACTAGAATCTTACTTTTTATATTGTGATAAACTATAGAAATATGATTGCTTTATAAGAATATAGTTGTTTTAAATGAAAATGTTCACCATGAATAAGACGGTTTATTAAACTTTGAAATACATTTTTTACTTTATAAATATCTAAATTTCTAAACCAAATATTAAAAATCCTTTAAATTGTGTTCAAAGTCCCTGGGCAATTCTTGCTTTTTATCATGTACTCTATAATCTTGCTTTTTATCATGTAATTTATTTATCTGTGAGTTGAAAAACTTTTTTAGTCCTTTGAGATATAGATTTGGCAAACATTGGAAGCTTCTTAAGGAACTCTCACATTGAAAACATTAAAATTTGATTTTCTACCTTTCTGAATTGCTTTTAAAATTATTCTAATCCTTTAAAAGTACTATTTTACATCTAAACAAGTGCACTTTCTTGCATGTCAGTCAGGACAAGCACTCTGATAAATATAGAAATATTTATAATGCAATTTGTTAATTTTTGCTACTTTCATCTTACAGAATCACTAACCATATAGCACTCACAAAATGAATAAGCTTGATAACCAATTCATCTCTGAATTTTTTTTTTTTTTAGTAGGGGTGGGATGTAGAGAAGGTAAGGGGTAGAGGTAGCCACAAATACAGAATGTGATGAAATATTTAGCTACCTTTCTTTTTGCAAGGAGAGAAAAAGGGGGGGAAATGTCACCTACAAGCTTCAGTTTTATAACCTCTGCTAGAGATAAAAAACAAACAGAACACAGGAGCTCCGGGAGCAGGCCTTGTAACTCTTAAAAGGTCATTCACCTTTCCCATATTCAGGAAATTTTGTTGAGTTTCCCATCTCATGGTCGGGGAGTTGTTCTTGGCTGGTGACTCCCACTGAGACCTGAGCCCACAGCCTGGGAGGGCGAGGCCGACAGGCTCTTGTCCCCTTTGGGCCTCAGTTAAGACTCCAAGAAAATTGGCTCATGGTAAGTTTGGTCCATCCTTACATGGACGTGATGCGTCTTCATTCTAATGCTAATCCTCTTTCCAGGGTGTCTGGACCATCCTTTCAACAACAGAGATAAGAAGCCTCCGCTCAATGAACAAACAAGGCAGACAACCCAGAGCCGTGTTATCTGCCCCCTGATGGAGCTCACAGAAGCACACCCCGTCTTTCAGGCCTGCCTTGGGGCTTCCCGGCCACCCACACTCAAACCACAGCCGGAACCAGACCTGATCCAGAAGTGCAAAGAAACAACCAGAAAACTAGAATTAGGAAGGAAAGAAAGTCAGCAATAGTAAAACTCTGTTGCAGCATTGGGTTCCTTCGAGAACCCACAAGAAGGTAAGTCACGGTTCCCTCAGCACCTGGGGTTAAGTTTGGTTCTCAGAGAAAGTCCTGTAGGCACCTTGGGCAGGTGAGGCCCCTTCCCTCCTCAGATTCATCTTGCTGCAAAAAGTCCAAACACAAAAGCATGTAGAGGGGGAAATGTTTTTCTTCACTTTCAAAGCACAAGGGTATCAGATCTCAAAAGGCTTGACGTGCTGAATGAAATCCACGACAGGTGTTTCGTAGAAAAATAGGACACCAGTCCAACGGGTGGATCAGGTTCAGACTGTGGCCTAATACATTTCCATTGATTTGATTTATTTAATTCGCTTTTACTAGTAGTCTGTTCATGAGGGGAAAAGAGTAGCTTCCACAGGGTCACATTCACAGATTATGTTGTACCTATTAACACCACTATTATAAAAGTCAAAGATAAAGCATTGCATCCCACCTTTTTTTTTATTTTTTAAAGAGGATTAAGGTTTATGTGTGAATTTTTATTAAGTGGGAATAGTGATAACTAAGTGTTATTTTGGTATATCTCAAGGTGCAAAGCTCATCTTCCTTTTTCCTGGGTCATGTTGTATGCTTGGCCGTGTCAGAGCTAGGAGAGGGTGTCAGTCTTGTGGACATGATGGCGTGCAAATTTTCTGGAGACGTTGGCATCTCGTGTCATCCCTGCTATGGGCTCAGTTGTGTCTCTCCAAAAATTTATCTGTTGAAGTGTTATTGAATGTATTCTTCATAAAAAGGGGGGCTTCCATGTTCCCTGTCCCACCTAATGAAGGGTGGAGCTGAGTGGGAAGAAGAAACAGGAAAAGACTTGGAGGAGGCACGTGGAGCAGAGGGAGACATGAATGTGCACTTGTTCCTTGGCTTGGGGCTTGCACCAGGGACTTGGGGCCGTGGAACGAGACACACGACATCAAAACATGAAGAGACACTTGGAAGAGATGTGGGTGAGAGTCACATGAGGAGGCTGATGACGGCAGCCTTTAACTTCATTTGATTTTCTTCCTTTCATCCCAGAATTGCCAGGCCCCTGCGCCTTTGCGATGGCGCCCCGCCAGAGGGTCCCTCAGACTTGTGGCATGATTTTGGACCTCAGTGGCCTTGTTTGGCCGGGCATTTACCCACAAGGAGGTGGGTAACTTCAGGTGTTTTACCAATTGGAGATTGGTAACTCTTTTCCTTCTCTCTCCATGCTATGCACACTGCTTCTATTAAATTGCTGTTAAGGTTCTTACACACTGTAGGGTAAGGAAAAATGTCAGGATTTTCTGCCCTCCCGCCATCAGGATAGATGATGGATCCCTGCGGTCCTGAGTGCATACCTGATGGCGGGCACCTGGAGTGGGGTGTGGGCATAGGTAGATGGGATTCACCTGGGCTGAGATGGGGCTTTTAAGGGCGGCGTCACGGGACACCAGTAGAAGCCGAAAGAGAAGCCGAGAAAGTAGCAGAAGGAGAGGGGGGGGGGAGAGGGGAGAGGGGAGAGCCCAGGTAGAGTGAAGACTTGCTGGGGGCTGGGAGGCCTGCCGGCCCGCCAGCGCCCCTGCCTGCTGTGTACCGGGTAAACCCCAATAAAAGCCTGCAAAAGCCACTGAGGACTCTGACTCCTCCTTGACCCTGTCTGCATGGGATCCTAGAAAACCTGCCCTGTGTCCATTCCTGCCGCTACACACACTAAGAGTATTCTTTTGTCTTTATGTGGCGGGTGGCAAAACCCATTTAGAGTGTGCTGGGGTGGGGGTCCAGGGGTGCCCCTCATTCTGTACTCTAACAACCTCCTCCCCATGTTTTAGAGAATGATTATTTAGATACAGGACCTTGAAAGAGGTGATTAAGAGGAGGCCTCTGGGTTGGGCTCTAATCCATCTGATGAAATGTGGGCTAGAGGGAGGCACCAGGGACACGCAGGCCTGAAGCAAGGACCCTCTGAGGACAGAGTGAGGCGGCCAGGGACAAGCCAAGGAGACAGGCCTCCGCAGAATCCCGCCTGGCCAGCAACTTGATTGCTCTTCAATTCTGAGAAAATAAAGTTCTGTGATTGAAGTAACCAGCTTGTAGCCCTTTGTTTAGGCAGCTCTGGGAGGGGCTTGTCACACCCTGTACATTCCCCAGAGAGTTAGTCCTGAAAACCAGGCAGGGAGGCAGCAGCTGTTTGACTTCGAGTTGGGCCTTTGGGGCCTCTCAGTCCTGCATGTAGATTAGAACTCTCTAGGGTTGAGTTTTTGGGGTTTTTTTTTTGTTTGTTTGTTTTTCTTTTTAAATAGCAATTCTCAGCCTTTACCTCCTGATTCTGATTTCGTTCATCTGGGGTGGAGCGGGCGTGTGCTTTTTTAACCTCAGGTAGTTCCAGTGTGCGGGCAGGACTGAGAATCCACAGCCACAGGCCCACGTTTCGCAGAGGCTGTTTTCACTATGTAGAAGTTAGTCTACCGAAGCTTCTGAGTTCCAGTGTATGATTTTTAAGCTGCATGGACATATTTTCCAAGTCCTGCTGGAAAAACAGGAAACAAAGCTTGTGCTCCAGTTTGTAAATCTAAAGTAGGGCACTCGAAGGGCAGCAGACTGTCTCGTCTTAGGAGCTGGGAAAAGTAGTGTGGCTACACGTATTTGAAGTAGGAAGAAATCATTTAAAAAATTCAGTGACCATCTTTTCTTGATCTTTGAAATGATGTATCCCCTTCTGTAGGAACTTAATATTTGATCATTGAGATCAACAAACTGATTTTGGTTATTCACTCTTTACTGTGCTTATATTAAGCCTGGTATTTTCCTCCTGGAAGGGGGCGTGGAGAGGAATAGGCCTTGTGAAAGTTTAGAGTAGTATTTTTAGTACATCCAATAAGAAAAATGTCTGTTAAAAAAAATCTGCATCTAGCTAACACTGGGAAATACTGCATGCTGTTGCCTCTCCCAGAGATTCATAATCACATTAACATTTTCAGGGATCTAAGAAATCCTGCATTAATTAAATCAGCAGTTTGCAGACTTCAGTGACCAGCCACCCTCCACCCTTTTCTTTTGTTCCCTTCAGGTAACATCCATTAGCATCCGCAGAACCATGGCCCGTGGAATATACTGAGACAGTGCTGTATTACAGGATTTTATCTCCATTTTGTGGGGGTTGGTGGTGGGTTGGGGTGAGGATAAGACACATTTATTTGGGAAATAAATGCTTATAACTGAACTTTTTTTTTTTAATTTCCCTGCTTGATTTAGGGGGTGTGACCTCCTGCGGCAGAAGATGCCTTCTGAGGTGTTGTGTACAACGTCTGCATCATGTTTTGTGGTACGTGGCACTGTGAAGTTTCTGGGTGCATCTTGGCCCCTGAGTTCTGAGAGATGGCAGGTGTGACATGTGCCTGGCACTTGGTAGGTAATAGATGCACAATAAGTTCTTGGTTGAATTAATAAGTGTTGCTTCTGCGGGAGGGAGGCTGGTAGCAGAACCACAGCCTCCTCCACCAGCCTGAATTTCCATGTCTTGAAAATGAATATATATTCTTACAGGTTATAATATAGCAAGAGGTCTGCCTGAGGAGAAGTTCCTCTTAGCCGCTTCCCAGAGGGAGAAGCAGGCAGAAAAGAACTTTCTCTGCTTTGGGCCCCTGTCAGTCTTCAAACTGGGGCCCCAGGAAACTGGCTCATAGTGAGTTAGGCCCATCCTTACATAGATTTGATGGGACGTCTTTCTCTATTGAGTCTTGCTGCCAGCTGAAAATGTTTCTAAAACACTTCTGTTCTTGTTGCATAGGATGTTTATACTAACATTTCACTGGCAGAACATTTTCAGTGTATTACTGAAATTACTTTTATCTTCCACGTTGTTTCAGTGACAAATGGTTTGCAAGATTATAAATCTCATGAAATAGTAATGTCAAGACAACAAAAATCTTATGTAAAATGCATAAGTTGTGCCTGGAAGAAATGAGTCAGTAGCAACAAGGACTTAGATGTGATGGTGAGTGTTCTCATGACGGCAGATGATTATTATTAAACCATCATCTCAATATATTTGACACTCAAATAATTCATTGTGAGTTAACTAGCCATGTGAGTTTATTGACAGCCCAGCCCAGCACTGGGGATCAACTAAATAGACAAGGCAGTTCCTTCCCTTGGAGAATTTCCAATCAAGTTAACATGACTAAATATCAACATATGTAAAAGCATCCATGTATGCAAAAGGAACTTCCTAGTAAGGGGTTGAGATTAAATGAACACATTTGTACTTAAGGTCTGTGGACCAAAGAGTGAGTCAGGACCTGGGTTAATCAAGAAAAATGGAGCAGATGAGTTGTTAAGGATGACTGCAAGAGCTGTGACTTTTACAGGTAAGAGAAACCTGTAAGAACAATAGGGACCAAACTCACAAATAGATCTATAGAGTAATCGATTTATTAATTGAATTAATTAGAATAGCACTTGAACATCTAAATTGGGTTTCTGGACCCAATTCCAACATGGGTGTATTTAGATGGTTCAGACACCAGCTGAAACTTGTACCCCGCATCTGGTCACCAAGTGTGACCAAGTGTGGGGGAGTGAGCTCTCTACAGAGACAACCAAGCAATGCTTGGACACCAGTAAGATGTCTGAGAATTCAACTTAATTCTGACACGGTTTACCCAGCTAGTATTATATTTCTCCGGTAAAAGGCTCAGTCTCCAAGACTGAGCACTTGCCTTCAGGTGCCAGTCACAAGTTCAGGTTATTTCTGACCATGGCTGTAAACCCAAGGTTCTCGTGACCACCTCCTCAGGTTAGAGCAGCTCGCAAAACTCAGAGACACTCTACTAAGAGGACACGGGTTCATCATAAAAGGTGCAGCTGTGTGGGAGAGAGGCCCTTTCTAGGTGTAGGGTAAAGAAAATATCAGGCTTTTCTGCCCTTCCGCCATTAGGATAGATGATGGATCCTTGTCCTGAATGCATGCCTGATGGCGGGCACCTGGAGTAGGGTGTGGGCACAGGTAGATGGGATTTAGCTGAGCTAAGACTGTGCTTTTAAGGGCGGCGTCACGGGGGGACGCCAGCTTCAGTAGCAGCCCCAGCCAGCAGCAGCAGAACCTGAAGGAGAAGCCGAAGCAGAAGCAGAGAACGCCAGAGAGCCCAGATAGAGTGAAGACTTGCTGGGGGCTGGGAGGCCTGCCAGCCTCCCAGCCCCCCAGCCAGCACCCCTGCCTGCCATATGCCTGGTGAACCCCAAATAAAAAACCTGCAAAACTACTGAGGACTCTGACTCCTCCTTTACCCGATCTGCATGGGATCAGAAAACCTGCCTTGTGCCCTGTCCTGCCCTTACACTAGGTTGAAAGGTTAGGGAGTTCCCAGTATATTTGCCTTTTCACCCAGAAGCTCTCAGACCCTTCTCTTGGGTTCATAACAACCATTACTTAGGTATGGTTGATTCCAACACTGGCCAAGGACTAAACTCAATATCCAAGCCCTCCCTTCTCCCCTGAGTTTTGAGGGTTGGACCTCAAGTTCCAACCCTCCAAGCACAAGATTCGTTCCCTGGCAACCAGCCCCCATCCCTGGGCCATCTCAAAAAAATCACCTCATTTACATAACAAGAGACACCTTTTTCAAACTCAACACATGAAATTCCAAGGGTTTTGGGTGATGTGAGGGAGGAAACTTAGATAAAGCAAACATGTCTAAGACATATGTTTGGTCATCTGAGTGACCAAGTACATGTTTCTTAACAAATCTAAAATATCACAACATCAAAGCGCAAAAAAATATTTGCAAAGATTTGCTCATGTTTTAAATTCTGAAGCTGGAAGATAAATGAGAGGTGTTTGTGGTCTTGTAAATGTGACACCTGGTGTTGTCATAATTTGGAGTCTGGCATGAAAACGGCCTGTCTGGGGGATTAGACTCATTTCAGATCCTCGTTTCTGTGCGGTTGGCGAAGAGGCAGATGCAGGCTTCTGGCCGTGAGTGTTGTTCATTTCTTTCTACAACTCACATGGAAGGCAAATATTTTTCTTGGTCCCAGGATTTAATGCCCCAGAACTAGAAAACAGTTTAAGCCTATAACAAGGAAATTGAATCTGAGAACTCCCTAACCCTTTCAAGACACTGATAACTTTCTAAATTTAGTCCCGACAAGGTGAAATTCTTGTAAGGGAAGGCTGAGCTCGCTCTGCCCTGTGGCGGTTTGAGAGGGTTACAGTGCTTGTGTTCGCTTGTGTTTGGGGGAAATTTGAGGTGCCAGTGAAAAAAATACTAGCAAACACTGGCCTGGGGAGGGGGCAAGGGGAATTAGGGGAGAGAAAGAGGAGAAGTGATCTTGGGTGTATCCTTGGGTCCTCACAATTCCATTCCATGTAGAAACCCAAAGGGAAAATTCAGGAAGGGCTTGTGAACGCTAAGTAGCTTGGCTTTCCCAATATTTTATAGATTGAGAGGTGCTAAAACAAATTCTCTGCAATCCTCAATAAAGAAGTTTGGATTCAGAGAAAGAAAAGAATTATGAGGTGCTATTGGAATGGTGGTTGAGAGGAGATTGAAGAGAGAAGATAGACATTCACGGGTTCTCTCTTTGAGGAGATCTCAAATGGCACAGATGACAGGACAAAATGACATGTAAAGGCTTGTTACTGTCCAGACTACTAAATCTTGGGTCTGGGCTCAGGGTAACTCAAGCCTTGGAACCATCATAATCCTTTAACCAGCGCCTTCTCTTTGAACATCCTCACTGCTGACAAATCTTCATCCTTTGGAGGATTAAAGGGGATAATATTTCTAAAAGCACCAGTGCAATTCCTAGTCTTAAACAAGTGGGAGGCATGATGCATTTTTATTTGACAAATATCAATATTAGATTTGAGTTTTTGCAAGCAGTAAAAAATAACTTAGAGGGAAGTCTGATGAATAAGGAAGGAGGTCAACCCAAACTACGGCGTTTGGAGTCCAAATTGTAGGCCCAAATGGTGGGATCATTTCATGTGGTTCATAAGCTGGGAGTGAAAGGTTATCTTTCACTAAAAGCTACTGGAAAAGAGAAAGCTTCGAAAATATCCTGAGAGTATGTGTCTGCTTGCTCCAAGTGACAGGCCTCATTTGTATGTGTATATTCTGGTGTACTTTTTGCAGGACGCTGC
The DNA here is from genome assembly GCF_014898055.3 of Talpa occidentalis. Taxonomy (NCBI): domain Eukaryota; kingdom Metazoa; phylum Chordata; class Mammalia; order Eulipotyphla; family Talpidae; genus Talpa; species Talpa occidentalis. The sequence goes on from NW_023601322.1 coordinate 9,590,035, forward strand.
AGGGAGTTCAATGGGCAACATAAAGAAAGAAGCTCAAGAGGTCTGTGTTGCCAGGGAGAGTGGGAGGGGAGGTCGGGTACACCTGGGAGAAACCAAGTCGTAGGATTCCAGCATGACATTCTGAGGCTGCCCATGCTGTAGTGCAGAGCCCCACCTTGCTTCTGGTTAGTATCAGGACTGAAAGAACCCTTATGGGTGGAACAGAGAAATAGCCTGCAAGGCAGCCTCTGTGACTTTGGAGGGCGCGGTTTCTGGGTGGTGGGACAGCTCTGGGTTTGGATTCTGGCTCCACCCCCATTAGCTGTTGAACACATGATTTAGTCATTCTGAAATCACTTGTTTTTTCTAAAAGATTGTGGAATTTAGCATGTTATTCAAAGGATTTTTATTTTATACTAAGAAAGCTTTCAAGGATTTCAAAATCAAGCAGAATACTATATACAGTGAACCCCTATATACTCATAACCTTGCTGCAACACCTACTAAGTTGATTTTAATTTTTCTCTTTTACTCTTCACTCCCTACTCCAGATCATTGTGAAGTAAAACACAGCTATTGATATTTTGCCTTTTAATCCATAAATATTTCAGAATCGATATCTCAAGCACAGTCTTTTAAAACATTTTAACAATTCTATAATCACACCTAAAAGCATGACCAGTGACTCTACAATTGCAAATTCCACCTGTCCATCTGTGTTCACATTTCCCCGATGGTGTCAAGCACGTTTTTAAGAGTTGGTTCAGATTGGGAGTAGAGCAAGGTCCACATGTTGCAATTGATTGGTGGGTTTCTTATGGCTCTTTTGACCAAACCTTCTCTCTCCTCATTTTAATCCCTTCCTGTTTCTTTTTCTCTGCTGAAGAAAATCTCTGCAGTTTTGTCATTTGTCTTGTGCAGGTCTCCCATGGTCAAGGTGTTTTAAGATGTAGGTTTTATTTTGGTCCAGGAATGGTGAGGTCAACAGATCAGGAGACAGCTGACACTGAAAAAATGCTTTGTTACTTATGGCAAAAATAAAGAAGAGATTATTTGTTACTTCCCAAGAGGAGGGGATGCCAGGGCCTGCAGAGTCATGAGGAGAAGCCCCAGGGTCAGGCAGAAGGCAGACCGAGCAGGAGCCTGGATTATGGTTCTGTGGGAAAAGCAAGAGAAAGTAGCACAAGTAACCTTAGAATTGGCCATTTGAATAATTCCAGCAGGCCCTGGGGTCTAGGGGCATTCTCTAATTGCCTGGTACCTGGCCCTGAGGCCATCAGGGCCAGGGAGTCTTGGCCCTGAGTAAGTAAGAGCCAGAAGGAGGGCCTAGGGGCACTGGCTCTGGATTGGCTCATTGGCATATGAAAGGCACCCTCTAAGGCTGGGGATGACCCTCTAGGAACTGCTCCCTGGTCCACAATACCTCCCATGTCCAAACAAAATTAAATAAACATGTGCTTAAGACATAAGATTTTCCCTGTTGCATCCCCATGATGTCTTTTTATATCTTTCTCTTTCCCTTGTGCCTGCTATATATTTGTAATTAAATCTGGAGACTTAATTGGATTCAAGTTCTATTTTTTTTGGTGACTTCCATCACAGAGAACATAGTCTCCAATTATCTCTGTTGTTGTTATGCTAGCAACCACTGATGAGCAATGGTTCATTATTTAATTAGGAGTTGCAAAAGAGATATTCCAATTCTACCATTCCTTCCTTATTTAATTTTTTCTATAAAAAGAAATGTCTCCTCATCTACTATTGGTAACCCAGAGACAGATTATACAGGAAAGGCAGGTTTAATGCTTCATTCTTTCCTTTTATTTTTCTGTTTTCTAAAACAGTCTGGTGGTGGTAGCACCCTCTAAAGATGGCTGTGGGGTTGTTTCATTGATTGAACATATTTGAATGATTTGATTTTAGTCCATTGTAATTATTCTTATTTATGCTATAATTGCCCATTTTAGGCCATTGGGAGCTTCTGTGACCCCTGAATTATTTTAACATATTGTTAGCCTGTGACCAAAGGGCACCCAGGGACCCCAAACTGTTCTGAAAGAGGTTGAGCCATTCTCCACACAAAGGCAAAAGTAGCAGACTTAGTGTAAAAGATACTTTTAATTAATTAATTTTTTATTTTCTACATCATTGTTCATTTTTAAACAATATTTGCTTCCCCCCAACCCCTTAGTGTGAAAGATTTCTACTAGCATTGGTGTGCACAAAGAGAGAAGAGAAGAAAGGATATTTCTGATAATAGTTTCCCAATAAAACTCCCCAGATTACCCATCCCTTATGGGCAAGTGCCCAGTGAAACAGGGTTAACCCAAAGTGGGAAATCTGAGGCCCAAAATCTTGTTGTAAGTCTAAGGTACATTTAGTGGGAAAACAAGAAAGGGGTTTGGCAGGTCCCAGAAAGATGGGACCAAAGGGGAGCTTCAGAATTCAAAATGTACCCAATAATCCACTACCAAGGATTAGGAACAGCCTTCCCATGTGTCTCCCATTCATGGATATTTTCCAAGTTGTCTCTCGTCCATGTGTCTCCCCTAAGTCTCTTTTCCAGCTGTTCCAGGGTACAAGTCAGACTGCAGAAGCAAGCAGCAGGCCCACCCAACTGCTTTCTGTGTTCCTGAGTACACTCAGCTCTGCTTATGCTTCCCATTGGCTCCCCTGTTCAGGAAGCCCAGTTCATGGTATACTGGAACTTGTAATCTAAGGCAAATAAGTGGGGATGAGGAAAATCAAGCATTAAACCTTTTCCTCACCCCCACTTATATGTTCAATGCTCCCTCCCCTTTCGTGGAGACTTAACTGTAACTGGACCACCAGTGGTGTCTAATAATGGCCTGTCTTTTGGAATGAGACAAGTTCCAGGCTTATACATTTTCTGTCCTAGACCTGCAATCAGTCACCTATCCAAGGAGGTCTGTTCCTTTAATGGAGGACAGACTATGGAGAACATAATCTCATTGCTTTTCAGTACTCATTACTTCTGGTCATGTCTTATCAATGGACAGAGTGAGGTCATGTCTTGTCAATGGACAGAGTGAGGGAATACATGTATAAATAATTGGTTACCAAGTTTATTAAGTTTCTTTTAAGTATTGATTTCCCCTCTCAATTTTACTTCTTAAGTCTACTCTCCTTTCAATTTGGTTGATACTTCCAACTCAAATTCAAGTAGGCAGGTATTTTCCTAACTTTTTCTTTTTATTAAAACTTTTTTTTAAAGATTTATTTATTTTTATACAAGAACTGGGGTACAGGTCAGAGGCACGGAAGGGTGAGAGGATTCATCAGAGACAGAGTGGGGAACAGAACAGGCAGACGGACTAAGGACACTACTGAGGGTAGCAGCAGGCGAGGCAGGAGAGGTCTGCTGCGCCATGTGGGTATCTCCCTGGCTGGCCGGGAATTGAACCTGCGCTGCAGAGGCTGCCACAGCGCTGCCCTCAACCCACTGCGCCAACCAGGGAGGCCCATTTTCCTAACTTTTTAAAATTAATACATCTATCTGCATTACCTTCTTTGATGCTAAAAATCCTGGTTACCAACTCAAACCAGCATATTTACTCATATGCTTTATCTCAAAATATACAGCCCACAGCAGTCTCAGAATAACAATTTCAGCATTACCACCAATAATGTAATATCTAAAACAGATTAAATTTTTAAAATTCCTTTGTCCTTAAGTTTATTTCACTAGAGGATATTAGTTTAAATTCTTTGTTTTAAAGTCATTAGAATAATCCCTTTCCATGAGCTTATGCTGACAGCTTGATTCTCCACTAGCCCATCCATTTGCTTCATTTTGGTTTAGATTTTTAAGAAAAAATTGCATAATTTTTAAAATTTAAATTTGCTTTATATAATCAAGGTATATTCAGAGAAGGCTGTCTTTTTTTCAGTCTTCTTCCCTCCTGTTCCTATTATTTTAGGTTTTGGGGTTATCTTTATTTATTTATTTTTTTAGTGTAAGCAAAATTTTAAAATGTAAGCAAGTACTGATTCCCCTCCCCTTCTGTGATAAAGGCAGTACACTCTACACACTTTTCTTTACTTGCTTTTTTCCATTTAATAGGTGCTGCAAATCACGGAATAGGAATATTTTAAATGCTAAATGAAATGCAAGTCCACAGGCCCTTTTCCTCTATTCCCAAATCCTCAAAGCTCTGAAAACCCAGAATATTGTTATAAGCTTGCAGCAAACTCATTTGGAAAAGGAAATCAGATCTGAACACACATAAAGTTATTTACTGTCTTTATTTCTTATACTTACATACATATTGATATGCTTTGGTGCCAGAATATTTAATACATTTGACTATGGGTCAAGCTACATCCCTCAATAGAGATATTAAGCAATATATGGCATGTGTATCATATTACTTTCTCTGAAGCCTGAAAATTATAAATTCTGGAACATATCATAAGTCATTCAGAACCTGTAATATCAGCCTTGTCCCTTTCCTTCTCTCAAAAATGTTTTTGGATTTTTCCTAAAGTATTGTGACTAACGCTCAGTCTCCACTTTAGTGTAATCAGGTGACTCATATGATTCAGAATGAACAGAGTGGAAAGCAGAAACCCATGCATTTCCTTCCCACAACCAAGCCCAGGTGGGGGTTAAGGCTTTTTCCCGGGTAAAGTAACTTCAGGGAACGAGAGGGACAAAGTCTTCCCATGAGAAGCATCTGAATCCTAGATGAGATTCTAAAATGTTAAATATATTCATAAAACAGATGCATTTTAAAGGAAATCACGGCTAAAGCATTTTCACAGGGCCCCCAGACTTTTTTATTGTGTTGTTTTTTTAATTGTGGTTGCATTGGTCTACGACACTGTTTTGGTTAATTTCCAGACTTTGTGGACTCTCTTCTAGTTTAGACTATCGTAGAAACTTGAGGTAGAAGGAATATGGGGGCACTGTTGATAAATACCTTCCTGAAAAACTGGACCAACCTACTCTAATTTTTGAAATAACTGGAGACGTTCAATTAATATTCAAGAAGTTCTTTGGGATCCCATGTATATGGCAAATATTAGACACTCATGTCATCTCTGTCTTCAGCACTAGCAGGTATTCAGTATTATAAATACGTTCACCATCAGACGGAAGTGAAAACAAGGTGACTAAGAGATTAGAAATCTAGGAAGCAGAGAAAGATGAAAAGGCGACACAAGCACTATCATGATGGACGAATTTGTTTGGGATTTAATGTTCCTTGTTCTGAACTGACAGAAAGGATTTTTGAAAGAAAGGTGCTTTCATCAATCTTTCTTATTTCTTTCACCAGAATGAGATGAGAGGTTTCATTTCATAAAAAAAAGAAAAGAAAAAGACTGCTCTGAGGTTGGAATTTTAAGAAGTTTAATTCTGACATTGCATCTTTGTTTTTATGTGAATGGGGTTGGGGGTGGCAGGACCCGCCCTCTCTTTTTTCTCTCCTTGCTCCTCTTTTTCTTTCATTTTGTTTAAAGAAAACCTCTTTGGGCTAAGCTTGTTGGGTCTTGGATTACCCAAGTCCATGAAGAAGGTGTATTATGAAGATCCTCGAAGTTCAGGCAGTGACAGGTCTTGGGAAGACTACTGGATGCTATGTCCTCTTGGAATACTAATTATAAAGCTCTAGAATATTTGTGAATCTTTGAGGAAATCTGTGAATCTTTGAGGAAATCATTAAGAGTGGGAGATGAAATGATCTGAAGGATGCTGGGAAAACTCACCACTTCCAGAAATTCTGTTTATTGCTCCCTGTTACCAAAGAGACCTTGAGTCAGTATGTCATGTGCCAGGACCATCTTGCTTACCTGTCTATTTGGTATACATTTTTTGCTTTTATTTATGTATTTTTATTATTCAGATCTTCTAATATTTTAAAAACAACAATGCCAGAATATCTAGATGCAAAAATAAACAAAAACCTCTAGCCAGACTAAAGGAAGAATAACAATAATCAACACATATGATTTTTATCAATGTAGTCTAGATGATTGTCTATTTGCTATTGTCTCAGAAAAAAATAACAGAAAAATACCAAGAGTAAATACCAGGGTTCCATAAACTTTATTGAATTCTTACCATACATCAGACTTTCTAATACTCATTCTCCCCGAAATAAGCAATAAGGAATGACTTCAGTATTGGCACACGATTCATAATTATAGAACAATGAAAGAGATTGAAATAATCCATTGACATGAACCAGTTAGACTCGATTTAATTTAAGATGTGAACTGAGAAGGTAAGCAAGACCCACAGAGAAGCACTCAAATGGAAGAGGCTCAATCTGGGCACTAAAGGCAGCAGTTACCCTTTTAATTTTCTAAAATTCACTTTCCTTACCTACTCTAATTTTTAAAGCAGCTTGAGACACCTAATTAATATTCAAGAAGTTACCAAATTAATATTTGGTAGTCACCAATTAATATTCAAGAAGTTACCAAATTGAACTTGAGTCAATATGTCACATGCCTACTGGCATTAGGAAAATTCAGATGGTTTATCAACTTTCAGGTGACTGAGTGGCCAGGTCAGAAATGCAAATCCACTAGCTGAGAGGTTCAGGCACTCACCTGAAAATTTTTATTACTAGGTAAAACACGCGTTTCTCAGCCCAAATGCCCAAAAATAGATGACTGGATCAAGAAGATGTGGTACATATATACCATGGAATATTACTCAGCATTCAAAAAAGATAAACACATGCAATTTGCAGCAACATGGATGGCGCTGGAAGGGATCATGCTCAGTGAAATAAGCCAAAAAGAAAAAGAAAAATACCGGATGGTCTCACTCATAGCAGGAATCTAGAAAACTTCAATAAGGGACCAGGAAAATGAATAACTATAAGAAAGTGAAAATCAAAATCAACAAAAAACTATGAACCAGAGACACTTTTTGGGGGGTGGGGGGCGGGAAGGGAGGGATTGGGGTCAGAATGGGGGGATTGCAATTGTATGGGGAATATAAAAATAAAATGTATTAATTAAAAAATAATAATAAAAAATTAAACATAAAAAAAAAACAAAAACACCCGTTTCTGTTTGTAGGGTAAGTGAAAAAGCATCAGGCTTTTCTGCCCTCTCGCCATTAGAATTGATGATGGATTCCTGTGGCCCTGAATGCATGCCTGATGGCGGGCACCTGGAGTAGGGTGTGGGCATGCGTAAGTGGGTACACCTGTGCTGAGAGACTGGGCTTATAAGGGCAGTGTCACGGGGATGTCAGCAGAACCACAAGTAGAGCAGAGAGCAGAGAAGCAGAGATTACCAGATGAATGCCGGAGAGCCCAGATAGAGTGAAGGCTTGCTGGTGGCTGGGAGGCCTGCCAGCTTCTCGGCTCCCCGGTACCCCTTCCTGCTGTGTACCCAGTAAAATCCCAATAAAAGCCTGAAAAGCCACCGAGGGCTCCAGGACTCTCTCCTCCTTAACCCCGTCTGCTTGGGTCATAGAGATCCTGCTCCGTGTCCTTCCTGCCCCTTCACTGTTGAAGGCTGATTATAATAGAATAATTGTGATGAATCCACTCTAATTGACTTGGAAATTTCAAATAATGCAAAACAATTTTTAAGAACATAGAGCGTATATATATTTATACCTACAACCAGAGCTCTGTTTCATTCTAATTCTGACAGAACTGTAGGAAAAAACATCCTTGATTCTCTCCTGTGCCAGTATGAACTCAATGCTTTAGTCACCTATAATTTGAGGACAGCAAAATATCCTTTCCCTTCCATCAGCTTTTTCTTGCTCATAGATGTTTGAACAGGTAGGAGAAAAATAAGTTCCGGCAAGCAATAACGTGTAACTGCAGCTGTCCGGGGAAATAAGAAAACAACCTAAGTTCAATCCAGTGCAAAGAGAAGCCTGTTGGCCACTGTCAGTAGCAGGATTAAGCAGCAAAGACGAGCTCTCTGCCCAGCCCTCATTTACTGTTTTATGACTTCCCCACAGCAGTCTGGCAGGCACGAGGAACTCTTGCCTTATGTAGAAGAACTTCGCTGCTGCAACACTAATTGGCGAGGGTCAATGAGGTCGCCGGGGCTGTTCTGACTGTTCTGCTCACAAGGCACCAAAGATAGGAGGACATTTCTTATGTCCTAAGACAAACCACGTGAGGGCCCCACCTGGTTTATTATTAAAAGGCCCCAGGTTATTATTAAAAGATCATAGGGAGCAAAAATGAAAAGAATTCATCAACATCCAGACTCACATTTAGAGAGAAATCCTAAAGGGGTTACAAGGAAGCATTCGTTCAGAGCAGCAAATGTGAGGGCACAGACACCTGAATCCCTCTACACGTAGGAAGAGGGGAAAAGGCCAACATGGCTCACAGAACCCGTCAGAGGCCAGGCCGTGGTGGGGCACACAACGCAGGAAAACCCTCAAACAAACAGCAATGGAAGTAACACTAAGCAACAGAAATGGAACTTAAACAGACCATAGCAGGAAGCCCTCAAAAATTAAAAAAGACAAGCCAAGCCAAAGCATAAAACAAAAACACAACAAAATAGCAATACGTACCTGTATCGCAGTAAAGATGGTTCAGGAAATAGGGAAAGAAAGATAAAAAAGATAATTAGTGGAAACATCGTACTAGAGCCTCACCCTGATTCCCATGGCTGTTACCTCCTTCTAAGTAAGAAATTCATTCTGTAGCCCTTCAGGCAAGGTAGCAGGGCGTCCACTGAGGAGATTAAGTTCTGGTAGTGTAGTTATGAACAGTCTCCATGGTATTTACATTGCTGAGATTTGGGGTGGGCTGAGATAGAAATGGTCATGGAAAGTTATTGGTAAACATTTTGGAATTTCTTAAGGAACTAGAGGAGATAGAGGTCACTATATCACCAGAAAGAATTCTGCACTTTTAGGCAAAAAGCTGACAAATTTTGGTGATCTAACAAGACTCATTGGCTATGCTTATGTTTTCTGTTTGTTAGTGAGATAAGTTAACCCCAAAATAGTAACTTTACAAAAAGTCTGAACTATGTATTATCTCATACAGTTCCTGGGGGCTAGGAATTCAGGAGTAGCTTAGCTGGTGGCTCTGACTTGGGATCTTTTGTGAGGCTGCTCTCATCGGAAGGTTCAACTGAGGCAGGCACCTGCTTTAAGAGACTCATTCCTGTTGCTCTTCATGTCTGGAAGCCTGTTTCCTGCTATGTATGCACAGACAGACATGTGCACACACACACACACACACACACACACACAAAGTTCTGTTTCTCTGGAGAACCCTGACTAGAGAATCCTGACTAGTAAAACTGACATAGTTGCCTTAGGAGGTAATAATCATTTCCGTAATAATCATTTCCTAGGGGATGTTTTGTAGTGGCCACTTCACCGTCAGGAATGCATGATTGATATGAGGCCTAAACTAAGTGACTTCAAACATTAGCAGTGAGTTTACTGTGAAGCTAATGAAACTTCCAGGTCCTTCTCTCATCCTTTTGAAGCCTAGCAATGTGTTTGCTTGTCATATGCTTGTATAAATGCCCAGATCTTTGTGTCATAATTGATTAAGACCAATCTTTCTATTCCACTTTTATCTTTTTCTGGGTATTTCTCGAAGTAGAATTTATCGGAATTCCAGGGTTTGTAAGTAACACATGTAGCAGTGCTGGAAAAGAGTATAATTCTGTGTGAAAGTTGAACGATTTTATGCATCCCAACATAACGAATTGAATTTTAGAATCTCTGACACATCTTGTCTCCACAAAGGAGGGTGGTTCCAGATGAAATAGCAAGCAAAATTGTCACCAACATAGCAGAATAGCTTGAAAAAACAAGTGACGATGGCAAAGAGCAAGTTTCAGTGAAAAACTCGTACATTAAGAGTAATTTAATAATGTGAACTGTCTTTACATATGACATAACAGTAATTGTAAAAGTATTCCAGTTGTTTCCCTGTGCTTTAATTTTAGATTACACTTTAATATTTTTCATAATTATTAACCAATGAAAATTTAAAATGTGATGAGAAGTCTCTTTGTAAGAACACAAGAGGTGTTCTAAAATCGAATGCTGGTAGTTTTTCTTTGCTTCTAAAATTTATATCTGTTGAGATCTCTTTTCTCAAGCGAAATTACTGTTCACCGTTGCATCTAATTTGGCATTCACGCCAGGTCCCTCTTGGTTTCTTTTACTTATAGGGACCCACATATAATTGGGAGCTGCCCTTGGGGGCTTTTTGATTCTGAGATTCAGAGTTGGGAACTCTCCTGCTTCTGAAGCTGAATGGTAACCGCAGTCTTGTCTGGTTTGGAATATTTTGTAGAGTGGATAATGAGAGGGATGCCCTCTAAGCTAAAAGATACAGGGAAAATTTCCAGTCATGTTTTAAATATAATCTTAAAATACAAAGCCAGGCTGCAGAGACCGTAGGCATTCTCTCTGTGACCTTGTCCCTCTTGGAGGGACTCCATTTTGGATTCCTAGCCACATTTTCTACAAAGACTCTCATAACTAAAGGGATTCTCTAAATGTGTTATTTATAATCATGAAAACAAAATGGTAAAACTATTCTTTTGAGTGTTTTCTAATCTATATAATACTGTCCCAGGGATGAAAAAGTTAATGATTATATAAATGTATGATGATATTCATCAGAATGGCCAACAGGAGAAGAAAACAATAATAAAACAATTAAAATTGAGTAGTTATAAAGGAATAAGGTTATGTTCTAGAGCAGGGATTAGCTTGTGGACCAAATCTGTCTATCTTGTAAATAAAGTTTTAGTGAAACACAGCCATGCTCACTTATTGGCATATTGTCTATAGATGCTATGCTACGAAAGAGTTAGTACCACAGAGACCGGATGGCATGCTGTGTTTAATACTTACTATCTGGCTCTTCATAGTAAATTTTTTTTAAAGATTTGTTTATTTATGCATACAAGAGCTGGGGTACAGGCCAGAGATGCAGGAGGGGTGAGAGGATCCACCAGAGACAGAGTGGGGAACAGAACAGGCAGACTAACTGAAATACACTGCTGAGGGGAGCAGCGGACGAGTCAAGAGAGGTCTGCTATGCCATGTGGTAGCTCCCTGGCTGGCTAGGGATCTAACTCATATACTGCAGAGGCTGTGGATTGCTTCATAGTACGATGCTTAACCCCTTGCACCACCAGGGAGGCCCTATGGTAAATTGCGCCACCAACCTCTAGTCTACAGACGATCTTTGGGCAGGACAAGGTTTGTCTCTGTGGGCCATGGATATGTATGAGGGAAAATCCTTTTTCTATTAAAAACCTGCTCACAGTAAAAGGAATATTAATTTCTTGATGGAAGAATTTTAAAAATTAAAACACTTTTTGGGGGTGGTGAAGTTGTGAAGGTCTCTCGATTCAGGTCAGGCTGTGAGGAGTACAGAAGAGGCAAAAGATAGGGCTTCAAAGTAAAACTCGGTGTTAATTGGCATCAGCTGTTAGCTTCCTAAGGAACGCCTCTAGTTTATTATTCTCAATTAGTACAGAGAAGGCTTGCTCTTACATCTCTGGGCTGAGTCTGTTTAAAATGCAGGACTTCTTCTATGTGAGGGCTTTTCTCCCACCCCACCTTTCTAAACTGCTGCCTTCCAAGCCACATGTACTGTGTCACCTTTTGGTAAATTCCTGAGCTTAGCTGCTCCCACTACCTTTCCAGCATCCATAGCCATCACTTCCTCCTCAAGGCCCCATGGTGTGATTGTCTATGCACAGCTGCCTGGGCTTGCTAAACATGTATGCATGTATGCACACACACATGTACACACACACACTCCATGCCTTGGCTGCATTAACATCATAGCTCTCTACTTATCCATGAACTTTCATGCCCCCTATGTCTTTGCTTTTACTTTTCCACACCCAACCACTCATTTGCCCCAAAAATCTAGCTGTGAAGAACATGAAACCAAAATTGCTTTCTTGTCCCTGGAGCGAGCTTGGGCCATGTGCTACTCTGCTCCTTCCTCCTGTTTCTGAGCTTTCAGTCCCATCCCATTGGGAGAGTGAGAAATGCAAAGGTTCTAATTAGTGGTTCACTGTCCTGGGTCTTCAGAGCTACATTCTTAATACTTTCAGGAAAATCCTGAGTTCTCTAAACAGCTACAGCCTGCAAACCACAGAAAAGTTTTCAGACTCATTTCCAGGCAAGAGCAAAGTCTTTTTAACTTCAGCTACAACTTCCCTATTAGCCCGGTCAGGGCAAGGCTAGTGCTTTATTCTGAGTGGCCACTCAGCCCCCATGACAGTGACTGGATATGACGGCATGTAGTAGAATTTCTACTGTAAAAAAGAATGAACATGGACTCATGGAGGTAGAGAGTGCTTCATAGGAAGGTGAATGGTTATCGCCAGATTGCTCTCTGACATTTTAGTGACATATTGGGCGACTCTGACATGTCTGGCAATTTCTCTTAGGCAACCTGTTTGTCATTGTTGCCTTTCCATGATGCAGTGTGGCGCCATGTTTGATGACTTGGAGATAATGGGTGTACAGACTGACCCTCCATATACGGCCACCTGAGGAGGTGCTAAGAGTGTGATTTGTGAGGTAGATGTTCCTAGATTTGATTCCCAACTTAGTATTTACTAGTTTCTAGATCCTGCACAAATTCCCTAAAGTTTCCAGACCTGTATTTCCTCATCTTTAAAAATGGGGGAATTATACATTATTGTGTGGTGATGAGGATTAAATGAGATGAAGGCATGACACAAGAAAATGGCATATGCTAATAACCATGCCTTCTATGGTATATTCTGTGGCTAGTTGTGAATCGCCACCAGGAACTTATGGCACTGTAACCTATCTTGGCATAGAAGGGTTTTGAGGCTGTTATTTGTGAGTGACTGTTTGAGTTCCCTTACCACATACTGGGTGGCTTAAACAACAAAAATGCATCATCTCATAGTTCTGGAAGCTAGAAAATTCAAAATCAAGGTGTTAGCAGGCTCCAGGGGAGATTCCTTACTTGCCTCTTGTAGCTCCGGCTATTGCCAGAGCCTTGGTGTTTCTTGGCTTGTAACTCCACCACTCCAGTCTCCACCTCTGTCATTTCCTGGCGCTCTCCCTCTGTCTGTGCCCAAATTTCCCTCTTTATTATAAGTCTTCAGCTCATAGTCTGCCTTCATCCATATGACGTCATCTGGACTTGATTGCATGCGCAAAGACCCTATCCCCAAATTAGGTCAGATTCACAATTATGGGGGTTTCAGATTTGAACGTATCTTTTTGGGGGACACAATTCAACCCTCCACAGTGATTATGGACATAGTTTGGGATGGTGGCAAGGAGGAAAAGTTTCTCCAGGACTTACTGTAAGATTTTGGACTAGTCAGTTAACATCTTTTGTCCTCGCTTCTCTCACCTGGACCCACTGTGAAATGGGGAGATTAGATCAGATCCCTCAACCTTAATATTTTATGCTTCACGAAGTATCTCAGGTTCCATATGTGCTGAGCCTAAATTCATGATGTTTTCCTGTAACTGGGGCCTGAGGAAACTAAAGAAAAACCAGCATTGGCCTTCCCAGGTGTGCTCCCTCAGAACCGGCCAGCGTGGATCCTGCCAGCCCTTCCTCCCGTTCCCAGGAGCAGCTCCGGACAGCAGTCCTCACACCACGGGGCCCTTTTCCCAGTGAAATGGGTTCTCCATTCTTTTCTTTCATTCCTGAACCACTTATATAAAATTTAATTTTGCTAATTTCTATTTTTACAAAGACTGCCTCTGTTTTAGTTGAATGCTATAGGGCCCAGCTTCATTTCAATCACACTGTCGGTAACTTTAAACACTCACAAGAGGTGAGATGAAACACAGCTTTTTTTTTGAGTAGGCGAGCCCACATGGGGGACTTCAAATGCGTTTGTTTTCATCTCGTGTCTTTAAAAGCCCAGCCCCTCCTGTGGGAACCCTGACGTCCTCCTGCTTATTGACTAAAAATGGACCTAGAGATTCACATCACTCAGACCCGAAATAGGGGGAAAATCCTTTAGTCTAGTAAACATTCCATAAGGAAGACTGTTTGTTTCATACTTGCGAAGCAATTGAGCATATTTCAAAGTCTGAGGGTCTCCCTAGAGCTATATTGTTAACTAACTTTTAAAACCCCAAAGCTGCCAGAGTCTCAGAAGCTGTAGTTTTTGTTATGAATGATGTCATTACCTAAAAAAAAATAACCACCCAAACCACATTCCTTGTAAGGATTATATTGCATGTACCACAACAGTATGGATTTTTCTGTATACATGCACTAAACAACATAAAGTTGCTGAATTGATTATGTAGACTTGGGAAAATAAGGAAATATTTACTGCATAAATATTTCTAATATCTGTATTCCGTATAATATATACTAAGAACTATATTTTACCTTCTTATTACATTTAACAAGAATGACTTAAGAATAATAACAAGTCAATAGGCTATTGAGTATGGAGTCAATAGCAATACAGCATTTTAATTAGAATAATAAAAAAATAATTTATATTATTATGAATATAAGTCTTACACAAGAATATAATTAGTTTCTTGATTTATTAGGAAGGAGTTTGCAAAGATAAAATTCAGTTTGGTTCCTATTAATATAACACTGATTATTAATTAGTGGCATCTGAATTAATGAGGTTTTATTCTGAGTGAAAATTTACTCTTTTACATTTTTTGTTTTGATTACTTAATTTTTTTGGCGATTGCGACCATGATGTCTCACCAATAACTGTAAGCAGCTACTCATGGGAGCCAAAGAAATCACTCTAAAAGTCACCAGCAGGGACATCATTACTGATGATGTGCCTGACTCTGGACTTATTTGTGATCATGGCAGGTTATTTAAATCCTGATCAGTGGTTTGTTCCCTAGAAGTCTGCCCTCTGATGATGATGGCTGGGAGGCAAGGAGGAACAGAGTAAGGAGTTCAAATTCTGGAATCAGACAGATCTGAGTTCAGATGACTCTTCCATGGCTTACTGGCCCATGAACTTGGCCTTCCTTAACTTTTCTAAGCCTCAGATTCCTCATCTGTAAAATAGCTCTACTTCATAGCATAATTAATAGAATCGAACAGGGTAACATAGGGACATCCCTCTTAAATGTGTTGGATACATGTCACTTGGTGGTATGAATTACCTCCAGGTCTTAGGTTCCTATCCTTGGCAGTGTTTCTCTCATAATTGCTTATCGGAAATGTTTAAGGGCCAACACTGAAAGCACCACTGTATGTGGGAGGGTTTTGTTTTTAGCTTACTATGGGAGAGTTGGTTTGGAGAGAGGATTTCATGGAGCCTGTTGAGGTTTATGTTAGTTGAGACTATGTAGTTTAATGAGAAATACATATTTGGTCTTCCTGGCACTCAGCTCCTAAAACCCTTGCATCATGTGAACTCTAAGGACAATGGGAGCATCTTCTGTTATTCATAACTAGTTTTTCAACCATTCCTGATCTTTTTCTTTTTTAAAGATTTATTTATTTATTTATACAAGAACTGGGGTATAGGCCAGATTCATGGGAGGGTGAGAGGATTCACCAGAGACAGAGCGGGGAACAGAACAGGCAGATGGACCGTAGTACACTGCTGGGAGCAGCGGGAGAGACAGAAGAGGTCTGCCACGCCATGTGGGACCCTCGCCGGCTGGCCGGGATCGAACCGGTACTGCAGAAGCTGCGGACAGCTTCACAGAGTGGTGCTTAACCGCCTGTGCCACCAGGGGAGGCCCATTCCTGATTTTTTTCTAATGAGCTGGCTCTTGAAGGCTCTTCAGTAGCTTCAGGATGGGAGCTGAATAGAAGGTTGGCACTTCAATTCCATTCTCTGAACTCTGAGAGCAGAAGGGTTGGACTTGGAGTTCAGTCACCAGTGGTTGGTGATTTAATCAGTTGTGCCTACATAACGAAACCTCTACAAGATAACAAGGGTGTTCGGGTCAGTGACACATCCAGGTACTGGGAAGGCCATGTGCCCCAACTCCACAGGGACAGGGCTCCTGGGCTCCTGACCCTCTGGACCTCACCCTGTTCATATATATACTGAATAGTGCGTCACTCTAGCAAGTTCTCAAACATGAGGGCGAGGTGTGCAGACCTGGAATTTATGTGCAAGTTGGAAAGCAGAGCAAGCAGCTGGGACACCGCATCTGTGAGGATGTAAGGGGCAGCCCTTAAACCCATGGATCTAATGTTCACTCCAGGCAGGTAGTGTTAGTTTTTAATTGAATTATTGGAAAGCCAGTTGGTGCTGGGGAATCAGAGTCTGAGAGTTGAGAGTTTTTTCTGATAAGTTTTGCAACCCAACCTGCCTGTGTCTCTTGCTTGTGAACCATTAACTAGAAAGGTAGATGGGACCAAGGTTCTCACACTTTAGGCTGGTGCCAGGGAGAGGTGTGTGTGTTTACACAGTGCTCGTACAGTGACACCAACAAGGAAGACTGTCTTTCTCTTCTGACGTTTATCAGCTGGGCATCTCAGGGTGAGAAATGGATGGCTGAAGAGTAAAGAAAATGGAGAGATTGGTTACCAGAGCCAAGGTCATCAATGGACTGCACAAGGGGATGCTGTGTGTAAGACCTCCTACTATGTGCCTTATGTAGAACAAACAGCAGCCTTACTGATGTGTCCACAACACTGCCAGACCCCATTCAGACTGAAAATATCCCCACTGCTCCCTAGAATTTCTTACCCAGTGCAAATCTTTTCTAGAAATGGGAAGGGTATGGCAAACACAGATCTCTCTCTTTATTAGCTGATAATAGCACCAGGATGAATCTCACTCTAAGGTGCTTCTGTGCCCTCTGGTATCATGTGTCTCCTCCTGTGGCTCATATTTTCAGTTTTCAAATGCTTCCCCACAACCATTTTCTTCTAAGTTCTCAGCCTATGAAGTGAAATTAATTCACTTGCCTCCTTTCTGTGGTGTCAGCTCAGCCGGGTTAAGTTGCATGCTAGAGGACATGTGTTACGATGTTCCATGAGAACTGAAAAATGTTTTCCAGCTTGTAAATGGCTTTTTGTTTATTTAATTTTGTCTGTCACGGACTATATATTCAGCATATGCCTCTGGGGTCTTGTGCACATTAACAATCCAAAAACCACTGACCTATAATCATATTAAAACTCCCATTTTATCAGTTTACCCGTAATAGAATCTTCTACATGTGCTGGGCCAAAGTCTTGTGAATAGATAATCTTGTCTCTAAAATGCTGTGGCTTTTGGAGTAAGTAGGGATTGTAAATTCAAGTCATGGGTCATTTTATTATTGTAGATTTTGTCATTGTCACCATTATGAAGCATTCCAAATTTAGTTAGTTAATCCATTTATTCATCTCCTGATGAATTTGTTTTTTCTTTTGGTCTATTTTGCATGAGTGACCCTCCCATCAGGTGACAACGAAAGCAGTTCATTGTGAAGGCTACTGCTTCTGGATTCCTTGCTGGTGAAGAATCAGACCTGGGGTCTCCGTGATTCGCGAGCAAGACGCCATATTCCCAGCAACCTGGGGGATGGTAGGAGATGGGATAATTCACCTAAGCATCTTGTCCTTTCAAAAAGTAGTTTAAGCTCAGGACATTTGAAGACTTGGCTGAAATTTGTTACTCCAGTTAAACTTTGTCCTTATTAATCTTCGAGGTTAGCTTCTTGGCCTGGTTCCGAGTGGAAAACTGAAAGTGTTTGTTTAAAACAGTAATTACCCTCATTGGCTGCCAGGTTTTTGACTAGCTAGACAAGTCATGATGTCATGTTACTGACGGCTCGAACCAAGCGCCATCACTCAGTTGTACTGGGGGTCGTATTCCATGCAAAAAAAAAGGGGAGACAAATCTCCAGCTGCAGCTACATGCTGGTCAGTCAACCTTCTGTGTAGCAGCTCGTTTTATTTGATTTTTGCACAATTATTTGAATTACCATGTAGTTAAGCCAACTGGGTCATTACAACTGCTCCCTGAATCCATCATGTAATAGCGTGTTTATTTTGGCCACACTACGACAAACGAGGTGATGTATTAAGGCTCTGTAACCAGCTTAGTGGATGGGATGCTCTCATGGACACGAACAGGACATGTGTTATTTATTTTTCCCTTCCCGGCATTGTCAGATCTCTGATGCTTGACCTCTGAAGTACTGTAGGCAGGTCTCATTGCTTCTGATTGACTCTCATTACAAGACTATTCTCTCTTGGGTTGCTGCAACTTATTTTCAAGAGTTAAAATGTCTCTTCTAGTCTAAGTCAAGACTTTGGGCACCCCTTCATCCAGAGCTTCTTCCTTCCCCACATTGGCCTCACCCCACAGCCTCCAGACACACGGAGGAAGGGTTGACTCCTTCAGTCTTCTTCCGTCCCCAGCAACCTCCATGAGGTGTCCTCAGCAGCCTCCCATAGCGAGCCTGGAAGCAGGGAATTCTATCACTGCCACTGAAAGCCTTCTTTAATGGCTCTTTCCTATTCCTGGCCTTTCTTAAATACGTTGCAGGTAGACTGCAGAGATTTTTCTCCTATTGTCCTCAGCATTGGGGCTGTACTCCCCGTATATGACAACGAGAAAAGTCCCACTGACCATCCTTTAAAAAAAAGTTATTTTCTTACATCATTGTGTATTTTCAGCAATTTGATTTCTCCCCTCAGGTGTAGTCCCCATAATTCTCCCACCACCACAGCACCGGTAACCATCAGTATAGTCCCTTCTGCTCATCCCTCCCGTTCTGACCCCTCTCCACCACCCCCCGCCCCTCCTGTGTGCCTCAGATCTGTCTTGCCTGCAAGTTTTGTCTTTTTCCTGATCTTTTGTTTGTTTTCCTATATTCCCCCTATAAGTTAGACCACCCGTTATTTTTCTTTTTCCTTCTGACTTACCTCGCTGAGCATAATCCCTTCCAGCTCCATCCATGTTGCCGCAAATGGCATGAGTTTATCTTTTTTGATTGCTGTGTAATACTCCATTGTGTATATAGACCACATCTTCTTGATCCATTTGTGTGTTTTGGGGTATTTGGGTTGTTTCCATATCTTAGTTATTATAAACCCCATTAACCATCTTTTTCACAGATACATATATCATGGCACAGGCATACTCCAATGTAGAAACTTCACTTCCCCTAAAACAAAAGCAGTTATTCCAATAATAAAAATAGCTTTATTTGGTAACAACCAACAGAAAAGAAGGTAGATTTGAGAGTGTGTTCGTGGTGATACCTATGGGCATTTCCCCAAATTCAAGGCTAAGGACCCCCTAAGTCCCCTCTTGGACCTCCTTCCCCAGTTCCAAAGGAGGGGGAAACAGCATCACCTCCTGTGGGAGTTGTAAGGCATGCAGGCCCTGTAGTTTGCTGACTTACTCTTTCTAGCCTCCTGACCTCATTTTAATAGAGTTTTGAATATTAATGTTCACCCTTCATAAGATTAGCCACTATTCACCTTCTGATGCTGTTATTTTGCACTTGAAGGCCAGGAAGATCTGAGTGTTTTCTTAGGTTTTTTCACTTGTAGATTTGTAAGGTGACATTGTGTCCCCAGGGACACAGTGGTTCCTGCGTGTCAGAGACAGAGCCAGGGTCATCTGTTTCCTCTGACTGCTTTTGGGGAAAAAGGAGACCTCCCCGCCCCACCATATCCCTCTTGATTCTTCTTGGGTTGGTAGTATTTCAGAATAGTAGGGAGAAAGAACAAATTTAATTACATACGTATAGATCTACACAGATGTGGATTATAAAACCAACGGAGCAAAATGGTATAGATCCAGAGCTAAGGAGTGGATAGGAGCTTGGGTCTTCAAGGAAAGAGGAGAGGGACTTGCACAACCAAAGGAGAAGGACTCATGATAAAGACCAGAAGCTGGTATTGGATGTCTGCCCTGCCATATAGCTAGGTTTCACCGATAGACAGGTTATTTCTAGTAACAACCCTAACTTTGGGTAATACCCCAATTTTCACTCGTCCAGATAGTTAAAGGAGCCTGCAAGGCCTCGATTGATCTCAACTAGAAATAATCCACATGCCTAAGTGACTCATCTTGGGGAGGCCTAGCTGGCCATCAGGGAGACCTATATTTCAGCATCAGCTCTTGGTGGTGGGTGGTCTGAATAATGCCGAGAGGAGTCCTGAGTCTTGTGCTGGCCCTAATTTGTTTATATTTTCACTTAACTACTCTGTTGGGAACCTTAAGTCAATGTGGATGGTTTTTTGAGAATATAATCTAGAAAATTCAATTATTTAGTGCCTGGAAGGGTTTCAAAGATTACTATACTGTGTAAAAAAATGTGTAAGCATTTATTATTAAAATTAAATAAATGTTTGCTCTGTACAATTAAATTGCGTTGTCAAAAGGGTTTGTATAACTCCTCAAAACAGTTTGTTATTTTTGTTTCGACTTTTCCTTATTCCCCCAGGCAGAATTAGAAACTGCTTTCCTCTGTGGCTCCTGTAGCTTTTTCCCTTTCTCCCTCTCTTTTAGCTAGATGCTACTCAGTTTGATTTGATTTTGCTTCAAATAATATTTATAAAGTGTGAACTGTGTGCTAGTTATTTTGCTGGGCCCTGAGGAGCACCAAGTTGAGCCACACCTTCTATCAAGCATCTAGAGTGTGTGTGTGTGTTGCATGTGCGTGTGTGTGTGTGTGTGTGTGTGTGTGAACTTTCATGCTCTTCATTCCATGGTAAGAACAAAATTCAAAGGCGACAGAGGGAAGCGAACACCTAGAAGGGTTCCAGGGACTGAGGCGTTCAAAGATGAATGCTTTTGGTTCACTGAATGAATATGAAAGCTTTCAGCAAAATTATGCCCCTTCTCTCCTTTGGAAGGATTTAAATCTTCATGAATCTGTGGAGAAATTTCCTCCACCCATCACCCCCAGGAAGAGGCACAACAGACAGCTGTAGCAGCAGAATTTTCCTTTCACTAGTTGTGCCCTTGAACTTGGTGAGCACAGCTCTGCACATTGGAAATATTTCTGAGGTTTCCAGGTTGTTCAAGTTTCCAGTGTGTGTGCCAAGCCCGATGGCAGACTTCCTGTAGCCCAGCAGCTTTCTTCACTAGCTCATAACTCTAGCTTGTTTACTGAGACCTGGTCCTGAATATTAAACAGTGTTCAGGGGAAAAAAGGTATGAAAAAGCATTCGTGATGACAGCTGAGAGCTAGAAAGTCAAGATTTTGACCTAGACCTTTGATTATTAGCAGACATTTTAGAAGGGAAGGATATTAAATAAAGTGAGCCCCCCCCCAATTATGGGTTAAAGTTAATACACAAAAAGACAGAATAATAATCACAAACCATCTGTCTTTGTTAAAAAAATGCAGGATAGGAGTCACCCACATTATAGATATTTATTATTGAAATTTTGGATTCTGAAATGGATGGAAAAAACATCTTCCTGTTTATTTCTTATCTATAAACATGTTTCACAGTCTATTAAAAGCTCCTCAGAGGCAAAAACACTTTTTAAGCCATTTTTGTAAGGCAGCAAGTTTGATAGAATATGAGGTTAACTGAGTGTAAAAGACTAATAAAATAAACAAATGGTGAAAGATAGGAGCAAAAGAAAGTGAAGGGAAGGATTACAAAATAAATGGGCTAATTTCCATTTTTTACAAGCTCTGGAACAAATTATGGAGGATGTGAATTTTCATTCCTGGAGAATTTGAAAGAATCTATTAGTAAAATGATCTGGTTCTTGGGCCTCTTCCTTTTGGGGAAGCTATTGACAGTTTTCTCAATTTCTTTTATTGTTACTGTCCTAGTTCATTTTATATTTCTGGTTTCAATTTTGGAAATTTTTCAGAAAAATTTGAGACTCATTAGCATAGAGTTGAACATGGTATAATTGTTGCCATTACAAGTCTCTGTTGATCTATTTAAATTCCCCTCCGTTGTAACTGCTGCATCTTACCGCTTCTAAATTTGTGTTATTTCTATTTTTTTCTTCAATAATTTTTCAGATATGGCCTATCTTGTTTATTTTTCCTCAGATAAAAAGCTCTTGAATTTTTTGAGTAATCCCTAATCTTATTATTTCAGGATTTTTACCTCTTATTTTCATCCTTTTATTTTACGTATTATATGATCTTTTTCTAGCTTCCACATTCAAATGACTAGCATTTCGTTTTCAATCTTTCATGACTAAGAGTGAATGCTTTTAAATTTTTGAATTTGTTTCTGGGTAAAATTCTGTCTAAATGCCCTTGTGGTTTGAATTTATGTTTCTTCTGAACAGTTTGTATTTTTATGATAACATAATAGGATGTATGAGTTGTCAAATGGTGGAATATTTTATTTATTTAAACTTTTATTACTTTTTTCTTGTTTGTATTAATTGTTATAAAAATAGGATCTATATAATTTCTGCTGTCTGAAATTTATTGAAGTAAATTTTCTTACTGCATATTTAACTTTGTGTGTACACATACATACATATACAGAGGTGTGCACATGTGTATCCCGTGTATGCTTTTAAAAATACTATTCTTAAACAAATACAGTTATTAAGTTAACTTGCTAAATAGCTTAATCAAATATGTAATTCCTGTACTTCTGTTTTAACACTATAGTATACAAATACATTTAGATCTCTGCAGTGTAGCAAGTTCTCTCAATGCTGCTACTCCTGCAGGTGATCCTGGCTCTCACCTTATCTGCACCAATGTGTTTAGAAATGTCAACCACCACCACGTGATGGTTACCAGAAAGCAAGGGAAAAGGAGTGAGGGCAATTGGTTGGGGGCGGGCAATCAAGGGGGTGAGTAGTGCTAGAATTTTGGTGGTGGGTGTGGTGTGGTGTGTAGTTCGTGGAGGTGGGAAGCTGTACTCTTGAAACTTACATGGTCTAGTCCATCAATGGCATATCAAACAAACTAACAAATAGTGTCAGCTATACTTGCCAACCCCAGAAGCTCTCTACTCCCTCCCTCCTTAGACTCTTAAAATTCAAACCTTTAAACCTTCTCTGGGGACAGACTCTGAGGTAGGTGGTGGAGGTGTGATTGCATGAGATCCATGACCTGGGTTAACGTTGGGTTTGAATTCTGAGACTCACATCAAGGTTCTGTAAGGTGTGGGGTAGAAGTCAGCTTCCCCCCAGGTGGTTAGGAATCCCGCTTGCCACTTACTCTAACCCGGCGGCCACTCCTGGGGTGAGTGGAGAAACAAAGGCTGGGCAGCAGCTTCTCTGAGGAGAGAGGCTTTCTTGTGCTCTGCCCTTCTTTCAGTCGTCTTCATGGGGAGAGTAGACTGGGCTGTGTTGAGGCTGTGGCTGGGAGAGCGGAAGAGTGGCTGGACTAGCGGGTCCCCACCATGCTGGAGTGTTCACTATGGTTCAGTGGAGACCAGGAGAAGGGGAGCCAGGAGTTTGGCTGATGTTTTGTCCTATCAGGTCTTTCATTCAGAGTGGGGGTCTGTTTACTTCTCCACCTACTTGTGGGGACACACTGCCCTTTCTTAAGCACTCTGGAAGCCCACCTTAGCCTGAACAGAAGACTCTAATCTGTGCTACAGATCATGTTTTTCTGGGCACTGTCTCAGCCTGGCATGATGCAAATGTTTTAAGCCACTGCACACTCTGCCGTGTGTGACCCAAAGGGCTCTGTAACTTACAGTCAGCAAATACGATGGTCTCTGCACAATGACGATTCACCCTGCACTCCTGAAGTAGCCATGCATTATTATAAAAATTGCGACTAAGGAGTGGGGTTTCTTCTTCCAACACCACTCTGTGTCTCACTGTTTAGAGGTCAAGTTGCCTCGCCATCCAGGCTTGCTGTCCTGGCAGCCCTGCTCTTGCCCTGCTGGACTTCTCCTGCTCTGGACCCCATGACTCAAGGTACTTGGACACTCTCTTTCTCTCTGACCCACCCGTCTATGTCAACATCTGACTGACTTCTCCATCTGCAAGACCACGCTCCATACAACCTCCTCTAGTAGCCATTCTCCATGCTTTGTTCCCTGGAGCCCTTCTTATTGAGAATCTTGTTGATCTCATTCATAACTGGGATTTTAACAAATTCCTACCTGAATTGCTATTAAATCTAATCCAGATTAATCTCAGGGATTTCAGTCTCATGTCTCTAATTGCTTGTTGATCTTCTGCACCTGAATATGCTATCGGCACCTCAAATATATCTGGCTCTAACACTGATCTTCCCCTCTAGCCACCCTTGTTGAGTGCCTTCAGCTTCAAGGATGGCATTGCTACACTTCCACCAGCCCCACTGTTTCCCCCTGGGCCACGAATCTGTGAATAGTTGTGGGAATCCTAGAGGGAAACTCCCTCATGGGTATTTCCAAGGACGCAATTTGATGTCACTGAATAGAAGTCCATGGGACAATCAGAAGGACCACTGTCCCTCCCGCTCCCTTGAGGTTAGCTGACCCTTCCTCCACATGTTTGCCACACACTGGTCGGCTATAATGTGTGGATGACCATTTGCGAGCATATTGAAAGCAACAATTTTTTATATTCTAATTCTGAATGTGGCTGTTTCAGTGTAGTGGATCCATTCTAGATTGGGGGGGAGTGGTTGTTGAGAAGGTTAGTCTTCAGACTGAAAACCTTGGTATTTTTCTGCAATGAGTCAAGTCTCCTTAATTTTGCTTCCATTGCCAGATGTTCTCAACCTAGTTGCAAATTAGGATCCCTGAGGAGATTTCAAAAGCTCCCTTGCCTGGGTCTCACTCAAGACCAATTTAATCAGAATATCTGAGGGGAGGTGGAAGCCATCTTATTGTGTAGAAGTTCATCCTGTGATTCTAATGTGCTGTCCGGAGCTGCTGCCCTGGTGGCCGGGGAAAAGCATTATCTGGGGGACCTGAAGCTGACCTGGTCTTTCAGGGCCTTCCCCTGGAAATCATGCACACCTCTGAGAATCAATTTGCAGTTCTAGAAAGTGTGATAAATTCTCCCAGCAGGATTATTGAAGGAGCAATTAGAACAGTGGTCTCAAAGGCAAGGTCACTGTAAAGCCTGAGATACCATGGTCACTGTCACGGCTCTCTCATCACCACTGGGCTCTTCTCGTCCTCGTCACCGCTGTGGGTGCTGCGGCGGTGGGTTCAGGCTGCGCACCTGGCCTCCAACCTCTCTCCAATTCATCCTCCATGCCAAGTCATATCAGCTTTCCTAAATCACTTTTACTCAAATATTACTCTGCTTTTCACTTCCCACCAAATTCAGTCCACCAGTCCAGACGTTCTCAAATAGAAAACCAAACTTCTTCCCTAACCTTGTCTTCAACTTCCTAATTCAAGGTCATCTGTATCCAGGACCAGCCAGTCAGCCTGTGAATGCTGCAGAGTCACATAGCACCATCGGACCAGAGCTGCGGGGACATGCAAGAAGGACCAGAGGTACATGGCCCAAGAAGCTGATCGTTGAGAAGCTCATAGAAAAGGATTTGCTTAAGTGCAATATGATCTTTGATGACACCTCTAATTTTTCCGTCTCTCTGCCTCTGTATTCTCCAATGCAAAAATATGCACGAGGCACATTGGACCTTAATGGTTTATGAACAAACTTGAGGAGATGCGTGAACACAACATCATTATCAAGTAATAGAATAATTGGTGTCTGTTTCTCTGTTTGGAGAATTACAATGGTTGGCAGGACTGGCTTCCTGGCCAGTCCCACGGGGACCCACAATCTGAAGGGTCCAATGATTGATTTAAAGCCCTTGCCATCACCATCTTAAAGTTCTTAAAAATTTTGCGCAGGGGACCCACATTTTCATTTTGTATTTTCCTTGTATTCTTTTTGTTGAGTTGTTTGATCTTGTAGGTCTTGGACGTTAGCTCCCTTTGGGATGTCTGACGTGCAAGCATTTTGTCCCATTCCGTAGGAGTCTTTTCATTTAACTCTATACTTAAAAATGGTTCAAATGGTTAAATTTATGTTATGTATAGTTCACCACAATAAGAAAGAATGATGTTTCCTCTCTGTTGGGTATGTGAAACTCTGAATGGCAGGGAATTTGAGGTTATTGCTTTCTAATAATAGGACATAAGGAAAGCAGATTTGTAGAAGTGGCAATTCAAGATGATTTCAACTGTAAGAAGCAGAGAACGCAGTGACTTTAAAAATTCAGGGATTTATTAGCTCACAAAATGAGAAATGTGGAGGATGGTTAGCTCACAGGCAAAGTGATGTCACTCATTTGGTCCTTACCAGCCTCCTGCCTCTTTTGTGTTCTCATTGTTACAAAACGGCTGTCCCCATCCTGATAGCACATGCAGAAGAGGAAGCATTCGTCAGCAGAAAAGAAACTGCTACTGCTTTGTGTATCTTTCATTGTGAGTGAAGAACCTTTTTCTAGAAGCCTTCCAGCTGACTTCCTCTCCTGCCTCGTTGCAGAGCTTAGCCACATACTCATCCCTAAGCCAAAGCCTGTTAAGAGGAAAGGCCCCACCATGAGGGCTGCATGACCAGGCAGGATGGCTGGAGTCCTGTGGGGTGAGGTTGACACTGGAACAGAAGAAAGGTCACATGTCTGGAAGAACGACTAATAAATGCCCAACAGATCTCAGCCAGCCTGGATCTTGTGCGAAGTATGATCCCGCTGATGTCAATAGTTTCGAGTCTCAATTCCCACAACTGTGAGCAAAAGGTAATGAGACCCCATTCAGTTGGGTGGCTGGAGCCTTAAATAAGATAATATTTGCAAAGCAGGGACCTCCCTGGTGGTGCAAAGGGTTAAGCACCACACTATGGAGCAATTTGAAGCCTCTGCAGCACGAGTCAATCCCCGGCTGGTCAGGGCTACCCACATGGTGCAGCAGACCTCTCCTGCCTCGCCCGCTGCTCCCCTCAACAGTGTATTTCAGTCAATCAGCCTGTTCTGCTCCCCGCTCTGTCTCTGGTGGGTCCTCTCACACACACCCCACCCCAGCATCTCAGGCCTGTACCCCAGCTCTTGTATGCATAAATAAATAAATCTTTAAAAAAATTTGCAAAGCACCTAGTATAGTGATACACACATTATTGTTTTGACCATCTCTTATGATTAACATACGCAAAAAGTGCTTCCTAAATGCAGCTATCATTACTATTTTTCTTCTCCTGCACATGTGAATGAGTAATTGTTCTCTTATCTTTTTTAGCTTACCTAATGTAGGCAAGTACTTGGGAAATAAACGGTACCTAGTTATTCCACAGCAATGGTGGGGGTGTTGGGGAATATAATTCTGTGCAAGCAGGAGTTCTAGGTGTATGTTTTCCAGGGCTGCCATAACAAGGTGCCACCAACTAGCACAATAGAAATGTATTGTTTCATAGCTGTGGAGGCTGGAAGTCAAGGTCATGGTGCCTGCCCGACTGGTTCCTTCTGAGGACTATGAGGGCAGGATGGGCTCCAAGCTTCTTCCCTGGGCTTGCACGGGACTATCTTCTTTCTGTGATTTATGTCACTTTCCTTCTGCATATGTCCAAATTTCCCCTTCCTATAAAGATGCTAATCACATAGGAGGAGGGTGAACTCATTGTAACTTGAGTACCTATGGGAAGCTCTTACTCCAAATCTGGTCACTTTCTGAGGTATCAGAAATTAAGATTTCAATGTGTGAATTTTGAGGGGGCACATGTCAAGCCATAACATAGAGTGAAGTAAGAATATGGGTAAGAATTTGGGTAAGAATATGGGGAAGTTCATGTATCTGTAAGCCCAGAGTGAGAATTCTCATGCTGTGTCATAATTCACTAACCCCAACCCCTCTTCTTAAGACCTCCCCAATCTCTTTATTTGAAATGGATTTGAAGTAATCCTAAATCCCATGCTGAGCTGGAGAACTGGTTGTTATAGATCAGTGAAGAAATGACTTAGAGAAAATTCCCTGAGGAAATGTAAGAAGATTAACCCTGGAAGGGAGAATAGAAACTCCTGATTGATCACTTCAGGTGAAAGTTTATTAAGCACCTACTATGTGCAGGGCATGAACAAACTCTTCTGAATGATGCTGTGGGGTGTTTGTGTGGGTGGATCAGGTGAATGAGCAACATTTCCAGTGTTTAGGGACCTACCGAGGTTACAGGCAGGTTATAGACAGTTGGCTATGATACAAGGCAGAATGCAGTTAAGTGCTAAATAAAAAGACGACCAATAAGATTACACAGAAGGAAAAAATGAGTCTGGTTAGAGACATTTGAGTGAGTTTTAAAGAGACAAGTCAGGTGAGAGGTAAAGATGTCAATAACCCCAGACAATTTGACAGCACCCTCTCTTTGGGGATCAACAGAAAATAAATGTAGGTCATGGAGATGCAGAAGGTACAAAGATACTGTGCAGTGAGGATAAGGAAGGGCAGAAACCTTGGAGGAAATGTGGGATCCTACACCACCATGTGCCACACAGGCTTAGAAGTCACTTGCTGACTCTCAGCTAAAATAGGACACTGTGATGCATTTGAGTCAACTCTAGTGAAGTTGCCTGGAGAATGCTGTTTGCGGGAGGAATATTGGTTCAGCAATTTAGGGTAAGTGCTTTGGGTTCGACAGACCTGGGTCAAGTTCATGTTCACCATTTACAGGTCACATCGGTTGGGCTTGGTGCTTAAATTCTCTAGGCATCGGATTCCTCACTGTCAGAGTACTATTCACCTTCAGATCATGCTATTTCAGATTCTCATGAGGCCAAATGGAAATGCTGGGAGCACGGTCAGCAGCTCTGCCTGGTACATACGCCCAGCCACTGGTCCTGAGCAAAAATGAAAGTATTGTGATTTACTGATTTGGAACTTGATTCATAGCGTGAGGTTCACTTGCCCTGTGGCAGAATAATCTGCGTTCTTTAAAAAGTCAAAAATGTTAATGTGCTTAACTGTCGTTGTACACTGAGAAGAGGGAGATTTGAAGTGATTGAAGGAGAAAAATGAGGATTGAGTGGGGATTTATTCTGTCTCCCAGGGCACTCCACCCACTGGAGATTAAAGCAAGAAGAGATAGAAAGAACAAGGGGAGGGTCTTACTTGGCATGGGCTGGGACTACTTCTACCAGGGATACCCTCAGAGGTTGCCGCTGCTCCTCCTGACCACTAGAGGGTTCCCCGACTTGATGCAGAAGTGCAGAAACATTTGGTTCCCTTGCTTTGCAATGCTTGAGGCAGGATGTGGAGAGTGGGGCAAGGGGTGAATGAAACTAGTCCCCTACCTGGAACAGGTACAGGAGTCCCAGGACATGGTGGGTAATAGGTAGGATCCTGGAGGTTGTGGAGCCAGCTTCTGGGAGGGGGGCCAGTCGAGCAAAGCACTGAACTCAGAATTGGGTCTTAAATGGTGGTGGAACCTCCGTGTCCTGCTGTTTCTATTCTCCTGTCTCAAGCTGCACCGTTCCACTACCTGGTAGCTGGAGCAGCAGGTTTAGTGAACAAATTAGGAGAGAAGCCAAGTGGATGCCTGACAGCCAATGGGAAGGAAATATAGGATTGGCCATGGATAAATGGAAAGTAAGGTCACTCGCAGGGAAAGAACAGGGCAGGGGCTGGAGGTGTGGAACAGTGGGGTGAGGAAGGAGGACACAACCCAGTCCTTCCCTGCTGAGCAAACGCGGACACTCCAACTCAATTGGCAGTGAAAACAGTGCCTCACACTGATTTTACAAGGAACAGAGTTCAGTTTTTTAAAAGAAACTGAGGCATATTAAAACTTTTAAGAGTTTCTATGAGCAAAATTTGATTGAGTCTGGCTGTATCCAACCTAGTAGCTAGAAAAGAGCTCCAGGTTGCCGTGCAAATGGAGACCTGTCAGCCAGAAGGAGCTTGAACAAGGGTGTCATACCAGACGGGAAAGCATGTCGTTGACTGCAAGGTCACTTTGCTCTGGGGGGGTCTGTCAGGCAGATCTAGCGCTGCTCGGGGTTCCAGGATGGTTGGTTTAGGATTCCAATTCTGGGAGAGCCAAAACTGTAACTAAATTTCAGTTTGGGGATGAGAGGCTTAGCATAGGTGACTCTGTTTTGGGGCTGTTATTTTGTTTCTGAACAAGTTTATAATGACTTCCCTCCACCACACATACGTTGAAGACACTAGCAAATTACTGGTAAATATGAGAGTCTTATTTGACCCAGGATTGTACAAAAGTGTTGAGAAAACAGCAGATAACTGCAGATGAGGAGGGTGTCCAGAGGCCTTTGGCACCACCATCGAAGCTGACCTTCAGTCAGGACACACTCAAGGACCAGAGTGTTTACAGTCATCATCCCAACCGAATGGTGGCTGACTGTGCCCACAGCCTGCTAAGCATGCTCACAATCCCCCTCACTGCGGGCACACAATTCTTGCCAGCTGTTTTGAATATGTGCTGTACATAGCAATGATGAGTTAAGTAAAGCGAGATGGCTCTTCTCAACCCAACACCACTTTGAGAAAAGCAATCTGAGTTGCCCTATGAAAATCCTTTGGGGTTTCCAGAAGACTTCAGGATTCTGTTCCAGATAAAGCTTCATTGTCTTAGATAGTACCTGATTCTAAACAGGTAAGAGATTAAACCCTGTTTCAAATATAGAACCTCTGTCACCTAGAACTCCTTAACAGAATAATTAGTCTGTTGGGATTGATTTAAATAGGGCCCCAAAATAAAAATCAGTTTCAAAATGTGCACTATCTTTAGTAATCATTATTAGTAAACGACCTTAGATGATATATATTTTTGAGACGATTTTTAGACTTCAAAAAAGGACATATACAGTCAAGTGGCAAATATCGCTAAGGGAAAAGTAAACTTGCAAACTGAGAAAGAAAAATTCACTCTCTCTTCTGTGGGTTTCTCTTTTCCTGTCACAAGCACGCCTCACTTCTGATACTTCCAATGGTTGAAAGTGTGGGGTTTTTCCCCCACAACAACAATGCTCTGTGACACCACTTGGATGTCCTATAATTTTCTTGCGGGGACAGTGTCAATTCTGATATTATCTACCTGGAGGCAGCACTAGATTCAGCATGCAAAGGACTCAGTCCCACAACCTGCCCTCAACCCACGTCAGCTGCCAATTGCAGCACAGGCTGTCATCTGTGCTTTTGACCAATGAGTTCCCAGGGGAGATTACGGGACTCTTCCTTGGGTTCCACTGATGTGCTAGAATAGTTCATGGAACTCAACAACACCATTTCCTTACTGTTAGCCACTTTATTGTAAAAGGACACAATAAAGGATGCAGGTGAACATCCGGATGCAAGAGACGTTGAGACTCCTCTCCACGTGCTCACCCACCCAGCAGCTCTCTCCACTCCTCCTTTGGGGATTTTTATGGAGGCTTCTTCATGTGGGTGTGATGGATCATTAACTCCATTTCCTACCTCCTCTCCCTTCCTGGGAAGAGAATTCCAAGCTTCTGATTCTGTCTTGGTCCTTCTGGTGAGTTCTCTAGGAGCCCACCCAGCGGCATGTCATTAGAACAAAAACACCACTATCATCCAGGAAATGCCACAGGGCTTCGGAACTTTTTATTAGGAACTGGGTCAAAAACCAGCTATTAGAACAACAAATGCTTCTACTGCTCTTATTTCTTAGGAAATCACAAGGGTTTTGAGTTCTATGCCGGGAACTGGGGGCAGAGACTAATGTGTTTCTCTTATTATTTCACACAAATCAATTTGGTTTAAACATTTATTAAGAAGGATGTTCATGTTTTTGAGTAACTATGTCTTGCCTATCAAGACAGCATGTGAAAGTTGTCTAAACATGGGCTCCTTGAATGTTTTTAAAAAGCTTTATTTTAATAATTTTTAAAAGATTTATTTATTTATGCATACAAGAGCTGGGGTACAGGCCAAAGGTGCAGGGAGTGTGAAAAGATTCACCAGAGACAGAGTGGGGAACAGAACAGGCGCATCTACTGAAATACACTGCTGAGGGGAGCAGCGGGTGAGGCAGGAGAGGTCTGTTGCGCCATGTGTGTCAGCTCCCTGGCCAGGGGTTGAACCCATGTTGCAGTGCTATAGCTGATAGTGCTGGCTATAGCTTGATAGTGCTGTGTCTTTAACCCTGCGCCACCAGGGAGGCCCTAAACAGTTTTTATTAGGGTGTAATTTATATATCATAAAATCCACTTGTTTCAAGTGTAAAATGCAATGAATTTTAGAGAATTCACTGAGTGGTTAACTCACTGCTATTTGGTTTCAGGATGCAATTTTAACTTGTACAGCTCAAATCACGTCAGTCAGAAAACTTTCCCTCCCTATTAGGCTGGATTAAGATCTTGGGGTCTTGAGAAGGGATTGTGGGTTTCCCTGTCCCTACTCACCACCTCTTTTTACCTCCCTTGTCTCCCTCCTAGAATGTCAGGTGTTCAGGATTCTAGTTGAAAGATACTCCCTGCCCTCAAAGATCAGGAAGACAGCCCTGAAAAGCCATCAAAGAAAGCATCACATTCTTTTGTGGGTGTGTCACCCATGGAGGGCTGCCCTGGGTCTGGTGAAGTCACATGGATCTCACCCCACCCCAGGGGCTTGAAGATTTTAGGGCTCAGCTCAATAAACTTTTATTGGGTACCTGATGCTGCAGGTACAAAGATGAATAAGAACTCATCCCTGTCCAGATTTAAGCAGCTTTAATTCAACCTCCGATGACTCAGCACCCTGGGTTTTCCTGAGCTTCTGAATTATCCTAGGATCTTGACCTTTGCCCATGGGGAAGTACAGATCCCTCTTGTGTCCTCCCTGATAAGGGCCAGTCCTTTTTTGTGGCTTGGTGTGCTTCCTCACTTCCTTCAGCTCTCTTCTCTTCTCTTCTCTGAGAAGCCCGCCCCTGGCACCGCCCTGGCTGCCATGTCAAATGTTAGTATCTTCTGCAGCAGAGACTCCCCTGTTGGGCTCTCTGCTTGGTTTTGTCCCCTTTTACTCTCCAACACACAATTTATTTTCTGTGTTTATTGTGGGGTGTAGTCTCTGCTGCTTGCACTTGAATGCAAGTTCTCTGGGTCTGTTTTCTCCTCTGTCCTATTTCTGGTGCACAGTCTATACTCCAGGACTGTTTGTTGAATGGATTCATGAAGATCTGATCGCTGTCTGGTTCCCTGTGCTGAGGTCTGATGCTGATAG
This sequence comes from Talpa occidentalis, assembly GCF_014898055.3. Classification (NCBI taxonomy): domain Eukaryota; kingdom Metazoa; phylum Chordata; class Mammalia; order Eulipotyphla; family Talpidae; genus Talpa; species Talpa occidentalis. The sequence goes on from NW_023601322.1 coordinate 9,622,998, forward strand.
CCCCGGGATACTGTCCTGATCCCATCTTACTCCTACTCCAGGGCAGTGTCTGGAGTGTGATGCCAGAAGTTTCCATTGACCACACCGCCTGGCCCTAGCTGCCTCACTCCTGGACTGCCTCGTGGAAGAATCTCCTCCAACGTGTTGTTACCCATTCCTTCCCTGACTCAAACTGTTTCTGTCTGCCCCAGTGCTGGCCCCCAACTAGTCTTAAGAACTGGCCTATTCCAGCCTGCCCCAGTTAATTAACCTTCTCTGTGTGACAGCTTTACAAGACCGGACAGAAGGCAGAACACCCAGGATGGTTCGTGAATTAAAATACCAGCCAGTGGGAATGAGTGACTAAGGGTGGAAGAGTTTACCCCACATTAGGCTGGATGCTTGAGTCCTCCGGAAGAATTGCTTTGAAAGCAGCTGGAAAAAAAAAAAAAGAGTTTAAACATTTTGGAATAATTACTGATCCCTGAAATTAGCTTCTTAAAAGTAGTCTTTAAAGTCACTCATGTATAATCATAATAATTCTAGGCTAAAGTTTCCTAGTAAAATCTCAGGGTGTTAGAACTCACTGTCCTATCCAAGCTTCTTGTTATTACGTCAGTTTTCAATACTCTCATTAGCTTCGCATTGGGGGAAAAAAAAAAATCTTTGTTCTGCCCTAGAGTTGAGCTGGAAATAAAAACTCTTGAGACTTCTGCTCTAAGAGTGCCTTAGGCTTTTAAAACATAGAGCTTGCACTCCGTCAGGTGTTCAAGGGAGGATGTGATTTTGGGGGGTAACAGGACATGGCTTAGCGGGGTGAATATTTTAAATTGAGATCCTAGAGAGAACTGACAGCCATCAAGCTGCATCTCTCTCCTGGTGACCGGTTTCTACATGTGCTTAGCGACAGCACATTTGGAAACACCAGAAGCATATTTTATTCGTGGGACAAGACAAGGCGGGTCAGCTGAGTACATTATCAATTTTAATAAGCGACACGGGGCCCCTGGTGACTCGTGGGCTTCCTCTTTATCCTCTTGGAAGAAGAGTTGCAGTGAGTTCTGGGGAGAACTTAGAATGAGGGTTCTTTCCTTGGGGACAAGACGGCAGGACGAAGAGAGCCCCGCTCCAGCAGCCCGGGAAGGCTGCTCCTCTGCTGGAAAATCCAGGCGCCGCTCAGCTGAGCCCTGGCCATCAGGAGATCGAGGCCAAGCGCAGGGTTACCTTACCAGTCAGGGTGGCTTCTGGGGTCGTCGGGTCTTCACTCTGCATAGCAGTCCTGAAAAAAGGGCACCCCACAACGTGGAAGCCACCCTCTTACCGTCCTCCACGTTCCGGTTTGCAGCTAACACAAGAGGCGCGAGACCTTGTCTGAAGATTTTCCAGGAGGAACTAGACATTGTCGGCTCGTCCCTAAGGCAGGCGTTAGGGTTAAGGTGGCGTCTAGGATGTCCCAGGTCTCGGCAGGTCTCACTTCCCCTCAGGACTCCTCCCTTCCTGCTCCCCTGCACCCTCATCCAAGGGAGCCGGGTGGTGGGGTGTCCACTCGTGCCCTTTGCCAGCATCCTCCAGCCCACACACGCAGCACCCCCCACCCCTGGCTAGACAGGCCACCCGAACTTCCCGGGGCAGCCGAAAAGTCTGTGCGCGGACGCGGATCCAGGGCGGTTTCTGGAAACCTGGCGATCTCCACTGCTCCTTCGCTAGGTCCCGGGCAGCAGACGCGCCCCCGGGAGCCCGGCCCCCCTCCGCGGCCCCCCCTCCTGCACACCTGACTGCGGCCGGCCCCGCTCGCGCGCGGGGAGACGCCGTGGACGTCCGGGCCCAGGTTGGGCACTCGCGGGCCGGGCCGAGGGCGCGCGCGCGGGAGGGGCAGCCCCATCCCGGGGTGCTTTGGGCTTCCAGACCGACAGACGGACTTCGCGGGCCGGCGGGGGGTGCGGCGGGGGTGGAGCCGCCGGGCAGGGGCGGTGCCGGGGGCGCGGAGCCCGGCCCCCGCCCCCACGCCCGGGTGCGGAGTCTGGGCGGCGACACAAAAAGCTCCGCTCGGAGCCGAGCGCCTGGCGGCGGCGTCCGGCCGGAGCGCCGAGGGCGGCGGGGCAGGTGGGGCGCCTCCCGGAGGCGGAGAAGGCACCGGGCTGCGGGCGCCGCGCCGCGCTCCCCGCGCCCGCCCTGCACCCCGCGGCGCGCGTCCGGCCGGCGGGTGGCGGGCGCGCCGGGACCCCGCGATGCTGCCGCGGCCGCCGCGGGTGTAGCGCCCGAGCCTGCTGCGGGAGGCGGTGAGTTTCGGTTTGTTTCCCCGCCTGCGGCCCCCCGGGTCGCGGGAAGGGATGCCTGCGCCCCCACGGCGCGCGCCCCGGAGCCCGGGCAGCGGGGAGGGGAGCTGCGCCCGGTGCTCGGGGGCTGCATTTTGGACGGAGCAGCGGGCGGCGGGGCAGCGGGTCCTGGGTGGGGAGAGGCGCGGGGCGCGGCGGCCCGGCGCGCGGGGAGGGGGGTCTCTGGAGTTGCGGGGCTCCCGAGCGCCGGCGGAGTTGGGCTGGCCGCCGGGGCGGGGAGCGGCGCGGCCGGAGGCTCGGCGGAGTCCTCGGATGCCCCCTGGAGCTCCGGTCCCAGGAACCAGCCTCGTGCCCGCGCCGCGCGCGCCCCGGCCGCGCCCCCACCCCGCACACCCCCGGGAGGGTCCCCCCGCTCGCGCCGGGTCGCGCCTTCCCACCCCCAGAAGTTGCCCTCGCGCGCCCCTCGGCGGCCCCGGGGTCCCTCCCGGGAGGGGAGGGCGCTGCGGCCGGCCAGATGTGGGGGGTCTTTTGTGCAGACCCGCGCGCCCCGGGCGCAGCGGCAGGACAAAGCGGGCTGGACCCGCGGGACGCTGCGCGGGCGGCCGCGGCCCCGGGCCCGCCGAGGGTGGGGGTGGGGTGGGGGCAGCGCCGGAAAGAGTCGCCAAGCGGGCAAAGCGGGGCGCCGGGGACTGGCCGCGGCGGGGGACCCCGGCGAGGCGAGGGAGGGAGCGCGCGCGAGCGGCGCTGGGGCGTCTGGCAGGGGCTGCGCGTCCGGGCGCCCGCGCGGTGCCAGCTGTACCTGGGTATGTTGCTCGTGTGTTTGCCCCCAAATGTCACTCCCCGCCCGCTGGGATTTCTTTCTTTCGGAGATTCCAGTTGCTAGTAGATGCTCAGCCCCCGGAGGAGAACTTGGGGGGCGGGGGAGTCTGCGGAGGAGCCGGGGGGAGGTGGTTATTTATCCGATGGAGACAATTAGGAAGCGTTACGCCCCCTCCGCGGCCCGGCGCGCTGCACCCCTCAGCCGCCTGCCGTGGCCGCCTCCCCGGGCACCCTCGGGCGCGCGCCGCCGACCCGGGGCTGCTGGCACCGCTGGCTCCGGAGCGTGTCTAACCCTCGCTGCATGTGTCTCACTGCAGGCTGAACAAAGCTCAGGCTCAATTGTGCTTCCTGCCTGTCAGCCTCTTGCTCCCAACGCCTACCATTTCCACTTGATGTCATCACGCAGAAGGGGGTGAAAGGGACTCGGTGACAGATTCAGGTAACCCCCAATCATCTGGGTCGCCGCCTGGGTGTCTCTGGGTCGTTTGGGCCGACGGTGTCTGCCCGGGGCGGGCTGGGTGGCTTCTGCACCACACCATTGCATTCCTGTCTGGGGGTGCAGTGGGGGCTGCCGCCACTCCTGGTTCAGAGAATTTGCAAAATGACTTTAAACCTTCCTTGGAAGAGTCGTGGGGGCCAGGGCGTGCTCGGGTTTGTATGCGTTGCACCTGATTTCTCGGAGGAGAATTTTGATATAATCCACACAACAGACAGTTGCATCTGAATGTGGGGTCTGGATGAGATCTGGTTAGCCACATGCCTGCTTTCTTATCTGTCGTCTAATTTATTCTGTAAGTGGGATATTGTTTGCTGAAAAGGTAGGGTTGGGATCGACTGATTATAAATGTCACCAGTGTTCAGTGAGGGCACGGGTCTAATGTAGTGACCTTCTTATGAAATCATGTCTCTCCCTCATCCCTTCATTGTAACAGGGCTGGCAGTTTAAGGGGGGGCATGTGAGTAGTAAGTTACTGGGGGGTGGAAAGAGGGGGGTGTTGGGGGAGCAGACAGAAAACAGAGAAAATGGATCTTTAGTTAAGTTTCCATTTTTATAGCTGTGAACCATTAGGCTCTCAGTCTGCTTTTTATCTCTAGGTTGTTGGTTCTTTTCCAAAAACTCTAGCTTGTTCTTTTCTTTCCAAGGATAGTTCTGTTTTGATGTCAGCCTAACCAGATCTGGGGTTATCAGGATGGAGCTCAATGAAAGCATAACCTTCAGGTAGAGCGGGACACCTTGGCACGGGTGTCTCCTAGAGGGCAGAGAGCTGTCCGCACAGGTAGCAGGCAGTGGGAATGCTTCTTCTGGAAGCGGACTGGCGGTTTGTCTGTAGGAAGAAAGGATCGCTGTGAGCTCTCCCTGGCACTGCAGTAGCGGCAGCTCGGTGTCGTGGTAGATGCTTTCTTCACCATTTCCCGCCCCCCCCCCCGCCCCAGTCCCTTGAAAATAAAATCGAAAGACTTGCAAGATGTGTCATTCGCCTAGAGTAGTTCTCTTTTGAAAGGTGACTTTAAAAAGCCCTAATTGACACTGGCATCTCCTTCTACTCAAAGCTTCGGGGATTCACCAGAAGTAGATGAACAGCTAGAAACAGCTGAAACAAAGGCCAGCGCTTTGCAAACATCAGATTTGTAATGGTGCTGGGATAGAGGTATTTTGACAAGTAATTTTTATGTCAGCAATAATGCAGGGTGTGTGCTGTGTTCCTGCAAGAGGAAAAGCCACGTGATGGGATAATAGGGAGTGTAATAATGTAATAGAAACAAAGGTGTGGTTTTTTTTTTTTTTTTTTTTTAAATAGAAAAAATAAATACCTCACACACAAAACTCCACATGGGAAAACAGCTGCCTGCACGTGTAAATGCACGTCCAGGAACAAAGATAGCAGAGAGAAGCTTTACCTCTCACTGTGGTTTTAAGTTGTGTACAGTAGTAAAGCATAATAAAGTGTTGTATTGATGTGTAATCTTTTTTTTTTTTTTTTTGAGGTGGAGACTCCCCACCCCCAGATGTCTGCAGTTGCGCGTTTAGCTTTAGGCTGGAGGCGCCTGGAGGTCATTAGGCCAACCTTTGCCTCCAGTGCCTCCCACATTTAATTCATTCAGCAGATCTTTATAAACACCTGATAGATAATGGGCTCTGAGATAGGTGCCAAGGGTGGGGGCTGGAGGGCTTGGATGAACCACCTTCAGGGAGCTTACGGGGTGGTGGAGAAATGAAGACTTGAGTCTAATTAAGTTCAGTGGAAGCTAGAGAGGAACAAAGAGTGGTATTGGACTTCGGAGCAAGGAGCTGGGGATCGCTCAGCCTCTGCTTGAATGCCTCTTTCATCGGGGAGCTCACTCCTTTGTAACTGGCTGCACCTGTTGTCAGAAGGTGACCTTTTCTTCTGTCCGAATCCCTCACTCATGAATGGTGAGCGCTCACCATGGTTGAGAGGTCGCTGTTCTCAGGCAGCTGCAGGAACCTGTCTGTCCTGTCCGTACCTTCAAGGTGCTTTGCAGTCCCTGCTGCACTTGAAGTTTGAAACAAATTCTGCTTTTCTGTTTAATCTGATTTAGAAGACAGGTGAAGGGAGGGGCTATTGCGGTGACTGTGTTTTTTAAGCAGTGTGTGTGAGCAGGGTGGGTTAGCGTGTCCTGCAGTAACAAATAACCACCCAGGCAGTTAGACTTGGTGTCATGCTTTGGTCCAGCATCCTCAGCAGGTGGGTCTTGCTAATTGGGGGGGGGGGGCTTGAGAGGGCTTGGGGGGTGTCACTTAAGGACACAAAGTGATAGAGGTGCCATCAAGGTGTGCACTTGTTACATCACCCCAGCCAGGGTGGGGGGTGGGGGCCGGGGACACTAAAGGATCTTGCTCCAGCAATGACATGATCTGACCCAGAAGTGACTTACATTGCTTTGGCAAGAGCTAGTCATGGGAGCCCCATTTAGCCACAATTCCGTATTTCTAGTACTGAAATAGGAGAACTGGAGTTAGGTAAGCAGCACCCATGACCTCCACACAGGACGTGACTAGGTGAGGGTACAAAGGGCTCCCCCCGGTCAGTGCGTCAAAGGCATTGGGTGTCCCACCGGTGTCTACCTGATGCATGAGGGGTAAGTATCTTAAAAAATCTGGTCCTTCTCCAACCTGTTATTTACTAATATGTTCTTATTATATTTACTAATAAAATTATACCCTGGCCATTAAATGAAAAATGATAATTTTCTCTCTTTTTGCCTGTTTTGAGTAGTTGTTTACTCTGAAGTGATAGACCAGAAGAGATTTAGATCTCTAAGGCTGGCTGTGGGAAGTTCTGTGCTTAGCATTATGTAATGGAGAGGTGTTAGAGACTTTCTCTCCTTTGCCATCTGCCTCTTGTCTAAGACTTCCTGAGTGTGTTAGGAACAGCTCTGTGTAGAAAAAGATGGCCCCTCCTGGGCCTGGAGTCACCCAGGAGGTGGCCTGCCCCAGCCAACACCGCAGGGTGGCAGATAAGTGCTGGCAGGGGCAGGGACTTGTGTAACCTGGTCCCCTCTGGTTACTTTGATGTTTAGCAAAAGCAAAAGCAAGCTGAATAAGAGACTTTGCTGGCCCCAGGGCTGATAAAACACTCAAAGATTCTGGGGGATCTAAGTGATATCAGCAACCGTGTTGACAACAAGGGAGACCAGTTTTAAAGTGCTCCTGGCCTCAAGCTCCCTAAAAGTAGTGGGGTGCTGTGCATAAACAGGCCTTGCAGGGGGCTATCAATGAAATCGGGTGGCTTGAAGAGAGATTTTGCTGTGGGGAGTACTGGTCACTCAAATATCTTCGTTCATGTTGTGAGAAATGGGTTAGAGGAGCCTTCAGCTGTGATAAGGAGAGAACTTAACAGTGTAAGCACAGAACTTAACAGACTGGTTTCCCTTCTGATACTATTAGTAATAGTGTCAACAATCACCTTGTTGAAGTCATTTTTATAGACATCTCTCCACAACAGGTGACATGGTAAACTGACAGACCCCCAATCACAGTGAGTAGAGGACATTGGTGTTGGTCTAAGAAAGCAGCAGTCACCCCCTGGTCCTCATGACTCGAGTGACAGGATACGGCATGCAGAGGGGTTCTGATGTGGAGATGAGCAGCCGAGAATCGGGCATAGATCATCCAAGAGCCAATGCGGGGTGCTAAGCTGGGCTGAGGGGTGAGGCACAGACTGAGCGAGAAGGAAAACCAAACATAAGACGCATCCTGAATAATTTTGGGCAGCTGCAAAATGTATTTCCGTATTTTATTTGGCCGCCGATCACCCCACTTGACTTTTATAACACAATGACTGTCCAGGGCCCGGTGGAGGACACTTGTGGAGTGTGTGTGGCTCCCGGCACCGCCCGCTGCAGCATCGGGGAGCCGGAAGGGAGGCGGGTGTTGGTTTTCCTGCTCCTTCCCCTGTGGCTACACTGCGTGTTCCAATGATTGAAACCACAATTTGGATAAAATATATATTTGTTTTATGTGTGAGGATTTTCTATTTCGAGCTGACTGTCACTCTGAGATTGAGGAGGGAGGTCTGACGAGTGCTTGTGAGACTTGACTTGCCTTCCTGCGGGCGGCCCTCCAGGTCTGTGATTTCCTGGCCTAGACCTTGAGTGTCTGCTGGGGCTTGGACTACATTCTCCGTAGACTTGTGGAGGGGCTACTTGTGTTGTGGGGTGTGGAGGGTGAGGAGGAAGAAAAACCCAGTTTGCCCCCTAATGTATTAATTCCTATGCAGCTAGAACTGGTTATAAACATGCTGTGGATTCTGAAGTTGCGCAGGTGTCCTGGGGTATCAGGCCTTCATGCAAGGGAAGGAATTGATGTTGCCTTGGGAGGGGTTGCCTCTGGGAGGGGCAGAGTTTCGATAATGTGAAGCTACCAATGCTGTGTTTTGCTTCTCCCTACTTCTTCCCACCCACTATTTGATTCCCACCTACTAAGAAAATGTAACTTTGCAGGCTCAGTTTCTATTTACAAATCCAGATAATCACACTGAATGGTTTCCTCCCTGAGGTACTGCCAGAACTGATGAGATTTTGGTAAAAGCATTGGCCGATACTGTAGAAACAGAGCATTGTTATTAATTTTGCTGTCCTGCTCTTGAGCAGATGAACGGCCCTTCCTAGTAACAGCTGTTACATCTCCCTTCATTCCCCTCTGCACCGCCACATCCTAGTCATAGTCTGATTTCTCCCTGGCTGATGGAGTGGCCACTCATCTTGTGGGTTTCCAAACACCTCCAACCCATATTACAAAATTCCGCCTCTCTTAGGATGGAAGGCCATTTTAATGGTTCCTCTTCTTGTGCACTAACCCTCGGTGAGTTCTGTTTTGGAGGGATGAAGTTCACCTTTTTTAGTTTTTCCTTCAAAGTTTTCCACAGCTTGACCTCAGACTTCCTTTTCAACCTTGACTTTTACGCTGCCCAGCTTTAAAAGTCCACTTTAGCTGCGATCATTAAGCCACTGTTCCCCCAAATTACTTTGCAGTTTCTTTTGTAATTCTGGAATAGTCAGTGGCCTCCAGTCATCTTTTCCTATGCCCGATGGCTAAAGGTGCAGCTCAGCTTTTAACTCTTATAGAAAATTTAGCCCTTATAATCAATCACTTTCCTTAATAAAAGTTCTCTGGCAAAATTGCCTCCAAGCTCTCATTTCATTCACCGTTCGTTCCTCATTCTGCAAAAGTCACTCATCGTGGATTGTCTGTATTAGATTGCCTGTATTATTACCTAAGATTGAAGTGTCTTTTTCTCTCCATTTAATTGCAAAGAACAGAAACCTGTTCAAGCTAGCACATCAAGGGAGGTGTATAGAAAAGATGTCCTAGGGTGTCTTTTTCATCAAACCACAAGACCCCCAGGGAATGGGACTATCCAGTCATTGCTCAGCTGGGGGAGAGGGTGAGGGATGAAGTTATTTCCAAGGGATTTTTGGCTGATAAAACTAGAGACTGAGACCATGAAGATCTCAGATTTCCTATGAACTTCTTGAACATGAAGATTGGATGAGGTTTGACTCAATTTTGTATTCCTCACCACAAATGTACAAAGCAAGAGCTCACTAAATAATCAATCATTGATGAAACTTTGATAGCACAGAAATGCTGTTGACCTACTGTGGTAAAGGAATTACAGATGCTTTTGACCTGCAGAGTTAAAGGAAGTTAAAGGAGAGAGAAACTGGTTTTTAAGAGCTTCCCCTACTTGCGTTGATAATGATTAAATGTTGAATCAAGTTCCAGTTGTCAGCTGGCACTGTGCATGCCAGTGGTGGGGAGGGACTGTGCTCATTGAGGATCATCATTCTAACAAAACAAATTGCTGATGATGGTCTGTTTTTCAACTTCAATTTGCCTGCTTCCAAAACAATACAAACCCAAGGTAGCCCTCTCCTTGGTGATGACTAGCAAGCTCTGTTAGAACTTCCCACGCCTCCACGTCACCCACAATCTAAAGGAGCAGTCTGTGTGGTTTGGGTGACAGTTACCCACACCTGGCTACCCCATCTTCCTTGACAATTAACTTGGGGCCACAAAGGCCTTTGTGATAGACATCTGGTTTACCTTGCCTCTTTTGACTTTGGAATCCTCATTCACATCATAGAAGCCTCATTAAGAGGAAGGTTATCAGGAGAGAGGAAATGTGTTCAGCTGCTCTGAGGAAGTGGCCAAGAATACATTAGCATTAAAATGATGTCCTCAGTTGGGGGGACAGTGAATGGAGCTGAGATATCTCCAAAACAAAATATTTGGTGTGATTCTTCTGCAGTTACTGCTCTGGGGTAGGTATGCAAATTGTTCCCTTGCAGTTTAACTCAAAAAGTGGTTTGAGTCAGCATGGTTAGATCTTTGTACTTTGTTAAGGGAATTTGTCCCTTTGTTCAGTGAGACCTAGGTGTTCTGTCATTTTGAGTGAAGAATAGCCAGGGTTAGCCAGGGTAAGCCAGGAGAGCCAGCCTGAACTTGGAGGTCCGCTCCTGCTGGTCACACCAACACTTCCAAAACCTGAGGAGGAACTCTATTCACCTACGGTAGTGGGCATTTGAAACTCCCAGTATCAATGACTTACACCCCATGTCAGGTATACAGTTGTTACATATATTCAAATATGGGGTGCCCACTGCTTGCCAGGTACAATTCTAGCTAAACCTCCTGTCTTGCTACTTGTAGCTTAATGCATGAAGTTACCTCAAAGTCATTTTTTTCCCCTTTGTTTAATGGGGAAATCCAAAAGAGAGAGAGAGAATAAAAGAAATATGATACGTTCTCTCAGTTTTTGATGCCTTACCATCTGTGCCTACTACTCTTGACCTAATTCAGTTGCCTGGCTTAAAACATGGAATGTTGGGAGTAAAATGGGTTTGGGTTACAGTGTGAGCACTGCCATGATGACTCTGAATAACTGAGGTCCGGTGGCTTCTTCCTCTGGACAATAGGGGGCAGCTAGCCTCATTGGTTTGTTGTGAGTGTGAGACCGCTGATGTGAGGCTGTGGTGTGCTGCCCTGGGATTGAGAGTGCTACATGATGACACGATTATTAACATCCAGTTTATTCAGCACCTCCTTTAGGCCTGTTTTGGTGCTGGATTCTGGAAATGTTGGGATGAATAACATGGTCTATACTGAAAAGCTCTTTATTCAGCCAAGGGGATAATCACATCCAAATAACTACAACCTTTATAGGAGGATTTCTTTTGTATGTCATCGTCACTGGACTCTTGTCATTGTGAAATTGTTACGAGACAACCCGGATGTGAAATGGGTTGGCCTGAGTGTGGGTCCTCACCTGCGCTTAAAAGGGGCTTATAATGAGACTCAACTGCAGACAGACACAAAAAGGGTAATAAAGGGTTTATTTACAAAAGGGGGAAATGCAGAAGTGAATAAATCAGGGAGAAAGAGAGAAATTGGTGAATGTGTCCTATCAGTTCTGCTGAGCTGGGACCCCAATGGCATGCTGAAAGCTGGTGAAAAAAACCAAGTACCCCCAAGACCCAAATGTCCAGTTATATCCCAAGCCTGGCTGCTTAACTCCACCCTCAGTCCTCAGCAATCCTCCCTTGGCTGGTGATGACATATGGTGTTTGTAGTCCTTGGTGTCTTGCATCTCACTGTTCTGGGGGGGGGGGGGGGGGGGCGGGGTGGGGGTGGAGTCCATAAAACCTGTTTGTGGAGTTGGTTCAGGACATCCCTCCCCTCAACAAAATCTTTGTCTAAATGTGCAACGTGAAGTGCTAGGTCCCCTGAGGAGGAAACAGAAGTTGGGAGACATCCGGCTAAGCACTCAGACTTTCCTTAGAGGACACCAGCTTCTCGTGGTATCACTCCTCCCAGGAAAAGCCAAGGACACCCTGTGATGGACCGCCCTTTCCTCGGGCCCATTTTCTTAGCTGGAGTGACTCAGTTTGTCCAAGATTAAACTAAGTAGATGCTTGGATTGGGGACTTACCTTTCAAAAGCCAAAACAGTTTAGAAGCTGGGAGCAAGCTGATCACCCTGGTTAGGGTCTGTCCTTGTTCTGTGGAGGTGATTCAGCATCCTGATGTAGGCTTTGTGCACATTTCACATGGTTAGACATAGAGCCATCCTCTGAGAAAAGCAAGGAGAGAATGGAGCAGGATAAGATGGGAGAAGGCAGTGTGGCTTTGTCCATCCTTTTATTCATGAACCTGCTTCTTGTAATGGAATCTATTATTATTTTAAAGAAGAGCCCTCTAGATTCAAGCAAACTAGACTATACAATATAAGTGTAAAGTTCATGGGTCCTTAAAAATATTCTATAAGTAGTGGTGGTGGCTGTGCCTGGTAGTGTTACTGCACAGAACTTGATACGCAGCAGACACTCAACAAATATTTGTTGAAGAAATCGTGGAATCAGTCTTATCTTAAGAATAACTGTATGAACTGGGTTCCAATTCAGTAGAATTTTGGCCTGGGTCTTATTTGGAAAATGCATAAACCTAGACCCTCTCTGGGTACCTGGGTGCACTGATGTCTGATCTGTATGGGTGTGCTTATGTTCTCTCTTCTTGATGCTGTTTTTCCTCCTGATGGAATCACATGATACAAGCTGAGAAGCTGCCTGATCTTTTGCTTGCAGCTTGCACGCTTCTAGAACATGCCTATGCTGTAAACATGCTGATAGCATGGGCCAGGATGTGCCACTTGTGTGATCAGTGCCCAGTGCTTTCCTCCTAAAGATACAGGAGAAATTTCCACGTAACTGTTAATGCCAGGTGGGAAGGAAGCCAGGCCTAGCTCCCTGCTGGGAACTATAACAATCTGGAACCCCAGCTGGGATTTGCCGGCATTCCCTTCCTCTGAATCCCTGCACTATCCTGTGGGATTGGAATATCCAATAAACCTTTGGATAAGCCAGAATTTTCCTGGTTTTTAGTTGATACCTAAATGGCAACATTTTGTGTTCTCTCTGTCTCTTCTTGGGAAGTGTTTCTGTTTACCTGGAGAGGTTAGATTGCTGCAGGGTGGACCTGCAGATATTGCCAGAAACAGTAATTAGTTTGCTGGGTGCCAGTTCTGTAAATCCCATGCCCGTAGCACCTGAAGGCAATTGCCAGACATTTACGTCATCCTTTGAGTCAGATTCCCATGTCATCACTATGTATGCTGAAATACCATGTTCACTTATGTCTCTGATAAGCCAGATTTCTTTATGGTCTATTACTTCACCTAAGAAAACAGTAAGTGTCTTGTCCACGGAAGGGGAGACTCTTTTAGGCTAACAGTTCATTTAATAAATTGCCTTTATTTCTGTACTCAGTGTTAAATATTGGTTCAAAGAATTAATGTTTTTTTTTGCAGAGTCTGTAGCTTGCCTTATTTTCAATGGTAGAGTCAAATCTCTATAAAATTAATTGCTCATACACCTTGGGTTTATAATAGACTAATAAATAAATTATTTAAGAATTGCATCTTATGTCAGTCATATTTCCCTACAAGAAGTTTGTGGATTTACAAGGAAAAATGTCTTCATTAAGAAGTTACAAAGAAATGTCAGATTTCTTCTTATTGGTGGAACTGTTACTGGCAGGGTGAGGGGTACCCCAGGACCCCCAAACATGCCCACTTTAAATGAGTTCTGCCATCCCCCACAGCAAGACAAAACATATTCTAGTGCTTAAGGCCTTTGATGGAAAGGAACTTTAATACAATTAATGTGCAATAAAGACGAGAGGAGGGAAAGAATAGATAAAAGAGCTTTTACATGAAACACCCAAAGTTAGCTGTCTTCTCGTGGGTAAATACCCAACCAAGCAGGGTTGGCCCAGAGCAGGGCTGCTGAGGCCTAAGTGTTCGCCCCAAGTCTAAGGCACCTTCCTGTGGGGACCATAGGAAAGAGGCAGAAGGGACCAGGCCAGTTTAGAAGGAAAAGAGCAAAATCAAGATAAAAGCTGCCATTGTTAACCTCGGCATAGGTCTCTCTCCCACATCTACTTAAGTGTCTCCTTCCACATCCCCTGGTACCAGTCCAAGACCAAGGAGCAAGCACAGCTTCTTCACCTGTCTCTCTGCTCCACGTGCCTCCTCCAGGTCTCCTTGATTCCTTCATTTTCCCTCCACTCGCCTCTCCAGCTTCTCCACCTCCCTGCTCAGCTCCACCCTTTCTTTTTTTTTTTTTTAAAGAGAAACGTATTTTCCTGATTTTATTTTAAGATTGATTTATTTATACAAGCACTGGGGTACAGGCCAGAGGCGCGGGAGGGTGAGAGGATTCACCAGAGACGAGCAGGGAGCAGAACAGGCAGAAGGACCGATGTACACTGCTGAGGGGAGCAGCGGGCGAGTCAGGAGAGCACCATGTGGGAAGCTCCCTGGCCAGCCAGGGATCAAACCCGTGCTGCAGAGGCTGCAGCTTCACAGCACTGCGCTCAACCTGCTTTGCCACAGGGAGGCCCTCCACCCTTTCTTGGGTGGGGCAGGAAACCTGGAACCTCCCCTTTCTCTGGAGACCACCCAGTTACAGAACCGGTCCACTTGGAAGCTAGATATTTAATGTGCCCCCTGCCAGAATGATCTTTTTTTTTTTTTAATAGAGGCATGTTATTTATTTATTTGTTTGTTTGTTTTGTTTATACATGCACTGGGTACAGTTAGAAGCGCGGGAGGATGAGAGAATTCACCAGAGCCAGAGCGGGGAGCAGAGCAGGCAGACTGATGAAGTACACTGCTGAGGGGAGCAGAGGGCGGCAGGAGAGGTCTGCGCGCCATGTGGGACCCTCCTCTGGTGGCCGGGGAGCAGCCGGGGATCGAACCGGGGCCGCAGAGGCCTCGGGCAGCTTCGCAACCCAGCGCCCAACCTGCTGTGCCACTGGGGAGGCCCCAGGATGATCTTTTGGGGTCAAGTCCAGTCTGTAATGGCAGTGAAAAGAGGTGCTGTCCAGGCAAGATAGAATTCCTCGTGAATGTGGAGGCAGTGAGAATCAGTTTTGAAGTCTAAATGGATTCGGCCTCCTAAGTTGCCTGCACTTTATTTTATTCCTTGTCTTTGACTTATTGTGCAGGGCAGCACCTTTAGATTCTTTAACTGCTTTTTAGAAAAGGCGAATGTGGTGTCATGTAGACTAAAGCTCTAAAAGTGGGTAGTTGGCTTTAACCCGCGTGTCCCCTTTTTACAGAGGGAAGCAGTTCTGAGCAGGCCGACTGTCTGGATTCTGGACTCACTTCCTTCATTTTATCTTCTCCTCTGAGATCCCGACTTGTAAAGAAACAAATTTCTCCTTTTATGAGGCTGTTTAGTGCGAGGTGACTGGTGTCGTTCAATATAATCTATAGTACTTAACAGCTAAATACACTTTGTTTTCCCAAAGCTGATCACAGTAAAAATAAGGAAAGGAGAGAAGCAACAGTTTGAGGGAGGGAGAGTGAAAAAAGAGAGAATAATGGGGGGAAATAATTGTGTAGGAGCATGGTATTTTAAAAAAATTCAATTTTAGCTTCAAAATCAAGACCAACTGTTGTTTACATGGTTTTGTTGGCTTCGTAATTAAAAGCATCTTGCCCAAAGCAAATCGAAGTTGTTCTTAATAATGTTCTACAAGATGACATGGAAGTTGATCAGATATTTTCCTTCCCAAACTATTTCAGATTCCACAGTGTCTTCCATAGAGTTTTAGGGGACTGAGGCGAATAACCACAGTCCAGGGATAATTGTGTTTATTATATAAAAATAGCTTCAGGTGGTTATGGGAGGCAGGAGAACATGGAAGATGAGGTGATTTGCCCAGGGTGGGGAGCTAGTGGGGGAGGGGACCTGAACCTGGGAGGCTTCAGCAGCACAGAAGCCTCATTTGTTGCTAGAATTAGGGATAGAAAGAAATAAAACATATTATTTTAAAATACTTCTGTGTAATATAATTTAAGAAGAGATCTGACTTCTGCATTGTCCTATCTTTGGGAACAAAGATGGATTATTTGGGTCAGCCATCTGCCTGAATCCTCTTGATGCTGGCTTTGAGGCAACATTGTTTGAAAAGAGTGGCAATGTTTCTCTTGGGAAATTTGCAGTGAGGTTTCCAGCTATTACCTGAGCTTTGCCCTGTGCTAACAAGTTTCTATGAAGTCTGCAGGTGTGAATTGTTTCTCCAAGGGCCAGTGTATAGAGCTAGATGAGAAACTTGATCAGATGCTGGGAGCAGAAGACTTTCATAAATACACAACTTAAAAATATGTTTGAACAAAAAGACATTTTTATGACCCATCTTCCCCTAGTTACTGTTTTTCCCCATACCTGAAAGGAGGATAAATCACATTCTTCCATGTTGCTATTCTATTGTGCAGTTTTTCCCTGTTCCTGAAATATCTTTTCTTCCTGCCTGTCCCTTCTTCCCTAAACTCCTCCCATTTTACTTCCCATTAGTCCTGCCCTAGGGATTCTTCCTCAAACATTGCAGGCGGGATTACTTGTCTTTCCCTTTGTTATTTTAAATTCCACTTACCCCTGCATATGAAAATTCTATGTATGTTTGTCTCCTCTGCTCCACTGTGAATTTTTTGACTATAGGGACTTTGTCTTGTTTAGGGGTTTGGATGAATGGATGGAGGAGTGAACAAGCAAACAAGTGAGCAAACAATCTATGTGTGGATTTGTTGCTATTGATTAGAGTGTATTAGTAAAAAATGGTGGTAAACCAGAGTATTGGCAACTGTCTAGATGCTTACCAGAATCTCAATATTATTGACATTTCGGTCAGATTGTTCTTTATTGTGGGCATTACCCTGTGCACTGTGGGATTGCTTAGTAGCATCCCTGGACACTACCTGCTATGCTACTTACTGACTTGTGACCATCCAAGATATCTCTAGAGAGTGCCCAGTGGCCCCCACTTGGCCACAGGACTGGTTTCATCATTGGGATATGTATGGAAGTAAGAGGCAGTTAAGAGTGGGGGTATATTTTCCACACTCTCCGAGATGCTGACCAGCTGTAGGAGTACAGGGGAGAATTTTGAAGCCCTTGGGTATGATGGCACCACAAGATAGAGAAGGCCTGGGTCCTGAATGACCATATGGAGCAGAACCTCCCTCCCTAAGCTGCACTGAAATGCAATGTATGAAGAGAACAAACCATTATTGCATTAGGCCAATGAGAGTTGGGGGTTTACCCCACCTAACCTTCCTGAACCTGAGCTAAAGAGACCTTGCTGAAACAGCCATGCTAGTATTCCAGGTAGTGACTTTCCAACCATCAAAAAACCATTCCAATGAAAAACATTCCAACCACAGAAAAGAGACATTTTTGTTTATTCTCATGCAGCCTCAGCCTTGTTGCCATACTTCTTTTAATTCCTGTATTTTATCAGAAAATAAGATGATGATAAATGTGAATGTTTTATTCCTACCACTCGAATAAGTCTGACATGTGAATAATGAGCAGCTTTGAGCTATAAATAATTTCAGTAAAAAGTAATGAAACATCAAGTGTCCTAGCCGTTTTCATCTTGCTGCCTTTGAATATGTGTCTGCAACACAAGTTCGACTTGAGATATTTGTGGCAATTTATGTTTAATGTACTTTAACATTTTGAGGGGAAAATGACAGATGTTGACACCCTACAGTCACAGCTGTTCCCCACACCATTAATAAATCTCTGTATGATGTGATGGGCTCTGAAATGGACTCATACATGCTTAGTCCAGCTGAATGCTGTGGATTAGTGTCTTTTAAAAAGCTGAACCCAAAATCTTGCTTATCAGATTAAATTCAGTGCATAGTTCTAGATTTCTTTTGCAGTGATTAATTGTATTTATGGTCGTGTCTGCGCCAAACCACTGGCCAAAATGCGTAAGGCAAGCGGTTGCATTTGGCACCCATCTGGATGACAACAGCGGGGTTGTTTGCAGGAGACAATGGCTGTTTGTGGGTGAGCCCTGGGATGGCTGAAAACTTTGTGTTTTGATTCAGTGGTCTCGCTGCGTGCTCCTTTGGCATGGCATTCACTCCTTTGTGCAAAGAGCCACCCCAGTGAATTTTACCCTACCTGTCAGTCAACTGCAGGGTCCCTGTCAGGAAAGCAAATCTGGATTGGTAAAGTCTCTCTTTCTAGTAAACTCCTGATAGGCATCCTAACTATCAAATACCTGGTTCTTATGTCTTCACCCCACATAACATATTTTCACAGTAATAAGGCTAGTTAATATGTATGATGCTAATTAAACACTGGCTCTAAGTGTTTTGTATACAGCATGTGCCTGATTTTCACAGTGGTCTTATGGGGAAGGTACTATTAACAGCTCTTTTAATATTATGTACAAGAGGTTGAGGCACAGAGTGGCACAATGACTTGCAAAAGGTCACAAAGTAAACAAAATACCTGAGAGAAATCTAGGCCCCACACACCCACGGGTGGGAATATTAGCAGGATGTCCAAGAAGATAGCTTAATTCAGCTCAATTCTGACACTATCCAGACACGCATCAGATTCCATAGGAAAAGAGCTGCCTCCCAAGACTGCCTGCCACCTCAGACACCCCTGCAAGGCCCAGGCTATTCTGACCAACTGACTACAAGTTGGAGCACCCCACTAGCTCAGCTAATTTGCTTGAGTGACCCACAGAACTCAGGAAGCCCATTTACTCACTAGATCACTAATTTATTACAAAAGGGTGTAACACAGGAACAGCCATGTGCATGGGGAAGGGGGGACACATAGGGGTGGAACATAGAGCTTCTATGCCCTCTTCAGGTGCACCATACTCCCCCAAATATTGACTTGTTCACCAATCCAGAGGCTCCCAGAACCCCATCGTCTTGGGGTTTTTTGGAGACCTCATTACTTAGGCACGCTTGATTAAATCATTGGCCTTTGGCAGTTGAACTCAATCTCCAGTTCTCCCTGGAGATCTGGAGGTGGGATTGGAAGTTCCTATCCTTGAATCACCCCACTAGTCTTCCAGACAGTCAGCCTTCATCTCTAGGTGCTCCCAGAAGTCACCCCATGAACATAACAAGATATTTGGATCACTCTGTACTTTGGAATTTCCAAGAATCTAGGGAGCTGTGCATCTGGAACTGTGAATGAAACCCAAATATATATGAGAAATATAACTTGGTCATCTAAATGGCCAGATAATTTATTTATCATTCACATAATTGTAGTGCAGAACTGGATTTAGATCCCACCTGGAATGCTATTTGTCCCTACACCGTGCTGTCTGAGGTTTCTCATTTGTTAAGGAGATTTACTTTCTCTGAGATGTCCTGTATTTCCATGACTTTAACTAACATCTGTTTATGATGATTAAATAGTTATTGATATGATTGCCTTATTTTTGCATGGGTGAACATCATTTCCGCACTGAACTGTCAGCTGATGCTCTTGTAGCTTCCAACATTCTTGGCTCATGCTTGCCTGTAAGGAAGTACTAAATTAGCATGTTGATTTGATTATTTTCACACAGAGATGTTCACTTAAGGAGCTGACCCCTCTCGGAGTAGGAACAAATGTATACCAGGCACTCAAATGCCAGGTGGCATTGGCTGAAGTGGTTTAGAGCTCAGCAGGGGAAGGATCACTTATGCTAGAGGATTTCCAATGACTTCATGGACAAAGTAGCATTTGATATCACTCTGAAAGGTGTGGTCATGATCTGACCAGGTGGCCAGGTGGAGTGGCATTGAGGCCAAGGTGGTGGGAAGGGTGAATCTTGTCTTGTGTGTAACAAATAATGTTAAATGACTATAGTGGGGAATTTATGAGCTGGACTAGTAGTAGAAGAATTTGGCAGGTTGGTGAAAATGGGGACTTTGGGATTTATTTGGCAGGAAGCCACTGATGGTCTGGGGACTGGGGAGGGTATGGATTTGAAGCTGTGCTTTCTTCAGCAGCTTCATCTGGTGGCAGTCTTATTTGGATTGGAGCAAGAAAGCACAAAGGCTGGGAGACCCTTTGGGGTTCAGAGGAGGGCCACAGGAACAGAAGGGCCCGTGGATGCGAGAGACATTGCAGAGACTACATTAGAACTTGGTGACCAACTGCACATGAAATGGGAGACAGATGGGTTTTCAGGCTGGAGGCACTAGGTGCATGATGGTAACATGTATACTTAACTGGAAAAGGCCTGATTAGGGAGAAATCAAGAGTCCCTTTGAAAATGGAATTTAGTAACAAGATCAGAACTGTTCTTTTTTTTTTTTTTAAAGATTTATTTTTATTTATTTATTTATTTATACAAGCACTGGGTACAGTCAGAAGTGTGGGAGGGTGAGAGAATTCACCAGAGCCAGAGTGGGGAGCAGAGCAGGCAGAGGGACCGAAGTACACTGCTGAGGGGAGCAGCGGGGCGGCAGGAGAGGTCTGCGCGCCATGTGGGACCCTCCTCTGGTGGCTGGGGAGCAGCCGGGGGTCGAACCGGCTCTGCAGAGGCTGCCGGCAGCTTCGCAACCCAGCGCTCAACCGCTGCGCCACCGGGGAGGCCCCAGAACTGTTCTTTTGAGAGCTGTACCTTGTTGCCAAGTTGGGGAGAGAGCAGAGCCTCCAGAGAGCTGGCTGCGAAAGGACAAAGGTCAAAAAGATGGTCAACACATAAGAAAAACTTGCTTTCTGGAGCAGAGGACACTTACATGTATTGAAGACTAAGAGTCATAGGGGACTCCTGTGATGCTGTAGCTTAATTTACATTTATTATTCCCAAATTGGTTTTGATTTCTCCTAGATTGAAAATATTCCAAGTATTTTACCTACTGTGTGAGGAGTATTCCATGTGAAATACTGGGAATCTGGTTGGAAAAACCCTCTGCTTATCTGAACTGGTGAATCACCAGCCCTAGCTCTGCTGGAGGCTGACCTTCTATTCAAATCATAATTCTTCCTTTACCTGCCCCATCCTACCTCTGAATCCAGGATAATGCAGCTGAAAAGGACCTTCGCTGTCTCCTGTATCTCCTAGATCTTGGTCTGGGTCTTGGGGAGGGTCTTCTGCTGACTGTACATGGTACTTTGCAGACTGGGGTGCCATTCCTCATCTTCCCATCCTGGGTACCCAGCCAGCATTCCTTTTTTTTCCTTTGCACCCGTAAATGCTGGCATTAGCTGTTTGGGAGCATATGTTTCTAACTAGTTCTTAATCTCCTTAAGGACTGCAGTGATCTAATAATGATTTTTTTATATCCTCTCTGCACTGTTTTGGATGTAGTGTCCTTGTGCTGCTTGTTGGTTATCATTGGGAAGTTTTCCTTCCTCTTCGTGAATTTGCCACAGCAATCAGAAATATAATATGTCACCACTGGCTTAGTTTCTACTTGTCTGCTCTTCAAGAGACATGTTGGCTAGCTTGATTGATCTTTTCTTCAGCCAGTGGATGCGCTCTAAAACTGTGGCAAGGAGGGTGGAGGTCAGGTCACCTTAGGGTAACACACCATGAGTTTGCCACTGGTTTCATGGGAGGGGGGGAGGTAAGTTTTCCAGAAGCAAGAGACACTAGGAAGCCCCAGTGATTCACAGAGTAGTGGAAGCCTGAAATTAGTTTTTGTATTTATAAAATTAAATTAATCAGACAAAATTCACTTAGTGTGGCATGAGGAATGGTTGTGAATAAGCAGAACTAAAACTACAACATTAGGATAGATTAGGAAAATATTTGGGAGAGTGCAGCTGCTTTAATTTTCCTTTTGTGATAGATAATCTCAGCTTTACCAGCTTCCAAAAACTCCCAGTAATTAGTACCGATTAGTTAGGATCTGCTGTTTGGAGCTCTAGCCTGTTGTTTTCTCAGAAAACTCTTTATTTTATAAAGAAAGAACTTTCATTCCTTTGGAGAATGTGTCAGGTGGACCGACCTTCCACAGCTGACCTTCGAGTAATTAGACTTTAGGACTTTGGCAGAGAAAGAAGCCAACGGTGGCGTGTAACCTGCCACTCTAAGATGTGAGGCCTGCCAGTTTTTAAGTATGAGGATTACAAAATCTTGAATAAATTTTAAAATAATTAAATATATTTGAATTGGACTTTTACTTTTGTAAGTTAAAAAAATAATCGCTGATCTGTACTTGGCAGTCACTAAAACCAAAGCATCTTGTGAAGCTCTCATAGTTGCCCAATTTAATTCTCACAATATAATTATGTTTCAATAATGCAATGTTTATTTAACAATATTGATGTACCAGTAAAAGATGTTAGTGGGAAACACAGGAAATGTATTAATCTTACATATGCAATCAGTTCACATTTATCAGATACAGATGCATATAATATTTAATTTTTAATACTTTGTGAATTGCATGGAGGGCTTGGAGTGGAATGAAGCAAAAGTTTTATACCCAGTTCTGGTCAAACTAGAGATAACATGTAATTGCAACTTTCAGAAATGTTCATTTTCAGTTAGGTTCCCTCTAAGTTTTCTGGACCATATACAGTTTAAGCCCATCATAGATAAAAGCTTGTCTTGTTTAACCTCCTCTAGTGCATCATTTACCAATTTTGATTCTTGATCATGAGTAATTTTTAAGCACAGTAATAACGGCTCTCAAAGTCCTATCCAAATGGCATACAAGCAATTGTGTTTTTTTGTTTGCTGACTTAATATCATGGTTTACCTCTGTATGTGATTCAGAGTTACAGTCTCACTCCTCTCTAGACATGTGTTAGTATACCACATTCATGACCAAGGTACCCATAAACTTCCACCAAAGAATTGGGTCCTCCCCTCTTTGCTAGCCCCCCCTTTGTCAATTTCAGTCTGCAGTCATATTACAAGGGTTTGATTTGGTTTAGTTTTTATCAGTTCCATTGTTTTGTTTATTTATATTCCACCTGGGAGTGAAATCATCCAGCATTTGTCTTCCTCCTTTGGACTTATTTCTCTTAGCATCACATCACCCTCTCCAGCTCCAACCATGTTGTTGCAAATGGCAAGCGCTCATTGTTTTATATAGCTGAGTAGTATTCCTCTGGGTCTGTTACCATTCATCTGTTGTGAGCACTTAGGTTGTGGCCATAACCTGGTTATTGTAGGTAGTGCTGCAAGGGCAGAGGAGTGCAAATATCCCTTGGATTTAGTGTCTTTGTACTCTTCAGGTAGAGACATAGGAGAGGGATTGCTGGCTCATATGATAGATTTATTTTTAATATTTTGAGAAAACTATATGCTGTTAACCATAGGGGCTGGACTGGTCTACACCCCCACTCACAGTATACAGGGCTGCCCCTTCTCCACACCCTCACCAGTACCTTACCTTTCTGGCCCTTTTGATGTGGAATCTCTCAGAGGTGTCTCACAAAATTTTGGAGTCAGTTTTTATCCCTATTTTTTGGATGACCAAACTGAGACAAAGAGAAATTTAGTAGTTTTCTCAAGATTATGCTAATAGTGGCCAAACCATGATGGAAACCCCCAAATCTGATCAAATGTGCATTGGTACATCAGTCTATTAGAATACAGTAAAAACTTCACAATAGTAGTTACTGAAAAGTACCAAGAAAATTAAGCTGCCATCAGAAATAAAATATACTAACAATAAGCATTTTTATAGTAGTTATTGTCTCACTACAAAGATGAACACGATATTAAAAATGAAATACTAAAAATTTTAGTTCTTATTTCAGACACTCGGTGCTCTAGCCATAATAGAGTTGTAATTAGTTGCCTTATTGTGGCTATTTTGTTTCTCCAGCAGAAATTCATCTGGAAATTATAGTGCAACAAATCGCTGCTGAATCCTGATGGCAGTAATTATGTCCATGACATAATTGTGGAAGTATAGAAGAATGAAGTGGTTTTCAGGGAAGTCCGCTTCAGTAGAATAGCAAATGCTTTTCAAATGTAGGGCAAGCTGGAGAGGAATGAGGTCTAATTATGGATTTGTAATATATAATGAAAATGGGTGAGTTTTCAGGAATGTTTTAGAGATTAAAAAGTAGGCTTCCTGGAGTTAATTCAGAGTTTTTAACCAGACATCAGCACGGATATTATCACTATTTTTGGTTCTGGGAGCAAGTTTTCTGATGGACAATGTCCCCACACCCCCACACCCTTCCCCCCAGCCTGCTGTTGTACAAGTCAATTAATGGCACTGGGGTGACTTAAATCACCAGGTTTACAGAAGTCCTTTCTATTGCCCCCATCACAAGAGGGTTTGTCTTTTGCGGTGAACAATTCTAGGTGTCAGAGCTCACCAGCGCCTGAGCACATTGTTCTCATTGTATAGTTGGCACATCCTGAGGCTAAAAAGAGGTGGATGACAGATCAAGGTCTCTGCATTTTAGAGATGGGACTTGGATTAGCCCTCATAGAACATGCATCCTATTCTTCCAGTCAGTCATGCGCAGGAATCACTCTGTGCTCTTCTCCAGCCACCCAGTCTTTTCTCAAGACCTCTCAATGTGCTCTCCCCACTAGCCTGCAAGCAGATCCATGGCTTAACTATTAGAAAATCATTCCTTTTGGTGGGCCTATAGTGGCCCCTGGTTGTATCATTAGAGATTCTCGTTGTGGTGTGAAAACAGCATGCATTGTGTTTACTTGGTAGACCAAGGGTTATCTCCTTATCTGCTGCTTCTATTTCAGCCTTTGATCCTGAGCAAATCACTCCATGTTCTCACTGAAGATGAGACAAACAGTAGCTAACTCAGGCGGTCATGGTCACGGTTAATAATGATAACTGATGTGTGTGGGCCCTAGCAAGGTTCTAGGGGCTGCTTTAAATGTTATGTATATGTTAGCTCATTTAATTCTCAGAACAATAGTCTGAGGCAGGCACTAGAGGCAGGCCTAAAGAAGTTATGTGATGTGTCTGAGAAGTGGCCCAAGGGGTTAAGTTGCAGCACTATGAAGCTGTCCACAGCCACTGCAGCATGGCACAAGTTCGATCCCCGGCCAGCCAGGGAGATACCCACATAGTGCAGCAGACCTCTCTGGTCTCACCCGCTGCTCCCCGCAGTAGTGTATTTCTGTAGATCCACTTGTTCTGTTCCTCAGTCCATCTCTGGTGAGTCCTCTCACCCCCCTCACCTCTGGTCTGTACCCCAGCTCTTGTATGCATAAATAAATAAATCTTAAAAAAAAAAAGTGGAACTGGTACCTAGACAATTTAGTACAATTAGTTCCTTCCTTTCTTCCTTAGGGTTTTGTGTCCCTGGGTCCTTTACTAAAATGTGGGTGCCCTGGTGAAGGGGAACATGTTCATCCCCATAAGGTTGTGAGGGGTAATCTTTGTATCAGGTGTCTACCATCCCTCCGGGAAGCAGGTGCAGGTGTGGGGACCGAGTTCTGATGGAGGGAATGTAAAAGGATTGGAGCATGTTGTGATATTAAGACTTGGGTGGTGGTTGGGAGGGACCCGGGGTAGGTGGTGGGGCAAAGCAAGCATTTAAAGCAGGAAAGGAGCCAGGGAGGGAGTGCCTTGGGCAGTGCTGGCCCCTCACTTTGATATCATTTCTCTTTTTCTTGGAGCTGAAGGAGTGAGGTCTATAAATATGCTGGTAGGAAAAACAAACATGCTTTGGTACCTTTTCTTTCTTGGTTAACCTTGAAAGAACTCTTCACATCCTTAAAAAAGGTGGGGGGAGGGAAAGAATATCGATTTCCTGAAGCAAAACCTAAAGAAGGAGGGGTTCAGGGTTCCTCCTTGTCAAAGACATAAACACTGGACATTCGAACTCCTGGGCTGGTGAGCCCGAGGCTGGAGGTCACTTCTCCAGGGGGGAGCAAACCACTGTGGAGAAAGTGGGTGACAAGGAGACAAAAGGTATGACATGATGACTGGTTTAAATGCCGTGCTCATGTGTATTTGCAGACATAATGCTGCCCTCAGAAACTGCAAGGCCTGTTTCTCTTGCGTGCTCAGGCTGTGCTTGGCCGCTGAAGGCCATACCTCTTGCCCCAAGCCAGCCACTTTGGGATTTATAATCCTAAACGCAAGGTTTAGCATCCAGTGTGGGTGCAGTAAAGTAATATCTCCATGTTATCAAATGATTTCTTTCCAAGGGAAGGTAAGGTAAGCAAACCCCAACCTACTAGGTAAGCAACCTAGTGTGGGTTGGGGGACTGGCCCATTTTTTCCTTCATGTATTGAATCTAGTGTGAACAAGGTCAACACATGCATCTCTATCAGAAAATACAAATGCTGATGGTGAATCCTAATACACTGTCACCTTCCCAGTTTTCTGCCCGAGGCACACCTGCTTATAGTCTGTCTGTATCACTGTTTTGCTGGAGCTAACAATGAGTTTAAGAACAGAAGTTGCCCACATCTTTGGATTTCGCCTAGAACCTTGTGGCCACTGAAATGGTTAAGACTGGGGTTTGCTTAGCCAGTCCTACTTCGAAAGATATGGAGAACTTAGATATTCATGGAACAAACAAGATGACCTGCAAGATGCTAGAATGTTCTAAAAATTCTGAGAACCTCGAGGGCTTATAAAAGTTCTGTGTTCTTACAATCAATTTTTTTTTTCAGCTTTCCCCTTTAATCGTTAACTTGGGAACCTCAAGACTCGCAAATACAGGCAATTCTTTATCAATCCACTTTTAAGTCATGTGTAAAGAGTCCTATGTGTCTCCGACTTTCCTTGAAGGTACCGGTGGACTGGCCATGACTGACTTTCCATACACTTTTCTGCTCGGCCTCTTTCCGCCACAACGCAAAACACTGATACAGGCTTTCATTCATGTGACAGGCACTGGCAAGTTCCTGTCCTTATTCTTGGGACGTGACTTAACCTTTCTGGATGTCCAGGGTGTGGTGAGCTCGGTGGGGCCAGCTTGGAGGGACTGACCTGCGCCCACCTCTGTCCCTTGGTCTCTGAGCTGATACGGAGCAGGCGTGGCTGCTCCTGAGACACTGAGTAAACTGGAAGCAGAGAGAAGTATTGGGAAATGTTTTTGTTTTTTCTTCTGGGAGAAACATCCCTGCCGGCAAGACAGCTAAGTGCCGTAGCCTGCAGCAGTACAAAGGCCAGTGCCTGTAGTCTGTGCCGGCTACTGAGAAAAATGACTGTGGTGAGCCGGGAAATCCCAGCTCTACTTGGTATCTTGAATCTCCTCAGAAGGTTCCATGAAGGGGGTCTCCAGATCACCCCTAGGGGGATCCTTAAATTCTAAAAAGGTGAGCAAAGTTGATTTAATATATTGTTTGAGCGAACATATTAATCGAAGGTTAAATATAGGTAACAATAGAGTTGTGTTTTTAATGTGTGTTCCTCAGAATTCTCATGTGCTGGACATTTGTAGTGATTTTACAGGATTTAAGGGCATTATTTTGCATGTTAAATGATCACCCTGAGTTACAGTTGTTATTTTGCCCTTATGTTGCACTGCTGATGGTATCTGGGTGTATTTGATGCCGAGTTCATGGTCAGGAATGGAAGCCCGAGGGGTAAGAAGGGTGAGTTGGGTCTGGTTTCCACAGTGAGTCCCTGGAAAGAGTTGCAGGGAGTAGGGACACTCCTTAAACTAAAGAAGAAAACCCCAAACTTCTTTCAAATATCACTTTTGTTCCCCATCGAGCTGCCAGGACCCAACAGTGAATGCCAGCCTGACTTTGGGTTCAATGGGGCATTTCTTTGCTTCTGAGGATTATTTTAAACGCCAGAAAGCTTGCTTTAAAAACTTGTGAACTAGGAAACAGGCAGCTGGGTGTTCCCTTTCGCCTGGTGAATGCTTGGTAGGGAAAAAATCCCCAACAGACAGAGCTTTTAAATAGTGCCCATGGGGCCTCCCTGGTGAT
Source organism: Talpa occidentalis (assembly GCF_014898055.3). Taxonomy (NCBI): domain Eukaryota; kingdom Metazoa; phylum Chordata; class Mammalia; order Eulipotyphla; family Talpidae; genus Talpa; species Talpa occidentalis. The sequence goes on from NW_023601322.1 coordinate 9,650,256, forward strand.
GCAAAGGGTTAAGACACAGCCTGTGAAGCTATCAGCAGCCACTGCAGCACGAGTTCAATCCCCAGCCAGGGAGCTACCCACATGGTGCAGCAGACCTCTCCTGTCTTGCCTGCTTCTCCCCTCAGCAGTGTATTTCAGTCAGTCTGCCTGTTCTGTTCCCCACTCTGTCTCTGGTGAATTCTCTCACCCCCCACACCTCTGGCCTGCACCCCAGTTCTTGTATGCATAAATAAATAAATCTTTTTTTAAAAAGACTTTAAAAATAAATAAATAAATAGTGCCCATACCCCTCACTCCCCCAGCCTGCTCGCCCCCACTCTTTAGGGGGCGTGAGTTCATGTGGGATAAGACTCTAAGCCTGTTGTTTGGTTTGGATTTGGCATGTTTCAAGGGTCACTGATGATTTGCCATAGAACAACCCAGGACTGACACCTTGGAGAGAAGGCTGCTGACTCCAATAGGGCACACACGGGTACCCCCAAAGCCACTGAAACTAATAAATAGTTGACTAAAGAGAAGAATCCCTGGAGGGTAGAAGGGGTCATGGGGGATCCACTCAGCTCCACCTGGGAGGAGAGGCAGAGGAAACTGGATGTACTAATAGTTTGGAGAAGCCAGAATGGGGCAGAAGGAGAGCAGGGGCTCAGATGAGGCTAGAGATGACCACCAAGGCCCCCAGACCCTTCTGGGTTAACATTTGAAGTGTGTGCCCTTCTGGGTTAACATTTGAAGTGGCGGTGTGGTGTGAGTAGGTGGTTGAGGGCAAGGAAGCTGGGCAAAGTGTGGGTGTGAATCAGCTCTGCCTGTGATCTGTTCTGTAACTTGGGCAAGTGTTCTGAAGGTCTTTGCTGTCGGCTATTACTATGCAGTGTGGGGGTGATGGGCACCTTCCCCAGACTCCCAGGGATAAAAGAGTCACCTTAGGTAAAGCTCATGCAAGCTGCCATCTAACTGAGCAGTCCTGAGGATGGGGCGTGTGAGTGCGGAGACCCACTGCAGACCCAGGGCTGACGCCAGCAGTAGTGGAAGAAACAGATATGAGTAATTTTAGGAGGCAGAAGTGCTTGGGCTTAAAACATTGATAGCGTCACATCATCTTGCCTTTTGGACAGCACGGTTACTCTGCTGACCAATTGTTCCAAGAGGAAGCTATGTCATTGAACCTCAGCCGGCTAGGCTTCCTTGCAAACGAAAAGAAAATGGCCATTTTTAGAGTTCTGTGCAGGTTTCTTGGGGACATGTGGACAGACAACATGGGGGATATTCGCCTTTAATTTAAATGCCTTTCCTTGGACACCCATTGGGCTATATGTCTAAATTCTAATGTTAGAAAAACTCTTTTCTGAGGGACACAAGTCCATTAGGAACCTCTGTAGCAGTAGTGATTGTAAGCACTAAATTCCACAGCGGAATGGAGGCTGCAGCAGGGGATTATCCAGGACTTGCGTTCGGCAGTGTGCAAAACAATTCAGCACAGTGTATAAAGGCATTGGGGGACAATAGTATTGCTTTTTTGTGCTGCCAACCAGGTTTGTCCCAGGGATTAGTAATTTAGATAGAACAGCCATGAATCACTGCTTACAGTTTCGCATTTAATTTTATCCAGGAAGCAATTTCCTCTCAAATTCTCGAGCTGTGGTTATCATTAATGAATTAAACATTATGAAACCCAGAGAACTCCTAATTCATTTTGATATAAGTAGACATTTAAATCTGAAAAAGAAACCTTAAATGTTTTTCTGGGGTGTTTAATATCTTCAGGCTGACAAAATGGGGGTGACTTTCTGCAGATGTGATAGATACCCCAGAAGAGTGAATGGTAAGCCCAGCGGTGTGTGGGCCCCACCTCTTGACTGCAGGTTTGGGGGCATGAAAGACGGAAGTCACGTTTCCTTGGTGACCAGTGGCTGCGTTTTTTCCTGAAAGGGAAAGATTAAAGTATGTGGAGAAGGCAACTGATGGTGGCTGTAGTTCTCCACCAAGTTTCTTATCTCCAGTGCCTCTCAGCTTTTACGCTTTCCATCCTGCCCTCCCCTGGATCTCCTGCTGCCCTGCTCTGTCCCCACCTGGACAGATGTCGCTCTGGAAAAGGGTTTATTTGCTCATCAGGAGTCTGTGGCTGTGCCGCCCTCTCAAGCACCCTTAGAAGTACAGCGCCAGAGGGGGTGTGTGCTCTTGTGTGTGAACGGGGGAGGAGACCTGGGTTCACAGGGGTGTCTGAAGATTTGGGAGCAGGATGGCAACACAACACACAGGCCAGAGTCCTCACCTTACCTGGCAAGTCTGGGAAATATGTTCAACTTCTCCCCACCCAAAGATAATTTAGCATGAAAAGCCGGTCAGGGAATTGGTGCCTTGTGGCTTCCTGAGTAACTGAGAACGGTGGGCAAAATGCTTTTCACGTATGAAGAATTTGACTTATTTTGGACATATGGGTGGCTTCTAGAACTTTTCCACAGCTTTTCTTTTCATTTTTTAAGACTACATTTAGGGCTGTGTTTTTCCTTCCCTCATGACCATCCCATCTTCTTCTGAACGCTTCCTGCTTTGTCGACTAAAGTCCTTCCAAAATTCATCTCCTTTGGTGCCAGTCTCTGATCTCACAGGAGCCTCAGGTTCCTCGTGTGTAAAATTGGGTCACGACACCTGCCTGCTTGGTCATGAAGACCGAACTACTAAGATCACAAAACTGTGGATATGAAGACACCTGTCTAGAACCTTCCCACCCCATGGGGGTGAAGAAGAAACGAAGAGGTTTGGGATGTTAGGTCAAGGGATCCCCCCTTACCCAGTATGACCTTATTGGAACTAATTTTGCCCTAAGGCCACCTACTGAGGTACCTGGAGGTAGGAACTGAACCTACCTTTTTTGGAGACACAGAACCCATCACACCCCCCTCTCACACCCCCTCCCACTGCAGCTTCAAGGCCTGTCAGAGGGCTGCGTGCACCACACAGGGCAGGGATGCAGCTCTCCAGCCTTTCTCCAGAGCTGGTGGCTGTGATGTGACGTCTCTGCTGCCCGGCGTGGAGCCCATGGGAGTGTGCGTGAGATGATGTAGCACTTCTGGAGCGACTTAGAGCTTGTATCAGCACCCAAACGGCCCTCTCATGCTCTGTTGGTGATTTCACTTTAGTCAACTAAGCCTGAAACCAAAGACTTAGATGGCACCGGTGGGAAGTACAAAAATCCTCCCAGTTTTATTTGAAACAATTGGTTTTATCAGAAGTACTGAGGTGGGAATTTGAGCAAGGCACACTCTATCCCCTTCTGCCAGGTGGAACGCGTAGCAGGAGCGCCTGCGGCTGGCTGGTGTGGCAGGGAGCCTGGCTCTTGTTCTTAACGTGGGCCTGGGGGCTGGGGAGTGGCCTCAGATCAACTCACGTCAGTTAGGAAGGGCATCCTCCAGCCTCCCACACTGGGCAGTGGATGTAACTCGGTGCCTGTCACGGAGTTGCCCGGATAGGGTTCATCCAGTGAGAACAAAGCCAGGAGACCCAGCTTTAGTCCTGGTTTTGCCCGCGTCTTGCCCACTGAACATAAGCACAATTCTTATTAACATGGGGCCCTGGGTGGCTGGGTAGCTGGGTGGCTGGGTGCCGCCCCTGCTGGCCTTGGTGAGCAGTGAGGAGTGTTAATGAGCACAGCCGCGCACAGGCTCATCTGAGACAGTAAAAAGTGCAGAGGGAATGTTGAAGCGCCGTTGGGCTTGTTCTCAGGGCCCAGTCAGACCTGAAGTGCTGTAGATGTGCCCAGCGGGACCCTTGGAGGCAAGCCCCTCTGCCAGATAAAACAGAGGGCCAAGGGCGTGGGGTATCCCCTTGGGGTGGGTACTGAGCTGTGATGGGACCTCGAGGGAGACAGAATTGGGGACAAGCTCCTGTCCCAGGGTACAGGGTTGGCTGGGGCAGGTCCAGGAGGCTTGCGAGGGAGGGGCAGCGTGGGGGTCAAAGATCCACGGAAGGACTTAAGTAGGGAAAGGTGCACTATGCCCGAGTCACAGCCAAGCCAGCGGACTCGGCTGGGTCCCAGAGGGTGGCACTAAGGTTAGGGCTGGTCCCAGACACTGGGGTGTGTGGGAGGGTGGAGGGGGCTCTCGTTGGGACAGACCGTGTCTGGGACAGAGCAGCTGCCCTCCCTAACCCTATCCGGGTCAGGGTCTTAAGTCATTTATTTTGATACGTTTAATAGCAGAGTTGATCTCCAAATAAAGCTGACCTCATCCCACTACCTCAGCACAGACTGAGTTTGGCTGCTGCTGCTGCTGCTGCTGCTGCTGCTGCTGCTGTTTTTGTTATCTGATTGCTTAGAATCTCAGGGCAAATGCACTGTTTTGGAAAACACTGTTGAAGGCAAATGTTTATACTCCTCCATGGCAAATTTCCTTTAAAAGGACTATTGATTCGCAGAACTGAGGCTGAAAGGTGTTCTGTGATAAGGCATCTTCCCCAGTGGGATGAACAAAGGTCTCTGGTCACCTTGTCGATGGCCGTCCAGGGCTGGGAGACTCGGGAAACGGGAAGGTTGTGGGGTTAATGGCTACTGTGCCATCACAACATGGCCCTGAACCACAAGACTTGGTCATTTAAAAGATATAACAGTAGATTAGGAGGAGAATTACAGTAACAACAGATTGTGGGGAGCATTTTCTTGCCCATTGCTGCTTGCAGAGAAAAACTCCATTTATGGGACTGTTGAAAATTTGTTTCATTTTGTTTGGACTCAAACCAGAATATTCTGATATCTTTATGGTTCAGCGACCAGTCCCAAGCAAAAAATGACAGTTTTCAATATAAAAATTATTTTGGTTTTGTCATGAGAAGAAAATTATGTGGACACTGTCCCTGAGAGGCATTGAGATAAGGAATTTAGTGATCTGGCTTTTTGCTATGACTTGACTTTGGACAAACATTTAATTTCCTTAAGTCTCAGTTTTCTCATCTGTAAAACAGAGACATGTCCACCTTCTCCTCTTACACTGTTGGGGAGTAATCCCATCTGTACTAAATCATGGTGTGCAATATGCAACTGTAAGTAGGAGTTATTTGCACAGAAATAAAAGATCAGATTCTCTCTCTTTTGTGCCTATGCCTTCTATATTAATTATATTCGCTCCAGAATTTTGATTGAAAAATGCTGGGTTTTCCTTGTCTTAGCACTTAATGAATTTAAAATGTTCTCCTGAGTGATAGGGTTCTATTTCCATGCAAGCTGTTTGAAGAGGGGAAATGGTGGGCAGGATGTTTGTAAATAATGCTTAGGTGACACTATTGTGATAATTACGGCTTTTTGAAGATGAGTTTTATAGCAAGTCCTCAATTTTCCTGTCACTTTTTTCTGGGCTCTCCCACTTAAGCAGCACATTTGTTCCCCGGAGCTAGCTGTTCACGGAGCCAAATCCCAGGAGAGCTCACTCGCTCTGTGAATCCACTTGTCCTTTTCTGTGGCTCATTTTGCAGGCCCCCAAGAGTTTGCACCACTGCCTCCCTCGCCTAGCCCTAGTATGGGGAACAGGATGGAGGTACAGCAAGTCATGCCGTACACATTCCACATGCCAGCTCCAGTGAATAGCCATCCCTGGCTCAGAGTCTCCTTGAAGGCCATGCTGGACCCTTGGTTGCCCCAGGGTCCCAGAGATGATACTGGTATGAATGACCTCCAGCCCCCATCCCTCTATGCCTGTATTCGGGGGATCAGAGTACTGGAGGGGAACTCTTTGCTGATAAGTGTGGGCACTCTCAGAGGACTTTGAAATCAACTCTGTGGACCCCCAGCTTTGCAGCTTTCCCGGGACACAAGCTGCTGTGTATTTCACCGTGATGTTTTCCAGCTTCAGTTGTTTCTAGCTTTTGGTTGTTAAGATCTCAAATATCGACTTCATTGTCTTCTTACTTACCAACTCAATTGGAATCTAATTTCAGATAGAAGTCAGCCAGTAAATTTTGTTAATGGATCTTTTGGAAGCTTCTAGAGTCAGAATGGAGGAAGCCCTGGGAAGTGTCCTTTTCCAGCCATCTTGCCTTACTGGTGAGAATCCTGGGACCCAGAGCGGTTGAGCATCTAGTCCAGGTTACACAGCAAGTTAGTGCCAGAGCCAAGACATGAACCCAGGTCTCTCCAGCTACCTGGATGGAGGCATACAGCGAGTGGTCATCCTAAATACAGGGTAATGAATGCTCAGCAGGTGCACCTTTTCGTTCAGCTGGTTTATTTTGGAGGCAGATATTGCCAAAATAATGAATCACATGGACTAGAATGTCCTAATTTTTGTACGTGTTTATGGTTGGCTCCTGGTAAACCAGAATTCCTTTGTGATGCTACCTTTGTTGAAAAGCTTTACAAATGCATGGATATGCTTTTCTGAATTAGTGACCCAAACTGCCTCTTAGATGGCAGGGAAGCTTGCAGCCTCTTAGAATCAATCCAAACACAATTATAATTGTATAAAATTAGCGTGTCAAGCATGGATCAGCCATGAACACAAGTCACGAATGTAGCCCAGCACGCCCCGCTGCTCCCCATGACATTAGCTAGTTTCAAATAGAATATTCTGGTTGTTAGAATTCTTTCTTCTTTCCTACTTGTTATTTTATAGTTCAGAGGATGGAATCCATGAGTTATCTTAGTCCAGGAAAATTGTGTAACCTGCTGATATTGTACCAGTTGCATTCTGATGCGGCATTGATTTTTTTTCTTCCCCACCATTTTCACAACAGATTGAACACAGACACAGGCGAGGTAAAAGCTTGGCAGTGAGATTTGCTTGGCTTGTTTACTTTCTCCCATTGTTAGAGTGGCTGTGATTCAGCACTGGCTCTTTTCCCTGATGTCCAAGAGAGGGGAAGGAGACACAGACTCAAGGTGTCCAGGGAAGGATGACCGTCATTTTACCATCTCTTCCCTGTAGAAAGCAGCCTTGCCCCACTGCTGCTCGCCCCAGCGAAGTGATACCACATTCCAGAAGGCCTCTACCTGGCATCCTCATGGCTACCCCCCTCCTCCACCTTCTTTACTTCCCACATATCAGAAGAAGAGAGAAAGGAACCATGGAAAATCACCTCGTGTACCATTTTCTATATGATTTTGAATAAATTGTTTCAGACACAGAGGATACGGGCGTGACCTGGTATAAATTTTCCTTGAGATGGTGGCTGGGTATGTGTCTTAGCAAGTCAGATGGTTTGTTTTCTTAAAACTGGAAACTTGATTCCCTCCCTCCACCCCTAATATACTTTCTTGTGTGGTTAATCTTTCAGATAGTTGTGACATCTTCATCTGCAAAAATGAATTACTGCCTTCATGGGCCTCCATGGGCTTGCCGATTCCACTGGGCTGTAGAGAAAGGGTCTGACTGTAGGTGGGCTAACTGGTAGAGTACATCGGGCTGGAAGTTTTTGCTTGCTGTGTTTTTTTTTTTTTTTTTCTAAACACTTTTTTTTTTTTAAAGATTTATTTATTTATGCGTACAAGAGCTGGGATACAGGCCAGAGGTGCGGGGGCAAGGGGCGGTGAGAGGATTCACCAAAGACAGAGTGGGGAATAGAGCAAGCAGACTGACCAAAGTACACTGCTGAGGGGAGAAGCAGGCGAGTCAGGAGAGGTCTGCTGCGCCATGTGGGTTGGTTGCTCCCTGGCTGGCCGGTAATAGAACTCGTGCTGCAGAGTCTGTGGAGAGCTTCACAGGTTGCATCTTGAGCCACCTGGGAGGACCCTGCTTGCTGTGTTTTAACTGAGAAACTGAAGTAATAATTGGGGCAGGGTGAAAGTATTTCTTGTGGTGGAATCTTGGAAAAGAAAATAATATTGTGTAGGTCTTATCATGGGAAGGCCAGGACTGGGACTTAATTCTAAGGTCAGCATTAAGTCTGCCTGTCCCAGGCAAGGATCTGCTAAGTCTTGCCACCCTGAACCTCAGTTTCTTCAATTGGAAAATGAGGATGGTGGGCAGGGGCCTGTGCAGAGTGGAGCCGGTGGTGATGCTTCCCTCACTGTGTCCTTGGCCTAATTTCTGGAACCTGTGGATGTTACCTTATGTGGCAAAAGGAACCTTGCAGAGGTGGTCAGAGATCAGGAAATGGAGAGACTATCCTGGGCTAGCTGAGTGGGTTCATTATAATCACAAGGGCTCTGGGGTGGGCGCGGATAGCTGATTCAAACACAGAAGTAGCAGCTGTGATGACTGGAGCTGGAGCTGGGAGGAGCAGGGAGAAGGAGCCATGAACCAAGGGATGCTGGTGACCTGTAGGAGCTGAAAAAGGCAAGGAAAGCAGACTCCCCACAGAACCCCCTGCAGGTAGCAGCCATGCCCACTCCTTGCCTTGACCCAGAGAGACTGATGTCAGACTTTGATCCTCTAGGAGTCTAAGAACAAATTTATGTTGTTTTAAGCCACTAAGTTTGTGATGATTTGTTACAGTGGCCACAGAAAATGAATACACTCACCTCCTTCATAGTTCTTGTAATGGTGACTCTCTATCCTTGTAGTAGTAAGCCTCAGAGAGCTTCATAGATGTTAGTACTTTTATTTTATTTTTTATTTAAATATTTTATTTTATATAATTCTTACATCTTTTTTCATCTTTGCACAATGCATGCATTTTCATTTTGGTTATATTCCCCATACAATTGCACACCCCCCACCCCCCACCCCCTGCCATTTTGACTCTAGTCCTTCCTTTCCCCACCCCTTAAAGTGAGTTTTTATGTTCCTCTGGGTTTTCAGGTTAAGGTGCTCAAGACAGATCAGTAGAACAATAATCAGGAATTTACATTTAAGCAGCAAACAGATTATGTGTGAAAATTTAAACCCAGGTTAGCAAGTGATTCTTTTTCTTTGACAATTGATTGACGCATACAAGAACTGGGTAACAGGCCAGCGGTGTCCAGCGGTGTGGAGGGTGAGAGGACTCACCAGAGACAGAGTGGGGAGCAGAACAGGCAGGTCTACTGAAATACACTGCTGAGGGGAGCAGCGGGTGAGTCAGGAGAGGTCGGGTGAGTCAGGAGAGGTCGGCTGAGCCATGTGGGTTGCTCCCTGGCCAGCAGCAGTGGCTGGTGATAGCTTCATAGTGCTGAGACTTTAACCCCTGAACCACCAGGGAGGCCCAGCAAGTGATTCTTAATTGTGAAATTGTTCCTCATCATTAGGTGTGCAGCTTTCTTTTCTACACCTGTGGGTGTCAACCCTGGATGCTCCTTGAGAGCCTCTGGGACAGCTTTGACAAGTCCCTGTGTCCCTGCTGCACCCCAGGACAAACATCAGAAGCTCCATAAGGGGACCTGCATTTGGGTTATTTTTGAAGCTCCCCAGGGGATTACAGGGTGCAACCCAGGACAAGACCCACTGCAGACGTGTTGTGTCTGATAAATAAGGGTATCAATCAGTTCTCTTTGAAGCCTGATAATCTAGATGTTCTTTTGCGTTGGGACGGGGGAATGTTCTGCTGAGGACTATGCTATGTATATTAGTGATATTAACATATCATTTTAGGAGCAAGCCAGCACTCCTGAGATGTTTATCAAATAAATTGGTGTGCTCTGGTGGCAAACTTAATTTCAATAAGTAAACACTTTTTTCCTTGTATTTCCCAAAGGTTTTTATTTTTTTCCATAATTTTTTTTTATAAAGGAACACTTAGGTAATTGTACTTTTTACCTCATGTTTCCATAAGTTATATACATTACACTGAAGAGCATCATAAAAATAATAGGTGATACTCATGGAACATATAATACATGCTGGATTATAGTCTAAGAACTTCGTGAATATTCGTGCTTGTTTTCCTTCCAGTAACCCAATGGGCTAGGTATATTATTTTATCTCTATTTTAAATATAAGAAAACGGAGTCACAGAGAATTTAAATAAAATGCCCAAGGTTATATAGCCAGTAAGTGATAGAGCAGGTTTTATACCTTTCAGGGGACATGATTCTTAATTATACTCTGCCATTATCAAAACCAAACAAACTAAAATATGAATTCACAGTTGGTTCTAGAATAAATGTTGAATGGCAGACTCTGGGAAGGATTTGCTTGCTGCAGAAAGGGGAAGCAAGGACTTTGCTGTGTGGGGACATAAAGCTGCAGCAGCCATTTCACAGCCACAAGGACCATAACTAACTCACTGATGAGAGGAAGGTTAAAGATGGAAGAACTTGAGTCCATGTTCGCATTTCTGAGGCGCTGGTTGATCCATTCCTGAGATAATCACCCCATTTCCACCCAGAGGTCTTCAGAAACAAGAGTGAGAAGGGAGAAGTTGTTGAGACTTTCTTCTCTGATACTGGACCCCCTGAGGATGAGTGAATACGCTTTTATTTGTTTTGTTCTTCCGTTTCCAGTTTGGAGGAGAAACTACAGCTGGTCCTCAAGTGACATTGTTTTGTTATAATGTTGATGAGAAAAAAAGAAATACTAGTTGACATGAGTGGAATGATGTTATTTGAAGAATCTGCTTCCTTTCTATGTCATCTTGCATAAAGGCAGTTTCCCACAACCTATTGACAACAGTAAGTGAGGACTTATTGTAATTAGTTTTAAATCCCTTCCTTTGGAACAACAGCCAGAAGCTGTGGTCTAAAAATTGGCATTGCTGCCACCCTGTGTTCCTGGTGCCCCTCAGGGACACTCTGGGCCACCTGTCACTGAGCGTGCCCTGGTCTTGGAGGGCAGGTGACGTAATCTGTCTTATATATGTCACAGGGAGGGTGTGATAGATGCAGTAGTTTTATTCATCAGAGCTACTGTGCAGATGTTGCTATTATTGTATTTTCACTGGGAATTCTGGGTTGAAGTTAAAAAAGATAATGGAAAGCACATAGCATAACCTTATTATCCTCCTCTCACTAGTAAAATAACATCCTCATATCTTCAGGTGGGAGGCCTTACTTTTTTTAGGGTTTTAAGGTAGTAACCAAGTAGAGGCATTGACTGTTACCTCTAGACATCAGGTGATTTCTTTTTGTTCATTTTATCAGTTGTGTTTAATTTTCTTACCCATAAATGGAAATATTAATTATTGGCTTTCTTAAGGCAACCCTTGGTGAATTGGGGTATCCAAATAGTAGGGCAGTAGTTGAGTTGTAGCTCTGGGTTATATTGTCTCAGTTTCAATGTTGGCTCTGAAACTTACTGCCAGGGAATATGCAAGAGGCTGTCTAACCTCCATACCTGTAAAATGGGCAAATAAGATACATTCTCGTAAGGTGGCTGTGATGATCAGCTAAGGAACGTGGAGACGTGGCCCCGTTCCTGGATCTGTCACTGTGCTCCAGCGCTTCCTTACCCTTGAATCTGGGACAGGTCAGGAGTTTGGGGAAGTGTTTTTTCCTTTCCCATCCTTACTCTGTGCCTCCTTCAATGAATATTAACTGGTCACCTACTACTCCTAGAAACTATATCACGGAGTAGTGCAAACTCGACCCTTTGTTAAGAGCTTGAATGGTTTAAAATCTTGATTTAAAGTATTGAGACAAAGTGATGGGGAAAGTTTGGGTGAGGAAAGGCTACAGACAGACAGAGTAGAAATGTAAGATCTGCAGATGTGTCCGACAGAGTAGAAATGTAAGATCTTGTATGTTATTTGCACCAAAAAGAATGAGAACATACGGTGTTTCTTAGCTCTATCAGTAGACAGTCTTGGGGACCAGGCATAAGAATGAAGCTGGCTTTTTGCTGATGCACCAAAGGGTCCTTTGGGGGTGGGGGGGCAGTGGACATGATTCTCTGATATGATTGGCAGAACAGTTGGTCCTCTGTCCGAGCCAGTGTGGTGATTGGGCGGGTGTGGGGGGTGCCTGTTCCCTGCAGAGGGAGGTCCTAGAACATCAGGACACCTCATAGGGTGCTTCCAGATGGGTGGGAGCTTCAGGAAGCCCACACCAGATCACTGAGCTAAGAAGCATTTTGGGTATTTTATGGTTCATAAAACTGTTTATTTTTTTACCTATTTTTTTGGTACCATTCACAAAGAGGTTTGTTTTGCTGTCATGAATGTATAATAACTTTTTCATAGAAAATGGTCCAACATAATCCTCTTGTTCCAAGATTTCCCTTGGTATGAATTTCTTGTATTCTAATCAAGTCTTTGTAGCTTGGATGTATCTTTTAGTAACATGCGTTTTATTAGCGATTAGAGCTATTAATCAAGTTTGGTGGTGATCCTAGTAACCATTTGTGTTATTTTCGGCTCTACTTTTCAAGACTGAAAAAGAGAATTATTTTAAGGACATGAAATAATTCTAGAGGATGTTCAAAGACATTTTGTGGATTCACCAATTCCACTTAGAACCGCATATGAAAAATGATAATGAGGATTGTAATGATGATAATGATGATAATGATCTCTGCTTTCGAGTGGTTTTTCTATGCCAGACAATATTCTGAGGGCCTTGTGCGTTTATTCTCATTTTATCACCCAGCAATTGTATGACACCCTGCTTTCTTCATTTATACATTTTATAGATAAGGGGCACGAAAGTACTGAAAGATTGAATAAATTGCCCCAAGTTCACAGGGCTCAGCAGAGAGCCCTTTTGTGAACTTTTTTATATCCTCACTACTATTTGTCCATCCACTCAGATGTAGGCACCACATCTGTGCTAACCCACTCCGTAAAAGCATCAAGGAAATCTTATACCAAGGGGTTAACAGCTTGATTACAGGTGGGTCTGACCTGGACGTGCTTTCCACTCTGCTGCCTTATTGCCTTGGGAAAAGTCCACAATGAAGAGAAGACCCTTTAAAAGAGACATGCTCAGCGAAATAAGCCAGAAAGAAAAAGAAAAATACCGGATGGTCTCACTCATAGCAGGAATCTAGAAAACTTAAATAAGGGACCAGGAAAATGAATAACTATAAGAAAGCGAAAATTAAAATCAACAAAAATCTATGAACCAGAGACACTTTTGGGGGTGTGGGTGGCGGGAGGGGAGGGATTGGGGTCAAAATGGGGGGGTTGGAATTGTATGGGGAATATAAAAATAAAATTTATTATTAAAAAAATATATACAAAATTAAAAAAATTAAATTAAATTTAAAAATTAAAAAAAAAAAAAGAGACTGGAAGGATATATTAGCTAATTCACCCCCAACTGTCCCTGACAGGTTTGGATGAAGAGACACCATATTTATTTTAGAGATGGGGACACCGAGCTGCTGAGAATTTGAGAATTGATTGCCTTAGGTCACAAAGTAAATCACTGATACTTGATCCAGAAGACAGGTGCTCTTCAAGTCCCGTCTATGTAATTGCACAAATCTCTGTCCACAATCTCCATCCACAACTGATGAAGGAGAGATCCGTTTTGTTTTGGATAATCTGAAACCAGAGGTTTAAGCATTTTCAACGTGGATGAAATTTTGAAACTTATTCCTATTTTGGAAAACTGCGCAGGCTCTGGTGTCAGCTCGCTAGTCATTTGGGCAGTTTACTTAAACTCAGCAAGGTATAAATATTTCCTTGATGTGGTTGCTGGGAGGAGTGAGTGCTAGTAGACTTTGTAGGTATTCCCTATAATTGCTTAGTGGTGCTTGGTCATTTGTTAAAAAGTTGAAGCAACTTTAGAAAACAGAGCAGGATTTTCCAAACTGTAATCATGAATCTAGGGAAATGGTTAACTTCAAGATAGCAAAAATGAAGATTTTTGAAAAAGGAAATGCTCTGACATTGCCATATAGCAATTGTCTCTCAGAGACCATTTGCTTTGATAAGGGACTTGGGACTTAGGCTGTGAGCTGTTAACCCCTTGGTATAAGATTTCCTTGATGCTTTCATGGCGTGGGTTAACACAGACGTGGTGCCTAAGTCTGAGCGGATGGACAGATAGCAGTGAGGAAATAAAGGAAGCTCACAGCCCTTCTTTTGCTCCCTGGAGCAGCCCCAGCCTCTCCACTAGCTACCACAGACATGCGGGGTATTCTCCACTCATCCCTCTAGATCATTCTCCCATCTTTCCAGATCATCTTGGGCTATATTGCCCCATCTCCCTAGCCCTCTGACTTTAGTGTGAGTTTGACCTCTGCCAGGAAATGGAAGGACAAGCCAAGAGAAAGCTCAGAGCACGCCTTCTCTCTTACCCCTGTTTCTCTACCTCTGGACAGCTGTCCCTGATAATGGTGACAGCTCCTTTCTCCTCCCCCTCAGCACTGGGATTCAAGCCCTGTTACTAATCCCTGGGTGCCTTGAAAATTGTCAGCACTATCTCCCTGTGTTCCTGGTGCTTTGAGCTGTGATGTGCCAGCAAGGGCCTCTCCGGGCCACCTGTCACTGAGCACGCCCTGGCCTTGGGGGGCAGGTGATGTTCCCTGCCATACAGTTGTCACATGGTCCCATTAACCCTGCACAGACCCGCATACAGGCCCCTCCTTAGTGTACTTCAGATACTCTGTAGGGAAATGCAGCTGGGTCCCGCCGAGGCGTGAGCAGAACAGGTTGCTGTGTATCAACATGGTGAGCAAATGGTTATTACTTGCTAACCTGTCACTCCGATTTTATTTGTGGGAAGAGGATGGTAGAGGGGAAGTATTAGTTATATTTCCTTTGACTAGATCTGACGTGACAGTGAGGTGGGTGGAATATGATATGTGAGAGAAGGAAGGGACCCAGTGCTGCTGAGGCGTTTGACTTGAGCTTTGGGAGCATGTTCAAGTCATCGAGACAAGGAGGACTCTGGAAGAGCAGGTTTGTGGATAGGTGGGGGGACACCCAGAAGTCCATTCTGGGATGCTAACTTTGAGACAGCTCAAATGTGTGACTGTTGCCACTGCTTGAATATTTTAAGTTTCAAATGATATCACCCCCGGTGGTTGCTTTCTCTGGGGTGTGTTGTGAGAAAAATGTTTCTACCGTGGCTATAGTGATTGTGAGAGTAAGTCTCAAGGCAGAATACGCAACCCCTACACTTCCCATTGATGCAAAACCATCCTTGCACAGTAAATGGACTCACTTGTGGAAATTTTTTCTGAACCAAGACTTGGTTCTGTTTTAGCAGCTCTAACTCTGAACTCTCCACCAGGCCTTTTTAGGGCTGAGCGCGCTTACATTTGTGCATTGAGGGTTTGGGATCTGTTGCAAAAGCAGACCCCACACAAACAGAAAGAGCACGTTTAGCAAAGACCCCCTTTTGCCTGTGTGTTAAAACTTTGCTGCCCTTTGGGATATATTTTTGTTTTCAAATGATATTCTGATGCCTCTTTCTTGGACTATTTCTTTCTCTCCATTTTTTTCTTTTACTTATTTCTTTATACTTGTTGGTGTATCAGAATTGTTCCCCAAGTGAATTAGATCTAAATCAGGGTAAAGAACCCAGTGTTGACTAAGCAGCTATTATGTGCTGGCATCTGGACCGGATGCCTGGCCAGGTACCCATTTAATTCTCAAAACAGTATTTTTGGGTAGACGTGATTGCCCCTGCTGGTACTCAGTGAGGTTAAATGACTTGGATAAGGCCATGTAGCTAATTAGTGACAAACATTGAGATTCCAATCAGATTAGTGAGTTTCCAAGGTCCAGGGCCTGGGCTCTGCCCAGGCAGGGTTCTCCCTTGAGCCTGTTCAGTGTGTCTAGATGTCAGCGCCTGGCTCTGCCCACCCTTCTTCCTGTTGAAGGAGAGCAGTGCTGAAGCCTCCATGTCTGATGCTTCCTTCTCAATATTTCTTCTCATTTACTGGGATGTACATTGCACACCTGGTGTGTGCTGCGTGTCAGTGTGTGGCAGGAAGGTCTCGTGGGGCTCACATTCTAGCAAATACTAAGTGGGGAATTACCTAGAAGAGAGTGAGGAAAAGGAAGGAGCGTGTGCTCCCTGAGTGTGCCCCAGTCTGAGACAACCTTTCCCCCTTCCTCAACTTCTAAGCCAAAAAGTTGTCCAGCCACGGAGACAGGGAAGAGTATTCCTGGAGCAGGGGCGGCAGGAACAAAGGCCCGAGGTCTGGTTGAGATTGGAGGAGCTGAGATTGCGCAGGTGCAGTGGTCAGAGGGCATGAAAGGGGGGCCTTGGAGAAGTGGGCAACGCTTGGGGACTAAATGACAGTTGAATTTTTGACTTTTTATTTCAAGATACCATGATCATTTTTTGAGGTTTGTTTTTGCAGGTTTCTTTTTGTTTTGGTTTGGTTTTTTGATGGTTGGGGGAAAGCCAAGAACAAGAGTGAACATGGTGGAATTGAGAATTATGAAGTGTGCATGGGCCAGAGTTTTGAGCTTCCGGCTAGGCTTACCCCATGCAGTTGATGGCTTGGAGCATGGTTTTCACTGGGGGGACTGTTGGCTAGGCTGCTTCTGCAGTGGGGAGCCAAGAGAAGAGTAGGGAGCATGAGTGCCTTGGGGGTTAGTCACATAAACTGGGAAGTGTCTTAAAGTATGACTGCATTGAACCATTTGAGGAAAAAAAATGATTAAAGAGAAAAAGCACTCTCAAAACCTGCTGTCAGGGAAGAATACTCTGTAGGAGCTTTTCAAATCTAAATAGAAGGGGGTTGTGTTTTCTAGCACAGGTGGCCCGAAGGTTTGAGAAGGGTCTGTAATCTGTGCCCAGCTGGCAGGGGCTGCTGTGTGGGCTTGGCAAGAGGTCTGGCATTTTGAGGTGTCTCCATTGTTCCACCAGATTGTATCAGAGCTCCCTAGCATTTCCTTGCTTGCACAGCTCAGCCAAAAATGTCACCTCTGCAAGTGACTAAGAAAATTGTCTTAACCCAGCCTCCCTCCTTGTATAAAAATCCTACAGTATCAACATTTCTCTGCCCTGAGGTCCACCTACGTGAGGAACAGAAGGAATAAAATGAATGAAACGGGCTTTGCGTTACTTGCATTACATAAATCGTTCATTACTAGGGTGAGTAGGTGAGCAAATGCCTTTTTGGAAGGCCATTGTGAATATCTAAAAGTCATCAGAGCCTTTAAAAACTCAGGTGAAATGCATTTTGCACACTCCCTGGAGAAATCAAATCACAGTGCATCTTATTGTCCTCGTTGGAGAGACAAGTCTTAAGCACATACACCCCATAGGTCCATCTTATTGTTACTTTTATTCTCTCATAACCCCTGATCATTGGGTAGATGCAAAACAAATGATTTGTTGGGCTGTTTGTCTAGTGATTTAGGAAAAGAAATTATCTTCAAGCTAAAAAAAATACTTCCCTGAGTTGAGTATCTTATAGCCCCGAACATGTTGTTATACACAAACACCAATAACCATTGTACAGATACCACTTAGGGCCAGAGTGGCGGATTTGACCATGAATTTCCTTTGTCATGATGAAGGACAGCACAAGGGCATTGTTTTGTGATTTCCCAGTGTTCTGTCGCTCATGACTTTTCAGGTTAATTCAAGATCTTGTAGAAGTTTGCTTGTGAATTTGACTTTGCCTTTCATGCAAAACGATCAGCACCAGTTGTGCTTTGTGGGACTTCACACATCATGCTTGTACTCTGGGTCTTCAACAATAGTTGACTTTCTTGAAGAAAGTTAGTATCTCATTGGGTGAGGCTTGACTGGGAAGCCGGTGAAAATGGCTGGAAGAAGCACACCATCGATCCATGTCAGGGCTGGCTAGTGCTGGCTTTTCAGTCAGGGTGTGCATGAGTCCGAAGGAAAATCATTTTCTTGGTCACTTGGTAATGGGGTTGACATACCCTCATATGTGCCTGCCCGCACCTTTTAAAATCCTCTCCACAGAGCGGCTGCCAGGCTCCTGTCCAGGTCTGAACCTTAAAATGTAGGACATTTGAGAAGAAACCCACCTAAACTCCTGTTCTGGTTTGTCATGAGGTTGTGACTGGAGGGGGGTGTCAGAACCAGTCAGGACTCAGGAGGTGACAGTGGGATGCTTGCCCAGGAAGGTGCTTGGGAGTCTGACAGTGGCCACAGTCCTGCTGTGAAGGCAGGGACAGGCCGCAGAAGAGCCTCGCTCAGATCCTAATTTTGTGGAAATGAGTGTCTGGGTAGACAGAGTTCTTGGACTGCTGGCCTCTGTCTAAGGCTTGTTAAAGAAATGACAGAAACGGGCCGTTTGGAACTCTGAAGAACATATTCTGCTTTTATGCCGGGTGTGTGGTCAGCTGTCAATGAATAGACCTGTGCTAGTTAGAAAACTAGGCCACAGAGGGTCTTGCAGGAAATGTGTATAATGTGGATTTATTTTGACCCTCATTGTGTTGGCTGGAAAATGGAACAATGCCTTTTTCATAACAAATTGTTCAGTAGGAAAAAATGTAGCAATGGGAATTGTTGGTTAAATAAATAACAAAGTGAATAGGATAAACTTGTGGTGAAAAAATAAATGGAGCCCTTAAAAAAACACAGTAGTGAGATGAATTTAATGATTTGCTCTGACAATCTTTGCCCTTGCTTTAAGGTGATACCACCTAGTGTAGTCCAGTGGGATAAAACCAGTCCACCTCCCGTTATGGTAAATATTTATAGGAATCCTGGCATCTCACTTGTGAATTGTCTATGACTGATTTCTACTACAATGGCAGAGATGAGTGAATGTCACAGGAACAGTGTGTCCCACAAAATCTAAAATTATTTACCATCTGTCCCTGTACAGAAAAAAGTATGTT
Organism: Talpa occidentalis; assembly: GCF_014898055.3. Lineage (NCBI taxonomy): Eukaryota > Metazoa > Chordata > Mammalia > Eulipotyphla > Talpidae > Talpa > Talpa occidentalis. Next base: position 9,668,820 of record NW_023601322.1, read on the forward strand.
GACCTCTGTTCAAGAAATTTGTCGCTTAAAACACCATTGGTAGTTCCTTGGCACATGAAAGTTTTGAGATGCACTGGCCTATGGCAAGCTTCTTCATTTGGGGTTCAGTGAGCAAACTCCCCAACTCCATGTCGTTATAGTCATATTTTTGTTTGTGGACATCTGTATATTTTTCCACACCTCTGCAATGAGGGGCCCATACCCTTCATCATGACCTCAGAATGGTCTGTGACCCCCCCAAAGTTAAGAGTCAGCAATCTAGAACATGGAGGCTTTGATTCTGGATTCATGGATTCATGTTTGAAATGATGGTTACAAAGGTCTCTACACCCAGAAAAGTCAGATACAGCTTTTGCTCATTTATTTATTCTTAAATAAAGAATATAAGATTTGCAGCACAGCACAGCTGGGGGATATGACACTTTGTAACTATTATTAATGGATAAGAGACCATTTCATGGATATTGGTTCCTTGAGCCGTAATAGCTGGTGTCATATCACTTTGTGCTTCCGGAGATATTTATTACACGCCTCTCCCACCTTAGAAAAATGAGAGCTCTAAGGTCCAAAATTATAGGCCTTTTTAAAAACTGAATATTGCAGTGACTTTTTATGGGTACCCACCAGAAATCACTGCTAGTTAGCCTGACAATGTTATCACACATCTATCATGTATGGCAACCTGTAGGAATTTCTAAGATGCAGGAGATGGTGAGGAGGTGTGAACCTGTTCCTCTGACTCATATCTATATCAATTACTTTGTAAAAAGCAGGAATCTAAAGTGGGTCAAACTAATTTGTGATTACCCATTCCATTAGGTGTCCTGAATGGATGCTTGTTTCTGGGGCTGGAAGCCATGCAGATTGGTAGATGGAGGAATAATAATGATGCTCATAGAAAATTGTGGTGTCAGAGGTAGGGAAATGAAAGAAGCTCAGAACTGCATGGCTAGCTGAGGAGAACTGACCGTGGGGCCAAAATATCACCTCAGAAATCTGAAAAGGCATATATATCACTTTACCACACCACCTAGAACTTATTTTGTTTATCTACTAGAGATGAATGCAGACACTATGAAATACACTCTTAGCAATATAAATACTCTTGGTGCTGTTTTCAATAGGAGACACGTCTGGGACCAATAGGTCCCAAAGGCCCTGGGTTCTGGGAGCTGGGGTGAAGTTGAATGCAGGGTAGGAATGCAGGCTCTCAGGCTGCCTGGGGCCAGGCATCTGTGTCCCTCCTTGAAGCCAAGAGGTTAGAGCAAACACACAATAGTAGGGAAAGGGTGGAGATCAGGGGATGGCACAATAAGATGGCATTGAGGCCTCCAGGTCAAAGCATGAGGCTTTAGAAATTGTGAGTGAGGAGCTGTGAGAAATAAGATGGGACCCTGACTTGTGACCACAACTCCTTGGGCTGGTGAGTTATGATGAAAAGACAGACCAGTCCAAGTTGCAGGATCCTAGAGAGTTCACTGATGTTAAGGCGTGTCTGCCTCTTCGGAAAAAGACATTGGGCGCCTCAGTGGAACTAGTGATTTCCTAGTTTTATCCACTGTCAGGGCCTGGAAACAGTGGTTCCTGATGGCTGTGAGCACACCCACTAGATCTTGATTTTGAAATGCCATTCTATGCTATAGAAGGAGTGGGCTCCCTGGAGCAATGGCTGATTCAGGGTCCGGGGTGGGGGAAAAGTAACATGAGTATAAAGCATTTTTCTTTTGTGCCACAAGACGAATGATTGGGACATGTCAAAGGGACAAAGGAGCCAGCTGGAAGAGGCTTCCACTAACCACACCTGCAGTGTATTCAGCATCAAAATAAATGTAGGAGTAATGGATCATAGCTCATTAAACAATATAAAACCAATGAGTCCTTACTAATATGAACTAGTAAATAGGGAAAAGAAGACATTCTATCATCTTCAAAAGAATATTAACTAATAAATACAGAAGAAAGGGTGGAATTGAAAATCATCATTTGGCAACCATCATGTTATAATTAATTTAGACGAGAAATTTGGAAACATTCCAAAATTAGTGGGCAAAGGTTTGATGTAGAGCAAGATAGTTATATAGCCTTGGAATACCTCTCCATATAATACATGTTCAATTCAAAAGTGGGAGAGATTAAAGAGTAGCCTCACAGCTGAGAATCTGGGGAGACAAGAGTGATGTCAGATGAATAGCGCACAACCACTGTTAGAATTGGATGAGATTACAGCAGCACTCCTTTGTTTATATGTGTATGTTACATTGTTGCTCTTTTTTTAAAGATTTATTTATTTATACATACAAGAGCTGGGGTACAGGCCAGAGGTGTGGGGGTTGAGAGGATTCACCAGAGACAGAGTGGGGAACAGAACAAGCAGACTGATTGAAACACACTGCTGAGGGGAGCAGCGGGCGAGACAGGAGAGGTCTGCTGTGCCATGTGGGGTTCTCCCTGGCCAGCCGGGGATCGAACTCATGCTGCAGAGGCTGTGGATTGCTTCATAGTGCGGTGCTTAACCCCTTGCACCACCAGGGAGGCCCTGTTGTTCATTTTTGTACAATATTTGCTTTCTCCTCTCAGGTGTAATCCCCATAAAATTCCCACCACCAGTTCACCTGTGCACTGTCACCTTAGTCCCTTGTGCTCTTCCCTCCCCTGTTCTGATTTCTCTCCCTGCCCCTCCCCTGCTGTATGTCTCTGATTTTTGTTTGCCTGCTAGTTTTTTTTTTTTTTTCTGACCCTTTGTTTGGTTCTTCTATATTCCTGCTATAAGTGAAACTATCTGATAGTTTTCTTTTTCCTTCTGACTTATTTCACTGAGCATAATCCCTTCCAGCTCCATCCGTGTTGCTGCAAATGGCATGAATTTATCTTTTTTGATTGCTGAATCATATTCCATTGTGCATATAGACCACATCTTCTTGAGCCAGTCATCTGTTTTGGGGCATTTAGGTTGTTTCCATATCTTACCTATTGTAAATAGTGCTTATAGGAGCACTTCTGTAATAAATCTCCTCTGCTGGACCCCAAAATGTCCACGAGAAACATCAGACAACTTCAAGCTGAAGAACATTGTACAAAATACCTTCCAGGGACCCTGAAGACCATGGAGGTTATAAATGTTGAGGGAAGACAAAAGAATGGTTCCAGATTGAAGGAAAATAAAGAAACAGGTCAGGCAAATAGAACATGTGAGCCTGGATTCTCTCCTTTTGCGTTATTAGCACGTTCGGTGCAGTTTGTATGGGTCTGTGGAGTTACCAGCAGCCTTTCAGGATGTGATGTTGTATTGCAGTTACGTAGGTAATACTTTAAGAAGACAGGAGTGATAGGATCTCAGGTCTTGAACTTACCAAATGGCCTGGAGGAGGGGGTGTTATATTTATTTTTTTTTTGCAACAAAGTGGGGTCCTATGCATAATCATTCTGTTCATTGAAGTTGTGGAAGCTGGTGGCAAAGGGCAGCTCAGATTGCAGATGGTGAGGAAGGCTGAGCGTGCATTGGCAGCTTGTGTTGTCTTTAGCAGAGAAGCAGGTGCCAGTGGGGACAGGAAAGAAGGAACAGGTGGGATGTAGTCAGCTTACAATAAAGGAACATCAACCTACTAAAGAGTGAAGCTTCCCCATTAGGGAGTAATTGGGACACCAGGAGTTGAGTCATAAGAATAGGATTAAGGATTAATATCTAAGGTTAAGACTTAGATAGAGCTGGATGTGGCGGTGAGAGCAGGAACCTTCAGTGGGGCTAGGGACAGCAGCTGTGCCTGATGCATTGCTGGCCCTCCAGTGCCATCCTTGTTCACAGCGGATCTTCCAGCGCTTCCCAGCTGTGAATGTCAGCACTATCTGGGGACCCTTTGGGGCTACCTACAGATGCCTTGGGGCCAGGGTGAGGGGTTGTGGTAGGGGTGGGTTTCTGGGGACTTCAGAAGGATTACAACAGTTTATTCTAGAATGAGAAATTGGGTTAAGCTCACGCTGAGCTACATTTCATTTAATTTTGATTCTCCAAGATTCATTTTTGCTCATTCTTATGAAATGAGAACTCCAAGTACAGGCTGCAGTGTGAGGGTTCAAAGATGACTCCTCTGCCCTTGGTGATAAGGCTGATCTTTAGAGTCCTTAGGATGCTCCTCTGGCCCCTTGCACATGGCAAGGAAATGAGAAGCCAGAAGAACCTGAACTCGAGTGTATAAGACTTTTTGTGTCTCTTACTGATTGATTCATCAAAGATATGAATGCCTAGCATGTGCTTAAGTGCTGTGGTTTCCAAAGAACATGTATTTTCTGCCCAAGAGGAGCCAGAATGGGAGAGTTATAACACAGCATGGCAGTGGATTAATAAGGGCTGATCAAGGGCTGAGGATGGGGCCTCCAACTTTGGAAGAGTTGGGGAGGGAACCTTCAATTTAGAAGGAACAGTGTGTGTTTCTTCAAAGAAAGGCACGGAGGCCAGGAATCTGGAATTGGAGGGTATCCTAGAGCCAGGGTGGGGGGTGTGTGTGGGATTAGGAAACAGTGCTTTGTGATTAATGGGGGTCGGATCGAAGGACCTTTTGTGCCACCCCCACATGCAGTCTGGAGGAAAGAGTGTGCTTGGGCGCAGTGAGCCAAAGACTCTGCTGGACACTTTGCCTGACAAAATAGAAAATTTATCAAAAAAAGGACAAAGTCAGTGTGCTAGTTTGCTCAGGCTGCCATAAGAAACTACCACAAGCTGGGTGACATAAGCAATTGAAATTTATGTGTTTTGCAATTCTGGAGGCTGGAAGTCTGATCAAGGTGGCATCGGGCTTGGTTCCTTCTGGGCCTCTCTCCCTGTGGCCGTCTTCCTCTGTGTCTTCGCATGGCCTTCCTGCTGTGCCTGTGTCCAAACGTCCCTTCTTATAAGCACACAGTCCTGTTGGATCAGGACCTGCCCTGGTGACCTCATGTTTAACTTAATCTCCCCTTGAAAGACTCAAATGTGCTCAGTCACATTCTGGGGGATTAGGGCTTTGTAAGTTTTGAGGAGACACAGTTCAGCCCATAACAGGACATTTTATTTTTGTTTTTTAAGGACAATAGACAGCTTTTCTAGAATTGTGAAGGGCTCACTTTTCACTGGATGGAGGTTCTATCTCATCTATAATCTTAGAAACAGAAAGAACAACTAAACAGGTGCAACAGAGTCGAGTTTGTAACATCCAGCAGCTTTATAGCATTCATGACACTGCTCCCCAATATACACACAGGGGAGCCTGCATGCTTCCCAGCAAAATCACATCAGCACACCCAAGAAATTCTCTAGAAACGCATATACAGTCCATGCTATTGCTTGTCCTGCAGAGATGAAGATGCCCTGTCAATCCTGGACCCCATCATGGATCTGGTAACCACGTGTCTGTGGTGTCTTGCCATCTAGAACAGTCACCTTGCTGTTGTTTTCTCTTCCATGCACTGACAACTTCGAGGAGGCCAAACCAGCCTTCCCTGTCACCTTCCCTCCTGGTTAGATTCAGATAGACAGAACGCCCAGCACTTTGTAAGAAGTGATGTTCTTGGGCCTGCCCGGTGGCGCAGCGGTTGAGCGCTGGGTTGCGAAGCTGCCGGCAGCCTCTGCGGTGCCCGTCCGATCCCCGGCTGCTCCCCGGCCACCGGAGGAGGGTCCCACATGGCGCGCAGACCTCTCCTGCTGCACCCGCTGCTCCCCTCAGCAGTGTACTTCGGTCCTTCTGCCTGCTCTGCTCCCCGCTCTGGCTCTGGTGAATTCTCTCGCCCTCCCGCGCTTCTGACTGTACCCAGTGCTTGTATAAACAAACAAATAAATAAATGAAACATGCCTCTATTAAAAAAAAAAGAAGTGATGTTCTTAATTTGGCTCTTTGGTCTAGGTGCTGTCTGCCCGCTCGGTCCATGGTAAAGATGACTATTCTCTTTATGGTTTAATAAACAGTCTGTGAGCTGAATATTTAATTTGCAACAGGTAAATATTCTTTCAACAGCCTTTTGCCCAGTGATTTGGCATCTACTGATGTTCTCTGCTTACATCAGTCACTACGCTGGCGTTGGCAGAATGGTGCATTTTAAAATTTAGTTACTTCTTGTTATGTATATAAACTAGCATCTGCCAATTAAAAAGGAAAGCCCTGTTGCCTCTTCTTTCCTTCTTTCGCCTTTTCATTCTGTATTTTTCCCCGTTTGAGTGTCATCACGGAGTCATTGATTTCTTTTTTAATTCTGCATCTTATAAAACAGTATCTCTGTCATAAGCAGCCCAAATGCCGTAACAGAATGCCACAGACGGGGTGGCTTAATAAATGTTTATTTTTCAGTTTTGGAGGCTAGGAAGTCCAAACTCAAGCACGGGCAGAGGCAGTGTCTGGGAGGGCTATTGTTGGTTGGCAGAGGGCTGTCTTCTGTCTTCACATGGTGGAGAGAGAGTCCAGTCTCTTCCTTGTTATTAGGGATTCCGTCGCGGGGACTCAATCTCCATGACCTCCTCTAAACCTGGTCACTTTCGGAGGGAGCACCTCCACATGGCATCTGTCTGAGGACTAGGGCATCATTCAACATAGGAGTTTTGGGGGGGCCATAAACATCCAGATCATAGCACCTCATTTTTTTTTATGTTCAGATGTTGCCAAATCTGGTCAGTGCTGTTGGGACAACTTCAAGCGGACTCCAATGGCTTTTTGATGTATCCCCATCGTTCTTACTTGGCCACAATACAGAGTGACCCAGGATCACTTTGTGTTTCCCCTGCCTCGGACATGGCATCAGTCGTTTCCCAAGGATTTCAGTTTCTTTTTCGTGAGAAATGGTATCTAGAGACCAAGATCGAAACATGCGTTCCTGGGCTGTCACTGTTTTTAGGTACCCCCAGGTCAAAGCTTAGAAATAGATCCATTTTCTTTGCAGCCGTGATTGTCTCCTGCTGGTTTCAATTTCAGCTCTGCCCAACGATGGTCCTTCTCACTGAGTCCATGTCCTAGCTATTACAGATGATGCTACTTGTTTGTTTTTATTTTGGGGGTTTTATTCATGCCTTTTGATTTAGTTAATTCCTCTTTTGCTATGAAAATGTTACGTGATTCAAAAATCACAGCCGTATGAAAGGGCCTCACACCTTCGTCTCCATCCCACTGAACAATGTAAACCGACTGTCCTTCCAAAGCAGACTATCTCCTTCTTTCTCTTTTACAACCACATCCTTCTTCATCGTGTGGGTAGACACCTCAGTTAGTTTTGGTGCATAGGAATTTAGACTTTTGTTCATCTAGCATATTACTATTGCAAATAATGGTGAAATGAATTGCCTTGTGAAGATGTTATTTTGTATTATGGAGGTGTATTTACAAAGGTATGGCGTTTTATTAGAAAATCATTCCTCTCCTGCATTTTGTTCTTCCAACAGCAGTATTCTCCCCAAAGCCTGCTTGAAGGTGGATTGTTAGAGTTATTTGTAGAGTAAGGCTCTCCACCCTCAATTGATGTCACAATCACCCAGGAAGTTTTTTGGTAGATATTTACTGCAACCACACCAGGCATTGATTTATTTATTTGGTCTTCAGTGGATATTATGAGGCATGGAATCAAGTTACTTTGTAGAAGTACTAGCTTGTCACCTCTGTTTAGTTGCCTCCACAGTAATCTTTAAATTTTAAGTTACCTTTCTGGGAGGAGGTAAGTGAAAGCTTGTCATTGATGCATGAACCTTCTCATACATACCCAGGATTTCTGAACTGCCTAAAAACACTGGTCACTGTTCAGTCATAATTTTTCAAATATGGCCTGATTGTAGTTTGTTTTCATTTACTCTACATGCATTTACTGAGCATTTACTGAATACAAGTCTTAGCTTGAGTACTGAGAAAAGAATTCCAGACAGACAAGGTTTGTAGACAGACTTGCTGTGGGGTTTTTTCACTCTAGTTGGGGGAGATGCAGGTACATGAGTCTACTGAACCCCTCAGTTGGTCTAATACCGTGTGTGTGCGCGTGAACGTGCACGCACATGTCCCTTGCCCTAAGGAACTCACTTCCCAAGGGGGAAGACACAAGTAAACAGAATATGATGATGGAATGGGTCTCCGGAGAACACAGGAGTGGCATCCAACCCCGCTAGAGGGGTAAAGGAAGACTTTGTGGTGGACACTGGAGCTGAAATTTTCCAGGCCATAAAAGGGAGGAACAGCATTCTAAGTGAAGAGTTGTGTGTGCAGAGGCTTAGTGGTGAGGGATGCATGTTGCTTTGGAGACTTCCAAAGTGGCTCAGAGTGTGGGCTTCAAGCCAGGGCATGACAAAAAAAAAAAAAAGGACAAGTAACCAGGGACCACAGCCCTTGCTCCAGAGCTTGGTACATAGTAGGTATCTAATAGATCATTGACGACTCGCTGATCTGTGGAGAAGAGCAGTTTTACATTAACCTCTTGCTAACCACATTCACAACGAGTGGGTGTCCCAGTGTATTTGATATTTTATCTTATGAAATAAATTTTTTTATGCAAGTGGCAGATTATAGAAGCCTCCTCATTGGGGAGGGTCGCCTGGATGATGTGTTACCTCTCTCTGGATGGATGGACAGAAAGAAAAACCTCTCCACATTGTGTTAGGATGTTTCTATCTCTTTATCTGCTTATCAAAATCCAGCTGCAGGGATGGCATTTTAAAAATGTAGAGTCCCCAGAGCCCTTGGAACAGTTCCCATCAGCTAAAGAAAAACAAACAGACCAGCAGCCGGCCTTCATGTTCGGAGATGCTAGCTCTAGAAGCACTTCCTCAGGAAATCGTGTTTGTGTGTGGTTCTGTGGTTCTGTGGTCACACTGACACCCTGTGTGACAGCAGCGTGGAGGTGTGGTGACAAAGCCTTTCAAGGACAGGAGTTCCTGGTGGCACTGGCGTTGGTACGTAGCTGTAGCAGGGACTCAGTGCATCCATCACCTTCGATTTGAGTTTCTTGAGGCTTTGCTCCCTCGCCCCCCCTTTTAATGTAGGTTGTTTTATTTTCAGCTACTTGATAACTGGAGAACATTAGAAAATTATCTTCTGAAAGAGACTGGTCATCTCCATAAACCACTTTAACCTGAGAGTAGCTACATCAGCTAATAGTTAATGGGAAATATATTTTCATTTATATGTGTATATTTGTTCTTTTACTTCTATTGCTATGAGTATAGGAAAAGGGTATGTGCATACAGCTCAGGAATAGCTGTTTTCGCTACTGGCAAAGGTCAGGGAATTGAGTGGAAATGTGGAGGCTGGAAAGCCGCCTGCGGTTGCTATATGTGAAATACAGGCGCCTTGCCAGCTCTGCTCTGAGGAATACCTTGTCAGAAGCGCGTGTGTCTTATCACGGACACTCCTAAAATGAAAACAGACTGACAGAAGCTCAGAAGTGTCAACTCTAGGAAATCATCACTTGGTGATTGAAAGCACAATCATTTTATCAGAAGACCAAGCGCAGTGCCCGCTACATTGTGGCGGGTCCTAAAGCCCTATCCGTTTTATTTGCCTGCCTGGAAGATTTTATTTTCATTTGTTTTCTACTTAGAATGTGCATGTTTGTTAAATCCAATTATTTTTTCAAAAGTAGAATTTCTAAAAAATGTGAAGTTACTGGTTTTAGGTATAATTTATGACTATGCTAAGAAAGATCAGTTGTTGAGAATTTTTTTCACAAGTGAACATGGAAACTCATTAAGTTATTGGTTAAACAAACTTTTTGTGTTTAACTATGGCTATTGGGAGAATTTGTTTTTAAATTACGTTTATTAAGATAACGTTGATTTATAGTATAGAGCTGCACGTGTCATATCCGGAGGTACAGGTTCACATTTCTACCAAACTCTCTCCACACACTGCACCCACCATACCCAGGCACTGAGAATCTGTGGCCACAGCCCATGGAGTGTCCTTCGCACCTTTGTTCTCACCCCTCTCCCTACACCCCCTTCTGGCAGCCTCAGTAGTACTGTTAAATTTTAAGTGTATGTTTTCATTTTGTCTAAATAGGCTTAATTTAATAGGATAGTGCATGGCTATTGGGGGAATATTTTTGCCTTACTGAATAGTGATGGTAATTTTCACCAAATACATATCAGGAATTTTATTTAATGAAAACTATTGGCTTTGGACAAATAAATATTCTGTACTAAATAGATCTTAAATGTTTTACATAGTCTAATTAAGTAGTATGTTTATGTATGTGTATAAGAAATTAAGTATCCACATATTGTGAATAATAATACAGAATTTTCTGCTTGTCTAAATCCAAACTACTTTTTTTTTTTAATTTTTTTTAAACTTTTCTTTTTTTAAGATTTATTTATTTATATAAACACTAGGTATAGTCAGAAGCGCGGGAGGGGGAGAGAATTCACCAGAGCCAGAGCGGGGAGCAGAGCAGGCAGAAGGACCGAAGTACACTGCTGAGGGGAGCAGCGGGCGGCAGGAGAGGTCTGCGTACCATGTGGGACCCTCGCCGGCGGCCGGGGATCGAACCAGCACTGCAGAGACTGCAGGCAGCTTCACAACCCAGCGCTCAACTGCTGCACCACCAGGGAGGCCCCTAAATCCAAACTACTTTAGAATGACTTTGCCCAACAAAATTATACCCTTGATCATTACTAATTAATTCAGATTCTTAAGTGACTCTCAATAGTTTAAAAGCAAGACTTGGGTATTTTATTTCCCCTAACATTGAATTATTGTAAAAACTCTTTAACAAAACCAATTTAAGACATAGGAATTGTGTTAGTTTCAAAATAATGAGTAGGATTTTATGGAACCTATATGTAAAAATATAAGTACAGGTGATAATACACATATATTCCTACATATGTATGATCTATTTAGAAAGAGTATATTGTAAAATAGTTAGATATTTAAAAATGTTTTGGAAATAAATGGTTTCTTGGTGACAAGACCTTTAAGTTTTTTTTTTGTTTGTTTGTTTGTTTTTTTTTTAAGATTAATTTGCAGATCTACAGAAATACAGTGCTGAGGGGAGCAGCAGGTGAGACAGGAGAGGTCTGCTGCACCATGTGGGTCAGCTCTCTGGCCAGGGGTTGAACTCATGCCACAGTGGCTGGTGATTGTTTGATAGCACTGAGACTTTAACCCATGTGCCACCAGGGAGGCCCCAAGGCCTTTAAGGTTTAACTTTTAACAAGAAAGCCTTTTTAAAGTCATTTACATAGAAATTTATATAAATGAAGCATTGGCTTACATCTGATATAGAGTGGTTTTTGCTTCCAGGGTTCCAGAGGGGTGGCACTGAGTCCATAATTACTTAAATTTTTTTTCTTGCAGCTTAAATACTTTGTACCTGGTCTTAGATATAAAGATTTGGATAATCCATAACCTCACCTTTCAGTTTTGGGCTCCTGGGAAGGCTGAATGTTCTTATTATGGAGATAAGGGAGTGACAGGTGTGTGTGTCTAGGTGCTATTTAATAGGCAAGTGCCCAGTGCGTGCTGCCTAATGTGCTCAGCAAGCTTCATTAATCAGCAAAGATAGGTCTGTTTGCAGAGGAAAGAACTCAAAGGGAGAGATGATGAATCTTGAATTTTCCCTGTGTCAGCTCGAGATCCACAGGCCAGTGTTTAGAAAGAAGGAATTTACTAGGCAAGAGATGACTGTGGGCCTGGAGAGAGTTGTTATCACAATGTGATCACCCAAGAAATGGCTCTAGCAGGGCAGAGTGGAACCTTTTTTTTAATGATTTTTTTTATTTATGCATACAAGAACTGGGGTATAGGCCAGAGGTGTGTGGGGGTAAAAGGATTCATCAGAGACAAAGTGGGGTGCAGAACAGGCAGATTTACAGAAATACACTGCTATGGGGGAGCTGCAGGCAAGACAGGAGAGATCTGCTGCGCCATGTTGGTCAGCTCCCTGGCCGTGGATTGAACTCAAGGCAATAGCACTGAGACTTAACCCCTAGGCCACCAGGGAGGCCCCTCATGGCAGAACCTCTTACATATTTTACTGTAGCTTTTCGGAGATGAGAAGAATTTGACCACTGTTGAGATTTCATCTCAAAAAATGTAAACATTTTTGATTCCTAGTCTTGTCTCCTGCCCCATGTTTCCAGCAGGCCTATTAATGAACATATTCCTTTGCTTAATAATTGACTTAGGGAAATTTAACTTTATATAAATAAAATTAGGCATTAAATCTAGTTTTCCACTAGCTATTTAAAAATGCCACATAGAAGTCAGGACTTTAGTTGCTGGAAAATTTCATGATTCAGAGTATCTTGGTAATCTCTAACCTTCACACCAACTCAGTGTATTTCTTTAGAGCTTCCTCTCAAAAATGCAACCTCCATCCTGTTGCCAGAACCAAAAAACCTGGGGATCTTTCCCTCATTCTTCCTTGTTCTCCTCTCTCTACTTCTAACCAGTCTCCAAGTTCTCTGCAAGCCCCACCCTTCATTCCAGTGTTGCTAATAATATTAATTCCCTTTCAGTGGAATCCCTGACAATTCCTTCCCACTCTGCTGGTGAGGCGCTTTAAAGCCCGATGCATCTGGAATATTACTCAGCCATGAAAAGGAATGAAATTCTGGGCCACCCTGGTGGCGCAGGAGGTTGAGGCTGTCTGCGGCCTCTGCAGCACGGGTTTGATCCTAGCCTGCCGGCGAGAGTCCTACATGACAAGCAGACCTCTCCTGTCTCGCCCGCTGCACCCCTCAGCAGTGTATTTCAGTCAGTCTGCCTGTTCTGTTCCCCACTCTGTCTCTGGTGAATCCTCTCACCCTCCCGTGCATCTGGCCGTACGTTGGTTCTTGTATAAATAAATAAATCTTTAAAAAAAGGAATGAAATTCTGATAACTGCTACAACATGGGTGGACCTTGAAAATGTGCTTGGTGAAACAGATGAGCCACAAAAGGACAGATGTTATATGATTCCACTTTTTTTGAGGCATCAGAATAGGCAAACTCTTCGAGGAACTCAGGAGAGTGGAATGTAGAGAGTTATTGTTTGATGGTTATAGAATTTCTGTTTGGGATGATAAAAAAAGTTTTGGAAATAGTGATGATGGTTGCACAACATTATAAATGCACTTAATATTATTGAATTATATACTTTAAACTGGTTTAAATGGTAGTAAATGAATGAATAAAAAGATAATGCAGTTATGGTTTTGATGTGTCTCTCCTGTGAAGTCTTCACGAGTCTGTTGCTTCAGGGATAAAATCCAAACCCTGCCTCACAGCAAGGGAGGGGTCATTCATCGGTTCCTTGGTTGCCACCCTTTTCCACAAAATAGCAACTGCTGTTCCTGCTCTCTTCTGGAAGCCTCAGCTTTTCTTAACAGCCCTCTCTGTAGATTGAAAAGAGAAGGAAAAGGGCCCTGTAGGGACAGGAAGGGACACAGTGCAGGTTTTCTGATCCCATGCAGACCGGGTCAAGGAGGAGTCAGAGTCCTCAGTGGCCTTTTGCAGGCTTTTATTGGGGTTTACCAGGCATATGGCAGGCAGGGATGCTGGGGGGCCGGGAGGCTGGCAGGCCTCCCGGAGCCCCAGCAAATCCTCACTCTATCTGGGCTCTCTGGCCTTCTCTCTGCTTCTCTGCTCTTCTGTTCGTTCTGCTGCTTCTTGGCTTCTTCATCGGCTTCTCTCTCACCTTCTTGGCTTCTGCTGCTTCTTTCTCAACTTCTCTCTTGGCTATTGCTGGCGTCCCCATGACGCCGCCCTTAAAAGCCCAGTCTCAGCCCAGCTGAATCCCATCTACCTAGGCCCACACCCCACTCCAGGTGCCCGCCATCAGGCATGCATTCAGGACAAGGATCCATCATCTATCCTGATGGCAGGAGGGCAGAAAAGCCTGACATTTTTCCTTACCCTACAGGCCCTCTTTGCTTGCATCCTTCCCTTCCTTAACCTTTCTTCCTCTCTCCTTCCTCCTCCTGCCCCTTCTCCCCTCTCTCCTCTCTCAGACCCTCTTTGGGGGCATATTTTGCTCTCTGCTCTTCTGCTGCTGAATACCCAGCCTTTCCAGTTTGTGGGGCCCTGCCTGTGGAGACAGCGGCTCTGTTCATTGGCCCCAGCCTGCCAGAAAGGAGGAAGTGCCTTTCAGCCCAGGTGTTTCCTCCATTCGCTTTCGAGCAGTGTAGCCAAGGCCGTATTTTAACTCCTACCCGTTTCTTTATCTGCTTCTCCTTCAGGCTCAGAATGTGGAGGAAGGAGGGCGCCATATTGGTTAAGTGAATACCGCTCAAACCCCCAGCCCCTGGTGGCCGCCCCTGCCTCCTCTTGCCCCCTTATCCAATAGCGATAGTACCAGGGAAAGCCAGCTGCTCCCTGGACGGGCCGTGCTTTACCTGTGTTAGCCCATTTTAATTCCACTGACCTATGAGGCAGGTGTTATTATTGTCACCTTTTCAGAGTCACTTGCTGGAGGTCCCATGCTCTGGTCCTTGCTCCTGATCATGACTCCTCTGTCTCATTTAAGACTCTGTGCCCTTGCATGTCATGTCCTCTCTCCGGCAAGTTAAAACACTTTTTCCTAAAAACAGTCTTTCCTGTCACCCCCAGACAGACACAGGTGCTCCTCCTTCTGTTAGCTGTTACCCCACCAACGCCTTCAAGGCCGGATCGTGCTCTCTGCCCCAATTACTAGTGCAGTTGTCTAGCCTTTCACCACCTTTTATAGGGGAGAACTCTATCTTTTTCTCCTTAGAGCTCCTAAATCTAGAATAGAGTTGAATGAATGTGTTCTCAGTAGGATTTGTTACTCCTCTAGGGTTTTGTCTGGGAAATGAGTGTGAACTTGAATGAAGAGCTTGTTGCCACAAGTACGGTCCTAGGTCATCCGAAAGTACACTCAGAACATTGCTACTTCTGTGCAAATCAGATCTCAGAGATAGGTTTTTAAAGACACAAATTCAGAGGTATAGAAAGCAAGCATGGCAGCCAGGGGATGAAGTCGGGGGAGGGAAGCACCAAGGGAGCTTTGGGGATGTTGGCACTAGTGTGGTGTGGTGGCTGTTACAAAGCTGAGCACGTGTGTCAAAACTTACACTATTTACAGAACTGGCTTAAAATGTGTGCATTTTACTGTTAATAAATTGTACCTCAAAGTTGACTTAACAATAAATATGAGAAAGCAGGAGAAGTCTTTTGGATTTATTGTTAGGTTAGGAAAGATGGATTAATGATTGATGGCATTTGGCTGCACCATGGTTCAATATCTGCTTTGGGGGTTTGCACTTTTTTTCTTCTTAACTTGCCTAAGTGGAAAATCAACTTTCATTGAGTGACTGCAGCTGGAAGTAAGAAAAAGCAGAAGTAATGAGCAGACTGACAGCTGACTCCCCATGGCGCTTAATTTTAGTACCGATGCCTTTAGGAATTCTTTGCAACTTCGGTTTGCAGGCTTAACTCTTGCGATGAATCATTGATATTGAGGCCAGGTAGGGAAATTGCAGCAATAAACACTCTTGGCTCAAAGAGAGTAATCTTATGAATGGCTTTTGAATAGACTTAAAGAGATAGCCTTCAAACACACCAGGTTTGTAATGTGCTTTTCAGGTGTTTAATATGGAATATTCTCTGGGTGATTTGAAGAAATTTTAAGAAAATTCTTTTGATGCATAAAAGTAGGTTTTCCTGTATGGAACTGAGTCAGAACTTGATCTCCTGTGTTTTCCTTCAGCTTCAGGTGCCTTAAGGGAACAGAGCCCCTGGCTTCTGGCTTCTAGCACTTTGGAGGAACGCCTGGTGTATTTAGGGGCTGTTCCCCATGTACACAAGACACAAGATGGTGCTGTAGAGTGCTGAGACTCCTCTTGTCCCTCCACATTTTTCCATTTACCTCATGGTCTCCTGGTCTCCGTCACTTGCACATCAATACTGGAATTGCAACCAGATTCCGCCATCGGGAAGTCTATAATTAACACCCTATCTCTGTGACCTCATCAATGAAGGGTTGCCTTTAATCCAGACTTGTCTTTGTCATAATGATTCTAGAATCCCGCTCATATTGGTGAAGTCATAGATCCCTGTGTCTAAACGTGAAGTAAGTTTGGCCCCCTACTTGTGCATTCATACTGACAGCCTCAGTACCTGCTCTGGGCAGGGTGGGCAAATGAAGGTCATTTTTAACGCTCTTTGCTAGAAACCTCCACTTCAGAAGCATTGCATCCTTAAAGCTGATATTCCTTTACTGCCTTCCCCAAATAATTGTGATAATATTTTGCATTCTGTAGCGTACTGGAAAACCCAGATAACTAATGTCAGAGCAACAAGAATAGTTGAGTAGCAATATCTCCAGTTATAGTCATCCTCAAATGTCATTTTGTTTAATGTCTTTTTGGTATAATGTTGATTGAAAAAAAAAAAAAAAACACACTCCCAACATAGATGAGGAGACATTATTCCAGGATCTGCTTTTGTTGTGTGTTGTTTTGCTTAATGTCACAGTTTCCAAGAATCTACAGATGACATTAAGTGAGGACTCCTTGTGCTGAATTTAAGGGATGAAGGGCAGGACTAATTAGAAACAGAGTGGGTCTGTGGTCAGCCTGAGTGCCTGTTTTGTGCATATGCAGTTCCGCTGGCGCCCAGCCCCTGTTCCTGTGACTGCTTTCACAGCCAAGTGGAGTATTTGCATATGAGCTTGTTGCCAGCAAAATCCAAAAGCCTAAAGTACTTATTACCTGGTCCTTGACAGAAAAAGGCTGTGCATTCTAAATGTAGATGAAATAGAGTGTGGAAACATTTTTTTAAAAATATTGCCTTAAGGTTTTAGTTTGTGTTGGATTTGTGGTTGGATAAAAAACTAGGAGCGGGGAATGTGCGTGTTCATGGGATGAAAATGCAAACATGGGCCCTTGCCAGGAGCCACGAATACACACCATCACTCGAAGAAGAGCCTCGTTTCCCTCTGTCCTGCCCCGTTCCCCATGGGTCTCCCTTTCAGATTGCACATCCGGGATCCTTGAGGGCAAAGCCCTTGTACCCATGCTGTCCTGGTGCCTTGAGTAATGCCCAGCACACAGTGGGTTCCAGATCTCTTTATCTGGCACTGTGTATTTTCCCTTCATAGGTTTTTTTGCTTTCCGTTTCTTTAGCTTTTCTTCTAACTGATCCATTTGTTCAACTCCAGTCAGAATTCCAGGGTCGGAGTAATTGATCATTTTTATTTTGTCCTCCCTTTCTATCTGTCTGGTGGGATCTTCTATCATCCCCTCTTGCCAGGGACCTGGGGATCCCCTGACAGACCTTTGTCTCTTTCCTGCTTTTGTAGCCATCCACAACTTTTTCTTTGCATCACTGGGTGATCAGAGCAAACGGAGGGAGCAGTATGTTGTCAATGGCGGCATTAACCAGGCCGCTGCGTGAGTAGGATTAGCTGTGCAGTTTCCTTTTCAAGGGACCTTCAGCTGGTAGCAAGTTGGAGTCATAGGGATATCTTATTTATTTATTTATTTATTTATTTATTTATTTTAGATTTTTTTTTTTTAATAGAGGCATGTTTTTCTTTATTTATTTGTTTGCTTGTTTGTTTTGTTTATACATGCACTGGGTACGGTCAGAAGCGCGGGAGGGTGAGAGAATTCACGAGAGCCAGAGCGGGGAGCAGAGCAGGCAGAAGGACCGAAGTACACTGCTGAGGGGAGCAGCGGGCGGCAGGAGAGGTCTGCGCGCCATGCGGGACCCTCCTCCGGTGGCCGGGGAGCAGCCGGGGATTGAACCGGCACCACAGAGGCCGCGGGCAGCTTCGCAACCCAGCGCTCTACCGCTGCGCCACCGGGGAGGCCCAGGGGATATCTTATTTAATCTGAGAAACAAAGTTTATTTCTATTGATGAAACATAAAATAGTTACTCTTGGTTGCTGCTAAAGATCGCAGTTGTGGATGTCACTGTTGAGCTGTTGTGACTAGTTAGACTCATTCATTTAACCAAAAGCATAAAGAAATTTCTATGTAAATGGCCTCATTTAGTTTGGATGCCTACTATCTCACGCGAATGTGCATTGTGTGAGATCATTAACAGATCATGCTTATAAATTACCTGTCAGGTATAATAAGCATAGAACAAATAGCCTGGCAGGGCGGAGGCTGCTGAAAGCTCAGAGAGTGTAAGGTTGTAGAATCCTTTTTCTAGAAGGCACTTGAAGGGATCATTAGTCTAGTTTGCTTGCAGGTGAGGAAAGTGGCTCTTGGAGAGGTGATTTGCACAGGTAAACCATCCACTTAGGTTTACTTAGGGTAAACCATCCACTTAGGTTTACTTAGGGGCAGGATGAGAGCTAAAATATCTCTGAGTCTTAGTAGCAACAAATGTCTGAGATATTAAAACAGACCAACAAAAATCAGTGGTTAGCATCACACATAACTACTTAAATTTGACTTTAATTCCTAAAAATGTCTTGATTCCAATATACTTTGGTTTTAAAAATGTATCACCAAACTGTGAATGGCTCACATCTACTCATCTTTCTCCTAACTTGACTTACATGACAAAATGCTCCTGTGTAAAGTACGTTTCTGGCAACCAGGGCTTGGTTTCAGTTGCTTGGTTCCTTGCACAGAGACAGCACCTACACTGGCCAGTCCTTTGGTTGTGTTGCAAAATCCAGGGCTGACTTTGGCTGACCTTGGCATCTGTCTGATGTGCTGCTTTCTTCCTGTTTAGCCATTGTTTAAAAACAAAATTTACAAAATTGTAGACCTAATTGGCTTTATGAAAGGGCTTATGAATGGGGCAGTGTCCCTTTTAAATACAAAATGGGAGGGTATTTAATAGATGACAAGTGGTGAGCAAGGATTTTAGCAAAAGAATAGAGTATTTCAGGTAAAGCATCCTTCCATTAGGAGCAGTCAGGGGATTCTTATTATGCAGATGACCTCACCAGGCTAGTAAGGAAACTCCAGGTTAACTGGTCTAGGATTACACTTTTGGAAAAGGTTGAAACTGCAACAGGTTAGGTAAGTGTAAGGGCAGGAATGGACCACAGTGCAGGTTTTCTAGGATCCAGCAGATTGGGTAAAGGAGGAGGCAGAGTCCTCAATGGCTTTTTGCAGGTCTTTTATTGGGGTTCACCAGGCATACGGCAGGCAGGGGTGCTGGGGGGCTGGGAGGCAAGTCTTCACTCTATCTGGGCTCTCCGGCCTTCTCTGTTTCTCTCTCGGCTTCTTGGCTTCTCTTTCGGCTTCTACTGCCATCCCCATGACGCTGCCCTTAAAAAACACAGTCTCAGCCCAGGTGAATCCCATCTACCTATGCCCACACCCTACTCCAGGTGCCCGCCATCAGGCATGCATTCAGGACCTCAAGGATCCATCATCTATCCTGATGGCGGGAGGGCAGAAAAGCCTGACATTTTCTTTACCCTACAGTAAGTGTGCACTGAACTTGAAAGTCTTCATTTTGGGCCTGTTTCTAACACCACAGAAGCTCCTGTCCTACCTGCCTACCTCTAGCTTCGGGGCCAATCTGCCTCCAGCTCTGTCACCACCCCTGCCCCATCCACCTTGGGCATCCAAGACTTTTAAGGGATAGCTCTCACTTCCCTGACTCTTGGCATCATCAAATACAACAAACTAGGCTGCACAGAGGAAAGAAAGGCACAAACATTAGAGCGTGGGCCAATGGAATTCTCATCTGAAATGTGTCAGAGTCCTGGAAAGCTGCCTTTGTTATTAAAACAAAGACCTTAGCTACTCCACTGGACTGTTAGGTGATTGTGTCCTGAAAGGATTGCCCTCGGCTGCTGGAGGACCAAGGGTCAGTGCTATTTGTCAACTTTGGGCCATTTTCCATTCCTGCCACTAATTGGAGTACTTGTTAAGTTCCAATATGACCAAGTGGTTTTGCCAACTGAAATGCCAAATTAAATGTGATTGTAATTGTTTTGTCTAATCCCACTTCAAATATTTATATTTTCTTGAAGAACTGAGTAAATATGTTATTTCAATAGACTAAGGAGAGCAGTATAGAGTCTAATTCAATCTCTGACTTTGAGATTTTTCTCAATGCAACCATTAAACTTAAAGGTCCTCATAGACCATGAACTGGAACAATTCAAGGTCAGCCAGATATAATCAATATCAGTTCACTCCACACTGGTGAGGGGAGGGGTCGCCATTAATGCCACCGCCTCAAATCTAAACCAGAATGTATGAGGAGTTTCAAGAGTAAAGCTATCTGAGTTTCTTTTTATTATTCTCATTTCATTTTAAACTGTCATTTCTTTTTTGTCCTTTTCAAAAACTGAAATAACGTAAATTTCAGGTGTTTATCATTGAAAGTCAACATTGATACATTGAGTTTATTACTCAAAGTCCAGTTCTTTCCTTCCCCATGTTGTTGACCACTTTGTCCCATTTTTTTTTTTAAAGATTTTTTATTTTTTATGTATACAAGAACCGGGGTACAGGTTGATTTGTGGAAGGGTGAGAGGATTCACCAGAGATAGAGCTGGGAGCAGAACAGGCAGACTGACTGAAGTACCCTGCTGAGGGAAGCAATGGGTGAGACAGGAGAGGTCTGCTTGCCATGTGGGTATCTCCCCAGCCGGCCAGGATCGAACCTGTGCTGCAGAGGCTGTAACAGGGTGGTCCCCAGGAAAGGGGGAGGTTCCTTGCCCCACCCAAGGGAGGGTGGAGCTGAGCAGGGAGAGAAGAAGCTGCAGAAGAGACTGAGGAAGGAAGCAGGATGGAGCCAGGAGACCTGGAGGAGGCGCATGGAGCCTAGAGACACGTGAAGAAACTGCGCTTGTCTTTTGGTCGTGGACTGGGTGACACAGATGTGGGTGAGACCCGTGGGGAGGTGACCATGGCAGCTTTTATCTTGATGTTGATTTTGCTCTTTTCCTTCCGGGCTTGTTTGGTTGTTTGTGACCCTTTTCTGTGGGTCCCCACTGGAAGATGCTTTAGACTTGTGGCAGGCCTTGGGGCCTTGTTCTGGGCCAATCCCATTTGGATGGACTTTTACCCACGAGGGGACGGGTAACTTTGGGTGCTTCATTTAGAAACTAGACTCTTTGCCTTACCTGTATAGACTCTTTGCCTTACCTGTATTGTTTCCTAGTTTTATTAAAGTTCCTTCCCATTAAAGTCTTATATGTTTTGTGTTGATGCGGCGGATGGCAGAACCCATTTAGAATAGGCAGGTTTGCGGGGTTTGGGCTGACCCTCTCCCTGTCCTATAACAAGGCTGCTGACAGCTTCCAGCGTTGTGCTCAACCACCTGTGCCACCAGGGAGGCCCCACTTTGTCCCAATTTACTCACCTGTTTGGTTTCTCTATACACTGCATGTGAGTAAAACCACAGATTTGTCTTCCTCAGTCTGACTTACCTCACTAGGGATAGTAACCTAGTTCAATCCACGTTGTTACAAATGACTGAATTTCATCTTTTTCATCTTTTTTGATAGCTGCATAGTATTCCACTGTGTGTGTAACTACATGTTCTTCATTCATCAGTCAGTGGGGACTTAGGTGGATTCCATTTCTTGGATCTTACAAATAATGCTCTAGTAAACACGGTGTGTACATCTTTCTGAATTAATGTTTTTCAGATTTCTTGGTAAATACCCAGAAGTGTGATAACTGGATCATATAGAATTTCTGTTTTTAGTTTTTTTGAGGAATCTTCACACTGCTTTCAACAATGGCTATACCAATTCACACTCCTACCAACGGTGTATAGGAATTCCCTTCTCTCCACATCCTCTCTAACACTTATGATCTCTTGCACCTAATCAGTATTATTTATTTTGTTAGCTTTTTAATCCTCATATGCTTGGACGTCTAGAAGCAACTGGGATTATAATGTTGGCGATCTTTGCTATTCACTCACCAAATTCACAGCAGTGCATTATCACACCCACAACTTTTACAAAAGTTCTTAAAACTGTAGTTTTCAAAACAGAAGAAATTTTATTTCATAAAACTATATTGATGTAAATATCCAGTACTCCCAAACAACTGTAGTAACACATGTATCCCTTTGGTTTTTGACATTTTCTCCCAAATCCCTCCTCTTCCGTATATACAAATCCCAGTCCATTATTTTGAGTATTTTAAAACCAGGGTATGCATTAATATGGAGTTCAATGATTATTCAAGGCCTTTTATCTGTATATTGTACAATTTGATCATTTTTACCGCTTTAAGGACCATTTTATGAAGACACATTTGGAAATAAGTCCTATCATAAAGTCATAATTATTTCTGACAATGCTCTCCCCTAATCTCCCTGTTTCCCTTTTTGTGGTCTGTTTTTCTCTTTGATCTTTACTGTAGGTTCTTTCACAAAAAAATTGTAGTGACATTTAAAAAATGGATCCATATTGAAAAGGAACTGCTAAGCAAATCTTTCCTGCTAAAGGGCCTTAGGCTTGGTGCAGTAAATAATCCAGTGCAATTGTAAATAACAAGTTTGCTTGCTTGATAAACCTTTCCTTAGAGAGCTTTCCATCTAAGTTTAAGCTTATCTAAACAAGGTTACATTTTAACAAGGTCGGACAGCTGGCCAAGCTGATTTATCTCTCAAAGGACATCCCCAAATGTCCATCTTTCCCCCTTTGTCTAGGAGTTTTACAGCAAATAGCTGTGCTTGCTAACCAATGTTATCAATGTAAGGCAGTTGTGTATAAAAGAAACCCTTTGTTTCTAGACAGGTGCTCAGACCTTACGGGACTGCCCAGGTCTGAGACCTCATGAATGAGTAATAAAGCTTCTCCTGACCTCACCATTCCTGAAATACCGCTTGTTCTTCCCTTGCCTGGGTAAAAGGCTAGAATTTGTTTCTGCAACAATATTTTTCAGTATATTGTTTCTTAGCATTCTACCAACATCCTCTTTCCTTCTAAATTAAAAAAAAAAAATTTTTTTAAGATATTAGTTATGCATACAACAACTAGGGTAGAGGTCAGAGGTGCAGGGGGGTGAGAGGATTCACCAGAGACAGAGTGGGGAGCAGAGCAGGCAGATTGACTGAAATACACTGCTGAGGGGAGCAGTGGGTCAGACAGGAGAGGTCTGCACCAAGTGGGTCAGCTTTCTGGCAGGGGATCGAACTCATGATGCAGATAGCTTCCTAGTGCCGAGACTTAACTCCTTGTGCCACCAGGGAGGTCCTTTCCTTCTAAATTTAATGAGTGTTTTGTTTGAGCATCCCATCCTGTGTTGTCTATGAGGAAAGTGACACCACACACAGCTTCCAAGAGACTACTGTGTGCTTGTGTGTATTGCACTGAAACAGGATCCCTGCGTTTCTTTCCTTGCTTGCCTGGATCTTGTCTCCATTCCTTTTTTTCTAGCATAGATTCACATCTTTCAAGTTTATGATGAAAGGGAGAAAGAATGATTCATCATTAACTTTGGTCCATAGCCTCATAAATTTTCTTCTCTTTACCTAACTAATCATCATCATTACTAATTATGCTCCAGAAAATAAACTGGAATGCAGGCTGGCTTAAGATAGAACAAATCAGTGTATAAATTGGAGGGGCTGCTGTCAAATGGCTGAGTGACTGAGCACAGCAAATAGGAACTGTTTCCTATTCTGCTTTTGTGCCTGTGCTTATTAAGGCCTGGAATTTGCCTGGATAGAACTGGAAATCGAATAAGTATAATCTAATTTTAAGGGAGCTCAACACCAATTAAGTGAGCATTACTTGAAACATAAATTAATAAAATTGTATGTTGGTTTTGTTGAAGGATGGTGGTATGTCAGGTCTGGGGCTGGTGCCAAGGAGAACACTTGCTTGTGCTTTTCAAAGTGGTGGTTCTTGGACAATGGTTGTTCAGGAAGTGCCTCTGAGCAGGTCACACAGGGCACTTGATATGTGTTTGGGACAAAGGAGAAAGGCAGTACTAGTGTCCTCCTAGCCCTTCACTACCTGGAGATACATGGACTTTTGAGCTTGCTCCATCTTCAGCCGCAACTCTGTCGCTGCCATCATCCATTCTGGGCCCATGAGGAAGCAGGCACCAAGCAGTGACTTGCTTCTGTGTCATCCTTGCTGTGGCCCACAGGCTGTAGCATGTGGTCTGTGACCCCTCCTGGATGTGGCCATCTCTCTGCTCCCTCTGGAACCTTCTCATCCTGGCCTGCGTGCAGGTTCTGTGAGAATTTTGTTTCTTTAAAAGGTATCTGTCTCAAACACCCAAGCATTAAGAGCAGAGAGCCTAAAACTCTGAAGAGAAGCATCTCTAAGACTCTCATATTAGAAAAAAATCCCCAGGCCAGCATCACAACTAGAGTATGTAATTGCTCGCCTGCTTTCCTCTCTGCTTGTGATGATTTCTTGACCTGAAAGTAACCTGCCCTCTGATTTTACAAGTCTAAATCCTCTTCATAATCCAGATTTTTCACTGAGCTGCCTGTTTCCTGCTGCTCCTGGATGGCAAGTACTTTGTATTTATATTGAAATGTGTTTAAGTACCTCTAGGAGTTTCTTATGGGCAGTGACAAGGTCTTGGTTACAAGGGAGGAGACTTTGAATAAACAAATGAAAGAAAAAGTGTATTCATTTGTTCCTTCAATTGACCTGTTTTTAAATTGCTGAAGATGGTTAAGTTGGGTCTGATTCATCTTTATATCCCACTGTAGTTAGCATTGTGCTTTATTCATGGTAGATATTCAACAGATTTATTTTAAAAAAAAATTCTGCTTTAATGAAGTATAATGGACTTTATAAAATTATAAGTTAGGGTATACATTACTGTGATTTGATATGTTATATATCATGAAAGGACCCCCTCCCCCCCGGCACGCCCCTATCTAGTCGTTAAAAACCTCCATCACCTCACATATTTATCTTTTATTTTTGACAAGTTCATTTAAGTTCTGTAAATTTCAGCTATTCAATATTATTTTTTTGAATTAGTGAATAGCTGAGTAGTTGATTATGATATGCACTTTCTGAAGCTCATCTTTCTGAGTGCTACATTACTGTATTCTACACTTAATAATTTAGGTGGGGGTTCTAGGACTGGCAATTATTTCCACAGTGGTGACTGAAGGTTCTTTTAAGAGTCTCTTGGTGCTCCATCCAAAGACAAATAATTTAGATGTTTTTTCTTTTTTTTTTTTTTTTTTTTTTTTTATAGAGGCATGTTTTCTTTATTTGTTTGTTTGTTTGTTTTGTTTATACAAGCACTGGGTACAGTCAGAAGCGCGGGAGGGTGAGAGAATTCATCAGAGCCAGAGCGGGGAGCAGAACAGGCAGAAGGACCGAAGGACACTGCTGAGGGGAGCAGCGGGCGGCAGGAGAGGTCTGCGCGCCATGCGGGACCCTCCTCCGGTGGCTGGGAAGCAGCCGGGGATCGAACCGGCACTGCAGGGGCGGGCAGCTTCGCAACCCAGCGCTCAACCACTGCGCCACCGGGGAGGCCCTTAGATGTTTTTTCTAAGGAGCAGAGTTGGGCAGCTTGTATTGAAACACAGGTAGAGCCCTAGGAGCGTCCTCAAACCCCAATTTAAGTTGATCTAAGTCATTCTGCTGGCCGCTGATACCAGCAGTCTGACAGTCTTAACATCTGTATGGTGAAAGATGCCTGCCAGTTGTCTCTGACCATCTTTCACTGCATAATACTTGATTGTGATGAGTGAGCTAATACTTGCTTGTATTCTTGTTACTTGGTGCAAACCTAATAGCAATGAAATGAAAGAACCAGCTGTAAGGAAGTTCCTCATCCTGTGTGCCTTTGTGAGCCCTAAGTCCTGAAGGTTCACTGCTGCTGGTGGTTGTTTTAATTATTGCTGTTTGGGGTTTTTTGATTTGTTTTTGTCTTTTAAAACCAATTGACCAGAATTATCTTTATTCAAATGATTTGGTGGAAAAGATAAAAGATGCCTCAGTGTGCTTGTTTGGTGCTTCGTTTTTATTACCAACAAGAGAACAGTGAACCCATAAAATGAATAAGCCCATATAAAATGAGGAAGGTAGTTACATGAAGTACTTAGATTTGTAAAGTTGCCTGACAATTAATATTTACAGGAGGGTCAGTTGAGTCACGGAAAGGAAGTCAGAAGTTCTGAAAAGCTTACTTTTAGAAACGCTGCAAACTTAATGGAAGCAGAATTTCTCATGTGTATTTATTTTTATATAATTTTATTTTTTGAGGTGACTAGTTTACAGCACTATATGATTTAGGGGAATAGGTTCATACTGTTACAGATGATTCTCCATGAAAAGGGGAGGGGCATTGAACAGGCACCATTTTCCCTACCCTCACTTACATATAGTTGTCTTAGGCCACAAATCCCAGCAAGGGATGAACTGGATTTCCTGATTGGGGTCAGCTGGAAAGGAGCAGGTGGCTATATAAAGGGAGGGAGGAACACAGAAGGGGAAGGAGATTTGAAGGAGACATATAGAGGAGAGACAAGTAGAGATACTTGGAAGAGATCTGTACACGGTGAGACAACTATTGGGCATGGGGCGGGGTTTGGTCCTGGCCCTTGGCAGAGATAGTGGCAGCTGTTCTCTTAACCTCATGTTGGATTATGTGGTATATTTTTGGGTTTTTTTTGTTTTTTTTTAATATATATATATTTTTAAGATTCATTCATTCATTCATTTATGCAAGCACTGGGTACAGTCAGAAGCGCGGGAGGGTGAGAGAATTCACCAGAGCCAGAGCAGGGAGCAGAGCAGGCAGAAGGACCGAAGTACACTGCTGAGGGGAGCAGCGGGTGGCAGGAAAGGTCTGCGCGCCATGCGGGACCCTCCTCCGGTGGCCAGGGAGCGGCCGGGGAGCAGCCGGGGATCGAACCGGCGCTGCAGAGGCTATGGGCAGCTTCGCAACCCAGCGCTCAACCACTGCGCCACCAGGGAGGCCCTTCCAGTATATTTTAGAAGAATTATCCCCCAATCACTGAAATATACAAACAGGACTAGCAGGCTCCCTCTCTGTGAAATTTGGGGCTGTTATGTACCCCAAAAGGAGTATTCACCATGGCAATTCTCAGAGAACTCACCTTCCTTCCGGACATTATGGGAATCCTGTTGTCTCGTGGGTGGGACATTTTTATGCTTTTGTTAAGACACTTGAGCGGTGGTACAGATTCATCAGACATGCTAACTTCTCAGCTTATTTGAAATAACTAACTTGGCATTTTTTTGTCTCCTTCAGAAACTGATTGCTAGATGCCTGTGAGCCCCTGACAACCTCAAGGCTTTGGAAAGAAGGAAGGCCTGGAAGCAGGGCTCCTGAGAACAAGCTCCTCCCCGGTGGCCTTGGCATTTCAACTCTTGGTCCAGGATGGAGACCCTCTCCCAAGATTCTTTGCTGGAATGTCAGATCTGTTTCAATTATTACAGCCCGCGGCGAAGGCCCAAGTTGCTGGATTGCAAACACACCTGCTGCTCGGTGTGCCTGCAGCAGATGAGGACGAGCCAGAAGGATGTGCGGTGCCCCTGGTGCCGGGGCATCACCAAGCTGCCCCCAGGCTTCTCCGTGTCGCAGCTCCCCGATGACCCCGAGGTCCTGTCTGTCATCGCCATCCCTCACGCCTCCGAACACACCCCCGTCTTCATCAAACTTCCCAGCAATGGGTGCTACATGCTGCCCCTGCCCATCTCCAAGGAACGAGCGCTGCTGCCTGGAGACATGGGTTGCCGCCTGCTGCCTGGGAGCCAGCAGAAGTCTGTCACCGTGGTGACCATTCCCGCCGAACAGCAGCCTCTGCAAGGTGGGGCTCCCCCAGAGGTGGCAGAGGAGGAGCCAGACAGGCGGGGCGTGGTGAAAAGCTCCACCTGGTCCGGGGTGTGCACTGTGATCCTGGTGGCCTGTGTCCTGGTCTTCCTTCTGGGCATCGTGCTGCACAACATGTCCTGCATTTCTAAGCGCTTCACTGTGATATCCTGTGGCTGAAGGCACTGCAGGGAAGTCTCTTGTGGGTACCAACTAGGGGTTGAGCAGGTGTTGGTGATGGGATCACAGTGAGAAATGGGGGTGGGGGGGGAGAGAGATCATTTGGTGCCAGGCACTGCCTCTGGGCTGTCACTTGATTAACCTGAAGACAGACACGGAGGGCAGAATGGAAAGTCTCAACACGACACCAGGCAGATCACTCTGAGTGTTGATGGCAACGGCTTCGAAGATGATTGCATGCATCCTCATAATCATTTATTAAATGGACTGTAATTTATGATTTTTCAAAGTCACGTTATGAGATAGACATATTCTACTTAGATGTTAAACTGTGCAAGTACATACAATGTGATCTCTCAATGTGGTAGATTAAAAAAAAAGATGCTATGTATACAAGTAGAATTAAACCTGAGAATCCATGTACAAATTCAGCAAAGACATGCCGTGCCGGTGGCTTTCCTTTTTACAATGAAACCCCGTCTTCATTTAGTTGCTAAGGCTTTTTATACCTTTTGAATGGCACCAAATTAAAATAAGTTAAACGGACAGTCATTTTTTGAAGAAAAATATTTGAACAAGTGTTTCCGACGTGTTGTTTTGTCATGTACCTTCATTTTTCTTCCCTTGTAATTAGAGCTCACTACGTGTTTATTAAACTGAAAGCTCAACAGGGGAGCAATAAACTGAGTAATAATGGGAAATACCTAATCCCGCAGGAAACCTATATGCCAATTTTTCTCAAGCCATCTCACAAAATAAGAATTTTAAATGTAAATATTGTGTATTTGTGTGTATGTATGTGTGTGTGTACACTTCGATTCACCTCAGGTTTCGAATCTTTTCAGAAGATTCCTGGGGGTAAGACTTTGTGGACAGGAATGAATCAAGGTTCTAAAATGGGGGACTCCTCGTGGGCAGTAGGACCCAGCTCGTGAGGGGTCACAAACTCATCGCTCCTAACACTTGCTCCTTTTCTGTGTATTCAAGTCCTGTATCCTGTAAGGCATAAATGGAGAGCAACAGAAGATTCTAGCTTCTCTCCCAGATTGGTGGGAGAGGTATTGTAACAACCGTGAGTGTTGTTAACGGATGACAAATCCAGACGGCCATTTTTAATAGACCGCCATGATTGTGTTCTGAGAGATGTTTCATGAGAGTTGAACCATTAAGAATTCCAGTTTTCTCTTGTTGGTGTAGATGAGCAAATCTCTTGGATTTTAATATATATTTTTATTGAGAAAAGTGGCAAATAAATCAACAACTCATTCCATTTGAAAAGTTCATCATAAAGTTAAAATACCCTTAAATATGGGGTGGTCAATAACAATAGTTGGGAAGAAAGACCTGCTAGTATTAAATGACACATTCCCATGCCTGGGTGTGTATGCTTCAGAAATAACTGAGCTTTATAGTTCTGATTTCTTTTATGGAATTCATGAAGCAAGCAAGGACTCCATTCATTGATATTATCTGTTGATGTTCTACTGAATCTATGAAAATCTAGGTGGGAAAGATAAACAGGGACTAGTTCCAAAAAATCAAGGCTAGAAATAGCCTTGTAAGACCGAGACAATTTAATTTACTTAATGGTGACTGTTCCCTTTGAGCAGCACAAAATATACACATTACAGTGATGGAATTAAGGTGAGATAAAACAGCAAACAATATAATGAATAGGAACCAAAGCTAGCACTGTTCATTGGCATGAGAATTCTATATAGAAACATGGACTTGGGTTATCAAATCTTTCAAATTTGTCATAAGTCCTTTAGGAAATGCATTTGAAAGCTTAAACTAGAAATTAGGTTAAAATGTCATTTTATTGCATAAGCTATTGGGCATTAAACAACAAATAATCAGGGGTTTATTTGGTATTAATAATTTAGGTATCATATTAGCTGAATACTATCCTCTATTACGGAACATAATATACTGTTGGGTTAACATCAATTTCTCAAATTCTCCCAGGCTGCCATAATGCATGTTCAACCTAATTTCTGTTCCCCTTGGGGAAAAAACAAAACAAAACAAAATTCTTAATGCCACATTTCTAATGGACTTAACTCTTGTCATTTTAAGCCATGCCATAGTCAAATTAATTTTGTAAATGATATCAACATACATTTATGTACAGTATGAAATGACTGGCCCTGTAGTATAGTATGTGATAGAACTCTACGTGTTAAGTAGGTATACATAGACACTAACGTGTGAAGATACAGCACCTGTGTTTCTTAGTGCAAAGCTATAGAGTAAAAATGTCCACATATCTTTTACTTAAAAATAATCCCATGCTAGAGCTGCAACTAAGCAGTGCAAAATTAATGAAAATAGTCTCGATTTTACAACTTAAGGTGATAACAACCAAAATCAGAATTTTTGTGTGCATTTTACTGACCTAAGAAACAGTAAATGGATTCTGCCTGCAGTATTTGTGCAGCTGCTTGTTAGGATGGACATTGTACATATGTGTGTGTGTGTATGTGATGGCTCAGCTAGATAGAGTTTTTATAGATTTAATGATGTTTTAATGTTACTTGGCATCTTACTGCTCTGGCCTCTTCTGGCTTTTACCCCATGACACTAACAACTCAGCAAGTCCAGTGACACAAATGACCAGAATGCACAGTTGCACATCATTGAAAAAAATCATGTCAGAAAGTTAAAGCTGAAAGCAACCTCTAGTGGCTTTGTTTTGTAGATCAAGCTCCTGAGACCTGCAGAGGTACGCGGCTGCTTGTCATTCTGCAGCTTAAGGAAGATGAGAACTTTGTGCTTGGACCTCTCTACTGGTCTTTTTCAGGGGGGATGAGTATCCTTTACTTATTCAACTCTCGTTTTAAGTTTTGTTTGTTACAGATTTATATGTTCATTGTAGTTAGCATCTACCTCTATGGGAAATGAAAGGAGGGTTGATTTAAGGAAGAGAATGAACATTGAAAGGAAACCATGTGATTTGAATTTTTGAGATTGCAAAAGCCTTGTTCCTCTTCCTCCCCTTATGTGTAAAGGACAGTGAGTGTTGTGTAAATAATAAACTATAAGAAGCATGAATCTTCATTTTTGTTAATGATCTTGACATGAGTGAGAGAATGCTTAATATAGAGCCAAGTATGCTATCAAAAAGTATTGTCTTTGGAAAATTTTTGTACAATAATCTGGGGCATAGGTTCTGTTGAAAAGGCAAATTGGCTTCTTATTCCAGTCATACTTTATTATAAGAAAACTATTGTTATTTTCTTTAAGAATATAATTAAATTTAATCTTGCACATAATTTAAAAGTAGGTCCCTTGCAGGTTAAATCCTATGCTGGTGTAGCCTTGAGATCTTCTAGGTTGGTGCTGTTTGGTAGAACTTTCAGTGATGATGAAAATGTTTTAGAACCTATGCTGTCCAATAGAAGCCACTAGCCACATTGACTGATGGAACTGGGTTTTGTATTTTATTTAATTTTCAGTTATTTAAATTTAGTCACTCACATCCCTAGTGGCTACATATTGGACAGCACAGTTCTGGATGGTTGTGCAATGGGATCTAGCATTAAAGTGTCAACAGAATAAGGCTCAAAGACAGTTTGTGGTTTAGTAGCATGCAGTTGGCTAAAAAATATTCCTTTCTGGCCTTAAAAAAGTATATGATCTCAAGTATGACAATAAAAATTCATTGATTGCCCTTTGGGGTTATTACTTAGACTTTGGGCCAAGAAATGATCAGTGAAGCTTAAAGAGTGCTTTATGAAGCCCCTTTTCTGGATCATTAGCTGCATGTGAATATATTGTCCAAAAATAATAGTTAGACAGTAGCTGTAAAACGTTTGACTTGCAAGCTATGCATGACCTGTACTGTGAAATTGTGTTTAGGGTCTTGTGGCCAAAAAAGTAAATGTTACAGAAAACAAAAAGCCTAATGAAATCCCTCTTCACTTCTAACATCTTACTCAAATGTTGCTGCATTAGTAAGGTGTGAAAAACAAGGGCAAGCATGTTTTGCAGTGTACCGCAGAGAGTGTTTTTATTTGCCCTTGAAGTCAGCCAGCTTATCATTGTATTCGGTGTGGGCATATGTCGGGGTCATTTTTCAGATGCCAGACTAAAACATAGGTATGTAGAGTGAGATTTGGCTTGTTTTAATCTTGCTTTGCTTTTTTTTTTAATTTTATTTATCACACAAAGAATTAAAGATTTGAAGCCTCATATAAAAAGGCACTTTTTTAAAATAATATTTAAAAGGATTGCCCATGGAGTTTAAAAGCATGGAGGTTATTTAAGTTACTAAAATTGCTTTTTAAGTGAGTAAAGGGAAGCAGAAAATTGGGTTTGAGAAAAATTTTCACAGAAAGGTCAGACTCTTAACCGACAGTACAGTATTTATTTCTATCTAGGTTTTGATTTGAAGAATCCCACTTCTTTACTTCAAAACCATACTGGGTCAGAATTTCTCAGTTCGCTTTTCATTGTCTCCAAATGTAAATCAAGTACATTTGCTTCCAACAGAATTGGGTTGATTTCCACACACACACACACACACACACACACACACACCCCCCCCCCGCCCCAGAACTCATTTATAGGCATGACTGTTCTTTTTAGCTTGCCTTGAATAATTGGGTAATTTTTTTGCCAAAACAATAGTTAATCTTTAGGCTTAAGAGGAAGTTAGAGGTTCGAAGAATAGAGTGAAATACAAAAGGTTTGAATTTCTGTTTTCCCTTCAAACAATGATGCTGCCAGCCAGTGAGGATTTTGTTTCCCCCGGGTGTCATCAGTCAGTTGTCTTGTCTTCCTTGACCTGGATGAAGCCCCAATCCTCACCATATCCATCATTCTCAGTAAAACCTCAACCACAAGGTAATCCTTACCCCAAAAAACAACAAAAAAGAATTAGATTGTCAGGATAACTCGATCACTGTCTTGAAAGTAGTAGTCTGTTACAAAAGCGATGGATACTGAATATTGTCAAACATGAAATGATTTTCCAAAATCAGTGGAAATTCAAGCCATTGATTTTTCTGGACACAGCTGAGTCCCCAGCTGTAGTCTTATGTATCTAGAGTCCAGATAGATACATATGTTGACACACAACATGCTTAAGCTGTAGTTGGAGTTAAAAGATGTCAGTCTTGTTTTCCAATTGGTGGATTATATGCTGTTGAATTTAGACATGAATTTCAGGTTTCATACATTATGTCAGTCTAACCACCCTTGGGAGTGTATATAACTAAACTTCAAATATATGAAGAGTGAGTGGGTTCTACTGTAGACATTTTTACTGAAAAGCTATTGATCTTTGAGGAACATAAGCAGGTGGGGCATTTCTATCTTCCAAATGGCTTTTTTTTTTTCCTGCTCAAGTGGGAGAGCATTAGTATTCCTGAACTCTTGCAGTATGACTCCAACTTTTTGCACAAGTTTCCTTGCACAGTCAGCCAATGATTTTTTTTTTTTTTTTTCAGGATTCACTGCCTGGGGTAACCCACTATATATCACTTTCAATGTAGTGGTGCTTGAAAACACACATCTTGTTAGCTGGACTTTATTATTCTAGTCTAAGGTTTTTGATACTACTCATATTATGATCTTTTTAGGGACAATCAGTGACATTTGGGGCAGATGACTGAGGGAATCTCTTGAAGTCTGCAAAAGCAGGAATCTTTCTTTTTCTTGGATGTTCCCTATAGTTGCCCCTGTTCTAGAACACCACTCTACAATCATCCCCATGAGATAGAGTGTTAGTAACTCATGTGAAAGTCTCTGTGGCTTCCCTGAGGTGTGAGTCATGAGGTTATTCTAACAAGAGTTTTCCAAAGGAGTGTTCCATTTTTAATTTGACATTTGCTTTTTGAGAATCCAGAAATAGTTGGATATAATGGTGGTAAAGATGCAGGGGCTGTTACAAAGGAAATAGGTGAGGCAAATGCCCCTTGAAGGGGGACAAGTTGACATGTGTCACCCCTATTGAAATTGTGGGAGAACAGAGCAGCATCTGCATTGCCCTGTCTCAGAAAACTGGTCAGATTTCCTGTCTGAGAGACAACCCACTGGGTTTGTCCCTCTGTGGGAGGGGTTGAGACATGGCCTTGGTTCTGTAGCAGCAGCCAAGCAGATGTGTCCAGAGCATAAGAAAATACTTGCTTAAAGGGGAAGAGTCAGCGATGAGCTTATAGCTCCAAGATGCAATGTGTGGGAGTTGCAGGTCAGTCATGGCAGAAACCCCAGAAGAAGGAAACAGGACAACTAGGACTAGGTCTGCCAAGCACAACGTGTCATTCCAGGGTGGCCCACCAAATGCCATCCAGGACGTTTGCCTTGAAGACATAAAGAGTGTGCTCAGCTGGTGAGGAGTGTGAGGAGGCCCCTTTCGCTTGTGAGCACACTGCACACAATTTCAGAGCCTGCTCTGGGACTGGTTACTGAGTCACTACATATTTAGCATCCTCTTAACTGCAAATTCCATGCCTGTGCTTGACTTGTTGGGATGGCTTGTTCCAGGATATTTTGGTTTCTGCCCTGATTGCTGTTATTGATATATTTTTTATTCCACCAATGATCCTGGTTGCCTCCCTTGGTAGTTGCAGGTGGGAATCAGGTTTCAGTTGGGGTGATCACAGACAGCCACACAACTGCTCACAGGGTTCCTGCCATTCTGACAGCACTATGGGTGGGGTCCCTCGCCCTCTTGATAACTAATACTTCAGTCAAATGGCTAGGTTAATGCTGCTCAGAGGCTGTTAGCTCAAGTCCTTGACATGTTTCATTTACAATTATGTGGGTTATTTATTTTAGGAGCTTTTCTTTTAAAGGGCTAAATAGCCCTACAGATAAATGAGCTGCTGGGCTGTGTTGAAAATATTGTCCAAATGTTGCCAAATATTGACTTTGTAAGGGGGATATCAAGCTGCTGTTTATAAATCTGAATGTCTTAAAAGCATTCTTGCTTGCTCTCTATGTTGTAGATGGTGTCTTAGCAAGTCCTGAGTTTTTCCAATGAACCCAATTTTAATATATGGTATTTTTGTATGCCAAACTGGTGTCTTGTCCTTTGTATATGTGGTAATGTTGATTTTATGACTACTGTTAAAACACATTTGCTATGATTAAAATTCATAAAACGATTTCACAATAGACTCACGTGTTGGTTATTTTTTCTCCCAACCCACAAAGAGAAAAATATTGGCTGGAATTTCATCACCAATGACTAAGAATCTTAATAGACTTGGGTAATAAAGTGACAAGGATCTCCCGAGTCAAGGGTTTCTAGTGGAGGTGACTTTCAAGTGGCTCCTCTGAGACGCCATAGGATGCACGGTGATGAGCACCTCCAAGCCTGTTTACGGGGTTGGACTCTTCGTGGCTTCTGGTGGCCCCACCTTGATCCTCCATTGTTTGGAAATGACATCGTACGTGTCAGTCCCCAAAAGGACCTTCTCATTGTGTCACATGCAGGACAACTGTGTCCAAGTCGCTGGGTAGTGAGAGGCTAGTTGACCTGGCCTCTTGACTGAGTCTAGGGAAGTGTCCCTCAATACATGTCATCAACCAGATGGAACATTTTTTTCCTCCCCTCTCCCTGCCCCATGTTTATTCAGGTAAATGTTGGTTTACATTATCATGTCTGCTTTGGGGGTTATAGATTCCAAAACATCCTGTCTTTCAGTAACTCTGGATCATGTTAATGAATTCTATGAAGTTTGGCTGGTAGCCTGACCCTAATTTAGGGCTTATCAATTCTGATACGCCTGGATACTACTTTACGTATTCTCTGACTCTCGGAAAATTACAAAATTATCCCTACAGTTTAAAAGTGAGAGGTTACAGTGATTCAGTAGTCATGCCCTGAACCAAAAAGCAAGTATTCTATTAGGGTGTTCAGATTTTTTGAGTGTAAAGTTTATCTCACATATTAGAATTTCTGGTGTGGATTTCTCTGGAGTCTAGCAGGGAGGAGAGGAGAGGGTGGGAGAGGGAGAATGGAGTGTGGTGAGTGGAGGGATTTGCGTATTGTTGGAGGGATTTGCTTCTGCTTGAGCTTTTCTACCAGCTAGAAAAGAAGTTAACTGGTAGAAAAAGGTACCAAAAAGGTACAAAAAGGCATTTAAGTGTTGGCACTTCTCTAGGTCTTAGTCCCTGGATCAAGACAAGATTATACCTTCAGTCTTATCTAGCAACTTCTCTGTAGACTTAACATGTCCAGGGTGAGGGAAGGGATCCCGGGAGAGCGCTGCTTCCGTATCTTGCCTGAGGACATCCACATTAGCAATCTCTTCAGACTCCCTCTTTGGATGGCTCAGAAAAGGGGGTGCTCCAAGATCTTTGCCATTCTGGCCTCTCTCTGCCAAGGAGCTCTGGGGTGAGTAACTGAGGTCTGGAGTGGATGTTGGAGGTGCTTAGAGTCGGAGGAACAAGGGACACTCACTGAGTGCCACCCTCACCCTCAATCCTTTCTTGCACACCCCCCTTCATACTTTCCACATTTCCTGAAATAAAGCCCTACTATCTGCCAACGCATTCTTTCACTTGATGCTTTTGTTTCCAGTGATCATTCTTGGAAGAGAAACCCACGTTCAGTGTATACGGTGCAGTGCTAGGCTGGGGAAATGGCAGCTGGGGGAAAGGAACTGAGCCTAGAATTAGACTGAGCCTCGGCTTTTCTTTTTATAGGCTTAAAACTTTTGCACCATTCTACTTGACCCAGAAAATGATATAGCTGTAATTGGATTCAGTCTCTCTCATTCTCCAAATCTACTGTTCCTTACATCCC
This sequence comes from Talpa occidentalis, assembly GCF_014898055.3. Lineage (NCBI taxonomy): Eukaryota > Metazoa > Chordata > Mammalia > Eulipotyphla > Talpidae > Talpa > Talpa occidentalis. The sequence goes on from NW_023601322.1 coordinate 9,705,406, forward strand.
CATCTCTCTTTATACTATTTTTTTTAAGATTTATTTATTTATTTATACAAGCACTGGGTACAGTCAGAAGCGCGGGAGGGTCAGAGAATCCACCAGAGCCAGAGAGGGGAACAGAACAGGCAGACTGACGAAGTACACTGCTGAGGGGAGCAGTGGGCACCAGGAGAGGTCTGCGCGCCATGTGGGACCCTTGCTGGAGGTCGGGGATCGAACTGACACTGCAGAGGCTGCAGGCAGCTTCGCAGCCCAGTGCTCAACCACTGCGCCACCAGGGGAAGCCCTCTCTTTATACTATTGTACTTAATAATTGATAGTTTTTTTAATTATTCACAAAAATGAATGTATAGATGCACATATTTGCACTCATTCCTGTGTGTGTGCCTGTGTATGAGAGTATATGCATGTCACATATACATATATCACACACATTATATACATGTATCACACATCATACATATAGGTGTGTGCATATATACATACTACCTATGTATATGTAGCAATCAACAAATGTGTATCCGTATAGAGAGAGATTTATTATAAGAAATTAGCTTGTGTAATTGTAGAGGCAGGCAAACCCAAAATCTTTAGGCTAGGCCAGCAGGATGCAGACCCACAGAGGAGTTGATGCTGCAGTTTGAGTCCACTGGCAGGCTGCTGGCAGAATTCCTTTTTCCTCAGAGGTCAGTCCTTTTTCTCTTAACATTTTTAACTGGTTAAAGGAGGCCTACCCACACTATAGAGAACAACCTGCTTTATACAAAGTCTACTGATTTATATGTTAAGCTCGTCTAAAAAAATTCCAGCAACACCAGACAAGCCTATGTCCAAATATCTGGCTCTCACAGCCTATCCCAGTTGACACATAAAATTAACCAATATAATATGTTAAAGTAATTTGTGAATCTCCAAAAGAAGAACAAACTATGTATCACTTTCTCCCAATTTATTGGAGTAAATAATCCTTTATTTTCAGAATACCTATTAATATCTGTTAGAACATAGATCAAACCTTGGGATACTGACTTTAAGTAATGACCTTTGCAATTTTGACTTACCCCAGATAATCAAAATCTGGCAAAAAAAAAAAACAAACCCTACTTATTACTTATATAGTAAGATTAAACCATTAAATCACATTTGCTTTTTTTGATTTAAAATAATATCACATAGCGCCTCCTCTGGTGGCACATTGGTTGAGCGCTGGCCTGCGAGGCTGCCTGCAGCCTCTGCAGCGCTGGTTCCATCCCCAGCCGCTGGTGAGTGTCCCACGTGGCATGCAGAGCTCTCCTGCCGCTCCTGCTGCTCCCCTCAGCAGTGTATTTCGTCAGTCTGTCTGTTCTGTTTCCCTCTCTGGCTCTGGTGAATTCTCTTACCCTCCCGCGCTTCTGACTATACCCAGTGCTTGTATAAATAAAATAAATAAATCTTTAAAAAAAATAAAATGATATCACATAAATGTAAAATAGCCAATTTTTATATTAGATTCACCTGGATGGTATATTGTGAGTAATCTGTAGGCTAAAATTCCATGTACTGCACACATTACCAATGAAATGTTCACATTAACAAATGGGGATGGGAGAAATGGATACATCTGTTTTAGCAATAAGGCTCTAGATGATTCACACTGGAACACAGTGCATACATAGCAGAATAGTTTTGGAAAATTATAGCCTAAAAATTCATAAATATTCATTACTACATACTGTGGGGTTAAAAACAACCAACAACAAACTAAATTGATAATGATGAGCAAAACTAACAATAATTTGCTATTAAGAAGTAAGAAGAGCAGCAATTAACAAAACATGATCATTCAAGGCAGTGCTGATCATGAATACTATCCTCCCAAATTGTAGGAATTTCAGCTATTTGCATATGCACATGTTCTGGTAGAAGTCTTGCAATGTTAGCAAAATACTGAATTGGAGATATGCTTAAGCTCTCAAAACTCCAAAAGCACTAATTTTTAGTTTAAAAATACCAAATTTAGCAAAACACATGTAGGCAGTTACTAATGATTTGCTCTCACTCAGGCATTGGAGAAAGAGGTTCAAGACAAGCAGGAACAACCCATCAGGAAGCCTGGTTTGGCCCCAGCATGCAGAGGGTTTGACTTTGAAATCTAGTCTGTAAAGGATTTAGGCACACAAATAAAGGAATTTATAAACATATGCAAAACACATAAATTAAAAATAAATCAATTTTCCATTTTCTTGAACATCATTTTAATAGAAATTGAAATTTCATGGAATGAAATCTATAGCTGTTAAGATTAACCTTCAGATATATTCAATATATAGGCAATATAAGGATTATCAGCATTTCTATAAATTTCTGTTCCTATAAACTTTAAACACATGAGTTCCCACCACCTGGTTAATCCCTTTTAAATTACGTTTCCCTAACCCCACGAATTTAGACAAAATAACACCTCCTGCCTATCTGAATGTCTCGATTTTATCCCATGCTGATCTGTCTTATCATCCAGCCATCCGAAAAGTAGCTTTCATCACCAAATAAAATGTTTGACCCCCACTCCAAAGTCTCAGTCCAGCTCCTCGGCCTTTTGTGGAGAAGATATTTGGTGGATTTTATGTTGATGGAGATCACTATTAATGTCAGAATGACTTCAGTTTTCATAATTCTGGAAATGGTGTTTTGCTTTAAAAAAAGATGAATATGTAAACTTCTAAGTGAAGCAGAATTAGTGACAGTGGGATTAAATGGGGAGACTTCCTACGAGAGATTTCAAACCAAATGTCCCTCTTCCCCCTCCAGGAGATCCTGTCTGTCCATCATGCCTGGATCTCTCTCTGATAGGCTGAGATCTATCCTTGCTTTGCACACACCGTTGCATCCGCCAGCACCTCGTGGAGTGATTGATGCTACCAAGTATTTGCTGAATGAATGAGCTGATGAGTCATCCTGCGTGCTGAGTAATTTGGTCACCTCCGGCTTCGGTGGCACTGACAGTTTTGGAGTACCCTGGCGCTTGGGCTTTTCTTTTTCTTTGCAGATTTCATCACTTTCTGTACTTAGATTCTTGCTATTGCTGTGGGGAATAGTCTGCTTTCTCCGTCCTGCCCATCAAACCCATTTTAATGAGCTGCTCCTGTTCAGCTGTCTTCCTGCAATAAAGCCATTTCCTCTTCCTCAAAATGTTCATGCTCATGGCTGACTGGCTTGGCAGCTTCGCTTGTTAATCAGAACTAACTGGTGTCAGTCTACACTGACTCTTCCTTTGACCACCCATAGATAGAGTGCATTCCCCCGGTCCATTCTTTTGACTGTCTAACCATACTCTCTTTCATTGTATTTAATTGTGTTTAGGAGGGTGTAAGGGCAGGAACAGGCACAGTGCAGGTTTTCTGATCCCATGCAGACCGGGTAAAGGAGGAGGCAGAGTCCTCAGTGGTTTTGCAGGTTTTTATTGGGGTTCAGCGGGTACGTGGCAGGCAGGGGTGCTGGGGGGCTGGGAGGCTGGCAGGCCTCCCAGCCCTCAGCAAATCTTCACTCTATCTGGGCTCTCTGGCCTTCTCTGCTTCTCTCTCAGCTTCTCTTTTGGCTTCTGCTGCTGCTGCTGCTGGCATCCCTGTGACGCCGCCCTTAAAAGCCCAGTCTCAGCCCAGGTGAATCCCATCTACCTATGCCCACACCCTACTCCAGGTGCCCGCCATCAGGCATGCATTCGGGACCGCAAGGATCCATCATCTATCCTGATGGCGGGAGGGCAGAAAAGCCTGACATTTTCTTTACCCTACAGAGGGAGAGTCTGGGGATGAGGGTAAGTGCGGACAGAGCACTGAAGGCCTCATGCGAGGGCTCACTCATCTCACCCTAGTCCCGGGAGGAAAAAGGGAGACTATGAGTGTGATTATGAGCATGTGTAAGCATAAGTGTGTGAGTGTGCAAATATGAATATGTATGACAGTGTTGTAAACCTAAGTGTAAATCAGTGTGCTGTGTGTGAGTGTGAATGTATAAGAGCATTGTATTAAATCGGTAAGTGTGTGGGTATGTCAGTCTCGAGGACATTACTGGTTTCGCCAAGTAATGTCGCCAAGTAATTTGACTGGGCATTACTGGTTTCTCCAAGAGTGGCAAAGGGTGTGTAGGGTAAGGAAAAATGTCAGGCATTTCTGCCCTCCCGCCATCAGGATAGATGATGGATCCCTATGGTCCTGAATGCATGCCTGATGGCGGGCACCTGGAATAGGGTGTGGGCATAGGTAGATGGGATTCACCTGGGCTAAGACTGCTTTTAAGGGCGGCGTCACAGGGACGCCAGGAGCAGCAGAAGCCGAGAAGCCAAAGCGGAAGCCGAAAGAGAAGCCAAGAAAGCAGCAGCAGAAGCTGAAGAGAAGCCGAGATCACCAGAGAGCCCAGATAGAGTGAGGATTTGCTGGGGGCTGGGAGGCCTGCCAGCCTCCCGGCCCCCCAACACCCCTGCCTGCCATATGCCTGGTGAACCCCAATAAAGGACCTGAAAAATCCACTGAGGACTCTGACTCCTCCTTTACCCGGTCTGCATGGGATCACAAAACCTGCCCCGTGTCCAGTTCCTGACCTTACAGGGTGTGTCCAGATATAGTAGGTGCTCAGTAAATGCTGCACATACTGAAGAATAAAATAATCCAACTCTTTCCAGTAAGAAAGGCTAAAAAAGAAAAATGGAATAGGACAATCTTTTTTTTTTTTTTTCACAGTAATAGAGATTTATTTTTTTTTTTAATTTTTTTATTTATTTTTTTTAAATATTAAATTTTATTTTTATATTCCCCCATACAATTGCAAACGCCCCATTCTGACCCCAATCCTTCCCCTCCCGCCCCCCACCCCCCAAAAGTGTCTCTGGTTCATAGTTTTTTGTTGATTTTGATGGAATAGGACAATCTTGAATATATACATTTTCATAGATTCCGATGTCGACTATCTACTTCTAATATAATTTACCTCAATTGTACAATGCAGTTTAAATCTTAAGTAAAATTTCTCTACTTGCTTCTTTAAAAAAAAAGTTCTATCAGGTGACCTGTATAAGAATCTAAAGCTAGCAGTTTCCTCATACTCCAATAGAGATGTTAATAATAGTGCATGATTTATAGGGTTGTTTTGAGATTTAGGGCAATTCATACAAATTAAGTGAACTTGGAAGAGTGTTGGTAGACTGAGTTCTCAAGCAAAGAAAGTTCTCTCTGTGTGTGTTGTGTGCGTGCGTGCACATACCTGCATTTCTAGCTCGTGTGTCTAACCCACGTAGGACCTTCCTATTTAAAGTACACAAGCCAAAAAAAAAAAAAAAAAGTACACAAGCCTCATAATAGGAAAGGCAATAAGGATGTGAAAATTTGGACTACTTCCTTTTTTTTGAGGGGTAGTTTTTTGAGGTCAAACAACCTTACCTTCTCTTTGAACATATATAGTAATTGTCAAGAAACTGCCACTGATTCCATTCTTGAAAAGAGTGGAAGGGTCTAGAAATATAAGGTGAGTTGAGGCTATCAAAAAAGACAGTTGGTGGGCCTCCCTGGTGGCGCAGCGGTTGAGCACTGGGTTGCGAAGCTGCCCGCAGCCTCTGCAGCGCCGGTTCGATCCCCGGCTGCTCCCCGGCCACCGGGTGAGGGTCCCACATGGCGCGCAGACCTCTCCTGCCGCCCGCTGCTCCCCTCAGCAGTGTACTTCGGTCCTTCTGCCTGCTCTGCTCCCCGCTCTGGCTCTGATGAATTCTCTCACCCTCCCGCGCTTCTGACTGTACCCAGTGCTTGTATACATAAATAAATAAATAAATCTTAAAAAAAAAAATGCGGTTGGCACATAAAACCTAAAAAATAACAATGACAAACTGCAAATATGACTTTATTTCTTGAATGTTGTCACCTTTTCGGTGAGGTTGTTTTTCCTCTTCTTTTTTTTTTTTTCAGAAGCAAAAAGCCCATTTCTTATTTCATTACAGCCTCCAATTTGCTGTTCCAGACTGAGTGACTTTATGTATGGCTAATTCAACTGGATTTATTTGAGAAGCTCAAGAACTAATTTATTTATTCCATTTATTTTTACAGCATGCCCATTATCCAGGGATTCTGGGCACATATAAATGATCTGCTTGGGATTGGCAAACAAGAGCTGTTGATAGATGGAGAGTAAGCAAAGTCTAAGAACATTTGTCAAAAGGATTCTTCCCTTCCAAAAATGCTTGGTTAAGCAGGATGGTCTTGCAGTTTTCTTGGATCTTGACATTTTAGGGTTCATAAGCATTTGCCTTTGACACTGACAAGAGGAGTCCCTGGGTGAGATTGGAACAGTGGGATAGGAAACCCAGAGGTGAGAAGTGTCCCAATGTATCTATCTGGAAAGGCCTGGGCTCTGTCACCTGCAGGTCTGCATATTCTGGGATTCACACAGGGCAAGGCTCTGGGGCAGATGATCCTGTGTGTCTCTGACATGTCTCCAAACTTTCAACCTGGATTCAAGACGGAGGGAAAAGATGCTAGTCCCCAGGAAGAGGAGGTCAGGAAGAAGCGAGCCAGAAAGGAACCAAGAACTGAAGATTTTCCAAAGGTTCCCACTCAGGAGAAAACCATTAGCATCGAAAATGATCAAAAGAGGAAGCGGAAACCATCCCTGCTCCTCCTTTAAGTCCCTCCTTCAAATCCTCCTCAGCCCAGGAGACTTTAAGATACCACCCTGTCCCGTCACCTGCTGCCTGACTTCCAGTAAGTCTCCTCTGTTTTCTTATCTGAAAAAACAAGGAAGTTGGCCTAAGGTAAAGGTTTCCAAAGATACATTCCCTGGGAGCCCAAGGTCACGCCCACCAAGTTCCAACGCATTTTGCTGTCAAAGCAGTTCTGCTGCCGAAATGCATTTGAGAGCTACTCTTCTAAGGTACTTTTCAGCTCTGCCCTACTTTTCCTCCAGTCAGCCTCTCCCCTTTAAGGTGGTTCTAGCGGGACTCTAAACGCCAAGTCTTGGCAGCCTCTCCCATGGGGTTCAGGGAACAAAATGTCAACATAGCCTTCATTAAAGGCTGGTCCCCCTCTCAGGTGATTCTAAGAAAACCCCCAGAGGCCAGCTGTCATTTTCACAGTTTGATGGGATCAAATGACTGATTTTAAAGAGGCAGCTCCAAAACAACACGGCTTTGAATGGGCCATTGAAAGGCAAAGTAGCACAGCAGCACTACGAATGTCTTTTTATAGCAATTAAGTGCAGGGTCAGTCATATAAATACATTGGTGGGGCCAGCCAGATTGGACCGTGAATGGAACAGCAACGCTGGGAGCCACAAATAAATGATAAAGTGAGTGAGAGGGGGGATGTGACTTTGCCTTGTTGAAGACAAGTTCATGTTTGGGATGCGGGCCGATGGAGACAGCAAACAAAAATAGTGTGTATTAATGGGCTGAACAACTCACCTCCTAGCTCCCACAGATGGCAGAGGAGCCTAAAAGCAAATTAAGCCTAAATGGGTCACCAAATGCTTTTTGGCTTTTCTTCGTGATCAAGACAGATCTTCATGGCCTGATCAGCCTTTCTATTAATGCAAAGACTTTAAAGATTTTACCCTGGCAGCAGGAAGGAGGCGAAGGCGACCTGTCAGGCACCCCATAAATCCCAATTATTGACTGTGCCAGAGCTGTGTGTGTGGATAAGTGGATTTGCTGCTTATTTACAAAGCAAACCAGAAACAGTCCTGCATTCATTCCTTCCCATTTGCTGGGCCATTTGTGTCTAGATCAATGAATGAGATTCTACAATCTGCTTAAGTGTTAACTTTCTCTGAAATTTTCCATTTCTCTGACAGATAGTTCATTGCTAGGCAGACTTTCATTTTCTGAGGATGGTTAAATAGGGAAATTGTTTTGAGCTGATGACATCATGGGGTGAGGGTGGAGGGTATACCTGGATAGAGTGAGAAAGGTATGGGTCTCTAAGTCAGGACATTCATTGAGGTTGAACTTTCCATCCCTGGACCTCAGGAAGTGACATCAACATTAACCTAGTGTTGGAATTATAAATAATCAGGGAGGGTCCTAATCTGGGCAGTCATGTCAGGCCCTTTCACCACCTCCTCCCCACTAAAGTCTAGTAGAATTTTCAAAATCTGAAGATACCCAAGGCTTTCTGCAGACCCAGTGCTAGAGCTGCCCATGGATTAAAAAAGGGAAGAAAAGAAAATTTGGATGTAGGCTCTGGCATTGCAACTTATCTGTATAACCTTGGGGAAAATGAGTGCAGTTCTCTGCTCCTGTTTTTTCCTCTGTAAAATGGGAATGATAATAGACACGCTAACTCTCTCAGATAGTTACTCTGGCAATCAAACAAGATAATTAAACTTGTGAAAATGCTTCAGGAAGCTTAGAAATAGAATAGCATCTATTAAGTGAAAATCTTCAGTTACTAGTGAATGCACCTTAAATACCTGTGCATGAATGACTGTGCAGAATAATAAAAGAAGACTTGCATTTGTTTATTTTTCTTCTGCATCCTATGACCATGGCCCTGGTTTAGGTGCTCCTTAGCAGATTCCACTCCCCTTTTCATTAATGTCTCTGCCTTCTGCTCTGTCTCTACCACTTGCATTTCATCCTCTTTGCTAATCTAGTGTTTTCTTTCAAAAACTATAGCCCTGGGGGCATGGCCTTCTCCTGAGGAACCCTGACCTGAATACAATGTGGCCATTGTATGAAGATGAATGGGGTCCAGGTGTGTTAGCATCACACACAGGGGGCTTCATTCCTTCCTCTAGCTACCTCTCTAGCCTGCCTTTAAGCTCCTGCACTGTTAAGGGGTTTTAAACCTCCCATGAACACCATTGTCCATTCACTGTCCCTCCCTCCCGGTCAGTCTGGTCTACCAAGGAAACGCCTCCATTTTCCAGCACAGATGTCATAAACCCCTAGAATTGAGCCCTTCCTTTGTGGGATTTGGGGTCTTATATTCTTTTCTTTCATGCTTAGTATAGCTATAGAACCCATATCTCTCCTGTATTGACTGTGACCTGCTACAGAGAAAAATTTTACTCATATCCCACCATCTGTAATAAGCGATCTGTAGAGAGGGTTCTTAACCGCTGTCTTTTCTCCTACCCATACTCCTTACAGCATTTGGCTATTGAAAATGTTGATGTTCTCAGGCGTTAATAGGCCCTTCAGGCTGTCTGCCCTCAAAATTGATGGTCTGGCTCAATAGATTGGATTTCACCTCGTCCTCACTTTCTTTCCTCTGTTCCTTCTCTCTGTTTTTTCTTTCCTTCCAAATATTTCAGTCAATGTGGCCCTATTGTGTAGTATGTTCTCTGCTCCCACAATCAGTGTGGGAGTAATCCTGGAACCCCCATGGTCCCTGTTGAGCAAAGTCCATATTTACCAGCATAGACTGAATTTGTTATAGGACAGGGAGAGGGTCAGCCCAAACCCTGCAAACCTGCCTATTCTACATGGGTTCTGCCATCCGCCGCATCAACACAAAACATAGGAGACTTTAATGAAAAGGAACTTTAATAAAACTAGGAAACAATACAGGTAAGGCAAAGAGTCTAGTTTCTAAATGAAGCACCCAGAGTTACCCGTCCCCTCGTGGGTAAAAGTCCATCCAAATGGGATTGGCCCAGAGCAAGGCCCCAAAGCCTGCCATGAGTCTAAAGCACCTTCCAGTGGGGACCCACAGCAAAGGGTCAGAAACAATCAGACAAGCCCAGAAGGAAAAGAGCAAAATCAACATCAAGATAAAAGCTGCCATTGTCACCTCCCCACGGGTCTCACCCACATCTGTGTCACCCAGTCCACGACCAAAAGACAAGCGCAGTTTCTTCACTTTTCTCTAGGCTCCATGCGCCTCCTCCAGGTCTCCTTCTGGCTCCATCCTTCTCCCTTCCTCAGTCTCTTCTCCAGCTTCTCCTCTCCCTGCTCAGCTCCACCCTCCCTTGGGTGGGGCAGGGAACCTCCCCCTTTCCTGGGGACCACCCTGTTACAAATTTAATCCATTACATAGAATATATATGTGTGCTTGTGTATGTATATATGTATATATATGATGAGTCCTGAGTATGTTTCAAGCAAATGAAATTCCTCTGGCAGGTTTGTGGGTAAATAGATGCTGCTGTGCTCATTGTCCAATACATACAACATTGGATATTAGCATGCACGTGCAGTGTTATTATCCTGGTTTTTCAGGTGAGGATTCTATGGCACAGAAAGGTAAAATGACACTCCTACAGCACACAAGTAGTCAATGGCAGTGCCAGGGTCAAATCCAGGCCATCTGAAAACCATAGAATTGGAAAAAATCTGGATCCTTTCTCTTTATGAAAAGTAAAGCTTTGAATGTAATGTGCTTAGGTGACGTTTAAGCTGAAAACATGATTGATTTTGTATATAAAATGGTGGGAGGGGTGAAGGAAACACAGGGGGGGGCAGAACTAAAGGGAATAAATAAATGGAACGTGCTGCACAGCACATGACCTTGAAACATGATGCTAGTGAGAGTTGGTTGGTTCCCATGAGGTATGTGGAGAAGGCAAATTCATCGAGACAGGAAGTGGCATAGACCTTCCCAGGGACTGGGGGTGGGGGTGGGGGAATTCTTGTACCCAGTGTTATTTGAGACCATGAAAAATTTCTGGAAACTGATGATGGTGATGCTTGCACAACAATGTAAATGGTCTTAATGCCACTTAGCTGTACTCTTAAAATGCTTAAAATGATAAATATTGTGTATATTTTACCACAGTAAAAAAGCTAAAAAGTAAATGGGTGGGAATGCCATTATCAGTTTTATAATTCCAGACAAGAGCTTCCTTCTGAGGCGGCCGAATTGGCTGGAAGCGTGATTGAGAGCTCTGCCATTTGCTCTCAGCAAATAGAGTTTAATGAATCATGGCCAACTTCTCTTCAACAGCTCTCACCAGCGTGGCAGCCGCTCAGGACGATTACTGTTGACAAAGCAAAATTATGTGGTGGTAGTAGTGGGTAGGGTGGGGATAGCTTAAACTTCTCCTTCAAAACCAAGAAATTATGCAAAGCAAATGCACTATCTCTCTAACATCGGTTAACCAGGGTTAAATGTGTCCTCCATAGAGAAAACTAGAGTCATTTGAAATGCAAAGGGTCAGTGAGAGGAAAAGAAAGAGATTTTCCCAGCCACCCACCCAGCTGACTGAGGTCAGATTTGCAAGCAATAGTCCAATTCAGCCAGAAGCTATTTTATTTGACCTATGACCGTGTTTGTCTTAGTTGCCAATATTTTAAAATCTGGCTAGTTCTTAACAACAATCTGGATGTTTAACTTGTCTTGAAAATCTGAACATGGGCCCCTCGTTCCTACATGGCATGTGGATTGTAGCTGCCCCATCTAAACTGAGCATGTAAAATTAATATTTCTAACCTACACTAGTTCTACTCACTCATGTACTCTGCTGGGCATCTGTGAACATTTGAGGTCCTAGATCAGTTGTAGGTAAGCTGTCTTACCTTCTCTTAATGTCACCTCCTCAACAAAACTTTTCCCAGTTCCCCAACCCACTCCCTGGGCAGCTCTTCCTCATTATTACCCTTGTTATATCTATACCACTCTTGCCCTTTATCATATCTTATCCTTCATAATATAATGCAGACATGGCAGAAAGTTCCAGACTTTCTGAAATGGAAAATATAATTATTTTCACCATTCTCTCTTATTTCCACTTCAGAGGATGGTGACCCATGATCCCAAGTAGATTATAAGACACTCACTCAAGCATTGAGTACACCTTAAAATATTTGATTTTTCCTAACCTTAAAATATTTGATTTTCCTAACCTCATCACTAACACCAAGAATTGGTTGGGTTAGTGTCACTTAAGAACCAACAGGTTTGGGTAAATCTGTAACAGAAAAGATGACTCATGAGTTCAGCTGGGTCTAACATGAAGCAATGCACAAGGACATGGGTTTTATGCCTTGGGAAGTCTGTCCATTTGCCACATCCTATGGTCAGGGACCCCTGTCTTATCCTTGGACCAATACCTGTTCTTACTCCAAAGAGAGAAAGTATGTAGATCCACCCCTCAGTGCTGAGGCCTTAAATGCCAGACAAAGGAGTTGGAACTTTGTTGAAAGAAGCATTGAAACTTTTGAGCTGAGAAATAGAATAAGGAAAAGCTGTGTCTTAAAGCTGTGACCGACTGTGTGAAGAGTAGATTAGATTGGGGACCGTCTGGTCAGGGAGATCAATTAGGGACTCTGAAAAGGGCCGTCTGTGTAATGGAAAAGCATGAAATGAGCAGTCATTTCAGGAGAAGAATGGATAGCATTTGTAATGAATATGGGAGGAGAGGGTCAGGGAATAGGAAGGGAGAAATAAAAGATAACTCAACCTGGTGGAAAGTCTAGATAATTCTTTGTTTTCATACAATTTACACTTTGTTTCTACTTCTAACGCTTATCTTTGATCCCCATACAGGAGTCAGAAAAGGAATTTTACCGTAGTCTTTTTGTGAAATTCAGTGAATGCCAATGGAACAAAGCTATTTAAATTATGAGCTGTAAAGCTTCAAATCTCTCCTCCCAATGAAAATCTCATTAGCCTTCCATTTGAAAAGTAGCACATTCAAATGTGACTTTGTTTGGCTTGTACAGTTTGATCCCTTTAAACTGATGGTTTTTCAGGAGTGTGGCAGGAAGCCTGAAATTTCAATTAGATAAGCCAGAGGTTTACCTGTTGGAGGAGAGAAGGTATTATCTTCCTGTTGCTAGGTGATAGGTCTCTAAAGCAATGGTTCAGTATGAAAGGATCAGAGCTCTTTTTAAATTCCTTTTCTTTTGAAAACAAACATCAATTTAAAACCAACCTCAAATGCCCTGCTCTGGTTCTATAAGGAATAGAACAACCTGCCTGCCATAAATCCACCACTGCTCACTGCACCCCAAACTAGACAGCCCTAATTTACATGGATGACCAGACTTCGCTGTGCCCATAAGGGAGTGATAGGCAAGAATAAGGATGACCAAGATGAATGCTTGGAGTCATTCTTGCCGCTTTGCATGCTTTATTGTATCACAATTCTGTGACATCTGTACTATTTTCTTCCCTTTAATGGATAATATGATTTTATGTGCCAACTTGGCCATTTGATGGTGCCCGGTGGTTTGATCCAATGCTAAACAATCTAGATTTTGGCATGAAGGTATTTTTTTAGATGTGATTAATATTTAAAGCACTACATTTGAGTAAAGCAGATTACGCTCATAATTGGGTGATGTTCACCCAATTATCACACTCTCTGATGTTCACACAACAACAGTAGGGACTAATGATTCACCTTTCAGAACATATTCCTGTCGTTAAGAAACACATGACTTTATATTCAAACTCCACATCCAAGCCCCAGATGAAACAAAAACTTAAGTGAATTTTATCAAATTCCAAATAGATAGCAGAGACATTCTTTTTTTTTTTTAAAGATTTATTTGTTTATTTGTTTATTTATTTATTTATACAAGCACTGGGTACAGTTAGAAGCGCGGGAGGGTGAGAGAATTCACCAAAGCCAGAGTGGGGAGCAGAGCAGGCAGAAGGACCGAAGTACACTGCTGAGGGGAGCAGCGGGCGGCAGGAGAGGTCTGCGCGCCATGTGGGACCCTCCTCTGGTGGCCGGGGAGCAGCTGGGGATCGAAACTGTGCTGCAGAGGCTGCCGGCAGCTTCGCAACCCAGCGCTCAACCGCTGCGCCACAGGGGAGGCCCTAGCAGAGACATTCTTAATTATACTTTCTCTTGACTCTGAGGGGCCAATTCCAACCTGAGTCCACCCAGGATGCGCATTCTTTTCTGTCTCTGCCCCCCCAGCCTCTTTCTTTATCAAGTCCCCTTGGATTCTGTCACCCCCATGAGAGGTTCTAACTTATTCACCTCCACTTTTGGCTTAAGGGAGAGGAAGGCAGTTTGGGTTGGGACTTGGGAGAGAGAATTATAACAGTATCACAAACACCTTTCTCTTAACAATGCAGGGGTTTAGACCTTTGGGGATTATGGGAGTATGTGAAATTTATGAAGCCACTTTAAGATAGGAAAGCATAGCCCCTAGAGGCAGAACTTAGTACTGTGCAGGAACTGCAGGGTACCAGATCCCAGAACTTCATGAAGGTAGTGAGACAATAAGGGGCCACCCTCCCGGGGCTGGGAACAATTAGAGTAGAATATCTATGCAGCCCAGGACCAAAGGAGGAACTTTTCCAGTAAAACAGCAATTTGGAGGAGATTCTCACCTACACACCTATACCTTAGTCAATGAATTTTGGGGTAGATTGTCTGCATAAATGGTCACAATCATTTCCTTCTCTGTCCTTAGGTCCCCTCCAACACAGACCTGGGCTTGGCCATGTGAGTTGTTTTGGTCAGTTGGACAATAGCAAATACAACATAATTGCAACTCAAAAAGTCATTGAGTTTTAGCACTTGCTCTCTCTGTTTTTTGGAGGCCTGAGACTGCCATGTGACAAAGTCCATGCCAGCCTACTGGACAACGAGAGGCCACATGGAGATGAGACATCCCTGCACTGGGCCCTGGACCATGGTCTGCCAGCCATGTCATGGGAGTGAGGCCATCTCACAAGCCAACCACATCTGAAAGTGCCCAATAGGGCTCAGCTGAGCTAGCCCCGAAGAAGCTCCCAGAACTGTGAGCTGTTGATTTAAGCTGCTTCAACTCAGGTATGTTTATTATGCAGCATAAGCCAAGTGCAGGACACCAGTGCCTTCCACTAGATAAAGAAATCATTTCCTCCTAACAAGATCCTAAGACATGTCTAGTATATCAATTTACATAGACCCAACATGCCCAGAAGCTGTTAACCTTATGAAAGGAATTTCAATTCACTTCTTTTCTATGCATTATATGATTTATGATCTATACTTAAACAATCCAGATGTTACAGCACACTGATTTCAAAGCATGTTAACTTTTCTAAAGTCAAAATTCAACAGTTAAGGGTATGACATAAATTTTAGTGTTTCCTTTGTATCTTATGCCAGTGTCATGAAAGGCCATAATGATGTCAGTATCAATAATGTTTAGAATTTACCTAATAGTTCACATTTCCCAAAATATCCAACTGATGTTAGACAATCCCACTAGTATTTTGGTAAGTAAAAGATCATATATTCTAGTATGTTACCAGAACTGAAGCCCTATGAGAGCAGTTCTAATGGTCGCTTGAGTCATTGCTTATCCATGACATTAGAACCTGGAATATAGTAGATGCTCAATAAATATTTATTTAGTGAATGAATAAATAATTATGGATCCCAAAGACTTGGTTAAGTCTATAACTCTCTTTAGGGTACTGTAAAACATTTTTTTCATATTTTCTATGCTCTATCAAATGGATTTCTGCTTTCTCTGTACTTAATTATCTTTCCAGCAAGACTTCTAATGTTAAAAAGTATTAAAATAAATCCCTTTTAAAAGTAATATGCTAATTTTCCTTAAGTTCTGCAAATCATCAACCACTCCAAGAGTCACGACTTAAATTATCTCTATATTCCTTTAATCTAATAAGGAAGAGAACTCTCCAAGACCTGTAATAACCGATAAGGCCATTCATTATGCAATCTGCAGGCACAAACCAGGATGGTGAGCAGAGTCATCTTCATTTGAATGAATGCCAATCACATTCTCAAGCTGGGTTGTTACATTAAGGAAAAGTATTGAGAAAACCTGGAAGGATTTGGGTTGTAGTTTAATCAGATTTTTTTTTAGAACTGTTGAACTCCAGCTGTGTAGGTAATGACTGCACTAAGGCTGAATTCTTAACCCTGCCTACACACTTGAATCACTCAGGATATAGCAATGGTTCTAACGGTATTCTGCATGGTATAAGGGTATGGGCACATGGGAACTCTCTGGACTCTGCTTGATTTTTCTGTAAATCTCAAACCAATACAAAAAATAAAGATGGTAGAAGGAGGGGAGAAGGACAAGTACAAACACACACACACACACACACACACACACACACACACACACACACACACACACACACACACCTGATGCTTGGTTCCTAACCCAGACCAAATGAATCAGAATTTCTGAGACTGAAGCTTGGGCATTCAGATTTTTAAAAGCTCCCTGGAGGCTCTAATGTGCAACCAGGTTTGTGAAGGATTGCCAACCAGGTTTTGCAGACTTTCTGGCTAATGGAAGGAACCCCTTGATGGCAAGTGGGTAAAGAAGCTTGATTTTGCTCTAAAATGTCTGTTAAATGTTGAGTGGGAATGATACATAGAGATGTCACAGGTCCAGAATTGAGTTATTGTCTCGAAATAGGGAAACACTATTAAGTAAGGCATTAATCATTATTGCACTTTCACTCGAATCAGCTAAGAGAGACAGTTAAAATCAGTGATCTCCTTATTTTACCAGGTCCTCTGCTGCCTGCCTGTGCAAGATAATGGGCTTGAGTCTAGCAACTATGAGCACAAGGGGTTCAAGGAGACAGTCCCTCCCCCCATATGTTGACAGTGAGATAGTTTGGACTTGGCTAAGAGTCCTAATTATGGTAGTAACGGAGCATCCTTCAAGATGAACTGCAGGCAGCATCCTAATTAATGAGCTCAAGTCATCTGAAGGCAAGAGTCCACCTACCACGCACGAGGAGCGCGTATCAATCAAGCCGGAGTGAAACGCGGGACCTGCAGACTGTGTTCTATTAATGCCATTTAGCATCTTTGATCAGAGGCTTTCAGAACACTTTATAAACATTAACTCTCACTGCACTCTTGGGAAAGTTACTGATAACAAGCTGGCTGTCGAGGGAGCAGCTTAGCCTTGGCTCACCCCAGGGATCTGGCTTGTCAGCAGCTGGCTGGGGCCCCAGAGCCTTGGGGCTCTACTCTCCCTCCAGATGGGAGGCAGTCCTGGGAAGGAACTGCTGTAGCCCTTGGTAGGGAAAGCTCAGAAAAAAGCGGTGTCATTGTTTCAAGTTCTGACTCCTGTTGGGACCTGAGGCAAATCTCAGATTACAGCGTTTTTGCTGAGAAATAAGGATGCTGCCTCTTTGCCCAGTTTCAAAGGACAATCTCAAGGTGGGTGCTCTGACTTCAGGGGCCCTGGAGGTTCCTTCAAGCCTGAACTGTGCTTTCTGCCTTGGCAATACAGTACCCCTGGGAAGAGTGAGTTCAAATTCCAGCGGTGTTACCTCAGAGCAATGACTCGATTTCCCTGGTCTGCAGTCTCCCCATACGCCCAAAGGAGGTGATAGCATTTTCATCACAGAAGGCAGTCATGAAGGTTAAGTTCAAGGAGGACTAGGATCCTCGTACGATTCTGCTTACACTATGTGAACTGCTGCAGACAGTGTCAGGCACATAATTCCCAATAAAAGTGACTATTGTTTCTTTTTGAGCGCATGGAGGCCTTGTTGGGACAAATGGGTGGATCTGAGAGCAATTTAAGATACAATGTGTTGGTCAGGATGCCATTGAAATCTGCAGTGGAGTTTGGGATGATTTCCCTTTTGGCTCCTGTTTCTATCCCATTTTGGGATTCCCTATTGTTTTCATCTCTGAGGACTGCCAGGTCAAGACTAAATTTAGGTGGCTTGAAACAACAGAAATTTATTCTCTCATGGTTCTGGAGGCTGGGAGTCTGAAATTAAAACTCCCTCTGAGGTTTTAGGGAAGAATCTGTTCCATGTTTCCCTCCCAGCTTCTGGAGGTGTTCCTTGGGGTGCCTTGACTGTTTTAAGAACTCTCATAAGGCATTGGGTAAGGACTGATCCTATTCCTATATGGACTCTTCTTAACCTGGCGATGGCGTCTGTAAAGACCCACTTCCTAATATAGTGAAATTCACAGGCATAGGGTGGGGTGGGGAGGGTGGTTATATTTGAAGGGTTATAATTCATCAACATACCGTTAAGAGGTTTCAGTCATGCTGAAGAGTATTTAGTAGCCAACAGCAAAGTTACGAATTTTATCACCGTCTAAATGACTTCTTTAGTGCGAGTAGTATGGGAGGAAGGATCTAGCAGGCAGATGATGCAAACTTTTTCATGAAATGAATAAGTCAAGAATTTGGGCTTCACAGAGACACTGAAAATTTAGGTTAGTTTCCAATGGGCTTTGGAGGAAGAAGCAGGGACCCTCTCACCCAGCTCTTCCAGC
The DNA here is from genome assembly GCF_014898055.3 of Talpa occidentalis. Lineage (NCBI taxonomy): Eukaryota > Metazoa > Chordata > Mammalia > Eulipotyphla > Talpidae > Talpa > Talpa occidentalis. Next base: position 9,723,547 of record NW_023601322.1, read on the forward strand.
ATTAAAATTGATGCCTAATTTCGCTAAGCATGATCCCTTCCAGCTCCATTCATGTTGCTGCAAATTGCATGAGTTTATCTTTTTTGAATGCTGAGTAATATTCCTTGGTGTATATGGACCACATCTTCTTGATCCAGTCATCTATTTTTGGGCATTTGGGCTGTTTCCAAAGCTTAGCTATTGTACATAATGCTGCTATAAACATAGGGGTGCAGGTGCCCTTTGGAATTAATGTTTCTGTGTCCTTTGGATAAATACCTAGGAGTGGAATTGCTGGATCATATGGAAGCTCCATCTTTAGCAGGCTGAGGAATCTCCACACAGCTTTCCTTAGTGGTTGGACCAGTTTGCACTCCCACCAACAGTGCAGGAGAGTTCCTTTCTCTCCACATGCTCGCCAATGTAAAAATCTCTCACTTGTAATTGTTTTTTTTTGGTTACCTATTTTTTATATAATGTTTTAAATAAAATATATTAGAATTTTTTTTTTAAAAAATTGATGGCTAATTGTCTAACAGATGTTCCTGGGACTTCGAGAAGTAACTTATCTCCTCACCCATGTTAAATAGACAACTTTACAACAAATACAATTCAAATGCTTCAAAAGCAGATATAAAGAGCATCGTTAATGCTAGGGTTACAACATAATCCTGAAACATTTATCACCAATGAATGTCAATTCATTAGGAAATCCTGTTTCCTATTACACTGTTGAAACCACTATTACCACATTTCCTTTGGCATGCTATTAAGCTTATTAATGGCCTCCCAGATGGGCACAGCATTATGAGGTTTCCTCTCAGGGACTCTGGTCTAGCTGGGGATTTTCCAGTGACCCTGGATAGGTATAACTGACATGATTATAACTGATGGAAGTGGGAATAAGAGAGGGAGTGGTAAAAGGTGATGTGAACTTTATAGGCTGGATATTTAATGGTAATGCTGTCATTCCAACAAATGGCTTACTAGGGGAAGAATTGGAGTAATAATAAGGACCCAAAATGAGTTCAAGGTTGAATATGTTGAGTTGAAATGTGAGACATCCAAGAGCAAGTGTCTGAAGCCCAGGAACTATGGTCTAAAGCTCTGGACTGAGGTCTTGACTGCTCATGTTGACTTGGACATCATCAGCATGATGGTTACAGAGGCCAAAGTGTGCATGCGATCACCCAGAAAGTGTGCAGAGTATGAACAAGAGAGAGCCCAGGAGGGAACTGGGGTGGGCAGGATACACTGTGAACAGAGGAAGAGCTACAATGAAGATGCCTGGAGAGGACAGGGGGTAGGATCGAGAGTCTGGTGTGGCAGAGGAGGGATGGCACCAATTCCAAGGAGGGGGAGGTGATCAACATGATAAACTGTGGCTGAGTGGTCTAGCCAGGTAAGGACTAAAAAGCATGAGTTGAATTTTAGGAGCTGGGCGTTGTTAATTGTGTGGGTTTGGATGCAAGTCTGAAGGTAGTGGTTGAGGAATAAGAAAAAGGTAGATTCTACAAAGTACAAAAAGTTTTTTGAAGCAAATTGGCTGGCAGGGAGTAAGAGCAAATGGTGGTGAACATGGGGTTCTCTTTAGTTACATGAATGAGGCTTAAGCATTTTTAATAATCTTATGATCAGGTTTATTATTACCTTGCCAGTCAGTTTTATATCCAAGTCTCACCTTTCTCTTCTTTCAAGTAAATCACCATTTCTTCCAGATGTCAAGCTTGTTCTTACCACCCTGACTTCATTTAAGCTGCTCTCCCACTTGAAATAACCTTTCTTGTGCCCTAAGCTTGAACAAACCCTGCCCATCTAAGAGGCTTAGCTCAAGAGTCATCCAAGGCCTGTTTCTTCTGTGCTTTGACAACATGTACCACATTATTCTCTCTGGTCATTTATTATACTTAGCACTGTAGTGTTTAAGGCTTACTTTCCTGTAAGTACTAACCATTTAATCTGTGGGTTAGATTAGAGGTCCTTAAAGGCAGGTCTCATACCTCTCAATACCTTCTCTGCTGTACCTAGCAGAGCTGAGGGAGATGGTGAGCCTTGATATGGACAAATGTCTCCTTAAGAAATGGGATATAAATTGGTCTACTTTAAATGGGCAGTAATAGGGAAAGGTTGAGACTGGAAAGGATTGAGTCCTATGTCATCCCAGAAGATAAACAAAACTGCTTAAGAGTTTATTTAGTGGCAGAGCTTGGACTTGAACTCAGAACTCTGGACTTTTGGACCAATGCTTTTTTCTTTATGGCATGTGGGTAAATGTTTAGCTGGTGATATCAGCAATTTCAAGTGCACTTTGCTTCAACTTGACGTAGAACTTCACAACTCTGATTGCTGTTTGTGTCCCAGACTCACTAGATCACTGTGTACTTCCAACTCTAGCTTACTGTCATGTATACCTTCCTTCAGAGAATGGGAAGAACCATCTTAAAGAAGGAACTAAAGTATAAGGGCAGGACTGGCCACAGTGCAGGTTTTCTGATCCCGTGCAGACCGGGTAAAGGAGGAGTCAGAGTCCTCAGTGGCTTTTTTGCAGGTCTTTTATTGGGGTTCACCAGGCATATGGCAGGCAGGGGTGCTGACTGGGGGGCTGGGAGGCAGGCAGGCCTCCCAGCCCCCAGCAAGTCTTCACTCTATCTGGACTCTCTGGCGTTCATTCTGTTGCTTCTCGGCTTCTGCTTTGGCTTCTACTGCTACTGCTGGTGTCCCCGTGACGCCGCCCTTAAAAGCCCAGTCTTAGTCCAGGTGAATCCCATCTACCTATGCCTACACCCCATTCCAGGTGCCCGCCGTCAGGCATGCATTCAGGACCTCAAGGATCCATCATCTACCCTGATGGCGGGAGGGCAGAAAAGCCTGATATTTTTCCTTACCCTACAAAAGTAAATTTAATAATACTTAAAAAAAAAAAAAAAAAAAAAGCAGTCCTAGAGATCAGCCAGCTCTTTCTCGAATGCCTTAATTTTAACCACTGGGCTACTCAGCATCTCACAGAAGCAGAAAAACCTCACTTATTGAAAATGTTAAGCTAGTTTCAACTACGTTTAAGTGGGAGAGTCTCATGGAACTTGTTTTAGGAATGTGGTGAACACTGATAATTGGCTTAAATGACAATCAGATGGTCAGAATGGGTTTCATCATTCATGTGACTAGGATGACCAGTCGCCAATGTTACCAGGTTAAATTTATTAGTGTTTGAGGCCAAGCTTTTCCAGGAATGTAACTCACCCGTAACCACTACTCTTAGAGATGTTGCATGTTAAGGACTTTACAGCTGACTAAGCAAACCTGGATTACCATTGCAGGTCGTAATGTTTGTTCAATGATTTGTTAACATTCAATGTTGACAGAAGTTTTTGATATGTTTGTATATACGACAAGAGATGTAAAATCAAATACAAACCTGTGGAAGTATTTAATGCTAAGTCAACATTTGACTTAATTCCATCGAACAAATCATGATGATTCTCTTTATTTTCATATTGCCTCCTTTTCCATGATAACTTAGGTTTCACATTTTCCAACATCCTAAACTCTAATGTTCCTTCTTTAAGAAAGATTCACATCTGAATTATCATTACTCTGTTTCTAAAGTTGCCTTACAAATCATGTAAGTAAGCAAAAATTTTCAGTCCCTCCAAAAGAAAAAAATATTGCCAACATTGCTATTCCCTCAGAGACAGACACTGTAGAAAATTAAAAATTCAGCATTCTTTATTTGTGGGATGAGAGCATTTTATATCATATTCATTAATAATGGGTAACCTTTCTTTAAATGCTTTATTTTTGATCCCTACTCTTCCACTAGATTATCATAAAATCTTGGCTTTCCCATGGAAAATTGTCAAAATTCTGTTACTGTTGACACTTTCCTTTAAATTATAGCACACAGGCCCTGTGTTCTAATCCCATTACCATAAACTTGATGCTACAAATTATATGTGGGTCATAATTCATTTCTAGAAATTGATGTCATAAAGTGACTATCATAAAGCAAGCTCTATTTTCCCATGAGAGCAGTGTTATACTTGGGGACAGCATTTCCAGTCCAGAATGCACTATCAAATAAATAAGGAATATGCAAGGTATATTCCCAATATACAAAACTATTAACCTCTTCAATCAATTAAAATAGTAATGCCAATAAATTAGGCATAAATGTACTGTGCACAGTACACAACAGGACCCCAATGAGTCATAAAATGCCCAGATAGCACATAAAATATATGAATGGCCAAATCAAAGGTGTGTCATAAGATAGAAGCTAAAATTCATGTTGAATCATAAGTTAACAATATTAGGTTCTTGTTAGGTTATAGAAAAAAGTTTGTTTGGGGGGTTGTTTGCACTTCAGAACCCCTAACTGTTTCAGAGATCAAGTCTTGGATTGTGTGAATTGTGCTACAGTGGGGCTTGGTAGAGGAGAACAGAACTGGGGTTTAGGCCACTGGAATCAAACCGAGTTGCTTCTTATGAGCTTGGCATTGCACAAGGTGCAGACTGAGGAGATTTAGCCCCAGTGAGGTCTTGGGCTCAACTTTAATACCCATACACACACACATTGCTTGTTGGTATACAAATTCTCATATACCCCAAGAGATAGCTGCAATTATTTAGAAAATTTGAAAATGTGCCTATGTAGTAACCTAGCCTTTTACTCCTAGGGATATGCCTCACAGAAACTTCTATGTGTGTACAATTCACGTAACATCATTCATAGCAATCCTGTAATAGCAAAAAAACTAGAAGCAACTGGCATTTCCACTGACAGTAGCGTGGTGAAATAAGGTGTGGTATAGTCATCCAGCAGGATGCCAAAAAGCAGTGAGAGGGAATGAAACAGGCTTATGCATGAGAGTAAGGGTGAAACCTAATTGTGAGTGAAAAAACAAATCTCCGAATACCCTTAGCATGATTGCATTCATATATATTTTTAAATGCTAATTCTGGAATACTGTATTTGGAAATGAATATAAAGTTAAAACTATAAATGAACAAAAAAATGGTAAAAGAGAGATATCCAAATTAAAAATAACCCTTTATCTGGGAAGAAAATGAGCTGGGGTCTCACGGTGTTTCAAAGGTAATGGCAGCATTCTTTTTTAAAAACGTGTCATGGTTTATCGTGCTGTTTATTCTTTATATATATATTTAAGGTTTATTTATGCATACAAGAACTGGGGTACAGGACAGAGGCATGGGAGGGTGAGAGAATTCACCAGAGACAGAGCCGGGAACAGAACAGGCAGACCAACTGAAATACACTGCTGAAGGGAGCAGTTTGTGAGACAGGAGAGGTCTGCCGCGCCATGTGGGTATCTCCCTGGCTGGCTGGGAATCGAACCCACGCTGCAGAGGCTGCGGACAGCTTCACAGCACTGCGCTCAACCTGCTGCGCCACCAGGGAGGCCCTATTCTTTATATTTTACACACACCCACGGTTTGGTGTATATAAGGCATTTAATTGAACAACTAAAACAAAACAACAAAAATAAAACATTTCAAACTACCCAAATGACACAGAAACAGTAATTCCAAAGGGCACCTGCATGCCTTTGTTTATAGCAGCCCTATTTATGATAGCTAAGATATGGAAACAACCCAAATGCCCAAAAGTAGATGACTGGATCAAGAAGATGTGGTCCATATACACCATGGAATATTATGCAGCAGTCAAAAAAGATAAACACATGCAGTTTGCAGCAACATGGATGGAGCTAGAAGGGATCATGCTCAGCGAAATAAGCCAGAAAGAAAAAGAAAAATACCGGATGGTCTCACTCATAGCAGGAATTTAGAAAACCTAAATAAGAGACCAGGAAAAAGACTAATCAATGCAAAGTAATAATCAAAATCAACAAGCAACTATAAGCCAGAGACACACTATGGGGGGGGGAGTTAGGGAGGGACGGGAGAGGAAGAACTAGAGTCAAAATAAAGGGGGGGGTGCAATTGTATGGGGGAATATAACGAAAATGAAAATGCATACCTTGTACAAGATGAAAAATGATTTAAGAATTATATATAAAATAAAATATTAAAAAAAAAAAACCTTTCAAACAATTGCCAAGTGAGGCAACATATTGACAGAACTTGACGGCTAAGAAGATTCACCTGTCACGTGTGTTAAGCTATTGTTGGCATTTGACATACATCGTCTTATTAAATTCTTCCAGGGATCCTTTGAGACACGCTTTATAACCCTATTTGATAGGAAAGGAACACTGAAGCTTAGAGAGGTTAAGTAACTTGATGGAGATAAGTAGTCAGCAATGGAGTGGGAATTCACATCCAACTCTTGTTCCAAATTTGTGTTGCAAAATCTTGAAGGCCAAAAGGAGGTGGAGAAAATTGAAACCTGATTTTTCTTTGCACAGTGGAGAACCAGGGTGTCTTTAATCAGCAGGGAGGGCAGACACGTACGTTGTCACTGTAACCACTCAAAAGGGCAAATTCCCAAGGAGGGGTTGGGAAGTGGGGAGGAGAGAGACAGACAGGACAGGAGAGCACGCATACACTCAGGGTTAAAACATGGAGACTGTCCTCACCCCCAAATGATGCGTGCAGCCCGCAAAAGGGGAGAACCCACAGGCGAGACTCTGAGCCTGATGTGTGTGTGAGGAGCTGGAAATACAAACTTCCAGGGTGAGTGATGCTTTCACAGCCAGTGCTTGGAACAATCAAAGCGACCTGCAAACTGTCAGACCGCAGTCCCTGCCCGTGGCCCCGAGGTGGCTTCTGTGGGCGCAGGCGGGTCCCCTTCTTTTCAAACAAGGTCAATGAACATAAGGCATTTAGAAGAAAACCTCCTCTCAGGATCTGATCTTTCAGGAGTGAGCGGGGATAAAAACAATTTAGAGAAGGTGACTCAGGGCACACGGATTTGTCCGGAGGTAGAGGTTTCTGATGTGATGTGTGTGCTAGAAACGTTACCCGGGCTTCTTTCTGGGGCCCTTGTTGTGTAAGGAATGTTGGCAGAAGGCTGCCTTTTCCACTTTCCTTTCCCTCTGTGGCCCATTTTACTTCCAATAACCACCTCTTCTAAATTCACTTTGCACTAAGGAGGGGAGGTGTGACATTTCACAAAACCGTGGCCTTCACATACTTAGGTTTTGAAATGAGACTTGTGAAATATTCAGCGTCAATTAAGTCCTCCAAGCAGCCAGTTACCTATGTTATCCAAGGCTGTACAGCCTCAGGTTCTCCGGTTAGCTGAATCCCCAGGATCTCATTTCTAGGGTACCCTGAAATATCCTTCAAGAAGTGACAATAGTCACTTCACTGCCAGGATCTGTGGTGGCAGCTCGGTGGCATTCTCCAGTTTTCAGGTCACACTCCCCAAGTTTTACTTACTTTCAAAAATCCATTTAAAACTCGGTTTCCTTGCCAGCACCTCCCAACAGAAAACATTGCTTTACTTTACTTCACACCATATAATTGAACTTTCTGGATGAGAAGTTGCACCTCAGACATTTAGCCATGGTTTTCACAGTCAATAAATGAATAAATTAAAGAGCTCCCTCACAGCTGTGGTTTCTGAGGATGAGAACCGTGCTACCTCCTCATCTGACTGCATTTCCCAGCCTTTCCTTTCAAGGTTGAGGTGCACTTGGTGGTTGGCTGCAGTTTTCTTTTTTTCCTATTAGAATTAAAAAATTAATTTTTATGGAAAATCAACCCAAAATGATTTCATCATAGTAGCATTTTCCATACTCAGGGAATTTAGAGTGAGAGCCCAGCAGAACCCTGGGGCTATCTCCTGTGCAGGCCTCCATTTTTTAAGAACTGTGGTAAAATATACAGAAGAAAAAAATGTACATTTTAATCATTTGTAAGTGTACAATTTTTTTAAAGATTTATTTATTTATGCATACAAGAGCTGGGGTACAGGCCAAAGGTGTGGGGGCTGAGAAGATTCACTAGAGACAGAGTGGGGAGCAGAACGGATGGATCTACTGAAATACACTGCTGAGGGGAGCAGCGGGCGAGTCAGGAGAGGTCTGCTGCGCCATGTGGGTCAGCTCCCTGGCCAGCTGGGGATCAAACTCGTGCCGCAGTGGCACGAGTGAAATATTCAGCGTCAGTGGATAGCTACATAGTGCTGTGCTTAATCCCTTGTGCCACCAGGGAGGCCCTGTAAGTGTACAATTCTGTAGCACTAAGGACATTTACAGCGTTTTGCAGTTATCACCAATATTTCTAGAACTTTTCATCATTTCAGACAAATGTACTATGTCCCTCCTGCAAGTCTTGGGTATTCAACAGTCTACTTTCTCTCTCTGTAAATGTGACTGTCCCAGGAGCCTCTTTGTCTGACTTATTTTTATTTAGCATAATGTTTTCAAGTTTCTTCCAGGTTGCAGCATGTATCAGAGCTTCATACTTGATATGGAGGAGGATTTTTTCACTGTATGTATAGGCCACAGTTTTGTTTTTCGACTCCTCTGTTGGTGGGCACTTGAGTGATCTCCATTTTGTGACTCTTGAGAACATTGCTGTTATGAACATCAGTATACAGGTATCTGTTTGAGTCCTAGCTTTCATACTTTGGGGTATATACGTAGGGGTGGATTTGCTGAGTCATATTTTTAACCTTTTGAGTAAGCAGATCCTCATTTTTAAAAGTAAGAAAGGATTGGAAGGAACCAATTATTTTTCCTACATCGTTCCTAGTAAGAATATTTGATTACCATAATTTTTAAAACATATACTTCTTCCTACCTTAAAATGTATCTTAAGACCTTCTAGAGGGAGGATACTTAATTGAGTTTCGAATTAAGCCTTGAATCAATAGTGAGTAGCAGTGCCTGGTTCAAATGTTTTTGAACAATGTAATAGGTGTTTATACATCCACATTAAAAACAGGGCTTCCAAAGACTCAGAGAACATTCCTAAGAGGGGTGCTGGAGTTTGAAAGGAGGTTTCTCTAAGCCTTTCTTGTGACCTTCAGCATAAACAGGGTTGAGGTTGAAGACATGGGGGAAATTTCTTTGGTCTTTGAAGTATGATGGCATTTCCCTCCACTGAGGAGGTGCTATGTGAAGGAGGCTGGGCTTTCTCTGATGGCAAAGCAGAACAACATGCGCCACTAAAGGGGTCTCACCAAGATGGCATCCTGCTGGGAAGAAACTAGATGGCATCCTTTTGGGTGCAGGAGTTAATAAAAATGTCACAAGAAAACACCTGGAGAACAGGTGCAGATGGATGTTTCTAGTAGATGCTCCATAAGAGAACGTCAGTAAGTGAATCACTATAGTCAGAACATGTGAACACGTGTTTCTTGAAAGTAACAGCCAAGTAAACTCTTCCCTCTGTGTCTCATTGTCTCCAGGAGCTTAACCCCAGACCCTTTTTCACCTTGGAGCTTCAACGCTGAAGGATTTAGAAATGTAGACTGTCCAGCTAGGGGAGAAGACAAACCTGTGCGAAGTCAGCCCTCTCCCCCTCTCCCCCTGCAGACTTCCAGCCAGGACCAAGTTAATCTGTGAAACCAGGGACTTTCAAGGAAATTCATCATTTTGTTTATTATACTAGATGGGAAATTTTAGTTACAGAATGGAGCTTGTCCTTGGTTCTAAAAGCAACTGGATAACTTTTTCTTATCAAAGGGTGCCTGGCAAGGATGTGGGAGCTAGCCAAGAGTTAATACAAGAGGGTGTGGGACAGAAATAGCTCAGATAGTGAGGGGAAAAGATAGAGTTGTTTGCAGCTTACAACCTATTGCGTTTCTCTTTCTCAAGGCTAAATTTAAAGTGTATTAAAATAACTTTTTGTTTTGAGAAAATTATCCATCATACATTTATTCTGGCTAACAAAAATGTTAAACGCATTTGCTTCCCGATTATAACTTAGTAGACTGGGTGTGTAACACTGCATACTTTATTAAAACAAGAATAGTTTTGACTTTCTAGCACCTCATACCAATTTTAGTAATAGTACTTCAATTTCCTTGTGGGAAATTATCTCTTTCCTAGTTATTATAGCTTGGTGAAATGGTTACTCAAAGTGTCCTGTTTTCCTTTAGTGAAAGGTGGGAATTGTGGCCCAAGGTATCCTGGAACTTATATTTTGGGCAAAATGAAAAAAGACTGAAAATACTTGGCACTCATAGTTTCCAGAGACAGCACTGTAATAAGATTATAGTGATTTAAACTCTGACAGCCCCTTCTAGATCTCAGTTCCTAGACTTGACTTTCCAGTGTGTGAGCCACGTGCCAATACGTTGTCCTAATCGTAGTTTCTCTGGCTAATTTGTGCTGACTGGACCTCTATATTTATGTCATTGATGAGTATAAAGCAACAAAATAAATTTTTATTTTATATGGATTTTGGCAGGGAGATACTTTCAAGATGCAGTCTTGGCCACACTAATGGCCCCATTTTATGGAGAAGAAAATTAAGAAGCCAAGGCAAGGTGAGGGGAGAGGCCTTCAGGTACACACCAGTAAGAGCAGGGCTGGGTAGAAACTTCAGCTCTGGTGTCCGGTGCCTATGTGTTTCTGTTTGCTGCTTCTGACACAAGGATTCTCCCACTGTCCCATCAGTTCTCTGTGCTTCCCCTGTGCTTTCTAAACAGACCACTGAAGTCATTTAAATTAGTAGTGAGCATGGAGATTAGAGAGGCTATGATGCATATTCCTTTTTTGGCCAATCTGGATAAACTTAAAGTTTGGTCTGAATTATCCAAACAGGGGAAACAGGGAATTTGGGTGCCCATGAGTCTTTGGCTCCATTGAATCACCCCTCTGTGATCCTAAAAAGTCCTAGTTGAAGCAGCATCTTTTTTGTAATTGAGGAAGAGAAAAAGTCACACTCGCTGGGCGGTAACTATGGTTCTTGGTGGGTATTTAGATAAACTCTACTCTGCAATAATCCTGTTGTCTTAATACTTCTGGGCCACCCTACTTCCCACTCACCCCGAGTGTTTCAGAAGCTGACAGCTGTCAGCCCCATAGCAGTAAGAGCGTGCTCGAATATAGCACGTAGCCAATAAATGTTTTTTTTTTTTTTTAATTTTTTTTTTTTTTAATAGAGGCATGTTTTATTTATTTGTTTGTTTGTTTTGTTTATACATGCACTGGGTACAGTCAGAAGCGCGGGAGGGTGAGAGAATTCACCAGAGCCAGAGCGGGGAGCAGAGCAGGCAGAAGGACCGAAGGACACTGCTGAGGGGAGCAGCGGGCGGCAGGAGAGGTCTGCGCGCCATATGGGACCCTCCTCCGGTGGCGGGGAGCAGCCAGGGATCGAACCAGCGCCACAGAGGCCGCGGGCAGCTTCGCAACCCAGCGCTCAACCGCTGTGCCACCGGGGAGGCCCCAATAAATGTTTTTTTAATTGAGTGCCGGAGTGCCACAAACTATGATAGTGCCTTCCTTGAACACTTAAACTACACAGTATCCTGGAAATTATTATGACCCATATTTTCAGGTGAAGAAATGAAGTTCAAGGAGATGAAGAAACTTTCCCATATAATCACAGCTCAACAATGGCAGATCTGGGATTCCCATCAGGCTCTGGGGATTCCACTTAGCACTCCGCTTAATAGGGGGTGAAAGAAAACACTAAGGTCTGGAAAGCTCAAGGGAATGGGTTATCAGAGGTGAGTCTGGAGAAGATGGTGTTATGGACTAAATGTTTGTGTCCCCTCCTCCAAATTTGTGTTGAAATCCTTGCCCTTGATGTGACGGTATTAGGAGGTGGAGACTTTGGGAGATGATAATGACACAGGGTAGAGCCCTCTTGAGGGGGATTACTGTCTTATAGAAGAGATTCCAGGGTGCTCTCTTGCTTTTGATGCCATGTGAGGACATGGGGAGAAGATGGCACCTGCGAACCAGGAAGTGGGTTCTTACCCCACGCATCAGTGTCCTGAGCTTGGATTTCCCTGCCTCTAGAACTGTGATAAGTGTTTGCTGTGAAAGCCATCCGGCAATGGTATTTTTGGTATCACAGCTCAAATGGACTAAGATAGTGGTGGAGTAGGTGGTAAATGTTAGTTGAATGTGATTATGTATTTTTTGTCATTTATTGCCTTTCTTTTCTTTAAAAAAAGATTTATTTATTTATGCACACAAGAACTGGGGTGTAGGCCTGGGGTGTGGGGGTGAGAAGATTCACCAGAGACAGAGTGGGGAGCAGAATGGGTGGATCTACTGAGATACACTGTTGAGGGGAGCAGCGGGCGAGACAGGAGAGGTCTGCTGTTCCATATGGGTAGCTCCCTGGCCGGGGATTGAACTCATGCTTCAGTGACTGCCAATAGCTTCCTAGTGCTGAGACTTAACCTCTTGCGCTACCAGGGAAACCCTCCTTTACTGCCTTTCCTGAAGCAGAACTCTGAACTCTTTTTCCAAAGGGTCTGGTCACCTTTGATAATGTGGCCCCAATAGTGTTTCCCTCCTGTCTCCCAAAATCCTTTCCATTCATTTCTCTCTCTCTCTCTCTTTTTTTTAAAGATTTATTTATTTAAGCATATGAGAGCTGGGGTACAGGCCAGAAGTGTGGGGGGTGAGAGGATTTACCAGAGACAGAGTGGGGAACAGAACAGGCAGATTGACCGAAGCACACTGCTGAGGGGAGCAGTGGGCGAGTCAGGAGAGGTCTGCTGCACCATGTGGGTATCTCCCTGACTGGGAATTGAACTTGTGCTGCAGAGGCTGCAGACAGCTTCATAAGTTGCATCTTAACCCCTTGTGCCACCAGGGAGGCCCTCCATTCATCTCTTGACATGGCTCTTAGTATCCTTAAAAGAAGAGATTCTGAGAGATTTTAAGACTCTGAGAGTCTAATCTCTATGGAGATTTCTGGGGTCTTCCCCCCATGACTGTTATAGCTGCTACTTAACTTTCCTTCCTTTCACTCTTCCTGCATCTACTCTGTGCTAGTCCTTCAAGGAGCTCCTGGCCAAGTGGAATGACAGGTATCCCACCAGTTCATTGCAATGTGCCTTTTTTCAAAGTTATGTTCAGTCACAGGTTTATTATATTATTAGGAACCACTGAACATTGGTGGATTCTCTCATGACTATAGGACACAATCCCAAAACTTATTTTTAGTATCCTTGATCACAGAAAAAATTAATCTCATTTTGCAATTCCATTATCACAGGTTACTTTGCTTTCTGTTCCTGATAATGAATCATTTTTGTATAACCTTGTGCTCCTGAGGAACCTCTGGTAGTGATGGGACTGAACAGACCCTTCCTGGTTCTGTGAGGAGCTTGGTGCTGTCACCCCTGGCGTATTAGTGAGAAGATTCAGAAGGAAAAATGCCACATATATCAATACTTAGACCTGAGTTGTCCTTATAGTTTTGCCGACCATTTGAGTGTAATGCCCAGAACTAGCAGCTTTGGATTCCTGGACTTTCCACTGAGGGCACTTGGGAAACCCATCTGGCCTGTAATGGATGTGGGAGTGATAATAAAATGGAGCTGGGAGTGAGGAGGTACTAGGGGGAGTTAGCAACACGCACATCTTCTCCCTTGACCCCGCGGCATTCAACCTGTGGGGTCACGTTCCTTGCTGAGGTCGTAGATGTTAAGACAATTGAGTGGTTCTTGGGCAGTGAGCTCCATGCCCTCGCTCATCTAAATATTGAGACTTACAGAAAAGCCAGAAGCTGCGACTGTGTTTACTGAGTAAATGCTACCCTTAGCCTGTGTCCACCAGAAGTCAGTGGAGGACATCAGAGTCTTTTCTCCTTTCTAGAAGAGGAAAGAAGAAATAAGACTACAATCTGCCAGCAGAAATGCAATTAGATTACTGATAGCTCAAAGACAGGTTTTATCTTTCTCTTAATCTTGATTTCTGGAAACAGCCAATCTCAGAGTACTGGAAGGCCCAGGGTCCAGAGTGGCTGATCAGGATAAGCAGTCTCTGCCTTTTTGTTCTATAGAGGCATGCTTTTTTCTTGTATTCTTTCTTATCAGAAGGATTCATCATTAATGATATAATTTCTGGAAAGTTCTTAAACCTTCTCAGGGGAAGGATCACTTTTAAGTGAATTATAATATAATCTAAACCTTTTTTTAACTAGTCAAGATCTGTCTAATGTCTTCGTTGTTTTTCCCTTGACATAGGATTCTTTAAGAATTATAAAAACTCTGGCCTCCCTGGTGGTGCAAGGGGTTAAGCACTGCACTATGAAGCAATTTGCAGCCTCTGCAGCACAAGTTCTATCCCCGGCCAGCCAGGGAGCATGGCGCAGCAGACCTCTCTTGATGCGCCTGCTGCTCCCCTCAGCAGTGTATTTCAGTCAGTCTGCCTATTCCTTTCCCCACTCTGTCTCTGGTGAATCCTCTCACCCCCTGTATCTTTGGCCTGTAGCCCAGCTCTTATATGCATAAATAAATAAACCTTAAAAAAAAAGAATTATAAAAACTCATAGCACTTAAGTGCTGTCCAGACATTACAATAAATCATAGAATTCACTCATTCATTCAGCCAGTCAGTCAACAAACATTTCTTGAACACCCACTGCATGCTAGACACTATGTTAGTCATGAGGGTTATCAAGAGCTGGTGCCTGGGATCAGAAATTCTCCTTGTAATAGAGTGTTTGGTATAAAATGTTACATTTATCTCACAACGTGTGGTGAAGTAGATATTATTATTAACTCCCTTTTACTGATGAGGAAATTGAAACTCAGGAAGGTCAAATGTTATGTCCAAGGACTTATATGTGAAATCAACTATGCAAATTTCATTCTATTTCCAATACATCACACTGTATTCTCACTTTATATGAACTTTAGTTACTAGAGTTCAATCAAAATAGATCAGCTAATGTCAGCATACAGACTAGACCCCTGACATTTGTGGATTTTACTTTCCCGGCTTTGACTATTTGCTAGATGACTCTTGTGTATCATGAGCAAATGACCTAGAAGAGTCATGATTTGGGGTTGAAAGTGTTGAGACATGATCTGAATCTTTTGCAGTCCCTCGCATTCTGACTTGCTTACCAAGCATCACATCTCAATGTGGCTGTTCCTTATGTATTTCATAAGGAAAAGACTAGAGTGGCTGCCAGTTATCAGTAGTGTTAGTGGGCACTGGAACTTGAAGAGGAAGTCTCAGGAATTGTCCATCATACATGTCAATGTGTTAAACAATGTATTAAACAATGAATTTCAGTTCGGGGAATCAGATATAGAATTTCATAGACTTGGCTCACATCTCCTCCATGCACTGTCTCACCAGACCCTCTATTCCTGCCATCTCTCTCCTAAATTTTGGAATGAGGCATAGGACTCTGGTTTGGGTTGCATTTTTTTTTTAAAGATTAATTTATTTATGCATACAAGAACTGGAGTATAAGCCAGAGGTGTGTGGTGGGGGGGCGAGAGTGTTCACCGGAGAGAGTGGGGAGCAGAACAGGCGGATCTACTGAAATCCAGTGCTGAAGGGAGCAGCAGGCGAGGCAGGAGAGGTCTGCTGTGCCATGTGTGTTGCTTCCTGGGAATCCAATTCGTGCTGTAGTGGTTGACAATATCTAGATAGCACTGTCTTTAACCCCTGTGCCACCAGGGAGACCCTGGTTTGAGTTGCTTTTGATGGTAACACTCTGCTGGGCTACACTTTCCAAGAGGTTCCTTGGGGCCCTGCAGGTTTCCAGCTCCCAGAATTTACTTCTTCATAACCGGGATGCTTCATTAGGATAGTGTTATAGTCCATTCGGCTGCTTTAACAAAAACCCACTTAGTGAATAGCTTATAAACAGCTCCTTACAGTTCTGGAAGCTGGAAAGAGAAGGTGAAGGTACCAGGGGGTGGCATCCTGGTGAGGGCCCTCTTCCTGCCTCACAGCTGGCCCCTTCACAGCTGGCCCCTTCTTGCTGTGTCTTCCCATGGTGCAAGGAGCTAGGAGGTCTCAGGAGCCCCTTTCATAAGGGAACTCATCCCATTCATGAGGACTCCACTCTCTCTTCATGTCCGAAGCACCCAACTCCATCATCTCTGGGGGTTAGGATTTCAACATAGGAATTGAGGGGTGGGGGTGGGGAACACATATGTTTAGCCCATAGCAGGCAGATGTTGCAGGGAATAGACAATTTTATGCAGCCTTGGGGATTTGCAATCATCTTCTGTCATTATCCATCTATGTCGAGATTAATAGAATGAGCAGCTCTTTCTGATAGGAACAGCCTCATTCCATCTTCTTAGTGTTCCCCATCATGACCAGGGTCTGACCCAGACTCCCTGAGGCTTCCTGTAACATGTCATGGAAGAATTTTGGTGGGAATAAAACACTCCAGATAATGAATTTTAAAATATTTTTATTTGGAATAGGTAATAGTAAAATAAAACTTTCTGTGTTAAAGGCTATTTTAGAAGAATAGGAAAAAGGCAAAATCGGGACCTCCCAGCTTCGGAATTACAAAGCACTGTATAGAATAGTTGATGTGGGCTGGAGAAACAACAGCTTAAAAGCCTACAAAATCACTCCTTCCAAAAACTATTCTAGTGAGTGGAACTCAGGACTGTAGGATATAGCTGTGCCATGCGTCCTGCCCACAGGAGTGGTTTTGGAAAAAAAAATGTCATTTTCACCATTAGTCACCAATGACTTTCTTTTTTCTTTTTTTTTTCACCAATGACTTTAAACATCGTTAAGATTCTGTGAAAACATTCTTTCTTACAGACCACATGCTAATGTTCCAGTTACTATGAAGTCTCATTTAAGCAAATGTGTTCATGTGACCCTTCTCAGCTGCAAATAAAGTTACCACTTTGATTCAAGCATCTTAAACTGCCTAATTTGTCATTCATTCCTAGCACATATTTTTCAGAGATCAAGAGAAAATCTGTGTCATGTCCTAGAACAAGTTGTAGGCAGCTAACTTCTGTTCAGCTACTGTGTCCAAAAAGAAGTAAAACTAGAGTTCACTTAGCTAAGATGAAATAAGGAAAAACAAAACACATCTTAGTTTTTTTTTTTTAAAAGATTTATTTATTTATGCATACAAGAACTGGGGTACAGGCCAGAGGTATGTGTGGGGGTAAGAGGATTCACCAGAGACAGAGCGGGGAACAGAACAGGTGGATCTACTGAAATACACTGATGAGGGGAGCAGCAGGTGAGACAGGAGAGGTCTGCTCTGCCATGTGGGTATCTCCCTGGCTGGAGATCGAACTTGTGCTGTACAGGCTGAGGAAGCTTCATAGATTGCGTCTTAACCCCTTGAGCCCCCAGGAGGGCCCACATTTTAGTTTTGTATGGCAGTGGCCTTGTCCTCAGCTTTATAGAACGCCAATGCAGGATCTGAGCTATATCAAATGTTCTTTAAGAGCGAAGAGAAATGCTGTTTCTGCAAACATGAATGCCTAAATACCCATCAAAGCTTTGCTGTAATCTTGCGGAAAGAAATGCATAATGAGATTTCCCAGCTGTCAATCATTTTAATTCTGACAGCTATAATAAGATTCTGGTTTAATGCGTACCTCTCAGTAACTTAGGGTCTGAAGCAGGTGTTGTCCTCTTGAAAAGACAACTTGCAGACTGTAAACCGATTTCTTCCCATCTGGAAGGAGGGAGGCCATCCTTCTTGGTCTAGCTTGAGGGGGTGGCACAGGGGATCAGACAGAGAAGGTGTTGAATTTTTTTCTTTGCTACTTTTACCCATCGTTCAAAGGAATGGTGATTTCCAACTGCAACTGGTCTGAAATAGTGACAGTTTAGTACAAGATTGTCTAATCAGGAAAGGCAAATGTTTGGACTTGGGAGTCTTACTCTAATTCCAATAGAAGGATCGCCAGTAATAGAAATTAGTTAAGTGTCTGTTCTCGGTAACAGAACATATTTACTGCCACCTCTTCTGAGATAATGAAATACCATTTATATTACCCTCTCTCCCTGGTAAATCTGAGCTGAAAGCAAACTCTCTAAGTTTCCTATCATTTTGCAGAGCCTGAAACCATATCTAGTAATCACTTCAAGTCTCACTAGGGAAGAACAGCAGGTAGGAAGCTATTTGGGATTTATAGAGCCACTTACTTCTATAGGCAAAACCAGAGTCATAAAAAGCAAGAAGAGTTCTTGAGTCCTCCAGGGTAAGTAAGGGAATGCACTTTAAAATCCTGGTTTTTATTACTCTAGACAAAATCAGACACCTTAGCCCATTGCTGGAAGACGGAACTTCAGCTTTTCACTGGGTTGCTATTCAACTGCATCTCTGCCTCCTCGCCATTGAGCTCAGAGGACAAGTCACCTGTTCTCTCCCTCACTCAGTTTCCTCACCGTGGAAGTCGAACAAGTGCCAGGGACTGACACTGTGGGTAGGAGACATGGTTCCATCTTGGAACTCCATGATGATGACCGAGACTCTGATGGCGAAGAAATCAAAACCAAAAATGTAACATTTGCTGAAGGTTTTCATCCCCAGATCAGTCCAGGTTATGCCCTGTCTGTTTCCCTGCCATTGGTCTCCTTCTTCTCTTGCTGAACACTTCATCTGGGTTTGGAAGGTGGGAGCAGGAGAGAAAAAGGCAGAATCATCGAATCTGTAATTCCTGAGCTTTTCTAGGCAAACTTGTCCATGCCTCAGCAAGGAAGCGGTGAGAAACAGCTCTGGTTCACACCTATTAGAGAGGAGGCCAGTGTGAGGCAGGGACAGGTCCAGGTGTGAGGCTGATCACAAACCCTGCCACATGGAGAAAGGTCTGCATTCCTCTGCGTCTCTCCCGGCCTTCACCCCACTCAGCTCAGAGAAAGACCCTGGCCTGGAGTCTTCTTCTCTTGCTGCTCGCTCCTCCCCCCAAACCTTCTGGGCTCTCCTTCCTGCCAGTAAAACAAAACCAGCAGCTGAAACGAGTTACCCTGGAGGCTGTTCTTCTTGCACCCTGAACAGCGAGCAAGGCATGCCGGGGCATGGGCTGGAACAGGTTCAAATCTCCACTCTTCTCTAGCTGTGTGTATCTGGGGAGGTGATTTACCCTCTCTCTCAGCAAAACAGCAATAAAAACAGTAATAATAATGCCTGCAAGAGTTATGAGGCTGAAAGGAGATCATGCATTTCAGGGCCCAGCAAAAGACCTGGAGCGTAGAGGGAGGGACCAAGTTTTCCTCCTTCCGTGGCCACGTTTGCTGGCAACCCTGTGGGAACCTGTCTCCCCTCCTCCCTTGCTCTCAGTGAACCCCGGACAGTTTTCCATTTTGGTTGACCTTCTGCCCCTGGAGCAACAGCCCCCTGCCTCCACCTGAAATCATGTCCTCTCGGTTTCCATGACACAGCCTCTCTCGCGCCTTTCACTGAGCAGCAACGGAATGTCTCCTAGAACTCAGAGTCCACTTACAGGGAAGATGGGATCGGGGCTTCCACAGAGTTCCTGCTGCTGTGGGGTTTGACCCCTAGGACTCTGAAAAACCTTATTTGGGAGTGGGTAGCTTTGGTTTCAGTATTTGAGCAATGTGCCAGATAAAGCAGAAGCAAGCTCTGGCCTCATTGTCGTCATCCAAGGAACCTCAAGTTAGGTGAAGTTGTGACTGTAGCTTTTCTTATTTTATTTTTTTAATTTGGATAACACTGGTTTACAACATCATATGATTCAGAGTTACAGGATCACACCTCTTCGGGTACATGTTACCACACATTCCTGCCATCAAGGCTCCCATAGACCTCCACAGCAGCCTGTTGGGCCCCCACCACCCTAAGCTCCCCCTCTGGTAGCCTCAGTTCTGCAGACAGATTTCAAGGTTTACTTTTTTTTTTTTTTAAGATTTATTTATTATTTATACAAGCACTGGGTACAGTCAGAAGCGCGGGAGGGTGAGAGAATTCACCAGAGCCAGAGCGGGGAGCAGAGCAGGCAGAAGGACCGAAGTACACTGCTGAGGGGAGCAGCGGGCGGCAGGAGAGGTCTGCGCGCCATGTGGGACCCTCCTCCGGTGGCGCAGCCTGGGATGGAACCGGCGCCGCAGAGGCCGCGAGCAGCTTCGCAACCCAGCGCTCAACAGCTGCGCCACCGGGGAGGCCCTCAAGGTTTACTTTTGATTTGTTTTTGTCTGCTCCTTTGTTTTGTTTACAGTTCACACAGACGTGGAATCACCCAGTATTTGTCTTTTCCTTCTGACTTATTTTACTTAGCATTATCCCCTTTCTATCGCAAATGGCAAGAGCACTTTTATTTTTTTTTAGTAGCTGAGTAGTGTCTCACTGTGTACATAGACCAAATCTTCTCCATCCACGCATCTGTCCTTGGGCACTTAAGTTGTTTCCATGTCTTGATTATTGCAACTAGTGCTTGCACCTGTCTCCTGGAGTGAGTAGGTAAACATGCGGTTGGTAGAGGGTTGTCGGCCTTCGCCTGCTCCTCCTTGCCTATTTGTTTGGAGGTTGTTACTCCATTTCTTTACGCACAGGGGAAACTGAGGCACAGGGGTGGGGGCAGTCACTCTAAGCCAGCTTGGTGAAAGCAGGGGCCACCACCTGTCCCCACCTACAGGCACACACACCACACCTCACTCCCCACACCTGCAGCCCGAGAACCGTTTGTCGGTCGACAAGAAGCCAAGTTCTGTGTGTCCTATGTAAACAAAGGTGTTTGGGGGAGAAAGGCAGGAAATAGAGAGCTCCAGCTGACTGGCAGCTAAACAATGGGTAGAAAGCGAGACAGGAAGCCTGGTTGTGTAGGTGAGATGGGAGAACTGGAGCAGAACAAATGAAAGGAGCAGGGAGACAGGCTGGTCAGCCAGCAGCCACTGGAAGGTGGGGATGAATTAGGTGCCAGCGGTGTCCAGGCCAGGAGAGCTGAGGTGAGTGCCCCACAGACTGGCCTATCCTGTCACCACACCAGAAATTGAGAGGCAGACCTGGAGTAGAAGACAACAGTCTGTCAGCTGTGAGACTCACAGCAGCTGGAGTGAGCACCAGCTCACAGCCCCCATTGGGAAGAGACGGTCTAGTTTAGCACCTTCCTTTATCAGTGAGAAAGTTGCAGCTCCCGGATGTGAGACAAACTCGCAGTAGGCCGCTGCGTCTGTGTGCAGAAGTCGCTCTGAATCCTTTTCCTAGTTCTCTAGGTGTTGTGGTCAAATAGTGTCCCCCCAAAAGACAGGTCTGAGTCCTAACCTTGGGTGCCTGTGAAAGCTCTCTGGTCGGTAACTAGGGTCTCTGCAGACGTAGTTAAGTTGAACTAGAGTAAGTCCAGTAGGATGGGGGTTCTTAAATGAAGACAGGAGCCACAGACCTGCGGAAAAGGGGCTGTGAGCAGGCAGAGTTGGAGGGCCGCATTGACAAGACAAGGAATGCCAGAAAACACCAGAAGCTGGAGAGAGGCTGGGAACGGACCTTCTCTCAGGGCCCTCCAGACAGAAGCAGCCCTGCCCCGCTGTGACTTCAGACCTCTGGCCTCCAGAACCGCGAGACAATACGCATCCACCGCAGCCCATTGTTGTGGCAGTCCTGGGAAAGCACTACCTCCGGGTAACCCCTGACCGGGTGAAGGCAGGACTTCCTCAGAAATGCAGGCGGGTGCGGCAGTGCCGGAGGGCTCGAAAGCCAAGCGTCTGGACCCAACTTCTCCAGGGCTAATTGTGAAGCCTGAGCGGATGCAGAGAGGTGACGGGGATTGGGGAGCCGCTGGCCTGTTGGTGCCTCCCTGCACAGGCTCTGTGGCCGCAGTGGCTGACGCCGTGGTCGACCCTGCTGCTGATCCCAGTCCGGGAGCTTGAGGGACATGCCTCGTGCCTGAATTAGAGGGGCTTCTGCCCCAGCACCCTAATTACTTCCCCCCCACCCCCAGGAAGACTGCAGGGCAACATGTCATGCCCCAGGAGCTCCTTCCCTTCTGCTCTGAGGCAGTCCTGTGCTTCTCTAGGGAGAAGCTCAGCGCCCCTGGTGTGGCCTCAGGGAGCCTCTGGTAAAAGTGTCCATGTCACCTACAGCGCATGTTCCATTGGGTCCTCCATCCTGTCCTCACCTCAACACGGTCCCGTCAGTGAGGATGCTGGGACAGAAGGGTAGAGGCCCTACTAAGAAAATATGTAACCAAACTAGTGGTGTGAGGAGGAAGCAGCCCAGGCTTCAGAGGGGAGCCCTTCAGCTCCGAGGGACAGTATTCCCCATGGGCAAGTGGGGGTTACCAGAGCCCCCCTCCCAGGCGTTCCTTCCTCCAGGCCCCTCTTCAGTCTCAGGCTCCATCCCCAGCTCTCGCACTGTTAACAGGCTATGCGCTGCTGTTACCCGGGCTCCCATTTAAATGGATGTGTTCAGAGTGTTTTACTCAGGTCTCTGGGACCGGCTGTCAGGGGCTCAGCTCCAGGAGGCCTGGGGCATTTATTTTACAGGCATTCCTGGTGTGCTGGCTGAGGGTGGTCCTCAAACTTTGGACATCATTGCACTGTAGACAATATGGATCCTTCCAGCGTGGGAGATGTGGGGGACAGTGACAGGAGGTGGAAAGGACTCGTTTGATAACTCAGTGACGCCATGATTCCTGTTAGTGGGGTCCTCACCTGCAAGCTGGGCATTGCCCTGGAGCTGTGAGACCCCCAAAGGCTTCCTGGGGGTATCTGGGCAGGGTAGTGCTGGGCACAGTTGTGAAACTCCTAATGTGTGTAGAGATGCTGCAGCCATGATGGAAGCTGGAGAGAGGCTTGGAACGGACAGAAGAGATAGCACAATAGGGAGTAGAGGAGCTGGCAGGGAGAAGGGCAGAGCGTGGGGAGTCAGTAGTGCCCTTGTCCATCAGCTGGTCCAAGAAGCCATCCAAGGTCAGGGGTCCCTTTTCTGTGCTGCCGCCCTCCCATCTGCAGTGAGGAATTTCCACGTAAAAGCTTGCACCTACCTCAGTGAGGGGGAAAAGACACAAGTGTCTGGCCGCCCCCTGATATCAGGCTTTCTTCCTGAGCCTCTCCCTGCAGCCACTAGTCACCCTGGAGCCCTCGACCAAGCTATGGACCAAAGGGAAGCAAGAAAAAAATAGAAAGCTTTTCACAACCAATTAATTAATTTAATTTAATTAATTATGAAATTTTGGCAAAAAAGTGCTTTGAATCGGGCAGCGCCAGGGCAGAAGCAATGAGTAGCACCTGATGGGCTGGAGCTGGAGGAAAGACTTACACAGGTTTCTCTGACTTTTCAAAAAAAAAAAAAGTTTGAAGGGCCTCCCTGGTGGCACAAGAGTTAAGACACAACCTATGAGGCTGTCTGCAGCCACTGCAGCATGAGTTCAATCCCTGGCCAGGGAGATACCCACATGGCACAGCAGACCTCTCTTGTCTCGCCCGCTGCTCCCCTCAGCAGTGAATTTCGGATGATCCGCCTGTTCTGTTCCCCACTCTGTCTCTGGTGAATCCTCTCACCACCCCCCCACACACCTCTGGCCTGTACCGCAGTTCTTGTATGCATAAATAATAAATAAATCTTAAAAAAAAAGTTTGCGTTGGGCCACTTTGCTTTTATGAAAGATCTACGTTAGTATGTACGCGTTTTGGGTGAAATGGCAGGTCGTTCTCTTTTACAGGAACTGTTGAAAAGCGAAACTGACCCTAGCAACGGGGGCTGCTTTGCGGCAGCCGCTCCAGCCCCAGAGCGCAGAGCGCAGAGCGCACCCCATACCACACCAGGCCCTTTCTAGGCGCGGAAGACGCAGGCTGCCGGCTCCTTCCCGGAGCTCCTGCCACCAGGCTGGGAGCTGCTCCTTCCTGCGGCTTCTGCTGCGTGAGTGTCATTCCAGGCTTTATGTGTTCTTTGGGATGATTTGGTTGGAGCTTTTTTGGTCTGGAAAAACTCGGGAATTTTCCATATATGTTAATGGAAATTGCATCTTCACTTTATGCCATTTTGGTTACAGAGTTTTTGCAGGAATAGCTCTAGTTCTTACAGAGGAGTTGCAAAGAGCAGAGAGTGTTGGGCATAGCTTAGGCCTCGTTGACGGCCCTAAGTTTTGATTTCTTAACGTTGGGGCCTTTGCAGGCTTCCGTTTTGGTTGACTTAAGCCTGGGCCACCAAAGCATTAAGGCCCCTTCTGTCTAATGGCCTCCTTGTTTAATTAATTTAACAGAACCCCACAAAGAGAATTGTGTGTTAGGTTTAAACAATGCATTTTGTTTTAATTACACATAAGTATCCCCTCGCCTGATGTTGACGACAACCACTTGAAATTTTCTTGGCCGTGACTTGGGAAAATGAACAAGGCGGAAGCTGCCTTTTCCAGGTGTTTGACCTGTTGCGTGTGCTCTGTAATTCCCGAGGGTGTGACTGCGGCCTCTGTAGGGCGGCAGGACCTGCGGGTGTTCTGCTGCCAGACCGGCTTGGGCCTGGCCCTGCTGCTCCCTGGCCTGCTAACCTTCAGCAGCTGGCTAACCCTCTGTGTGCCTCGGTTCTCACGTCTGGAAAGTAGGACTGCTGAGGGTGTTTTCTTCTACAGTTGCTGTGAAAGTTGGATGAGTTAATAATTTCAAGTACTAGTAGCGTGCAAAGCACATCCTAAGCATTTAAGGTGAGTTAGGGTTATTTCAGTTCATGCCTTACAAGGATTTGCCATCTTCTCCAGCTGAAAGCTGCTATCAGCAAGCAGCAGGAGCGATGGTCTTTGTCCGAGGAACAAATGTGGTTTCTCCGCAGCCCCCACCCACACACACAACACTGCTTAGGAAATTCTTTTTGTGAATGTCTGCAAGTTTCCTCCTAAGCACAGAGGGACTAATAGTTGATTGTGCAGTAAATCTGGTAAAGATGCATCTTTTTTATTGGCTCAAAAGGGGACTGGAATTTTGTATCCTCAGGATTCCTGGGTGTCCTTGACCTTGTGCCTGGGTTTGGGGAGGGCTGCTGAGGCCTCAGTGACAGCCTGCTCATGAAGTGCCAGTCAGCACATTCTGGGTGCGCCACAGTTGACTCTTGCAACCTGTTCAGCAGCCTGCACTGTTACTCCAGCTGGGGCACGTCTTCCCAACCCATCACCCGCTGGGGTGATGACTGCATAGGATTGTGGTTTTACACACACAGACAATGAGCAAGGAGGAAGGAAGAATACGCCAAATGATTTCACAAGTGAAATGAATATCTTGGTCACCAAAGCAGGGAAGTGTTGGTGGCTCAGTTTCAGGGCCCTGGCCTTGGACAGCCCATTTTCCCTTGGCCAATTCCTCTTTGGTGGAGGATGTTGTCACACTGGGTTGCAGTGGTGGCACCTCACCACAGTGCCAGCCATGCTGACTGGGGTTCCCATCAGAAGGGTCCTTTGTACCCCAGCAGGTAGGCCCTACTACTAGCTGTTACTTGTGCCTGTAGCCCCGAGTTCACTCGAGAACAACCCTGGCTGAGTGGAAATACACAAACCTTATCAGAGAAAGTAGAAAAGCAAGTGTGTGCTGGTTTCCGAGCCCTCCATGCATGGCTGGCAGGAGATGCTTCATCTCGATACAGCTGGGACCCTGGCTGACAAGGAATAGGATGGGTTTGCAGAGCTCAAGGAAAATAGAACTGTCATCGAAAAATTATACCACCCGCATGAGCACACGGTGTCATCCTCCAGAGCAGTTTTTTTCCTGGGGTGACTAATTACCCAGATACTAAACCAATTATTTGTAGACACCCCACCCCAGAGGACTCAGCTTCTCCAAAGCATTTATTCCAAAACTACTCTTTCCATCCCTTACTTTCTCATCACTTATTCTGCCCCTTAAAATACAGCTCATCGAACTTCGACACATGGGCCAAGAAGCACCCGTGAAGAGATGAGAGAAATCTTTGTGTAAGCCCTGCACTCCCTGCTGCAAGATAATGGCCAGATTTCCTCCTCCCAAGCTTCCCCCCATCCTGACACTGTGGCTGAAAAGCTGGGGTGAGTATTCAGAGGGAGGGTTTTGAATGCTCATGTTTCTTCCTATTACAAGCCCCCCCTTTTTACCTGCCTCCTGATGTTCTCATTCCTGAGGGAAGGCCTCCCAGAAGAGGGTACATGGGCCTTGGAATTCAAGCCAAGGAGGCCAGCAATGCCAGGTGGCTCTCTTTCTCTGGCGCCAACACCGTGGTGCCTTCACACAGAAGCTAGAAAATGATGACTTGGGCTAAGAATGTGTCTTTCTTTAGAGAAAAAAAAAATGGTTGTTGTTGGGGCTTTGCAAAAGCTTTGTGTCTCTGCACTGGTCATTAAGTGCCCTAGGGACCGTGAGACAATCAGCCCAGCAGACTTATGACTTCTCGGTGGGCCCAGCCTATTCGTGGCTGGGCAGACATGTTGATGGACCTGCTTTCTCGAGGAGGCGCTGGGAGAGTGTGGACGCTGCCCATGTCCTGCAGCTGTTGTAAACTTCCTGCAAAGTTTTGTTATTGAAATCTGTTAAGCTCTGTTGTAGATGCAGAGGCAGGAACTCCAGGTGTCTCTTAGGAGACATTATTTGTGTGTGCATGTTCACGTTTATGGCTTAACATTTCTTTTTTATAAGATTTATTTTATTATGCATATAAGAGCTGGGGTGTAGGGGATGAGAGGATTCACCAGAGACAGCGTGGGGAGCAGAACAGACAGATCTATTGAAATACACTGCTGAGGGGAGCAGCTGGCAAGGCAGGAGAGGTCTGCTGCACCCCAGCTCCCAGGCTGGGGATCGAACTCATGCCACAGTGGCTGGCGTTAGCTTGACAGCACTAAGACTTAACCCCTGCACCACCAGGGAGGTGATGAGTTAATATTACCGGGAGTGATATAGGTGCTTTGGGGAAATTGTTTCCGTTCCAGGCTCTGTGTTCAAGGTTCTATGCCAAAGGGATGGCATAGTCCATGTCAGTGTGCACAGCTTCCTAAGGAAACTGAAAAGTCTGCTTTCCAAACTTGTATACAGTTCGGGCTACTTTTGACTGAAGGCAAGGTAGTGGAAAGTGCTCCCCAATGTCTTTGTGACACATCCTAGGGTCAGAATTATGTTCCAGCTAGGGAACAACCAGCTACTGGAATGGGTGGAAGTAGAGAAATAGCTGAAGGACCATGTGACAAATAGAGAGTAGATTTATCTTACCAGGGGAGTCATGGCATAGAAATAAGGGGAGTATAGACCGGAGATCAGCAAACGTTTCTGTCAGGAAACATCAGATGATACTAGATATTTTAATCTTTGCAGGACATAGGGTTGTGATAATGATTCTAAGGTTGCAAAGTAAGCAGCCACAGATGACATGTTAACGAATGAAGGTAACTGTATTCCAATAAGACTTTCTTTAGGGACACTGAAATTTGAATTGCATGTACTTTCCTGCATCACAAATACTCTTCTAATTTTTTGACAACTATCTAAAAATACAAAAGCCTGTCTTAGCTCATCAGCGGTACAGAAAGAGGCAGTGCGCTGAATTAAGTGGTAGTCTGCTAACCCCTGGTGTGACAATAAAAAAAAATAAAACAAAGCCACCAGAGACACAAGATTCCAAGAGGGATATCTTTTTTTTTTTTTAAAGATTTATTTTATCTATACAAGAACGGGGGTACAGGCCAAATGTGTGGGAGGGTGAGAAGACTCACCAGAGACAGAACAGGAGACAGAACAGACTGACGAAATACACTGCTGAGGGGAGCAGCGGGTAAGACAGAAGAGGTCTACCGTGCCATTTGGGTTGCTGCAAGGCCGGCAGGGATTGAACTGGCGCTGCAGGTGGCGTCTATATGATGCTTTGATTATATGCAACAATGTACGTAGCATTTAGGATTGTGAAGAAAGTGTCATTGTTTATCACTTATATCCTCATCCCCTCCCCCAACACACATGGTAGCTTAAGAATATACTGGGTCTACTGCAGTGGTTCTTAGTGTGTGGTCCCTGGGCCAACATCACCTGGGATCATGTTAGAAATGCACATTCCCAGGACCCCTTGAACTACAGAATCAGGGACCCTGAAGGGATTGGTCCCAGAACTCTGAGTTTTAACAACTAACCCCCCACCCCCTGCCCCTTTTCACCTCCCCCTCCCCTCTAGCACCAGCGATTCTCCAGAGCACTCAAGTTTGAGAATCACACTGTTCAGGGAGCGAGCAAGGTGAGGAAGGCCTGGGTTTTAGCTGCAGCTCTGCCACTTTTCAGCTCAACGATCCTGGGCAGGTTCTTAAGCATTAGCTTCAGTTTGCTCATTGGTAATTGGGGGTGCAAGTTTTGCAGAGGGAAGGGGTACAGTAGCAAACAAACACTTCCATAGCCAGTGGACAGCAACAAAGATCCTGAAGCCCTGAGGTTAAGAGGGAGGGAAGAGAAAGGAGGAGGGGACACAAGGCATGGTGGTGGGAGTAAAAAGAAAAAAATAAAATAGCCAAGGATGTCTATTTTGAGAAGAAATTCTAGTTTCATAAAGAAAAGTTTACTGGAAAATCCTCCCTCTTGGTTAAGTGTGTTTCTTAGTTATGAGCTTAGATGTCGCGTGTTGGATCACAACTTGGTCATGGCCCCTGCAGGGCCACCAGCAGGGCTCAGCTTGCTGGAATTTCGGGAATCTTCCCGAGGACCTCATCAGCTTATTTGGACTTGACACAGGCTGACGTACTATCACAAAGATGTCAACAAACTATAGGCCAAATCTGAAGCATGGCCCTGTTAGGAATGCTTTATATACTTCTAGAGCCTTCACTTTTGAATATCTGACCTTTGCAGAAAGTTCACACTACACCCCATAGTCTTGGAGGAGGGAGAAAGAAATGGGGCTTGGGGTGAGTGGATGGGGACAGGGAGAGTGTCACCGAGCAGCTCCACGTTCAGGGAGGTGCCTTGTGTCCCAGACCCCCGTATTGTGTCTGGCTCAGGGAATGGACTGGGCACCATGTCACCCTCACCAAGGCCTCACAGAGGAGGACAGGGCAGAGAAAGGAGCCCGGGGCTCAGAGATGCTGGCGCCACAGCTAATACCACCTCCTCCATCCCAGAAATCCCTGGAGGGAACTTTGGCTGGGACAGTTGTCTCAGTCTGTGGGAAGAGCAGGGGCGAGGTCACATGGGGCCAAGGTCACAGTCCTTCAGGGCAGCAGGAGGTGGGATGCAGGCTGGGGGAGGGGCAGGAGTCCAGGAAAACCCTGTTCTGAGGTTGAGGTATGGCCAGCTCAGCAAGCCAGTCCCACCGGCTGGGCCGAGAAGACAAGCCACTTCCCCTGGAAACAGGGAATTTGTGTCAGTGTGAACCTGCCGACCACCTCCCTCCGCTGTGAGAGCTGTTCACAATGTTATCCTTGCTTTGCCTTCCTCCAGCCCTCACTAACATACACCCAGAGGGTTGTTTGTCATCTTCACATTCATCAATTTGCGATTTAGAGCAAGAAAGGCACAGATTTCTGACAAGACTTCACATCACATTGCTTTGTTTTAGATCCCTTTTCTTCCTGTTCCTCGTTGGCACCCTGGGCCTTCCTGCAGAGAATAGTTTGAATAGAGGGACGTTTTTTCTTAGGGGACAAATCCACTGGCTCAAGGCTGAGCTCTCTGGCCAAAATACACAGTGCTGGGGTGGCAGAGCTGAGTCAGCAGGTGCTCCCTGCTGGGTCCCCTTAGAAGGTCAGAGGATGTCCCTTGGGCAAGCCCTTGGCAGCCAGATAAGTGGCTGCTCTGGGTCCTGGGCCCCTAGGGTCTGGAGGTCCAGCTGTGATGAGGGAGCTGAGGGACTGTGGTCAGGTGGGCCTGGGCATGCGGTCAAGACTGGAACCTTGCCAAAATGGGGTCTTCCTCTGGTGACACCCTCTGTCAGCTCCCTGCCAGTCAGAGCTGCTGCCAGTGTTGCTTGTTATTTTCCCTAGCATTTTTCAGGAACCAGAGAAGTCAAATTAGGAGAAGGTTGTAAACTCTCTAACAGAAGGGACCTTGTCTATTTTATTCCCCACTGAATCCCCACTGCCCTTGACAGTGCACACTCACAGAAGACGTTCAGATGTGTGTTCATGTTGAGAGTGTTGGAAGCCCTATTTTTAAAGGGAACGCAGCTCATTTTTGTAAAGAAGAGATAGCTATTCCAGGTACAACTATCTATTCTGGAATTTCCTTCCCTTTCAACAGAGTCGCTAATTTTATTACATCCCTACCTTTGCTTAACTCTGCGGTAGAAATAGGGAAATGCAACCGACTCAGGTCATTACGCTCCAGTAAGAAAGGAATCACGAACCAACCACGTTCTAGTTGACTTACCTCTCCAGCCTGCTCACACCGTTGGTTTGTTTCAGGCCCACCCAATTGCTTGTCCGTGGTTCCTGAACAGAGTTGTGTAAAGTCTTAGGAGTCAGAGAGACCTGGATTGCAGTCCAGACTCGGTCACTTCCTGGCTGAATGACCTTTGCAAGTGATTTTGGAGCTCTAAGCCTCAGCTTTTCCTCTGTAAAACAGAGATAATAATAGTATCTGTCTCCAAGTATTACGAGGAGTAAATGAAATGATGTATGTGAGGTACTTAGAAGACTGCTGGGGGGTGGGTGTGGTAACAGCATAGACCTATTATTATTGGTGACTTTTTTTGTCTTCTCACCCAACCCAACTCCCCACTCATTGACTAAGTCCAGCAATTCCATCACTCCTCTGGAAGGAAGCTTCCTGGCCTCTCTCGCTTTCGAGCTTCCGTGGTAAACTGATGCTCCTCTGTCCTGGGTTTCGCTGCTTGTGCTGTGGTCGTCAGTTTTAATGTCTGCTCTTCCCCAGACTGATGTTCTCTGAGGTCAGGGTGCTTTTCACATGCTCCCTCCCCACCTGACTTGCTCCATTAGGGATTGGGCTAAGGGTTCAAGTGTTTGCTGAAAAATACCACGGGAAGGTTCTGTTCCATCACTGGAGGGACGAAGGATTGTTTTGGACAATCAGGTCTTACTTGAGTCAAAAGAAGAGAACTATCCTAAAATTTGTGGGATAAGTTCAATGAAGAAGCAAAAGTCTGTATGTGGCATGGTATGTTCTCTCTAATTTTAAAATAATTTTTAAAGGTGCTCTGCCTTTAAAATGTGACAATGATGTGTATTTAAGTTTAACTCTTACCATAGGCGGAGTCATTTAGTATTTGGAGTTTATGAATATTCTTTCAGTAGTTAGCATAGTTGGTTATATTCTATTACCTGACAGCAGCCCTTCAGTTATATTGATTTCCAGTGAACTTCAAAAGGTGTATCGCTTAACATACTGGATATATTTTTTTTTAATTGCTAAGATGAGTGATGTTGGTCGCATGAGCAGAGTATAAGCAGCTTGTGCCCCCTGGAGCATCCTCCAAGTCTTAGAATTCCATGAGATCCTTGCCCATCTGCTTCAGGAGAATTCTGTCATCTGACCAATTAGCTGAATCTTGCTGCTAGCTTCTTGTCACATCTGCTTGGCATGAGAGGATGGAGAGCTGGGAATTTGCTGTGTTTATGAACCAGGTGGTCTGATGTTTGTTCTTGCTGACTGATGAGCATCTCGGTGTGTGAATTTGTTGTGAGATTTGCTTTCATGGTAACAGGTCACCTGATTGAGAAGTTATGAGAAGGGACACTTATGCCCTCACTTCCTCTAACTGCTGAGAACTTCCGGAAGGACTAGGACCTAATCCTGTAACAATAAACCGCCATTGGTTCAGGACAACTTGAACAAGTAGGTCGGGAGGGTTGCGGTAGCAGTGAAAATGAAAAATAAGAACTTTCGGAAGGGACCCTGTGGAGATCAGAATCATAAGATTTCATGACTGATCAAATATGGAGCGGAGCAAGATGGAATGTGGCCCCAAGATCAAATATGGCGATCAGATGTAGCTAGAGATAAGTACCTGGAGATATACAAAGTGCATCTCCTGTAGCTTTTTGGATTCTCTCAGTAGCCTAGAGGGGTGGGTTGGACAGTTGCTAGAAACAGAGTTGCAGAAGTCTAAGAGAGAATCAGTGGCTTGTCCTGGGTTTCGCTGGATAAAAGTCTCTGTTTTGGGATCCAAGCTCGGGTTTCAGACCCAAGTCAATTTTTCTCTGCATTGTACCTCAAGCAAAAGTCAAGGGACAGGGAGCAATGGGAAGAAGCCCACGGTGGAAGGTGGAGAGGCAGCTGCCCTCAGCTGGTTGGCAGGTCCTCCTAGTAGGTCTCTCAGCACCTGCTGACTGCTGCTAAGGTCTCAGTGTTTGGGTCTGGCTACAATTCATATGTTGAAATCCTAACCCCAACAGGTGATGGCACCAGGAGGTGGGGCCTTGGGAGATTAGGTCATGAGGTGGAGCCCTCAGGAATGGTATTCATGCCCTTACAAAAGACACCCCACAGACTTCCCTCAGACTTCCAGACTCCAAACCTGGGAGCAGTAAGTTTCTGCTGTTTATGAGCCATTGGACATGCACGATTGTTACAGAGGCACAAGCATATTAAGGCAGGGGTGGACATCAACTCCACATGTCAGAGAGGCAGGCTCTCCAACTCGTCCCTAAATCCGGTGGTGCAGCGGTTGAGCGCTGGGCTGCAGAGCTGCCCACAGCCTCTGCAACGCCCGTTCAGTCCCCGGCCGCTGGTGAGGGTCTCACCTGGTGCACAGACCTCTCCTGCCGCCCGCTGCTCCCCTCAGCAGTGTATTTCTTCAGTCTGCCTGTTCCGCTCCCTGCTTTGGCTCTGGTGAATTCTCTCACCCTCTCGCGTTTCTGACTGTACCCAGTGCTTGTATAAATAAATAAATAAATCTTTAAAAAATAAATAATAATAAATCCGAGCACAATTCTATGCAGGATTTCAAGGTGCCCCTACAGCCCAGTCTCGAGGGTGTGGACTTCCTTGGGTCTTCCCATCTGTTTGGGGCCTTCACATTCCCACTTCCCCATCCAGGCACAAAAAGAGTCTTTTGCCCTATGAGTGAGCTTAGGTAAGAGGGTTTCCTGTGCATTAAGGGAAAGAAAAGGGAAAATAAAGCCATTGAACTTATTTTCATTGGCTTGTCACTGTTGACAGTTGGTCACCCTTTGGATGGGAAACAACAGGTCCTTTGTGGTCACTTAGAGCTGCCTTGTTGAGTGCTGTCTCCTATCTCGCATCTTGCTGTGGTTTTAAAAAATAAGTAAATAAACAAGATAAACATCACATTCTTTGCCGTTGATGTACACAGTATCACAGAACAAAAGCTAACACAGAGTTGCCCTACTTGTGCTTTTTATCCTCATGTTTAGACCATCAACTCTCCTGGGGAACCTTTTAAAAATACAGATTCCCCGGCCCAGCTCCTGCTGGTTCTAATTTTGTGGATATGAAAGAGAGTCTGTCTTTCAGTCCGGAGAGTCAGCTGTGTTTATGTTTAAGGAACCTTTGCTCCTTTGTTCTAGGACAGGCTTGAGTGAAGATAGAACTTTCCTTGTGTTCTTTGCCAATATCCATGTGGTCTCATTTGCTTGGAGCCACGCATTGGATTAAGAATAACTTGCCTTCAGACCTAGGCCAGCTCTATTCTCCAAGAGTGCTCACCCAGCGTGCCCATTTGGCCTCAGCTTTCTGTTTCTAAATTGGACTTGACAGATTTAGAAGGTGCCTTGGAGGCATTTCCCTGCCCTGCAACAACTTCACTCGGTTGGGGCTCCAGCCTAGAGGACAGTTAGGTGGGAGTGTGGCCTGGAAAGCAGTGGGTGATGGAGAAATTGACCAGGAAAAGGGAGTTTGGAGAAGGGATTTCTAGTTGTCTGAGAGGTACAGGCAGATTCTTGTTTTGAAACCTAAAAAGATGGCCGGAAGGAAAGATTTGAAGAGGCTGCAAGCTCTGTTCTCATTTCTGTATTTTAATTCTTCTTGCTCAAAGTTTAGCCCCCGTGTGAAATGTATACCTGGGTGGGCTGTGTAAATCCTAGCACCTTGTGACACAGTGTGAATAAAGGTATTAGATCTGTCCCTCAAACCAGGAGGGAAAAAAGAGAATGATGATTGGATAAGAAAAGCAGAAGGTGGGAGTGGCTGGGGGGGGGTCAAGAAGACAGACTCTGGCCTTTTAGCAGCCCTGCCTGGATCAGAAGGGCACAGGGTGCAGAGGCCAATGCACGCATGGCCAGCCGTGGACACAGGGGCCAGCACTGGCTGTTCTTTGGGAGATGTTTCATGCCAATGCCTGGAGCTTAAACAGATACAGGGGCTTCTGCAGTATCTCAAAGTCTTTATCTTTTTGGTGTGTCTCAGTTATTTTTTTTCTAAAATGTGTAGGAATCCTAGAAGCAGGATGTATGTTTATATGAATTACCCAGGAAGTTGTACTGGATTCGCTGACATTGCAATTTTTTTTATTGTGGTAAAATATACATAGCATGCATTTGCCATTTTAGCCATTTTTAATTGTGCAGCTCAATAGCATGAAGATTATTCACACAGTTGTGCAACCATCACCACTTTCCAATCCCAGAATGTCATCTTCCCATCCTGAAATTTTGCATTGTGGGGTCAGATTCCCCCAAGGGGCAGATAGGTTTTTCTCAGTATGTCTAGAGTAAACCTCTTCTAGTAAGTGTCTTCTTGGTCTGGGAACTAGGGGTCAATCAAGGCCTTTGGATGTTGGGAGGTGGGGGTCGGTTATCATCATTACTTAAAGAATGCAGATTGTTTTGAGGCCCAGGAGGCCATGAAGCTTGGCCTTGACTGAGTCCTTTTCCCTTCTCGAATATGAGAAATTGTCACTCCCTAAACTTCTGCCCTTTTCCTAATCAGAAACAATCACTGCTTCCCCTTTTGTGACCCGAAGAATATAACTTGGGGTTTGGGGGACTCATCTGGGTGTAGGTTCTCAGTGAACACTTCCTGTCTGAGAATCTCATCTTTACTCACAGAGTAAGGAAGTCAACCTACCTTGTCTGTCACCTGAAGTCTGTTCCTCAATCCTTAAACAGATGACTTAACAGAATAGACATCCCAGGTCCACTCCATTCTTCTTTTTTTTTTTTTTTGTGGGACCCTCGCCGGCGGCCGGGGAGCGAACCACGCTGCAGAGGCTGCGGGCAGCCTCGCAGCCCAGCGCTCAACCGCTGTGCCACCAGGGGAGGCCCCGCTCCATTATTCTTTATAAATTTACAGTCATATAAATTCTCCATGTATGTATTATGGCCTCTAGTTGTACTAATATGTCTGATGTTATTTTGTTCATCTGTCCAGCCTCCAAAGATCATAGATGAGGTGGGGGGAATTTCCCCTGAACCCCAATAGTACCCACTAAGCATCAACCCCCCACTCCCTCTCCCTCTCGCCCCTGGTAACCCCTGATCTACTTCCTGTCTCCATAAATGACTTGAGAATTACATAATATGGATCCTCTAAATACAGCTGGCTCACTCATGCTCTGTAACATCCGCTCTCCTTGGATAAGATCCACCCCCTTCTCCCGTGTGTTTTCCACTGTCTTAGTCGTTTTGTCTCCCCAAAGTCTTCCCTACAAGGTCTCCTTCTCCCTTATGTTCCCCCGGCAGAAAGCCAAAGCACTTGTGTATCTAGAGAAATCCATGGGTTTACAAGCAAGGGGTAGAGGACACTGGTTCTCCTAGAAGACCCAGGAATCTAGGGAGCCCTGGACACTTTCCTGAGAGGTGGCTGTGGTCACAGCACCAGTTCTGAGCTGTAACCTCTAGATTTTCCTCCCCGCAACCTCTTCCCCAGAGGATCCCAACACCAGCCAACAACCTCAAACAGCCTTGGCCACGTCTGAGCCTGGACCATGGCTACAGACCCAGGCTTCCCTCCATGTGCCATGAGAAAACCCCTGTCTGTGTCCCCTGCCTTTGCCCGGCGCCTGTCACTTTCATCTAGTGGGTCCTGAATAGCCACACACAGGATGCTGGGGGTTTGCCTGCTTTAAAAACTGAACAGGTAGCAAGGCGATCACTGCGCCTGCTTGTAAACTGGCTGTCTCTCTGGCCCTGCATCTCTTAGGGAGGCAGGGTCAAGGTGGCTAATAAGTAACTTGGTTGTAATTTTTATTTAGCGACGTGAATTTAACAGGCAGCTTAATTGCAATTGCACAAGTGAACCTTGTAATCACAAGTTGGGCTCTTTACATCTGTCACCTGCTACCAGGAGAAATGCTTTGAGGGGGCTCTTTTATTTTCGCTTGGGTTAATACTGAATCAAAGGAGTTTTCAAAGCAAGACGGGAGAGCAGGGCAGGGCACTATTTTTTTCTTTTTTAAATTCAGAAGCCTTAAGATCCAATCTTGCCTGGTCCAAGTAGCAATTTCCCTGTTCCCTTTTGGATTCCTCTGTTAGTTTGTCAATGGATATCTAAATCCCAGCTACTGAGTATTGATCGGCCTCCTTGTTTAATTACCAGCAGAGTGTATTCTCAACCAATCAATTTCTCTCCTGAAATGCCAGCGTCCTGCTTCTGGGGAAAAAGGGAATCAATTAATCCTTGTTTGCTTTTTAATTCCTGTTCCGAACATAGTACATTCACACACAGGTTAATTTTTAAATCCGCTCTTCTCTTACTTCACTGCTTTCTTTAATTCAACCTGAAACCTCAGTGACACTGAATCTCTATCAACCTCTTCTTATTGCTTATGCAGCCTCATTAAATAGCTTAGCAAATACCTGACTTGGTCATTTCCCAGACTTCTGCTAATAATGGTCCAAAGTCCTTTAATTCTCCTGTTCCTGTCTCAAGACAGGAGGTTTTCGCAGCTTCTCCCTCTCTCCATCTTAACCTGCTTAGAAAGGAGGAGCAGAGCTTCTTCTGTGTGCTTTCTGGGGACTTGCCCCAAGTCTTCTTTCTGATCAGGTCTGGTAACCCTCAGCGCTCAGAATTTTAAGGGACTCATGAGACAAGAATGTATATAACATTCCTGAAGTCTGTGGATGCAGAGATGATCTACAGGGGTGGGATGTCACATCTTCTTGGATTATGTCCTTCTAAGCATCTCACCACCCCCTTTTCATTTATTTTTACTTACATTTACTTAACATTACTTTGATTTCATTTTTACTTACATTTCAGTCTTAAAGTAGAATTTGAGGGCCTCCTTAAACAAAGGGTTAAGGGCCCCTTAAAGGGTTAAGCACAGCACTATGAAGCAATCCGCAGCCTCTGCAGCACAAGTTCGATCCCTGCCGGCCAGGGAGTAACCCACATGGCGCAGCAGACCTCTCCTGACTCACCTGCTATTCCCCTCAGCAGTGTGTTTCAGTCAGTCTGCCTGTTCTGCTCCCCACTCTGTCTCTGGTGAATCCTCTCACCCCCCACGTCTCTGGCCTGTACCCCAGTTCTTGTATGCATAGATCAATAAATCTTTAAAAAATAGAATTTAAATGATATCAGGAATGGCTGTATGACAGCAGAGAGGTGAGTCCCTTTCGTTGCTCACCTCCTACCTCTGAGCCTCTGACCACGGCCGAGCTGTAGATGGGTTGAGCTTTAGCTGTGATTCAGCCCTTAGCCCATGGCAGGTCTGTCGAAGCATGGACTGGGTTGACTCTGTTGAGCTCTCAGCTGTGTTTGAATACATCAGCTTCCAGGGCAGTTTGCTTGGGTATAACCTTGAATTCGAAGATCAGCTGGAAAGGCTTTAAGGAACTCTACTGGGAATTTTTTTATAGCATCTGAGCAGTCTGCCTGTATTTGGCTAATGTGAGTTTCCTTTTGCCTGATAGAGTGCAAAATGCCTGCAAACCCAGGAGAGGCTCCCCTAGGGATGGGCGTCTGCAGTGCTTTCCCAGGATATTAATGCTGTGGGATTGGCGGCTTTAAGCTTCTAAGCAGTTCTGAAACTCCAGCTAGGCAGCAGGCATTCAAACTTTGGGGTGTTTGATCTTGCTGGATGTTTAATATAATAGTTAAAGATAAACAGACTAATAGATATTTTTTCATAAAACCATTCATAAATACCAGAAAACGTCCTGTGTCCAAACAGTTCCCAATCTTTCTAGAATCCTAGGAGAAGCTACGTGGAGACTCAAGCCTTTTGGTCTCCCTCCCTTATCAGGTACTGCTGCTCCCAGATTCCACAAACCACAGGAAATGCAAATCTGACCAGTACACACTGTTCCGGAAGGTGCTGAGAGCATGTTATATATGAGGGCAAGGTTGTATTGTGCATGGAAACACACACACCGAGCAACAACTACATTGCGAAGCAAGAGCTCCAGGGAAGTGGCAGAGAAGAATCCAAGAGAAAAGCTTTTTGCTTTCAGGTTTATGTGGCCCCACTGGGGGGTTCTTGCTGCACCATCTCATGCTATTCTGGGATGTCTGTGTCTTTGCCATATCCTTCTGGTTTTGTCCAAAAAGCTAGCAAGAAAGAACAAGGAGCATC
This sequence comes from Talpa occidentalis, assembly GCF_014898055.3. NCBI lineage: Eukaryota > Metazoa > Chordata > Mammalia > Eulipotyphla > Talpidae > Talpa > Talpa occidentalis. Next base: position 9,761,698 of record NW_023601322.1, read on the forward strand.
ATTCATAACCTTAGACAATTTGTTTAGAGTGAAAAATAAAATGCTAAGTCCCAAGGAATGGGGCCAGAGTTCTTCCATTGCCTGTGAAAACATTTTAGTGACCTCAAGAGTAAAAGCTATTTAAAATTACGCACATAAATATTTGTGTTACAGTTCTGTACCTTTAAATCCAGAGTGATCACTTAGCAATCATTTTGTCTTATGCAAAATCTGAGTTGTGCAAACTGGAAAAGCACAATTGCATAAGCTGGGAGGTAACAGGGTTCAATCATCTGGTAATGGACTGGGTGCGAACACAGCAGTGTGTCATGATTAATCCCAATTAAAGGCACCCCAAAGGAATAGGGCTATGTGAGTGTGTGTCTGTGTGTGTACATATATTTACGTATTCGCTTTTTTATTTAACATCCTTTATATTAGCTTGAATCCCCCAAGTCAAGAGTCTAGGAAAGGCTTACATGCTAGTGATTGGGAGTGGACATGATTCTGGTGAGCAGCAGTGAGAGTCAGGGCAAGGTGCAGAGCAGAGCAGGGAAGTCCAAAGAAAAGCTGCATTCTTCAGCTAGTTACTTCTACAGCTGTTCTCAGCTACAGCTGAGATGCTCTCAGAACTGGCTGACCAAGGGGTCACAGGGAGACATGTTTATCAAAGAGTTCTGATGCCATTGGTCACAAGGTCCTTCACTGCTTTCCAGCCACTTTGGGTAACTGGCATGAGTGTCATGCTTTGTCACAGAAGCACCAGAGCCGGAACCTGGGACTGTGAGTGAAGGCCTGGGATTAGGTGGTATTTTGGGGAAGCTGGGCAAAGCTGCAATTTGTGTAGACATGGGTATTGGAGCAATGCTGGAGCATGGGTGAGACTAAGATTTCCAAGTGAGTGGCTTGGTTGCTGGTGAGAGTGTAGATTCACTGTGACCCAAACACATTATTCCAGAAGGTGCCAAGAGCATGTTACAATATATATGTGGATTCACTATGAAATGCAGAAGCTAAGATGTTCATTTGCATCAGGAGAGAAATAGGTTAATGTTCCATTGAATATTTCTGCCTAAAATGGCAATAGTTACAGAAAGCAATGATTACAGGAAAGAAAATAACTGGAATAAATAAAACACAAGAAAATCAAGAGATGGGCTGGAAGTAGAAAGCAGCTTCTTTTGAGGCCAATTTCCAGAACTTTGTGTTGTTTATTTTCCTTCCCAGTAGTCTAGCTGCTGCTCCGCAGCTGTCAATAGACAGTGTACTGGCTTGCATTTCTAGGGATACTGAATTAGAAAATTTTTATTTGTCAAAATGTAATGCTTTCCTCATGTCATAGATTGAGAAAATATTTGCAGAATATATTATCTCAAAAGAATTTATATTTAGAATCTATAAAGCACTTCTAAAACTTGATAATAAGAAAATAAACAACTTAATAAATGGGCAAAAGACCTAAATAGAAATTTCACCCTATAAAATGTACAGATGGCAAATAAATGCATGAAAAATGTTCAGCATAATTAATCATTAAGGAAAAGGAATAAATAAATTTTAGAAAAGCTAAAATTAACAAGATTGGCAATGTCAGGTTGTGGAGGTTCTGAGATGCTCAAGCATTGTTGGTGCAGCCTGTTTGGAAAATTGTGGATATTTTACTTAAAGTGAAACGTGTACTTTCTATATGACCCCATAATCCTACTTACTATTAGTCATAACAAGTCCAAACTGGAAACAATCCAAATGTCCATCAACTAGTGAATGGATAAATGCAGTGTGGTCAACCTCTCAAGTGGAATATTACTCAGCTATAAAAAGGAATGGACTGTTAATACATACAACAATATGGATGAATCTCAAATGTATTACGCTGAGTGAAGAAAGCCAGGCAGAAAAAAAAATAAATACTGTATGATCTGTTTATATAAAATTCTGGAAAAGGCAAACTATGATGAAAGCAATAGATCAATAGGCACAGTTTGGGAGAAGGGAGGATGATAGCAAAGGGACATGAGGAGAAACATTTGAGAGGCATAGAAATGTTCTGTGACTGGCCTCCTCAGTGGTGCAGCAGGTTGAGCACAGTGCTATGAAGCTGTCCGCAGCCTCTGCAGTGTGGGTTCGATTCCCAGCCAGCCAGGGAAAAACCTACATGGTGTGGCAGGCCTCTCCTGTCATGCCTGCTACTCCCCTCAACAGTGTATTTTAGTTGATCTGCCTGTTCTGTTCCCCGCTCTGTCTCTGGTGAATCCTCTCACCCTTCTGCACCTCTGGCTTGTACCCCAGCTCTTGTATAAATAAAATAAATCTTTAAAAAAAAGAGAAAGAAATGTTCTGTGACTGTGGTAACAGCAGGCAATTATACATGTTTGTTGCAACTCATCACTTAAAGTGATAAATGTTATTGTTATAAATTATACCTTAACACAACTAGTTGAAATGTTGTGCCTGTCTGAGTTCCCTTTGACATCTCAGTTTTGGGTAGAAAATCAAAGGAGTCACTTGTCAACCTGAGGCTGTGGCATGGGCTTGCCCAAGCTTGCAGGAGAGGAACATTACCTGCTGCCAGCCACAAGGATCAAGGCCTACAGGTTGGCACCTGGGAACTTTCACACCTTGGAGCTCAGTTCACAGCTAGGTCAAAGAGAAAGGGGCGGAGCCAGAAGCAGGCCCTCCCGGGTGAATTCTTAGTCATAAAGCTAAATCCAAGAAATCATGGAAGGACAGGCCTCCCCAAGATGTGGCATTTTGGCATGTGGATTTTTTGAGCTGAGGTCAATCAAGTTCTGCAGGCTCATGACAAACTTTTACCACTCCCTTAACTACCTAGAAGAATCGAAATTGGGTGACTTACCCAAAACCAAATTATTACCAGAAAGAATCTTTCTATTAGAGAAACATATCTATCTGTCAGGGCAAACGTCTAATTTCAGAGCATCTGATTTTCCTCATCGGCATCATTGCTCATCACAAGACCCCTGCTCTGTCCTTGAAACACAGGCCCCTTCCCCATTCTGTAGTTCAGTGTCTCTATCTCCATTTTCCCTCACTGGCTTTGGAATCCCTGTCTATGTGGATTCCAGTACATATGGAATTAAACTTGTTTTTGCCCCTGACTAATCTCTCTGATGTTAATTCGATGCCCTGACCAGCCTGAGAAGAACCCAGAAGAGCAGGGGGACATTTTCTCTCCTTTCCCACAATATAGAAAGAGGACATTTCTTCAAAAGGATATAAAAATGAACTCACATTAAAGATTTCATTTTATTCCTAATGAGAAAATCAGGTAACTGTTATAACCAGCAAGGATTAGGATACAGAGTAATATAAAAAAGAGCAAAGGATGGTGAAATAAAAGCGCACATGAAGGCAAAACTGGTTTTCCTCCTGGGGGCCAGGGCTGTCCTTCCACCAAGCAGAACTCATTTGCATGTCTGTAGACAAGATGAGCTTGCTTTGCTATCAGTTGCTCACGTGTTACACAGCTTGAAAATAGTTCCCTGTAGAATCAGAATCAATCAGATCATGGAGAAGGGTATGCTATAGGCGATGTCTCGTTTTCCACTGAACCACAACTTTTCCCTACCTAGGGACTCTCAAAAGTCTTCCTTCTCAAAAGGCACCACTGAGGAGCAGGTGCCTTTTTTGTTGTAGGTTTTGCCTTTTATCTCCTGCTCAGGATCTCTCTCTGCTCTCAAAGTGAGCAGTGCAGTAAAACTCCCTTTCCCCTTGCAGAACTCATTTATTAAAGAACACTTCAATGGGATACAGATTTATTTTCCTGAACACCTTGAATAACTTTGCTGCCCTGAGTAGCAAAGGCCTCTTGTGTTCCAATCGTATTCATGCCACTTTGGAATATCATCACCTTTGGAAGAATAAAGAGGCAGAGTTACCCCAAAGCACAGTACTTGCTCAAGGTAAAGTTCTTACCTCTTAAAACCATTTCTTTCCCCCATTCTCCAGGCTCCAAAGACCAGAAGTGGGTGATAAATCACACTAATAACCATACTTTTATGGCTTTGGAACATAAATGCTCACTTGCAAAACTTCTATATTTTCTTGGATCAATTTTTATTACAAATCCTCCTACCCATACTAATAGTACTATTTATAAAAAGAGAGTTAAAATAAGCTTCCTAAATTCCTTCTAGAATCACATGGGGGGATGTCAATAACTAAATATCTGAACAGAATACAAGTGGTTTGTCAGGTAAATTTGTGTTATTAGAGTAGACTGATCAAAAGCAGGAAAAGAAATCAGACATACTTTGGATTAAGTGTTTGCTCTGCCACAGATTCTGTGACCTTCAGCAAATCACCTAACCTCCATGAGTCTTGGTTTTCTCTGTTCAATGGAAATAACATTAACTTTACAAGGTTTTTATGAGGACTAAATGTAAGTGTTGATAAACCACTAAGTATAATGCCTGGGATATAATGAGGAGGTGTTGAAATAATCAACTTTAAATTACATGAATAGGGTAAGTGTGGGGAGGGCAATCTTATGTATGGTTCACTGTAGCTACCACAATGCCTCTCTGATTTTTATATTAAGGTTTAAATAGGCATGGAATGAAAGCCAATGAATGTAGATATTATTATAATTTTATTCATAGTCAACTTATGTAATGAATTCCATTACCACATATGGAAGCTTGAACTGTAGACTCCTTTAAACACATCTTCTATAGAACCTTCTATTTGCTTTTCCTATAGTCTCTAGGTCTGTAGTCTCCTGTATTATCAGCCATTGACACTTCACCATATTTACTTTGTGTATTCTGCTCCTGTATTCAGTAAAGAATTTTTCAGCATCCCTCTGTGCCAAAACTAAGCAGTAACAGGAAGATAGGTGAACAAAATATGGTCCCTGCCCTCACGTTGCTCACAATCTAGTGGGGGATCACATCGTAGTATGAATATTCCATAATATGGAAGAAAACAGTGCTTGACAGCTCTTTAGAAAGACTGCCACTAGGGTAATAAGTCAGACAAAGAATGACCAATACTTTGTATCACTTATATCTTGAATCTAGAACAGTCAAATTTATATGGAGACTAGAATGATGATTACCAGGTACTGTGGATGGAGAAATGGGGAGATGTTGGTCACATATAACAAGCTCCCAATTAAAAGATGACTAAGTTCTGGGGCTCTAATGTTCAGACTGGCTAATAACAATTAACAAAGCTACTATATACTTGAAAGTTGCTAAGAGAACAGAACTTAAACGTACTCAACACACACAAACATGCACAAAAGTAGATAACATAATGAAGGCTTTAGCTAACCTTGTATATTTTGCAATGTGTATGAAACCGTACTTTGAATACCTTAAACTAACACAATTTTATATGTCAATTATATCATAATTATCATAAATATCTCAATAAAGCTGGAAGAGAAATTATTGCTATCTTATCCTGGGGGTGAGTTGAAGAAAGCATTTCTTAGAGGAGGTGATACTTGAGCTTGGCCAGGGAGAGGGCATGTTGAAAGATACACATGTGTGGGTAGTAGACCTTGATTAAAGGGAATGCAGGGGAGTTGGAGGTGTTGAGGTATGAAGACCTTAATAGTCATCCTAAGAACTTCAAACTGTGTGTTGATGATGGAGGTGAGTTGCCAGCAGTGCCATAAACCATTGTGCAGTTTGAAAAATGAAATTCTATGACAGTGTAGACTAGAAGAGGCAAAACTGTATATAGACAGAGGCATTTGCAGGCAATTGCTACCATTGGTGGGAAATTGGAAACCAGTTCTGAGGTAGCTGTGGAGGGATGAGCTCACCTTCTTAGGAAGCCTATCTGGTGATCAATTTGGGACAGAGGAGAGGTAAAATAAAGTTGGGGGAGTCAGAAGGACTTCCAGGGTGATGACTGGACTAGTATGACCATAAGCAAGGAAGGGGGATCTTGGAAGAAGAGTATTGAGGAGAGAAAATCTTGAACAAGTGGCTTTTGCTGAGTGTGTCCAGCATCCCTGTGGAAATCTCCTGCAGGCAAATAATTAAATGAGTGTAGATGCTGGAAAGGAAGGTCATCCATGGAGATTTGTCTGTTGTTGACAGAACTAACTTGTGATAAGACAAGCTTGAACACACAGTATTACCCAGGGTACGCATGGGCGATACTGAGAGTAAGAGCAAGGGTACAACTTAAGGGAAGATTTAATGTGGGAGATGACAAGGAAAGAGTCATCAGGTGAAACAGAACAGGGATCAGAGGTAGAAGAAACTGTGAAAATTAAATGGAAAGAGCGTTTTGAAATGAGTCAGTAATAACCTGAATGATTGCATGAAAACGAAAAGCCAGTGAGGCTTGGAAAGAATCCATTGTACTCTTGCTGATGACTGAGTTGCTGTCACGTGATTGCTGCCAAGTTAAGTGTTGGGATGAAGAATAATGATCCTCTGGTCCAGGAGTGAATTGGGGCTGAGGAAGTGGCCTCAAGTACTCACCATCATTTCCAGATGGTGGACTGTGAAGGCAGGAGGAGAGAGGATGAGGATGAAGTGAGGATGTGGGGTCCAGGGAAGGGTGTTGTTACTATTGCTGGCAGAGATCCCAGGATGTATGTCTGTAGAGGGAAGAGTCACACTAGGAGCTTTATTGAAAGGTAGCTGGTGGAAAATAATCAGTGCTCCTACCAACGAATGTCTCAGGCCTGGACTTGCATATAGTGTCTGACATAGAACAATACAGATTCTTCCTTATCATGGGAACCAAAGGAAATAGTGAACTCTGGAGGCAAATCTAATGGATCTGGAAGAGATTCTTGAGGGCATGTTTTGCTCTGTCATTGCAGCCAGTGCTAAAGGAAGCAGCACAAGTTTGGGCAATGTGGGAGCCTTGGTCTGAAAGGCATGGAACTGCCTGCTTGACACTCAAGCCCTTTAAGAACCAGCTTGCATGCAATGCTAGGCTTGCCTGGGAGTGTAAGGTGCACCTGACTCTGACCCATGATGCAATCCTCCTCCTGTTCCCAGCATCCTTTGCAGTACAATGAGACATTTTCCTCTCCTGGGAGTCCTGAGACCAAGCTGGGGCACCACTAGAGGACACGCGTATGTTGGGATTATTCAAACTTGCCTTCCCCTTTGATGTAACAAGGTTGTTAGTTTTTAAGGGCATTTTAAAAAATCACTTTTAGGGAATTATGAAATATCAGCTGGATTTACATTTTAGGGTAAGAAATTATTGATAATGACTAGTATTTTAGTTGTTTCTATAGCAACCCAAAACATGTTGAATTGTCAATCACTGCTAAGAATCTGGACAAGAATTCAGGTTGTTGATGCTGTCTAAAATTGCGATTTTACCTCCACTCTGGTGACCTTTAAGGCATTCTGCCCTGTGCTGTGGATTATGACGTGACCTGCACCCCTGTGCTTGGGCAGTTCTGCTCAGGGCAATCCCATGGTTACTGTCATGCTCCTGCTGAGTGCCTGGAGCTGTGTGAAGGCACAGACCAGCTGGACTCTTGGTTTCCAGAGGGGTAGGAATCACTTTTACTTGGCTTTCCAAGGAATTTCTGAGGAATTTCATGTGGTGACTCACGCCTTTCATTGTGGCTGCCAGACCAAGGCAGGTATGAGGGCCATTGTGACAGCCTGAAGAGATTCTGCTACCATAGGGCAAGTTCCCACAGGTTAGAGACACCCCCAAACAGGTTGACCTCACACTTGCAAAATCTGGGAGACTTTCGGGTATGGCGATGCGAATGGTGGGCCCAGGTAGGTCATGAGGTGTATCCTTATGAGTGTAGAGAGCCACATTTCTTTTCTTTTTTTTTTTTAAAGATTTATTTACTTATTTTTTTATTTATACAATAGCTGGGGTACAGGCCAAAGACGTGGAAGGGTGAGAGGATTCACCAGAGACAGAGTGGGGAGCAGAACAGGCAGATGGGTACGACAGAGGAGGTCTGCTGCGCCATGTGGGTATCTCCCTGGTGGGCCGGGAATCGAACCTGTGCTGCAGAGGCTGAGGACAGCTTCACAGCACTGTGCTCAAGCCGCTGTGCCACCGGGGAGGTCCGGCAGCTGTGTTTCACTGGGAGTGCAGGACAGGATGCTGGGCGTGGGTCTGCCTGACTCCTGCAGTGACTCTTTGGACTGATGCTCACTCAAATATGCAGCAAGAACTAGTGTGTGGATGAAATGAACTCGTTCCTCTTATATTCAAAAAAACTCTCGTGAGGGCCTCGTAGGTACCAAGCGCAGTGGAAAGTGATAGAGATGTAAGGATGGACATGGTCGTTGGCCTCACGGAGTTGAGATTCTGTTGGTTTGCTGATGCTGCTGAAACAAAGTGCCAGCAAGTAAATGGCTTAAAACAATTGAAATCTGTTCTCATGGTTCTGGAGTCTAGAAGTCCAAAGTCAGGGTGTCTACAGGGCTGTGCTCCCTCCAAAGGCTGAAAGTAAGGGTGCTTCCTTGCTGGAATGGCAAACCTCGGTGTTCCTGGACGTGTCCCTGCCTCATTCCAATCCCTACCTCCATCTTCACATGGACTGCACCCTATGTATTTGTGGATCTGTGTCCACATTGACCTTTTCATGCAAGAGCACCAATCTTATGGGACCAGGGTCCACCCCAACCCAGATGACTTCATCTTAATTGCACCTGCAAAGACTATTTCCAAGAAAGGTTACATTTACAGGTTTCAGGTGAAAATGAATTGTGGCGGGGGGACACCATTCAACTCATAGAGTCAGTTTGTAGCTTCTGGGTGTATTGCACAACTAATGTGAGGATCTCGGATTCCTGAAAGGTTGGGAGAATGATTTGTAAGTACCCATAATACCGAGGAATAGATTGCAGTGCGCTTAAGCTCCAGTTCTCACCGGGTACTGCCTGAGGAAAGAGCAGGTAAGTATCAGGTGGGTTGATAGTCTGGGAATGCTTTCCAGTGAATTTCTTAGGAGCATCTGGACAATTCATCTTTTCATTGTCTAATGTTAAAAAAGACACGCACATAGTAACACACGCAAATATCTCTTCACCTGCCCCAAAGTGGCAAGACCCCCTGCTGCGGGATCCATGAGAGGAGATGGCCAGTTCTCATTTTCTCATTCTCATGGATTTGCTTTTTAACAAAGTGCTGATTTTTGGTATATTTATGAAGCAAGACTAAAAATTTGCCTGAAGAACAGAAAATGGACTTCCTTGTAGGGAGAAGTTCTTCCTGATTAATAAGAAAAAATTTTGATAGATGGCTGGGAAGAAAGAACTGGGAGTCACATAGTCTGTTCTGCTCAGTTACACTCACTTTGCTAAAGTGTTAAAATACTTCCATATCATTGTTCAGTGGCCACTGGAAGCTTTTTACAATAATTGCTTTTAAAAATAATTGTGCAATGGAAGAAATTTTACATAGAAAGTAGACATAGTAAAGATCTTTGGAAGAGGTAGGCAGGGGAGAAAGGAAAATGGTTTCAGAGAACAGAGGGGGTGTGGGAAACACACAGATAGCAGGACTGTGGTGGAATCAAATAGTGGACAATGGCACTGCTCGGTGATAAGGAGACTCAGGTGATGGGATATAAATAAATCAATACCTGCAAAACTATTTACAATTCAGGTACAGTTCCACCTTTTACACCATGCAGTTTTACCATAGAGTCCTGGATTTATAGAAGCCATACTTTTTTTTTAAGATTTTTAAATTAAATTAAATTTATTTATGCATACAAGAACTGGGGTGTAGGCCAGAGGTGGGGGGTGGTGAGAGGATTCACCAGAGACAGAGTTGGGAGCAGAACAGGCAGAGCTACTGAAATCCACTGCTGAGGGGAGCAGCGGGCGAGACAGGAGAGGTCTGCAGTGCCATGTGGATCAGCTCCCTGGCCAAGGATTGAACTCATGCTGCAGAGGTTGGTGATAGCTTGATAGCACTGAGACTTTAACCCCTGAACCACCAGGGAGGCCCAAAAGTCATGCTTTTCTGTCCTTATCAACTTTTCTTTCTCTATATTCAGTCATTCTATTTTAAATTATTATATTAGTATAAACTTTTAAAAAACTATCTACCCCCTAATGTAAAAAGGAAATTAATTTATCCCCTTAGGCTGAAATGAATTGCACTGTTAATCAAATTTCTCCATAGAAGTTTTTTCCTATCTGTCTTAAAATCAGCAATGTAATAGTGCAAATTAGGATGTTCCATGGTAACTGTTTTGAGTGTTTATTGTATTAAACCATTTGAGTATTATCTCTATTAAAGTTTTTCTTTTAAAGCACTAAGAATAACAACAGTGATCACTGAAATGATCACAGAAATGACAATCCTTGAGAGTTATGCAGAGCTTACCATATGCCAGCTGGAGCTCTGAGTCTGACACATTCAGATTTAGGGTTTTTTGACTTTGTGATGGTGTGAAAGTCATCAGCATTCAGTAGAAACCATACTTACAATTTTTTTCCCAGGCTGATGATAAGTGGTACGATCTCTCTGTGATGCTAGGCAGCAGCTGAGCACCACAGCTCCTACTCAGCCACATGGTCATCAGGATGAACGATTAATATTCTACAGACTATTTTTCACTCTCAGCACAGCATCCAATAAATGACATGCGATATCAGCACTTTAGTATAAAACAGGTTTGTGCTGATGATATTGTTCAGTGGTCGCTAATGTAAGTGTCCTGAGCACATTTAAGGTAAGCTAGACTAAGCTATAATGGTTGGCAGGGTGGGTATGGCAAATGCATTTTCAGTTTATGATATTTTCCATCTGCAGTGGGTTTATTGGGATTATGGGGATGTATCCCCATAATACAATAAGTAGAGGAAGATCTGTACTTAGTGCCTGGCAGATAGAAAACATTATATAAGTGCTTATTAATGGAGTGCAATAAACAAAATATAAACAATGACTATTGATTTCACCAGAAATTGTGATATAATTATATTGGGAAGATAAATAGGGAGAAGAGTGGTTTTGGTGTGTGTGGCTGTATGGAGGGGATGGTAGTGGAGGCAAGATGATTAAATGCTTATCTTTAACTGAAAGAAATGCATCGATAATAAGTAAAATAAGAAGGCAGCATTAGTATAAGCATGTAACTTAGAACTTTGGCTATGATACTGGAAGCAGTTGGTAAACGGCGTGACTCGGGAGTGGAAAGGAAAGAGAAAGGGAGTTTTTGTTTTAATCACAAGCTTATTAGTACTCTGACTTTTTAAAACTATGTACATGCATGTATTACTTCTGATAAGTACTAAAATTTGAAATAAAAATCTGCTCTTTGCTCTTTCCTCAAGATCAGTCTTTTCATGTGACCTATTATGGCACCAGAAGCTTCTAAAATACAGACCTTAACTTCTCAGAGATAAATGACTAAAGTCATAACTTCCCCTGGAGACATCCTTGCCTCCGTGTCAGCCTGCGTCCATGCCCTCTGCTGTCCACTGTGCCCAGCACTGGCAGCTCGGCGTGGATAAATGGCAGGAAGGGTTTGCGCAGGGACCCCTGCTGGGGCTGGTGGCTGCCTGGGGAAGATGGTCGGGTGAGCTGGGCCAGATCTCTGTGAATCCAGGGTCAGGGGATTTTTAATAAATGAGCGTTAGGTGAAACGCTGCAGAAGTCTGGTCCTGTAGCAGAAGGCTGGGGGGTGGGGTGGTCGGGGCCACAGGAGAATAAGTCACCTCCCCACATCTGGGAAGGAAATCCCAGGGATGGTTGCTAGAAGCGGGGACTTGGGAAAACGGGGAAAGGTTTCCAACCCCTTGGGTCACGGATGTGACGGCCCACATATAGCCAGGACACAGGTCCCCAAGTGGTAGGCTATGCCCTCATGTCATCAGCCACATCATTTCCTCATTTCCCTCTACCTTTTAGATGCATTAACTCTTCGGCTTTTAAAAAAACAGCCACGACGCTTTAACTTGATCCACCTCTCCTTTGGTCACTGTTTTATTTCTCCAACCTCCTTCTTACTGGTGGTCTTTCCTTTTACACCTTTTCTCTCTATCATTCCAAATCAGCTGTCCCTGGAAGCCTGACAGATGTCCTTCCATTGCCACTGCGTGACTTGTCCTTCTTTTTTCCTTTTCTTACTCGCCTCCTTCCCTTTTTATTTTGAGAACTTTCCAACCCATATAAACATTGGAAAGATAATATAATTCATACCCATCTAACCTCACGTTACTTCATAAAATTGCTAATACTTTGGCATGTTTGCTGTGTCCTCCCCGTGTGTGTGTGTGTGTGTGTGTGTCTGTGTATTTTTGCAAATTCCCAATGAAGTTATATGTATAATGACATTTTACCTGAATGCTTCACTCTAAATACTTACGTATGCATCTCCTCAACAAAAAAGGTCATTGACTACATTATTATTACCAAATAATTTAACATTGATTCAATAGAACATTTCATAGACTGTCCATATTCAAACCCTAAACTGCTGCCCCCCAATACCCCTCCACAAACATGTTTTGTTTTGAAATCTGGGACCCAAATACATTTCACCCATTGTCTTTGATTACCTTGTTTCTTCAAGCTCCCTTCATCTAGATTCTAGAATGTTCTACCTTCTTTTGTGGAATTTCATGATCATTGACATTTTTTAACAGTTCAGACAAAGTGTTTTGTAGAATGTTCTTCATTTCGGACTTATCTGATTGTGTCCTCATGTTTAGATTCAAGTTAAACATTGTTTCCTGTGGTGTGTTGGCAAGAATAACACATAAATAATGTTGTACTTGTAGTTGCATCACATCAGGAGGCATATGTCAATTTTGTTCCATTATTTATTTGGTTACTAGGTTGCTATCTGCCAGAGATCTCCATTGTGAAAGTATCTTTTCCCATCTGTAATTAACAAGCAATATTTTGAGAACATGTTGGCTCTCTTGCACCCAAGAACTTTTCACTCAGTGGTTTTCACAAGCATGGATTGGCCTCGCTACCATTGATTGCACTGATGTCTGTAAGATGGCAATTTTCTAGTTCTCTCTGCATTTATTGGCTGGCATTCTTATATAAGAAAGAACATCTGCTATTACCTTTTTGTTTGATATCAGTGCAGACTCCAGATTTTTCTTTTCTTTGGTTTTAAAACATCTCAGAGCCATCATTACTCTTTTTGATGTGCAAATCTACACAATGTGGCCTTTGGGAGCCTTTGTTGAAACAGCTCCTGTGTCTTTTTGACATTGGTCTGTTTGGTCTTTTAATGCTTTCTTGCTTCTTGTCCAAGGTATTACACACTGGTCTTGTACTTTTCCCTGCCCCAGAAATGGAATTAGCATGTCTGCAGGAAGCCAGGTTCGTCTTCCTGCTGCTAGTCTTCTTGCTTTGTGGGGAACACTAGATTCTTTTACCCTCAGTCTCTTCCTTGAAGCTCTGGTTTCATAAATACCTTCTCGCTACTGCTGATTCCTTGTTAGAGTCATTGAATTTCTCGACAGATGGTGGGATATTTGTGATGTGTTGGGCTCTGTGTTATACCAGGCACAAAGGTAAAGGGACTACAGGCCCTGCCCTCAAGAAGCTCACACACTTGAGTTTCTAGCTAGGTGACCTTGTAAATTATCATCCAAATAGGGCACTTTGAAAATGAGAAGAGGTGCTATAAATAGTTACACTTGGACAAGAGACAGGAATTTGTGCTATCCAAGGAAAAAGGAGAGTAATGTCACCTTCTCCCAACCGCTACCCTAGCTCCAGATTTCTGCTATCAAATTCGCTTCCTTAAACACAGCTTACAGCACGTATTCCCCATGCCCTAAAGCCTGCAGCTCTGTGTCTTAGGAAGCCAGACCAACATTCTTATCAGACTTCCAAGCGCATTTAAATCTGACCCTGCATTATCAAAGCCCACTGCTCACTCTGTCCACATGCTCACTCTAGTCCCGCTGCAAGGCTTGTGAGACCAGGAGTGCTGATGTCTTGCATTTACAGCCCTCAGCAGGCAGCAGGTGCTCTTTTATTAGAATATTCAAGAAGGACTCTTAGTGTTCCTCTGCTTGTAACATGCTCATTCCCATCTGTTTTCAGCTTTGCTCAACCAGGAAGCTGACCCATCTTTCTTAAAGCTGCTTGAGTCCCACCAGCTTCCAACCAGATGTCAGAGTAAACATGTGCACACCCACCTTCTCCTCCAACTGCCTAAGAAGAAATATTGCTTTAAATTAAAAAAAAAATCACAATCCTACTCTAAACCAGAGAAAAACTTCCGTGAATCTAAATACACAGGAGAATCATGGTGATAAAAATGGGTACTGGCATCTTAGGGTGCAAGGAACCCTGGTCACTGTACTTCAGGGTTGCTTGGGAGGATCTGTAGGACCTGCCTTGCAACTGTTGGGACACTGGGGTTCCTGCATGAAGAATTTGGGCATGAAATAATTCCATGGGAGAGCTGAGAGGGAGGGAGAACAGCAGAAAATGGGCAGCTCCACAAGTAAATAGAGGCAACCAAGCAAAACAGAATATTAAGTGCCAGCTTGGCTGGGGCCTAGTAGCCAGATGTTGGACAAGTATTATTCTATGTGTGTCTGTAAAAGTACATTTAAGATGAGATTAACATTTAATTCAGTAGACTTTGAGTAAGATAAATAATTTTCCATAGCATGGGTGGACCTCATCCAATCAATTAAAGACCTTGACAAAAAAGACGGAAGTCCCCAGAAAAGGGGAAATTCTGCCAGCAGTCTGCCTGTGACTGGAATGGCAGTGTGTCCCTGGATCTCCAGCCTGCTAGTCTACCCACAGATTTTGGACTTCCCAAGATGCCTCAATGATATGAGCCAATTTATTAAAATCAACCTCTGTTTTTCTCTCTATATACATCCTATTGGTTCTGGATCTCTGAAGAGTTTTTAGCCCTTCAACTACTTACCAAAAAAGCCAATGTTTAGCCAGTGTTTCCAGACTAATGTTGAAAGAACTCATCACCAAGTGCTCAGTGGGAAAAAATCAACACTAGCCCCAGATCCCAAATACAGGGATGATCATTTGTTCATCAGTCAGTGTTCCAGGTACCAGGGATTCAGTGGTAGAAAATACATACATGTGTAGTGTACCTGTATAATGCATACATACATGCCTTATATGTGCAAGATAAATTCATGTGTAGATAAGTGCTATGAAGGATAAATTAAAGGACTTTCAGAAGAGGTATTTAGATCAGGGTCAAGGAAACTCTTTCTAAAGAGGTGGCTTTTAGGCCGAGATCTGAAGGACGTTGGGACAAGCCAAGTGAAGATGAAATGAAACTCCTAGATATGGGGAACAAAGAGAAAACTCTTAGGAGCAAGTAGGGAGGAGGAACTGTTACCCGCAGAACAGTGGCTACCAGATTGTGAGCCTTTTCAGCCCTAAGAGTAAAATGCTAGAATTCTATCCCCATGGAAGGTATCAGTCAGGTATGCAGATCAAACAGACATGGGCAGACCATGGCTAGGAGTAATGATTCTCAAGCTAGACCCTTGCTCAAAGAACCCCTTAAAGATTCAAGCTTCAGAAAATGAAGCCAGAACGCATGGAATGAAGAAGCCATGGCATCCAAGTGAGTAAAACACAGTGAGCTGATTGTGAAAAGTAATAAGCTTTTTTTTTCTGTATTTTAAATCTCTGTACATAATATATTAAACACACATATGCAAGATGAGAAGGGGCTATTTAGGAAGATGTTAAAATGTTGAAGGTCCTCATCTTAATGAGAGGAGTTTAGAGTCTGATTAAATTTGGACTTGCTTAGAAAAACACCTAGCTCCGCCTCGTTTTTCAGGGACTGGACTGCACTTTTGGTGAGTCTTCGCTAATTACCCCAGCACCCTTTCATTTATCTTCTGAACTCCTCTAGCATTTACAGCCTGTCTTTGCAATTTAGCACTTAGCTACACAGTGTAGCTTGTCTGCAAAGTGCTGAGTGCTCAAGCTCCCAAATCCCCACTGATTAATAGGGAGGGATGGCATCGAGGAAAGAGTGCCCACTGAGGCTCTGCTGACACTGCCACTCATCAGATTTGTGAGCCTGGATACTTGCTGACCTCTCTGGGTTTCCATTTTTTGTTAGTCTGTCAAATGGGATGATATGGTGAGATGGTCTCTAAGGTCCATTCCAGCACAAAGAATCTCCATTGCCTGCAGAAGAACTGTCCAGAAAGATCATCTTGTGAACCAATAAGGTAGATACAGTGGGTAAATATCAACAGGCCCCCCCTCCTTTGTCTGCCCCACTTAGGAACACTCATGCCTCTCCCCTATCAGACTCTGAGCAAGCCTTGCTGAGGACTGTTCTCTCTCATGTTTTGAAGTGGGCATTGTTTGGACCAAGGAGCATTTGGTCATCAAGACCTCTCCTGCTGCTGGTGGGCTGGGCTTATTATTAATGTTTCTGAGGAATTTGTTCCTCTGTTGCGTATTCTCATTGTCTTCCTGTGTCCCACTCTATGATTTTTCCTCCTTCGGTTCTGAACCAGTGACTTCATTCAACCTTTGATACCTGTCTGACCCTTTGAACCTAGCCAGGAGCTTGCACATCTGCACTCAAGTCCTACTTTCAGATGCTTGCTTTGGTCCCAGCAGACACCTCCCTGGCCTGGGTTTCTCACTTCTTTTTTTTTTCTTTTCTTTTCTTTTTTTTTTCTTTTCTTTTTTTCTTTTCCTTTTTTAATAAAGATTTATTTATTTATTTATCTATCTATCTATCTATTTATTTATTTATTTATACAAGCACTGGGTACAGTCAGAACCGTGGAAAGGTGAGAGAATTCACCAGAGCCAGAGGGGAGAGCAGATCAGGCAGACTGATGAAGTACACTGCTGAGGGAGCAGCAGGCACGGCAGGAGAGATCTGTCACAGCATGTGGGACCCTCACCGGTAGCCGGGGATAGAACAGGCGCTGCAGAGGCTGGGGGCAGCTTTGCAGCCCAGCACTCAACTGCTGCACCACTGGGGAGGCCCTGGGTTTCTCACTTCTGTGTTTTCCCTTATCCTGAGTTGTCAGCCTTTTCTTAGCTCTTTAGATCCCAAATGCTCACTCATTGTACACACTACAATGTGATAGCAAAAACCATATCATTCCTAAATATCAACATTTTAGAAACTATTGGAGATGTTTCAGATTACTTCAAAATGATGAAAGGTACATCTCTTTACTGGTCTTCTCTCCCCCAGCAGTTTTCTCCATAAACTTGAGGTCAGTTATTAACACAGTCAGAAGGGGTGGCCTGGGATTGAGAGCAGTGAACCCACTCCTCACAGGCTTCGCAATATTGGCTTGTTTCCACACCTCCATCTTGACTCCTACTAGTGCATTTTTTGTTTTTAACCAGAAGCTACAATAATTTTGTCTTTCTATTTACTGACAACCTTTGATGAGCCAGATTTATTTTCCTAAGTTCGAGCTACATACAGCATCAGGCAGTATTATTCCTACATAACAGATTACTGTAAATTTAGTGACTTGAAATACACACTTAATGTCTTATATTTTCTGTGTGTTAGGTTCCAGGTCTGGATGAGCTGGGTCTACTTCAGGTCCCTTTACAAACTCTGTAGGCTGGGGCTGCAGTCTCATCTGAAAACTCAACAGAGGAGGGATCCACTTCCAGGCTCATGGAGTGTTGGGAGAATTCAGTTCTGCAGGGTTGTTGAGCTGAGGGCTTCATTTCCTTGTTGGGGTTTGATCAGACAATAGTCTCAGTTCCTCATGTGACACAATCATAGAAGGAAATCGGTTACCTTTAATATATTCTGTTGGTTAAAGACAAGGGCACAGACCCTGTCTACATTCAAGGAGAGGGGATTACACAGGGGCACAAATACTGGGAAGAAGGAATTGTGGGGCCCCATCTTAGGATCTGCCCACCAGCAGTATAGTGGGAAAGGCATATTATTCAAAGTATTTACCTGCTTTACAGTTTCAGCTTCACTGTTTATTTTCTCTGCCTTGATTTCTTCATTTGTATGCCAAGGAAAGTATAGACTTGTTGTGAAGATTAAATGAGTTATTATATTTAAATTCTTAGAACACCCTGGCATAGAGTAGTGCCAGGTAACAGTGAGCTAATATTACTCTTTCTCTTTGCTGATGTTATTTCTGGAAAGGTGCTGCTTCCACTTGGTCAATGTTTGCCTTCTCTCTGAGATGATTTGACAGGCAGAAGCAGTCATTGCACACACGTTGCATGTACACACAGTTGTTTTAAGAAAATTATAAATAAACAGCATGTTATACATTTGACAGATTGCTTCCTATTGATTATGTTGGTTTTCTCAAGGGGAAAGTGGGTTGCTGCAAATGATAAGTAAAGTAGATAGAGCCAGCTATTCAGATAGAAGAGTCTTTGGGGACAATTTGATACTGTTCAAAGTGGTTTTGTCTTTAGGAACCGTTCAGATCAGACAATCAAATATTTATGACCCTTTAGCAGGAATGGTTGTCCTTCAGCGAGCTTGTGGAGTCCCTTGTCAGAGTCCTAAGTGAAAACTATGGCCTTTGGAAAGGGTGCTGTGTTGAAGGTGATGCTGAAAGATATTTTAATTTGGTGGTTGAAAGAGAAGATGAATGGTCTTTATGGCAGTCTCCAGGTGGCATTTGTAAGAACTTTATTTACAAGAGTGATATGGGGTATTAGGAAGAAAAATGAAATTTAGAATACACCCAGAAAAAAGGACAGACTATAGTAATAGTATAGACAGAAATAGTAATGGCAAGGGAAATTTCAGAGTTCAGAGAGCAAATTAAGTTGAAATAATCACTGTAATTCTCTATTATCAGAAAACTTTGCAGATTTTACCTGATAGCATAGCAATAGTAAAGACCCGTGAGATATCAACCAAGACAGACACAGTGCTGTCATGAAGATAAATGGCAGAACCACCCACCTGAGCTAGTGTACAATGAGAGCTCAGAGTAAGAGTATCCATTAGGACTGCATTTAGCTGCAAGTAACAGAACTCCTGGCTAACTTAAACAAGTAAGGGGTTGTCACATGAACCAAAGGTCTAGAGATAGATGATCCTGGATAAATAAAGCAATTTCAAATGTCATCAAGGACTTCCTGCTCTTTATCTTCCTCTTTCTCTATCCCTAGCAAGTTACTTTCATTTTCATGGCTTCCAGATGACTGTTTCACCCTGTGTTACACCTGTTTTAGGAAAGAAAAGGAGGGAGGAAGAAGGACTGAAGGACAATGAGTTAAGGAGTTGTACTAGATAAGACTGATCTTGAAAAAAACTTTCCTGAAATTCTGCCCAGTAACTTCTTAGATCCCATTGGCTAGAACTGTGTCACATATCCCCTTTACTTACAAGGGAGCCTATGAAATAAAATATTTTAACTTTGTAGCCTCTGGAGTAGACCCCCCCCCCCTTGGAAATATCTGGAACTCTACACACCCTCTTGCCGCTCTTATTTGCTGGGTTTTCAAGCTATTTCCTTTGTTTATGAGCAGAGAGGCAATTGAAAATGCTTTTTGAAAAAAGATTTATTTATTTATGCATACAAGAACTGGGGTACAGGCCAGAGGTGTGGGAGGTGAGAGGATCTACCAGAGACAGAGTGGGGAACAGAACAGGCAGACTGACTGAAATACACTGCTGAGGGGAGCAGTGGGTGAGTCAGGAGGGGTCTGCTGTGCCATGTGGGTAGCTCCCTGGCCAGTGGGGATCAAACTCATGCTGCAGAGGCCACAGACAGCCTCACAGTGCTGTGCTTAACCCCTTGTGCCACCAGGGAGGTCCCAATTGAAAATGCTTTTTAAGATTTTTCAGTGGGGTAATTTGATGCCAATAACCTGCTGAAACACATTTATAAAGAAAGATTTCATATCTCATCACACCCATCTCAATGAATGCAGAAGAATTCCATCCTCTAGTCCTGGGTGCATTTGAACAATACATCTCTTAGTGATTGTGCCTGACTGTCTACTGGTCAAGAAGAATGGACATAAATACTGTCTTGCCCTGAGGAGCCTGTCCTCAAAGAGTGGAAGTTTTGACTCATTTTTCTTCTAGGTGGCACGGAGCAGGGCTCAATATGTGTACAGTCCTTTCTTCTCTGACTTGCTTCTCTCCCAGCATCACAAGGCTAATAATGCAACTTGCTGACATATGACATTAAGATTCTGCAAGCTGAAATGCTACTGCTCGGTTCACACTGCAAGGCAAGGTATGCGGGTGTCAATAATCTACTGTTAATACCTCACTTGGTCTCCTGGTCAAGTGCCTGCTCAGTTGTCTGTATCACCATGTTGCTTGTCTTGCATTTGCTAACTCACTTTGACCATGACTGTTGTCATTTTGCACAATCCAAGTAAATTGTTTTTAATGCTAAGATAGAAGGAAAAAAAAGAGGCAGGAATCTGATTTCCCTTGGGGAAGAGCACATGATGAAGGGCATGGGGCACCCACGCGGGTCAGAGTCACTCGGTTGTGTTGGGAGGGAAGGGGCGTGGAATGGGAGGGAGAACTAGGTCTATAAAGATGAAGTAATTACCCTGGCCTGATTCCCATTTAGGAAAATGCCAAGTGTTGGAGGAAAATATCTAGCTGATCATTAAGCAAATTTGCAGAGTGTGTGTAATGAGACTGAAACCCAGTGTTCGCTCAACATTGGGTCAAATCACTGTGACACTTCATTGACAAGAAAGCTGAAATGTTATCAGAACCCATTCTATATATGGAAGGAGAGATTTTTGAAAAAAAAATTCAGAAACACTCTGGAAAAATTGTATTACTTCCCTTTTCCCACCTAGCGCCTGAGAACTCTAATCTTTTGAAGGCTATTGATTTTCTTCTGTTTGATGTGGCAAGGCACGTTTTCTCATGACTCAATTAGAGCACATTTTTTTCCCATTGGGTGATGATCTTGATCTCATTAACATTCATGACATGAGCCTGTGTGCCACTTGTTTTTTAATAAAAGAAACAGAATCAGGGATATTATTCGTCATAGTAGCCTGTCACCCTGGGACAACGTTACTACTGCAATTCCGTTAAACCCACTAGCAAGGGGAAGGGAAGTAGCAATAAAAAAAAATGTTGCTTTTAGGCAATAGCTAGAACATACTATTGTGAATATCCTCTTTCCTGTTTAATCAAGAGTAGAAGCAGGCATGCAACAGGCAGCAGAATACTGTAGTGGCCCACAGGAATGTTCCTGGTGACTAAGGGAAAATCTCACTCCTGAAGAAGGAGGTATCATGTAACTCTCCTAGACTGTCTTCCAGCACTTCCTTTCCATCCCTAGGGAGGCCCAGCTTCCAGTTACACACCACTCCTCTCCTCTTCCTTTCGGGGATATCAAATGAGCATTTTGCCAACCATTGTGCCAGATGTCTTCTTCTTGTTATTTAATTAAATTCTCATCACAAGCCTAAACAGGAAGGTACTGCCACCCATTTTATATACTGATGTCACTAAGCATCCTACCCAAGGTTATATTGCCAGTGAATGGGTGGAGACTTGGCTCCAAAATCAGATGCTTGTAAGTCACAGAGATGCCATCTCTTGGAAGTGTTGTAGTGGCAGGAGCTCAACAAGAGTCAGGATGGCTTGAAACCCCCTGCAAAGGACACTGGGAGTGAGGAGGGACTCACCTGAGGGCTGGCAGTGTGACCACTGGGTGCCTGGGTGCTCTTGTAGAAACAGAGATGATTGGTGATCAATGTCATGATGTAAACTTCGTCTTGTACTGCTCCTTCTGAAGACACATCTCATCTCTTTGGTTTTTATCATTATGGTAGTTTTCACTGAGTCTTGCTCTCTGGAGTAGAATTTAAACACACGAAGAATAGGCCCAACACAAAGGTTTGCTGTTTAGCCAGAATGTTTGCACTAAGGAAAATAGAAAGACTCATTGGTGCTGCTATCCCAGAATACTTCTTTGGTTATGCCCACATGCACTGGCTCTATTCTGACCCTTTGCAATAATGAGCCATGCATTGTCTCAGTCAGCTCAGGCTCCCTTGACAAAATAACATCTGGGTGTCTTAAGCAACATGAATTAATTTTCTTGCCCTTTCTGGAGGCTAGAAATTCCAAGATCAAAGTCCTAGCAGGATTTGGTTCTGGCTTTCAGATGGCCACCTTCTTATTATGACCTACTGTGGCAAAGACAGTGAGCAAACTCTGCAATCTCTTCGTCTAGGGCAATAATTCCATCATGAGGCCCCATCCTTATGATCTCCTCTAAACCTAATCACTTTCCAAAGTCCCCATCTCCAAATACCATCACCTTAGAGATTAGGGCCTCAACCTCTGAGTTTTTGGGAAGCCTATTCATTCCATCATGACCATCAATCATGCCGTTCTCAGACCACAGCATCACTTATTCAGTGAAGGGTCTCCAGCAAGCACAGCGTGGCTCTCAGATACCCACTGGGACCTATATTCAACTTCAGGGAGGAAGAATCAGATGCAGACATCCAAGCCTCACATCCAGCTGTCTTAGTCTGTTTAGGCTGCTCGAAAGAAATATCATAGATTGGCTGAAACAACAAACATTTATTTCTTATAGTTCTAGAGGCTGTGAAGTCCAAGATCAAGGTGCCAGCACATTCAATATCTGGTTCATATAAGTTCATCGTCTCACTGAGTCCTCACATCATGGAAAGAGGGAGAGAGCTCTTGGGGGGGTCCCTTTTATAGCAGTATTAATCTCATTCATGAGGCTCATACCCTCATAATTTAATCATAACTCCCCAAAGATCCCACTTCCTAATATTAGCCCACTGGTGGAAAGGATTTCAACATGTGAATTTTGGAGAAACACAAACATTCAGTTCATATAACAGCTTCTTCCTCTCCTAGGTCCTTCTCTGGACTTCTGATTCTTCCTGGTTCTTCTCTAACTCCAGAAAGGGTCGTACAACCTTCTTTCTTATAAAGAGAGCAGCATTCTTCTTTCTCTGTGTCCTGCTCACACCCTGAGTCAGACTGAGCCCATCCCCAGCAGGCAGCAGAAGCATGGAGTGTAACTGTCCTGTTCCAGACTACAGAAGTCAGTTCGTCACCTGATCACATGCCTGCTCAGTCTTCTCCCAAGTCATGGCTTTTTTTATTTAGAAGAAGGCACTTTTTTCCTTACCCAAAGAACACTTACTGCATAATGAATAATTAAAAAGCTGCTGCTTGTGATCAGAGTCAGAAGTTTTTCTATGTTCAGGTTAATCCAGTTCCTCTAGCAAAGGAAAATCCTTACAAGGGATAATATCAACATAGTATTTCTAGTTAATATAGAATCTCAGTTTATGTTATTGAGTAGTCAGAAATGATCACCATTTCTCTTAATAGGGCGACTGAAAAATGTAGAGGAAGCTATAGAGTAATGACCTTGGGATTTTCCTGAGGCTAAGAGGCTTCACAGTAGCCACCCATGTTTATAGCCATTTGGGGGGTAATCTGATACAGTCCCTCAGTAATGAAGGAAAAGGACATGATAAGGACAAAGGGAAACTTAGCCTGGAGCACAGTGCTTTTGCTTAATGAAAATTACTGCTTTCTTACTTCTTTGAGAGTTCAGAGACCTAGAGTATGTTCCTTAAATGGTTTCTGCTAACCTGATGCAAAAGGGAAAATGAGAATTAATGGCACCCTCACACAGGAAAGTTTAAAGTCCAGTAAGCTCTCAGGCTGGCTGGGTTTTGTTAATTCATCAGTGGTGTTCTGAGAAGGCAGGCTGGCCAAGCAGCAGTGAGTGCTAAGTCAGAATGAAGAGCATAGGGAAAAGCAACCAACCAAGGTGATTTGTTCCACTTTTTGACCCACCTGGCACATAAGCCATTACCAATTTGTTACCTTGTTAACAGGTTCCTGGAGAAACTTGGAGTAGTGGCCCACTTGCACTTCTGATTAATTTTCTGTAATTTAGGATGCTGTTAAGGAAATGGATTAAAGAGCCATTTGATCTTCAAAAGGAGGTTTATGGTTGCTTTGATGATTAAGTACCCAGGGGACACAGTGGATTAACATGGATAACGGATTAGGACAAATGGGATATTAAAAATGAACTCTCCTCCCTGTACATATAGAGATGGTGCTGAGAGGTTAAATGCAGACTAGTTTTCCCTGTCAAGTATTTGAGTGGACAGTAGAGATAAGCAGTGTATACTCAGTTAAACCAAGGAAACCCATTCTTCTGACTCATGGGGGGAGAAATTGAGTCTCTTTGGTGGAGCTTTTATGTGTGTCCTCCATTATCTCAAGACAAGTTCTTGGAAAGAACCTTCACAAATACAAGTTCAGAGCTGAAAAAGCATTTTGGGAAAAGTGACCTTTGTTTGTTTACCAGGGTTTATGTTTGCCAAAAAGTCTAGGTGACAAAATATTAACCATGGAATCTCTCTGTTCTGTCATTGTAGCCTCTTGTGATTCTATAATTATTTCAAAATGAAATATATTTTATTTATTTATTTATTTATTTTTATTTTTTTATAGAGGCATGTTTTATTTATTTATTTATTTGTTTGTTTGTTTGTTTTGTTTATGCAAGCACTGGGCACAGTCAGAAGCGCGGGAGGGTGAGAGAATTCACCAGAGCCAGAGCGGGGAGCAGAGCAGGCAGAAGGACCGAAGTACACTGCTGAGGGGAGCAGCGGGCGGCAGGAGAGGTCTGCGCGCCATGTGGGACCCTCCTCCGGTGGCCGGGGAGCAGCTGGGGATCGAACCGGCGCCACAGAGGCCGCGGGCAGCTTCGCAACCCAGCGCTCAACCGCTGCGCCACCGGGGAGGCCCCAAAAATGAGATATATTTTAAAGAAAAATAACAAAACCACAACTGATTCAAAACATGAAAAATGTCTCCTGAAAATATCTCCAGTTCTATGTATCTGTATAGAAATTGGCATATTCAAAGTCTTGCTATTTGGAGGCTATTGTCATTAGTATGTATGACTAATAAAATCTAAAGCAGTAATTTTAGTGTATTTATATCAAATTTCAGTAAACCTTTACTTATCAGTTTAGTAGTGAGTAGCTCTTAACTCTATAAAATATCTGACAGAAAGAATAATTTTTTTTGTTAGATTTGGTGCATCAGGAGGCTCTTCGACTACTCGTTAAGAATTACTATACTGAGGGAGTTAAGCAAGTCAAATAATTCCCCAAGAGTACAGACTCCTGGATTGCATTCAGAAAGGCTTTGTATTCATCAGCTCAGAATACCATAGCAAAATACCCTAAACTGGGTGGCTATTATGGAGGATGGAAGTTCTAGATCAGGTGCTAGCAGTGTTGGGTCCTGGTGAGGATTCTTTTCCCAGAGTGGGTCCCACCCTCAAGATCTCATCTAAATTATCTCCCCAAAGACTCCATCTCCAAATACCATCACACGGGAAGTTAGGGCTTCAACATACGAATTTTGGGAGGGACACAATTCAGTCCACAGTGGACCCTGAAGAGGATATTATAGTTCAAAGGAACAAGAAGGGAATTAAATTTAAATTTAAATTCCAGGAGGTGTTCATCAGCCTAGGCAGTTTCTTCGGAGGTTGTTGGAAAAATTATATACAGTATTGTAAACCAGTGATACCTCAATGAAAAAAATAAATGTGCATTAAAAATAAATGAATAAAATCAGTATTTAAAAATTGAAAGAAAATTTATAAAGGGAAAATACAGTCATGTGAATAAAGCTTTCAGTACAGCTATATATTTTATGAGGATTTTAAATTTAGAAATATACATATGTTAGATGCAGTATAGATTTACACAAATCTTTTCTAATGAAAAGCATTTGAAATTGTAACTGGGCTCACATCCCAGTACTGTATGTATTTGGGTCTGTTTCTTAATGTAGCTGATTTGTAAGAGGGGCTAATAATGCATATTTAATTGTTATAAGTGTTATATGAGCTCATAAATGAAGTGTCTAGGGCATTTCTAAACACACACTAAGTGTTATAAACGTTAAGCTCCTGTCCTTTTCTGTCTATACTATTATGTAAAAACTGAAGTCCCTGAACTAAAAATGTGATGTATTTTGCCAGTGAAAAAATAGGTAAAAGTTTCAAAGAGATGGAAGAATTGTGCTAGGAAGAAAACTATCAGCAACAAATACTGAGAATCTGCAAGGTCAGCACCTTGAAGTAAGATTCCTGATAAATGGAGGTGACATAGCATATACACTTCCAACCTGAAGTGACTCCTCAAACTGACGAGGTAAAGATTTAAAAAATCATCTCTCTTTGGGTGATAAGCCAGGCTACCACCCTAGTAACTTAATCCACCCGAGTTAAATAAACACTGTTTCAAATGTTAACACATTTTTTTTTCCAATTTGAAGCAGAAAAGAGAGTTCTTTTTTTTTTCTGTATCCCTTTCATACCATTCCTTCTTTGTTTCTTCCAACAGAACATCATTGCTGTGTTCATACTTTTAGTTAAGCTTAACTAACAACTAAAACAAAATGAAGAACAAAGGAGAGTAAACAATTGGCAACTTGAGGTGGAAAATTGCTGAGTCTACTACTTGTTCATAACACTATAATAAAGTGGAAAGGAGACTCTAGTTCCCTAATTAAGAAGCCAACTTTTTTTTTTTTTTAAAGATTTATTTATTTATTTATACAAGCACTGGGTACAGTCAGAAGCACGGGAGGGTGAGAGAATTCACCAGAGCCAGAGCGGGGAACAGAACAGGCAGACTGATGAAATACACTGCTGAGGGGAGCAGCAGGAGCAGCAGGAGAGGTCTGTCACACCATGTGGGACCTTCTGCACCACCAGGGGAGGCCCAAGAAGCCAACTCTTACGGGATGCTGGTATGTGCTTGAGAAGTAAGGCTACCAAGATTTTTTCAAGTTTCTACTTCTTGAGGACATCACTTCCTCCAATTATCAGACTGTGCTTTTAATTTAATGTAAGGAAACAAAAATAAGGTGCTGACACTGATAAGTTGTGAAGGCCATAATGATATAAGCAAATGAAAGGTTCTAATGAAAGGTACTAATGAAAGGTTGTTAGGCTAAAGGAGGAGAAAAGAAGGAAGAGGAACTGGCTGATGCTTTCTTTTATGATGATGATGGTTCTAAAATGTTTGAAGTAACATAACCATGCAGTTAAAAAAAATAGAAATCATGGTGCTAAAAGACTTATGAGGAGGAAATGCATCAGGTTATTACTTTATCATGCCACTTCCATCCACCCCCAAACATCCTTTCTCTTGAGTCAGTCTATCCCAATTCACATGAATAAATAATATGCTTATTAATGAAGAACATACTTATAACCTATTTACTGAGATCAGCTTTACATATTATATACATTTTGTTAATGAAGGATTTTGTTTCTTACAAATTTCTACTCATTTCCCCTCTTTTTTAGCATAATTTTATATAAAATGTTTAGTTTAAATCAATATGAAGAAGCTACGTAATTATCAAAGCAGCTACATAAATAGTTTTTAACTGCCAACAGTTATATACTTATGTTTCCATTCTCATATAACTTTTTGTTTTTCCTGGAGTTAGCTTTTGTTTTTTGTTTGTATTTGTTTTATGTGCATATTGCCATGTTTTTTCTAAACATGCCAACAAATATCACACATCTATTTTTTTCAAGTGTTCAAGCGCAGTTCCAAATATTGTATAAATCTATGTCCACGTATTCCTTTACCTCCCCATACTACTGTTCTGGAATTTTCCACCTCACTTTTCTAATCTGGATTCATTACTATTTAGACTGTGCTCATTTGTTTTTCTGGCACTGCTTTTTGCCATTCTCTCCTGTTTCCTGTTTTCCTTTTTCTTGATTTATTTTCGTATCTGTATATTTTCCAAGATAGGGTGCATGGAGAGTAAATGTCTTTATTTTACCCTTTCACATGATTAGTTAGTAGGGCCACCTTCATAGTTATCTGATCTGTGCAGTCACACAGGGTTTTTCACTTAGAGAGTCCCACACCTGTTTCAGTGTACTGTTGTCAACTTCCTGAAATTCTTAATTTTTGAATAAGGGTCACAGATTTTAACTTTTTACTGGGCCCCACAAATTATGTAGCTGGTTGGATTGGCTAGATAAAAGAAACCTAGGTTAAATTTTCTCTTCTTTTGCTAAAAATAACTAGTCCACATCGTGCAATTATCAGCAAGCATATATCATAAACAAATGATGATATAGTTTCTTTTGCACTCTTGTTAATTTGAAATTTTCTAACAGTTAACATATATTTTATTGTCAACAACTTTTTAATGTAAAATTTTCTAACTTACCCATTCTGTGAATATAGTGAGATCACAGCTGTGGATACTGTAAAAAGTAACTCTAAGTGGTTATTTTAATTTTTGTTATTGTTAGATTAAAAAATATGTTTGCTTAAGTCTAATCACTATGGGATAAAAAGGGTTAGACATTCATCATTGACCTGTTATCTTGTTTATTTGTGTTTAAAAAAATTACTGGAAATAATGTTCCCTCATAACTTCGCTGTCATTGCTCTGCTCTTTCATTGTCATTCTTGAGAAGGCTGATGCCATTTTGGTTCCTTTTCTATATTGTATTTGATGTAGTCCTTTGCTTTCTTGAAGTTCTTACTAGCCTCTCTATCTCCAGTGAATTGAGATTTTATGATGATGTGTCAGTTAGATTTTCCTGTTTTCACGTATTGCTTTGTACACTTGGTGGTGTGCTCCTTTAATTTTGAGCCTTCTGTACTTGAATATGGAAAAAAATTCCTATATGATTGCTTTGATAATTTTCTTCTATTTTCCCTGGATTCCCTTTATGCAACTCTTACTATTTGGATAAAGGACTTTCTGGAGATTGATCCTCTATTTTTATTATCAATTTTTCTGAGTGTCTACTGGCTTGCATTTGTTCTACTTTCTGGAATTTTTCTTTTACTTAATTTTCCAATGTTCTATTAAATTTGTTATTTCAGCTATCATCTTTTAAATGACCAAGAGTGTTCCTCTAAGTCTCTGATTATTATTTTTTTTTTTTGGTAACTTTCCATTCATTTATTGGGTATACTATTTTCTCATATCTGACTATATTAATGATAGATTTTGGGGAAATCTTTCCTCTTTGTTCCCTTTTTTTCTGCCTTTCCTGTTAAAGACTTTATTCAAATATCTACTGATCATTGGCTCTCAGTTCATATTCAAGAATATTAATAAAAAGCTGATTGAAGGTGTATGTGTGTGTGTGTGTGTGTTGTCATGTTGTTGACTGGTTGACTATACATAAATTTGGTCATTTATTTGGGGGAATCCCCAAATATCAACATGGATAGATGGGTAGATAGATGAGCAGATGTGTTATAAGGCAGTTTTCTTTGTGTTACCTTAATTGGCCCAGAGAGAAATCCTAAAATACCTTGAACTATTGGTTTTATAAGTGCAGGCAGGGATAGAGAAGAATGGCATGTCACTCTTCGGTATGGAGACTTTCATTGAATGTTTGTATTTTCAAAATCACGCCTCACATTGTTCATTCTGCTTGGTATTCCACACTTCAGATATGACACTGGCTCATTTTCTTTAGAGAAAAAAAGTCTGTAGTCTCCTATCACGGAGGGATGGGTTGGTGTTTTCGCTAACCCCTGGGTCTTTACCCCGAGTCATACTTGAGCCTTCCATGATGTCATATATTCCCAAGCCCTGAGTCTTCCCTGAGTTTTGCAGAGCAACTTGACTTGTCTCTCACCATTGCTTCCTATGAGACAGGTGAATTTATGTTTTTCTTTGTTTGGTTAAATGAGTTTCACCCCTCTGTTCATTCTTAATCTTCCCAAATTTGGTGACATATAGTATTCACTTTCATCCTTCTCCTGCTTTTTTGGCCTTCTGACTATTGTTTTTTATTTCTTTTCTTAGATATTGATGGTGTTTCAGAAAGAGATATGGCACATATTTTTCAGTCTACCATGTCTAAATAGACTTTGAAAGGTTTTCTAATGCTCTTTGTCAAGATGGATGCTGGCAATGAAGTGATATAAGAAGATCTAAAAGTGGGGGAAAAACTATATAAAGAGAAACAGAATGAAATTGTTTGACAAAGAATGTTCTAAGATATAGAAGTAGATCTTTAATATGGAGAAGAAATAAGGGTAGTTATTTTTCTTTTGAAGGGGCATAGTTTTTGTACAATATAATGAATTTCTTGTCAATCTTGAGGAAAACCTAACTCTGTTGGACAAGAGGAGAAAGTGTAAGATAAGAAATACCTACTGAGAATTGGAGATTCTCTGGGTTGGTTTGGACAGAGCTTTCTACCTCTGGAATTCTGTGTAAAATCCCTTTAAAAAGTATTTATAGATGGAAAAAAATCATCAGTGAAAACTGACCAAAAAAAGGGAAGATTAAAAAGATGAGTTAAAAATGAGGATTATGGCTGATTTCTGAAATTCACTTTGAAATATATTTTAAAATAAGAATAATGAAAGAGAGAAGAGCACAAGGGACTATGGTGATGGTCCACGCATGACTTGGTGGTGGGAATTTTACGGGGATATACCTGAAAGGAGAAAGCGTATAAGCACACATTGTAGAAAAATGAACAATGATGTAATATATATATATGTTTATATGTACATATATGTATATGCATACATATGCATATATAAAGAGTAATGCAAGAGAAATGGATGGATGAATAAATGGATGAACAGATATGTAATGTGTTAAAGCAATTAGAGTAAAATATTAATGACATAACCTAGGTGTACGTGAATAGACACTAAGATTCTTTCAACTATATTGTATGTTTGAACATTTTCATGAGATATTGGGGAAAGTGAGGATTGTGGTGACAGAGACAGCAGAAATGAAGGAAACAGTACCTGAGACATAAACTGACTGGAAAAACAAGCCTGAAGTAGACACTGCCCCTAAGATTTTCTTGGAGAAACTTTGCTTCGCATGGGCTTTTGGAATTTTACCTCTAAAGCCCCAAAATTTGACACTTCATTTTTGTAATGATAGGTCCATATGGTGTTGACCCTTTCTGGCACTTGCCCTTCAAACCTAAAAATGAGACAAGGGCTCATTTCAACTCAAAATTAGAGGTTCCCAATTCATGGCCTGAGCATTCAACCAGGAGGAAGTTGTGTTGGTTCTTACTGCCTTATAGTAGAAGGTCAAGTTCCTGGTGTGCTTATCAAGGACAGTGTGTTTAAAACTGTCTACATCATCTCCTGTCTCATGCTCTAGTTTCTGTTGGCAAGTCCTAATGACTAGGCCCTGGCCCTAATGAAATGCATGGATGTTTGGCCAAATGGCCTTTAGCCTACAGTAGTTTAATTCTGACTTGATATCAGAATATGGACGCAATCATCACGCAGTTGCTTCACATGTAACCATTACCCAGTGGCCACAAATATAACCCTGTCCTGACAGAGTTATCAGTTGCAGCTGTGCCCTTTGTGACAAAGAGCAACTGAGAGCGAGCCTATCTTAAACACACTTATCACCATCTTGGGATAAACAATTCATTTATGGCTATAGGAGGTGTGGGATAGGATTACCCTTCCAGGAATAGATGAGTTCACATGCATGGCAAATCATTTTCCCTTTAGAAGGACAATATTTTAATAAAATGTTTTAAATGTTGACAGTAGTATTGAAAGAATTCAGAAATATGGCTGCAGGAAAGATTCTCTACAAATAGAAATATTGAATGTGCGTCTTCATGCATTGTCTGTATTCATCTATTCTCATCTTGAAAGATGCGGCTGCTGTTATTTGGGTGATTGTGCATAACGTGACTTGGCAGCCAGCACTATCGGGCACTGTAATCACAGGGCTGCAGAGACGCACAATGTTGGGCTGATCTTTGACTGATACCGAGCCTATTCATTAGCAAATAACCAACCAGGGGTGTCTGGACATGTTGACATTTGCCGTTCTGCACACACAGCACTTTCATCTTTCTCGAATTTAATTTTTTTTTTTCATACTTCAGGAGTACCACTGAATTTTTAAAAGCTGAGCATTCAAATATGGCCTGTCGTAAAGGATCTTTGTGCCTCTTTTAACCATTTATCAGAAGGACCTACTTGCATGGAGCCTGATAGGTGCTTGGTTACTTTAGCGCTAAGTTCTTTATTTTATAAATGAAGAAATGAGGTCCTAGGGTGGCCGTGGCTTGTTCGGTGTGCTGCAGACCAGCTCTCTGCTCCCCCATGGGTACCTTTCTTCTTCCCTATATCACCAGTGCTGCTGGCTCTTAGAGATGGAATTTCTGTCCTGGTTTGGAAAATGTCTCTCCTGAGTTGTTAAACATTTGGCAGAGCCTTCTAAGCTCTAAATTAAAAAGAGTTTTGTTCATACTTGTGAGAAAAAAACACTTTCAAAAATTGATGGTTACAATAATAAGAAGACAAACAACCTGATTAAAAATGGGCAAAAGATTTAAACAGGCACTTCACAAAGAAAATATGTGAATAGTCAATAAGCTCATTAAAAGATATTCATCATCATTAGTCATCAGGGAAACGCAAATAAAAACCACAATGAGATACCACTGCACACCCACTGGGCTGGTTTAAATTTAAAACAACTAACATTATGAACACCAAGTTCTGGTGAGGATGTGGCACAAATAGAATTCTCATACCCTGTTGATGAAAAGGTAAATTAGTGCCCTCACTTTGGGAAACCCCTTTCCAGTTTTATAAGTTGTATAAGTTAAGGTACACACTTAAAACATATTTGTATACACACTTAAAGCATGTATATACACACTTAAAGCATAAAGTATAAGTTAGAGTAAACACTTAAAGCATATTTACCTCCAAAGAAACGAATACATATGTATACATAAAGGCTTGCCCCAATGATCATAGCAGTTTTATATGTAATAGCAAAAAAAGAAAATGATCCAAACGTCTCTCCACAGATGAGAGATCATTAGGTAGTGCTATATCCAAGCAAGGCCACGTCCAAGTCCTAACCTCTGCTTCCTGAGCAGACTGTGAGACAGTAAAAGAGCGTATAGATGTTGCTCTCTGCCCTGGTTTTCTGGACCAAACTCCTAAAAGCCTTGTAATTTCCTATATAATAAGGCCAGAGGAAACATATTCCATTTCAGTGTTTGGTGTTGGGCCCTGTTCCTGACATGGAGTTCCTGGGTGATAGCAGTGCTTTGTTCTAATGCCGGGACCCTAGGTGGGCTCTTGGATGGAGCTTCTTCACTAGAAAGACCAAGACAGGCTAAGAAGCTTGGAATTCTCTCCGCAGAGAGGGCCAGAGGAGAGAGGGCTTGGAAAGGGATTTAATGACCCATCAAGCCCACGTGACGAAGCCTTCATAAAAATCCCCAAAGCAGGAGTGGAGAGAGCTGTTCGGTGGGTGAGCACACTGGGGGAGCAGAGTCTCACACGTCTCTTCCATCCAGATGTTCATCTATATCCTTTACCATGTCCTATTACGATACACTGGTGGTCAGTGAACTGTGTTTCTGAGTTCTCTGGCCCTCACTGGCACATCAGTGGAACTGAAGAGGGAGTTGTGGGAAGTGCTGATCTGTAGCTCACCAGTGACAACCTGGCTCTTCACCTGGTGTGTGAAGTGGGGGGTTGGGGGGATTGTCTTGTAGGGATTGAACCCTTAACCTGAAGAATCTGACTTTACTCCAAGCAGAGGGTGAGAGAATTGAGTTAAATTATAGGACCCCCCTCTGTTGTCATGGGAATTGCTGAGCCAGAAGTCTCATAGTAATAGTATGAGAAGAAAGGAGAGCTGCCTTTTTACTCCCTTGGTGACAGTGACCTTGTTAGGCAATCGGGTCTTGCAGATGTATTTAAGTTAAGGATCTCAAGGTGTCTCTATCCTGGATTTAAGGTGGGCCCTAAATCGAAAGACTGATGTCCTGTGAGAGAAAGGACAGCACACAGGGGAGGAGGCCCAATGCAGGATTGAAGTTCAGCTGCTACAGGTGGAGCAACACCTGGAGTCCCCAAAGCTGTGAGAGGCTGGGATGTGCTCTCCCTAGAACCTTCGAGGGAGCCAGGTCCTGCAGACAGCTTGATTTTGGATTTCTGGTCTCCAGGACTGTGAGAGAATAAATTTCAATTGTTTCAAGCCGTCTAGTTTGTCATCATTTGCTACTGCATCCCTCGGAAACTGATGCACCATGATTTCATTTATATGAAGAAAATACAAAGTAATCTACAGTGAGAGCTGGAGCAAAGGGGCCAAGTTTACGTTGTATCGCACAGATGGATACACTCAGCAAAGGTACTTTTCAAATAGGTGCATTTTTGTCTTAAATTCTATCTCACAAATGTTTAAAAAAAAAAAAAAAGAAGTTATTTCCTAAACCCAGATGATCTTTGGAAGGAGAAGATCTGTGACATGCCCTGGAGATGAAAATTTCCCTCAATCAAACCTCTCCCTAGAGAAATGTGTCCTTGCCAGTTTGAGAACTGGCCTTTCGTTGCCTAGTAGATGCTGGGCTTTGTGTTTTGTAGGAATGTCCATTAAATAGGGGCCTCCCTGGTGGCTCAGGGGGTTGAGCACAGAACTGTGAAGCAATCCACAGCCTCTGCAACATGAGTTCGATCCCCAGCCAGGGAGCTGGCCCACATGGAGCAGCAGACCTCTCCTGACTCACCCACTGCTCCCCTCAGCAGTGTGTTTCAGTTGATCCGCCTGTTCTGTTCCCCACTCTGTCTCTGGTGAATCCTTTCACCCCCCCCCACATCTGGACTGTACCCTGGTTCTTGTGTGCATAAATAAATAAATCTTAAAAAAAAATAAATAACATGGAAAGTGATTTCTTTAGATAATTCAGTTCTGTATGTTTCCTTTCACTTTACGAAGATCAAAGTCAAGTTATAACCTCTTGTGAGTAGTTTTTTAAAAGCTACGAAGTTGCTGATGTCATTTCCAGCTGGTGTCCCCAAAAAGGCCAGCACCACTTGGGACATTGTCTTTGTGTGCAAGTTTGTACACTTGGGTGAGAATTTGCCACACTTCACTGAGGAAGAGCATCCGGACTGCTGGATAGGACAGCCTTCCTGTCATTCGATGAGGACCCTTCCTGCAACTTCAATGCCCTCCACCTGCGGCTCCTCCCCATGAATTGTAGTATGTACTTCCCCAAACACCCCCAGGATGAGATGCAGAAGGTCTGGAATCTAATTTTTAACAAGTTTCTTGTTCTGGCGCAGCAAGTTCATGGACGATACCTTGAGAGACAATGTGCGTTCCCCACCTTTAATTCCTGGCATATGGGGATTTCACTAGAGCTGTGTCCCTTTTCCACGCATGCTGTGCAGCTCAGGGAGGCCTTTCCATCTGCTGACTCAAGTCTTTCTTCAGACAGGACGTGTTTTTCTCTTCTACTTATTTAATCATTAACTCCCCTCGCTGTTCCTGTTTTCCCTTCTAGACCATCTCTTCTCCACATGAAGGTTTCTGGATCTGCCCTCATGCTTTTCCCCTTTGTCCCGTCCTCTGTGTGACAATGTATTTCCCCCAGGCCTCCCATAGTCTAGTTGGTTCTAGATTGTGACCACTCACTTTTATAAATTCTTTAAATCACTAAGTTCAAATATTAGTTTTTCAATGAAAATTCTTACTCTATTTTGGGTGTTTTGCAGAGTCTCTTTGCACCCTAATTAGATCTCTTTGGCGGACGCTGTCTCTGTCAGGCTGCGCTTCTCATCGGACTTTCCGATGAGGTCTCTTTCCATTGGAACTGCCGTTGATGGCCAGTTACTATTATCTTCCTCATTTGCTGAATCCTCTCATCTTCCTTCAGCTGCTCAGGGCTTATTCTCAGAAATCAGTCCAGGCTTTTAGGGTCTCATCAGCATAGTGAACTCCAATACCCCTGCACCTCCCTGAAATTCTGTTTGGAAGTGCTGATGTGGATTAAGAACATAATTCAATTGTGGTTCTGAGGTGTGGAGGGACAAAGGAAATCAGAAGGCCAAGGCTCTTGCTTCATTGCAGAATGTCATTGTGTGGGTATCAGCTTCTTTGGGAGTAGATAGATAGTCCTCAATTTTCTGCATTTTATATACCATATATAAAACTTAATACGGTGTATATGTATTCATATAATCCTATTTTTCTTAATTGTGTATACACACATATGTATTATCAGCACAATATATTGTGTATCTGTATCTAGTCTCTTCCTTTTCTTAATTCTACACGGGGGCGCTCTCTACCTGGGAGAACCTCTCTGTCCTCATGGACCTGCGTAAGAGGAGGGAGTGTGCAGGATGCCTGTGATCTAAGCAGAAAGAGTCTTCTGACTTCCTCCTGGTCATCGGGTTGTGCGTCAGCTGTGGCTTTCTGGCCAATGCCTTGGCCATTGTGAGCATGTGCATTGCTTGCCTGTCACCTCTGCACATGCCTTGCAGGAATGCGTGGCTGCCGCTGGGCAGGACTCATCGTCCCTGACTCATGTTCTCCTTGTGCTGCCCTCAGCAGCTAGAGCCAGTGCAAGCATGGTTCCTTCACCCTTTGCAAAAAGAACGCATCCTCTCTGATTTCTTTTGGCCTCTTGCTAATCAAGCAATTCAAAGTAGTGCTTTGGAAGGGGGAGCTTGCTCAGGACCTAGCTCCTGATTCCATTGCTCAGGCTCCAGTATGAGGGCAGCAACAGAATGAATAAATGGTCATGGGGAGGAGGTGGGGGGTGTACTCAGGGCTGTGAATTCGCTCCCTGTAGCAGGGTAGAGTGAGTCTGATTAAGTCCAGGTTTTACTCAATCTCATTATACAGCTGAACACAGGCTTGGTGAAGCTCTTAATGAATGGCTGCAGCTGCTAATTGTTGACCTGGTTTCTGCATGAACCACACTTCTGTTTCCAAAATCTGACCCATCTGATCTATGTGTAAACCTGGAGGCTGAATCAGCAGGTACACAAGGAAAGCAGCAGGGTCCTCTTTGAAATATATTAAGGTATTCAGGTCAGAGTAAGATTTTTACCTTTTTAATTAAAGGAAGTACATGCCTGCTCCTGGATTCATGACCAGCTTAGACAGAGGACTTCTGCCCTGGGGCTTCCGTGAAGGAGATGTGCCTTCTGCAGTCACTCTTTCTGGCTCAGCAACTGCTTAGTGTACCTTGATCTCTGAGCCCCTGGGAGCTGGCAGGCTCCGGAGAACTGGATGATAACTCGGCCCCCTCTGGGAGCCAGCTGGAGCCATGACCTCACCTTGAGGAGAGAGGGGACCATAGTCCATTGTGAACTGCACTGTCTTTCTCTTGCTCATAGGGAACTTTTCAGGATTCTTACTAAGGTTTCTTATGAGTCTCACACTAGTCTTTGGGTGAATAGGGAAAGTAATACCCCTACCATTATTTCATGGAGAACAGTCCGGCAGTCTTGGGGACTTGCCTAAGCTCAGGTAGCTTCTTAGAAACAGAACTGGGAGTAAAAACCCTAGTCTCTTGGTCCTTGTTTCTACCTATTAGAAATCTGGGCAGTTACCTGGGTCTGTGGGTGGATCTCTTCCTAGTTTTTCCATCTCTTTTGGCTATGGAAGATTATTAACCAGTAGCACCTATATGGGATGCTATAAAATTTCCTTCCTGAAAGGCCCTGGGAATGAAATGCCTTTTGTCTGTGACCACAAAACCACAATGGCTTGAAACTGAAGTGAACCAAGCTCATGGGCCTGACTGGCCTTGAGCCTCGCTGGTGTCCTCATTTTCCTAGAAACTCTCCTCGGGCGTCCACATGTCTGACACATTTGGATTCTCAATGTCCAGGCTTATGTGCAAGGCATACACCCTATGTAAACCCATTCCAGAACACGCATGTGTGTTGCTCTGCAGACTGCCCCCTTCTAGATAATAGCATATGGAAGTCGGTTTCTGCAGTTCACCTTTTTTAGGGAGATGCTGGTCAAGTTTTTGAACTTTCCCCTGGACTCAGTGCCAGCCATGGATTTTGTAGAGCTGGAAAGTGGGCTCAAACTCTGATCTCTCTTCTGACCTATTCTAGGTCAAATGATGAATCCCGCAAGATGTTGTCAGTACTGCTGAATCTCTTGGATGCCTTCATTGGAACTGTGAAGGACAAGACAGGGTTTTTACCTCTCTACCAATGATGGCAACTTGGTTGTACCTCCAGGCACCCTGGTTTGTCACAGAAAGGGGAAGGAACAGAATGGGCTCTCCTACAAGGCTGAGATCAGTTTTAACCAACTTTGCGTCTGCCAGGCTAGAGGCTGCGCACCTTGCCTAAGCTGACCACCATGTGTCAGGGGGCTTTACCTGAGATAGGGGAGGGCTCCTGTCTCCTGTCCCTACATCAAATGTAGAGGTCTGAGTAAAGGGATGGGGTGGGGAGAGGCAGACTTGACCCTGCAGCTGTGGACAATTTCAGGTAGTGTGTGAAGCTTTTTAGACACATGATTAGACATCGCTTCTGTCCTACAAGCGGTAGAGACTTTGACTGGAAGCCGTATTTGACAGAAGTCAGAATTTAATTAGCATGGCAGGCTTACAGTAACTCCGAGGTGAACTTGCTGTGGTGTTCTGTCATTATCTCTGCACCCAGTCCAAGGCTTTAAAGAGTTTAAGACACGTGGTTTGGGCCTGGACAGGAATCTGCATTCTAGATTCATCTCCAAAACAATCTCGGGCGAGACATTTGAATGCCTTGGTTTTCCCTTTCTTTTCCTGTAAAATGAAAGTGTCCCCTGGAGTTCTAACCTTGTAGGGATGAGAATGGTGCTGAAAAAAGTCTATGGAATTCCTTCCTTGACTTATATTTGAAAATATGGTTGGGCTGAAATGGCACATTCAAAAAAAATGCTCAGGGAAAATTCACTAAACTTTCGTCCTTTGCCCTCTGCTTATTTTTATATCATCGTGTGTTTTAATGTACAACCAAGTTGTTAATGTTTTCTGTTTAATAAACAGAACATCTGTAAACTCTGCTGTTGATGTTTTCAATCAGCTTGGCTATTAGCTAACAAGGGAGCTGGTTTGAACTGCAGAACTCAAGGTCACTTTCACTGTTTTCATTTGCATTCCCCATATAACTCACTGTGTTAATGTGCTCTGAAAGCACCCTGCTTTAAATATATCTTTGCTTTCTTCCTTGGGCCCAGGACAAATAATACAGCCTCCCCATATAAAGTCCTACCTGGATTAGCTCAATGATTCATAGTGGGTGAGCTGTGTTCTGGGGTTCAAAGAGTGACATTCATTTATACCTTTAAAAGTAATCCTCTGAGCCCTGAGAAATTAGTCACCAGGCACTGCTGGCTGCTGATGGGCCTGCTTTGGCACCTAGACTTGAGAACCAAAGGAATCCCAGCAACCTGGACTTTCTTCTGATCTCTGTGGGGTTTGGGGCAGCATAGGGAGCTTGCTAGCTCTGGAATCTACCTGAGGGGGACCAAGAGGGTGGTTGGGACCCCTCCTATCCGTGGGGCTGTTGCTTTTCCCAGAGCGGCCATCTTGCACAGTCATCCTGTTTAGTTAGTGCCACCTGAAGACCACTATAGGTGGTCACTCTTCCCCTTTCTGTAGTTGGGACTTTTCTGTCCCCAAACTTCCCCTTGCCCCAGCCCTGGTGTCACTTGGAAACAGCTGTCACTTTTCTACTCTCTATGAATTTTTCTCCCAAAGTAATTTTGTTAAATAATTTATTTTTATATTTTTCTTTGACATTAACCTGTTCCAAGTGTTCACTTGTTGGTTAAAATGTCCAAGAAATTAGTAATAGCAGTTGAATCATGTTCCTGAAAGTCATCTTTTGTACGATTTTCAGAGTCTAAGGTTTTCACTCTCATCCACTGGGAGTCATTTATCAACATCAGCCCTCCTGCTTCCTTTCCTTCACATTCTTGGTTATTTTCCTTCAGCAGAAAAATATGGTAGGAGAATTTCACAAGGTCTCCAAGAAAGTGAAATGCTGGTGACTCCAACTGCTGCAGCTGGTGGCAGGACTGTCACTTGTCCTGATTAGGATGTGTAAATGGACATGAACTTGTCAAGCGATAAAAGAATATAAACAAATCAAAATTCACAGCTCGCTGGCTGCTGTGGGTGGAGAGATTTGGGGGAAAGGGGAAGAATGACGTGGTAATACAAGAAATAAATGTAGGTTAAAGGTCTTGGACTAAGCAGGAGAGAAATTTAATGTGGCTTGGATGAACTCTTCCTTGGTTTCCATATAGCCCGTGAGATTTGTTGGAAACATGGATCCTGCGTTAGTGATCTAAAGATTGAAAGATTGTATTTTCTCTCTTATCAAGTCTCCTCTAACCTTGCACTGAGTGCTGCCAGGTGAGTAGGTAAGACCCAGCCTGCTGTGGGGAGTGAATTTCCATTCAGGAAGACCAGGAGAGGCCCCACCTGACCCAGGAAAAACTTCTGTGATAATATTTGCAGCCAGAGCTACTGAAACAAGGATGACATGTTCATGTAGCTCAACAGAGACAGAAAGTGAAACCCTCCGGGTGCATTTCTTTGAGCCCATCACGAATGCTGATGTGGCAATAATCTACCAAGTTGGTGAGAGTGTGGCATTTAAAATCTGCCGTCGGGGCTCACATGCTCCATGAGTTCTTCAAAGTAGGCAACTGCAGACACAAAATTGGACTATGGCAGAGCCCCAGGAACACGTGGGTTGTGAGCATTTACGTGGGGGACTTTCCCTTGGGGAGGATGCGTGCAAGGTCCCAAGGTTCTTCACATCTTCTTTTGTCTCTCTTTGCTCTTAGGGCAATTCTTTGCTGAATAATTCCATGATGGTAGGGGCCTTAAAGGTGTGTTCTTCAGCCAGTTCACTCTGAGGAAATGGAAACCTCAAAGGTTTAAGTCACCCCTCGAGGTCACATAGATACTTAGAAGCAGAGAAACACTTACGCTGCTCTTATACCATGTGGGGGCCTCTGTACACTGGATCGTCACCCTGATGGACTTGGCGTTGCTTTCCTTGCTGCAGTCCCAATCCTGAAAAGCAGAGATGAGGAAGGGCTGTTTTTCACATGAGATCTGACTTCTGTGTGGAAAGAAGGCGTGAGAATGGAGGACGTCTCTCCTGCTAGCAGGGTTATTTGAGGAGCACAAAAAACTACCATTGGTGTGAGTTTCACAGGACTGCTAACACATGACCACAACTGGGTGGTTTAAAGTGACAGAGATGAATTAGCCACATTTGAGGAGGTTAGAAGTCTGAAATCAGCAAGTCTGAAGGCTCTAGGGGAGAATCGTTCCTTGCCTCTCCATAGCTTGTGGAAGCTGCCAGGTTCCTTGGTTTGTAGCTGCATCACCTCAGCTTCTGCCTCCATCACCACATGGCCTCCTGCTATGTGTCCTGAATGTCCTTTTCTGCCCCTTGTGAGGACACTCTTCCTGGATTTAGGGCCTTCCCAAATCCAGGGCAATCTTTTAATCCTTGCCTTGATCATATCTGCAAAGACCCTATTTACCAACGAAGTCACATTCTGAGGTTTAAGGTGGACATGGATTTTGGAAGGACTCTATTCAACCCATGACCTCATTTATTTGGAAATAGCAGCTAATAAGTGGGAATTAGATCTAAAGCATTACATAAAATGAGGAAATCATTCTTTCTCTATTTATGAAATCTTGTGATGGTCTATTGCAAACCTGATATTCTCAAGTTAAGACTCCCTAATAAAAGGCTTAGAAGTGATATTAAGCACTCAATAAAGTTTTAAGAGAATAATAGATTTTTAGTGTGTTTTTCTGTGCCAGACACTGCACTCAGTGACTTACTCGAACTATTTCATTGAATCCTTTCCAAACCTCCACAAGCCCCACACCATCATTGAACCTACTTTATAAGAGAGGTAACTGAGCTTCAGCCAGCCTGAGCAAGCAGGCCAGCCTTGCAAGCTGAGTTCCTTGTCTCCATATTGGCCGAAGGACTCCACCAGTCTATGTGTTTGCTGTGACCTAGAGCTGCAAAGAGGTGGACCCACAGCCACTAGCGGCTGAGAATGTCAGTGGTAGGGATTCCAGATCTGATGAGGCTGATGACTCACAATGGGGATACTGAGGCAAGAACTGATCTGCCTCTCTTTGGAGGCAGACTGTGTGCATTCAAATCCCCAATAGCCACTTCATAGATGGAAGTATTAGTTTCTTCTTGTTACTATCACAAATGACCACAAATTTAGTGGCTTTAAAAAATGTACTCTTGTACAGCTCTGGCCTTCTAAAATTGAGGTGTCTGTGGGGTTGTGTTTCTCCCGTAGGCTCTAGGGGAGAATCTGTTCCTTGACTTACCAGCTTCTGGAGACTACCTTCATTCCTGGCTTGTGACCCCTTCTTGAAATCGCTCTGATGTCTGCCTCCATTGTCACACTGATGCTACTGCTTCCCTTTTGTAATACATCGGACCTCTCGAATAATCCAGGGTAATCTCGTATCTCAAGATCCATAATCACATTGGCAGAGTCTCTTTGACACGTTCACAGTTTCTGGGGATTAGAATATATGACTTCTTTAGGGAACCATTATTTTTCCCACCACACTATGTGACCAGGGTAAATTACTTCCTTAAGACTCACTTTTCTGCTCTAAAAACAATGGGCAAATAACAGCACCTAACTTACTGTGCCACTCTCAGGACCAGGTGAGATTATGATGAACACAGCCTGGAATAACAAGTAAGGATAATTACTATTGTCACTGTCTGTTAAAACAGAAGCTGTATGTAAATCAGAAGCTATTGTCATGAATTAAGGTGACTGGGTGTCCTTGTAATCTGTGGGGTGAAGAGCATGTGGTCTGTGGTCTTCACCAAGGACTGGGGTGCATAACCAATCCTCCCACTGGGCAAGTCAACAAAGCAATGTCAGGTGAGGTCCAACCACCTGGACCTGTTGATTTGGGGAAACAAAGGGCTGTACAACTTTACTGAGAACTCTTTCTGCTGTTCCTAAAGTATTTGTGAATATATCACAAACATTTGAGTGAAGCATCTAAGCTGAGAGACTCCTTTGTAGAGGTCTCTCCAAAGGTTGGGAACAATAGAATGGAAGTCAAATCAGAGGACACCGTGAGGACTGCCAACCTCCCAGAATAGCCTCGATTGCAGCCTGATCTTTGAAGACAGTGCAAGTCTGATTGCAGGGAGTCCAACCTCTCAGAAGTTTCTGACTCCTGTGGCCAAAGCAGAAACTGGCTCTGGGCTCCATTGAATCAAACAACCCATAGTAGAACAGAACCCACTAAATAATTCACAAGTTAGATCCAGAAGCAAACTCAGAGCTAAAGGAATCTGTGCTTCCCCCACGCCCCCTCCACCACCATCATGACCCACCGTTACCTTTAGGTGACACTGGTAGGTATTGAGTGAATGTGGAAAGCTAAGCCACAAAATGGCTGCCTTGCTGTGTGATTTATGCAGGAGAAATTTCAGTCCTGATTCCCACCTCTCCCAATTTCCCCACCGTGGACTTTTTTTGGGTTAAGACTTCCAGTCTCTGAGAAAGTCTTGCTAAGCTGCGAATTTCCTTCACAGAATAATACTGTTAGACTCCATGGGGAAACTTCAGCAATCCTTCTTTCTAAATTTATCATTTTACACATGGGAAAAATGAGAAACTATGAGAAGTTAGGGCTAATCACAAATTCAGAAGAGATAGTCTCCATGTGAGACCACCTTGCCCTTGTGATACCAACTGCAAGTTCAGAGATTGCAGATTCGGTAGTTTGTTAGAAGCCACATGGGTTCAGTTTATTACAGTTGAAAGGATACAGATAAGCTACAACAATCACAGGAGACCCCGAGAGTTCATGGGTTCCAAAAGCAAAATGTCTGTTGATCTCTTCCCACAAACTGGGACACAGCAATTTCCTGGCACTGATGAATGAAAATACCCATGGAAAGCTCACCCAACTCTGGATGGTTAGAGTTTTGTGGAGGCTCCATGACATGTTGCCACGTGGTAGATCTGTTGACCCTCTAAGTGTGGCTTGAGTGTGGCCTGAAGCCCCTAAATGACATTGCTGGTCTTTCTGGCATGGCCAGCTCTCACTCTAAACAAAACACACCTTGTGGAGCTGCCTCCTAGAAGCCCAGGACCAAGGCCAGACCTATTTGGGGACCAGGTTGGGTTCTGTATGGCACCAAGGAATTGAATGACTCAGCCAAGGTCACATGGTGTGGGCACTACATTTAAATCATGAAAACTCAGTAATTCTTCATATTCTCAATGGTGAATGCAGACATTTGGGCAATATAAATAAGAATTTGGATTCTGGAACCAGACTATAGAGTCAGGCCACAACTCTGCCATTTACCACTGTGGGTCATAGGACAAGTTCCCATCTCTTTGTGCCTCAGTATCCTCACTTGTAAAGTGGGGTTAATAAAGAAACCCAGTTCATAGAGTCGATTCATGCAAAACACTTAAAAAATAGCATCTAGGATATATTATGTTCTGGAAAATTTCAGTTTTTAGTGTTTTCAAGCAGAAAAAGTATCCAATAAGTCAGAAAATAAAAGTTAACCATAATCCACTCACAAACAAGAGAACAGTTGCCACATAGTCTACAATTTCATTTTCACCTAAGGTTTTCATCAACAAAGTAGTATTTTTAAAGGCGTAAGAATTTTTGAGATCTTTTAAATATTGAATGAATGTGGAAAGCTAAGCCACAAAATAGCTACCTTGTTCTTTTGCACAGATGTTAACCCCGTGAGCTGTGAGCCGGTGAATCCACCTGAGTCAGAGGTCCTCTTGATTTGTCTAAAGTCACAACAATAAATGTTGTGAGTCCCCCACACCTGACAGTCCTGCCCCAGTGTGTGATTCTTTCATCACATAGGAGAATTGTATTTGTCAGGAAACACCATTCCCCTAATGTCTAGGAAGAGAAATACACTTGTGGAAATTTCTGCTCATCTCTGTGGCAAACTTCCAGTTTTCTAAATGTGAAGTAGAAAAAATACTGTGTTTAGCTGTTATGTCTAGAACCGAAAAGAGTTGTG
The DNA here is from genome assembly GCF_014898055.3 of Talpa occidentalis. Taxonomy (NCBI): domain Eukaryota; kingdom Metazoa; phylum Chordata; class Mammalia; order Eulipotyphla; family Talpidae; genus Talpa; species Talpa occidentalis. The sequence continues at coordinate 9,806,533 of NW_023601322.1, forward strand.
TAAAAAAAACCCAAAAAACCAAGCACAAAAAACAGGCAATTATGTCCAATTAGGAGAACATCAGATCAAGTGCCTACTAAATGCCAGCACAGGGTTGGTCATTCTGGGGAGGCAAAATTCAAGAGGACAAGGTCTCAAGCAGCAGAGCCCAGGAACAGACACACACCCAGGCCATGACAGTGGCACTAGAGGATGTTCTATTCAGCGACACGGAGCTGCGGGAGCATTTGATTCTGACTGGGTTCCACCTTGGGTGGTTTCTGGGGGCGCCCTGGCCGGGGTAGCCACCTTCTGGGTGTGAGATGAGAGTGTTGCACCACGTGGGAACAAGACAGCTGGAAAGACAACTGCATGGAGGCTGGCAAGGACTGTGGCGACCTTCCATGGAAAATGACCTAGTTAGAGCTAATGTGAGAGAAATTGCTGTCTGCCTGGGAGGGGAGGCAGGTGGCAGTGTCCTGAAACATCAGTCTGGCAAAAGTGACCCTCTCTTCCCTCCATTTTGGGTAGAGAGCTACTTGATGAAACGAATCCCATCAGGCATTTACAGAAGCACTTCTTGCCTCAAGAGACTTCAGGGTCGTCAGCGTGATTTTTATGTAGAGCAGCTTTATGAGTGCCTTGGGATGGTTGACATTAAGGCCGATGAGGACAGCGAGGCCCAGGGTCCTCCTGGTATGGGATGAGCATGCCAGAGGGGTGCAGAATCACCATCTCCCCTAAATTCTTCTAAGTACTCTTAGTAGTCTTTGTACTTCATCTCATAACCTTTCTGGATTGCTTTTATTTTTTTTAATGGGTAAGAGTGTTCAAATTGCAAGGCACGCTGGCACCATTTACATTTTAAGAGGCTTAAATTTTTAATTTTCTTTTCCTTTTCATTGGAACATTTTAGAAAGTTGCACTGCTCTTTATTACACCGCATTCTGAACATAGCCTACCGTGCGGCCCTGACCCCTGCAGAGCCGGCGGGCCTGGGTTTCAGGGCATCAGTAAAGAGGATGAGGTCCAGATTGAGAATGTTCCATCAAACAAAAGTGGACCAGAGCCCTCTACTGTGGGAGCCCTGTTACATTTTGGAGATGGCAGACAATGGTTTGAATTACTGGAATCCAATAGTGGCAGTGCCTGCAGCTTAGCTACGGTGCCCTCTGCAGCTTAAACTAATTTCTGTCTTCTGTCCCCCACAGCAGTATCAAAGGGCAGCCCCTCCCCTGGCCTCAGCCTGCGGATAACAGAAGCTGTGTCATAGGTTCCAGGTATCTATCTGCCAGATTTCCATTGGAATGTCCTCCTCATTAGATTTCAGGAGGAACAGTTAGTGGCTCCATTAAAATTTCCTAACTTATTTTGGTTTCACCCTTAAGCAACTGCTTAATTAGCTTGTTTCCCTTGAGACCAAACATTTTCCTGTGGTGGGAGCCGAGAAAATGAATAGCTTCTGGAATATAGAACAATTGGGCAGGGATTTTGGAAAGAATTCTCTCTTTTCTCAGGTTTTTCTTGGAAGGAAATCTTCGTTACTACTTCAGTGTGCCTGTCCTGTGCCCTGAATACTGCCTCAATTTACCTCTACTCACCTCCAACTCTATCAATGAGAGGGTGAAAAGCAAATCAGCCACAAAGCTGACTATTCAAAGAAATGAGGTCTAGGTGGCAGGTTAGCATTCACCAGTTCAGGCAAAAATTGTCTGTTTTTCTCAAGAAAGCACCAAAAACATGTTGACAGCAGGTGGCTGTTTTTCAGTAGCTATTTCTTTGTCATCAAATCAACTCCTCTTCTGAGTTTATAAATGTGTAGAAGGGATTTTTCATCTGTGAATTGTGACCTTGCTTCCTTTAAGTCTTCTTTGGGGCTCTCTGTTGTGAGAAGTACATCACACAATTGAAAGTCTGTGAAATTTCTGTTTTAAATAATGATACCAGGTTTTGAATTTTCCTGCACCCGCTGACAACTGGTTAAACATTGTCTTCTCTTCCAGGAAAGTCATTATCTTGGTGGTTAATGATAGGAACTGTTCATTCTGGCCTCCCTCCTTGCAAGTCAGGCATGCACGTTATCTTATCTGATGGTTGAACACATATTGACTCCAGCCATACCCTGTATACTCTGCTAGGTGCTGGGTATACCGTGGAAACAGGCCATGGGTCAATTTCAATTTACAGTCTTGAAGCAGAGATAAGTGTACATGCATATCTACATACACATATATATCTATATGTATGCATGTGGACATACACACACAGACTACAAGTCATTGTAGATGATATCAAAGGAAAGAAATGGGAGACCTAGTTTAAGCTGGGGTGACTGGAAACTGGCTTCCAAGAAATGACTTTGGGACTAAGACTGGAGAATGGTCCTCAGAGAAGGTGGACAAAAGAATCCCAGGGCGAGGAATAGGTTGTGGAAAAGCCCTCAGAAGGAGTAGATTCTTTGAGAAACCGAGTCTTCAAGGCCACAGGGCCCTGGAAGGATTGGAGAGTTTTGCTAAGTGAAGAGTTAGAGGCAGTTGGGTGGGTGACATGGGGCTGGAATGAAAGGATTCATGCTAGCTGTTGAGTGGAGAATTGAGTTGAGGGAGTCAACCGAGGGGAAGTGTTGGCCATCGAAAGGAACAGAGGGAGGCAGAGGAGGGACTCCAGGTCTGCCCTGATGGGAGAATTGGCGGGACCTTGTGATAGATTGGATACGACAATCACTCAGGGAGAGGGAGGCATAAAAATGATTCTTTTCCCTCTGATTTATGCCCTGCCTGCTTAGTGAATCTCACTTCAGGTGGCCTTTCTTCCGAGACTGCGCTCTCGTTTCACTCCCAGTCAAAAATGAGCTGAGCTGGTTTTTCCACTCTGCTCTAGGACCTTGACTGGGAGAGGCAAGTTGACTCTACAGGCAGTATCTCAGGCAGAATAATTGTCTGGAGGGTTTTTTTTTTTAACTGATTTGAAAACTGAAGCCACACTCTGCAATAGTGGTTATTTGCAGGTTTTATAGTATATGTGATGTACTATTAAAGATAGAAAAATGTGTTTTGTTATGAATATCAATTTTTCTTCACTGAAGAATTGGCTAAAACTCCTAATTAGTGTCAAAAAGGAGCTGGTTCTGGCTTGGAATTTATTTCTCCTCCAGGTCTGGGGATATTTTTGTCTGTTTGGTTGGTTGCACCATATTGGCTTGCCCCAGGACATCTGGAGAAGAATATCCATTTCTTGGTTTTGGACCTCTTAGCAGTGACTCCTTTCTCTTTGCTTCTGCAAATATGTCAAGTGCACTTGGAAAAATGGGTCTGCTGTCAACTGACTTCCACGGGAGGCTTTGTTTTTCTTGAAAATGTTTTTACAAGTTTGTCTATTATTGTCCTCATGATTAGTAACAAATAAAACATCTACTGCATATCAAATGCCAAGAAACTCAGCTTAGTGCTTTTTTTTAGATATAAGCTACTGAAGTGGGTGGCATTGTTCTTCACCCCAAGTTGTGTGATGGGCATGTGGTGGAGGTGGAACATGATCGCAGGGGGTGCTTGTTTCAAAGCCCTCTTGGCCCAGCTGGCAGAGGGAGATTCCAAGGAACTGAGTCTTCAGGGGGGGGGGTCAAGGTCCTCGGTGGGGGCTGCTCCAGGTGAGACCTGTGATCCCCCATGTGCATCGGCCATGGGAGGGACATTATAAACCACTGGAGGCGGGAACAGCAACTTGCCCCCTGGCACCCCAGCTGAGTGTAACTATTTCCAGGTCTAACAGCCTGTAGGTTTCTACCATCCTCTCTGATTTTCTTTTCAGTTTTCATTAGTTGCATTAAAAGGACATGCTTTTTTCCAGTTATGTCTTTATCATCCCATCTCCAAACCAAAGTGGACAGTCGAGTCATCGTGGCTGGTAAAATAATCAGTGATACAGTTTTACCAAAAAAAAAATCTGTTCTCAACTTGGTTCTAACAATTTTTCTTATTTCTAATTATGAATATCATCTCAGACAAACCGATATCTGCTCTTCAGGTCATAGTGCACGCCTGGTACACAGTGGATCCATGTGAGCGGGTGTTAACTCCTAAGTAAGGCAGGGGTGAGCTTTCATTCCCTCAGCAAACATGGGTGGGGGGCCCGCCATGTGCTGGGCTCATGCCAGTGACTGGATGCAGACGGGATGCTGAGATTTAGTACACTGTCCCCCAAGTTGGGCTTCACTCTTGCTCCGTCCTACACTTATTGTGAAGCTTGAGGACTTACTTTATCTCTCTAAGCCTCAGATTTCTCATCCAACAATTAGGGATCCATGGAGGATCCACCTAGGTGGGCTGAAGGGATGGGTTAAGCCCTTTGCAAGTGTTCAGTGTCTCCTGGTACGACCATGGAAGGGAAGATTCATGACACTCCTGATGGGATTTACTTCAACCAGGTCCCATGCATGGACCCACCCATCCAGACATGGGGGTAGTGACTTTTAATGTTGGGGAGAGGAAGACTAAATATTGGATTCCAAATTATTTTTATAAAACTAAACAGTGCATCTTCTGTGTAACAAGTGGTAGGAGGTAAAACTGAGGAATATTTTTTGTTTCGTTGAGGGGGATTTTAACTCTGCTTAATGTACAATTCAGGCTGAGGCTGCTGGCTGAGTATTTGTTCTTGGTAGGTGTATTGGCCGAAGGTCTGCTCAGATGACCGTGGCTGATGACTCTCCGGAGGAGCAGCAAACCTGTTCTCTGGCTGCGTCCTTCGTTTGCCACACTGCTGGGCCAGGGGCTGTGATGTGAACAGCAAAGGATTTTCTCATTGCTTTCCCCATGTCCATGCACTGAAACATGGGTGGAGCCTTGCTTTTCTCTTCTTTTAAAGGAGGTGTATTCCCAGAGGGTGTCTGAATTCTCTTTAAGCGTGGTAACTGAATTTCCTATTTATTACCCATTTGCATGCCTTGGCAGCTTTTGTCCAAATAGATTCCGAAAAGGAGTCTAGAGACTCTTCACTCATATTTTCTGTAGAAGAGCCCAGTTGCAGTGGCAAGACCTCTCTTTTTTTTCACCCAGGCTTTACCTGGCTATTGCCTTCAGCTGGGGAATCATCTAGATGGGGAAGAGAATAAGTAAGGATGATGTCTATTCCCATTGGGTCAAGATCTTTGGCCTCTCTTAACTCTGCCTCCTGCGAGTGCTCAGATGACTGGGGCTTTTATTTTGGCTCAAGGAGATGATTGTGAGGCTCAACCAGATGATTGTGAGGTTTATATACCATCTTAGGCTAAACAAAGGAAAAGGGGTTGGGGCCTCTGGGTGCAGGTATGATAAATAAATTGTGTTATGCAGATAAGAGTCTCTCGGATGATGGGCTGTCTCCATGGTAACTCACTTCCTGGGTCAGAGACACATTTACAAATGAAAATTTCCTTTATGGGGCCTCCCCGGTGACGCAGGGGTTGAGCGCTGGGTTGTGGAGCTGCCTGCAGCCTCTGCAGTGCCAGTTCAATCCCCGGCTGCTCCCCGGCCTCTGGAGAAGGGTCCCACATGGCGCGCAGACCTCTCCTGCCGCCCGCTGCTCCCCTCAGCAGTGTACTTTGCTCCCTCTACCTGCTCTGCTGCCTGCTCTGCTCCCCACTCTGGCTCTGGTGAATTCTCTCACCTTCCTGCGCTTCTGACTATACCCAGTGCTTGTATAAAATAAAATAAATAAATAAATCTTAGAAAAAAAAAAAGAAAATTTCCTTTATGAAGGAAGGAGAAACTTACACTTTAGTTTTAGGCAGTTAGGGAGAGAGAGTTTTTCCTGCATCTGCTGGTTTTCAGGTAACTTTAAGCTTAAAAAAAAATCTGTATGTTAAAGAAGCACATTTTGGGGTGACTTATTCTGGTACCCATTGGATGTCACTTTCCATGGGAAGCTTTGGTCATTGGCCCTGCTGGTCCTGTTCTTTCTCTGGTAGAGTGTGTGATACTGAAGGGCTACCCTCTTTCACCCCAGAAGATTGTACTCTCCATGGTGACAAGTATTAGCTTCTTAACCCTTGTAACATAACAGTCAGAGCTTCCTCAATATTGGATGTGGCGACAGGGGCACCTGGGCAGTGAGTGGGGCCCAGGAACACAGGGGTGATTTTTTCCTACTAGGATTTTGCAATAGTTTTTAAATTGGAGCTGGAGAGTGTCCAGTGATCATTCTCCTCAGTCTCTTATTTTAAACAAAGAAGTTAATCCTTGGAGCATGTAACTGGCTTTGCCTCTTGGCTCTGAAGGTGTAACTAAAGTTGCCTAAGTTCTAGAGTTTGCTACTCAAGGTGTGATCTGTGGGACTGGCATTATCAACAGCCTTTGGGTGCTTATTAGGAATGCAGAATCCCAGGCCTCACTCTGGATCTGCAGAGTCAGAATTTGCATTTTAAAATGATGCCAGATGATGCCAAAGCATGTTAAAGCTTGAGAAATACTGTCCCTGATTTTGCATTAGCTGGGTGATCTGGGGTGAATTCTTTAACCACACAGACTCTTCTACAGCTGTAAAATGGGGCTCCTCCTTTGTACACACCTCACAGGACTATGATGAAGATGAAGAGTTAATATCAACAGAACTTAGACTAATGGCATTTAGTAACCTTGACAAATATTAACTTTTGATAACATGACACCAGACCAAAGAGTGAGACGAATGATCGGGAAGAAGGGCCAGCCTGCAGACTGATGCATTCTTATGAGCCCAAGCTGGAAAATCCAGTTTGGAGATTTATTTCAAGGAGTTCATTTCATTACCATGTGACTTTCTCACTTAGGAAAGGTTCGTGGGTTCGTCTATGGGTGGTCATCTTCGGAGAGGGGTTTATGACAAGAGCAGGACTAGGTCAGGCTGCCTGGCCTTGCTACCTATGTAAAGACATGATCTTCAGGGCCTCCCTTGTGCTCTTCCCACCCTCGTTTTGATCCCCCCACCCCCTGCAGAATGTCTCTGATTTATAGTTGTCTGTTTACTTTTGTTGTGGTTTTTGTTGTTGTTGTTGTTGTTATTTTCCTTGATCCCCTATATTCCCCCTATAAGTGAAACCATCCAGTGTTTTTCTTTTTCCTTCTGATTTATTTCACTCAGCACAATCCCTTCAAGCTCCACTTCAAGCTCCACTACTTTCCAAAAATCTTCTGAACCAATTTATATGCCTACCAAGAGTATATTAAAGTCCCAGTTTTCCACTTAAAACACACTGAAGTATTGGGCTTCCCCTGGTGGCACAGGCGGTTGAGCGCAGCACTGTGAAGCTGTCCGCAGCCTCTGCAGCGCGGGTTCGATTCCGGCCGGCCAGCGAGGGTCCCACATGGCGTGGTAGACCTCTGCTGTCTCGCCCGCTGCTCCCCTCAGCAGTGTCTTCAGTCCATCTGCCTGTTCTGCTCCCCACTCTGTCTCTGGTGAATCCTCTCACCCTCCTGCACATCTGGCTGTACCCAGGTTCTTGTCTAAATAAATAAATAAATCTTAAAAAAAAAACACACACTAAGTATTTTAAAATCAAAATAAAAAATATTCATATACAGGTACATATTTACTTAGTATTTTGAATGTATTTTTATATATTCTTCTGTCTTTTGTCCTCTCTCTATAAGTTCCCCACCTCTCACCTTTTCCCCAGTTTTCTTTTAGTCTTTTCCCCATAATTTTTAAGGCTTTTCAATAGAATGGCCACTGACCTACGGTCTTGTGCATGGTACAATATCTTCTTCCTGCCTAGCTCTTATCTTTCAAGTGGATTTTGTTTGACTCACTTTTCTTATAGCCAGTCAGAAACTTTAAAAATATCTATTATTAAATATTCCCATGTGTACATTTTCCTTTATGGTTTCTGAATTTATGTGTGGTTTGTGAAGCTTCTCTCCCCAATCCAAGATTATAAAACCTAATGCAGAACCTTAAATTTGCTGTTTTCGGAATGATTCATTTTGGTTCAATAGTCATATTTTATTTTTTTAAAAAAAGTACAGCCACCAGTAGCAAATAGCAAATACAGCCACCAGTGCTTGACTGTTGAATGACACCCTTTCCCAACACATTTACACTAGATTGAATTCTCCAGCCTTGTTGTAGCTACTTAAGTATTCTCAGTCATATCATCTGATCTTTTTTAAGAGACAACTTAAGGAAAAATTCATCCAGTCTTAATGTTTTGTGGGTACATCAGTGGTGTCTTTTTGCTGGCATGGGGTGAAGTAGATATGGGGCATCCATATCTGGTTCTCTTCCCACAACTAGATCCAGAGTCAGGTTTGTCTACTGAGTGTCCCCAAATATGCTGCCTGCGCACCCAGGCTCTGCATGTTTGGGGACTGATGGCAAAGTATAAGAGGGCTCTCAAGGAAGCTGCCGAGAGAAAGTGATGAGAAAGCACAGTTTAGGGAAGTAAAAATTAATGATGGATGAAACTGGCTCATTTTAGAAACCACATCTGGGACAGAATGGAGCTTCTCAGCCTCAGCTTCTGCAGCCCTGGCCCTGCCCGCGCTTGCTGGGGCTGCCTTCTTCTGTCCGGCCTCTCTTTTTTCTCAGTGTCACTCAGTTTTGGCAAAAAAAAGTTTTCTAAGGCACAGACCATTTGAGTGTGTCAGGGCCTTCCTCCTTGAATATTTTTTTTAAAGATTTATTTATTTATGCAGACAAGAACTGGGGTACATGCCAGCAGTGTGGGGGGTGGTGAGAGGATTCACCAGAGACAGAGAGGAATATAATAGGCAGATCGACTGAAATACACTGCTGAGGGGAGCAGAGGGTGAGACAGGAGAAGTCTGCTGTGCTATGTGGGTTACTTTCCTGGCTGGGGATCGAACTCATGTTGCAGTGGCTGCTGATAGCTTCATAATGCTGAGGCTTAATGCTTTGTGCCACCAGCGAGGCCCCAGTCATTGAATATTTTGAGGGGTGCTAAGAAACCAAATCAGAGGACAGTGTTTCAGAAGACCTGGCAGCCTGGTTGTCCCCATAGGGTTTATGTACTGCTAGACCCTGGTATATGGGCTCGAGGCAAGCTGCCGGCTTCCTTGAAGGTGGGCCCTGCGTAGCCAGACGTGCCTGTAAACCTAGCCCCCAAATGGTTGGGGGCTCTGACTGGGACTTACTAATCTTAGCCATAGAGGGGCACCAAAGGTTTTGGGGGGGAAAGGACTCAAGGAATGAGGGAACCACCTTGGATTCCCAGTGTCTGCAGGCTGATTCTTCTCCACCCCAGGACTGCCCTCCCACTGTGATGGAGCACTTCACTAAGTCTCCTCCCTCTTTCCCTCTCACCTCTAGCTGATGAGGTTGCTCTCTCTTTTACTTGAAATTCTGCTCTTTAGGTGGCCCCAGGGGAGCAGGTGGGGGGGTGACAGAGAGAGGGAGAAAAGCCAAAAAAAAAAAAAAAAAGTGAATCTGGAGCAGACCAGGAACTTCTGCACATTCATATGAATAAGCAGAACCTCACTGCAAAAATGGGCAAATAATATAGAAATCAATGTGGACTAATATACAGAGTGTATTAGTTTGCAAGAGCTGCCATAATAAAATTTCACAAACGAGGTGGCTTAGGACAAGAGACTTGCATTGTCTCATAGGTCAGGAGGCTAAGAGTCTGGAATCAAGGTATTAGCAGGGCCCTTCCTGCCCTGGCCAGCTTCGGGCAGCCCCAGACAACCCTTGTTTTGTCTCGGTGTCACTCATTGATAATATGGCATGATCCCTGCAGCTCTTCAGAGAGTCCCCCTGCTTGCATTTCTGTTTTTGTTTGCAAATTTCCCCTTTTTCTAAGGACACCAGCCGGTTGAATTAAAGCCCATTCCAAGGACCTTGAACTTGTTGACATTGACACAGGCCGCATTTCCCAAAGACCACATTCTAGGGGTTAGAGCAGCTACATATCTTTTTTTTTTGGTGTGTGTGTGGGGCTCTATTCAACACATTACAAGGAGGAAGAATTTCAAAAAAGTTTCATTTTGTGAAGATATGATCCAAAAAGCCATTAGTTATTATTAGAGATATGCAAATTAAAGCAACAGTTCCTCCTATTAGACTTGCAAATATTAGAAAGTTGGTTATGCCAAATGTCACTGGAATGGGAGTCCATAGAAATACTTCTCTCTGCTGGTAGGAGGGAGAACAGTGTAGAGCTGCTGTTCTGGAGAGCAAGCTGGCAGCACTTGGTTCAGTTTAAAATGTCCCAGGAATTTGTCCTCTAAAGGCACATCTCAAGGTCATTTTCACACATCAGCATCACAGGTCTGAAGATGTGTATGGTAAACTTATTTTTGGTATCAGGGAAGTGGAGGCAATTTCAATTGTCCTCAGGGAGAATTGGGAGTAAATGTGATGACATACAGAGGCAGGGAACAAATGTCCCCATCCCTCTGGATTCTTCTAGGGCTGGCCCAGAAGTCAAATCAACAGCAGACAGACTAATAGGAGAAAAAGAACAAATTTAATTGCATGTGTCTGGAGGATCTACAAGGCTGTAAATTCTGCAGTCAATAAGACAAACTGAGTTTTGTCCTGAGCTAAGCAATGGACAGGGACCTAGAGCTTTCAAGGAGGAGGACTCATGTGACAAAAATGAGACGTTCGGTAAGTAAATATTTGCCCTGCCCTCTGATAGGTTTCTCCCATGAAAAGGTTATTTCTGGAGATAACCCTAAATCAGAGTCATACCAACAGTCTTCATTCCTTTAGGTAGTTCAGGGAATTGTAGTAGTTTTTCTGGAAGCCTGCTGGGCCTTCATTGACCTTAGCTTGAAATAACCCACCTGCCATGAGATACAGCTCAGAAGGGCTGGCCTGAGCACCTTGGGCAAGTCTAGATGAGCATTATGGGGAGAGAGACCCTTGATAGATGGCGTTACGCAAGTTACATATGTGACAAATGGGGTTATGCAAGTTAGAAACAAGGAATTAGGTCCTCCCTGGTGGCGCAGTGGTTGAGCTCTGGGTTGCGAAGCTGCCCGCAGCCTCTGCAGCACCAGTTCAATCCCCGGCTGCTCCCTGGCCGCTGGAGGAGGGTCCCACATGGCGCGCAGACCTCTCCTGCCGCCCGCTGCTCCCCTCAGCAGTGTACTTCAGTCCTTCTGCCTGCTCTGCTCCCCGCTCTGGCTCTGGTGGATTCTCTCACCCTCCCGCGCTTCTGACTATACCCAGTGCTTGTATAAATAAATAAATAAATCTTAAAAAAAAAAAAAAAGAAAAAGAAACAAGGAATTAAATACATGCCTGAGAACCAAGAACGTACAGACCTTAAAAGTGTAGTATGGTGTTAGCATAAGTGAAAATCAACCCCAAAGAGTAAGAAACATAGTGAAATCTTTAACAGCATAATTTTAGATCCGTTAAAGATATATACTTGGTTCTGACTGTGCAATTACACAACTCTATATATGTGATGAAATTTCATAGACCTATACCTTCAGATACAAAAAATGAATGGTATGTTCAGGAACTAGCAAAATTTGCCTAAAGTCTCTTGTCCTGTTCGTTGTTTTGGGTCAGTTTCTTGGTTTTGCTAATAATTCATAATTATACACGATGTCACCATTTCAGGGGAACTTTCTGCTGTTTTTTAGATGGCTTTTGTATGTGATAAAATACTCATAGCTAATATTTATCATTTTAACCATTTTTTAGAGTACAGTTTAGTGATACTAAGCACATTCACGTCGCTGTTTAACCATCATCACCCCCATCTCTAGAACTTTTCCTCATCCCAAGCCGATACTGTGTACAAATTGTGAGATTGGTGCCCCCAAAGGGGTCAGACAGGCTTTTCTCACTGTTTCCAGAGGAGACCTCATGTTACTTTGTTATGGGAACTAGAGGTCAGTCAAGGCCCTGTGAGCCTCAGGAGATCTGTGACCACTATTTAAAGAATGCAGATTGTTTTGGGTTGAAAGCAGTGAGTGTCACATAAAAAAAGCTAGTAGAAGCTTCTGTCCTTGCCTGAGTCCTTCTACCCTAGTCTAGGAAGAGATCATCAAATCCTAAGGGCTGCATTTTTCCTAATCAGAAAAAACAATCACTAAACTCCCTTTTCTGACCTAGAAGAATGTAGTTTAAAGGGTTTCCTCCAGATGTAGGTTTATCAGTAACCTTGTCTTCTCTGAGAATCTTACCTTTACGTTCAGAGTCAGGATGATCTAAGCTCCCTACCTGCCTTGTCTGTCATGTGAAGTCTCTTCTCTCTCAAGCCTCCCTGGGCAGAACAACCTTGTCCTTGAGCATAGCTTCCTTAGTCAGTAACACGAGCTGTGGTAGGAACCACCCTCACTTGCAGGTGGAAATTCTGGACAGGCTCCTCTTCAAAAGGTGACCTCAGTTGGTCAAAAACCCAGAGAGGAAGCCAAGGGAGGTCAATTTTTCTCAGGAAACTGCCACTTAGCCTCAACCCTGTCTTTGGCCTTGTGCATGTCCAATGCCGGTTAAGATAAGTTGGTACAGAAGGAGGGAACTTATTAAAGGGTGTTGTCAGTGGTTAAAATCCAAATCAAGCTCCCAGAAGTTTGAGGCAAAGGTTGTAGGTTGCAGAGAGGAGAGAAATGCCTATTTGTTTAAGCTCCATTTAAATACTTGGCTTCTTTTAAATAAATAGAATTAACAGTACCAGCCAGAAATCAACCTTAGTAACACATACCTATAAATCTCAGCCCAAAGCTCTGCAGTAGAGAGACTGACGAGCTTCTAAGAGCATTTCCCTGGCCAGGATGTGTAAGACTGCTCTCCATTATTTACCTTCTAGCTGCCACACTTACCATTCTGTTTTGTTTCATAAATGGGGAGCTGGAAATTAAATAAGTTGGTCTGGTTTTTTGGTGCTTGTTGCCTTTGCACTGAGGATGGGGGTTTCCAAGAAGCCTGTCCCCTTTGGGAGTCGAGGGTGAGCGCATCCCCACCAGTGGGCTCAGTCCTGTGTCTTGCAGAGTTTACTGCTATGAGCCTGCAGAAGAACTTGGCTGTGATCACCTCACTGTGTGTCCTGGAGGACAAACTGAGACTGAAGGCCCAACTTCTCATGGAAATTACAGGTGATAAATGCCCTGCATGGAGTACCCCTTTTTCTTTTTCCAGCATCAGCATTCAGATTCAGATTCAGAATAACAAACAAGCAATATTAGCTTGGGGGGAAATAAATAAATTAAAGAATTCAAATTCCATTTCCCAGTTTACTCCAAAGAGCCTGTTTTCAGTATATAAATCAGTTCTTGTTGGTTTTTTGGCCTTTTGAAAAATTGCAAAAACAAACTGTAGGAAAAAAAATGTCATTGGAAAAAAAATTATTTTGTGTGTTGCTTCTAACTAATCTCAGTTCAACAGTCTTCCAGGCTACTGAAAAAACATAAAATCCTCATTTATAATAGCACATTTAAGTAAGGATATAACCAAATTACCATACTGTTTACAGTATCCTGATGTGCCTACCACATCTGCTGGCACAGACAGGGATGATCCATGCACTGTATTGGCTGGAATTTGCACCAACTGGACACCACAACTTTTAGGATGTATAAAAAGTCATGTGGACACAGTGGCCTTTAGAAAGACTTAAATTTTAGAATCATGAATGATGTTTTGCTTAATTATCTATCTCTCTCTGCAGTGGTTTGGAAGGTGGGTAACAGCTTTATCACCCCAAGCTGGAGTTTGTAAGATACTTTCCACGCATGCATAGCTAACCCCTGCAAAATTCGTTATTCTTTGAATTGCAAAATTTGCTCTGCTTTTCCCTCCTGAATTGATTGCCCCCTTTCTGGAGACTAAGTAACTTCACAGGAATGAGCAGATGAGGGATTTCATTATTCTATTTGTGGGCTTCCACATACACCTGGTTAAAAGTGTACTTTTCCTCTTGCTAATCTCTCATGTCAATTTTATAATTTTCCAGCCTACATACCTAGAAGGGTAGAGGCTGATTATCTTCTTCCCTTACCTGGGTTGAGATGTACATAAGTGAATAGGGCAGATAGCCCACTCTCTCTCTCTCTCTCTCTCTCTCTCTCTCTCTCTCTCTCTCTCTCTCTGCATGGCATGGCTGTGCTGGCGTTTGGTCCACCTCTGAAATTCTGCCAGCATTCAGTGTGGTTTCTGCATGAAAATCCCGCTGGACAGCCCTAAGAGAAGGCTCACGCCTGCTAAGAAGTAGGATGGCTTCCAGGTCATTTGCGTTTCAGAACACAGTTTCCCACCATTACAACTTGCTGAGTAAAAGGGAGGGAAGCCTGTAGCTTGATTGTTGGGGAGAGGCTGCGTCCTTTGTTTCGCTCTAGCAAATATAGGGTGTTCCTTAGCACATGACCTTGTTGTTCATCCTCCAGCAAGGAATATGGTTGCACTTGGAGATGGTTTGTAAAATAATCTCCAGGAAATAGCAGTTTGCAAATGCTGTTGCGGCCTCAAAGATAGGAGAGGTTTTTGGATTTGAGAAAGTAACCACCTCCTAGAAAAACAGCCAGGTGAGCACCCTGCCCACTCCCTGTCCAGGTGAGGTAGCTGCCCCAAGGTGGAGCCCCATGGGGCCATGGAGTTACAGGGCAACCTGGATGTGAAATGGGGTGGCCTGAGTGTGGGTCCTCACCCTCATGCTTTAAAGGGACTTATAATGAGACTCAACAGCAGGCACACACAAAAAGGGTAATAAAAGGTTTATTTACAAAAAGGGGAAATGAAGAAATGAATAACTCAGGGAGAAAGAGATAGATACATTGGGGAATGTATCCTACCAGTTTCACTGAGCTGGGACCCCAATAGCACGCTGAAAACCAGCAAAAAAACCAAGCACCCCAAGGCCCACGTGTCTGGTTATATCCCAAGCCTGGCTGCTTAACTCCACCCTCAGTTCCCAGCATTCTCCCTTCCGTGGTGATGACATATGGGGTTTGTAGCCCTTGGTGTCTTGCATCTCTCTGTTCTGGGGTGGGGGTGGAGTCCATAAAACCTGTTAGTGGAGTTTGTTCAGGACATCCTCTCCCCCCAGCAGTAGGAGAATCATCTCCCCAGTCTGCCCTCAGCAGTGGTCTGGAGAAATGTAAACTGCTGGTAAAAGGCATGTAGGCATTTGAGCGACAAGAGCCTTAGTCTTCATGTTAGTAAGGAAGTTAGTCAGGAAGCTTTATGGAAAGCAGGGAGGGAGCTTGTTGAATCCCCTGTAGGGTGACCATTTCCCCCACGCCCAGGACTCTCCCACTCAGCGCTGAAGGTCTCCTGCATTGGGAAGTTGAGGGGACCGTGGCAAGGAGCATTGCCTCCCCTCCCCCATCTGCATGCAGCCCGTGTTACAACTCCTAGAGTGCCACGACCTGGACTTCCTGAGGGGTGGGCGTCTGTAAGAACTCGGGACAGAGCAGAGAGACCATGCTGGACTTAAAACACTGCACACGTGCGTGTCTACTCCTCTCTGGCCTGGGCGCTTTGGCCTGAGCGATGGTGACTCTCTCCCGAGACTGACAGCTGCCGTGGCGACCATGTGTGCAGTCAGCTTGGGCAATACATTCTGAACTTTGGTTCTCTCCTTCCTTCCCAGCCCCCTGGGCCCTGCCCAACCTCCTGCTTGTGTTTCCTGCAGGGAGGTGCCTTGGCTTCATTCTCCCGGAAGCTCTGCTCTCGGGCCTTGCCTGTTTTGCTGAACTCTGACCCATGAGGGAATGGGTGATTATGGAGTTTGACAAGGAGTCCATCTTTTGAAATCCTTCTCTCTTCTACTCTTCTCCCTCTCTTTATTCCCTCTGCACACGTCTCTGATTTTGTTTTGATTATTCAGCCGGCCCAAGAACTCATTTCCATACTTTGCCTGATGTTGACAAGGAAACAAGAACCTGAACAAAAACTATTCTTCTTCTAATATTTTTACACAGCGCTGCTTTTCCTTCCTTCTCTCCTTCCCTCCCTCTCTCTCCTTGCCTTCTAAAGAGGTTCAGAACAAGCCATTGTGGGGGGCAGTGGGCCAGAGTGGAGCTCCCCTACCCTTCTGAGTTCTTGGGCCGGTGGAGCAATCAAATTAACACCAGATAGTTTAGGGGAAAAAGAACAAATGTAACTATACAGATGGAGAATCTACATGGCTGTAAATTCTAGAATAAATAGAATAAACCAAGAATTTTCATTGAGTTAAGGAATGGGATAAGGGCCTGGAATTTCAAGGCGATAGAAGGACTCATGTGATAGAAATCAGACAAATCTACATTTGTCCTGTAGATAGGTTTTTCCCACAGAAAGTTATTTCTGAAGCTAGCCCCAGACCTGGATCACACCTCCAATCTTCCGTCTTCTGGGAAGTTAAGGGAGGTTGTGGTTTCTCTGGAAGCCTGCAGGGCCTTGATTGACCTTGCTTGAGATAATCAACACGCCAGGTGACGTGTCTTGGAAAGCCTGTCTGGCCATCTTGGGGCGGGCTATTGTAACATTTTGGAGAAGCCTGACCTTTACTCCCTGAAATATGTCACTCTAGAATGCGGATTACTTTGAGTTGAAGGGGATTAAAACCCAGCCAAACTCAAGGAACACTTATGTCTCCCCTTAACTATCTAAAAATATTTAGCCAGAGCCCACAAAGAGAGTTATGGCCTGACACACTTTTCATCTAACTGCCCTCTCTGCATGGCAGGACGAACATCTAATTCCCAAATACTTGCTTTTCTTATGGGAGGGTTTGTCCCCCCAAAGGGGTCAGGTAGGCTTTTCTCAGTGTGCCCAGGGTCAACTCTTGTCACCTTGATATGGAGGCTAGAGGCGACACTGCTGAAAGAAGCAGATTATTCTGAATTGAGAGCAATGAGGGTCCCAAGGGCTAGGTCAAGCTTTTGTCCTTGCCAAATCCTTCCATTTTTCCTAATCTCAGATGTATCTTCACTGCCTAAATCCTCTGTGCTCCCCTAATCTAAAAAGAGATCCTCATGCCTTAATCTTCAGCCATTTTACTGATTGGAAAGGCATCACTGCTGCCTCTGTGAATGACCTAGGAGAAGGTCCTTGAGGGATTTCATTCTCTTGTGGGTTTATCAGCCAACATTTTTTTCTCTGACAATCTCATCTCTACTTTCAGAGTAAGGATGAAGTAACATCCTCCTGGTCAGGTGAAGTGTCCTTCTCTCTCGCTATTATGCCCCAATTCCCGAAACACAGGACCGATAGCCCTGGTCTCCATTATTCTTTAAAATATACGGCCATGTCAATTATCCATATGTCATTCATATGTCATTAAATTGATTTTTCCCTTGCTGCTCATCTGATGCTGCGTTGGTTACTCATTCAGTCTGAAAAGAACCCAGAGGGGTAAGGAATGATTTCCATTGTGCCCTGACATAGTTCTGTGAATCACTGTCCTCCCCTTGAAGTCTTAGGCTCTATCCCACTCCTTGGCTCAGGATGGCATACAAGCTCCAATTGTCCTTTTTCCTTGGGTCTGGTTACTGGTAACTTTGAGGCACTAGTACATATATAATTGTGTTTTTCCTCCTGTTACTCTGTCCTTTATTATAGAGGGTATTTCAATCAAGAACCTGGAAGGGTAGAGAAAATTTAATGTTTTCCCCCTTTATCTTCTTTGTTCTCTCTCTCTCTCTTTCTCTCTTCCTTCCTTTTTTTTTTTTTTAAGATTTATTTATTTATTTATTTATACAAGAGCTGGGGTACAGGCTGGAGGCGCAGGAGGGTGAGAGAATTCACCAGAGCCAGAGTGGGGAGCAGAGCAGGCAGAAGGACCGAAGTACACTGCTGAGGGGAGCAGCGGGCGGCAGGAGAGGTCTGCGCGCCATGTGGGACCCTCCTCCGGTGGCCGGGGAGCAGCCGGGGATCGAACCGGTGCTGCAGAGGTTGCGGGCAGCTTCGCAACCCAGCGCTCAACCGCTGCGCCACCGGGGAGGCCCTCCTTCCTTTCTTTATTTCCCTCTCCTTCCATTCTTTTAACCTGCCTTGAATTTTATCATTTTCATTTTCCTTTCTTTGAGGCTCAATTTTAAGAGCCCCATTACTTGAAAGCTTAAGTACTACTACTGCCCCCTTGTGTTCGCTGATGGAAGAACTTGGGCTCGGGCTATCCACATACCTGGAGAGAACGAAGACCTTGGGACACACAGACAACTATGACGGAAGCTGACAGTCCATTGAATAACAAGTGACAATTCAGATGGGGGGGGGGTGCTGACTGACTCTGAGAGCCACACAACTGTGGTTGACTGAGTTACTCCCTGAAAGAACAGCTTGATCTCTCCTCCCTGCCCCCTTGATGCCTCAGGTCCCTAAATGCAGAATAGTCCGTTGGCTCCATTATTCTTTAGAATTTACAACCATGCTAATTCTCCAGACATCTGCTGTATTGCTGGTTCTCCCTTTGCTAACCCATCTGATACTGTTTGATTACTCGTTCAGCCCAAGACAACCGTGTGTGAGTGTGAGTGTGAGTGTGAGTGTGTGTGTGTGTGTGTTTCTTTTATGCCCTGACACAGTATACGAAGTTTTCTAATTTGCCACATCTTTTTGATGACAGTCATCATGATGGTGTGGCTATATCTCGTTTTGTCAGATAATGTTTGAAGGCTTTTCATAATGAACTTTTTTGGTAGTTTGCAGAAATTTCTGTAAGTTTCTCATAAACTTGGCATTGCTTCATGATTCTTTCTTTCAGTTTTGCAGTTTACTACCATAGTCCCTTTCATGACTTTACAGTAAACGCTTCCTTTTAGACTTCTTAGGCCAGCGCCTCATAATATGGCTGTATATGGAGAACTTGTATTTGCTTTATCTATAGAGAGTTGTTTATCTTTGAAAGCTCCCAAATAAAGTTCTTTTGGGTCCTTAGTGTTTGTCTTGTGGTATGGAGTAATTTTGTGTTTTGTTGCACTCTGGATGACAGAGGTGTGACCAAACCTGATACTGTTAATAATTACTTTGTAAATGAACTTGTACCCATCACGGACTGAGGGGCAGGTTATATGCTGGTTCTGAGTTAATTATGGCTGCCATTATTTTTTATTTGCAGTGCCTGAGCAAGCAGTAAAGCAGCAAGTTAAGTCACATTTGCAATGGGACCATGACTCAATTAGTATTTTTGAATAATAGACAATAGTAATTAAGGTCATGACAATTGCAGAAGCAGCATTATGTGGTAGCCTGGCTTCAGCAAAGGCTATATATTGCATCACGCCTCCAGAGAGGGGTCAGGGAAAACAATAAATAAGGTGGAGGTTCTCTCCTTTATGTCTCTTGCAATCTGGGAGTGGAAATTCTTGAGAATCTCTTAAGTAATCGTTCAATAACAGTTTACCAGCTCCCATCTCAGAAGCTCAAAACTCAACATAAAATTCTTAGATCTTACAAAGTCATATTTCTCGTTCAACTAACAATGTTACTGAAAGGCTGAGACTCAAATTTATGCAAGCATTGACATGTACCTGGGTAACAGGATATACAGGGAAATTAATAGGTCTTTGAATATTGGTATTGCAAATCAAAGCCTATACGATTCCTTTCAGCTCAAGACTGAATGTGCTCTTCTTCAGAGAAGTAGTTTGAGGATATGTGATCATGTGACTTGGGTGTGATCCCTTCCAGGAGGGATCTGAGTGGGGCAGCTAGTTCTTATTTTAAATATCAACTGCCTATATCATTCCAGGGAGAAATGGCATGACCTGAGGTGTTAGTCCTCACCAGTATACTTAAGAACTGGGGACAACCCAACAGTAGACACACAGAGGGAAATTTTTAAAAGGCTAATTTACAAGGGGAATGAGTAGAGGGAGAAGAGAGACTGAGAGAGAAGATTAACTGGCCAGCACTTCCTGTTAGCCATGCCATCTGAGCTGAGATGCCTGGGTGCAAGTCAGAGCTGGAAAAGGAGAGTCAGTACACAAATGGCTCAGTAATAAAGCAAGGCAGGCCAATTAACTCTGCCCATAGTTCCCAGCAGCCCCTGTTCAGGAAGTCAGGTGTATGGCATGCTGGGAATTATAGTTACTGGCTCCTGAGAGCTCATCGTCATGGATATGGCGGTGGAGACCTAAAACATCATGGGGTGGAGTTTGTTCAGGATGTCACTTACTGGCTCAGAATTTGCTCCTTAATACTCCTCTAATAATGAAAGCATTTAATTTGGAGCCACTAATATTATTAATAAGTCTTGGTTCTCCATTTATCCATTGTATCATCTCATGCAAGTTGCTGAGTTTCAGCAAAATAAAAGACCCAGGGAGTTGAAACAGCTTAACATTCCTGACCAAACATTGATCTGTTGTGGTGCCAAATATATTTGATGAATACACAAAAACTATCTCGCCTTCCAATAGCAGAAGAACAAACAGGAGAAAAAGAATTGGGGAGTTATGTTGCATGGGAAGAGGGTTTTGAGTTTTACTTAACATTCAAAGCCACAGCTTGCCCTTTAGTTATGAAAATTTTGAAGTGGCTCCTTGTTGTCATTGACGTTGAGGACTGTAAGAATGAGAAAGTTAAATTTTATTTACTTGCAAATGAATCCAGCCTCCAGTGAATTGACGCTTGTGGTCCAGTCACTTAGTTGTGAAGTAAAGTGTCCACCATAGGGTAATGGTATTTCACCGTTGAGGATCCCAGGGGAGGAACTGGCAAGCCAGGCAAGCCCAGCAAGCCTGCACCTCAGGAATAAGCATCCATTGTTATGCTAATGGTGCACTTTTTTTTTTTTTTTCCTATTCTTATCCTCCATCACTAATGTGATCTGAGTGGGCGTTAGCATTTACTGTTCAGCTATGGCTTACCTTCTATCAAGTTTTTTTTTCTTTTAAGATTTGTTTAATTTATTTATGCACACGAGAACTGGGTGCAGGCCAGAGGTGCAGGGAGTGAGAGGATCACCAGAGACCGAGTGGGGAACATAACAGGCGAATCTACTGAAATACACTGCTGAGGGGAGCAGTGGGTGAGTCGAATTCGATCCCTGGCCAGGGAGCTGACCCACATGGCAGAGCAGACCTCTCTTGTCTTGCCTGCTGTTCCCCTCAGCAGTGTATTTCAGTGGATCTGCCTGTTCTGTTCCCTACTCTGTCTCTGGTGAATCCTCTCACCCCCTTCACCTCTGGGTCAGCAACCTGGCCAGGGATCTAATTCATGCTGTAGTGGCTACCAATAGCTTCATAGAGCTGAGACTTAACCCCTTGCGCCACCAGGGAGGCCCTCTATCAAGTTTTGAGTGCTTGTGGCTGCTGCATCACAGGGAAGGAGGACCCAAGTAGGCTCTTCCTCTGGGATTTTAAAGCTTAATTTTTTTTTTTAAATAGGGTAAAAATCCCAGAACTCATGCAGATAATAAAATGAACACATGTGGATGATTTTATTTAACTTAAATAGGTGAGGTGTTCAAAAGAGAAGCTTAAAAAAGCATCAACCTATGGAGTACGTGAATGTTGAAATGAATGTGCAAAAGCACCTCCAACCTAACTTTTATACTAGGAGAGAGAAGTCCTTGGAACCTCCAGGGAGAGGACAGAATTTGCATGTCTGTAGCCAAGAATTATCTTGCCTTGCTCTCACTCAGAAGCTGTTCATGGAGTTGGTAAGTAGCTCCCAGGGAATCATATACAGTAGTCCCTTCTAGCCCTTACCCGGGTCTCACTTCCCAGTTTCACTTACTGTTAGGGGCTGTACCATGCATTTCACTCCCACTTAATTAGAGGGGGAGCTGAGCAGCCAGGTGAAGGTATATAGCACAGAAGGAAGAACAGAAGGAAGAACAGAAGGAAGAACAGAAGGAAGAACCTCTTGCTTCTGTGCTTACACCGGGTTCTTCTGGGAAGGAGACACGTGGAAAGAGACATGCAGAGATACTGGAAAGAGATACAAAGAGAGGTGAGAGACAAGTGAGGAAGGTGACAACAGCAGCTGTTATTTTGATGTTTTCTCCCTCTCCCAGCTTTCTGGGACCTGCTTCAGAACCCCTTTCTTATGGTTCCCCACCAGAAGGTGCCTTAGATTTGTGGCAAGATTCAAGCCTCAATGGCCCACTTCAGGTCAACTCCATTTGGCTGGGCATTTGCCCATGAGGGAATGAATCATTTTTTCAACATGAAAGTCTTTGGAGGCCTGCACTCCAGAACTAATATAGTATCAGCTTGATCACAGTTAGTGATGAAAAAATAAACACAAGTTCTGCCTACTGCATGGGAGCACCAGCAATGCCATATTACAAAGTGGCATGTCTAGTGGGAGGGAAAGAATTTGTGGCCAATAAACAATGGTATATTGAGCAGAGGGACTTCTGTTGCAATACGATTGTCTCTCCCAGTTGTTCTTTGATCCTCATCCACATCCTCTCTCATCAACTCTTATGTGTGCTCAGTCTGACCTATGAGAAAGACATTCTTCTAAGTATGTCCCAATCAATTCACTTGAGCATAACAAAAACTTTCATATGGGCAATGCTATTCTCATTGTAAATACATTGTAGCATATGTGTTAGGAAAATGGTTTTATTTTGATAATTAATTTTCATTGCAACTTCTACCATAAACTGGAGACATGACTGAGGGCGATTGAATCATTATGAGTTTTGGTGTTTTAAACTGATAAGATGAGATGGTGCCAATAAAAATTTCAAAGTCACCTTCAGTTCTGAATATTTATGAAGGCATTCCCCTTGATGAAGTATCATGACTCTTCTATGCAAATATACTTACAGCAATTTGTGCCCCTTGATGTTCTTATTATTGAAAAACATTTATTTCATGAAATATTGCATAGGGGTGAGTTGCACAGTGGGAGAAAATGAGCTAAAAATGAAAAGTGTTCATGTCTACCATGTCTACTTTTAAAAAGAGTTGCCAAATCAAATACTCTTATGGAAAGTTGGAAGGATGTTAGTCTTTTCAGAAGAATCCTGATCATTTCAAAACCATTGTCTTCTTCATCCAGACCCCTCAGTATTTTAAATTAATCCCAATGTATTTATTCTGAATAACATCTCTTACGATACTTACATAATAAATGGACTATTGTTTAATTCATCTTAATTAACTCAAATAGTAACTCAATTAAATTTCAGAATAGATGTTTTGTTGTTTTTCAGCTTTATTGAAGTTTAATTGACAAAAATATGAGCTGTTTAAGGCATATGATGTGATGATTTGATATAAGGGAAATTCTTATTGGAAAAGCTGAGTTTTGCACTATCAATGACCCATTTTAAAAGTCATCCTTTCAAATTCTATTAGAAGATTTTAAATACATCTCTAAGTTTGGATTTAAGAGATAATGTGGTAAGAGGCAGTAAAGAGGCCCTGTTTCAGAAATAGCAGACACAGGAGAAGCTATGGAAATAAAGAAATTACCCCTTTGTAAGGGAAATTTACATTTTGAAAGGATAACTTTAAATCACAAGAGAATCTTACTAATGGGGAAGGCACTTATTTAAAACTGAATGACAAATTTTACCCTTGTTTATTATATTTTTCCTGGTGTCCTCATAGCTAACCTCCCTGCCCCCCACACACAAATTTTTCTTCATTTGTTTTGCTGATTATGATTTTTAAACTTGAGTTCTAAGCTACCTCTTTGAGTTACTCACTGTTCTCTGAGTATCTGCTGTGTATGCATGAGGAGGTATGTATGTTATCAAATTCTATTTGTTTTTCTCTTGTTAATCTGTCTTGTGTTGTGGAGGCCTCCACTGAGAACTAGGAAAGACAGAAGGAAAATTATGTTCCCCCCCCCACCCCCATGAACAACTTTGCTAGGATTTATGTATTCTCCTAAAAAGTCCAGATTTGGGATGGAACATTTTTCATTGACAATGTGTTATGTTGACTGGTTGACTGGACTGGGCAAAAGACTCAAGGACACCAGAGAAGAGAGAGCCACTTGTCCTGGCCCCTGTCCTCCTAATGGGTGGCATTTTCTTTATCTTCCTGATGATTCATATTCAAATACTAGATCTCTTTGGTGTTCATTAGAATTTTCTTTCTCTGGGCATCACCTACTCAATATTTTTATCTACGTTCAAAATTTCAGCTTATAAGGAATTCTCTAAATTGCACAAGACACAATGGAGTTTCATGCTTTAAATAGCTTTATCTTGCTGACTTCATGTCTGGCCAAGAAGAAAGAAGGCAGCTAGATTCCTTAGTTTCCATGTAATTGAAAGGGAACTGCTAAGAAAAAGAAATCTTTCCCTGTTAAAGAGTCATAGACCTAGAAATATAAAGTAAATAATAAGTTTGCTTCCTTAATAAGCATATCTAAACAAGGTCTGGCAGCCTGCTAGGCTGATTGATCTCCCAGGCCATCCTGGAAGATCTGTATCCTTCCCCTTTTCCTGTGTCAAGAATTTGTATGCTAACTAACCAACTTTATCAGTGTAAAGTGGTTGTGTATAAAAGAAAATCTTTGTCTCTAGATCAGTGCCCAGACCTTATAGGACTACCTAGGTCTGAGACCTCATGCATGAGTAATAAAGTTTTCCTGACCTTACCATTCCTAAAGTACAGCTTGTTCTTCCCCTGCTTGGGTAAAAGGCTAGAATTTATTTCTGCAACATCATAAATGGAAAATGGGTGTTAGAGCAAACTAGAAGCAATATTGCAATGAGAACAAATAATCGAGAAACTCGTAAGAACTTTAAAAAAAAAACCCAACTCCATAGAAAGAGATTCTAATCAGCACCAGTTGATTTTCTAGGAAAAATTGTTAATGTTTTCCTTCTCCTTTATTTTGGCATTATTATTTTAACTATGGATTCTGTTAGCACATGACTGAGGGGCACCAGAGGCCCCCAAACTTGCATATTCTAAAGGGATCTGGCCATCTGTGTGTACAAAGGCAAATGAAACTCTTAGTATGATGGATCTTTAATACAATTAGCATCGATAGAGTGAGAGAAGAGAAGAAAAGAACTTTTCTCCCCAAAACACCCCAAATTACCCATCCTCTCATGGGCAGGTGACCAGCCAAATGGGTTCAGCCCGATACGGGGGGCACTGAGGCCTGCAAGCTTATCACAAGCCCAAGGAGCTTTGTGTTAGAGAAACACAAAGTGCAAGAGGGACCTGGGATAAAAGGAGCAAAATCAATGTACTAATCAAGATGATGGTTGATATTGCCTCTCCACATGTCTCTCATCCACCTTCTCTTTCCAGTATCTTTACGTGTGTCTCCTTCAAGTCTCCTTTCAACAGTGCTGGGGTCCAAGTCAAAGTGGGAGAAGCAAGAGTTCTCTGTTTTTAGCCCAACTGCCTTCTTTTATAAAGTGCCACCAGGCCACTCAGCTCTACCCATAGTTCTCAGCAGCAAGTTCAAGGTGGCTGAATATAAGTGGGGAAACATGATACCTCCTCTAGCAACTCAACTCATTCACTTTATAAGGGACAGCACTTTCTTTGATTCTGTTTAATGCAAGTCTTGTTGGGATGGAAAAAAAAAATGGATACTAAAAAGGTGTCAATTCCTTAATGGATGAGAAATGAATAAGTTTCTCTGGTGCAGGTACCATGTCATATTCATCTTTATGTCCCTGAAGTGACAAGCCCAGTACTTTTACATGTTGGATGATTGATAAAGATTTTCTGAGCTGAATTATTGAGGACAGGTGAGTCTTAGAATTTCATGTGGTCTCTTAATCTTTCAAGATGATTTTCAAGGACAACCACATGTCTTTTTGGGGGAATGTGTATTCATTCTTACTTTTAACCATATTACTAGAGGTTTAAGCATGGTTATTTATTCAACATGGCATAAAATCCAAGGACATAGCTCATTTATCTCCTGTTTTATTTAAACTTAAGAAAAGCTTACTCAGCTTACTCCATTATTAATAAATAACTAATATATTCAGAGAAGAGACTTAGATTCTGGGACAAGGGAGAGCTAGTTGAAACCAGGAAGACTTCTAACATTTTAGTGAGTCCCAAAGACTGAAAACACCACATTAGCAAATTATAGAGTAAGTTTTAAATATAGCCTTGTCTGGAAGTAATTAAATGGTCAGATTAGTTCTTGTTTCTGTGCCTCATATCCAGAATCTGTTTTTTCCCCATTTAAGTTGTGGCAATAATCAACTGTACTTCCCACAAAACTAGAAACAGGGCTTGTGATGGCCTTTCCTGAGTGGAAATATGTAGCCATATAAAGTGGGTAACAGACTGAAAGATAGTGATCAATTCTCAGGATTATTTTCATTGTTTTAGGTGAGAAAATAAACATGAAGTTTCTCAGACAAATATGGCTTCTTAAAGATAAAGATGATGAGCTAACATTACTTTTCCAGACTGCAGTGTTTGTCTTTCTCAGAGCCTTAGAGGAAAAGAGACTGAGATAGAATAAGGCCAAATAAGAGCTGACTCCTGAGATTAGCACCTTTGCATACAAATTTTAGGTCCTTTCAAAGCATAAAATGGTCTGTGTACATAAAATTCCACATTGGACATTTGCTGGCTATTAGACATCCAGGGGAATGAGAACAAAGGAATGAAAAATACACGTTAATTTTTCATATTTCATAATTTGATTTGAGCCATAGGATATGCTGCAATTTACTCTAAAGATCATGCTTTATGACTCTATTCCTTGTCTTGATTTTACATGCACAAAAACATGTACAGTTTTCCAAAATGAATCCCAGGTTTGTGGCTCTATTTAGTTTACCTTTTTCCTAAGAGTCTTCTTGTTCAGGGAAAATTGGGCAAGGCATGGAGAACCCTACAGGAGAGGTGGAGGTAGGAAAGTCAGCAGTCCTGTGGAAGGGTGTATGCAGAGAGGGAAAAAATTCTAAAGTTGAGATGGACTTTAAAAGAATGGGAAGCCATGACCATGATCACATGTGAGGTCAAGGCTTTGGTTTTCATATATTCCCATGAGTCTTGATCCTGGAGGCAGCAATATGAGTTTATTATTCTTTGAAAATTCCATCTAGAATTTGTGGGCAAATTTGAATCTCCATTATATTTGTCACTGCATTTGGAATTCATTTTTTGGATATGTCTGTGAGCAATGTAGATCACTTGAAGAGTCTGGATAACTGAGGTCAATTTAAGTATTTCTAGCAGGGTGACAGATTTATTTCCCTTGTTCTCCGATGAGAGGGGGAAAGAAAATCCCCTTTTATTTATTTATATATTATTTATTTATTCATTCATTCATTCATTCATTCAACCACTGGGTACAGTCAGAAGCGTGGGAGGGTAAGAGAATTCACCAGAGCCAGAGTGGGGAACAGAACAGGCAGACTGATGAAGGACACTGCTGAGGGGAGCAGCGGGCGCGGCAGGAGAGGTCTATCGCGCCATGTGGGACCCTTGTCAGAGGCCGGGGGATCGAACCGGAGCTGCAGAGGCTGTGGGCAGCTTCACAGCCCAGTGCTCAACCACTGCGCCACCAGGGGAGGCCCGACAATCCCCTTTTACTGAAGGATATGTGTGACAAGTTGTAGTGGAAGCAGGAGGCAAACATTGAGAGCAGAAAAGCCCAGTTAGGTCCTTGTGCCCTTTTAAATTTTCTAATATTCCTGAAGGCTTTTTTAGAAATGAGGAAGTAATTAGCTAATTCAGAAATCATCAGAGATGATGATAATGATGATAATAACAACAGCAATATCTAGACAGTGTTAATGTGGGTCAGGCACTGATCTAAGATGTTAACTCTTGATTCCTCTACACAAATATAAGAAAATAGGTGTGAATTGAGATCAGTACATCAGGTGACTAGGCAGCTGTTTTCTTCTTCACTTTGTTTTTGCTTATATATTTGGGAGAATCCATCTCCAAAAATTGGAAAACCACAGCTTTCTCAGAAGAGGTCTTGGCAAGGTCTAAAGGACACTTCTCCTTATAAACATTATATAACATGGCATTTAAGATATTAACCAACATGATGTGAACCTTCCAAAGTTCCAGTAATGTGCAAGAGCTTTTGCCATCAAGTCCTTAATTATGAATAATATTCCCTCTGAGTTCTTAGCATCCTAAAGGCAGCCCCCTTGCTGCCTCTTTCTAGTCCTTGTTCTGCTCGCCTGATTCTCTTCTTGGAGGGAACACAGATTTTCCTTCCTCTTGCATAGGAAAGAATGAAGGCTGGGTGGGGGGTGGGACCAGGAGGAGGCAGGGAACACTCCACTAGAGTAAAAATGGGGACACCAGAAAATTTTGGCATTTACCCTAAGAGTCAAGAGATCACATTCAAGGAGAAACTGACTTTGGAGCCTCCAAGTATGAGCTTGATTTGTGTATTTCCTATTGTGGCTACAAAAAAATTATCACAAACTTAGTTTCTTAAACCAATACAATGAGTACTTTTACCAGAATCTGGAGGTCAGGGATCTGAAATGAGTCTTACAGGACTAAAATCAAGGTGTTGGCAGGATGGATTTCTTCTAGAAGCTCCAGGGGAGAATTAGTTCCTTGCCTCTCCTAACTTTCAGATGCTACAAGCATAATTTAGCTTGTGGCCACATCACTTCAGTCTCTGCTGCCATCCTCACCTCACATTTTACTTTCTGTAATTAAATCTCCCTTTTATAAGGACACATGCATTCATTGCCCATGTGGGTATCCAGGATAACCTACTTATTTTAAGGTCCTCAGTCTAATCACATCTGCAAATACACTTTTGCTATATAAAGTAACATTTATAGGCTCCAAGGATTAAGACTTGCATCTCTCTGGGGATCATTATTCAGCCTACTATTGTTTGATTAAGTGTGTGTGTGTGTGTGTGTATATATATATATATATATATCTGCTTTAAGAGTGAAAGGTCTGGAGATTATGGAAAAGGGTGGTAACAATATGTCCTTTTCTTCTAGGGGAAATCTGATAAGCCATGAGGATCAGCTCCTGAGCTTTTCCCTGAATTGACTTACCTCTATCTCTGTAGTTATCTGGCCCAAATAGTAACTTTTTATTAAGGTCTGACATGCAAATAATTTCCCAAAGCACTGTCAGTGAGAAAAATATTTTCTTCTACCTTAGGTTTGGTGTTTGAGAACCTGCAAATTAATCTGACTAAAGAGATTAGCAAGGGAAAAAAAATGTATTTAATTACATATGAATTACATAAATATACACAGGAGTTCATAGAGAAAATGTAACTTGAGGAGTTACATTTGGGATTTCTACGTCATCTCAATAAGGAGAATAAGTGATTTCTTGGAGGGGGGGTAAAAAGCGCTTATAGAAAAACAAATAACTGTGGAAAGATGAATAGGCAATTGGGAGAATACGTGGAAGACATGATAGTTTTGTGACAATGTCTGCTTTGGTGTGGGATCAACTTCTCTAAGAAAAGAAGATTAGAGTTACTCTGGGGAGGGGATTTGTGACAATTGAGGTCTTTTGGGAGTCTTTGCTTTTAGGCAGATTAAGGATTTCAGCAGTTCACAGGCCTTCAGTTCAAAATTCATTTTATGCCACTGTGGCTTATTCTGGCCACCTTCAATACCTGTAGGTCTGCAAGGTTTGATCCAGCTCAAAGCTCTTTGCTTCTGAGCCTTCTGCATATGCCAGATGTGTTCCTTGTTGGCACACATTTATACTATGTGGAGAGACTGGCACACATTTATACTATGTGGAGAGACTAAGAACACTTTCTGGGTTAGTGTACCAGTAGGGTGTCCTTTGAGAATAAGGAGGATGCATAACAAATTAGGTCATAGAGGAGGAAACCAGGACAGAGGACACTGCCCTGACACTGAGTCTGTAATCCGTTCTCTAATGTTAGAGGGACCCTGGTAGAGGGAATCTGTCCCAAGCGCGTGGGCCCTGGTCCTTGTTCCTTGCCTGGGTTCTGTTGAGTCTAAGTTCTCAGTTTGAGCAACCACCAGTGTGTTCTATTTTACTTCTTTCTACTCTGAGTTTTGAATCATCTCCTGAACCTCTCTGCTCAGGCTTGTATATCTGATCAGTTCTCCTTGTATCCTCTTCAGGTATTTTTGTGTTAAACTGTTGTACTCTTTGAAAGTGTGCACCGTTAGGTGCTGTGTTCTCATGTATAAACCTCAGGAATATAATTTAATAATCTTGGGAAAATCTTCCCACTTTCTTTGGAAATACCAGGGCAGTGAGTCACCAGAAATCCTTCCAGGAAAGGAGAGGGGGCCTGGTCTTTGGGCTCACCACTCACCGCCTATCAGTTATCTCTGCCCTGCAGATGAGCCCGGGCGTCCTCCAGGCAGGAAATAGGATGTTAGTGGGTGGGCCCCAGAGTGCACAGACTTGAAAGCAGGAAAATGAGAGCGCATGTGGAAGGGATCCAGGTAGGAGAGTGTCGGGCACAGAGGAAAGCATCCCGTATCCCTGTGGGTTCATTTTAGGTTGGACAAGAAATCCAGACAGCATCAGATGAGTTAGCAAGGGAAAAATCCATTTAATAACATTCATATGGAGAATTTGCATGGTTATAAATTCTAAAGAACAATGGAGCAGACGAGGGACATTTATCCTGTATTTAGGGACCTGGGGTATGAAAGAGAGGGGGCAGAGGGAGGGAGATCACATGACAGTAAAAAGGGGGTGACCTCATCCTTATCTGAGAGTAAAGATGAAGTTCTTATGTTGAGAGGACATGAACCCACAACTGGATGAGAACCCCCAACCCATATTCTGTGGGTATCTCCTCTCTCAGGAAGGGGCTTCTCGGTTTCCCACTGCTTTCAGCCCCAAATAGTCTGCATTCGCTGCGTGATGATAATAGACTTTCCAGGGCTCCCAGGCCTTGATTGATCTCTTCTTCCCATACCAAAGTGTGAGGAGACCTACTCTGGGATGACTAATTGTTATAGGTTGACTTATGTCCCCACCCACCCCCCAAATGTGTGAAATCTTAACCCTAGTACTTGTGAATGTTCTTTTATTTAGAAACAGGGTCATTGGGCCTTCTTGTGGTGCAACGGGTTAAGCACCGCACTATGAAGCGATCTGCAGCCTTTGCAGCATGAGTTTGATCCCTGGCTGGCCAGGGAGCAGCCCACATAGTGTAGCAGACCTCTCTTGACTCGCCCGCTGCTCCCCTCAGCAGTATACTTCAGTCAATCTGCCTGTTCTGTTCCCCCACTCTGTCTCTGGAGAATCCTCTCAACCCCCCCCATCTCTGGCCTGTACCCCAGCTCTTGTATTCATAAATAAATAAATCTTTTTTAAAAAAAAAAAGAAAAAAGAAAGAAACAGGGTCATTGCAGATGTAATCTGATTAAAAGGAGATCATCTGGTCAGGACCTTAACTCACTGTGACCAGTGTCCTTATAAGAAAAGACAAAGACACACCAGGAGAAGGTGACCAAAGCTAGAGGGAGGCAGTGACTGGTGACTATCCCCAGAGAGAAGGAAGGTCATCTCCTATGGGTTTCAGGTGAACATGGCCTTGGTAACACCTTGATTCTGGCCTTCTGACCCCCAGACCCGGGAAACAATACATTGCTATTATGTTAAGTCTCTAACTCCTTTTCTGGTTCTTCATCCTCCTCCTTATCCCTAGTTTTAAGTACTGACCAGGATATTTTTTGTTTAAGAGTTTAAGATCTCTATTTGCATATTTCACTTTCTCACTCATTTCCAGACTCTAACCCTCACAAATGGAATGAATTTCCAAATTTAACATATGAACCTGTCCACATTTTTACCTTCTGCTGCATATATTCAGTCTGGATGTCCATTCACTATCTTCATAAGGTCTGAAATGAAACTAATTTCTGATGACCTCTGCCCCGGTTTTAGTCACCCAACTTCCTCCTCTGTCCAAAGTTCAGTGTCCTTCCTGGTCTAGTCACCCATCTCTGAAATCTTGGAGTCTTGCTTTGAGCACATTTCTCCTCATCCTTAACCATTGCCAAGTCCTATTGACTCTACCTATTGTCTCAAACCCTTCTAATTTCTTTTGTTGTTTGACCACAGCCCCAATTTTCTGCCTGGTGTTATCACTTTATACTCTTCCTCTTGTATCAGCTAAATTGAACTTCAGCAAATGCTACAACCTTGTTTCAAGAGCACCAAGATTTCCAGCCTCTCAGCCAGGGAGCCACCTATTTCCAGAGATCAGGGACAAGATAGACGCTGTAGCCTGCCAAGTATCAAAGGATGTGGGGGTTCAAAGGAGCAAATGAAAGTCAAGGATAGGAGGGCACCTTGGGCCCTGGTCACGAACCTTTTCTTCTCTCTCTCTCTCTTTTAAGATTTATTTATTTATACATATAAGAACTGGGGTACAGGCCATAGGTACAGGAGGTGAGAGGATTCACCAAGACAGAGTAGGGAGCAGAACTGGCAGATCTGCTGAAATACACTGCTGAGGGGAGCAGTGGGTGAGTCAGAAGAGGTCTGTTGCACCATGTGGGTCAGCTCCCTGGCCTGGGATCAAACTTGTGCTGCAGTGACTGCATATAGCTTCATAGTGCTGATGCTTAAGTCCTTGTGCCACCAGGGAGGCCCCTGTCAGGACCATTTCTAACTAGGCCTGTGGCCTTGGATTTAATCTAATGCAAGGACATCTGATTCTCGGTTTATCCTTTGCTTAATGATATCCTACCTCCTTCTGTATTTGTCCTGCAACTCCCATTTTGAGTATTGGGGAAACTTAAGGAATTCTGTCATGAAAAGATCCCTTTGGACCAATATAGAGAATAGAGAGATAACACAATTTATTCTTGAGTGTTCATATCAGAGGATATGCATGCAAGCAACCTGCAGGAGACAAGTGTCTGCAGAGAACTTCACACAAATGTATGTAGTAAAACAGAAGAAAGAACAATTAAAATGTCTCATTTCCTCCAGAAACAAATGAATGGACCTTGTGTTAGTCTATTATACTCCTGAGGACAGACTCCTGAGTTAATTTCAGATGAATGTGCTTACAGTTCCAAGGGTCAAATGACCTGCATGCCTTTGCTTTGGAATATCAAAAGGTCAGATCTATTATCGGAGCTATTATGTTTGCAAGGAGATACACTAAATGGGGTTTTGGGGGGTAGTCACCTTCCTCCACTTCCTGAACAAAATGAATTTTTATCATCATACCCTGAAGGGTAGGCCTCACCAGGATTTCAGAGCAGGCTGTCCCAAGCAAGTCACTTTGACATGTGGATTATTTGGAGTTGAGGTCAATTTAGCCCTACAGGCACATGAGGGAAATTTTACCACTCTCTTAACTGCCTAGAAGAATGAGCACTGGGTGTCAGGCTCAAAATTAGGGTTATTGCCAGAAATATCCTTTCTATCAGAGAAAGCTATCTATAGGTAGAGCGAACATCTAATCACAGAGCATCTGAATTCTGTCATGTGAGCCACTCTCCTTGTCACGTGAATCCCCCCTTCTCTCCTTGAAGTCCCTTGTTCCTGTCCTTTTCCTTAGCTCAAGATCCGTGCCCCCATTTTTCTTCATTGACCTTGAGGTCCTCGTTTCTATGGGGAATCTACATAGAAATGGGGAATTCCCCATATCATGTAATTAAATTTGGGTTTTATTCTTACTAATCTGTCTGATGTTAATTGAATTACTCAGCCAGCCTGAAAAGAACCCAGGATGTTCAGGAAAAATTTCCCTTCTCTTCTGACACTCTTAGGGCAATGAATTCTTGTCTCTTCAATACTCTATACTTCATCTTCTCTCAGTACACTGTTCTACAGCCTCAGCTCAGCCCACATTAGAGAAGATGCTTAAAACTCAATTGAGGACATACCATCCCTGTCCTAGGGGTAGCCTAGATACCAAAGAACTGTTGTAGAACTGGATGTATTTTGGAATTACTTGGAAAGTTGAAAAGATGGAATACGTGAGTCCCTCTACCAGATTTATTCAGAGTGCTTCATCTTGGGTAGATTATGACATTAAAAAAAAAATTCCTTAGAGGTCCTGATGCTTAGTCAGGTTGGCATCTGCCTCTGTTGAAAAGTTTGATGTTAGAATGTGATAAATGCTTCTTCGTCTCTGTGTTGGATAAACCTCTTTCCTTAAACCTAAAAAAAAAAAAACCAAAACAAACAAACAAACAAACAAAAAAACCCAAACAGAATATTCAACTCTCTCTATATATATATATTTTAAAGATTTATTTATTTATGCATACAAGAGTGGAGTATAGGCCAGAGATGTTGGGGGTGAGAGGATCCCCCAGAGACAGAGCGGGGAACAGAACATGCTGACTGAAATACACTGCTGAGGGGAGCAGTGGGCGAGACAGGAGAGGTCTGCTTTGCCATACGCGTTGCTCCCTGGCCAGCCGGGGATCGAACTCATGCTGCAGAGGCTGTGGATTGCATCATAGTACAGTGCTTAACCCCTTGCGCCACCAGGGAGGCCCTCAACTAAATATATTTTAAAGATTGCATTGGGTTTATTTAATGATTCAGGAAGCATCCCATCCAGTAAGTAGAAAAGAACTCTGAAGAACTATACAAAATAAAAGACTTTTATACACAGAAGGGCAGGATAGTGACGAGGCTGAAGAGGTTATACAAGAAAGAAGAGATAAGGAAGAATAGATATGAAAGTTCACCTTTCTGTAGAGGATATCAGTGGTCTGTCAGTAGAGCTGACGAGGTCATTCCAGATTGACTCAATTTAAGTTTCCTTTTCTGGGAGAGTTTGAGACTGTAATTAAATTAGGCATTAAGTCTAAACTTTGTGGTGTGGGGCTTAGCACAAATGACTACAGTTTGTGCCTGTTGTCTTTTTAACAGCTCAAATGAAAAATCTTCTTCTAGTTAAGTCCATCAGACGACTCTCTTAAAATAAAAATCTGTAGTTGATTTGAGGGTTTCTATGGTCTCCTTCCAATTTGCACAGCCTCTTCAGGGCTGTTATCAGGGAGTTACTGTCCTGATCACATTTTTAATGCATTGAATTCTTTTGGGAGGAATTTCCTCCCTAATGACAGTAGTAAGCCTGAGGCTGTAGGGCCATCACACCACAAAAATGCATTTTATTTCCTTTGGCTCCATAAAAGGAGGAAAATTGTTTTCCCTTCTATCCTTCTAGGTTCTCAACTGTGATTCTATAATAAAAGTCAGATTAACATGAGAAAAACAAATAAAAGTTTATTAACATGCGCATTATAACTTGTAAAACACGGCAGTGCCCAGCAATAAGTAACTCAAAGAGATAGTCCCAGCTAAGGAAAAGGGATTTTGAGGCTTCTGGGGGTAGATGCAAGTTATGGAAGGTGACCTGAAAAAGTATGGTAAACAAGCATCATCTTAGTCACACAAATTTAAGTTAGAGCTATCTTCATTGGTGAGTTTTTCATGATTAAGGGTTATTTTGTTCTACCTGATACAAAGAGGGAGACACCCTTACACATGATTTCCTTTATAAATGTAAATTTCCCTTACAAAAAGGAAACATGTTCTATCTTCAAAGTTCCTCTTGTCTGCTGAGTCTTAAATAATCAGCTCAAAATAGTCTGTATGCCAGAGAGACATATTATGGTATGATGTAAGGAAGCAAAATCTGCCACCCCAAAATAAGTCTTTGGCAAAAGGTTGATTTCATGGGAGGGGCTCTGATGACTGAGTTAAGTTGCCTTTGTAAAAGACATTTACATATAAACTTCTCTTTATTAATACAAGTACCAGGAAGACCTAATCTGCTTGTTTTGTTTAAAGAAGAAGGCAAAATATAAACATGCATACCTTTGTTTATTGTGCCTTCCTTGGTAAACTCCCTACCTGACCTTTCTCTTTCCTTCCCTGTAACTCGCCTTGTCTTAGGTAAGCTGTTAAGGTGGTATCTGAAGTTGGTGGCAAGTTACTCCATCATCTTGGGTCCCTCCAATGTATACAGGAGGTATGCATGGTATTATCAAGTTTCTTTTTTTCCCTCTCCCTTAGCAATCAGTCTGTTGCTTATTTGACTATTTGCCAGTCTGGAAGAACCAAGAGAGATAAAGGATGACTGTCTTTGTGCCCCATGGTGACATATTCTGGTTTATAGTAGTCTTTGTGCATCCAAACATATTGATCTTGATCGGTTCTACTGGAGACACCATGTTCTTGGATGTTCAGATTATAAGGGTATCAATAGGCATTTAGACACAAAGGAAAATGACTCTTTGAAGTGAGTTTGAGTAACAGGCGGGTCAAATTTGCCTCAATTCACCAATTTATCTGTTCTTTATGTAGTTTTGATATGGGAAAAAAACAGAAATGAGGGGAAATCATTCGGTTTGTGAGTCCTTACATGTGCACTTAAGAACAAAGGGCAGGACTCTAAAACAGAGAGATAAAAAAGAATTTCATCAAAGGGTTTGTTTACATAAAGAGTGCAAGGGGTGGGGGGAGAGTTAATTGTCAAGGATCAAGCCTTATGGCAGTGAGCGCTAAAGCATGGACTGAGCTCTGATCTCAGTCAACCAGGTTCTGCCCCTTCCCAGAAGCTGTGACACCAGCAAAATGGCTGACATGCAGGAAAATACTGTCTATCCTACCACTGCTGAGCAGAGAGCAGAGTGTACTTGGAAGCCAGAAGGAAGACAAGAAAGACCAGGAGAATATCTGCCAGCATGGCTTCAATCCTCCACACCCTTTAACTTGGTTGTAGTGCAGGTGCCTGAGATATTGACTGCTCAGAGATAGGGGTGAGGGAGAGAATGTTGGGCTGGATAAAATTTCCCCCTACCCCTTTGGGTTTTACTGGAACTGGTCAAGCAATCAAATTAACATCAGACAGATTAGCAGGAGAATAAACAAGTTTAAATAAATATATATAGACATGAAGGCCTCCCTGGTGGCGCAGGTAGTTGAGTGCAGTGCTGTGAAGCTGTCCACAGCCTCTGCAGCATGGGTTCAATTCCTGGCCAGCCAGAGAGAGTCCCACATGGTGTGGCAGACCTCCTCTGTCTTGCCTGCTGCTCCCCTCAGCAGTGTATTTCAGTGGATCTGCCTGATCTGTTTCCTACTCTCTCTGGTGAATCTTCTTACCCTCCTGCACTCTGGCCTGTACCCCTGTTCTTGTATGCATGAATAAATAAATCTTTAAAAAAAAACAAATAAATATAAATAGACATGAATTCCAAGGTCAGTGAGAAAAAATGGCAGTATGTATCCTGAGAGAAGGAAACGGATAAGATCCTGGGCTTCAAGGAGAGAAGCTATAGGGCCTCTGACCTTCCTCTCTTCCTTTCCTACCCAAATCTTTCTTTTTTTCATTTGCTGAAATGATACCTAAGGTGATGGTTTGGGCCCTTTCAGGGAGCTACTGAACTTGCCTATTCTTTGATGTGTACAGGAGTTATATATGTTATTAAAGATCTGTTAGTTTTTCTCCTGCTAATCTGTCTTTTATTACAGGGGTAGCTCTCAGTCAAGATACTAGCAAGGTAAAGGGAATTTTTTTTCCCTCCCCTACAGTATTTTCTGCCACTTATTTTTTTTACTTTTGTAATTGAAATGCTTACTTTTTTTGTTTGTGGAAGCTAATTGCTTAATTTCTGGGGCTTAAGCTTTTAAAACACCACTTTCCCCTTCATGTACTTGTTTTCAGGCAAAAGCAAGTTGGAAGTGTACCAGAATATGCCAGCTAAAAACATCTCTCTATGGCATATGATCTTTTTTTGCACCAAAGGCTACTAAGAACCAACTAGATGCAAGGAAAGCTCTAAGAGAAGGACACAAGTTATCCTTTTGTAAAGGAAATGTACACTTATAAAGGAAATTTCCAGTTGTAGAGGTGTCTCCCTCTCCTGTACCAGGAGGGGAAGGCTCTTTTTTTTTTTTTTTTTAAAGATTTATTTTATTTATTTATTTGTTTGTTTGTTATACAAGCACTGGGTACAGTCAGAAGCGCGGGAGGGTGAGAGAATTCACCAGAGCCAGAGCGGGGAGCAGAGCAGGCAGAGGGACCGAAGTACACTGCTGAGGGGAGCAGCGGGCAGCAGGAGAGGTCTGCGCGCCATGTGAGACCCTCCTCTGGTGGCCGGGGAGCAGCTGGGGATCGAACAGGCGCTGCAGAGGCTGCAGGCAGCTTCGCAACCCAGCGCTCAACCGCTGCGCCACCGGGGAGGTCCAGGAGGGGAAGGCTCTTAATCAAGCTCCTTAATGGATAAGGCTGGGACTTACATCTTCATGAGAAATCTTACTAAACAACATTTGTTTACTATACTTTTCTTGTTGGTTTCCCATATCTTGCTACCTCACCCCTTTTCCTTTGCTTAACCTGAGATGGTGTACAATCCTCAGTCATCTGACTGAAATCCCATATCTTTGTGAAACTCCTGAGTAAACGTGTAATGAAATCTTTTTGCTTCTGTTAATCATTTTCTCAGTTTGATTTGAAGGCCCCAACCAATGAACCTAAAATGGGTGGGTGGAAAAATAATTTTTTTCCTGCTCTGCAAAACCTCTAGAAGCCGCCTGGTTCTTCCCCACTTCCATCTCTGCCCTTCTGCCTTGCACACCAGGCTGCCAGCAAGTGAACCAGGAGGTGAAGAGCAGCTGTGATTCTCCAGTTAAAAAGTCGCTCAGCGTGAGAAGGGGACATGAATCGGCCGGGAACTGCGCCCAACAGGAGGCACAGAGCTCTCTCACCCAGACTTCCTGAGAAATGAAGGAGAAATAATAGGCAGTTCACATTTGCAGCCAGCCAGCTGGGTGGTATTCCTTGAAGTGAAGTGCTCACAAATCCCTCCTGGGGCTGAGCCGGTTTGACAAGCTGAGGATTTGGGTGGCCTATCTACTGTTTGAGGGGAGTCTTGGGAAGCTAAAGGAAGCAAAGCAAGGCCCTTTGCTGAGTTGCTTTTTTTGAAAGTCAAGTAATAGACCCTCAATGGCTGATTTAAAAACCTGATTACATGACATGAAAAATGTCACAATTATCTTTCTTTGATAGTGGCTTCCACTGAGGTGACTCAACCTGTAACAGAATTGGCAGGAAGGCTCTTTGTCCTTGTGATTGAGATAAAAATGAGTATCATCTAAACGTACAAACTACTTATTTCTTACAGGAGTCTAATACATTATTTTTCAATGTAAACTGCCTGTGTTCATAATAAAGCACACCCATTTAGCTATACATTTTGCAAAGGCAAATCAAAGCAGCATCGCTGTTCCTCTCTTTGTTTTTGTCAGAAATTTCAGATTTTGATTTGTCACCCCAGGGGAACAGGGATGTGTGTGCAGGTACATTTGGAAAAATGGTTTTGCAAATTTAGATGGGCGTGCTTATGAACACGGGGAGGCACCCCAGCTTTTCCCTTTGTGATGCATTGGAAAGACTTGGTTTTTGAGCCTGGGAAAAACCCCCAATTGTGAATGAAAACACATACAGACAAACAAATAAACACTTAAAAAAAACTGAAAACAAAACAACAGGAAGGCCAGAAGCAATTTAATTTCGGTAATATTTTCAATAAATTAATGGCCTGTGTTTGCGGCAGCAGACACTTGGAAAAGATTGAGCTGACAGATGGGCACAAATAAAGCCACAGGAAAACTGGGAAGGATGATAAATATTATCTGCAGGCCATTTTTATCCCTCTTGTTAATTAACCATCCTGCTTTTCTCACCACAGCTAAGCTTATTTTTCTTTTTGCTCTGGAGTTCTTTTATAGTGGTTTCTTCCAAACTTTCTCATATTTCCCTCCTGTGTTGTTTTCCACCCCAAATCTGCTTTGGTTTTCAATCCTGAGCTCTCTTCCACATTTCCTCCAATGAGGATTTTGCAGGGGAGAAAGCAAGGACATTGCCTTTACCTCTTGTCAGCTTCCTAACAATTTTCTTGCTATTAATGTCTAACAACTTTCCAGCCCCAGGGAATACAAATACCTTTCCTTTTCTATAAATTGTTGTGTGCTGTTCTTACTGCCCATCACTAAAAATACAACACAGCTTTATTGATCTCCCTCTCCTGTTTTCCCCTTAGAAGAATGTTACAAATGGATTGCTTCTGCCCTGTATCTTTTAATGGTTTATATTTTCTGATGCCCAGTTTGGCAGCCTGGCAGGGTCATTTAGTTGAAAGAACATGGGCTTTGGAAACAGCCAGTTCTTGGTTCATGTTTTGGTTTTGTTTCTTATTAACTGGATGACCTTTGGGTGAGTTCCTTATCCCTCTGAGCCAGTGTCTTCATTGCAGTAATGATTCCTACCGTCTGAGTTTGCTGTCGGGTCTCAGGGTACATGTATTACCCTCTATCTCCTTTCATTAATAGCAGAATGCCAGGAGGATATGGCCAGTCAAGGAGACATTGGGTTAGTTGCAACTTTTCCTTCTGCAAAGTTTAATAATGTCTTCTTTCCCTGCCACAAAGAAAGCACACAGTTATTGCATTAAACAAGACTTTTCTGTTTTTTCCTTTAAAGTTTTAACCGGGCCCATTGTCCAAAAGATTCTTCTTTGGTCAAAGGAGACTGGGTTTGTGGTCATACGATCCAGCAGGTATCTGGTATAACTCCTGAGGTATCCGTGACCTTTCCTTTAATTTATTTCTCTCAGGGGCCAGTGGGAGAGCAAAAGGAAAAATAGGACTGCCTCTGGGAGACCCCCTTCTGTGCAGCAGCCCAAGAGTGGCAGAAGGCCAATGAGTTAATGAAACTCACAGAGCATTTGTCTAATTTGAATAATCGAGCTCTTAGCCAACATTCACCTCCTCAGAGAAGCCTCCCCTGACCATCGAATCAAAAATAATTCCCCCAGTGACTCTCTAGTCATCGTTCTGCTTTATCATCATCACAACTGTCTGAAATTATTTGCTAATTTACATGTTCGCTCTGTTATGTTTTTGTTTCCTCTACTGAAAGGAAGGAAGATCTATGACAGCTGGAAACCACCTTATCTTATTTTCTGTTATATTCTCATTGCTAACAGCAACGTATAACAGATCTAAGCCCCCAATAAGTGCTTGTTACAACAGTAATAAGGACAGAGGTCTCTTTAGTATTGGAAATTCTCCCCAACATTTATCCATGAATGAATGCAGCGAAAGGTCTAGCGTAGCCTGGCTCAGCTGATCTTAGCTGATTCATGTATGTGTCTGCCGGTAGAGTGGAGTGGCAGGGCAGGCTTCTCTGTGGATGGTAACTGCATCCTAGGTTAGTACAAGGAGTACACCCGACAGTTACATGATCACTCAAAAAGAATGCAGGCAACATTCAAAAACAATTTTATTTAATTCATGGAGCAGTGATTGATACAAAGGATCATTCCTTCTTTTAAAAAACTCTCTTGGGCCTCCCCAGTGGTGCAGCGGTTGAGCGCTGGGTTGCGAAGCTGCCCGCAGCCTCTGCAGCGCCGGTTTGATCCCCGGCTGCTCCCCGGCCACCAGAGGAGGGTCCCACATGGCGCTCAGACCTCTCCTGCCGCCCGCTGCTCCCCTCAGCAGTGTACTTCGTCAGTCTGCCTGCTCTGCTCTCCCCTCTGGCTCTGGTGAATTCTCTCACCATCCCGCGCTTCTGACTGTGCCCAGTGCTTGTATAAATAAATAGATAAATCTTAAAAAAAAAAAACAAACTCTCTTAATTTGTCTTCTAGAACACTGTTCTTTCTTGACTCTTCAGGTCCTTACCAGGACCCAGGGTCATACTTCATCTCCGTGACCTTGACTCTTTTCTCATCTCTGCCAGCATTCATTCTCTAGGTGATTCATCTAGTCACACGGCTTCAAATATCTTCCTATTTTGACAACCCTAAATTTATATCTTTGTTGCTGAGAAAACAAGGGCCCATCTATTGAATGCACGTAAATGCCAAAAAAAATATGCCACTGGGGTTTAGGAAAGGAAAGGACTTTGATGCAAAGCCAGCTGAGCAGGAGACAGGAACCCTAAGACTCAGATCTGCCTCCCTGATTGGCCAGGGAGGGGCAGAGAGACTTATATCATATTTTGGGAAGCAGGGCTTGGCAAAACAAAAGAGTTGAATTTCATTGATTGGGGAGTAGGCTGGGGGCACAGAAATTTGGGTTTGGCAGTAGAAGGTCTTTGGATGACGCAGACAGGATGACTGGAATGCAGAGTTGGCTGAAGATCATTGGAGGTGGGGGAGCTCTTGTTTGTCTATGGGATGCTGGGCAAACCCTTCAGATGCTTCATGGACAATGGCTGGACCTGCTTTGCTAAGTTTTCTGCTCGGTTTCATCTGTAACCCAAATCTTTGTATTCTATACATGTATTTCCAACTACTTTTGTGATGTCTCTACTTGGATGCTGAGGTTGATTTCATTAATATCCACACCCTTTGCCACTTTACATTGTTCTCACTGAAGAGGCAAAGTCTACGCTTCCCGGCAGCCCTGCTCAATCTGGGCTTAGCTGCCTCTCTTGCTTTGCTAATAAGATAAAGCAGAATTTGTGGTGTGCAAATTGCAAGCCTACTCCTCAAGAGTGAGTGAGTGAATGTGTGTGTCTATTTACAGTCTTGTGCTTCTGTCACTGCTGTGAGAAGTACAAGGTCAAGTTAGGACTCTGGTCTCATGAAGAGGGCAAGGCTTAGAGCAGAACTTCTCAGTTAAGGAAAGTCATTTGACTCAAATCAAATGAGAGCAGGGGCCTTCCTGGTGGCGCAAGGGTTTAAGTCGCAGCTCCATGAAGCAATCCGCAGCCACTGCAGCACGAGTTCAATCCCCGGCCAGGGAACTAACCCACATGACCCAGCAGACCTCTCCTGTCTCACCTGCTGCTCCCCTCAGCCTATGTGTTTCAGTAAATCTGCTTGTTCTGCTCCCCATTCTCTCTGGTGAATCCTCTCACCCCCCACACATTTAGCCTGTACCACAGTTCTTGTGTGCACAAATAATTAAATCTTTAAAAAATAACTAATCAAATGAGAGCAGAACCCAGGTTACCTGTAGACAGATAACACACAGACAGTAATGAATGAACCCAGCAGAGATCCATTGAGTCAAACTAAAGTAGCTGAGCCTCACTAACCCGCAGTACTATAATAATAATTATGACTTTAAGTTATTGAGTTTTCTTGAAAGATTCATCTTAGATTTTATTTGTGTAGTATAAATTGCCTGTCTTTAGAGGGTACATTCAGTGAGTTTTGAGTGTATATATATATTGGTGATCTAAAACATTCAGCATAGTCAGTTTTTTAAAATTTTAGCCATTCTTATAGGTAAGTAGGGATATCTCATTATGGTTTTAATTTCATTTACTGATGAATAATGATGTTGACTATCTTTTTCAAGTGCTAATTGGTCATTCATTTCTTTTGAGTCTACTCACATTCTTTTCCCTTTAAAACATTGTGATTTGTTTTCCTGTATTTGAGTTGCCAAGAGTTCTCTTAGATATAAGGTCTTTGTTAGATGTATGTGTTATGACTATTCTCTCCTATTCTATGGCTTAAAATTTTGATTTCTGAACAGGTAAATGTTTTAAGTTTTGAAAAATCGCAATTTATCAATTTTTTTTTTGCAATTCATTCTTAGAATATTCACCTCTGCAGGCAAAAATAATTGATTCTTTTCCTGTATTTTGCAAACATCAGCAAACATCAGCAAATCCTACTGGAATCACTTTCAAAATCTATCCAGAATCTGCCCACCTCTCACTGTCTCTACCTCTGGCACCCTGGTCCAAGCTGCTTTGGTTTATGTCCTGGGGTTTTTGCTGTTTTTTGCAATAGCCTCCCACTTGGCATCCTTGCTCCTGCCCTTGTACCCCTTGTCCCATTATGTCTTAACACAGAAATCAGAGTGATATTTAAAAAAATTTAACTTTGATTAAGTTTGATCATCTGCTCAAAATCTGTCCAAGACTTCCCTCCTGATCACTCAGAGCAAAACTCATAATCTTATAAATCAAAACATCCTACAGAATCTCCCCTGCTCATAACCTCTCTCTAGCTGCAATGCTGCTCCTGCTGCCCTGGTCTTTTTGCTGTTCCTTCAACATTCAGGAGGAAAGCTTTATTAATCAATATCTGACGGCCACCCAAAGTCCAGTTTCTGTCCAACATCGTACAGTTGACACTTTTTACCCAATTTCCCTGCCCCTTCCCCTTCCCCTTCCGGTAACCACTATTTTGTCCTTAGAATCTGAAAGTTTGTTTTGTTTTGTTTGTTCACTTTGAACATGGATTTTGAGTGATCTTTATTCCCTGGAGAGCAGGAGTCCTGCATTTCCCCCACCGTGCAGATGTAGTAGATGAAATCCTTCTTAGAGCACAGTGGATCTCTTCCCTCTTCTGGACTGGTCATTGACCACAGTGGTCTTTAATGCAGCTCCCTTTCCAGTTTCCTCTACTACCCCCCAGGGAAACATCCCTATGTAGTGTGGCAACTTCAAAACGCCAATGTAAAATTATCAATAAAATCTTAATTCACATACAAAGATAAAAATATATTAATCCTACTAAATTAAAAAAAAAAGTCGAAGCCAATAGGCAAAATGGATACTGAATACTTTCTCACATAGTTAAAACACACCTGGCCCCCATTAGCTGGTGAACAGAAATATCAGGTTTCCTTTGCAGCATCTGCTAAGCCATGTTTTTGTTTACATATGATAGGGGCTTTTTTGCTCTTATGATGTTATTTGGGCATTCATTGTTTTTATTAGGTAAAATATTTTTATGACCCATGGCACTATTATTCAAGTATTCTTAAAACAGCCATGCAAGTGCTTTTGTTGAACGATGCTCCCCCAAATCAATAGCTCTTGACGGGGAGTCATATGTATTAAGGTG
The DNA here is from genome assembly GCF_014898055.3 of Talpa occidentalis. Classification (NCBI taxonomy): domain Eukaryota; kingdom Metazoa; phylum Chordata; class Mammalia; order Eulipotyphla; family Talpidae; genus Talpa; species Talpa occidentalis. The sequence continues at coordinate 9,851,078 of NW_023601322.1, forward strand.
CCAAGAAGAGCAAGGCAATGGGACATGGAGCAGTTAATATGGGAGACGACACCCTGAGAAATATTAGATGTAACGCCAGGAACAGGAAAAGCAGCTTTAAAGTCAAAATATGTTAGAACTTGTGGATGAGCTCTGAAAATACATCTGTTTTATTTTTGTATTTATTCCCTTGAAGAAATCATTCTTGAATTATGCAAGCTTGAATTATACAAGGTTTTCTGAGATGCATCTTTTGTATGAAATAAGACCTCCCCACATTTTTATAACCAGGAATAATCCAACTTAAAAAAAAAAATCTCAGTGCTGCTTGGCACTTAAATAAACAAGTTCCAGGTTGTCTTTTTAATAGGAAAACTGCATTTTAGATTATATAATCCATCAGTTTGAATTGCTTAAAAAGTGCTTAGCAAAGCCCCATGTGCAAATAGGTGTAAAGGAAATGTTTTTTAGTGATAAGAATCAGGTAGTTAATATTTTCAAAGCGTTTTGCTCAGACATGAGAAGAACTAAATTAATTTCCTTGAAAGGCTTAGGAGAATGCATAGTTATTAATCTAATTCAGCTTCTTATTAGTGCAAAACTCACTGGAATGTTACAGGGTAATGGTCAGCTGTCGAGATGATTTATGCCACTTATTATTTTTAAAAGGAGGGATGTTTTGCATTTTTTTATTTCATGTGATAACCTCGGCAGAATGAAATCCCATTTGTAGTTTCCACAGTGCAATAAAAACAGGTTTGGCTTTTCAAGTTCAGCCGTGTGATTTGTGTGTGTAGTTTCAATTTGTGATGTGTCAGCCAATGAACAGCTGATTTAATAACAGTTAAGAACCTCTACTACACTGGAATGACTGAAGTGATGTTTCTTTAGATCAATAGTATTGCCTGATTTTACTGCGGAAATAAATCATTTTGCCACACGGGTGCCAAAATGTGAGGGTTACTTGGATCAATGACACAAACCTATGTTATCTTTGGAGAGACTATGAGATCTTAGTCCATCAATCAAATCAACTTTAATTAAATCTAATTTAATGGACTATTGCCTAATAAAAAGAACACTTAAAAGGAAGTCATAGTTGAAGCACACAGGGCTTAGACACAAATGTCTAATCGACTAAAAAGAAGGCAACATCTGGAGATTCTGGCCTGCAGGTTCTCCCTGCCTGTGAAATTTCTCAGTAACTTCTTTTCTGATCTTCTTGCTCAAATCTTCTCCTTTTCCTACAGGGAAAGAAGGCTTCAGGTTTATGAAAATCTTTACTATAAGGGAGATCATTTGGAAACTTCTTCCCTTTTCCTATACTGTCACATAATCATATATAAAAATAACATAAGACTTGGTATTTTAGTCATTTAAAGTGTACATTTTAGGAGGCCTCCCTGGTGGCTCAGCGGTTGAGTGCTGGATTGCGAAGCTGCCCACAGCCTCTGCAGCGCCAGTTCAATCCCCGTCCCACATGGCGCACAGACCTCTCCTGCAGCCCGCTGCTCCCCTCAGCAGTGTACTTTGTCAGTCTGCCTGTTCTGCTGCCCACTCTGGCTCTGGCGAATTCTCTCACCCTCCCGACTTCTGACTGTACCCAGTGCTTGTATAAATAAATAAATAAATCTTTTAAAAAATAAATAAATAAAGTGTACAGTTTAGTGACATTAATTATATTCACATGATTTCTAATTTCAAAACTTTTTCATCCTCTCCATGAGAAACTCATGAAATGATAACATTTTGTATCCTTCTTTCAGTCCCTGATAACTCTGAACCTGCTTTCTGTCTCTATTCATTTGCTTATTCTAGATATTTCCTAGAAGTAAAGTCATATAATATTTGTCCTCTGGTGTCTGGCTTATTACACTTAGTGTAATGTTTCCAAGGTTTATTCATGCTGTGACATGTCGGAATTTCCTTCCTTTTTAGGCTGAATACTCTTCAATTGTAAGTACATCTGACCTTTGGCTACCCAGTCCTCTGTTGATGAGCACTTGGGTTCTATGCAGCTTTTGTCTATTCACACAATGATATCTGGGCAGACCCTTTACACTTGGCTCTTCCCCTTTCTTCTGTTCGACTTCAGCTTGACCATTGCCTCCTAGGAAGAGCCTTGCACTCCTCTGGGCTTGAACTTGTGTAATTTCTGTTGGCATGAAGAGAAGTGAATAGATTCAAAAGGCATTGCAGAGATGAAATCACCAGATTTATTGAACTGTACACTGAAAAAGGTTAAGATGGCACATTTGATGTTATGTATATTTTACTAGGCTTACAAAAATATTGCCAGGTTGCAGTAGTTGGTTATGGACAACAAGGAGTAGTGGCAAGGATGCTTAAGTGTTAGGTTGGACAAGTAACTAATGGATCCCTAGAGGAGTACTAGGCTGGTATAGGGAAGAACTTGAGTTCAGTTGTGGAAAGTTTGAGGTGCAGATGTTTTTATGGGCATAGAGGAGAGGCATGCCCACCAAGCACAGAAACTGTAGCAAAATCAGTGGGCTGACATTCAGTTACAGGTCTTGATTCTTGCAGGAAAATGGTATGGGCATTGGAAGATTCTGCTTATTAAAAAATCATGTTAGACAGAGAAGTCTCAGCAAACAGAACTGAATTTTTAAATAATAAACCTGCTATCAAGATTGCTATACCTACTCAAGGGCAGATTAGCAATAAACATGACTTCATGTTGAGTTTCAAAGGAATGGCTTAAAAATTGGACTGACTGAGCTTGTAAGTGGAGCTGAATTTCTGCAGCTAGGAGGAAGCAGATGGGAGAACACAAAAAGTTTCAGAAGCTTGACAGACTTAATATTGACCCTCCCCAAGGAGATTGTTCTCCAATTGTTACTGACCTAACTAGGTCGTATCACTTGGGCAACAAAAGTCAGACTCTGAACCACAAGATTGTTTCCATAAAGGAGGCTTTTTATTAGCAATTAGTACCATGTCAGGAAGACAGTAGAGTCAGTACTTAGAAAAGTCTGCTTAAGTGGTGAGAGAAGGAAGATTATATAGGGAAGAAAGGAATGTGGAAACAAAAAAGTAGTGTGGAGGAGTTTCTTCATTTTCAGGTCTGGGGCAGGGGGTGCTGCTGGACAGCTGGGCTGTCTAGGAATAGCTGATGACAAGACTGTGCATTTCTGGAACAGGGCACCAGGCAGCCTATGGGTAGTCAGTCAGAAGACTAGGGATAGTGTTTCCAGAATAGTTGCTTTCTTCTGCATTATCAATTAAAACAACCTGTGGGTGTTTATCAAGCGCTGATATTATCAGCATCCTCACGAAGAACAGAAATATCTCATTAAGCATTAGGAAACCCATCTGCATAGCCCTGAGGAATGTAATATAGTGACTTCTAAGGCAGGAGTCATGTCATTATTCCTGATTCTGACCCAACTGCACAACCATGGCTTGACATGGCAGAAAAAAATGGCATGTTTGCCAAATCTACATTTTACTTTCCTCCTAGGAAAACTACATTTCCCGGTTTCCCTTGCAGTTAGGTTGTGACTGTAGGGCTGGGTTCTGAGCAGCCCGATGTAGTTAGAAATGATGTTCTCTATTTCCAGGTCTGGCCTCTAAAAGGTCCCATGATATTCTCATCTTGTTTTTTCCTGCTTTAAACTGATGATTCTAAATGGTTACTAGATAGAGGGTCTTTAAATGATGGAGCCTGTGATCGAAGGAACCCAGATTCCTAAGTCACCCTGTGGCGGAGACACACTGCGGAGATAACACCTGGACCATAATAGACTCTGGATGAGTGAGAAACAGACATTAATTACACCCAACTACTGAGATTTCAGGGTAATAGGGTGTGGTAGGTAGAAAAATCTCTTCCTATTCCCAATTGTATAAATCCATATTCATGTCTGGAACCTGTGAACATGTCAGGTTACTTGATAAAGAGAAATTAAAGTAGCAGGTGAGGTGATAGTTGCTCATCAGCTGACCTTAAAATAAAGTGCTCCTGGATTGTCTGAATGGGCCAAATCTAGTCACAAGAGTCTTTAAAAGAAGAGAACTTTTCCAAACTGTTGTCAGGGAGATGTGATCAAGGAAGAGAGGAAGGATCAGAGAGATGTGACAATGTTGGCTTTGAAGATGAGCCAGGGAATGGGGCTACCTCTGGAAGTTGGAAAAGTCAAGGAAACAGATTCTCCCCTAGAGCCTCCAAAAGGGCTGTGGCCAGGTTGGCATTTTGATTTTAACCTAGTAAGCCCCATGTCCAGTGTCTGTCTTCCTGAACTGCAAGGCAATACAATTTGTACTTTTGTAAGTCTTCTAAGTTTATGATAATCTGTTATAGTGGCAATAGATAGCTACTAGATACAGCCTAGTTGATCCTGAGTAAGCATAAATAATTCATAACTGTACTTTGTCATGGTGTCAGAAAGCTGCAGTTTAGAGATTCGTTTAGGTAAACCAGCCTCTGCTCATAACAACGTAAATATTTCTGTGAGAATTAAGGTTTAGTATGAATAGTTCAGTGACACGGTCTTCTCCTCTCCTGATGACTTGGAGAATTTGGCAGCATTGCCATGTGCTGGATAGGGTTGTTTTACCCACGGAGTCAGGAAAGATGAAGGACTGAGTCAGCTGAAGTGTGAATGCACAGGGGAGAGTGATGGAAGGTCCAGTGGGCAAGCGCAGACTGTAAAGACCTGCTAGGCCATGCTATGGACTTATCCTATACATGGCGCTAATGATCGGTATTCCTTTATTCCAGTTTACCCAAGTAGATAAGTTTGCCAGTACTGCTGTAACAAAATACCACATACTGGGTGAATTCAACAATAGAAATTTAGCTTATCATAGTTTCGGGGGCTGAAAGTCTGAGATCAAGGTATCAGGAGGGTTGGCCTTTCTGAGACTGCTCTCCTTGACTTGTAGAGGGTGTCTGTCTTCTCCCTGTGTCTTTGTGGTTAGGCCTGAATGAGGAATATAACCCCTACCTTAGAAGCCCCTGTACAACATTCCTCAGGTTCATGAGGATGGGTTGTCTAATGCTTAGTGAGATATTTCTGTTCTTTCCGAAGATGCTAACATCAGTGCCTGATGAACAGTTGAGGGTCATTTTATACTAGCAGTAATCTTGTGATTGGCTATCCCTAGACTGACTGGCATCCCCAGGCCTGAGAATGAATAAACTCCCCACTCCTGCACCTTCCCACATTCCTTTCTTCCCTATGTAATCTTCCTTCCTTTGTAACTCGAGGAGACAGCCTTTTCTGAGTACTGACACTATTGTCCTCTCAATGTGGCATCACTTGCTAATAAAACACTTCCTTTGTGGAAAGAACCTCATGGTTCCTGAAGATATTATTATTATTATTTTTAAAGATTTATTTATTGATTTATACAAGAACCAGGGTACAGGCCAGATGTGTGGGAGGGTGAGAGGATTCACAGAGACAAAGCGAGGAACAGAACAGGCAGACTGACGAAATACACTGCTGAGGGGAGCAGCGGGCAAGACAGGAGAGGTCTGCAGCGCCATGTGGGACACTCGCCTGCCGGCGGGGATCAAACCTACACTGCAGAGGCTGTGGACAGCTTCACAGCACGGTGCTCAACTGCCTGCGCCACCAGGGGAGGCCCCTGAGGATATTATTTTTTAATTAATTACCATTTTAAAGGTGCTGTCCCAAACACAGTCACATTCTGAGGTACTGGGGTGTTGTCACTTGAATTTCAGTATCATAAGACTTTAACGTAAATTTTGGGGCATACACTTTTAGATTATTGCAACCATGAAAGTGCAACATGATTTGATTTTTTTTTATGATTTTGATATATACTTGAGGATAATTTCCATCCTCAACTCACATATATCATCAACTTACTCTAAAGCGACAGCATGACCTGAGCAGAGAACGGCGTTCATAGAGAATTGTCAAAGGCAGGTGTTACATAATGAATGAGGAATATTGGGGAAAAGAACTATTATGAAATCCGCCTTTTCAATCAGCTTTGCTATAAACTATTAATTCAGGTGAGTAATGGAGCGTCAGGTATATTCTCTACTTGCCTTTTCTCCCTGTACATGTTTGTTACAAAATTTTCCCATATTGGCCAAATACAAATGTCCATCATCACTCTAAAACATTAATGGAACATGTTATTTTTAAAAATGTGAACTTTGGAAAGCCTCCATAGAAGTGTACATTTTTTTAATGATATCGATTCAAGGAAAACCTGGCGGAAAGCCTATTTTATTATGATAATAAATCAAATTTTATACAAAAGTATCTACCACAAATGAGTAGGTCTCAGTTTTTGTTATATTATTGCATAAGGCAAGGTCTGCCTTAAATGCTATGGAGGTTAGATTCTTGTTTCAAAGAAATTACAAACCAGACTAAGAATATATAATACATGTAAAACTATAACATCCATAAACCTTAAGAATCACATATGCAGTAAAACTGTGCTCATAAAATAGACATAAATATACTGTGGGTATTGAGTATAAAATGTGTGCTAATATATTATAGAAAATGCCCATGTTATATTAAAAATATAACTTATGACTCAATAAATGGGCAGCAGATCTGCGCAGACAGTTCATCAAACGGGATATCCAGAAAGCCAAGAGCTTTTAGTAGGGAGACGCAGGCCAGAACCACAGGATGTCTCACACCTGTGAGAATGACATATATTAAAAAGATCCCCGGGGCCTCCCCAGTGGCGCAGCGGTTGAGCGCTGGGTTGCGAAGCTGCCCGCAGTCTCTGCGGCGCCGGTTCGATCCCCGGCTGCTCCCCGGCCACCGGAGGAGGGTCCCACATGGTGCGCAGACCTCTCCTGCCGCCCGCTGCTCCCCTCAGCAGTGTACTTTGGTCCTTCTGCCTGCTCTGCTCCCCGCTCTGGCTCTGGTGAATTCTCTCACCCTCCTGCGCTTCTGACTGTACCCAGTGCATGTATAAACAAAAACAAAACAAACAAACAAATAAATAAAAATAAAACATGCCTCTATTAAAAAAAAAAAAAAAAAAAGATCCCCAACAAACAGCGCTGGAGAGGATGAGAGGCAAGCGGAACTCTGTTATGCTGCTAGGGGGAATGTAAACTGCTGTATTCATTTTGGAAAATGATCTGAATTTACCTTAAAAAACTATGGCCCAGCAATCTCACTCTTGGGCATCTATCCAAAGAACATGAAGTCAACAACTCAAAAAACAATATGCTCTACAATGTTTATTGCAGAATTATTTACAATAGCCAGAGCATGGAAACAATGTGCCCACTGATAGAGGCAGGGCACTGAGAGAGGACTGGATAATGAGGCTGTGGTATAGCCACGCAATGGAAAATTATTTCGCCATAAGGAAAGAAAAATTGCTTCCATTTATGGAAGGTGTGCAAGGGAATTGTGTGTACTAAAGCAAGTCAGAATGACAAAGACAAATATTGGACAGAGCAGATGACTCGACAAAGCAAACTCGTGGACACAAATGAAGTGAGATTTCTGAAATTAAGAGGGAGGGAGGGAGGCAGGAAGGATCAAAGGAAGATAAGGGAGAAAAACACACAAAAGGAGCACTAACATACCCCAACCAAGAAAAGTGAGGATCAGGAGCAACGAAGGGAAGTAAGGACGCAGTTTCTAGAACCTCGCAAGTTGTGCCTTTAGCAGTAGGTACCGGAGAGGCTGATGGCCTGGAGAATGGCAGCCTGTAAGAGACAGAGAAACCAGTTCTATCATGCAACCCAGCAGGGAGAAAGCTGGGGGAATCAGCTTCCATCCGCTCTCTCCTCTCTTCAGCCCTCCCGCTGGAAACTCCTATTGAGTCCGACTGATGGAGTATAAGAGAGCTCAGTGCACACAGGCCCTAAAAGTCATAGGAGGAGAAATAAATTATACTTGTTGACTCAGTTCTATAGTTCTGCTGTCCCCAGCTCGTGGATGCTGTTAGCAACAGAGCCCTCCACTATATGGAGGAAAGTAGGCAGTCGTGGCAGTTGCGCGCCCAAACATAGCCAGCCACCTCGCCTTGTCCACACACATGCCCTTCACACTCAGCAGTTTGTAAACAGAGACAAAGTTATCTGGAAAAGGAGAGAAGGCAAGGGGTGGAGAAGTGTGTGTTCAGGCCCTTTCTTCCTTGGATGTGATCCTGTATTTTAAGGCAGCAAGACCTGGGCAATTACAAACTTTAGTCATTGACCAGCTTGTTAATGGAGCAAACAGCACGACCTTTTGTGAGTTGCCTGTTTTTTATTATAGGTTTGTTTTTTTAATTATAACTTATGTTTATTGAGTACTTACTATGTGCCAGGCAATAAATAATGTATGTTTTCCCTTAATTCTCAGCAGGACCATATGAGGTACAATTAAGACCCAGCTTCAAAATAAAAATCACGGATGCCCCCCCCCACCAAAGGTTAGGTGTTCAAAAGTACTAAGTAAATGAGCTAACATTGCTGCTTGCTATTTAACGTACTTCCTTATTTATGTATTATGTTGAAGAAACAGACTGCAAAAAGTATAATTTTAGTCTGTTATGATTTTTTTACCTTTACTAAATTTAAGATTATAACTTGTTTTAGATGTTCCTGAAAATGAGCATCATAAAAACCCCTGTGTACCCTTTCCTGAGAACATTCCCCTCCTGTCTCCATGGAGACAATCACAATCATTATTTCAAACTATTTAATAATTAAGATTATAGACATTTGATTTTCAATACCTGTATTATACTTCTGTCCTTTCGGTGGTTGTCCTGATTATCATGAATTTAACTCATTTCTAATATACTAGCTATAGGGATATTTAACAAAGATTAAATTTGCTTGAATTATTACTCTAAAGTGCCTTTGAGGAATCAGTTTCTCTCAATCTCTCAATAACACTATTTGGGGCAGGTGGAACTGCCATTTTGTTTCTTTCTTCTGTAGAGACATTTCTTGTAGTTAAGCAAGGAGGAGTTATTTCTCAGCGTTACTCTCCAAGTTGGAATCATTCTTGTCTCCTCAGCATCTTAACCTCTTCAAAGACGGGCTCTGTATGAGCTGGGTGGCTGAGAATAGCATCTGTTGTTGAGTCTATTTTTCATGTTCCTCTGACCTCTCTATCTTGCAGCATCAGCTCATCCCAGTGTCACATTTTGAATGCCTGGACCCAACCCACTTCCTGTTTCCAGCGCCACCTCCCACCCTGTGTGACTTGGTGGGGGAAGGAGGCAGCATCCTCCTACTACAGAGCTAGGATGGGCACAGCCTCCTTCCTACCCCCTGTCTGCCAGCCTGAGTAATAGGACTCAGGCTCTGCCCCCAGCCTGGGCCCTGGAGTCTCCAGGGAGTAGTGCCAAGCAGAGAAACAGGTGCCTTCTGGTGCTGGAGTGCATATCACCTTGGCCTCGAGTGTCCATTGGAGGTAGAGCCGGTGTGCCTGTCATGTAGCCATTTTTCCTATGACACAGCCTGGCTGGGTGTCTAACCATGGTCCAAGCCCAGTTCTCCCATCATCCCGTGGAGTCTGCATGCCACCTGGCATTCTTCCAGCAACTCTCCTTATGCTTGGGTTAGCCTAAGAGGCGTCTATGGCTTGCAGCTACCTGTCCTCTAGGAGGACGGAGTCTGGTGCAGGCAGGGGCACACACTTGCATGGGGAGTGCAGTGTGTGAAAGGTCCAAGACCCAGACATGCGACTCAGTCCTTCTGCACACAGCTGCCATTCTTGCAGTGCTAACTCAAGGCATTTTTGTGGGAGCAATTTTGTTCTGTGTTGTCAGGGGAACTGGAGTCCCAAGATCCTTAGTGAGGAGCACCTTCAGTCTTTTCTGTTCCCCCCAACCCCGCACACCCTCCTCCATTCACTCATTGGTCACTAGCTCACGGCTATATTGTCACATCAGCTGGCTCCATGTGGGCATCGGCACCCACCAGACACATTTAGATGCTGCTTTCTGACATCAACAGAGTCCACCCCACTTAACTGCTGGCCCTGGGCAGCCTGGCCCGGGAAGAAGCTGGTCCCACTTTTCCTTATAAGTCCTGCACTTCCTCAGAGTATGTGCTTACCCACGTCTTTGTGGAATGAATGGATTCTTTTCTCTATTGTCTGCAGCCAGGAAGGGAGTCCCCTTAGTAATCAAATCTGTAAAGGTCTAATCGTGGGGCTCACAGACTTGAAGTCCAGGACATTTCCATCTACCTATGAGGTTGTTGGGGGGGGTCTTTGGTTTTTTCACACTTGCAAAATTCTCCAGAGTTGGAATTATATAAGACAGAATGCTTTTATTCCACCACAATTCACAATGTCTTACAGCTGTCTGCAAATGGCTCTCCCCTCCCTGGGTATTTCCCAGGTAGCTAAATTCAGATCAGAACACCCCTGGGCGAATATATAATTGGACTCCAAAGGGAGTTGTATGTCCCTATGGGATATTTCTAACAAGCCGTGGAAGCTTAACAGAAATACTTTTTCTCTCTCTAGGGAAAAAGATTATTTCTTTTCAGTGATTGTCTGAGAGAAAATAGCACAGCAGCCGAAGCTTGATTCGGGAATTTATGGCTTTTCTATGTGTTTAATATTTTGAATGTCCTGACCTCCCTTGAATTCAGAAAGCCTAGAATGCTCACTACAGTGTCAGATAATGGCTATTTTTTTTACCTTGGTAAAAATTCAAATCGACGCATTAACTCTCCAAGGCATTTTACATCCTGAAGTTTACCTCAAAATGGAACCCAAGTGCTGCTTCCTATGGGAAAAAAAAAAAAAAACAAAACAAAAAACAAGGATCAGTGAGTGTGGGATGAGTATTTCTTGGTCGGTGGGCAATTCTTAAGTGTCACTGACTCCACTCTGACTCCAGCCCTGTCTGTAACTGAGATTCTGTCTGTGGGGAGTTAGATGACTATTGGGTGTGTTTTCTGGAAAAAACACTGACATTGTCCCTCAGCTGTGCTTTTCTAAATGCCATGAGAACATTCACTCACCATTGCCTCTTGATTCTTCAACTTCCTAAATATGCTTCCTTGCCCAGGCTCCTTCCTCTGCCTGGAAGCCTATTTTCCTAAATGCGCAGCTGACTTCAAATCTCTGCTCACATAGGGTCTTTTTAGACATCTTTCCCTGCCACCCACCTAAAATGGCAGCCCCACATCTGAAGCCCCACAGCTCTGAATCATGCACAGTGTTGTAAACGAATGTTACCTCAATTTAAAAAGGACATACATGCAAAAAGGAATATACACAAACAAATAAAGTAAAATGGCTACCCTTTCCTTTATCTTCCTACTCTGCTTGAATTTATTCTCGAACTTATTACCACCTGTCAGTACATTAGACATTTAGTGATTTACTCTTTTTTTGCATGTTGGCTTCATAAGGGTAGGACCGTTTTAATCATCTCTAACTCTTAGGTCAGAGCCTGGCACATACTAAGCACTGAACAAACATTTGCTATCCAAGAGGATGAGTTAATGAATGTATTGATTCTAATTCAGAGGTTATTTCTATGGATTATTTTGTCATTTGACTCCATTTTGTGTGTTTGTTTATTTCTTCCTCCCTTCTATTTTTATATCCAAAACTAGCATTGATGGGGTCACTGGAATATAAGAGCTTTGGAAAATGTTCACTCTAGAGTGGTTTTCTTTGGCTTTCTTGTATTATCCATGAATTCTCACCATTACCTTTCCCAGATGGTAGATTTTTCTGCTTCTGGATTCTCCATATTTTAGGACTTGCAGTTCTCAGTTTATTGACTGCACAATGGCCCTTTCCATTCGACTTGAAGGATGACAATGGTAACAAGACTGAGCTCATGAAGAGACCAGTGGTCTTGGTCTCATTTTCTATTTGGGCCCTAATTTCTGGCACACCAAAGGCATTTAGCAAACAATTCTCAAGTGAGTGTCTCTAAGTGAATGATCAGACTTTGCACTGGAACACATCTAAGGAGACACTTGCAGGGTGGAAGGCACGGAAAAGTCAAAAAAGCTAACTGGTTTTTAAAATGTTATAGATTAGATTCATTTCCTCTCCTTAATTCAAGATCTTTTTTTCTACCGCCCTTATTTAGACAGAAAGGGAAATGAGAACAAATGTGCAAAATCATTGTTTCATAAGTGATCATTAATTATCATTAATCCAAAACATAAGCTGTAATTTAGCTTCAGAATTACTGTCATTATAGCAAATCAGGAAATGCATTTATAATAACTTTACTTCCCCCTCAAGTTATTAATTTCTCTTCAAGATAACTGATATGCATTCATAGGTTAAAAAAAATTAAAAGACATCCAGTGAAAAGTTAACCCCTCTATCATCCCGGTGGTCTATAATTATAATGTTATGATTCCTAGGTATAATCACAATTCCTGGTGTCTTATGCAGTCTTCTAGTCTATCCCTACACAGACATATTTCCCTATTATTTTTTTCAAAATAATGTATGGCATCATCCAATACTCATTGTTCTTCATCTTAAATGAAATGTTTTTGTTTAACATACAATTTTGAGATTATTCCATTTTACTGCATGGGGAGCTGCTTCATTTCTTTAACAGCTGGAAATTATTCCATTGTATGCTTCTATGATAACATAATCCTTTCTCTACTGACGGTTTTTTTTTCCATTACTGTAATTACGAATAATGCCATTTTATGTATGGACAAGTATAACTGTGGGTAAAGTTCTAGAAGGGGAGTGGTTGGGTATTTGTAATTTTGATACAAATGCCTTCCTTGAAAGTTGCACTATTTCCACCATTACCTGTAATTTCTGGTTTTCAGTGACAATTCTCATTGTTGGTATGAAAGTTGTTGTTTTCTTATATCTTCACCACCAGTGTGTTACTCAAATTTTTGATAACTTGTCAGTCCCAGGCTGATGTCCCGCTCATCTGATGGTGATGGTGGTGGAGGTGGTGATGCTGGTGGTGGTGGTGGTGGTGGTGGTGATGGTGGTGGTGATGGTGGTGGTGGTGTTGATGGCGAGGATCCATTCACCTGGATTTACAGCTGGTATGAATATCTACAGTATGAATATTGTTTGACAAAAATTCAGGAACAAGATATGAAGGGATTTGAGCTCAAGTATCTGTCAGATAATTTAAGACCAGATTTGAATGTTAGTATATAGTTATTAGATTATTTAAAAACACTTTTTTTTTAAAATCTGAGATTCCTCTTCTTTTATGAAAAGGATTTTCTACCCCCAAAGGGCACTCCCACGCAATGGCTAAACCAAAATCAGTTACTCCCAGGGGGAGAACAAATAAACAAAACAGCCCCCAACGTATTAGGAGCAGAGCAGGTGGTGAGGCAAAGACTCAGTGGGGCAGGCAGTGCCTTATCTTAAAACCTTTCTGATTCTTTGGGACAACTCCAGGGCGGTAGTGGGCGGGTTTGTTTACAGAAGGGTGTGGAGGGAACAAAGGGACTCTGGGGAGCAGCCAAATCAGTGCAATTTAGGAATTCCTGCCTTACGCAGAGCCAGGCGGGAAGGTTTCCTGCCTCCAGGTGTTTTAACAATTAATTTTAAAAGCAAAAATAAATAAAAGGTGATCGCTTTCCCTCTGTAGGCCTGTCTCAGATCTGAAAGTCCCCTTTCTCTCTTGAGCTCCCTTAGCACCCAGGAAGGTCCCTGGGAGGGACTGTGTCCTGCCATGTCAATTGGTTATGCCCCAGTTTTAAGGCTGGGGCCTGGGGAGCCCTGGCAGCCAGGGGCAGAGAAACCATCTCCACTGCCTGATGAATCTGCTGGTTTCTCCTGGATAGACAAGCGGGCCCAGGAAATCTCCTAGAGCTTGTTGACCTCACTGTGTTAAGGCCAGGTTTTGGGAGGAGAGCAATTGATTTCTGAACAGCTGTCCTGGCTCGCTTTTACTCATAGCAGGAATTTAGAAAACCTAAAGAAGAGACCAGGAAAAAGACTAATTATAATAAAGTAAAAGTCAAAATCAACAAGCAACTATAAACCAGAGACACACTAGTGAGGGGTTGGGGGTGAAGAAGAGGCGGGATTAGGGTCACAATAAGGGGGGTGGGAATTGTACGGGGACCATAACCAAGATGAAAATGCATACATTGTGCAAAAATGAAAAATGGTGGAAAAATATATATAAAACAAAAAGACAGAACGTTGCATGCGTGCCGACGACCCTGGCTTCCAGGCGCCCCAGCTGTGGGCTGGGTTTTCCAGGCCGCAGGTGCCCCGTGGCCGGGAGGCTGGGAGGCCGCGCGGGGAGCAGCCGAGAAGGCGCAGCGCCCTCCTGTGGCCGCCAGCAAGACCGCCCGCGCGACAGGTGCGCAGGCCACGCTTTCGGGGCGCACGTCCCTGCCCGCCCCAGAGAGCAAAGGCACCCCAAACTTCAGTCTCTGCTGCTCCACCACCTGGTCTCCCCCATTCCCTGATGGAGCATGAGGGGCGCTGGGGAAGGGAGGGCAGAGCTCAGGGCTCTTCCCGTCCGGGGTCCTGTGCCCCCCCAACTCCCCTCGCGCCCCCCATCCCTGCAGTCCCCTGGCTTTTGTCTGCAGAAGCTGCTCTCCCGGGGGTCCCGGGGCTGCGGTGCGCGGAGCAGGGTCGCCCCCTCTCTCAGGTCTGCAGTGCTCCCCGCTGGCGGCTGCTGCTTGCTGTGAAATTCCACGAGGCCCTTCGGCCGGGGTGGTTCCCGCGCCTGAGCAGCCCACTTCAGCGAACCCAAACCCAAACCCAAGCCTGAGAGTGGCTCCGGGGAAAGAAATCCCATCCCGCGTCCAGCCGGTCACGCCAGCGCACGGGGCTCTCCTGAGCAAGGCCGCGGCTGGCGTCCGGGCTGCAGCACCGGTTCCCCTGCTTTGCTTTGCATCCTCCTGGCCAGGTCCTGCCCCGGCTCTTGTTGGGGGGCTCGAGCACTGCTGGCCCGGTGTTCTCCCGCCGGAATAGGTGCTCGCGCGCATAGAGCTTCATTTTTGAAACATGACTCTTAATATTTTGACATCAGCCTGGGCTTTCGTCACATTGCCCCACCTGACCTTGGCCCTTGAGTCTCAGCATTGTGCGTGCCAGAGGCGATGTTGGCTCCCTCTCCCCATGCCAAGAGAGTGTCCCCGGGAGAGAGCAAGACCCTTGAGGATGAACCCGGCTCCTATTTTTAAAGGTTTTTAGAACAGTCTCATGTCAGCCCTTTCATTTTCAAAATTGTATTTCAGGCTCTATTCAGAACATCTTTCCTCTCATGGTAAGGTGAAGGAGGCATGGACCAGGTTCCTACCCCCCACTGTGTGTGTGTGTGTGTGTGTGTGTAGGGAGTGTTTTCAGTCTGGCTCTGAGAGTCCTTCCCATGTTGCCCTCTGCCAGTTTTCTTTCAAGTTACAAGTCCCAAGCCATGAATGGATTTATAAAATGATTTTAGAAAGTTGCAAGCTGAATTAAAAAAATGAAATAGAATGGAATTAAAAATAATGAATATGTTGCATGTAAATAGACTCTGATTCCCTAAAGAGCTTTGTTTCAGGTGTATGTGTATGAAAATAAAACTGGTAATGGGAGCTGTCTGCCTCCAGTGGGGTGCTTGTGCCGCCATGAAATACTGATCCCTGTGGCTCATGTCCAAGAACTATGAACGTTCTAGATAGATCCTCCAGTTTGGGGGTGGGACAGAGACTAGGTAGAGAGTGAGAGCAAAGGGAGGAGGTAAGGAAGACTATCTAAGACTTGCAGGCATGTGCCTGTCCTCAGCCTTGCCTGGTTTGTTCTGGTCTGTCTGAACTGGTGGCCTCTGTTGTGATGCTGTTTCTGCCCTGCTGGTGCATGAGGTCCTTTGGGGGCTGTGGCAGCCTACCTGAGGTGCTGCTGTGTTTCCATTTGTCCTCCCCAGCTGTGCATGGCCCAGCCTCTTGTCCTTGGTTGGCCCCCCATTACCTGGCCGGTGGCTCCTGGGCACCCACACAACTCCTGCCCCTCCACCAACCTCTCTGTTCACATGGGGCCAAAGCAATCACTGGAGTTCTCTTCCAGATCCTCTGCGACACCCCATTTTCTTGTTGTGTGTATGGAACTTCTGTCCTTTCTAGCCCAGAGCCACAGCTGGGTCACCTTGACATTTCTCCTGCCTACGAAACTGCTAATCCTGGAATGGGCTTGCATCCTTCTGAAATACACCCCCGAAGTCAGTGATACATTTTTAGTGGCTTCACATAAAAAGGATGACACGCTTTATTTCCAGACTTCCAGAACATTCTCAAAGTCCTCTTAGTCGACTGTATTCTGTTGATGAATGCCCCAGAGTTCTGCAGTACAGCAAACATCCAGCTGGGAGGCAACATGGAATTACAGTTTTTTCTTCTTGTGGGCCTCTCCCTTAACATATTCAGGTGTGAGAGAGGTTATCTTCCACTTTCTTCCTCCAGGGGAGCAAAAATCTACGACCCCAAAATATATCATTTTGATGAATGGTTGATTTCATGAGAGGGACTCTGAAGGCTGGGTGGAGGTTGCTTCAGAAATAGACATTTACATAAAAACTTCCCTCTGTAAGGGCATCTCCCTCACTGTCCCAGGAAGATCTCATTTCTATTCAATGGAGAAGGCAGAACTTATTTCTGCACATCTTTGTTTACTCTGCCTTCCTGGTAAACTCCCTGACTAACCTTCTCTATCTCTTGCTCCCCTTCCAAGCTTCTGTCTCAGCTCAGCTATTTGAGATGGCATCTGGAGTGACACGGTGAGTGACTTAGTCATGCTGGGTCCCATGAATACCCAGGAAGTAGCCATGCTGTTATTAAAACTTCTTTATGGTTTTTTTTTCCTTATCAATCTGTCGGATGCTTGTTTGATCATTTGATCTCTAGAAGAACCCAGAGGGGTGTTGGATGACTTTCTTTGTGCCTTAACAATTCATAAAGAGAGGGGCCTTCTCCACCTGCATTTCTTTCCCAGTCTCTCTCTCTCAGTTCTCCAGAAGTAGGAGAAGGGGGTTAAAGAACTGGCTTCAAAAAACCCTGCAGGTCTAGCCTCTGCTGCTGTCTCCTTGAACTTGGACCAGGAGATAATTAGGGCTTTCTGACCTCAACTATGGGTCTTAACTGCAAATCAGGGACCGCAGGGGAACTAAAGAACCACTTACTATTCTGCTGCACAGTTTTTTCAATCAAATATTTCCAGTTTTTTCCACATGCCTTTTTCTCCAGCCATATTAATCCCACCTGCTCTTGGATCCCATGTCTCTGGTTTTGATATTCCTGCCACCTGCCATGTCTTCCTGTCACCCTGTCCCCTGTAGCTTCCTGAGAGCCTCGTTGGAGTAGCTGGGCGGGACTGACCTAAATGCTCTGGCCCTCCAGGTCGGCGTCCCTGTTGATCACATGTGTCCTTACATCATCATGCCTCACAGTGAATCAGGTGGTTCATTTGTCTGCCCTCTCAGCCAGACTGCATTTCCTAGACATAGGACACAAGTCACATCTAGTTATACCTGCATCCCACGTAGCAACCTCCTGACAGCCTGGGCTGAAAATTGCCTCTCGCACTTTGACTGGCAGAAAGGAGTTGATTTCTCATCTAGGAGAAGTCCTGGATAATTTCCTAGTTGCAATTTAGGGTTTTCCTTTTCCTTGTAAGTCAAGAGCAGCAGGCTGATTTTAAGGGTTGGTTTGACAATTCCCCAATTGACTTAGATTCTGCGAAATGGTTTCATTTGAAACATTCCATTTATCTTTGAAACAGCTGAGTGAACTAAATTTTTTTTAAAGATTTATTTATTTATGCATACAAGAGCTGAGGTACAGGCCAGAGATACAGGGGTTGAGAGGATCCGCCAGAGACAGAGTGGGGAACAGAACAGGCAGACTGACTGAAATACACTGCGGAGGGGAGCAGCGGGCATGACAGGAGAGGTCTACCTTGCCATGTGGGTTGCTCCCTGGCCGGGGGTGGGGGGGATCGAACTAGTGCTGCAGAGGCTGCAAATTGCTTCATAGTGTGGTGCTTAACCCTTTGTGCCACCAGGGAGGCCCTGAACTAAATTTTTAAAGAAGGAGCGTATAGAAGAAAGTGTAAGTGACTTGTCCAAGGTTGCCTATGTGGTGAATGGTAGCAGGACCCTGTTCCTGTTGCCTCTTTGCCCAGAGCTCCAATATTCTTCCCTCAAGTCACTTTTCAGGGCTCACAATGTGGGGAAGTAAATGACCTGCCCCTCCTTGCCCAGGGTTTCAGTGAGTGAGGGTAGCTAACTCGGTTTGGTCCCCTCCCCATCTGGCTGGTGACTCTCTGGATATATGGCATCAGGCAAATCATTAACCTGTACCTCCACCTCAGGTCCTTCATTCTGAAAATAAAGATGCCAGTAGATGCCAGTTGCCTCAAGTGGTGTGAAGATGAATGAGACGATGCAGGAAAGTGTCCTGGGCTCATGGGATGGAACGCCGAGCAGAAGCACAAAGTCTAATTACAATTTCTTAACAATTTCGAAGGCGCCTCTGGGAAGGTTGCTCTTGCGCCTAAATTTGGAGAGGATGCCTGTCCGGGACAGAAACTTTTCTCTCTAGTTCCAGGGACCGCCTGCTTATGTTGGTCTCTGTGGCTCTGCTCTGATCCAGAGACCCCCTCATGTGGATTCCCCAAATTCCCTTGTTCTTGGAATATTGTCTTGGTGCCCACTGGTCAAGCTAACACACAGAGTCAGGCAGGAGGCCTCTTGTCAGGGCAAAAGTCTAGGTCTGAGGAACATACTAGGAATCTAGTATCTGCTGAAAACAGCAGGCAGATTTTATGGTGAGATTAACATAACCAGCTAGACCACCTTAACAGAAAGGTAAGAGAGAACAGGAACTAGGGATAGACAGGATGCTTTGATCAGCGGGGAACAAGAGGGCTCCCCAGGCAACAGCCCCTATTCACTCCCCCCAGCTTGTGCCAGACAAGTATGCATCCCCAATACACATCCCCACCACATGAGGTTATGCATCCCCCATACACATCCCCCCCACATACAATTATGCAGCCCTAATATACATCCCCATCATGTCCATTTCTCCATGGACTTGCCCACCTTCCTTGAACCTGAAAAAATGTGAGACTGCCCTTGGAAAGGTGCTGCACTCCTGAGGTGTGAGCCCCTCTAGGTCTCTCTCTCTCTCTACTTGGGTTTGAGTTGTCTTTCCTCCATCCCGTGCTGCCCTCAATGCTGCCGCCCTTCGAGGTGACACCCTCAGGTGTCCTCAACCCAGAAGTCAGAGCTTCTGGAGGACTGCCCCTTCTTCATGCCCATGGGACGGGCAGGGGCACCCATTTAGGACACGTATCAGATGGAGATCTATTCATTTTAGGAGATTTGGGTGCAATCCCTCATCAAAGAGCTCCGTGTGGTGCAAAGCAATGAGGATGGAAGAAGCCCTCTGAGGCCCTCCAGGAAAGGAGGGTCTTCAAACCTTCAAACTTTCAGACCTTCTCCTTGGCCTCCCGCCTTTGAAGGCAGTGTGAGATCTGCTTCTTGGAGTCACTGCTGTCATCTTGAGACCTGGCATCCCCGAGTCCCCATAGTCACACTGGAGTTCTTATTTGTGAGAAATAGAAACTTTAGCTTAGGTCATCCTTCATGCCCCCTGGGGCTGAGGAGCAGGTACTCCCATCTGATCCATGGCCGCATCCACCACGATGTGGGGCAGGACCAGGAGGGCAGCTGCAGATCTCTGACCTGGTATGTTACTGTCGAGATTTTGGAACACTGAATTCTGTAGGGAAAATCTTGGGCTTTGCTCATTTTCTACCTTGCTGGACTTCCTTCTGGTCACTCTGCCCCAGCTACCCATCAAACAGTTGCTCCTGAATTCGGGAATAAAACCAGAACTGGCTGCAGTTTCCATGCAGGAAAGAGGTGAGCCTGGTCTTTGCTCTTTCCTGTTTTTCAGCTTCCTCATCCAGATTTCCAGAGCCCTCCATGTCCCTGACTGTCTGCTCTCCCTTCCCCCATCACTGCCCCCCGGACCAGACACTCCTTATTCATTCAACCTCCTGTCTTTTCAGTCCTGGTTCTTCAGAAACCTAGTTGGTGGTGGCTTCATGTGCTACCTCCACAGTTGGCCCTGACGTTTTCACAAACTGGAGACAGTTCTGGGCAGAATTGCTAGAAACCAGCTAGGCTTTTGACATCCTCCTACTGACCTTTCCTGTTCATTTCTACCTTCCACTTCTAAAGTGCTTCAGGCACCTGTGCCTCCTTTGCTGTTCAGTGGGGTATCATTTTTAATCCCAAGGCACTCAGTTGTTGTATTTCTGCAATGGAGATAGCAATGCTTTGTCTGATCAGAAATCGAGGATTCTACCCTCTAATCTTTTTGGATCCTTCTGGCTGTAGATTCTGTTCCTCGCCATGCACTACTGAAGCCCTTTTATTTCTTGCTCTACAAAATATACCATCATTTCAGCTCCCTGAGCAATGCTGTAAAGGGTAATAATGTCAATTTAGGTTGTTAGTTCCCTCAGATTATTTGCACTTTCAGAGACGATTTGTGGGGGAAATGCTGAGAAGTTTGAGACCCTTTGCTGGAACCCAACAGTGGGCAGTTAGCTATTTGACCTTTGTGACCTATCTCTTCCTGTGATGTGCAGATTAGGGTACCCAGAATTAGACAAGGCTTTCAACATTTAATGATTAGCAGTGGAAGGGAAATGAGAGATGAAATAGTTGTCTCATAAAAACAATAGAACTTTAAGAGCAAATGTAGTCCGCCTCTAGGGAAGCAGGACGTCTTCCTGAGATCTGTAAGAGGCCAGCAGATTCCTGGAGATACTGAAAGGAGTGTTAAAGCAGCTGGACTAATTAAAATGTCCCCCAAATAACCACAAATTGGGAAGATCCATGGCAAAAGGGATGCTTCAAGGACCATTGGTTTGCCTGTAAGGGTTATGATTTCAAGTGATAAAGTTGATTGGAGAACCTCCTAGGCATTACACAGTCTGGAGAAGACCTAAAGTTGGCTTTCTCTGTATGTGAGACAGAAACCTGCATGTTGGTCGCTTTTCAATACAGAGAAACTCAGTCCTCATGAGACTGAAATGTGCTGGTGCTTGGGTAATTAGGACTCCTTCCCAGCCAAATGAGAAAGTTGGCTTTTCCTTCTGCTTGGAAAGAAAGTCAAATGGACATAGAAACTTACCTATGAGCCAACTCATTAAGAGAAATAACAAATGAATTAACAGAAATTCTGTTAATTCACAGTATGTGTCCACAATCACTGATGACATGGCTATATGTACATCAAGTCTCACTTTATCAGATTAACTTTTACTTTTGCCTCTTAAGTCTTTGTTTTCTGGTTCTACCCTCAGTGATAAATGATGTGCTGTTACTTCAAAGCCCCCAAGCCTAACTCTGGTGAATAACCATTGCTTTGCTTCCCGATGTAATCATTGATGGTGATGGCATTAATGGACCATGGAGCAGTTGGCACTCACATGTGGATGGCCTGATTTAGATTAGCCCCCAGAGTGATCCAGATTATTGTTTGGTGATTTGTCCTGACAGGAGCTGACATGCCTGGACTTTGTAAACCAGTTGTTCTAAATCACTGTTTAGTATGAGGTGAGAAGTACAGAAAGAATAGGGATAGTAGTCAATATTTGTTCTGTAATTTTCCTTTTTTTCCTTTTTTCAATTTTTCTTTTCTTTTAAAGATCTGTTTTATTTATTTATGCATACAAGAACTGGGATGCAGGCCAGAGGTGGGGGAAGTGTGTGTGTGTGAGAGGATTCACCAGAAACACAGTAGGGAGCAGAACAGGTGGATCTACTGAAATCCTCTGCTGAGGGGAGCAGCGGGTGAGATAGGAGAGGTCTGCTGTGCCATGAGGGTCAGCTTCCTGGCAGGGGATTGAACCCATGCAGCAGTGGCTGCCGACAGCTTGACAGCACTGAGACCTTAACATCTGCACCA
Source organism: Talpa occidentalis (assembly GCF_014898055.3). Lineage (NCBI taxonomy): Eukaryota > Metazoa > Chordata > Mammalia > Eulipotyphla > Talpidae > Talpa > Talpa occidentalis. Next base: position 9,872,934 of record NW_023601322.1, read on the forward strand.
CCAGGGAGGCCCTTGTTCTGTAATTTTCTTTCTTTCTTTCTTTTTTTAAGATTTATTTATTTATACAAGAACCGGGGTACAGGCCAGATTCATGGGAGGGTGAGAGAATTCACCAGAGACAGAGCGGGGAACAGAACAGGCAGACTGACAAAATACACTGCTGAGGGGAGCAGCAGGTGAGACAGGAGAGGTCTGCTTCACCATGTGGGACCCTCACCCGGCCGGCTGGGATGGAACTGGCGCTGCAGAGGCTGTGGGCAGCTTCTCAGTACTGCACTCAACTGCCTGCACCACCAGGGGAGGCCCTTGTTCTGTAATTTTCTTAACAAGTATCTTGGAGGTGCTGCTGCTGCATGCCAGGCGCTTACCAGGTTCTGAGAAATTGTAGGAGGAGGGATTAGAAGATGAACAAGACACTAATTCTGCTCTGACAGGGTTTACTTGACAAAAGAAGAACCCAGGTCCCATATCCTATTTTATTCAACTCAGGAAAAGGCCTGGAAAGCACCAAGGTTTAAAATGCTGGACAGTTCGGACCACAGTGTATAGACTCATAGTAAAGATGGCCAGCCAGTGACGAAGGGTGGAAAAAGTAGGAAAAGTCACTCTGTTCACGTCCTAGTTCCTCTGTGACAAAGGGCCCCAAACGGAGGGGCACAAAATGTTAGGAATTCATTCTTTCACATCTGGCAGCCAGAAATAAAAAATTCAAGGTGCCAGCAGGGTGAGTGCCTTCCTGGGGGTTCAGAGGGAGTATCTGTTCAAGCTTCTCTCAGCTGGTGAGCCTTGCCTTGCTGTGCATAACTCCGATCTCTGCACCCATGGTCACTGGGTCCTGATCTCTGCACCTGTCTCTGGTTATTTAGGTCTCTAATCCCAAAAATGTCTTCTATTCATTTGGAGGAGGAAGGCTAGAAAGCAAATTGACCAAAGAACTCCATTCTTACTCAGAGGAAAAAACAAACAACTGAGGAGGATGTATTTTTGAGGAGTCTTCAGAAATTGTGATTCTATTCAAATCAGCCATACCAATGGCTTAGTTTCTTTCCTTAGGAGAAGTGAAAAACTGCTGCTGTGTTAGTCAGAAGAGTCTAACTCATACCGCAGTCATCAGTAACCCCAAGTCTCAGTGGCTCCAGGCTCCACTCGTGATGTCTCAGCTCCCATTTTTCTTTCAGGCTGCAGGCCAGCAGGGGCCACCGCTCAACACGGTCAGTCAGCAACCCCAGCAGGCCGGGGCCTCCACGTTGGCCCAGACTTTAAAGATCCCTGCGGCAGGGGCCGGGAACATGAGGTCCCACGGTGGCTGTCAAGGCTCCTGCTCATGTGTCATGATCTCAGCAGAATCCATGGTCAGGCCCAACTCTAAAGGGTGGAGTAGGGTGGAGAAGAACACCTGGAGGGAGGAGAATTGAGCTCAGATCCCTTCAGCTCTGGTCACCACACACCCTCTCCATTTTCTCTTCAGTTCAGGGGGAGAGAGGCTTCTCCAGTGCAGGATGGAATGTTTTTTTTTTTGTTTTTGTTTTTGTTTTTTTTAAAGTTTTTCTTTTTAAAGTTTTCTTTTTTCTTTTTATTTTTTTTAAAGATTTATTTATTTATTTATACAAACCCTGGGCACAGTCAGAAGCGCGGGAGGGTGAGAGGATTCACCAGAGCCAGAGTGGGAAGCAGAACAGGCAGACTGACGAAGTACACTGCTGAGGGGAGCAGCGGGCAGGAAATGTCTGTGCGCCATGTGGGACCCTCCTCAGGTGGCCGGGGAGCAGCCGGGGATCGAACTGGTGCTGCAGAGGCTGTGGGCAGCTTCGCAACCCAGCGCTCAACCGCTGCGCCACCGGGGAGGCCCCAGGATGGAATGTTGACCAATAAAACTGAACCCCATGCTTAGCAAACCGATTGAACACGGCCGTGTGTGATACACCACGGTTAAGCAAAGACAGGGTGGAAGGACAAAGGCTACAGGCGATCCCTGCAATAGTCTTATGCTTAGTATTCAATACTCTAGGCTCCCAAGCGTGCTAGTTAATATCGAGGATGTAAAATAACCTTTCTCCTTAAGCTGGCTATTTATCTCGTTTATCCTTTTAGACTTTGTTAGAAAACGTGGCCCAGGACGGGCAAGTAATGCAATTCACGAGAAACCCCTTAGGTGGTCACGTTTCCCCTGCTGTCGCATTTTGAGTCATATCTCTCTCCGGGAAACAGTGCATGGAAACTTCTGAACTATTATTTCCTTATTTTTGTGACTGCAGGTTTCTTTTTGGCTTTTTTTTTTTTTTTTAAATAAAGTGGAAAGGGCACCATTATTTTCTTTTTCCTCATGGGAAAGTGTTTAGTCGGGAGGGAAACAATCTGATTTAGGTGATGCTGAAGGATAATCCTGAATCAAGTTTTACTTACATAGACGTGTGCGCGTTTTGTTACAGAAATGGATCCATTTGCGACAGGCTGGCACGGCCTGCAGTGGGAAAGCTTCTTTAACTCCTTTCCGGCTTCAGATGGAGATGTTTCTGAGATGGCACAGGTGGTGTGGTAGGGGCAGGAACCTCCGACCACCGTTTCCACGCAGCAACCACAGTGCCAGCTGCACCGCTCTCTTCTTCACCTGGGTCTTGCCGCAGAAGAAGCCCATGGACTTGGCACACTGGCTGTTTGCAATTTTCTCCGGCCTTTTCCTGAAGGAGGCACCATCACCAGCATCCATGTATCCACAATTCCGACCCTCTTGGTGCACTTAGCCGTGCCACCTTCTGCAAACGAGGCCCTTATCAGGCCACATTTTAGTGGTGCCTCAAGATTCCCCAGCGGACGCTAACGGTGAGGATGCACTGAAATGAACAGAGAAGAAAGCACTGGCTTCCATTCTAAAAAGCAAACATACAATAAAAGCTAAACCAGAAAACCACACCTTGTCTTTTTTCTGCAGAACAAAGGGCTTGCAGGAGAGCAGCTCCCAGCTGAGCTGCAGTGCATCTGCCACACAAGGACGACTCTGAATAATGATCAGTTGCCTTCACAGAAGGAACTCCACGAGCCTCACAAGAATGGTGCACTTAATAATTAGACGTAGGAGCAGGAGCTGGCCTTCCAGGTTGCTGTGTCATTACTCATTCAACCACGGGTGCCGTCAGCGGGCCTGTGACTTAACAGCCTGAGAAGGATTCTCTGCCAAGCCCCATAAATAATGTTTGCCCAACGAGCCTGAGATGTACATGGCATATATTTAGGTCCACGTGGGAGGCTGGATGTGGCAAGTGCCTTCAGTTTACAGAGAATTTGTACCCAGTTGTAGGTGAGGGATGCACTGTCCATGTGGCAGCAAGCCCATGCCCTCTGGAAACAGCTTCTTGTTCTTCATAGGAGGCTAACTCGGGTAATGGAAGGCGTGTGACAGTTAAGTCTTATCCACTGACATCTATTTTGTTTCAGTCTTTACTTGTCATGAAATCATGCTTTCAGAAATGACTCCAGGTCTGGAGTCTCAAACACACGGCCAGCCAGGTGGCTTGTGTCTACTGTCCTCGCCTCGTTTCACTGCCCATGGTGGAGGCCAGCCTTCGGTGCAGAAGGTTTGGCAACAGCGTGCAGTGAAGAATGTGTGCAGAGTTCATCCTGTGTTATAATTCCCGAGGAGCCAGTGGCATCGATGTCATTGCCCATGTTTGTTTTATGTCTGTGCCTTGTGTATGTTTCATTGTGCTAATTTGTGTGAAAGCACCTAGCACAGTGCCTGCATACAGTAGGTGCTCAATAGTTGGCAATTTCCTTCTCTCTTCCCTTTCCTAAACTCTGCTGCCCAGCAGCTGTGATGTCAGTCTGGAGCATCCTGACAACATCCCGAGACTCTCTTGGGAGGAGTTAATATTCATTCCCAGGTAATGCTCCTTACTTGAGTGTGTCGTCTTGCACCGGCCATCATAGCGCACCGACCATCATATAGTCCCAAGGAGTCAGAGGCAAACAGAAAAACCTGAGGTTGATGAGGCTAATTCTGAAGGATTAGCAGACTAACAGGCTCGGCAGTTAGCGTCCCTGGGTAGGCTACCGAAGAATAGCAATTAGGATGAGTGAATTTCACCGCATATGGGCCTGGCAGGGAAACACAGAGGATTGCATCAGACTCCTGGGGCAGCCAGGGAATGTCAAGTGCAAGAGACAGAAGGAAACCACACAGCTTGCTCTTTGAAGGTTAATTCTTTCACTTTGTGGTGCAGCTCTTCACCTCCAGAGTCAGGCCAAGGGGGGATTCTCTGGCACTGTACATATGCTCCGTATTGTAGCGGGGAGTGGGGCGCCTCTCCAGTGCTGTCCTTTTGCTGTGCTGCCTGCGGACTGACGGGCACTTAGTGCTGTTTCCAGCAAGCATGCGCTGGTCTCCATTCTCTGCGCCTCTCTGCATGGCCCACATTAGCAAGGTCACATGAGTGGACGTGTCTTTTCTCTGCCATCTGGTGATTCATTCTTCCTTCCCCCCTGCCTGAGCCGTGAGAGCTGCTTGCGAGCTGCCAAGTCAGATGGAGAAGACACTGCCTGTGACCTGCAGACCCAGGGCGTCTTCAGGGCCTCCTCATCTGCTCAAACCATGGGCGAGGGCTGAGTTGAGATTTTTAAAAATCCCACAAAATGAACACTCTAATTAGTCAAAGAATTGGTAAGTAAAGTGGCAGGTGCCGGTGCGGTAGATCCAGCCACAGTGATGGGGGAAGGTAAAGGATTCATACTTACTTATTTTTATGTTAAAATGGACTTAAAAATGCTTGTATTGGTTTCCTAGGGAGTTATCACAAATGACCACAGACCGAGTGTTTTAAAACAACAGGAATGCATTCTCCCACAATTTTGGAGACGAGCAGTCTAAAATCAAGATGTTGGCAGGGCTGGTTCCTTCTGGAGGCATGATGGAGAATTTGCCTCCTATCTCTTTCGACTTGTGATGTTGCCAGTAATCCTTGGCCTTCCTTGGCTTTCAGTTAACCTCCCTCCAATCTTTGCCTCTGTAGCCACATGGCATTCTCCTCTGTGGCTCTGTTCCTGTGTCTAAATTTCCCTCGTTATAAAGACACTTGTCATTGGGTTAGGGTCTAACCTAATCCAGTATGAACTCACCTTAACTTGATTATATGTGAAAATGAAACCCTGTTTCCAAATAAGGTCACATTCCTAAGTACTGGGGATTAGGACTTAAACATATCTTTTTTGACAGACACAATTCAACCTAAAGTCCAACAGCAAGATAGTAAAAATAGACTTTTTCAATAAATGGTGCTAGAACAATTGGACATCCATTTGCGAAATAATAATAATAATAAATAGAAAAGAAAAAAGGAATCTCAACTCATATCTAAAATTCTAAAAAAAATTTAAATGTATTATAAGCCTAACTATAAAACCTAAAACTATAAAGGCTTTAGACAAAAATATGAATAAAAATCTTTGTGATGACCTTGGACAGAAATTGCTTAGCATTGACACCAAAAGCACAATCTATCAGAGAACAAATTGATAAATTGGATTTTACCAAAATAAAAAAACTCTTGCCCTTCAAAGGTCATTTTTAAGAGAATGAAAAGGCATACTGCAAAGTGGGCTTTGCAAAGCATATACCTGCTAGAGGACTTGTATCCAGAATATAAAAAGAAATTTCAAAGCTCAAGAATAAGAAAACAACCCAATTAAAAATGGGCAAAACACCTAGCAAAAATCTCCACCAGAGAAGATATATGGTGGCAAATAAGCATATGAAAACATGTTCAATATTATCAGTCATTGGGGTATTATAAATAAAATCACAATGAGATACTACAACACTCCTAAATTAATTTATAAAATGAAAAAACAAAACAAAAGTGATTATACCAAGGGTTGGTGAAGATGTGGAGGAAATGAAATTCTCAGTCACTGCTGGTGGGAATATGAAATGATAAAGGCTTTGGAAAACAGTTTGGCAGTTTAAAGAAAAGAAAAAGGAAAGTATATACCTACAACATGATTGTAGCCATTCTATTCCTAAATACCTACTGCCTAAAAGAAAAGAAAATATGGGTCCTTGAAAAGAACAAATGTTCATAACAGCTTAATTTGTAAATACCAAATGCTTCAAACAACCAGATATGCATGAACATATGAATTGCTATGGATTGTGAAAAGTTATACAACAAATTCCAACATTGACTGCGACTATATTTGGTCAATAAGTAATTAAGGTTAAATGAGGTCATAAGGGTAGGGCTCTGAACTGATAGGATTAGTGTCCCTATAAGAAGAGACACCTGTGTTCCTTCATTGTCTCCAACATGTGAGGATATAATGAATCTGTGGCCAACTGCAAACCAGAAAGAGTCCACACTGGCATTCTTATGGATGTCCAGCCCCCAGAACAAAGAGAAAATAAATTTCTATTAAGTCATCCAGACTGTGACATTTGTTGTGGCAGAATAAGTGGACTAATACATGAGAGAATACAGTGTGATATATCTACACAATGGAATACTACTCAGCAACAAAAAACAATGAACTATTGCCATACACATGACATGGATGAATCTCAAAATAATTCTGAGTAAAAGAAGCCAGACTCTCATTCACAAAAAAGGCACACACTCTCAGATACCATTTATATGAAACTCTCGAAAATGAAAACTAACCTACAGTGATAGAAAGTACTTAAGTGGTCACGTGGGAATGGCAGTATAAGCAAGGATGCGAGGGAGGTATTACAGTGCATACCAGAAAATGTGGGGGTGATGGGTATATTCACTACCTTGCTGGTGCTGATGATTTCATTGGGGTATTCCTATGTCAAAATATTTTATTTTTAAAGATTTATTTATTTATACAAGCCACTGGGTACTGTCAGAAGCGCGGGAGGGTGAGAGAATTCACTAGAGCCAGAGGGGAGAGCAGAGCAGGCAGACTGACGAAATACACTGCTGAGGGGAGCAGCGGGCGGCAGGAGAGGTCTGTGCACCATGTGGGACCCTCGCCCGGTGGCTGAGGATCAAACCGGCACTGCAGAGGTTGCAGGCAGCTTCGCAACCCAGCGTTCAACCACTGCACCACTGGGGAGGCCCTGTCAAAATATTTTAAATTGTATATTTTAAGTATGTGTGGTTAATTGTGTACTAATTATACCTCAGTGAAAAATGTATTGTATGCCTCTTTTATGCCAGATGTGTTGCTACCTGTTTTCATGGACTATTCAGTTACTTTTGAAAGTACTACGTGGTAGGAATAAAAGTGAATTTCTGGGAAGAGTAATATACCTATAGAGTAGGAAGTATTTTGGGGAGAGGGGGAGCAGCAGAAGAGTGAAAGGAAATGCTGAGTGGACGTAGTGATGAAGGAGGCAGGATAAAAGGAAGAGATGATGTGGCAGATTGTATTTTCCAGCAATGGGCATGTTATTTTTCTTAAAATGTGGCTTTTACAATTTTCCTATTGAGAGGCAGTGTTTATGTTCTCTCTTCTCTAATGTAGGGGCTTGTAACTGCTGTGACTACATGTTCTGTGACTTCTAAACCCAGATACAGTGACTCAGCTTTTGCCTTTCTGTGATGTTCTCTTGGCACTAGCCCCCATGATGTGAGGAAGACCAAGGAGCCACACAAGTGAGGCTTGTTGATTGCACCATCCACGTCTTAGTTGATGGTCATTACCAATCACCGCACACATTGGTGAATAAGGCTTTGGATAAGTTGAAACCGCCCCCACCCCCCCGCCTTTGAGTCTTCCCAGCTAAGGTCCTGACATTGTGGAACAGAGAGGAGGTGTCACTGATATATCCTTCCTGAATTCCTGACCCACGAAATATCTGAACACAGTAAAACGATTATTCTTGTTGGTTTTGTTTTTTATTATAATTAGTCTTTTTCCTGGTCCCTTATTTAGGTTTTCTAAATTCCTGCTATGAGTGAGACCATCCGGTATTTTTCTTTTTTTTTCTGGCTTATTTTGCTGAGCATGATGCCTTCCAGCTCCAACCATGTTGCTGTGAATTGCGTGGGTTTATCTTTTTTGATTGCTGAGTAATATTCCATTGTGTATATGTACCACATCTTCTTGATCCAGTCATCTATTTTTGGGCATTTGGGTTGTTTCCATAGCTTTGCTCTTGTAAGTTGTGCTGCTTTAAACATAGGGGTGCAGGTGCCCTTTTGAATTAATGTTACCTTTGGGTAAATACCTAGGAGTGGAATTGCTATAAACCAGAGACACACTATGGGGGGGCAGGGAGGAGGGATTAGGGTCAAAATGAGGGGGGTGGGAATTGTATGGGGACTATAACCAAGATGAAAATGCAAACATTGTGCAAAAATGAAAAATCATGTAAAAATATATAAAATAAAATAAATGATTATCCTTTTGCACTGCTACATTTGATGTATCTTTTTATGCAACAAGTGAAATGCATGATAGGGAAGAAGGAAGAAATAGAAATGATAAAAGCTAGGCTGCAGGCTTCCTGAACAATAAGAAAAGATCCATATTCAGTTTTACTGTTTATTGGGAGTGGTTACTCTCAGAGAAGTGGTTAAATGCTTTCTGAGATAGGAAGTAGCCCTTGTCATCAAGGGTACTAGGAAAGTGACCCTCAAGGCTAGGGCATTGGAGTGGTAGAAACTCCCTCGTCATCATTGTCGGACAATGCTTACAAATCTAATAGTGTAGCAAAACAAATGAGGCTGAATTTGCTAGCTTCCTGTCTCAAGAAGAATGAATTAAGAAAAATTGTATGTGGGGTGGATATTGTAGTTTGTTGTGTCGGGCAACACCACACTGACAAAGAAACTGGAGTCGTGGAGCAGGCTACATAATGCAGGATGCTACTGAAGGGCAAGATCCTGGCCCTTTTATTGACACATGATATTGGTTGTAAGGAGGGGAAGCAAAAGGAGATTATAGAAAGGGGAAGGGTGTAGAAGATTAGGGATTGTGAGTCTGCCCTCCAGACACTTCTTACCTACTTGAGGACACACTCTAATCCCCAGCCATGGTTTTAATCTTATCAACAAGGTGTTCCACTGATCAGCTTCTGGGGTCCCTTGCCATACAATGGTCCTCGGCCCCCTGCGCATTCCCGGTCATACCTCGTGATGTATAAGGGTCCTCAGCGGCACCCCTCCACCCCCCGCGCTCAGGACATACCTCGTAATGCATAACTTCCCAGCATGATCCATAACTTCCCAGCATGATCCAGCTTGGTGCTCTTGTTTGATTTGAAGGGCTGAAGGTTTGGGCTCCTGTACCCAACTGGCTGGGCCATTTTGACCTTGTTTAGGTGCCAAAATGGCGGCCGAATAGGCTGCCTAGGAGTAGCAGACCCACAGTAGTTAATTACACATACTATAAATTAGCACTTACATTTTTTGCACAAAATGAATCACAGGAGAGCTATGTCTTATTAGATCATTTGAAGAAAGGGAATTCCTTGATCGAATTTTGTCTTCTACTTCTATCAGCGCTTCAGCCTTAGAACCAAACAGAAGTATTCCAAATCCAGATATTTATAGAAAAAATGATCTTGAAAGTTCTTAAACTTTATTATGAAGTTGACAAATGGATTTGAGGATGAGTTCATCTGCAGTAAGAACTACTTATAAAGTGTATCCTATTGTTCATGTAGTCCTGACATGGAGGTCAAGTTCTGCATCACTGGTGTAACAGTAACAGCCCTTAGTTAATATGCCTGCACTGATTTTGACTCATGTGAACTTTGTTTTCAGGACATGTAAATTCTTTCTTGGTGAGCCACTTTGTCTTTGCTATATGCCATGTTGGGATAGTATACTTATTTGATTCCGAAGATTCATTGCTAATCTTTGCTTATGTTCTCATTCAGAATACAGTTTCAGAAAGTCTTATCAATTGGTTTCTACAGAGGACCTATTTCTCTCCAACATGTAAGGGGCTACTTGCTTTGCCCTTTACAAAAGAAATGGCTGAATAGTTTTAAAGCCTTCTCGTCTAACATGGCTAAACACTGCATTCATTTTGGAGGTGATGAGGTGTTCTTTCCAGAGGCACCTGCATTTGTGGTAAACTGTGGCAGTGGAAAGGGAATTTTCAAACTCATTTGGAGGGAAGAGTTTGCTTTATCTTAGAGTGTGAGCTGAAATGGATCTCCTGTTCTGTGTTTCTCTCATACTTCCTGTATCACACCATTAAACACCCTCCCAGGGACCACGAGCTCCAGGAGATGGTTTGATCGCTTCATGCCCAGTATCCTGGGGACCACATTTGCAGCATGTGGGGCATGATAACCTCCTAGGGTTAGGATAACAGCTGTTCCCAGTTTTAACACACAATATAAAGTGAAATAGCCACTAATTATCCTCAGGGCTAGTGATGGAAAGGAATAACGATGTAAGGGTTGGTTTGTCCACATTCACATAACCGGTATGTGGGGGAGCCTTGTTTGGACTCAAGTAAATGAGTTGTTTCTGTTGTTAGGTTTATTTACCTTCACATATCACATTCTACTCTTAAAGAGGGTGTGTGAGGCTGCCTTTCATGGGAGGTAAGAGTTTGCTGAAGGTTGAAGATGAGACTAGCCTGGTGATTAGTATATCACATAATAAATTACCGAGTATGTTCTTCTGGCTCCCAGATTGTGATCAGCCTTTTCACACATTTCCACCAAAGTGCCCTTGGCATAGGGAAAGAGTCACAGGACTGCTCTACCGAGAGAGCAACGCCAGCCTGAGTAGGCTGGTAGTCTAATCTTCCTATGTTTGAGAGAGAGAGAAAGAGGGAGAGAGAGATATATAGAGAGAGGTTCTCAGTGTGGTCCTGGGGCCAGCAGTATACTCAGCAAACTATCTTGTTCATATTTTTTTTTCTCCATTGCCAAGTTTTACAAGATAAAGTATCCTGTTGTAACAGGAGTTCAAAGAAAGTGGTCCCTTCCATATGCACCCACTGAGCACTTATTAAGCCATGCGCAAAGGACTATGTTAGTTACCATGGGAGAGGAATGATGAGGAAACTATGGTCCCAGCCTTCTGTGTGCTCATCCAGTATTGCGCTATGCACACTGGGGTGTGTGTGTGTGTGTGTGTGTGTCCATATTTCTATGTGCATATTTCTTTTGCCAGTAGGAAGAGATGAAAGAACAGTGGCTTACCTCCTTGGTGGTTCTGTGCAATAATTTTTCACAAAGTGGAAAACGGGTGAAATCCACCGGTGTATCATTGATGTTACCAAACAATCCTTTGTTCATTTCAAAATGGGGCAATGAAGAGTTTTCCTAAAAAGCTTACGTTTCAACCATTTGGATCTTGGGGACAGTAGATGAAACAGAATGCACAGCCTCACACCTAACTTATTGTTTTTGCTTTAAGCATCAGCCCCAGCCCCAAGAACCTAAGGGTAAATCAAGTCACAAAGCTACCTCAGACCTGCCCACCAATTATAAAAATATGCAATAGCCTTTCCCTTCTATTTAACTTTTATTAAAAGAAGTGCTAAGGTACTGAGATGCAGTACATCATATTTATTACCAAAATTATTAACAAATATACAAAACTTATACATGTAATTTTCTTACATCCATTTATTCTCTATAATACTGATTTTTGTTCAAGTAGATTATCTACAGTATGTAAACATCCCTTGGATTGACCTCACACAGATTAGGAAAGCCTCTAACCCATGCTTTTATCAGATACTTTTTTTTTTTTTTTTTTGGCTTTCATTTGTAGCATCTAATCTTCACATTTGGCACATGGAAGAGACACCTACAGTGCAAAAGAGGCAGATTTTCTAGTTTCCTTCGGTTATTTTGCAGGGGCACAGTTAAAGAGCTGAGAGAACAAGAGCACTCCAATGTGAGAGCACTGGATTCACTGCAATGCCAAGAACTCTTGGTTCAGCCATTAAACTTGACCGAAAAGTCAATGCCTCTTCCTTCTCCCACCCCCCACCCTCCCTCATGCAAGGTCGGTTCAGCCTTAACCTTGTCTCAAAAAGGTTAAACGAAATTCCATCCACCCCAGGACCAGCAGGTTAATTTCATGGAGGAAGAATGTTGCAGAGTCCTTTGTGCGGTTGACGAGCCAGCAAGACTTTGCAATGGAGATGAAAATAAGATGGAAAAGAAAAAACGGCTATGAGAGTAGAGCTTTCTATCCACTTTGAAGGACCCCAAGGTTGGCCTCTTGGGGTGCAACAGGACCAGGGCCTGGGCGATGGACGCCACAGCCAGGCCGGCTGCTCCACCTCGGCCTCCAAGCCTTCGACTAGATCCCCACGTTCAAAAGACAAAAAGGTATTTGGAGATTCTGCCCCCCTCTTCCTGTGTTTCCTTTCGCTCATTTAACTTAATCTACCCAAGTAAAGCTGATCCAGAGAGAGCTCTGTCCGCCCGCTAGCCCCACCCCCACTCTCCAGCGCGGTATTGCTCACGTGGTGGGCTGCGCCTCTTCCGCGAAGCCGCCGCCGCGCAGAACGGCGGCTTTTTGGCCGCGCAGCTGCCTCCCGGCCTCCGTCACCACAGGGGTGCCGGCCCCTCCGAGCCCCCGTAGAGCTCGGCCAGCTTCCGGAAGCGGGGCCCCCAGTCCGTGAGGAAGTCGAAGCTCTGCTCCGAGTCCGACGTGGCCGACTGCAGGGAGCTCAGCGAGCCCGCCACGGAGCCGTCCCCCTCGAACATGTAGGTCTGCAGGGAGTCGAAGGGGGGGGCCCACAGGTCCATGTCGGCCTCGTAGAGCTTGGCCAGCACGTAGCTGTGGACCGTGCTGCTGACGGCGCACGCCTGAGGCACGTAGCGGGAGAGGCTCTCGATCTCGGGCAGCATGTCCTGCCGCGTCTTGGGGGCGCCCCCCGCCTGCGCCTCCCGGGGGTTCCACATGGCCGCGATGTCGAAGGCCTCCGTGTCCTCCTCGCCGCCGCCCTCGTCGTCGTAGCGCACGATGTTCTCGTGGATGTTCTCCTCGTCGTCGATGATGTAGGGCTGCTTGCGGTGCCGCCGCATGGACAGGATGAGCAGCACCAGCACTGCGGGCACAGAGGGCAGGGGTTACCCGGGCGGCCGGCCCCGCACCCCCCGCTGGAGGTGTTCCTGGGGGCCCCGAGGGGGGAGAGTTTGCGGAATGGGGAGCTCAGAGACAGCGCTTGGCTATTGTTGCAAACCGCCAAGTCGCCCTCGTGGTCGCCTGAGCTGCCCTGTCGAATCTATGCAGAAGGAGCACTGTGTTTTCTTTTTCAGATGGTCCTTTTGGAAGTTGCATGTAAAATCCAGTTGCAGGGCCTCCCCGGGGGCGCAGCGGTTGAGCGCTGGGTTGCGAAGCTGCCTGCAGCCTCTGCAGCACCAGTTCGATCCCTGGCCGCTAGGGAGAGTCCCACGTGGCGCGCAGACCTCTCCTGCTGCGCCCGCTGCTCCCCTCAGCAGTGTACTTCGTCAGTCTGCCTGTTGTGCTCCCTGCTCTGGCTCTGGTGAATTCTCTCACCCTCCCGTGCTTTTGACTGTACCCAGTGCTTGTATAAATAAAGAAATAAATCTTAAAAAAAAAAATCCAGTTGCATTTTTGAAATTGTGCACACACACCCAACCACCCGATATGTATCCTGTTGACAAAATGCTCAGCACTATGGCCATGAAGCCAGTCGTGACCTCGGACTTTATAAAGACTTTATCAGACTGTATAAAGACTCTTAAAGATTTTTATCATGTCAAAATCATCTTTTTTAAAAGATTTATTTATATATACAAGAGTTGGTATACAGGGCAGAGGTGGGGTGGTGGTGAGAGGATTCATCAGAGACAGAGTGGGGAACAGAACAGGCAGACTGACTGAAATACACAGCTGAGGGGAGCAGCGGGTGAGGCAGGAGAGGTCTGCTGCGTCATATGGGTAGCTCCCTGGTCAGCTGGGGATCGAACTTGTGCTGCAGAGGCTGTGGATTGCTTCATAGTGCTGTGCTTAATCCTTTGCCCCACCTTGGAGGCCCATCATGTGGAAATCTTACCATGCAGGTGGAATCCTGCTTTCTTATGTTAGCATCTTAATAGGATTCTATTTTGTAAATATAATCATCCGCATGTGCAAATGCATGCAGACATGTATACTAAATATGAGCCAAAGTAAATAAGAGCACAAATGATCACTGTTGTCCAGTAAAGTCAGTCTTCAATTATGACTTTTTGGATTCATTACTGTTCATGGAAGAGAGGGAATGAGCAGTGACATTTCACATAGTTCATCATGTTATCAAAGAAGCACCATACTGTTAGATGTGCCCTTGCAGGTTTGGATAAAATTTTATCCCAACAAATGCATTTTTCCCCCAGGATGTGTTCACTGGGGTTTAAAGGAGTGATAGAGATAATCCCATTGAACTATTTATCTCAGTGACTGAAAACATTTTCTAGGAAGTGTGTTGAGGTTTCAGCTGTAGAACTGCTATTGATTTTTTTTTTTTCTGGTGTTCTTTGTTACAGTTGGTGAACAGTGACAGCTTGACAGCAGGGCAAAATAGAATCCCAGTTTATCCAAGGAGAAAAAAAATGGAATACAGCTGTATACCCAGTAAGATTATAGGCTGCAAAAACTCATAATACTAATTAAAAAAAATTGAATATAGAATGTACTTTTTTTGTAAATTGCAATTAGTGATGTTAACATCTAGTATTTTCCCTAATAGCTTGAGTAACCAAAAGCACACACAGGGAACAATTATATATTTTTCTCTGTTTTCTCCATGTACGAAAATTTGACTTAAGGACCAGAGGATTGTGAGATTTTCGAGAAATGAAGTAATAGGGCTCTAAGGAAGAGGGTGGTTGAACCGGACATTAGAGTTGGGGTATGATTTGGCTGGAAGCAGGTTAGAGAAATGGAATTCTAGGTGAACGTGCTCTGTTTGTGGGATTCAGTAGACAGTTACTAACCTCATCTGTTTTTTAGACATTTTGCTATGTGATGGAGAAACAGTTTTGCAGTGATGTGATTTTTTTTACATCTAAAGAGATTATAGATACTTGTGATTAATGCAAGTCAGGCAGTGATATGGGCTATCATAGAGTTACAAGTGTTGAGTAGAGGACCTGTTCATCCTTCCTTGGGAACTGGGCAGGCGTGGTGTTTTAGAAAATGCTAGGAGGTAAGATTAGAAAAGTTTTCCAGTATCTGCTGGAAAGAATTCTGATGGTGATGGAGAACTGGGTAGTTTGTACAACCGGTCCATCTCTTGAAAAATAAAGGTTACCACACGTCTTAAAAACAAGTATTATATGGTGCCCCGAAAATCAGATTTTGGGAATAATGGTCCTGTTTAGCTGGAAGACTTCCCTGACAGAAGGGATCAGGATGATTATTCTTCAGCTACTGTAGACACTGTGCATGGGGCCTAGAAAATTTTCTAGGAACTTGAAAATCACTTGATGTCAAAATATACTGTGAAATCAAAATTGGTATGTTTAGTTAATTGTCCCCAAACTTGATAAATCAACTGCAATTCGTATCACAGAGATTCATGAATTATATTTAATGTGAGTTGTGTGCTCTTAGAAATAAGAGTGCCTAAAAATGTGAGGTTTTTATGATAGCTCTGCTCAATTTAGTTCCTGAAAACTGTTCTATACAATTCAAAATATAAAACATAGGGGTTTTGGAGGCACAAAATAAATTGTGCTTTGCACACCTCTTCTAACTTGAGATTCTTGTTGTGCAGTCTTAATATCAGTCTTTCTGAAATGACGACTCCTACTTCTCTGTGGGCCAGGGTGATCTTACAGTCATTTTGCCAGTATGGAATTTTTCCTAGCAGCATTTCTTCAGAGGCCTGTTACAGGTTATCCGGATGTGTACTCAAGGATTCCCATTGCCACCTTATGGACACTCAGGGAATTGCAGGAAGGTTTTACCTTTTTTTTTTTTTTTTCCCTTCAGTGACCAGAAACCTTAACTCTTTTTGATCCAGGAATCCTAGGACTTAGAGAGTTTACTTATTTCTACTGCTTTTCTCTTCATGTAGCACTGAACTAAAACAAAAATAAGCCACATGTTGTTTAAATGCTTTTTGGAAAGCACATTCCATGGACTTAGAAATTCAAATCAAGTGCTGACATTTTGTTAGTAAGTTAGGATCTTTCTTTGGTCGGCCTCAGGCTCATCGTGTAGAACCTGGTATCAGGCGGGTATGTGGTAATCTGCGCATCTGTCTCCTGTAAATCTCTAGTGCTGTGCTTTTTTTCCTTCATAGAATGTTGGGATTTCTTTTGTATTGAATAACATTGCTGTCTACGAAGTCTGTTTTTCTTTACATCTATCTGTCTGTCTGTCTGTCTGTCTATCGATCTATCTTTACCGTAGAATCATCAGCAGAGTTGGATTGTATATACAGATACTCTTAGTTTTAGGTGTTAAAGTCTTGAGTGTGGAGTTTGCAAACAATTGCATAAGTAGTCTTAAATACAAGGGGGCAGGGTGGCTGCCTTGCAGTAGGACTTGAGAGGAGGCAGTGAGGGCCCCTACCCTCACAGCGCTTTCTCGCTAGCTTGTCATCACATCTTTTTTTATTTCACCAGCCATTGCTCCTTGTTAGATGACCACAGTGCCTGGGTGGGTGCTCGTGCCCAATATAGCTTCTCTCTGATATCTAATGATTCACTCCCTCCCTTCTTGCAGAAACGTGTTCACAGGTCTCCTTATCACTGAGACATCCCTGATCACCCTATTAAAATGGCACCTACTCTTCAAGGTGGGGTCTGCCTCTGAGGTTTGACTGTGGGCCCGTCACTACCTCTATGTGATTTAACTACTACTTATCCGAAATGGGGGGTTATAAGCAGTAATCATATCTTGTCCAAAATTGCCATTCTGGTTCTAGGATGTGAAAAGGCACTTGCTTTGCTGTGACTGAGCTCTGTGAAGGCCGGGACAAGACTGCCCTATCAATCCCAACACCACCAGTGGTGTTCAAGCCCACAGTAGCTGCTTGAAAGATGTCTGTGCTCTGACCTGACCTGAAGGAACTGTCTTGTTTCTTCATTTTTTCACAGCTTTACTCTCCTGGTTTTTTAATAAGCACAGTGTAGAAACCATGATGGCCAAGTGCTGAATAAGCTCTTGCAGGGCCCCGCGGAACGGAAAGGCACCACTTACCTAAGAGGACAAAGATGCAGGCCAGGATGGCGATGAGGGCGCCCCGGCTCAGGCTGACTGGGAGCATGTAGGCCTCGGGGCTGCAGGACAGGACATGACCGTCGTCGTCACAGCTGCACACCTGGATGGTCAGTGTGCCCGTGCTGCTCAGCACTGGCTGCCCGTTGTCAGAGATTAGGATAGGCAGGTAAAAGACATTCTGCTCCTGCTGCCGGAAGCCAGACCTCCTGGTTAGAACCCGGGCAGTGTTATCTGGAGAAGAGAGGGGTTCCACTATTGAAAAGGGAAGAGGAAAAATGAGCGGGAAGAAGAAAGTGCAAGAACCAACAAGTGAATTATTTTCTTGGGTTGAGGTAAGCCATGGGGCCCAAACAGTTTGTGTGAAGGAGCGAGAAGCAGAATACAACATTGCCCGGGGGCCTTCAGCCACAGCCACAGCCACAGCGGGTTTGTCTGGATCAGCATTTGGATTCGAGAGCAAGATTTTTCCTTGCTTCTAGGCAATACTGGGAGGCCTCGGAGAGAAAGCCTTTTTGAGAGTCTCTCTTACCCTTTGTGACATAAAGTGCCCAGGGCGAACTGTCAGACTTCAGATCTAACTGAAATGTCCCTGGGAAAGCCTGACAGAAATGAACAATCACTGGCGACTTGTGGTCCCTGTTTGATCCTGCTCAGCAGCTTTCCAAGGCCCCACACTACTTTGTGCCTCCAGGAAAAGAACAGTGACGAGCCCACGTGGCCGTGGCAGATTGCTTATTTTTGCCACTTTGGCTGGAATTCACATCTTTTTCTGT
Organism: Talpa occidentalis; assembly: GCF_014898055.3. Classification (NCBI taxonomy): domain Eukaryota; kingdom Metazoa; phylum Chordata; class Mammalia; order Eulipotyphla; family Talpidae; genus Talpa; species Talpa occidentalis. Next base: position 9,890,830 of record NW_023601322.1, read on the forward strand.
TTTCTTTTATGCCTGCGAGATACACCACCGACTCCTCCAGTGCTTTCTCAACAACCTGCGCAGCTAGCAGAAGCTTACTGGAAATCTCCTCATAGGACACCTGTATGTGTGGTCTAAGTTTATCCAGTTAATATGAACTTGATGAAAACTCATTTCTGATCTGCAAATGACTTTTTCTCTAATTTTAAAGGGGCTGAGCAAAATTCTTAGATGTGTTTCTACAAAGCTGGCGTTTGTGTTTATGTTCATATTTGCCTAAGGTCATGTTTTGGAGCTTCGTTTTCTCAAGGGGATTTGAGTTATAATCGCATCTATTTTTTGCAAAGCTTAGATCATTTTCCTCAGGAAAAGTTTGAGAGATGTTTGGATATACAACCACGGACTGTTCTCCACATGTGTGTCATTTCACAGGAAAGGGTCTAGAAAGTCACAAAAATATTCTGAGAGCCCAATCATAGTAAACATTATTAATCCCCATAACAATACTTCTGGCTCTCCTTCCCTTTATACTCATAATAAAGGAATATACTTTTCTACCTTCTTGAGTTTGGGCCTGTTTGTTTTTTGATGATGCAAAATGAGCAGAAGTGATTTGCGTCACTTCCAGATAGGTGTATGAAAGAGCAGGTGTGTGGCTCTCCCAGCTCTGTTGCCGTATGTAGCACTAGTAATGGTGACCCAAGCTGCCTTGGACAGGTGGATAACTGTCCTCAGTCACTCAGGCCATAGTCGGCTTTGTGTCAACAAGAAATTGACTTTACACTGTTTAACCACTGAGATTTTGGTGGTGGTTTCTGTAGCATAACCTAGCCTAATCTGGCGACATTATCATTAATTTTCAGATCCTTCTTCCCCTGCTTTTGCTTATTGAGCGCTTAGTATACGCAACATATTTAATCTTCAAGGTAACTTGATGAGATAGTGGAAATTTCACCCTTTCATAGCGAGCGAGTTAAGGCCTGAAGAGTTTATATAATTTGTTCAAAGTCACTAGTTTAATTAGTAGCAGAGCAGTGATTTGAACTCTGGCCTCTCTGACTTCAGACATGTACCCTTCCGTTGTGTCATGTAACCACTTATTAGCTTAGTGCCAGTGACTGTCCAGCTAATTAGAATCGTTTTGTTTCAGGCTTCTGTCCTTTTTTCCTTTTTCAGTGGAGAAAGCCAAGCTGAAGATTATATTCCTATTTCTACTTCCCACATAACCCACCTGCTTTTTAGTTTTCTAGACTTACAGCTAAGTACTGTTAATTCTGTCATAGCTTTTTTTCAGAAACTTTTTCCTTTGGTTTTTAAATTTTTAAAAATTTTTCAGTTTAATCAGACCAGTCTAACCAGAGCTGAATTTAAAAGAAAAAAATTCTTCTTGCCCACGACATAGTCTATGCTTCTGGATCTCATAATTATTTAGGATTAATCAGAGTATATAATTATTGAATCTAGGCCTAGAAGGGGCCTGCCATATCGTCGTCACTTGGGCAATTTTTGTTGCATATGATGGCTCAGGCTCGAGGAGCCCATTTGAAAGTAGAATTTGTTTCCAAGGTGACACAAAATTTTTTTTCTCTGTGTGTGGCTAAAACAGGCCCTGGTTCCAGTCCCAGGCTTCATGCTTACTCATTGAGCTTGGGCCATTTGCTTTCTTTTCCTTATCTATCAAATAAGATAATGAGAATCTGAGGGATTAGTAACTTCTTCAAACTTCACAGGATTATTGAAACTATCAAAGCAAAGTGTGGAAAAATACATTTGAAACCATTGAGTATGCTATATACAATCTTTTCCTATTGCTTTGGAGATAAAAAGAAAGTCTTTACTTGAGATAGTGTCCTGTTTTGTTCATAAAAGGGTAACACGTTTTGGGCTTGGGAGTTGGGGGGCTTGACAGTAAACTCATGTATCATGTTGGTCAGTTTTTAAATGAGCCTCATGGGATGAGCTGTCATGACGAGGTGGAGCTCATTCTTGCTGTTGAAGATTTGCTGACTTCTGTTTTGGGAAACTTTCCAAGAGAGGAGTCCTTTCTTTTTATACTCCTCATGTTTCACGGCTCATCTTTTTAAGGTATTGGTGCCATGAATTGGTGCCCAAAGTCATCTTCAAGAAATTTGTAGCATTTTATTCCATGTTGTTTCTGTATTGATTCTGGCAAATACCAGAGTAGAAGGAACACGGTAACTCTTAAGCTAAAAATTTGAGAAAACTGCCTGGTGTGCTAGTTTTCCCCCTTCATTTCCATTTCAAAGCCATTTCTGTAGGGGCTAACACCATGTTTTGTAGGAAGGGTTTTCCTGTGAAGCAGGTGGATGAGCAGTTCAAAATTTGATCTGATAATAGTCCCGGGACATTTGATTTCAGTACTTCTGTCTTTATAATTTATATTGCCCTTCCAGAATTATCAGAGCGATTTTATGATTACATGTAGGAGAGTGAAGGGATGGCTGAGAAGAATGCTTTCAATTGAGAAGAAAACAGGTTTGAGATTCACAAGTTTAATAGCAGAAGAGTATCATGGGGTGGAATTAATACTTTACATCTCAAATAATTGACATTTGAGACTAAGACCAGGCTTCCCTGACCGTAACTTTTTGTGACTCTTTGTTTAGACTGTTGTGAAGTGGTAAACTATAGAATTGGAATGAAACTGAGACTACTGCGGTCCAGAGAAGAGCCTCCCCAAGGTCAGATCACTCGTTTGTGGCCGAGTTAGCAACAGAAAGGGTTCGCTGGACAGAATTAAACTATTTATGCGCTTGCTCTGACCTTTCTTTGAAAATCATCTGGCTAGAGAACAAAATTCCCCCCTTTCTGTGCCCAGTGAAGAGTATGGTAGGTCTGTAGCCCCTTAGCTGATCCCCTAAAGAGGGCTCTAGGATTCCATTCCAGCAAAGCTATAGTGGGGAGCATATTGTGGAATAGGGAGCCCCACAGGGTGCATCTTTCTAAATCATTCTAAAGTAATTGTTTCTGTGCTGAAATTACTCTGTGATCCCATATTTATCCTTTGCAATTACTTAGCTTTTGTCTGCCTTTTGTTCTGGGAGCTCTTCACCCCTTTGTCCTTGGTTAGAAATGTCCCCTCAGATTTTTCTCTTCATCTAGTTCATGTTCTGTCAGCTCAGATTCTTCTCATGGAAACATGGCTGCTGTCTGGGAATGAAGGAAGGTCTTTTCCACCTGCCTTAGGCAGTGGTGCAGAGCACGCACGCAAAACATTTGTGAGCTGACTGACTGAATAAAAGTTTCAGAATCAGCAGAGGACATTCTTTTTCTTTGATGTTGTCAAACAGAACTTTAAAAAATACCACAGATTTGCAATGCTGCCTTCCCTGCTGTGAAAGAGCAGGTGACCTTTGACACTGCTTGCAATTGGGTATAGCACCCGAAGCATCTAACCCAAGTCATACAGAAGCACCCACAGCCAGCTATCCACCTGATTACCTTGGTTGTCCCTGACTGTGAAGTTGGGGTTGTTCGCAGCCTCGGGAGCCAAGCTGTAGTAGAAGTGTTGCCCGTTGCGAGGGTCATCTTGGTCCACTGCACTCACCGTCTGGATCAGCTGAGGGAAGGGCATGACATCAGGAGTTGGAGCCAAAAGAGAAGGTTTCAGGGCCCAGTGAAATCCACTAACAGATTGTTTTCCGTAATAAGAAGGCCATGGTGAAACTTACCTGGAAGGTCTTCATGCCGTCATACAACTCAGGGTCCAGTTTGAGTTTTTGTTGGGCCTGAGCACATTAACAGGCTCAGGGTAGATGTTACCTAAATACCTCAGATGGCAGACATCAACATGACATTCTCACACTCAGCCCAGCCACTTGGGGGCAGTGTAAATAGAAGACTGAGGAAAAAGAATTCAGGGATGGCACAAAATCCTACTTGTCTCCCAATTTTTTGTCCTCTCCTACTTCACCTCACTTTTGGGTTAACATTTCAAGATCAAATTGCTGTCTTTGAGAAGCCCCTATTTTAAAACGACCAATATCTAGAGGAGAAGTAAGCAGACACGTCATCATTGACCATGGCAGGTTAAGGGGACATGCGCGAGGGGATGGGTTGGCGGGCAGTCACTTGTTGGCAGGAAGGGGCACTGGATGTGGTGTAGAGCATAAGACCCCCTAAGGTGGGATATATTGAGCAGCATAGAGTCAAGAAAGGTTTGGGCTGATGAGAGCAAGTGGGAGGAAGCTGCTGATTGAGCTCTTTTGGCTGAAGAGGCTTCATGCCTCTTTCCTGGTGCTTTTCGATGTAGCAAGTTGCCATGAAGGCTGTGAAGAGCACAGTGAGCAGCTGCTGAAGGGAGTAGGGCAAAGGACACAACGGAAACGCCCCAGGCTGGCTCTGGGGAAGGGGAGATAGAAAAGAGTCAAGAGGGTGATCTTCCTATGTGTTTGTGCCCCTAACCACCCAATAACCCAGGCTTCTCCCACCTCCCTTGGGCCTCACCCTGAAGGTGCCACACTCTGCTGTTAAGAGCCACTTACGATGCTGCCAGGATGGCCACCGGCACATCAAGGGTCAGGTTGAGGGCCCAGGTGGGCTGCTTAGTTTGTACATCTTCATCTGTGAATTAAGGAAGTAATGCTGCCCTCCCAATATGCTGCCGATTAAATAATGGAGGGGGACACTCCCAGCCACGGGCCATCTGGGGGGCACTGTTGCTCAGATTCACCTACGATGAAGGACTTGATGCCCCAGCCCTCTCTTCTCAGCCCCTGGGATTGCATCAGTTGCTGAGAGCCACCTGCTCATAGTCACCCCATCTTTCCAAGGGCAACCGACACCCAGTGGCTGAGGTGACAGTATAAAGGCCTGGCCGTCCCATCTCAGCTTGGGGAAACTGGTTCTAAAAGCTGCGCAGTCATCCAAGGTTGTTAGTGGGTCTGCATCGCAGCTGCACTTCTCTTGCACAGTCCTGCAAAGGTCCTTTCCTTCCACAGACCTACTCTCCAAGATTATTCCTTAATATCTTACACCAAAACTCTCTGAGGGTGTGCCTCTTGGAGAACCCATCTGGCAGCTGGCCACTGTTGGCTGTAATGATCGGAGCAACAGACTTGCAATAAAGGAGGAGGGCCAGGGAGCACTGAAGATGAACTTGCCCCTCAGTCAGGCTTAGGATTAGTGTTTATACACGAGGGCCAGCCTGCCGCCCCAGCCCCACCCATATTTCCTGTTGGATCCTATAAGTAGGCGACTATGTATTGAAAACATAGCTGGACAAGTCATTTTGGAACACTTGACCTGTGAAATCATTCATGTATATTGGTGAGCTGGGCCCTTGCTGTGTAGCACTGGCCAGTTAACCAGAGCCCTGAAGGCCGGGTGAGTGGGCACACTGCCTCTCTGGGTCTGCGGTGGGAGCGTGGCCTGCTCTCCTGCTCTCCAATCTCCTGGTAGGTCAGATTTCTTCCTCAGCCCTGCTGCCATGCAACACTCTGTTTGGAAGGCTTCATTCTGCACCCGAGTATGTGGTCTGAGTTCTCTGCAGGCTTTACAGGTTTCCTCCTGACTTGGCAATGGCAAAGAGGACTACAATGCCCAGCAAGTCTTGTGCAAGGAGACCTGCTTCTTTAGAAACCAGACATGCCCACTGAGCTGTGTGCTTTTGAACATCTTTAAAATATGCCCCAGAGATAAAATCGAAGGGTAGGCTTTTTAGTACCTTGGGCTAAAGATGACAGATAAGACAGATTTGTGGTGCCTGATCTGAACTTTAAATCACACTTTAACTGTTCTTCGAAGGACTGTATAACAGACCATTAAAAGATGTATTTAGAAATGGGGATGCGTCTGTTTGCTCCAAAAATAAGAGAGGTGGTTAAAGCGCTGTCATCTGTCAAAATGCAACTCCTTCTATTCTATTTAAGAAAGAAAACACTTTGTATTTTTGGGTGGGGAGGTTGAGTTACTGTGCTACTTATTTAGCACCCTCTTTATTATAGATTAAAAATGAGCCTCTTGTCACATGCTATATATTTGTCACATTATAATCCTACATGGACAGAATCTTATGTATCACATACAATATATATCAATTGTATAATAGGAAAAATTATCACAATAAAGACTCAAACTGCCTCACTCTAAACTCACCTAAGCACAGAAACTATTGCTATTTGTGCATCCTGCCTCCCAAGCTTCATTTTGCAGAACCACAAGCACACACATCAAGTTTTCATACTCCGTCTTAACTTAATATGACACAGATCATTTCTTACACTGTGAAGTCTTATTTATAACTTTTATTGGCTGCATAGTATTCAGGTCTTTCTAGACTGGAAATTCAATAGATATGAAAGTAGAATTATCCTAGGCTTGTTGAAAAAAATTTTTAGGAGTGCTACCATTGCAAAAAGTTTCCAGAGTTAATGGATGCTGAGTGTAGGTGAGAATCACTACAGGATACATCTTTCTTCTGGGGATGGGAATCCTTTTTTACTTTGGCAGAGTAGGGTGGTAGAGATGTGTTGGGTCAATCTTTGGTGAGTTTAGGAAGCAACTAGAAGCTTTGGTTGTGCAGCTAGATGCTGGGGTTAAGTTCCAGGTGAGGGAGGAATGAAAGCAAAAGCTTCTTACAGCCAGAGGCCCACGTTACCGTGGCATGAATCCTTGCCTTAAAAATATGCACTTCCCACACTCAGCATGCATATTTAAACTTTCCTGACCTATTTTCCCTGCACCAGAATCACAGGATCACAGGACATACACCAGGGGAAATTAGTTAGGGCTGCTGGGGAATCTGGCAAGTCATAAGTAGAGAGCAGAAGCAGGAGAAGGTGTGTGACCCGAGGCATGGAGGGGACTTCCTGGGGGCGGGGTGGGCAGCAGGCCGACATACTCCTGAAGGGCCATACTAAGCAGCATTCTGGATATTCCTCAGTTATAGCACTTTGGAATCTGATCAGCCAAATACTTATTTAGGTTTAAAAACATACTTCAAAAATGTGCAGACATGTGTGAAGAGTGTGGAACTATAGTTATTTCAAATTTGTTCCTTCAGCTTCTTGTCCTCTCAAAACTTGCCTGACATGAACAATTCCAAGAAAATGGGTATTTTCATGGAGGGGGGACAGAATAGGTGATTTCTAGGTAACAAAGCATTCTGAGAATAAGGCAGCCGTCCCTAAACAGGGAACCTGATGCCAGAAGTTAAGAACTAGAGATGGGAAGACATGAAAAATAAGCTTTCCCTACTGCCAGTATTTCCAGGGGTTAGTGTTACACTCAGGCAAAGAGAAGGCTGTCTCCCTGATCTTTGTCGCCCCTCACTTTCAGGACCCGGAATGTGCTATCACAACTGATTCTGTACACATCAGTGACGAGGTGGGTAGCTCCCTGTCACGGGGGCCTGTGCATCGCATTGGCCTTCCCTGATCACACTACTGTCAAGAGGCCGTGAACAAATGGCTCCAAACCATTGCCAGAACAAATAAAAGATTGTAACATGATACACAGAAGTTGGGGTTGGGGACTCTTTTGTAAACTTAGTTTAAATGTCTTTGATGGCAAAATTGGTTCTCTGTAACAGTTGTTTCCTGATGTTGGGGGTCACCAAGGTGCGAGCCTCACAGGCTGCCTTACCTGCCCGGCTTTGGCATTCTCGCAGACAAAAGCTTCATAGAATCTGGGGAACTCGGGAGCATTGTCATTCACATCTAAGACTTTGATTGTGACAGAAACACTTCCAACCTGGGAAGGGTTGTCTAAAGAGAGCACAAAGAAGGTAAAGTTGAGGAGGGTCCAAGTAATGACAGACACCGGCTCTGCGCTGGCACATGTGTTTACCTGGTGGTCTGGTTTTTAAAGGAAAAGGCAAAATGCATGGAAGTGGGCACATGAGCACAGGATGTATGTGTGGCCAGAACAGAGGTGGTGCGGACAGAGGGAGGTGTGTGTCAGAGGGTGTGTGATAGCATGAGGATGAGGGGGAGGAGGAGACTCAATTTGGGGAGCCGGTATCACAAAATGAATCTTAAAAAGAGGTTTTGAACCTCTCACTTGGCTCATACTTCAGGTTCTGGAATTAAAGGCAGGTCAATTCTGTATTCCAGGCTTGAAAACAGCCCGTTTCTAATCGAATGCATACTGTGTGGCATTGCTTGGCTTTATTCCTGTAGAATAATCAGTTCTTTGAATTCTGTTTCAAAAGGTTTCAAGTTATTCACTGGAATACAGATAACATTGCACATTTATTTCTGCTTAGGGACTAAGGGGATATTACGGGATCAAATAGACCCCAAATCCATATCTTTGGCTGGGGCAGAAGTTACTCATAGTTACTCATGGGGAAATGTGGCTTTTTGGTCTGTCTTTTACTTGGCACTGTCACCCAAAGACAATTTCACAGCACCAGTCATGTCCCTTCTGTTTTTCTCTGTTTTGGTCATCATCCCAAGAAGACAAAATAGAAATTATAAGACACAGGAATTACTCTTAGTAAATATTTTTTTTATAAAATCCTGGAATGGCCTTGTTCTTCTGCTCCATTTCTTCTTTTCTTTCTTAAAAATAGCTATGGTCTACCATGTTTTCCTCCTGTTTCTATTGTTTGATTACCGAAAGTGCCAACATATTTAAATTATTTTCTGTTATGACAGTGGTACTTGTTTATAACATGAATAATGAAAATTCCAGAAAAATATGTTTTAAATATGATCCACACCACCACCAGAGATATCCATTATATGATCTATATAATATTACATGTCTTCAAAATACAGAGTTACACATATAGACACACACACAAATTGCAGTTAAGCAAAATTTAAAAAAAAAATGGATTTAGAACTTAATTTTTAGGGCCAGATTATCCCGTGTCACCAAAATATACATTGAAAGCATGGGTAATAATATTTATATGACAATCTCCTTTACCTGATGGTTGTACTATACTTTCTTCAGTCCATCTATTATTAGACATTTAGATAATTCCTGTCACTCGATATTTTAAAATAACATTGTAGTGGACTTTCTGATATACAAATCTTTGTTGAGATCTATGGTTATTTTCTTAAGATAATTTTTAGAAGTAGAATTTTTGAGAGAAAACGTTTGAATAATTTGGAGAATCTTAAAACAAGAGATTAATTGTTAGATGGTCCTCCTGAATGGCTGTATATACTTCTGTTACCACATTAGGGTCTGCCATTTCTTTAGACCTTTACCATCATTACTATAAAAAAACGTTTGAGCCTAGCATTATATATTATTTTTTTGTTAAATTTATAATAAATATGTTAGTTTAATTTTTACTTTCCATTCCATATATAAGTATTGTATTAATAAATCTGCCTTTTATTGTAAGATGCATTGACTTCTCATCTGTCTTTGTATTTGTGTGTACAATAAGGGTGATATATTCTAAATGCTTCCTTTCATCCCGTAATGATAATTTATACTAGTTGTGCATTCCCAACCTTATTAAAGATTGGAACCTCTTAGACTTTCAGGAATCACCCCTTCCCTCATATAAAAAAGTCTAGCTCCTTAAGGATGCTATTTTTTTTTAACGGCTTTGGCTTATTTTCATTTCTTAGTATAGGCCTAGGTATACAGGAGCATTCACTTACAAGCTTAAGCCATGTTTTCTGCTACCTTCTATAAAGAATTTAATTTTTCTCCAATAAGCTTCACCTTCTACAATGTTTATTACATTTGTTAGTCGCTACGCGGAGACTAGCTTACTGTGTCACTTACTCATTTCCATAGCAAGGACTGTGATATTATGCCAGGAAAACTCTTCCCGATCAAGAGGTCTTGCCGTCATCAGGGCACCTGTTGTGATGTCAACATAGAAGAATCTTCCAGGGTCGCTGCTTCTGTCAATGGAATATCTGCCAGAATCACAAATTAAAAATACCTTATTTTATTTGGATAAACATAGCTCAGAGTGTCATATGAAAGAATTCAGTGCTCACTGTGTGAAGTAGGTCTAGTTCTCAGTTATGGTACTTAGAAGACTGCCTTTGCTCTTTTTTTTTTTTTGAAGATTTATTTATTTATTTATACAAGCACTGGGTACAGTCAGAAGCATGGGGTGGGGAGGGGGGTGAGAGAATTCACCAGAGCCAGAGTGGGGAACAGAACAGGCAGACTGACGAAGAAATACACTGCTGGGGGGAGCAGTGGGCGCAGCAGGAGAGGTTTGTCGTGCCATGTGGGACTCTCGCTGGCAGCCAGGGATTGAACCGGCGCTGCAGAGGCTGCTGGCAGCTTTGCAGCCCAGTGCTCAACCGCCTGCCCCACCAGGGGAAGCCCAGACTGGCTTTGCTCTTTTAGCAAAATCAAGCCTTTTCCCCAAGCCCCCAATGCCCAACAAAACTAGAAAAAATGATTATTGCTTCAATTTCCTTATTCATAAGTTGAAATCAGGGTGTCAAAGCATCAGGGAAGTTTTATGCGATTTAAAGATCGATTGTAGCTATTTAAAGCCTTAAACTATCCTGAAGTTTTTAGGATACTGAATATCAACCCTACATATCTTTGTTCAAAACAAATTCTATTAAAATAAGGTCTGACATGCTAAATTGGAACTGGAAAGGATAACCTCTGTGGTTCTAGTCTCTGTAGTTAGTATTCCTATGAGAAGGAAAGATTTGCATGTGGCCCTTTGTAAAGATGCTGATGACCAATCCTCTGGCAAATACAATAATAGTATTAACTAACTAGCTGGAGAGTTCTTTCCTATTGAATACAAATAGCAGGGTGAACCAGGTCTGTCTAGGTTGCTTATTGTAAATAAATCTAATTTTACGAATTTATAGGGCACAGCTTGCAGGAAAATATCATGTGATTTATGCAATTAATGGGGTATAAAGGCAGATGTCCATAACCCAAATGTCTCCTCCTGTTCAGACAATGTGCTTTATCCATTGCTTACACCACTCATGTCCGGTGTTGGCCAATGTATGTCCTTATAGGAAAATAAGTCTATTTATAGGCCCTTGCACTTGATGGCTTCATACCCTGCAAGGAAAGAATGCTTGGCCCATATTTTGCCGCTGTCTTTATCCTCTGAGGCGTTAATTAACTTGGTTCTGGGTAAATTCTGCAATTCCCTTTTATAATTCCTGTTCTGAATCTGATTTGGCAATCTGACTCTCTGTGTGAACTCAGATTCACGCGTGGGGGCAAGGCATCTGCATATTTAAAACCCTCTCTAGGGATTTTGATGTGTAGCCATGATTAAAAGCATTTTGAGAAACTTGTGTAGCCCTTGGTAGAGATCAGTAATTATACTAGCTACCATATATTGAATACCAGGGATTTTACTATGTACTTAATTCATAGTTTCTTTTTTAATTCTTATGACCTCTTTGGCAGTTTGTATGATCTCAATTAACAGATAAAGAAACTAAGGCTTAGAGAAGTTAAGTCATCTTCATACAGTTCCACAGCTAACAGTTTGCTAGTAAGTTAAGATTTGAAACACAAATACATATATGTGTGTGTGTCTATATATATATACACACATATATATATAGACATATATATATAGACACACACACACTATTGTGATATATTTGATTCAAAATCCTATTTAAAGTTGCCAGCTATTGCAGTTTATATCTTCAATTTGTTAAAACTGGGGCACTGCCATCTTGATGGGTCTAGGAGGTTTCTTTAGTGCATTGTTTTTCAAACTGCAGGTTAAAGAAATTAGTATAGTGGGTTATAATCAGAGTTGAAAAATAATGGAATAGAATAGGATATATGCATGTCAGACTATCATGTGTACTGAGGGTAAATATTGATGGCATGTATTTGAAACTTGTGCATCACAGCATATATATATATATATATATATATATATATACACATACACACATACATACCTATGTATATATGTTTGATAAAATGTTTTGTTTCAAATGTTCTTTTCTGTGGAGATTCAGGATGGCTGTTCAGGGGTTGAGGAATTAAAATGAAAGGTGACCACTAAGGGTTAGGGAAGTTGGAATCATTTCAGTTACGAATATATTGATGCATTTAAGCCTCACAATAACCCTATGGAAGGTACTGCTATCATCCCCATTTTACAGGTAATGACACTGAGGTGTGGAGAGGTTGAGTCGTTTGCCCAAGGTCACACAGCTGGAGTCAGGTCCAGGCAGCCCCATTCAGCTTCCTGTGCCTAACCAGCAGGCCGTGCTGCCATACTGCACCAGAAGGAATGAGATTATTTAAAGAAACAAACTTGAACTCCTCTTAAAGCTAGATTAAGCTGTGATAGAAAACAGTTGACATTTTAATAACAAGCAAACACATACCTACAAAGTTCACTTAAAATTAACTGGAGCATTATTTTTTTCCCTGGGTGCAATGGGTGCTTTAGTTTTGAAGTTTACTGGCCATTTTAAAAGTTGAATTTTATCATAGAAAAAAGAATGCTGGTTGGCTCATGACGGTCTCTTCTTTCAGCACCCACCCAGGAGAGACGCCAGTCATTTAGAGCGCTCCCCTGGGCAGCTCTCCAAGTCATGGGCATTATGCTGAGGGGAGAGATGGCCTGTGACGAGCCAGCTCTCTGCACTCAAACCTACACCACCATAGTAAATGAGGCAGCTGCTTCGGAGCTGGAGTGATAGAAATAATTTGCTGGCAGGGCCCTCGACAGTACTAGTGTCTGGTGACACACCTTCCGGTAACACCGAGACCCTGCCTGGGAGAAGCCGCCTCCCCGAGGGGTGGAATCCCTTTTCTGCTTCCCACCCGAGGCCTGGATTGAGGCTTGAATTGCGGCAATCGTAGCTTTCAATTCTTGGACTGGGAGGCCGTGCCAATTTTCGGAAGGCAGCAGAACAAATGGAAGGTGTAGCTACAGATAGAAAATGGGAGCGTTGGGGCAACTGAAATACCGATAGTCTCACCTCGCAGGGGCAGAATTGGCCTAATGTTGACACACAAAACTAGTGTTAATCAGGCACCTTGCTCTTCTGCTTGGTGGGGGGCAGTCTCGGAATCTGGGAGTAGGGCAAGCTCGCAGAAGCCACCCATGCGAAAGTCACCTTAGGGTGGCACAGGAGGGCAGGCTGTTTCCACACCAGCAGAAACCTATTTCAGCTGCCAAATGCTTCTGAGGCTGGCTTGCCAGAAATTTCTTGAGCATTTATTAAAAATTTAGGAGATTCAAGCGTTGTATTTTTCACATACAAGTAGCTAAATCTGGAGACTTAGTTTTGGGGTTTACTAGTAAGTGATGACCAGTTTTCTAGAAAGATTATAAAAGCTCTAAAAGTGTTTAAAAAAATTAAATGGCCCTTTATCTATAACATTTTTTTTTAAGTTTTTTTTTTTTTAAAGATTTTTATTTATACAAGAACTGGGGTACAGTTAGAGGCACGGGAGGGCGAGAGAATTCACCAGAGACAGAGTGGGGAACAGAACAGGCAGATGGGCCAAAGACACTGCTGAGGGGAGCAGTGGGTCTGAGGGGAGCAATGGGTCACTGCTGAGGGGAGCAGCAGGAAAGGTCTGCTGCACCATGTGGGTTTCTCCCTGGCCAGCCAGGAATCGAGCCCATTCTGCAGAGGCTGCGGACAGCTTCACGGCGCAGCACTCAACCTGCTGCACCACCAGGGAGGCCCTATCCGTAACATTTTATCTTCAGGAGATAGGTTGGTTTTTTTGGGGGGTGATTTAATATGTATTTTCTTTCTAGGAATATAAATCTCATTTTATTTTTTGTTGTAAAAATGCAGAAATGAATTAGTCAAGCTAACATGCAAATTCTTTAAAAAGAAAATAACTTTCATGGAAAAAATAAGGATAATATAAGCAATTTTTGGGGAAAGATAGCATAGGGTAGTAATTCCCAAATCAATTTATGAAATGATAGAGATTTAACTTTTAGATGCTTTTCCCTCTGAGAGTCCAGGACCCCTGATGTTGTGGTTCAGGATGCATCTGTGTCCCTGAGGGATTCTGCTAACCATGCCAACCTTGTAGATGGCAATATTAGTGTTGTTCCCTCTTTGCATCGAAATACGTAGAGTTTTACCCCCACTTGTGGTAAGTGGGATTCTGCTTTGCCCCTGTGCCTGAATATTCAGGACTGTAGCTGTTTCCTTGTTCTTTCAGTTTCTCCCTCAGGACTCACAGCCCTGCCCCATAGTAATTTCTGTGTCTCTAGCCTGTTCACTCTTGGATTCCTCCTGACTGGGATCTGTCAGAACAGACGGGGACTTCATTATGGATGTGCTGCACCACGTCGCCCAACAGAGTTTTCAACTGACCCGTCATCTGAAGCAGCATTTTCTGTTAAACAGGCAGGACTCCTTCATTTTCTATACCTCATTTTGCCCTTGCTGGTGGATCTGGGCCTGCTGGTGTTTTTCCTTCATTTTAGATATCTTGAGATACTGGCTTTAGTTCTCAATACTGCAGATAGACTCTTGGGATATGTGTGTGTGTGTGTGTGTGTGTGTGTGTGTGTGTGTGTGTGGCTACCTGGGTGCATTCTCTTTGGCTTGTCACATAGTCATGTGACTCCTCATAGGACTCTGTTTCTAGTGCTTACCAGAGTCCAGAGTCAGAACTGGACAGAAGGTGTGGAAGTTTTCATTGGGTATTTGGATTGACTGTTTTGGAAATAGAATCTGTTTTTTCAAGGTTGTGCTTGTTTTATTTCAAACATTTTGCCTTCATAAAGTTTTATTCTAAAACTTTTCCTCACAATATCTTCTCCAATATGACTAGATAGATTGATCAGGAGAGATCTATATCTTGGCTTCTGAATATATAAGTTTAAATAGAATCTGTTTCATTTATGTTGTGGTTGTTTTGGGGATAAGATGGTTTCATTAAATTCTTCCCCTCCTGTTACACATTTAAAAAGTTTAAGGTTGTACACTGATTTATTCAGATTGAATAAATCTTTGCCTTTTACTAAAAAGCTTATGGTTGAGGTAGCATTCCAATAAAGTCGTTATAACTCATAACAGAAAGATTAGTTACCTTCTGAAAATCAAATATCAGAATTCAAACAAAATCATTTTAGCTATCTTAATGCCTGAAAATGTGAAATGTTTTCTAACTGGGTAGAGGAAGCAAATTTTCTCCAGTATGGATATTCTCAGGAGAGAAGTATACTAGTTAACTGCAAAAGCACATTTTCATTAAATGCAAAATAGCACCAGGTGAGGGAAGTAGCCTGTTGACAGAACAGGCATTTGATAAATTGGAGTGTGTTTAAAGTGTGTTATCCGCACTAAAACCCCAGACCCATTTGACTGTGGCTTTCAACAATTAATGCGACAGATGGCCTCAGACAGCCTCGGAATCCTGATCCTTTGTGTTGAGCTTCAGAGGCTTGGCGATTGCTCTGCCAGGTTGAGGTATCAACCTGCTGCCAGCTGTTTGCATGTTGGCTCCAGAGTTGATAGCAAATGTAAGAGTAGCTCTCCTTCCTACCTTGAGAGGGAAACAGCTTGGTTGGAATCTTCTAGTTCAAAACATGTTTTAGAGTGACCATGCGTGGATTTGCAATAGGTAGAAAGTCCTATTTGGCCAGTTTACAGGGCCTGGAAGCCATTGAGCACAGCAGTAGTTTCTATGCCTTTCTATAGTATATGGATAACATATGGGAAATATGTATGTTCTTTGTACGATACATGGAGATAGGTATTGTATGTCATTTTCAAAACAACCGTCAGTTTCAAAAAAATTGAAAGAATGTGCAGCGATTAACTTTATATTCACCGCTAAGATTCAACAATTTTTATGCTATCAGTGCTTTGATATCTATGTGTCTGTATTTTATCTGAATTGGTGGTTTTCAACTAGGGGTGATTTTGCAGCCTCTCTGGCATTTGGCAATATATGGGGACATTTTAGGTTGTTACAGCTCAGGGGTGCTACTAGCATTTAATGGGTAGAGGTCAGAGATGTTGCTAAACATTGTACAACATATATAAATAGCCCCTGCAACAAAGGATGATCCAACTTGAAATGTCAGTAGGATCATGATTGAGAAGTTGCGGGGGGCATGTATGGAACGTATACAAAGTGAGCTATAGACATGATGATACTTTGAAGTTACATGAAAAGGCCATGCTATTTAAACAGAAAGAACTTAAAGAGATAGACTCTCCAGGGATGGAAGAAGCAAAGGGAAAAAGTTATATTAAATTATATTCAAGGGAAGGGAAGAGTCCAGAAAACAAGGAAAAGGCGAAATTTGTGAAAAAACCTGATCGAGTTGTTGGTCACATCTGGGTCCTTGGCAGAAATGATCTGTATCGTTGTTCCAATCGCCACGTCCTCAGGTACCTCCACAAAGTAAAAGCCAGGCTCAAATACAGGCGGCTCATCCACATCTTCCACACTGATGTGTACCGTGGTGGTGTCCTGAAATGGGCCGAGGCTCAGAAAACGCATCTCTAGGTGAGGATTGGCTCCCTCCACTTTCAAAGTGTAGCTTTTCTTGCTTTCAAAACTCAGGGGCTGAAAAGTAATCCAGGAAAACTGGTTAGACATGAGCAGATACATCAGGGTCCAAAAGGGTGGCCAGTATGGTGGCTGGCAGGAAGACCCCATAGTCATTAGAATGGTGAAAAGAGTCATAGGAAAAAAGGCGTAGTTCTTCAGTCTTAGTGTCCTTTGGGCAAAGAATCGCAAGTTGGGCAAAGAAGGCAGGAGGATGCTAGATGCTTTAGAGATAGTGAAGGATGCCTGTTTGCTGATGAAGAAGGTCACCATCCTCTAGGCAGGCTGGCTTTAATGCATCATTTCTTTAACCAGCACCGTCGCCTTGCAGTTCATTTGAAAAGAGGTCATGATAATTGAGAATTCATTCCTGTTTCAGAATAGCCATACAACTTTGGCCTTGGCATTTCTATTTTCTTCCTTACATGTTTTTTTCCTTGAGTAAAAAGGCAATAATGAATTTTTCCAAGAAACCATCATAAGTACATGATAAGGTTTTTCTGGGTATTATATCAGATCAATATTTGTATATTTAATTTGCCATAAGCCACCTCTTTTAAAAACATAATCCAGTGCCCCATTTTACACTTGAAGGAACTGAGAGCCAGAGAG
This sequence comes from Talpa occidentalis, assembly GCF_014898055.3. Lineage (NCBI taxonomy): Eukaryota > Metazoa > Chordata > Mammalia > Eulipotyphla > Talpidae > Talpa > Talpa occidentalis. Next base: position 9,907,870 of record NW_023601322.1, read on the forward strand.
CTCAGAGGTTGGACTAAGCTGACATATTTCTTGGTCTAACAGTAGAAATGCTGGTCTAGATTTTCAAATTTCTCATTCAGGCTCATCTACAAAATTTTAACTTTGTCAGTGACCATATCATAACATGATTTTTGATTGTTCCTTTTTTTTTTGGATCTATCTCTACCTTCAAAATGTTTTTTGTCTAAATATTTTAGGGCAGAAAGTGAACTTGAATACTATCTCTTAAGAAGGAACAGGGGCCTCCCTGCTGGTGCAAGGGGTTAAGCGCCGCACTATGAAGCAATCCACAGCCTCTGCAGCACAAGTTCGATCCCCGGCCAGGGAGCTACCCACATGGCACAGCAGACCTCTCCTGTCTCACCCACTGCTCCCCTCAGCAGTGTATTTCAGTCACTCTGCCAGAAATACAGTGTTCCCCATTTTGTCTCTGGTGAATCCTCTCACCCCCCCTGCATCTCTGGCCTGTACCCCAGCTCTTGTATGCGTAAATAAATAAATCTTAAAAAAAAAAAAAAGAAGGGACTATGGTGATGGTGCACAGGTGAATTGGTGGTGGGAATTTTATGGGGACTACACTTGAGAAAAAATGAAGAATGATGTAAAATATATATAAATAGAATAAATTATTAAAAAAAGAATAGCCCATTTCTGTTTTTTTAAATGACTGAAATGTTTACATGTTTTAAGCAACAATTATCTCAAAACATCATCAAGAATGAAAAAAATATCATGGAAAGTCAGTCCTGTGAAATAATTACAGTGGATGGCAAAGCAGTTACTAAAGCTTAAAAGTCACATGTATCTTGACAGTGATTTACATTTTTCTAGCTAAACATTTATTCCTTCTTTCATTTCATAAAAATGTCAGCACATTTCATGTTTAAAAATAAACATGGAGAAACCAACAGCGGTAGGAATGATTTTAACTCAATTTGTTATTTCAAACTAACGTAAGCTTTGGTTTGTTTGGTGGCTGTGGTTGGGTCACTCCCTGTTCTGCCACTTACTTGGTGCTGTGGCTTGTAGGCCCTGTTTTATGGAGTCAGCATTTCCCATGTAAACTGGCAACCTTTTCTCAGAAATGGTTAGAAGGTAAACTTTTCATAAACAGGCAAATCTGCCATTCAGATTACAATATATTTGAAGGAATTACATTACCAGTTTATTTTATTTGTACTTACTCTGGGTATGGTCTTTCCTCAAAAATTATATTATAGACTCTTAAAATTCTTATATAAGGGTAACCCCAAGTGGATGCTGTTGTTTATGTTAGGTTTGAGCTCAGCAAAATATGTTTTCCTTTTAATTTGAAGTCATTTTTTTCTAATTTGTTATGATGTATTAAAAAATGTGTAATTTATATACATTAAAATTCATCTTTTAGTGTAAAGTTTTATGGGTTTTGACAAATGCATAGTCACATTTCTACCATGATAAGAGAGAGAACAGTTCCCATCACCTGTTACTTCCTGCCTTGTACTCCTTTGTAACCAAATCCTCCCTTGAAAAACCCCTGATTTATGTTCTATCCCTGTTGCAAGCATGTCATGTAAATGCAGTCCTTCTATGTGTAGTGCTTCAAATAGGGTCTCTTTCACTTGGCATGATGCCTATGAGATCCATCCATCTGCTGTATGAAGGAATAGTTTGTCCCTTTTTGTTGCCAAGTAGTATTCCCCTTTATTAAAGGGACAGCGTTTCAGTAGAGGTGCTTTTCAGTTACTTCTAATTTCTGACAGTTATGAATGAAGTTGCTGTGAGTATTTGCATACAGTTTTGTGTGTGTGTGTGTGTGTGTGTGTGTGTGTGTGTATGTGTGTGAGAGAGAGAGAGAGAGAGAGAACATAGGTTTTCATTTCACTTCACATAGGGTAAATACATAGATGGGATTGCAAGATTGCATAGTAAGTGTATTTTTGACTTTATAGGAAACTTCCCACCAGTTTTCAAAACGGCTGTACTGTCTTGCATTCCCACCAGGAATGTGTGAGTTTTCTGGTAGCTTTGCTGCCTTGTCATTGGAGTTTGTCAGTGTGGGGATGTTAGTGTCCTAATGGGTGTGAAGTAGTATCTCATTGTGCTTTTTTGATTTGCGGTTCCCTGACACCTAATGATGTTGGGCCTCTTTGTATATCTTCTTGAAGAATTCTTTATATTTTTTATATTCAAGTCTTTAATCAAAAATATGATTTGCAGATACTTCCTCCCTATATGTGATTTGCTTTTCCATTCTTTCATCTTATGACTTTTGAAGACAAGAAACTCAATTTTGTTGCTGTCTTATCACTTTTGATTTTGAAATCTGTCTAATTAAGGTCATAGAGATTTTAACTAATAGTTTTTTATATTTAGTTGTAGGATCCATTTTGGGTTCATTTTTTGTGAGATTTGATTCCAGGTTTTTTTTTTCTTTTTTGAAGCACCATTTATTGAAAAGGCTAGAATGATTAAAATTTCTCTCAAAAAGTTTCTGTACTTTTTTTTTTTATGTCAAAGAGTTGCTTTTGTTTATTTATTTTTATTTGTCAAAAAAAAAAAAAAAGGCCCCTTCCACCCTTGTCCCTATCCTCCATCTTCTTCCCCTCTGGTAACCTTAGTTCTGTTATCAAAGTTTATTTTTATTTTGTATTGTAAGCCAAACTTTGACAAATCCATTCAGGTTGTTTTCAGTTCAGTTCTGCGCATTGTTGGCACTACATGTTTTGAACTTTATTGCCTTGTAAATTGTTTTCAGAGAGGCTGTGCTATGATTTGACATTGAAACAAAAGTTTTTGTGTAGGCAGAGTGGTGCAGAAATAGCAGCAGGGAGTAAATTTGATATTAGTGAAGCAGATATGTCTGCATCTCCAAGAGCTTTTTCAATAACTATAAACTAAGGAATAGGAAAGCACTGTATCATTTAAATTGGCTAGAGTGTTTTTTAAAGTGGTATATAAAACAATGATGCACATTACAATTCATGCATCTCAGAGTCAATGAAATACAAAAGTTTTGCTTTTTGTGGCCTGTCTAAGCAGAGAATGGACTTAGAACAATTACTTATTGCATGCTGGAAGAGGAAAGGCATGCTGGAGTCTGGAGAATCGCGTATGTCATGTTTATATAAAGAATATTCTAAAAATTATACATTTCAAGTTATCTTTCAAGCATTTAAAGTTAAGAGACTGAAAATCAATTGATTGATTACTTAAAAGCCAAAAAGACCCAAGATACTGGGTAGTAATCAGTGTGGTTTTGTGAAGACCCAATCTATCAATTCAACTTAATTTCTCTTTTTGAAAAAGTATGTGCTTTTAGACAAAGAATAAGCCTTAGGGAAATAAATCAAAAGCAGAGCTTTTGTTTCAATTTTATGTGACATTATTAATGACAAAGTAGAAGGATGGGTGTGGAGGCATCTGAATGAATACCCTTCCCAAGGTATAGATTGAGCAGTGTCCTCGAAAGTATTCATTATATTGACTTGTCCATCTCCCCAACTTATTGACCTCTTTTGAATTCCATTTTCTGGTACCTAATAAGTTCAGAAGAAGAAATCCAAAAGGCCTTGGAGGAACTGATAAATGCTTTGATTAAACATGGATATAGTTTTAGTAATGACAATGAAAGAGTATTCTGTCTTAGGAGGTTTAATCTTTTCTCCAAATAAAGGAGTTGGAGAAATAACATTTTGGGGTTCTTTTCAGGTACAACATTATAATAGTCAATATATTTTTTTAAAATTCATTCATTTTTAAATGAAACATTTGTAATAAGGTCTAGCTACATTCTAATAATTTGACATGAATTAACATTAAGTTATTATTTAGAATTATTTTTATATATTATTTTAAGGTATAAAAAAATCAAATATAAAGTATATTGAGACCCTCAAAAATTCTTTTTGATTGCTTATTTTTTTTCTTTTTTAAAAAAGATTTATTTATGCATACAAGAACTGGGGTACAAGCCAGACAGAGGTGTGGGGGGTGGGAGGATTCACCAGAGACAAAGTGGGGAACAAAACAGGCAGATTGACTGAAATCCACTGCTGAGGGGAGCAGCGGGCAAGCCAGGAGAGGTCTGCTGCACCATGTGGGTAGCTCCCTGGCTGGGGATCCAACTTGTGCTGCAGTGGCTGCAAATAGTTTCATAGGCTGTGTCTTAGCCCCTTGTGCCACCAGGGAGGCCCTGATTATTTTTTTAGAGAGTTTTTACCTTAAAGAAATAATAATGCTTTGAGCTTATTCAGTTACCAGCTGTGGTAAGTAATATACTTTTAGTAGTTAACTTGGGTTAGGGCACATAATAGATAAATGTTCTTTATCCTATGTCATATATCAAATTGGTGTTATTACAGGTCACCTTTTATAACTCTGCATGTGCTATTCTCAAAGGATAAGAATAAAATAATATTGTAATGGTTAAATTACATCCAGGTTTAAGTGATGATTCCAGAGTTAATCTCTTCATTCTGCACTATTTTGAGGTCATTGTGTGCCAGTTATTAAGATTTCTGGTAGATGGAATACCTGATAAAGCTGTAATTTTGCTTTATTTGATAGCATCTTAAATAAATACAAGACAAACATGTGAACTGTATCCTTTGCTTCAAAGTCAGTGTTCACTCTGTGGAATGGCATAGATTGGTCATTACTAAACATGTTCACTTTTGAAACACAACTTCAAATGCCACATTTGAAGTTGTGAGGTTCACCCTATGACCTTCATGTGCTTAATTTCTGTGGTTAATTTTCAGTGTTCTTATATGACCTTCATCAGTATTTGTCACAGGCGATCATTTCCTTCTCTTGGACACAGTTTCTTTAGTCCTTTCAGGACACCCCACACTCTTGATTTTCTTTCTGTGCTGTGTCTCGTCAATCTCCTTGCTTGTCCTTGCTCTTCTGATTTCTTCATGTTGGGATGCACAGGACTCATTTCACTCTTTTCCTCTCCATCTATGCTGAGTCCCTTGGAATATCATCCTGTATTTTGATGCTTAGGACTCCTAACTTTGTATTTTCAGCCTCAAACTCTTCTGCAAGCCGCAGATACCTATAGTCAGCAGCTACTACACATTTTTACTTGGATGCCTAACAGACTTTGCAAACATAATAGGTCTAGAACTGAACCCCAGTATTTGCCACCTGTTCTACTTGCAGATTTCCCCCATCTCAGTTAATGGCAACTCTATTCTTTTTTTTTTTTTTTTTTACTTTTTTTAATTTTTATATTCCCCATACAATTGCAACCCCAATTTTGACCCCATCCCCCCCCCTCCAAAAAGAGTATCTCTGGTTCATAGTTGTTTGTTGATTTTGATTTTTTTCTTTCTTATAGTCTTTTCCCTGGTCCCTTATTTAGGTTTTCTAAATTCCTGCTGTGAGTGAGTCCATCCAGTATTTTTCTTTTTCTTTCTAGCTTATTTCGCTGAGCATGATCCCTTCCAGCTCCATCCATGGGCAACTCTATTCTTGCTGCTAAATTGAGCCTCTCTGCCTTTCCTGTCCCCATCCACTCTAGGAAGTGCTGTTAGCCCTACTTTCAAAATATGTCCAGATTCTGACCACTTCTTAGTGCCCCAGTTCCACAACCCTAGACCAGCCACCGTCATCTTTCACTGGGATTACTGCCCTAACCTTTCCGTGGGCCTTGTCCCTTTAGGGTCTTTTCTCAACGCAGCCTACAGAGCAGTTCTTTTGTAATGAAAGTCTGGTCATGTCATGCATCTGTTGAAGTCCTGTAGTTATTTCCCACTTTACTCAGAGTAAAACCCCAAATCCTTCCATCAGCCATATGATCCTGCACAATTTGGCCCCTTTGTTACTTTTCTCTCCTTTTCCATCACCTTTTAGTGTCCCCCTCCCTCAGCCTTGACAGCCCCTATTGCTGATCTTGAGATAAACCAGATGGAGTCCCAGTTTGCACTGCCCACCATGTGCTTGGCACACTCTCCTCAGCATGTCCACGCCCATTCCCTTGTCTCCGGGGCACCACATGTGGGTGTCACTGAAAGTCATTCCAGGGCATCCCTCCGTGTTTGCCCAATGCTGGCTGCGACTCTGCCCACTTTTAGTTTTTGCATAAATGACATTTTTTTCTGTGTGAGGCTGCTTTATTTACTCTACCTTAAATGCCTGGAACAGTACCTGACACTCTACAAATATTTGTTGAATGAATAATTTACATGTATCTTGGATTTTTAAATATACTTAAAATAGAGAAGGGAGATTGGAACAATGAATTTTTGAATTAATGTATTTCATCAGATATGTATTTATTAGGATGTTAAAATTTGAATTTTAAAAAGTATTTTACCTTCCAGCTGAGTATATCCATATGTGCTTTAAGCCATAATGCATTCAGAGGATACATTCTGGAAATTTGGTGACTTATGAAGCGAAGGAGTTTCAGGTGATTACATCACTTGGCAGCTAAGTTTGATAAAGCTTTTCCAAGTCTAATTAGCATCTATGAATCTTCAAGCAGCAATTAAAATATCTCTGCATGTTATTTATTGATTCATAAATAATATTATGGTTTGTTTTATTGTTATTTATGGTATATTGTAGTTAAAAAAGGTGTTATTCAAGTGCAAATATTGATCAAGTCATTAACACCATTATAGAATTAAGCTGTAACAGTTTTTTAAGTGGCTAAGTAAGAGCTAGTTAGAGAAATTGTATGTGTTATATTTTTATTACGACCTTCCACCTTTTCTCTAAAACAGTTATAGTGTTTACATATAAGCAAAAGGAGTAAGAGCTTTTTTTTTTCAAATAATAGAAAAGAGCATTTATTAGAGTATCTGAAACAATTTGTATCAGCAGTGCAATAGCCCTTACATCCAGTATGCATTCAAGTAGCCATTAAAATGATTCGGGCAAGGGAGTTGGATTACCTTCTTCACAGTTATGATGCCAACTTGGAAATTGGGGTCCGTGTTAATGGCGAAGGCATCTGCACCATCCCCATCCACAATAGAGTACTTCATCTCCGCGTTGATGCCTTCGTCCAAGTCCTTGGCAAACACTCTGCCCACAGTGGAGCTGACTGGTGCTGATTCCAGCACACTCATCTGATAATGTTCTGTGAAGAAAGATCAGAACATGCGTTCTTGGTAATCTGTCACTGAGAAAAGTGCCTTGTCAGTATTACATCACATCAGGCATGCTGTGCAAAACATCTTTCTCCTGGTTCAACGTGAAAATTTGAGTTTCACAGACAAAAACAGATTAAAGAAATTGAGCGAATGGTGTTAGATGGGTCAAGGGCCTGTGCGGATGTTTGCTGAGGAGGCCATGGGAGGACAGGACAAAAGCAAAATTATTTCTTATCTCAGTTAATCTCCCTGCAGAGTGGGAGGAAGTGTTTTGCTTTCCAATCTTTCAGTCCTTCCTAAAGAACTATCTCCCCAATGTTAATTTCTTGTAAGAAAGAGAAACAGTGTTGTGGTCACAAAATACTTATTTATTCTGCTCACATTTCAAGTGCCTGCATTTTCCTTCATGGCCTGGCCTGTGTGCTGAGTGTCCATCTTCACAACCACCTGCCCACATTTAATGATGACCAGAGATCTGTGAAGGAGCAAGAGCAAACCATACCAGCTCCTGGTGGTGTCTGTCCATGCGACCTTTTACCTGGGACTGCCCCCGGCAGCCTCTTCATGGACAGACATGTGATGCTTTTTATTCTCTGGCTCCAGAATAGAATCCCCAAAACATACATGTAAGTTAGAATCTCAGAGCTAGCAATATTCTCCTTTTCAACTCGATATCCTGGATTCACAATTAAATTTAGTTTATTTTCATCGCCATCGAGTTGTGTCTTTGCTCACTTGCCTTCTCTGGGGATACCTTTTTGAAGTTCTTCATTATTTTGTCAGTCATAATGTGACTGACTAAATAACAAATCACATAACCACGTCCAATATGTACGTGGTCTCTTTTATTCTAATATGCATTGTGAGCTACAGGGTGGCTTGAGTTTCACAAAGGTTTGGGGAGGCTGACTGCCCCTAGCTAGCTCACAGCACCCTACCTTGGACAGAAGTCCTGTTCCTTGCCGCTTAGACAGAAGCATCATTGTCATCTTTGACTCCATTCTCTGCCTTGGTTCCCTTAGTCAAGAAAAAGGGCAGAAGTCCACATTTTCTCATTTGTCCCACTCTAACCCTTCTGCCATTCCCTTAAGTCCCATCACTTCAAATCTGGACAGTGCTAAAAGCTTCCTCATGGACTCGCCTTCTGTCCTGACCCTAGTCCATCCATCCTGCACGTGGCTGTCAAATTAGCTTTTTTTCCCATCTCTCTCTTTCTCAAAAACTTTAGTGACGCCCATTAGACTCATACATTTGAGACACTAAAGAGCAGGTCTTCGTTTAGGAAACTGTGACCATAAATGTGCCACCTTATCAAGCGCACATACACATACTGTACACACATACAAATATACAGATATATTTCTAGATGAACTAAATTATTAATTAGATAATAGAAGACAAGGTTATTTACATCCAGGGAGCTCAAGGGAGCTCTAGGAGAGCAGAAATTTCATTTGTTTTCAACCTGCTCTGTGTCCCACACCGAGGCTGTGCCTGGACACAATATATTTTGAATGAATGAATGTCCTCCCCTTTTAGGAATATTTTCCTTTTTGCCTGTTTCACTCCTTTATATTCTGCAGTTCCCTGTTGAAGTTTCATCCTTCTTTGAGACCTTCATCTTAGTTTATCATGAAGGCTTCATTATGCACTATCCAAGCAGCACAACAAATGCTGCTTCTTGGCTAACCAGTGATGAACATAGCATACTCCGTGATGATGCTCATCAAATCCAAACCATGAGACGCTTCCAGGGCAGGGGCATCGACCTTGTTTCCCTGTGTGGCAATATCATCTCCAGGGGGCAAACACTGGTTCATGTGTTGGTAAAAGGTGAAAAATATCTTAGATATTATGATTGTTTGTGACTCTCTAAAGTTCAATCCTACCCAACAAGATTTTATTCCACACTATTAAATTTTATGGGCTGGGGCAGGGAATGATGATCCAAGGGAAAACAGTAGAGGAAGCCTCTTTAGACAGGTCCTAATGAAAAGAAAGAGAAACACTTTTGGAAATTTGCTCCCAGAAGGCAAATGGTTATGAGCGAATTGCATGTAACTCTAGGACAGGGATCCATGAATAGTAGAGGTTAAAGAGGACTTAGGCTGTCCTTATTCCTTGGCCTCTGTCACAGGCCTGCCCACCAGGCCTGAGCTCTGGCCTCTCACTGGGGGATACTCACTCTGGGGAAAGCGGGGCGGGTTGTCATTGACGTCGGAGAGGGTGATGTTGACTGTGGTGGTCCCAGCTAGTCCTCCCAGCTGCCCTCCCATGTCCTTGGCTTGGATAATCACTTCGTAGTATTCTTTGGCTTCCCTGTCCATGTTCATGAGCGCTGTCCTGATCACACCTGCAGGACAGAAGCGACGTGGTGTTTGAAAACAAAACCACAAGTGCAGTTTTTAAGATTGGTTTCTAGGTTTCTCCCTTGCGCATTTTTTAGTTCTAGGGTTGAGCTGTGTTTCATTAAACTGGAGGTCAGAATCTAGCTTCAAAAAGACCTTGTGCCCCCTATGTTTATAGCAGCACAACTTACAATAGCTAAGCAATGGAAACAACCCAAATGCCCATAAATAGATGACAGGATCAAGAAGATGTAGTACATATACACCATGGAATATTACTCAGCAATCAAAAAAGATAAACTCATGCATTTTGCAGCAACATGGATGGCGCTGGAAGGGATCATGCTTAGCGAAATAAGCCAGAAAGAAAAAGAAAAATACCGGATGGTCTCACTCATAGCAGGAATCTAGAAAACCTAAATAAGGGGCCAGGAAAAAGACTGATTATAATAAAGTAAAAATGAACAAGCAACTATAAACCAGAGACACACTGTGGGGCGGATGGGAGGAGGGAGCAGGATCAAAATAAGGGGGGGTTGGGAATTGTATGGGGACTATAGCCAAGATGAAAATGCATACATTGTGCAAAAATGAAAAATTATGTAAAAAATATATAAAAAAAGACCTTGTGCCTAAATAAATGGAGAATCAACAGCGTCGGTGGAAAGAGCTCGCTGGCCCGAACTGCTCCGGCTGCATCACCGAGAGCGAACGGCAGGTGGCGCCATGGCTCTCCCGCAGACCTGGGAGGGAGGCTCGCGTGCTGCCCGGCGGCTCCCGCGCACTCAAGAAAACCGGGGCGTCGGGCCCAGAAAACAAAACCTCACAGGTCTACAAATCTGTGCTTTTAGATAACTCTTCAACTCTTTCTTTCTGCAGCCCCTAGAGCCCTCGTAGTGTGAATGATTCTTCTTTAAGCAACTTACGCCTGATTTCCCCCGCTTCCTCACCACCTGTAAGCAGCCTTGGGATTCTGATTTGATTTTCTTTTGTTCTGTATTCATTCTGTTTTTTATGTTCTGCTTACCTGTGCTTCACTGAATTCGGTGAGCGAGGATATGAAAGATGCCCTGTGCGTTGCTTATTTTTATTTTATTTTATATATTTTTTTACATAATTTTTCATTTTTGCACAATGTATGCAATTTTCATCTTGGTTATAGTCCCCATACAATTCCCACCCCCCTTATTGTGACCCTAATCCCACCTCCTCTCCCCCCGCCATGTTTCTAGTTTCTAGTTGCTTGTTGATTTTGATTTTTACTTTATTATAATTAGTCTTTTTCCTGGTCTCTTATTTGGGTTTTCTAGATTCCTGCTATGAGTGAGACCAACCGGTATTTTTCTTTTTCTTTCTGTCTTATTTCGCTGAGCATGAGCCCTTACATAAGGGGTGACCTTCCCCAGACAGTAAACAGTAGCATCGCGGTGTGATACGGTTTCATTTAAGAAGAGGGTGGAAATCAAAATCCACTGAAATGTGTTGGTTTCTCCTGCCAAGGACGTGTGGTAATGTTTTATCTCACTTTTAACCCTTCAACTTAGAAAAGTTTGGTTGTTTAATTCTAGGCAAAGATTACAGGCCTGTTTACTGCAAGTTTACAGCAGGACCCCTGGCTGAACAGACCTCTTTGCATAAAAAAAGGGAAGGGTTGAAAACAACAGGCCTGTCCTCAGTTTACTCCTATAATATGTATATTGCCTTAGAGGGATGATCAAGTGAAATATGCAGAATTTTCTTTTTTAAAATGCCCTGTGGAGAGAGCAATAGCTGTCTTCTCATGTATTTTTGACCTTAACACTGAAGATGCCCCCTGGGAGCTGTCAAAATAAAGTAAGGTTCCTTTTAGGATATAAAGGACACATTACCCTCTTCTTGTCTGTGCATTTCCTCCCCGTGGGCACCCCCTAGCCTCTCTCTCCCCATCTGCAGAGTGGTTAAAGTTACTGTTTTATAGGACAACTGCAATCTCCTTTTTTTCCTCCTGCCAATTTAAACTCCCTTGCTTTCGATTTTTATGATATAATTTTCTGAAAGTCTGGTTTCCCTTAGGACTTTTGGACAAAATTTTCTCCAGTTGCTAATAGAAATGTATTTTTTCGCTTTCAAATAAAGAGGTGACTTTGATCCTTCACTGTTGACTTCACCACTTGTAAGTTTCTTTATTCAGGATCCTCGTTCATTAATTGTTAATTCCCAGTTTTCCTCTATGTAAATGGAATTCCAATACTTCCATATAGCTTATGAGTTCATGAGATTTTGGAAGACTCTTCTGTGGTACTGTTTAGGAAGTATCTTACAAGGGAGAGGGCTTGGCACGGTGCAAGATAATGATATAATAGTTACTCTGTCCAAGTCAAACTATGAAAGGGAAGTCTTCACAGATAAAACATGTTAATGCTGGAATCAAAGTTCTTGGGTGAAACTGAAAATAAAAACAAGAAAATGCCAAAACCACATTTCCTGGTTTGTCTCTTCCTGCCAAACACTCCTTTCCCCTGCAGTTGTCTGTGCTGTCCTCCCGGTAGAGCGCCCCACGAAGCACCCTTAATACTGGAGGCCACATCCCATTTTCTATACTCTTTTGCCCCTCATCAACATCTGTTGCCCCAGCACCCACTCATTCTGGCCTCGTTCTCTGCTCCGCGGGGGAGGTTCAGTGGAAGGACACAGCCCGCACGTCGGGAGGCACAGCTACGACTAGATGCCCTTTGTCGCCTTTCAGTTCCCGGTTTCCTTCTGCGTTAACTGAATGGTGACGGCTGGATGAGTCCCCTAAGTCTCTTTCTAGTTTCCAAATCAATAATTTTGCTCCCACGGTGAGCCCAACTTAACGTGTCAATCTTCTCCGGCCTCTGGAGTGATAAAAGACCTTAGTCCCTGGAAATAAATACAACCACAGAGATATCGGAGGACTAGTGAGGAGGCACTTTCACGCAGGTAGCCCTGTTGGCCCCTCCAGCCGGACCCTGCAGACCTTCTAAACAGCACCCTCTTACCCTCTAGAGACTTGGGGGACTCTCTCCATCGCTTATAGCAATCTCCTTTGGTTAGTCCACTCCCTGGAGTGAAAAGGAGATTTAGGTCTATCCTAAGTAGCAATTATAATGAGTAGGGAATAAAGCAGGTACCTCTAACTTGACTGTTGCATCAAATACCTGTTTTGGAGTCCACAGAAAAGTAGGGCTGGCCCTGGAGGATGCTGTACACCACCCGTGCGCTGTTGCCGTAGGTTGGGTCATCAGCATCCGTGGCTGTCACCTGGATAACAGAGGTCCCTGAGGAAGAGAGATGGCAGAAACCTGTTCAGGCTGAAGTGTTCAAGGCTGGCCCCAATCCTGAATGGCCAGCTGTTCCGCATTTGCAAATGTGATGTTTGCTTCCCTGGGAAGGTGCTGTTCTAGGTCCAGTTTCCACAACTCCTATGTTGTGTCTCTTTGGTGGGGATGGGAGTTTATTTGTGTTTTAGGTTCTTAATAACTAGCAAAGACAGCATAGCCTTTGAGTTCCTCATTGCTCTTTTGATAAGACCAAAATACTTGTCTTTATGAATCCAGCATCATCCATCCATCCCTCCATCCATCCATCCATCCAGCCAGCCAGCCAGCCAGCCATCTGGATATCATCTATCTTTTATATTTTAAGAACCATTACTGAAGAACAATACCAGGCTTACTGCTACTACTATTACCATTACCATTATAGTCCAGTGTCTACGTCGGTCCCTGCCTAAGGACTTGGTTATCTTTTTTGGTTCAGTTTTGTAATTCGTGAGCTCGGCTGCACATCCCCTCCTCTGCGTATGTGTGGGAAGACCTTCTCTGGAAGGAACTGTCTGTGGGACTCAGGAGGGCTCCACCTTACCCACTGGTGACATTTCTGGCACAGTGGCGACATAAGGGCCGTCCAGGAACTTGGGCTCATTGTCGTTGATGTCTTGGATTTTGATGATGAACTCGGACTCCGGCTCCATCGGCCTGCCCGTCCGCCTGTCTAGGGCTTGAGCCCGTAGAGTGTACTGAGCCCTTTCCTCCCGGTCGAGCCTCTGAATGGCGTGGATGTCTCCAGTGGTGTCATCGATGGTAAACACGACCCCCGCACCTTCTCCCGAGAGGATGTACTTGATGGATCCATCCCCTCTGTCCATGTCTGAATGGAGCTGGGGAGAAAAAGCACTGAAATGTCATTACGGCTACGGACAGATGTCAGAAATAAATGGATCTATGTTTTGACCCAAACTTAGGATCCCCTTTCAAACAGGAAGAGTTTTGTTTTTTTTTTTAACACTTAAATGTTTACCACATCTGTCTACAGAGACTAACATGCGTTGAACGTGATCATGACAAAGCAGTGGAAGCCGTCTCATACGGAGGAAGCCAGCCTTTCCATTTACAATAAAATGAACAGGCCTAAACATTTTGCCATGAAAGTGTTTGATATAAACTAGGATTTTGAGTTTCAAAACTTTATGACACTTCAAGTCGTGGAAAAGATGATGAAGTGATTAATAAATAGACTCTGGCCGCTGTGCTGGGAAGTCTCCAGGACCTCCAGAGCTCAGGCCCCTGTCTGGTTCAGCACTTTCATTCAGCAGGACTGTGCTGGCTTATGTTTCAGGTGTCAAGATGGAGTTTCACTGCTGGTTATTATTCTTTGCATCAGTGTCTCTCTCCTTTTGGTGGAACCAGCTCTTGGGCTTGTAATGGAATCACTGAAATCTATTTATGGATGGTTGAGTTTGGGGAGAGCTTTTATCTGCCCATCCAACTGCATGTCCTTCCCTATTACTTTGTGATGATCTCAGAAGCAGTCCAGGGGCGCTCTTTTCATACTGAGCCTAGAAATACATTTCTGCATCTTTAATTGTAGACAAGGTGTGTGGGTGGTAATTTTGTGCTATCCTGCAAGTAACAGTCTCTCTAAAGGAGGCAAATAACACTTGATGACATTTGCTCAACCACCAGTAACTCTGTTGCTGCCTGGGTTGTTAGCACTTTGGATCACTCAGCAATGATGTTCATGAAATTTAACTTACAAAACAGAGAACCAGTTTAGGCCTGGACTGGGCCAAACCCTATCTATGTCAGTTACCACTTGGGTGCCTTTGACTAATTATTTAAGGTTTATAACGCTCAAGTTCCTCATTTTATAAATATGGAGAACAATATTAATACTTACTTTGAAGAGCTGTAGGATCATTAGAAATTAATGTATGTAAAGCACCTAGCACAGTGTCTTTCTCATAATAGGAGCTCTCTAAATGGGGCCGATTATGATGATGATATACGTGCATAGAGAGGAGGGTATTAACATGCCGGCTCTTCTTTCTCCCTCAGACTTCTGGGAGTGCAGCAGAGACAGTACAAACGACCTGTTGGTTTTTTGTTTTGCACAGTCTGATGGTAACAGCTGCAGAATGCTGCCTGCAGCATGGCCGGGACAGTGTTACTTTGAGGATTAAATGGCATGGACACCAACAAGACACCTGAAAATATATTCATATCATCCTCAGACCACGATGGGTTGGGAGGTTGTGGCTGGCTTTGAGCTGATCTCAAATTGACTCACAGCCAAATATTGCAGGCAGTGATTTTGCTGCCTAGAGGAATTCAGCTGTGTCTTATCTAGAGAAAGAAAATAAGAGAATAAAATTGACCGGAAAAATAGCTGTGGGGTTTTTTTACTTAAAGAATT
This sequence comes from Talpa occidentalis, assembly GCF_014898055.3. Classification (NCBI taxonomy): domain Eukaryota; kingdom Metazoa; phylum Chordata; class Mammalia; order Eulipotyphla; family Talpidae; genus Talpa; species Talpa occidentalis. Next base: position 9,923,000 of record NW_023601322.1, read on the forward strand.
CTATTTAGAATATGAAGTTCTCATATTTCTCCATTCTGTATACAGTATTTTTTTTTTTTTCACAATCCAAATCTGCTATTTATGCAGTTAAAAAAGCCGAGGTGCCCAGCTCTTGTTGTGTAGAATAGAAAAGCATTTTTATTTACATCTGGCCACAAAGAAATGAAAATCCTTTCCATCTGGAACTGGGTCCCCAGGCAGAGGAATGGAGTTGGGAGGAGCACGGTGAGGACAGGGATCTCAGGATTTAAAAAAATTAAACATGCACACACACACCGGCACACATAGGCCATTTTAAGGCACGTGGAACAGGACTTTCATTTAGGATGATGTAGGGTAAGGTAAAAAATCAGGCTTTTCTGCCCTCCCGCCATCAGGATAGATGAGGGAACCCTGTGGTCCTGAATGCATGCCTGATGGCGGGCACCTGAAGTGGTCCACCTGCGCTAAGACTGTGCTTTTTAAGGGCGGTGTCACGGGGATGCCAGTAGAAGCTGAGAAAGAAGCCGATGAGAAGCCGATGATAGAAGCAGAAGCAGAGAATGCCAGAGAGCCCAGAGAGAGTGCGGATTTGCTGGGGGCTGGGAGGCCTGCCAGCATCCCGGCCCCCCAGCACCCCTGCCTGCCATCTGCCTGGTGAACCCCAATAAAAGAACTGCAAAAGCCACTGAGAACTCTGACTCCTCCTTTACCCGGTCTGCTGGATCAGAAAACCTGCCCTGTGTCCTGTCCTGCTCTTACAGATGAACTGGATTCACTTAAGGCATGGGAGTTTATCTAGGGGGAAAAGAGTAGAAGCTGACAAGGAATGCGGGACTGAGGTGTTCTGTTTATCATCTATAACGTTTTGTCTTACGAGCCTTCAGAAAACTAAGCGTCCTCGTGATTGTCACAGACCAGGTTTAAGAGCTCTGCCTTTGGGGTGTGCTTAATAAGAAGCAGAAGGCTAACCCAAGCGTTGCTGCTGCTCAAGACGCGGTTCTGGTTCCTTAAGTTCCATCTGGCTGAATGACGTCAAGTAGGATCTGGACTGAATCTCAGATCTGTTCTCTTGTTTTTGTCTGCACGGAGAGAGACTTGGAGGAACACTCTAGATGGAGAGTTTCTTGAGGGCAGGAAGTGTGTGTTCTTCTTAGTGTGAGGCTACACAGGGAGGAAAGGAGCAGTAAAATGTTCTTGAAAGGAGGGCGCAGGGTGGGGGATTAGGGTTAAAACTTCTTATGAGTCGTGTGACCTGTGTTTGTAAAGGGCCAGCGGGCATCTCTCCCGCAGGTTCTTCCTGCTTGTGCATAAAAGAGGGAGAAGGCAGGATCGGGAGGAGGCCAGGGGAGATAGGAAAAAGGGAGCAAAAGGACATTGATAGAGAAGGAGGGCGCCTTGTGATGAACAGGAAGAGACCAAAGACGAAGGGGCCTGAATCTGCTTGCACAGAACTGATTTCCGAGGAGTGATTGTGTCGGTTCAGAATCTAGTCAGGGAAAAACCTACACCAGTTCCTTTAGCAGAGAGAATTTAATATGGAGACCCAAAAAAGTCAAAAGTGACCTCTGAGGTGTTGCAGGTACTAACTCCTGTCTGCGTGGGGGAGTAGTGGCAGAAGTGGGGGCTCTCAAGCTCTGGAGGGGGGTGTGCCTGAGCTGACTGGGAAGGGAGCAAGTGGATTCAGGAGCTTAGAGCAGGTTCCCCAGCACCAAGGTCCTGAGAAGGGAGACTCAGGCCTCTGAGGGGGGCCGCCATCCCAGAGTGCTGATATCCTGAGGGGCCTGACAAGGCTGGTGTTGGCGAGTGTGGGAAAAACCCGAAAACTGGAACCCACTGCTGACTGGGCCAAAGGAGCAAGTCCCTTCCCCTTCCTCTAGTACTTTCTACTGTCAGAACCCAGTGGGGAGCTGGTTGGAAAAGGAGAAATTGTGGCTTAGGATCTAGCCCCAGAGTCACAACGTGGAGCAAGCACGGTAAGCAGAGGGCCGAGAGACGTGAGCTTAGTCACCAGCCCAGTAACGCACATTTAATATAGTCGGCTCACCAGCTCTGGAGCACACATTTGGTTGTGAGAATTGCAAAGCAGAGACATTAACAGCTTTTCTCTATGTCACTCAGCAAATTGGCAGTGTCATAAAAATGTGTTTTATATTTATCCATATTTAATTCAGCTAGCACTGACTGAACACCAGCTATTCAGAAAATAAAGACTTTCTGAGTTTGCAGCACATGATTTTTGTACCTGTTGGGACACATTTCCTCCCAAATGTCCTAGACAGAGTAAGACAGGTCTAGTCTGTTTAACCTAAAGATGCCTTAGTCTATAACACCTTCAGCCAGAGGAGAGAATCATGGGAAGTGCATGCACGGTGTGAAAAACCTTAGCTGGTTTAAGATCTTCAGAACAAGAGAGATTTTCACTCCTGTTGTCATGTTCCCTAGTTGCCTCACGTAGTTCTGGGAGGCAGCAAGTGCTTGCAGTTGTGGCTAGACAGCTCCTGGGTAGTGGTTAACCTCAGCAGGGCTTGGAGCCACAGATTCGTGCACAAGCACGAGCTCTCTGCACCCCCCTCTCTGCATATGTCAATATAATCTAGCTTTAACTCCACACCGCCCTGTCCCTGGGAAGCCCAGTGTGGATTTTATGAGGCCATTCCAATTATAGCTGATAATTGTTGCCATACTCCTTTCTGAAATAAGCAAATACTCAGGCAGGCTCTCTAAACAGACATGTTCCAGAACTCAAGGTGACAAGCCGAGTGCCCCTGCAGGAAAGGGAACGAAGGGCTGATGAATTCTCTTGCAAAAGAAAGTGAAGGGGAAGTGCCTGGATGAGTGTGGACATAACTGTCTTCACGTGGAGGCAACACACCCAACTCAGGGTAAAGACTCACTGGTGCTGGAGTGTGGGTTGGGTAAGATGACTAGAAATGCACAGGTTTTCTGTGTCCTGGGCTGGGGGAGTTAGGACTGGGTGGGCACCCTTCAGGGTGCAGAGGTGGTCAGAAACAAGCACTCCCAAGGCCAGGAGGCTGCCCGCTGGATTTGGTTCTTGGTTCCACGGTAACAGTGCCAATTCGTCTGTGTATCTCTCGGGGCTAAGTCTACAGTCATGGCCACAGACAGGGCAACCTCACAGAAAGCCATGGCTTCAGTGTCAGATGTTGGTGTCTGTTTCCTTCTGGGCTTTTCCTGCTACTTTCTGTGTGACTTTGGGCATAGAATGTAACCCTGTGAGCTATTACCCATTGTAGGGTAAAAAAAAATCAGGCTTTTCTGCCCTTCCGCCATCAGGATAGATGATGGATCCTTGTCCTGAATGCATGCCTGATGGCGGGCACCTGGAATAGGGTGTGGGCATAGGTAGATGGGATTCACCTGGGCTGAGACTGGGCTTTTTAAGGGCGGCGTCACGGGGACGCCAGCAGCAGCAGCAGCAGCAGCAGCAGCAGCAGCAGCAGCAGCAGCAGCAGCAGCAGCAGCAGCAGCAGCAGCAGCAGCAGCAGCAGCAAGCAGCAGCAAGCAGCAGCAAGCAGCAGCAGCAAGCAGCAGCAGCAGCAGCAGCACCAGCACCAGCACCAGCACCAGCACCAGCACCAGCAATAGAAGCAGTAGAAGCCGAAGCAGAAGCCGAAAGAGAAGCCGAGAAGCAGCAGAAGAAACGCTAGAGAGCCCAGATAGAGTGAAGACTTGCTGGCAGCCAGCACCACTGCCTGCCATATGCCTGGTGAACCCCAAATAAAAAACCTGCAAAACTACTGAGGACTCTGACTCCGCCTTTACCCGGTCTGCATGGGATCAGAAAACCTGCACCATGTCCATTCCGGCCCCTTACACCCATCCATGGTGAATTATACTTCCTCCCAGCAGCTTCTGATGAGATGATCTGCTCTCTGTGAATGCAGCTGACACACGTATGGTGGTAGCCTGGGGACAAGAGTCCCTTGTCTTTGGCATTGCTGTATGCCCAGGTCTGTGCTGGGCACTCAGTGTTGGGAGGGGTGGGAAGGCCAGGGCCAGGCATCCCTGTCTTTGGGAGAAGGGCGCAGGGCTCTAAGTGGAACATGCCCACAGAGGAGTTTCTGCTGCAGATATGTTTGCTTAAACTTATTTTAGCAGTAGCCCAGTATGTCTGGTTGAAAGAGACATTTATAAATATTGAGTTGCCAGAAAGTATGAACAGAGAGGAGATGTGCTCGTGATGGAAGTGGCTTTTAAGTTGGGGCCCTGAGGAATCTGCATGGGACTTAATAGAGAGAGGGTGGCATCAGGTCCTGGGGAGGGCGGTCGGCTGGGGATAGGCCTGGGGAAGCACAGATGTGGCATGTGTGTGAGTGCAGTAAGGAGGCCCAGCTGAGCTGGGGTCAGGACTAGATGGGAGAATATGTAGAAGAGGCTGGTTGTAGGGTAAGTGAAAATTGTCAGGATTTCCCCCGCTCTCGCCATGGCGGACACCTGGAGTAGGGTATGGGCGTGCGTAAGTGGGCGCTCCTGGGCTGAGAGACTGGGCATATAAGGGCGGCATCTTGGGGACACCAGCAGTGGAAGAAGCAGCAGCACGGTAGGGGAATCGCAGAACCATAGGAGAACCGGAAGCAGTGAGGAAGCAGAGCCCAGAAAGAGTGAAGATTTACCAGGGGCTGGGAGTCCTGCCAGCCTCCTGGCCCCCCGGCACCTTTGCCTGCCATGTATGTGGGTGCCTCACTAAAAATGATGTAAAGGCTCAATAAAACCTGAAAAAGCCACTGAGGGCTCCAGGACTCTCCTTTACTCATCTGCCCGGATCACAGAGAACCTGTTCCATGTCTTGCTGGCGCTACGCTGGGTAAGGGAGGAAGGTTGTAGGCTTAGGGCTCTGATGAGCCTTTGGAGTCAGGGGGTCACCTGAGGAAAGGGTGTGAATGCCCTAAGTCTTGGGAGGACCTGCAGGCTCTCTCTGTGGGAGCCGGGCTTCCTGCTTAGTTAATCCAACGTGCAGAATAGAGGAACTGCAGAAATGACAGAACATGGACAGGAGAGAAGAATCTGAGAGAAACTGCAAGAAAATACTGACAAGATGTGGTGACTGGTCGTGCATCAAGGAAGGAGAGATGGAAAGAGAGAAGTCAAAGCAAATTCACAGCTTTTGAGGCTAAGAGATTTGCAGCTGCTTTAAGTATACATTACTGAGCTGGTAAATCCCCCTAACGAACTCCCTGCACTACTGTTGCTGCTGCTGCTATGACTACTACTACTACTACTACTACTACTACTACTACTACTACTACTACTACTACTACCTTGCAACAGCTGCTATTCCTAATTGCTACAGGATAACAATTATTAAGACCTAACTCTGGACCAGGTACTGTGTCCAGCACTGAACGTGTGTTAGAGTTTTAATCCTCATTATACCATGAGGTCCTCATTCATTAAATCTCTTTCTGAGCATCTTCTATGTGCTGTGTAGCCCTTGAGGGAAAATGGAAGCAATGTTTTTGCCCTTATTGAGCTTGTAGTCTAGTACGTATTACACATGTAAATGAGCAAGTAAATATTGCAGGCTGTGATTACAGCTGTGAAAAATACAATGATAGGAGAGATGCCAACAGAAGGGCTTAATTTAGAGAATGGTCAAGGACAACTGGATTCAAAAACTAGATTCATCTAAAGGATGAGGAAGAGTCAGCCACGAGTGAAGCCAGGTGAAGGGCATTTCATTATGGGGCAACAATAGGCAGAGCTTGGTAAGTTGCAGTAAGTGGCCACAGACTGTTCCTGGAACATGGAGACAAGAACAGTTGTTGATGGAGGAGTGAGGAGGCAGGCAGGCAGGCCCGAGAGGAGAGTCCTTGAGAGCTGTGGGGAGAATTCACAAGGCTCAGTGTGGTGAAGACACCGAAGGATGTAATCCAAGCGATATGATCTGACTGACATTTAAGAAGATTCTGCGGACAACAGATCCGAAAGAGGTGTCATTAGAAGCAAGAAAACCGACTGGGAGTCTGGGTACTTGCACAGGTAAACGATGATGGCAGAAAGTAAAAATGGAAGATTTGGGAATGATTTTGACATGGAACTAACAGAATTTGCAGGGGGAGAGAATGTGGGGACCAAGAGAAAGGGAAGAGTGATCACTGGGTCTCTGGCTTTAGGAATTAGATACGGAGATGCTAATGCAGAGAAGATGGGGGCAGACAGCGTTTGGGAGGAAAAACAAGAGCCCCTCCCCAGATGTGCCCATTTGGGGGTTCTCTGAGTCATAAACATGGAGTGCTCACCTGCATAGTTGGTTTATGCACCTGAAGCTCAGATGAGTGTCTGAGCCAGAGACGGAGGTCTTGGTCTCACTGGTTTAGCGGTGGTGTTTAAAACCACATGGAATGGGCAGGGGTAGAGAATTGGCCCAGGGAAAAGCTTTCAAGACCACCCATGACTTGGCCAAGTGGCAGGAGAGGACCAGTAGAGAGGCTGAGCAGGAAGGAGGAAGGATGGGATTGTAAGGTCATAATGCTGAGGGAGCACAGTACGTCAAGAAGAAGGACCGGTCAGCCTGTCCAAGGCCAGTGGGGGGCACCATTGAAGGAGAGCGCTGGATCATCCCAAGGGAGGGTCTTGGGAGCACTGACGTTGCGTTAGTGCAGTTGTGTGGACAAGAGTCAGATGACCAGGCTCAGATGTGGATGTCGTCATTTTCCTTAGCCCAATTCCACACCTGAAGATGCAGAGGCCAACGGGACTCCATGATCCCTCCCAGGCCAGCCTGGAAGTGGTGGGGAAAGCTGGGTTTTGAGCCCACATGTGTTTGACTCTGAAGCCCATCCTCTTAGCCTTTGTGCTAAACAACTGTTTAAGTTACCATTTGAATGAATTATTTATTTTCTAATTAGTTCCTTGTTTCCCATTTTCTCTCACTTGGTTGCTTTCACAAAATGGCCTCTGATTAACATCCAAATAAAGTAAACACAGGAGAAAGCCAGGATTAAAAATGAAATGATGATAGATAAATCAAGGGAATTCGAGTATAAAGTTTATAAATATATTCATTGATTGTCTCCAGCTATCCTAAAGCACATGCTAGGATTTTCTGAAATGAAGGATGTTTTATTCTTTTTTTTTTCCTATTAAATTTAGGCCTCAGGCTATACCTGTAGAAATGCTTTGAAAAAAATACAAAGCAAGAAAAACCCGCTGCTGCCCCTGTTGTGTCTCCCAGTTTCTTTCTCTCCCATCCTGTCATCCCCGAAGGCTGCACCTGCCTCTTTGGGGACGGGAAACCCAGTTCCTCAGTTTTCCCACTGAGAACAGAGGCAAGAATAGAGCGAGAAATCGCCCCTTGCTGGCTGGTATCTTGACGAAGCAAAATTAGATCCACCTAGCTGGCAGGTAACATACTGCTAGTTAAAATTGTTCTCAGGCCTCAGACACAGGCGGCTGAGCTTTCCTAGTCAATATCCGATCCCTGAACATTTATCCGTCTGTTTGGCAGTTCTTACCTTGCCGACATACAAAGGGTCGGTTCCAGTGTACTCTTCCAGAACAAAAAACTGGTTCCAAACCCAGCTCCTCTTTGTTCGAGAGTGTGACTGTGACTTGTCTGACAGGAAGACTTCTAAATCCTCTCGCGGTGTTGCTGTGCCCAAGAGAACGCTGGTGGTGAGATCCATCAATCCCCAGAAGTATAAGGACACGCCAAGTCCAAGCCAGCTCTTTGCATTGCTCATTCTACCAGAAGTCCACATGGGCTCGCCAGGTTTCCGGAAAGTAGGGTATAGGATGATAAGTCGCTGGAATTTGAGTATTTTCCAAAAAAACCCAAAACCAAACCAAACAAAAAACCTCAGTGTTTTGGACACTTAGACTTCTCAAATGAGGTCCCGATTCAAGTCAATCTGCTTGACGTTGACTTCCTGTCAAGTTAAGGAAAACACAGTGTGATGATGTCAGATTCTTTCCTGTGGACTTGTAGCAAGTTTTCAAGAAATGTCAGTAAATGCTCAGCTTTCCACTCAATGAATTAAAGAATTACAACATGCTATTTGCTTTAGAAATGCTTGAGTAATAAATAATATTTTGAAAAAAAGAAGACAGCTTATCTTGCTATAATCAATCCCAAACCTTTGGATATGGATTTCAGAGGGAATAAAACGAGTGAATACATTTTCTTCTCATTGGTAATGTAGCTGGAGGGTTATGCTGTATTATTGATTGGCTTGAATTAATAGTGTATGCTCTGAAAGATTTATGATCAGACAGTCTCCTAAGCTCTTAAAAATAGCATTCATTTCCAAAATTTATAGCTAATAACTAATATTTTCATTAGCCCAACTGTTTTTCTTGGCTCTCTTAAAAAACAAAGAGCAAAATTAACTATCTTTTTTGCCACCCACAATTATCTTGTGCCGTACCCCACATTATTGATAGTATTAGGGATCTTGGATTTCATTTATAAGCAGCCATGGATCACCTCTGCTTTAATCATTCTCCGAGCTCATGGTGGAATTTGAGTTGCACACGGTACTGCCTCAGCTCTGAAGCACTGTGAGAGGCTGCTAATGTGACCTTTCTGGGATTGGAATAGTCAGTTAATCATTGTATCATTCACAGCAGATTTGTAAGTGCTATTAGTCATCTGCTTCTGTGACCAAACCTTTTATTTTGGGTCTGAAAGACTCAGGCACAGGCATGTTGACTTCTACCCCAGGGGCACCCTCTCCTCGGTCAAACTTCTTTTGTGGCAGAGAAGGATGACTAGCTGGTGACCTCACTCCTGGGCTATGACCTCATCAACCTTTTCCTGCTTTGCCTTGGCTGGCTTTAATGAAGCGGCAGAGCCCATAAGCCACTCTGTCTAAACAACCAAAATATCTTCTGCGGAATTAATATGGTCCCCGTTAACGTGGAGAATGGCTGTCCTCTTCTCAGAACAAATGTGTGTATTTGGGATCCATGCGACTAAACAATGCTTCATTTCTGTTAAGTTGTTCAAAGCGAATACACTGACGCCAACTCAGTTACCGCCTTCTGCCTGTCATCGTCAGAAATTGTTTTCACTTTTTTTCCCCAAATATTCACTATTGAAATGAACAGAAGAATTAAACAATTATAATCACTTCATATAATTAATGATGAAGGCATTTATATGTAAGAAATCACTAATCACTTCCATAAGGACTGATAAAGAGGAAAAAACTGGGGGAGACCAGAATTTCTGTAACAGAATGGGAGACAGCCTTTTGAGAGTTTAGTTCCAAAGGAAAAATTGTTAAGCGAATGCAAGCCAGGTGTGATTTTTTTTAGGGTGACTTTTTTGTTAATAAATAACTGGGGTGCTGGAAGGTGGGCTATCAAGTGGTAGCCATTCCCTCTCTCTCTCTGCCCTGAGAAGCCAGTGAGCCAGCTCAGGTATTCTCTGATCCTGATTTTATGGGAGCTATTCTGGAAGAAGGAACCTTAATCCAGGACATGAACTGGGGACTAAATTTGGTGAGAAACAGCTCTGAAACAGTCCTAGAAGAAGGACTAAAGGGCATAACCAAAAAAGGTGATTGCCAGCTTACCACCAAGAGACTATCCCATGTGTTGTAAGATGCAGACCTATCTGCGATTTCCCGAAGTGCACTAGAGAGGAGGGACATGACTAGACTTCTGGTTCTGCCTTCCTTACCTCTGACCTGTTCTCTGTGAACATTCGTTCCTCATCTGCTGAGCCAGGAGGCACAGTCCCTACACATAGCTCACAGAACCTCCAAGAGGAGCAGTAAACGACAGTGTTTTGTAAATAACTAAGATGCCAGCTGACATTTGAACAGCCACGTAGAGAAATTAGCTGGGACACGTGTAAAAATGATGGCATTGAGTCTGAAACATATTTCATGGGCACATTTGGGTTGAAATTCTGAAAGGGTTTGATGTATAGATGTTATTGTGCAGATTTGTGATGAGTGCTGTTGTGGAGTAGATTCTGGCCAAGCCTAATTCTGTAATAAGCTAATGTGTTTCTGAGTGAGGAAACTTCATGAGTGAAGAATTAGTTATTAGAAAACTCTTTTTTGGGTTGTATTTTTGGGGTTGTATTTATTTATCAAAGATGGAACATTCTTGTAGAAAAAAAAAATATATATATACACACACACACAGACTGTATTTAATATATTTCCTTTACTGTCTGTTTTTTATGTGTATCATTTGCCTAGCTATTATTTTTAAAACTTATTTTTTATTTCTCCTCTGGTGAGTTTTAGCTTCTTGCTTTTGGATTCTAGGTGAGCAGGTGCATAGTGTATGTGTGTGTGTGTATGTGTGCATGCACACACATGCACTGATGTCGCCTAGCCTATTTTCACTGGCTAAATTTCCTGGACAGAATGAGATTTGAGAAAAAATTGGAGGGGTTTAGGTAGGGTCCTCCATATTCTCATTTTGTTTACAAACCAGACACATATTCTTGCCAGTGAAAGCCCCCATCTTTAGCTATCCCTGTGATTGGTAGCACTCAGGACAAAAAAAAAAAATAGGGCCTTCTTTGGAATCTTTGTGATGAACATTTTGTAGGTGGCTCGGTTGCCACGGTTTCCAGCTAGCTCCTGCCCACTGTGGGCTCCTACACACCAGAGCAAAGCCCGCATGGGCTTCCCTTTCATTGAGCACACACAGAAGTGGCTTTTGGATCTTTAGAACCTGTGGATCCTTTGGTGATCCTGTGAAAGCTCTGGAGACCCATATGTCCCCCGAGTGTCCCTCCTCATAAGTGTCAAAGCCTGCCGCGCTGTGAACTCTGTAAAATAACTTGTTGGCTACAGTTGATGGACAGCACTTTATCCCTGCTTCCTCAGAGAAGAATGCATGAAAAATACTCCCTACCTAATAGAAAGTAAAAGCTGGGTATTATCATCATTGTTTTCTTCACAATTAGAAGTATTTCATACAGCGAAGGAAAATAACTTCTATCAGAAATACTAACCCATCGCAATGATTATAAACGAGATGATTCTCATATTCAAGATTTTTCCCCCACTGGCTAAGTATAGCAATGCTGTGTTTGAAGGTGGCTAATTTTTATTGTTCTTGTAAAGGAAGAGACTAATTTCTGTATATTTGTATATATAAATCTGTTTTTGGAAGCCCACGTGTGCCACACGAAGTCTACATTAGTGGAAATAGACTTCTGTGTTAAATGAGTCTTTTAAAAGTTTTTTCCCCCATCCTGCCTGAAGAAAGCAAATGGCTTGGTAATGAACACAGTAGGAAGAAATTAAAGTTGTACATAATGTGTGCTCCCAGTGAATTGTTTATTCTGTTACTTAAATTCATTGTGATATTTAAAATGTAGGGGAAGGGGTGGTTACTGCTCTCTCCTTAAAATGAACTGGGCTTTAATGGCCTCACTCTGATTTCTTTCTTCATTATTCCAGTTTCCCTGAGCTCTTCATGGATAATGGAAGTACTCAGGAAAGCTCAAATGACATTTCTGTAGAAGCAGAAAGCCAGTCGACTCTGCTAGTGACTCCTCCTCTGAAGAGGGGGATGTTTTAATTTTCTAATGTGGCCTTAAGCCTTTGCAATGGTAAATATAGACAATGGTGTATGGTTTAAGACTGCTAAACCTTTCATACTATCACCTTTACTTAAAGATGGAGCCACAGAAATGCACTGCAAAGATACTTTGTGACCATCCTCAATACTACAGTGAAATATGACATGTACCAAGAGGTGCACTGACAGCAAGTTGGAGCCCAACAGTGTCACAGCATAATCCCATCTTCCAATCTGGGGTCTCTCTTGAGAAATAGAGCAAATGCATCCTTCTCATCAATGAGAATCCTTCAGCGTAGGGTAGCAAGCCCTCAGAGAATTACACAGGTGGTCGGGAATATAGATATTTCATTTGACGATGACCTCTTTGAATGCTTGTTCACAAGCAAGAGTCCCATTGTAGAATCCCATAAAGAAAGTATTTCTAGTGCTTGTGTAAAGAAGATTTCCACAGATCTAGATATACAGATCTAGATAACTGTATGCGCTACTGACCAAGACTCACTTCTGGGATCTGTTGTAGAAAGCATGTGCGGCTTGGCTTTGCATGCTCGAAGATGAGACAGTCTCTGACCCAAAGTCTTTTTTATTTACTACAGTGCTCCACCCATCTCAACTTCTTCCTGGGAAGTCATTAAATCAGTAGAAACTCCATCTCTACTTTGCAGCCATTAACTCACCAACTACCCCAAAGGACCCATCTATGGAACAGCCAACTCCACAAGCCAGAAGAGGCTGTCCAGGTACTGGGTTTCTCAGCTCTGGGTTGTGCTCTGATTTCCATTCCCCTGCTCCCCCATCTAAGTCTTATCTGCATCATGAACCAGTCCTCCTACCCCCACCTCCAAAGTTAACATTTCTGCAATGGAATATATTTTACAGTTAGTGTATACCTTGTTATATTTCCTTTCTTCCTACTTCAAAGAAGCTGTTAATAAATGGATGGTTATCTGGGACCAAGGAATATAGTATTTACCTTTGGAAATTTTGACCAGATGAAGAAAACCAAAGAATACTTCAGAGAGATTTCCTAGGAAAGGTTGTCTTATTCAGATTTTCTGTTAAATGCTTTCTTTTATTCTGATTTTGATTGTTTTTCTATGAATTCCCTCTTCTCTACATTTCGGGAAAATTGTAAAAGCCAAGAATGACAAATAGATCCTTACCGATCTGTTCACACACTCTGACTATCAGTGAATGTTTTAATCCTAAAGGTTCAGCTTTTACAATATACAGTTAAACTATTATCAGTCTCTGAAATCTCCCCTTTCTTGCAATTTCTTCTTTTCTCTCTTCTTTCCCTTCACACAGCCAAACTAGTTTATGAGAGGGAGTGCTGTTCTAAGAGGTTCAAAAATAGAACTTGTGGTGGATGTGAGTGAGGGGGAGGTTCAGGGTGGCTTAGTTGAAGAATTTAGGAATAATATCTGGCTTTATATAAGGGTAGGGGTGTGTGTGTATGTGTGTGTGTGTGTATGTGTCCATGTGTGAGTGAAAAGAGTAGAACAAAAATAATGGTAGGAAGCTTGAATTATGTAATTAACAACTGGCTTGGGAAACCCTGATCAGTCCCATAATAAAACCTGCTTTGTGTATCCTGTAGATAGGCTGATCCTTTGGCTATAAATTCCCCAGTGCGGGTCATGAATAAAGGAATTTCCACTTTGGAAATCCTTTCGCTAGAGTTCATGCCCAGTTCCTCTTTGCTTTTCATTCTCATTATTATCAATTTTTCCAGTTGAGGGTGCCCTGTCTTTCTTTCCATAGCCTCTAAGAATGACAAATAGATCCTTACCGATCTGTTCACACACTCTGACTATCAGTGAATGTTTTAATCCTAAAGGACTCAGGAAGTTTTTGACCTACTTTGCCCTTCCTCTAGTTTTCACTTTTAATCAAGCTGATGAAACTACAGTTCGGTCCGTGGGCAATTTCATTGACTACAGCTAGACAAGAATGATCAATTTTGACTTTTCAGAGTTGTCTCACAGGTTCATTAATTTTTAGTCATCAGTGACATTTATAATTGTGTTAAACTTGTGTTTGATCATTTTTTAAATAGCATGTATTTTAAATGTATTTCTTTGGCTAAAATTTTGGATAAGAAGTTGTAAATAGTCGCCATTCAGTGTTTTCTCTTACAACTTCGCCTTTGTGCAGAACTACAGGCAGGTAGGACAAGTCTGTAGTCCTGCCTGGACTGTGAAAGTTAATCTGCAGGAAGAAGAATAATTTTTGCAAAAGTAAGTTTGCTTTCTAAAGTTAAGACTTAGTTTATTAATTTGATAAATATTTAAGTATCACATATGTTTAATCAAAGAGTGGTCTGGGAAGACAAACAAAATTAAGTTTCAGTTCTACGACTACCTCTTCTTATCTGTGCAGTTGTGAGCAAATGAGTTAAACTCTTTCAGTTTCAGTTTGTCATCTACAAAGTGGAGATAGTCATAGACTCTCAAAGGGTGACTGTCAGCATTAAGTGAGAAAATGTGTAGGGAGCTCTCAGCACAATGTTTGGCAGGTCGTTAAAGCCTGTGTTTGGAAAATAGCAGGTGCTTAATAAATGTTAATTCCTTCTCCTTCCTTCAAGGAGTTTACATTGGTGGAGATGATATTACTGTTAATACTAATAGTACAAATAGTAGTAGGAGTAGGCGGAGGCATAATCCCACTCCTAGCAGTGGTGAGACAGCGGAGCAATAGCAGGAGTAACCAAGCAGGAGCAGAAGACAGGATAGCTTGCAGTGTTTACTCTGGGCCAGGCTGCATTTAGTAATTTAGACTTATTTTGTCATTTAATCTTTACAAGAATTCCATGAAAAGCTTTTGTTTTCTGATTTTACAAGAAAACAACGCAATAAGATGTTGAAGTGTTAGGGTGGGTTCCTATCAGCTCCCCGAGGTGTTAATTTGACCATCTCTTGTTCCTGAAATTGGCCTTGGCATGAGGACACACAGCACAGCTATTGGAAATGCCAAGTAGCCAGTAAATGATGAACTGGGCCTCTTCCTCAGGAGTGACTGCAGCGTGAGCTTCTTCCACTCTGGGAAGGGCCACAAGACCCCTAAAACCAGATTGCTAGACCAGGTTAGCAGAGGGGGGAAAGCATATGGACTAGACTTTGAAGGAAAACACAGATGCAAAGGTGCAGATGCAGGACGCAAAGGGCCTGCCTGGGACAATAATAATTTAATTTGTTTGGAGACTAGGATCAATTTAGGGGAATAGTGAGACATGAGATGAGAAATAGAGGCAAATAACAGTAACAGGGAACTTTGAATATTGAACTGAAGAGTTGGAATATACTTAGCAGTTCATAGTGAGTGATTAAAGGTTTTACAGCATGCAAACATAACCAATCAAATCTCTGCTTAATGTGTTGCTGGAGAGGTTTGGAGAGGAGATGGAAGAATCACTTGGGAGTCCAGGGAATATTGGGAAGGGGAACTTGAACTCAGGATCTGGGGGAGGAACAGATTGGTGAGATGTGTGGCATCTTGAGGAGGCAGAGTCTCTAGCACCTGCAAACTGACTAGGTATGCAGGAAGGTGGGTGCAGGAAAAGATGAAATAACAAGGAAACTTCTGTGCTTAGGTTACAGCAGGAAGTTGGGCGGAGGCACTGGTTAGAGGGAAGGTAGTACATTTGGTTTTAGACTTAGGGATAAAAAATTCATCCTTCTATGCCTGATTATTTAAAGAGGCAAGAACTTTGCTTCTCTTTTTAGTCTAAAACTTCAAAGCCGCTTTGGGCATAAAGAATGCGAGCTTCTTTTTCTCCCTTACAGCAATTCCTGCCACCCCCCTGCACACACGCTGAATGTGGGCTCACTGCAGCTGGCTGACCTGGGGACTGCACCTGCTGTAAAGGGTTTCCTGTGGTTGACTGGGTGAAATTGATTTGAACTTCAACTCAGCTAGGGATTTTTTGACCTGTCAGTTCTCAGATTTTGTTCTTTTACACCTCCCCACCCCACTGTCACATTGGAATTGTGGGTATTTTATCTTTCATTCTTTTAATGTATAAGGAATATACATAAAGAAGACTGTATAATCTATTTAAGGGGGAAAATCTTGCTAAAACAAAACAAAAATCTCATTCATGTTTATTGTTTATCTTGTTGAAGGAAAAGAAAAATCTGTCTTGTAATATATTCTTAAAAAAGATCTCTTTTGGAGAATGGCACATAATAGAATCAGGACATCTTGGTATAACGCTATTTTCAGCTCTGCCTCTCGAAGGGTGACACTGGGTATTTACTTAGCCTGAGAGAGACTTAACTATGAGAATTATAATCTTCTTCGAAGGATTATCACAGGTTATCATGATCTAATACTATAGATTAAGTTCTGCTTTTCCATTAAAAAATTTTTAGTTTACTCCCTGTGTGTTCCTCTTTTCCTCTGTCTTCTCAAAGCACCCTGTGCATTTACTGTCCTGGCTTTTCACTATTCAGAGTTGTAATTGTTTACCTGTCTCTACCGCACACTATAAATTGCCAAATTTTGACTGCATCTCTTGATGCCTGGAAGACTAGTACTGTGTGTCACTTCCTGGGTCCTTAGTAATTAGTAACTGGGTGCCAGCCTATTTTTAAACTGAAAAAAAAGTGTCTAAAAGTTTGATAGTGTTATTTTTTCTGCCTTTAAGCTTTTAATTGAATTTAATTAATATTTTTCCATAATGATTTTAACAGTAACATATTAGTGCGTGGACATGGTAAGAGGGGTGGGGAGCAATGAAACTTATATAATATTATAGTGCAATGTTACTTCAATAAAAAGAAATAAATAAAATAATTTAAATATTTTAAAATGAAAAATAAAAAAGGAACAGATAATCAATCATGTAAAGCCAAGAAAAACAGTGAGGTTTCACAAACAATATTCTTGTTGTTGGACACCAGATATAATTAACCCTGACTTGTCAGAAGTTCTCAGACCTTGGTATTACTTGTGATCTTACAAACTAAGAAGAGGGCATGGGGTTGAAGAGAAAGGGGGTGCAATATAGGATACAGGCGGGAGAAGCCTGAGGAAAGCACCTGTACCTTGGCGAGACTAAAGAAGCCAGAGAGAGGACCCCAGGAAAACAGTGAAACAATATTAGGGTGTTTGAGAAGTTCGTGTAGTACTGGGAAAGTTTATTGATAGACATGAGACAGATCTTTTGAACATCTGAATAAAATTAGGGACATATAGATGAGAAAAGAAAGTAACTTGGCAGCTACTAATCCAGAACACCAAAAATGTTCTAGACTAAAGGAATTAAAATCTTAATGTGTAATGTTGCTCAATAATAAACAACAGTCACTCATAATTAGGTAAATATTGACTATTCTTTTCATGAAGATGGAATGTAGTTATGTTGAAAGGCTGAGGGAGAGGACCATGGGAGGTTGTATGTTTAAAGAGAACTAAATCCTCCACCATCCTACTGGGAAGTCAACCATAATTATTTAGAGTAGAAATTTTGAGAAATATCTTTATAAGCATATTAGAAATATATTGGCACAATGTTCTGGGGTTACCTTTATGGATTGTGTTTTGAGATTGTGCAAGGGACTGCTTTTATTTTTTTAATAAATCTAGTGCCATTTTGTTTTATTTTTCACCTATATATTTTACTTTTAATAAAATTAGTTGATTAACAGGGAAATGCAAATCAAAGCTACAATGAGATACCATCTTACACCAGTGAGAATGGCACATATTAAAAAAACTACCAACAACAAATGTTGGTGAGGTTGTGGAGAAAAAGGAACTCTCCTGCACTGTTGGTGGGAGTGCAAACTGGTCCAACCACTATGGAGAGCTGTGTGGAGATTTCTTGACCTACTAAACATAGAGCTTCCATAGGATCCAGCAATTCCACTCCTAGGTATTTACCCGAAGGACACAGAAACATCAATTCCAAAGAGCACCTGCACCCCTATGTTTATAGCAGCACTGTTTACAATAGCTAAGCTTTGGAAACAGCCCAAATGCCCAAAAATAGATGACTGGATCAAGAAGATGTGGTGCATATACACCATGGAATATTACTCAGCATTCAAAAAAGATAAACACATGCAATTTGCAGCAACATAGATGGCGCTGGAAGGGATCATGCTCAGCGAAATAAGCCAGAAAGAAAAAGAAAAAATACCAGATGGTCTCACTCATAGCAGGAATCAAGAAAACTTAAATAAGGGACCAGGAAAAAGAATAACTATAAGAAAGAAAATATCAAAATCAACAAACAACTATGAACCAGAGACACACTATGGGGGGCGGGGGGCAGGGAGGGGAGGAATTGGGGTCAAAATAAGGGGGTTGTAATTGTGTGGGGAATAAAAAAATAAAATTTAAATAAAAAAATAGAAAAAAATTAGTTGATTAAATTTTAAAATTTTTTTTAAAGATTTGTTTTTATTTATACAAGAACTGGGGTACAGGCCAGGTGCGCGGGAGGGTGAGAGGATTCACCAGAGACAGACTGGGTAACAGAACAGGCAGACTGATGAAATAACTGCTGAGGGGAGCAGCGGGCGAGACAGGAGAGGTCTGCCTCGCCATGTGGGACCCTTGCCAGCCAGCTGGGATCAAACCGGCGCTGCAGAGGCTGCAGACAGCTTCACAGCGCTGCACTCAACTGCCTGCGCCACCAGGGGAGGCCCTGATTAAAAAATTTTAAAGAATATATTAAACAAAAAATACTGAATAATTGAATAGAAAGAAAACTTCCAAAATGACCTAGTGAATATATTTTCTATGTTTTGCTATTTCTTTTTATTACATTTAAATGCTTCTGAGATCACAATGAAATTTATTAGATCAGTGTCATTAGTCCTTAAGTTATTAGTGTTTCTCTCCCCCCTCCCCCACCAAAACCGGCTGCTGTTTTATGGTAACTTTTTATTGTGGTTTCATAGGTTTAACAAGTGGAACATACTTTGGTACAGGGTTTTTCAGAACTCTGCTCTTCTAAGATCTAGATGTTCTGAATCCTTCTCAAGGTGGATGCTAGACTTGACTCCTTCTCATTCCCCCTTTTTCTGTTTACTACTTGCCCCTTGTTAAACTGCACCTTGATCTGTATAATATATTTTGTAAGGCAGGTATCTCCACTGAGTTGAGAACTGTGGGTAAAAAAAGGCTATATCCCTGGCCTTCATCATCCACTGTCTACTCTTCATTCATTGAAAAGTCAAATAAGAAAAAATTAAACCAAGAAAAACAAAACAAAGAATACTAAGATGCAGGTGAATATTACTTTTATAATACTGGGTTGAAGAAGGTTTCCCAAAGTATCACCAGAGGTAGTGAAAGAAAATGTTGACAGATTAAACTAAATAAGTATTAGAAATTGTTATATTTTTATGTATAAAATTTAGGCAACATGCAGGAGAAAATAAAGGGTTATTTTCCTTAGTATGTGAAGGAAGGCCCAATGTTAAAAATGATGTTCCTTTAAATAGAAAATGATCAAATGACGATAAGATAAATTCATAAAAGAGAAAATAAAATTATCTTAAATGTGATACGTCAAACATTTTACTTTCACAGATAGCTGAAGAAAACAAGTCATCTCAATCTATTAAACTGGAAAACATTAAAAAGTAAACCAACCAGTGTTGCTGAGATAGTGGGGAACTGTACATTATTATATACTTCAGATGGGAAGTAGGTTGACAAAAAAAAAAATTGAAAGCAGTTTTGTAATGTGTCGTGTCTTCACCATGAATAGGTAATTGATTTGAAGGAAATAATTATGATGCATGTTTTATTTGAATTTGAATGTATTTATAGTTTTATAGCAAAAACTAGAATAATCCAGTTTTCCAACAATAGATGATTTTACAAATGATGATATACCCATGCAAGGGATACCATGCAACTGTGTCTTTGAAGGAAGGCTGATAATTGATTTTAAAACTATTCTCCAAGCATCATTTATTATCAGCTTTTAAACACACTGTTGCCACACAGCCTTCAACTGGAAAAACAGAGAATTTAACCATTTCATGGTTTTATCAGAAAACTGTGAGAAATTTTCTAGTGAGAATTCTATTCTAGAAATACCTCAAAATGAACTAATATAGTAAGTAATTATGTTAGATTTAGCTGATTGTAGATTGATATTGTCTATTATCTACTGATCCCAATTAACTTGTAATTGTAGAAGACTGTCCATAAGTGTGAGATTCAATATTATCTTCTCCTCTGTCTCTTGGAACATCACACCAGACTATGCCCAGCCAGACATGAAAGGTGACAAGAATGGTTATTTGAGCTGTAGGCTGCAGCTGCAACCTGCCTCTAATGATATCATAGTAACACAGTCATGAGACTGAGATTTGTTAAGTATTTGTACTTTTATGGGTTATTTTTTATTTCTCATGGCTCTTCAGTAGTGTTCTTTAACTCAGGTGGCATTAACTTTGGACTCTGAACCATGTCCCTCTACCCCCACAAAGTCTAGTTGTGTTATCCTCTGTAGGAAACTTGGAAATATATGTAAGTTTCTATTTCTTCTTTGGGTAGTTCTACAACGTTAATAAGGAATATATATATATATATATATATATATATATATATATTAGTCACAAATTATCCGAAACAAACTGGCTGAAAACTAGTTCTCTCTGAGCAAAATGACCATGAGGAATGAAGACTGTTATGAATCCAGAATCTTTGCCAGTCATTTTAGGCTTTTCGTAATCCAGTGCAGTTTTGGCAGCAGGGTCACTATCTAATCTCAGGTTTGGATCAAGAGGGACAATGGAAGTTTCCCACAGTAAGGAATGGGGGTCCAATCCACTAATCCTCTATCATTTAACTTTTTAATGGATCATTTTGGTACTAGTTCTTGTTTTCTGGTTAGATATTAGTATAAAACAAATCACTTGTCAATGTGGTAGCTTAAAACAGCATCATTTTGTTTCTCTGATTTCTAAGGATCAGGAATTTGAATATATTTTAACTAAGTGGTTCTGGCTTAGGGTTTCTCAGGCATTGGCAGTCAGATTTTGGTCTGTTGCAGGTGGGGACTGCTGGGGCATCCCTCTCTCTTCACACAGTCTTAGTTCCTTTACATGTGATCTCTACACAGAATAATTTGGGCTTCTTCACATGGTGGCTTCTATGAGGGCAGTTGGACTGGTCTGTGATGAGGGTTCCTGTGGGAATAGGGACTGGTGGTGTAGGGAGTTTAGGATTAACTTGATTTCAACTTAAGTTAGTTATAGGTATAGAACCCTCTGTATGAACCATATGGTAACCTCAAAACAAATATGTAGGAGAAATGAAGAAGATAAAAATGGAATCTATGCACTGCACAAGAGATAGCTTTCTAAATATAAGGGGAAAGGATAACAGAAGAACAAAAGAACAGACAAAGTGAGAAAACACCTAGAAAAAAATATCAAAATGGTAATAAAGACATATCTCAATAATTTCCCTAAACACCAGTGCTTTGAACTCACTAATCAAATGGCACTGAGTGAGCCATACTGCCTTCCAAGATTGAATCAGGAAGAAATAGAAAAGTTGGGTAAATTATAAGCAAGGAAATTGTAACAGTAATCAAGTCTCCTAAAAAATAAAAAAATAGGATCAGGTGGTTTCACTAGTGAGTTCTACCAAACCTTCAAAGACAAAGTAATGCCGATCCTTCTCAAACTCTTGCAGAGAATTTAAGAAGAATGCATGCATCCCAATGTGTTTTATGAGACCCACATTACCCTGATACCCAAAAGCAGACAAGGATAGCACAAAAAAAGTAAACCACAGATCAATATCCCTGATGAACTTAGATGCAAATATCCCCAATGAAATCTTAGCAAAGCAAATTCAGTAATACATTCAAAGAATCATACACCATGATGAAGTGGGATTTATTCCAGTAATAAAGATACTTCAACATCCACAAATCAATTAATGTAATTTACCACATCATCAAAATGAAAGATAAAAAACCACATGATCATATCAAAGATGCAGAGAAAGAATCTGTCAAGATCCCACATCCATTTCTGATAAAAGTGTCAATAAGATAATGCTAGAATAAACATAACTCAACTTAATAATGATCATACACAACACACCCACAGATACCACCATACTCAGTGGTGAAAAACTGAAAGCTTTTCCTCTCAGATCAGGTATAAGATAAGGAAGCTCACCGTCATCACTACTATTCAACATAATATTGGAAGGCTTTAGAGTAATCAGACAAGAATTGGGAATAAAAGGGACCCAAATCAACAAAGAGGAATTAAAGCATCTTTTGCATGCATAGAAAACTCTAAAATCTCTACTATAAGGTGATTAGAAACAATAAATCAATACAGTAAAGTGGTAGGCTACAAAATCAATATATAGAAGTCTGTTGTCTTCCTCTATGCAAACAATGAACTAACTAGAAGAGAAAGAAATCAAGAAAACAACCCCATTTACAATCACATCAAAGAGAACTATATACCTAGGAATTCACAAAGGTGGTAAAAAATCTATACAATGAAAACTGTAAGATATTATTAAAAGAAAAAAAAAAGACACAGGCAATGGAAAGACATTCCATGCTCATGTATTGGAAGAATTAACATTGTTAAAATGGCTATCTTACCCATATACGGATTCTATGCAATCTCTATCAAAATTTTCATAGCTTTCTTCATGGAAACAGGGCAAACATTATTGAAATTTGTGTGGAAACACATAAGACCCTAAATAGCTAAAGTAATTTTCCTAAAACGAGGAACAAAGTTATATACTCCGAGATTTCAAATCTATAGTAACCAAAACAGTATGGTATTGGAATAAAAATAGATATACACATCATTGGAAGAGAATTGAGAGCCCAGAAATAAACCCACTCTTATATGGACAGTTAACTTATGACAAAAGAACTCAGAATGGAGAAAGTAAAGGCTATTCAACAAATGGTGTTGGGAAAATTGGATAGCCACATGTAAAAAAATAAAAGTAGGCTACTATTTCATACCATACACAAAATTAACTCAAAATGGATTAAAGACTTGGATGTAAGTCTGAAACCATATAATACACAGAAGAAAACATAGGCAAAAACTGTATAGAACATTGATTTCAGCAATATCTCTGGAGACTGGCCTTCAACAGTAAGGGAAATAAAAGCAAAAATAATCAAATGGAGCCATCCCAATTTAAAAGGGTTCTTCAGAGAGAAAAGAATTGTCATTAAAACAAAAGTACACATTACCAAATGGGAGAAAATATTTGCATGTCATACACCTGACAAGAGGCAGATATCCAGAATCTACAGACAACTCATAGAACTCAACAAAATGAGAATAACCCAATCAAAAAATGGCAGAAGTGCTAGCCATTTTTCAAATAAGATGGCCATAAAAAGACATTCCACATCACTTATCAGGGAAATGCAAATCAAAGCCACAACAAAATACTGGCAGCTCACACCTGTGTGAATGGCCCATATCAAAATGACCAGATAGAACACATGTTGGTGAGAGTGTGAGAAAAGTAACCCATGTGCGCTCTTGGTGGGAATATAAACTGGACCTTGTGGAAAACAGTAGGAAGCCTTCTCAAAATATTAAAATTAGATCTACCATATGCCCAGCAAATTATAAATTTGAAGGGTTATATGCCTCCTGTGTTCATTGCAGCATTATTTACAGTATCCACGTATGGAAGCAATTTAGGTGCCCAATGACAGCTGGGTAGATGAGGAAGATGAGGTATAAATACATGATGGAATACTACTCTGCTATAAAAAGATGAAACCTTGCCATCTGTGACAACATGGATGGAATTGGAGGGGATTATGCTAAGCAAAATAAATCAGAAGGAGAAAAACAAATAGAGTGATTTCACTTATATGTGGAATAAAACCACTGAAGCAAAGGAACAGACAAAAACAAACTAAAACCCTTGAAATCTGACTGCAGAATTGAGGCTACCAGAGGGGAGGGTTGGAGAGTGGGAACAGGGTGGGGGGCACCCTTTGGTCTATGGTAGAAGATTGTGGGACTTTGGTGTTGGGTGTGTTGTGACAACATTTGTAGAGGTGTGAACCTATACCTCTCAAAGATACAGTGTTGTAAATCAGTGTTACCTCAATATGTATAATTAAAAAGCAAAGATGGAAGGTCATTAGTGGACACCATTTTCCCCAGGTTTGACTCCTCATTTTTCTCTTGTTGGGTCTCTTGCTCTAGCATGAAGAACAAAAAGTGCTTCTCAGCATCCAGTTAGAAATCCAGAAGTCAGTGTACGATTCTTTCCATTCCCAACAACTCCCCGCCCCCAAGACCACCATAAGGGTTATTTTGACCTGTCAAATTCCACCATTCTATCGTTTTTTAAAAATCTCCCTTCTCCATTCTGGCTGCTCTTGTCATAGTTCTGGTGTTTGAAATCTCACACCTTCATCACTGCAGCAGCCTCCCGCTTGGTGTCTCTGTCCTAGTGGGTTCTGTTACCAGCCAAAGGGATCTTATCTCCTCCGGCCACTCACCTGCTAAATGGTCTCTAAGGGAGGCCTCATTTTTAAACTGATAAAATCTAATCAACTAGACAGGCTTTAAGGATGTACATGATTTGGCTCCTACTTACCATTCTAGAATCATCTATCCTTTCTCCCTTCATGTATTTTGATTCATCACATTAAACTACAGACCCCATATATTTTTTGATAAATTCATGCTGTTGTGTAAACACAGATGCCTTTTTCTGGGCCCTTTGCTTGGCAATCTCTCTCCTAGGAAGCCTTTATTAGTTTCCTGGCCTGTCTAATGCACTTCTGTGGCATCCTGCCCCTTAGACCAGCACAGCCCATGTGGCCTGCTTTCCCCACTAGCCTGTGACTTCTCTGAGGGCAGCAGCAGTCACCTCTGTAGCCTCAGAATTAGCACAGTGTGGGCACCAAGCAGGAATTTAATAAAACTTGGACTCAAATATAAAGTGAACAATTCAACAATGTCACATTCTCATCTCAGAGAATCTTGGCACTCGTGTGGTAAGACTGACTGTATAGTCACAGCGGAATTCTGAGGTGATACCAGCCAGACTGGGATCCTCGCTAGAACTTAGTTGCTGAGAGATGTGATCCAAAGGTGGCTGGGGTTGAGGATGGAAGTTTGGAGTAAGTTCAGTGAGTCCAAAGGCGCTAAAGATGAAGCCTATAGAATCTGAGGATGGAGATCCTAAGCCTACGTAGGAAGTCAAGGCACAGCTCAATAACGACTCCACATTTAAAAAAAAAAAAATCCATCTTCACTGAGATGAATTCTGTTCCTAAGAACCAGGAATACGGCTGTCATCAGTAGCAGAGTGTTAAACCAGGACTAATTTTCTGAGAGTGAAACTTACAAATTCGGACAGGTTGCTCATGGAGATTAAGAAATGCCTTGCTCTTTTTGGGGAGCCAGGGAATGAAGATAGAAACAGGAGACTGCAAGGGAGGAAGAGAGTTAAGAGAGGGTCTGCCAAAGCAACTGGGGATGGAACCAAAGGGCCATAATATTATTTACAAATCCTGTAAATAATTCATAGTCTCCAGTGTGACTTTGCAACACTTCACTCATTTTTGCCTAGGAGAAATGTTGAATTTTACAAGCATGTGAAAAGAATTAGGGGCTCCTTTCTAAAGTGTAATCAGTTGATGATGTTTGATTCTAGCCACTTTTACTTTCTCTTGCTGTAAAGTATCAGTAAAAAAAAGGATTTCATGACCTGCTGACTGATCACAGGTAATACTCATGACAAGATAGGGTTGTTAGCCCTGCTTTCTGGAAAAATGTTGTGCTTCCCTTGTTTTTATGCTGGCACTTGCCCCACTTCTGATATTTAAATACCATAGACAGCAGCGCCACAAAGATGTTCCTGTGTTACCAGTGGATGCTGCATTAGCACTTAAAATTCCTGTATATTTCTTTCCTATGTCAATAAAGGCATTGGGTTTCTTTGGAATAGAAAATGCACTTATGTATCTCTTGCAAAAAATTCATTATTTCTTTCTACGTAGTAAAGAATCAGTAAAAGAAATCCATATAAACTCCACAGGTTTTTGTTCTTACTATGGGCTGAGAATAATTTAACAGGAACCAGTGCATATGCTTTAATCCATATTAGGGGAAAAGGTTTTGCAAATGTTTTTCTTCAAAGTACTAAAAATAAATGAAGGTCAAAGAAGGAGGCTAGAAAGTAAAGCCTTATTAATGGGAAATGCATTCTGATAAATCAAACCGATTCTAATCTTAATAGTCAATTTAAATAATGGAATTGGTTAATAGCATCAAATTAGGATGAAAGAACAGGATAAAAATCTATTTCCACAAGTTGTTTCAAAACAAGACATTCACTGGCTGATGCCGTATTATATCAGGCTGATTATACTGTACATAATAAAGCATGCTATACGATAAAATCCTGCTGGGAGATTTGTTTAAGCAGATGCCTTTGATATTATTCAAGCAAAAGCTACTTTGGATTCAAAAGAATCAAAGAGAAAAATCTTTAGTTCCTGCAATCAGTCTTACTCCACTGTGGATGCTAGTGCCCTGGACATACCCAACTTCTCCTCTACTCCCAAGCATGAGTGTGAGCTAACTGGTTGGGATTTCCAATCTGTCTGTTCATAAGCCATGTACAGAAATTAGTTTTGCTTAATAACCATGTTCCACACTGACTGTTCATTTCTGAGCTAATCACAAATCAAGTCAAGATAAAGATTTTCTGTTGGCAGGAATTTTAATGGACACTGGTGACTACAATTAAGAGCCACCCAATACTAATTTAAAATGACTATCTTAGATAGTATTGTTTGGCTCCCAGAGGAACTAAATTGACACATTCACTTCCCAAGACAATCTTTCTATGTCACTGACCAATTGTAACTCAAATTTTGGGGCGATATGTCTTGGAAATAACAGACAACATAAAAAGTTCTATAACTTACTTTTCTCCTTCTTCCACAGACTGTACAATTTTTGCATTTTCCTGAGCTTGTCACTTTAGCTGTGGCCTTCACCTCATGCTGCCATCTCCCTCTGCATGTCACGAAAACTTAAAGAGGTCTTCCTTTGCCAGTTTGAAATTGCTCTTAAAATTATAACCAGTCCTAGTGGAAGCCTTTTGGATGTAGGGCATTGAGTCCCAGTAACTTGAAGGGGCAAAGGCTGCTCCTGCCAAAGCTGAAGACTTTCCTTCCCCCTCTGCCAGTACCCTGGGTCAGATGGTGTCTCTAGTAAGACCCAGGCAGCCACCAAGTTGCTGATGCAACCTAAAGCTCTTTGGGGAGGGAGTGAGAACAAAAGGCATCACTTATGTTTGGTGATTAGAGGCAAATGATGTATGGGGGTGGGAGGGAGCTTGGCGTATACAAAGAAGGGGGGCTGGCAGTTGCCCTTGTCTAAAAGGGGAAGGACAAAGAAGCTGTCCCTGAACATTTGAGGCCCTGGGGGATTTCTTAACAGAAGCAAACAGCAAAAGACCATTAGCAGCCTGTACAGTAAGAGCTGAAGTTCTTTGGACATGTCGGCCTCACAGATAGCTGAAAATATCTAGTGGCAAATACCTATCAGCTACTTAGATATTTCAGAAACAAAAGATAATGGGAAGGCTAACAAATTGCATGTCTTTTCCACTTACCAGTGCTTAGTGTTTCCAGTAAGTAAAAGCAGTATCTCAGCTGAGCTGCTCTTTCAAATTATTGTTAATTAAATAATACTCCCTAAGAAATCTGTCATTACTGGCAGCCTGGAATGGGTTTGTTGAGTTTGCCTGAGGCTGTTAATGCTCCAACAAACGGGCTCTTAATTGCCATAAGAGGTAATTTCATGGGGGATTGTAGTTCACTTTCCCTCACAATTTTATAGTATATTTTATATCTGAAACTTTTCCTTTTTGTTTCTATGTCTAGAATTCCATAGGGCCAGAGGGACTACTGCCTAATGATCCATCTATGGAATCAGACATTCTCCATAATGGAAAAAATGCACATTGCTATTAAATCTGTAATTCACCCCAACTTTCCATTATAACTCAAGAGAAGCAACTAATAACAGATTATAAAATTAACTTCCTTTCCCCCAGTTCATTTCATTACTTAGCCTTTGAGATAAGTGACTTTTGCTGGAAGAAATGATTTCTGGGATGGCATGCATGTAACTTGGACAGTTCTTCTTGTCAACTGTTTTCCTAGCAGACAGGCATGTTGGATGAGGAGGACAATTATCGTTAGCACAGTTGAAAGAGGGAATGATGAGGGCATTTGGCTGCAGAAGGAATATGTCCCAGGGCCTAGAATTTAAAGTGACCTTGTCTTCAAACATTTTCCTTCAGTTCGTGAGCCACGAATAAAGACAAATATTAAGAAAATGTCATCCTTTTTTTCAGTGTTAGAAAAGTCTCCTCATGCCATTTCAAGAAGTGCTATTTCAGCCTTTTCTTAAATGACCTCTTTTTCATCATAATGTAATATATTTTTTTCACCTTTTGACTGGTACTTTGGTTTTTTAATAAAGTTATATACTTGTTTCAGAGGAATTATACTTTAGAATGCATCTGAGTGGTATTTCATCCTAACAGTTTCATTAGGTTGAAATAATGTGCGGCTGCACCTTATTGTAGGGGGAGCAAGAGAGAGAGAGAGAGAGAGAGAGAGAGAGAGAGGAGGGAGGCTCACATAACCAACCTATAAGCATAACTTTCTCTAGTTTCATATTTCAGTATCATTATAGTAACCTTAATCTGTCGTAAAAGCATATTTTAGCTGGATAGTATTAAAACATATATTTCTCATGTTATTAGTGATTTACTGTCCTGTGGTCAGAATAGTTTCCTTCCCTCCTCTTCACCAAGTTCACGTTTTTGTTGTCTGGTGTTACTTGATAATCTTTCATTCTTTTTTTTACTTTCTCCAAGTTCTTCTCTCTCTTTTTCCCATTAAGATGTGAGTGGGCAGGCATCTCAGCCAATATGTCTCTACATGGCTGAATACACTTGGAGAAAAGCAGGGTCTCCTTTTGTCTGGACCCTGGATGACTGTATGTCATTTCACACCAACAGGCAGGGCCTCCCTCACAGTAGGAACGTTGCAATAATTGCCAGAACAAATTGAGCTCAGGCCTATTGGCTTCTTTCTTTCTTTTTTTTTTTTTTTTCAGTTGGAAATGGAATAGGAGAACAAGGCCATTTTTGACCAATGACAATACAGCGTAGAAATAGATTGGATACAGCCAGTGCCTGTCACGTTGCAGACAATAGTCACGGGAAATATTGTGTATGGAGATGACCCCACAATCACTAGGCTAATGCAGCCTTGTTCTCCCCACATGCCTTGGCATCTCACGACCACGATCCGCATATATAGCAGGTGGCAGGGAATTAGTGGGACTTAAACACAACCCCCAGCAGAGGTGAACATGCATCACTGTGATGGGGAGGGGTGTTTGTATATTTGTCTTTTTGTATCTGGTGGAGACTTGCAGTGGTAACTTTATTAGGGAGCAATGAGAAGAATGGTCTTTGGTAAGAAAGCTGAGTACAGGAGGAAACTAATTTACAAGTCCGTTGCATTTATTTTCCTATCAATTTTTTTATCATAATCTCTATAAATTGTTGACATATTTCATATATAATATCTGTGGTATATCTAGATTGCTCTCTGTGTTTGGTATATTCTTATGTGTGACTATGTTTTTATTCATTCATTAATCCCACATGTATCTATAGGCAGCTGGGAACAGATGCAGTAATAGAGGTGACTTCATATATATATATATATATATATATATTCATACTCCAAAGGTGGATTCTAGACCTACAAAGCACCATTGACTTGCTTCCAGAAATCTTTTCACCTCAATGAGCTATAATAGTGTTGGGCTCAAGGGTCAGAGGTACAACCCGGACTGTGTACTGTGTTGTCTTTATAGGTTGGGAGGCAGGGACCCCACAACCTATAGAACTTGAACATCGACACAAACTGGGCAGCCAGCCTGGTATATCAGAACCATTGCTGCAGCCAGGCACCTGTTCATGTGACAGCCCAGCCTGTGTGTGTGTGTGTGTGTGTGTGTGTGTGTGTGTGTGTGTGTGTGACTATGAATTCTCATTCAATCGTGGTTACGCTTTGCTCAGCTGCTTCTGGAGGGAGACATGACAAGGATCTATGGCCAACTGAATGGCTTTCCATCTGCCCAGTGCTTTGCTTGGAAATAATCAGACCAACGGTTTTTGCTTTATTTGCCTTTTTCTCCCCCCTGATCTGAAGCAGAGGCTGACATGAAACAAACATGGCATTTCCTTTTGAAAATTGGATTCTGAAATTGGCTTCATCTTTCTAGAAGCATAGTGCTATTGCAGTTCCTTTCACTTTTGTGAATGTCATAAACAGTTGGCATATAAAGCTCCAAATTTGGAGGCAATTATCTCGCTGGGCTTTTGTGATTTTGGGGGGTTTGTTTGGATTTTAGTGGTCATGAAGTGTATATGGAGATGGTGGGAATAAGAAAGGTTTCCTCTGCACAAAAAGGGATGAAGAAAATGGGGGAACAAATTAATAATAATGAGCATATTTGCCAGATTTTTTTATTAGCAATTTTAAGGAAGATGCAGCAAAATATCAAATGTGGCTTCTTGAAGAAGTTCATCAGCATCACCCACAAGCGATAGTTACAATAAATGGCCACTGGGGCCTCCAAGGTCATGGTCCATGGCCAGCTGACTGCAATTGAAGTGACACTTAGTGTAAGACAAGTTCCCTGGATATGGCATATAAGGTGTGGATGACAGTACATTATCTAAGCCAGTTGCTCTGCAGCACTTTGAAATTGGAAGACTTTTAATAGAGCAAGCAGGGGAAGAAAAGATACCATAGGGATGTAGTTCATTATAGGTCTCCTAGCGGAGAAAAAACAAATATGCTTATGCTTAAAAGGAGAGAGAAGGAAAAGAATGTTCTTGGAAAAGGGTTACCAATATTCTTGAACTCTGTTCCTTGCCCTTCCCCAAACACACACTCATATACACATATATGCTCACACACACACATTTACACACCTATGCTTGCACACACATATGTACACATACTTCTACACACAGAAATGAGAAGTGATCTCTCTCACTTATAGCATCCTTGGCATATCTCAATGTCATGAATCTTTAGGAGATATAAGGAAGAAGAGCTGGATTTGAGGATCTGTGTATCAAGATGGTCATGTCTGTCCTCTATGCATGCAGTCAAAAGGCAAGCTCTGCCCTTTTAACTTGATTTGACTTTGACATTGGGATGGAATCATGGCTGTTCCCATGGACACTGTTTTTTTTTTTTTAAAGATTTATTTGTTCATACAAGAAGTGGGGTACAGTCAGAGGCGCAGGAGGGTGAGAGAATTCACCAGAGACAGAGAGGGGAGCAGAACAGGCAGACAGACCGAAGACACTGCTGAGGGGAGCAGCAGGCGAGAGAGGAGAGGTCTGCCCCACCATGTGGGTATCTCCTTGGCCGGCCATGATTGAACCCATGCTGCAGAGGCTGCAGACAGCTTCACAGCACGGTGCTCAACCCGCTGCGCCACTGGGGAGGACCCGTCATGGACACCATGGACTTAATAATGTGAGAGCAGCCATTTCAGATACTAAGTCAGTATATGTGACTGCTTGAGTCAGTATATGTGAAGCACTGGGAAGCGGGCCCTGGGGTGCTGAATAAATTCTAGCTACTACAACTAGTGAGGGAACCACCATTAGTCTTGGAGTCAGGCAGGTTTACATCACACTTCTATGTTTTGGGGCAGATTATTTAGTCTTTCTGAGGCTCAGAGGGTTTTCCAAATCTAGAGACTTGCAAGGTTATTGTAAGGGTGCAGTCATCTCATGCATGCACATGCAAAACATAGGGTGGGGTATAATGGGTGCTCAATGAAGGCACCATTCTTTCCAAAAGTAGGAAAGACAATGTTCCCATGGTACAAACTGTAATATTGTTTTCTTTTTTTTTTTTGGTAATGGTTTGGATTTCTTCTTTCTCTCTCTCTCTTTTTTTTTTTTTGGTGGGGATGGGTCTTTCCAAGTTGGGATTCTCTTATTGGTCAACAGTGGTGATTTCCCTAAAGCTATTAAAGTTGCAAACCCTTTGTTTAATGGATAGTGGGAAATGCTAGCTTATTATTAATATGGCGTTCAGTTCTACCTTCTTGTCAAAAGGACATTGTATTCTTGACATATTTGGGAGTGCACATGGATAGTAATGGGTGTCTGTCAACAATGATGACTCTGTTTTAAATTTCACTTAGTATCAGACAATGTTCTCGGGAAACCAGACCAACCAGTTTATTCCCAGTGAACTTTGTCATGAGCCCATTTAAAACACTCTTCAGGATTTACTAGGTAGTTGAAGTTGTTGGCTCTTATAAGGTTTATTTTGCAACGATTGATTCCATCTGTAGATGGAATCATTTACTAAAGTTAGTTATGAATCAAGATAATTATTATAGAGGCTGTTGGTAGATACTGCTGAGAATTTTTGAATATGTCCATCCATTGGCTTCATAGATTTTTTTTTTAATGTGAATAATTCATATTAAAACCATAATGGCAGGTCCAAATGGTGTCACCACAACCTCACCCTCCACTTCACAGAGCTTGCATGTCTGCTTTCCAGCTGGAGAGGTCTGGCCATTTTTCACTTTGATGCTAATGTTTCCTTCTTATTCCAGATATTGATAAATGGAAATGACTGCTTTCAACTCCCTGTGGCATTGAGTCATAGTCCACACTTACTCCCAGCCAGTGTTTTGATCAGGGATTCTGTAGTGAGAATAGTTTTGACAGGCAACTGTCAGCTCCCTTATTGCGCTCTGCCCTGGCTGGCGTTCCCAGACTGCTGGGGTTGAGGAGCGTATGAATCAAAGCATCCAGAAAACAGATGGAAGGGGATATTCCTGGAGATTGCCTGGGCTTCATTTTGTTTGTTTGTTTGTTTTTTGGTGTTTGTTATTTTTCATGAAGGCAAAGGGAGGGAGTGTTATGTGGTTGGCAGAGGGGTAGCAGGTTGGTGGGAGGCACCAGGGTGGAGGGCAGGGTTGTGCTAGCACGAGAACAACAATGGGGGCAGTGACATGCTCATCACTTCAGCAGTATGTTAAAGATGTCAAACTTGTTTTGTTTTTACCTTGTTAAACCGCTAAACTGTTCTTCCCTCAGATGTTTCCTTAGTTTTTTTTTGAAAGTTAGGAACAGATGACCATGCTGCCTAAGCAGGAAAACTCTGAGCTTACATAAGGACTATAATGATGTTATCAATAAAATTTAAAAAACAAAATTACCATAGTGGTACATATTTAATTACGTGCACACTTCTTACTGTGCTAGCTGGTAATAACAGCAAGAGAATCACATAAACAGTGTCGTTGGTGTTACTTTTAATAGGGAAGGGAACTAATATTTATTGAATCCCTAATATCTGCTGTGCTCCACGCTGGGTGCTTTACATATGTTATCTCATTTAATGTTTAGCTAAAAAAGGCATTTCCTGGGCCTCCCCTGGTGGTGCAGCGGTTGAGGGCTGGGCTGCGAAGCTGCCTGCAGCCTCTGCAACACCGGTTCGATCCCCGGCCGCCGGCGAGGGTCCCGCATGGCGCGCAGACCTCTCCTGCCGCCCGCTGCTCCCCTCAGCAGTGTACTTCTGTCCTTCTGCCTGCTCTGCTCCCCGCTCTGGCTCTGGTGAATTCTCTCACCCTCCCGCACTTCTGACTGTACCCAGTGCTTGTATAAATAAATAAATAAATATTAAAAAAAAAAAAAAAAAAGAAAAACTAGCAATTTAAAAAAAAAAAAAAAAGGCATTTCCTGGGTTCAGTGTGGGTGGCAAAGGAGGATATTACACCAGCATGTAACATCTTTGAAAGACCCAGAATTCTCTTTTCTTTGGCAAGTAAGGGTCCAAGGACCTTTAGCATCTCCCAGGTTTGGAAGTTTGGATTCCTGGACTCTGAAGTCTTGGCCACACGTGGCTACAGTGAGGACAGAGCTTCCCCCCACTCTCCAATCTTACCTTCAAATTTCACTAGGGGCTGGGAGTTGACCTGGCAGCCTGTACTACAGACTCCGGTCAGAATTTGAATTCAAGGAAGCAGAACCCAAGGCAAGTTCTCCTTAGAGTTTGAGGGAATGTGAAAGCCGCAGCACTCCCAGCTCTGCTGTCTACCTCTACTGTGAGCAGGGGCGAGGGAAGGAAAGAAGGGCCTCCATCCCTCCTCTCTCAAGCCCTCAGAACATGTTTATAGACAGTGCCTGATATTTGGCTGTTTAGAATATGACCTTTGGATCTTTTGGTATTAGGAATTCCTTGGAAGTCTGATAACAATCTTGTACCCACATTTATACTTCAAGTAAAGACTACTTGATTTAAAGATTCACACAAACTGCCCAGGATAACCTCTGGGAGGAAGGGGAGGTGGGGGTAAGGAAATTCTGTTAGCCATTCATTCTTGAGTAAAATTATTTCATTCACTTGCTTACCTGAGCTCTGCTTAGGCCCACAGGAGAGAATGGGGAGCAGGTATGAGTGATAGGTGATCATTTTCAAGTCTGAGACCTTGTGGGGGACACCTCAACTGGGGAAGGTAGTGGGCTCCTGGGGAAGGCCCTGGAGGGCAGATGTTCAGAAGTGCATATAGCTTGCTGCACACAGTGTGGTCCAGGGACCACAGTGTGGCATCAGCCAGCAGGGCTTGTTAGAAATGCAGGATCTCGGGCCTCCTTGGTGGCGCAGGGGTTAAGATGCAACCTATGAAGCTATCAGCAGCCTCTGCTGCATGAGTACGATCTCCCACCAGGGAGCTACCCACGTGGCGCAGACCTCTCCTGACTCGCCCGCTGCTCCCCTCAGCAGTGTATTTCCATCAGTCTGCCTGTTCTGTTCCCCGCTCTGTCTCTGGTGAATCCTCTCACCACCCGCACCTCTGGCCTATACCCCAGTCCTTGTATGCAAAAATAAATAAATCTTAAAAAAAAAAAAAAAAAAAAATGCAGAATCTCATACCCACCCCAGTGCTGAGTCAGAATCTTCACTTCAACAAGCTCCCACAATCAAATTTGAGAAGCACGGTGTGTATGGAGGACACTAGGGTAGGATCAGGGAGCTGGGGGGAGATCCAATGAAGCCAGCAGCCATGAGAGTGATGCTGAGAGACAGTAAGTGCCTTATGAGGAAGAGAAGAGGAGCTCAGATAGGAGGAGGGAAGGCAATGGAAAGAGCCCTTGACCTGGTAAGAAGAAGGCCGGAAGATTGTCAGCTGGGAAGGAGTGGTCTATTTAAATACAGGCGAAGTATGGTAACAACAAAAAAGAAGCTGTTGACTACAATATGTTGGATCACGGATGGTACCATACATAGCTTGGTGTTAATTATGTTTTTCTGAACATTCAATGGTATCAAAGAATTGTCAAGCTA
Source organism: Talpa occidentalis (assembly GCF_014898055.3). Classification (NCBI taxonomy): domain Eukaryota; kingdom Metazoa; phylum Chordata; class Mammalia; order Eulipotyphla; family Talpidae; genus Talpa; species Talpa occidentalis. The sequence continues at coordinate 9,957,942 of NW_023601322.1, forward strand.
AATGATTTTTTATAGTAAGGAGAAAAGACTTTAGGTATGTTTCTGTCTCTTCCCCTTGATGAATCTTTTGAATTTATCGTTAACTTTGTTTCTTGAACCCAAGCACTTGGGTTACTTGAAAACGTCAAGGATCTTAAGTTGTTAGTTCCTGTTATGGTGAAGTTGACATTGGGTCATAGATGTCCTTTTCTCTTTTCAAGGAGGACCTTTATCAAATACTTGTTGGACGCATTCCACTCGTAATGATTGCTGGATTTTTAACTTCTCCTTGTTTCCTTTTTGGTGAAGGCAAATGAAAAGAAATTTTAATTTTTGGAGTAGACAGAGAACAATACTATCATTTTGGTAAAGTTACAAGCCATCACCTGTCACTGAGGAAATGCTAGCCACATGTTCTGAATTGAATTGTTGAAGCCTTAATTCTCGGTACCTATTAATGTGGCCTTACTTGAAAATAGGATCTTGGGCCTCCCTGGTGGCGCAGTGGTTGAGTGCTGGGCTGCGACGCTGCCTGCAGCCTCTGCAGCGCCGGTTCCATCCCCGGCCACCTGGCGAGGGTCCCACATGGCGCGCAGACCTCTCCTACCGCGCCCCCTGCTCCCCTCAGCAGTGTATTTCGTCAGTCTGCCTATTCTGTACCCCACTCTGGCTCTGGTGAATTCTCTCACCCTCCCGCGCTTCTGACTATACCCAGTGCTTCTATAAATAAATAAATAAATAAATAAATAAATAAATAAATAAATAAATAAATCTTTAAAAAAAAAAAAAAAGAAAATAGGGTCTTTCCAGATATCATCAAGATCAGGCCATTTGGGTGGACACTTAACCCAGAGTGACTGATGTCTGTAAAAGAGGAAGAAGGATGGATACAGAGGGAAGGTTTTCATGAAAAGATGAAGGCAGAGGTCAGAGGTCAGAATGATGATGCTACAAAGCCAAGGACCTTCTGGGGCTCCTGACACCCCAAGAGGCAAGGCCTCAATTGTCCTACTTGCTTGGGGCTCACATGGCCCTTCCAACACTTTGGTTTTGGACTTCTAACTTTCAGATTGGGGAGACAATCAAGTTCTTTTTCTGCTTAGCTACCCAGTTTATGCTACTTTATTAGGGGAGCCAGGAAACTAATATAATACACTTAGCTATTTTTCTATAGTTAATAATCTTTCTGATCTCATTTCAAGTGAGTTTATTAGTTTTTTATACTCACTTGAGATGACTAGTCATTATCATCAGTAAAGAAAATATGTTCCTAATCAATTATAAATTAAACCCCCTACTTGTGTAGCCCATGTGTATATTTTTTATATTATCTATATATGTTCTGTGCAAATTTGCTTTTCTGTTCTGTGCAAAATGCCAGAGTTGCTATTTTCCTTTTAAAATTAAAATCTCATTTATTCCCCCAAGAATAAATGCAAATGGCAAACAAGCATATGAAAAAATGTTCAACATCACTTATTATCAGGGAAATGTAAATCAAACTATAGTGAGATACCACCTCACACCTGTGAGAGTGGTCCATATTAAAAAAACTGGAAACAACAAATGCTGGCGAGGATGTGGAGGAAAAGGAAACTACTGTTTTACACTGCTGGTGGGAATGGGCATGCAAACTGGTCTAGCTGTGGGGAAGTTCCTCAAAACACTAAAAATGGATCTACCATGTGATCCAGTGATCCCACTCCTAGGAATCTACCCCAGGGATGAATTCAAAAGGAAAGCTGCACCCCTATGTTTATTGCAGCACTATAACAGCTAAGATATGGAAACAACCCAAATGCCCCAAAATAGATGAATGGATCAGGAAGATGTAGCATAGATACACAATGGAATACTACACAGCATGCAAAAAAGATAAACTCATGCCATTTGCAGCAACATGGATGGAGCTGGAAGGAATTATGCTCAGTGAAATAAGTTAGAAGGAAATAGGGAAATATTGGATGGTTTCACTTAAAGATAGAATATAGGAAAACTAAACAAAGGGTCAGGAAAAAGATAAAACCAGTAAGCTGACCACAGATCTGTGGCAAACAGCAGGGAAAAGGGCCAAGGTGGGTAAGGGAAGAGCACAAGGGACTGTGGTGAGGGATCACGTGTGCTGTGGTGGTGGGAGAAATACAGCAACTACACCTGAGGGGAAAAATAAAATGCTGTACAAAAGCGAACAATGATGGAAGAAAATAAAAATGAATTTTAAAAAATACATAAATAAAAATCATTTGTAGTATCTTAATAGAAAATGTATTTTTAGGTCTTATTACCTGAGGTATTCTAAATAAGAATCTGATTCAAAAATAATGAAAGATATATTTACTCCTATATTGATTTTTTTTTGAAAATAAATGAAAAAAAATGAAAGTATTATTTGCCCTTAATAGCTCCTAGTGTCTAGGAGGTCTGCCTGTTGATATAAAGGGCAACGCATAGGCGGAAAACACAAATGCTAAGGAAAAAGGAAACTAAATATGCTTCAGATGATTAAGAGATGCCAAAAATCGAGTTTATTTTGAGACTGGAGTCAGCTTGACCCTGCAAATTACCTTCTGAGAGGGATGGCGGAAGCTGCTCATGTCACTCCCATGGGTGTGTGTCATGAGTGTGAAGTCTGAAGTGTGTTCAGCCGCAAAAGGGGCTGAAAGTCTGAGACACTTTCAGCTGGTTAAGTGCAGCCTCTGCCTTGATGGTTGCCCATTCATCTTATGTTACTACCTTTCTATGCTGTACGTTGTTTAGCCGACTGGTTCCTCCACTTAAATTCAATGTGTTCTGGGTCCTGTTACAGCTCCTACTTTTTGCCACTTGCCTAAGTGAGATTTAGCATCAGGTCTGTTGTTGTGAACTCCATGCCAGCAGGGCTAGTGCAAAAGGATCCCAGAGGAGCTTCTTCCAAGATGCCGCTGAGATGTGGGATCTCTTTGCAGAATTACATCAAGGTCACCTGTATTTATTTTTTCCCTAAATAGTTTCTTGACTTTAAAATGCCTTTGGAATTTCCAACTCAAAATTCTAATCCCTTTCCGTGAGCTCAGTCTCTATGCAAAACTTGCTTCCTGCTTGCCAAATTGAAAGCATCTGGATGGAATACTGAATTTGGGTCATTTTTTTCCCCATGTGTCCTTCTCTAGAAGAAAGGAAATCAAATCCAATAACGTCACACAGGGAAGAGTGCAAAATAGTACCCACAAGAGCTTTTTGCTTCAACAGTTGGTTGGAATTGTCTGTGACACTTTCTCTCTTTCCTGGTTCTTTCCTCCCATGATACCAGATTTCAACGGTTGCTTTGAATTTTTAGAGTTACAGCTCTTTACTTTCCATCATCTTGACAACACCATCCCCAGCAAAGGGGAGTTCCTGAGATTAATCAGGGTCAACTTTCCCATCTCCCCAGTGGAGGCTCTGGTGAGATATGACAGAGCTTCTCAGTCCTGAAAGCTCAGAGGAATTCTCTGTACCTCTTGTCATGGTGCAGATTATACTGGGTGGAGCCTCAGCTTTTTGCATTTCAAAAAAGTTCCTGGTTGGTGTATACTGCTGGTTGGTGGACCACAAGAGAGTAGCAAGGGGTGACCCCCTTTGGAGGACCCATAGCCTGGCTACTTCTGGGCTCGGTATTTGGAGTGCATTTGGATTTAGCACTGAGCGGTATCTCCCACGTAGGGATGTAATTCCATTATTTCCTCTTTCTTCCTTATTCCAGTTCTCGCCCCACTGAGTGAAAAAATCAATGAGCAAAGAAAGTTGCCATTACAGAGAAGACATTTTTAACTGAATAGAGAGTGGGATAGAAGGGGAGGTTGAGCCATATTCCATCATGAAAGAATTCAGATATACTTTTACTGGAGGTGACAGAGTTTCATTAGTATTTACTTAGCACTAAGGTAAGTATAAAATTATGGCAGATTGAAGCATATTCAATTTTTGGCTTTCCAAGTGCTCTAAATAAAGGAGATTATAATAATATGACCGAAGCTATTATATCCACAGCAGCACTTAAGACTGATAGATACAACTTTCCACTCAGGAGCCATCATGCTACAATTAACTCGATGGTATTAAAAAGAAGTTTCTTAAAACACTTAAAGTTGTAAAGCTATTCAGAAATAGATCTGTGCTCCTCACGTAAACACAAATAAGGACTGAAGTCATTTTAGCGGATAATAAAAGAAATCAACAAGCCCAATTCCAGCGCTCTGTGCATGAGGTTTAAAGCAACAAATCTATGCTACTTTATGCAATTAACATACAAAATACTTAAATTCCAAAAATTTACTCTGTTATCACCTTCCCACACAACAAACACAAATGCCAGGGTAATTTGCCATCAAAATTCACATATCATTGCAGGCTGATTTCTGCTCTCCGATGTGCGTGCGTTCAACCTTTGCTGGAGTGACTGTACATGGGCCCTTTGCTTCTGCTCAGATCCTGAAGGAATCACACTGGTTACACACATTATGAGCTCTTAGCTTATAGCTGATTCTCCAAGCCTGAGGGAGGCTCTGACGATGTATATGCAGGATCAAAGAGGTTTGTGAAAAGCAAATTCTGGCAGAACTCAGCCCCAGCTGCCTGACTCAAAAGGGAGGCAGCTCTGTTGGGCCTCTTGTAGGAAGGGAGCCTTTCCAAGATGGCTCTCCCACAGGCTTCTTTCCTGACCTCCTCTTCCCCAGATATTCAGGAATGGCCTAATAAGTTATGGTTGGGGACTGACTAAATCACTCACAACTTAAGTTTTGGGCTTCTTTTTGGAAATGGGTATTTAGACTATTTCTCTATTCACCTTAGCTCAGGAAGCCTTGTTCTGAGATGGAGTGAATAATACGTAATATATTGGTGCAATGTGATAATCACCATAAACTAAGAGGACAGAGGGCTAAAGGGAGGAGGTAGAAGATAGAGAGACAGTGAGACTGAAGGGAAGGAGAAGCAGATAAGGGGAGCACCGCCAGAGGCAGACGACATCGCTGAGGGCAGAGGGCCACCCTGTCCTGTCTGTTTCAACACCTGGTTTGTGCTCTGTGTTTCTTGGAAAGTGTTTGCTTATAATTGTCATTGGATAATAATCTGCCTTTAGAAATGTGATATATCATGTAGAAGGGTAGCAGCTTTGTGAATTGGCTGGAAGGAAAAGGCTGAGGGCAGAGAGATGGGGACAATCCTCAGCTTTCTCTGTTGTCAACACTGGCTTGACTCTAGAAAGCACTCTGTCCCCGCCCACGTAGCCAGGAATCTTGCCACATGTTACATATTCCATTTCCTGTGTTTTTTTCTAGCAATCCCAAAGAAGAAAAGAAAACCTAGACATGTTCCTCTGCCATCATATTGGATCCTTCCAACAAATCTGTATAATAGAGGGGGGCAGACATTAACAGCGATATCATCCAATCAGATGGCAGATGAACACAGATTGGGGATTGAATTGCTTAGAGAAAATGACCCTGCTGGGAAGGCTAGGACTGGCTATATTATATAATATAATATAGGACTGGCTATTATATAATATTCAGAGTGGCTCTGCTTCTGTGATATTTTGTGCAAATAAGTTAATTTTTGTGTGCCTTGGTTTCTTCACCCGTACAATGGGAAGGACTTTCACAGTTGCTGTCAGTACTAAACGAGATGATGCAACAAGCACTTAGAACAGTGTCTAGCAAAACTCTTAAGTGCTAAATAAATGCTAACTATAACTATTATTGCCAGGCTAAGCTATTCAGACTAAGCCTTCCAGACTCACAGCCACAGTTTACTACAATAAATGATGGTTATCCACTGAGGCATCAATAAATAATCAGAAGTCTCCACCTCTGTTTAGATTCTGGGAATGCTTCAAAGACAAGACTGATTCTCCACAGAACAGAGTTTCAGGAAGAACAAAGGTTTGGGAGAATTTCTGGTTAAAAGCAGATCTACCAGAAATGGATTTATTAATCAAGGGGTCATTTTTGAAAGATAAACTGCCCCCAATGCAGACTGGCTCCTATCCAAGTCCAGGTTCTTGTGGCTACCAGTGCCTTGCTTTCAAGATGTCTTGCAAATTTTGGTTTTGTTTTTAAAATGGTAATGTAATTATATAGTCCTGCTTAACCATGAGTAGTTTTTATTTTTTAGACATAAAAGCAGCTCTATGAAAATAGATTAGAAGTCTTCGATGCATTGGAAGAGATGTGGTTTGCAGGTTTTAACAACCAAACATGAGCAGGGCATCATCTCATGGTGTTACCCATGCACATCAAAAACAATAACTAGTCTGGGAAAACCTCAAAGAGGTGTTTCTCCAATCCTCTGGAGAACACAGAATGACCAGGCCAGGCCATGCTTTGCCTCTGAAAACCTGAAAGTAGGAAATAAAAAATTGAGCTATGACCATCAAATGCACTAACATTATCTGGCAGTCACTTGAATTCCACATTCACCCAGGAGCAAATAAGAAGAAAGGGACCAAAGACCCTGTAGGATGAGGACTGAGTCTGGCAACTTACTGTGGAACGAGGTTACCCCAAATCACAAGTTTATTAAATAACAGGGTAATAGGAGTTCATGGTTTAGAAGAACTCTGTGGGGTCCAGAATTTAAACTTATCTGCCTCTGTTTAAATATTTTTCAGGAATTTATTAAAAACTGCTTCTTAAAAAGGATGCTCATCATGGAGATGACATTAACTGTATGATTTATGTAACAAATACTAATTTGAGATAAAATTAAGGGTCATCTTTTTATGTCATTTAGCACATAATTATATCATGGTTGTTCTTTATGGTAAAATATGATTTTTTTGCTTGCATGTCTAACTCAAGTTTTCATAATAGCTTCACATTCCCACATTTGACAAGTATTTGTGTATTTACAGAATCGCTCTGGAGATCATTATGTTGCCAAAAAGATGTTATTAAGAGAATAATAGGACCTTCTGATGGCTTCTTAATTAACCACACTGAATAAATCCAAAATATGGATTAAAAGCTTTGTCATCTTAAGCTTTTTAAAATATGCATATTCATATTTGAAGAGTTTACCTCTTTTCCAAAAAAAAGAAAATTTCAGTAACAGCTCCAATACTTCTTACAAACTGTCCTATTAAAATTTTACTCATCAATCATATATTTTAATTAGTTAAACTAGACTTTATTTAGATTTCCCAAATTTTTCACTAATGTCCATTCTCTCTTCTACGATTCAATCCAGGATCCCTCATTATATTTGATGGTTGTATCTCTTGGTCTCCTACAATCTGTGACAGTTACCTGAGCTTTTCCTTATCATTCATGATATTAACACTTAAACACTGGTTAGGTATTTTGCTGAAAGCTCAGTCAGTTTGAGTTTGTGTAATGTTTTCTCAAAGCATACCTTTAGGGAAAATTTCCATACTTGTTTGATGGATAGAAATGATAGAATCAGGAACTGGTAGCTATCTTAGAAATCATTTTGTTGACTAGTTGAAATCCTGACTTTCTTGACATGGAAAAAAGCAAGGCCTCTAGGTTTTAAATGGCCTCTCCCAGACCAGTTGACTAGTGAGGGCCAGGGCCAGGATTATATTCAGTCCTTTGCCACACACCTGATGTTTTCTCAAGGCACCATGTGAATGATGCCTCTACCTTTGTCCAGTCAACATCTTAAAGGAACAGGGCCCAGCAAACCCTGGTGATTCTACTCTGGGGCACCACACTTAAGGTTTGTGTTCATTGGCCTATGCGACTCTGTTTGTGCTCACGGGTCTACTGGGATGATTTGCAAGATGACTTATAAAGCAATTTATATAAGATAACAGAATAAAACAAAAGTAGAAGATCCTGCAGTGATGGTTGTTTGAATATAATGTAATGGGCACATGGTCCCAGTCCTCTACATTGTTATTAGACGGAGGTGACTGGAGGGCGGACATCTTCATCCCCTGTGGGGGTAAAGCAGATGTGGCTTCTCCTTTCATTTGGAACTTACTCATTTCAGTGTACAGTACCTGTTTACTTTGTAATACTCTTTCTCTTTTCTACATGTCCAATAAATGAAAACGTGTTTTTCCTGCCATCACCTCCCATTACTCACACAGTACTGAAAGACTGACCAAAAAATACTGTTTTGTTAATCTTGTAATTACAACTACATATTTTATGTAATAGAACTTTTTGGATTTCTATTTACTGTGTTAAGGTGGCCTTTTGCTATGTTTTTAAAAATAAAAGACATAAGCAACAGAGTTGGAGAAAAAAATTTTGCAAATCTCATGTCTTGACAAAGGATTAGTATCTGGAATACATAAAGAACTCTCAAAATGAAATAGTTACCAAGCAATCAAATTAGGACATGAGTAATTTCACCAAGGGAGATACAAAGATGGCAAAATAAGCACATGAAAAAATATTTAGCATTGTTAGCCATTAGACCAATGCAGATTAAAACCAATGCAGTTTGGAACTATACACTAATTAGGTAAAATAAAAAGTACTGGTAACACCATATGCTGACAAAGAATGTGGAAAAACTAGATCACCTGTACATTCCTAGTGGGGATGTAAAGTGGTACAACCAATATGGTAAATAGTTTGATATTTCTTCAAACTACTCAACATTCAAATACCATACTATTTAGAAATTGCATGCCTTGGCTTTTGTACCAGAGGAATTAAGATTTATGTTCTTTCATACAGATTCTATTCATGAATGCTTATAGCAGCTTTATTCATAATAGCCCCCAAATGGAAACAACCCAGATGTCCTTCAGTAGTGAATAGTTAAACAAACTGTGATACATCTACACCATGGAATACTACTCAGCAAGAAAGGAAACCACTAATATAATGCAATAATGTGGATGAGTCTCCAGAGAGTTATACAGAGTGAAATGAGTAAAAGACAGTATCTCTCTCTCTTTCTCCGAACTATGTCTTATAACCCCCTGTGAATCTGCAAATATGTCCAAATAAAAAGTTGTATTTAAAAAATTGACCATAATCCAGACATTAAAGTGGATCTACTGTTTTTTTTTTCAAAGATTTATTTATTTATACACAAGCTGGGGTATAGGCCAGAGGCACAGGAGTGTGAGAGGATTCACCAGAGACAGAGCCGGGAGCAGAACAGGCAGACAGACCAAAAACACTGCTGGGGGGAGCAGCGGGTGAGACAGGAGAGGTCTGCTGTGCCATGTGGGTATCTCCCTGGCTGGCCGGGAATTGAACCTGCACTGCAGAGGCTGCGGACAGTCCGCTGCACCATGGGGGAGACCCAAAGTGGATCTACTTTTGTTTGACTTTTTAAATGAACTGATTATTAGTGCAATAAAAACATTACCAAAAGAGGGAAGGAATGAGAACATAACATAGTATGTGTCTCGAGTAAGGACACTAAGACACAAAACTTGGCTCTGTTTTCTTTTAATTCACAGCTAAGAGGGAAATATGAAATAGGAATGTAGCTTAGAAGGAAAAATATAAGTAATTCAAGGACTGGTGCATATTTGTAGCTAATATTTTCATATTCTACAGTATAAAAGGCTGAGTATTAGAGATGCCATATTTATGCCAGGGGGGAATGGCCATTTCTAGCATATGTAAATAAATGCCTTTATTGATTATAGGAAGTTTGGTTGATATTCTAGAACTTACCTATAACAACCCATACTTTTTTCTGTAAGAAAGAATATTTAAAGAAACTAATCATAACCAGTTTCTGGGTGGAAAAAATTGACAATTACTGAAGGATGACAATAAATTAGCAGTAATCCAGTCATCATTTTTGTTGAAATTGGTTTGCAACTGCTCTTTTTAACTCATTTTTTGGTGGAATAGTTTTGTGATAATCCTAACTGGCAGTAAAATATCTGTGTTAAGTAGTAATTAAAAAATGTAAGAAATCCCACATATAAAGTATTTAAAAAACAAAAGTATAAAATATGTAAGGTTATGAGGACTACAAATGCATAGTAGATGGATGGAGAAAATTTCTAACAATGATTCTAACAATGAATATAAAATAAGAACTGAATGAAAGGAGGAGATATCATTGCAATACGATTGCAAAGGAGATTGAAAGAGATTTTTAAAGTTCATTTGGAATTGGAGAGGGTTGGGTAGAATAGTGAGCGGTATTGCCTGCTAGATACTAAATGCATTTTAAAGCTATAATATTTCAATCATTGTGGCACTAAGACCATAACACAGAAAGTTCAATGAGACAGAACACAAGTCTTAGAAATAGCCTACTGCATGTAGGAATTTAGAAGATTGCATGTGGTTATTTCAGCTTCTCAAAATATGGCCCCTGCAAATTAGTATGCTATCAAATGTTTAACATCCAGCTCTCTGAAAAAAATGTATGCAAATATGTATACATATATGCACATAAATTTGTTATAAATTTTACTGGTGTAAAGGATACATAGTACACAATTTACAAATAAAAATACATGATGTCCTTTATTTTACATAAATGCAGTTTCGTATAGTCAATTGGTTTTCTCAGGATGCTTTCCTTGATTTTCTTTCTAACTTTGAATCTGAGTCAATATTCAGTCATGATTTGACAAATGGAGCTGAATCTCAGTCTGCAAACTCTTCTCCCAATAAATTTATAGTCATTAAATCTGACCTGTAGCTTATTATTAAACTTCTCACCTTTGAATAAATTATTAAACTAATACATTTTTCAGCTTTAGCACTGAATCAAGTTCTGATTGATAGCACTTGCTAATTTCTATGGTGTAAATACTCCCACCTTGACTAATTTCATGCTTTGAATGTAAAGTCACTGAATGTGGGGTTGGGAGGAGAGTTGGGGAGAGCAGCAGTGTGCAGCATTTCCACTCTCTGGGTACAATGTGAGAAGTGACTTCAAAAGCATTGCTAATAGTAAAATTTAATAACATAATCAGTCGTACATATTGAGGACTTATGATCTTTTAAAAATACAATTTAGTTAATTATGAATTTACATAATTTTAAAATAATGGCTACCTCTTCCAACTGGCTCTGAACATTCCTGAAATTTTGATGAGTGACTCTCATAAGCTATTGGCATCTTATTCCTTTTCCTAAGACAGAGCCACAAAGTAACTTCCTGAAGTATTGTGGACCACAAGCAAAGTAAGTTGTAAGTAACAGAAAATTGATTGATTTTCTGGAAGTCAGTTTAGCAGCACATATCAAAGCATAAGATTTACCAAATCTTTGACCAGCTCATTTCACTTTTTATTCATTTATATAAATGAATAATTTTAAGTAGTTTTTGAGAACCTATTATGTGCTAGGGACTTCTCAGAATTAATTTTACAAGTGTATAAAGATATATAAGCTAGGAGATTGAGCACGTTTTTATGGTAACAAAAATTGAAAAAACATACAGGTTCATTGGTGAGTTCAGTAAATGATGGCTCATTGATATGATGGAATACAGTATAAATGCTAAGAATGAAGTTGCAGATCAATATTTATTGAATGGAAATGTGTCCTTGGTCTGTTAAAGAGCAAAACCAGCAGGTTTTAAGAGTGTGTATAATATAATCCACTTTGTAAAAAATTAGTGTTTCTCTAAATATGCACATATATGGAAGGATATCACAATGCATTGACAGAGGCATATTCTTTTTTTGAATGCATGGTTTTATAATGAATACATTTTACCTCTAAAATTAAAAACAACGGTGAAGTTCTTTCCATGAAAGCTTGCTGTGATAAAGACTTCTATTTTATTGATGGAACATGGGAACATGTTCTAAGAAAAGAGCTCTTTTAGAGTTGGAACTAAAAGTCCTGTTTTGGGTTCATAATCACATCCTTTGCAGTTGTGTATCTATATGAAAATTCACATAACACAAAGCAAAAAGTTAAAAAGTGGGGGATGTTGAATTTCAAACTCATTTCTCTCTAGCTATGTGACCAGGTGAACTTGATCAAGATCTTCATCCTTTCTGAGTCTTGCTTCCCTTATCTGAGAGGCACTTACTTGCTAGTAACTCTGAGTTACTTACGTGGTCTGCTATTTAGTTTTCCCATCTGAAAAATGGGGATGGTGGTAAGAGTAGCACCTACCTCACAGAATTGTATTAAATGAATTAAAACACATGTGTGATATTTAACAAGTTCCCTCTACCTTCTCCCAACATCATGGGTGTCTTGGTGGGGGAAATATTTAACAAGCTTTGATTATTCTTATTATCTGCAAAATAGGAAGATGATGGCGATGATGCTAAAATAAACCTTAAAGTCATATTTTGGGGATTAAATTAAATAAAATCCTGCACTTAGTAAATATTCATCAAATATTAGCTGCATCAGTGTTGGAAGTAATACAACAAAACCACAGCTTGAATATGTTTTCTTCAAGAGAACAACCAATAAAATGTATTTATCTCAGGTCACATCTAGAAAATAGATAACAGGAGGTTGAATACAAGATTCTTGATTTTGATTCATTGAAGAAAATATTCTTTCTCTGTTCAAATATCCAATATGTTTTCCTATTTTAAAATCTGGACTGTCATATTAAGCACCACAAATATTTTTATATAGTTTTATTTCCAGAAATCTCGATTGGATCATCGTAATTCTTTTATTATTCCATTAACTCAAAACAATTTGTACTGCCTCGCTTGATATTCTCTGTAAATGGAGGTGATACAATTCTGCTATTTTAAATAATTTAAACTGCCATGTTCCCTACCACCTATCCACTCGTGTAGTATATTATTCTGAGCGCATGGCTATCGGATGCCAACACACTGTCTGGTCTTTTAATACAGAACCATTAACCATGTGAGGCTCAGAAAGGATGTATATATTAATGATATATTTTAATTTAACACATGACAGCAAGGGAAGACTGAGTGACACATCATATTTAGTTACAAATAAGGGAAGAGCTCATTGCTTAGGAGTGCTCAAGTCACAGGTGAATAGCAAAAGGTTTTTATTCCTTCCCTGACAGAATAAATTTATCTCCTTAAAAGTCACCTTTATGCTTTCTACTTATCTTCAGGAAGGCTGCATTCTGTATTTCAATTTTATGTGGACAAGACATTAATTTTAAGTGAAAGACATTGTTCTGTGCTGGAATTAAATGAGGTCATTATTGGTTTGAGTGGTAAAGGTGGGGGTGGGGTGTTCAGACTCATGTTTGGCTTTAATGAGAAAAGTGCTATGTGAATACAGTCCTCTGGACTTTTTTTTGGCACTGAAAGCAAGATATAAATGGGGCAATGGAGTTGAAAGCCATCAGTAGCCTCTCTAAGTACCTGGAGTCAGGGCATGTGTCTGATATCATCAGAAAGGAGACGTGGTGTAAGAATCTATCAGCCCTTTCTCAGGGAGGAGATTGATGTGACTACTTCTAATCTGATTTCAGAGGAACCTGAGGAACACACACTTCTCATATTGAGAAGGAGACTTCAGAGGTCACTTAGTTCACACCTAAGTCAAATCCTTTCGACAAGAATGTCTATCCATCTTTTAAACACCTTCAGAAAGAGACTTAGCAATTCACCCCAAACACAGATGTCATCCAACTGGCAGGATAGGGAGAAAGCTGGTGATTAGAACAGAATGAATATTGACGACAACCTTAAAGTATCCCATGTCTGAGTGACAATAAGTGAGGTTTGGTTTAAATAATCCAAGAAGACCGATTCAGCTCAATTCCAGAAAGTTCAGGTGATTGTAGGTAGCACAAGTCAATTCTAATTCAATAATGCCTAGTTCTCCCTCCTGTGGGGCCACAGTTCCTGAGGGAGAGGTTCCTATAATTTTCACTATTTCCCTTTCCACTCACCCTGCAACCTAGTGACATCTGAACTGGGCCTTCTCTAGGCAATGTGAATGGCTTTTGAAACCTACCCAAGGTGTTCTGGCCCAGTGCAAGGACACTTTCAGGATTGTCTTATTTGCCCTCTCTGCTGCATCTGAGAAAGGAGGAAGATGCCTGCAATTATTCCTGAATATCCATGGTCCCCCATTATTTCCTCCAGTGCCAGAGTAAGGCGACCGGGGCTTTCTACAGCTTCCCTTCTAAATCATGGGAGGTTGAACTGTCCTGGACACATCTCTGCTCTTTTCCTGTTGTGTTTGGATTTTTAATGAACATTTGGTCAAGCTATGCATTCTGTGCTTTTCATATATTATCTGATTTAATGCTCCACAACATCAATAGGAGGGAAAGTAGAATTTACTTCATTTTACAGGTGAGGAAACTGATGTTCATGGTAGTTAGGTACTTGCCTAGGATTATGTTGCTAGTAAGTGGTGGAGCATGGATGTAAACCGGACTGGATTTAAAACTAACAAGTGCTGAACGCTTGTTAGGTATAGAGTGACAGAGGACGGCTCAGAGAAGCACTCGCGCAGGAGAAACTGGCCGCTCAGCCCATAGGATCCTGTAGCTATGGGTAAATTGGAGGGTGAAAGGTTATGGCAATGACAGGTTGGAAAGGTTATTGGGACAACAGGGAGGAGCAGGCTTCTGCGTGCGTGAGGGTTGGTAAGATGGCTTCAGACGTGCTGTGTGGAGAGGCAGAGAATGGTCACTAAAGTTATGCTGTGAACTTATTTAGCTTCCTTTCCCAAAGAAAACTTATTTTAGCTCATCACACTTATAATAGCTAATTATTTTTTAATTAAACTTTTTATTTTGCTGTAATTACAGAGTTCCATGTACTAATAAGAAATAATACAGAGATGGCATGTGCCCTTTCACCCAGTTTCCCTAATGATATCATCTTGTCAACTACAGTTAATTCTCACAATTTGGATCTTGACATTGATATAGTCAAGGTGCAGACATTGCCATCAGCACAGTATCCCTCCTCTTACCCTTTTTTTTTTAAATTTTTATATTCCCCATACAATTGCGACCCCCTTATTTTGACCCCAATCCCTCCCCTCCCCGCCCCCACCCCCCATAAAGTGTCTCTGGTTCATAGTTGTTTGTTGATTTTGACTTTTACTTTCTTATAGTTATTCTTTTTCCTGGTCCCTTATTTAAGTTTTCTAGATTCCTGCTATACAATAGCTAAGCTTTGGAAACCCAAATGCCCAAAAATAGATGACTGGATCAAGGAGATGTGGTACATATACACCATGGAATATTACTCAGCATTCAAAAAAGATAAACACATGCAATTTGCAGCAACATGGATGGCGCTGGAAGGGATCATGCTCTTGCCCTTTTTTTTTAAAAAAAAAAAATTATTTATTTATATAAGCACCGGTCACAGTCAGAAGCGCGGGAAGGTGAGAACATTCACCAGAGCCAGAGCGGGGAGCAGAGCAGGCAGAGGGACCAAAGTACACTGCTAAGGGGAGCAGCGGGCGCCACAGGAAGGTCTGCACGCCATATGGGACCCTCGCCGATGGCCAGGGATCGAACTGGCACTTGCAGAGGCTGCGGGCAGCTTCGCAGCCCAGCGCTCAACTGCTGCGCCACCGGGGAGGCCCCCTCCTCTTACCCTTTTCTAGCTACATCCACTACTCTCCCATTTGCATGCCATCCTTAACTCCTGGCTGCCATTCATTTGTTTTTCATTTCTATAGTTTGTGCTTTTGAAAGAGTCAAAATGTTGGACTTTGAGTGATCTTTGTCTACCTGTGTGACTTGGAAAAGGATACTTAACATTTCTGAGTCTTATTTTTCCTGTCTTTAAAGTAGGAATGATACAGACTTTGGGAATGGTACAATTTTTAAATAACTGGTGTAAGGCTGTTATGTCACAGTCATTCAAAGAATGGTAGCTATTCCTTTATTGTTAGGGAAGCTTGGAAGGATTTGGGGCTTTGGCATCCATTATATTTATGTGTATTCTGGTTCCATTGCTAAATAACTGTGACTTTGGGCCAGTTACATATCATCTCTGACTCATGCATTCTTCTTGTGTAACTTGAAGCATGAAACCTATCTTGCAAGGTTGTCACAGATTAGAAGTAGTATAGTGTCTGTATGACACAGCTTGGTGACTAACACATGGTAGGCACTCAATACATAGTAGATGTAACTATTATAAATATGATGATAATTATTATTATAACTGAGCTACTGGCAGGAGTAGAGCAGACTAGAAATTCTGAGCCAAGCATTGAAGCCTTTGATGGGGCTGGAGGAAGGTTCTAGTAGATGGGTTGAAGTTTCAGGAAGGAAGATGCTAATAATAGAAGTTTTAAAGGAAGAAACTGTTCCATGATGAAAGTAGAATAAAGACTTAGCAAAAGCATTTAAAGTAACCTCTTTAGTACTGAGAAGAGGAGGAAATAGGCTAAGGAGAGTAGAAAAATAATAAGTTTCTAAGTATTAGAAAAGGCCACAAAACTCCAGCATAAAGCATCTAAACTGATGGGAGAACAAGGGAGGTCAAGAGACTGAAAGGAAAATAATATGGTTGAGTTTCATTTTAGGATAACACGATATGATGAACTTTCACTGTGGTAAAGATGAGGGAGATTAGAGCTCTCCATCATGCCACAGAGGACTCGGGGTTGTAGTTCTTCTGCTCTGTCCCATAATGTTGTAGCCACACACCGAGGCTTGCACAGGACTGAGCGTCTTCCACCACTGGACTGAATCTCTCTCAACTTTCCTCAGACAAATGCTTCTATTCTTACCTTAAAAGACATTAATCAATCACCTACTAGCTCAATGTCTGGGGACCCTCATATCCCCGATTTCTTCCCATATCTACCATCTCTAGTCTTTTTTACAAGACTCTTCACCTGCAGACATGGGGTGTACATTACCTGTTTCATATACCTTTGCAATGTATGAATCATGCACCCATCTGATAGTTGCTGAGTACCTATCTGCTATACACTAGACATGGATCTATATCCCTGTGCTTCTGGGCCTTTCAATCTGTGGTAGGGGCTGGAGTGGGGTGGCCATGAGGAGATAGAAAATCAACAAGTAAACAAATCCCATGGAAATAATTTCCATGACATGCAATACACCTTTCCCAGTTGCAAGCCCAGAACTGTTAGGTGCCTGAGACTGCATTCAAGTCTCTTAGGCATAACCCTGAGGAGGGTTTCTAAAAATTTCTATGGAGAGAAGTCTACCCAGATTGCCACCCATGCTGAGATAAGGCACTTGGGCCAGCATGTAAATCGGTGCCCTGCATCCTCTATAAAGAAAAATCTCACTATGGACACTGAACTGAACAGTGTTCTGAGCAGTGCTCTCGGTTTTCATTCTATGTTGGCTTTCTATCTTGTTACAGCTTGGAAACAAATAGTTTGTGGATAGGTGCCAATCTAGGGGCCACACTTTAAGAAGCCCTGCTGCAAAGCAGTGATTGCAAATCGGGGATTCATGTGGCTACAGCTGGCCTGCTGATTTGCTGTCTTTGGCCTGCATGCTCTTGCCAACATTTTAAAATGGAAAGATATCACACAAAATTCCACATTTTCACCACCTCTTAATTGCTCCTTTATTTTGTCCCTTCAGTAGTGCACACCTTGGGGTTCCACTGTCTTATATGACAACAGTCAGATGGGATTGAAAAGTGCTGTCCATTATGAGTAGGACATGCACCTTCAAGGAGCTCAATGTGTCTGTGTGGCCCATTTCATTTATTTTTGTCATCTGTTGACTCCCAGATGCAAATTTCACAACCCCTAAGAATCCTGGGGGCGCTGAACAGCATGATCGTAACTCATCTCCAGGAGGGAGAATGGGGCTGGGATGTGAAGGAGAGTGCCTCTCCTCTTCCTTTATTCTTCCATCCATTCATGGGTCTCTCTCATCCCCCCTCCATCATAAAAGCACTGAAAATTATTGTATTGCGCCTGCTCACTGATGAGGTTGGGAGAGGAAAGGCGAATATGGACATGGTCCTTCATGCACAGCAAAGTCACAGTTCCCATCTGTCAAGCACCATTTTTTTCCAGGAACCTGGGGAACCATTAGATCTCCAGACCTGAGGGCAAAGCAGCAAGGGATAAGAGGGTGTCTCAGAGGGCCGGCCCTCAGTTAGCCCTTGCTAACTGCTCAGAGATTAATTACTATTAATCTTCCCCAGGGAGGAGATTACATCAAAGCACTGCTTGAGAAAATGTCTTGGTTTTCCAATGGCTCAAAGATCTTGTTACAAAGATTCTCGTTTCACTGCTCTCTCTAATTCTTACAATTTTTGCAAAATGGCATTTGCTCTGACTCCTCTGAAAACACACAATCATCTCTAGTTTTAGGCAGGTTTCTCGATGCCGTTTTTCATTAGTTGAAAGCCTTGATTGTATTTTCTCGTGTCGGACGAAATATACTGATCAAAACTGAAAATGATAAATGAGCACTTGGGATGCCTGCCTTGATTTTTGGTAGCCCTTGTTTAGCCAGACTCTGGTGAAGTTCTGGAAAACCACTGTGCTGCTCCGAGGTAGATGCTCTGCCTGGCAAATCCCTGAGTCCAGCACTTGACTTCGTGCTTCCTGAGTTTCATTTACATTTTCTTTATTTTTCTTTGCTTACTTGATGTAACATATTCGAAGATTGTACAGCTCCTGAGCAGAGAGGGATGCGAGGAGAACTGGGTGCCGGGTCATCTTTTCTTTAGTCTAAAGTCTAAGGCATGGTGGGCGGCAGAATACAAAAACAATGCAGCTTATGAACAGCACACAAGCAGGGACCCTAATTGGTGGTTGGCAGAGAAATGTGGAATTGTTTGCATGAAAGACTTAAAAATCATGATAATAAATCTAGAGCTTACTTTTGGGAACAAAAGTTTATAAATGAAAAATAAAGCATCTTCATTAAATGGAAAATATTCCACAGCATAAGCAGAATATAGGAGTGTTGAAGGGATGTCGAAGGAAACACAATATAGGAAGAATCAAAATTGGGTGCTATTAAAGGAAGGTGACTTTGTAAAAGGTGTTAGGTCCCACTGCTATCAGCATGACTGTACTTTATGGGCACAAAACCCAGAGTTTCTCCTTTTGTCTCACCATCTTCAGTGTGATTTATTGAACACCTTCTGTGTGCAAAGTTCACATTTATTGCTTATTTGGTTCATTTAATAAAAAGAACAGATAATACCTGGATAAGCTCCAGCTTTTAATTTGGGGTTTCTTAAATTCCACCCTTCCCTGTAATGACTGAAGCTCTGCCCATCAGGAGATGGTGTTGGAAACATGGATGGAACTGGAGGGGGTAATGCTAAGTGAAATAGGTCAGAAGGAGAAAGGCAGATACCAGAAAATTTCACTCGTATTTGGAATGTAGAGAAACAAAACAAAGGAACTGACAAAAGTAAACCAAACAAACCCTAGAAATCTGACTGTAGAATTGAGACTTCCATACTAGGGTTGGGGGGTGGGGAGAAAGGAGGGGAAATAGTAGATTATGGTGGAGGACTGTTGCTCCTTTGATGGTGGATGTGGTATAGTGACGTGCAACTGAAGAGGTGTGAACCTATACCCCTACATCATAATCACTGTTGTAAACCAAAGTTACCTCAATAAAAAGTAATAAAATTAATAAAAAAAGGGAGATGGGTTGGCTTTCTCTACTTTCAGTCTGGCTTGACCTTGTGACCTCACTGGCAGTAGACTGTAGCAGAAGTGACAATAGTCTCTAGCAGAAGTTCAATGTATAGACCTTAGGATACTATGTGATCTCCCTGTCTCTCCCCATTTCTCTCTTACTCTTCCTCTCTCCCGTGTGCACAGGCCTCATCTGCTGGAGGATGAGAGACCTTGTGGAGCAGAGCTGAGTGAAGCCCATTTGCTTCGGCTAAGTGTCCAGATGTGCTGAAGAGTCCATCCAAGGTCATAAAATGTTCCTGCCTGACTTGAATCTGATGACAAATTCAAGAAAATGTTTCATGGACTCTGGCTGAGGCTAGAACTGTGCATTTGATTTTAGGCTTCTGAGGAATAATATAGTTGTATTGTAAGCCATACATTTTGTCGTGCTTTGTCACACAGCATTTTTATGGCAACAGATAACTGATACGGAAGCAGTGTATTAGCTTTGGGGGCAGTAAAGTTGTGTTTGAAACAATTCCCAACTCCTCATGGTTTACAATATTTCTTTTTGCTTTTAATTTCTCTGGTTTGAGGATGGCTGCTTCACACAGAGGGCAGGGTTCAGATTTGATCCACCTTTCATTCTGGGATTAGAGACTCCTGAGGGAATGGTTTTCTCAGGAGAGATGGCAGACATAAGAGTCAAGCTAAATTATGCAAGCAAATTTAAAGTCTTTGCTTGCATTATGCTCACTAACATCAGTTAGGTAAAGAAAATACACAGCCAAGCCAAAGTCATGTGACAGCCTTTCTTTGCTAGGACGACTGGAGGTCGTCACACAGCAAAGGGAATGATGTGTGTTCCTATTACAGGAAAGAAATGAAGACTATGGAACAATAATTGACCACAGGGAGATCTCTTCAGAAGGCAAGATGGGGAAACTGTTGCTGAAGTACTTGAAACTTGTTAACGCAATAGACTTTGCTCCAAAAAAAGGCAAAACTGTTGGTTAAAGACCTGTGGCAATTCATATGCTAGTTTGAATTTAGAATTTTTCCCCCTGAATTTGTTAATTAGGAATAATCCAGAAATATTTTTATTTTTCTCAGTCAACTTACCTACCAGTTTTTCTTTCTGTTCACTTCATTTAGGGTATCACACAGTATTTCTCCTTCTTTTGTTTTTAGTACTTTATTTACCCTTTCTCCCCTTTCTGTGAAATTTCCTTGGATTGACAGTTTTGTAAAATTTAAGAAAATATCTTCTTCTGCTCTAAGATAGTATTGCCAGCAAAAGGTCACATATGTGAATGTAAACTAATATGGACTATAATTATAACAGTGTTTTTTTAGTTTGAACTGTAAATGAATTGAAACACTACACAAGACAATAAATTCATGTTACTATAGAAATGTAGGACTCTATCTTGTACATAACAGGCTACGCAGAAAAGTACTTTAAACACCCTATTATAATGGACATCACGCACTTCTCCGAGAATTCAGAATCTAGATATTGCTTTCGTGGTGGACTATTAACGTTGCTTCTTTCATTGATCGATCTTTCCTTGAACATTGCCAGTTATTATTTAGGAAATATGACAGTCACAGAATCATTTTTCTTTGTTAAAGATGAATATATACCAGCATCTCAGTGTCTACAACCACTTATCAGAAATAATGATATAAAATAACATATTGAAAAAGTATTATAGTTCTATACATAGATCTGTTTGGTTTGCCCTATGGATTTATCCTTGAAAGATGACCTCTGTCTGTTTTCCTGTGTTGAATGTGTTGGGGGCACTTCTGGCAGGAGCACTTGTGCTAGGCAGAGAGTCAGAACCCTCTTCCAGATTTATTCTTCACCTCCCCAATTTTCTCTGAACCAACCCCACTCTTTTTCCTGTCACCATCCACACACCTGAGCACATATAATGCCAGCAAAGAAATTCATTATGTGCCTTGGATGCAATCAATTTCAGAGGAGTAGAGGGGAAAGAAAACAGGAGGTAGAGACAGAAACACAATAAAGGATAGAAAAGTATTGTGGAGAGCAGTGCATAAGGACTAGGTAAGAAACAGAGACACTGGCAGGTTTAAATGTAACTGAGATGGAAACCTGCCGGTCAAGCTGACATGCACCTGTTGAGATACCACTGATTCCACATTTTACCTTCAAAATATTTGCTCTTGGTCATTCACAGCACTTCATTCCACTGTCCATGTCCTCGTGCTTGTTGGAGCATCTGTGCCACATAACAGCACTTCAGCCAGCTCTACCTTGAGAGTCTCTGTGTTTAATGTTTAATCCGAAACTAACCGGAAAACACAGCATTGATAAAATGGGGAATTCAGTGAGGGGGAAAGAGGAGAGGTTGAAATAAACTTTACATTGAATGTTTTTATGGAATCAAAGACTGTCAGAGAAAAGAATCTCTACACTATACTCGCCAACCTTGTACTGGAGATGAAGTCGACATCCAAAGAATTAAAGTGACCTGCTCCCAGAGCCAATATCTGAACCCAGGTTCTGACCCTTGGGCCAGTGCCCTTGACCTAGAACTTCCTTTCTGCATGGCCCCTTTCAGCCACTTAGCAGTAAATTTTGTGCAAAGTAAAACAGGGGTAATGTGGTAGTTACTGTCTATGGCATCAGTGGGGTTAACGAATCCTTTCAACTTGCAGCTATTTTAGTGCCCCCATTCAGCCCTTCATTTCACAATATTTAATAATGTCTATTGTAAGTTCCATATATTACACAATAA
This sequence comes from Talpa occidentalis, assembly GCF_014898055.3. NCBI lineage: Eukaryota > Metazoa > Chordata > Mammalia > Eulipotyphla > Talpidae > Talpa > Talpa occidentalis. The sequence goes on from NW_023601322.1 coordinate 9,980,149, forward strand.
GCACACAGGGCCAATAATATTTTATGCATTCTCATCAAGAGTGAAATTGTAAGGGCCATAAATGGCCTGATGGAAGAAGATGATGAGCATGGTGGCTCACAAATCATGTTTACGCGGTTGAAGGAGCTGAGTGACTGTGGACATGAATTCTTCTTGTCTAACGGGCCCACAGGGAGCCACCTGCCAACTGGGCAGGACATATAAAGACATCTACTATTTACATTTTGTTCTGGTCAAAGGGTGGTGGCGACAATGGAACACTTGCCCTTGTTGCACATTAATCTTTACTGCTCACATGTGTTGAGCATTAATAGTAACTGTTGAACACTTAATAAGGACAGGACACTCTGCTAAGTTCTCTTCATTCATTCAACCATTATTTATTGAGTGCCTACTATGTGCCAAGGCCTGTTCTGTTTATTTTTTTTCCTCACAATAACCTTAGAATATCGGCACCCATTTATTCCTCATTTGCAACAAAGGAAACAGTGCTGGAGGGGCTAAGAAAACTGTCCCTAAGTCACACAGCTATGTAGTATGTAAGTCAGGATTTAAACTCACAGACTGAGCTTTTATCTCTTAGCTATACAGCCTCCTGTGGCATCAGAAACCCTCCAGAACTAACACAAAACAGGAAAAGCCAGGTCGTAATTTGCTTAGTCAAGACAAGGCTCAAGTGTGACTAGACTTAGTAGTTACCCATGTGGTACAATCTGTTATTCTTGTGAGAAGCCCATGTTTCAAATAGAGTCTACTTAATGCCATAATACCTAAACCCACCAGTGGAAAGGTTCTCTTTAAGTTATTACACTGGTGACTTCCAAGTATAAGTACAGCATCTGTCCCCAGTTTAGATTTTCTGCTAAACTTAAAGGTGCATTTCCTGAAGCTTTCTAAGTGTTTCACAGGCATCTCAGAATCAAAGGGGCTCAAACTGAACTTCAGTAGTCAGTGGCAAATGCAAATCAAACCCCATAGTGAGAGCATGTCATGCCTCCCAGGATGGCTAGGATAGGAAAGACAGACAATAACAAGAGTTGGCGAGGACATGGAGAAGTGGGAACTGTATACCTCGCTGGTGGGGGTGGAAAAGGGTATCACTGCTTTAGAAAAGAACATGATTGCCTCAGAAAATGAAACATACTGCTTATAACATAGTCATGGGACCCAGAAATGCCCCTCCTTGCATATTCTCAGAAGATTTTCAAACATAATGTCCACAGGAAAACTTGAACCTGAATGTTGATAGCAGTATTATCCAAAATAGCTAAAAGGTGGAAATGACCCAAAGGTTCTGGAACAGATTGGAAAAACAAAAGGTGGTCCATCCATGGATGAGAAGGAATAAGAAGGAATGAAGTACTGCTATGTGCTCTGACACGGATGACCCATGGAAGCAGTATGCTCAGTGAAAGAAGCCAACTACAAAAGATCACCTATTTTAAGACCCCATTTATGAAATGCCATGAACAGTCCAATTTATAGACACAGTAGGTAGATGATGGTTGCTCAGGGCTGGTCTGTTGGGTTGTGAGGAAATGAGGATCGTGGGCTAATGTGTCTAGGATTTATTTCCTGGGTGCTTCAAATGTTCTAAAATTGGCTGTGGTGGTGGTTGTACAACTCTGCCGAGGTGCGATAAGCCATGGATCTGTACACTTTAAAAGGGTGAATTGTGTGTATAGAAATTACATCTAAATAAAGCTGTTACAGAAGTCTTTTAAAAACTCTGCTCAGTCCACCTATTTCTTCACCCTAGAGCTAATGGCATCTTCTGCTTCCCCTAGCTCTACTGTGTGTCCTTTGCAGGCTCAGCCTCCTCTTCATATTTGTCTGCTTTTGCTCAGCATCATGTCTGGCCCATGTTAGGTTCACTTTACTGTATGAATTACCCTGGGGAGGGGGCATGTAGTGCTTTTCCTCTGTTCCATACAGAACTTGGGTAGGATGAGACCTCTGAGAAATCTGGGGAACATGGGCGTAATGAAAGAGCAGGGTACTGGGTAACAGGAGGAGCTGTGGGCATCCGTCTGCTTCAGTTGTGTCTGTAGTTGGCCTGTCTGTCGTGTGGGGCGCCACAAGAGGCCATAGAATGCAATGGACTGAGAGTCAGCTTTACCCAAGGACATAGAGATGGTGAGTGTTGATGCCAGACTGTGAACCCAGCTGGGCGATTTGAATAATTACCTATCGTCTGCAAGTCTCTCAGTTTCCTGATCTGTAGACAGAAGGACAGAAATACTTCTAGAACTTGTGAAGATAGAATGAGAATGTGTATAAAATTTCTGTATCATGGTGAGAAGACTTTGCTGTTGTTTTTATATTATGATTTTGACTTTTAGTCCTGTGTCCCAACACTATCACAATAAAGAGGTAAATGTGGGAATCTACTATATTTTGTTTGTCTCTCAACCCCTATCTTGGTCACCTAAGGAAAACTCTTCTGAAAGAAATGGGAAATGGAATAAAAATTGGAATAGATTCAATTACTATTCACTTTATGGGTCAGAAATGTCCACATACATCCCGATTTTCATTTGTGCGATATTAATAGTTTTCATCAGTCTCAGTTCAATGATCAGTGAGTTGCAGGAGGGAAACTGCATGACAAATGAGGGCTAAGGACAGGGTCTGATTCCAGGTGCCTGGGCTGGGTCATGGTGACTTCCCCACAGCTGCGGGGCAAGCAACAAGGGAGGGGAGAGGTAAAAGTGGGCTTTCTGTGGCAGCCTCACTCTGCCATCCATTAGCAGTGTGGCTCCTCAAAGGTGATGTAGTCTCTCCTGGCCTCAGTTTCCCTGTCTGTAGGAGTCATACTGTCACATTAGCTCCCTCACGGGTGCCTGAGGGGATACTCTGAAGTCAGAATGTAAAACACTTATTAGAGTGTCTGCTGCTTAGTAAGCTCTATATACAGTTTCTGCTGATGGGTACCTTGAAGACACTTTCTCCACATAACCTGTAGCCCAAATAGAGTTCCATACCACATTATATAGCAATTTACCTTCAGATCAGTTCAACAAGGACATATCATTGTCTATAATGGAAGGTATTATCCTAGGTCTCCTGTCAAGGACTTCTTCCATTCGATGAAATGGACCAGTTAACTGACAGGAAGATTTTATATCATCAAGGGTTAATTGATTTATACACATCATTTTTTTAAAGTACAAAAGGTATATGAAAATATGTTCAGAAACATGCAGGCTGCTTATGAAATATATTGTGCAAAGAGCCGTTGTCACTATTATGCTTAAGTAAGAGAGACATATGTATATGTGTGTCCTAAATAATTATCCCTCCCAGACTATTCTCCAGGGAAATTCTCATCAAATACCTTGGAACTTAATACCCTTTCTTTGTGCTGTATTGATTCTGCCCCGAATTTGTTCCCAAGGTTCTGCTCTCTAAGTGTAAACTGAAATTACATCTTCTATACTGTTTTCTGTGTTCTTATTTCTCAATTATAAAAACCAATACAAGTTGAACCCCCACTTTTGAACAACACGAACAACAAAAATGACATCAAACAAGCAAAACTCCTCTAAGTAGAACAGCAAACTGTCAAGGAGGAAATTGCTCAAATAAAGTGACAAAAGCACCACCTTACATTCAGACTTCCATGAACAGCATGTATTTAGCTTAGGTTCTCCTTGGAATTCATTAGACTCCTTAGGCCTTGTACTCAGTCCAGTCCTCGATTATGCCTCCAACTGCGAGGGCTGCTTGCTGCTCATGGGGCCAGTGGACCGCCCTAGACATCACCAACCCCACCCTTTTACTTTGGAGTGACCCTGTCTTCATGTGTGAGACAAATAAAAGAATACTGATGATTCATGAGGAAATGATAATTCCCAGGCAGTTTTTGAAGTAGTGGTAATAAATGATGCCCATTAATTACTTTTCATTATATATGTTTCCTGATTTTATTTCAAAACAAAAGATACAATGCAAAGAAGGAAATCTCAAAAGTGATGTAGATCTATATTTAATTGCAAAGACTTCTGTATTTTGTTGAACCAAGCACTAGCTGCTAAATTTGGAATGTTGATAACATCTTTGGTTTGACAAAACTCACAATGTTAATAACTCTTGCTATCTAATGAGCACCTATTTAGTTTTTGGCACCATGCTAAGTAATTTATATGTTTGTTTAATTGTGACATAAAAGATAATATGGAGTGTTACAATAATAGTTTGTTATTTATCTCTATTATACAGATGGGAAGCTAAGCCTTATCAAATTAAGTAACTTGTTCAAGTTCACAGCCAAGTTCATAGCCACCAAGTGTGACAGCCAGGAAGTGCTTGATGCCAGTAGTGCTCTGTATATTGTCATACTGCCCCCAAGATATGAGGAAAGGCATATAAAAAGGTACATAAAGGACCTCCCTGGTGGCTCAAGGGGTTGAGTCACAGCACGATGAAGCTATCCGCAACCACTGTGGCACAAGTTTGATCTCCAGCTGGCCAGGGAGGTGACCCACGGGGTGCCGCAGACCTTGCCTGTCTCATCCACTGCTCCCCTCAGCAGTGTAGTTCAGTCAGTCTGCCTGTTCTGCTCCCCACTTTGTCTCTAGTGAATCCTCTCACCCCCCGCACCTTTGGCCTATACCCCAGCTCTTATATGCATAAATAAATAAATCATTTTTAAAAAAGGCACATAAAAATGTTAGTACTTGTTATTTGTTGGTGCAAATTTTTTTCTTTTCATATCTATTTTCTATTTTTCTTCAATGAAATTATTTACATAGTAAATGAAGGGGGGACATAGTTTTATTTAGTAAATAGTTTTATTAAGTAATAGTAATTAATATCATTAATATTAAGTAATAATATTAACTAGTTATTACTTATATTAAATAATATTAATAATGATAACAACATAATTAGTTTTTTATTAACTAATACTAATAAGTGATATTAATAGTTTTATTAAGTAACTTTCCCCTTGCCAAAGCCAGAGAAGAAAGTGCAGAGCAAAAAGAAAGAAGAAATAAAGAGAAAGAAGGAAAAGTGGAAGGCAGGCAGGGAGGGAGGAAGGAAAGATGGGGAGAAGGGAGGGAGAGAGAAAAGCTGTCTCCCAAGGGAGCTGGGACAATGTATGTGTGCGGCCTGGTGTCATCATGCCTCCCCTGCAGAGGACAGAAGCAGAAAAAATATCCTTAGAAACATAAGGAGTGACTGGCACACATTTGGCACCCTGCACTCCCACTGTGGGTAACTGAGTATTGCAGTACTGACCTGAGCAGCAATTTATATTGGAGATCACACCTCCTTCAAGAGTTTTGAGTTTTTTGGGCAGAAGACTGTTCGTTACCAAAACATGTACCTGATGAATTGCCACGATATATTTTGGACACCAGCAGTGGGAGGGAGCAGAGCAAGGCTGGGCACTGGGGTGGAGGTGCGGTGCAGCTGTGGAGGCAGTAGAGTGGCTGTGTAGTCTGTCTTTCTAAATGAAGTCTCTGTTAATCCTGAGCTGCCACCACAGCCATAAATTAGGACTGTCCCTGACGCAGTGGGAAGTTTGGTCAGCCTACAGTAGCCAGATAGATCCGAAGAATCAAGAAGCTACAAAAACCAAAGAATGTAAATATACAAAGCAAAGGCTAACTTTTTAAAAGTGTAGCCTCATTTTTAATCAAAGAAATTCACATTATGAAAAATTACAAAATCAAATTACAAGTTACAAAACCAAATTACAAATTCAAACAACAAAAATGTTCTCTTTCCCATTTCAAGTGGCAAAAAAAAAAAAAAAAAAATCCAATAGAGCTACAAGCAGAAATGGTAACCCTGTCTTTTCTGAAAGCATATATACAATGTTGTAAACCAAAGCTACCTCAATAAACATAAATAAAAATAATAGGACTATAATTCATTGAATTCCTGTATGTGGCAGGTACTTTCTAGACCTTGAAAAACATTTTATTAACTTTTTATTTTAGAGTAGTTTTAGATTTATAGAAAAGTTGCAAGAACATTACAGAGAGTTCCCATACATCCTGTCCTTGGTTTCTTCATACATTGCTCTGGCACCTTTGTCATAACTGATGAACCAGTGTCAATTTGTTATTAATATTATTATTTTAAAGATTTATTTATTTATGCATACAAGAACTGGGGCACAGGCCAGAGGAGCAGGGGGTGAGAGGATTCACCAGAGACAGAGTGGGGAACAGAACAGGCAGACTTACTGAAATACACTGCTGAGGGGAGCAGCGGGCGGGACAGGAGAGGTCTGCTGCACCATGTGAGTAGCTCCCTGCCCGGGGTTCGAACTTGTGCTGCAGAGGCTGTGGACAGCTTAAGAGTGCTGACTCAACACCTTGCTCCACCAGAGAGACCCCGATTTGTTATTATTTATTAAAGTTCATACTTTATTTGGGTTTTTGTAGTTTTGGCATAACGTCCTCTTTCAGTTCCAGGATTCCATCTAGGCTGTCACGTTACATTTAGTCATCGCGTTGTCATTGTTTTTGATGACCTCGACAATCTTTGGTTAGGTATTGGTTAGGTATTTTGTAGGATGTGCTTCAATTTGGGTTTTTCTGACGTCCTTGTAGTTGGACAGGTGTTAGAGATTTGTGGAAAGAACACCCAGGTTTCAGCACATCATATCCAGGTAGATACTACCCACATGGCTTATTACTGCTGATGTTAACCTGCTCACCTGACTGGGGGAGAATTGTCAGATTTCTACCCTGTGAGTCAGCCTTGTTTTCACCTTCCCATATTGTACTCTTGGGACAGGAAGTTACTATGTAACCCACACTTAAGGAATGGGGAGCTAGGTGCCACCTTCTGGAGGGTGAAGTGACAGCATAAATTATTTGGAGTTCTGCATGGAGATTTGACTCTTTGTCTTCATTTTATTATTTATTTAAGGATGCATTTATATCAGTATGGATTCATGGATATTGATCTTATACTTTGGTCTATAATCCAATACTATGTTATTTTATTGCTCAAGTTGTTTCAGCTTTCACCATTGGGAGCTCTTTTAGGTTGGTTCCTGTGGACCCCCTGATGCGCTCCACCATTTGCTTTCTGGCACTTGAAGATGCTCCACAAACATTTTGTGTATTAACAGCCTATCTCCATAATCAGCCATTTTTTTCAAAGAGCCCTGGTTCCTTTTAATGGAGAATGATATTAGAAACCAAGAGATGGGTCCTAGGTGTGCTTGTTGCTACTGGCATGTTGTTACTTCTAAATCATCTCTGGGAACAGCTAGGAAATACGTGTGGATAAGCTAGTTCACGTAGCCTATGTGTCTATAGTATTCCTCTCTCTGTAGCCATCTGTATCTATACTAAGTTAAACAGGTCTTCTTACTGTCTTTGATTCTCATACAGTACTGCATGGTTTGTTCTAGCTTCTCAAAAACCTTTCTTATTTGTAACCTCTCATACTAATGCAAGACACTTTTGGGGAGAGTGCTAGGGGATTGGTAGTCTTGCACTGTTGATGGGAGTGTTGGTACAAAAACTTGGTAGAGAGCAATTAGGTAAAACTACTTGTCAAGAGACTAAAATGTATCAGCCAAAAGTCAAATTGTCCCATCTCCAGTCAAGAGGGACAAAGGAAAGGAAAGAAGGAGCAGATACCCTAAGTGGGAGGAGAGTTTCAGAACTGGGGGGTGGGCAGCACATGGACTCACCCTACACTGTTTTCATTCTCCCTGGTACCCTGTTAAGAGCCCACCCTTCTGAGTAAACCTTGCCTGGTGACCTAAAGCTGATGATGTTGGGAAAACAAAACATTTGATGGTGAATGCAGCAAATTCAGTTCTTTATGAGACATATTTTTTGACATTTGCCAAGAGATTTGTTCACAGTTTACCTCTGAGATCAATTTAGTAGTTGTTGAGAACCTGTTATATATATATATATATATATATATATATATATATATATATATATACACACTCATCACCATTTGGAAGAAAAAATAAAAATGTACTGCTATTTCTAGAGAGCTGATCATCTAGACACTGTGAGGTTTATGCCTGTGTGCATGGCCAGTCTGCAACACAGTCAGGCAGGCATTGAAAAAAAATGGGTACTTTTAGGGGTAAGAGGGGGCCCACTGGAGCCGAGTGTTCTGCTGTGGTATCTGAGCCCTTCCAGGAACCCCTTGATGTCTGGACACCTGTGTGGGTTACTTGTGGAGTTACAGCTTCTTCACAGTTACCAAGTGAAGGATTCTATAGTCTTTGTTTTTCCAAAGTATCAACTACAGAGAACATGACTCTATTGAAGTAAGAGAGAGAAGGGTAGATTCCAAATAAGAAATAATAATTCCAAATAGGAAATAACTGCAAACCACCACTATTTATCTGAGAAGGGATTTGTGAGACTGACTTTTCAAAACAAACTCTCAAAATTTCTTGATTTAATAGGCATGTTACTAAGATCGAAGGAAGTGCCGTGGTGGTGGTTTAACTATTTTGTGCTAGGCTGACTCAGGGGAAGAAAGGTTGTCCAGGTGTGTTTGAGAGAAGAGGAAGGTAGAGGCCCTATATTTCATCCAGGTGGTTTAGAGAAGTTAAATCAAATTTGGGAAAAGCTAAAACATTTCAATTCAGTAGAAATCATGGGAGATGTGAGTTGGCTTGCTATTTATTCAAAAACAGATGCAATAATTGTGATTATTTGGAGGTTATGAACAATTGAAAGGGCAGAAGACACAAAGACCATATTTAATCAGAAAGTCAAGTTTTCAGTAAATTAGAGCAACTGAGAGAGAAAGTCTAACTCTAGGATGCAGGCGGTAGCTTGCAAAATCCCCAAATGCAGTCACAGACTCAACACTCAGTGTATTAGTCTGCGTTTAGAACAACAATGGAGAAACACAAGTTGAAAATTACGAATTAGCATTTAAAAATCCAGCATGTTATGATTTTCCAGAAAGTTTCTCGTTTGCTTGTATACAGCAAGGAAAGCACAGACTTGTGATTCTCCGCACTCCCCTGGATTAACCCCTGCTGTCACTGGAAGTTTTCCTACTGCGCTTTCTGCCACCACCTGCACTGAGGTGTGTTACGGGCACGATGTGGAGGCTGTTGGGGCTGTAATCACTGTGGCAGAGACAAGCGGCAACCAGCACACACAGAGGAGGGGGAGGGGCGTGCTGTTGAGCCATCAGCATGTTCCCGTGTTGTTGACAAGTCTGTGCTGGGCATGTCTAGACGACCAGTGGGTGGGCCCATTATGGTCATTTTACTGGAAGGAGCTAAAGGAGCTGGGATGATTTCATCTCAGACAGAGAGGGGAAATGCACATCGCAGAGCGCTGTGGGCTAGCGTTTGAGAGGTGAGGTGATTCCACAAAGAGTCTATCAGATTCTTGAGATCTGTAACAGGGAAACGAGGCAGGCACAATGGAAGAAGCGGTAGAAGCTATTAAGAGATATTAAGATACAAGGCATCAGTCTTGATGGGGCTCTTGAGAGGAGGACCCTCATTATCACAGAATTCTAGTGACCGTCAGTGGCTGTCACGTATCTCGATGCAAGGCAGGGACATCACTGCCATGAACCAGATAAGAGGAGGCCCATGATGATAAGATGATAAGAAAGAGGCCCATGATGTCCCATGGGTGTTACAAGGATGAGTAATGAGCACATGTGAGGCATCTTGGGGGTCACCAGGCCACTTTGGAAGTAGTAGTCAGGCAACAGAGAGTTGGAGTGTCAGCCAGAGCAAGGATAGAGCCTGATTAATGCTCTTACTGACTGGGGATCCAATTGTTATATCACCCTTGACCCCTCCCACCCTAGACTCAGTTGGTAAAACAGATGGTTTGGAAAATGCAGGTTTATTCCTTCTATTTGTTCTTTTTAGTGTTATAGCTTTAACGGTCATAAGCACGTGTGGCAATCTGGCAGCATCTGATGTATTTTTGTCCTCCTTTCTAGAGTCTGAGTTTGTGGAATGGGTTGTATCTTTAGCCTTATATCGTGGACACCAGATGCAACACCAGACACAAAGCAGGTGCTTATAAGCGAAGGGCCGGCCTCTAACCTCATGTGGGCATAGTGATGGGGGCTCTATTCTGGCTTAACTTGAACCTCGATTGGAGTGGAGTTCTTGTAGAGAAGGGGAACCAGCACAGCTTTTCAGAATTTGCCCTTCAGAACCCTGGCTCTGGATTCAGAGATTGTCCATGAAGGGCTCCCTCCAGCATGTTCGATGGGCAGGTGCTGCTCTGTGACCGTTGAACGGTCCGTGCCAGAAGTACTGACATTTGGAAAGCATGTAGAAACTTTGATAGGTATTTGGCATTGCAGGAATATCTAAGCCTGTGATAATTTTCTCTCGTACTTCCTATTTGTAACACTATCGCAGTAGTATTGATTTATGAAGGGTCAGAAATGAAAAGTTCTGTCCTTTTGCACTGGACACCCACATCTAGAGTCCATTTCTCTGCCTTCCCAGAGCAGCAGTGCTGCGTAAGGGTTAAGCACATGGACCCTGGAGCGCGTGGGAATCTCGAGTCTTCTGGTGTCTAGATGGATGACCGGGGGCATATTTTATTCAATCTTGTTCCTCAGTTTTCTGTAAGACAGGTTTTGATGACGGTGATTTTTAGTACCTGCCTCGTTGGGTGGTTATGATGATAGAACAGTTAGAACAGGGCTCCCACACAGTAAATGTTACACAATGGTTGGCCACTGTGATTTTTACAGACCAATGCATGAAGAGTTGCTTGAGGTTTTATGGCTGTTTAAAGAGAGATCTGGACCCCGGGCATCTTAACAGAGTCTCTTTTTTTTCTCAGTGTTTCCTCTCTTTAGTCCTGCTCCTACCAACAATAATAACATTCTCTGAAGTCATGCACGCACCCCTCTCACTCTGCTCTGACCCCTTGTTTGCCTGGTGCCCTCTTCACACTGTTCATTCTAAAAACACGCATCAGTCATTGTGGCTTCCGTCGGGCCCGTGCCTGGCTGACCACAGATCGAATCCCTGTTCTGCCGTGTCTGGGAGCTTCCACGTCCCTGCTGTTGTCATCACACACTCCCAGGGCTAGTTAATGTCCTGACCGAGCACAGAGCCGCTGCTGCTTAACCAGACAATGAGGCTGTGTCACAGGAGCACTGCAGCGGAGATGAGCAGGGGCTGCAAATGTTTCTGAAAATGATGACTGACTTTCCAGCAACGAAAATGAATCACACGATATGCTGCCGATGCAGCCCATTAAGTCAGTCCTTGTGGGACAAGCCGTATTGACCTGCCCTGGAAAGAACAGTGGGAGGCAATGGACAAAATGTTTCATTCTCTTCGGACTCTGCTCATAGAAGGAGCCGATTCACCTGGAGTTAGAGAGCCTCACTTCTGTTTTGTCAGAAAAACAAAGCAAGCAAAGAAGCAAAAAAAATCTCCCTTGTCCATTTGCCCAGTCTGTTAAAAATTCTGTATTATTATTTTTTTTTAGGATTTATTTATTTATACAAGAACTGGGGTACAGACCAGAGGTGTGGGAGGGTGAGAGGATTCACCAGAGACAGAGTGGGGAACAGAACAGACAAACTGAAGAAATACACTGCTGAGGGGAAGCAGCGGGCGAGGCAGGAGAGGTCTGCTGTGCCTTGTGGGCATCTCCCTGGCTGGCTGGGAATCGAACCCGCGCTGCAGAGGCTGTGGACAGCTTCATAGAGCTGCGCTCAACCCGCTGCACCACCGGGGAGGCCCCCCCCAAAAAAAAAATTCTGTCTTTTAAGAAGATAATGAGCACCGTTTTCCTTATATAATTCTTTTCCTCCCTCCCCAAACCATTTCAGACCCTTTCTAAATTCTATGTCCTTGGAGCTCGTCTGCTCTATTGTATTCCTTAAAAATTGACTTAGGGCTTATGATGTGCAGGGCCCTTTTCCATACGCTTTAAGTATATTAATTCATTTAATGCTCACGACCTCCCTGGGAAGTAGGTTCTCTTCATCCCTATTTTGACTCAGGGCACAGAAGATGGAACGGATCCCGGGGTGGGCATCCTCTGGGCAGGTTCCCGTTGGGTCACCTGCTCACCCCTACCTGAGGGGCGGTGAGGGAGACACTGGATGTCACACATGCCTCTGTCACTCAGCTTCCTTAACACCCCTTCTTCTGTTTCCTTCGGAGCTTCCTCTTATCTGAGAGACGGGACTATACTTTCTATTCTATGGGCCAATGAGAGGGTCCTCACTGGAAGATCCTGCCACTTCTTACCCTTCTTCCTTTGCCAGAGAACAAATCTTAACAATAAACTTGGAGGAATTGTAAATACAGAGCCTGCACACTCTGACCTAAGCATTTCTAGGATGCTGAATTTTCCCTCAGAAATACAATCCTTGGTTTTGTCTTGCATTTTTTAATAAGATGTTTGCAGGAGGGAAGGATGGGAGAAAGGAAAGAGAATTGGCCCATTGAATAACAGGAGCTGTTTTAGACGTTCTGGAATCTAATTATTAACTATCATCAATTAGTTTTCCATTGCTTTTTAAAAAATTGGGGTGGGAATTGCCCAAAATGGTTTGTGGCCAAAGCCTAGATTCCTGTGCTATTTCTTTTATTATTAAAGAACGAAAATATTGGAGGAAGAAGAGACCTATGATTTAAAATTATGTAAGCAGAGGATGGGTTCTCATGTCAGGTTGGATTCCAGTATTATCCAGTGATACTATGAAGGCTGCTGCCAAGCACGTGTCCAAAAATATGCATTCTGGGAAGTGGTTTTTTTTTTTCACAGACTACATTGACTAATCTTAAATCAATGCTATTTGACATTAAATAAAATTAGTATATACAAAAGTCTAGATAGATGAGATCTTTGTAGAGTAATCACTGTATATTTTATAAGCTTCCCTAGTGTGACAGATATTGTATTGATTGGGAAGGGCATCTTCTCCTTCCTCCAGCAAACTAAGTCTAATTTATACACAAATAATCATCAGCCCCAATCCTGCCATGTTGTCCAGTGCCTTAAGGAAGACGAAATTGGAAACTTCAGCAAACACTATACAAGATGGCAGGTGAGTGCTCGGGTTTTGGCACTCGGCGTGTAAACGTGAGTTGAAAGATGCTGACATATACTGGAGTTTGCAATGAATGCAGTGTTGGGGGTTGTCTTGTCTGCCTTTTTTTTTTTTCTTTTTTTTTTTGGTGAGCATAGGAATCCTAGGTTTACAGGGGTATATTTGCCAGAGAATAGGAAAAAAAATAAAAATTAGAGAAAATTATAAACCTTTAGAAATGATTGAAATCTTTGAAAATGAGATGACTATCTCTGTACACATACTCCATCCTTTCATGACTTTTGGTACCGTGGGCAACAAGAAAGCACTGTCACCTGGATAGAAAGGAATCCAGCATTTGGAAGTGAGAGAGTCAATCTATTTCCTAGCATTTGGATGTGAAATATAGACAATTATATTCTGTAAAAGAATTTCGCAGAACTTCAGATTTATAGAATTAGATAAAAAGTCTTGAATTCAGAGATTTTTGTGGGCAGAAGGAAGAACAGGGACTGTGGGGTCTGAAACATACCATAATTAAACATTGGCTTTCAGCTGTCATAATGTTATATGTTATAGATATATAACTAGATGCTATAATGCAGCATAAATCTGTTAAGTTAAAACAAAGCAGAAGTTTCCAGAGGGAATCAGCATGGACTGAATAGATCCTCAAACTTGATACATCATATGCAGGGGAATCAGGGTGGAGGGGACAGGGCCTGACTGAAGTCAGATTCATGGGGTTGTGCTGTTGGAGCAGGATAGCAGAGCAGTAGATTCTTCATGCCCAGGATGAGTCCTCAGACACACTCTGTGAAGATCAAGACTGAAAAAGACCTATGTTGTCTCTCCATATTAAGTGGTCTGATGGAGGTCGCCCTGGCAAGACTGACCAAAAAGATCCCAAAAGATCCCAACTGCTATCCCAAAGATAGCAGTTCTCCCCAACCCCCAAAATAAAGACTAATTTCCCTGTGCTCTTAGTTGCTTTTTCCCTCTGCTCCTCTGACTCTGGCCTGAGTGTGCTGTCATCTTTTGGGGTTTACTCTTCACATGATTCTTGACCTTCTTGGGATTTGCACTTGTATCCACAAAACTGTTGACATTCTCCATGCTTGATAATTTAATTTCTTTATTTTTGACTCACTTAAAAATACTGTGCAGGGCCTCCCTTGTGGTGCAGAGGTTAACGTCTCAGTGCTATCAAGCTATCACCAGCCACTGCGGTGATGGTGCAGCAGACCTCCCCTGTCTCGCCTGCTGTTCCTCTCAGCAGTGTATTTCAGTAGATCCTCCTGTTCTGCTCCCCACTCTGTCTCTGGTGAATCTTCTCACCCCCACCACACCTCTGGCCTGCACCCCAGCTCTTGTTTGCATAAGGAAATAATAAATAAATAAATATACTGTGTATATACCATGTCACGTCACTGTAGGTATCAGGTGTTACAGAGGTTTTTTTTGATAATTTTGTTATTTATGAGATTCAATTGTATTACTTTTGAGGTGAGGTGATTTTGGAATACAATTCCGAGTGAGAGGTACAGATTCACACCCTCTAGATGGATGTTATCACGCCATACCCACCACCACCATCTTAGTAAGCTTGCTTACTAAGATTTGGCTTATTCATGTTTTCAAAGTAAAAATGTGAGTTTCAGTTGTATAATATTACTTAAGATGAATTCTTGGGTAACCACTGTGATGTTGAGACCAGGAAGCAATAAAGCCAAATGACAATTATAAAGTTGTGTGTTCAGTTAGCAGGCAAGCCAGCTGTCTACCAATTAGACTGAACCTGTGTTGTAAATGTAACAATTTTGTCTTTTCTCCTCTTTTCCTGTTAGTTCAGCGAGAGTTAACTTGCCTAGAAGGGAAAAAATGTTTTAAATAAACAGAAAATATTTCCTCCTTTGTTAATTGTTAATGTTACCAGACTCAGAACGCTAAATAAGCAAATGTAACAGAAAAGCACATTATTCTCTGAGAAAAAGAGGTTTTTCCCTCTGAACAGAAGCAAAAGTAAAATATTATAATTACTGGAACATGTTTCCCCTACTGTTTCATAGGGTAAGTTTATGTTAGATAGATGAGTCGTAGACAGTTTTATGTATGAATTATAAGCCCTTTCATACGTATTAGTTATATCCATAAAATATGACCCTTTATATAAACATATTTAGAAATATATTCATATATTTGATATATATTTATAATGTATATATTTATAAATCTACTATCTATATAAATATAACATATACACAAATATTTTCGTTCTTATTTATGATGTATGCGATGAATAATTTCTATTAAATAACATGTAATCAAAAGCTCACAGTGTGATGATCTTTTTAAGGATCTTGGCTCCCATGCTGAGTAATAATGTTTCTCTGGGCTGCAAAAATAGTTCTGAGTTTTTTTAAAAAACATAATTTGCAGCTATAACTATGTTGTTTTCTTCTAATAACAGCTTGTCTCAAAATACAGAGCAAGGGTCAGTAGAAATCCCTGGTTAACTAGAAAGCAATTAGAAAAATTCTCATTAATTTGGCTATTTAATTTTTTTCATTTGCTGCAACATTATTTTTTCTGCTAAAACAGTAATTTTAATTCAACAAATAATATCAAGACAGAGGAGAATGAGGTGAGAGAAAAAAGAATTTGCAAGGCCATAAAGCAGCTTAATAACCAATAGTTTTTCTTTGATTGAAAGCTGCCATTTGCTTTTCCTGCAGCTTTATCAGATGTGCTCAAAAACTGTTCTTGAAAGAGAAAATGAAATATATGTTTAATTATGTCTTTAAGCTTATGTAGGAAATCACTTTTCTGTCCCGTAGAGCTAAAGAAGTACTTATGTTAATTTAACATTGCACTTCATGAATTTTTTTTAATGCTACCATCCTGATTAAGGTCATGAATACAGGGTCTTAAAACCATATTAATCCCAAATCAATATGCTGCTCTTGTTATCTTAGATATGAAGCACAGTAAATGTGGTAGCGTATGGATTTCTTGAAAAGAGGCTTAGAAAATGAGCTCATTTGATGATATGGTCTCTATTGAAATGGAATTTGTTAACTATTCAGATGAAAACTAGTTTTGTTTTTTTTTTAAAGATTTATTTATTTGTACAAGCACTGGGTACAGTCAAAGCACGGGAGGGTGAGAGAATGCACCAGAGCCAGAGTGGGGAACAGAACAGGCAGATGGACTGAAATACACTGCTGAGGGGAGCAGCGGGCGGCAGGAGAGGTCTGCTGCGCCATGTGGGACCCTCACTGGTGGCTGGGGATTGAACCGGCACTGCAGAGCCTGCGGGCAGCCTTGCAGCCTAGCGCTCAACCGCTGCGCCATCAGGGGAGGCCCTGTGTGTTTTGTTTTTTTTTTAAAAACACATTGACATCAAGCAAACCAAAATACAAGTGGAATTAATTATATGTTACCATGTGCCCCTTTCAAGAAGTAATTACTCATAACAGTATACACTTGTGAAAGACCCACAAATCCAGAAAATGAGCTGGGCATCTTTATAGTTCATGGACTACATGATTAATCAGTGAGACATTTAAGATCCATTGCTGGGGACTCAGAGATTTAGACCCTAGACTGCTCTTTTGGAATGTTCTAGTAGCAGTTATAACTCTGGTGATAACAGTGAATTCAGAAAGATAGTAAGAGAGAATATTATGAGTTTCAAAAGTAAAATTTGTCTTCAAATTCAATGGAGTTGAATACACTACTTTTTAGTGTTCTGAGTTTGCTGCAATCTTACTGTTACCCTTTCTGTTCCTTTATTTCTTTACTTGCAAGGAAAAATCTTGGACTTTTGTAAGATACCATTTTGGTAATCTTATCACTCTTATTGTGGATCAAACAATACAAAACTTAGCCACCAGTTAGCTATTTAAGTTTGGAAAGACCAAGTAATGATCCTGACCCTTTGTTTTCTTATGGTGGGCAAAATTTTTGATGGATTGTTCAGTGCAAGACTTGGAACAAGGGGTGTGGTGATGACTTGGAGCCATCACGAGCATTGCAAGACAAGAGCATGTTACCTCTGGCCTAGAATATGCTCAATAAATTTTTTGAAAGAATAAACAAACCAACCAGTGCAATGCACACTAACATCAATTCCTGTCTTGCTATTTAGGTCACTATGTTGGTAGGCTGTGGGGTACTGTGCATAAAGAATACCTGGATTTCAGCAAAATATTGATCAATTTGTACTTGTCTTTTGAGGAAGGGAAAGTCACAACTTAATTACTTCAAAGCCTGACCCACAGGGGTCACTCAGAAAATTTTGTGGAAAATAAAATGCCTCTGGAGAGAAGTTGTACGGAATATTGCATGCCTATTTAATCCTTTTCATTGAGATGAATGGAGACATTCATAAATTAGGTGACAGCAGACTTACAGTTTAGAATATGCTGATGGACTAGGCAGATAGTAAAAAGACAAAAGTGTCAAGAGAGTAATGCAAATGCTTATCACCTATATTCAAAATTAAAAAAAATGGGAGAGAGAGGGATAAAGGCATAATTTCAAATAGTGAAATATATAATGTAAATTAGACTTGAGATGTAGTTGACTGTGAATTCAATGTGAATCAACAATGTGATGTGTCCACTAAAATATAAATGTGATTTGGTTAATCATGATTAACCTGGCACTGTAGTTCATGAAACCTCTGACATTGTGTATGTATTATATGTATATGAACTATTTTGTTGTTGTTTTTTTAGGCGAAAAGGTTCGTACCTTTTATTAGGTTCTTAATGAGAACAGTGGCTCACAAAATTAAGATCCACCAGTTCAGAAGAAGATAGCTGACTGTCCTATCTTGTGCCCATGTCAGGTCAACATACCTTTGTACCATGATAATCAATTCTTGGAAATATATTTTAACAGAGACAATGATAAATTGAAGCATCTCAAGGAGACAAGCTGAGATAGTGAAAGGTCTGAAAGCCGTGACCTATAAAGGAATGATTGAAGCAGAGGCTAGGCTTGGAAAGAATAGATTTTCGAGATATTGCACATTATTTCAAAAACAAAAAGTGGTTGTACCAGATTGGTAGGAGTTACAAATAAAATACTGATAGTATCTAGCACTGGTGAGAAAGTGAGTTAATGGAGATTCTCATAATCTGTCAGTAGATGTGAAATGGTAGGGTTGTGTTTTTGTGATTATGCTTGTCAGTTTGGCATAATCAATATTTTTAAAGTGCACATTTGTTTGTAGGTAATTTAGAGAAATTTTATACACAAGTGCATTTACACAAATGTAACTTACAAATTTATAAGTGCATACTCTAGCAGTCTTATTATTACCCTAAATTGGAAATACTCTGTGAGCTTATCAGGGTTAAGTTGTATCCTTGGTACAACTATGGATTATCATGTTATAGTAAAATGAAAGAGGCAGACCTATAGGTTCTGACATAACAAAGACAATCAATTTTTAAGTTAACAAGAATTATATTGAATATAATATGCATGTTTTATAATTTATGGGAAAATCCACAAAATAATACATTCCCCTGTATGTACAAAAATAAAGACCTAGAATAATTTTTAATAAGCTGACAATAATGATCCCCTCTGTGGAACTCAAGGGAAGGTCAAGGGGCTCTTCATTTGTATAAATTGTAATTTTTGCACTAAAATGTATTCAAGTCATCCTTTAAAGTAGAATGAATAATAAGTGGAAGTTATAAGTGGATAAAATTTGAAGGATTCATATATGAAAAAGTTTAAATTCATTTTTCTATAGGCTATATAGAAAAATAGGGTAAACTATACTAGAAGGTTTATTTTAATTATGTTTAAGGAAGCATTTTCCGGCTTTAGAAATGTTTTTAAAATGGAACTGATCACCAATTATTGGCTCCATTCTCACTGGAAGGGTTGAAATAGGACTTAGATAACAAGCTTCCAAAAATATGTTAAAAATAATCATCCTGTTCAGTGAGAAAGATTACTTCTAAAATAATTATCACTTTTTTTTTAAGGTTTATGGTTATATGGTTAGATACTATTTAAGTGCTCTTTTATGTGTAAATACCATAATTCTATGTAGGAAATCCTTGCTCTAGCCACCAATCCCCAGCTGATCTGTGTAATTTTATCTCCTTTCAAGATTTCTTCACTTTAACTCATTCTTTTCCAAAGTGTGGGAGGCACAACAGGGGTTACTTGGGAGGTGATTTTAAGTGCTACATAAATATGGCATTAAATAATGCTCAATCACTAAATTATGAAATCATGATGGGGGCAGGGGGATAGTTAATGTTCTTATCAGTGCTTTTGAATGGGATGTTGGGAAAAATTGTTAACATTTTTTTCAGTACTTGGTATTTTCCATGTTAACCAAGTTAGAAAAACTTTGGGGCTTAAAGCTTGAAAAGCTCTATAGTTTAATAATATTTTGTTTGTTTTGTTTTTTTTTTGTCTGTACTGCCTTTACAACTTTGACTTTGTTGGTAGAAATCATTGGGTACCTACCCAATATCCATTATGCCCTTCTTCTTTACGACAGAAACCTCTTTGTTACTGGTAGTGGCAATGTGTCCAGCTAAGATTATAATACTTCACTTTGCAACTAGATGTGGTCTGACTAGGGAGATATGCAGAAATCCCATGTGAGACCTTCAGGAAGGGCACTTAAGAGAGTGCATTCATCTGAGAGATGCACACTTTCTACCCTACCCCCATTTATCCTTCCTCCTTCTCATATGGATGAGATGGCTGGAACAAAATCAGCTGAATTGGGCCACAAGGCAATCTTTAGCACAAAGGAGTCATGTAAGAAAGGTGAAGCCAAAAAATAGAAGGATACGGGTTCCTAATAGCCATGAGGCTGCCATAGCTCAGACTGGACTGCTTTCCCCTATGAGAGATTTATCTGTTTAAACTGTGTTATTGTAGGTGGGTAGATAAGGAACACAGTCCTCACTGATACAAAAATCACTTCTACAATAAATTTATTTCGTTGGTGTGCTGTCAGCCCATTGAATCTAATTTTAGTTTTGTGGTTTGTTTTTTTTTAACATGTTTAGCTATATATATATATATAACTTTCATACTTTCTTCAAAGCCCTCCAAAGAACAAAGAGAAAAATTGCCATTTCTTTTAAAGAAAAAAACACTCATTCAATCTTGTGATTACTGAATAGATCCATTAAACCCTTTTGTAAATCTAAGATACATTATGAGATAGAGTTCAGTGATGTTATAATTATTTTTTATGCCTTGGAATATTGTGCTAGTTCATCATCTTAAGAATTACTTAATCATTACCCATCAGTCATTAACAACTTAGCTAAACAAACTGAAATAATAAGAAAACATAAGAATAATGGAATCTCCTAAATTTGAAGCCCTCCGAGGGTGACTTAATAGTAAAATAAATGATCATTCTTTATTATGTTGCCGGAAGTATTGGATTATCTTTCAAGATTGGTATATGGCTGGAGATAGCATCTTTGTGTGCTGTTTTTAACTTTCTTTAAACAGTTGATAATTCAGAATTTTACACTTTTTGCACAAAATGGCAAAAGAAAGAAATAGAGGAAGCTGGCTCAAAATTATAAGATGAATCAAAAGAAAAATGCAAAGAGGCAGATAGCAGCCCATAGGTTTGAGTGATGATGGTGAAATTGATCAAATAAGCAAAATTTGAAATCATGAATTTTTAGATGGCAATGTCCTGCATGAATTTCCTCACATTCCAAAACTGATGTGTGAACAATGTATTTCTAAAGATACAGAAGAAAATATGGCATTCTCATGCAGTTTATCATCCAAGAAGGAAGGATTCCAGTACACCCATGTTTCGTGATAAGTCTCAAAAGGGCCATGTGCCAGTACTGCATCTTTTATGATGCTGGTGCAACAAATTTTACTGATTGAATGAGATTAGTTATGTTTAAATTATGAAATTTTTAAGTTTTCACTATTTCTTCATTCTTTAAATTATCAGAAAGTGGCTAAAAATATAAGAGTAGAAAAAGGGTCAGTTAGACACAGATGATAAATGGTGATGACTATTTTTCCTGTCGTACTGAGCTTAAGTGTAAATAGCAAGCTAATTAGATGATAAATATTTCAAGCTAATAAATACTAATTAATGAAAGTGCTAGAATCACAAAATAGCAAAAATCACAACAGAGGTTGTTTTATATATGTAGTTATGGAAACATTTCATCAAAATCTATTTTCTTTATTTTAATTTTGACATGCTAAAAGATACTTCTGTGTACTTGTTGATATTTTTCCTCCATTTATTTATTTATTTTTTTGCTATGAGAAATGATTTTTTGCTGGGTATGGGTAGTTTCATTTGAAGATGAAAAGGGTTCTGTAGATGATGCTGATGATGTTCTCTCAACAGTGCAAAGGTGCTTAGTGCTGCTGATCTGTGCCTTTAAAAAAGATTAATATGATACATTTCATTATTTATATAGTTACCTAGTTACCACCAATTCTAAAAATTTTCTCACCTCCTTTTCTCTGGCCATCATGGACATTAATCCAATCAAGACTCAAATCCAATCAAAATTCTATGCTTTCCATAGAATACCTTCATTAATGACTGGTCTGATTCTTTCTCAGGCCTTTATTTTGGATATTCTGCATGTCTGTGGACAAGACTGCTATTATATTAACACATGTCAATATATGGGTATCCTCATGTAAGAAAACAGTTGCATAATATCAAAATCCTAAATCACTCATTTTGATTCTTGTATACAATGTGGCCCCTATGGCTTTGAGCACACTATGTTAACTGTTTTCAATTAATACCTGTCTATAATCAATATCTAATTAAGCTAGCAAATGACTACATACCCTGATCCCCATTCGAGAACTACCATTGGAGGTGACTGTTTGACTCGTGAAGACCACAGGTCTTGCACACATCTATGGCTGAGGTGACTAAGTTTTGCTGAATAGTTTCCTCTGTGCTCTCAGCCTGAGTCAAGCTGCATGTAAAATGATGCTGAGCCCTCCTCACTCTTGACTATTCAGTACCCCAAACCTACTGGAGTCCAAACTTTGCATTCATCTCCTTACTTATCCCATTTCTTACTGGTTTAATTTTATCCCATATTATCCAGATTAGCCCTCACAGCTACTATTTGGTAATATTGTATATGTTAGTTCCTGGAATTTGATGGCGAGTCCATGTAGTCCACAAGAAGGCTCAGTTATAAGAATTCAAATAAAGATGATTTTGATTAAGATCAGGAGGCATGAGAACACCAGAGCAGAGAGAGAGCTAAACATGTCTGCATTAAAATTATCTTTCTCTTGATTTGCTGAGTTTTATACTCAACAAGTTTCCTGATAAATTAATTTTCTTCAGTATACTGCATTATGCTCAGATGTATGTTGTGTGCATAATGAACTGTGGCACAGGAAAAGTGTTTTATATGCTCCCTTTGAAACTTCTATTTGTATGCTGTACTCTCACATTTCTAAGTAGACTTCAGTTTTTCCTAGGAAATTGAAATGCCTATGTGCTGTATTCATTACAGGGACTTTCCTGTAGAATTTTGTAAAACATTTCCACCAATGGGGTCCTTTCACAACACCTACAGAGGAAATAAAAAAATATATTGTAGTGCATTGTATTGATGTCAACAGAACTATGTGTTTTCACCCTGGTGTGATGTCAGAACAATGCAGAGCATCTTTCACTGTGCCAACTCACTGGAATAAAAGATCCATTCAGAGAGAAACTCTTGGAGGGTCACAGCTTTTAGGAGTTTTTATGCATGGTCTCACAAGCTTATAACTAAATTTTTTTTACATTATATTCTCTTCTCATTGTAGCTGAGCTTTCATACTGAATGTGAATATTTTTAAATATAGCAATTGAAACATGAATTTTTTCTTTGGTTAAAAAATTAGAAAATAAACATGTTTTGTAGAGTGATTGTATCCTAAGGCCTGGGTGAGCACATTTCATTCATGCTACTTCTAAAACCCCTGGCGTTGAAATTGACAGCAGAATGTGAACTTCACAGCTTATGTCAGACAGATCCCACCACCCATGAGGAATTACAGTTGTGAGTGTGTGGGTATATTATGGGTGCTTTGCAGATGAAATTCAAACATTTTATATTTAGTTGCAGAAAATATAGAGCATTCCATTTTAGGTACTTGGGACTTGAAAGGAAGAGGGAAAAAAGCACTCTGCATTAATTCAGGAATTTTTCTCCCTCTCTCAACTCTTCATTTTGTTTTTCTTGTTAAATTTTTATTTCTCTAACTACGAAAGTCAGTTGTGATTGTTGAGAAAGTTGGAAAATACAAACAAAAAGAATAAATTATACTACCCTGGAATGCCCTTTCCTATCCATCCCGAGATATCCATTGTTAGTATCTTGGTCTGTGTCCTTCCTTTAGAATATATTTTACACAAGTGGGTCACACTGACCATGTGATATTGTAATATCATTCTAATCAGTAGGCCATGAGCCTTTTCCTCTTTAATTAAATATTCTAAAGTTATTTTTAATGGCTGTAAAGTATTTCATTTAGATGAACTGTAAGCTTTCAAGCAGGAGCTTCATTATGACATGTTATTTTTTTAATTTGTTTATTGCCATTTACATTTTAAAAATTCGACGCCCCCTTTCAGCTGCCTCAGCCTTATTCCCAGATTGACAGGCTGTTGGTTTTCCTATTATAAGCAGGACTGCCATAATCATTCTTGGACATACATCTTTGTGCACATGTTGATTATTTACATACTATAGTTTTTAGAAGAGAAATGTCTCTGTAATAGGATGTAAGACCTTTTAAATTTTCGTAAAGCTTGCCAAATTGTTGTTCAAAAAGTTGCACACATTTGCATCCCCAGCAACACTATGAATTCTCATTTTCCATATCCCCTTGAATATTGTAAATAAATACAATGAGAAGAGAATATAATGTAAGAAAAATTTAAAGTTATAAGCTTGTGAGGCCATGCTTATTAAATCTTAGAGGCAAAAATTCATATGTAACTGAATTTTCTTTGCCTTAATAATTTAAAACTTTCCAATGTTAATTGTCTATTGTATTTCCACTGTCACTGAATTATTTCCTCTGCGAATCATTTGTGTTTATTTCTATTAAATTACATCTCTTTTCGCTGATTTGTAGAAACTCTTAAACCTTTGGTTTTTATAAGTCTGCAAATCTGTTCTTTCAATCCATAATTTACCTTTTAATTTACTTGTATTTTTTTTTAACCATGCAAATATTTTAAATTGTATTCTAAATTTCAGTCATTTTAAGAAAGGGCATGTCTTCCCAAATGTTATTTTTTTTTTAATGTTTCCTTCTAGGGCTTTTATGTTTAGAAATTTAATCCATTTGAAATTTGTTTTTGTTCAATGGTATAAGGAGGGACTCTTTTATCCTTTTCCAAAGTATATCCACATGTCTCTAAATAATTTCTTTTCCATTTCATCTTTGCTACTCATTTCAAATACCAATTAAATATACCAAATGGTCATCTACTTCCATCTGTTTCTCTGTTCCATTTGTTGTCCAAATAATGTACAAACTGTTTAAATGTACAATAATGTTTCAATCATTATAGCCTTATAATATATTTTGCATCTGGAAGGAAGAAAAAGACATTGTTTGTTTCCTCAAGTGACATTGTTGGCTCAAATAATACTTGTGATTTGATGGCTCCAGGAATATTATACCTATTTACAAGTCTCACTAGTAGATGCTATTTCACATCTCCTTGTGTATATATGTAGTTCATATATTTTACATATTTTTTAAATTGCAGACTTAATAGGTGAAAAATAAGATCTCATAATCTTTGATTACTAATAAGTCTAAATTTTTAAAAAGTTATTCAGTTTTGCAACTACTTTTCAACATTTTCACTTCGTTTGACTTGCTCATATTCCGGCAGCTGTTATGTTTCAGCATCAGTTCGAGTCTTAACTAAGGAGAACATAATGATTGATTCCAGAGTAGGACAATTCTGAGACAAAGAACTAAGGAACTTCCTGCCAGTAGGAGACCAAGATCATGGTAACCAGCTTCTAGTCAGCTCTACTCTAAGAGCATTTTACGACTTTGCTTATTAATTTCTTTTTTATTTACTTTTCTTATGAAAACTGTTTAGTTTCTTATGAAAAGTAGTAACATCCTCAGTCTCCATTAAAAGGCGTTCTTACCTGGCAGGGGCAGGTTGTGATGTCTTTTTAAAATGCAGGCTAGTATGTTACTTTTTGTGATTTATGCCTTTTGTGATTTAATGGCACTTACATATAAGCTGTAAAGTGGTGGATGAAGAGTTGTACTGGAATTAGGAAGGTCCTGTCATTTTTCTCTCTAGTATTATCTTTTATCCACATTTGTCAGTTTTGTGAAGTTTAGTTCAAACTAAGTAAGTCCACATGGTGCAACAGGACTCTTTCAATAGGGAAGATTATATTAAAAAAATTACATTTTCAGTTTATAATTTTTTATTTTGAAATAATTTTAGACTTATAGAAAAGTTGCAAAAATAGTGCAGGGTGGGCCTCCCTGGTGGCGCAAGGGGCTAAGATGCAACCTATGAAGCTGTCCGCAGCCACTGTAGCACGAGTTCAATCCCCCGGCCAGCCAGCCAGGGAGCTACCACATGGCAAAGCAGACCTCTCCTAACTTGCCCACTGCTCCCCTCAGCAGTGTACTTCAGTCAGTCTGCCTGTTCTGTTTCCCACTCTGTCTCTGGTGAATCCTCTTACCCCCCACACCTCTGGCCTGTACCCCAGCTCTTGTATGCATAAATAAATAAATATTAAAAAAAATAGAGCAGGGTTTTCCCACATATCATTCAACCAGCTTCCCCTAATGCTAATATCTTGCATAAACAATTATGGACACCAGGGAAGTAACAATGACACAATACGATTAACTAAGTTTATTTATTTTTTATAAGTTGTCCCATTAATGTTTCTGTTCCAGGATCCAATCCAGAATCTGACATTACATCTAGTTGTCATATCTCTTTGGTCTCCTGCAATTTGTCTTGAGTCCTCGATCTTTCTTTGTCTTCTGTTGACCTTGACTTTTTTGAAAAGTACCGGTCAACCTAAAGGCCATTTAGGCTACTGAGTGCCAAACTGGAGAAAAGGGATAGAAGTGTTAAGGTTAGGAGGCTGATTAAAATAAATTAGGGTAAGAGATTAGAGTTTGAACATAGAAATAACAAAGAACTTCCCTTATTCTAGTTTGTTGTTTTCTACAAAGAGATTGAGGTTCTGCATTTTTGGCAAGATTTATCACAAAAGTGATACCATGTCTTTCTTGGTACATCACACCACGGGGGCTAAAAGTCTTGTTAAAGATGTAAATAAGAAAATAATCCAGTCAAAAAATGGGCAGAAGAGCTAAAAAGAAACTTCTCTGAAGAGGAAATGCAAATGGCCAACAGGCATATGAAAAAATGTTCAACATCACTTGTCATCAGGGAAATGCAAATCAAAACTACAATGAGATACCATCTTACACCAGTGAGAATGGCACAATTTAAAAAACTAGCAACAACAAATGTTGGCAAGGTTGTGGAGAAAAAGGAACTCTCCTGCACTGCTGGTGGGAGTGCAAACTGGTCCAACCACTATGGAGAGCGGTGTGGAGATTTCTTGACCTACTAAACATAGAGCTTCCATAGGATCCAGCAATTCCACTCCTAGGTATTTACCCAAAGGACACAGAAACATCAATTCCAAAGAGCACCTGCACCCCTATGTTTATAGCAGCACTATTTACAATAGCTAAGCTTTGGAAACAACCCAAATGCCCAAAAATAGATGACTGGATCAAGAAGATGTGGTCCATATACACCATGGAATATTACTCAGCAGTCAAAAAAGATAAACACATGCAATTTGCAGCAACATGGATGGAGTTGGAAGGGATCATGCTCAGCGAAATAAGCCGGAAAGAAAAAGAAAAACACCGGATGGTCTCACTCATAGCAGGAATCTAGAAAACTTAAATAAGGGACCAGGAAAAAGAATAACTATAAGAAAGAAAATATCAAAATCAATAAACAACTATGAATCAGAGACACTCTATGGGGGGTTGGAGGCAGGGAAAGGAGAAATTGGGGTCAAAATAAGGGGGTTGTAATTGTGTGGGGAATATAAAAATAAAATTTAAATTAAAAAAGATACAAATAGATCACATCAAAAATTTTCAAGAGGTTTCCATTTTTATGTCTTTTAATTTTTCTGAGAGTAAAATACAAACTCTTCTAACACCCTAAACAGTCTAGTCCCTTTTATCTAATTCATGCTGCTTGTAAGAATGAATACAAATGACTAACAAGAAGCTTAATTCTTTCTGTTGAAAATGAGGGAAGAGACTTCCTCCCGCTCCCTGTTCTTACAACATTTACTTCAGAAAACTTGTAAGTTCTTTCACCGTCTATTTGAAATGCATGTAACTCTTTTAAGAAAGCTAAATAGACTCTTGCCAATGTTAGTACCCAGGAACGTCAGTTTTGCAAGGACCTGTAACTTGCTCTTAGAAATGTCATCCTCAAGGAAGACAGAACCTCATCTCCCAGTTTCTGTGCCTCACTCTAACTTACATAAAGAGGAATTTATTTTTCCTTGGATAAGGCCAATTAGCTAACACAGTTGGTCACCCCAACCACTAAGTAAATTTAGGAAGAACTATGTGTGACACATGGTGTTGTCAAGTCGCTGTACATGACTAGCCATTGTTTATTT
Source organism: Talpa occidentalis (assembly GCF_014898055.3). Classification (NCBI taxonomy): domain Eukaryota; kingdom Metazoa; phylum Chordata; class Mammalia; order Eulipotyphla; family Talpidae; genus Talpa; species Talpa occidentalis. Next base: position 10,007,892 of record NW_023601322.1, read on the forward strand.
CAAGAGCATGTATGTAATGGGTTGTGTCTACTTGGTTATATAAAAGAGTGGGATGTTGTTCAGTCTTTTCAGTCTCCTAGCAGATTGTGATGAGCATCACGTTCTGGTTTAATGCATATTCAATAATTGTATTTTTTCTCTCCTACACTTGTAGGGTGGTTTCCTGGACTGGGAGAATATTTTGTTTTTAATAATGCTTCCCCAATACTCTTCTCCATTGATTCATTATGACTTTCTTTCATGTCTTGAAAAATACCAAAAGGTGAAGTCCACCCCCCTCCCCTTTTATATAGGCAGCTCTGCACATTAGGAGCACAGACTCTTCCTGAAGAGGCCCTTCTCTATGGCTCTTAGATCACCTTGCCTACGGAAGCCAGGGACTCACTATCATGTCATCTTGTCTGTATCTTTCAGAGTACTTAGCTATCTGTAAGTGTTATATTTGTTGATTTGTTAGCTTCTTTATAGTATTTCTTTCCACTTGAGTGCACACTCCAAGAGGAAGAGACCCAGTTGAAGAAGATCCAAGAAAAAAGATTCTCCTCCATCTCCAGCCAATCTGTCTTGTTCACAGTTGAATGCTCTGTACCTCGAACAGTGCCTCACACCTAAGAGGTGCTCCATGAGTATTTGTGGAATGTGCAAATGAATGAATAAGATGGGTATGATCAGAAGGTTAGTAAGTTCTGTAATGATGATATACATCTGCTTTTATCATATTCCTTTTCAATTTGCAGAAATACTTTTTTTTCTTGAGAAAACATAGGTTTACAACACAGTGATTTAGGGGAATAGGTCCACATCTTCTCAGATGCATGTCAATACACCCCACCCACCATGGGAGCCCCAATAGTCTTTTTCAATTTGTAGAAATCTTAAACTTTTAAAGGTGTTTGTACTTAATGAACATAAAATAATTATATAGGGAAAGCAATACATGAATGAAGCACACGACTACACCTTCAGACTTGAATAAAAACAGATCCAAATGTGTGTTCTTCAAATAGGAAAATCTGCAATGTTTTAAAAAATGTTTCCACTCAAATATTTTAGGAAAGCTTTCATGTTAATTCTGGATACAGCTGGGGCCATTTGAATTGTAGCATTGACTAATTGGCCAGCGTGAACATCAATTAGTCCCGAATAAAGAGCAGGAGAGGAATGCCAAGAGGGAGGAAGTGGAGACTCGGATCATCTTAGCGAACCTGCTGGGAAACAGCTCATCCTACTAGAGGAAGCCCGAGGGGTGCGGGGCCTCGGGAGCAGTGTTTCTCCACCTGGAGCTTGCACTGATGAGGGCTTGTTTGCCTCAGGTTGCTGGGTCTTAGCCTCGAAGTTTCTGATTTGTTGGTGATGCTCGCAGCTCAGCCAGGCCCTGCACGGTAAGAATCGGTGCTTTCAAGTGTGACCCGGCTAGTAGGAGCTGATGGAATTTGCTATAACTACTTTGGAGGGACAGTGTCTTCCTTTAAACACTAAACATATGCTGTAATTTTTTTTTTTTATTGCCAAGAAGGGTTTCCTTTTACATACTCTTTATTCTAGGTCCCCATTTCTATATTTCAGCTCTTATTTATTGAGCATGTACTAGTTCTACAAGTTACTTAATTTAATTTTGTACCGGGAGTCAATATGATTTCTATTTATTCAAGAACTAAAGCTTCAAGATAGTTTGATTGCTACCTAACTGTTCACCTCTGGTCAGTGATAAAGCTGGATTTCAAGAAGGCTGCCTGATGCCAGGATTAGGCCGCTTTTCACTAAGCTACTTTTCAGCCTGAGAAAATTTAAGACCAGTTGGTAACACCTTGAGGTGTTATAAGACTAAGGTAGAATTTATGCATTGATTGGAAGTGAGCCTGATTTGAAGGCCGGTTAAGATAAAAGCAGTTCTGCTATGAAGTATACCTTCTACGGTGCATTATTCCCCAAGAAAGATGGCGGGCTTGCTTGTCAAGAGGGCTAGAGTATGTAAAAAGTTAACTCTAGCAAAACATTCATTTTCTATATGGGTCTGAGTCATTTATCTAAATGGCAAAAACAAATTGACCCTTTTTTTTGGTCTAATTGTCGATATGATTCAATGAATTTGTTATCAGGAAATACTAAAACCGAAGAGGTTCTCCTTAATATCCCAGGAATGCATGGATAACCTTGAACAGCTCTGAAAGACTAATAACAAGGAGCAAATGACTGAGTTCATAATGGTTTCCCTTCCTCTAAACCAAAATTGATGGCCAGTAGGAATGCATTGAGATCCAGTGCGAGCTGACACTATTTATAAGGTCTTGATATTTTAGACTTGTATTGCACCATTCATCCTAAGATCATAAACGTGTTGTTAAAATTTATACTATATTAGTCTGATTAACACTGAGATGGATAAAAATAAAGGATTGAGGAGAAATATTTATTTCATAAGGGCAGGGACTTTAATATACAGAAAGCTGCATAAATCTGCAGATGTTCTAATTAGATTCAGCTGAACTGCTTCAGCATTCAGGATAACATGGATTTACTCTGCCAACAACTAAGAATAACTTTTCTGATGCAAAAAATGTTCAAGTTTTAATATTGAAACATAAAATACCCCAGCCCATGGGAGAGATTCTTTTCACATCAATTTTTTCATTGGCTGAGATTCCTCCAGCACTTAGGTTATTTCTTTATGATAAGACTTAAACAGAATTTGCTAAATGACCCCCTAATGGTACTCTTCCTGAGCCATTGTACCTGAATTCCTATTTTCTGTTAATAGTTAAACACTAACCTTACATCACTAGAATAGTTTCAGCAAATTATTCATATGGTGTTAAATTTACAATCAGGGAGTAGTTTGGACCATGAGAAAATCTGGCCCATAAAGAGGATGATATTAAGGAATCAAGGGATGTACTTCATGGAGTATTATTGTCAGTCAATTTCCATTTCTTTTCTTGAATATATGTCATTTCAGGATGTTATTCCTGTGTGCTGCCAGGCTAAATCTATATTGTTCGGCGAATCTTATCAGAGCATTTGTTGAGGCCCAAGTTACAGCCAGGGTAAGGCATGAACCCTTCTCTGGCGTGGAATCCCTTTGGTGTCTACCTTCCAAAAGTTCTTTTGCACCAGAAGGAACTTGTATGCTACCATAGAAGCTGGTCAGGTCTATCCTCATGTTTTGATTGAAATGCTTTACCTCTTGGAAGCAAGGTGAAGAAGTATGTTCCTTTGCAAAGGCTGTCAAGGGGAAGTATGAGAGAGGTTGTGTCTAGAACCTCATTTTTGACTCTCTTAGACAAACCAACCTTTGGTCAATTTCTCTCAATTACATTCGATAAGCCAACCTATTCTCCTTAATTAAAATGTTGGCAGGCAGTCTTCATGTGAATTTATGCCACGGATTTGTTATAATCTCCTTGTTTTATGATTTCCCATTTTGAATAAAGAATAATTTCATAAACCTTCTGAAGGAGAGTCTCTGTACACGACAGTTTTATCTCCTTGATAATCCTTTTGGATCGCTGAGAATTTGAGTGGAACAAAAAAATACATTGCCCAAATATGCTGCATTTTAATTTATTAATGAACGCAATATAGTTGTGAAAGGCATTTGCAGGAAATTGATTTGAAATAGATGTCACCATGGCATAAGCATTAGTTTGCAACATTACGAACAATGAACACAGAAAATCAACATTATTTATAGACTTACCAGCTACCTATTACTGTAGAATCTGAGTCAGGAATATTATAAAATATGTACAACCACATCCCTGCATTTACATTTAACCATTGATTGTCCAGTATCTAAAGCTTATTACATTATTTCCCTGTATCCTATGCATAAATTTATGATTAAAAAAACAAAAAACAAACAAACAAAAAAACCTGATCACTGATGTAAAATCATAAAATGAAAACCAATAATTTAAACTGGTTACTGATATTAAAAAAAACAAATAGTGCCTATAACATAAAAATAATCCAATAAATGCCAGTTGCCTTCCACCATTCTATATCCCCCTTCTCAATTCTTGGACAATTTCCTTTCTCTTTAATCAGATGGCAGGTTGGGAATAAAAAGAAGATGGACTTGGGATGAGCTTATTAGGATGCTTTACATTGTGCAAGGAAATATTGGCAGATGAGTTTCAACATGGTTAAAATGAGTACAAGAATGATTAGTGCTGCTTCTCATTCCAAGACAGCTTTCTCTATTAGCATGGATGCTGGAGCTGCAGCTGCGTGGGTGGCTGAGTGTGATATGTCAGGGAGAGGAGACATTCTAGGGTGCCAGCTCTTCAATGGCGGTCAGATGTTGTCAGCCCAAGAAAGCCAAACCCCCAGCTCTCAAGCTATATCTTACTGGCAGCCACTTCCTTTTCCTGATTCAGGCCCTGATCATCTGGGCTTCCAAATTTTGATCATCTTTTAGTCTTTGTTTATTCAGGTCACATTGAATGTCCCTGGAACAGCAGACACTGACCCCAGGTCATCCTTGGTTCTCAATTCTGAGATTTATTCATTAGGCTAGGTTTCTGGTGAGACACTGTGCTGGCTGAAAATAAACAATTGCCTTTAATATATGCTCCAGGATAACTGACTTGCCATTGTCCCCTATCATTTGATACCTGTAGATCTGGCTCCTGTGAATTGGGTCTTAGATTTTAACCTGGAAGAAGCACCTTTAGCAATAGCCGGCATCCTATGTGAAGAGAGAAGAGTAGAGGTTGTGTTCTTTTTCCCTATTTTGAATGAAAGGAATTACATTGTGGCAGCAGGATTTCCTTCAAATCTAGGTTTCCACACTTACACTATCTCCCTGTGTTCATGTCACTTGCATGTAAACTCAGCTATATGGTATTTATCAGAAGAGAGTCTGGCTTTTGCTTTTTTGTCTTTCACAAATGAACCAAAGAAAAGAACGAATTTTTAGATGATTATCTCTAACATACCTACCTCCATGTTAAATTCTAGCTACTTCTCTGTGTACTGTCTACACCTGACAGTCTAGACAGAGTTAATGCTCATTAGCAGTCTGGAGAGGTCTCCTGGACCTTCCTTGCTGGGTAGTGTGATGTCACAGTTTTCCCTCTTCTGATAGAATTTGGAAAGAGGCTGAGAGCACAGGTCAGGGAGACTGACATGCAACAGGAAGCAGTCCTATTGTCCCCTCACTCGGTAACAGTCCCCCAGTACAGCAACACATTCAGCTCCCAGGATAAAAGCAGGTGTTTTGCTTTAATTAAGACCAACAAAGACTTTTCTGTTCTCAATAGACTTATATTTTTAGACACAAGGTAAGAAGGAAGAGAACATTATCCCATTCTGTGCATAAAAATAAAGATTCAGCATGAACTGCATAATTAAGAACTGAAAGGGGGAAAATGCAATTCAATTAAAACTGACAGAATAATACACGGAATCAATGGCTTTATTTGGTGTTTAATGATGATACTGTTTTCATTTCATTATACATGAGTCATAACCAGCTTTGCCTCCATTTAATTGTATTCCTTACAGAGTAAACTGAAGTATGCAATTTGCAGCAGACTCATCAATTAAAAAGAGGCTTATTTAAGATTATCATAAATTGATCCTTAAGGCTGAAACCAATTTTTTTTTCTATTCCAATGTATCAGTTTATTTGAATGATGAGCAATTTGAGGCAGAGGTGGAGAGAGGCATGGGTGGGAGTAGGAATAGGCTGTAAAGGATAAGGCCTGATTTTCATGGGAAAAAAATAATGATACTAAGTATGTTTTCCAGTGGGAAAAATGAAATGGCAATGCATTTTTGATCCAGTGAGTTGAACAAAACATGATGAAATTTTAGGCTGGAGAGGAAATGCTAGATTGAACTGTCTATACAAAATGAATCATGAGATTGGCACAAAATCAAGTGTTACTGGGAGATAGCATTTCTATATATGGCCTTATAGCCATAAAGATGTTCAAATTAGGACCGAAAGCCCCAGAATAGCGAAAAGAGAGGTAAATGTAGGAAGCTAGCCTCCTTGATTGTTTCATGAAGTTAGTAAGGGATTACAGAACGTTTTGCCCTTAGGCATCTTTGTTCCAGACACCTTCTCGGTCATTAAACTCCCTAGGGTCTGTCCTAGGGGATTCCAGCGGAGGGCCTGACTTAAATTAGTAGTGAAGATTGAATGATTTTTTATGCCCATGCGTAACTAAATTTCAAGTGTACTATAGAAACAAACAGATTAAGGATCCGCATATACACACAACAGTTCTGCTCTCAAGAGCAAATAACAGATTGAGTCTGGGGAACGAGTAATTTTTCCCCCCATCCGAGAGTCAGGGGAGTCAATCCCTCCTCCCTGGTGATGAGTGCTGGCCGGCCACAGAACATACTTTCACAGGCTGCATCTTCTCAATGAAGCACAGCCTCATTCCTACTTAATGTCAGGGTAACTTCTTTCTGACTGGCTGTTGCTAGACCAACTTTCTATGTCAAGGATATTTTTTTATTGACCCTGTTGGACAGAGGGAAAGAGGGTAATACACATGTGAGAGCCTTCAAGCCCACAAAGCAAACCACAAACAAGAGCACTCATGCTTTGTGTGCTGGCAGGTCATCTCCTATTCCTGGTAATCACTCATCATTAAGAATCATCTTTAAAGGGGGCGGAGCAACATGGCGGCGAGGAGACGCTGCGAGTAAGATCTCCCATTAAAAAAAGTGAATAGGGAGGAAAAGCGGCAGGTCCCAGTGAGAACTGGGACACGGAAGATAAACGGGTGACGCCAGCGAACTGCCCGAAGAAGAAACTGGCCATAAAAGAGGACTAGAAGGGAGGGAAGCGCAGAACCCTGCTCCCCTCCCCCGCCCACAGAGGCGGCACTCTCCGACCGGCAGAGAGGAGGAAACAACAAACCCAAACGGCCCACAAGAACAAACGACGCAGCAAGCGGAACTGTGAGTGGAAAGGAACTATTGCAGCCACCACACCCCGTGAACGGGAGCTGAGGCGAACCCTGCAGGATTCGCCGCGGCGGTGAGCGAACGGCTCCGGGCGCCATTAGAGAAGAACAAAGACCCCGGGAGACGCGCACACAGCCCGGGCTGCCGGTAAGCTGGCGCGGGAAAGCGGCGCGCTCAGCGCGCTTGAAAAGCAAGTGCAGACCTGGATCGCGGCTGCCCAGGTCCCCGCGCCTGCGACCTAGGCTTGCGGGGAGACGACCTAGGCTTGCAGGGAGACGCGCGGAGGTCCTCACTGAGGTGAAGGTCCCTCCCTGAGTGAGCAGGAACCAGGCGCCCAGGCACGGGAGCGGTGCAAAAGGCGCCATTCCCGCGCCACTGAACTGGGCTACAGCCCGCATCCTGGAACTGAGGGCTTTGAACTGAGACCCGGGGCACGAAAATTCGGGGCGTGGTTTCTCCACGACGGTGGGGCACAAGGCAGACACAGCACCCCAAAGCTGTTGAGGTGTACCCTACCATTCCCGCTCTGTTCTCTGTCCCACGGGGTGGGGGGAGGCGAAAAACAGCCCCCCAAGGACAATAGGAGAGATCTCTGGCGCCACCTAGCGACCAGGAAAAAAAAAGTCACTAACACCCTATAAAACAGGACATTTCTTAAGACTGCTTGAAAAGGGCAGAAGGTTTCTGGAGGACCCAGTGGCCAGCCGGGAAGTTATTCCACGCCAGGCCCCTTCCGACCAGCAGTCTGAGCCCACAGAGGGAGCAGGCACCCACGTCCGGGGCAGACCGGGTGTGCAGAAGAGTGTGCCTGAAACCGGAGGCGCAGGGACTGCATCCCGCTTCGCCATTTGAGAACAGGGACATTTCTTCAGTAAAAACTGCCTAAAACCAGCAGAAAGCTCCCCCAGAAGACAGAGATGGCTCCTGGAAGAGCCAGAGGGGAGCGGAGAAGTTCACCCAAGATGTCAGTCAGTCCGAGCAACACAGTGTCCCAACGCATACGACAAATTAGAAAACAGACAGTAGGGAGTAGAAGAACCACACGCAACCTAAAAAGTCCTCAGGAAAGAAGCACACCACAAAAAGAAAACCACTCCCCAGATTGCAACGACAGCAACTTGGAAGAACTTCTGAGCCTTCCAGAAAGAGAATTTAAAATTGCCATGATTAAAAAAGTGATAGATCAGAAGAAGGAAATTGAGTCCCTAAAGAGGGAAGTAAGAGAAATGCAGGAGATCAAAGAATTAATGGAGGAACTAAAGAACTCTGGGAAAAGCAATGAAAGCAGAATAGATGAAATGGAAGAACGAATAAGTAATCTTGAAGACACAGAAATAAAAAGAACCAAAACAGAAAAGGAAAGAGAAGTACGAAGGAAAAAGAATGAAGAAAGACTTCGGGAACTATCTGACTCCATGAGGAAAGGAAATATAAGAGTTATAGGAATTCCAGAAGGAGAGGAGAGAGATGTAGGAACAGAGAAAATATTCATGGATATAATTGAAGAGAACTTCCCAAATGAGAAGAAGGAGCTGAAAATTGATATACAAGAAGCAAGAAGAACACCAAACTTCCACGACGAAAGGAAAAACACAGCAAGACACATAATAGTAAAGCTCCCAAGAATCCAGGACAAGGAAAAAATAATGAAGCTGACAAGAGGGAAGAAACAGATAACATTCAAAGGAAAACCAATCAGGCTGACATCAGACTTCTCTGAAGAAACACTACGGGCAAGGAGAGAGTGGAGGGACATAGTCAACAGACTCCAAGAAAACAGATGCCAACCAAGAATACTCTATCCCGCAAAGCTCTCTTTCCTCCATGAAGAAAGAATATGGACCTTCCCAGACAAAGAGAAACTCCGGAATTTCATTGCGACTAAACCCCCACTCCAAAAAATACTACAAGGAATCCTAAAGCCAGAACCTCAGAGGGACGAATAACAACGAAAGAAGACCAAAAAAAAAAAAAGTTATTAAAAGAATAAATAAATAAAATCAAAGGAAAGACAAACATAATGGCAAATACAGATGCTAACATATCAATATTAACTCTAAATGTAAATGGATTAAACTCTTCAATAAAAAGACACAGAGTTGCAGCCTGGATTAAGAAACAAAACCCAACCTTTTGCTGTCTCCAGGAAACACATTTAGCTACAAAAGATAAAAATAGGCTCAAAGTCAAAGGATGGAAAACAATCCTACAAGCAAATGGGCCAAAAAGGAAAGCAGGAACAGCTATACTTATATCAGATAAAACAGACTTCAAACTCAAAAAAATAAAAAGAGACCCCAATGGTCACTACATTATGATTAAGGGGACAATACTTCAAGAAGAAATAACACTCATTAACATATACTCACCAAACGAAAGAGCACCAAAATATATCAGACAACTGTTGTCCTCTCTGAAAACAGACATCAGAGAAAACACATATGTAGTGGGAGACTTCAACACACCACTATCAACAATGGATAGATCAACAAGACAAAAAATAAGTAAAGAAACTAAAGCTCTAAATAAGGACCTAGAGCATTTGGGCTTAACAGACATCTATAGAACACTAAACCCAAAAAAAACGGAGTACACATTTTTCTCAAGCGCACACGGATCATTCTCCAGGATCGATCACATACTGGGGCACAAGACAAACATCAACAGATACACCAAGATTGAAATCATACCAACCATCTTTTCTGACCACGAAGGCATCAAACTAGAAATAAATCATAAAAAGAAGGCAAGGAACTATCCTACCTCATGGAGATTAAAAGCCACACTACTGGAAGACCACTGGACTAACGAGGAGATCAAAGAAGAAATTAAAAAATTCTTTGAATTGAATGACAAGGAGGACACCAATATCCTAAATGTATGGGATGCAGCAAAAGCAGTAATAAGAGGAAAATATATAGCAATAGAAGCTCACATCAAAAAACAAGAAAGAACTCAAAGAAACAACCTAATCTCGAAGCTCAAAGATCTAGAAAAAGAACAACAAAAAAACCCCAGAACCAGTAGAAGAAAAGAAATAATAAAAACCAAAGCAGAAATAAATGAAATTGAAACTAAAAAAACAATCCAAAAGATCAATGAAACCAAGAGCTGGTTCTTTGAAAAAATAAATAAAATAGACAAACCCCTAGCCAGGCTCACAAAGGAAAAAAGGGAGAAAGCACAAATACACAGAATCATAAATGAAAGAGGAGAAATCACAACGGACACAGCAGAAATCAAAAGAATAATCAGTAACTACTATGAACAGTTATATGGAAACAAGTTCAACAATCTAGAGGAGATGGACAAATTCCTACAACTCTACAATCACCCAAAGCTAGATAAAGAAGAAATAGAACACCTAAACAGACCAATTACAAGCAGCGAAATTGAAATGGTAATTAAAAACCTCCCCAAAAACAAAAGCCCAGGACCTGATGGATTTACAAATGAATTCTACCAAACATTCAGAGACGAATTAGTGCCTATCCTTCACAAACTCTTCCAAAAAATTGAGAAGGAAGGGACAATACCAAACACGTTCTATGAAGCCAATATTACACTAATACCAAAACCGAATAAGGACAACACAAAAAAGGAAAACTATAGGCCAATCTCCCTAATGAACACTGATGCAAAAATCCTCAATAAAATTTTAGCTATCAGAATCCAACAATGTATCCATAAGATAATTCACCACGACCAAGTTGGATTCATTCCAGGGGCACAAGGATGGTTTAACATCCGAAAATCAATCAACGTTATCCAACACATCAACAAAAAGAAATATAAAAACCATATGATAATATCAATAGATGCTGAGAAAGCTTTCGACAAAGTGCAACACCCATTCATGATAAAAGCCCTTGAAATTCTTGGGATACAAGGAACATACCTCAACATCATAAAGGCCATCTATGACAAGCCAACAGCCAGTATCATTCTCAATGGTGAAAAGCTGAAAGCAATTCCATTAAGATCTGGAACAAGACAAGGATGTCCACTCTCACCACTGCTTTTCAATATAATACTGGAAGTCCTAGCCAGAGCAATAAGACAAGAGAAAGACATCCAAGGAATCCAAATAGGAAAAGAAGAAGTCAAACTATCACTATTTGCAGATGATATGATAATATACATAGAGAACCCCAAAATCTCCACAGAAAAACTAATTCAACTCATCAATCAATTCAGTAAAGTGGCAGGATACAAAATCAACACGCAAAAGTCAGTAGCCTTCCTATACACAAACAATAAATCTGAAGAAGAAGAAATCAAAAAAACCACCCCTTTTATTATCGAAACAAAAAAAATCAAATATTTGGGAATAAATCTAACAAAAGAGGTAAAGGACCTATACAAAGAAAACTATAAAACACTGTTAAAAGAAATAGAAGAAGACACAAAGAAATGGAAAGACATCCCCTGCTCATGGATTGGAAGAATAAACATTATTAAAATGGCCATCCTACCAAAAGCAATATACAGATTCAATGCTATTCCAATCAAAATCTCAATGGCATTCTTCAAAGAAATAGAACAATTATTGATGAAATTCATATGGAATCACCAAAAACCCCGAATAGCCAAAGCTCTACTGAAAAAAAAAGAAGGAAATGGAGGCATCACACTCCCAGACTTCAAACTATACTACAAAGCCATAATCATCAAAACTGCATGGTATTGGAACAAGAACAGACATACAGACCAATGGAATCGAATAGAAAATCCAGAAATAAACCCACAGATTTATGGTCAACTAATCTTTGACAAAGGAGCAAAGACTATGCATTGGAGCAAAGAAAGTTTGTTCAATAAATGGTGCTGGGAAAACTGGGTCGCTACATGCAAAAGAATGAAGCTTGACCACTACCTCACACCATACACAAAAATCAACTCAAAATGGATTAAAGAACTAGACATAAGACCTGAAACCATAAAATACATAGAAGGAAATATAGGCGAAACACTACGGGATTTGCACATCAAAGACATCTTTACAGACACATCACCCAAAGCAGTGATAGTGAAGAGAAAGATAAACAGCTGGGACTACATCAAATTAAAGAGCTTCTGCACAGCAAAAGAGACAATAACAAAAACAAAGAGAAACCCCACCAACTGGGAGAACATTTTTGCACCCAACACTAATGATAAAGGACTGATCACAAAAATCTGCAAAGAGCTGATGAGACTCAGCAACAACAAAGAAAATAATCCAGTCAAAAAATGGGCAGAAGAGCTAAAAAGAAACTTCTCTGAAGAGGAAATGCAAATGGCCAACAGACATATGAAAAAATGTTCAACATCACTTGTCATCAGGGAAATGCAAATCAAAACTACCATGAGATACCATCTCACACCAGTGAGAATGGCACATATTAAAAAAACTAGCAACAACAAATGTTGGCGAGGATGTGGAGAAAAAGGAACTCTTGTGCACTGTTGGTGGGAGTGCAAACTGGTCCAACCACTATGGAGAGCTGTGTGGAGATTTCTGGACCTACTAAACATAGAGCTTCCATATGATCCAGCAATTCCACTCCTAGGTATTTACCCAAAGGACACAGAAACATCAATTCCAAAGAGCACCTGCACTCCTATGTTTATAGCAGCACTGTTTACAATAGCTAAGCTTTGGAAACAACCCAAATGCCCAAAAATAGATGACTGGATCAAGAAGATGTGGTACATATATACCATGGAATATTACTCAGCATTCAAAAAAGATAAACACATGCAATTTGCAGCAACATGGATGGCACTGGAAGGGATCATGCTCAGCGAAATAAGCCAAAAAGAAAAAGAAAAATACCGGATGGTCTCACTCATAGCAGGAATCTAGAAAACTTAAATAAGGGACCAGGAAAATGAATATAAGAAAGTGAAAATCAAAATCAACAAAAAACTATGAACCAGAGACACTTTTTGGGGGGTGGGGGGCGGGAGGGGAAGGATTGGGGTCAGAATGGGGCGTTTGCAATTGTATGGGGGAATATAAAAATAAAATTTAATATTAAAAAAAAAAAAAAGAATCATCTTTATATCTTTTTAAATACCTTTCCCTTTCCTTTTCTTCTTTGTTTTGTTTCCAGAACATAAAAAAAGTCAGCATTTGGACTGTTCCTTGAGTCTAATACTTGACTCAAGTTTTAGTTCCACTAACCAGGTATATAAGCAAATATATGCAGCTAGATATCTTAATTATATATGTAAGTAAAAAGTTTCAAGGAGGTCAGATTAAATTAATATTACCTTTCTCTTTTTAAGTTCTGAGATTATTGTTGGGAAAATGACAGTTTTATAGGATGACTAAAAATAAGAGTCATTATTTAGAAAGTGGGTGAAACTGTGGAGCTATAGTAAATAAGGCATGTCCTATGTATAATTACTATGCTAATTGGGACATACAAATATTGAACCAGCCAGCCTTTCTTATTCATTCCAGCTGAAAACAGCACTATTCAATTGCTAGGCAGCTAGTTACTATGGAGCAATAAACTATGCTGCCCTTTTTAGGGTTCAAGGGAATGACCTTGATCTTGTTGCACTGTGCTTCAGCAAGTGAGCCTAAGACTGAATATATATTTGGATTTATGGTATTAATTTGTTTATTAATTTATTTTTCATCCATCCACTCACTCACTCATTATTTTCTTAATGTCTACATTTAACACATGTTTTGAGCATCCCGTATAATTCAGTTATTATACAATGCTCGGTACTTGATCTAATAAACACTAGATCACATTCAGTGTGTGCCAGGTGTTGATTCATTTAATTGTGAAAACAACTCTGTGAGGTATGTTTGACTTATTTTACAGATGAGGAAAATGAGTCACAGAGAGGTTTTTGAGTATCTTGCCCAAGGTCACACAGCTAGTCAGCAGCAGAGTCGAGATTAGAATCCAGGCAGGCTGGCTCCAAAGTCTGTGCTCTTAACCCCAAGACAGATATGATCTCTCCCTTCCTGGGGCTTACATGCCAGAGGGGGTACAGACAAGCAACAGGTGAACATGAGTAAAACAAAAAACAATGAGCTGTGACAGAGCTGTGGAGGGAACAGACGGTGGTGGAGGAAGGCGTGTGACTGGATCGGGTGATCGGAGAAGGCTGCATTGAGGAAGTGACATTTAAACTGAGTCCGGAAGGTTGGGAAGGAACCAGCCAAAGGGAGGGCTGAGAGAACATGCAGATTAAGGAAGGTCAGGGTCTCAAGAAACTCAACAGAGTCAGCAGGCTAGAGCAGGCAGTGACAGGCTTATAATATCCTCAGGAGAGAAGTGAGCCCATGTGAGGATTCTAAACACAACTTTATGAGCTAGGGACAGTGATTCTCACAGATGAGAAAATTATTTCTTGGAATAGAGGGCGTGTGGATGGGGATGAGGAATTAGATGAAGGGGCAATAAGGAGGGCAGAGATAGAGGTGGGTCCCAGAGAAAGTCCTAGGGGCCTGACCAAGCACTGAGAAACTAAGAGGCTGAGATCAGATTGTCTGTTCCCTGTGTCCCGAGTTGATGCTGAGAGAAGCATTAATGCTCTCTCCAACCGGAGTAATTCTCAGTATGTTAGATGTAGGCCAGTGGGGGTGATGGGTACCCTCATAGAGCCTCTGGTGCTCTAGCATGGTGCTGAAGCCAAAGCACTTCCTGAATCCCAGGGATGCCAACAGTGGAGAGAAGCCCAGCTTAGTGGGGTTACGCAGACAACCAACCATAAGTGACGTGATGAGGTGGAGTTTGAAAAAGTATCAGAGAATGTTTTAAACAAACCCTCTGGGCACAAAAAGTGATCTTCAGAAGACAGAGAGACAGAGAGAGAGAGAGAGAGAGAGAGAGAGTAGGTGAATATACCCTTAGAGGTCTTTTTAAAAGTTGTTTTTAATTTTTAGTAAATTAACTTACTGATTTTTAGAAGAATACCCAGGAAAGGAGAGTTTTAAAAATGATTTTTGGTCTTCTAACTTGGATTTTGGTCTTTCTAAATGAGCTAATAGTTACTGTGTCAGGAAAAGAAAGGGCAATCTTAGCAGCCCCAGCTAAGGTGACAGTACTGTTTTTTTAGTCTTAGAAACAGCTATTAAGATAAAAGTTAATCAAACATCCTTTCAACAATGTTTGCTCCTGATTTGCCAGTAAGACACACTTCCACCTGTGTGAGTACACACACACACACACACACACACACACACAGACATACAAGACAGAGTGGGGAGTCAGACCTGGCCACAAGGCCAGCACGCATTCTCAGAGGGGTGGTTTCTAAGATTGTTGGAAAAGTTTGTGTTCTCTCTCTTTTAAAATTTTTGTTTTGCTTTATAAAAGAAGGAACATTTGTCACAGAGCAGCCTCACAAATAGATCCCACATCTGGCAATGCCGACATAAAGGGTGTTTGAGGGTCTCAGGGGATTAGGCTTGGAAGGTACCAATTTGCCTCTTGAAACAGACACCTATTATCAGGACTAATGGCCATGATGGGGCTGGGGGGGTTGGGGGGAAGGGAATCAGCAACTAGAGACAGTTGCTCACGCACAGGCATGCGGACGTCACCAGAGTCACGCCTACTAATGAATTTAAAAGGAACAACTTGCTGTCATGTGGCTGACTAAGGGGGGGGGGGAGGTGTTTGACAATATCAAGCCCAATGTACCAATCTGAAGTTTTATCATTTTTCCAGCACTGCTAAGGGAGAGAAAGCCTGCTCGAGGCAGATGAAGACAGGAGGGGATGGGCAGTGTCTACTGGGAATGGCGTCTATGGATTGGCAGTCAGGGGCGGTGGAATTTTTATGGTGAGGGCACTTGAACGAGTGAACAGAACAGACCAGAGCATGGGTCTTTTTCACGTCAAAAGTTGGAGATGGTACAGGCTGTGGAGATGATGAGGTTGGGATATGCTCGGGGGCCTCAGAGGCTCAGGGGATGTGAAGGAGAGGCTGTTTGGGGTGAGGTGAGCAAGGAAACAAAAGCCCAGGGTTGGGAGGGGTCGCTCGCTTGAACTCAGAAGGCACCAAGAAAGGAGACAGCCATTAAGGTGGAGATGAAAAAGACAACTCAGACAGAAATACTGGCACGGCAGGCGCTGATATTTATTCAGCGTTTCCCAAATGCCAGCTCTGTTCTGAGAACTTTCCCCATTGTCATTACTCCATTGAGAGGTGCGGGCAGTGAGGTGAAGGTTGATGAACTTGTGCACATGACGTTGCAATGAGTGTCAGAGCTGGTTCTCAGAACCAGGCCTTCTGACGCCAGCACCTCCCTTTGGCCGCCTCACTCTGCTGGACCAGTGGGGGTGCAGTCATGGCGGGAAACCTGAGCCCATTAGGTACACTGAGGCTTAAGGAAACAGCAGGACTTGCAAGGGGAAGTGGCAGAAGTTATCTTGGGCAACTCAGACTCTTGCCCTTGAGGTGGAGTGGGATGGGTGGAAAACAGCCCCCTTGTAAGATAGTTGCAGGTTTCAGGCAGCGGTTTCCTCCTGGGGAAGTGCTCGGTTTCCAGTAAGGCAAGGAGGTTACAGGTGCAAAAAAGGTAAGAATAGAAAGGTAAAGGAGTCCGGAAGTCTTTGAGGCCGATGGAAGAGTGGATGGATAGGCAGGGCAAGGGCCTGGTCAGATGCATAGATGGTGTGGTGGGGAGGCTACTGGTGACAATGGGCAAGTGTACTTGACAGCAACTGTGGTACATACCTATAAAACCTCTGAGGCATTTTTTTTGCTAGTTGCCAGTGGTAATTGCTAGTGGTAATACAGTGGGTGCACATGTTTGCTATGGTTTTCATGAGAAAGAACCCTACACTGCATGATTTTAACTATAGAGATTTATTGTCTCATAGTTCTGGAGGCTAGAAGGGCAAGATCAGAGTACTGGCAAAGTTGCTTCCTTCTGAGGGCCGTGAGGAAGGATCTGCTCCATGCCTCTCCCTGGGTTTGTGGTGCATTGTTAGCAATCTTTGGTGTTTCTTGAAGTGTAGAAGCATCACCCTGACCTCTGCCTGCTTCTGCACGTGGAGTTCTTTCTCTGTGTGTCTGTTCACATTTTCCCTTCTATCAGGAGCCAGTCATATTGGGTTAGGGTCTCCTGTACTCTAAATGACATCAACTTACCTAATTGCATTCATGAACTAAACCCTACTTTTGAGGTGGTGGGGTTAGGACTTCAACATATGAATTTTGGAGGAAAATATTCAACCCCTAACAGTGGGTTTCAGGGGCTCTGTTTACTCCTGACCACTCCCATTCAATTTAATACCTGTTCGGAACATCTGAGCATTCAAGACCCTTTACTAGGGACAGCAGGGAGTATACAGGTGAACGAAATAAAACCTGTGACTTCAAAGGCTGGGAGTTGGAAGTAAAATACGAAAAACTTAGGTAACTAAATCACAAGTAGAATCTGATAAATTGTGTTGGTTAGATGCAAGCAGACTGTTATGTAACCCAAAAGCTTATTTAAGAAGAGGAGTAGGGCCTTTATGTTATACAATAAGGAATCTCATTTTCAGAAATGTTGTGTGACCTGCTGAAAGTCTTGAAATTTGTTCTTTAAATTATACTATGCACATAAACACACTTGTAGACCTATTTCCTACTATGTCAACTGTCTTGAAAGGAATTGTTTTAAAAATAATTTCTATATAACTGATCAGGAAAAAGATAACATGAGCTTGTGAGCATCGTAGAAATAGTGTCTGAAAGAAGTCACAGACATTTATATCTAGACAAAGTGACTGAGCTGTTGACTAAATATTGACTATAAATCTTCAACCACCCACTACCCACAGGTGCCAGTCTGCCTACAGTTACACACAATTTACACGATATGCATTTGATGCCAAAATGCACAGTAAATTTCTTGAATCCTTTAAAAATAAAACCATTAGCCACCTTGAGCCACTAGAGTCTTCTTCTCCATCAGTATCTTTCATCTTGCTAAATGAGATGAGAATATTCTAGCTGGTGGAAATGGCTGGGTTTTACTCATATGTCCAGATTCTACACTCCATTGACATTTAAACATTGATTGTTAACAATGCAACTCCAAATTTTTAAAATACAATATTGAGTTGGAAGCCAAGGAATGAAACTTGATACAGTGGGGAACAAAATCTCTGTATGGAGTGTCCTAGGTGGATTTGGTGGGCATTGTGTCTAATGTGGAAATCCTAGGAAAAATAGAGAAGATGAAGAGGAAATTAGTCTTCGCCTATTGGATTTACAGTGAAATGACTCCCAAGAAAATTGTGCTATCTTGGAGCCATGGTAAGAGGAAGTGAGAAGTGGAAGTCTGGAATCATTAATTCAACAAAGATTTCCTGATTTATTATATGCAAATGGAAAATAGAACTGTCTTCACCATTGACAACATTTAGGAAATCAGGACGCTGTATTGGAGATGGATCTGGCTCTTGACATCAGAGTTCCTGAGCTTCTATAACCTTGACCAGACAGTGATCCTGTCACTGAAGATGAATCTATCATCTTATTCATGGCAGTGAGGAACAATAACAAGAAAAGGCCCATTGGTCCTCTGATTTGAGCAGAATAAACTGTAGGGGAAAAGTACTTTACTACTTTTTAAATAGACTTTATTTTTAAGGAGTTTTAGGTTCACAGCAAAATAGGAAAGTCCAGAGATTTCTATATACCCTATGACCTCTAAGTGTACAACCTCCTTTCTTATCAGTATCCCCCACAAAAGTGGTATATGTATCACAATATATGAAGCTACACTCGCTATTATCCACCAAAGTCCATAGTTAATGTTACAGTTCACTCCTGGTATTGTATGCTATATGGGTTTGGACAAATGGACAGTGATATTTATCCATATTTATATTATATATGGAGAAGTTTTACTACTGTAAATATCCCCCGTGTTTTGCCTATTCATGACCCTTGGAAATCATTCATCTTTTTACTGTCTCCATAGTTTTGCCTTTTCCAGAATGTCATAAACTTGGAACCATACAGCATGTAGCCTTTCCAGAGTTTCTTCTTTCACTAGGGTAATATGTATTGGTGTTTTCTGCTCATCTTTTCGTGGCTTGATAGTTCATTTATTTTAGACTCTGAATACTCTTTCCATTGCCTGGAAGTAACAGTTTATCCATCCACCTACCAAAGGGCATCTTGGCTGCCTCCATGTTTTGGAAATTATGAGGAAGGCTGCTGTCAATACGTGTGGGCAGGTTTCTGTGTGGACACAGGTTTTCACCTCCTTTGGGTGAATACCAAGGAAGACAATGGCTGGGTTTTATGGTAGGAGTATGTTTAGTTTTGTAAGGACCACCCAACTGTCCTCCAGTGTAACTGCACCATTGTGCATCCCCACCAGCGATGTGTGAGAGTTCCTGTTGCTTCACCTCCTTAGCATTTGGTGGTGTTAGTGTTTCCAGTTTCGGCCATTTTAATGTATACTGTACTCATTGTTTATGTTTGTATCCCCTTGATTTCATATGACATATTGTTTTCATATGCCTATTTGCCATCTATGTATCTTATTTGGTGAGGTGTCTGTCTACTACTTTTATGGTTTAAAATCTGTGATGGATAACTTGTTACAATAATCAAGAAGTCATTTTAACATGTCATTTTCATTTTGGTTTTCATGCATCAAAGTCCCAAATCCATATTCTCCCCTTTCCTTTTGCCCTCTTTTCCTTCATTTGTAAGAAATGTGTGTGCCTGATACAAACCAGCCTCTCAACTGTGTTGAAACTGTATCAGGGATATATAACGACGAAGAAAATGGACATGTCCTCGCCCTCCACCTGTGGAGGGACACGGATTGTAGTAATGTCATCCACAAATACGTACTTTCAAGATGTGATAAGATGATCAAGGGAAACAAAAGAGAGCTATGAGAGTGTCTAAAGGGAAGCGTGTCTAAAGGGAGAGCTTGCAGGGGAGGCTTTCTTGAGGAAACAGCGTTTGTGCTGAACGCTGAGTGGGGCAGAGACATGAACGGGCACATCGTCCAGGTGGGAGGTGGCTGGTATGCAAGAAGCCTCCAGAAGAACAGATGCAAAGGACTAAGTTTTGAGTGGCTCAAGGGCAAAAGAAGAACTGAAAGAAATCCCTGGGGTTGGATCACCCAGAGCAAGTGGGAGACAGCTGGAGGAATAAGCAGGACCTGTTCAGCAAGGTCCCTTTTTTCAGCGAGAGGTAAAATATTCCAATATTAGCGTTGTGAAGCTAGCCCCATGCTGCAGTCTAGACAGGAGGAGGTGGGGGTTAGGAAAGAGAGGACGTTAGCTTGTTAGATAAAAGATGTGAGGAGAAAGAAGGGGCTTGATTTGAGAAATAATTAGAAGGTAGACTCGTCTTGTAATCTGCTTTTTCCACTTGACATATCATGACTCTCCTTCTAAATTTCAGAAGTGCAGGTCCACATAATTAGGTCTCCAAAGGAGTCCCTGTACACAGATCGATTGTGACATATTCAATAATCTCCTATTGATGGGCTTGTTTTTCAATTATAAATGACTCTGCAAAGAATGCCCTTTATGTATTAATTGTCTGGTTATTCTTTTAATGGATATTTTATATGTGATGCCAAACTAGCTTCTAGAAACTTCATATCAGTTTATGTTGTCATAATAAGTTCATAAGAATTCAGTTTTCCATCCTCTTGTCAACCCAGTGTACTGTCAATATTTTTAATTTTAGCTGCCTACCGTAATAGATACAGAAAGCTTAGTATTTTGACTAGTATTCCTTTTTTCTTCTGTTATCAAGTGAAATATTTCTTTGTAACAATAACTGGCTGGGGACTCCGCTGCACCACTGCTGATGTCATCTGTGATGTGGTGGCAGTCAGCACTGTAGGCCATGGTCTGAGCAGTGCCCAGGTCTCTAATGGTGCTGAGAGGTCTCCAGCTAACAATTGGTGCAGTTTTTGTTGGGCTGTATGACAACCTGTCAAAAGTGGTACTTCCACTGTTCTTTTTTTTTTTTTAATTTAAATTTTATTTTTAAATTCCCCACACAATTACAACCCCCTTATTTTGACCCCAATCTCTCCTTTCCCTGCCCCCCACCCCCCATAGAGTGTCTCTGGTTCATAGTTGTTTATTGATTTTGATAGCTTCTTTCTTATAGTTATTCTTTTTCCTGGTCCCTTATTTAAGTTTTCTAGATTCCTGCTATGAGTGAGACCATCCAGTATTTTTCTTTTTCTTTTTGGCTTATTTCGCTGAGCATGATCCCTTCCAGCGCCATCCACGTTGCTGCAAATTGCATGTGTTTATCTTTTTTGAATGCTGAGTAATATTCCATGGTGTATATGGACCACATCTTCTTGATCCAGTCATCTATTTTGGGGCATTTGGGTTGTTTCCAAAGCTTAGCTATTGTAAATAGTGCTGCTATAAACATAGGGGTGCAAGTGCTCTTTGGAATTGATGTTTCTGTGTCCTTTGGGTAAATACCTAGGAGTGGGGTACTTCCACTGTTCTTAATGTTGTTCTGCTTCTTTCTCTCTGTGGTGCTTTCTTGAGGGCTTTGATGATAAGGGCAAGGCTGAAGTGACCACTTCAGTCTGGGCCTGTCTGTTCTGAAAAGTCAGTTTCATGCCATCCTTAGACCCTTCCAATCATGGGTTGCATTGGCAATATCATCACCAACTTTTTGGGGAGACAGATCCAAGGGGCCATGGCATATGTAGCATTGATTCTCGCTGGTGCACCTCAGGTTTACAACTTTGCTCTTGTTTGGGGGAGTCTTTGGCAGCTTGGTGGAGGGGACTGTTGTCTGATGAACCTGGATTTGCTACAACCTAAGAAAATTGCACCATGGCCTCCTCTAAGCCAAAGACTTGTATTCTTTTGATTACTAATGAAACTTTTGATTAAATTAATAATCAAATTCTTTT
The DNA here is from genome assembly GCF_014898055.3 of Talpa occidentalis. Classification (NCBI taxonomy): domain Eukaryota; kingdom Metazoa; phylum Chordata; class Mammalia; order Eulipotyphla; family Talpidae; genus Talpa; species Talpa occidentalis. Next base: position 10,029,702 of record NW_023601322.1, read on the forward strand.
GATTATTAATGATGATCTTTTCACATGTTTACTAACCATTTATATTTATTCTTTTGTGAATTATCTATTTCCTTTATTTTTGTTTGTTTATTTTACCCCCACCGCCATCTTTAATCAATTATTTATCAGGATGCTCTTTCTCTGTTAACTTAGCATTACCATTGTGTGACTCTTCATCATACATATGTTGCAAAACGTTTGCTACTTTCTTGTTTGTCTTTTAATCTTGTGGGCAGGGTATTTAGTTTATTTTTTGTTTTCACTATATATAGTGTGCAATTTCTCATATATCTGAAGGATTACTAATCATCATTAGTAATCAGTGTGTGTGTGTGTGTGTATATTTCATTTTAGGTAGTTCATTTTGTCACCTGTTAGTGTTTTTCCTTATGGTTCTAACTTTGTTGATATACTCAAAAGTCATTCCTCATTTCAAGGCTGTAAAAATAATTTCCAAGACTCTGTTTTTATTATGGATTTATGTGGAATTCAGTATGAGTACGGAAGTGTTACTAATTTATTAAGTACTTAGGCAGTTGTTCCAAGACCTTTCATTAAATAACCACTGCTTTCCTCCCTGATCTGACATGCTATCTTTGTTATTTACAAAATTCTCAAATATATTTGAGCTTAGTTCTGAACTCTCTATTCTGTTTCTGATCTCTCATCCTATGCCAGATTCACGCTGTTTTAATTACTGTTATTTTGTAAAACAAGTTTTATATCTGGTAGAGCAATTTTACTCACATTATTCTTCCATGTCAAATTATCTTAGTTATTTAAAATATCTGTTCTTCAAAATGAATTTTAGAATTATTTTGTCAAATTATACAAAATTATCCTGCTGCGATTTTGGTATAGATTGGAATGCATTGATTACATTTCCAGATAAACTTTACCAGCTCATTATAAATTTTTCTTATACATAGTGGTTGAAGTAATTTAATTTGGGATCAAGTAAAATTTAGCTTCTATTATGACCCATTCTTCAGATATATATAAGAAATTGCACACTGTATGTATATAATTCAGAAAATCACTCTATGGTTCTAGATGATTTACTCATACAACAAATTTTTACTGAGTTAGGTATGTGTAGGTGCTCTCCAAGTGCTGAACTTAGTGCAGTGAATGCACAAAGATCTCTTGTCTCACATTCTATAGGGGAGAGAATAGGGATGGGACTGGTGGTCAGGTGGGGAAGGCCAGTGTAGACAATGATTTTCAAAAATATTTGCTTTAAATAGAAAAAGGACACTAGGTTATAGCTGATCATGGGGGTGAAGGAGGTTTTTGTCTGTTTTTTAATATGGGAGATATAGAGCATATTTATATGCCCCAGAATGATCACCAGAAAGAGAGACAAGAAGAGAAAGTAGGTGCAGGTGCTAGCAGGTGAGCAGGTGGGGTGTACCTTCCAGGAATTGTGTTCACGTTGGATTGAAGGAGCAGATTAATAAGAGGAAATCAGTGAGGGTAGGCCCAGACACGCGTAGGTTAGTGCTTCCTTCACCACTCAAATGAAGAGGTGTTTGTGGACAGGGAGTAATTGAATGTACAATCCTTTGGCTTTGTATCCTTTCATCAATTCTAGTAAAAAAGAAAAGGAATGTTTTCTTTCAGTTTTAAGCTCGGGTGTCACAATTTCTCTGTTTCCAACTGCATTTTACACAGTGTTGAAATTGTGCTGAAAACAATGTCTGGCATTGCTTATTTATTGAGGAATACACACATTAGTGAATGAACTACAGTTTTATATTACCAAATAGAATTCCTCTGCTGTTATTTTGTACAGGCGATGTCTTATCTCCGATATAAACTTGTACCTGTTCTTAGTGTTAGCATGTCAGTACATAATATTTATTTAACTCCTCCATGTGCTACAGCAGAAAAGGCACTGGGCTTGGAAACTGAGGGCATAGAGTCAGTTATCTGCGTATCTCTTTATAGCAACTCAGAGCAGGGCATGTTATTTAGCAACTCTGGATTTTACTTTCACCATCATAAAATGAGGCAGTTGGAATAAATCAGTGGTTTTAGAACAATTGGGCATTTATCACATGAAAGCTTTTCTGGAGCCAATATATCAATATAAGGCGGATAATCTACACCCTCTTCAGATGAAAACAGGGCTATGAGGGTGGGGCCCCCCATCCATTCAGCAGCTGTATCTTTCAACCTTTTCTATCCCTGCTACATCTTGCTGTTTGGGACCCCTGAATGGAGCTACATGGAGCACAATCTAGAAACAAAATAAGATTAAATTTATGGTTCTTAGCAGCTGCATAAACAATGACATATAAATCCTGACATGATTTAAGTAATCCTCTGAAGTAAGGGATGAGTGGTAACACTGTGTGCTTCAGGATGGAGAAACTGAGGTTCAGATTTATCATTTATCTCATGCATCGTAAATGGAAGAACTGGGATTCATCCCAGGCTTCTATTTCTTCTGTGGGAAGTTCTTTTGCCACTACCAAAAGACTCCCTCTAACTGGCTGTATGTTAACTTAGCGGAGTATCTGTTAAACTATCTGACACGATGTCTGCCAGAACCATTACTATATACTTAGAGTACAGTTCCTATCCTCACATGTCAGAAGCCACTTAAGAGTGTGCCTAAATGCTTTTCTACACCTGAATCAGCTAAGTAATAGAAGCTTTGCTCAACTTGCTAAGAAATAATGAGCTGTGAGGAACCATTATAATTTCTCAATAGAAATCTCTAAAATGCAAATCAAATGAATTGACTGAACACTTAAATCTGTTTAATTTTGAAATCAGTTTCATTTCTGAAATAATCTTCACATTGAGACAGATGAAGCATATATTTGTACTTAATGTGGAACATATTAAAATAAGAAGTCAATTTTAACCCAAATGCATGTGGAGGAATGAAAAGTGAAGATGAAACATTGGGTTGGAAGAAGCTGACGGTGGGGTGGGGTGGCCACGTCAGGAAGGGTCAGTACTCGGACCGGCTGCCCTTGCTCTGGCATGTTTAGGACTTTCACATTTGATTTGTCTTATGTTGACTGCACTCTTGGATTCTCTACTTGGTCAGCTAAAAATACTGCTCCTCCTTCAAGGCCACTGCAGAAGCTGCTTCCTCTGTGAAGCTCACTCAACCACATGCTCCTGTTCCTTGTTGAACAGAATTAATCTTCTCCCCGCCCTGTGGGCTCCCCTAGAACTTGGCACTGTGAGTGTAGTGCTCAATACCGTCACATAATTAGAGGTAAAATTCTCTGTCCTCTTTGCCAGGTTTAAATTTTTGCTAGGGCAGAGAACATTAAACATTTTAAAGTTATTTTTTTCCCATTATAGATGAAATATATACTCAATGAGAGAAAATGTAGAAAATTACAGAAAAGTTAAAATGAAAAAGAATCATTTCAGTGATCCATTGTCCTAATACAGTCGATGCTTAGAGTCTGAAATGATTCATCCTACTCTCTCCCCCACCATAGACAAGGAAATTTTCTGATGGCTGTGCAGGCATTGCTTATGCTAGAAGGTGCTAGAACACTACACATCTCTCTGTCTTGTCCAGTATAAGCACAAAGCAGATGTATATTTATGTGCATATCTATGTACACGTGTGCTATTCTATGGGCATTTACAATGGAGAGGGGATTTGCTTAAAGAATGGAAAAGCTTGTCTAGAAAGAATTTCTTTTTTTTTTTTTTAATAGAGGCATGTTTTGTTTATTTATTTATTTGTTCGTTTGTTTTTGTTTATACATGCACTGGGTACAGTCAGAAGCGCGGGAGGGTGAGAGAATTCACCAGAGCCAGAGCGGGGAGCAGAGCAGGCAGAAGGACCGAAGTACACTGCTGAGGGGAGCAGCGGGCGGCAGGAGAGGTCTGCGCGCCATGTGGGACCCTCCTCTGGTGGCCGGGAGCAGCTGGGAATCGAACCGGTGCTGCAGAGGCTGCAGGCAGCTTCGCAACCCAGCGCTCAACCGCTGCACCACCAGGGAGGCCCTAGAAAGAATTTCTTGAAGACACTTGACTCTGGAAATCACATCAAGATATTTAGCAGAGTTGAATGAATTCCAGCCCTTTGGCCTAGTGACAACTGCTTCTTCACTGAAATGTGCAAGCAGCCCCAAAGGGGAACACAGGCTCCTGTAGGGTCTCTCAGTTAATGGTCCAAGGGTGGTTGGAGACAAGAACCATGATTCGCTAGAAATTTTACCATCACGCTGAAGGCTGCGTTGCTTATACTTTGAGCACAGACCCTGTTTACTTCAGACCTTGTTTATTACTCCAGGCTTCCCACTCCTCTGTCCTCCACTTCTTTGGCAGGACTGCCTGTGCTCTGGTAAGAAAGCCAGGCTTCAGGACAGCAGGCAGGGCATGCTGGCCGTAGGGACCATGCTGCCAGGTCATTGGCATCTTAATGCCATGGACGATGTGATGGAGGCTGCCTCACTTGTGAAAGTGGAATAGAAGTGTAGGTGAAAATAGAGCACCGAGACTGGAGCTCCTTGCTCACAGAAACCCAGATAGTTTCCAATTTTCCACCTACAAGGTACCATTAGCTGAGGCTCTTGTTTTTATAACAATTTTTAAGATTCTAAAAGTTATAGAAGATTCTTAAGGAGACTTGGGAAAATGCAGAGATGTATGATGATGTAAATAAAAATCAACCATATAAACCTGCCACACATAAATAACTACTGTCAACATTTTGATGTATTTACTTTCAGTCTTTTTTTATTAACATACTAATATTTCTATTTTTATTATTATACAGGGTATAAATCCTAATAGTAATTAGGATTGATGTATATATAAATATTCTGTCCTTTTTTATTTAGCTTTAGCTCACTATATTTTGATATAGATAATTTTTAAGTTAAGTGAACAGTTGAACAACATTTTAGAAGCTGGCTTAATAATCTGTTAAAGGATGAACTAAAATTAATTTTACCATTCCTCTGTTGTCCCATAGTGAGATTGGTTCCAATTCTTTCAGTGTTAGCTACAACACTTCAGAGGATATCATTTTTATATAAATTGTTGGCCACATTTCTAATTATTTCCACGGGGTAAATATTAATATATGCTATTCCAGTAAAGATACGAAACATCTAAGAGTCTTTCTATTTCTATTAATAAATTTCTGTCCAGAGACATTAGATATACGTGCTCTTCTGCAAATAATTGCTCTAGTATATTTTAAAAAAATATTTAATATTACATTTGAAATATTTTATATACTGATAGATATAAAGGCTAACTCATTTTTAAAAGTTGTACTTTCAATTAATAGTAAAGTTAATTTTTTCACATATTTACCTACTTGTGTTTTCTATATATATATTGTGAATATCTTTTATGTGGGGGTCTCAGTGTTGTTATTAAGCATCACTTTCTTATTTGTCATTAATATGATTGTGTCTGTTGACTTATCAGACTACAGATTATCAGACTACAATTGTTGCCATATTTTTTGTTCTCAGAGAATAAGTAGTATATGATGATTAATTGAAACTCAGGATTATAAGATATTAGTTAGACAAATTCTTCAGCATCTCTAAGCCTTAATTTTTAATGGAGTTCTATGATGTTATCTTCTTGATATAGGGTTAATGAGATAGTTAGAGGAGTTTCTGAATCTAAACCACAGCACATGGCCTAGCCCATTGGAGCTGTTTAGTCAGTGTTATCTATGAGATTTATTGTTCCTTGGACAAAGTGGGAATTTTTTGAAATTCCTTTTTAGTAGCAAATCACATTGGATTTATCTTTTGTTTACTAATAGATTCTTACACTGATGGGATAAAGTATTTGGCTGCAGTGAAATGCTATTTTTATGTGCTCTCAGATTTGATTTGCTGTTAGTTAATTTTCAAGGGTAAATATTAATGTTGTTCTTTTAATAATCCTTCAGCTGAAAGTTACCAACTTATTTGAAGTTAAGCTCTAAATGCTAAAAGGATCCTGAAAATTCCGTAAGAAAATAAAACCAGTATCTCATTAATTCATCTATTAGATATTTATTTAGTGCTCACAACTGCAGTTGAAGGATGTTGTCAGACAATCTCCTTGACCACAGAGACCTGGGCCACCCGTTTGTTTAGATTCTTGTAAGAGTTACTGGGAATGATTCACTGAGAAAAGATGGCACACGTGAGTGGGCACACTAACAGTTCATTTCCTTGGCATTAAGCAGGAATTTCTTAACAGCTTCGGAATGTTTATTCCAAAGGTTGAAAAATTGAAGACTATATTAACTTATTGTGAAAATTAGATTGAATTAAGACTATCAATCAATACGCCTCCTATTTTTGTTCTCCTGATGGAATACCATGGACAAAGTGATGAATATGTTGATGTGATTTTAATCTCTTTCAGACTAAAATTGAGTGCCGCATTTTTGAGTTGATTTATACCACCAAAAAATTTCCGAAGTGCTGATACCTACTAGCCTGAGACAGTCTATTCACAAATGTATTCACAAAAATTTAGTCAGTACTTTGCACTCATTCTTTATAAAAATGCAAGAACCATGGCCCCACTTCAGTTAAGGAAATAGAAATAAGATTTGTTTTTGTGGTTTCTTTTCAGAAAGGAGAGGGAATGCCTCTGTGGCAGATTTATATGTGAGGTAGGGGAGCCTTATGCCGAGATTTGGCAATCTCACAAACCACAAGGCTGGGATCTTTACCTCACTTGGAAACATTTGAATTGTGTCCAGATCTTCCCCACCACATCAGTTTCCTCTCTCCCCACACCAGGAACTTCTACTTAGGCTGAACCTTCCAGAGGCTGTGCCCAGCCATGATCTCCTGAAAGGAGATTCTCTTTCTCTCTGTCTCTCTTTTGCAATTCCAAATGCATGGGGGTAGGGGGCACGGGGAGAGATTTCTTTTAATATACTGGAAATAACATCCACTTAAAAATTCTGAATCTAAATGTAACACCTGATTTTTCTGTCACTCTCAGTGGAATTCCAGATTTGTAAATATTACAGAGATCTGAAATTTTCCACTATAAGCACCAGAATTCTTTATAAGACTATAACATTTCCACATTTATTTTGGATATTAACCCCTTATCTGATACATGGTTTGCAAAAACTTTCTCCAATAAGGTAGGTTGTCTTTTCATAGTGTTATTTATTATTGTTATTGTTGTTGTTGTTGCTACATGGAAGCTTTTGAGTTTGATGTAGTTTCCTTTGTTGATTTTCCTTTTGTTGTCTGTCCTTTTGACATCATTTCCAAGAAATCATTGCCAAGCCCAAAATTAAGGGGCTTCTTCCCCACATTTCCTTCTAAGAGTTTTATGGCATCAGGTCTTAGTTTAAGACTTTGATCCATTTCAAGTTAATTTCTGTGAGTGGTGTGAGATAGGCCTTGTTTCTCCAGTTTTCACAGCACCATTTGTTGAAGAGAATATCCTTTCCTTATGGGTGTTCTCAACTCCCTTGTTGAATATTAGTTGACTGGATATGCCAGGATTTCACTCTGGGCTCTTTATTTTGTTCCATTGACCTATGTGTGTTTTTGAGCCACTACCATATTGTTTTAATAAAAGGTCTACACAAGGACCATCTTCTTTGCTCTTCCAAGAGACCTACAATATTCTCTTCCTATGGGCCATGTAATATGTGGCTCTGATTTCTAAAACTTGCAGCCATGATGGCTTCCTTGAGGGGACTGTGCCTGAGGGCAAAGATAGTACATAGAACAGGGCAAACATAGCGTAGTGTGTGAAACATAGACAGAGCCTTGATTATATGGTGGACTTTTGAATCAAGCTGTACCTAAAGGCAGTTATACTTCAGAGTATCCAATTATAAAAGAAAAATCACACTTTATTTTTGCTGAAGCCATTCTAGGCCTGACTGTCTATAACCTATAATAGGAAGAATTTTTACAGTAAAAGAATTGGGAATTTGAGCAATGAGTGCTCTACCTCTTTTCTGTGAGGAGTCCTAACCTCATTTTTGCATTAAATGGCATGGTTAATTTCTAATATGCTTTTAATATTTATGGCAAGGGGATTTTATTTATGCCAGACAACAAGAGTGATAGCTCTTTATTTGAAGAACAGGCAATGACGATCAGCTAGTCGTAGTGCCCCAGAGAACATAACATTGAAGTTCTGTGAGAAATATAAATAAATAGATCCCCTCCAAACTCTTCTCTGTTTAATGACCAGAGCAACACCATTTATCATTTTCTTCCCTGCCCAAATGATTCTTCCAGACAGCACTAAAGTAAGATGCCCTATCAGAGGTTAAATGAGGCACTCATAGCTCATTGCTTTAAGTCCATGATCTGCTCTTGTTAGGCCTGAAAAATAATGCCTTACATATGAACACAAATGTCAGTGTTTCTCATAACCTCTTATTTCTGCTCTAAGCATCTTTGTTCTCTTCGGATGACTGGCAAAGGGGTGGTGATATTTTTTTCTTTAATCTTAAAAGAGTGAGTCAGTTTAAAATAAGTAAATAGGTAAGCAGAAAGTGCTTTCAGCCTGCTTCTTCAAAATGAGCAATGCCCCTGTCCTCAGGGGCTGTCAGATTTATGTCCTCAAATGAACAATAATTACATTAATAACTTTAAGGGCTAATTAGCATTTTATAGTAAACACATTGTTTATCCCACTAGGGGAGGAACGCTGTATCCTTTCCAAAGAATAATTGCTTTTCAGAATCAGGACCCATTTATCTTATTTCTGCGGTTCGTGCCACTGCCTGACTAAGAAATACTTCTGTGCTGATTGTTCCTGAGACCAGATCGTCTTCATTTTTACATCCAAAATTTCCAAAATTCAAACAGGTAGGTATGAATTAACTTTGATTTTACTTGTGTGAACCAGGAAAAGTAACCAGTATCTTGTTCTTCACATACTTTACTTTTGCCGCGCTTTTTTCCCTACTTAATTTTGCTATGGCATTTCTAATATGCATTCAGTTTGAAACCATACTCCCTCCTTTTGCCAGTCTCATTGCAATGCAAGGAATTGCCATGGTTACTTCTTTAAGGCATCAAGTCCTGGAAATACACTTTGATTTCACTTTAAGATCTTGCAAGCTCAAAGCTAACTGTGGATAGATCCAAGAAGACTTTTTTATCAAGATATTGACCTCCCTCCCCCTGAAGTCCCCTTTAGGGGCTTTGCTCTGCCTGCAGTCACTTTCAGTCCTTCCCTTAACCCACAGTTGCAGTAACTCCAAATCGACAGTCTTGTCAGAACAAATAACTAAAATAAACATCCGCTTGTCTGCCTGCATTACTAATCCCGACAATGATGGTCTATCAACTGTGAGCTGACGATTCTAAGAACCACTTTGCTCATTGCGTTGGTCCAGGAGCAGATGCTTTTAAATGGTTCATGACATTAAAATCCAAACGATATCATCAAAAGTCCTCTTGACAGTCTTCTCAGTGGTAAGTTATCTCATTTAAGCCAAACTTGTGGAAACAGATCACATTAGAACACAGGCAACAGTGACCACTTTATGTACAAAGATACTAAGTGAGGGAGACATATAAATCCTAAGATTTCCCCTGGGGGGCCTTCTTGGTGGTGTAGCAGGTTGAGCGAAGTGCTGTGAAGCTGTCTGCAGCCTCTGCAGCATGGGTTTGATTCCCTGTAGGCCAGGGAGATACCCACATGTCATGGCAGACCTCTTCTGTTGCACCTGCTGCTCCCCTCAGCAGTGTATTACAGTTAGTCTGCCTGTTCTGTTCCCCGCTCTGTCTCTGCTGACCCCAGTTCTTGTATAAATAAAAATAAATCTTTAAAAGATTTCCCCTGGGGTGTCTTCATGTTTTTATTTTTTTAGCTACTTAGTGCACACTAGAATTTTGGTAACTTTAGGATTCATACTAGGAACTATTTGACAGTACTGAAAACTATCAGTTAATAATGGATGTTCTATCACTATGGTCTTAAAGAATAGTTTGAAGTTTTTCCTTGCTTTTGTTAAACTAGACTGAAGAACAGAAAGGGAAAAGTTGCTAGGTTTGTATATTCTCTCTTAAAATCAGGGACACTAGTGAGACACTATGAAGGGATTTTGCTACTGATGTTTCAAGGTTTGGTGTCGGCAATAAAGCCATTAAAATTTTGATATTACCATCTCCCAAAGAACCCTAAGAAAAATTTTAAGGGAACATAATGATGCTTCAAGGCTGCTGAAATTATATGCGCCTATCACAAATTAAGTAGAAATTGCATGATTATTAGGCTTATCTGATCAATTAAAATAGCCAATTGGAATAAAAGAAATCCACTCTTGTGCCGTAATTATCTGAACTGATTGTCTGTGTTATACTGTCTGAGTCATTATCATTTTTATACATCATTTCAAGAGATACAGGCAGTCTAAAAGTCTACAAATTGCTGTAGAAGGGAAAAAATCTAATTGTGGATGCTATTCTTAAATTTTTATATCATATTTTTCTAGATATCGCAGAAAGTCTTTAGTACTATGGGAAAACTACTGGGAGGGAGGGAAAAAAAGGCCACTATCCAAATTGATCACAAGATCTTCTTAAATTGCTACATGTTCTCTCTCAGACTATTTGCAGTATATATTCTATTCCTGGTAAGTAGCCCTGAGTGTCTCATATTAATTCTGCTTGGAGTGTGGTTGTTTCCTTAAAATATATCCCATCTCACACCTAAGCTGAAGTGCCAAATGCCAGTCCTTTAGAAATTAAATTAAAAAAAAAAAAAAAGCAGAACACTTTTCCTCATTATCTCCTGATATTTTTGTCATACTTGATCTAATTTAGAGCTTTTACTAAAGAGAACAGGTCATCAGTTGTGACGATTAATTTTATGTGTTGACTTGGTTACAAGGTGCTCCCATTTCGGTTACACATTATTCTGGGTGTGTCTGTGAGGGTGTTTCTTAATGAGATTAACATTTGAATGAGCACACTGAGTAAAGCAGTTTGTCCTTCACAGCCTGAGTTTGCATCCAATCCAGAGGGCCTGAATAGGAGAACAAAAAGGTTGAGGAAGGAGAATTCATTCTAGGCCTCTCTGGGGATTGGGACCCCAGCCTTCTCTTGCCTTCAGACTTGAACTGGAACTTAAACCATCGGTTCTCCTGGGTCTTTGGCTTGCTGGCTGCAGATCTTGGGACATCTTAGTCTTTACAATCATGTTACACAATTTCACACACACATTTACACACACAAACACACGCATCACCTCTTGGTTCCGAAGAACCCTGGTTAATACATCAGCTAACCAAAGTCAACCTAGTAACACAATTTTGAAATGAAGCTATTTCATAATCGATTTTGTTAAGATTTAATTTTGAATTCTCACAAAAGTACTAAATCTGATTCTAATAGAATGAACCGATTGCAAGCAATCTACCATTTCTAATTTTAGTCTTTTCTGATGTTAACAGAGCCCCATGGGACCTTGGGAATAAGCAAGGAAGGAAGGAGCATCAAAGGAGTAGACTCCAAGATTCCCCCTAGACAGCCTTGATTTGGCAAAAGGCTCCATTTCTCCACCTCCTTTCCCTAAAGGAAGACCTCTCACTTAAAACACCTGAAGTAAAGAGTCCATTATGTTGGGACTTGGACTCAAATTTAATCCAAGAGATAGTAAGTGCCCTAGTATCAGCAGCTGTCTGGGCTAATGTATAGCACAGATCCAATACATATCTTCCCTCAATATTTAGACCCACAATGAAAAATCATAAATGGCAATACTGGGGAACTTACGTTGAGGGTTTTCTCTCTCTGTTATTCTGCTATCTTTTTCCATTGTAATAGAGTTTATGTGGGGACACAATTACCCACTAGAGACCACCCTTGCAGCTACATGGGGCCATGAGACACAGTTCTGCCCAGTGAAATGTAAGAGGTAATTACTTATTCCTGATGTCTTTGTCCCACTTTCCCTATGAGAACCGTAGACTGGGCTGAGCTCAGCTTTGGCTGTGTAAAGCCTAAGAGTTCCAAGTTGGAAGGAACATCTCTGAATGACCTCATGGGGCAGTGCTGCCTCACTTTCTAATTGGCATGAAAGAGAAGCAAACTTCTATTCTGAATTTTTTTTTGTCTGCTGAGCCTTTACCCAGTTTAGCTAACATAGTTAACTATCTTTTTTAATGAAATTGTAGCAAAATCCCTGGATATGCCCCATTGTCTGGTTTAATTCCTCTTCTCCATAAATAACCAACTCCATACCACCATGGAGACCTATTCCTAACCATTATCTCTGGTGCTGTTGATCTGTGGTGGAGGGAGGCTGTTACTATTAAATACATGTTATACAAAGAAACTTGTGAATAACTTAAAGCTACACCTTGCGAGAGACACTTGAGATATGTATATATGCCAGATATTTTACTCACAGAGACACTGTCTGCAGAATAAATTTCTTGTCAGTAAAGTTCAAGGCTTAAGGTTTTTTAGCATGCTTATTTTTGATTCTCTTCTCTCTCTCTCTCTCTCTCTCTCTCTCACACACACACACACACACACACACACACACACACACTTCTTTAATAATATTAGGTTAGCAAACCACAAATCCAGTAAGAGGCAACTCTTCTTTGAAGGAGAAATCAAATTGAGAATCTTCAGTTTTTAAGAGAATTAGCATCTAAAATTCTATCCATTTGTGTCTCACGTTTAATGTTAGAAATCTCTCTCTTCGGAAATACTAAAAATACTACTGGTAGTTTAAGGAGGAGAGACTTTCTGATGAAAAAATAATAGGTGGACAAGGAGATTTTATATCCAAATAGAAACCAAAATCATAAAAATGTTTGTGAAAATTCAACATAACTATTAAACCCAAATTTGTTTCTTTAGAAAGGAATTGGCTGATTAATAAAAACGCTACCCTTAGAGGGTTTAGTGGTGCTGCCTTGTGTCATTGATACATTTGATAGGAAAATTAGGATGGGGACAAACTACTATGTATAGATCTGTGCATCCTCTAGACGTGTGAACAGGATCTGCTGGAATAGACTTAGAGGTGAGTTGGCTTCACACCTCATGATTGGCCCACGGAGAATCTTGGTGACCCTACTCTATTTTAGGGGTGGACGGCACATTTCAATATGCTGTTTTAAAACTTCTTTTTAAAATTTTTGCAAGCACAAACTGCATTCCAGAAGCTCATTATATCAAGAAACATTCTCTCAATGGAAATATTTGGTATTAGGGCAAAAAATAAGGTGTGCTTGTGTGCATTTTATGCCTCCTTATATGATCAACTGAAGCATGTTTTCAGCAAATACTTTTCTTCAGTCAATACTTCCTCTGGTTCTGGCTCAGATTTGAACCAGTCTGTTTCCCCATTGAAAAAAGAGAAAGGACATTTGAGAAGTTTACTGGTTTATGACTAATTTATGATGTACGTACATACATACATACATATGTATATGTACATACATATGTAATATGTTACTTGATTTATATATATTTATAAATGTTTGTTAATAAGTTATATAATATTTATCTCATACTGTGGCATCAGTCAGTCTTAACTAGTCTGATGTTCTTGTTGTCTTCATAAAGGTCTATATTAAAAGAACCTCTCTCAGTATTGTTAAAAGTACCTAAAATGGGGCCTCCCCTGGTGGCACAGTGGTTGAGTGCTGGGCTGTGAAGCTGCCTGCAACCTCTGCAGCGCCCCGGCCACCAACGAGGGTCCCACATGGCGCAACAGACCTCTCCTGCCGTGCCTGCCGCTGCTCCCCTCAGCAGTGTATTTCATCAGTCTGTCTGTTCTGTTCCCTGCTCTGGCTCTAGTGAATTCTCTCACCCTCCCGTGCTTCTGACTGTACCCAGTGCTTGTATAGATAAATAAATAAATCTTAAAAAAAAAGTACCTAAAATGGGTGGAAAAAACTGATAATAATGAAATGAGGTGTTGCACCAAGAGTGCACAGGCCGGTAATGTAGCACCATTTACAAAATGCTCAAGATTCATGTCTTTCTGCTCACGTGGTCAGCTAGATCCCACTCACCTAAATCTGAGGCAGTGAGGACAGAGGATGAAATAGATAATGAAAAGCCAAAGTATTCAAGACCACAAGACTCTAAAAACTCTGAAAGTGTTTAGAAATAGTTTACATAGAAAATTTTGTATGCATTTTAAATAGGGTATGCAGATAATTTTGTGTAAAATGCTAGTTGATCCTTAGTGTTTTGAAAAACAAATGCGAGCAGGATATAAAAGTATTTCTCAGCAAGCAGGGATTCAAATTTGAAAAATTTCTCACACAATTTGCTTCTATTCATCTTCTTTTTGTAAATAGAAATTATTTTAGTTGTAGTTTCTGCTCAAAGAACTAGCCTTAAAGTTTTATGGGTTTGTGTTTTGTTTTTTGGTTAAAAAATTCCATATAAAGAGTTACAGGAAATTCCCTTCATTTGGAACAGACCTTTTTTTTTTTAATTCTAGGAGGAGCCATTATGGTGGATATTGTTAGTTATGCAAATATAAAGCAAATAGCTACCCTTTGCTTTCAGGAAGGGTTGACTTAGAGACAAGTCAATAACAATGATTCACACTGAGATGTGAAGAGTGTGTTAAATCATGGATATTGGGTGTATTACTGCTGCTCCAATAGAGCAAAGATGGTGATGAATTCCCTCCCTCCCATACACATCCACACTAAATTTATTTTTTTTTATTTTTTTTAAGATTTATTTATTTATGCATACAATAACTGGGGTACAGCCCAGAGGTGTGGGGGTGAGAGGGTTCACCAGAGATGGAGTGGGGAGCAGAACAGGCAGATCTACTGAAATACACTGCTGAGGGGAGCAGCAGGTGAGTCAGGAGAGGTCTGCTGCACCATGTGGGTCAGCTCCCTGCCCGGGGATCAAACTCATGCTGCAGCGGCTACAGACAGCCTCATAGATTGCGTCTTAACCCCTTGTGCCACCAGAGAGGCCCCACACTAAATTTAAATACAGATTACTCTGTGGTTGGAATGATGATTTGATCTAGATAGGAATAGATAGGATCACGAGTAAAGGAAGGACTCAGAGAGACGGGCACATCTGATTTTTCTTGTCACTTCAGAAAATATTGTTATGGAAGGAAAACAGTTGAGTGGCTAAAAGAATTACAATGATAGACTGGACTTTGGTTGCTTGGACAATGGTGCCAAATCGGCCGCCACTTTTTGAAGATATAGTTTCTTGAGAAAGAATGGATGTCTGGGGAGAAGAAATGAAGTAAGACGTAGAGCCAGAAATGAGGTGGGTCTTGTTGGGGGAGAGCAACTTCCCCCATATCCGAGGGGAACTCAGTTGGTCCCAGATGCCAAGGAAGCAGGTGGATGAAGATTTCCTGGAAATCGCTGCTTCTGTCCCAGCAACTTTGGAGTATGAGCTTTACAAGTAGTCATTCTAGAAGCTTTGTCAGTGTTTAGTGTGTGTGTGTGTGTGTGTGTACTTTCTTCTGTCTTCCCTAAGCTTTTATTAAGGTCTGGTCTCATATGTACTATGGGGAATCAAGTGTCCAGCCTGTGTTTTAGAAAGAGCTGTCAAGAAAATAGTCAAAATTCAGTCATGGGGGGCATATCTAGTCAGCAGGTGGTGCTGCCTATGGTGCAACTGAAATTTTGGAATTTCCTAGGGAGCATTTGAGGGCAGAGGCCTGAGAGATGGAGAGAGAATTGATGGGGGCTAATTTCTGACAGGTGAAGGAATCTCATGCAACTGTACTCAGACATGAAATTAATATCTTCCAGGTTTAGAAATGTATGGATTTTACATACACACACCCCCGCCCACATTCTTATTGGAGAAAATGAAAACAACATAAAATAATGCATTAAAACCACAAAAACCCAACCCCCACAAGTGTTAGACAAGCTGAACTGAAGCATGATAAAAGCTAAAATCTTCTCTTAGAATTACATTATCTGTAATTACATTAGAATCACATCAATAACTGTATTAATGTCTTAATTAATATAATAATATTAATTGCATTACATTAATTAGAATTACATTATTAAGGTGGATTAGTGACATAGATTTCATCATGGAGTTGTCATGGGCAGAACTGAAAAATCATACCTGAATATACTAGGGCATATTGTCATTTAAATTGGGGGGGAGTTAAATTTTTTCTGTAAAAGGCCAGATGATAAGTACTTTGGACTTTATAGGTCAGGCTGTTATGACTCAACTCTGCAGCTGAGTAGCAAAAAAGCTGCCACAGACAATCCATAAATGAATGAGTGAAGTGGTGTTCCAATAAATGTTTCTTTATTGGCTGAAATTTGAATTTCACTTAATTTTTAATGTCACAGTATGTTATTCTTTAGACTTTTTTTGAAACCATTAAAAATGCAAAAGTCATTTTTAAGCTTGAGAGCTATATGAAAACAAGCAGCATAGTTTAGATTAGAGGTTTAGATTCATTCTTCTGGTTTAGATTAGGGGTTCTTCTTGGGGTAGATATTATCTCTTAAGGAGCATCTGGGAAATTTTGGGAGGCTTTTTTTTTTATCTTCCAGTGCTATATTTCCTGAGCATTTACATATTGAAATACATGCTACTTTAGTATAAAGTATTTTCCTTTTACTAATATGGCATTATCAGATTAGAATTGAACATTTGATGGTCAACAGACAGAAAATGTGTTAGCCTGGGTAGTCTTTGCACCAAAGCAAAACAAAATTTAGGTCATTGAAATTATGGGGAAAAGAGGTCCTGAGAAATTTCCAGAGACGTGAGAAAGATATATAAAGTTAATAGTATAATATCCATTATTTCAAAATTTGAAATGGTTGAAACTTCTTTGTTAATTATCTTTATTTTGTGGACTTTATACACACACAAATATCTAGTAAGTGAAATGTTTAAGGACTTTAATACAGTCTTTCCTGACTGTGACCTCCAACCTCCTTTTTCCTACAATGATAGTTTCTCAACTTGCAATTTTACTCCCACTGGGATTTGTAAGAACATGACCTTCAAGTATGAGGAGGGATTGCAATTGAAATACTGTTCTTGAAGTCAGTTCATTTCTGAGTAACTAAGCTATTTACAGGTAACCTTCCTTTTCTAGAATATAAGACACGCTGACTTGCTGTAGTGTGTATTCCTGTTCCATAATGAAAAAAGGGAGACCATTTGGAAAATGTAAGGCCAATAATCATATTTGTCAAAAATTTAGTGGTAGGATATAAAAAGTCATTGCTTTCTAGCTCCTAATGAGCAATTTTCTTTTGGCCATTTATTAACCTTTCTTGAGACTAAGCCCTCCAGGCAGCTGTCAATCATGACTGTATAATGCCATATAGGGCATATGTATTTTTAGAAAGAAAATACCTCATTTTTCTCTTTCGTTCTATTAAAAAAGGTTTTTTTCTTCTTTACATGCAAAGACATGTATATTTCATGTACATGCATATAAATGGATTACAAAATAGGTGTGACCTCTTTTCCCTCCTAAGTCTAGCTTCCTCAGTTTTGTAAATGCCACGTTCTAATAATAAAGATAGCTATCCCAAAGAAGGTTGTAGTGATTCACTATACAACACCTATAACAAGACAGACACCATTTCATTATCACCAGTTAATATTTTTTTTCAGTAGGAAACAAAAACCAAAAACAAGCCAACCAGCACTAATGAAGAAATATCGCCCCTCTGCTCCTTCTCATCCGTTACAACGGAAGCACTCTGATTAATGAGAAGTGCACACATACAGCAGGTTAATTGCAGGTTACTGATTCCCATTTTTTGTAGGCCTAGAAAACTCAATGCTAGGAAGGATGATCTCTCTTTTTAATGAGTATTTCTTGTTTTTAAAATTCAGTCTTAATCCAGTAGATCTGGTCCAAGATCATAGCCCTATCAATAAAGAATTATATTAAAGGATGCTTTTGCTGTTCTATCGGTTTTTATTACCATCAGTAATTTTTTTTTGCTGAAGCTAAGTGCCTTGTTTTATTCTTTTCTGGTCAGAGAAAATTCCACTGTTATTTTATAAGAATATCCTGATTGTAGTTTTTCAGTGAAAAATTGATCTGTCATTGAATGATCCTACTTTTCATAAAAGATATTTTTGATGTTGATATGCTGTTAGATCAGCCAGTATTGTGAAGAAAAGTTAATACTGGAAAATAAGGTCTTCATCAACATCAATTATGGGAACTATCCTATATTCAATGGGTATTAGTAGTAAAGCATAGATGCAGCCAGTTTTAAACAATCTGATTTCTTAAACAATAGTGCCTGAAATCCCTCTCAGGAAAAGTTGTGCCAGGCTAACCCTACCTCTGGAGCATCCTTGTAAACAAGATCACTACGCTCATGATGACAGACTTCACATTGTCTTATTTCCTTTGCAGAAAGGATGTACTGAGAAAGGCAAATGGCCAACAGAACAAGCATGCCATAAAGTTTTATCTATCCCTATGAGAGCAGAAATCTTTGGTTATAAAAATTCACAATTAGGAGACAACTCTTGGAAATGACAATTTAAACATAGACTGTATGTTAAAAATATTTTCAAAATATATATCCTGAAGACTATTAGACTTAGCACATAAGCATTAACATATAATGCTGGATATTTTTAAAGAGAAAACTTAATTTGAATATATAATATATTCAATATACATATAATGTTTAGAGAGGTATGCACTCCCATTCAAACTGTATCTCATAACTACAGAGACTGGAAATCCATGTAGTGTATTTTCTTCTGATTGACAAAGCCACATGGGGTAGGAAATAAGCTTTGCAGTCAGACCTGAGTTCGAATTCTAGTTCTGCACCAGAGCTTGGATAAATCATTCAACTTCTCTGAACTACTTTCTCCATGTTTTAACAGACTTGTAGCCTTGTCACTTGAAATGTGTGTCTCTGTTGCATATGCAGTGGGTGTGCATAATACATTGCTTTTCCCTCTCACCCTTTGAATACAACCCCCAAATCATTGTTTCTGTAAAACATTTCCAAGTCCTATGAACTTTTTAATTTGTATTTTATGACTCATTTTCAGTAAAATTATTATTTACCAGGAACTGGTTTGGTTTATAGATGGTTAAGTATAAAGCACAACTTCCCATTGTGTAGTAAAATGGGAAAACATGATTTATAGGACTACTTTTTTTTTTCCTTAGAAAAACTTAATCTCTATTTTTTTTTCAAATATAGTTTTCTGTGAACTCCACATCTTGGTTGTAAACTTTACCTCCCTTTTGATATTGAGAAAATATCTGCTTTCTTCCTCACCAGAATGTTATTTTGAGAAAGTGTTATTTGGTAAATAGTATACTTTAAATGCAATTGGTTAGTAATTTGTTATTAAGAGATACAATAGGTAATAGTGACACAATAACATTTTCAACATTATTTGGTTTAAACATAAAATAGTCTAGACTTTGATGATACGCACACATTTAAATTTTTAATTTTTAAAAATATTATCTATATTTTTATAGATATTATAAAAATATAATATCTATATTATATTACATTTCTCTGTATTACATTTGTCTTCATAATTCTAGAATTATCTATTTTACCTTAAAATGTATGTTTGGCCTTATTTACATTTACCAGTTGGTTTAACCCTCACCAAATTAGCAGTTCTTTTTAATAGTTGCATGTATCTAATTAATCATCTAAAATATCCGACACATTAACACACAGAAAATACACCAGATTTCCTAGCAAACACTTGAAATTAAATACAAAAGAGGAAGTGAGTCAGTCAAATACATGCCCCCCATGCCATGTCCTCACCCCTGGGGCCTATGCATAAGTCACATTACATGGAGAAAGGGAAATTAATGAAGCAGATGGAATTAAGGTTGTTAATCAGATGACCATAAAATAAGGCAATTGTCCTGGATGGTACAAGGGGGCCCAATGTAATCACAAGGGGTCTTCTTACGGGTTGAGCTGCATCCCTCCCTCCTCTCCTTTCTCTCTCCTCCCCATTCCTAAGTTGAAGTCCTAATGCCCTTATCTCAGAATGTGATTTTGTTTGGAAGTAGGGCTTTTGCAGAGGTAATCAAGTTATAATAAGGTTATTAAAGTGGACCCTAATCGAACATGACTGTAGCCTGTGAGAAGAGGACATTTGGACTCAGGTCCAGGAGGAACACAGTGCAAAGACACAGGAGAAGACTTTGATCCACCAGCTAAGGAGAGAGGACTGGACCAGATTCTCCCTCGCAGCCCTCAGAAGGAACCCAGCTGACACCCTTATCGGGGGCTTCAGCCTCCAGAACGATGAGACATCCTATTTCTGTTGTTGAAGTCACTTCGTTTGTGGCCCTTTATGGTGGCAGCCCTAGCAAACTAATATAGTTCCTGCTCATGCAGAAGAGGGAGGCAGAGAGCTGTAGAGTGATTCAAAGTGAGAAAAACTTGCTCTGCCATTGCAGACTCTGAAGATCAAAGGGGCCATAAGCCAAGAATACAGTAGTCTCTAGAAGCTGGGAAAAGCAAGGAAACAGATTCTCGCCCAGATTTCTCTTCCAGAAAGGGATGCAACTCTGCCAACACCTTGATTTCGGGTCAGTGAGAACTAATTTGGACTTCTGAATTATAGACCTGTAAGATAATTAATGTATATGGTTGTAAGCCACTAAGTAATAATTTGTTACATCAGCCATAGCAAACTTATACAGTGAAAGAGTTTAATTTCTCTTAGGATGAAACTGATTTCCTTAGGATTCTACTTGTCTTTCTTTTGTTCTGTTTTATCTCATATGGGTTCAAAGCTTTTGGGCTCTTACTCATTTTTCCCTGTCTGCTCTTTTAGAGAACATGTAAAACATTTTTTAAAGGAAATTGTACTTCTTCTCTTCTCACTTTCTTAAGAATTGCAAATTCTTTTAGGATGTTCCCTTGCTCTATATAACAGGAAATGTTTTAAAAATGTGGACCTGTTCTAAAAAGGATAGCGAAGCCCTTTATCCTAAGGCTCACAATAGACTCACTTTTTCATCCCTCTCTTCTTCTCTGAAATTACTTTACAATCCCATATGTAACTCTTAAGTCACAACACAGATGGCCATTAGTATGCTAAGAATTAGGAATTGATTTTACCTGTTTGAGTCCTAATATATTCATTCTGGATTCCCACAGGCCTGCTTCTGTAATTCCACAGTTTTTTGCAGTAATTTAACATTGTATAAAGAAACAGTTAATAGATAATCTCTAGGTGAAATACAACCACGCAGGGAGAGATTTTCCTTAACACTATTTCTTTGTTTCACTACTGGAACTGAAATTAGAAAAAAGGAATTAAGAAAAACTTTCCCTGTGTGTAGCATTTAAATGTTTCTGGAATAAGATAACCAGTGCCTTAAAATTATAATTGAGATGTGCCTGAAATCAGAGATGCTGGCTACTCATTGTACACTCTAATTTCATGTTACAGATTAAAAATTCCATTATTTTTTGTAAGTTATACCAGCTGCTATTGCTAAAAAAAGTCAAAAAGTTGTTATAAAAACACAAGAATTTATAGGCATGTCTAGTTCTTTCATGTATATCTTAGAGAGAAATAGTGCCAGATTCATATTCCAAACATTACATTTTCTTAACGATATAACTGATACACTTTCGTAAAGTCTCAGAGAGGCAAAAGAAGGCCGTAGGGGAAGCAAAAGCCCTTTCCTTCTAACTTTGAAAAACATCCTCAGTATTTGCAGTGCTTACCACAAATACTCACCACTCTAATGATGTTGGTTTAGATTCCTTGCTTCATAGCAAGTGGTAGAATGTGAGTTTATTCTTCTCTGGCCTCTGACATTTACACAAGAAATGAATAATATCTAGGATAAGAGAATTCAGGAGGCCAGTTTTAAAACCAAATGAAAGTTAAGAATCTAGTATCACAGATTAATTGATAAAGATCTTGCAATAGTCTATATTTATGAATGATCACCAGGAGGATCACCTAAGGAAATGTATCCAAAAGCTGTTAAGAGAGCTTAATGTTGAATGTTACCATCAGTATTGTTTTTTTACAAATCTCTAAAATGTAAAAGTAAAACCTCAATATTTCTACCGAAGTTTTACTAAAGAGTTTCAAATACTTTATAAATATTAAACACATACATCCTCCAAGGTCAATTCAATTCTGTAAAGAGACGAAGACCTGCAGTATCTAGCATGTGGCCAAACATTGTGTCACATTGAAATGTGACCTTTACTATTTTAGTAACTTACACATTTGTAAAATCCATGAGGTTCAAGAAACATTCACCAGCAAAGCAACTCAATTTCCAGGAAGCTGTAAACATACCCTAGCTACCAGAGTTGTTAGGTTTGGAAGATGTAACATCTGAACTATACTGTCAGCAATCTTATCTCTCTGATACATATTTGAGAACCAAAAAATAAGTTTGTAAAACAGGGGGATGGTGAGTTGCCAGGAAAGAGTTCACAAATGCCCTTCATTATAACTTTTATTTTTACTCTCTGGATCCTTTTTACTCCTGGGACTCTCACTGGAAATCCATAATTGTGTCATTGTTTCTGACCAAAAAAAAAAAAAAAAAATGCACCTGGTTCCCACAACAGATTAGAAATAACCAAAACTCCCAACACTTACAATAGAAATTTAAAACCCGCAACATTTTGGACCATTAAATATAGAAGCAAACATTCCTTTGTTGGGGAAAAGAAATCTCCCCTACCTGTCTAGGTTCTTCTTTGGTTGGCTGAATAATCAAATTGACAGCAAACAGATTAATAAGAGGAAGAATCCAAATTTAATTATACATGTGCAGGGAATCTGCACAGATATGAGGATTTCAAGGTCAGTGAGGGAAAAAGGTGGGAATACAGCCTAGCTAAGAAATGGGAAAGGGGTTGGGAGCTTCAAAGAGAGAGAAGGACTCACTGAGTAGGATAGGATGACTCATGTGACAAAAACCAGATGCTCTGTAATTAGATTTTTGCTTTGCTATATAGGTAGGTCTCTCTAATAGACAGTTCCATCGGCTAAAATCCTAATTCTAGGTAATACTCTCACTTTGCATTCTTCTAGGTAGTTAAGGGAGTGGTAAGGATTTCTTGTGAGTCTGCAAAGTCATTTTTGACCTCAGCTTGAAATAATCCACATGCCATGCTAAAGTGACCATCGTGGGGAGGCCTGCTGTGACCATCTTGGGGAGGTCTAACCTTCACCTGCAATCCTCAGCAGGGCGCCAGACAATCTCTGTGTTAGAGTCCAGCTCAATAATGGATGTTCACAATGGCATCTTTGACTCTTCATTGAGAGAATCTTTTCAAGGCACTGCAGTAGTCACGGTAAAATCACTGCTGATGCATTCTCTCCACATCAAAATAATAAAAATAGTTAATATGCTAATATGCTAGAAGAATAAAGTTGTGAAACCTCAATTCAATGACTCATTCCCTAAACACTCCTGTAGTCAGAGCTTTTTCAGGGGGTGGGGTGTGTCTGTGTGTGTGTGAGAGAGAGAAGGAGCGGGTGTTGGGGGAGAGAGAGAGAGAAGACATTGTAAAAATATAATGTCAGGAGTTTTAATTGATTCAAAATCATCTTAGGGATGGCTGTTGTGAATTGCACTAAAGACATTGCTCTAAGATTCTATGTGATCACTGTAGGACATCAGTAGCAAACCACTATATAAGGATGAGCTTTCTAGTAGTTTCTTTTCTTTCTTTTTCTCCTTTATTTAAACAATTAAAGAGTAACTCAAGGGAGGACTAGTCATTTCCTTTCGTCATGAATTTACATTCCATCTAAAGCCATTTCTCCTCATAAACTACCACCAAGTTTGATGTAATAAAAAGCTTTTACTACCATCCAGTAGATGAATTCTATGACTTCTGTCTTAAGTAGGATAAAATTTTATAGATATTCTTCATAAGTCATTATTCTCTCTGTGACACGTAGCCTAGCCCAAAACATAAGCATGACAGCAAGCTACATGAATATTCAAGATTTATAGCCAAACAACAACAAAAAGTGAAAATCTACTGAAATGCACCTACTTGTTTAATTTAAAAAATACTAATTACCTTAAAGGAATGCTGTGATTTTATTTTGCTTATTCATATTTTCATTTTTTTGTCATAACTGTGAGAAATACTCTTTTTTTCTCCCACTGTAATTTAGCTGCAAAGGAAAGGATATTACAGCATTCTTGTTACATTATTATTTGATAGAGAGTAGAGTTTCTTAGTAGAAGAATTGTGGGGCCCCATAAAAAGCACACTGCCTAAAGAATAGGTTCATACTGTGGAGCACAAGTGTGCTCCATCCTACAGCCACACTACCCCCCCTCATCCTCAGTGGCTTTTGGGGTGTTTTAAGTATGATCTTTTTTTATCATCCAAGTTAGATTGTAAACTCCCCAAGGCATGGCTAAATGCCTTCTTTTTGTTTTCCACACAGTTCAGTCACAGATCTGGGCATATTAAGGGAACAGGATAAACACCCATTAGTTGATCATAAAAGAGGAATCCACCCTTTCATTTCTGCCCCTTGGGTCACGATGATGGCAAGAACAAGATAGGCCAGGGCACTTGAATCTTTAAACTCTCTTGTCTCTAAAACTACCCTCTGTGAAGGTTAGTAAACTAAGATCTTGCTCCTAATGCACTTCCATCATTGGCCTAAAGAAATAACATTTTAGAAACTCTGAATGAGTAAATTATATATATATATATATAAACATGCAAATTTGAGCAAAGAGCCACTCAGCAACATCTACCATGATTACCTGACTCTTACATTTTCCTTCTTCCTCTTCTTCTGCATAACCTGTTTATTCCTCTGTCCAACCTGTTTATTTATTTTGTATCATCAGTCCCTTCAAGAAGTAAGCTGCAAGAGGGCTGGGAGTTTTGCTTGTCTGTATCCTTACCAGCACCCTTGGTGCGTAGTAGGGCCTCTGTAAACATACCGTGCTGAAAAATCAGTGAAAGAGACGGTGCTTACACCCTCCTGCGCTTCTGACTGTACCCAGTGCTTGTATAAATAAATAAATAAAAATAAATCTTAAAAAAAAAAAAAAAAAAAAGAGACGGTGCTTACAATGGGAAGGACACTGGGTAGGAGATATGGCACTCACTTGGTCCTGCTCTGTCAACAAACAGCACTTATACTTTTAGGTCTGTTTTTCTCATCTGTACAGTCGGAGTGTGCGAGTTAGGCATCCTTAATGTCTCTACCAGCACAAAAATGATCCATAAACAGAAAATAAGTTTTAAACACTGCATCAAGCCAAGCCCTAGAAATGTTTTAAACATTTCTTCCTACTGTTGGTAGTTGTCTTAAATTTTCTATGATGTCATTTTTGAAGGGATGCTTTAGATTCATGGTATGGGAGAGGAAAAACCTTTCTCAGAGTAAGGGCCACCAGTAAGGTCTTAGTTTGCCTGTCTTGCTCTGTGACCTCGGGATGAGTCTGCTAGCCTTCCTGGACATGAACCTTTTATTCTGTAAATGGATATTAATAATTAGCAAGATTGCTATCAAGATCAAGGGAAGGTTTAAAACATAAAGCACTGTGCAACTGAAAGTCAATATTATCATTATCGCCTTTACTGTTGGTATGAGGATTATTGCAGGTTGGGGCATCTCCATCCACCTGTGCTGATGGAGCTGTTGGTTTTATTTTCTAACCTATTATGTTCTGATGTTTTTATAGAACACAATATATGTGAGTTGCTAGAAAAATGAAATTAAAAAATGGAAAATACAAGCCCCAATTTTAAATTTATTTTTAGATTTCACAGACAAAATATTTCCCTGTCAAGTTGTTGTAAACGTTCATACACGCTCTTAGTTTCTGTACTTAGCTGATGAAGGAACACAGCTAATGGCACTGAAGTGGCCTCTGATGAGTCTTCTGGTTTGATTAATGTAACCAGTGAGTGATTGATTAAAGAGGTACATATATGTTTTTAATTATAATTTTCAGTTCTCAGTTCTAAGGTTATTAGATTTTCCCTATGCATATATTTCAAGAGATTAATTGACTTAGATGATAAAATTCATAAACAGAAATTGAGTAAATTGGACAACTAATGATAAATAAAAAGAATAAGCACTGATAGAAAAAAAGTAACTAAAACTGCCCCCGTGTTTTAAGATGTCATTCAAGTGCACAGCACTGATAATGCTGTCTGTTAACTATAGTTGAGGGGTGTCCTTGAGTGTTTGAAGTTACCTCCTTATTAGCAACTTCTCCAAATTTCCATTCCCATCATGCAGTGTGCCTTCAGAGAAAGGTAACTGCAAGCCAGGGAGAAACAATGAGTGGAACTGGCTTTTGCTAACTGACATAAATACTTGCAGTCATCTAACAGGCCTGTTAGAGACATCCAAAGAAATTGTCTGAATGATAATCTAACTCATCGTCCACCTTCATGACACTGTGCCAAGGACCCCGCTGAGAGTTATCCTGCACACTTACTTGGAAATTCTGAGGCATGAATCATAGTAGCTTCTACATTGCTAACATGAGTACAGCAAAGCATAATTTCTGCAAATTGCAAGTGACACAGGAAGAGAAAGTTTTAAGTGTAGAAAAACATTTATAATTTTGATTGCAACTTAAAGAAGTCATTTCCCACCATTTCTCCGCATCCAGCTCTCCTGCCAGCAGAACTGGAAAGGTAAAGGTACTGAATCCTCTAGCCTGGCAGTGCTCTGTCATTCTCTGCTCCCCCTCCCTGGAATGTTCCAACCTGAGTCACCAGGTAAATTCTTATTCATTCTTCAAATGTCATCTCCCTTCCGAGGTCTGACTCTGAGCCACCAGGCAGAGCATGTAGGGTGCCTGTCTCCACAGTGCTTAGCACAGCCGCAAGGCTCAATAAATCTTCCAGCGCCTGCCCTTCCTTCCACACCCCTGCCCTGCACTTGTCTATTTACACTCGCCACCTGGGGTGGTAGCTGCTTGTGCCTCATCTAAAAGACTGTGCCCTTCTAGGGTAGGCATTGCTTCTGTCATTTTATATTCCCCCTGTAAATGTTAATGAATAAAGTATTTCATGCATTCGTTCATTCATCTAAGCTGTTTGCTTTTTTCCCATTCAGCAATCTAATGTTCAGTATCATAATTTTGGAGAGCAGGATTAATTTTCCAGGCCTGGGTCCTGTCCCACCTTTTTAAATGGCCCATTTAAATGGTTTGTGTCACTTTTTCTCAGGGCCCAGCCTACACACCATCTACATTCAAATCAGCTCAGGAGCTTGCTAAAGGCAGGTTCTCAAGCTCCATAACCTTCAACTAAAAATCCAATATTACTGTAGCACTGTTTTTATTTCCTCTTTACCCAAATAATCCATGCCCCCACCATCATTCAGTGAGGGCAGAGTGATGAAAAGAAACAGTGATTGCATTTTAACAAGCTCTCCAGTGGTTCTCGCACACCCTAAAATTTGATAGCCTCTCTTTCTTTGGATGTTGCTAATGATTATTCTGTAATAGACAAAGCGTTTACCTTTCTTAAACAACAGCTGCCTGTCTTTGTCGTCACTCTGGGCACCAGGATGGAGCTAGGCCCGATGCTAGACCAAGGGGATCGATGAGGCAGCTCTGTATTTACCATGAAGTCAGGGCTGCTGGAGAAGTAGCTGTAAGGATGGGTGATGCCTGATGACCAGTGACTAGAACTGAGGCCAGAAAGATCAATTTTGGTTCACCTATAAAGACAGTCTTTGTTTTCGAACATGTTAATTCTTCATCTTGGTATATCCAAAAATTTCTTGTTAATTTAGAAGGAAATTCCATAAATAGGAAAATTTGATGATTTTTTTTTTTAATGTGCCATGACTTGGGCTTTTCAAGAAGGACATCTTAGTTTAGCACTATTTTCACTTTTATTTTACCCAGATAATCCATACTTGCTACCTTTATTCAGTGGAGTTACACTGAAAAGAAAAGCAAATTCTTAGAAGATGGGTCATGAAAAGTTCTCATTTATGCTAATGAGGGAGAAGAAAAACTTGGCACATTTTGAAATACTCTGTCTACTTTCTTTTGCTCTCCTAACTTTTTGTGGGACAAATGAATATAAAGGAAAAACCTAAGCAAAAAAAAAAAATCTTTAGAAACTTTGAGCATAATGTTAAATCTTTGAGTTAGGAAAATTGAGTCTGCTGTTTCCTCTAAATGCTCTGCAAAATCGTTCATGGGGGATGCCAAAAAAAAAAAAAAAGAGAGAGAGAGAGAGAAAGAAAGATGAAATAGGAAAGTTACATTAAGGTCATTCACCATAGCTACCAAGTTTGAATCGGAAGCAAAAATCAGACTGTCAAGAATATTTGTATGAAAAGAGTTAGGGATTCGTCTGCCAGTGGAATGTGCAAATCTAATGTTTTAACTGGTTAATTGATAAAGTTTTCTAGAGATATTTGTGAGGAATCATTTGTTTGCTCTTGGACTTTTAAAAAAAGAAAGGCATCTGGGTTAATAACAGTCCCTAGAAGACAGAGTCACTCAGAAATTGTGTGAAAAAATGTGAATGAGAATGATTGTTCATTGGTCAAATATTATAATTTTAAGAGCAGAGGCTTACACGTGGTGGGGGAATCAAAAGTCTAGTGCATATACCAAATAATTGGAAATCATTTCCACAAAAACATTTTATGGCCAAGAAAATTATGTTGACAAAAACCAACTAAGTAATATGGAAATTTTAGAAAATATGGGATGTAATTTAAAAATTCAAATAGAATTCAGCAGCATTTTACCTTTACTCATTTCAGAGTCAAAGATGGGTGAGTGATTATACAGTGAAGAGAGAGCTTGAAAATTCAGGATAGGTCAGAAAAACTTAATCCATTCATTAGGTGAGCATCAGACTAGTCACTCAGCACATGCCCTGTGCTAGGCACTGTTCAAAATGCTGGATATAGCAGGGGAAACCTCATCCCTACGAAGTTATATTCTAATGGGGTAGACAATAGGCACATAAAGACAAAATACTTCAAATATCAGGAGATGCTATGTAGAAAACAAAATAACAACAAAAATGAAAATAGAAGAAAGCAAGCAACCAGACATGGGGTGTAGACAGTGTTTGCTAAAAGGATCAAATAAAGCCCCATGTATGAGTTGACATTTGTGCAGTCATTGGGGAAGAAAGGAGTTCAGGTAAAAGGAACTATCAATAATCACAGCAAGAGGCAGTAATGAGGAAGGGGTGTTTGAGGACAGGGAGGCTAGGGTGGCTGGAGAATGGAGTCCAAAGATTTGAAAGTAACGTAACCAAAAAAGCGCAACACTTGATTTTCTCAGGTTGCATTAGCCTTGTGCCATTGCTCTGAACGATGACAGGACGACCGCTGGGAGTGATTCTGGGGAACGTTGTTTTCCTCATTAAAAGTCACAGGCTCAGCTGGTATGGAATACATTTACCCTTTGTTGTTTCTCTATCTGGAATGCAGACATAGTGCCTGGAGCTAGTGCAGCCATTCTGCAGTCATGAGGACAAAAACCACATTCTAAGGACAACGAAGCAGGAAGCCAAAAAGAGAAATTGGCTCCTTAATGACTTCGTTGAACAGCTATGCTAGCTCTGTGCTCCCAACCACTCAACTTCTTGTTAATGAAAGAAAAAAAAAATCAACTCTTACTTATTAGGGGTAAAAAGTGCTTCACATCTTTTGCTTGGTTTACTGTTACAGTGTGTAAACTATTATCGTTGGGCTCTTAAATCATGTAGCTGAAAATGCAAATGGTCAGAGGCCAGATCATGTAGTAAAGGTGTTTGCATTTCATCCTGGTGGTGGCAGGAAGCCTTTAAAAGCTTTTGAGTCAAAGAGCAATATTTACTTTACTTGTGACATTATCAATTTGGAAGATCTATAATCTAGTTTATAATCTAGCTTATTCTGTCTACTGTCTAGCTTATTCTGTCTATAATCTAGTTTATAATCTAGCTTATTCTGTCTACTGTCTAGCTATTCTGTCTATAATCTAGTTTATAATCTAGCTTATTCTGTCTGCTGTATGTAAATTAGGCAAGAGTGAGGCAAGATGCAAGCAGAGAATGGTGAGAAACCTATTGCAAGAGATGATGTTCCTTTCATTTGTTTTATAGCAAATATTTTGGTATAGTTAAACCCTCAAAAATTAAATATTGTAATAGTATTAGCTAAGCTATTTGACAAGTTCCTATGTGAGAATATAGGATTAAGAGATAGTTTTTGTAGCAAATATTTTAAGGACTTGTCAGCAGTTCAGGGATACTTGAGTATCTCCTTTTAGCTCACAGATGTTTAAATGACGAGAGTTAATTAGTGGTTATGTACTCCCTGATCTAGCTTATCCTCACCATTGTAAATCTCTCTCCACCTTGTTTTTTCTTCTTCTTTTTTTTTTTTGTTTCTCTTGCTAGAGATCATTGAAACATTAGCCAGAGCTGCCAACCAAAGTAATTGAAGGCCACCTGCCTTAAGGGTCAGTGTAATAAAAAACTAGGGACTTAGAAAATTGATAAAATTTGGTTTCTTAACTCCCTGTGAATTGTTATTAGCTTGGGAAATAAAACGAAGACAAAAATAAAATGATAATGTATATTCATCTTGCAAATTAAGGATTAGAAAGTTGTATTTCCCTATGTATTTAAGTTGCAGAGGAAAACAATAATTTCTCAAGAGATAATATGCCCTTCATTTTGGTATTATAACTATAGGTTAAAAATATTTTTGTTAAAATGATATTGCATTTATAAATGCCTAATTATAAATATCTGGTTTCAAAAGTGAGGAAAAAGTGGTCTCATTGAAAAAAAAATGTTGAAAATATAAGTAAAATAATACAAATATATAGTGCCCTAAAGATGTCCTAAAAGTAGATGGTGGGTGTGTACACACGCTACACATTGTAGAAATCTAAAAAATAAATGACAACCCCAGAAAGAGTTTAATTATAATTGAAAACAGTAGTTTCAGTGTATACGAGGAGCCTTAACCAGTCCCTTCTAAAACCTACATCTAACAATCCAGAATTTTAAAGATGGCGAACTCTTGGATTCAAGTTTGTCCTGGTAGACTTTGAAGGGGGGGGGGTCATTCCTCATTTTTGCCCATGTCACCACTCAGACCAAGGTGGCTTGCTGAATGGATGAGGAAACAAGTACAGGGAGTCAGAAGGACTTGGCCACCTTCCAGGATGAGGTAGATGTGGAGCCTAAACTGGGTCCCTTTCCTCTGATTTTAGTCAAATATTTTTTATCTCTGTCCTTTAATCTTATGCTGTGACCTTTATCTGACTTAACTACATCAATTTATGGAATGTTTGTCTATTTTTTTACCCAAATTTATTTTTATTTCTATACATAAAATCTATAAAACCAGACTTCCACATAATTTTTATTTTACTTTTATGTGGTTTTGTCAGCCTTACATCATCTTCATTTTTAAAGCATCTGGGCTTATTCTTTTCTTTTTTTAATTCAGGCCCATGTTCTGTGGTTTTAGAAGGTTTTTGTTGGCCCTTTTGCCATAGGTGGATAACAAGTAATATTTAATTATTACTGGAAGCTGTAGATTTCTTCCACTGTCATGTGTTACATAAAATTTATATAACTGAGTAACATTTCCAAACAAAATTGACACCTATGGTTTTTCCTTTTGCTTGAATTTTAAATGGAATCTCAATCATTGTCAGCTTGTCACATATGAGACAGATATTTTTATGAACCTCTGGAGGCTTTATATTACAATAAAGAAGATAATATTGATATATTCAAAATTTTGTAAATTCATTTATTTTGCTCATGTTTATCTAATATAGCCATAAATTTTATTTTGATTTGTTTTTGTTCTGAAAAACAATGTGATTTGGTTCATGTATTGAATGCTAGAATAGTAAGATGATTTGAACTTCAGTAAAATACTTTGCTTCTCATGTATTAAATAGAGTAATATGGTCTGAAATTAGATAAGATTTAGTCAGCATATTAACAGGTTTTTGAATACTAGCTCAGTTTAATCTGTGGAAGTTCTGGAGTGATGGAGCAGTCATTCAGCTGGGTGAAGCTTCCATCCATTCTGGTTAGCCTCGGACAGCCCCAGTTAATACTTGTGTCTCAGCATAATTTTTAATAGCACTCCATTTCACTCTGAAAAGTGCCCTGGTTTGGATGACAAATTATACAGTCACCCAATTTATAGACAACATTTTTATCAACAACTAATGTAAAGTCAGGAGGCTATAAAATGTATTGGTAACTCAAGCCTAGGATAGGATAGCATAAAACATGCCAGAATTAAAATTACGG
This sequence comes from Talpa occidentalis, assembly GCF_014898055.3. Classification (NCBI taxonomy): domain Eukaryota; kingdom Metazoa; phylum Chordata; class Mammalia; order Eulipotyphla; family Talpidae; genus Talpa; species Talpa occidentalis. Next base: position 10,061,923 of record NW_023601322.1, read on the forward strand.
ATGGGATCAAAAAGAAAAGAGAAAGTGTAATAGGGTTTAGTAGGAGGGTGGATTGTTTTCACACCCCCAGAGTAATTGCCTGGGTACTATATGAAGTTTAGCTTAAAAGCTGTTCATTTAAAAAAGACCTGGGGATTTTAATCAGTCATAGGGTTGCATGCTGTTTGCTACAGTGTATGTGGCTCATCACACAGCAAGGAAGGTAGTGGTTTGTGTTGGAACAGTGTCTAGACTTTCGTGCTCTTGAGCAGAACTGTCTGCAATGATGGAACGTTCCATATCTGTACTGTCCAGCATAGTAGTTACCAGCCCCATGTCGCAGCTACTGAGCACTGGAAGGGTGGCTAGTGAGGATGAGGAACTGAAGATGTAATTTTATTTAACTTTCATTAATGTGAGCTTTTAAAATTGAATAGCCACATGTGATGAGTAGTTTCTATAGGACAGTGTAGGTCAAGATCAAGAGTGGTGGGCCTCCCCTGGTGGCGCAGCGGTTGAGTGCTGGGCTGCGAGGCTGCCCGCAGCCTCTGCAGCGCCGGTTCGTTCCCTGGCTGCTGGTGAGGGTCCCACACACACAAAAAAAGATCAAAAGTGGTCTCAGTGGGGGTTGGGGCTGACCACTTGGGGAGTGGTGGTTGAAGGACTTTTAATAGATTATATGCATCGGAGGGACCAAATGTTCAAAGTACTGTGGTTGGCACTCTAGGGCACTGAAAGGTGGGACTGCTGATGCAGTTGCAGATCTTATAATGTCCAGGAGAAACCAACAGAACAGAAGTAGATAAATCGTTAGTGCCAGTGTTACAATATAAAGTCCATTTTCTGGGACTCTAGGAAGGAGGAAGTAAATACCAACCTATGGATTTGAGGTTTTGTAGAAGAGGTGGTTCTTGAAGAGGTGTCAGCTTTAGAGAGAGAAAGATGAGCATGCAAAAAGGTCCAGACTGAGAAGTATCAGGACAGAGAGAAGGAAGTGTCCTGGTGGATGTCGTGCAAAAGGGAACACGCCGGGAGAGAGGCGTGCTTGGAAGCTAATGCCACTCTATAACTTTGGCTTTGGGGGCTCTCCCTGGTGGTCTAGGGTTTAAGTCTCAGCACTATCACCACCATGGCCCGAGTTCAATCCCCAGCCAGGGAGCTACCCACATGGTGCACAGACCTTTCCTGTCTCGCCCACTGCTTCCCTCAGCAGTGTATTTCAGTAGATCCGCCTGTTCTGCTCCCCACTCTGTCTCTAATGAATCCTCTCATCCCTTCCCCGCACCTCTGCCTTATACCCCAGTTCATCTATGCAAAAATAAATTTAAAAAATATAAATAAAAACCTTTGGCTTTGTTCTGTAGGCAAGTGAATGCTTGTAAACTGGAAATGGATGGAGCAGACACCACATTGGGAGCACACATCTGGGCATGTAGCCATGGAGCAGAGATCATGGGTTGCAGATGAAGTTGACTCCAGTGGAGGATGACTACCCTACCCTGCCACCTTTCTGTAAGTACTGGAAGAACTTTTAGAGCAAAAAGGATAAGGATTATTCTGTGTAGCAGTAAAGGACCAAAATAGGGTGGCAAATGCATGGAAGCAGATTTTGGATCAATAAAATGAGTAAATTTCTGGTAATGAGAGCATCTGTGAGTAGAACAGACACTTAGGAAAATGATTAAGCCCTTGGCTACCCAAGGATTTGTGCTGGGCTATTATAGGGAAGAATCCAGCTGGTTTCCAGATTTTGCGATTTCAAGGATTAGTCAAAACAGAGAAAGGGAGGAGTTTGAGTTGCTAACTTTTAATTTTGCCAAGTTAGAATATTAAACATCCCCTTCAACCTTATCTTCTAGTATAATCACTATTTAAAATGAGACAGGGTGTTGTAACAATACCTTCCCACAAAACAGGAAGGACATAATTTTAAAAGAAAGAATTACCCTTTCTCAAGAAAAGAGAGTGGTCACACTGATTTCACCCTCACATCCCTCCCTCTTGCCACATTCACTCACACCCCCATATGTGTGCTGTGCTTCTCTGAGAACTACCTGTCCTCCTTCTTATCTGTAGCCCAGCCAATGCTAATAAGCAATACTATTTAAGGGGAAATAATAACTAGTATTTGTTTAACTTTATCGGTAAAGTTAAAGTAGGTAGGTAGCTAAGGTGCTCCAGCAGCTAAGGTAGTTATTATTTCTTTCATTTCGATGCTGAAAGTGTCATTGTTGAAACAGTATCATCATAAGCTCCCAGGAATCTGACAGAAGTTACAGAAGTGGGTCCGGGTCCAGATGATGTAATAACTAGTACAAGTGTCATTTATAAGCCTCCAGAAATAGAAAAAAAGAGAAATACCGGCCACAAATAGTTATCATCAAGAGCAAAACTCCCCATTTCTTTATTATCATAAATCGTGCAGCTTCATTGATGCATATTTTATCACAGAACTCTTGCCATATGTGATCTGAAGTTTCTGAGCACATCCCCAGGGACAACAGTCACTGATATAGATAATCAAGGATTCCTTTTATGTCCCTCTGAACACTGACACTGCTCAGATTGAAATTAGCATCTTTTACAATGAAATGCCAGTTACTGTCACAAACAGACATGACAGCTGGGGAGAACCCTGTTTACCCAGTTATTTTTTGCATCTTTGGTTCATTATTGTTTATTAAGATGTGTACTACAAATTCCTGAATGAAGAGACATTGCGTTGAGTGTCTGTGTGAGCTGTCTTTGAATAGAGGCAAAGAGAAGCTGATCTCGTGCTCTCAAATGGGTGAGGAGTGATGAAGGTCAAAGATGAAAAAAATCATTCTAATAAGGCATCTGCTTGACACTATCATTGTTCATTCTCTCAAAGCATGTCTTTCTGATATGGCTTTTACTCTCTCTCCTAGTCTGAAACATAACTTTCCACTGTAGAACCATTTTGAGAGGAGCTTTATAACCTGCACTCGACAAGTGTTGAGTAATTACTCGTGAAGATGCTTCTACTTGGTACTTCAAGACATAGGTAGTCACGGCATCAATCATGTGACACAGGAAACAGGAGTGTGTTTAAAGGAAAGATGGCAAATTATGTGACCAGAGTCACACAGCGTGTCCGTAGATTTAGACATTCCAAACCCACTGCTTTTTAAACTGCCCCTGCCACCTCAAATCATTTTTAAAATTCAATCTTGCAGGTTTTTTTTTTTTAATTGGCGAGAGGTAGTCAAAGCTGAGCACATATTCCCTATCTACTTTTTCTGATGTTTGAAGTTACCATTTATTGTGTGTTCCCTATGGGTCAGGGCAAGTGCAGAATATTTGTATAGACAATAAAATGTGATGCTTTTAAGATCAAGATCATTACTCCCAGTTTTGATATGAGTGAACTTTCTTAGAGAGATGAAGTAAGTTGACTAGGAATGTAAGTTACTTGCTCAGGGAGAGTCAGGAACACCGATTTAATACCAACCAAATTCTGGAAGCTGTTGATTAAAACCTCAACTAATGTTGTGGGCGCTAATCCTTGGCAGGGAGAGTGGTGCTCAATTCCACAGAAAGCCATCGGTTCTGGCCAGAACCCATGGATCCAGTGTGTGATCCTGGGACCAGGGCGACACCTGTACTCAGATTGTCTGATTCCTGAGACAGTGCACTTGGCTGTGTTGTGTCTCTTGAGATTTGCTAAGGAGTTTGCAAATTCCATCTTGTAGCTAAAGTGGATTTGCTGACAATCATTTGGTGTTCTCCCACCCCCGTTGTCCATCCCCAGTGACACCAAAGCAGGTGAGTTCACCTGAGCACCAAGATGCTTTCTGCTAAATTAGAAAAGGTTGTGCTGTGTCAGAGACTGGCCAGGTGAAGGGATCCTGCTTCCCCTTCCTGGGCACACAGGAAAAGTACATTTGCCAGTTTCCTTGGATGTTAGTGTGGGGCCATGTGGCAGGGTCTGGTAGAAGTGATACTCGCCATTACATTACTAAGAAACATTCTGAAAGATCTTCCGCACTTTCTGTCTTTGCTCCTCTGCTGACTTCCAGCACAGCTTTCTGCCCTTAGGGGAGGTAGAGCCACATGAAGGAAGCAGCTTGAATTTCTGAGTCAGTGCTGAGAGGAAATACACCCAGAAGGACCACCTGACATGATGTGGAACTGTGATGTGAGCAAAAAACAGGCTACCTGGTGTTTTTGTTATAGCAGCCGGCAGACACTATACTATTTACAGTAATGACCGTGAGCCCTCATAATGCACTCTTTTGCTTTACACCACATAACAAGCTTCTGTTGTTTCTCTGGGTTAAGGGAGAAAGAAGGCTTGCTTGGTTTCACCCTCCATCTGCATAATGATCTTGACATAACAACTCTAGACCCTTGGGAGTTTAGGCCTAGGACCAAGCAGTGAGTCACAGAAGTATAGTCTTGTCAGAAATGGGACTGTCCTGCTAGGGAATGGAGACTTGGAGACCAGAAACAATTTCATGCTAGATATTTAACAAAAATGTTAAGGGCCAGAACATAAAGCAGTAGAATAGAGAAAAGCCTAGATACTTTGGGTGTTTCTAGAGAATAGGCAGCAACAGACATAGCAAAACATGAAACGCAGTGGCCACCTAAGCAGTACAGAGAGACTTTGGCAGGTGGAGAGTGGGGGGGCATTGTATTATACTGGGGCGTTGTATTATACAATACAGTACAACACTGTATTGTACTGGCAAGAACAGTGGCACCAGGTCCAAGAATTCAGTCTCAGGTTCCTCAACTACTGGGAAATTCACTTAAACCAGTGGATTCAGCATACAGTGATTCCCTAGGGCTTAACTCAATCTAAATGTGACAAATACATTACCTAATAAGTTTTATTGGTTGAAATATCAGTGTTGTGGACTGAATGTTCCCTCAAATTCACACAGTAAATTCCTATGCTCTAATGTGACTGTATTTGGAGTAAGGGCATAATTAAGGTAAAATGAGGCCGTAATCTGGTAGGATTAGTGGCTTTAGAAGAAGAGAAAGAGATACCAGTGTGTATCTGCTCTACTCAGTCTCTCTCCCCCCCCCCCGCCCCGCTCTCTTTTTCTCTGTGCCTGCTAAATAAAAATGGCCATCTGGACCCCAAGGAGACAGCTCTCATGAGACTTTGCTTTTGGACTGCTTGCCACACCTGACTAGATCACTCACGAGAGCTCCCCACACGTTGCTTTGAGACTTCAGTCTCTAGATCTGAGAGCATATAAATTTCTGATGTTTCTGCCACCCGCTCTGTGCTGTTTTGTTTGGGCAGCTGGAACAGACTATCCCACCTTTGCCCTCACTCACTAGTCATCCATTTAAACCTTCAGCTCATGTTGGTTTGTGGAAATGAAACCAAATTACACTGTGGCAAGCTGCTATGTGAGATTGATCAAAACAGCCCACTCTGATATTGTTTACCTTTCTTTTCTTTTATCACATGCATGTGGCCATGTAGGAGTTTGGATAGCACTCGGGCCTAATTTGGGATGTTGCTGCAGTTGCTTTTTTCGTCTTGGTTTGTAGAGATATGGCTTGAATGAATATGTTCTAATTCTCCCTGCAGAACCTGTAGGTGCTGAATCTGTAGATAAACCACGGAACAATAATTGTCACTGTACTGTGCAGGAGTGAATCTTTAAAAAGCGCCCGCTAACAACAGTGAAAAGGGCATGCTTCCTTACACGGCAAAAACAGTCTGGAGTCACTATGGACTCTGTAGGAGACATTCATTAACAACTCAGCCTCCTTCGAAATGAGCCTATTTCCTGAAGGTCTCATATTCATACATCTCAACTGGGAAGACATATTCAGAGAACCACTGTGTTTTAGGTTCAACTTGTAAATGATGACTGCAGACTGCTAATGCTTCATGAGTTTCTCAGGGAAAAGTACTGATCTCCAGAACCAGGGTCCCTGTGCATTTTGGACTTGGGTTGGATTTGCTGGGAGGAAGCAGATGGTGAAAACTGAACAGAGATTTTTTAGCCAGGAGGGCATAGACATTTGCCAAAATGGCACCTGGTGCTGGGATTCAGAGACGGGAACCCTGGTTAGTTGTTCTGGTAATTCTGACATTTCTCACAGCCACTCCCAGAGTCTTTAGTCTTCCACCCTTACAGCACAGCCCACATGCAGTCTAAAAATACATTTACCTTCCCCAACATGCCACAAAGCTACTCCTAGACTCCAAGGAATAAACATAGAATGTAGCTCCGCAAATTTTTTAAAAAGCTGAACATGTGTTCTCTTTTGCACACGTTTCTGTTTTTCTGGTCCCTTCCATTGCCCTTCCTCACTTTCCTTTCCTTCTGTCTCTGCTCTCATTGCACTCCGGCCCCTTGCTTCTCACCTTCAAGCCCCTCTGTTCCTAAAATGGCAATAACACTGTGGAGCTCATCATCCTGTGCACATCAGCCGCGGAGCTGACAATTGTGCGGATGCACAGCATTCCTGGTATCGAGCCAGCACAGAGGGATTTTCAGGGGTGTCATAAAACACCAGGCCATTGGTTTCCATGCACCCCCACATTTAGGATGAGGGAGGAAATCTGCACCACAGAAAAGGCGCACACCCAGGCTCTGCTTTGAGGGTGTTAAGACTGAATTGTGGGGAGAAAGAGAATATCCAACTGAGACAACCACCATGGCTGGCGAAGACACCACCAAGCAAGGGGCACGGAGAGAAGTGAGGTTGTGGAGAACACCAGAGCCTTCAGGGCTGGGCAGAGAAATCCATGGCTGATTGTTTGAGGTCTCAACCAAGGAGAAAAGTTTTGAACCTTCTTTGGGGAAGAATGAATCAGAGACAGTTCTCAAGAGATGTGGCTTCCTCAAGAAATGGGAATGAAACGAGATGGGCTGTTAACAGAAACAGTTAAGAGTGGAAGAGCAAAGAAAGGGGCATTTTTTTTTTTTTTTGCATGTAAAGTCCATATTTTCAATTCAAAATGTGTGTTGAGATCTAACGCATTTCAGTGGACCAAAGAAATGCAGTATGAAATCCCTGTAGCCGGGAGAAGGGCTATTGGCAGTTGACTCTGAAAACTTGAGACAGCGCATGGGGAACTATTTTGCAAAGGCAAGGAAGGCTCTGTACACCCAGGAGGTATCTTTTTTGCTGTAGTCATCAACTAATGAAACTATATTTGGGTTCTTTAATTGCCTAGAATCCTGGAGGAAGGACAACTGATAATAATTGGCAAAAATACATCATGAGTTTTAAGAAAACATTAGCAACATGTCCATCTGAAAAGGAAGAAGAGTATTTATGAATTTCTCAGTCCTTACAAAGCTACATAGGAAGTTTTTGCTCCTGTTATATTGGGAAAACTTTAGATGAACCTATAGGGAGACCATGTGAGGAGAGGATAGAGCAGAGATAAAACATAATTTGGGCTGCAAGGAAAATCATTATTTCACGTTAATTGACAGCATCGCATCTCCTTAATTATAGTTTTGTTGACAGCCATTCGCTTTATATGCATAGAATCCTTTGGAAACAATTCATATTCCAACTTGGCTTTATAACAGAAAAATGTTTCACAGAGATGGTGATTTTGCTTTTGTGTTTGTGTTTTGTGATAGGCTTGGGGTTGTGTTACTGGGGGAAAACACTGCTGGGTTAACCCTCTCCACACTTCCTCCCATGTTTGCCCTTCAGCCCACACATCTATAAAATCACAGAAACTCTAAGGGAACAGAAAGCAAAAACGAGAATATAACGATGAATCATCATGTTACCTGGTGTCCCCAGTAGAAAGCAGCCCCAGCTCTGGTCTGGAGCCTGCAGCCCACCAGCACCCAGGAGAAGTGTGGACGAGCTAAGCTTGGCAGGTAGTGGGGAGAACAAGAGACAGTTCCAAGCCTGCATTTGGGCTTCACTTATAAAACATCCATATCTTTTTTTTAAAAAACTGAATTCCTAGATCCCTGGGCTTACCTGTGCTCAAGTTCATGGCCTAAACTAGTTCCCTAGGCAAATATAGATGATTTTGGATCATTTTCAATTTCACGTAATTCTGACCTCTTCTGTTCTTCTAATTAGTGGTGATAATGATCATGGAATTAAACTATGTGATTAACCTCTTACCTGCCTAGATTTCCTTTTTTAACTGAGCCTCAGAGAGAAATGTGTGTGTCAAACTTGCATTTTACTTTAGTATTTTTGTGTTCCTTGAGAAATTCTACTTATACTCATAAATAAAGAATACTTGTCAGAAGCTATGCTTTTCAATTTTTTAAAAAACAATTTTTTTCTGGGCTCCTTCCATAAATTGTTTATTCTTCAATATGGCTGTGACTTTTCAATGCAGTTACTTATTTTTGATGCCTTCAATTTGGCTTAAATATTTCTTTTACCCAGAGCCAAATGTGAAAGGTTTCTTTATCTCAGAGATGCAAGAGCTTTCTTTGGTATCTCCTATAGACCATCCTGTGGGGTTAGGGTGGGGGAGGGAAGGTTAACAGATCTCTTTAAGTTAAAGAAGCTATAAATCATAACAGAAAGAACTTCTAATAATCATGTGGTTCTTCTCTATCCTTAAGATGATTTAGATCATGCCTTAGTGGTCATTCTTTTTCTCCCCTATAGATCACTTATTCCTGCCCCAGTTGCTCAGATCCCTTAGCCAAGGACTTCTAAAGGCATCATGCCTTGAGGTCAGTTATACTTTTCAGAACAATGAATGAGATTAGAGATTGAATCAGTGGCTTTTGACATTGATTCAAGGAGCTGGGAAGTGCAGGGTAGAGGTGCTGGAAGCTGCCCTTCTCTGGAACATTCCTCAATATGCATAGGATATTTTTTTCTCGAGTCAGTTCCTATTTATCTATTCGAATCCCCCAAGTAACCTCTCTGATCCTACATTCTGGGTAGCTTATATATTGTCAAAAACTCGCTTTCATGGTTTCACAGTCTATTCCATGTTCTTCCAGTTGTAGTGATGTTCATTTAAGAGCCGTCTTCGTCCTTGATATAGAGTATTTCCCACCATGAAACACATAGAGGACACTCTTTTCATATGGATTTCCCCCAACAGAATAATGTAAAAACCTAGGTGGACATCCGTGAATAAGACATCAGTGTGCTAATCTCCATTTCACTTCACAAAGTCATTATAAACATTCTTCATGCCAATATCTGACATGGTGGAATGGCACCCCGATGGGTAAACTCTATGGTAAGAGCCTTAACCTCTTATTTCAGGTGTGTGCCTGGGAAGACTTTGCGTGTACAGCCCAAGGCTTCTCCTTTAACAGCAGATGACCCCAATCATGGACACATGAAGAGCAGACTTTTCCTCGCCCATGCAAACCACAGAGTCCAGCAAAACAGCTGCCCTCCACGTAGCTGCCAAGATGCCATTTTAAGTTTTATGATAAGTCTGGACCCCCTGTTACAACTGCCTACATGCTTTTCAAGAATGAGAAATGCAGGAACAACTCATCCCTAAGTTGTCCTAAGCCAATGTTGACCCATGTTTTAAGACTAGCGCTGATGACTGTCTGGAATGGTGGCAGCGGGAAGCAGCACAGCTGAAGAATAGGATGCCACTCGATTTCCTTTACAAAGCTGAAGTTCTTTTCAAAAATATCAGTTTCAGAGAGGCTGACTCATGTGCTCTCTAGCTTAGAGCTTTTCAGTGTCATTTGGGCACTAAAACAATAAAGGCAGAAAAAGTCGTTTTAGAAGTCGGATTGGTTTTATGAAATATCCAACAAGCTAATCATAGGATAGAAGATAATCCAACAAGATACTCATGATCAGAAGAGAGCACATTCTCTAATGATGCTATTATCTAAAAAAAAAAAACTTGACCATTCCAATTTCTTGCATTTGTGGAAATGAAAGTTATCCATCTTATTTTCACACTAGCACTTTCAAGCCTGGAGGCCTGGGTTCTGATTCTCTAATTTACAGAACAGTGTCTGAAATGCCATTACCAATCTTTCTTCTATAGACATTTTTAAAAAACCCTAAAAGCCTTATCCTGCTCATTTGCTTAAAGTTGACTCATAGCAATTTGCACTCTTTGAAGGGAACAACATCGTGGATAATAGAAAACAGCAAATAATTTTTAAATTGAATTCTTTTAGCCTTTGGAAGATGGTTTAGGTATTTGCATTTAAATAGCCATATGTCTCAAACTTTAGAAATTGCCAACATTTCAAACAAAATAGTGCATCCTACTGAAGGGATGAGGTGATGTACTGTCATCGTTATGAAACAGACATAACTTTGGATTGAATCAGGTGCAAGTAGTAGGGCTGGGATTACTAGCTGTGTGATGTGGGCCAGAATTCTTAGCATCTCTGTGACTCAGTTTCCTTAGTTATAAGATGGCTCCCAGTTCCTACTTCATGGGGGCTTCTAAGGAATAAATGGGAGCATGCTAGGGACATGTCTTACACAGTGTTTGGCACAAGGGAGTAATTCTTATTTTATATGTCATATTGTAAGATTTTCCTGCTTATTCTATTTATTTCTATGATTCTGAATATGTGAATTGGAGAAAACACAGATCTTTCTTTTATGAACAGAATTACACAGAACAGTTTAAATGGTCAATAACAGTTGATAAGGATAAGTTCATGTACAGTGAGGGCTAGGAAACACTCAGGCATCTCCTGCACATTCCTTCAGCTGATGTTTGGGTTCAGACTCCTGTAGGCCTGTCATCTGCATGTCCTCTGATAACAGAGTTCACTGTGCCCCCAGAACCCTGCTCCATGTGGGACAATCCATCATCAGGAAGCCACCATTATTCTGAAGTAAAATGGGCTTCTCTGTAGTCTCCCTTCAGGAGCCCTGGTTCTGTTCTCCATGGAAATGCAGAATACATTTAATTTGTATTTCACATGAGGCTAATCCAGATATTTGAACATGGCTATTATTGTTCTAAGTATTTTCTATGTCAGATCGGCCATTTTGAAGATCATCAACCATTTCTGTCCTCTGAAAGGCATGTGGTTGGGCTGTGGAGTAGCTATTTCTTCTTTAATTTTTCTTTAATTCAAATAGGTATGGAGTAATGAGTGGAGCAATGAGGATAGCTCAGGTGGCTATCAATAGGCCTGAGTTTGAGTCCCAGCTCTGCCTTTTTTTTATCTGAGAGAGACCTTGGGCATGCTGCTCAACCTTGTGTTAAATTTCATCCTGTTAGAGTCAGCCTATTCTACCAGCAATTTTGATTCTATTCCTTCACTTAATGGATTATTTATCCCTTTTGGTTTCATTCATTTTATAAATATGATCATCAAACTGTCATGTGCACATCCATGTCACTAACACAAATTGTAATATGTTTCATGTTCAAACAGAAGCCTATTAAGAGAACATTGAAAACCTGTCCTAGGCAAACCATGCTTTGATCCATTCATGAAGGAAGCAGTTGTGAGCCCTCACAGTTCAAGGCACAGTGTTTGTTTCAGGGCATGTGAAGATGAGAAGAGAGTTTTCAACCCTGTCTAGGTGTAGAGGAGTATCTACTAATAGACTTTTGGGGACATTAAGCCTTTGGGCTTAAATTTTTTCCCCAACCAGTGTGCCAATCTTTGTTGATCCAAAGATGTAATCCTAGCAATCTCTTGATCACCCAATTTGAGTCCCAAAGGAAATGAGTTTAGTAGAAAAGACCTGATATTAATGAAGGTGTGTTGGCATATAATGCCACTAGTGAAGGCATATTCATTTTTTTCTTCCAAACTTTTGTCTACTATTTTTCACAAATCATATAAAATGTGGCTAACACAACTACAAGAATTATCTATATTACTATTTGAAAAATACATGACCTAATCTTAAATTGAACATGGGTCCTTTGATCAGCAATGCATGGCAGTGGTTCTGCATCAGGGGTAATTTTGCTTGCCAGGGGGCATGTGGCAATGTCTGGAGATATTCTTGGCTGTCACAATGGGAAGGATTCTACTGGCCTCTAATGGGTAGAGGCTGAGGCTGTGACTGAACATCCTACAATGCACAGGACAGCTTCCCTCTCCCCCATCCAATAAAGAAGTAAGAATTATCTGGCCCCAAATGTCAGAAGTGCAGAGGTTAGGAAGCTCTGCCCTGGGGATGCAGTATCATGACATGGTAAGGACTACAGACCTGAGAGTGGAGGTACTCGATTTGAAATCTGCCTTCAGTCACCACTTAACCATGTGCCTCAGTTACTGCATCTGCAAAATGGCCATGATAAAAATCCTTGGCTTCACAAGGAGGGCTAATGAGGTAATGCATGTGAACCACTTAGCACAGTGGCTGGCAAAGAGCCAAGGGCTAAACAAATGGTGGTTATCTTTATTGCTCTCTCTGCTTTCACCCTGAATGCTCCCCGTTTTAATCGGCATCAAGTGAACCATATAGATGTAGCCAAAGAGATGGATAGCACTTCCATATCATGAAGAAATCTGTTGTTTTTCTGTGTTTTAAAGAAACAACCCTGAGCAATTTGATGTCACAATGTTTGCCAGCCCTGTGAATGGGATGATAGCCTGTGTGCTTAGCTGCCTGAAGTATTCCACTGAGCTGCTGAACTGCCAAATGGATTAATTTTTTAATGACTACTCAAGGATTTTATTTTCAAATATAAGTATGCCTCACATTTTTAGACTGACATAAATGTTCCCACTATTCTGGAGATGAGAGCACAGGCTAAGGATAAAGGTAGATGCAGCTATAATCCTTGAGAACCGGCATGGTAATGAAGATGTCCTTTGATTGCTAGACACTATTTGCTTTAAATACAATTTGTAGTGATATTAATCATAGCATAAAAATGTCTTTTAATATTTATTTATAAGATGAGCATCCTTGGGAGTGCTTGCCAGTTTGTGCAAAGTGTGGGCACAGATTTAGATTCTTATTTAATATCCAAAAAAAGCTTACAAGACACATGCTCTCAAGTGTGGCTTCTTTTTTCAATGATGTGATGACGGTGCCTTTGCAAATTCATACTCCAGATGAGGCCTCGGATGCAGGGATCCAAGGGATTTGAAAGGATGGCTATTGGAACTTGAGTTGTTTCTTGCTTTAGGAACTAAAGATAAGGGGATCTTTGGGCCTGTGTGACTAGACACAGAGACCACTGCACTGTCCAGGGGTCGACCCCAACCTTAATAGGTGGCAGGTAGGTGATGCTGCCCATCATACAGGTCTTTTCAAAACATTTACAGAGAAGATCTAAGATGAAAAAACTGTTGACTTCATCTGTTTTGATACTCTTATCTCAGTGCTAATAATCTTTCCAATTAAAAGGCATGAATTTGGTTGCCTTTCAAAATGACTTCTAAATGAAATTCCTTCAGCCAATTTCTAATTAAACTGCTAAATGAAATTACTTCTGTTGCTTTTAAAAAAGATGGTACATTCATTGATTATTCATCATGGGTACAAATTAGTCTCATATTAGGTCTCTTAAGGGGCTCAAAGACATTGACTTCATAAAATGAGACAAAGTGATAATGAGTATAATATAAAATGTACATTATTCCTACAGATAAATACTATGTGTAATTGCTCTAACCACACGTATTTATAAAATCATCTAAAATACTTATGATCAGGTGCACAGATAAAATGTCTATCCAATCACTTACATCACTTACTATTTAATAAGCTGTATTTTAATTCACTGGTAGAAAATGAAATCAAAGTTTGGTCCGGTCCAGAGGTATCAGCTACAGAACAAGAAAGCTGCACAGCACATCTTTCCAAGCTATTTTGACCACAACCTTAACTCTAATCTTAGTAAACAACTCTCTCTGGGAACAAGGGCTAATTGAATCTTCATGCTAATTCTATCTCAGTTTTCTCTTGACTATGAGCTCCCGACGATGCCAACATTTTACACTGTATACTATTCTCTAGGAAAGCACTAAGACCACCTTGTTCATTCAACGAAGGTCAGACTTGAACGCAAAAACAACCAGGCTAATTGATTTACCCACAGATAATTTAGTTCCTTATGAGCACCTGTTTTGGTGAAGGGTTCATGTAGCTTGTTTGAGTTATAAATCAGGTAGAGGAGCAGGTAAGTGTAAGTGTCCACAGTGATTTTAGTGTGAGGCATTAAGGGTTAGGGTCCTGTGCTCCTCCTCAGTGTTGAAGTAGCCCAGTCAGGCTTGGCCATGGGCTGTGTGTCCAGCAGATTTCTATGACAACCAGATGTAGTCATTGCTGTGGCATGAAATTATTATTTTATTAATTACCCCTTAATTAGTTGATACAGCAGAGAACATGCAGTCATTGAGTCATAATTGGTCTGACTAATACTCAGTACTTAAAGGATGGAATCTGTGCGACGACTTGTGAATAATAACCATTTGGTCAAGTGCCATCTTTATTAGGAGGTGATGCTGTGCATTTTAACAATGTATATGTGTATATGCATAAACACATTCAATATTTAGTTAAAACTCAATAAAAGTGAAAGCCTCTGATGTTTTTCTACTTTCCTACCTCCCTCATGCCCACACCGGAATTTGCTACTAATTATTACTACTGGTCACCGAATATCTTGTAAGCATAAAGAGTTAAAGCTAACAGGGACCACTTGGGTAACTGATTTAAACTACAAGCTCATCTAGCTTGGAAATTCCATTAATTCAATTTTCTTTTTTTTATTAAATTATTTATTATTTTTTAATTTTAGTTTAATTTTTGCACAGGGCTGGGGTGTAGCCAGAGGTGCAGGGGGTGAGAGGATTCACCAGAAACAGAGTGGGGAGCAGAACAGGCAGATGTACTGAAATACACTGCTGAGGGGAGCAGCGGGTGAGATAGGAGAGGTCTGCTGTGCCATATGTGGGTCAGCTGCCTGGCCGGGGATCGAACTCAGGCCACGGCGGTGACAGCACTGAGACTTAACCACTAGGCCACTTGGGAGGCCCAGTTTTATTTTTCTTATAAAAATCTAATCAACACATATCTACTGAGATCTACTATGTGTCAGTGCCAGCTAGAAGCGATATAACTTTAAGGGAGCACCTCTTCTTTACAAGGTACCTCTTTACTTTTAACCGATTATGGCGTTAGTTAGAAGAGGCTTTAAACTCTTTTTTATGGTTACCAGTTTGTTAGAAAAGGATGTTATAAAGGATTCAAATGACCAGCTAGGAGGGAGATATGTGTAGGGCAATATGTGGGGGAAGGGACAAGAGTTTCCACGCCTCTCAAGCACTGTCAGACTAACCTTATAAATAGCAAGGATACTCCAGTTCCAGGGATCCCAGTGCATGGACTTTGACATTTGTGCTTTGCTTGGTGTTTGACATGATCCAACTTTACTGCTCTGCAGTAAGACGTGAGTAGGACTGTTAAAACTTTACGTTGCATATTTTTAAAAGCTCTAACATTCTATGACTTCCCTTACTTTATTATTGTAGTTATTCACTGATGTATTTCCATAGTACGTGTTCTCTCCTTTATGATTCCTTAAACTTAAAAATTACATCTACCTTGAGGGGGATTGGACCATTTTTATTTTAGATTGCACTTGAGTCATGTGTTGAGTTGAATATTCTTAGGGTTCTAAAATTAAGTTAATCCATATGTAATTAGAAACTTTCTTAACTAGACGGTCCTGGTTAGTGGGAGATTGGCAGTTTATTCTGAAAAACTTTTTAGCAAGCCACGAATAGCAAGTAAATGAGAAAAGGGCTAAGTTTCTCTTTAAAATGGGTTGTTGCCATAATTTGTGTGGCAATATGATTTTTCTATTTTTAATTGCTATAGACAGTACATTTACTAAAGTAGAATCTTGTCTTCTGAAAGCTAGATAGTTCCATAATTTGGTGCCACTTACCCTTTTTAAATACTTCAGTGAGTAGCCTGCCTTCGTAATCCCTTTTAATTCATGACGGATAAAAGAAGCTAAAGGTTAGTAAAGATAGTTTGGTACTTCTTCAACAAATTGAGGCAAAATGAACATCTTGGAAAAACTAAGCATTTCTCTTTATGAGGCTTTATGACCTTATGTAATTTATTATGCTTTCTTTATAATAGAGTGCTTTTATTCCCAGAACAATTATACTTAACACTGACACTTAAAGATGTCTCTTCTTTAATTCAAATAGGGAGACTGTTGCTCCATATTCCAGGTCAATATCAGAATTCAGGGAGGGTTTGGACCTAATGAACACATGGTTCTCCCCCCTACCCCCTACCAGACACCATGTACATAATGCTCCCCACAGGCCCTTATGCACCCCTTCATTTGCATAAGTCATTTCAGAGAGAATTTATGGCAGTACCATCTATTAGTAAATGACAGAAAGGCACAGTCTCCTGCCTATAATAACTTTAGATGCTCAGCTGCTTTCAAACCACCTTTATCACTTAAAAGACATTTTCGTTTGTCTTCAGGTAAGTATGAAAATCCAGAGGAGGCTATTTCTTCTATTAATGTAAAAGATTCATCACCAGGCAGTTTGTTTCACAATGGAAAATATTTAAGTGTCAATAAATGGAATATTTACTTCTTAAACCTTATATGACAGTGAATAAAGGATTGGAGAGCCACAGAAATCTGCTGGCATTTGCATCTGTTTTGATTGAAGTGACTCTGAGGTTTATACCTAAATTAAATATTAGCTAATACCAGGATCACCTAATGTATTCATTCCTGCTATAGTTTCCTGGGCTGTTTGAGAAGATGAGAAATGTTCTCTCTGTGCAGAGTAGAACCTGGTTGTTTGGGGGTGGGGGCTGGGAGAGGGAAGACAAGGGGGCATAGCAGCGATGGGTCTTAGGTCTCCTATGCACCCAGTGTTCCAGGGATAATAATATGCTTCACAAAAAACCAAAAACTAACCAGGATCTCCAAAGTCTCATGAAAATGAAACAAGTGAAGATAAAAGTGACGTGTTACTTTTCTTTTTCTCCTTGGCTCTTATTTTCGCTGCTCTGCACCACCAGATCAGAATGAACAATTAACTGTCTAATTATTCTGGTCACACCAGCCCACAATGAAATCTTTATTCCGTGTTTACAGCAATCTTTGGCAGAGGCTGTCTTGCTGTTTCTAAACTAAGAAGAACTGCCCTTTGGCGCCTCTCGGCATCAGCTGCCTTGGTTTCAGCTTTGGATGCCAATAATCAGACTTCTTTTTCTTCCCAAGTGGACACTTTTTTTTAGGGTGAAAAGACCTATTCTCATCACCCCCCCATATATTCTGGCTGATTTATGTTCTAGCTCCTGCAGCTCTTCCTTCCGTATCTCTTTACATTTTTCCTCTCTCCATAGAACACCACCAGGCAAAACCCCATTTTAAGTCCAAAATTGTAAAAAATGCTTCACCAAACAGTGCTCACCACTATGAGGGAGGGAAAAAATACAGCTACTGGTTTATGGGTAGAGGGAAGTCAAGGAAATCCCTCCTGCTTTTCTAAACTGCTCATTTTCTAGCTCAAAAGGCATTCAATAACTTCTCCACCAGGGGAAAACATATCCACTTTTCAGTGGCTCTCTTGATTACTTCCAACTATTTACTTAAATTCGCCAACAGCTGCATGTCTTTGAGAAGCTTCAGAACTTGGGGAATATTTACAAGCATATAAGGGACCCGAGGAGTAACGTCTGAATCTCTTTGAAATGGCGAGGGGAGAGGATTGCATGCACAGGCAGGGACAGAGAAGTTAACACCAATTTAAAGAGGAAGGCATTCCCTTTGCCAACGGGAGGGTGAAGTCACCTTCCTTCACCCTCTTTGGAGCATCTGCGGGGGTCACCTTCCTGAATCTGAGGACAGACAATAATCAGTCCTGGGTCTGTGGCCCTGCGCCGCTCAACCGTTTATTCCAGAACACTTGCCTGCGCTACAAGGATGATGGCATCTTTCTCCCCATTTCAGTCTCTGAACCCAACGTGATGGTTCCCCGAACAGCCCTTCAATTTCTCCTCTCAGCCCCCAGCACTTACTCCATTCACGTTGCCTTTCCTGGGAGAACTGGGTCATAAAATTTTACAGGGGAAAAAGGTAGAAGGGGGCGTTTCAGTAGTATAAACACTGATTAAATTCCCGGGCAACTCTCCCCAAATGAAAGATAATTTTTCTATAAGTATGCACAAGAATGTCAAGAATGCTAAGTCATTTTTATGTTTGTACTTTCCTTTTCCATTTTAATTTTACGCTGCCACATGGCACACATGCTAAAAATGTATCTCCTTAACCTGCAGGGTAGCAAAGTTTTTGCAAAACAGGAAAATCGCGTATCTTGTAGACTGTCCTTTCCCGGGATGTGCAAAGCATCTTTTTGGATACAAAATTAGATCATCTCCTGACAACTGTCACATTAGCAAGGCATGGCTACTCGTGCATTGGCAAGTGGGGAAAGCCAGAAGCTCTGGGAAGGAAAGGTCACGCCAAAGTCAGTGGCAACAGCCTCCGCAGACTCTGGGAGCTTGGTTCCAATTCCTAATAGTTCCCACTTGCTCTTCATCTGTCCCTCTTTTTTTCCCCCGCTGGCAGGAAGGATGTGGCCAGCGAGGAGGCTTGACCTCATCTCCTCTACCCGGCTTACTCTAACACCCTGGTCCCCTGCACTCCTGGCCTGCTCTCTGCGTCATCATCTGGCCAAGTCTCTGCCCAGGAGGAGCTCTGGGGGGCCAAGCCAGGAGCAGGCAAGCGCAGGTGCCCTTGTGGCTGCCTCCGGTGCTGAGAACCTCAGTCTGCCCCTGCCAGGTAGCCTGCCCAGTGGGGCTGCTGGGGTGGCTGGAAAAGGGAAACACGAGGCAGGAAAGGAAAAAGCTGGGCCAAGTGTGGAGCTGCAGATTGGCCATGTGTCCAGGTTCCAGAGCCAGAGAGGCTGAGGAAGGCGAGGGTTTAGGAATAGGGGGGTCGTGGCCAGCCTTGTGCAAGAATGTTACAGTTATGCCTTCTCACTATTTTTGTTGTTCTTAGGTTGAGTTAATTCCCTAGCCGTGCCCCCGACACCGCACCAGCTCTGAGGGCTAATTGCCCTCGGTGGAGAGACACACCAGAGACCAGAGGGAGTTAGGGGACATTTTATTCGGGGAGGAGCAGACCCCGGTTTCCTGGCGACCTAGATCAACCTGAAGATAAAAATCCTTCCTGGATTTCGTGCCAATAGCAACAGCAGCAAAAGGAGTAATAATAATGGCGATCATGATGGCACAGTAAACTCCCAACCTACCAGGCGACCAACCCCCACCCCCAGCACTCCTGCCCCCACCGTGTTCGTTGCCAACCCTCTTGCTCTGCCGAGTCTGAGGAGGGAAAAAAAAAAAACAAAACAAAACCTCGGGCGCTGCCTCCGGGCTGCCCTCCAGGTCCAGCCCCCACTCCCGCCTCCAGGTGGAAGCCAGGCGAGGCGCCGGCTCCAGCATCAGGGCCGCCGCAGCCCCCCTGTTGTTAGGGGCAGGTCGGGACTGCGCGGTGGCGTGTCCTTCACAAACCTGCAACTTTCACCCCGTCTGACCCCCGAGCCGCCCCCTCACGCCCGGACTACAGCAACTCCAGCCAGCAAAGCCCAAACAGCCCGCGCGCGAGTCCCAGCTCTCCCGGGGGCGGGCAGGTCCGGGGGACCGGGCACCCGGGGGCTGGCGCGTCCGGCAGGTGGCGGGGACAGGAGGTCCCCACCCCGCTCTCCTCCCACGGCGGCCGAACTGGGGGCGCCGCGCCGCGTCAGGCGCGAGCCGGACCCGCCCCGCCGGCGCCCGCGCCCCCCGCGCCCCCGGGCTGGGGTCCCCTCCGCGCGCGCGCCCCTGCGCGGGGCCCGCGGCCGGCCCTCTCCCCTCGGCGGCCGGAGGGAGGCGCCGAAGCCCCGGGGCCAGCGCGCGCGAAGCCGCCGCCGAGCGCCCCCGCGAGCCGGAGCCGGAGCCGGAGCCGGAGCCCGAGCCGCGCTCCTGGGTCCTGGTCCCAAACCCGCGGCGCCGGAGCTCTGTCCTCCGCCGGCCCCGCTGCGCCCCAGCAACCCCGCCCGGGCACCTCTTCACCTCCCTCCCCCCGCCCCCCAAAGTCCGAGGAAGTCCAACTCCGGCCCGCCCGCGGGTGGCCGCGGCGGCGGCCGGTGGCCCGGGGAGCGCGCGCTGCGCCCGGGGCGGCTTCCAGGGGCCGGCGGTCCCCGCGCTCCTCGCCTCCCCGGCCGGGCACCGACGCGCGGGGCTGCGCCCGAGCGCCCCGCTTTACCTGGCACGGCGGCGACTCTCCGGGGACGGCGATCCAGACTTCTGCGGGGCGGCGTCCAGCTCACATCACTGCCTCCCCCGCCGGGAGGCCGGTGTCCCGCGGGCTCCCCGCGCCCCCGCTCGCGCCGCGCCCCCGCCCCCCACCCCCCGGCCCCCGCTGTCGAAAGTGTCACCGCTTTTCTGCCTTCGGATCTTTCGCAAAGTCTCGGCGCGGCCGGAGGAGTTGGCGGCGGTGCCAGGCGCGCCAGCCCCGCCGATGCCCGTGCCCGTCCTCGCGCGCTCGGCCGGGCCGGGGAGAAGAGGCGCCGGGTCGCGGTCACCGGGCCCCCAGCGCAGCGCGCGGCCCGCGTCCCCGCCCGCTCGCCCGCCCCAGCCCGAGTGGCTGCCGCCCGCCTGCGCCGCGGGTCCTCGTGCCCCCGCTCATGAATATTCCGACAGAGGCTAATGCCGTGGAAGTAAATTGAATTAGCCAATTGGTGCCAGGAATGTGCGCTCCTGCCTTCGGAGGAGCTGTCTGGAGCCCCAGCAGATGAGAGCAATTAGCGTCCGGTTGGCACCCTGTGGTTTCCACCAGCGAGGGGCAAAATGGGTTAATTCTTTAAATGCAGTTTAGATACCACATTTAAATGTTTAAACTCCTCTGTTGGCTGAGAGAGAAAGGAAATGCTAAGGGGGAGAGCAGGAAAAGGGGTACGTGGGCGTAGGGGGCAATTTACATCCAAACACCCCTGAAGTTGAAGTGACTTACTCTGCATAGATGAAGGGCTCTGGAGGAAGCTCTTGATGACAACAGAGAAAACGGGCAAGGCAAACAGGGTCAGAAAGGAGGGGAGCAACTTGGGTTTAACCTTGACCTTGAGGATGCAGTGGGCTCTCTTGATTTGCAAAATTAGGTGCAGGGAGAGGCGGCCGAGAGAAGGAAACCTCGGTCATCTACTCTTAAGAGACTGCCTCCAAAGGGTCAAATGCCCTTTCTTTGTCCTCATAGCAAAACCATAGTTTCAAGCCTTGGAGTGAAGTACGGATGGGGCAGAGGTTAAAGGTCAGAAATTTCAAAGGAGGGCGCTGAGACCACCCCCAAAAGAAGAGAGCCCCCCCCCCCAATCACAGTAACTATGACAGGGCCTTCTAGAAGGGAGTGTCCTAGTTCAAGCTTCTAGTTTCTGGAGTCAAACTGACAAGGGTCATAGGAGGAACAAAACTCTCTTGTCCTGCTACCTAAGTTGGAATGCCGAGTTCTTCACAAATTATTGATTACAATTTGGGTTTGGCCTGTGGGGGGACGCGGAATCTGGCCAATCTGGCACCCTCATCTCTGTATACAATTTTCAAGTGTGGTGCTTTTAGGATTACCTCCCTCTCACTGATTTTCTAATTACAGAAAGTTAATTTGACGGAATTGATTGGCTCCTAAATAATCTACCTGTACTCATTGCCAAACGATCTATGTGCATAAACTACTGCTAGAACTATGTGTATAAATAATGGATAAAATACCTACATGTGTGCCAATTGAACAAAAAAAAAAAATCTTGGTTTCATTAAGACTTAGAATCGGAATGCATAGTCATAATAGTAATTATTAGTATTAGAACAGCTGATGTTTATTGATAACTTTGCATGACAGACATGCATTACATGAGTCATCTTGTTTAGTTTTTCCAATGAGTCTAGGCAATATATACTATTATTTCTTCATTTTCATAGGTAAGAAAGGTGAGGCTCAGAAAGGTAAGTAGTATGACCTGGACAGGTCACTTGCCTCGTCAGGGATGATCTTTGAACCAAAGAAACCTAATCAATATGCCAAAACCTTCAGGTCACCAGCAACCTAAATTGCCTCCGTAGCTAAAAATGTCTCTTGATGTTTTCTTGAAGTGACTTGTTTGTAATTGTTTCCTTACCGAAGCTTAGAAGGAAAAAATATTGTATTTTGGATAGTATTGTTAATTTTATAGTTATTTTATTTTTATTTTCATTGAGTGCCTGAGTATTTGGTGAAACATTATTTTAAATGTTTCTGCGAGAGTGTTTTTGGATGAGATTAACATCTACATGTGTAGGCTAAGTAGAGCAGATTGCCCTCACCATTGTGGGTGGGCCTTATCTAATCAGGTGAAGGTCACTGTAACAAAAAGACAGGTCTTTCCCTAAAAGAGAAATCTCCTGTTTGATGGCCTTGAAATGGGGATATCAGCTCTGAAGATTTTGGACTTGCCTGTCTCCATAATTACATGAGCCAATTCCTTATTACCTATCTACCTGCCTACCTACCTGCATATCTGTGTATCTGTTTGTCTACTTTTGGTTCTGTTTCTGTGGCAAACCCTGAGTAATATAGGTGGATATTCAGAAAACAATAGCATTTGTAAATGCTAGATTCCCATGAATCTCTGAATTTTTCCATTTCCCAATACATTAGCTGGTAAATAGTAACAACAAATATGCAATTTTTTTTTTACTTAAGATTTTCCAGACCTATTATTAATAAGCTAGGAACAATTATGTTTTATTATATTTTACTGTAGTTTTTATTTGGATGGAACATCAGATTTAAATAATATTTTTTCTTTGAGGAGCTATAAAAGCAGACTGTAATAGGTTGGCCTAATGCATGATTTATAGGTATCATATGTGGGAAGGAATTTTAGTATTACAATTTTAGGGGTAAAAATGATCAGGTTAAGTCTTAGAATTCAACAGTTGTTAATGCCTCCCAAATGCCAGGCACATTTTTATTCAAATGTTTTCTATTGAAGTTCACAGTAAAATCACTTAAAACAGTTGAGCATCTGCCATATTTTATTCTCTGAAACTTGGGGTAGTTTAAAACCCTTTGTAAAAAAAAAAGGTATATACTGTTTTATCCCTGTATTAAATATGTAAGATTTTCTCCTTCACAATTCCTTGCTTAGAATGAGTGCTCTGTTGAATCCTTCTTTTATGGAGTGTATCCTCTTAGGATTTAGAGGAAGCAATTCACAGAAAAGTTCAGATGTTGATATGTTTATTTTATGAATATGTTAACATGATTTTAGGGCCCTTAAAATGTTATCAGGATTGGTATTTTCCATATGTCTTCCAGCGTTTCGGTGGGCAGTATGGGGGAAGGCTGCTGGAGTCCGAGGTGGGGTGGGGGGGCTGGCGCTGAGATGGGAATGTAGGGACAGTCTTGAACAAGCCAGTCACCTTGGGAGCAAACCCAGTTAACAAACATTTGCAAAGTGTAAATAATAATACCATAACTATTGTGTGCTTTGCAACAAACTGTTCTTTGATATGTGATCTCCTTTCTCCCTCCCAGTAACCCTATGAATTCAGAACTGTTATCCATATTTAATTGAGGAAGAATCTCAAGCTCGCAGAGATTCAGTAACACCCAGATCTGCGCCAACTAACTGAGAGAACAGTGACTTTAATCCAGTGCCAAAGTCACCTTCTCAGTGAAACTGTCTTTAACATCTTCCTCGCCCTCCACCCACACACACTCACGGATACACACACATGTAGCTGCACACATGAACACACAAACATCCTTTCTTCCCAGTGGAAACACAGTCCCTCCTCTGTACTCCCCTAGGAGTTTGAAGATGCATAGAGAAATAGTACATAATGTGTTTTATCCACCACTAACTGAAAATAACCTGCAGGCAGGAACCAACCTTGCCTTATCATTTTTGAATCCCTATGTTGAACTAAATGGAGGCATTTAGAAAACCCACCAGCACCAGTTCTGCATAGTTTTTGAAAATGTGTCTCATTCCCTTTGCTGGGCCATTGGGGTTAAAAGAAGTACTTCAGGTGCTTGGGACATTTGAAACCCCATGTAATGGTATTATTATTGTTCAAAATTAGACTTGGAAATACATGTGATAATTTTAGCCTTGACCTCTGACTGGTACGTTCTATGGGTGGGAAGGCAGTTTGAAAATTTTTATGTCAGCTGCACTTATTGAGGACATGGATGAATAATACTTGCTCAAATTATGATCATCTGGTTAATAGTAGTACTAAACTGGCCCATTAAGCAAGAAGGTATTAGTCTGGGGAAGGTGAGTGGATGTCTGTGCGCGTGTGTGCACGTGCACACACACCTAATCTTTCAGCAGTTTAAGAGTGTTTTCTGTGAATAAGCAGCTTCAAATGCTAGGATAGCCATAGTTCTCAAAGGAGAGGATTTCTCGAAGCAACGGATCTGCTTTATCTCCCAGGGGATGATCTTTGCTAAGATCTCCCAATGTCACAGTGCTAATGACAGAGCCGGGGCCCTGGCCCATGTTCAATGCTATTTCCACTACCCCTCGCTGACCCTGATTGGCAGCCACTGCGTGTACAGTGTGGTTTATGGTTTTACAATTGAGATGAGCGATAAGCGGCTCAATACCTCATTATAATTAGTCTCCTGAGTCAGCTGATACCCTTCTAATGCAGTTTCGTGATCTAGATTATTCAGTATTATCCATTCAAGATATTTTTGGATTTGTAATGATAATTATTTAGGAGAACTGATGACAGTGACACATGGAAAACACTTTTGTGGCTTCATAGCCTGGCTTTACCATAAATATTCATTATGAAAGTTGTTTTGGATCAAAACATACACACACACATTCACAAATCAGGAATTCTTGTTAGCCGCAGTTTCTTTGTTGTATGTAGCATTAATGTACAAGCCAAGGGATGGTTCTGTACTGATTCTGCTAAGGCCTTTCCAGGTCTGTGTTACCTTTTGTTTTTGTGTAATGTGGACAGTCATTCTGTCCTTTGCATTTTTGGGTTACTCAGTAATTTCAGTTATTCTCAGAAGAAATTGGCTCTTTCACTGTTGATGTCTGTCAATTCCTGGCTCACTGTTTGTGAATGTAAGAGCAAAAAGTGCTCCCCATCACAGAGTGCCGAGGAGAACTGGCCGGAGAAACCTTCAGTGCCTGTGACGACATCCTGAAAGTTGCCGCTCTGAGCTGATCCATCCGGCTAATCTGACAAACACGAGCACAGTATCCTTGCTGGGAGCAAGGTCCCTCGCTAGCTGCCGTAGCCGTATCAAAGCGAAATAAATGCTGTGACTGCTCTCAAGGAGTTTATAATCTGGGAGAGGGTCCTTGATATTCAGCAAAGCAAAAGATCTGAGACAGAAATGGATAGTTTCTATTCAAGGATCAAAAATGGAGTGCGGTAGGAGCCCTGTGTGGAGAGAGATTATTTTTAGTGGAGACGGGACAGGAGGATGTGCTGGGAAGGAATGCCTTCTGAGGAGTGGATAGTATTTGCATGTGGGGGAGAGGGGAGAGCAACCATCAGGGATTATCAATCAAGGGCCCGACAAACACAGTGTGATCTTGAGGGACTGCTGTGACTGCATTTAGCCCAAGTACACACCACATTAAGAAGAGATAAGACTAAGAAGGTAGGCGGAGCCCAGAGGCCTCGGGTACCATGTGGAGAAATGTACATGTGATTCTGCAGGCAATAAAAAAGGTGTCGCTTTTGAGTCGGGGAGTGCCACAACTGCAGCTGTGTTTATATTTGAGTGCAGAACGTTTCAGAGGTGGGAGACTGAAGGCCTGGGGACCAGCTGGGGGAATTGCAGTAGCAGCAGCAAGATGTGATAATGGCCGGAACCAGGCATGTGGCAGTAGGACCAGAAAGGGGGGTAGATATGGGGAAAAAAATCATAGTATTCATGTCAACAATACATGGATGTCATGTTTTCCTGCCTGTCGTGGATACTTCTGTCTCCCAGCTCTCTTTCTCTCTCTCTCTCTCACATACACAAACATACTACATGCACTCAAACGGGCATGCAACTGGATACTCACACAGCCACACATATGCACACACATGCATATTTGCATGTGAACACACACACTGAGCTCTCTGAGAGCATGGTTTGTATTTTTCTCCTGGTATTTTAGCACCTACCACAGTGCCAGGCATTTTGTTGGCACTAGGTAATTGTTCGCTGGATGGAAAAAAAAAAAACAATTGATGTGGGGCATCAGAGAAAACGAGGGATTGCAGCGTATTGATCCTGGCTGTGTTGAATTTCAGTAGGCAAACTACAGAAATTCTCCTATGTCCTTTATTAATTGGCATTGGAAAAAAGAGCATGTCTGGGATTGAAGATGGCTTCTGATTGTAGAAATGTCTGAGAAGATGAAAGACTTAGGTGAACACAAGTGGTAAATGGTGTCGTTAGAAAATACCTCCTCTCGGGCCTCCCCGGTGGCGCAGTGGTTGAGCGCTGGGTTGCGAAGCTGCCCGCAGCCTCTGCGGCGCCGGTTCGATCCCCGGCTGCTCCCCGGCCACCAGAGGAGGGTCCCACATGGCGCGCAGACCTCTCCTGCCGCCCGCTGCTCCCCTCAGCAGTGTACTTCGGTCCTTCTGCCTGCTCTGCTCCCTGCTCTGGCTCTGGTGAATTCTCTCACCCTCCCACGCTTCTGACTGTACCCAATGCATGTATAAACAAAAAAACAAACAAAAAACAAATAAATAAAAAAAAAAAAAAAACATGCCTCTAAAAAAAAAAAAAAAAAAAAATAAAAAAAAAAAAAAAATACCTCCTCTCTGGTCAGGAAGATAATTCCTCATGTGACCTTTAGGATATTTCCTTAAAATTTTCTTTTAATCATTTCTGTTAGAACAGTAGCTCCTCAAAGATGTCCACTTCTTAATTCCCAGAATCAGTGACTGTTAGAATACCTGACAGGTGAATTAAAGTTACTAAAGAGTTGACCTTCAAATGGGGAGATTGACCTGAATTATCTGGGTGGGCCTAACAAAACCATGAGGGACCTTAAAAGAATAGGGAGATGGAAGAGGTAGAGTGATGTGATGTGGGAACTCCCCTGGTCATTGCCACTTTGAAGATAGGAGCCAAGGAATTGGAGAAAACTCTAGAAGCTGGAGAAGCTTCTCCAGAGGGGAACACAATTCTGCCAACACCTTGATTTTATCCCAGGACACATGTCAAAATTCTGACAGGGAGAACTGTGATATGGTCAACTGATGCAGTTTTAAGCCACTGGTTGTGATAATTTCTTATGGCAGTAGCAGGACACTAACACAGAAGGATAAGCAACATGCTTACACTTTGGGACTTATTACTCTGTATTAGGGTACGTGATACCCCAAATTACATGATCTATGGTTATGTGATATCCTAGATTCAATGATAGAAATATGTTTTGTTATAAAACTCCAAGTTCTGATCTGAATATATTATACATAACAGATTCAGTAGTCTGAAGGCAGAGTGTACAATCTTAGACTGTCATACTGGATTGCAAGAAGGGAGCTGAGGGCCTTAAATTAAGCTTTCTATATAGTTACTCAGACAGTGCCCCGAGACAGGACACGCATTTCAGGAGTTGTGAAACAGCTTGAATGTGTTAGCTCATGACTAAGGAATACCCAAGGACCCCAAACTGTTAAGGCATATATGCTCTAAAAGGGCTCCAGCCATCTGCCACACAAAGGCAAAGAAAGCAGAATCTTAATGTGAAAGATCTTTAATAGAATTAGTGTGTAGAGAGAGAGAAAAAAAAGGATATTCCTAATAATAGTTTTCTAATAAACTTCTCCCACCCCCAAATTACTCATCCTCCTGGCAAATCCCAACCCAGTCGACTCAGCCCAAAGTGAGGCTGCTGAGGCCTGAAGGCTTGCCACAAGTCTAAGGAATCTTCTGGAGGGGAACCACAAGAGTGGGGTTAATCAGGTCCCAGACAGCTGGGGCAAGAGATGCCACATGAAGATAATGGGCGCCATTGTCTTTGCCAAGGGCATCCTCCCCAGGTGTCTCTCATCCAGTATCTCCCTAAGCGTATCTGTGCGTCTTTCCTCCACATCTGTCTCCCTTCTCTTCTTCCCAGCAGTACCAGGGTGCAAGTCAGGGCCAGAAGCAAGACCAAGGCAGGCTCATGTTATAAAGGGGCTCTGTGTTATAAAGGGGATGCTCAGCTCCACCCATAGATCCCAGTAGCATCCCAGCTCAGGAAGTCTAGGTCATGACACACTGGGGCTTTTAGTCCAAGATTGCGGCATGTAAGTGAGGTGGGAGAGTGGTGCCCATTAACTGTGCTGCATCCCCACCTTTGCTTTTTTTTTAAAGATTTATTTATTTTTATTTATATAAGCACTGGGTACAGTCAGAAGCGCGGGAGGGAAAGAGAATTCACCAGAGCCAGAGCAGGGAACAGAACAGGCAGACTGACGAAATACACTGCTGAGGGGAGCAGCGGGCATGGCAGGAGAGGTCTGTCGCGCCACATGGGACCCTTGCTGGTGGCTGGAGATCAAACTAGCACTGCAGGGGCTGTGGGCAGCTTTGCAGTCCAGTGCTCAAGCACTGCGCCACT
This sequence comes from Talpa occidentalis, assembly GCF_014898055.3. Taxonomy (NCBI): domain Eukaryota; kingdom Metazoa; phylum Chordata; class Mammalia; order Eulipotyphla; family Talpidae; genus Talpa; species Talpa occidentalis. The sequence continues at coordinate 10,090,422 of NW_023601322.1, forward strand.
AGGGGAGGACCCCTCCCTGCCTTTTATAGAGATGTATCCTGTAACATGCACAAAGGTGAGTCACCAGTGTGTGCTTTACTGACACTATGCAGTCAGGTTGAGATTTCAATTTTCAGTTCACTTTCAAGTGACTTATCTCATGGAAGAATGGTTTGAAACAATTTATTTTTTACTTTTATGATTGTTATTTGTGTCATGTGAGATGATTAATCATTCAACAATGAGCATATTAATAATATTAAATGTTATATCATCTTATAAAACATGTAAATTGTCAGTAACTGAGTGGGAATTTCTGTGTTTTCTCCAGCACAGAATTTGGCCTATTGTTTCAGTCTCTATGCTTTATTAAGGAAGAGAATAAATGACAGACATAATGTTTGAAATATATTTACTGTTAAATTTGCACGTATACTCAGCATGACACATATGCATAATGATCCCTCTTTATTCACAACAAATCCTTGAGAAGCTGGGCAAGGTGCATGTTATTTAAAAGTACATTAATTCCTAAAAATGAGCATGCACTACAAATTAATTTTTGAACACAAGCCTCTGGTAAGTCTTTACATGCAGATAGAATTGCTGTGATTTTTGATATTCAACTACACCAAATGCTAAGAGAACATAAAGCAGCCTAAAAATAAAGTATAAAATAGGATGACTAATTTTATGTGGAGAGGTTTTGCAGATGAAGGAAACTCAATTTGCAAGTCCCTTTGTAAGTAAAAACTATTTGTTATTCTTGACATTATTCAGAAATCCTTATGCCACAAATAATTGCAAGAAACAGCTCTAAATATGCTTATTGATAACCTATTAAAGGCAAAGTTGTAAATGATTTAAATTAGAGGATTAGTGCTGTATAACACTAGAAAATTAATAGCCACGGATGACATATTTTTCTCACTGAAAAGCATTAAGAAAGCAAAAGCGGTGGTGTTATGGCAAACAGGGCTGGCCGTGGAGTCTTACTCTCCAAATTTGAGTCTTGGTTCAGTTTCTTGCCAGTGACTTTGGGCAAGTTACTTCTTGTGCCTGCATTGCCTCGTCTATAAAGTGGGTACAAGTAGTATTACCTACCTCAAAAGAAGTGTTGTTATGAGGATTAAATTAGAAAATCCATGACAATTGTTTAGCTTCCTGTGGCACATAACAAGCCTATAGGACCCACTGTTATTAATGAAAGGGTGATAACTATCCATGATGTTGCTAAGCTTTTTAATATCATCTTTGTCAAGAAAGGAGACTAAAATATTTTATTCAGTATCATTTGTACCACGTTAAAATAACACAATTTTCGGGCCTCCCCTGGTGGTGCAGGCAGTTGTGCGCAGTGCTGTGAAGCTGTCCGCAGCCTCTGCAGCACCAGTTCGGTCCTGGCAGGCCGGCGAGCATCCCACATGGTGCAGCAGACCTCTCCTGTCACGCCCGCTGCTCCCCTCAGCAGTGTATTTCTTCAGTCTGCCTGTTCTGTTCCCCACTCTGTCTCTGGTGAATCCTTTCACCCTCCCACACATCTGGCCTGTACCCCGGTTCTTCTATAAAATAAATAAATCTTTAAAAAAAAAAAAACACAATTTTCGAATATAAGGGATTTTACAGCAGGTCCAATCCAGCCCCCTCATGTTATCATTGAAAAATGGAGATGTTGAGCGTGACATTTACCTCCTTTTTTTATGATGTTGAAAAAGAAATTAAATTTATGGAATCAATCAGTCTGATTCTCTCTCTTACAAGGGGACAAGCTTTGTCAGTGTGGGACACACACAGCAACCAAGGACAAGACAGTGGAAATGGGGGTGTTTTTCACACAGGGGCACTGTGCTGTACCATTCAATTGAGAAACTTGAAAAGCCCCCCCTTACTCTTATAAGAAATAAGTTGGGGTTGTGAATTTTTCTGTTACCGTACATCAAATGGACCTCGGGCAAGTTCTCAATTTCTTTTGCTTGCATTTTTTTCATCTGTAGCCTGGCATCTGACGAGACCACCCCCCAGTGTGATCAGGGCTCAGAACACGTCTCGCTGAGAAAGGCAGGCCAGTGAGCAGTTGTAAATCTGTGATGGCTTCCCCAGGGAAGGTGGTGTAAGAAGCAGTGGTGGGCTATTAGAAGTAGGGGTTCATCTGGTTCTTACAGCATCTTGGGGTCAGTAGTCTGCATTGGCTCCTTGTTTTAGAACAGAAGACTCTTTAGTCTGATTTGAGTCCCCCATGACTTGGTGAAATTTGGAAGGGGAGGGGAGACAGCAAAGTGTGGAGAGGCAGGGAGAATAATAAGAGAACAAGGAGGAACAAGGAAAGGGGTGATTGCAAACCTCATGGCTGTGTGGTCAATGTAGCCCTTCTGAGGGGTTATAGGTAGGAAGGAAGCGCATATAGAGAAGTAAAGGAAATCTGGGAAGTTGTGAGCAAGAAAGATGGCACCATAAACATGTCGCGAGAAGCACATTTGTTGCAGGGATTCTTTTTACAAGGGACGGGGCAGCTGCCCAACCAGCACCTGGAGGTACCCAAAGGAAGTATTTTTCAGGAAACTGAATTCTTCCCAATAAAATAAATTTGACAAGAAATTTAGATTAATAGAGAAAAAGGATTACAGACCTCCAAAATATAGAAGAGGGGGCAGGGTTCTTAAAAGAAATTTATGATTTTACTTAGTATGGAAAACAAAATATTCTCACTATTCTTTTGAGAACAACACCAAACATCACCATATCTAGGAATTTGACACCTAATGTACAGAAAGGGCCATAGTTTATCTGTGGTGGAGCTGCTGACACCACCAATAATAATAACTAGCCATGTTGCTTGTTTACAATGGGCCAGACCATGCCTAGTATTTGCATACATTATCTCATTTAAATTGCATTGCAAGTGGAGACGGCTGCTGCTATTATCCCCATGGATGAAGACAGTGAGGCTCAGAGGGATGACAACCAGAGTCCAAAGACAAGCGAGTTATTGGCACAGCTTAAATTATTCTAGTAAATATGATCTTAGCGGCAGTCTTTCAGGTGTGTCATGTGGAACAAAGACACAGCAATGCTCTTTACATATAGACAGCAGAGAGTCTTAGTAAGGAAGAAGGGTATGCAGCTGTCTGAGAGCAGGTTAGAAGAAACTCAGGACAGAGCAGGTGCCACCTGCCCTAGCCAATTCAAGGGTGCCACCTAGAGGTGAAAGGCTAGATAGTATGAGGGGGCCACAAAAAATAGAGAAATAAATAGAGGGCTGTTGGGGAGGAAAGAGAAAGTGAGAGACAGTCAACATCTTAGAGCTAAACCAGACAGCTGTCAACAATGGGGCGATGAAGACAGACCCTGCTGAACAAACGTATATGAGACTCCACTGCCCCAGAAAAGACAGGTCCACATTGGAAGAAAGGAAAGAAATGCCTTTTTTTTAAAGTCACAAACAGGACAGACTATGGTAATGAAAATGATTAATCTGTAGACCATGGGACCCTAACTCCAGAGGTGAGACTAAAAGAGGGAGAAACAGGATATGTCCTAGAGTAGATGAAGGAAATCTTAGGAAACTGAGAAAAGTCTTTTCTACCTTTGCGCAAGTTGATAAGAAAAATAAAGTCTCCTGCGTGGAAAGATTAGATGAGTAGTTTTATAGCATTTGTCAACAGGCTGAAGTTTATGGTTGGGGATAGGCTGGTTAGATTTGGGATTAGAGTTAGGTAAGGATTCTGCTCCATGTGTATGAGGGATGGAGGCTGGTTTTGTGGTAATAAATTTCAATCAAGGAAGGAAAAGGTGGGATTTGTAAACATTGAATAGTGAGCTCTCTCATGGGGGAAAATGACAGAACTGAAAATAACCAAAGGATGACTGATGGAGGTGCAGATTTAGTCAACATGAGAATATAGAATGAAGTACCTCTCTCCCTCTTTTTCTTTCTGTCTATATCCACACCCATACCCACCAAAATAATAATAGTGTTGACTGCAGGGTTCTAGGAACTATTTTATGAGAACTGCTTGTTGTAAGTCATGTATCCCTGTCCACACCCCATAGGTGCTACTATTACTTATCCTCATAAGAATAAGGACAATCAAGGCAGAAAGGATTTGTAATATCTCTACAGGAAATTATGAGGTAAAACAGGAAATAAGGGGTGAAACAGGAATTTGAACCCAAGTGTTCTGATTCCAGTGATTATCACTACAACGTATTGCTTCTTTGTACACCCTTGTGCCCTTATATAGGCCAGAATATATTACCAAGATGACGAATGACTGCTCCCTCCCCCAGATGGACAGGCGTTTGTATAACAAAATATATACATAAATTGTGATCACAAAGGCAGCAGGAGTCCTTTTGTGCCTGTCTTATCCTTGGTTGCATTTGCAGGGTGATTGCATTAATTATCAGTCATTGTACAACACATTTATTTCAAATTTAATGGCTTAAAAATACGTTTATTATTTCAATTTCTGTGCATCAGGGAGCCAGAAACAGCTTAGCTAGTTGGTTCTGGTTCAGAGTCTCGTCTGACATGAGGGTTAAGATGTTGGCTGAGGCTGCAGTCATTGCAAGATCCACTGAGGCCATACTGTTGCCAAGTTCACATCCGAGGCTGCTGGCCAGCCCGGCTACCTCACCACCTGGGCTTCTGCATAGGCTGCTGGCAGGGAGCTGGCTTCCCTCTCCCCAAGACAGCCTCATGATAAGGCAGCCGCCGGCTTCTGCTAGAGTGAGTGCTTCAAGAGAGATAGAGATAGAGGGAGCCCCAGATGGAAGTGACAATCTTTTTATGGCCTAACCTTTTCCACTTGTGCATATTTTTTTTTAGAAGCAAGCTGCTAGGCTGAGCTCACACTTGAGGGAGGGGATTACACAAGGGCTTCCCCACCACTAGGGGCCATGACTGAGGAACATCTCTGTGACCGCCAGGACCCCTCCCTCTTTCTCAGTACTCACGCCACTTTCTATGTCTCTAAGTACTTTCCTCTTATGGCCTTCTGGTTCCCTTTTGAGTCCTTCAAAAACTTGCCTTTTTCTGCCCATCTCTTGGACCCTTTGTTCTATCTTCCTAGGCCTATTTCTTCCTCCTTCTCTTTCTTCTCCTCTTCCTTGTTTTTCTTTTCTTCATGCTACATGTGGTCAATTTCCATCATACCCATGACTTCAAATTATTTTTTTATTTCTAGCTCTGATTTCAGCCTTGAGCCCCACTGATTCAATGCCTGATGCACATACCTTACCCCATTCTGTAGTCACTCTGGCTAAACAAACAAACAAGCTCATTATCTACATTTTCTCCCCCACTATTTTTCTATGTCTCTGGAATGGCACAACCAAGTTGTACATCAGAAACCCAGAGAAATCCATGAAGTGCTTTCTTCTTAGTGGTTCTCAATATCCACTCAGTCATTATGGTCTATCCGGTCAAATTTGAATTCATAATTCTTTCTTGAAGTTATTCCCTCTTTTCTATCCTTACTGCTCCCTATCCCAGTTAAGGTCCTCATCATCTCTTTCCTAGATTATTAAAATAGCTTTCTTAAAGTCTTTGTAACCTCAATTCATATCTCCTCAAACCATTCTCTCCAAAAGACAAATCTGATCAAGTACCTCTTCTCTATAAAGCTACACACTCACTGCCCAACAGCTGCAAAATGACATCTGGAAGAGATGTGAGGATAGAGGAAGAAATACAGGCTGTGGAAAATGACATAGCAGGATTCAATCCTAGCTCCACGTGTTTTAGTTGATTGAGGTTGGATACATTAAAAAAATCTGAGCCTGAGCTTCTTCATCCATAAAATGGGAATAACACCTTCATTGCAAAGTTATTAGGATTAAATGAGATAAAGTACTAGTTTTCCATAAATGGAGGCAGTTGTTGCTAATAGACTGGCTGCATGTTAGACTTTATTATGGTAATTAGCACAGGTAACCCCCTAAATACATGATTCTCTCTACTCTTCTCTGACTTTAAGCATGATTTTTTTTCTGCCCGGTACATCCTCTCCTGTCCTCTTTCCTCCTTGCTCTGTGGCTTGCTGACTGGAAAATTTTGGCTCCTCCTTCCACTTTACTGTCTTCTGTTGGGACCTCTTTGATCTCTCCCACCAATGGAGACCTCCTAGGCCACCCTGTGGGTGGCACATGCTTCACCAGATGTAGTTTTTGCACTAGTTTGCTAGTTCTTTGTACAACTAGCCCCCACCATTAAGGTCTCTACATCATATGTATATCTTAAATACCTGGTACAGTGTCTTCTAGATAAAGATAGTAAATAAGGATTTACTTGGTGATTATTTGGAGAACATTTTTAAACATATGAATGAATATCATTTTTTTGTTATAATTTTAAGTTAATAGTCACATTAAGTTTTAGAATCTGGAAAGTTTAGTTAAGGTCTATGGTGGAGGAATAAATTCATTTAGGAATATGTCAAAACTAAAAATCTAAGCAGACATTTCATTTTGAAAGATCATGGAAGGCTGGGGGATGTCTTCATAAGGCTAGCAAGAGAGTGTGTACAAGTTGGGATGAGACAAAGGTCAAAGAGGAACTTTATTTGTGTAAGAAATAATGGAGAATTTGGAGCATGAATAACAGAAATAAAAGAAGAAATAAATGAAGAATTTATATATAGGGTGAAGTGATGAAGAAAGTCAAGAAGTCTCCTGGCTGGAGAGGAGACCAAATAGATGAAGTGGTGCCAAAGGAGACAGTGTGTGAATAATGAAGCATCTTTGAGAAGTGTTTCCAGAGCAGGCAGAAGCATACTCTGAGATTAAAGGATGTGGAGAAATCAAAGGTCAGTGAATAATGGGAGACATGAAGCTGTAAGTGGCAAGAAACCTTCAACCTTCCAGAGTGGGAAAGAGGTAGAGTCTCCATGTGGAAGGGGCAGCTGGACCTCCACGTCCTGACTCAGTTTCCTTGAACAGCACCTGCTCTTTGGGGTTCTTCTTATCACCCCACTCTTTACCAGTCAAACCCTACTCACTTCATAAAATCAAGCTAGATTTGCTAGGCCTAGAGGACAGGCATAATCACCAAGAGAATAACCTGAGGGCCTGAATGTGTAAAGACGTATGTATTTGTGTGTGTTTGTATGTTTTAAAGGAAGCCAATTAGTTTCCTGCCCTTGAAACAAAGAACATTATTGATAGTATCTTTGTAAATATCATTTACTTGCAGCTCCAAGTTAGCAATCAATTTCTCAGAGATGACAAATAATTCTTAGATGACATCTTTCTTCAGTTTTGAAGCCTGGATGAACAGGTGTTCAAAGGTCTTCATGGCACATGGGAAAGAAGTGAGCTGACCCACAGAGAGAATGAGGGAGAAGACAGGTATTAAAACCTGATTTCACTGTTGTTTCAGGCCCAGATTACAGAATCTGTGGGAGAATACTGCCTGCTGGAAAGCTTGGCAACACCAGAGAGTGTTCAACAGATTTCTAAGTACTTCCACAGCTCATATTTATGTGGTGGAAGACAGATGACTGATGTTGATCTTAGGGAAAAAACAAGGGAAGGTGCCAAAGGAAGGGATTTTATTAGGTTCAGACTGAGAACAACTTTTGGATCCAGCAAACACTGTTTTTCTTTAAGATCATTCCAAGCTGTGGGTGCCGGCCAAGTTACTGTAATATATGACATGTCTCAACAAAAGTGAAAGGCATCCGTCTTTGCTCTCAATGGTTGATAGGAAAAAACTGCAGAAATGAGAGGTGTGCCATAGCTCTTGTCATACTGTGGACTTTAGATTTGTTTCAGGGAAAAAGCTAGAAAGATCAGCAGCTATCTCACTTAAGGCAAATATCCATGTTAACATACACAGCAATATCCCACTGGTAATAAGGCCAGAAAAAAAAAAAAAAAGGAGTCAGTATTTGACATGTAAGAGTTAGGTCAGGAAATCTGATGGGGTGATCCCCAAACAAAAGGAAATCCCTAAAATTATATGAAAGCGGAGAGTATTGAAAATGCATTCAGCAAAAGGAAGGACAGAGCTAGTTCGGCATGTAGCTTAGAGTGACAAAGAAACAACATTAGATAGAAATGGATATAAAGATGTCAAAATAGTGCATATTGAACCCTTCTAAGTCATTATTAAAGAACATGATTTAATTTTGTTGGTTGAAATTTGATGTTGAGCCTTTGGAATCTGTGTAAACATGACAGGTGTGCTACAGTCAATAAGAAGTGGTGAGTTGCTGCCGGACTTTGTGTGATTCTCACTTAGGAGGGTAGGTTTGGTGGGTGGGGGGCAAGTTTCTTGTTTTACCTGCCTGGTGAAAAGGGAACCCCTGCAGGAGGGCAAATATTTTGGAAAAGCAGGAAGAGACTGACAGTGAAGGGTCATGGTGTAGAGATGATGGGACAGAGGCGATAAAGGTTGAATATTTTACAGGAAAAACCATCAAGGTTGCACAAGGAAATATCAAAGAAGGTTTGCACTTATACAATAGAAGTTGAGAGATTTTGAGGGAGAGTATGCAAATCATCCTTGAAAGACCTCAAGAAATAGGGAATCTAGGGCAAAGCCTGGATGTTGTAGGTGATATTTTGTATAGCAGGTTCCTAAGTAACGCTAAGGCCATGCTCCCGAGAAGAAGCCTCCATTTGCCCCGGGGGTAGTGTTGGAAGAAAGCAATACAGCTTCTCCCCTACCCATATGGCAGATAGTAAAAGAGTTTTGGAGTCAGCAGGCAGTCTTATCAGGGAGAGAAGAGGCGAGTAGAAATGACCTCAATGGGGTTCTTTCTCCAGAGAAAAAGAGGGACCATAGAAACAAGATCTGAGCTGATAATGTCTCATTAATCAGGAATAGATTAACTGAAGGATTTATTAGACTTCTAAAGTGCTAATAGTAAATGGATAATACAAATAGAAAGCTAAAGATGAAACAAGTGATGATATAAATAAAAAGGAATATGAACCTATGGAATTTGCAAGAAATTGATGCAGCATATATCTAAAAATATAGTTTTAGAACAATATACACTGTTAGTTGTGTGTGGGCTATTTTTAGCATTTATTCGGGGAGAAGAAATTAAGGGCATCACTTAAGTAAAAAAAAAAAAACTCATAAACGCGAGGAATCCTCTAATATTTGGTACGAGAAGGATTCTAGATACTCTGTGGATCTGCACGTGATATCTATGAGTAGATAAGCTTAGAAGTAAGGTTTCCAACCACACTGTTAATCAGGCTTCTCTGAAGGCTCTGGGATGCTCCAGGTTGACCCCAGATGCAGCTTGCCTTTCTGGAGGCTCCGGGAAACCTGTCAAAGCTAGACATAAATAGAAAAGAATGAGTGACCGTTTCGAAAACCTGCGCTGTGGGTGCAAGTCAAAACAACAAACAGACACAGAATTCTGTCAACCCGTTATTTTATTTATACAACACCCAGATGGTTGACTAATTTCTCCCCCCATCAAAAATGAACAGATCTTTCGCTATCATAGGTACCATACAGAGAGCAATTTGTCTTCCTGTAGAAATGTGCTCTAGTGGTTGGATTATGACAAAAAGCAAAAACAAAAACAAAAACACTAGAAAGAATGTTCCTTTAATTAGTACAGTGAATAGTAAACTGATTAAGCAAAAACACTGAGCTGCAGTTGGGAAGGGCTCTCTTGAGGACAGCGGGCCTTGGAGAGTCTGAACACAGGCCCCCGGCAGCCTTGTGACCTGTAGTGACCTGTGGTGACACAGGGGACAGCGGGACAGTCTCTCCTCTGGGGTGGGCAGGTGTCCAGCCTACGGGGCTTGGGGGCATGGCGAGCCGTCATCCTGGGGAACCTGGAACCCAACGACTACACTTCCCTTCCCCGTGGACGTGAGCACAGGGCAGGAGGCAGGAAGGGCCTCCAGTCTCCTCGGCCATGCAGGCTCCTCAGTGCTGGCGGCTGTGTGGAGTGGACCTTGCTCTTGCGCTGGGATTCCAGGCAAGGATTCTGTTTGTATTGATTTTGAGAGCGTGAGGGGAGGGAGGGAAGTAGGAAGGGGAGAGAGAAGAGAGGGAGAAGCAAGGAAAAGGGGAAGGAGCGATGCAGGGACACATGGAGAAAGGAGGGGTCAGGGGGAGGCAAAATGGAAGAAAAAGAATAATCCGAGTTTGAAGTTGTTGGCAGCTGCAGCAGAGTTCCGAGGAAAATAAAAACCTTCTTATAATTCCTGCAAAAAGTGATCCTTCAGACTCTTTTTCAGCATCTTTTAAAGATAGAGCATTTGGGGTGTCCAGACAAAAGTCGCCCATCCTTAAAAATGAAGGATGACCCTCGCCAGGACAGGAGAGCCAGTAAATGATGACGACGACGAGAATATTCGTTCATATTGCTTACCCCCGGCCCTTGAAGTGTTGCCATGTGGCACGTCGGTCCTGCGGGCGCAGCAGACGGATGTGATAGCACAACACCCTCCGCTGCCCAGCAGCGATCACCCTGCATGGTTTGTGTTCCCTCTCAGGTACTGGGCAAGGATTTTTCATTAAATGCATCATTTACAGCTCACAGCAGCGGTTCCACAAAGTCAATACCTGTCCTAAAAGAAAGCAAAGAATGAAGCATGTGAAAGGGAGTGCAACGGGGTGTGGGCCTGGACGCGAGTTCTGTCCACCCAGGCTCACTGCCGGCCCTCGCTCCCGTCAGAGAGGATGAGCGTGCGTCCACATACCTACCTCTGCATGTCATCTGGGCCCAGGACAGTGGGCATCTGCATCTGGGAGCCCAGGAGAAAAGAGTGGACAAGTGCAATTTGGTGGTAGAGAGTTAATAGACCAGCTGGAATATTCTCATCATATTTTAATCCCCAAAGTAACAGGACATATTTTACGGAAGTGGCATAAAATGATCACCAATGACTTTCCTCTCTCCCAGCAACTATCAAAACCTTCTCACAGGGGAAGGTGATTTGGGCATCAATCCATGAAACATTTGTAATAGTTTAGACTGATGTTTTATGAGAGAAGTCACCTTAACTGGTCATAGATCTCTGAAATGTTGCCCAATATACATTAGTAACTCAGATGGTATTTCATTTGTCGCACAAACGATTTCTGAATCCATACTACGGGCCAAACACTGTGCAAGGGAAGAGGGATGGAAAGAAAAAACAAGAAGAAACACTTTTCTCAAGAAATTTAGGGTCAGGCTAGTGAGTTATTCTAGGCTAATGCTACAGGATGAAGGTTCTTGTCAAGAATTCCTGACAAAGAGCTGTGTGAAGGTAAATGCAGTCTGTTGAGAAGCACATAGATATATTAGTAACACAGGACTTTTAATTCATCCCAGAATTGAAGTTGTGCCTGTGTGTGTGTGTGTGTGTTAGGATAGAATCCTACATAGATGTTTTCCTCTTACAATGTACCATGTACATACTTAGACAATGCTTTATTTCCCTGCAGGTGAAAGTATAAAGAATGATCTAGGCTTATGCAGAAAAAGGAAAAAGTCCCTGAGAAATGTTGATGATCCCAGGTAATCAAATACCTTGGGTTACTCTGTGTCTGCCCCACCCCCCTGGCCCCCACTCCTTGGGCACCTTGCAGCTGGCCTTCCTGGCATTGGCATGGCTGCACTGCTTCATTGAGTCACTTTATCAGAATATATGGTTTGATATTCTCAAGATCCTGCCCTATAAACCTACCACAAAATCAATCAGATCTTTAATTTCATGTGCTGTTTCCATTGTTATTATTATATATAAAGTACATTAAAAAAAGAAAAAAAAGGGCCTCCCCCGTGGCGCAGCAGGTTGAGTACCATGCTGTGAAGCTGACTGCAGCCTCTGCAGTGCGGATTTGATTCCCAGCCGGCCAGGTAGAAACCCACATGGCGCAGCAGACCTCTCTTGCCCCGCCCGCTATGTATTTCCCCTCAGCAGTGTATTTCATCAGTCTGCCTGTTCTGCTCCCCGCTCTGTCTCTGGTAAATTCTCTCACCCTCCTGTGCCTCTGACTGTACCCCAGTTCTTATATAAATAAGTAAATCTTTAAAAAAAAAAAGAAAGAAAAAAGAACATGAAAAGTAGTCTTTGGTGAGTCACCAGAATCTGGAGCAGGGGGATATCCTGACTTCATAGAATTAGAGACTTGGTGACAAAATTGGGATCTTAGGGCTCATCCTGGGTGAATTTAGTCAACTCCCTCATGCTGTAGAGAAGGATGTGATCCAGAAAGATTATGAGGTTCCTTCAGAGTGACTCAAAAAGTTTAAGTTTTACTAGAAGAAACAACTCACTTGTGATTATTATTACCACTACTTTCTTTATATACATTGGTCTATCTATAAAAAGAAAACCAACAGTTTATTCTATAAAGAATTAAAACTTTTCTAGTGATTTAAATGCATGATGTTATGAACATTGCAGGCTGAGTAAGTCAGCCATGTGTTCAAGGAGCTGAGAAGTGAGTGTGATCCTCATGGAAATTTGTCAGTAGACATTGAGTAAATTCTACTCTTTCCATTTTTTTTCCTACTTCTTTACTTTGGTTTTCTTCCAAATCTGTGCTTGTGAAGTCATTCTGAATATGTCTACTTCCTAGGATACTTTATTTTTTCCTTTCTTCAATGGCTTTGGGTGGTTTAAAAAACAGTGTGAATGAATAAGCCCATGGCATGTTCCTGGAGAAAGTGTGGATACCTGGAGAGTATCCTTTAAAATAAATGTCTTCACCAGCACAAACTGATTTTTTCCTACCTGGGTTCCAAGGCAGGAAGCCAAAATATCAGCAGATTTCTAACTCAGTTTCACAGGTACCTTCAATGCAGTGTGGGTTTCTGAGAACTTACTAGAAAGTAGAGGGAGTGTTTCTGTGAACAGCCTGTCTGGTCTGAAGTAGAAAACAACAGGATTTCCGGGGCAATCTGGCTGCTGGCTGCTTTGTCTTTTGACTTTGCTTCTTTGTTCTCTTTTGTGCTTAGGGTCTCAATTGTGGCTAAAACAATTCATTTTGAGCTGGTGCCCATGCCAGCTTTACATACCCTCACTGTTCAATCTGCGCACTTGCAGAGGCAGATTCAAATGTGATTTGTAAAAGAATTTACCTTTTGGACATAGGTCTTGAGGATCCTATTTTTTCCCTCTCTTTCCTGCCATCTTTTGGCTGCTGATCTACTGACTTACCCTTCATCTGCAGTCTTTGGTGGAGCTGGAAGCAAGGGTGGCTGAAAGTAGAGAGAAGGGCAAGAGGAAGTCAAGTTGGATTATTTTATAAAAGTTACGGGAAGTAGAAGGGGATAATGATTGTAGAGTTACTTAGAATAATTGTCTAATGTTTTCTGAGATTCAATTATGACTTTTGGCTTTTGTTTGTTATTTGGCTTAAACCAGGCAATGTCGGGTTTCCTTCCTGTGGCCCTTAAATATGAAATGCACAAATCCACAGAAACAGAACTGCTGTACTGTCACTAAATTATGTATTTCCCATTTGGAAAACTTTCTAAGTTGACTATAAATAAATTAATTCTAGTTTTGAATAAATGAAGACCTTTTTTGTTGGTATTCTCAAGATGCCTATATAGTTTCCAGGTTTTAGTGAGTATTTCTCAGGTAGAAACTTGAGAGCTGAAATATTTTATTCACCAAAATTAATTTAATCCTTTCAAGTGAAGCGTTTGAGTCATAATAACTATGGGCTTTTTCTTCCTTATTAAAACTTTGATGGATTTTACACACATGCAGGTTTTAAATGTGAAATTGGTGTATAATAGTGAGAACAAGGAAAACAGGGCCAGATATCCATGAGGAACTGAATGAATTAGTAAATGATAATGAAAGATATTTTGCAAGTATCTACGCAGGTACTGTGCTAAATATCTATTTAAAAAGTAACTTTGTTTTTAAATAAAATTCACCTATTTACCATTTGCTCATTTAAGATGTTCAGTTCAGTGGTTTTTAGTATCTTCATAGATGGGTTAAACCGTCACCATAGTCAGTGTCAGAACATCTTTCTCACCTAAAGGAAAACTCACCCCCTTAGCTGTCCCCTTCTCTGGCTCCTTTCCCACTCTAACTCTAAGCAATCTTGCAGATCCACATTCTGTATCTGTGGAATTCTCCACTTCAGCTTTCACGTGCAATGGAATCAGACAGTAAATGCTTTTTTGTATGACTTTCTCCCACTTAGCATTGTGTTTTCCAAGACTTGTCCAAGTAGTAGCATGTCAGTACTTCATTCGTGTGGACTATCTCCCACACCTCTAATGAACACAGCAGCCTCTGTTGTATTTCTGTATTGTGAGACAGAATCAGTCTCACAATAATTAGGTGACTTGCCCAAGATCACCCAGTCAATAAATTTCCAGAACCAGCACTCTCAGGCTGAACTCTCACTCAGGAAATCTGAGGTAAGTCCCGGGGATGCTGTGGACCCCAAGGAGAGCAAAAGAAAATAGATACTAAAACAGTGGCAGATTCTTCTCAGGATTTAGTCTAGTATTTTCTCTGGAGCAATGAAAGTTGACACCCTTGGGGGATAGTGTCAAGGTTATGTGGAAGGCAGTGATTTCTTCAGGTGCAAGACAGATTCTGCCCATCTATCCCCCAAATCTGGAGTCTCTTCTATGTGGTCAGTCCCTCCTGCCCCCGCTCAATACAGTGAAGCACATTGCCTTTTGTAAATCTCCCTCAAATTTTCGTTTGGTGCTTTCTTTTTCCCCTTTGAAGGGCTTTTGCTGATTTAAACCTCTTCTCTCTTATATGGAATATGAGGTGACGTAGAGGCCCAATTCTGGTCAATGGTAGGGTGTTTGAATGACCTAAAGAATTAGGGTGTAGAACATGCCTGGAAAGTTATCTTGGGCTTCTCAGGGAGGGATAAGTCTCCCAACTCTGAAATTTCCACATCTCTGTGGTAGTTTCTGTGGGGAACATGGCTCCTTTCCAGTCACGCTGACTGCAGGGAAAATTGTGCCCTTGGGGTCATATTCTGGTGCATCGACATAGAACATCTGATTTCCATGTGACACATTTATCTGCCAAACAATTCTCAAGTGAGGTCTGTGTGGTCTTCCCCACACTGACTAGTCAGTTCCCAGTGGAATGGGCGGGAGATTGATCGTTCAACAAAGGTCCACTGGGCGGCTCTCAGGCACCTGCACCGTTCCAGGCACATGACCCAGCAGTGAGCTCAGAGCCCTGTTTTCATGATGCTGAAATTGCAGTGCATCCTGAATGTCATGCCCTTGCTTTTTTAATATTCTGGTGCATATGTATTTTTTAGGCATTTCACTGATAATTAGCATCTCCATCAGAAGGAACGTGGGGCTGGTTAAAAAAATTGAATTCATTTTGCTATTTCAGTTCTCTTAAAAAGAAATTATATGGAGTTGTGGTTTCAACTAATAGGCCAAATGCTGTTTTTACATTATGCTCATATTTCAATTATCTCTGCTAACCCTTGTGCCTATTTCCATGGATAACTTAGGGCCCGCTTCACTTCTGGAGCTTATTCTGAATGGGTTTCATTTTCGTTTTGCTTCAGTATCACTGTCAAAAAAGAATTGGGAGGTTTCTCCTACACATAAATAGAGAGGGAATATGTTTTGTAGTCCCTTTTTCAGGAGGATGATCTAGATAAATTTGTACATATTTTATTTCTACCCATCACAGCACAGCACAACAGAAGCTACTTCAATTACCTCAGCGACAAGCTAGCAATGCAACTTTATCATTTCAATTTTTCATCTTTTCTCTTTGACTTGATAAGTGTTCTACGCAGTATATCAGCAAAATCTCATCAACCCCAGCCTCCTTTAGGCTAATAAATCTCAGTCACAAATTAATCTCGCACAAAATGAAAAAGGGAATATCACAACAGGAACAAGCTAATGGCCACAGTCAGTCACTACTGTATTTCCTCAAATAAATACTCTCTAACCTGCTTTCGATAACGTACTTAAAGAACCAGGTCGGAAGTTTCAGATTCTTCAACCACTGTCAAACTGGTGTCCTGCTGGGCTGTTGCTCGAATTCCTTTGACTATCATTATTTTGTGAAAGGAAGGGTGATCTTTGTGTAATTGCCTGTTCAACTAATGAAGTCCTCAAAGTCCTTATTATATTGGCAAGAATTTTTCACACAGTTTTTAAATGATGATGGTGTTCCTCTCAGAACTTGGTTCTTCCTTTACACCAGGCTTCCTTTTCAATGTCAGAATTGGATGCATTTCTGTCATTTAGATGCATATGTCCCTTCAAACACCTAGATGGACCCAGAGGTCACTCCAAGGGCAGTGCCAGTACCCTCACTCTGCCTTGAGTGGGAAACTGGCTGCTGTAAAAAGTAGTTTCCAGGCAACAACCTGAATCCATCACGTATAAAGAAACAAGAAGTCCTATTTCGCAGTCATGCCAAACTGCTAAATGTCAGATGAAAGAGACGAAAAGAGGATCTGGGTTGTTTGTTTCTTTTTTTCTCAACGTCCAAAGCAGAGGCCAATGTTATGAGACAATACTGCAAATGAGGCCATTAAAATACAGCTTTGATTACACCAAATGTGGCTTTCCTTAACATAAATGATCTCTTTGGAGGATCTTGCCAAGTGAGTGGCAAAAGTGGCATCACGACTAAGGCCCATGTTTACCTTTCCAGTGAATTTTAAACTAAAGTCACTAAAATGTACATCTTGTTTACAACACGCATCGATATTTTTAAAAGTTGTAACATGGAATTTATCACAGTGTATCAAGCTATTTACCACTCAAAGGAACTCACTGCCTGACAACATTCTTTAAAATATTAGAGAAATCTGGAAGCTATTTAAAAATATATTCTATTTGAGGGGCCAAACTCAGGTCTGTTAAAATCTTTGAAGTCATTAATCAAAAATGAAAATCGTTAAAATATAAGCGTATGGTATTTTCTTCTTTTATTTTAGATAAGTGTGTCAAGCTAAATCAATCAGATTTAACTCTCTGCCTCAAGTATTGTGTTCAGAGATAGCACTTCCAGTTACTTTTTTTGGCTGTCGTTTCTTCAATTCTCCCAACGATCATGAAAACAATTCAGAGGTGGCTCGAGGGAGATAGGGCGCTGGTGTTAGACACGGTCACTGAATTAGCTGCAGAATGCTCCTGTTCATTTTTGCATGTCCATCTCTTTCCTCATTCCTCTCTCTCTCTGTGAAACTGAAGATTCCAGTGACAAGCAATTCTTTTTACCCTCTTCGTGTGGCTCCTTGGGTCTCTTACTCAAACTTGATAAAGACTAAGACTCAAGATTTGTAGACAATTCAAGGAAACGAAATAGCACGACATCTGATAGGGCCAAAGACTACATAGGAAAAGCAATATTACAAAAAAAAAAAAAAAAAAAGGCAATTCCAGGATCAAAATGTAAACCCACACAATTGGACAGAGCTGCTGTGGCTTCAGTCTCAAGGTACTAACCCAGTGGCTTCAATACAAGATGCTGAGCCTGTATAGTGCCATAGGACTTTTTTATTAGTTATTTTCCTTTCAACTCTGGAATTTGATGTCTGAAATAACAAGTGATCCAAGGGTTTATTTTTGACAAAGTCAGAATTTCATTCTTAGTGTCACTCAAGGGTCACTACCTGGGTACCAGTTAAAGGGATTTATTTCCTTTACTCATCTGTGATGTTGATGCCAACTCCCTATTGTTCATTTACAATTTTTCAGATATTTGACATATGTATATATATTTATCAGTACATATATGTATATAAACTGGTCATATAGAAAGAGATATGACATATCACTAATTAATAACTTTTATATAAATCTTTTTACATATTTGGATTTCTTTAGGATCAATTTCTAAAAGTAACCAGTAGAACATAAGATATATATATATTTTTACTTTTATACATTCTGTCAAAATTCCTTACAGAAAATCTGTAGACATTTACTGTTTAAACAGCAATACAAAGAAAAGTCTCTTATTTTTTAAAAAAAAAAATCACCAAAAATTCAATACAGAGCAGAAAGTGAAGAAGAAGGAGGGATTCATTTCTTTTGTTGTTGTTGTTGTACAAAATTTGTAAAGGCTAGAGGCCGGAGTAAGTCATATTTTTTCTATGAAGTTTTCTAGAATTCCTTTGTGAAATAATTTTTCTTTTAAAAAATTGATCTTGATATATTTTTTATGTCCTCTTCTTATTCTTTCTTCTTACTTGGGGCTTCCTTTAGGCTGTTTCCCATATTAGAACTAGCCATTGTCAACAGCCTTTTACTGTTGATTAAAACATACTGTCAAAAGCGGTTTGTTAACAATTTCACATTTCCCCTTCTCTACAGGGTTGCAAGGAAACACTTGTGAGTCTCTCCTCTTGGACAGGGAATAGCATCCAACACGTTTGACATCTTCTGAGTATATATGTGCTTAGGGTTATCTGAGAGAGCAGACCTTGCTTGTAAGCAGGGCCAGATAAGGCTGGAGGGAGCAGGGGGAGGGGCTGGCTTGGCTCTTATTGTGCTTGCCGGTGTGTGTGGCACTGGGATGCAGGTTCCCTTATGTGAGCATATGGGCTGGGGCTTGCATATTTGAACTTCTTGCTGGCACCAATGGAGGGATTGCCCCGGCTTTCTTACCAGTTACTTACCAGTTGGCTTAGGGCTGAGGGTGGATCTTGAAGGCAGTCAGTAGCCAAACATCACTTGTGCTTTTAGCTGAAATCAACTCTTACTGGGCAGATGGACTGTCTCCAGGTTGAAAAGTTCACAGATACCTCACTAATTGCCTCCCTTTTTCTTCTTACCACCCATCTCCTCTTTCCTATAGGATACTTGTACCCCAACCTCGGTGGAAATGTAATAAACGTTGGAGTCAGAGTCTTGTTTCACCTACTAAATTTGGATTCCTGCTTATATGCATTCATGTTTAATAAGATATGTCTGTAGTATGAGTGTGTGTATTTGTATGTGTGTGTATGTGTGTGTAGAGCGAATTCCTTTTCCTCCCCCCCACTTTGGGTTAGATGTGTGTATTGATTTTGCAGAATTGTGGCAGCAAGTTGTAAATGATAATTGAGCAGAACATCTTCCCTGCTGGAGGAAGTGGGGAGACAGACAGAGCCGCCGTGAGTGTGGGCACACGATGCCACCTTTCTACATTGGCATTGTTGGTATGGTTACCTACTAAGGCTGAAAGCTTCAGTGATGCAGTTTCGAAAAGTGGGGCATTGAGGAGAGTGACGTCATTATAGGGAGCTGTCATACAATTGAAAAGTGCATCATTTATTATAAATATATTCTGTGCAGACAGAACTCAGAGTTAGAGGCTTTCTGTACCTTTAAGTTTTGGAAACTTATCCTTATAAAGATATTATCTGATCCTACATTCCGAAGGCCATTTTATGCATATTTGTTGTTTTCTGTTGTTTATCTCTGCTGCAATTTCAAGTTTCTTATCTTTCTCTTAAAAAACTGTTCTGGATAAATGTTGGGCAAAGAAACTGCATTTCACTCCTTCTTTACTGTCAGAAAGTATTAAAAATAGAAAAATTTTGTTGAGACAGATTATACCAGGTGATTAAAGGCATTGGAAATTAAAGCTTAGTGCAATCTTACTAATGATTTTAAAATATTGAAATTAGAATCTGTCAGGTGCCAGGTGTCTAAAGAACAGAGCAAATGACACAATTAGGCAAAGTCTTAGGTAAAATTCAGTCTGTTCCAACTATTTCTTAGAAGTTAAATGCATCTGCTAGGCTTAGAGATGGATTATAGCTAAGACTGCCAACTTGAAGTACCTAAGATATCCCGCTTTGCTTGAAGATTCAAGACCAGCCCTTGGCTGACTATTGTTGTTACTTTCACAAAGATTATATGCCAACATTATCATTCTTGCCAGTGTAAATACAAACTGTGAGAGGCTGTTGTAGTCTCTGCTGCGGCACACTTTCACCATATTTTAAATTGCTGATGTGTTTTTGCTTAGCATTGGTATAATGCTTTAAGCTGGGAGAACTCTTTGAAATTTCCCCTATTAATCTTGCAGTCAGCCCAGTAAGACAGGTTAGTACGCCTGGCACTGTCTCCTACCTGGGCACATACAAGTAAAAGGAGGTCATCAGATTTGCACCAGATGATAATATGTTAATATAAGAATAAGAGCTAATAACTTCCCAGTCTCCATTCTGTTGTCTAGTCAGCTGGCTTATGTTCTTTGAACTCTCATTATTTGTATGACCTAAAGGGAACTGTTAGGTCCCTGAAAGGTACATCTTAAATAGGAAGCAAATCAGAGGAATCTGTTGAGCTCAGTGCTCGCTCAAGAGAAATGCTCTTCAATTGATGACCTACTATAGTGTTACTTTCCCCCTTTACTCCTATTTACATTTTTTCCATACATGTGATGCAGAAGACGAACTTCTATGGGAAGTTAACTAGAATTTTTATGGTGTTTCAGAGGAAAACTATCTTCTGAAATCTATGTGAAATGTCTTCATTGTGACAGCTTGAAGTATCAAAGTTGGGAGTTAGAGGGCCAGAGGAATTTCTTCAAACCCGTCAGAGAAAAGACCAAGAGCAGAGTTGATCAGAAATACCTAAAGGAGGACTTTTTGCACCCAATTATTATACCATCGGGCAGATTTCAACCCAATAATGCAAATAACTTACAGGGTTCTTTCATAGACTAGAACTGAAGCATTATTAGGAAATCCAGTGTCCATGATAACTGCTTGGCAAAGAGCCTTGTCCAAACAAAAGAATTCAGATGCTTTTGGTGACAGCTGACGTGGAATAACTTTTTATAGTACATGTTCTATCATGTGGCACAATTTGCGAATTTTCTCAAAAAAAGTGCCAGTCAACGGAGGCCTGTGTTTGTGGGCTTTCTCTTTAAAAATATAAGAATTAAGTTCCATAAAAGTTAAAATTCACAACTTATCAGCGTTCAAAGTAGGAACAAGTTTCTGGGATGAATGAACTGGAGAATTGTTCACGATGAGTTTCCAAACTGATGGAACCTAATTCAGAAAAGCAAAAATGCACTTTCGTATTATTTGTTCCCAGGGTTAGAAAGGCAATCAGGAAGAGATTTCCAGGAAGCCATAATGCAGTCCAAAGACTCAAGATAAGATAAAATCCTGTTTTTATTCCCTTATAAGAGTCTCAATTGAAATGGAGGACTTTCTTCTCTGTGCCCAGCCTCCCTCTTATCTTGAGTTATCCTTAGGGTATCTGCCCATCCCTCAAGTCTCAGCTCACCTCCTCCCTCTTCTGTGTAGCCTTCCCCACCACTAATGTCTGCATGATTCCAAGACCACTCTCAGACCTCATGATCCACTCACTAAGGAGACTTGTCACCTTTCCAGCTGACCCCTCTCTTGCCTTTCTCCTGGAAGAGAATGCCCTTGATCTGTGTATTCTGGTTAATGCATCTTTTCCCTCTGACTACCACTTCTCACTAAAAGTGAATTAAGTTTGTCTTTTGATATCTAGACTGTCTTCTCTACAACACTTTCTATCTTGTAGACCAATGTCCAATTCACCGTATGTTGCTATCCTTCTGTGCTTTGAGCTGAGTGCAATTAGGAGTCATGTTTGCACCTGCAGATGTTGGGTCTTTCATGCTCTGAAGAGTGCGTGGTGGTCAGACCTTGAGTGTGCCATGGGGCCTTCCTTGTCTTGACATGAGACTGTTCCCCAAGGCATGCTGGAACCATTACGAAAGCCCACTGCCCTATTCTCTTCAAAAACCCATTTTTCCTTCTGTTTAATAGCTTTGTACCCACAAAAATGCAAGTAATATGTACTTGCACATAGCACACTGGCATGTTGGGCAGGCAGCTGCTACATTTTCTCCTTCATTACCAGAAAACTTCCTAAGCACTTGGTCATCAAGCTTTATAGTTGCTCAGTGATTAGTCTGCTGGGAGCTGGACACTGCATGGTTTCCAGAAATTCCTTTTCAAGTGATCCTATAGATAGTATATGTAGCCTGGAAAAATAAGAGTCAAAAGATATTGGCACATTGCTAGAGTTTCAAATAGTCATTAGTAATTTGTCCAGTCATCATTACACAGCATGTCCAAAATGTCCCCCAGAGAGAAACTCAGGTTTGCAGATTGCCGTGAGATATTGTCTGATTTCAAAAACAGGGGTGGTCTTGGCAAAAGTGTGGCTTCCTCCTTTCTGGGCATCTGTTATAATTGTGCTGAGACAATGCCATTCTCTTGCTGTAAACCAATGTGATGTTGAATTTCCCTTCTTACATAGCTCACTTATTCTTTCCTCTATGTTTAGCTGCTATTTTCTCTCCTCTTCATGCGTCGTTACCTAAGATTTCCCATCTTTGGAAGGGACATTAGATTCAGCCATTGTACCTGTCCAGATCTGAGAAATACTAGTATAGCAAGTGCCTCTCCCTCAGTCCATTCCCATTACTATAGGGTAAGGACAGAGCTAGAGGGAGATCCCTACCACTGGGAAATACACTTTTGTTCATTCTACCTCACTTTTGCCAGATGGGTTTAAGGCACTATAAACTTTTTCTATAGAATCATACAGTCTCTCACATACTCATTAAAGGCATCCTAATCCATTGATTTCTTTGTTTATAGGACAATCTGAATGTCTTAGATGGCTAATAGAAAAGGATTTTTTTCAGCCCTATCTAAAATGTTCTCCACTGATTGATCACATCTCAGGTAGCTTGTGTAACTTTCTGGTCTCTTTTCGATAATGAAGATCAGTCCCCCTTTTATAATCATGACTCTTTCAATTATTAAAATAAATCAAAAACTCATCCTAAGTTAAAAATTATTTACCACATATAACTAACAATATTTCTCTTCCCCACAAGACGAAGGTGCACACTATTTGATTTCATTCCTCCTCTTCCTCCTTCAACTTGCTTTTCTGATCTCTGGAAGAGTAGACACTTAAGGGAACAAGAGGATGAAACATGCCTAAGTGGGGCTCTTCTGGGCATGGATGCTTCATATGTGAGCTTCCCTGTGGGCACCTCCAACTAGGGTAATTGGTTGGATAAGGTGGGCATCCTTCCAAAGACCACTGCATCGCACACTTCCAAAATACTGACTTCACAACCTCTGGTTGTGAACCTACAAAAACGCTTATTTTCTGTCCCTAGCAACAAATTCCACAACTCCATAGTATGAGGTCTCAACAGCCTCATCCTCTTGCATGAGGTATTTGCAATAATGGTCCAAGTCTTGTTACTGTCCAAGTACTTGCTTGACTCACTGGAAATCAGACCATCCTTGCCTTACTTAGCAGTGGAAGTTCAGACTAACCCACTGCTGCTCTCTGTTCAGTTCTTTTATTATGGGTTGTTTCCTCCCTTCAGTGTTTCCCAGACAAAGGGAACTATGAATTTGTATATTCATATATGGCCAAACTCTAGAGGGTATATCTCAGTTTGCTCAAGTATGTTGTTGTTTGAAACATCTGGACAGGAAAATTGACATCTGTTGTTCTATAAGGTTTATCCTGGGAGTGAGAGGTTGGTTTCCTTCCTTCATCCTCCATCTTGATCCTCAACTCTTTATCTTGGAGAGATAGGTGCTTCTTTTCTCTCTACTACTAAAGCCAACAAACTCTCCCGTTTGACTATATACTTTGCATTACTAATGCCAGTTGAATTTCCACAGGAAATTCTTAAACAGGCTGGAACTGGCAGCATCACAGTTATAACATCCCAATCAAGTTGGTCCTACAGAAGGTTTGTGCTTTTACAGAGTAGTTTCTATGAAAGAGGTATTTTGCCATTTTTATACCAAGTTTGTTCTCATTCTGAAGGCAGAGAAAAGGAGCCAAACAACAAATTTTGTATTCCCTTTAACCTGGTTCTCAGATACAAACATTTATAACTAATTTAGCAAATTTAGACGTTATTGTATTTGAAAGAAATGGAAATGGGTCAAGATTTTTTACTGCCTCCTTGCAGATTTCAGGTGGGAGGCCTATATAATATTACCTTGTTGCAACTTCAATTGCTGCAATCATTTGGTATGCTTATTATAGAGTGTTCTGTAAATGAATCCCCCCAGATAAGTGAATTTTAGTCATTTTCATTTTTATAATTACAATTTTGTAATTCCAAGGAGGGAATTGCTGGATTCAGAGGTTTAAATCATGTCATCCTCTCCAATTTCACTTAGCAACTTACTTTCTATAACTATCTTCATCAGAGATCTGTCTGAATCTAGGGATTTCTCCCATTGATGCTGGATTATTTGAAGTTTTATCTTTGTGCTTGAAATACCTGCACAAATTTGGAGTTGACATATCAATCACATTCTGTTTCTTACCAGTGTAGGTGCAATGAGAGCTTGCCAGCAGAGTAAAGAATTGGCATTTGAACCCCTAAGCTTGGTTCCTACATGCTTCAGAAAGGGGAGACTTTGAAAATTCTCCAGGTGACTCAGGAAAAGCATTTTGTTCTAAATGAAAAATTATATTGTTCATTGATGGCCCCAAATAATAGCTGCAATTTTCACATTTACTTTCAAGGTTTCCTGTGAAAACTATCTTGTCTCATCTTTTTCATGATCAGAGTGTCCTAGAGAATTGTTGTAGAATTTGTCACATATTGCCAGGTGCTTAGGTGTTATTTTAATACATGAGAACAATTTCCTATGGAGCCATTAAACTACCAGCTTTTGGAGAACAGACATTGTATCTTGTACATTCTTAAATTTCCATTTCCTAACACACAGTGCCTGATCTATAGTACATGCTTAATAAATATTTGCTGCATGGACTCAGATCCCTATACTTACTAAGTGCCGCACTCTCTCTGAGGGTTCTGCATGTATTAACTGATTTACATGTCATACACACAAAGTAATTTAAGTATGTCCTCTTATTATTTCCATGTAATGGTTGGGAAAACCAAGGCAGGAAGAATTAAGCAACTCACCAAGGTTACACAGCTAGTAAATGACTGATTTGGGGTTGAACCCAGGTTCTGGGTCTAGAGTTCGTGCATAACTGCTATGCTAACCTACCTTCCTATGTCTGAGTATAGCACGTCCTGTTGACGCCGCAGGGCTCGATAGCTATATCTTCCTGGTGTGCCACAAATGGAGATTTTTACTAGATGCTTGCAGATGGAAGTTTTCCAAGGCTGAGTTTGTTATCAACATATATTTTCCAACAAGTAAATCTTTATACTGTCAGCATGAGGCTTTATAATCAACTCTTAATTATTGGTTAGATAGATGTGTTTTTCTCAGAATTTTCACATTTAGAATAATGAATCACTTCTCTGTGGTTGTGCATTTACTGCCTTCTCTCTGTAAAAGGGGCATCGCTAGTCCTGTTGACCATGGAATCACACCCAGGCCTACTTGAAAAGAGGTTATGCAAAAACCCATGGCCATGGATTAGTAGTTAGTACCAAATTAAAAGAAGATCCCATTAGCATGAAGAGAAGACTTATGGGAGAACTTGGGGCAGAGCAAATATCTTAAGGAGCAAGAAGGTAGAGAAGATTCAGACATTCACAGTGAGATATGTTAACCAGGGGTTCAAGGAGGTAAAGCTAAAAAAATGGAAAAAAAAATGTCAAACCCAATAGGTTTACGGAAAAGGTAGCCATTTTAATTCAGGGAGCCAAAATTAAATACACATGGAAGTTGTGTGTATCAATTGTAATGAAAGGCTAAAGTGGGTGTAGGAACCATCCATATCTCAACTTCTGATTTTGTGATCTTCAGCCACATCCCAGAGGTGAGGTATTGGTGTGGGACCCTTTAATGAAATAGTTAACTCCAGTGGATTCAGTTCTTCAGTGAAATCTCTTGGCACCTCAGGGTTGAGGTCTCCCCCATCCATCATTTCAGTGACATAGTCTTAAAATAATTCAAAGCAATGTTGTTATCTCTTTCAACTGACGTGAAAGAACCAACTACCATAATCTGTCTAATCAAAACTACAGCGATCACCCATTTATTCACTATTCAACAGATATTTATTGGGAGCCCAGCTTAAATACATAAATAACTGAAGCCAGAGGCATATTGGGAAGTTATAACTCTGCTATGAAAGAGCAGCTAGTTCATGTTTTAGAGTACTTGTTATGATCTGTAGAACTATTTAGGAAATAACTTTTGGGTGCATATAAATCTAGCTCTTAAATCTGTATAAAAACCATCCTTGCAATATTTCTGTATCTGTTTCCTGCTACTTTAGGCCAGAGCTGTTTTCTCCTTCACTTCTCTGCTCATAATTCAGTTGGCATATTTGTATCTGGATTTCACCTCAAATCTAGGACAGTCTGGGTGGGGAACTTTCCTGGGGACAATTCTGTTTAAGCTAAGATGGTGAGCACTTTGAAACAAAGAGGGACGAGGGAAGAAGAGTGAAATGAGTCATCACTTGGAGAAAGTGGGTCAAATTTACAGTTGGAGGGAAGGAGGGTGTGGTTATAGGAAAGGCAGTGCCCTTGGAGTCCTGGGGCAGAAAGGGGAGCCTCTGGGGAGCACATGCAACAAGGCTGCACTAAAATTGCAGTCTGTGGGTATCAGGAACCAGATGAGTGTTACACATTGACACTGACCTTGTAATTCCAGCTGAACTTCTTTCTGGTCTTCATGTGTGTGTGCCTGGGCCCATGAATCTACCACTCAATTTAAAAATTCATCTGTCCCAGCAGGCAGGAAAGACTGTGTTTGTACTGAATACTCCAGAGAATCTTTTCTGACCTTGTGGAGGTCATAGAAATCAGAAGTAGAGAGTGTGACCCACTTGATTCTCACTCTGTCATGGGATTAAGATACTGCCTGGTGTTAAAATCAGCTAACCTCCGTTGTATGCATATGGGGAGTGTATGTGCAAGTGTGAAAAAGTCTTTTTATGTCTGATTTTGTTACTATTTTCTAATTTTACTGTCTATGTTATTTGTACTCAGAGTCTATCATTTTCTTTTTTTGCAAGGTTTCAATTCCCTTAAAAGCAGACAACATGCTCCATAATCCTTGTCATTATCAGGCCCCATACCTATTAAATGCAGCAACCCCACAGCAACCCACTGCATCCCCTCCTGCCTACATGTATCCCAATTAACCAAAGTGGAGACTTGAGAAATTGTCATGCTAGTGTGTGCAGGAATATTACCTCTGCTTCATCATCCGGTTGGAAGGTCTAGTCTGCTCAGATGCTGCTTTTTTCACTATGCTGTTTGCTCCTTGAGGATAAGGGCTCTTTTATTCAGGTGGTAGTGTTGTTGTTGTTTTTTTCCCTCCCATTTAGGCACTTCTAGCATAATGCCTGACACACAGTAGGGGAATCAATGGGTAAATGATCAAAAATAGTCTGGTTATTTTCAAATTAACGCTTGTTGATAAAATGAAACAAAATCTAGTATGAGGACATTCTCTGTGTATTAATATTGAAAGTATTTTTTTTTAAGATTTTATTTTATTTATTTATACAAGCACTGGGTACAGTCAGAAGAGCCGGAGGGTGAGACAATTCACCACAGCCAGAGCGGGGAGCAGAACAGACAGACTAATGAAATGCACTACTGAGGGGAGCAGCAGGCGCAGCAGGAGAGGTTTGCACGCCATGTGGGACCCTCGCTGGTGGCCGGGGATGGAACCAGCGCTGCAGAGATTGCGGGCAGCTTCACAGCCCAGCGCTCAACTGCTGCACCACCAGGGAGGCCCAATATTGAAAGTATTTATAATACATTGTTAAGTGAGAAGGCTCGGTGTAGAATCATAACAAAGGAGTAAGAATTATTATCATTACCACACCACACTATCAGAGACACACTGTTATTTCTATAGAGTTGCTAATTCAAATCCAAAATTCCATCTCGAATATTGGATTTCTACAGCCACACACTTGGCACCTGTTCTCTTAACTTTGATCTCTAAAATTCAGTTTTTATTGGGAGGTGGTGTTATCACAGGGGAGTAAAAGTAAGGGGGAAAGAACCGCATACATACAATGGGTGTGTTACTAAGGAGCCACAGCTGCTCAAGAATACAACAGTTTCTTCAACAACAATGGTCCCGGAGCTGACATTTACAACTGTAACTCTCAGAACAGTGCTTTGCAAAGGGAGGGTGAGGCAGGCAGGAAGATGAGAATTTATCCATCTGTTATTTCTCATTGGTTGGGGTATGTGCTTGGGGACATTGAGCTCTCACACTTTGGGGTTGAAATACTGCCCCTTTCAGGTAGCAGCAGGTAAAGCTAATGCAGGTCAAGTCTGGCCACTGTGCAGGTGCTGGTTTCTCTTGGCTGCTTGTCCCTGTCTATGTGCCCACATATTATGATTTCACTGCTTTTCATTGCTTCCTGTCAACATGGATTGCCATCTGGTGCTGTATATATACAGTCATATATATATATTATATATAAACATATACACATATATACATACTTGTCTCTGTCTTATAAGTTTGGTGATTATGTGTCTAGGTGTGGAGATCTTTGTGCTTATCTTACCTGGATTTTATTGAGCTTCAGGGATGTGTAGATTAAAACTATCAAATTTGAGAAGTTTAAGGCCATTGTCTCTTAAGATAGATATCTGCCCTTGCATTTCTCTTCTTTTTCTGGAATTCCCATTATTTTGGTATAGTTAATCTTGACCTTCAGGTCACTAAGTCTCTATTAATTTCTCTTCAATTTTTTTTCTTTCTGTTTTTCAAATAGGGTAATTTTTTTGTTCTATTATTCACTGATGCTTTATTCTATCATCTCAAATCTATTTTTTTATATTTTTATTTTTTTATTTAAATATTTTATTTTATATAATTCTTACATCTTTGCACAACGTATGCATTTTCATTTTGGTTATATTCCCCATACAATTGCACCTCCCCACTTATTTTGACTCTAGTCCTTCCTTTCCCCGCCCCTCACTCCCCCCTCCCCCCGCCCCCGGCTAGTGTGTCTCTGGTTTACAGTTGCTTGTTGATCTTTACTTTGTATTGATTAGTCTTTTTCCTGGTCTCTTATTTAGGTTTTCTAAATTCCTGCTGTGAGTGAGACCATCCGGTATTTTTTCTTTTTCTTTCTGACTTATTTCACTGAGCATGATCCCTTCCAGCGCCATCCATGTTGCTGCAAACTGCATGTGTTTATCTTTTTTGAATGCTGAGTAATATTCCATGGTGTAGGGCCTCCCCGGTGGTGCAGCGGTTGAGCGCTGGGTTGCGAAGCTGCCCGCAGCCTTTGCAGTGCCGGTTCGATCCCCGGCTGCTCCCCGGCCACCAGAGGAGGGTCCCACATGGCGCGCTAGACCTCTCCTGCCGCCCGCTGCTCCCCTCAGCAGTGTACTTCGGTCCCTCTGCCTGCTCTGCTCCCTGCTCTGGCTCTGGTGAATTCTCTCACCCTCCCGCGCTTCTGACTGTACCCAGTGCTTGTATAAATAAATAAATAAATCTTTAAAAAAAAAAAAAATATTCCATGGTGTATATGGACCACATCTTCTTGATCCAGTCATCTATTTTTGGGCATTTGGGTTGTTTCCAAAGCTTAGCTATTGTAAATAGTGCTGCTATAAACAGGTGCTCTTTGGAATTGATGTTTCTGTGCCCTTTGGGTAAATACCTAGGAGTGGAATTGCTGGATCATATGGAAGTTCTATGTTTAGTAGGTCCAGAAATCTCCACACAGCTCTCCACAGTGGTTGGACCAGTTTGCACTCCCACCAGCAGTGCAGAAGAGTTCCTTTTTCTCCACACCCTTGCCAACATTTGTTGTTGCTAGTTTTTTTAATATGTGCCATTCTCACTGGTGTAAGATGGTATCTCATGGTAGTTTTGATTTGCATTTCCCTGATTACAAGTGATGTTGAACATTTTTTCATATGCCTGTTGGCCATTTGCATTTCTTCTTCAGAGAAGTTTCTTTTTAGCTCTTCTGCCCATTTTTTGACTGGATTATTTTCTTTGTTTTTGTTGAGTCTCATCAGCTCTTTATAGATTTTTGTGATCAGTCCTTTATTGTTATTGTTGTGTGCAAAAATTTTCTCCCAGTTGGTGGGGTTTCTCTTTGTTTTGGTTATTGTCTCTTTTGCTGTACAGAAGCTCTTTAATTTGATGTAGTCCCAGCTGTTTAGCTTTGCCTTCACTATCACTGCTTTGGGTGATGCGTCTGTAAAGATGTCTTTGATATGCATGTCATGTAGTGTTTCGCCTATATTTCCTTCTATATATTTTATGGTTTCAGGTCTTATGTCTAGTTCTTTAATCCATTTTGAGTTGGTTTTTGTGTATGGTGTGAGGTAGTAGTCAAGCTTCATTCTTTTGCATGTAGCGACCCAGTTTTCCCAGCACCATTTATTGAACAAACTATCTTTGCTCCAGTGTATATTCTTTGCTCCTTTGTCAAATATTAGTTGACCATAAATCTGTGAGTTTATTTCTGGATTTTCTATTCTATTCCATTGGTCTGTTTGTCTGTTCTTGTTCCAATACCATGCAGTTTTGATGATTATGGCTTTGTAGTATAGTTTGAAGTCTGGGAGTCTGATGCCTCCATTCCCTTCTTTTTTTTTTTAGAAGAGCTTTGGCTATTCGGGGTTTTTGGTGATTCCATATGAATTTCGTCAATAATTGTTCTATTTCTTTGAGGAATGTCATTGAAATTTTTATTGGAATAGCATTGAATCTGTATATTGCTTTTGGTAGGATGGCCATTTTGATGATGTTAATTCTTCCAATCCTTGAGCAGGGGATGTCTTTCCATTTCTTTGTGTCTTCTATTTCTTTTAAGCGTTTTATAGTTTTCTTTGTATAGGTCCTTTACCTCTTTTGTTAGATTTATTCCCAAGTATTTGATTTTTTTGTTTCAATAATAAAAGGGATTTTTTTTTTAATTTCTTCTTCTTCATATTTACCATTTGTGTGTAGGAAGGCTACTGATTTTTGCGTGTTGATTTTGTATCCTGCCACTTTACTAAACTGATTAATTAGTTGAATTAGTTTTTCTGTGGAGTTTTTGGGGTTCTCTATGTATATTATCATATCATCTGCAAATAGTGATAGTTTAACTTCTTTTCCTATTTGGATTCCTTGTATGTCTTTCTCTTGTCTTATTGCTCTGGCTAGGACTTCCAGTATTATAATGAAAAGCAGTGGTGAGAGTGGACATCCTTGTCTTGTTCCAGATCTTAATGGAAATGCTTTCAGCTTTTCACCATTGAGAATAATACTGGCTGTTGGCTTGTCATAGATGGCTTTTATGATGTTGAGGTATGTTCCTTGTATCCCAAGAATTTCAAGGGCTTTTATCATGAATGGGTGTTGTACTTTGTTGAAAGCTTTCTCAGCATCTATTGATATTATCATATGGTTTTTATCTTTCTTTTTGTTGATGTGTTGGATGATGTTGATTGATTTTCAGCTGTTGAACCATCCTTGTGTCCCTGGAATGAATCCTACTTGGTCGTGGTGAATTATCTTATGGATACATTGTTGGATTCTGGTAGCTAAAATTTTATTGAGGATTTTTGCATCAGTGTTCATTAGAGAGATTGGCCTGTAGTTTTCTTTTTTTGTGTTGTCCTTGTTCGGTTTTGGTATTAGGGTAATGTTGGCTATCTCAAATCTATTGTTGAACTTTTCATTTTGATTATTTTACCTTTCCACTCTGGAATTTCCATTTTTAAAATATGAATTCTATTTATCTGTTGAGGTTTCCTATTATTGAGCCATATTATCATATTTTCTTTTAATTGTTTGAACATATTTATAATAGTTTGAAATTTATTGACTCATGTATCTAATATCTTAGTCCACATAGAGTCAGTTTTTATTAAATGGCTTTTTCTCCTGAATAAAAGTTACACATTCTTGTTTCTATATATGCTTTGTAATTTTTAGTTGAACAAATCTTGGACATTTTAACTTACATTGTAGAGCAAACTCTGGATTTTGATTCATTTGTTTGTTTGATAAATTGCCTGAACTTAATCTGTGGTATCTTATTTCCCTTGTCCTTTGCAGCTACTTATGTCTCTGTTCATTTTATTTATCTTATTTTTGTTGTTTGTCAGGCTTCCTAGGGGTTACTTCTAGATCTGTATAGCTTAGTGGTCACCCAGTGACTTGGGTAGAGGTCAAGCTCACTTAGTGCTCAGAAGGCTTGAACTCGCTGCCGAGGCTGGGAGTGCAAAGTTCAGCCATTTTGTCTCTCTTGCTTTTTCTTTTCAACTAGGGCTCTTGAGTTTTCCCTGCACATGCATGAATATTTCTGTCCAGGGGTGTGTGGAGACATCTTAGACCTCTGTTGTGACTCCCCACTTACAGGACTGATTCCATCTGAAACCACAACTTTAACCTAAAGAAAAGGCAGTGTTCTCCCTGATTACTTCTTACTGAGATCTTCACTTTTAACAAGAAAGCCATGAGTTTCCCTCCATTCGCCAATCCAAATAAAGATATTTCCTTATAGATCAGAGGGGCTGACTTTTCAGAAACCCCTACTCTGGTAAGATGGCCACTTCTGTCTACTGAGCTGGGAGTGGACAGGCAACCAGGCCTGGGCAACAATGCCATCAACTGTGTTCTCACCTGAAACTCAAGTAGTTTCTCATGATTAGGTACTGTCCAAAGTGTAGTTTGCTGTATTTTCAGAGCCCGGTCATAGTGTTTTTTGACAATTATGGTGATATTTATACTTTTTTTTCATGAGGAAGATTTTCTGACCTCTTCACTCTGCACAGTTTGAAGTCCATCTCTGCCCAGTACATCTTTTTTTTAATGGCATCCAGAGGAACTAATATTTTTGATCTAGTAATTATAATGAAATCTTTATATAATTCTACCCATAGTCTTCTGTTTCTTTAGTCAATATCTATTGATTTTTACAATAAACATCATGTTTCTACTTGCTTTCTACTTCCTTTTTTATCACTTATTTTAATGATTCATTTTTTTTGTATTTACATTTGCATTTTAAACTGTTCTTATATTTTCTCATTTTAATGGTATTCTTGAATGAAATTCTTTGGCCTAACTAAGCAGTTGGCATAACAAACTTCCCATCCATCCTACCTTTTTTTTTTTTACCTCTTTCTCCTCCAAATAGTTTTATGATTCCTATGTTGTGGTGAGATAAAATATTTTCATTTTCTTTCATAAGCTTCATCCCCACGTTTGTTTTAGTTTTGATTTTTCACTCAACACTATACAATTACCATTGCCAGCCCTTTAAGTTTTTTCTCCCCTAAACATCTTTTTTTTTCTAAAAACTTATTTATTTATGCATGTAAGAACTGGGGTATAGCCAGAGGCGTGGAGGGTGAGAGGATTCACCAGAGACAGAGTGGGGAGCAGAACAGGTGGATCTACTGAAATACACTGCTGAGGGGAGCAGTGGGCCAGACAGGAGAGGTCTGCTGTGCCATGTGGGTTAACTCCCCAGGTGGGTTAGCTCCCTAGCTGGGGATCAAACTCATGTCTCAGTGGCTGGCGATAGTTTGATAGTGCTGAGACTTTAACCCTTGAGCCACCAGGGAGGCCCTCCTTAGGCATCTTTTGATTGGCTAAAGTTGCTTCTCTAGTTGAGTGCTCAGGAAGAACCATTTGTATTATACTGTTGGTGTCCTTGCATGTCCAAATATTTGTCTTCAGCATTGTATCTGGAGCTTCTTCCCTTGACTTTGTGACTTTTCTTTTTGGAAATTTATTATTATTATTGTCATTATTTTGTCATTATTTTGCCTGACTGCTCAAAGATTCTAACTTTACCTATATAGTCCAATAACTTTACCAGGAGATGTCTTGTTGACCATACTGACAGGCACATGGTAGGCTCTTTAGTATGGTGATTCAGGAAACTGTTCTAGAATTGTGTGTTTAAATATTGCTTCCATTGAATTCTTTAGGTGGTCTTCTTTAGCATCTCCAATTATGTATATTTGTATTTACTTTGACTACTTACATAATCATTTTGCTGAAACTCTTGGAAGTTTTCTGCTTATTCTCTCTGTAGTTGTTCACTTTTATTTTATTGTCATTTATGCCCCTGACAATGTTTTCCATAGAGTCTATTGGTTCACTGCTTTGGGGATATTCTCTGATGGGTTTCCTGCTATCTTTTACTTATTTACTGAGTTCCCTCAGCTCCCGCCTCCGCTTTTCCTTTGTCTCACCATCGTTTAACCCGAGTTTTTGCATTTCTACCTTGTGATCTTGCTCCTAGAGTTGTTATTGTTGCTGTTTGCTGGACCTGCCATAACTAAGTGCCCCAGACTGAGTGACTTAAAGAATAGAAATTTATTTTTCATAGTTCTGGAGGTTAGAAGTCCAACATTAAAGTGTTGGTTGGGCTGTTTCCTTCTGAGGACTTCTCTTTGGCTTGGAGATGGCTGCCTTCTCTCTCAGTCACATGCTTTTTCTTCTGTGCGTGTCTGTGTCCCAATCTCCTCATATGCAGAAACCAGTGGTATTTAGGTAGGACCCTCTCTCATGAGCTCATTTTTATTTTTTTATTTATTTGTAATTAATTAATTAAAATTTTTTCTAACATCATTGTAGACCCTAAAGTTTTCCTGCCACTATATCACCAGTGAACCATCACCATATTCCCTTGTGTTCATCCCTTTCCTATTTTGCCCACCCCCCCCCCAACTTTGCTGTATGCTTCAGGTCTATGGTGATGATCTCATTTAACTTCACTTCTTTAAAAACCCTGTGTGCAAATATAGCCACACACTGTGACTGGGAATTAGAACGATAACATGGATTTGCGAAGGTACAATTCATCTCATAACAGGTATTTATTTTTAATTTTTGAAAAAGTATTTATTGTTTTTATCTGCTCCTTTGGCTATATTTTCTGGTAAAGTTTTATTTTCTAATGGTGTGGTTAAGATTTATTCTCCACACACACATTTTTCTTACAGTATTTTCGTATTAATTCTGTGGGGATTTCTTTTATTGTACTCGCTGATGAGGTGAATTCTCTGGAGTGTCATTTTGTATGAGGGTCTGTGTGTCTGTGTGTGTCCGAGGGGCATCTGTGCCAGCCTTCCAGTCTTGTCAGCCCAAAGGCTTCTCCTGTCCTAATGCCATGGAGGGGGACTGCTTTCTACTACGATGGCTCCTCAAAGTGCATCTTACAGGTGGCTTTCTCCCTGGTTCTCAAAATGAAATAAAAGCCCAGGAGAGCTCATTTTGTCAGCTCTCACACGTCCATTTCCATCCTCATTTTCACAAACCAGGTACAGTGCTTTTGTGCTTTTTCATGAGGTTTCACCCTCAGGAAGTTAGTTTTCCCCAGCACTTTGTACGATCATTGTCCCTGGGCCCTGTCACTGTTCTTAGCGTGTCTCTTCTGCATGGTCTCCAAAGTGACTTTCGTTTTATTGCTTCTAATTTTGGAAGAGTTTTTGTGTTTTGATGAGTCAGTGGATTATGCATTTCTCTTCTTTTTACTAAACTAATCGATGGCAGATATAAACACCCCTATAGGGCCACTTACTACTGTTCTGAGAACTTGAAATTTGTTAACTCAGTAATTCTTACAACATTCCTATAAGGCAGGTATTTTTTACATTATCTTCATGACAAAGATAAAGAACTAAACACAGAAACACAGGCTGTGTACACAGGGACACACAGGCCTGCTCCAAAGCCTGCATCCTCAATGACCAGCTTGCCTTCACTCCAGAATGAAGTTTGCCTTTATTTTATAGATTGAGGTTTTACTTTTAAAGTTCCTTTGAAGACTCAGTCTTTATGGCACAGATGTTGGCTATAAGTTTTATTTTTATAGATTCATTAGTTTGGCTCTATTCAAAGTCTTCCTACCAGAATATTCTGAAGAGCTCTTTAGCACATTGCTAACGTAATGGAAATGGCACTGTTATAGAATTATGGAATTGCAATATTCGAAGGCCTATTAATTATCCAGTTCAAGGACTTGAATTCTCTCTATAAATTCCCTGCCTATTTATCAGTCAGCCTGGGAGGCT
Organism: Talpa occidentalis; assembly: GCF_014898055.3. Classification (NCBI taxonomy): domain Eukaryota; kingdom Metazoa; phylum Chordata; class Mammalia; order Eulipotyphla; family Talpidae; genus Talpa; species Talpa occidentalis. The sequence continues at coordinate 10,126,284 of NW_023601322.1, forward strand.
CAACATTTCCCCAGACAGCCATTGCCATTCCATCTTCAGTCAGAGAATATTAGTAAAGTGCCCTTAAGATTTAGCCAAATATGCATGTTAAGACCCCTGTTTATTAACCCTTGGCAAATACATACCAGCTATTATTTCTGTTTCACCTAATAGGTCCTTCAGATATGTGAAGATAGTTCCCATGCCTCCTGGAATCTTCCTGACTCTTCTACTTCCAATTCCTTCAACACTCTGTAAGGATTTCAGTTGGCTTCAACCTACAGATGGCTTTGAATTTATTTGAAATAAGGGCAAATTTCAAGTTTGGTGTGACCTGCAATGAGCAGAACAGGGGGACCACATAAGCCTTATCTTAAGGAGCGCTATTGTGCTATTGAATGATATGAAATTAGAGTTAATTAAACCTTTAACCCTTTTTGGCTCATGATGCTATTAGGATTATCTCTTTCACTCTCTGTTACTTGGGGGTTGTGCCCTTTTGCTTCCTCAGCTCTACCCACACTGGATTTCTCTTAGTTGGCTTCTATGCCTTGGCAGGATTTACTTGGGCCTTGATCTGTGTACACCCTTTGACATGCCAGTGTGTTCTATTTTTCCTGCTTCTCTTCACCTCACCCTCTCACTCTGATGCCTTCCCAATAGATTGATTATTCCCAGAGCACCCTGAAGTTTTACATGCATAAGTGGTCTACTAGGGCAGCCTGCCCCAATGGTCTGTGAATACTAGGTCCCCCACACTAGGTCTCCCCAAACATTACCAAGGCCTCTGCGCTTCTGCCTTAATGAACTTATCTCACTGCTGTTTGTTTTAAATATATACTTTTCATGTTAGATTAAGTGCTATTCATAGAGCAATTTTTTATTTTTATTTATTTATTTTTATTAATATGTTTTAGTTTATATAATTCTTACATCATTATTCATTTTTGCACAATGTATGCATTTCGTTTTGGTCATATTCCCCATACAGTTCCACTCCCTATATTTTGACCCTAATCCCTCCTCTCCACAACCCCAGCCCCTCGTAGTGTGTCTCTGATATATAGTTGCTTGGTGATTTAGATTTTTTCTTTATTATAATTAGTCTTTTTCCTGGTCCCTTATTTGGTTTTCTTAATTCCTCCTATGAGTGAGACCATCCGGTATTTTTCTTTTTCTTTCTGGTTTATTTCACTGAGCATGATCCCTTCCCACTCCATCCATGTTGCTGCAAATTGCATGAGATGTGGTACATATACACAATGGAATATTACTCAGCAATCAGAGGAGAACTTATTTTTTATGTGATCTAGTTATCACTCTCAAGAAACTCATCATAGCATGTGTCAGACACGTGAATCGTGTTCAGATCTCCCCCGTCACCACAGAGATGCTCTTCAGAGCTGAGTCCGAATAAGGCTCATTTGCCTGATTTAGTTGCTGTGTCTCCTTAAATCTTGAATATTTTCCTTGCCTAGCACATCTTTTATGAATTGAAGATTTTTGGAAGAATTCGATTCTGCAGAATATTTCTCAGGTTAGATTTGTCTAAATATTTCCTCATGATCAGATTCTGATTAAGTGTTTTGGGGAAAAATGTGCCAGAGGTGATATGTCCTTCTCAGTGCAGTACATGAATGGGACAGGTGGTGTCTGTTTATCCCATTTTTGGTATTTTCAGTTTGATCTCTAGATAAAGGGGATGTCCACGTTTCCCTGTTGTAAAGACACCTTTTTTCATGTTACATTTAAAAACTCCTCCGTGGAGTGATATCCTGAGGTCTTCTCATTTTTGAAATTAGAATCTTTTGTTTTGGGCCTCCCTGGTGGCGCAAGGGGTTAAGTTTCGGCACTCTGAGGGTATCACCAGCCATTGCAGCACGAGTTCAATTCCTGGCCAGGGAGCTAACCCACATGGCACAGCAGACCTCTCCTGTCTCGCCTGCTGCTCCCTTCAGCAGTGTATTTCAGTAGATCCACCTGTTCTGCTCCCCACCCTGTCTCTGGTGAATCCTCTCATCCCCTGCACCTCTGACCCCCACCCCAGCTCTTGTATGCATAAATAATTAAATAAAATAAATCTTAAAAAAAAAAAGAACCTTTGGGTTTTTCCACAAGTTTTCCTTTTAGTGATTTTTCTGGAATGCTAACTTGCACTCTCCATTAGCATCACTGGGTCCTCAGGGGCTTAATCTCTGGGGAGAAGTATTCGAACTCATTTGCGGTGCAGCTACCCTCTGGCAATCTCTTCACCAAATATAAGCCTGACTTCCCTCTTACCGGTGCTTGTCCAATGGTATCACTCTGAAGGTCCATGTCCTCTGTGGACTGATTGTAAGCAAGAGTAGAATGATTTCTTTTCCTTCTGTTATCTACTAAAATTTCACTATCAGCCCAAGCAGCTGTTCCTTTCTGGATGAGTCCAGTTCCATCCCATTCAACTCTTTTGCCAATTGTTTTGCTACCTTTGGCCTCTGCATGCTGGCCTGGGAGGCAAGGTCTTGTACTTTGACCAACATTTGGAAGCATGTATTGTGTTTATCCATGTGCGTTTCCTCTCCTGGGCTCTATCATTGAGACACTATAGACCTAGGACAAAACTACCAGATTCACCATTTATTCAGCAGTTTCCATGGGAAGCTGGCTTATTCACCCCCCTTTCTCCTCTCAGTGGCACCGTTTAAATAGAATTGCTTTTGCAAAGGTCGCCCTGGCAGTCCTATTCTGTCTTATCATACTGGACAGTTTTGCACATTTGGCCCTTTTCACCACTATATCTTCCTACAAATTCTCTTATCTCCTTGGTTTTCCAGAAACAGTCCTCCTCTGTTCTCTGATTGACATAAGATACCATCCCTGCTACCCTGTTATCGTAAATTTTATCAATATAAATTATTTTGTCTCTTAAATTTTTGGCATGAAACATATTGTTGCAGATATTTTTGAATTTCTTTTGCTTTACTTAATTATGAAATTTTATAACAGAGCAAAAGAGCTCAAAACAATTCATTAGCAATCCTGTGCTCTCAAAGAAAAACTGCACTGGATAGAGTTAAGCAGGCAGGGAAACTTTATTGAAGAATATTGCAATAGGGGAGAGAAATTGAACTCAATTCTGTTGGAACAGAAGGTGGGAGGGTCTTTAAACTCTGGGATGAGCTCCTGGAAAATACCAGAGGATGTCAGTGGGTAGATTGTTCAGTGTGATTAGTCCATCAGTGTTGGCTAATTGTCTCTTGTTGGAGTTAGCCTCCTACCCCCCACAGAGACTGAAGATTGGGGCACTATCATTCTTGATGATGACATTTCAGAGGGATGGCTTGCAGGTCCTTGAGAAAGAAATCCTTGGGTTTTGAAACTGGTAAGAGACTGAGAGAAGATTTATCTACATTTCAACAGGGTAGAAAAAGAATTTGCAATTACAAGTTTTCTAAAATAAATGCTCTATGAAAAGGAAGTTCAGGGGCCTAAAATATCTTTCTGAAGTTTGGTCTAGCTGATGGGGGATGGCAAAGCCATCTTCACCAATGCAGAGTCGTGGCTTCTTGCATATGTACCAATACAAAAATCATCACTGCCTCTGAATTCTGCAACAAGTTCCTGCTCTACACAGTGGCCAAGGTGAAAGAAGAGAGTGCTCCTCCGTGGGGAACATTAATATTGCCAGTTTAGTGACTGGCACAGAGATAGGAGGTTTTGTGCTGGGAAGACAGGAGCCACTATGGCTCAGAAATTCAGTTTGTAATGATTGTGTCTCTGACCCACAGGAGATTTTAATCTAGCCTCTCTGTGTTACATACACAAAGAAAGCATTTTTATATTTTTATATCTTCTAATTAATTTAACTTTGAGGCCAGAGCATTTGGGTCTGGGAAAAAGCATAGCTATTAATTCCCATAGTTCACATTCCCTCCCCCCTCATAACTTCCCTGTTGTCTTTTATGTTGGTGTTAATACCACACTCCTGTCTTGCAGTATTTGCACACTTAAGCCCTGCTTTATGTTATAAAATTCTTACACGGAGGATGTAGTTTTATTATTTCAGTTTTTATTCAAGTGACCTTGAAGTGCCTGTAAAGAGAGAGAAAAATTAGTAAATATTCTAAATGGATTAGGAGTTATATGCTATTGTTTTATTCTTTCAAAGCCTTGATCTTTATCCTTCTTCATTTATAAATTTCTGTGTCTGATCGTACTCAACAAAATAGTTCATCTCCCTGATGTCTAGTAATCAACTGTTATCATGAGCATCTGATGGATATGTAATTGCTCATTGTATTCGTTTGGAGCCCCAAAGAACAGAGGTTATGCAATTTAGGAATATAATTTACTGTTTCATGATTCTTCATTTCCGCCCAGATGCTGGGCCTTGTCTAAATTCAGAACTTGTCTAAATGCAGATCAATGGACATTGTGGGGCTTGTTTAAATATGAACAAGGTCTAAAAATCTAATACTGTGATAATTCGCTTCCTTATATTCTAAGGAGAAACTGAAGTTTCATTCAGAATGAAGTGTCCTCTGTTTGGAAAACACTTATTTTTTTTTACCTCCATCTTTGAGCTGCTAAATGTTAGCTGTTTGTTCAGTTGGTTTTATTTCAAAGTGTGTGTTCTGTATTTTTTGTTTGAAAATAATACATAACCGAATGCTTAATTTGCTGATATTAAGTATGTTTTGGTAGCACTGAGTTATTCAGGAGATGACTAAAAATTTCTGTAAAAATTAATTACCACTAGATATTTTAACTAGACTACTGCAAAAATTTGTGATAATTGTTTCGGCAGGCTTCTCAAGAATAGGACAACTCATTCAAAATGTTCGTCTTCTGTGTAAAAAACTGGAGACTTTGTATGAGGATTGATAGGAGCAGACTAATTTTTCTGGAGCCTTGTCTATGAGCAAATACATGGAAGAATTTAGGATCAGTTAACAGTAATTTAGTCCCTACCTAGTAATAAGTAATATAGTTTTACTTCTGTTATTTAGTTTAATGCTTCCCTAAACATAAGTAATGGGTGTCATCTCTGTTTTACAGATAAGTTTGAAAGGTTAAACAAGTTTTCTCAGATTTACACAGCCAGAATTAGCTGGAACATTTTAGCTGCTTAATCAATTGCTATCATGTACTAATTCTCCTTTATCCTCAGTAAGAGCTCTACAAAATGCATTATATAAGAGTGTAAGTCCATGCCTCCAACTAAAAGAATTATGATTTTTATCTCCATTTTACAGGTGAGTAAAGTGCCAGAAATGATGAAAAATAACTTAAGATTAAGCAGCTGTAAGGGGCAGAGGTCAGATCAACTCCAAGAACGGCAGCTCCAGGGCCTGGACTCTTGGACAGCACGATGAACACGTGGATGGAGTTTCCTGCACTGTCTACACAGGAGGAGCTCATGATCACGACGGTAGGGGCTGCGTCCTCCCTCCACAGTGGAGTAGATGTGGGAGTGGGGGTGGGTGGGATTTCTGTGCACACAGCTCTGTGCCAGGTGATTTGCTGTTAGCAGCTGCTCCTGGGTCCTCCCTAAGCTGGACTGTTTCCAAGGAAACATGAAAAGGTATTGGAAATTTGGATATAATATTTTATCCTTATTGACAAGAAAAGAAACTAAACACCTTGTAGCTCTTGACTCTATTCAGACATTGATTGCTGTTGTTCTGGCTCCAGGCAAATTGATTGTCAGGCAATCGGTCAGAGGGGCAGCCCTGGCCCCCATGGGCTGAGGGAGAGGCTTGTGTCCCAGCGCCCACTGTTATCAGTGTCTTTGTGTTCTGCATCATGTCTGAGGCGTCCAGGTGACATGTACTGAGGCCAGAATTTGAAAGGTTGCATCTCATTTAGGCTTGTGGATCTTCTGTCTGTTAGCACCTCCTGCTTCCCATGACCTCAGTCCTTACATTCAGAAGGCCATGCTCTGCTCCCTGCAGCCTGGCATGATGGCATAGTGTATGGGTGCTGTATATAGATGGCAGAGTGGCCATGGGTGGAGATGCTGGTTCCCGACAGCTCAGACACAAATCCCAGTGCTGTGTGACCTTGTGCAGGTCACTTAACCTCTTAGCCCCTGACTTTCTTGCCACCAAAGGGAGGAAAATATAATAATTGTACTGATATCACAGGGTTGTATGGAGGTCTAAAGATAAAATAGGTAGTACTGAAGAGTAGTGCTGGCACATCATGTTGCTTGTAAGTACTATTATGATCACGTGGGATAATACTAGGGATATATGAAGGAATATAATTAATATATAAAATAATCAGAATAATTATTCATTGAATTATTTAGCATATATTAACTGAAAATCTATTATATGTGGGACTTCATGTGGGTCAAAACTGTTTGTTGGTGCCCTGAATTTGTAAGGCATGGATTTGATAACTATGTTTGAGATTCACATACGTGATAAGAGATCAATTTAATGAATGTGTTAGGGAGGTAAAGTGGAGTTAGTTTACATTGATGCAGCAAAAAGAAAGTGTCATTAATTAAGCAGGATGGGGAGAATTGCAACTAAGGGTATTTGAATGTTGGTGAAGGAGCCATTGAAGAGAAAACCACTCATGCACAAGCCTGAGGTGATTTATATTAAGGGAATGATACTTTCTGATAGGCTGGAGAGCAGGGAGAGCCATGTGGATTTGTATAGAAACCATGACCTTAGGAAGATCGAAGATAGGACTCACATGTGGTGTAGTACAGGGTCAGGCCCACCTTCGTGGGTAGTGGACGCAGAACACCAGGACCCGCAGTGCCTCACACCACTTTCCCCTACTCTGTCCTTCTGCTCTCTTCTCCTTTCTGCATTGCCAGGTTGTTTCTTCTCTCTCATCATTTCCTTTCCCTTCACCTCCTCAGCTTGTTTCTTGTAATCTTGACCTTATCTCTTTGAGTTCTTTCTGTGTCAACACTCCATGCCAGGTGCTTGGCCTCTGAGCATTTAATATTCACATTCCCTGGAGGAATCTGCTTGGTCATCCCATCTTTTCTCATCAGGACAAGGCAGAAGCCATTGCCAGCCCACGGATTGTTTGCTTTGGGTCAGGTGCTGCCCTTTGTCCAATCAGCTGTGACTAGAGGCAGTTGGCTTATATGATGTAAAATATAACCTCCTCAACATCAAGGACAGTTTCCCTAAAAACTACTGTGCTGATAAAATGCTGAGACTTGCTCTGGCTAATCTACTTGGGAAAGCTTTCAGGCTAGTCATTTGAATAATTCACAGAGCAGTGCTACTTGAAGTCATGAGAATGGATGGCATCTCTCAAAAAAATTAAAAAGGAAGTGTAGATAACATTTGGAGAATAGCTATACATAATGGGTGAAAAAGGCAGAGGTTTTAAGGTACAGGCTAAGGGGGTCTGACAAAGACTCCACTGCCCCTGAGCAGCGACTGGAGTGGACACCAGCTCCCTCCAGAGCTGCATGGGGGATTGAGACAACTCAAGCTGGACCTGAAGAAGAAGGAAAGAAGCCAGCAGATGTAGTTCTTGTTCTTCCTCCCCATCAAGGACTATTTCAAGAAAATGTAGTTACATAGGCTCTGCAGAAACGACTGGTGAGGCTGAGCAATCAGCTGTGTGTATGGGAGACTGGCTAGCTCAGAACACTTCCTCAAGTTTTTGCTCTCATTTATTTTCTTCATCTGTTCTCTTTTTCTCTTATACTTGCTCTTCTGGGTTTGCTTTCCCTCTTCACTCCTCAAAACATTATCTAGTAAGTTTTTCCCAGGGTTTAATTTTCAATGGTATAAAATACCTTCATTGAATCTATTGTCCATTGTTCAAGGTATCCTGGACACCTAGCGCTTGTCAGTTAAACTCTAGTCTGGTGCTTCTCAAAGTCTGGTGATCAAAATCTTTGATCTTCCTAGTCTGGTACTTCTACTTGCACCAGTAGTGTCAACATAACCTAGGGATTCGCTGAAAATGCCAACTCTTAGTCTTTGCTAAAGACTGTACTATACCTACCGGATCAGAAAGCCTATTGATTTTAAGGCCGCTAATATTTGAGAACCATCACTCTAGTTCAGGGTTTGACAGAGTATCTACAAGTCACCTGTTTTTATAAATAAAGTTTTATTGAAACACAGCCATACTCATTTGTGTACTTATAACCTGTAGCTCCTTTTGTGCCACCAGACAGAGTTGAGTAGTAGTGATAGTCTAACATACTTACTATGTGGCCCTTAAAGAAATAGTTTGCCAACCTGAACTTCTCGGAGATGAGTTGTATCCTTATTAAACCCTGTTTGTGCCAGCTGTTCTTGTTATTGCACTCATTTCAACTGATTACATTTATATAAACCAATGTCATGAACTCAATGAGGACATGGAGGTTTGGAATTTCATCTTCATGAAAAATAACTTGAATTTTTTGTAGCAGTTTGGGATGAGCAGCTGAAACTAGGTGTGTGCAATATAACTATAGAGTATTATAAGAAAATAATAAAAATCCAGAAGGATTTTGCGTTCACTTTGTGTTTAGTTTTGACTACATAAAGAAACCAGAAATGCTGGGAATTATAGGGAATGCTCTAGGAGTGTGGTTTAAGAAAGAAAAGTCATTTTAAATATCAGAAAAACCATACTTAAACAAAGACCCCCCCCCATTTAAAAAAAAAGATTGGCAAATAAATAAATATATGTCAAGTTAAAGAGAATAGCCTTTTAATGATTTCTGTGCTTTAAGCTTTAAATATCTTTCTGGATTCAGTGGTCAGGAAACTCAGGCAGGTTAAGAGCTTCCTCTAGGTGTGTGGGAGTACAGTGTCCACAGGTGAGTCCATGGCGCCTGCACGTCTGTGTGTCTTCACCAGGTACATAACGAGTTTCTCAAATGCACTCTTTTGACTTCATGGATCAGAATTGCCTTACTAAATTGCAGATCTTTGGAAAGATCTCCAGAAATCTTCATTTTAATGTCCTTGTAATTCTTATACAGGTAAAAGAAACAGTGGCACAAGATAATGTATTTATCTTCAAGTCATTGAATAAAATGCAATCCAAGGAGGATTATATGAAACCACTTACTGCATTCATACTCCAGTTTCATACATTAAAAAATCTGTTACTGTTATTTACAGTTCTTTATAAATTCCTTCAGTAGGAAATGTTGGATAGATAGGAAGGTTTAATCTACGAAAGACTCCACCAGATAGTGCTTAGGGTTTTTAGTAGTTTGAGGAGTCCCAGAATTGAACAAGCTAAACCCTAAGACTGTTAAAGTATCAGGTATAAGATAGATGGATGCGTGGATGTACAGATGGATGTATAAAACAATGTTAGCCTTTTAAGTTTTGTCCAAGGCATCAAAATAGAAGTGAAATTCGAAGGGAAGTGCCAAACTCAGAGAGGAGATGTCCATCAATGTCTGTGACACTGACAAGTGCTGAGATGACTTGAAGATCCACCAGGGAGACACTCATGGGTGGGGCCAGTGAAGGAGACATCTCCTGGGAGAGCTCTGTAACCATCTAGTGACAATACCTCTTCCTATCACAAGTGGAAAGGAGGGAGGGACTTCTGAAAAGCCCGATTTCCAGGAGTTGGCCACATTGGGGATCTGGTCCCCGATTCACAACTGAGAGAGCAAACTCAACTTGGTGTATGTTATATGTTGGGGAGGGAGTGTTGGAGAAATAAGAGGAGGTGAAAGGTAAACAGAGGGGCTGGTGGGTGCGGAGACAGTGAGCAGAGTAAGAAAGCAGAAGTTGACAGCAATGATCTCCGGAAGACACCTGGCCTGCTGGCCACCTATGAATGAAGTAGGAATCCTGGGCTCCTGGGTCTTCCTCAAGAGCTGGGGAGGATCACCCCACTCAGAAAATCCAAAGGAACTTGGTGAAAGAAAAAAAAAAAAGAAAACAAACCTTATATTTAATTGCATCGTTCACGAGCCTGGTCAGCATGCAGATAATATTTGCGGGCATGAGCTGGTCCTCAAAGATTGTGGCCACAGAGACATCCATTAAGCAGCTTAGGTCTATAAAGTCCTGAAAATTTGGAGGCTTTCTGGAGATATTTGGACACTGTCCCCCAAGTATCTTCAGCATGTCACTTGAAGAAAACCTGAAAAAAGACTCCTTTGTAGCAATTGTGCTGGCAACTCTCTCTGGGATCACCTTCCAGGGCAGATGTGATCAATCGTCTGCCTGAGACAGTCTTTAACTAGAAAGGTCAAACCAATTTTTCCTAGACACCCCAGGGAGAAATATTTAAAAATCCAAATCATTCTCCCACGATGTCAAAGATATTATTTTTAGTACTTAAGCACTTACATCATTTTTCCTGAACTTAATACCATATAAATTGCCATCTTATAATTATATCACGTGCTAAATGATCTTATACTTTACAGTAATCCAAGCATGAAAATCACATTAATATACTCACTCACCTACACATCAGTGCGTGTTTCCAGCTGCCTATTTTCTGTTTGTTTTCAAGCTCCTTTCTACTCACTCAACTCTGAGGGTCTTTCTCAGGCTGCCTGAGTTGCTGATTGCTGGCTACAAGAGGGCAGTGGGAAATCCTGGTGAGGTTGGAGTGTTTTGTCCTCAGTTTTCACATGAGGGACTCCCCCCGCTGCAAGGAGCTCCCTCACGGATCTCCCTGTTCTCTTGTGGGGGACACTCCTCACAGTCCAGGGATGAGAACCCACGCATTTTCGAAAGGGATTCCCTGATTTTCCTCGTGAATTCTGTAAACATGTGTTAAACTTTCCTTAAATTCCTCAGCCCGAGTCCCATCTTCTTGCCAAGACCCTCATTGGCATCTTGTCTTGTCACGCAGCTCGTCATCATATAACGTGTGTGTAAGATGGTATGTTCGTAAGGAGAAAAGGGCAGCAGGAACCATCCCATCATTCCACTTCTCTTTTATTCCTTTCTAGCTTTCATGTTAGGATTTAAGAAAGTCTGTTTCCTACCCGATCCCAGACTTTCCTGCTGCTTTTTCCCAACTTAACTTTGAATTGAGGCAAAACCTCAAAGTTCCACAGGGGTAACTTTGGGGAGGGGAGGGGTCAAAAGCAGAGTTGATGAGGCCCAGGACCCTTCACTTCAGCTTCCACCAGAATAGTTCTTTTTTCATCCTCTCTCAAGGTTGAGCTTCTTTGTAAGAATAAGTTTGTAAGTTTGATAAAAGAATTCTGCTGTTTAAAGTGTGTGAAAATCACTAGGTTTAGGCATGGAATGTTCCCTTTGAAGTGTACATTATTGATCCAAAAGGGCTAATACTTTCTTGACCATTACCAATTAATCAGAATCATTCCCCAGGAGGGTCTAGAAGGACCAAGAGAGGGTTGAAAGTGGTGTTCCTTGTGTTTGTAGAGTCTCAAGGAAGGGGGCACGCTCAACCTCAGCTGAAGGTGAAAAGATGAGGGATGGGTTTCCTACAAGATGACACAGAGATCATACACCAGCTTCCCCCCAAATCTTAGTGTGGCCATCCTCTCCGAAGATGGGAGGCCACATCAGAGGATAGAGAATGGTTTCAAGTACAAGCCTGGTGGCCGGCCTGGCTCTGGATAGTTAGGTACCAAGAAATTGTGCGGAAAGAGCAAATCACTATCTGATTAGTGGTAATCGCTTCCGGAAAGCTGGTAATCATGCCTTAGACTTCCTTCTTCCTCAGCCCCACATCCAATCTACCATCAGGTAAATGCATTCTCAATATATCTCAATACTGTGGCTTTTCTCCACATTACTTCTTCTGCTTTGGGTATTTTCTTCCCATTTGTCACTTGACTCATTCCTTCAAGACTTCAAGCTTACTCCTTCAGAAAAGCCTTCTCTGATACCCATCTAAACTAGTCTCCCATTGTGGTCTCTTACCATATTCTTTAGTTTTCCTTCATAGCTCGTGAGATGAATTTTAATTATAAATTTATTTGTGGACGTAGGGTTAGTATGTGACTCTCTCAGTAATTTCACCTTAGTTATGATGTGTGAGTCTTCTGGCTATCTGTGTATTCTTGGCACAGATTAGTGTTTGGCATTTAGTAGGTGCTCGTAAACTCTTGTCACATGGATGAAGTAATCCTTATTCCTCTCTCCTTTCCAAACTTCCGGGCCCCTGGTTATATTAGCTCTGTCTTCTGTATCTCCCAAATCCCTCTCCTGCCATCTATACTATCTCTGCTCTCGTTTATGCCCATCCTCTCTCACCTGGGCCACTGTCACTGCCTCCAGGCTGGCTCCCTGATTCTGCTGTGCCTTTTTCCAGGAGATGGCCCGCATCATAGCTCAACCTCTGTTCTTCACTTGCTAAAAACCTATAAGAGTCCCCATGGCCCTCCATAAGAAGCCCAAACTAACTTAGCTGAGGGCCCTTCATGATTTGACTTCTGCTTCCTCTCCATCCTCATCTCCTGGTTTCTCTTCTCCAGACATTTTTGGATCAATTTCTAAACTTTTTGTTGCCTGTTCCTCTACTTCTGACCTTGTGCACAGGAAATTTTTAAGGCCTGAAATCCTCCTTTCATCATTCCCTGTCCGTCCCTCCTTCTTCCTACCCACCTTCCTTTCCACGGCCCTCCCTCGTACTTCCTGCGAAGTTTTCTTAGCATCACTTCCTTTAGGAAGGTATCTTGGGTCTCAGTTGCCATGGACTGGTGAGCTTCTCTGTCCTCTCTGTGGCTCTGAGCATTCCCTGTGCGTTCCCATCACATTCCTTCCACGCTGTCTTCTCCTAACTACTCTCTCTGTCTCTCAGCGGACCGTCAGCTCTGAGAGCAGGAGCCACGTGGGCCAGATGCACATGGCAGCACTGGCCAGGGCTGAACACACGGAAGTACCTACTCAGCTCTTGTGGGGTGATTGAATGGATGCTTGTTTGGGGAACAGGGACTAGGAGGTGATTTTAGAAATAATAGAAATAGACAAGCTGTGTCTGTTCCTGAGATATTGATTGATTGATTTTCTATTTCTATGTCCTCTGTCTTCAAGCCGGTATCCAGACCTTTCACTTCCTTCCCTCAGGATGACAAAGCAGGAGTTGCTTGAAGCCGGGGCTATTCTTACTTTATTTTATTTTTTTTAGAAACCCAGGTCTTTGAAGAAATGATGTTGAGGATTTCAGAGAAGGAACATCAAGAGGGGTGTTCTTTGGAGGTATGAGGGAGGAAGGGAGAAGTTTCCCTAATGTGGGGAAATATCTGAGAGCTCTAAAAGTAGAATTCACTTTGTGATAGGACAGTGAAGAAATGGCAAGACTTCAGGGGAAAAGGCTGGCTGATGTTTCTAGAAAGTGAACCTGTTGGAATGCTGGCATCTTTAAGGCATTGAAAGTGATCTTTGTGGGACCTTACACTTGGGGTTTGTTTGGGGAAATAAATAAAATGTGCATATTAAAATTTAGCTAAAATTTTTTTGTTTTTACATTTTAGCATCCAGCCCATTTTGCAAATGTGGTATTTATCTAGTGGAAAGCCTTTCCTTGGTTTCTGGGATGGTCTCTAGTTGATAGCAGAACTTGTGTGTAATTTTTGTTTATTGTCATGAGTATCTCTGAAACTATGGATTTGCCCTGTTTTCTGGAAGGAGAAATTATATGGTAGTTTCAACATAAAAGGAAGGTCACAGAGTTAAAGTGAAGTTGACAGGGAATAAAAACATTTCAGGCTTTTGTAAGTTGTTTTCTAATTGTAAGACTTTTGTTAGCTTTCAAATAATTAGACCCATTTGGCCTTTTTCAGTAGTTCACTCTTTTATTCATAAACATTTATTTTCTGTCTGTTGGTACTGGCTTAGATACTGAGGATTCATACTCAAATTGAGCAGGGACGCAGCACACTTGAGATGAAGGACAGATATTTTAGATCCAGAGCATGTTCTCAAAATGGAATCCCTTCCATTCTGCTTTGTCTAAAGAGGTTTATTTATTCACAATGCACGCGGTAAACCAGAGGGATGTTTTGGCAAATGTAATTGCTTTTGGGTGGCACAGTCACATCTGGATAATCCCACTTTTTTATAGTGACCTCAGTGTTGGTTACCAGGAGAAAGAACTCTGCTAAACTGATGTTGTATACTTTCCTCTCTTCTTTCTCTACTCTGACAGGAGTGAGAATGGCTTGCCTCCAATCTTATCCCTCTCCCTTAAAACAGTATCCGCCATGCTGATACTGAAGAAAGCGGTAAATGCTGTGTAGGTTTCCCGTACTGCCTGAAAGTAGAACACTCCTGTTTGGCATGCTTTGGTAGGATATTTTTTGAGTCTGGGAATGCTCAAGTTTTTTTCATATAAATTAAATGGTAGCGGTGTTCCCGATCACCACTCCCCTCCAAAATAACCTGCCAAGTCATAACAAGTAGGAATGCTCTACTTTTGGATAATCGCGGGGGGCACTTATGTGTTTAATCTTCTAATTATTGAAATAGATTGAAAGATGAATGAAACTTTTGTTATGACGATGAATCAGTTTCTGGTAACTGATAGCATTTATTTCTTTGGAGAACTGATAAAAATTTTCCACAATGACATATTGAGTGATCTAGTTATGGCTGTTTCTGGACCTGGAACAGGTGAGTTGCAGAGCACCCTGTGATGTTCATTAACTCTGTGTACCTCCTGAAAGCCACACTGCCAGTTTCATGTGACACAGGTTTCAAGACAAAAATTCAGTTTAGATTTACATCAATGTCTTCAATGTCCATAAATATTGGTTCCCTATTTACAATATGACAGCAAGGCTACTTAGGAAAGGACTGAGAACAGTTCTTACAATTAGACAAACTGAACTGAATTTGGCCTTTCTTGGAAATCTCTGACTTGATGAGAATCTTTGCCCTCAATGTGAAATCAGTCTCCAAAGGTACTAACTTTGAACCTGGCTGAAGTACGTCAAGGTCTTTTTCTTCTTTTTTTCTCTGTTCCCTTCCAAGCAAATGCTTTCTAGCAGAAACACAAACAACAAATTAACAAACAAGCAAGCCCATCATCAGTAGCAATATCAAGACCATGCCAGCAATTGGGTACATTTAATCTGGTACATATTATACACCATATAGCCTAGACTTCAAATAGCATTCATGTTGTTGTCCTGAATCAGCCAGAACATAATAGAGAACATCAGGATTATTACTGACTAGATTCATATTTCTCTTATTAATTCCCTTTAAAAATAGACTTAATAATCAAAACACAAATAAAAGGATATTATTCATGCCAGCTTTTTCTTACCTCTTATAGTAGCACCCTCTGCTACCATAGAAAACTGTAATTGCTGGTTGTATCAGTGTCAGATTAAAATAACTCAGTACCATATTCTTATTTATTAGTCACAATAATAATATAATTTAAAATACCTCTTTTCCTCTGGGGGTAAAAATAATGTACTGTAACATTAAACCTAAAAGCACTGCTCAAAATCTAAGAGCACTGATTCATTGCATTTTTTTTCCCCTCTCTCTTTTTTTTTAAGCTACTGTAATTCTCCTTTAACTGGTCTTCCCACTGGGCAAATATAACCTCCAAATGGTATAAAACTTTGCAACTCATCTTTGCATTTAGAAACTAGCTAAATCTGCATAAATTCTCTTCATGGAAGAATTCACCTTGCCTTCCAGGAAAGCACCATGGTGATTTGAAAACGTTATCACTTGGTCTTTAGAACTCTGAGGACTGGCTTCTCCCTCCAGGACCTGCAGATAGTACATACCCCACAGCTACTGCATCAAGCACCTCGTAGGGACTCTTAGCATTAATCAGCTAGGTTTTAGTGTTAAGGATTTTTTGCATTTCTTGTCCTGAAACTTGGAATATTTATCTTTTAGCCAGGAAATATTTGCCCATCTATGCTCAAGTTTCAATCAAGTAAAAAGAGACTTTTTATTTGAATATGCTACATACCAGTGTCCTGGTTTTTTTGTTTGTCTTGTTTTTTTAAAGTTTGATGGTTGTTGGAAATAAAGAAGCTCTTGAGTTAACAAGTAGGTGCCAAGCTGGAGCCTAGATTAAATTCGTGTGGGCTGTTGAAGCTGATATTCCAAATGCTACCTTACTCAGTTGTAGGGTTCAGTGAGTAAATTGCAAAATTTGGATAAAAATGAATTGTGTTCTCATGGGAAATGCTAGAAGGAAAACACTGGCAGTTTCTCTCAGTTCCCAATAAAAAGTATGTTACAAACATTCATTAAAAAAAAAATTGTTGGGCCTCCCCTGGTGGCGCAGCGGTTGAGTGCTGGGCTGCGAAGCTCCTGCGGCCTCTGCATCTCCGGTTTGATCCCCAGCTGCCAGTCGAGGGTCCCACATAGCGCGCAGACCTCTCCTGCCACGCCCGCTGCTCCCCTCAGCAGTGTATTTCAGTCGGTCTGTCTGTTCTGTTTCCCGCTCTGGCTCTGGTGGGTTCTGTCACCCTCCTGTGCTTCTGACTGTACCCACTGCTTGTATAAGTAATAATAAAAAAAAAATTGCTGGGGCCTCCCCGGTGGCGGAGCACAGCTCTGTGAAGCTGCCTGCAGCCTCTGCAGCACGGGTTCGATTCCCAGCCAGCCAGGGAGCTACCCACATGGTGCGGCAGACCTCTCTTGTCTTGCCCACTGCTCCCCTCAGCAATGTCTTTGGTCCGTCTGTCTGTTCTGCTCCCCGCTCTGTCTCTGGTGAATTCTCTCACCCTCCTATACCTCTGACCTGTATCCCAGTTCTTCTATAAATAAATAAATCTTTAAAAAAAAATTGCCCCTTTTGTATTTACCTCTGTCTACCAAGAAACTCCATCAAAAGACCCAAATGAATGATCCCACATCTTCCTAACCCCACCCCCTTCTCTGATCCCCAAAACCCTTTGCTCACTTCTCTGTTTTAACAGCTTTGTGATCATGCACAGCTTAGTGTTCAGTTGCTGGTTTCCATCCCTGGAACACCAACATTTTGGGGACAGGAGATAGGAACTTAGTCTAGCTCAACAGGTCTCTAAGTCCAAAATACTGTCTCATGACTTAAAATGTTTGCTGATGGTTAAATTGCTAAATACACACATGAAGTTGAAGAGGAACTATGTTTGGAACATGAATTAAGAAGGACAAATACTGATTATGAATAAAATGTAGAGGAAAATGGTTCTAAGACTTATGCATACTCCCAGGGGAGCAGACAGGGCTCCCAGAGTTACCCAGTTTCTATTCTTTCTGTACCTTCTGGACAGAGAGGAACAATTTGGGTCGTGACTACTGACAAGCTCAGATGGCAGCTGATAATGACTCCAGAATATCTCTGTTGCTCAGAAGCTCCAGTTGTTGTTTATTTTAATGTAATTATCAAAGGTCCCTCTGGCTTCGCTCAGCACCTGGAGTTAATCACTGTCTCATCCTTGCAGCAAAACATTGGCCCGCAGAGGCTCTGGGTTGTGCTCTCCCTAGAAGGTGGTCTGATTTTGTGGAAAGAAGGTCCCAGGAGTGTTACTTAGGAGCTGTGTGGCCTTGGCCAAGCTGTTTACTTTTCTGAGTCTGTCTCTTCATCAATAAAACCAGGCTCGATGTATGTAATGCGGAACACTTGTGAGGATTAAGTAAGGTTAAGTTTGAATTACATCAATTACCCTGCACCGTGGTGTGTCTCCAGGAAGAGCTGGTTCCCTCTGCTGCTCCCCACTTGCATGTTCACTCTACCTGGGGTACAGCATTTCTCTCCTGAATGGTGCTGCCTTGGGAAACCCCAGCTCCCTGCAGACAAGTCTCGTTTCTTGAGTGGCTACAACAAAATGGATATGTTTGTCTTGATCTGGGCTCCTGTTGTTCAAGGCATGGTTCCCACTTCATTAGACACATCTTTGTGGGTACACATGATCTAGCTTATAGTTGGTCTTTAAGTCAAGATGGCTTCTTTGAGTTTGGGATTTGAAGGAAGGTGAAGGGCAAAGGTGCCATCTTGAACAGTGTCCAGTTCTGCATGGCTGGGGGAGGGGGTAGACATGGATACTTCAGAGCCTTGGAGTGATTTGGTACCAGTTGACCAGTGGCTGGGTCACATTTTTATGTAGGCAGGCAATGCCCCTCCAAACTCCCGAAGTCGGAGTGACCTAGATGCAGACGAGAAGGCTACAAGTGTCCTCTCATGCACCTTGACTTCACTCAGAACTCATTGCTACTCCTTTTGGGCATTGAAGGGGGATTTAGTTTCTTGGAGGGATTGCAGCAAATCAGTTGGACAGACTGATCAAGACAGTTCTCAGAAGCAAGCATAAAAGGTGTTCCAGGCAGCCATTTATAGCAGGAAGATCTGGCAATAGTTCCGGTAGGTACCTAATTAGGCAAAACCCTACAGGAAGAGACTGATTCAGTCCTGTGTTGTTTTTTTTCCCTTTCTTACCACCAAATCTAGACAAGTCCCTTTCACACAGTAGACACTAAACAAATATTTGATAATTGAATCCATGAATTAATGCCAGCAGAAATAAGCAGAGAGTGTCAGGAAGGAGTTAAGAGTTACGGTTGATCAGCATTAAGGTCACCCTCTGGTAGAGGCCTGAGAGGACAGAGGAATTTCTAGACCAAAATGAAGGCATGAACACAGAGCTGGAGAAATATGATGGAGGCTCAGTTACCAAAATGGGTACAAGCCTGAATCTTATACATAATCTTTGAGACCTGATCCTGTACTGGGGTCTGAGAACGGCCACATGATCGGTTTGGAATTGAGCCATTCTTGCTTGGTTCTTCTGAACATTAGGCAATGATGTTTATACATTTAGCAAAAAGTTAATGATTTCAGATATGAAGTATTTTCTAGTCTCAGTTTTCAAGTCAGATGGATTAAAGAGGAAAGAAATATCTTTTGTATAGAAGAGAGCGTGCAGCATTGCTGATGTTACTGGTCTTGAGGTACCAGCCTATGAACAGGAGGTGTCTGGACTCATGATCCTCCCCACTCCCTGGAGGGGCTTCTGTCCCCATGCCATGCAACAGTGAGGAAACTGAGGCCAAAAAAGGTTAAAACACTTTTTAAAGGCATCTCAGTGGTCAAGATAGAATTCAAATCCAAGAAGTTCATTTTCTTAATCCACTTTTTAACCACAACTCTCTGTGCACCTTCTGTGGAGAAACAGTCCAATATCCTAGAAATTAGAACTTGACAATTATTCCCTCAAAATATAATTCCACTGTTTGTGAATTAATTAGGCGCTTCTACATTAAGCAAATAATTGGACAACTGTTTGCTTTGGCTGCTAGACATAAGCAAAAGTGATCATCTACCAGGAAAAGGCAGTCTAAAATCAACAGACTCAGGGATATATTGAATTTATAAACTTAAAACATTTATATTTGACTTATTTAATAAAGGAACTAATAAAAAATAATGTCACCATTATTGCTCTCTCAATTGCCAGTAATTTTAAGCTTTTATGGCATTCTTTGAAGGATCAATTTTGCAAACTAGGGAACTCTACAAAACTTTAATTACTATTACATTTTAAAACAGGAAAAAATTATGTGGCTAGCTAAACTATCTTCAAGATGAAAGGCGTTCACTAATTTGATCCTTTGCAGTCATTTATTTTAGAATTTTCAGTGGTAACACGAATCATCAATAACTTATTTGAGGTGGTATTAGATTCCAAAAGTATTTTCAGAGGAATTTTGTTCTAGTTCAATGTGAATTTTCCCTCTTTATTTGAATGTTAAATGTTATAAAAGAGACCAATTAATGAAGCAAAAGCATTTGTGATAGTCTGAAAGCTTAAGCAAAGTATTGGCTTTTGTTAAGTTCATTTTCTTAATTTTCATTCTTTTAGCGACGGTTAAAGGAAATATTTCACTGTATTTTCATTTTTCACATACAATGCCAGGGTTAAAATTAGTTTTGTTTTTTTTTAAGATTTATTTATTTATTTATACAAGCACTGGGTACAGTCAGAGGTGCGGGAGGGTGAGAGAATTCACCAGAGTCAGAGCGGGGAGCAGAGCAGGCAGACAGACGGAGGACACTGCTGAGGAGAGCAGCGGGCGGCAGGAGAGGTCTGCACACCATGTGGGACCCTTGCCGGTGGCTGGGGATCGAACCAGCGCTGCAGAGGCTGCAGGCAGCTTTGCAGCCCAGTGCTCAACTGCTGCGCCACCAGGGAGGCCCGGTTAAAATTAGTTTTAATGAAAATAAAAACATGTCCTAATTATATATTTCTGCAATGGCATCAACTTCTAAATTTTGATATTATGTCAAGTAAATATCATGTGACAAGGAAAGAAGTTAGTTATTGGATTTATCACTTAGATAACACAGGATCATGGAAATCATTTAGGGATAATATTTTCTCACATGTAATAATTGCAGCAACTGGTTGATGAATAGACCATAAGAGTGTTGGACTGAAAATCTAGACTTAAGTAATTTTAGGATCCTATAGAATTGAAGTAATTAGGAAAATTGAAGTACAAGGAGAAATGTCACCCACAAATCACCCCTTCATGACAGTAGGTTAGGGCTGGTTTTGCATACCAAGTAGCTGTATGTACTTTAATTTCCCCACAAAGTTATATATGATGAGACATTATTTCCATGTGAAAAAGAATCCTAATGAGAACTTTAGGTATAATTCATGCAGGCTCATATCTGGACTGAATTAATCTGCTCACAAGCAGTGAATAGTGAATGATGAATTTTTTTTCAGGTGTTGGGAAGGTTTTTGTATTAGGACAAACTCCCATCAATAGGGGTGTCTCTAGGAATAGTGTATTATAATTAGGTGATTGGTACAAGGTTCCACCTTTACATGGGCCCGTGGAATTTAACTTTGTGCCTTGCTTCCACTCACTCCATCCCCCTTTTATGGTGTTGATAACCTTGAGAGGTACAGGGTGGGTTTGATCTTCTTTAGCAGTGCGAGTTGTAAAATATCGGTTTTCTGTTTTTTTTTTTTTTGGGGGGAAAAAAAAGAAATTTATTTAAAAAAAGAAAAAAGAAAATGGGAAAATTGATTTTATGAGACTAATGGTGATTTCATACAAAACAAATACAAATTAATCTCATTTCTGATTGTTTATAATACTAACAAGATTTCAGAATTGTTTTTAATTTCTTTTTTTTTTTTTTTTTTTTATAAATTTTATTGTTATATTCCCCATACAATTGCCGCCCCCCATTCTGACCCCAATCCCTCCCCTCCCGCCCCCGCCCCCCTAAAAGTGTCTCTGGTTCATAGTTTTTTGTTGATTTTGATTTTCACTTTCTTATAGTTTTTCATTTTCCTGGTCCATTATTTAAGTTTTCTAGATTCCTGCTATGAGTGAGACCATCCGGTATTTTTCTTTTTCTTTTTGGCTTATTTCGCTGAGCATGATCCCTTCCAGCGCCATCCATGTTGCAGCAAATTGCATGTGTTTATCTTTTTTGAATGCTGAGTAATATTCCATGGTATATATGTACCACATCTTCTTGATCCAGTCATCTATTTTTGGGCATTTGGGTTGTTTCCAAAGCTTAGCTATTGTAAACAGTGCTGCTATAAACATAGGGGTGCAGGTGTTCTTTGGAATTGATGTTTCTGTGTCCTTTGGGTAAATACCGGTTTTCTGTTTCCAAGAGGCACAGTTCATGTTGTCTGGCGGGAACTAACCTAGGGCTGAAATTAGAAGGGCCTCTGGCAGCCAAGCACACAGTCTCTTGCTTTCAGCCTGAGTAGTTTCTGAATGTCCAGTTGAACCAAGGGTTATCGAGAGAAGTGGCAAGACTCAAAGCCACAGATGGACGTTTATTACTGCTTGAGTACTCAAAATTATACTGACTTTTAAAGCATAGTTTAAAAATTTCAATTACACACAAATATTTAGAGTTTATGTCTGTAACTGCCTGTCTGTCTATCTATCTATCTATCTATCTATCTATCTATCTATCTATCTATCTATCTATCTACTATATATATTAAGAAAGTCACAGTCAAGGTGATGTATAAGCATTAACACCTAGGAACGCTTGGGAACCATGTCTTTAAATCTTCTTTGGCAACCAATGATCTAGGGAAGAAATATAATAACCTGACTCTAACCTGTGCTTTCATCATTGCTCCTGTGATAGCGTGGAGCTACAAGATGCAGTGTCCTTTCCAGATGAAACTTACCTGGTCATGTTCAGAATTTGTATGGCAGAAATGATTATTCATTCAAGAAGCAAAGTGTCAAACTAACTGTTTTTAGGAACACCTGAAACTGTTTCTTAAGAAAAATCTTGGTTTTGCCTGAAGGTACTTCCTTGTTCATCCATGCAGCAAGAGGCTTGGTGAGACTCCTCAGCATCTGTTCATGAACTTCTATCTTATTCCTTGTAGTTTGGCTGCAGTGAAGAGGTCTTCACTCAGCCACCAGCACCAAGTTGTTTCATCCAAACCTTTGACAAAAATATTACCTTAAATTGCCAAGCTTTTTATCAAAGTCAAGTGGAGAGTGAGAATGTTGTTTTATATTCATTGGCTCTTCGGTGTGTGGAATTGGATTGTGATCCCTGTTTTGTGATATGTAATGACAACCTTTAAGGATATTTTTAAAGGACATGCATTTAGTACATCTATGCCTTAAGATTGAACAGATTTCAGAAAACTGCATATGCTGTTACTCCATTTCATTTTGGTGTCCTATCTGAATTTTTCAGGATGCAGAGCTCAAAGTCCAATTATTGAATATGATTTTGAATTTTCTATAGGGATATGATTAGACCTGATTATAAGATTTGAAGTCAGATTAAGTCTGAACAAGAGACCCGGCACTAGCATTTGCTTTTCTTAAAAAGTGAACATCTATAGATTTTGCATATCTATGCCCCCTACTTCTGGAATTCATATCCTTTTCAAGTATGAATCAGATCAATTCAGTATCTATTGGATGCTTGGAGACATAACCATTGGAAAGCTACCCTTACTTTATGTGATTAGAGGGGCTCTGATTTCATTTTTCCATGTGAGAAGGTACTTGGCCAGTCACAGTGTTTCATCCACCTTACTGTAATACCTGGTTTAAGTATGAGGGTGTGATTCAAAGCTAATCTTAGTATGTCCAGGAAAATAAGACAGGCACTGACTTTCTTCTTTTTTATTTAGAGAGGGGTGGCTATTACAGTTGAGCAATTGGCAGCCATTTTGTCACCATGAGTGAAGAGTCTGCCAATATAGCAACATGGGGGAAAATGGAACTTAGAGATGGAGGAACAGACACTGATGACGTAGTATCAAGCCTTGGATCGACCTAGGTCTAAAATTATTCCTTGGGATACATTTTGAGAAATGTATCCTTAGGTGATCTCATCATTGTGCAAATATCACAGAGTGTACTTACACAAACCTAGACTGTACAGCCTGCTACACACCAAGGCTGTATATAGGGACTACCGTCCTGAGGGAAATTTGTTGTTGAGCATAACATCCTTATGTGACACATGACTATATACAAAATAGAATATTATCCAGCTATTTAAAAATGTGAAATTTTGGGGCTTCCCTGGTGGCACAAGGGGTTAAGCACTGCACTATGAAGCATTCTGCAGCCTCTGCAGCACGAGTTCGATCCCAGGCTGGCCAGGGAGCAGCCCACATGTTGAGGCAGACCTCTCCAGTCTCACCCGCTGCTCCCCTCAGCGGTGTATTTCAGTCTGCCTATTCTGTTCCCCACTCTGTCTTTGGTGAATCCTCTCACCCCCCACATCTCTGGCCTGTACCCCAGCTCTTGTATGCATAAATAAATAAATCTTTTAAAAATGTGAAATTTTGCCATTTGTTGCAACATGGATGCATCTGGAGAGTATTATACTAAGTGTAATATGTCAGACAGAGAAAGACAAATGCCATATTATATTAATGACATAGGGAAGATAAATAAGACAAAACAAAAACAAATGGTTAGATTATTGGAGCAAAATGGTGGTTACCAGAGGGAAAAGGGGAGGGCGTGGATAAAGGGATGAGGGGTATGGTGTGAATGGAAACTAGACTTTTGGTGGAGATCACAATGTAGTATGTGCAAATGTTAATTATGATGCTGTATACCTGCAATCTATATAACGAATCAAAATAATCTAAGTTGAATAAAATTTTCAGGCTAATTCATACATCTCCCTTTAAGAAGGAATATTAAATAGAAGTCCTTGGGAATTAGCAATAGAAAATATTCCAGATTCTTTTCTAGAAATTACCTTTCCATTTCAACTATCTAAAATAAAATTTAAAAACTATTCCTGGATCTTTCAGCTACACAATAAGTTCAACTAGACAGTCAGTCCCTCTCTCTTTAAAACAATTTTCTATTAATTTCTCTGTACCTCAGTTTCTTATTATGTAAAATTATATGTAATTTATGGCTCTGATAAAAGATTTCATGGTCTGATATTTGTGTTTTTGTTTTTTTTTTGTTACTCTGCAGTTCTCATTCTAATTTGTATGTTTTTTTTTTTTTTTTAAGATTTATTTTTATTTGTTTATACAAGCACTGGGTACAGTCAGAAGCGCGGGAGGGTGAGAGAATTCACCAGAGCCAGAGCGGGGAGCAGAGCAGGTAGAAGGACCGAAGTACACTGCTGAGGGGAGCAGCGGGCGGCAGGAGAGGTCTGCGCACCATGTGGGACCCTCCTCCGGGGCCAAGGAGCAGCTGGGGATTGAACTGGGCCGCAGAGACTGGGGGCAGCTTCGCAACCCAGCGCTCAACCGCTGCGCCACCGGGGAGGCCCCTAATTTGTATGTTTTTTTCGGTCCCACTATATGTACACGTTTGCGTGCCTGTGTGCATGTATTTTTGTGTTTATGGTATAGTTTTCGTGGAGACCATAGCAAATCGTTTGTGAAATAAAATGAAGTATAACTAATTAACATATATTTTTCAGCAACTTATTATAAAATAGGCTTTGTAAGCTTGTATCCACCTCATGAAAAATCTATACGCCTATCTATCCCTGCATACAAGGAAACAGTAAAACCTCAGTTGTATAATAAAACCTCAGTTAACTAGGAGGTTGCTCTCTCTTATGGTATGGCACTTATCAGTGCTTGAAGTCCACAAAGCAGTAACATTTTTAATAGGTGGTTTAAGCAGGGGAACTAACATTTTATGGGGTTCCGGCTATACCTAGGCATTGTTCTATGATAGGTATTTTAGAGTTGCTTGCCTTAGTCACAGACCTTCTCTGGCATATATCCTTCATTGGAGGATCTGCCTTGTCCTTCCCCTCTTGGTTGAGGTGAGTGGAAAGGCACTCTTTGCCTCAACCATGAGTATGACCCAGGGAATCCCCCGCACAGGCTCCCATCTCAGGATCTGCACGCTCCCACCCTGGCCTAACACAGCACTCATTCATTTGTTTACTGATGCATCTGTTTTCTCATCTATCCATTTGTCCACCATCCATTCATTCACCATTCATTTATTCATGTACCAAATACTTACTAGTTACCTAAAATGGGCTAGGAGTAATGGAAAATCTGGGACATTATTACAGTTATAGACAGCTATAATGTATTAGAGACAAAGGGAAGAAGCATAAAGAAGGGAAGAAAGATCCAATAAAATAATTAAACAATAACAACATCTAAGGTGTGAAATAATTCAAAAGGTTTATGAGAATCCTGGTTAAGCATCCACTGTGTGTCTTAAAAATAAGAAACTATATTTGCTCTGTAATTGCTTAAATCATACATCTTTTACCTTGATTAGCAATTTCAATCAACCAAGACATTACTGAGCATTTTCAAATGAAAAGCTGCATATTTTCTCAGCCAGAAGTCCTCTATTCAACCTCTTTATTTTTCTAAACATTTCGATTGGCTAGAATAGGGTAGTATTATTACTTATAGAAAATTAGCACCTTAATATGTAAAACTCTATGAAAATAAGTAAATCGAGGGGTTTATTTTCTAGCTTTTTATACTTCTTAATGTGATTTTCACTTGGTGTCCTTTGATTTCTAAATTTTCTCCCCTTTTGTTCTCATGTTTTTCTACATCCTGATTAGAGTTGTTTTGATAGTATTGATATTTTGTGCTTAGATTTTTAACATCAAAGTAACTAAAAAAACAGGCTTGGTGAGATGTCTGCAAAGCTCAAGTTCACAGAAAACGCAAAAGAGCCATAGACTGTTTTCTTTGTCACATTTGGGAGTCACCACTGGTTGAAATGGGCCTGTGATTAAACAGAGGAGTAACTTGAACTAGTGGAAGCAAAATCTGTTTCCATCTTGAAGGCTTCATGAGTTTTCAATCCAGAATGTGAGTAGTCTTCTGTAGCATTTCAAAACCAGCCATCTGAATCTACCGCCTTTGTTACATTTCTGCTTTGTTGCATTTCTGCTTCGGTAGACAGTTTAGTCCCCGGGGATCCTGCCTTCTGTTTCTTCTGTGGGTTCTCTTGCTGCCAAACATGTTTCCTTGTTGCATCACAAAAGCTAAAGCCAGTCAAAAGAGCTTTATCCCCATATTTAGACAGAAATACAATATCAGAAATTATAGAGCTTTTTCTTCTAACGGCTGCACTCGGCTGTACCCCACTTGCCATCTGGTGACACAATGCGCCCCTTCATTTGTGGACCATGCGGGGTCTCTCTCTCTCTCTCCCCTCCCACCTCCCTGTCTGTCTCTATCTCTGTTTCTCTCTTTTACTCTGTCTCTCTCCCCCTCATTTGCTGCTGCTCTCATCCATTTTATCTTATTAAAGAGCATTGTTGTATGCAAACCATTTGAAAATCCTTAGAAAAAGAAGGAACACAAGCCTCATACTCTGAATAAATATTCTCAGACCACACTGGAACGATTTGGGAAGAAAAAAACACAGCACAAGACTGCCCTTTCTAGAACAAGTTGCTATTTATCTAGATAACGAGATATGCACTCAGTAAATCATGCATATTAATTTAGTATGAATTTACTTGTTTATATCAAGCTATCTTTACAAGCTCCAAATGCAGTCACATTAGAAATATACTTTTTAATGCTCTGGAACCCAAGCTAAACATGGACATGGCAACTGAATATGTTTCTAGATAGTGCGTTGCTTTCCATGGCTGATGTGAGTCACATTTGGATTGACACATGGCTCGCCCTGCATTGGCTGCAGACAGTGTCACGTGGGAGTCATAGGGCAGTCAGCTCACAAAGGCACCACTCTGGGACCCTTGAGAACAGGAAGTGAGAAGGAAGCTTGTAGCTACTGAAATTTACAAAAAGAATTTTAAGTAGGCAGATTTTAATTACCCCAGAATAGAATTTGGCCAGCACACCAAATTGTTCTTCCTCCTACTCATTTTTGAATTTCTGAAAGAAAAAAAAAATCACACTGAATTGGTGCACATATTTATATTCCAGAATATATCTGGATCTAGTCCATTGCACTTGATATCAGAAATTAACAACTTTAATTTCCAACTTTAGATGAGTAATTAGATTACATACACAGAAGTCACATATGGCTAACTCATCTGTAAGTGAAAATTCTTTCCATACCTGCCTGGAGCCCAGATAGTTTCTCTCTGTCTGTCTCTGTCCATCCATCCATCTGTCCGTCATCCATCCATCCATCCATCCATCCATCCATCCATCCATCCATCCATCCAATTATCTAGCATATATAGATGCTAAATAGTACCTGGTCAGGTAGAGAATCCTGGATAAAGAAGGTTCTTTTTGTTATTCTTGCTAATCTTCTGGAACAGTGCTTCTCAAATCACTATTTATGGACCATCTGCTTTGAGTTTCCTGTGAGGAATTCAGTTGCCTGGATCTCACCTAGATATACTAAAACAGAATCTCAGAGAGATGGATCTGGGAATGTGCATTTAAGTGTACTCCCCAGGCAATTCAGAGGCACTGTCAAGTTTGAGAACTATTGCTGTAGAACACACATAGGGCTTTCCTCTTAGGATCTGGTACAAATCTGCAAGTTGAATTATCTAAGAAATAAGTTTTATTTGTTAAAAACAGCTTGAAAAACCTAAACCAAAACAGAATTATTTCGTTCTAAGTTGTGCAAGTCCTGGCATCCTCTTGAATGAGTGATTAAAAAAAATCTATCCTTCCTTCCACTCCTTCCTCCCTCTCCTCACCCCCATCCTCCTGTATGTGTGTGTGCCTGTGTGTGTGTGTGTGTGTGTGTGTGTGTGTTTATTCTCAGAGGTTTTCACATGTGCTATGTTACCAAATTGCTACTTCACAAAATTGCTTTTTTGTCTATATTTATTACCAGCTCTTGTAGGGAATGGCACCCCTTTTATCTTTTGTGGCTCAGGAGGTGGCACAGTGGGAAGACTAAGGGTAATCAGAGTAAGACAGAATTGGGTCTCCTTCATCCCTCCTGCTTCCTTTCTGAGTATCTTTGGGTCATTTAGCCAAGCCTTTGTGTTCCTCATCTCTAAAAAAAGGACAATAATACCAAATTTGCAAGGTTGTTGGAAAGATCAAATAAAGATGCATCCAAAGAGATGCATCCAAAGAGATTAGTACAGGACCTCCCCGGTGGCGCAGTGGTTGAGCACAGCGCTGTGAAGCTGTCTGCAGCCTCTGCAGCGCCGGTTCAATTCCCCGCCGGCCCAGGAGAACCCCATATGGTGCAGCAGACCTTTCCTGCCTCGCCCGCTGCTCCCCTCAGCAGTGTATTTCAGTCACTCTGCCTGTTCTGTTCCCCACTCCGTCGCTAGGGAGCTAACCCACCTAAGGAGTTATGCACAGCAGACCTCTCCTGTCTGGCCCACTGCTTCCCCTCAGCAGTGTATTTCAGTAGATCCGCCTGTTCTGCGCTCCACTCTGTCTCAGGTGCATCCTCTCACCCTCCCCCGCTTCTGACCTGTACCCCAGTTCTTATATAAAAATAAAGAAATAAATCTTAAAAAAAACCCAAAGAGATTAGTACATGTTGCAGTATTCAATAAAGATTAACCATCATTATTGTTATGACTATTATTGTTTTTCATCCCAGGAACTGAGGTGTTTCCCCAGGAGAGTCCTCTAGACAAGTTTGATAAGAATATTTGCTGAGATAATCATTTGCCTCTTGGCATTGGATCCTCCCTGCTGACTCCCAGCATGTGCAAGTGCACACGCACCAGGACTAGTTCCATGTTCCACCCAAGTCCCTTACTTTGCCTTTAATCTTCTGTGGGCTTCAGTGCCCATCACCCAGTTTCTGTGGATTTTGTTTTGAGTCAGTCTTTCTTTGACACCCTGCTCATGGCATAATGGGGCTAATTTACTTGCTCTCAGAGAGCAGAAAAAAAAAAAAACTTAAGAATTTATATCTCCACCCCACATCCCCAGCCAATGATTGGTACATGAATATGGAAGCCCACTTCCTTTGCCTGAGGTGGGAACAACTCAGGTATAGGCCAATCTCCCTGCAGGATAAGACTGAGGCTGGCTTGACCAGAAATATCCCATTTACTTTGTTTCTTTCCCTGATTCCCCACCCCCTCTCTTATTGGCTTTTCTGGGAGCATTCCTCAAGGAGCCATTTGTAACACAGGCTCTCATCCCAGTATCTGCTCACCAAAGCACATACACACATCAAGGCAAGCAGCTTGACCCTGCAGAATGTCCCGTTTTATGCAGCCTTTTGTACCCCTGAATGCCACTCATCAATTGGCTTCTATGTTTGTGTTTGAGTGTTTAGAGCAGGGGGAGGCAGGGTCTGGAAGGCAAACACTACGGGCTTTGCAGAGTCCATACTGTGGGCTCCACTTGCTGACCCCTGGTCTAGGACCTATCTCCTCTTGTCTTTAGCTCTTACTCACCTGTCCATTCTTAGATGAATATCTGCCTATCCCTCACTAGCTTTTCATTGGTAATGATAGCTGGCCCAGAGTGGGTGGTGTGCCCTTCAGTGTCTTTAAATTTTTAGGAATAAGCTGAAAATATGAAGGGCAGCACTACTAACACCTGGGTCATCTGCCAGATCCCCAAAGTCATTCGGCTTTTTCATGTTAACAGGGTCCATATGTTAATGGCCCACAACCATGTTAATACCAGAAAGACAGAATTCAGAACTATAAGTTCCATGGAAAGCAGGTAGTACTGTTACAGGGCAGGGAGAGGGGCAGCCCAAACCCCGCAAACCTGCCTATTCTATACAGGGTTCTGCCATTCGCCGCATCAACACAAAACATGAGACTTTAATGGGAAGGAACTTTAATACAACTAGGAAACAATACAGGAAAGGCAAAGAATCTGGTTTCTAAATCAAGCACCCAAAGTGACCCGTTCCCTCGTGGGTAAAACTCCATCCAAATGGGACTGGCCCAGCGCAAGGCCCCAAAGCCTGCCACAAGTCTAAAGCGTCTTCCAGTGGGGACCCACAGAAAAGGGTCAGAAACAACCAGACAAGCCCAGAAGGAAAAGAGCAAAATCAAAATAAAAATAAAAGCCGCCATTGTCACCTCCCCACGGGTCTCACCCACATCTGTGTCACCCAGTTCATGACCAAAAGACAAGCGCAGTTTCTTCACATGTCTCTGGGCTCCATGCGCCTCCTCCAGTTCTCCTTCTGGATCTCCATCCTGCTTCCTTCCTTCCTCAGTCTCCTCTGCAGCCTCTTCTCGCCCTGCTCAGCTCCACCGTCCCTTGGGTGGGGCAGGGAACCTGGAACCTCCCCCTTTCCTGGGGACCACCCTGGGGTGTTACAGTACCAACATCCAGAAGAATCATTAGTATTTTGTAGTCTTTGCTTTATGTCTTGTCTACAACTAGCAACTGCAGTGGATCATTGACATTAATCCTGTTCTGATACCAGTTTATTTACTAAGTGACAGACATTCAGCTTTAGCTGAGGTGAGAAGGCTTATTTACATTCAATATTACTTGACATCTTTGTAATTTTCTCTTTCCATGACAAAAGGAGGATATTTACATTAAAAACACATCAGTAACCTTAGTAATCTCCTTGAGCAGACAAGGGTACATAAAATCAGGATGCAAGCTAAGAATGATGGGGACACAGAGGCAGTAAAGCCTGTTTTAGGCAAATTCTAAAACAGTAAGATTAAAGAAAAACCACGCAGTATAATTAGACCAGGAAGTTAGGAGACTCTGGGTGGTCTCCAGCTTGATCTTGATGAGGGAAACTATTGTTAAAAGAATGAAAAGAAGCTGTTAATTGCACTTTGGATTCCATCATTTCTATGAAGAAGTTAAGGAAAGTCAGCAGCTGTAGTGTTGTTGTCATAATAAATCTGCAAATAGAGCTTTTTTAAAAAAAAATTGAGTTTTTATGCAGTATAAATTTAAATTTTGTCGCCAAATAATTCTTTTTGCTCTAAATAGAATCAATATTGGATTGCAATGCCGCAGGGTAGGATGCTTTAGAGCACTGGGATATAATTTGTACTGTAGATGTACTCACAGCCCTCCGGACTAGTCTTAATCGTGACAAAATGAGTGGGTGAGGTTAAGGTGTACCTTTGAGAAACTTCTAGGGCCATTACAGTTCCCTAGCTTACCCAGCCTGATAATGAACTTGGGGCTTGGGCACACAGGTAGCTGTCTCATGGTCCAGGATGCCTCTGGGCAGGGGGAAGGTGGACAAAAGTCAGACAAAAATCCAGGTGGTCAGATGATGCTGGTGTTGATATTTTCCTGGCACAGATCAGCACATTCTTAGTGTGACTGTGATTGTTGGAAGCCAGTATGAAAGCCCAAACTTAGATTCTAAGCAATGGTTCTGAAAGTCATTCAAGTTTTTGAGTGCAAGCAATGTTAAACTATATCTCCCTTAGTAAACTTTGATTGGAGATTTCTTTTAAAAATTTTCTGATCAAAACGGTATCCCTGAGAATTGTAGATTGAAGCAAAAATAGAGATAATCCTGGCAAAATCCTTACTCTAGGCTGACAACTTTTAAATATAAAAGTTTTTACTTTAAAATTATCTTCACATTGGCATCCAGTTGGAGCTAAATGAAGATCATTACGTTAATTATGCAGGGGAGGGCTATTATATCACCTTAATCCATTACATTTCCCATATCATATATGAGTTGGCAGTTCATGTACAGCTCTCTAGACTCTGCTGAGTACCTGATCCTCTAACTCTGGAGACAGGTCCTGAAACTACCAGGCCAAAATGGTCAGGGCTATTTCCTGGATGGCCCTCAAGCCCGAAGTCAAGTTGGAGATAACATGGAGCAGGCAGGTCCCTGTTCATGGTGCTGGTGGTGTATGAAAGAGGAGATTCTCAATAAACCAGTGATAGGTTCTGGCTGAAAAGCAGAGAAAAAGCGGAGACAGAGTGAGGCATGGGAACAGTGTTCAGTATGCATGGAAGAGTCCTTTCATGGCTGGTTAGAAACTCACTAAAGAGGTACATCTCCAAAGTCTTCTGAAGTGGCAGGCCCTTGACAGACAAGGTCAAAGCTGACTTTCATTGTCCCGAGCTGCAATTGAGAATTCCCTCTGCAATTCATGTGCAGCTGTTCAACATCCTTCCCCTGTGCATGGGAGAGTGGTTTGCTTTTCTGTTGAATGCTTATAATTTTCATTCTAGTTCTAAATGTGAATTTTTCTGCAATATTGGCATGGTTGAGTCTTGCCCTTTGTCTTTCTCATCTACGTCTGATAAGAGTAATTTTCAAGGTTTTGATTTGGTCTGTAATGAGAATATTGATTAACCCTGTTTGTTGGAGTCTTCTGGCAAAGATGAAGATGATGGACACTCAGCTCAGCCTTCCAGCACCGCTCACATGTGCCCCTATTGCCAACAATCCAGACTGGGTTCAGACTTTTCCCTGGTGAAATCGATATTCGTCTGCAACTCCCACATGACTCCAACAGTCGGCAAGGGACAAATCTCCCCTTGAACAATGAACTTGGCAGCATTTTACTGCCAGGAGAGAAGAACATCATATTTACAAGTGATATTTCTCTGCTATGGAGCTTCACCTGCCCTCTGTGTCTTGAACACAGAAGGAGGGACAATGAGAATCCAAAGCCACTAGACCTCCCCCTTTGCACATCCATCTTATTTTCGCACATCCTGGTACAAACAGACAAAAGCTGTTATTACAGAAGGTGAAGCTGATAGCTTTTAATACATCACATCCACTAGGAGGAAGGCATAATTACTACTTTTATGTTCATTTTACAGTGAATAGTAATTAGCCTTTGGCCCATTACAGTGTGTGAACATCGAATTACCCACCTGCTCTTGCCATGTCTTGTTAACTTAAACTATGCGCCTAAAGCTTTGTCAGAAAACAGTTGCTTCCCCTTCTCCCGACTGGCATGCTACTTTAGATAGGTTCATTTAGGAGAGTCACAGACTTGAGGATGACAGTCTCACAGTTTGTCCCAAGAGTACAGGACAAGCACTTTTAAAGATTGTTTTAGTTGCAGTGATTCGTTGGTATACATCACATCGTTTTTTGAAAATAAAGGAACACCATTGTCATTGAGGACTAAGATACATTTTACTTTTGTTTGTGATATTACTTGTTTGTCTATTAGCTGATTTATGAAGATAATTTGATAACCGTGTTGCAAAATCAATGTGTGTACTCAGTCCCTGAGAAAGGCAAGTCGATTACAAATAACCTTTGCTGATTTGCAGCAAACTTCCTTTTGGAGAAAATGGGATATGAGGTGAAATAATCAGGACTGTCATCAAATAAAGCAGAGGAAAACTTATCTCATTGTATAGTAAAAGTAAAACATATCTGCACACTGTAGAAATTAGCAGAAAACTCTGATTTAGACTAGAAACTTAGGATCTTAGAACTGGGAATAAACTAAGAGAACATTCATTTGAACCCTGTCTGTCTACAGAAGAGGAAATATAACCTTAAAATAAATATAAATAATATTGCCTGTGTTTAGAGTAAATGCTGGCTTGTTTTTTATAATGTGTGTTAAAGTGGCTTAACATCTAAAGGAAACACAATGCAGTATATATCTGAGATAGAAAAGAAACAGCTAGCTTAATTTGGGGTTTAAATTTTCTCCTTGAAATCCTGCCATTGCTTTACTTCTAAATCTATATGGTGATGCTTTTGTTATTAATATGAACACCTTTCTATGAGGAGTGGCCACAGACCTGTTTTTAGGTTTGGAGTCCGAAGACATCTGTAAGTGTGTCAGCTTCCTGTGGCTACTGCAACAAATTACCACCCACTTAGTGGCTTAAAACAATGCAAATTTATTATTTTATGTTTCTAGATGTTGGAAGTCTGAAATAAGTTCCAATGGGTTTGACATCAAGGAGTCAGCAGCTGTGTTCCTTCTGGAGGCATTAGGAAAGGATCTAGTTTAAGTTTTTCCAGCTTCCAGAGGCTGCCTGTATCCTTTGCTTGTGGCCCCTTCCCTATCCTCAAAGCACATTATTCCAGCCTCCTTCTCCGTTAAATTCTTGACACACCTGTAGAGTCTCTAACCACATGGTAACATATTCACAAGTTTCAGGGACTGAAATGTGGACATCACTGTTATTCTGTTTTTCATGGCAGGGCTCTGGGAAATAAGTCCCCAAATAGTGTAACTAGTTCACAATCATGGGCTGTGATGTGGACACCATGGCAGCAGTTGCATTGGGTGCTCTGTTCTCTTGGTCATGTCAGGAAAGCTAGTTATCCCCCAGGGTTGCCTACCTGGTCTCTGCAGGGCCCACCTGCTATGCCATTCTGGAGAAAATGATCATGTAATGTCATTGAAAGTACTGGGTGGGAGATATGGAAAGCTGAAAACTTAAGTTCCCAAGAGGCATTTGTAAGTTATGCTCCGTGTGATTGTCAAAACTGTTTTGAAACCAAAGCGAGCTTTCACTTGAAGCTCTGCTATCTTCAGTGATGAGAGATGTGAAATACTTGTACTTAAAAGAAAATAAAGATAGTCTTTTAAAGTTCAGTTTTAACATCTTCTACTTATTTTTTCTTTTGACCTATGGATCAAAACTCAACTGTTCCCCAATAGAAAAATCTCAGGAAGGACAAAGAAGAAACATTTCTGCATGAAGTTTCTATATAAGTTAACTAATTACTTTTGTGGCTCATTAGTATCTTGTTTATGGGAAAAAAAAATCAGTGTGAGACCATCAGGGTCCCTTCTAACTCAGGGGGCTGTATAAAATTATCTCAATTTAAACAGTATCTTAAGGGCCTCCCCAGTGGCGCAGCGGTTGAGCGCTGGGTTGTGAAGCTGCCTGCAGCCTCTGCAGCGCCGGTTCGATCCCCGGCTGCTCCCCGGCCACCGGCGGAGGGTCCCACATGGCGCGCAGACCTCTCCTGCCGCCCGCTGCTCCCCTCAGCAGTGTCCTTCGGTCCTTCTGCCTACTCTGCTCCCCGCTCTGGCTCTGGTGAATTCTCTCACCCTCCTGCGCTTCTGACTGTACCCAGTGCATGTATAAACGTACATAATAAAAAGCATGCCTCTATAAAAAAAAAACAAAAACAAAAAAAAAATAAACAGTATCTTAAAAGGTTTAGCATCCCTTGGTAAACATAAACCATCTCATCATTATCAATTAAAGGACTCCTGAAGTCTTTGAAAAGAGGACTTGTTTGTTTAAAATACGTGAAGGTCATGTTCACCCTGTAATAGTCAATGAGGAGTAGTCATTTATTATTTTTAAATAGGCTGTCATTTAGCCATTATGAAGATGAATAACATTTGTTATTACCTAATAATCTTCCTGTTGATTACAGAGAAAAGACACTTGCAGACACCTTATGTGCCTTCCTAAGTTGCTAGATTATTAATGCTTTTTGATTAAATTCTGTAAACAAAAATTAAGGTCTTTATTTTCCAAATTTCCAAACTGGCATCTAGGATGCCAAACCATGCCCTGGTCCCTGGTATATCTGAGTTGCATATGTTATTTGCCTACTGTTCATGCAATGTTGCAAAAACAAAGTTCATTTTTTAATATCAAACAGATTGTCAATGGATCATATGCTGCCTCTATTAAGGTTAGTTTTTGGATGTCTGCCTTCTTGAAGAGAGTTAATGAAGCTATAAGTTACCTGTGTGCCTTCATTTGGAGCCAGGCCTAATTATTTGGCTCTTGGCCACATTATTGTCCGAGCCTTATTTCTAAAGCAGATGGAGTCACTCAGGAATGACTTCATTTGTATTAATTTGTTGCACTGTCTTCTACTATTCATCGCAGAAGAATTTACACCTCTGTCACCAGGAGCCGGAAAAGACAAAAGAAATTAGTTAGAAATTAAGGGAGAGACCTACTCCTTCCATTCACTGGTAATGATCCCACCTAAGGATAATAAGATGGAGGAGCACCTCATTCAGGACAGTGGGATGCTGCAAGAGGGTGATTATGCTACCTCAGATTCATGGGCTTCTTTTTTTTAGATTAAGTAAATTGACTGGTGTATTGATCCAACACTTTGAAAAGAAAACTCTCTGGAGTTTTTTTTTTTTTTTTTTTTTTTTTTTGCTGTTGCCAGTTTTTCACCTGGCTTTGGAGAGTCCTAGGGGCACCATATCTGAGGGAATCTTTACCATGGCTGACTCAGCATCATGGAGCTGGTGGGAAAGAACGTTCACTTTGTTGTTAATGGACCAGGTGCAGGGGCTCCTGAATACAGAATAACTGGGGTGGCAATTCTACCTTCCATTCTGGCTGTGGGGGTCTCCAAGGAAGACAGCATGTGATAAAGCTCTTCTGTAGACAAAGGTAGGGTTTGGTTTCAGAAATAAGAAGAAAAATGAACTTTTTCATTAATGATACTGGTGGCTTCTTTTACTGCTATTTTGGCAACAGGGGCTTAAAAACTGCGCATGGCTTTTATGGGGTCAACAAGATATATTAACTTTGTGCCAAAAAGCTTAGATCAAGAATAAAACCTTATCAATAGCCAAATTGCTATTGGAAAATAGATGAGATCTCATGATTCTACTTGCTTTATCTAATTATAAAATATGTAATTAGAATGTGTATACTGCTATCAAAATATGAGTGAAAGTTGAAAAGAAAATAGATTATCTTACCATCCACGCAATGACAAGCGTTCATTAATCTGAAGAATCCAAAATACAGATGCTATTTCTTCAAAATAATTTTTCATTTGCTCTTCAAAAAACTGCTTCTAGATAGTAACTTTTTGACATTTCTAAGATGATAATATATTTAAAGTTTTATGAGAGTTTCCTTAAAGTAGGAGTTAAGAATACAAATGATTGTGTAACATTGAGTTTTGCTCCAGGTGTTAGTTTGCAAGGGTGGCTGTTACAAAATGTGAAAAATTGGGGGGCTTGAACAACAGAAATGTATTTACCGTTCTGGAGGCAGGCGTCCCCAATCAAGGCGCTAGCAGGGAAACTTGGTCACTGAGAGCAGCAAGCACGCAGGGAGAAGGGTGTGAGGGGAAGGCAGAGATGGGGCGATGCTTCTGCAAACCAAGGAAGGCCAAGATGGCGAGTGAAGCATCGGAACCCAGGGAGAGGCAGGCTACAGAGTCTCCCTTCCAGCAATCAGAAGGAACTTTAAGAGTCATCTCCATAAAAGGGGGTACCATCGTCCCTGCTCCTTGGACTAGTGACTGGAAACTAGGGGGCAAACTGAGCAGTCAGGTGAAGCTTTATAAGGCAGTGGCTCTGGAGAGACATGTGAAGAAGGGCGCTTGCTTCTCAGCTTTGGACTTGCTCCGGGGACTTGGGGGACTGGAAGGAGACATGTTACCTGGATTTGAGCTATGATTTTGCTCCTTTTCCCATTCTCGCCTGGCCCTTCTGTCCTTTTCCTGTGGTCCCCTGCCAGAAACTGGACATTGAACATGCACAGAAAATAGGGGCTACTCAGAGGTTAGAGCACCTTAAAATAAACTGTGTCCTGACCCAGGACTCCTGTTATAAACAAAGTCTTTTCTAACTGGTGTGCATGGGCGGGGGGACCCTCATTTGGTCCCAGGGTCACTGTTACTATGCTATGCTTACTTTTGATCTTCCACCCTTGTATCCTGAATTATTTAGTTTCTCTGGTCTCCAAGAGACTGGAGACGTGAAAACTTCCTAATATTTGTAACTCAAGGGTATAAACAATTGGGATCATTGTCCTATGACAGCCAGTCAGATGTCAAGTTAGCTAAGGAAAGATTCTGCTCCTCTGTGGGCCCCAGACCCTGTCCCCTACTCAGCCAGAAGTAGTTCCAGAAGACAGACCCCTCTCCATTGCTCCTCATGAATGGGGAACAGGATACAGAGGAGGGAATCATCAACCAACTTGAAAACATAAAGTCCTTGTTTTGCCCTGCTTGTCTTTGCTCAGTTCCTGTTTATCTTTTCTTGCTGACAAAAGCCGGGAACAAGGAAAAAACAGTTGAAACCAAGATGGAGGTAGAGGTAAGACAAAGATGAAGCTACAATCTCATTACCATGATGAAAGGCTGCCCACTGGAGCCAAGACAGATCCAGTCACAACCCAACCTGGGAGAAAAAGGGGCATGAATGTATATATGGAAAACCCTGCCTGTGTCTCTGGATCTTGCTGACACATATACTTTCGCTTCTTCCCTTGCTTGGTCCTCGCTCAGAGAAGTCCCTGCTTCTCCCCCGGTTCTGGGAGACGGCCTTTGGCACAGTAGTCCGCCATGTCCCCGGGTTTGCCAGCACTGATTAAGTCTGATTTCCTTCCACCAACTGTCATCTCTTGAATTTTGACTTTTGAGCAGCAAGTAGCCAGACGCCCCCCAAATAAAAACTCCCTTCACATTTTTCTTTTTCTTTTTTTCTTTAAAAAAAAAGAACAACTAACACTAGCTAGTAACGTAATTGGCAAAGGAACTGCCTTTCAATAGAATTTATTACAAAAATGCAAAATAAACCAAATTGCTCCATCTATTCAAGACATCTTTTATTTGACTTTCTAAAGGAAGATAATTTAATTTGAAAAGATCAGATGTATTGATTGAAATATGATTTCTGTGGTACTTAATGGAAGAATGAGGCAAATGAAAAGGAAATTTATCTTTCATATTTGTTAATACATGACTGGAGAATTGTTCAGGGTTAGTCTTAGTCATACAATAATTGAATTTTTAAGCCTGATATATATCCAAGAATTATATTCATTAAAATCATCTGAGTAAGATATCAAGTTTTCTGACAACCAATATTATGTTGGCAGTTATGAAGTTTTGTAGAAATCTATAATAGTTTGTAGTTTTGTGTACTGGGCACCAAAAACTTCATGTACAAAATATGAAGGATTGGTATTTTCAAAGGATTACACATACACACACAAATATACATAGTATATATAGAGAGAGAATATATGTATTACATATACAATAAACATACAGATTATTTTCATAGAGTACCCAGCACCAGACCAAGAAGTAAAGTATTCATAATTAAAGGTCCAGTTGAAGTACTTTGATCATTTTTTTTTTTATATCAGTGTGTTTGGCTTCTTTATGTATCTGGAATATAAAGTGGGCACATGTCTTGTTCCCTTCTATGACTTGATTTTACATCCTTTGGTGTTGTCTTTTGTTAAAAGACATTTGCAATATTGTGAGAAGAACAATGCATGTTTGGTCATTCAGAAAGCCCAAATATGTATTTCAGATATATTTGATCTTCCTCCAAGATACTTGGTTCCCAGCTCCCAAAAACCTTGAATTTCTCAAGTAATGAAAGTGATAAAGGTGTGTTTTTGTTATGTGAATAAGGAGACTTTAAGGATAGGGCAGGTTGCCTGTGTCAACCTTGTGATTAGAGAGTTGGAACTTTTAGTATCATCCTCTGATGTCCTGAGGAAGAAAGAGGCTCTGGAGATTAAGTTCGGTCACCAATTAATCATGCCTTTGTTAAGAAATCTTCCTAAAAATCCCAAAGGATAGGATTATTGAAGAACAGGTGGGTCTTTGGGGAGAGTGGCATGTCTGGGCAGGACATGGGAACTCAGTGCCTTTCCTCATCCATTGGCCTAGGTACCTCTTTCATGTGGACATTCACCTGTATCTTTTATTACATCCTCTCAATGATAAACCTGTAATCCAGTAAGTAAATTGTGCTCTGAGTGCTATAAACTGCTCTCACAAATTAGTTGAATCTAAGGAGGGAACTTCTAATTTATAGCCAGTCCATCATGTGATAACCTGGACTTTTGTCTAACATCTGAAGACCAAGGAGGGGGTTGTTGGAACCTCTTGCCTGCAGCAGATCTATCAGAAGTGTAGGTAATAATCTGGTCTCAGGAGTGGCGTCTGAAATGTGGGTTGGGGTGGTCGTGTAGGACTGAACCCTTAACCTGTGGAATCTGATGTGGCATCTGATGTTTTCTCTGGGTAGGTAGTGTCAGAATTGACTAGAAATATCAGACACCCTCCTGGGTCATAGAATTGTTTATTGGTGTATGGAGGTCCTCCCCCCACCCAACGTTGGAAATGGGTGCAAGAATTTACTTAGTATTTGTTTTAGCCCACTTCTATTACAGTGTTTCACTTTAGCACTTTTTGGGTCCTGATTAAGAAATCTTTGCCTATGCCCCAGGTCATGAAGATATGTTCTCAAGTTTGCTTTTAAAAGCTTTATTGTTTTACTTTTCGTGTTTGAATCTATGACTCATCTGTGACTGATCTGATTTTTTATATAATGCAAGGTATGGTCAAAATTTATGTCTGATTATCCTGGGCATTGTGATTATAGCAATTTTGGTTTTCTGTAAAATCTTTAATGTTTTCTATAATAAAAATGTCTTAGTCTCATAATTTTAAAAATGTGCATTAGTCACATTTCCTTATATTATACTGTGCCACAAAAATGTCTTGAAATCTCAGTGGATTGCGAGAGCAGATGGTTGAGGGTTTTGCTGACCTATGTCGGTGACTGTCCATCAGCTCCATGACTCACCTGCCTGCAGCTCTAGAAGCTGAGGTCTGGCCCATGATCCTTTTCTTGGAGACTCAAGATAAAGTTGTAGACCTTCTTCCAGCAGAAAGGTACTGAAGCTAATAGTCTGTGAGAATTTCCTTCAGTGCCTCTGGAAGTTTCTACTTGAGGGTGATAGAAGGCATATGTACTCACCCCCAACTCTATTAGGCAGAGTAAATCATGTGACTGAGGCCAAAGGCAATGATGCATGGAATACTGCTATAAGACAAGGAGGGGAATGAAAAATTTTAATTACAATCTACCTCAAAACCGGTTTTACAGTGCCACACATGTTTTCACAATTTCTTTCTGGCTTTAGAGTCCACAGCATGGTATTCAAAGCCTTTCGCAATGTGGGTCTCATCAGCATCCCATCCTCAGAGCCTTCCTCACTTCTGTACAACCTCTGTTATATTGTGACTTTGAACTCACAATTCCATGAACACAAGTTGTATTCCTAAGCTTGAAGGCTCTTACCTTGTTCACCTTTTCCCCAGCTCCTGGACTAGTTAATGTTAGAGTACATAATGTTTCCTGAATGAGCCACACTCTTTCAAGTCTGAGTTCAATTATTTCCTCTACCTGGAATTCTTCACTTCCATCTTCCCCTGCCACTTGAAATTCTACTTATCTTTCAAGAACCAGTTCTGTAAAGTCGTCTTGTATAGTCAAAATTAATTATCCCCTTTTCTTACCTAATTATAACAATTGCTGCCTACCTTAATTGCTAGTTATGTGAATACACAATGGCCTTCCCTAAGGACTTATATTCCTTGATGACATTTCACTCCCTTCTGTAGTTCCTCCAGAGCGGAGCAAAAACACTTTCTGGAACATAGTAGGCATTCATCTGAAGTTTATGAAATTGAATTGTATACCAATATAGTCATGAAATAATATTTTTTGAGAATATGTGACTTTTCCTCCCTAAAAATCCCAGTGTTGCCAACAAGAAAAACTTTGTAACTTCTGAGAAAAGTCGCTGATCAGTGAAGCAAAGAACAAGTCAAGAATCCAGTACAGTTTGCCCTTCAAGAACCAATGACTGACAACAGTAAAGCTACAAGTGATTTATTACCTTCTTGAGGTGCATACATTTATTTTGCTCAAGGTGTGTATTTTATACCTCCTAACAGCCTTGAAGAGAGTTTTAAAAAAATGTTCTATGACTTTTATGCTTCCCAGGTCATTCTGGTGACTGTACCTGGTGGGGAGGAATAAAAGCAAGCTATTAAGTTGCACTGAGTACTCTTGGGGTTCATGTTCCCTTTTTTATACTCTTACCTGCTAGTAGTCTGAGTTATTTTCAGTTGTGGATTCAATTGAGAGTTAATTACTCATTATCTTCAGAAACATGGTCTAATGCTTGGGGATAAATTTGGCCTCATACTTTCGTATAGTCACCAGAATGCTTTTCTCCCGGGTTTACTAATAAGGTATTTTTGCCAGCTTTTGATGACTGACATTAGCATATTATAGTGTCTTATATGATTAAAACACCTATTTTATCCACAGCTGTTTTTAGTGCAGTGTTCCTCAAAGTGTGGCCCCTGGGCTGGTCACAGGTCTTTGAGCCATGAGTTGCTGTCATGTGCTCAGTAAGACAAGGCGCTTGCGCCATGGTCACACCAAGCACTCTAGGTCGGCTGACTTTTTATTTGCTTTTCATAGCAAGACTGTATTGAAGAAGCAATGTGCATAGATTTGCATCCTGATGCAGCTCCCTTTCTCACTGTGAGTTGGCATTTTGAGCAGTAGAGAACCTGTGCCTCTGTGCATGTGCTGTGCTCCTCGTCATGGCTTAGTGAAGCTAGGGTGGGCTTGTAGGTTCCACAGGCCGAGATAATGTAGCCAGGACCCTAACAGAGTGATGGACAGGTAACATTGCAAAACAGACAGAGGGTCCTCAAAGAAGGGTCTTGTGGTCCTGTCTAGGCAACAGTAGGTTTCTCTACTTCCCCTTTTCTCACCCTTTCCCCATATTTCTCTTTCTATAATAGGAACTAAAAAAGTGTGGGGATAGCTAGATGTAGATATCACTTGGTGGTGTTTGTGCTGAAAGGTCTTAATTGGAGTCAGTGCTATGCAAGATGAAGTCATAAGCACTCCAAAGTTCTGGGGAGTAGAAACTATGAGGCAGCAAGAAGGAGGCTGGATAAAATGAGGAAAGAACTGCCTACAGAACTCGAGGAGATGAAAAGACATTGAGGTTGGGAGAAGACCTCACACTCTCTCCTATGTAGATCTTTATTTGCCAATTTCCAGTTTGAGTTCTACCCACAGGGATGCAGATTCAGTGTCTTGGGTGAAGTCTTTAAATATGCGTTTTAACCAGTGGCCTGGGTGTTCTTGATTTAAAGAACTTCAGACCCCTCTTTGAGGACCCTCTGGCTGTTTTGCAATGTGACCTTTTTCATCTATCCACCTTCAGTCCTATCCAAACTATCATAAATATTCAAATTAAATGGAGTAGAAACCTTTCTCATTTCTTGATATTTTTGCATATGCTGTTCTTGTCCAAATTTCTCTCCCTTTTTCTTACTCTGGTAAAAACTTCCTAATCCGGGCCTCCCTGGTGGAGCAAGGGGTTAAGCACTGCACTATGAAGCAATCCACAGCCTCTGCAGCATAAGTTCGATCTCCAGCAGGCCAGGGAGCAACCCACATGGCGCAGCGGACCTCTCCTGACTTGCCTGCTGCTCCCCTTAACAGTATACTTCAGTATATCTGCCTGTTCTGTTTCCCACTCTGTCTCTGGTGAATCCTCTCACCCCCCACATCTCTGGCCTGTACCCCAGCTCTTGAATGCATAAATAAATAAATCTTTAAAAAAAACAACTTCCTAATCCTTGCAAACAGCTCAAACATCAGCTCCTTTTAAAGACTTGAACCATCCTGTTCCCATACAATTTCCACCATTCTGTTAGGGTCCTGGCAGATTATTTTAGCCTGTGGAACCTACTTTAAATCAAACATAATCCATCTGTGTAGGAAATTCTGGGTAAACCACTGAGTGTTTTTATCAGTGATGATGAAGGAAACGGGAGATCAGCCACTTATTGTTACAAAAGATTCAACACTGCAGCTTTCCATCTGAATATTCTTGTCAACCAATCATAAAAAGACAAATGGACTTTGAACCAATCTAAAGAGTTCAATCTGTTAAGAAACAAAATTCACACATTTAGGGATCTAATTGGTTTTTTAAATGAGTCATGAATCAAGCAGCATTCTCTTTAGATCCTGCAAGAGTTTACACAAAGTAGAGGTTATTATAGCCAAAAGAGGTTGGTTTTAATAAAGGAAAAGATTATTTCATGTAAAATAATTTTCCCCCAGGGAAAGGCCTATGGATCTTATCATGTAGATTACATCATGCATGCTGATTAGAAAATTCCTGATTGATTGGTTTAATATTGTACTTTTGGGAGAGGTTAAAGCTGTGATGAAATTAGGTACTAAGTCTGGGTGGGAGCCTAGAATAATGTCCTCCATTTTGGGACTGTTCTTTCTATTTTTCAACAAAACCAAATGAGCTCCATTCAGACCACTTTCCTGATTTACCCTTTAAAATTCCCTTATGACCTGACCTTGGTTGAGCACAGCTTAGGACCCCCGGGACAGTGAAGCTGAACCATGATCCTTATTCTCAAATAAATACTTTCTTAATTATGTTACAACTGATTATCTTTCTGTTGATGAGGCTTTGCCCATTTGCTTAGCTCCTCTTTAGAGAAAATCTCACATTTTCCTCATTTCTCATTCTCTCCTTAAATCACACCTATCAGAATTTTTGTCTCCTACATCTACCAAATTTCCAGTGCCCAAATAATGATGCCAAGAGACAATTATCTGCACACATCTGCCCATTTGATGCTGGTCATTAGCACCCTCTTTCCTACATCTCACATTTTGTTATGAAAAGTAACCCAAATAGTAGAAGTTAAGGTGAAAATTTAAGCATGTTAGTGAGAGGTACTCAGGGATCCCAAACTATGAAGGGGTGCACATTATTAAAATAAAAAAGGATCCACTCATCTGCATGCACAAAGGCAAAGAAAGCAGAGCAGACTCTTAGTGTGAGAGACTTTTAATGCATGTGCGTGGAGAGAGAGAGAGAGAGATTTTTCACATTTTAGTATTGACTGTTAAGGGGTGTACACCGTTTACTCTATCTAAAATAGAATTCTTTCCCAACAGCACTTTGAATTTCTTATTTACTTCAAAACCCTTATCAGTTTCTGA
The DNA here is from genome assembly GCF_014898055.3 of Talpa occidentalis. Classification (NCBI taxonomy): domain Eukaryota; kingdom Metazoa; phylum Chordata; class Mammalia; order Eulipotyphla; family Talpidae; genus Talpa; species Talpa occidentalis. Next base: position 10,171,275 of record NW_023601322.1, read on the forward strand.
ATGTAAATAGTATATTTTAAAATTTACTTGTTTATTTTCTTTTTTCTCTTCCTGGAATATCAGTTCTGCAAAGGCATGCATTTTTACTGCTGCTTATTTTTGGCAGGTAGTACCTAGAACATACAAGATGCACAACGAACAGTTATTGAATGAATGACTGACTGAGAGACCAGGAGATAGGGATAATTCTGGCCCAGACACAGGGTCTGGTACATAGTAGGGCTCCATTAATATTCTTTGAATGAAGGCAGTAGCAACCTGGATGGTCTTTATATAAGGATAACAAAATTAGTTGTTCCCAGAATTTACTTTTAAGTTTTCTTTCCTGGCAGCCTAAAACGGGATTCCCACTCTTACAGTCCTTTGGAAAAAGTGAATATAGCTTTTGTAAAATTATTGTAGTACTCTTCAAGTGCCACCTCTCTTTTTTCTGCTCTGAGTAAAATGTTTAGACTGGTAAGTGATTGCAGCTATATAAAGACTCTAAAAATTATGATTAACTAATGAAAAACATCAGAAAAAGTGAAATCTATTGACCCGATGCTTTACAGAATCCTAGTTTTCAACAATAAAACTGTGCAAATTACATGTTCTGTTCTATTTATCCAAGTGTATGTGTGTGAGTGTGTGTGTATGATGTGCATTATATGAGATTTCATGGTGCCCACCACATAGCCAAATATGTGCTAAATGGAGCCAGTCTATGAGAGCAGTACTGGGAAGGCAGGCTATATGGATGCGTCTCTCTTATAATCCGGTTTCTTCTACATAGTGTTTTGAGGCTAGAATGAGCCTGGGCATTGCCATGTTTCAGACAGAATCAGCCGCCTTAGCAGGAATATCAAAGAACCATTTTCTTTGAATTATGGGGAAGGGAGGTTTCCCTGTCCCGTTTCATTGTCTGTTATTTAGAAAAAGCAGACATTACTTCTAGGGAATGGTCTGTAACTTCCCATTTGCAAGCAAAATCTTCCAGTGGTTACAATCATGGCACTTGGTTTCATTCCAGTAAGTGGATTTATTAAGAAAAAAGGAGAAGGGAGGGAGTAGGGAGTTGGAGGAGGAGAATTTAAATGTAGAAATTAAGTTTGAAAAGGCCTTTGAAATAAGAAGTTAGGGGCACCAATGAAACCATTGCCGATATGATCCACAGATTCTTCAGGTATTGGGCCTTTTAGGGTTAATTTATGGGATGTTCTTTTATGGTAAATCAAGTACTGATGTGGAGTCACAAGACCCAGATTCTTATTCTGATTTACTAATATTGTTACTTAAGAAAAGTCTTTTAACTATTTGACATTTCATAAAATATGAATTATAGGATATTAATTTTTCCCATCTACCTCTATTTCTCAAAGTGTTGCAAGCAAGAAGATAGATGTGAAATTATTCTGCAAACTATAAAGTACCACAGAGTGCTATAATGTAAAGTATTCTAAAGCACTTTATTCTTAGAGCCAAACTCAGCATTCTAAGCAGAAAGGATATAAACAATTAGCAGAGTGCCTAAAATGCAGAAAACAATACATAGAAAATGTCAGGTTGTATTATGATGATTATTACATTATTTTTTCTTTAGGAGAAGAACATCCCTCTGTTCCTATATTATGGCACAAACCAATAAAGATAATGAAAAAAAATGTCTTATATTCATGAAAGCATAATTTAAATAAGAGCCTGCACAAGTCTGTGTGCAATATCTTTTATATAGAAGTCACTAGCTGGTGGACTGCTGTGACAGATGTGTGAGCATGGCACAAATGAGGCACAGTGGACTTTATAAAATTTGCTTTTTTTAAGGAACGGAGTGTGCTTTCTATATATAAAAGGTATGCTTTCTGTATATAGGTATGCTTTCTGTATATAAAATTTTTCTTTATTTCATGACCCCTGGAATGTTTCAAACTTTCTGTCATTTTCAAGATAGTACTGACACTCAGATTGAAAGTCAAAAGTCTAACCTATGTGACTATTAATCAGAATAGTCTTCTGATATATAAAATCTAATCTAGAATTAAAATAAATTCAAGTCAGAGAACCAGAAAGTCCAAGATTGCATAGATTTCCCAGTTATCTTCTTCGCCCCTTCCTTTTCTTCTTTGGACTTCTTTTTCTCTCCTCTCTCTCAGCACCAACCTCCCCCTTCCCCCACCCCCCGCCCTCCATATACTGACTATTCTGTCCTGCAGTAGCTAAAAGCTTGCCATAAGTTTAAAGAATCTCTGGTAAGGAACCACAAGAAAGGCAGGTTCCAGAGAGCAGGGACAGAGGGAGATAATCAAAATTCAAACATAGCACACAATTCAACATGAAATCAAGATACAGATGCCATTGTCTCTGCCAAGGACCCAGGGTAGCCTCCCCACATGGAGATACACCCATGTATCTCTTCCAAGGGTCTCCACATGTGCCTTCGCTAAGTGTTTCCTCTCATGTCCCCTTTCACATGTGTCCCCTCCTTTGTTTCAACTCCTTTAATGTATATCCACCTTGCTCCTTTCCAGCTGTCCATCACTCTCCCATCAAGAAAGTCCAGTTCATGGCATGCTGGAACTTGTAATCCAAGGTGGCTGCATAAAAGTGGTGTGAGAAAAATGGTGCCCAATCAATGCTCTGTGGTTTTCCTCCCATTTTATGGAGAAGTCTTTGTAACAGAAGAACTTTTTTGTTGTTGCTTATACTGCTTTACATTCTCAACATCACTTACCTCAATTTTTTCCATTACTTTAGTGTCATTAAATGAATTTTAGAAAATGACAAAAAAGATCATAACTACATGAGAGATTTTATTTTTATGATTGAAAATAGACTGAGGGTCATATTCTTTTGCAATGATGAAATATTTACTTGATGGTGCATTTACACATGATAGTTTAATATTTTAATTTTCATGTTAAATTTAACTTTTTTTTTACTACATCCCATTAAAATATGGAATTATTTTCAAGAAAAGTAATAAAAATTGTTTTTCTTCCTCTTTACCTCTTAAGTGAAAAGATAATCTTAATTTATGTTGCTTTATACCATGGCAGGAAAAGTATGTTATGTAGTGAGGTTCATAGTATTTTGATACCCTTTCATTTATTTCTTATCATAATAATTGCTTAAAGCTAAGTTTAGGGCAAAATGTAAAGACAGTTTTAGTTCATTAATCCATTCTTTAGGAAAAAATATAGGTTTGTACCCATAGGTAAGTTCCCTGAGTTAAAGTCTTTCTGTTTCACCTAATTCTGGGTTCAAAATTCCTAGAGCAATGCCTAATCCAAAAAGACATTCAATAAATATTGTTGAATGAGTATACCAGTTACTTTAAATAAGACTCATTTAAAATGCAAATGGAAAATAAAAGAATAATATTGTGTGCATACTCTGTGCAAGGCTCTGTGTAAAATTTGTAATATATGTTATAAGTGTAACTCTTAGAAATATCCTGTGAACCAGATATTGTCCTCATTTTACAGGTAAGAAAACTGAGGTGAAAGAGAAGTTAACACTTCCAAGGGTCACATAATTGAGTGATAGTGAATTGACTTTAAATTAGTCTTATCTCAAAGCTTTCCTTTTAACTATTGATTAGTTTCCTCAGTTTCCGAGGGCTGCTGTGCAATTTATCACTAATTAGATGGCTTAGAACAACAGAATTTTATTTTTGTTTTTGTTTTTAAAGATTTATTTTATAGCAGAATTTTATTCTCTCATAGTTCTGGAGGTTAGAAATCCAAAATCAAGGGCCATTCTCCTTCTGAAACATAAAGGAGAATCCTTGTTTGTATCACCTTGTGTCTGGTATTTCCAGCCATCCTGTGCATCCCTTGACTTGTAGCTGCATCACTCTAATCGCCGCCTCAATTATCACTGGTGTTCTTCACCCTGAGTCTCTCTACTATTCTTATAATGACACCAGTTACATTATGTGCAAGTCCACCACCATATTCCAGTGTGATCTTATCTGAACTAATTACATTTGCAATAATACTCTTTCCAAATAAGGTCACATTTTGAAATCCTGGGGGATGTTTAGAGATAAGTCTCCAGAGCTTATAAAAGCCAAGTTTAGAAATAGAAATTGGGGGTTAGATACTCAGGGGGGAGACTAAAGCAGTAAGAATTAGTGGTAATTCTGATGGTCAAACTCAAAAGGAGAAGAGAATCAGCCTCCTATTAATAAAATCAAAACAGAAGTCAATCAGAAAGGCATAGAAAACCCAGATATGGTAAATACTAAGGAGATAGAGCCAAAGAAGATACTGGGACCTAAGGAAATCATTCCCTGTACTTCTGGGCTCATCCAGACTGGGAAATAAACAAATAAGCAACACAGATTATTAAAAGGAAAAAAATAAAAAACAAAATTTTAAAATAATAACACACATACCTCCCATATACATCGGAAAGACCCGACATGAAAGAGAAATGCATCCAGATGGCTTTAAATGCCACCTAAGAAAAGAAACACTGTGTTGTTTGTTTTCAAGTGTCTGTGGGGGTCTCTGATTTTGAAGAATTATTTTGATATCTGGTACATTTGTTGTTTTGAAAAAAAAAAAAAAAAAAAAAAACCTGGCCGGCAAATGCTGTAAGAAAAGTAAAATCATTGCTTGGTTTTACGTCTAAGGGATGGTAAATGACCCTCAAAGACTCCATTTTGTATCGTTTCATGATTTCACGTTGTGAGATAAGTTGAAGGCTTGAAAGTATTATCCGGACACAGTCACTGATGCTCTAATGCAGAGAGGGGTGGCCTTGTGCCCCCTCCGTGATTCCATGAGAGGATAAAGCCAGGCAGCGCGCACAGCTCTCCCACCCCACTCTCTAATCCTCCAACAGAACATACTCTCATATGACAGTGCCAGGAAGATAAGGTCAACATGCTTCTAAAAGGCGCTTACTGGACGAAGCTGCTGGGGATAGAGTTAGCATCAGAAGGGCCAGCTCAGTAGGAAAACTGCTTTCCTGTCCTCTGTGGTGAGCAAGAAAGTCGGCAGCTGCTGAACTTCCCCTGCCATCATTGTAAACAAGCTTCCTGGGGACAGGGCCTGTGGCTTCATCGGTTGAGAAAGAGTAGTAAATTGGCAGCCACTCTCAGGTGAGCTTGTGTACTGGCTTGTCTGAGCTCTTTTGGAAAAGAACAAGCGGGCGTAGCATAATGCTGCCTCCTCCCAGACTTCATAGGTCAAATGCCTCTTCTCTGTTGACCTGTTGGTTATGTTGGTTCTGCCTCCCTTGATTGCCAGGGTCTGTGGTGATAGGCATCGGGAAAACAGATAAAGCACGCAGCGGAGCCTGCAGGCACGCGTTCCCAGCACTGGGGTTTAGTGGTGGGAAGTATCAAACCTACCGCAGTTGACTTTGTAGTAAGGCTTTCTGTGTAATCATGACAGATGTTCAGGGAGATTATTCTTTCCCATCTCTAGCTTGCTTCCCTGCAACTAGCTTATGTATGACTTGCTCTAAAGCAGTGCCTTATTAATAGATGAAGCTTGAGGCTGTCAACAGTATGAAGTCAACCCTCTACTTGTCACGCACACATTTCCCCAAAAGAAGAGATGTCTTTCTTGAGTCAATAGCAGGCTGCCCTGCAAGTCCTGCTTGGCATATTATGCCAGGAGCGACCTGATGTCAGCCAGAGGCAACTACAGTGCAACTTTGAGTCATAAGGAAATTTTAAGACCTTGTCCCATGTAACAGGTGCATTCTGGATAGTAAAAATTTTCCCGATGTATTTACTTTGTCGCTAATCTCCCTTCAGGGATTTAAAAGTGAACAGGCATAATAAAATGCTTCTTGCTGTTTCACTTCAAATTTAAGGATTGACTGCACCACATGCCACCTCCAGTCATATGTGGTTATCTCTAAGCGAAGAATTTTCCTCCAAAGTTCTCAATTCCAAATGATGGTTGAAAAGTTTCCTGTTTGACACAGGCATTGATCAAATTGTGACACCTTGGAACACCATCTAATGACAGATGAACTTCACCAAAACTGGAATAAAAGCAAAGAATGGGGGTATCAAGATCTCTGGAAATTTGTTCACAGTAGGGCTTTATCGACCTGTTTGGGCTTGTAAATTAGAGGCATTGTAAAACTGCCTCTAATTTTTATTTCTGGTTATTGTTTCTTATTCCTCTTAAAAAACTTACTATCGCCTGGCTTTTTTCTCATTACTTGCTTGCATTTTCTTTTTCTTTTTTTAAAGATTTATTTATTTATTATTTATACAAGCACTGGGTACAGTCAGAAGCGCGGGAGGGTGAGAGAATTCACCAGAGCCAGAGCAGGGAGCAGAGCAGGCAGAAGGACCCAAGTACACTGCTGGGGGGAGCAGCGGGCGGCAGGAGAGGTCTGTGCCCCATGTGGGACCCTCCTCTGGTGGCCGGGGAGCAGCCGGGGATCGAACCAGCGCCACAGAGGCTGTGGGCAGCTTCGCAACCCAGCGCTCAACCGCTGCGCCAGCGGGGAGGCCCTACTTGCTTGCATTTTCCAGTAGAAAAAGGCAGGCTCAATTCTTATCTGGAAGGCAAATGCATTTGAATGTTCATTTTTTTCCCCTATGCAAACATATTTAGCACGGGAGGGGAAACAAAACAAACCACTGAAAAAAGAAGGAAGCCTTTGGAGTTTCAGTGTAGTCCCTGGGCTGTGCAGGAAGCAGATTAAGAGCATCTTGTTAGCTCTGGGCAATCACTTGAAATACCAAGCCTAGCAGAAGTGTCCGTGGAACCCTCACCCAGGGTCTGAGTCCGTCTCCCATGAAGCCCCTCACTGACATTTTAGTCCCACATTGCGCTCTTCCTAAATTGTCATTGAGCTTAGGAATACTCAGCTTGGAAATTTACAATGGTTTGGGACAGGAGAATTGTGCAGGTCAGTCTTTGGCATCTCAGTAGCAAGAAGGCACAAAATCGAAAGGACTGAAGGATCTGCAAAGAGTCACAAAACAAAGGTGAACCTGAAACTAGATTTCCTCCATGTACCAAAGTCCAAAATTATTTCATTTCATTTGTAGTTTTGGAGATCTCAGTACCACGTGATACCACACCTGTCTTTCCTGCACTGACAGATTGTATGGGTAAAACGAGATCTATACAAACCCGTCGTGATTAGTCATTTTTTTCTCCATGAAATCACTTTGCTTTTTTTCTTATTATATTTCTCAGAAATTCAACATGGTTCTAACTCAAGGTCATATCAAGCCAATTTTCAATTGATTTCTGAGTACGTATGCTGAGTCCGTTCTCTAGGAAGAGACTGTATTGCTAGGGTTTTGGGAATGCAGAAGGATTAGGTGCAATGAACCCTGCCTTTGAGGAGCTTGTAGTTAATTTTGGGAGATGAAAACTCTAATAATTGTTTGAAAACAAACAATAATCCCAATGACATATCAGGCAATCCTGGATTTCTGGAAACTTGGGAAACTATGGGAGGAGGTAAGATTTAGGTAGATCTTCAATAAAATGCACCATCTGATAGGCATGCTAGTCTGTCAGGCAGCAGTAGATCCCCAGGCACTGCTTGCTATCAGTCGTGATGGATTTAGCTACTCTTTCTGGTTATTTGTACTGCACGGGGTGCCTTCACAATCACTGTTCTCAGATGGCGATAAAGGGCCAACTCAGGTCTTTTCATCGCTTTCTGAAGAGCAGGAAACTATATTACAAGTCCTTCTTCTGCCAGTTCTAGCTTTGTTTTCAATGTTCTACCCCCAGTGACTGAGGCTTGAGGCTGGAACAGCAGGTAGGGGGAACAGGGAGGGATCCTCCAGAGGCTTAGCTTTAGAGGACTGAGCAGAAAGCAGGTTTCTCCCTGCCAGCAGATACAGAGAAGGGCATTTTGATCCCTTAATTACAGCAGGATATATCTACAGGTGAGATATAGGACAAAAATATCTACTTTTTAAAATGTGTCTCCTGGGAACCACATTTTTCTACATAAGCCTCCATGAACCTTCCCGTCCACCAGAAACTTAATCGAATTGCTGAAGAATGCCTTTACCATAATACGGCTTATTTGTAAATTAGCTACTGGGAACTTCAGCTTTCCTAGTAAACTGATAAAAAGTCATTCATTTGGGAAATGCTAATAAAATATTCAATTGGTTAATCTCAAAAAACATCTCAGGGAAAATGCAGTGAACTTGAATGCTGAATGTGGCAGCTTCTGGCTGTCTACTGGCATGAGTATGTTAGGCGAATGAAGCATGCCAGCTAGAGCTTTTCACTAAGAAGCCTGAAATAGATGGTAGGTTGTTTTTCTATCCCTGAGGTTTTGTGCTGTTTTTCAGTTGTCCTCCTGAGAGAGAATTGAGTGTATGACGGGAGGATGAGCATGAAACTTCTCATAATCCAGGCTTGTGTTCTCAAGAGATTGCCCTTGATATATGTGGCTAGTCACTGAGTCTTTCCTGGAGTATATTTATTTGACCACGGTCCCTCAGACTTAAATGCATCTATTAATCAATACTCAGCTTCTCCATACTGAGTCTGCAGAGCTCATCAAGATGAGAACTTTTTAATTTAAAAAATTAAAAAAAAATTCTCAGGTATATACATAATCCTTGGAGAAATAGCAGCTCTGTTACCAGCCAATAACATCACCACTGACAATTCAGTTTTATTTTTGTTCCCTGTGTTTGAATTACTGATGGGATTGAGCTGAGCCAGAAAGGGTTGACTCAGAGCTGTATGAATTTCGAGAAGCAAGGGTTCCGGAGTTGAAGGCAAGGGCACAGTTCATTCTTCATTCATGGCTCACTCATTCAGTGGGCTCCTGCTGTGTTCCCGGAACTTCACTCTTGGACTATCAGGAGAACAAAATTGCCTCCCTGGGCAAGGAGTTAGCAATAGACGAGGATGACACACACGAGAAAATGGACAATAGTCCTGGAGCCAGTAAGAAGTAGTTCAGGGACATCTAACTGTACTTAAAGAAAGATAGACTTCCAGTTGTGAGAAGGAGTGAAGAGAAAGCCAGAGAAACCTACTAATGATTCGTCTACAGCCCACACAGAATACACGTCCTGTGCTTGCTGGAAGAAGAGCAGGAAGGCCCAGGGCAAGAAGCACAAGTGAATAGGATGAGGAGGAAAGGCCTGACCTCTTGTCTTCACGTCTGAATGTCATTTGTTTTTATGCCACTGTCTCTTTCCATAGTTGTATAATTTGATTTTTCCTTTGTTTTCACAATAAAATGAGTTTTAAATTAGTGACTAGATCATGCATTTTGAGGTTGTAGCACATATAGAAAATAGCATTCAATATTTACTGGGCACCTAAGATACACTCCTGGCATGTGCGATTAGGAAGAAGGCAGTAGTAGGCAAATATTTTGATTCTTAAAACAGTGATAAATATTATCATTTTTCTATGTGTCACCTTAGCCAGGTTAAACTATGGGGACAAGCGAGGGTAGTAGTCCGTTGTAGCACATCCACACCTTCTACGTGTTCAGTCAAGCACTAATCTGTGTGCTTCTGGGAAGGAATTGTGCAGATGAAATCATAAGTCCCTAATGTGCTGACCTTAAATTACAGAGATAACCCATGATGGTCTAGACCTAATCAGATAAACCCTTAAAAGGAACTGGATATTTATGGCAAAAGGGACTCCCCCAAAACAGCTGGGCCTATTGCTTTCCTTTTGCTGGGTTGATCTTCTAGCCTATGGTGGGTAGTAGCTTCAGCCTGTGTCTGGCTTGTGCTCTTCTGTCCCAAATGCCTGCCTCTTGGCCATGTTTAGCCACCTGCACAATCACGTAAGCCAGTGCCTTGTAATAAATCTCTCTATCTGTATATATAGATAAATGTATATAGATGTGTGTGTGTGTGTTTGTGTCTACCTTCAACTAGATTTTTTTTCTGTTAGTGAATTTTGATCACAGATTTTAAATAACATGATCTCATTCAACATTTATTTTTTGTTCTGAACAATTATCATTGCTTGAAATTGCAAAGATATTACTCGTAAATCTAGGCAACAATAACCCAAATGCATATTAAGAAGCCTGGATGGTGGTGCTCATTGCCCAGCGTCCTGGGTTAAACTGTGAAAGGTATCATGCTGCAGGGTGAGTACCCATGTGCCCATGTGTACCGCCTTTTCTGCCTCTGCCCTGGCCTTTCCAGCTGGCTGCATAGGTGAGCAGCACACGCCAAGCTTTGCTGGAGCATCTAAAAGCAATATCGCGTATAACGGAATTAAACAGGAGTGACTGAGGACATATGCCTGCAATGACTAGACTCAAGTCTAAGTTGACCCAGAAGCTTCATCTGTGTATTTTTAAAGAGGAGAAAGAAGAGTTTATGGAAAACTTTGGACTCTGGAAATCCCTTTGATTTTATCAAAACATAGTTCTTCAAACTTATTTGATTAATTTTTATCCATAAATCATTATCAAACTTTTTGTTTCTACAATGTCACTGCTAAAACCACAGTTTTGCTCATCTGCCTATTTCTATCTTAGGTGAGTTAATTATCTTAGCTTGGAAAGTGCTATAATGATTCAGGATTTGTGTTTTTATGTAGTGAAAAAATTAAATATTTTTTTAAATCTCAGCCAGCTTTTTTTTTGCATTTTAAAATTTCATGGAGGCACAGGAAAACCTATTCCCTAAATTATATTTGTTTAATTTGTTCTAAGGTAAAATAGCTTCTGTTTTTCTATCTTCCCCTTTAACCTGCAATGTGGGGATTCATGTTAAGAAGTGTTAAGTAACATAAATCTTTTAAAAAATGTATGAACTGAATTCATACTAATGATTCTGGATAAGTGTGTATGGTCAATTGAGCATTTACTCTTGTTTAATTAAATGACAATAAAAGGGTAAAAATTTTGCAAATCCAAGGGGACCTATATAAGAAGAGGTAATATGATAGCAGATAAGGAAACTTAACAGTTTTTTTTTTTTTAACACATGGAAATCACATGGATAAGTAGTAACTGAATCAGCAGAGTAAAGGTAGTTACCCAATGGATTTTAGAAGCAGATATTTAATGAGAAGCCAAATGATTCTTTGTAGAGATTTGGTACCTAAGATTTGGCTATGGTAGGGGCTTTTTGTATGCTTGCTTGCAAAATTATAACTAGACATATTGCCTCATTAGATAGAAAAGTACATATTTTTATCCTCAGAGAACTGAAGGCCTCTGAGAGTAGACCCTCAGATATTGTTCTTTGGAGATCCCTTTAGTGGAAAAAATAGCTTTATAATCACTATGGTGTCCCTCACCCTCTTCCTTCTGGGTTGGTTATTAGTATTCTAGGTTAAAAATTAATGACTGACCAACACTCATAAGACTTTTTAGAAAACATTTCTACCCAAAGGGATACATAATGAATCTGTAAGGAACAGAGACCACACAGAGAATTAGATAAATATTTAAAAAGATCTCTAAGAAATGTTTTAAAGTGGATAAATGAAACACATTACTTTAACCAACAAAATAAAAATGGCATTGACTAAAAAAGTTCAAATGACAAAAAAAGAGTTCTTAGAAATTATTAAAAAATGGAACATCTAAAATGATAAGTTAAAGTTAAGGAGATATTTTAAAGAGATATCCAAAAAAGACTAAAGAAACTAAAACAATAACAGAATTTTAGGGGTTTCATTGTCTTATTAATTGAATCATATAAACGATAATAAAAACAAACTGAAGGAAATTATGATGGAACTGATGCAAGAAACATGTTCCAGAACTAAAGGAAATAAATCCTCAAGTGATAAGACTGGCACAGTAAAAATAAAAAGTTATCATCAAATCACATGATCATGAAATATGTCTTAGAGATAAGAGATCTTAAGTTTCCAGAAGGAAAGACAGTCCATATACGAAGGATCTGAATGGAATAGAATCTCTTAACACTGAAATTGAAAGCAAGAAACAATGGAACAATTGTTGCAATATTCCTAGTAAAAGTGATTTCCAATTATACATTAAGGATATTTGAAATATGTTTTCAAGTTTACAAAACTCAAAAAACAAAACATGACTTTAACACTTTCTTAAAAAGTTACTGGAGGATATGCTCAAAAGAGTAAGGGAAAAGCTAAAAATGTAAAAGCCATAGGATTTAATGAAAAGGGAAGAATGATGAAGGGTCATCAAGGATATTCACAAAGTACAGCAGGATCAAAGACCAAAAAGTTTAGAATGAGGGGTTGTGAAAGAAACATAACAGTAGAAAAAAAGCAAACTGATGTAAGATATCATATATATGTATATATATATATTTATAGAGGTAAGTATACTCAAGGCTTTGTATAAAACTTATTCAGACATGTTATTGTAAGCAACAACATTTATTTAAGGTATGTGAACATATGCATATTAAAATGTTGAATTATATGTTAAATAATAATGATGTATTCTATTATGTTTTGTTTTACTATATTAATATACACCTACATATTAATAAAGAATGTAGAGGTAGATGGGGTGGAGGACGTGGGGTGTGTTGGTATATGAGAGAGAAGTAGTTCACAGACAATGCCTGAAATTGAGAAGATAAAAATAAAAGTAGTATATATACATACTTTTAAAGCTATGGAGATAAATAATGGATGAAACAGCTAGGAGAGTTACAAGGTTGTGGCCCTATGGAATGAAAATTTGTAGTGGAGAGGAATGAAGAAGAGGTTGCTATTTTTCATTATAAATCATTTGCTATGATATAAGTAACATGAATTACTTTGAAAATTCATTTTTTAAAATCATGATTTTGTATACCTTAAGTATATTATTTTTTATTAGAAATGAAAGAAATTCAGACTTAAGGCAGATAGATAATGCAATAGATAAAAGACAGATAACTCTCCCATTACTAAATTCATTTTAACTTCCAAGGGGAATAAATGAAAATCTTTTGATGAATCTTAAATGTATTTACATAAAGCAACACTGCTTATAACACAGCAGTAAAATTCCTGTAATATATTTCTGATTTACAATATCATTTTTATGGTTATCAGTAAGTCACAGTTCCTAACATAAAAGGTATTCAAGTCATTTGGGTGGGTAGTTACTTTATTCTCAGTTTCTGTACATCATCTCTCCTGCTATAGACTTTTGATTCTTACTGTCCCTTGGCTGTGACATACAGTAACATTTAGTTTCACGCAGTGCATGTGACTAAATCTTACCAATCACCCAAAATTGTCTCTTGGCAGGAAGAAAGAGTAGCCCATATATTTGAAGTTATTGAATTATAGAAGTAAACAGTGTGATTCCTTTCTTAGATGGAGCATAGAACAGGTGCAAAAACCCCATGCGTGGACATGATGATGGAGCAGGTTATATTAACCTTTTCAACAAGACATTTGGGACAGGCAGTTAATCTATGAAGCCATCAACTGGAAAAAGACATCAAATCCTTACTGCTCTATTGAAGAACTGTCTAAAATGATATATGCATATATATATATGGTAACAAAGAGAAGTGAGGCTCTTCTGAAAATTAAAACAGTAGTTTCTTAACCTTATTTGTGAAAAGTGACCCAAAGTGTCTCCCTACTTGATTGGGAATGTGTTCTCTACTGTGTCTGTGTTGGTTGGATAAAATTTTAAATTACTCACAACCACAGGAGAATGGAAATCTTATAATACTCTTATTTATAAAAATTATTGAAACCAATTATTGCAAAACTTAGACAGGAAACTTTGCTTCTAATTCTGATTTTGCTTCTAGTTCTGATTTTTTTCTTCTTATTCCTTATTTCAAGACTTCTGGATCATGTTGACCTGAATGAATGTTCTATGTCAGGAGAAACAGTCCTGTCATGAACTGTTTTTGTTTTAAAAGTTAGTATAGCTATTATAGCCTGATAAGAAGATAAAGAAATAGAATTAAAGTGAGCATTGGAGGAAGTATTCTTATGATTATAAAGACTGAGAAAAATCTTTTCAATGAAGAAGGAAAAATGCTTTATTGCTTGATAGGGAAAAGAAATACTTTGTTGAAGTCAGAAAAAAAAAAAAAAGAAGCTGTCAAGCACACTCTAGAGGTACTCAGGAAGGAGGTTGGAGGGCAATGTTCAAAATCCAAAAATGATGAAAGTGTGAGGTAGTTCAAATGATTAAATTAAAAGTCGACTTAAAAGTTTCATGGACCTACAGATTCTGGTTTTCGTTTTTCCATTTCTTCAATGCATAGAGTATTGAATGCTGCTCTAAATTAATTGTTGGTGGTACAAATCTGAGTAATTCAGTAGCAGGAATGACAGAGGATCCAGATTGTTTTAATTGTTAAAAATTTCAAGTTGAACCAAGGAACACTCTTAGTGGACTCTTTCCTTCATGAAGATACTTTTCCTGGTAAACAGAAGATTCAGGATCATTCCTGTGTGTCTGAAAACTGACTGTTGTTTCTGCTAATGAAATGTTACTGTTCACTTATTTCCCAGGCTTAGAGGGGACTTGCATAAGCTTCAGAGCATATGGAGCCAACAGGATTCCCAGCAGAATCCTTACAGGTTCATACTGGTAAAACTCAAAGAAAAAGCAGAATGTGGACTTACTGTGACTTAAGAAGTATAGTATCTGGGGACATAAATGGACAGTTTTTAATTGAGAAACTCAACAGTAATGCTATTTGCCAAATTTGATTCAGGAGTGGAGGTAGCTTTATTCAAATATTAGAACCTAAATGAATTCATGAAATTTTTTTTTCCAAATTATTTTAAGTTATGATAGCTTCTCTACAAAGATGGTGATTTATCTCTTCTAAAACATTTAGTTGATCTGTGGGACAGTTGTATGATTCCAAAGCTACATCTTTTCCATCTTGGGAAGTCATTAAGGAAGAAAGTCATGTCTGTAGGCCCCTGGAGTGCATATTAGGCTTTTCACCACTTCTTCAGAGCCGACAGTCAGTTTTTGGGTCTCAGCCAAAAATCTGGGCAGACTGATTGCCTCATAATCTCCATTCTTTTGTCTAAAGTCCCTTGAAACTTAGCTTTTAGTCCTATGGAGATATGTCATTGATACAGACTTTTCCTTCTTCATTTCCCTCCTTTTCCTGCCACACCTAACCTAGATTTACCTCAACTGTGAAGGGATATTAATAAATAATAATAATAATAATAATAATAGTGTAGTGTATGTCTGAAAACACAAAGGTCAAAATATTTAATATTTAAAATGAATTGGTATGAACACAGAAAAGCAAAAACATATGAATCCTTAGCATCTGTACTTACTTTGCTAGTCATTTCGTATTTTCTACTTAAGGTAAAATAGGCCAGAATACTCATATTGTTGCAAAATAATCTTCTAGTTGATGTTTGTTTTTTGTTGTTTCAACAGTTTATTTTTAAAAAGTAACTTTCCATTTTAGCAAGCATGGGTTCTTTAAAGCCAGATATATATATATTCTAGTGCTATTGGAAATAATGGACTGTCAAAAGATACATAGACACAGAGATATGAGAAACTTCATTCTGTGATCCTTTTGCTTCCTGAGAATCCAAATCATAGAAGGAACTAATTGAATAGAGAAAAGGGAGCCACACATAATATCAATATATGCCATAATTTTTTTTAAAGTCATAGAATTGAGTTTTATTTTATTTTTATTTTTTTAAATAATAAATTTTATTGTTATATTCCCCATACAATTGCAGCCCCCCATTCTGACCCAATCCCTCCCCTCCCGCCCCCCCCCCCAAAAAGGTCTCTGGTTCATAGTTTTTTGTTGATTTTGATTTTCACTTTCTTATAGTTATTCATTTTCCTGGTCCCTTATTTAAGTTTTCTAGATTCCTGCTATGAGTGAGACCATCCGGAATTTTTCTTTTTCTTTTTGGCTTATTTCGCTGAGCATGATCCCTTCCAGCGCCATCCATGTTGCTGCAAATTGTATGTGTTTATCTTTTTTGAATGCTGAGTAATATTCCATGGTGTATATGTACCACATCTTCTTGATCCAGTCATCTATTTTTGGGCATTTGGGTTGTTTCCAAAGCTTAGCTATTGTAAATAGTGCGGCTATAAACATGGGGGTGCAGGTGTTCTTTGGGATTGATGTTTCTGTGTCCTTTGGGTAAATACCTAGGAGTGGAATTGCTGGATCATATGGAAGCTCTATGTTTAGTAGGCCCAGAAATCTCCACACAGCTCTCCATAGTGGTTGGACCAGTTTGCACTCCCACCAACAGTGCAGGAGAGTTCCTTTTTCTCCACACCCTCGCCAACATTTGTTGTTGGTAGTTTTTTTAATATGTGCCATTCTCACTGGTGTAAGATGGTATCTCATGGTAGTTTTGATTTGCATTTCCCTGATGACAAGTGATGTTGAACATTTTTTCATATGCCTGTTGGCCATTTGCATTTCCTCTTCAGAGAAGTTTCTTTTTAGCTCTTCTGCCCATTTTTTGACTGGATTATTTTCTTTGTTGTTGTTGAGTCTCATCAGCTCTTTGCAGATTTTTGTGATCAGTCCTTTATCATTAGTGTTGGGTGCAAAAATGTTCTCCCAGTTGGTATGGTATTGGAACAAGAACAGACATACAGACCAATGGAATCGAATAGAAAATCCAGAAATAAACCCACAGATTTATGGTCAACTAATCTTTGACAAAGGAGCAAAGACTATGCATTGGAGCAAAGAAAGTTTGTTCAATAAATGGTGCTGGGAAAACTGGGTCGCTACATGCAAAAGAATGAAGCTTGACCACTACCTCACACCATACACAAAAATCAACTCAAAATGGATTAAAGAACTAGACATAAGACCTGAAACCATAAAATACATAGAAGGAACTATAGGCGAAACACTACGGGATTTGCACATCAAAGACATCTTTACAGACACATCACCCAAAGCAGTGATAGTGAAGGCAAAGATAAACAGCTGGGACTACATCAAATTAAAGAGCTTCTGCACAGCAAAAGAGACAATATGCCATAAATTTTTAATAAATGTTTAATTTTCTTGCTCCACATGTTCCCAGACATTGCTTCAGTGGTGTGGTGGAGTTCAAGTGGATACAGTGGTTTCTAAGCACAATGGGAGGCAAATATTTTATTTATTAGTTTTACGTTATTTGGTACAGTAATGAACCATGGCTGTTGGGATGATTGGATCTCAGTACATGAACACCTTCCAAGTAGAAATGTGTTTTGACAAGATATAGGTTCATATTGCCCTTAAAGGTGCCCATATCAGACCACCCCAAGATTCTCACAAGTGATCTCCTCAAGACACCCCACTCTGGCATGCAGAGTAGTTTTAGCCAAACCAATGAACTTCCTTCAAGCTGAGAAATTGCTGTCTTTGTTTAAGTCCCTCACCCTCTCCCTAATCAAAGATAAGGTCGTCATGTTCTGTGCTCCTGGTCCTTTTCCGAAGCAAGAAAGCAATCATGATTCCACTTTTTATGACCAAGAAGAATGTAGTTTGGAGGTGGTATCATCGGTTGTAGGTTCATCATTGAACAGGTTTTTTTCATCTTTATGCTGAGAGCAAGGATGACGTCACCCCTCCTAGTTTGACATGTGTTGTCTCCCCTCTTTTTTGAGGCCCCATGTCCCTAAAAGCAGGATAAAGACCTCAGCCCACTCCATTATTCTTTAGAATTTACAACCATCTAAGTTCTCCATTTGCATGTTATTATATTTTGACCTTTTCTCCTACTAATTTTGTCTGATGTTAATTGGTTCAGCCATCCAGCCTTAGAAGAACCCAGATGGGGAGGGGTCTTTGCCCCTGCATGCTGGCAATTTTAAAAAACCACTTTACTCCAAAATTACCTTTGACAATTATTGTTGTTTATTGATTCCTTTTCATGTTTGCAGTACCAGAATCAAAGTTATGTTCTTGCCCAGTTTCAGAGTTGCTGCTTGAATCAATCAGAATTATTTTCTGTGGATTCAAAACTTCCCTCAGTATAACCCAATAAACACAAAACATGTTTAGTTATTTGGTTCCATAAAACATATTTCCCCCTATTATTATTTTTCACCTAATTTGCCCTTCCCCAGAAATTTCACTGCAGGTTTTTTTTTTTTTTTTAGTTTTTTTAAGAAAAATCTCTGTATTTAAACAGGGATATATCTGCTCAAAATGACTCTGTTCTTTCCAAGACAGGCTTTTGAACCAAAATTCATGTATTATAGCTGCATGTCAAAATAGTAAGTGAACTTTTTAATATTTGTTAATAACTGTCATTATGAGAAAGACATATGACATTGTAGGTCCAAGTGCCTAGAGTTGCACAAGACCCTGTTACAGTTCAAAGACAAAGCAATCCCACAGTTACACAGTACAAATACTTATGCAGTCAAAGGCACAATCACCATGGCCCACTTTTTAATTTATTACGAGACCTCTTCTGTCACAGTCTTCACAGGCTGCAAATTTTTCATGTCTGCATCATGTAAGAATGGTGCTGTTTTTTTTTTTTTCTTTCACCAACAGTGACATGTCACTGGTAAATCATTACCCTCATCACCTCAAATAACTCAAAGCTTGCCTGTCAAAATGCAGCAAAGAGTTCACATGATTACAAATAGGCTTATCATCACCAATCTGAGGCAATAGTGAATTGTACCAAATAAAACAAGTCACTTTGAACTAAGAGAGTCGCTGGCTTTCCCCGGGTTGTACATGTCCCATGGACATGACAATAACCCTCCAAATTTCATACTGCACAGGTAAGGCCCTTTATTCTTCTCATAGTGATTATAGCAGTAGACTGAGACCTCTACCACCTCCATGCCAGTCTTTCTTATGACCAAATGTGCATATTTGCTAGAAATCTTGGCATTCCCTGTGTCCAGAAATAAACAGTTATTTGGACACCCTGCATTGTTTTCTAGCCAACCAGTGTCGCAGCCATAGTCATTCATTGTCTTCATTCCTAACCATATGACAAAAGCAGGCAGCAACGGTGCAGTACTGAATTCCTTGTGCTCTATGATGATTCTCCTCAAGTCAAAATGTTGTTAACTGTGCCAAGCACATCTCTTGTTGGTTTTCCTTTGCATAATTTTTTCAGCTACAGACTCAAGTGATTCCTGGAGTAGATTTATATATCTGTTTGGAAATAGTCACTGACTTTTTCATTGGTAAATGTGCCCTTACATCTGTACGCAAAGCCAAAAGCAATTAGTATTCCAGTTGAGTTCAGATTATAGCAAATGATATAAGCATATGGCCAAATATTCCTTTCATGCCAGCTTCTACTTGCTAGTTTTCACTTCTTGAGTCAATAAAGCAATCAATTCTGTCAAAAAAGAAAATTCAATAAGAAAATCTTTTACTATATAACTGTAATTATAGATGAGCAATTTCTTTTGTAAAAGAAAAAAAATGAACATAAATATAGTAACTCCCTTATAGATCATTCAACAGAACATGAAAGCTATGCAAATAAAAATGACTGTATTTTCATTATTCCTTACATAGAAATTCACAAGGGAGGGATTTGAACATTCTTTGTTCCTGACTAAATCATTGTGGTATGTCATCATGGTAGTTTATATACAGAAGGAAAAACATTGTAAATATGTTGGATAAAGCAATAATTTAAAAACTGAATACTCTTCCTTCAACACATTGATTCCATCATTAAAGTTCCATCTGTGAGCTGATTTAGAAAATATTGAACTGAATTGCTTCCCAAAGTCTTTGGCACTATGTAAGTTACATTCTCACTGTCCCGGCTTAATGACCTGATTATTAGTATCTGCTTCATGTGAGTTCTGTGAACATACCCAGGTATTGTTGACTTTGTATCAAAAACAGAGAATCATTTGCTAGAGAATAGGTCTACATTTCATCAATTTTATTATTCTTCTTGGGCTGTTTTGCTCATGATGTGCAACTTAAAATTAATGTAATGCTCTGCTTTGGTTGTAATCCAAACCATGAAAGTAAAAAGCAATTATTTTATTTATACAATAATTAATTGAAGGAATTTAATGTGTTGAATTTTTGTAGAGTTAAATCCTAGTGACTTTAACCTTAGCATTCTTATTAAGAGAATCAATTAGCCTGATTGCTAGTTCTTTCTTCACCCTGGGTAACCCTGCAATGTTCAATGCAAGGACATTCCATTAATACTTTCTTCAGGGAGGAAGGGAAACTGGTGGCAAAAGTATGAAAATGGAGTCAGAAGCTTACTTCTACAGATGTGTTTGGACAAATCTCATTTAAATAAAAATCTTTGCATCAAAAGCTCATCCTATATATGGTGCTAAAAAGTGAAGTAAATGAAAAAATAATGCGTAAGATTGGACATTTGTGGTATCTAAAAAATGGTATCTCTTGGTGATAAAACTACTCAACTGGATGGGTTAATTCACTCATGTGTGTCCTCTTTTTGGTAGGGGAGTCAGCGTGGATTAATGTTACCACATTGAATTTTCTGAGTAGGGGGTTTCAACAGAGGATCCATTTGTTGGTCCACTGTATAGGGGTCTGCTGAACTTCCTAAGTTGTGTGACATATTTTTTTCTGGTAACAAAGTCCATCATTTCCAAGTTCTCTAAAGAGCTGATACCTCAAAGAACTTAGAATCTCTATTCGTCACTGGTGAGGGATTATGGTGATCACAGTGATTAAGCCACATTTTGTTTACAAATACATCAGTCCATATCCAGTGCCAAAATCTTATGGTTCATCCTCCTAAGAGAATTAAGAATAGTCTTTCACATTAGACATCTTTTTAAATTCCCACACTTTGAGGGCCCCAGCTGGTTCCAGCGTCCTGAGCTGGAAAGCTGAATGTCATCATTGCTGGTTTTGCTTAGTCACTCCCAACCGCCAGTTAGCCAATCATGTTGTGTGACTTCTGCATCCTGTATTCCTCCCGAATCTGAAATTATTTTCTGTCTTCAAGCATCCTCATAATTTCTCACTGAGTTTATTGCATTTACTTCCAAGTAGATCTCTGCATACAATCCAGGACAAGTGATTTTTCCAATGTACAAATCTGATAAAATTACCCTCCCTCCATGTGTGATAAAACCTCTCACCTTTGTCTGTACTTGAACAGAGATATTACTAATGGCACAAAGGCAAAAATCCATATGGCATAATATATGGCCTTATAATGAAAAACATTGTATACTTTCATTTTCTTTCTGTTATCACTTAAAAATTAATTTTTTGAAGTAGGATGACCTATCTTTTGGTGTAACTTGCCTTCTAAGTGACGGTTCAATAAGGACACAGTTGGAAAAATAGTTTGTTGCATGGAAAATAGCCAAATAACTAATGTAGGATGCTAGGAAGATTTTCCCTGTCTGGCTTTCTGGAGGAAGTGAGGTTTATTTGAGATGTTAAGGGGGAATCCTCTATAATCGGAGGAGAAAGTGTTCTAAGTAGTGGAAACAGCTTATATCACTGTTCACACTATTGCCAGGAAAAATGTCTGTCTCTCACACTTGGCTATAAATGTTCAACGAATACTCATGGAGTTTTGACTTTTGGGGGTGAATTTAGTGAAAATGATCCCAAGCCTGTCCCCTTCCCTATTTTCACACTCTCTTTCAATGTCATTTTGCAGTCCATCCTCTCAGGGATTTTCTGCTCCTCTTTTTAACACTGGGCTGGTCTTGTGACTTCCTTTAGTAAACAAAATGTAACAGAAGTGGTGGTAAAGTTTTGCACCTAGACCTCAGGAGACTTTTCAGTTTCTCTCTTCAGTCCTTACCCGACTTCATTTTGAAGATGCCTTAACTAGTTTGCTGCAGGTGAGAGATGACACAGGGTCAGAAATGAATTCTCCTAGTTGAGGTCATCCTGTACCCATCAGCTGGCAGTTGCAGGCTGCAGGCACATGAGTAAGCCTACCCTAAACCAGGAGCACCACCCAGCTAAGCCCATCTCAGATGGCCACCCCACAAAATCATGAGCTAAATCAATCACTGAATTTTTTTAAGCTACTAGGTCTTGGTTGGTTTGTTGGGCATTAAAAGCTAACATGTACCAAAAAGCTGATCATTTAAATTTGTAAAGTAAAATCAATTTTGAGAAATAGGTTCAAATGTATGAGTTACAAGTGACTTGACCTAATGAATTATTACATTAGTGCCCTGCTGTCTGGACTGCACTTAAAACTACAAACTGGAGATGGGAAAATAGTGGTATTTTGGAAGTCAGTCTGTCTTTCTTCCTCTTTTCCTCTGTAAAAGAATATATCATACCCAGTCTGTTTTTATGCTCAATATTAGCAGATAATGCTCTAGATAATAAAGACTTGATAAATTTTGACTAGCTCTTTTGACAGTATTGAATATCTAGGACCATTAGGAAAAAATTTACTTAAGAAAATCTAATGTTAGTAAATCCAAGAGTCTGAATAAAGGCAATTTTATTTAGTAATTATGTATCTTCATCCTTCTATTAAGTCACTGCTTAATTGATTAGCCAACCATTTAAATAAACAAGCATTTCTTATTAGTTGAGCATAGTGCTAGATTCTACTATGGGGGACATAAAGGTAACTGTCCTTCTTTTATAAGACTTATCATTTATATTGCATGTCAGCGATACGGACCTTGAATTATAAATTATAAATGATGATCTTGAACCTTGGACTATTAACCATAATTCCAGAAAGAATAGATAAAAGTATAGTAAAAGAGGCAAAACTAGGGAGTAAGAGAATATTATTAGTCTGACTTAAGAGATTGAGAAAGGCTTTATGGAACAGTTGATTTCTAAACTATATTTTGAGTGACTTATTAATGATATTTTCCTAGGAAAATAAAGTTGGATAAGGTAGTCTATAGTGACATAGAGATTTAGTTTTCTTTCATCTGTTCCCCACATCTAAAATAAGTGTTCCAGAAATAGCTGTCTGATCAATGTATAAACCATTGAATAAGACAAGTTGAAATTTTGATGTTTCTACTGTCGGCAATGGAATATATACACAGGGGTACCATTAAATATGACAATAAACACCCATGGACATTCACGCTTTAGTGCCAGGGAGATAAATGGTAAAGAAGGCAAAACAAACAAATTAGGGGTTCAAATAGTCATGGACCATGGAGTGAATGGGAAGACCTTTCATCTTGGTTGCAAGGGGCATTTAAGCATGATACCTGAAGAAGTCACAGTAATATTTGATCTTTTCTCACTAGCCTTAGCTTGTAAATTTTTACTCTACATTGTGAAAATTTTTAACAATGTATCTACCTTAATATTATCTTAGCCTGTCTACTTAAGGATAAATTTATATTTCACCTTGGGAATATATAATGCATGTACTCATAATTACACTACTTGAGAAGTCAAATGGAGACACTTTCATGCACAACAATCTGTATTCTTGGGGATGTTGATGGTTTTCTTACTCTGTCTGAAATCTAGTTTTACACTTACTTAGGTGAAGTTACAGATAACTGCATAATTTGATTAATTTATCACAAACTGTGTTTATAATAGTGTGTCCATTTTTCTCTTTCTTTATCAGGATAATGGGATCCAAAGGATCCCAATAAGGTTTAAGGGTAGATATCCAAGTGACTCTCTGGTTTATTTCTTATCTAGGCTTTATACTTGATGGATCAAATTCTCCTGGTTCACATCAGCTTCCTAAACATACTGTTGCTTGAGGTCAAAGACATGAGTGAAAATAAATAAAATCAGTATGCCGATGAGCTCTGTGAACAGTCCTGACAGACCAGAATTTGCACTAGGATTGGTTGATAGGCATGTCAGGGGTTCAAATGACTGCCATAATTTGGCAGAATAAGGCAAATGCATGCACAGAAGACTGTGATTAGGGAAGCAGACACTCCTGGGAACACAAAACTGTGAGAACAGCTGTACATTTCATAGACAGTGTTCCACATAGAAGGGACACGGCTGCTGTGCTCGAGAAGGAATAGGCAGAAGCTTGTGTTGGCAGCAATGGGGATTCACTTCTTGTGCCAGGACAGACTTTGCAAGAGCAGCTGCATGACTGCTGGGTAACATCCCACATAAAGTGAGACAGAATCTAGTCTTGGAAGGGATGGAATTTGCTTTAAAGGCCAGAGAGGGCTCAGACCAAAACCAGAAAACTTCCAGTGTGTGTATATTTGCACTTGCTGACTGGCATTCCTTCACTACCCTGGAATTTTTGGGTCCGCTTTCCTAACTTTTTGCCAGGAATGAGTGTTAGGCATGCTTTTCAGCATTGATTATGGGTATCCAAAGTTGGGAATCCAGATTTCTGTTACAAAGAGGATTTTGTGACTTATTGACTTATCACCATTTTATCGATTCCAATTCACAATCCAAGGTGGACTTTAAGAAACCGGAGTTGAAGATTCCCTCCCACTGAGCACACCCAGTTCCTGGATCGAGAGGGAACCGTGAAAGCTTTGTTGACCTGAGCCAGGCTATTTTCCTATGAACAGAAAATTATTGCAAGAATTTTGAAAGGATATCTCTGGGAATTCAAGGAGAAACAGGATCAATGAGAAAAATGATTATTGAAGTCAATACAGACACTGTGGGAAAGTGGAAACAGTCGGGAGATGCTCAGGTTCAGAAAATGGGGCTCTTCCTACTCTGACCTGAGTGCTTTGCAGGTTATAAAGCCGAGGGGTTAAAGAAATGCTTGAGTGACCTAAGACACAGGAAACAAAGTCAGATCCTGTTGTTGGTGGAAAAGAAAATAAACCAGCAATGCTTACACTATTATCAAAACAGAAAAAGCTACTCACGTCCCAGTGAATTTTGAAGATGAGGAGAGCAGAGTCAGGGAGAGCTGTTGGAGTGTCACACTTTTCTCATGACTCCTCAGGGACAGATTTAGGAAGAAACAAAAGTGCAGTGCCAAATTCTGAGGCCCCACGGAGAGGGATTCCACTCCAATGCAGACATGGAGGGAAGACTTGTCTTCATTAATCAGAAATTAAAAGATGAAAACAAGTTCCTGTTCATTACTCAAGAGTCACAAGAGTCACGGTATTGGCAGAATCAGTCTGACTTCATATTCTGATGGCGAACTCTGAAAGTAGATCCAGAGATTGGGCTCAAAGAGGGTCTGAAATTTAAAGGATTGCAGGTTGCAATGTGGGTTATCCTGTTCACAGCAGGGAGAAGAGTCCAGAAAAGATGCGTCTCTAAGTCCACATTGGATTCCAGGATAGAGGGGAACGCGTCGCTGGATTGGGACCACCAAGTAAGGAATTGTGCAGGGCCCCACACAAGCAGTGGGCACCTTCTGCCTGCATGACTGACCTCTCTGTGGGCACTGTCACCAAACACAAAGGCAACGTTTCTGGGTCTAAGCTTTGATGGAATTGGGCTCAGAGCGCAGGCAGCTATACTGATCAATTTTAGTTCTGAGCTTTTGTGTGTTTCCAGATCTTATGGTTGTTATTTATATGTATTTTGACAGCTCCCAGGAACTATGAACAGATTGTGCTTAACTTGGAAGAGTCCGTCATAACTTCCAGTGGAAGTGCACAAGGCTGCCATTACCCCCAGGCTGCAGTTGCTCAAGAAGAGACAGAAACACCATCCAGGAATGCGGGTAAGACCCCCTCAATCTGGGATGGAGCCGCATAATAAGAAAAACACAATCAACAGAAATTTTGGAAATGTCTGCTTTGTGTCAGGCACTGTTCTCCGTGCTCACAGTCAGGATCTGTGACCCTTGGTGCCTATATTCATGACAAACAATAAATATGGTAAAAAGAAATACATGTGGGGAGAGAAAGAAAACGTAAAGAATAAGGTAAGGGCAGTGGGTTAGGATGCCAGCAAAAGGGTCTGGGGTCAGTTTGCAGTGTTGAATAGAGCATTATAAATAGGCTTCATTTAGAAAACATTACTCAAGGGCCTCCCTGGTGGCCTAAGGGTAAGGTTTAGCACAATCACCACTACAGCCTGAGTTCCATCCCTGGCCAGGGAGCTAACACACACACACGTCATAGCCGACCTCTCCTATCTTGCCCTCTGCTCCCCTCAGCAGTGTATTTCAGTACATCTGCCTGTTCTGCTCCCCATTGCATTTCCAGTGAATCCTCTCACCCCCCACCTCTAGCCCTCATCCTAGTTCTTCTACACAAAAATAAATAGATAAAATTGAAAACAAAACAAAATGTCACTCATGTAACAACTTGAAAGAGTGAGGGGATTAGACTCCTGGGGAAGGCATCATAGGGATAGGGATGGGTTTCCAGATAGAGGTGCCGGAGTGTCAGAGGAACATCGGAGTCCATAGGAGGCCACAGTGACAGGACTAGAGTGAGAGAGGGAGCCAGGAGCAGGAGGACAACTATACATAACAGTAAGAATTTGGGATTTCATTTTAGTGAAATGGAAGGATATGTGAGTATCTGAGTGAAGGGATAATGTGATTTGAATTATTTTATAAGGATTGTCCATTTGTGTGTAGGAGAGTAAGGTAGGAGGATCAAGGCACTCTCTCGTGTGGTAGCTGTGGAAGTGGGGTGATTGGCCCTCTTTTGAATCTTTATGAAAGGCAGGGAGTGAGATTTGCTGAATGGTGTGCAGTGTGAGAGAAAGATGGGAATTTTTGGTGCAACCAAATGAAGGCAGGAATGAATGTTTGCTGGGGTGGACAAGGATGTGGGTATAGTAGGTTTGGAAGATTAAGAATTCACTTATGAAGGGCCTCCCCTGGTGGCGCAGTGGTTGAATGCTGGGCTGCGAACCTGCCCGCAGCCTCTGCAGTGCCAGTTCAATTCCCGGCCACCAGCGAGGGTCCTACATGGCACGCAGACCTCTCCTGCCGCCCGCTGCTCCCCTCAGCAGTGTATTTCGTCTATTCCTCACTCTGGCTCTGGTAAATTCTCTCACCCTCCTGCGCATCTGACTGTACCCAGCACATGTATGAATAAATAAATAAATCTTAAAAAAAGGAATTCACTTATTAAAACATTATCTGTTAGATGCTTTTACTACTTCTTGCCCAAACTTATTTGCATTTGTGTGAACAGCTCAACTGAGATTTATTTTGTTGAACATTAATTTCTATGAGATATGGAGGAATGCCTTGGAAAAGGAGGAGGAATCATGGTATTCTAGAATGGGGTAATCTGGCAAAGTTTATAGAGGTGGTATTGGATCTTTTCGATTAAGGTGTTTAATTTTAGCCACTTTATAACTTTCTGTAATACACTTGGTTCAATTAAAAAAAATAGAGGAAGATAAAAACAAAAGAAATTTTGTTGGAGATCCTATAAGCTTAGGGAGAGCCTGAGAAACAGACTCAAATTTTTCTCTGAAGCAACATTTCTGAAAATCTGTGGACCTGAACACTCTACCTTGTTGGTCTCAGGAATAAAGGGTTAATTAGAGCAGCATCCTGGCACAATGCTGACAAAGGCTTTTATGATATAAAACCCATCTCCTTCCCTAGGGAGAATAGGAAGACCTCTGGCTTACATTTGAAGGCCATTCAGTGGAATCAAAGTGTCAAATAGGGAAGAATGTCAGTGGCATCCTCTGAACTATGGGATGGGGAAGGAAGTTGAGATACCCCTTTAATCATCTCTCCCTAATAGAAGCATTGTAAGATCAAATCCGGGCTATCACACAAATGCATCAAGCTTTTCATGGGTTGGATACCTGGGCACAGAGCCAGACTCACATACACACCTGCCCTGATCACAGGATGAGCAGCTTGATGTTAACCCCACCCCTACGGACATGCTGTCAACAACTGCAATGCTTTCGGTATTGGTCAGATGTTCTAGTCATAGGAGGGAATAAAGAACTAAGCGTCTTATGCACTGAAGTATTCTGTATAAGATAGTCTGATTTTGTTTCTTTGTAGAATATAGAATGTGTAAATATGTTTATCTTATTTTGAAAATAATGAATGTATCTTTGGACTAGAAATATAAAAGGTCCCAAATTAACTATATGAGGACAACATTTACTTTGATCTTAAAGCAGATGCAATCTTTTACTGAACTCTTAGTGGCTGAGCGTGTTTCTTCTTAAAACTCCTTGTATGATTTTTTCCCTCTAATCAGCGTTTTGGAGGCAATAATACACATAACTCTAGCCACAGGCTCCTGCTATCAAGATTTACAGGGATACAGTTAAAAGATCTCCCACATGGCTTTGAAACAGTAGTATTAAATACAGTTGAGTGCTATACAAGTAATTAGCTCTAGGTAATTAAGTATGGTTCACTTGGTGACTATAGCCATGTAGTCTATGTGGAAGACTCAAAACTCCCTGTAAATAAAAGTAGGATTATTTTCATTTCAAAGACCAAAGCTGAAAGGAGCACCCCGCAGGTGGTCTGTCACACACTAGCTTGCACATATGACTGTGTAAAAATAACTTCCTGAGAGCAAAGATCGATGGCTCTCCTTAAAGAAGAACAGAGGGACTCAATAACTAATTAGCTTATGTCTCTCTGTTCCTGTAATTGCAAACCATGCTGGAATCAACTTTCTGAAGGTGTGAAATAGCTATTACTGTACATGACTTGCTTCTACCACCACACTCTATTTTTATACTTGGGTTGTTTCTTTTCTATGGACCTAGTTCAGTCAAAATTTTATATAAGTATTCTCTCATGTCCAAAACATAAATATAACATCTTTATCTAGGGTGAAACTCACACATTTAAGAATACAAGGAAAAGGTTCAGGTTCATAATGAGTTGGATTTTAGAACCAAGAGCTCTAGACTTTTCTTTTTATCTTCAAAACAAACCTGTGCCAATTTTCATTTGAATTGACATAGGCGGAGTGGAATAACCTGGTCCCATTGAATGGCACATCATAATTTCCTTCATTTTTCTGTCCCTCAAAATGGTACAGTAGAATAGACATCTATAAATATTACTATTATTTTTTAAAAGATTTTTATTTACTTATGCATACAACAACGGGGCACAGGCCAGAGGTGTAGGGGGTGGTGAGAGGATTCACCAGAGACAGAGTGGGAAAGAGAACAGGCAGATGGACTGAAATACACTGCTGAGGGGAGCAGCAGGTGAGTCAGGAGAGGTCTGCTGCACCGTGTGGGTAGCTTCCTGGCCGGGGATCAAACTTGTGCTGCAGTGGCTGCAGATCGCTTCGTAGGTTGCATCTTAACCCCTTGTGCCACTAGGGAGGCTCTGTAAATATGACTAACCTCGTTGGAAAGATCCATGCAAGTGAATTGGTTTACAGATTGAGTCTGGTTTTAAAATAAGTCACATTTGTAAGTAGCAGTGACATGGCACACAAGAAAGATTTGTATTTTCTTAAAACTTCATTACAACTAATTGAGAGATGAAAAAAAAATGTTTGAATAATTGTTCTGAAATACTGATTATACCAATAGGGCATGATTTTCCCCTGCTGTGTTCCCTGTTGACTGACTTGGTGAAAATCAGGCCATCATTATTATTGCCGAAACTTTACACCTACAGTGATTTGTGATGGTTCTACCTGGATGACACCCCCTCTGGCTTCAATTCTCAAATATCCATTCTTAGGTAGATCTTTGTTGATACATTCCTATCTTAGGAACCCTTTCTTTGTCTAAGTACTTTCTATTAAACTCACTTTGTGCCTTCCATAGGAAGGAACATGTACCGTGATTTTTAAATATTCATTTAAAAATGTTCTTTGTGGTTATTATTTGTTTTTGTCTTCCAGAACAGAAGCTCTGTGAGGACTTTGTTTCTCTTGTATATCAATACCTATTGTATGCTGGACACATAGAAGACACTCAGTAAATAATTGCTACACGTATGGATTAATAAAGGAAGACGATAGAGTACTGTCAAGGTCAGTCAATAATGTCAATAATTGATCAACTATGTGCTGGTGTGATGGGGGAAAATACAAATAATTCCATGTCCTCCAATAATGGTATCTTTTAATTATAGAAATCAAGCATTTGCAAATTCATTTAGTTGCACAAGTATCATCCTATAAACTTGGAATATACAAAAAATAGTTTTGTCACTCCAAACCTGATTTCTATTTTGAGTATTGATTCAGCTGGTAGAAACAATTAAAGCAGTTTGGTGTCATCCTCCCTGAGTTAGATTTAATTTCCGGTGACTGACATATTGACAAAGAGTCCAATAGTTGTTTAAGTATGCCAGTCATCATGTACCACAACAGTCCCCAGTGAGATGTCCATCACCCTCCTGTGGATCTATCCTGGTCAGATGAAACTATTCCTATTTCCATTCTGAAAGTATGCTCCAAGCATTGTCTTCTTCCACCACCGTGAGCCTCACTCCTCTGACCCATGTGCTTATTCTAACTCATAGGAACAGGGGAAGACAGAGTGGAAATCATTTTTAATAGTTTTAAACAAGGACTATTTATTTGCTCCCCATTCTTCAGGTCAGCAATTTGGGCTAGGCTCAGCTGGGATGGTTTCATCGCCCCTCCACAGGATATTGGCTGGACTCATTTATGCAGTGCTGGTCACTTGGCAGGTAAGCGGGTCAGCTTCTTTTGAATGGCTTTGCTCACAGATGTGACAGTGACTTGGGGCTGTTAGCCAAAGAGCCTTAGTTCTCCTCCATGTGCTCTCTCCATCTGGCAGCTGAATTCCAAAAATGGTAAGTCCTCATGCATAAGCACTTTTCCAGCTTCTGTTTGCAAGACATTTGCTAATGTTCCACTTGACAAAGAAGGTCACATAGCCAATCCCAGAATCACTGAGGGAGGGGTTTACACAGGATGTGGACACCAAGTGAAGTGAGTTATTAGGGGAACAAGCTGCTTGATTTTTACAGTCATCAATAGATGATGAGCTATATCCTTTGCAAACACTGTTGTGCCCTAAGATATGATTAAGACAAACCAGCCCAGAGATCACATAATTGGAATGGAGAGGCGCAAGGCGTGTTGGTTTTGTGTCAGTGCTTTCAAGTCTGAAGCCGTGTTCCCTGGTAACTCATTGTTAGACACATCAGTATGAAATCCAAGGCAGAATAAAAAGCCTTGTTAAGTAAATCTTGGCTTCCAAAAAAAAAATAATGCCCCCAAATATTGGAAACAACAACTCACATTCATTTTGAAGAACAAAGAACACATCAGGAATTACAGAAGCACTTGTGGCTACTTAGAAAATCATTGGCTTAGCAAATCTTTCTTATGTAATTGGTATTTGAGGCAGCTTAGTGGAAAAGGATGTTATTTTGCTTTTATTAAGCATCAAATATTTAATGCGTTCATATAACACATTTTGAGAAAAATCACCCTTATCCAATAGGCAGTCTTCACTGCGCCGTGCCATCAAACTTTATTGCTCGTTTTGCAGTCATGAGGGAGAGTTCATAGTTTTAATGAAACAGGAAATATTTTGATTAGCATAGCAATTTTTATTGAAACATTTATAGTATTCTAAAATGATTAAGTAACAATTAATGCAATATTCATTTCTTATTATAAAATAAAGATGGCTATTATAGTCATGCAGTATAAGATAAAATGGGCTACTTTATTTAGAATCAAGTCATGAAATTAGCCAGAGCCAAATTAGCCAAAGCCACTTCCCTGATCTTTTCCCTACTCACTACCAATTCCAGTACTCCCTCGTGGTGCAAACATCACATCAAACCCAGGTATTTCTTGGATGTTACTGGAAGTCTATGAATGGAACTAATTTTGTGAAATAACAAAGTGTGACAAAACCTCCACAAGCAGAAAGTACAAAAAGCTTGCTGAGTGTATCTTTCACTGACTGATGAAACTGGCCTAGAAGACAAGCTAACGATATCTAATCTCAGCTAACTGTCCAAGAATCATTATTTCAACCATATCTTAGCATAGGAAAGAGAGGAGCAACTAGTATTTAATGTATGTGCCAAGAATTGCTCTGATTACTACCTAGGTATTATTTTCTCTAGATGTTTCAACTTTCTGTGTCTGCCAACTGTGCATAATGTTGTTGACTAACTGACAAAAAAGCACTTAGAATTTCTCTGCCATCTTCTATGTAGAACAGGCAGCAAAAAGATGAAAAGAAATGGGAAATGAAAGAGGGAGGGGAATGATTTTTAGATTTCTTTTCCCTAAGAGTCCCCCATTATTATTTATTGATTCAATTCTGAATTTCCTTAAAGTGTATTTCTGTGCCATTTAATTCTCTTTACATAAGTGGATCATAGGATGAAATGAACACTTAACCTTTTAACTTTGCTTCTTTTATGGTCATAATCAAAATTATTTCTATGCAATATGTATATGTTTTATGATAACAGATTCCCTTTTGAACATTATATGCTATGCTCTAGGCCATGAGACATTTATATATTAATAGCTTCCAGTTTGGGGCTAATACTTTTGCTATGAATATTCTAGTATATGTTTTTGGTAGAATGCACATTTTGGTTGGGTATATGCTGGATCAAAAGACATACAAATGATCATCTTTAATAGAAACCATCGTTACTTTTTCCCTTGATGACTAATGGAATACTCACCTTTTCATATGTTTGTTGGTTATTTGAACATTCTGGGCCAGAGTTTTTAAAGAGACTTTTATTTGCATAAAGGGAAGGTATTTGGAGGAGTGGTAATTTTTCATAAGAGCCCCAGCTAGAAAAAACCCAGAGTGTCTTCCTGATCCAGCTTGAGTCATAGCCACATGATGTCACTAGGGAGAGGGGATGGACTGTGATTGGCTGCTGCCACTGAAGCAGCTTGGTTGAAGTGGAGAAAGAGAAGCTTCCAGAATCTGATGTACAAACAACCATTTTTGCTATATTTGGAAAACAGTCCTTTTGAGTGCTTCTCTTAGTAACACATATACAATTATACCCAGTGCTATAAAATTAAATATTGTAGGATATTTAATGGCCTGATAAAGGATGTAGCATCTCAAACCCATTGGTGTGCTGAGCTGATGACTGGTTTGATATCCTTTCAGAGGACTTGAGATGCCCCAACTGAGTTTCCCTACCATGAAATTACTCAGTGAGCCCCAAAGGGAGGCAAAAGGATATTGATCATGAAGAGCAATGGGTAAGGATGCATCTGAATAGA
This sequence comes from Talpa occidentalis, assembly GCF_014898055.3. NCBI lineage: Eukaryota > Metazoa > Chordata > Mammalia > Eulipotyphla > Talpidae > Talpa > Talpa occidentalis. The sequence continues at coordinate 10,204,206 of NW_023601322.1, forward strand.
TAAGACCCCTTTTCAATCACGATATCCTATTTCAGCCAAGAAGCAATGACAACCCAAACTAGTCCTTTCTTCCTATTGCTCTGCAGCTGCCATTTACAAGGTGCTTGCAGTAGAGTCACAGTCAGACTATACCTTGCATGTTATCTGCAAATTTTCCCCATACAGTAGTACAAATCTATTTAATTCTTTTTGATGACTGAGTAGTACTAAGTATTTCAGTTTACAGGATGTATCCAACCAATTTCTTCCTGGTAGACATGAAAGTTATTTCTGTTCTTTCACGATCATCATCAAAAATGCTTCAATTAATATAATTGTGAATGTATATATTTCCTGCGAGTTAAGGTGTAAAAATGGATTCTATGAGTCAAAGGTGATGAACATTAATATATTTAAATACTGACCAGATGTTCTCCAAAAAGATGAGTGGTGTAACAAAGAAAGTCTCCCCCATTTCCCCTCACAGCCATGCACTTACCATGCACTTACCACACTTACCATGTGGATGGTAAGTATTGGTCAATGTCAGTAATTTCATTTTTGCCAAAATGCTAAGTGATAATAACACATATTTTTATTATTTACGTCATTTATATTTTCCTCCTATAAATTGCTTGTTCACGTTCTTCGCCCAGGGACTATCTTGAATTGACTTAGTTGCCAAGTAGATGGAGTAAGTAAATGAGCTGGGCAGGTATAAAACAATGGAGAGTGAGATTATTGTGGTGAATTGAAGACTGCACTCTGTTCTGAAAAAATAACACTAAATAATTAAAAAGGGACTGCACCAAGGACTTTTTAAAGACAGAATTGTCACATGAAGGCATGTGACAGGAAAAAGATGACATGAATAGAGAGTACAGGGGGGAGCATTAGAAAGCCTGGATTTTGAACCCAGGCTTATGAAGCCTTCTGGTGAAGTGCTGGTTTGTGACATGTTGGAGGTGTGTGATAATTTTTATGGCTCGTTTTGTCTTTTGTCTTCTGTGATTCACAGTGTGATTTTATAACTGTGTTTTCTTAGCATGGTGGTGTTCAGAATGAGACATTCTGTTGAGGTCAGTGAAGAGATGGTGTGTTATGTCCTTAAAAGTATGTGTGGACAGGGGTCCAGGGGAAAATCCGAGGTATGCAGGTATCCCTATGACCAGCCACACCACATTTTTGATTCACTATTGAAGACAGCCTTTTCACTGGCTTGTCAAACATTTAGAAAATTTAAAGCATAATTCAGCAGTAAAATTTGTCAAAGTGATTGACATCCTAACAACTCCAAACCTAAGTCTTAATTTGTCATTTGAAGGCCAACCATTCCTTGTCATTTTTCAAATGATTAACATAAACTTCTAAACCTCAACAAGTATAAAAATATAAATATAAAAATGTGTTTTCTTTTGATATTGATAATTCAGATTTAAAAATGTTTTAAACACTTTAGAAGATTCTCCCATGGACATGCTGTCATTCATAATCCCCTCTCTATTCTGCTGAGGGGAACCCGTATGTTACTTTTGGATAACACCAGCTCACATGTAAGTCAACATCCTGAGTCCGCTACCAGACCCATAGATGATTATTTTAATCATTAAATCATGAAAATCTCAATTTTTAAAAATTAGAAAAATACTTGTGCAGTTAAGCTTACTTCATTGAAACTGTTATTTTCATGAGTGAGTCTAACCCAAAGGAGAGTAATAAAGTGTCCTCCTAATTGTGTAAGATGATGTGAGCCTTGCAGGCTATATACTATTTTTTAAGTCTTACATTCATTGAAAAAATGTATATATTTTTACACATCTTTTACATATTAGCCCAAAAGTGATGTTTTTTTAAATCATATAATTTACTCTTTGCTTTTGTTTGTACTTTTGTAATCTTTGTGTATTAAAAAGTTTTAAATGATCTTAAAATATTTCTTTTAATTGTGGTAACTTTGGGGTCCTCCCCATCTGCTATCACCACTGTAGGGTACCCGCCACCAACTCATCCATAGTCGACCACTATGGTCCATTGTGCTTCCTTCCCTCTTGGTTCCTACCTTCTACTGCCCCCTTCAAAAATGAAATTTTGGGGCCTCCCCTAGTGGCGCAGCGGTAGAGCGCTGGGCTGTGAAGCTGCCCGCAGCCTCTGCGGCGCCGGTTCAATCCCACCGGCGAGGGTCCCACATGGTGCGCAGACCTCTCCTGCCATGCCCGCTGCTCCCCTCAGCAGTGTATTTCATCAGTCTGCCAGTTCTGTTCCCCGCTCTGGCTCTGGTGAATTCTCTCACCCTCTCGTGCTTCTGACTGTACCCAGTGCTTGTATAAATAAATAAATTAATTAAAAAAAAAAGAAAAAAAAGACATTTTGTGTATCTACTAATGTGTATAAGAAACAGGAACTCTAAGATATGTCCTTTTAAGAAGCAATAGCATAGGAAGTCATTTTGAGAAAATGATAGTTATTGGGGAAAAGTAGAATAACAAGCTCACTGATTATGAGAGTAGATCATTTGTGAATTAATGGATTTTTCAGTAAACCACATTTTTAAAAGGAAATGTACTTTATTTACCTTATTTTCAAGAGAGAAAACATGGCAGAGGGTTAAGAAGTTCTCACAAATTGTGGGAAGATGTAGACCTGGCACCTCCAATCTTTGTCACCTTAGAAAGTAATCTTCACGGACTAAGGATTCCTTATTATTGAACTTAGGTGGTGGATGGTTCTTGATGTCCCTCTGTCTCTAATGTTCTCAATGCAATGCTCACATTCATTAGGATAAATTCTCCAGCTGCTCACCACAAGCAGTGAAAACTTTTTGGAACAACTATGCTATTCCCTCTGACTCATTTAGTCATCCAATAGTATTGATTTTTTAATGTATTCCAGGTCCACTTAGGCATTGAGAATTGAGGATGAATCAAGTACAGTCTAGGAAACACCAAGTCTACTAGGAGTCAACCATGTAACAAAGGGGTGTAGGGAGTGTTAGAGATACTCTGTTCAAACTCCACACTGCTGAGGGGATGCAGGGGAACTCACTGGACAGACTTTGTAGAGGAGGAAATATTTGATCTCTTGAAACTGTCTACTAGAGGGATGTGGATGGTAAGGAGCAGGGGAGAAGGAGGAGCCCAGACTGTACCCAAACAGTTATTTATACACTAAATTACAGTTTTAGACCCAAAAGGGACATAAGCATTTGGCAAATTAAATTTCACTTTGTTTTGTTTTTCTGGAGAACAGTGACTAACACAGAGATTAATAGCACTTATTTCTTGGGTATAAAAATAAATAATAAATGGGGGTAATTCATATAAAAACACTTTGCACTACCAACCGCTCAGTAGAATTTTATTTGTTCTCTTACTTTTCACCCCTTTCCCTACTATCCTCTTTCATGCTTTTTATATGTTCATTTATTCTTTCAACTTCCTTTCCCTTGTGATAAAACAGGGTTTTTAATGCATATAATAACATCTCTTTAAATTTACTAACTGTATCAGCACAAGTCTTCTATTAAAAGTGGAGTGATATTACATGACCACTAGTGCCTAAATGACATTTACACATTCGCCTTTACAGTGAGTAATGGTAATTCACAGACACCATGTGGCTGTGAGTAATTGCTCCCTTCTCGAGATAAAGGTTAGACCGGTCTGTAGCCATCATAAGTTATTCACTGTGTGTGGAGTGTTTCAAAATGTATTTCACACAATGTTGTTCTGTCTCTATTTTCATTTAGATTTTTCTCATTTTTATGCAACACCAATTTTACATTGGAAAAGCATTTTGTTATTGATTTCTTCGCTGGATAAGTAATATGGTGAATTTGACACTCAATTCACTTTTCCTTCCATAACAAATTAGAAAGCCCTGGAATCGTGAAGGCCCAATGTAGGTCTTGTGAATGTGGCTTGGGATATAGGATGAGAGAGACGAGGAGAGCAAGAGAGAGAGGGAGGAGGAAGACCAGAGAGATGCAAAAGGGTGCTAGGAAGGCTCTTTTATTTATTTATTATTTATTAATTTTTTAAGATTTATTTATACATACAAGAACTGGGGTATAGGCCAGAGGTGTGGGGGGTGAAAGGATTCACCAGAGACAGAGTGGGGAACAGAACAGGCAGACTGACTGAAACACACTGCTGAGGGGAGCAGAGGGCGAGACAGGAGAGGTCTCCTGGCCAGGGATTGAACTTGTGCTGCGCTGGCTGCAGACAGCTTCATAGGTTGTATCTTAACCCACCAGGGAGGCCCTAGGAAGGCTCTTTTAGCCCTTAACTATTACTGGTATCTAATTACTGAATCATGAAGTCTAATTTATAGGAAATAAGGCTTAATTCCGAATATTCTTGGGAATACAGCATGGAGACGTCTCTCACACGAAGATGTCATGTATAAGATCCTTCAGGTCATTACTGTGTCCTGCACTGCTAGCACTTAGTATTTTGCTTGGATAAATAATACAAGAATCAGTTCTGGAGTCTGAATGTGATGAGTTAGACAGGAGCGTGAATGGAGTAAAAGTTTGACAGCAGATGTGGGGAAATTGTTGGTGTGGGGGTTGAACAAAGACAGTGAGAGGAATCTTGTAGTAGAATAAACTTTACAGACTTTTCTCATTCTGCCCAGAACAGATCAGGACCTTGCCAAACTTCCTCCTTCCATTTAGCACTTAGATCTGTACTATGATGACTCAGCTGGCCAGCTGTCTACACTGCCAGCCACAGCTACACTGAGAGCAGCCCCGGCTCAGTCCGGGAGGCAGGCAGCCTAGTGGGGTGGCAGGCGTTCCATGCTCAGCACCGCAGCTTCCCCTCACTGAGGTCTTGCTCCCTCTAGCAAATGCAGCCTCCCTGCCATCACTCATGCAGTTTCTATACTCACTGCTTCAGTGCAACCCTTAAAGAGTTAATGAAGCTTCCACAAGGGGCCTAATTTAGAACCTAGCAATTGCTTAACCACTGCAAGAAATATGGCCCATCCTATGCCAGGTGATATAAATTAGAGTTAGTATTATATGTGATGAAATGTCCTTTTAGATATTATGTGTAATTTTGAGTATTAAAAGTCCCAGTGGGCTATTTTTTTCTAGAAACTAGTCTACAGGATTTCCCCTTATATTTCTTTTTTTTTAAACAAAGCACCAGGAAAAGGTTATATGAATAATCATATTCTTAGCAAAGCACGTAGACTAAACATATAAAAGTTATTAATAATAGACTGTGAAAATATCTATCATAAAAATAACAGTCAAAAGGTTAGTGTATATTTTATACAAAGCTCATATTTTTTTTGGTAAAAAAAGAAACAAACAGTGAAGCTCCCCGAAGACTTGCTTAAGAGGAGATATAATTAGTTAGCATGCATATGGGAAAATATCCAACTAAGCTACAAAGAAATTAAATTTAAAGCATCTATGAAATTGCCTCGTATTCTAGCTGTGTGAACCTGGAAAATTACTTAATCTCCCTGCTTCAGGTTTTTCATCTGTTAAATGGGGTAAAAATGTGACACAGGGACACTATCAGCATCTAATGCATTTTTATATGTGCATTAACTATATATGAAAAATATTGAAACATGACCTGACTCCAAATAAGATAAACTTATTAGTTATTATTTATTATTACCCCAACATTAAAAAAAATTACAATGGTTTATGCCAAAAATCATCCATATTGCAGCTGCCAGTATAAATGGGAATAAGCTTTTTGGGAATAAATATAAAAATATGGTCGATGACTTGTAAACTTCTAGACTCTCGATGCAATGATTCCAATTAGGGTATTTAAGCTAAGAAAAAATTCAAAGAGACAATGGTAACTGCACAATTTACATATATCACTTACTACTACAATGCTTAAAAATATTCCCCCCTCCCAGGAAGGAATATTATATAGTCGTTATAAATAATAAAATCATCTAGCCAGCCCCCCAGAGATTACTATGATAAAGCAAGTAATACAAATAGAATTTAAGATGGTGCCTGTAACAAAGAGAGTGTTTTGTGTTTTTTTTTTCCATTATCTACAGGATCTTTCTATCATTTCAGTTTAGGATACAGGTAGGGAAAATGCATCCTGGAGAAGGAAAAGGAGGCCCGTTCCCTGCCCCTCCCATTCTGATGAGTGTGGGACATTGGGGAATGTGTTAAGGGAAGTAAAGTAACGAGGCAGTGCTGTCAAGCACTGAAACCCTGGGAACCTTGCCTAAATACGATGATGGGGAAATCAAAAGCAGAAATCTTTGTGTCCTGCTATCCATTTGGAACTTGGGGTGGTAGAAAAGGGAATCAGCCAGGCCTCGTCCCCTGTGGCAGCGTGATGCAGATGCAGCCAATGAAAGTGGTGGTCCAGTGATCGCTGGCAGAGAGGCTCAGTTGTGATCAGAGCTGCTACACCAGTGCTGGCTCTCACTGGCATGGCGTGGGTCCCAGAGTGAGAGGCTGCGCAGAAGGCCCTGTGAGAGTAAGAGAGATGCTAAAATGAGAGCCTTTCCCTAAGGGTTTGTCTTGTGGTGGACATGACCTTGGTGCACAATCCCTGGGAGGTTCACTTCAACCAGGAGCGATCAAAATGCTGTTAACAGAGACTGGGGGTGAGAGCTGAGGTGATATCAGAATCCAGGAAGGTAGCCATACTGAGTCTGAGGCAAAAGAACAAATCCCACATGTACTTGCTTAGTAGACACCAATGTGAGAGACATTGGTAGGCTGAAGAGCAGCCTTTCTAAATGGGTTCATGTATATATGTGTGTATATATATATTTATTCATTTATAAATAAATAAATTTTATTTATTTATTTATACAAGAGCTGGGGTGTAGGCCAGAGGTGCGGGAGGGTGAGAAGATTCACCAGAGACAGAGCAGGGAACAGAATAGGCAGAGTGACTGAAATACACTGCTGAGGGGAGCAGCGGGTGAGACAGGAGAGGTCTGCCGCACCATGAGGGTAACTTCCTGGCCGGCCGGGAGTCGAACCCATACTACCAAGGCTGCGGACAGCTTCACAGAACTACATTCAACCTGCTGTGCCACCGGGGAGGCCTCTAAATGGGTTCTTATCCTAATCCCCGCAACCTGTAAATATGCTCCTGAGAGGGCAAAGAACAACGAAGACTAAGGTAAAGATCTTAAGATGGAAATCATCCCGGTGACCCCACTGACATAACAAGGACCTTTGAAAGGTAATGGAAGGAGGGGTGTCAGAGTTGAAGAAGGAGATACAGTGATAGAAGCAGAGATCAGAGTGATATGGCTATGAGCCATGGAGTGCAGGCAGCTTATAAAAAGCTGGGAAGGACTGGAAACAGGTTCTCCTCTCACCTTCTAGAAGGGACACAGCCCTTCCTAAGGCTTGATATCAGGACTTCTGACCTCCGGAATTGTGAAATAAGATGGCATTGTTTCAAGCCTCTGAATTGGTGGCGATTTCTTACAGCAGCCATAGGAAAGTAACACGGGCTCGAGGAATAGGCCACGCAATCCAGAAGATACCGTGTGGACCTTAAGTCTGGTGTGCTCCATGGACACGTGAACACACTGGCACTTCTGCATCCTAATGGCCATGTTGGCGGGCAGTGGGTACAGCAGTGTACAGGAGGGGGTTCTATTATAAAAGCGTATTTACCTGAAACCCTACCTTGTTAGGCATAAACATCTCTTAATTGTCAAATTTGCTTTTTTCTCCCTGCTCCCTTTTGGAGGAGGTTCACAGGAAAATGGATCAGTCACAGAATGAACCTGGGAAGTGTAGGGAGGTACCAGCTGAGCCAGTACACAGAGTCATAGCTGATAAGGTGACACTGTCTGGCTGTGCAGCACACGTCGGGGCCCTGCCCCAGCACTGCACATGTGCTTCCCAATGGAATGTCCCAAAATACGATGGCAAAGGTACCATCTTTCCCTTCATTTTCACAGAGGTGAAAACTCAGGTGTGAAGCAGTTAAATAACTTGCCAAAGGTCTTGTGGGTTTTTTAAACTGATAGACTCAACATTTGAACAAACACACTTGGAAGGAAACGCAGGAAAATGAAACAGTTTGATTTGTTCCATTGGCAGGATTATGGATTTGTTCTTTTTGTTTTAATTTTTGTTAATGGCAAATAAAGCCATGATCACACTTTTTATTTTCTTTAATATTGGCAATTTCCAATCTGTGAACAAGTTGTATTCCAAAATTATCAGCCAGGGGAGGATGAAAAGCATGTGGTTTGTAGACAGACGTGCTGCATTGGAATCTCTATGCTAGTCCTTGTTAGAGATGGTAAATTGGGCAATTTACGCAACCTCTCTGCATTCCGATTTTATTATTTATCAAATGAAGATAATAATACCTAATTGGAAGTTCTTTTTAAAGTACAATGTCTGAAATGTATTCACTTGTTAAATAGTCTCTCCTTTCCTCAACAAAATGTTTGCTAGTTTTCAGAACCAATGAGAACCTACTTTCCTGTTTAAAATGATAAAATCCTCGGAGGTTAAAATTATAGATCAACCAATGAAGCTGTGCTACTCACTGTTTGCTGGATGTGTTGTGCTAGCGGTATTGTTTCAGCAATATGTACCTGTCGGTCCTGAGAATACTTCTTTGGAGAGATGGAATCTGCATTACAACTTGGTAAGAAAGGATACAGGCTATCAATCCACAGAAGTAAGAACTACCTTCTGCCCTCCATTGCACTACCCCTGCCTTAGTCATGTGCCCCTCATTTATAATGCTGAAAATGAATGGAGAGGACAGACCCTCCAAAAAACTAGACAATTTTAATAAATCCTGTTAGTTCCATCATAGAAGATCAACATTCTTCTTGTGGTCTAATTATGAAAAATGATTGCTGTTTCATCAGTGGGTCTCAGACCCTATTATTGACTTTCTATATCTCTCATTGACATGCATAAGTCATTCTAAAACATATCATGGATCCTTAGGCAGAGCATAACAGACAGAACTTTTCACCAAGCTTATCCTCGGGAGCTATCTGTGCACTGGTATGTGAGAACACACACCATGACTGAGCAAACTTCTCTATTTAGCAACCTGGGCTATAATCAGTTCATTAGGATGTTGTTTACCTTGAGTGTTTTGCACATATTACTTCCAAAAACTCCTCTGTTTTAAGTGATGTTAAAAGTGTGTTAGGTGGAAAGGATAGAAAAGAAGGAAAAAGAAGAAATCATCAAGGAAGAACAGAAACGCATTCAGCCAGAAGGCCAGTAATACAATGGAGCCAAATTAAAAGGCATAAGAAAGGGAAGACACCACAGTTAGGTGTGATCTGCAGGAAGATGGCGGGTTGATGGATGATCATCAATCATGCTCTCCCAAGCAGTCCTTCAGCAATGAATTTCAATATCCCGCACGTGGGTCAACGCTATGAATTCATAAAAGAAAGAAGGTAAACAGAGCATGTAATTTACATTTATACATGTACACATGCACGCACACTCACACACGCACACATACACGTATGCGTGAGCACGCACAAGAATGTTTCACTCCTCTGTCACAAACTGATCCATAAAGATCTGTTACTTCTCAAAACTCTTAGGTTGACATCAATAAATGAATATTTCTTTTTCTTTTTTCCCTAACTAAAGAACCGAGTCCCTCTATTTGTGCCATTGCCTTTATCACTGTGATTACATTCCCTCAACCAAATAACTTATTCATGTGAAACTATAAAGCATACAAAGAAGAATATCCCACTTTTCATGTTTCTCATCTTCCGTGAAGACATGACAAAAGTAATAAAGACAAGACTCACACAAAACAACGCCAGGAAGCTAGTTCTGATCATTTGAGAGATCAGCGCTCTATACCAATTTTTGCTCAAAGCATCGTTTCAGGCAACTACTTTAGTAAATCCTGGACAGCTGGCATTCGGGTTGATTACACAATAGTTTGGGGGACACAGTTCTGGAATTACAGCATTAGAATTTAGTAGGCTTAACACACAAAAGTAATCATCAGCAGGAGCTTGTGAGTTGTGGCTGAAACTTGTTCTGTGCATACGTCCAGGTCCTGGACATTGGAGGGGATGGAGCAATCCCCTATCAAGAAGATTAACACATAGAGGTTATACGAAAAATTTCAGTGAGTCCTGGATTAACACTAAGCCCCCGAGTTAACAGCTTGAGATAATGCAGCAATTTCCCACCTATATCTCATAGCCCAGGCCAAACATAGCCCACAAAGTAAGCCCAAGGAATCTGCAGTCCACAACCAAAACCTCACAAAAATCTTTTCCTTACCAAACTGGCTTTATTTGGAGTAAATATGAGGAGAAACCCAAGAAACTAGAACTGGACATACTGAGGAGAAAATTCCAAAAAATAAGGATTTTTTTTTCTTCTTTAGAGAACTTCAGTCAAAAGAAAAGTTTGATAATACAAATGTCTTATAAATAATATCATTTGGCGATGAATTACTTCAGAACATTGTGCATGTGTTTTAGTTACTAAGAAGTGATCACTTCCCAGGAAAGAGAGTGTCAGGACTATGACTTTGAATTTCTTTATCACAAAGAATTATGTCCTTGAGCACCTGAAAACCGGGGCTAGGGATGAGTGTGTGTAAGTTAAAAACATCTGGATGGAATTTGGAAATCCCCTGGCAGCTTTATCTGCAGGGAATCAAATGTCTGAGTGCTTGGAAGTTTTAGTTATTGTTCTGGTTCCCTTTTTGGAGATATTTTATAGTTTCTGGATACAGTCCCTGAGTTGAGTTCATAGGAAGTATAGGATGTAGAGGTAAATATTAATCATGACCTCATAGAGATTGCTTATGAAGTAGTGTGGGGGGAGAGGGGTCATGTTTGTTGAATGAATGGAAATGAGAGGGAAGGCTGAAAGCAGCCACATAGCAGTTTTAAATGGGCTCCTATTTTTGCAAAGTCACATCGTCGTTGGGAATGGACTATTATTCTCAACCAAGTCTTTTACCATCATTACCTTTCCTATTGTTTTCATTTACATTAGAAATATAAAGACAGGAGAAATGATAAAACAATCCTCAGATACATCTGACCAAGAAAATGGATACCAAGGCATAACAGCAGCAGAGCTTTATATTTGAGAGTCACCACATGCAGAATGGATAGGGTTTCCAGAATGTTCCTGGATGACTTCTTAGACACTGTGCTAGGCTCCAGAGTGGACCACACCAAGTCCGTATGCAACTCTTCACAGCTGCAGGAATCGTTGCTCAGAAAAGGCTGGAATATGGACCCGGATGTTAGGAGGAAGCCATGAAACCATGGCATAGAGTACAGAGTGTTGTCACCACTGCTTCTAGGGAGTAAAATGGTGGAGATTAGTTAGTGGGATAAGAGAGTATGAAGGGATTAGCTGAGGGTACTCAAGTATGCATCATGCTGCTTGACTACTTCTTATTCTACAGCTATTATTTTTGTTTCCTTCATTATGTCATTGTCCCACAAGATGGTATATAGGAGGAAGAAGAAGAAGAAAAAGGAGAGGAAGCAAATAAATGACATGGACTGGAAACTTCACATAAGGAATTTCTCAAAAGCTCCCTTTTGATCAAGAAAGTGTCTGAAATCACACCAAAGCATTTCATCAGGAAAACAAGTTCGAAGAAAATATAAGAGTTCTTGCTTGTTTTGTGGCATGCAGGAAAAGGAAATTGTCATTAAGAGTTTCTTCAGATAGGATTTTCCTGGACTTCCTGTTTAATGGCCAGTTCTGAGTATGCTTGACTGCAGACATAATGATGTGGGGAGCAAGTGGAAGGAGAATGTAGGTCTAGAAGGCACGGAGGTGGCATTAAGAACTACAGGGAGGGGTCTCTCTGGTGGCACAGGGGGTTGGGCACAGAGATGTGGGGCTATCTGCAGTCACTGTAGCACGGGTTCGATCCCCGGCCAGCCAGGGAGCGACCTACCTGGCACAGCAGACCTCTGCTGGCTTGACTACTGCTCCCTCAGCAGTGTGTTTCAGTCAGTCTGCCTGTTCTGCTCCCCACTCTGCCTCTGGTAAATCCTCTCACTCCCCTGTACCTCTGGCCTGCACCCCAGTTCTTGTATGCGCAGGTGAGTAGATCTTTAAAAAAAAAAACTATAAGGAGGACTGTTATACATGCGCAGCAGGTGAAAACTTTCATTTTACTGTCTGTATTTTAGCATTTGCTCTTTGAAGATGTATTTAGGAGTTAAGATTTAATGCACACAGAAAAGCACCTTCCAAAGATCTGTATGGACAGACTGATTCCAAAGTTCTGTGACATAACACTCCAATCACTAATGTTACCAATTGAGGAAAAAATTCATTTCTTAAACTGAAGGCTGAGCCAAAGCTGGGTCTCCATGTCCCCACCTGCACTAAAAGTGCAGTCCATGAGCTCAGCTTGCTGTCATTACATTATTGCATCAATTCTCCAGGTAATTGGTCTCATGGAACATAACCAAGCTAGCATATTTTCCCTCCCCAGCCCTCTGGGAATATCTTAAATGCTGCAAGACAGGTTCTCTCTCTCTTTCTTTTAATCATGACTTCATATTATCCAATGTGATATAAAAAAAAAAACTAGTGAATTTATTTGGGTTTTAGGAAAATACAGTCTCCTTCCAACTTTTGACTTTGTGATTATCAAACCTAGGTGAAAGGCAGAATGTGTTGGGATTTCGTTGTGTCCTAATAAAATAAGAACTTAAAGTGAGATTATTCTACCTCACTATTTACTGCAGTGTCAATCCAATCATAAAGTGGGTGCCAGACACACCCTCGAGGTGGAGAATTTGCAAGTGCAATCATAGAGAACTTGTCCATGATTCTTGCATGCCTCAGTGAGATTCAGGATATAAATACAGGTCTTAATAGAAAGAGAAAGGGATTTCTGAAGAGAGCTTTTTGCACTCAGTGCAAAGTCATGTCGGCATTGGGAATAGACTATTACTCTCAACCAAGTCTGTGTGGTCACCACCCCACCTTCAAGTCTAAGGATGCTCCCGTGGGTCCTTTCTGTTCCCTGGGGTTCAGAGACATGCAGGGCTGGACCGTTTGCTGCTCTTCTTCCTAAGGAAAGAGGTGGTTCCCTTGGGTCCCCCTTGGCTCCTAATGCCTGTCATGGCAACAGGTAAAGAGGTGATTTTCATGGACAGGATATGGAGCCAGAGCATAAAGAAATGGGTGTGTTTGCTCTGTTGCCCAGTAAAATAGTACCAGTTGGAGGTACAGAGGGTCGCCACCTATTAGATTCTGGAAATGAATGCTGGGTCCTTTGGGACTGCTGAGGGAATCCCTTCAGCATTCACCTGGTGGAGGGTACTGCAGTGAGACAGGCTGAGCAGGTGATGCCTAGAGTCTGCATACCAAGTATGGTGTCTCCATTAGACCCGCAAGGCCAAGGTTAACAGATCCTGTATTCAATGGGACTGGTAAATTCTTGCCTGTCCTTTCTCCTCCCCACCTACTCCTAGAGATAAAAACAGACCAACAAACTGGCGAGTGTTGAGGGAGGGCAGAGCACAGAGTCACAAGGCAGCGGAATGAAGAAGAGAAAGCATTTTTTTTCTCCCAGCCTTCTGGTTTGAGGCAGTGGTGAGTTGGCAAGACAAGGCTGTAGCCTTTAGAGCACAACTGTCTGTCTGTTTTTATAAATTAGGTTTTTAAAATGAGTCTGGCCATTCTAAGTTCCAAATGAGCTTGTGTTTGTGATAGATCTTAGATATGAGCAGAGAGGTTAGGAGCCTGCCGGGACTTGCATCCTGGGGCAGCTGAATGTCACCCACATTGAAGAAAGTGTGTTGGGGGAGGGAGATAAACAACAAGGTGCATTGGGCTGTGCCACTAGTTGTGTTTTTGTCTCCAGTATCTAAAGACCGGTGTTGAGATTGTTCTGGTGGTTTCACAGTTCAGGGTTCCAGAGCTCTCATTCAGCTCTAAATTTGTGACATGGGCAGCTCAGTCACAAGTGGGCCAAGCCAGCCCTGTGCTGCCTGGAGCCATGTCAGAGCCTGAGGCCAGAGGAAAAAATCAGTAATGCTGGTTACCCATCTTTAAAATCCTGATATTTTGCTCATCGTGGATTTATTTGCATTAATTTTGATTTTCAAATTTAGGTCAAATATGAATCTTGAATCAGGGGTCAGGACCTTCCTTATGCCAAGTGCCTGAGATATTGTCTTAGTCTCACCCTCATCCTGGCTCTATTTGGAGCAGTTCAGTTTTCCAGGGCAAGGAAACTTAGTTTCTGTCATCTACAGGAACCATTTTTTCCTTTTCTTCCTCTCACATTATCATTTTGCTGCCAGGCTTTCTGTCTCTTCTGGCCTTCTCTGAAGACATCCACTTTCCAAGCCTTCCGCAGACAGCTCTTTGGGCATGAGCCCCAGAAAGTGACTTCAGTGTTGCTGCTTGATGCAGTGATATGTGATCAAAGTTAATAGGTGTTTCTCCTCGAATAGAAGTGTTTTAGGGCCTCCCTAGTGGTGCTAGGGGTTAAGCTCCACACTATGAAGCTATCCGCAGCCACTGCAGCACAAGTTTGATCCCCGGCCAGGGAGCAACCCACATGTCGCAGCAGACCTCTCCTGTCTCGCCCGCTGCTCCCCTCAGCAGTGTATTTCAGTCAGTCTGTCTGTTCTGTTCCTCATTCTGTCTCTGGTGGATCCTCTCACCCCCCATACCTATGGCCTGTACCCCAGTTCTTGTATGCATAAATAAATAAATCTTTAAAAAAAGAAGTGTTTTCATGTTCAAAATTAATTTTCAAAATTTTATGTTCAAAGTTAGGTGCTGGCAGCTTATTTCTATAAAGGGTCAGTGAGTCTTTTAGGTTTTTCAGGTCTTATGTCTCGGCTGCAACCATACAGCAATGCCCGTGTAGCACCAAAGCAGCCCCGGGCCCTGCTTGTATAGATTGGCATGACTGTTCCAATAAAACTTTATTTACAAAAACAAGCTCAGGGAATACATGGCCCATAGGTCACCTTCTGTAAATCTGTCTTCTAAGTTGTGATGCTTAGTCACCCCACTCTCCTTTTATCCCCTCAGACAATTTAAAAAGGTCTAAGAATGTTGAGGATAATTGCCTTTAGAGATCTTTTTGCAATTAAGATATTTTTGCTATGGGAGCAT
Organism: Talpa occidentalis; assembly: GCF_014898055.3. Lineage (NCBI taxonomy): Eukaryota > Metazoa > Chordata > Mammalia > Eulipotyphla > Talpidae > Talpa > Talpa occidentalis. The sequence goes on from NW_023601322.1 coordinate 10,219,291, forward strand.
TGATTTATCTCAGTTTTAAAAAATTAATCTATTTCTGATGTGTAAACACTCATCAGGAAATAAATGGGTGACCTATTTTTTGGTAATGATAGCAATCGTTTATAGAATGTTACGCTGGGCAAGACCATACATATAAAGTATACAAATTAATCCTTAAAACAACTTTAATGTTGTTATTATTCCCATGTGAAGATGACATGATAAGATTCAGACGTCAAGCAACTTGCCTGAGGACATCGAATCGGCAGTGGGTAGATCTGGGCTATGAGGCAAGTCTCTGAAATCCCAAAGCCACAGAGGCCCTGAACCTCTCCCCTGGAATCCTTCTGCTGACAGTAACACTCTGGGGGGCTCGATGAGTCAGTTTCAGATGAAGAAAACAAGGAAACATGAACTGGAATGTTGAAAAAACATCGAGAAATGGGATTTGACAGCAGGGTGCATATAGTTTGATGACCTCACATAACAAGTTGACTGAGAATGGGCTTTGATTCTCTGTGGTCTGGAGCTCGGGTCCTTCTTTCCTGTTGAAGTTGTTAGCTCATTTCTTACTTCAGCTAAGAAGTATGAAGGTGGTGACCCTGAACACTTACTGGAAGGATCGTTGTGGGGACTCCCTCCTAACTTCACTAATTACTTTGACTCTTTCTACAGACAATCTCCTGAATAGACTTCTTAGACTTCACTCTGACAGTCTTAAGCATTAGTCTTCATGGCAAGAACAAAGGGAAGGTAAAGGGGTGTGTGGAAAAACAACACACACACATATCAGTGTGCATGTGCACACTCAGACATGTGTGTGAGTGCCATCACCTATTCTTTGGTGAATATTCTGCTTTTCTTAAATAGCTGTACCCTTTTAGAGTTAGTTATGATGCTTTTCACTATTTCACTTTTTAAAATGTTAGATATATTCACCTTCAAGCTCTTTTTTAATTTTCAAATGGCTTCATGATTTAGAAATTATTATTAGGAAGATATGTAAGGACAAGTTTAAGCTTCAGTTGAGATAGATACCACAGGGATGGAATTTGCTTTGTCTGTATCTAGCACGAGAAATACAGGTGTACATGCACCTGACCTCAGAGCGTGTGACAAAATGCAGTCGTGTTCCCAGTTGTCTTAGAACAGAACTGCTTGTTTTGTGTCAGGTAGAGAAAGGAAGGAGAGTTTTTACTTTCTAGCAGGCCGCCGTGATATGAAAGCGCTCTCTCCATTCGTTTAAAGAAACCATGAAGGTTCAGGGAAAGGCATTTGTGAGAGTAATTGAAGTAGACTTTCTGAAGAATAAAAATGTTTGGCCAAATATAAGTTCCTAAATAAAACAGAAAGACAGAGTAGTGAATGCTGAAGTGAGCAGGAGGGTGACCTTTCTAGCTAGATGGCTCTGTGATGTGTCATCTAAAGTTTTAAAGCTCCCGAGTGGTGAGGAAGGTCCTAAAAAAATGGATCATTGATTGTATTAAAATGAATATCTTAAAATGTTCCCTTTTATGTTTAAACATTATAGGGCTACTTCATTAGACACAAAGCCCAATATTACCTCATAATTAGTTCAGCAACTTCCAGGGTGCTTTGGGAATGTCTGACCAGCAGGTGTGAACACTTCAAAGCCTTCTGTTGCTTCCTTTTTACTTTTTATTTAAACACTTTATTGTGATGCCACCTTTTCATGTCTGGTGCCTATCTAATTCCACGTAATATTTTTCCCCTTAAAAAAGCTTTCAACCAGGAGCAAAAGAGTTTCCAAAGAAGCCTGAGAGAATGAAAGATGCTAAAGGAAATATTTCAAATATTGCACAAATTTATATCTGGCGTCTGTGGTTTTAAATACTTGCCTTTTCTTCTCTTTGTCACGAGCTGTTGAAAAGAACAAATAGGAAGCGTGGGGTCCAACCCCATGTTACTATCCTTTCTGTATTCTCTCGAGGAAAAGATTTTGCAGATGGGTAGCAATTGGTCAAGATTTATTTTATCTTCTATTTCTTAAATGCCTGGAGAATCCTTCCAGTGCTCGATCAGCAGTGTCCTTCTGGGGTAGTTGCTCATCTTAAAGAATAACAGATGGCGTCAGTGTCGGCCTCTGAAGGGGCTGGTCCCCTGTGCTAAGCATCTCACCCCTTACTGCGGTGCTCAGAATTCCTGCCCAGAACTCTTCCCAGTTCGTGTCTCCTCATTTGCTTAAATGTGTTTCCTGGAAAAACCAATCCCTTCCCTTGACAGTGATCATCAGCAAATCTAAGTTGATTCATTTATCACCCTATAAGTTCTATAGAGACACTGAGTCAATGGGACACAGAAAAGACAAATTGCAGTGGTGCAGAAGCTTGCGGGCACAGATGCAGATGGAGATCGGTGGGAGAAGCTTGCAACTGCGGCAAAGGATTTGAGATTTGAAGGGTGTGAGGCAAGTGTGTGTAAGTGTGTGTGTTTGTGTGTGTGTGTGAATTCTAATTTCTGTATGTTTTACTTCTGTATCAAAAGTGTCTTTTAGGAGGCTTCTTTCATCCAACCTTCTCATGCCCTCTGCTTTCCTCCAAGACGCTGCTATCTCCTGCTGCTAAGCTTCTTTTGACCTTCAGTATATTTTTGTCCTTCTCCCTCTTTCCTGAATATCTCCCTCATGCACCCACAAGGACTATAGTTACTGGAACTAATATGTGGCAGACAGTTTTCTAGATGCCAGGAGGAAATAGATAATTCAGAAAACCCAACGATCTCTCTTATCTTTAAGATCTAGCGTGTCCTCTGATCTCCCCTCAACTATGACTCTTAATATTTTTCCTGAGCATTAAATGTGAGGAAAGTGCAGATTTCACCCAGCTTATTTGCCTTCGATGAGTCTGCGTTTCTCAATCCAGTCCTTTTAATTCCAATATAAATGTAGCTTCTCAGGTTGCCAGTGACCAACCTGAGGCCAAATCCAATGGTCATCATTCAGCTAATGCCCACTTGGCTTCACCGTGCTGAGCACTGATGGTTATTCCTTCCTTCCTGTGACTCTGCTTATCTGCATTTTCCTCTCATCACCACTTCTTATTTTTATTTTTTCCTACCTGCTCTTTTATTATTCATGTACTTCAGGTTATATTATTGTTCTTCTTATTGACAAACAGATCCTACCTAGAAGATCTCACCTATGTCATATAAGACTAATGATTAGGAGATCAATAATGACCATTTGTTGAGTTTCCTCTCAATCGTAGGTGATTTAATTATTAATTACTGTATTTATATATACATTGGTCTATATTAAGGTAATTCTTTCGAAAGTGTTGAAATGCAATAATATCCTTTGCATCCCAAAGTTGAAGAAACTGAATCTTAGGCAGTTTGAGTGACTTATTCAAAGCCACGCAGCCAGCGAGTGGAGAGAATGGAATTGTGATCACTCCTTCTCTTTGTAAAGTCAATCACCTTTCCATCATGACAAGTGGTTTATCAGTGTGTTCTTTAAATCTGCTCCTGTGTTTTTGGTCACTCACTGTTATTTGCCCCCTGTGTGCCAGGCACTGGGCAAGGCACATAACATAGATACCCAGTTCCTTTTGCATTCTGTTCAAAAGGAAAGTTGTCTTTCTCCTCAACAGCCAAATCTTGAGGTGCCCTGTATTCTGTGCCCAGTGTTCCTCTGTCCTGGCTCTGCAGCAGCCTAAATGGTGAGGTTTGTTTAAAAAAGTAAACATTGCAAGTTCCTGACTTTTCGTCTGGTTGTACTACCCCATGCTATCTAGGGGTGGGTCAGAGGCATCTCTATTTTTATAAAAACTCCTTAGGGAATTTTGACAGATTCGAGAGCCATAACCATTTTTGACTTAAAGCATGGAGTCATCTGACTCCGTGGAATAACTCTATAAACTTCTTTTAACTCCCTCGCCATATTCATTCTGTAAATACCATTTCTCAAGGGACTCCTGAAAGCATCACCTTCTGTTTGTGCTTTCATTCCCACTACTGTGTTTCAGATCCTCACCATTTTTCCTACATACGGAAATAGCTTCTTAACAAATCCTCTGTCTACCCTCTTGAACAGATCTGTACTCCCACCAGAGTGATATTTTGAGAACTCATCTTTAATGATGCCATTACCCAGCTCAAAACTTGCAATGTTACCTGCTACCTGTAGCATAAATTCCAAACCCTGTGGCTAGGCATAAAAAGTCTCCAATGACGGATCCATTCCTACTGCATTTTTGCAACCCGGTTCTGGCCTCATCTCCTACCCTGGTTTTCACTCCACTTCAATATAAGTGTTTGCTTTTAATGAGTAAACAAAGCAATGGATTTAGACCTAGCTATGCAGTCCATTCCCCTGTTTTCTGCCTAGCCAGTGGAATTAGGTAGCATGTGACTGTCAACACAAGTAACAAGTGTATGATTGCTTTTGGAAGCATTTTGAAGTACCCAGCTTGCTTTCTTTTTAGCCAGAGGATAGTATTATTCTCAAATTTATAATTCATTGATGTTTAAATGTGATGAACTCAGGTTCCAACAGAGACAGGTGATAAGAACAATTATCCCTCCCACTTGTACAGAGAGGACTGTGGTAGCAACTCTCTCTGAATTAGTCATTCAGTTTTCTAAGACTAGAATAAAAGAAACATGCATTTGGCACATTTGAAAAAATAACCATCATGCCCCCTGAGGACGGGGCTTGTGCTGTTTCATTGGCCCTACAGTTCTTTGCCAATAAATAGTGCCCCGTGCATGGGTGTTCAGAAATATTTTGACTGCCTGTCTGATTTGTGTTCATATAAAATATTTCAAAAAAAGCAACTCTTGTCCCCATTTGCTCATGGTAATGCTAATGCATTAAAAGGAAGCTAATTGTGTCTCTGAGATGTTGCCTGAGTGACTTGTACAAAATTTCCAGCTCTTGCTCCATTATTGTGTTCACAACTGTGAAAGGCAGGCTATGAACACAAAGAGGACTCCCGTTGACTTTAGACAGCTTAATAAATGTATATTTTATATCATTTAAGAGTAAGTCCCAAGTTTGCAGATTACCATAAAATGCTCTAAGCATTTGCATATTGCTTCAGCGGCTTAGAATCTTCTCTGCAACCATGATTTAAATCCCCATGGTCCAGAGGGCGCTATGTAGAAACATGACACATTCAATTTCAAGGAACCCTTTAAAGGAGGGAAGCTGTTGCTTCTAGTATGGACTGAAGCATTGGTACCCTGATGAAACTGACCAGGTTACTGTTCTCATTATTTTTGCTTGCCAAACTCAGAAAGTTATTCATGGACATAAAATGACCTAGTCCTTTCAAAAATCCAGCCACTGTCTCACCCCATGACCTCTTGCTGCAGAGAATTCCATGTACCCAGCTAATGAAATATTACCTATTATTAAGGTCTAAATTTACTGCCTCCTAATTTCATTGAGTGGCTCTCTGTCCTCATATTCTAGAAGTGAAAAGGGGAAAACTCATTCATTTTTACTGTGTCCTTCATTCTTTGGGATCTCTTGAATAGTGTCCTTTCTTACATTTGCATACTTCTAAATCTGTTGGTTTGCCTTTGGAGGGGGGTTGATTATTTGTATGCTTTTGAAATGTGGAAATGTGTTAACAAAATCCCTTTCCCATATTTACTTCTGGAATAAACTATCCCCCAAAACAACAATTTTGAGGTAATTCATGATTTATTTCCAGGAGACTTGAACAACTATTGTGGCAGATCAGCCTGCCTATTTGTTTGTTTTTAATTCTGTCTTTGACAATCTCTCTTCTGTCTTCTGGCAGGTTGTCAAATACCATTAGGGGTCTCTGGTGATGTTTCATTGTTCATTCCATGTCTTTTATTTCCCTCGTAGAATTCTGGCTGCCTATGAAATGACTATGATGCTTCTGTTTTTGTTTGTTTATCTGGGAACAGGTAGAAAGGTCTACAGCTTTGTGCAGAGAAAGATGACAGAAAGAGTTGAGATTGTAACCACTTGAATTTTAATTATAGCATCAAAGGTATTCATTATAGGGAGGAGGCCAGTAGAACAAAGGGGTGGATCTTCTGTTATCTTCTCAGGATAGGGGGAAGCAGAGGTTGTATGGTGTCTCTGAGTGGCATATAACTGTCGGGAATTTTTAAAATATAATTTTTATAAAAAGACCCATATTATATTCTACTCCTGCTCACTCATCTGTAAAAGGCACAGAGGAGCAGGAGTAGAGGAAAGACTGGATCACAAGCTCACTTCCTTTCTTATAGTAAGCGCTTCAACCTAAAAAAGTACTAGAATTTCTGGAGATTGCATTGCCATGAACTCAAAAACAGCCACAATCCAACACATTGAATTTGAAGAAAATAGTTGATTTTGTTGAAGTCACAATCTCTTTATCATCAACAGAAGGAACTTATCCCTTCTCCTCCACCCTTTGCTGAAATTATACCCAGAGCATATTAACCATCAGTGATATGTTCTTCAACTATTGCCTACAAGTCATGCCCTTGTTCTGCTCCACCGGGGATCCCTTCTTAGGCTTGGGAGAAGCAACCAGTGCAGAGGAATGCTGTTCTTAGAGTAAATGCATCTGAGAGAAGACTGCAGATAGAGATATCTGTTTAAAGATAAAGCTGTGGCATTAGCAGCCTTGTCCAAACCAATGAGAAGAGATGAAGATGCACATGTAACCTCCAAAGAGGGCACTAAACAAGAGGCAGATGGCCTAGAGGAGAAGAGATCACATAGGATCAGGGTAAAAGGGACCCTGGGATTAGGTTCTAGTTCAGGCTTCTCAGGGAAATATTCATTGTTGGTGTCTCCTGCCTAGTTGCCATGAGAATTTGATGGAGATTGTCTCCTAATCTCCCTTTCCCCGGCTATCCAATATAACAAAAATTGTTCTGATTTGAATATTCTAGAAAAGTTTCCATGAACTTGATCAAACCCTATTCCAAAGTACTTGATACTAAAAACAGCAGTGATCTAAAATATCTGGGCAGTTGCTCAGCTGTTGCACAACAAGCAGAGAAAAAACTGACAAGGGAGGCTGAAGAGATAATGGTGCATGTTATGCAAATATTTTAAAAATATTATCAAAAAATATTATCATCCATTGCATATTGAAAGGTTGACTTGACACCTTCTCAGCTTATAAACTCTAGGGGAAGCTCTGGAAACAGACTGTAATAGTGCGCACTTGCTGATTTGGCAAGATTCTCAGGAAGGAATTAAGTAAGCACAAAAAGGGAGCATCCAGAGATACAGAGGCTTAAAATTTGGAGAAACTTATTATTTCTAGAGTTTTTAAAAGACTCCAAGTGACAAAGGTCCAGAAAATCTTCTCAGCTAAATCCTGTGACTCAGAGAAATCAGATTAAGGATGTGGCTCATTCTCTGATGGTTTCTTACAACTTCAAAGTAGTCACCATTACCCTGAGAACTGTGTTTAGAAGGAATTTTGATTTTAGTTACTAGCACATTAGTTGGCTGAAGACAAATGGATTAGAAGCCTACTAAGTTAGGAGAGAATTATATTGACAAAGAACTCATGAGCCTTTACCAAGACCTTTTATCAACAATTAAAACAGTGGTTGGGCCTCCAGCCTTGCGTGAACAAGAGGACCATGACTAGCTTCTCAAGTAGAAAATGTTTCTCCCACAGCTCCTCCACAATTCAGATGTTGCCAGAAGGATAATAAGGAAGAGCCAACTGAAGGATAATAAGGAAGAGCTTCTAGAAGATGAGCCAGAAACCACTGAGAACAGTGGCCCAGGATGTTCATTCTAGAAGGCAGAATCAAGGCCTATTTAGGAACCTCTGCTGTTCCTTAGTTAGGAGGAGAGACATCACAAATTCTGCCAGCAGGCAATGAAAATTGCTATGAAGCAATGACAGCTTTATGTCTGCATACTTCTCCTTTAGATGAATTTTGTTCTCGCCTCATTATTTCATATTGGAGTAATATATGGGAAGCCTAAATCTTGCATTTTTGATTTCAAACTTGCTAGGTCCAGAGATACCATACCTGGAACATATAGAAGGTAATACAAAGTGTTCTGCCTCTAAGGTGGACTGTAAGGTGGATACAGTGACCGGAGGGGTTTTCCCCCATGGGGAAGGGAAGGGTAAGTGAATTCTTTAAGTAGGAAATCAAATGAAAATGAATTTTTCATATGGACAGACTATAATAGGAACAATGTCCTATTTCATCACACTCATTTGTTCTTTTTTTTTTTTTTTTTTTTTAATAATAAATTTTATTGTTATATTCCCCATACAATTGCAGCCCCCCCATTCTGACTCCAATCCCTCCCCTCCCGCCCCCACCCCCTAAAAGTGTCTCTGGTTCATAGTTTTTTGTTGATTTTGATTTTCACTTTCTTATAGTTATTCAATTTCCTGGTCCCTTATTTAAGTTTTCTAGATTCCTGCTATGAGTGAGACCATCCGGTATTTTTCTTTTTCTTTTTGGCTTATTTCGCTGAGCATGATCCCTTCCAGCGCCATCCATGTTGCTGCAAATTGCATGTGTTTATCTTTTTTGAATGCTGAGTAATATTCCATGGTATATATGGACCACATCTTGTTCTTAATGGCAGTAAGTAAAACTAGATTTCCAAGATTCCTTGCATGTAGTCTGATGGCCATGGACGAAGTTCAGGAGGATGGAATTTGTTTCAAGAGAGGTGAGCTTAGGGCCTCCCTGGTGGCGCAGCGGTTGAGCGTTGGGTTGCGAAGCTGTCCACAGCCTCTACAGAGCCAGTTCAATCCCCGGCCCCTGGCCAGGGTCCCACATAGCGCGCAGACCTCTCCTGCCGCCTACTGCTCCCCTCAGCAGTGTATTACCCTCCTGTGCTTCTGACTGTAGTCGGTGCTTGTATAAATAAATAAATAAATAAATAAATAAATAAATAAATAAATAAATAAATAAATAAAAAAGAGAGAGAGAGGTGAGCTTAGAGTTAGCTCCTCTGGAATTTTCTGGGCATCCGCAGTGGTTAGGGTGTCACAAGATGGGCGGAGTCAAGTCTTAGTATTACTGCCAGGCTCCCCAGTTGACCTCTAGTGTGTTGTGCTATTATCTTTTCTTATCTTTACTTATATACCATCCAATTGAAATTAAATATCATTTCTTTGGGCATACCCTGATTGCATCACATTCTATTTTGTATATTTTATATTTTATTTTTGTGTATTTTGTATATTTAATTCTATTGTATAAAATATACAATTTGAGCTTAAGACTTGTGACTTTGGATATACCTAGTTTTCTTCTTGTCTTAGTGTAGTATACATGTTTGCATGAGTCTTGCCATTTTCATTTTCCCATTCCTTTAAATAAAATATTGGAATAAAAATTGGTAGAACATTTAAATGATGGCTCAAATCGCTGTGAAGATAGAGGGAAAATGAAATTGTTACTGGCAGGCAAAATTAAGTAATATTCACTAGCCAGTAGACATATAAAAATCAATTCAAACCACAAGTAAGAAAGACAGTGAAAGGATATCATCATATCCACAAAAGGATATCAAATTGTGGTTTTAAGCAAAAGCAAGGCCCGCCTTCAAAATAAATCATACATTAATTACATTGCAGAGAGTAAATTTAGTAATTTTCTTCAAAGTAGAACTTTCTGGAGCCTGGGTTTGAAAACCTCCCTAGACATTGTAATGCATATAGAAATTGAAATTGCATAGACTGTTGTGTAGACAATAGGACTTCCTGCAGTGATGAAAAGTTCTGGATCTGTGCTGTGCACATTAACCATGTGTGCCTATAGAACAACTGAAATGTGGTCAAGACAACTGCAGAACTAATTCATTTTATTTAATCATTAATTTAAAACAAGATAGTCTCCTGTGGCTGGTGGCTGCTGAGAAGGAGCGTACATACAGAGCTTCCCTGTTCATTTGAGCCAAGTCTGCTGCTCAAAATGGGAAAAAGCAGGTAAAAATACGTGTAATATTGAGCCTCCTCTCTATCTAGGTGTGTTCACATCATAAACGGTCAACTTTAGCAAGCATTTACAAATTGTGTTAAGATTTAAGACAAGAAAACTCAAGGGAAGATTTTTGGGGGGAGAAAACACAAGTTGGTAGATGAACTCCTGTTCACCCTGCCTCTGCCTATAGTTTACAGAACAACACAAACCTAATCTTTCTTTTTAAAAATTGAATAATTAAAGGATAATAATTTAGACTCCTAAGAATAACTCTCAGGCAGGGAAGGAATATAACAGGACCAAGGTAAGCACAGACAAATCATCTGGTTATTGACTAACCAATCCATTTTGTGGAGAGTAATACAGCTTTTCCTTTAACAAGAATCTAAATAGCTTTCCCCCCCCCAGGAGGGGAACATTAACTATTGCAGAAGCTCTGACTATTAAAGAGTTGCTGGTCATATTGATTTACTCCCACCTTTAGCTTCTTGCCCCCGTGGAGGGGTCATCTGAGATGTATTATGTTAGAACTAACCGATTGGAAGGAAATAGTGCATAGTCACTGTTCCCCTCAGCTTTTCTCATAGGCACGGGAGACTGAACCTCATCTAAGTTCCCTGGAGTTGTTCGATTTTTATTTTTATTTTTTTTACTTTTTCGTAAGTTCTAAAAAGAGTCAAGACTACACATAATCTTAAGGAGTACAGGGAAATTAGGGAAATCACCTGGAAGGGCAGGGCAGGCTCAGAGTCAATGTTGCTCTATTTACAGCCTCGAATTTTCTTCCCAGTGATTTTTCTTCCCCAGGAACAGGAGTCCGGCAGATGGAAAATCAGGAAAAACAATTTCCTTTCCCTACAATTCTTTTCCCTCCTGCCTGAAAAATCTCGAACAGGTTTTTTAGCTAATGGGGAAAGCAAATTTGCCTTCTGCTCTTAGTGGGTCTTTCTGTATCCAACTTGGCGCTCTTGCACTTTCTGCTTGTTCTGATCCCTCAGAACAAGCCTTTTCCTCCCCTCCAGGAGCTCATTGTGTAATGATGACCTCTTTTTGAACTACATTTTTTTCGCGGCAGGGGATACTCTTTATGTAGATCTTTGGTATCTGATTGAGACACATGCACATTTTCTTTGAGGAAATAAAACAACTGATGAATTGGTTATCACATTTAAGTTTTGATTTAAGGTCTTCAAGAGGACATCTCACAAGGGGTTAAATAAAAAAATCGAATATTATAGAGGAGCTCTGAACCATAAAATTAGAACATCAAGTTCATTTGTTTCTAACCTCCTCCTTTTACAGATGGCTAGACTGAGACCCAGAACGATTGAATACCCAAGGTCAAATACAAAAAGGGGCTCTTATCAAGTCACTTTTATGGAACAGGTACCCCATTTCTTATTTTTCTCCTTGCTTGCGTACATTGAGGATTCTTCTTGCTACGCATTTATCATTCCATCTCTACATGGACTAACCATGATCCATGTCCTTTTATATCAGAGTGTGCAGGGATAATCAATTTTCAAGGATTTAATAATATTATTGACTGCATGAGGATCTTTTGAAAGAGACTTCATGTACCTTCATAGTGGAAGGCTTTCTGGGACATCTTGTTTTCTGTTAAAGTTCTGCATATGTGATGGATACACATTTGCTAATATTACCTCAGGTCCCTTTAGTTGAATTTTGTTAGAACATTGAGCACCAAGAACACAATTAAAAACAAACAAAAAACCCAAAGCAAATTACTGCCATTAAGTCTTACTTATATCCATTTGCTTTTCTAAAAACTGATAGACAGAGGCCCTGCCTGACCATTCATGTAGATGCTCCACCTACCTGGGGGAAGCCTCCATCTCCTGACATTTTGTTGTATTACATTTAGAGCAATGTAATGTTGTATTACATTTAGAGCAATAAGCTAGGATAACAAAGTATTTTCTGAACCCCTCTAGTTTCCAAGGTCCAGAATTGGCAATCCTAAGTGGATTGTTGAATATTGCCCCTCTATGGTAGAATGCTTAGACTATTTTAAGCAAGGAGTGAAAATATATAAACTATTCAAAGAAAGAAAAGCAACTGAATGGTCACATCTATGAATCAAAGAGAACAATATGAGTTTATCGGATCCATTTAAATACTCAAAGTATAGAGCTCAATGCTAGAAGGCCAAGTTGTGTTCTGAGCTGCAAAATTATCACATCTATTTTCTTGCAGCATCATAGATAGAAATGGGTCTGGCAGACAATCCAAGAACTTCAATGAGTGCCAATAGCCCAAATACCCACAGAGCTGCACCCCAAAGTGCCAAGAGAAAATCCATTTATCCAGCAATAGCTGTATCTATTTGCAAATTTACTCACTTGAATAAATTCCCATTCCCCAGAAAACAAATTCAGAAAGGACACATACCCCGCTGGTAATCCAAGTAAAGTGTGTTTTACAGATGGGAGAGTAATATCGCCAAATGTTTGATGGCACTTCCTTTCTTTAGAAAAAAAAAAAGATGCATGTTCTCACTAATAAAAAGCAGCTGTGAAAAAGAAAAGTTGGCACCCGATGTCTGTTCTAGCACAAGAAACAGTATTTTAGAAATGGAATGGCATATCCAGCTCCTGATCTGGGTGTGTGGTGGCATGTCATGGTGCCTAATTTTGGGTATGTTCCTGAACAGTAGTGGACACATGGGGATGGGGGTGAGTCATGAAAACAAGAATAGATTAAAAACTCTTAGGAGTAGAGAAGGGTGTCTATTAAGTAGCAATTTTTCCCAGAATCCTCAGTTAAAAGGCATACATATTTTTATCTAGTTAAAAGTGTATTTGAGTTAACAAACTTTCTCTCTTTTTATGAGAGTGCCCATTTTTACATTGGAATCAATCATTTCTTAGAGCTAATTACTCAAATGTGACTGAATTTCTCCTCACACACAACTGAGATTACTCTGATGAGAAGCAGAAGAGTTTGGGGGACTGAGTAGATGGAAAGGAGGGAGCTGAAGTTTAGACGGGGAAGGGTGGGTAATATGTCCCCCAGGGTAACCAGGAAATGAGGCGTGAAGCAACCAATGGAAACAATCCTTTTGGTCAGTGTGTCATGAACACTTCCTGAATGCCACCTGTGCCTCATTTAAATAAATTGCTAATACTCAGATAGATAATACTGGTGACTCTATGAAAAGAATAAATTAATAAAACGCAAGAGATAGGGATAAAGGATTGTTTAGTAAATAGAATATTTCGGTTACAAAGGAGGTACATCTATACTAATTGGAGCCAAAGTTAGTTTATTAATGATAATTCATGTAGTTCAGGCAAATCTGACTTTTAGAATCATTTTTAGTAAATGGTGTTTTGGTATTTTAAATTAGAACTAGGTTCATTATTAACATAGCAAATCCCCATTACAGGTGTAAATACTTCTTGGGAATCTGATAGGCCCCATAGCCTGCATGGTCCTAGCAACACCCCTCCATCCCCACGTTTCCTGACACATCCTCAGCTGGTAGGGGGAGAGCTGGGAGCCAGATGGACTTGTCTCAACATCCATGGTTCATGTTCAGTGAGGACCAGGTCCTGAGATGATACCTCATTCTTGTTTTCTATCCACAGGGCTAAGCACCAACTACCCTGACTCCATCTCCCCTCCATGCCCACCTCCTGAGTCCCTTTCACATTTGCCTTCTGAAAATCTCCAGTATCCTCAATCTCTGCTATGAATTTTCCCTTCACCTTCTTGTTCTAACGAAAACCTCACCTGATGCTTTACCATCATGCCTTTTCCAAGGGTAGCTGTTTTTTTCTCTCCCAAATACCACAGACCACTGGATCTGAAGGTGAGGTCAGTTTGTTCTCTTGAGTTCCCACTGACATTCCCAGATCATATGTTCTCCCTAAAAACATCCAGGTTTGAATCTCATATCTGCACATTATCTCCCCTTAATGCATCTATTCCCATCTTCAAATCACTGAACCTGCGTCTTATCTCAGTCCTTCACCCTCCTGTGTCCTCACCTCCTTCTTTACCCAGCTGAAAGGCCATGCTCAACCACTGTCATCACTCTCTTGCCTACGCTTTCATCTCCCTTGTCTGCCTTCACCTTATTGTACCTGTTTGGCCAACTGCCTTGGCTAAACCGAGCTCTTCCCCTGTTCTTCCCTAATACTTGAGCAATCAGACATTGCTGGAGAAAATCAGACGTCCTGTTGATAGCCAACTACGTGGGCCCTGAATGCTGCCTGGCAGTCAAGCTTTTTTCCTTACTTTCATTCGGCTGGACAGCTATGTCGTGTCACTCCCTCTTCGCTCCCATTTTCTCTCTACACTTTACATTCTCCAGAAATCTCCAGTTACTGGTCGCATTGCCAGCCAAGACTTGTCCTTCTGTTACCCCACAAAGGTTCTCAACATCTCCCACCCGGTCAGAGTCTCTCTCCCCAGTGCTTCAGGGTTCAGCCATCCATTATAAATGTAAACAAAAGGGCCTTTGTTGCAGCAAAAAAGAAAAAAAAAGCCATTTAGTCTAACCAACAGGATTGAGAGAAAGGGAAAAGGTCCAGTTTCAGGCTGAGGGAGTGAGGTGGAGTTGCAGTTACAGGCCCTGTCAGGGTGTGGCAAGGCCTGCCCCTTTGGGAGCCTAGGTCTGCGGAACCTGGACAAAGTCTTAGGAGGTCTGCTGATGAGGCAGAAGCTCCTCTTCTACTGTCAGGGCAAGGGAGCAAGCAGGGGGGTAGCACTTTTTCATCAGACCTGCTGCACTGCTGACTGGTGGGGCTGCCTTTGGCAGCAGCTCTGATGAAAAAGAGGCAGCCTCCACCCTTCTCCTTTACAAAGGCTCAAAAAAAAAAAAAAAGCTGCTCTGCCCCACCCCCCTTCCAGCATCTCCTTAGCTCAGGACTTCAGGGGCAGAGCTCAGGCCACCAGGTTGCTCAGGCCCACTTGGGCAGTCCTGCTTGGGGGCGTCCAGTCATCACGGCACAGAGTGTGGGTCCTGGTCTGGACTGAGCAGATCCAACTGCCTTTTGTGCACGAAACAGCATGTACCCAAGATATCCCTCCACCAATCCTCACTTTTCTCTCCTGACTCAGTAATCCTCCTCTCTGCAGAATAATTTCCATCAGCCAATAAACACTTGTTATTTCTCCAATATTAAAAAATGTTTAAATCCTTCCTTAACCCCACTTTCTTCTCTTGCGACTCACCCCAGTTCACTCTTTTTTTTTTTTAATATTAAATTTTATTTTTATATTCCCCCATACAATTGCAAATGCCCCATTCTGACCCAATCCTTCCCCTCCCGCCCCCCACCCCCAAAAAGTGTCTCTGGTTCATAGTTTTTTGTTGATTTTGATTTTCACTTTCTTATATTCATTTTCCTGGTCCCTTATTTAAGTTTTCTAGATTCCTGCTATGAGTGAGACCATCCGGTATTTTTCTTTTTCTTTCTGGCTTATTTCGCTGAGCACGATCCCTTCCAGCGCCATCCATGTTGCTGCAAATTGCATGTGTTTATCTTTTTTGAATGCTGAGTAATATTCCATGGTATATATGTACCACATCTTCTTGATCCAGTCATCTACTTTAGGGCATTTGGGTTGTTTCCAAAGCTTAGCTATTGTAAACAGTGCTGCTATAAACATAGGGGTGCAGGTGCTCTTTGGAATTGATGTTTCTGTGTCCTTTGGGTAAATACCTAGGAGTGGAATTGCTGGATCATATGGAAGCTCTATGTTTAGTAGGTCCAGAAATCTCCACACAGCTCTCCATAGTGGTTGGACCAGTTTGCACTCCCACCAACAGTGCAGGAGAGTTCCTTTTTCTCCACAACCTCGCCAACATTTGTTGTTGCTAGTTTTTTTAATATGTGCCATTCTCACTGGTGTGAGATGGTATCTCATGGTAGTTTTGATTTGCATTTCCCTGATGACAAGTGATGTTGAACATTTTTTCATATGCCTGTTGGCCATTTGCATTTCCTCTTCAGAGAAGTTTCTTTTTAGCTCTTCTGCCCATTTTTTGACTGGATTATTTTCTTTGTTGTTGCTGAGTCTCATCAGCTCTTTGCAGATTTTTGTGATCAGTCCTTTATCATTAGTGTTGGGTGCAAAAATGTTCTCCCAGTTGGTGGGGTTTCTCTTTGTTTTTGTTATTGTCTCTTTTGCTGTGCAGAAGCTCTTTAATTTGATGTAGTCCCAGCTGTTTATCTTTGTCTTCACTATCACTGCTTTGGGTGATGTGTCTGTAAAGATGTCTTTGATGTGCAAATCCCGTAGTGTTTCGCCTATATTTCCTTCTATGTATTTTATGGTTTCAGGTCTTATGTCTAGTTCTTTAATCCATTTTGAGTTGATTTTTGTGTATGGTGTGAGGTAGTGGTCAAGCTTCATTCTTTTGCATGTAGCGACCCAGTTTTCCCAGCACCATTTATTGAACAAACTTTCTTTGCTCCAATGCATAGTTCTGACCAGTTCACTCTTTATGGCAAAACACTTTCTGACTCGTTTCTCTCTTGAAATGATTCCAAACATGCCATGGTTTTACCACCTCATTAAAAAGTCAGCTCATCAAAGGTTGATCTTTGATCATCATTGGAGGTTCTTCACACTCTATTTTTCTCAGCTTCTTCAACTGTCCTTCTGTATTTTTTTTTTCTATTTTCTCCTTGTCTTTTTGATGTGTGATGATGTAATTCCTCTAGACTTAGTCTTTGGAGATATGTCTTTAGGCAACATATCCACTTGGATATCTAATAAGCTCCTTAAATTTAAATCTGCCAAAGCTGGTCTCGATAGTGCACCTTTTCCCTGACCGTAAAGTGCTTCTTCCACAGTTTCCACAATGACTGCTTTATTTCCCCACTTGCAGAGGTCAAAAATCTTGCTGTTACTTTTGCCTTTCCTTTTCCTCTCAACTCCATTACTGAATCCATCAGCAAATTATACTGGCTCTCCCTTCAAAGTGTATCCAGTGACCACTTGCCCTCATTCATGAGAACATTATCACTCACCTGGATGATTGCAACGGTCTCTTGATTGGCTTCCCTGCTCCTCTGCAGAGTCGTTCTGCTAAAATATACAGCAGAGCATGCCCCTCCTGGAAAGGAATCCCTCCAGGGGCTCTTCAATTAGAAAGGATGAAAGCTGAAGACTATTGTGGCCTCAGGACACAAACTGGCCAGCCCAGCCTTAGTCCTCTGACCTACTCTTCCACACTCATTCACCTCCATGCTGACCTTCATGTTGTTCCTTGCTTTTGGCCAAGAATCTAGAAATGCCACTAAGTAACCGCTACATATGTAAATATCAGTTGAATCAGTCAGAGTTTGAGGTATATGGTTGTTTACCAAACACCTACAACAAAGAAAGCATTACAACTTGGATTTGAATGTCCCCAAACCTACTCTCTACTCTATGAGTGATACTCTTTGTAATTTTGGCAGATGAGTCTGTTGGTCACTCTAAAATAACTGCCAAGAATAAGTTTTAGATTTTAGGATTTTTTAGCATTCTTTTCTGAGTTTACATTAAACCATCCAAAAGCAGAAATTTCAGATGTTTTCATTTTTCTTGAAAATGTGTGTTCAACATTTTGACCCTTGAAGATATGGTTGACTGTCTTTTTATTCTTATTTCTCATATGGTCTCCTTGAACTGTATCTTACCCCCTACAAATACTGTCAGCAGTTATTTTGTTTATCACAATCTTTTTTTGCCTCTTAGAAAAGAATATAGGTTTTCTTCCATTATTGAACCTTTTATAGATTGTATTTCACAGGGAACCTTTGAACTTATACTAGCTTTTGAATTCATGAGTCCTGAAATGAATTTATGGTTCTTGGATAACTCGATGTAGATATGGGGACAGGGAAGAATGATCCCAGCACAGATAAACACATTAACCACAGTTTCAGTAAATAAGCACTGATTCTTCCTACTGCTGCCAGCTCAGAAAAGATTATTCAGAAGGCTGCTCCCTAGCCTTGGTATTCATAAATCCTCCTTGGAATCAGAGGACACAGGGCCTTTTTATAGTTCAGCAGGTTACAGTCCAGCAAAGGGACACAGACCCCACATGCAGAGTGTATCTCTGGGAGAGAGGATGCGTTTTGGTTTGAGTCTAGTTTTCCTCCCTTCTTTTCAACTCCCTCCCCCTTCTGCCTCATCTCCCAGGGAAAGCAGCTTCCTGGGAGAGGCTGTTGCAGATTCCTCACTGTGTTGTGACTCTGGGCACAACAGGAGCCACTTTTCTCTCCCAGCTGATAATTTTGTGGGGAGACCTGGTGTGAAAAGTGTTCCTTGGTGCCAAGACCCCTGCTGTTGAAGGACCCAGCCTCCGAGATGAACCACTGGGTTGTTTTGTTCTCCTGGAGTGCTTGTGGGTTCACGTGACATCTTTTTTGAGTTAAGAGACTCGCCCTTATTGTTTTAAACAATACAAAACACTCTCAGGGGCCAATGAGGACATTTGTTTGTGGGGAAACAATTTATTATTTTAAATGGTATTTTCTAAAGTGATAATTGCCCTTTATCTGATCTTTCTTAAGGAAACTGCATTTCCTTTTCTGCTGCAGACTAATTCAAGATAAATGAATTTACAAGTTTAATACAACTCATTCCATTTGGAAGCTCCCCAGCTTCAAGATGCTAAGAAAATTGCAGATTTTGGTGTTGTAGAGGGTATAACCAATAAAAATGATGGCAGTGTGGTGCTAGAGTATGAGACTCAAATGAAGCTTCTAAAGCAAATAATAGCTTCTGGGATACTTCCCAGACCCCATTTCAGAGATGGCTGTGTAGAGTGACTATCTGACAGGGAATATGTGTGAGCCTTATTCTCACCTTATACTATGGTCAGATGCAAGCAGGTGGAATGAGTGGCTTCATTTTTCACTTTCGTGCTTAATTGAATTAGATGATCAAAGTTACTGCTTGATTTGTAACACTATAAACACAGCCTATTTACCCAAATTTTGACTCGTTGACTGACTGTTTTTTGTTGTCTAAAGAGAAGAAGGAAGAAAGGAAGAGGAAACGATAAAGATAGGGTGCATAGCAAAAAGGAAAAACAGTTTACAAATAAAAATAACCCATTGTAAAGGGATCCTTTTTGGGGGGTGGGATGACAAGTTATATCTCACTTATACAGCTACATTGTTAATATCATGTAGGTAATTATCTCCTCTGTTGATGTCAAGGTACCATTAGAACCACCAAAAGATCTCAGGCTCATTAGAACCAGTGAGCTGGAACCCCACTTAGGTTTCTGAGTATAGTCTCAGAGATTAGTAGGAAAATGTGCATTTCAAGGAAGTTCTCAGAAGATGCTGAAGTTGCTAATCCTGTGACTAAACTCTGAGAACCACTGATTGATTTAATCCATTGTGCAAACTTTCTTAGTTCTGGGATCATTACAATAAATTGTTTGTAGGGTGGTGTGCTTAACTCTGACACACAGAGACATACTTCTCTCAACATTTTACAAGATGTATACTTTCATCACCAATCCTAGTTAATATATAATTGATTGATTTCAAAGTATACATTAGCGATATGAATCGGGGGCAGCATAGAAGACACTGATTCCCAGGCTGGAGTAATACATGGGTCCATTCAAGTTACTTGCACAGTGATGCTAATTTACATTAAAGAAATCGAGCAGATATTCATTAGGTAGCTTGTAAGTTAAACGGTCATTATATGTAAGTCTTAATATAGAAATATGTACATAAATTATATAACATACAAATAAGCCTATATATATGATAATATATTTTAATATCATATAATTTGAATTCAGGATGAACTCAAAGGAAAGTACGTAAACAAATTCAAATTAGCAATTTTAACTTTTTGTAACTGATATTGCCATTTTGAGCAAAGTTAAGCAATATCGGCCTGTGACTACAGCAGGCTCTGCCTTCAAACCATCACATGGTTGTGAGTGTGTGGAAAGAGCCACATTTCCACCCATTTTATCTGTCCTGAAGATGTTTCATTAAGCCAGCATACTTGCTGTGATTCGGCCTTTCTTTGATTTATTGCATCATTTACTTATTAGGTCTGCCTGGCCCCTGAAGTTCTCAGAAATTAGAATAGTATTGCCCAGTGCCAGTGTAAGCATCCATTCTATTTTTTGATGCTCTGGTGTAGCTATGGGAGAAAAAATACAGACAAAGACCCTCTGTCCAGGGGCTCACTGCATGAGGCCAGGCAGAAGTCGAAGCGGGCTGGAGAAGAAAGCAGCGGCTAGATACTGTGGGTCTCAGGAAGCAAGGTAAGGAGTTCCGATTTTCTTCAAATAGCAGAGGGAAACTATTGGAGGATTTTGTTAAGGATTTGAATTTCCTTAAAGGAAAGCTAGCTGCTGTGTGGAGAATGCACTGTAAATGAGAAGGATGGGAATGTGGCAATGCTTCATTTTAGCTTTATCATCCAGCTGATATATGATAGGCCAATATACTCACATTAACTTTTAAGATAATCATCAAAATTCAAACATATAATTCTATGAAGTGTGCAGGGAGAATGTAAATTTTCCATCATTTTCTAAATAATAAATATCTTTTTTTTAATACCGTAAGGAATACTGAAGTTCCTCAATATAGCCTCTCAGTCTTATGGAAAGATTGTTTTTGAAGAACTTGTACAGGCTTTGAAGTCAGACCTAGTTCCAACACCAGTTGAGCCACTTAAACAAGATGCTTAACCTCACGGGGCCTCTTTCCTCCAAAATGGGACTAATAATGTTTCTAACTCATGGGTGTAGGGGGTCGGGAGCAAAGAGTCATTACACTGAGCTTTGGGGTGGTCATTTACATATCTTTACATATATTTAAATAAAGGTGTCAAGAGAAAAATGTAACACAAAATAAAAGCAGGTTAGACACTTCACAATCCAGAGGACCAGGGCAGTTATAATTATCATAGGTCAGAAAAAACACCCGGGAAATTGAGACTGGGTCAGGATGCAGATGGCCTTCTCCCAGGCTTGGCTTCCTTCTCCTGGTGCTTTTCAGGCATGCCATTAAGCAGGAAACTCATTGAAGGAGGAAAAAGTCTTTTCCAGCTCTCTGAGAAGAGTCAGTTTACTTCTCTGTAGTTTTTCTTGCTTTGTAGATAAGGAGAATTTTCATTCAAGGGGCTAATCCATTGTTCAAATTCCCACATTGACCTTTAGGTCAACCTTGCATTTGTATCTTCCGTGGACCACTGAACCCTGCCCCTTGGTGGAATTATGATGGTACTGGTTTCATAACCATTTGTTAAAATTGGCACCATTTACTTCCATTTGCTTTTGAACTATGCCACAATTCTAATGACTGTCTTGCTGTTCCCTGAAGAAGGCCTAAATGAGGCATCTCCAGATAGTGTCATGAGATGGGAGGACCCACGTCAATTTTCAGAGATTAAGGGATAGGAAGTAGGGTAAGAGAGGAGGTGAAATTCAAAGTGTATTCTAAACTCTCTTGATATATATTTCTAAAGAGAAAAACAAAGAATTCTTATTTTGTCCAAATGACACCAGGTCTGCTCGGTTGCTATGCTATCCTTGCAATTACTTTTGTGATGACAATGAATAAACTTAACTCCTCCACCAAATATGCTTACAGATAATTTCACACCCCAGTGCAATGCAGCTGCTTCTGCCATGGCCAGTGCTGAACAGCTTAGAGCAGGAGCACATGGGAGCATCAAAGAGAAAGCATAGCAACTATTTCCATTTGAAACCATGGCATCAAGAACACTGTATGTTATATCCAATTCAGATTTTTATTCTCTATAGAAAATTCCAAAGGGACAAGAAGTCCTTCTGGTGGTGTGTTTAGCAAAATGTTTCTAATAACTTTCTAAATGAGCTGGACTTTGGAAGGGAAGATCATGATACATTTTGCCTGGAGTCTTTTTCTCTTAATTTTTAAACTCAGGTATGTTTTGAGTGTGTTTCTATTTCATTTACAGTTATCCTACCAAATTGTAGTGTTCGAAGAGTTATTTGACATTGGAGAAGTCCTATACATTTTTTATAAGTCCAGTTAAGAATTTCTCTTGAACCATAAAGTTCTTTTTTGCCACCCCTAAGTGGAAATCTGACTATAAAAATAACATACATAGAGTTCCTGAATGCAAAACCATTAAGGGGGAAAATATTTCTGAAAAACTTTTGTCATCCAATAAGATAATATCCATCTATAGCAAGTCAGATGATGGCCCATTCTTTAATTGTCTATAGAAACAAATGGAATTTGTGAAAGGCTATCATCATAGCATTGCAGCAAACAACTAGTCACAGATAGTTCTATCAGAAGATCAATGTCAAGTGAAAAAGTGGAGAGCATGTGACCAGAAAGGGAATGTGGGTCTGCTAGACCTGAACGGCCTGCTCGGCTGCCATTTGGTTACATGCAGTTCTTCCCTCCAATACAATATCAGAACAACCCAGTCAATCAGTTATCTGACCTAAAAGAATGTATTTTGCCAGACCCTACAAGGGTCCTTTCAAATTAAACAAGAGTAGGACACTCGCTCACCTGGGACAATGGGTTACATCACGAGGTACAACCAGAAATTCCCCGGGGGCCATTGACTGATGTGTAACTTTGCTTCCAGAGACTAATCAGTCAGTCTCCTTGTTGATAAGATTGGAACCATGGCTGGGGGTATGAGGTAAGGTTTCCATTATAACACCAGATCATCCAGCCAATAAAAAAGACCTGGTCAGCAGGCTCACCTCCCCCAGAAGCCCTAGATGATCTAAGTACATTGTCAGTTTCACCCACCCCTTCTCTTTGTTCTCCTACCCCATCTAATTGATGCTGTATTATTATTATATCAATAAAAGGGCCAGGATCTTGCTCTTCCGGTAGCATCCTGTGCTGTACAGCTTGCTCCACTACTCCTGTTTGTCAGTGCGGTGTTGTCAACACAGCAAGTGAATGTCTTACCCAGGCAACACTTGTGACTGCTGTTTCACCCATTGGGAGGCTAGAAGTCTTGGCCAAATGCCCAGGGGATCCTGGTACTTCATTCCCCAAAAGAAACCTGGGCCCTCGAGTACCTTGAGACTAGCATTAGAATGAGGACCTCAAGATGCTGATTAAAGTAAAGATTTATTGAAAAGGGACAGAACAAGCAATAGAGTTCCAGGGAGAGTTCTTAAACAACAGGCTTTCTCTGATGCCAGGGCTCGGGATATGTTAGGTTTTGGGGTTGGAGTTTGAAACTGAGAGAATTAACCTTTATTGGCTGAGAAAGCAAGAAGAGTGGACCTGGGCAGAGTTCCTTATACATCCAGTGCAGCCCATTTATTGTTGCTAATTATGTAGGCTCATGGAGGCTGTGTCCCTATAGCCTCAGTTTGAACTGGTCTGTCCTCAAGATCGGTCACTTCTTTCTTCAACAGGCTAAATAATAAGTTATGTAGAGATAGCCCAGGAATGCACAGATTGGGGAAAAATTATTAAAAAACAACAACAAAAATCTACAATGGGCCACGGAAACTTATGGCAGCCAGTGTCTGGGCCTAAGAGTCATCAGATTTATTTAACCTCTTGTTTTACTAGCTTGTTAAAAACAGTGCAAACAGCGAAGTTCTAGCCTTGAGTCCTGTCCATGTCCTGGGACCTTTCCTGTCTCCAGAGGGTTTAAAGACTTTTTAATCCCATATGCACATTTATTTCTCTCAAACAACTTTGTTGATGGTATCTTCCACTTTAGAGGTAACTCAAATCTTTATTGAGTAAAGTTATTAAAATTTAGGGGTTAATTCTGTTATTTTGTTTTTTTAGTCCCTTCTCCTGTTTGCTTCCAGTCAAGAAACTGTTTCTTACTAATGCATTTAGAAATGCTAAAGCCCAGGGTAACTAGGACAAGGGCTTATTCTTGGGATTTTCCAGAAACAAGTTTCTATCATTAGTGATTAAACCCAAAGCTTGAGTGAAAGGGCTTACAGTTTTCCCCTGATGAACAAATAGACTGTACTCTGGAGAATCTACCTGCTCTGATCTAGGACAGTTCGTGACAAGTGGAAGCTCAGAATGTTTCCCCAGCATGCAGGTGGGACCAGAAAAGGGGAGCTGAGGGAAGACTGAGGCTTTACCACATGCATTCAGTGGTGGTCCAGTCTGATTCTGAATTTTGACAGTTCTGTGCATTCTTCAAAAGTGTTCTGTAGATCAGATATGGTCTGGAGAATAAGGGGGCTTATGGGAAGGGCATGGGTCTTCTCTGATGCCTTCTTTCTTTTGCCCTTCAACAGCTACTCCTAGTCAACTCTGGTGTGCTGGAGGAGTTAGTTTGGCAATCACTATGATTGCTGCCAGTGGGCTCATTGTACAGATGAGAAAACCAGAGGCGACAGAAATGTAGCAAGGTTTATCCAAGTGACGTGACACTAATGAACATTTGGGGCAGAACCTGTTATTTTTTCATTGCACTATTGACAAACACTTTCTGAAATGACTGGGTAAGACACAACTCAACTCTGCTGTTGTAGTAAGAGGGCAGACAGAGACACTGCCAGAACAAACAGGCATGGCTCATTCCCAGTAAAAAGTTATTTATGGAAACTGAAATTTTATTTTTAATATAATTTTTCATGTGTTACACAATATATTCTCCTAGTTTTCTTTCTTTCTTTTTTTTTTTTGGTCTTTTGTAAAGATTATTCTTACTCCTAAGGCTATCCAAAAATTGGAGTCAGGCTGTATTTGACCTACAAGCTACAGCTTGGCACTCCCTCTGGGTCACCTGTTTTCCCAACTTCAGTAGAACTTTTCATCCTCTATCTTAAAATATTCAAGATGTTTCTTTGGTTCATAAAATTTCCCTTTTTTTCCCCCTATTGATGTCTCTCATCCAACTGCCCCACTGCCCTGGCTCATATATTATTTGTGTTTTTCCTACCAGTCTCATCTCCTTTCTTCATAGTTTTACCTGAGGGTTAAGAGCAGTTTATTGAAAAGTCAGAATTAGGATTCTCATGACTGTTTTGCCACTGAGTGTGTGAATATACACTCAATCAAAGTCGGAGTTAAAATTAGCTCTCCTTCCTGTCCAATTTCCTCAATTTCAGGGAGGATGTTGAGTGAGAAGACCTGGTTTCCAGCTCTCTCAGTGCTCATGATGTTACTGAAGGATATAATAGATTTCATTTTCTCAACTATTGTTTCCTGAGCTGAATTTTCCTAAAAGGATGAGGATCAATAACAATAGAAACAGCAACAATTTTAATAACATTATTAAAATAATGACTAAAATTCACTCAGTGATCATTGTAAGATGCAATTTTACATACTGGTAAAGGGTATAGAATCCATCTGCAAACCTCTTGGGATAACCCCAGTTCTGTCACTTACTAGCTATGTGACTTTCATTGAGCAAGTTCAGTTGCCTCTGTTTCAGTTTCCCCATCTATAAAATGGTGATGATAGTAGCTGTATATGCCTTATAGTTTAATAAGACCAAGTGACATCTATCTATCTATCTATCTATCTATCTATCTATCTATCTATCTATCTATCTATCTATCTATATATATATGTCTTTAAGCAGTCCTGATAAATGGTAAGTGCTATGTAAATATCAGATGGTATTATCATTACCGGCTGGATATAATTTCAACTTCACTCTTCCATTCCCATATTCCCTCCCATCTCTTCTACTTTTTACTCCAGAGGTAGACATCATTAATGGTTCAGTGTTTTAAAATGTAGACATTGACTATGTATGTGATGAAAATATTAGTTAATATCATCAGTCAATAATATTAGAATTATTGAACACTTGCCATAAAAATCAGACACTCTTCTAAAGTCCTTCTATACATTGAATAATTTAATTTTTGTAATGATCCCCTGAGTTGAGACTATTAAAATGCATTGAAGATGCAGCTCAGTCCCTATGAACTGAGATATAGAGAAATTATTGTAGTTTCACATAGCTACTAAATGTTAGGGCCATATATGAAGGCAAATGATTCAGAGTCAAAGCTGAATAGATGAATGTTGGAAGTTCCAGTGATCAAGTCCAAGTGTTAGGAGAATGCAGCCTCTGATAGTTCCTGGAAGATTAAACCCAAGAAGTAGCTCTTGAAACTTAGAAGAGTTAATTTTAGAGAATGACAAGAAACTACTGCTTTACACAATAGGCAGGAAAACCACAGAATTTATTGTCTCAAAACATATAGAGCCCTCTAGAAGCCTTGGGAAGACAGAATAAACCTATTTAGGTTTCCTGATCTTACTACATATGATTACTCTTTTGTGGGGAGGACAATAACATATCCCCCCAAATATTGTCACCTCTCCAGGTTAAAGAATAGCAGTTGGAATAAAATAAAAATAAAAATCAACAAGCAACTATAAACCAGAGACACACTACGGGGTGGTGGTGGGGAGTGAGGAGAGGAGGGATTAGGGTGATGCAAAAAAAAATCTAAAATAAAATAATAAAATAAAAAATATGAAACTGACTTAGAGTAGTAATTTCATGTTATATTTGTCTTTTAAATAAGTTTCATGTTTCCACTGTTTCCTTTTTAAACTCACTTCTTCTTGGCAACCCACAAATCAAATAGGAGGCCATTCCCACAGCAGGGGGTGAGAGGACACCTGTAAACATATTGGATCCCTGTTAACAGACTCTGCTGTATTAACCTCGGATGGGAACCTTTATTCCTGCGCCGCCCACAGTTCTCCTTGGCAAGACTAAGTCTCAGAAGATTACAATGAACTCAGGATAAGAAGGGATTGTTTGGAGAGGATCTACAAAAATTTGAACACCCCAGTGGGATAATTTCAGACTACATATGATTACTCTTTTGTGGGGAGGTCAATAAAATATCCCCTCAAACATTGTTACCTCTCCAGGTTAAAGAATAACAGTTTGAATAAAATATGAGACATTGCAACAATGTTAAGGACAAACACATTCACAAATGGGTTTGAATCCAGAGGCATAAAAATGTGTCATTTGGCTCAAAATGTGCCCTACTATGTCTTCTAGTCCATGAACATGCAACTTCAAAAGACATTAATTAAATGCTGACAGTTTTACCAGCATGCAGTGGAAAAAAACGAACAAGCAAAACTAAAACAATTTTGGCTAAATAGTTATGTTGTTGAAAAATACTTTTTCACCATTAGGTATAAAGCATTTCATTGTAGCATTTGCAAGTATTCCCATGGGTTTATGCATGCTTCCCTGTACAAAAGCATAATTTTCTTTTTTCCTCTTGTGCCCAATTATCTTCTCTTTTACCATTTAAGTCAGGTAAAGATCATGTCTTGATATAATAATTGGTTGTGAATTAGTCATTTCAGTGAGTTATTTTGCTCTATAAACCTGTTTTCGTTTTGTGTTTTTTTTTTAACTTTAATGAATGATATCAACTGAGCTAGAAACCTTAGAACCAACTTACAGTTTTCCATAATCATCAAATTCATAGCGACAAGTTGATTCCACCTGAGCAATACGTATGTAGTATTTCCACAGTTCTAGACCTCACCAACAGCCTGATCATTGCAATAATGTTAAGGACATGTCTCCATGCCACTTCTTTTTGAATGCCTTCCTGAATTCATCAAAGTAGAATTAATAATTCCTTAATAGGTTCTTTGATGGCATATCTATTTTAATAATGTAAAACAAAGATATAAACTGGTATTGGGAATAGATACATTGACTTTGAACTCTGCCAATATCCATGAGCAGGCATTTTCTCTTCTCTGAGGCCCAGGACATTTCTGTAAAATATGACCTCATGAAGTTTTTTTTTTTTTTTTAATAAATTTTATTTTTATATTCCCCATACAATTGCAACCCCCCCATTCTGACCCAATCCCTCCCCTCCCGCCCCCCACCCCCCAAAAAGTGTCTCTGGTTCATAGTTTTTTGTTGATTTTGATTTTCACTTTCTTATAGTTATTCTTTTTCCTGGTCCCTTATTTAAGTTTTCTAGATTCCTGCTATGAGTGAGACCATCCGGTATTTTTCTTTTTCTTTCTGGCTTATTTCGCTGAGCATGATTCCTTCCAGTGCCATCCATGTTGCTGCAAATTGCATGTGTTTATCTTTTTTGAATGCTGAGTAATATTCCATGGTGTATATGTACCACATCTTCTTGATCCAGTCATCTATTTTTGGGCATTTGGGTTGTTTCCAAAGCTTAGCTATTGTAAATAGTGCTGCTATAAACATAGGGGTGCAGGTGTTCTTTGGGATTGATGTTTCTGTGTCCTTTGGGTAAATACCTAGGAGTGGAATTGCTGGATCATATGGAAGCTCTATGTTTAGTAGGTCCAGAAATCTCCACACAGCTTTCCATAGTGGTTGGACCAGTTTGCATTCCCACCAACAGTGCAGAAGAGTTCCTTTTTCTCCACACCCTCGCCAACATTTGTTGTTGCTAGTTTTTTTAATATGTGCCAATGAAATCGAATAGAAAATCCAGAAATAAACCCACAGATTTATGGTCAACTAATCTTTGACAAAGGAGCAAAGACTATGCATTGGAGCAAAGATAGTTTGTTCAATAAATGGTGCTGGGAAAACTGGGTCGCTACATGCAAAAGAATGAAGCTTGACCACTACCTCACACCATACACAAAAATCAACTCAAAATGGATTAAAAAACTAGACACAAGACCTGAAACCATAAAATACAAAGAAGGAAATATAGGCGAAACACTACGTGATTTGCACATCAAAGACATCTTTACAGACACATCACCCAAAGCAGTGATAGTGAAGGCAAAGATAAACAGCTGGGACTACATCAAATTAAAGAGCTTCTGCACAGCAAAAGAGACAATAACAAAAACAAAGAGAAACCCCACCAACTGGGAGAACATTTTTGCACCCAACACTAATGATAAAGGACTGATCACAAAAATCTGCAAAGAGCTGATGAGACTCAACAACAACAAAGAAAATAATCCAGTCAAAAAATGGGCAGAAGAGCTAAAAAGAAACTTCTCTGAAGAGGAAATGCAAATGGCCAACAGGCATATGAAAAAATGTTCAACATCACTTGTCATCAGGGAAATGCAAATCAAAACTACCATGAGATACCATCATGAAGTTTTGATAGAGGTGAGATGAGCAAAAAATGGTGGTAAATGCACTATAGGTAATCAGTAACTATTAATTCTATTATACCAATATTTATTACAAGTTCTGCTATATAATTGATCACAACTGGATGTGTGATTGCACTTCTGTGTGTGCGCTCCTTGAAGATAGAGACCTTCCAGTATACACTAAGTATTAATAAACATTTGTTGAATTGAGTCGAGTCCTAAATCTCAAGTCCCATGTCTAGCATTCAATTACAAGATTAACACTATGGTCTCAAGAAAATTATCTTTTCATTTAAATAGATAAGTTGAGTGACTGACTTTATTAATTTTTTATTATTTTACTTTATTAATATTCTGTAGGAGTTGTATGGGAAAAATCAATATGTATGAAATTTTCTGAGCTGCATCTTTTAAAAAATCCGTTACAGTGAAAACAGTGAGTACACACATTGAAAATAGAAGTTTTGGGTTTCTATTTTTTTAAAGTCAGATGTGTGACACCATTGAAACTGCTCTGTATGTAACTGTAGAACTAAATTTTTTAAGGATAAGTATTTCATTTTAAAACATGAGCCTTAATGTTAAAATTATAACTAAAAGTCTTAAGATCCAGATCCATTAATATTAGAAATGAGTGGTAGACTCTAATGTCAGGAACTAATGGCTCCATAATATAGGGAACATATTTTAATTAAAAGTAAAACCCACAGCATCTTTGTGATCAGCACTTTAACAGTTGCTACCCGTGAGTAAGAGGAGGAAGGAGCAAAGTGAGCCCCTTTCTGAATAATAGAACTTCTCCAAGCAAAGGTTAGTTTACTTCCATGGGCAACTCTAACTTCATCTGAGCTTTAAAGGAAATTCAAGACCAGCTGTCATTTCTAAGGAACCTGGGATTTTCCTTGTGTTCTCCCCAAACTCAGTTTGTAACTGAATTAGTGAATCCTGAACTACTGCTCCTAGGAGAAATATTAGATTAGCTTCCTATGAGTTTCTTGTCACAACCATTTTATCGATCAGTCAATGTATAATTTTGTTTTATGTGTGTTTTGTTTAAAGGTACCTTATTTTGATATATAATGTTGATTCATTAACATGAAGCTTAAGGCCAACAATGCTGTAACTCATGCCTGAGGAAGCTTATTTATCATACATGTTTTCTCCATAAAGCATATCAAAGTCACCTTGAGAGCTTAGGAACACAGGACAGCATGTCTGCCCTGCTATGGGGGACCATTTTATTATATTTTTTAATTTTATTTTTTAGAGATTTATTTCTTTATGCATACAAGAACTGGGGTGTAGGCCATAGGTATGGGAGTGAGAGGATTCACCAGAGACAGAGTAGGGAACAGAACAAGCAGATCTACTGAAATACACTGCTGTATTTCTGTGGGCGAGACAGGAGAGATCTGCTTTGCCATGTGGATCACCTCCCTGGCCAGCTGGGGATCGAACTAGCGATTGGTGGTAGCTTGACAATGCTTTGTCTTTAATCCCCTGTGCTACCAGGGAGGCCCTGGGGGACCATTTTAAGCAGCAAAATCACCAAAAAAAAGCACAAAACTGCAAAAAATGTGACACTTAATTGACGATGGAAAGGATGCTTGTTTATAATCTGAGTGATTTTCCTTTTTCAAAAATTGACTCTTCGAGTTTCTTTCAACTTCTGACCACTCGTTTCCTTTTTTCCAGCATTTGTAATTTTATAGAAGCTTTCATCTATTATGAATTTTTACCCATTAAAATTTTTCTGGAGTTTTCATCAATTACAAGGTTTTGTCATCACCAGAGGTAGAACTCCACTAATTTTTTTTTTTTATGGTTTATTTATTTTTTTATTTATTTATACAAGCACTGGGTACAGTCAGAAGCGCGGGAGGGTGAGAGAATTCACCAGAGCCAGAGCGGGGAGCAGAGCAGGCAGAAGGACCAAAGTACACTGCTGAGGGGAGCAGCGGGCGGCAGGAGAGGTCTGCGCGCCATCTGGGACCCTCCTCCGGTGGCCGGGGAGCAGGCAGGGATCAAACCGGAGCTGCAGAGGCTGCAGGCATCTTCTCAACCCAGCGCTCAACCAATGCGCCACCGGGGAGGCCCAGAACTCCACTAACTTTAAATGAAATAGCATTTGTTGCTCTTTTTAATTCTAAAAATAGACCTTCCTTACAGAAAAATTGGACAACTTAGAAAAAATAGAGAAAAATGGAAATAATTGCTAATACATTTGCACAGAAATAGTCATTATTAGCATTTTGAAATATATTATTATAGTTTTTTCTCCCATTTTCTCACACACAAAAGTGATATACATCTACTATTTTGTATATTGATTTTTCATTTACCATATCATTAATATTTCCATTTGATTAAACTATTTTGTAATGATATTTTAATTATAAGTAATATGCTCTCATATTGGTATACATCATTTATTTATCCATAATTATTATTCACTTAGACTGATGCCAAATTTCATTCTGTTAAACAGGACTGTGAAACCCATTTGAAACATCATTTTTTATAGTGTGTGTGTTAGATTATTTCATTAACATCAATTTCTAGAAATGTGGGTACTGCATCAATAGTGTAAATATTTAAGGATTCTTGTTAATCCTTGACTGTTTTCCAGAAAGCTTTTTTAAACTGATATATACAATTAAATTGGTTGTAGCTGAGAATTCTGCCTCACCACAACTTCTTTATATAAAAGAATTATTGTAAAATACTTCCAATTTTATCTGGGAAGTATTTGACTTACTGAATGTTTAAGTTGCATTATACTAGTAAGCTTGAACATCAAATGGATCATTGGCTAGCTGAAATTATTTTCTGAGCTACCTATTTAACCATTTTACCAACTTTTCTATTTGGATCCTGTCCCTTTCTTATTGATTTTTAAGAATTATTTATGACTTATTTACCAAGACATACTACACGTCAGATACTGGGTGATTGAAATCTTGTGATAAATAAACTCATATATAGTTCTTACCTCTTGAATCTTCTACAGCAAGGGGTACATGAACAGTTGCCTGTATTTATTAATTATTGTCAAGATTTTTTTTTTACAAAAGTAGTCCATGAATTTGGCAGCAAGTCAAGTATATGGAAATACTGATTCTACTTCCTTTCTTACTCCTAGGCCCATTCTTCAGAGGCAGCTCTCCTGGTGCTTTGTCCAAGGGTCTTAGAAGATATGCTTGTTTCTCCGTTCCCTTCATTTAGGAAAACTATAGAATATCCAGTAATCTCTAATATGGAAAGTGCAGATACACATCATTTATACTATTGCCTTCTTTCCCTCTTTTCTTCTAAGGGCGTCAGATTTGTAGTTTTCCTCATAACTTCAAATAAGAGACTTAAACCTGTAATTTCTGTTGCATCAAATTTTAAAGGTATAATCTTGTTTTGTAATATGAGGCTATTAACTTTTCTTCCTTTCTTCCCCATTTATATTTCATGTCAACATAAAATTAGTTCTATTTCTCTACACTCAAATGTTTAAAATTATGCCACATTCAATTTATTTCATATTTTGAATTAATTTTTCCACTTATATCTGGAGAGTTTCCTGATTCTTAATTACAAAGCATAGTATCAATTGAATGCTTATTTAATAATAAGTCTTTACATATAAACACATTATTTCCTTCCTTTCATTACTGTAAGGTTGAAATTTATGGATCCTAGTTTTGAATTAAAAAGTAAAGGCTACATCAACTTAATGCAAAAAAAAAAGTGCTGTCTTTAGAATATACTTCCAGAAGTATCATTTTGATAGAAAAGTCTAAATTGTCCTCTTAAGGTTTGTATTATTTTGTATGAGATTTCCTATTTGTTTCCCAGTTTTGCTGACATTTTTTTGTTCCAGTTTTCGAATTTTGCCAAATTAAAACATGAAAATGGCATCTAATGTTAGTTATCACTTGCATTTCTTTTACTATGAGTGAAGTGGATCATCCTTTCATATTATTAAAGGCAATCTTTATTTCTTTTTTTGACAGAGCTGTATTCATGCCTTTAAACATTTTGTTTTATATTAAAATATATCTGACATGTAACACTGTGATAATTTAAGGTGTATAATATGTTGATTTTATTCATTTGTATATGCTAATACGATTGCCATTGTAGTGACAGTTAACACCTCTATCATGTTACATAATTTTCTTTTTCATTGTGGTAGAAATAATTAAGATGTGGTCTCTTAACATTACTTGTAATTTTTCAGTTTTTCTTGTGTGTTTCTTCTTCATATTGCTGATTCATTCATTTTTTAAAATAATTTTTATCTATTTTATGACAAATCATTTTGTTTTTTCATTTCTTATTTTCCAGACATACCATCTTTTTAAAATCTTTCTATTCTGTCTATAAGAGGGCAGAATATATTCCATTGTTACCTACATAGTGGATTTTACTGAACTATGGGGGAGAAGAGTAGGGATAGGCTAGTGTTGGGGAGCTGTTTTCACAGCTCAAAGGCCCTTTCTCTATTGTTACAATAAAATCTGAAAATGTGGAAACTCTTCAAGTCACTTCATCTCTATTATCTAAGTTTTGTATGGTTGAGTCCTAGGCTTCTGAGATCTCTTCCCCTTGCCTTCTCACAAGTAGTATTTTTAGGTGGTTTCTGAATTCTACAACTTCTTAGCCCCTGTCTGTTTCTTTAACAGTTCTAGTAATCCTCTCTAGGTCAATCTAGCTTCTGAAGCATCTGTTTTTCTCAGGATTAGATTGTCTCTTTATGGACTTCCACAAAGCACCATAATGAATTTTTTAGAAAGTAAATGGTAACAACAAAATATTAGTGACCACCAAATTCCTGCAGAAATCAGGCTTTTTCTTTCATGTTTGCACCACAACTTCTTATACAATTTTTATTTCTTAAAATTTCCACCCTGTATTATTTGTCTTCAAGGTATTCTTTTTTCTGCCTTCCCTTCCTCCCTTACATGCTCTACTCTTCCTTTTTGTTAATGGAGACTTCTAACAATAGACTTGTACATGTTTCTTCTAGAAAATATATAGATTTCCTGCTTGGCAATCACTGATATCCAGGGTTAGACCCATTATTTCTTGACTTGCCTTGTTTTCTGTTTTTCTGGAATATATCTTCAGTAAATTTCCTAAGAATGGCTGCAGAAAAGACACATTTGATTCTTAAAACAGCTAATAGTTTGGTTGAGTAAGTAATTCGGAGGGAAATAGAATTTTCCTTCATGTCATCTTGTATCCACTGGGCTGATGAGTCATTTGATACCATATAGCCTTGTTTTACTCTGAAGGCAAATCGGTTTATTCTCTAAAAGATCTCTTACAACCTTTTTTTGCATTCTTACACTCCTGTCATTCCGTGCACGGAGCAAGTTCCTTTTCAGTTGGCGGTGACTCTCCTTCTGTTTTCCATCCAAAAACTTGTCCTGCTTCAGCTCTGGGAAATTAATGCTCCCTGAGTGTCTAAGTAGTTTGATGCTTTTTTACTTACCTCACTTTTGCTATGTTTCTCTTTCCTTTTAGGGAAAAGGGATGGGGACTCTTTCTATCATTCCCCACCCCAACAAGCATCAATTTCCTTTTCTTTTTTTTTTTTGATCTTGCATTTTATGTTTTTTTTTTCCTTTACCATTCTGACAGACTCTACATAGCAGTTACCTTAATAACCCACTTTCGCCTATTTTTCCACTTTCCATTTTACTTTTGGCTTCGTAAAAGTCTTAATTAAGTAACATGAAAGCTATGATGAAAATATAACATAGAGGACATTACAGAAAATGAACAAACAGGTTTTAGACTAGCTGCAGACCATTCATCAGACACAGGGACTCAGAATAGCTGGATTTACTAAATAAAATATGTCTACTGAAAATAATAAGAAGAAAGAAGTACTACTGACTTTGCTTAAAATTTTGCTAAAAATCCCATGCTTCCTTATTTCACAAATGCACAATTGGCATTTTCCAAAGCCTACGTCTTCTGACTGCGACCCTTGGTCCTTCTTTTTCTCCAATTTTCCTTCCTTAGCCCCTTTCTCTCCCTTCCTTTGGTTGCTCGACATTCCAATGAAAATACCTTTTCTATTGATTTTCTTGATGTCAGTTCAGTTCTGAAAAATCTCTTCAACAACTACTCCGCCCTGCACCAAAAATGCCTGATTGGAACTGTTGATAGCTGCTCCATTGCATTCCAGTCTTAGGCATCTTCCTGTCCTACCTCTGGACTCTGTCTGCTCACTCAAAGTCCAAATCCCCATGATTGCACATGAGTGTAAAGGTCCACGTCCAAGGCACTGCATCTATTAATGCTCAGCAATTGGTTCTCACCATTAGCCGATGGAACAAACTGCACATCAACATGACAACTCGGAATCGGGTCCTATACTTGATTCATGCAGAA
Source organism: Talpa occidentalis (assembly GCF_014898055.3). Lineage (NCBI taxonomy): Eukaryota > Metazoa > Chordata > Mammalia > Eulipotyphla > Talpidae > Talpa > Talpa occidentalis. The sequence goes on from NW_023601322.1 coordinate 10,254,657, forward strand.
TGTAGTTTGCCATACAAAATGTTGAGCACAAAGATCCATGCAGAACAGAAGACACTAGACAAGTTGCAAGGTTTAATTTAATAATTTAAATGGACCAACGAGTAGTCACTCTATAGCATTATTTATATGTGATGATGAGAATTTCAAGCTGTGCTGCCCATGGCTGCCTCTGGTGAGAACTGTTTGTTAACATGGCTTGTACTAGTGTCAGACAACCAGAGGGCTCTGCTCAGTTGTCAGTTTCTCTAATGAAGGAAGAGAAGAACATGCACTTGATTTCTGTATTGACTTTTCAAGAACTGCCGCAACCCTCCAGGTGCCAACCTATAAATACTTTTGAAAAAGCAGGAGTAAGAATTTCTTCCTATCAGTGCTTTGCATCTATTCATACCACTGTCATGCAAGTAAACAGAGTGGAACTTCAGTAACCAAGCATGCTTTTGACAATCTCCGTCTATAATTTAACTTTATCATGTATCTTTATAGGGCTTTGTGTAGAAATTTGCAGAGGATTACCAAGACAAAAAAAATCTTGTCTCTCTGAAATGTTTGATAAAGTTTCTTTCCAGAGCAGTTATATGATTTTAAAAAATTAAACTACCCTTCTCTGCCAAGATGTTAGCAATCATTTTTAGTCCATCATATAATTTGTCTTGAAAACTCCTGTCTTCATAATATGCCGATCATTAGAGTAATGTATCTTTGATGAAAATGAGTAATAAATAACATCTCAAAGCCTATTTCTAGTTATTGATGGATGTACACATTGTTTTGTCTGCTGTGTTTAATGGCCATGTCTTACTTTTCTTAGTTTTTTAGCAGCACCCGCTGAGGAGTAAATGAGAACTGACCTGTTTTGAAATCCTCTTCCAGAAATAAAATTCTCATCCTGTTACATTTGTGGCTGGGGAGGGAACTTGGCACACATATTGTCATTCATTTGCAAATGCAAAGTCATTCACTTGAAAGCCTTTTCACTCTGAGGAGGACGCAGTCTATCAAACAAGATCAAGGGTACTTTTTATAGACTCACAAACATCTCTCTTTATGTACATACATAAAAGGAGCTGATAAGAATAGAATTTCCCTCACTGGGAAAAGTCCCCTAAGTAAAAATACCCAGTTCTATGGAATTTATTGACCATAAAGGGGAAGTGCTCCAGCAAAAGTGCCACTCAGCAACTCAGTCTCTATTCATACATCACATGTAGATGAGAAACTCTCTCGTGCTCTCTTTAGGAAAAACCAGTTCAGACAGATCCTAAATGAGCACTTCACCTGTTCTCATGTCCCTTGCAGGGACCACTTGCTTCTTTCTCTGAGAGATTAAATCACCAGGGGTAGGACAGGCTTTGGTGGTGTCTCATTTGGCCTTTGCTGTTGTTATCTGTGCAGGCGACAAGCTCTTGCCCACAATCAAGATCTGCTCCCTCTGGGTCAGTGCCATGGAGCCAGGGCTCACTGGTCAGGCTATGTGTTAGCCAGGTGGAAAGCGGATCAGTCCTCCCTGTTGCCTGACTCAGTTTTCTTTCTCTTTCCCCCCAAGTCCTAACTACTTAACCTTTCCTTACAGGACTACGGGAGCTTGTGCTGTGCAATTCTGGGGTTCATTTGTTTTTTCCTTTCCCAGTGACTTTTTATTTTTTAATGTAGTGTATGTCAAATAAGGGAGCATTGGCATCTATGTCCAAGAAAGAAAAATAGAAAGGGTAGAAGAGAGAAAATGAATCAAAGGTCATGGAGACAGAAAACAAGAATCAAGTGTAAATGAAATCTGAGAAATGATCACCTATATGCAGCATTATTTCAAAGTCTAAAATATCTGAAAGCTTCCAAGGAAGGAAAGCTCCCGGGAATTTAGTTTATGTTAGTTGATCTCTAACAAGGTAGGAAGGTACACTGTTTTATACATTTTTTCTTTTCAGAAATATATTCACTTTCCCAATTCTTTTTTTTAAATCCCCATATTGGGTAAAGAACATATTTCAGTGAATATAATGTTGGATATTATTCTGGTATCCTTCCATGAAAGTGTTTTCAAACACAAGTTAATAATAATCTCCAGTCTCTCCTATTTTGCCACTTTTGCGTCTTTGACCCTCTTCTTTTTGGCCATCCTAGTATAATGGTTTAGAATAGTTCAATTCACCCTTCATTTTCGGGTATTCATTAATTTGCTAACATTTTCTCAGGCACAGTCAATTCTGCTGTTTAATTTCTCAACCAATCAGATTGCATATTTGCTATTAGCATATACGCATTAGTATATATGGTTCTGCAGTGATTTTGAAAAAGTCTCATATTGTTCTGATTTTTCACTCTAACCTGGCAACAGGATTGATTCTCTGCAAATCCTGTGTATCATCATGGAAATTCACAACCATGATGTGAATTCACAAACCTTTTTAGGTTCCTGAAGTGTAAATTATGAGGAAGAAGAAAGTGACTGGAAAACTAAACATGTGTGTTCAATGGCTGTTTAAATCTTGGGGTTTCAATCTTTTTAAAATATATACATTAGTATAGAATTTGTATTTATTCATCATCAGTATTTATATAAGACAGTAAATATATAAGCTGTTAAAAATAGATATATTTTTAGCTTAAATAATATGAAAATTAATAACTTCTCAATTTATTTAACCTGGAAAAGAAGACAGTGATTTTGGAAAAAGTGAATTTTTTTGGTATTTTTTATATATATTTCTTACATCATTTTTCGTTTTTGCACAGTGTATGCATTTCCATCTTGGTTATAGCCCCCATACAATTCCCACCCCCCTTGAAAAGTGGATTTTTTGTCATTGATTAGAAAAGAAAAATATTAATGTCTTGAAGACTGAATCACTGAAGTTGAAGGTTTCAAGCTGGTGATCTATAGGGTCCTAGAGATATCATTTTAACAGAAATGAATTTGTTGACATAACCTAAGTGAATATCCTAGATCCTTCTTTCTATCATAGGACACCATTACGGTTCACTATTCTTTCTATTAAATCAGAACCGCTGCTTAGAAACTTAATTACAATCACTCACTTGTGCAAACACACACACATACACTCAAATGCACATATATACAGGCAAAAATACACTATATATACATGTAAGAATTTAATTTTGTTCAAGAACTCTTATGGGGTAGCCCATGGAACTTGTCCCATAGAATTATACAATAAAATTATAACACGAAAGAAATAATTTGTCACGCTGTCAATCTCCAATACTAATTTGAGCAGATGTTTCCTTTCCATCTTAAGGATGCTTTTTTGTTATTGTTACATGTTAAGTGTCATTGTCATTTCCACTGATCTTCAGAAATGTATTGCTTTTCATTACATCTTGTCATTAGATCTTGGCACCTGACCTATTGAGTGAATGATTAAATCTGAATATGAAATATGACCATTTGTATATATTCATTACTATGAAGATTATCATTCTGGTCAGGAGGTATATTTCTCAGAACTGTGATATTCCATATGATTATTAAATGAACTAGGGTAAGCGATACAGAGAAAGAACAGAATACCATGCAACTTGTTATCATGGTCTGGGTTAGTAACTGTCTTAAATGGTAAAAAATTACTGGCAGAGCTTTCTAGAGCTATTAGAAACTTGCTGCACCCTGGAGTGCTGTGAGCCATAAAAGCAGAGTGGAGATAAACACACCCTGGGGTGTCATAAGCTGTGAAGCACAGATGTGTTCACCCATATTATGATAACCATTGCTTAGCGAAATCCTGTTTTTAGTAAAAGAAGACAAAGGAGGAGAAATACATTTTCCTATTCAATAAAGATTTAACAATTTAATCTCTCATTTTTTAAGCATGTAGGGCAACTGGACTGGGAATTTTTACACTACTATATCTTTCCCTTTAGAAACTGCTTTCAACATTGCAAAGGTTCCTCTTAAAAGTAAAGTTTCAAGACCTCACTGTACATTATGTACAATGACTGAATATAAAGTAGACCAAAAACTTCATTCTTAGAATTTGGACTTCAAAAAAAGCTATTTGGTTGATAAATATTGCCAGATTTTGGTTACTTTCAACTTGCAATGGGAAAAGAAATAACAAGAGTTCCAATATATTTCTCTCCATGCAGAACTGATGCAGCCTAAGATTTCAAAAACAAAACAAAACCCGAGCGCCAGTAGGCATTTGCATTTCAGTGCAGTGTTATTCAGAGCAACAGTATGAATTCATCTATTTTACCATTCTTGTTGTTATAAATAAACAGACCTGATTTTATTATAAGCAAAAAATAAGGTCTCAAAATATAGTGTATTCAGATGTGAGTAACTCTTAATTCTTACCAGTTCTTGTATGTTCTGGTGTTCAAGTAGGTTTCTTCAAATAATGTGTGTTGGATTTCCCACCCCACCCTTGCCCCTTTTTAGTTCGTTTTGAGTTCTACTTCTTATTGAATGTAATATTTGTAGTGACTTTAGCAGATGTCTTTGCATTTTTTAAGGGAAATAACTGATTGGATTCAGCTTAGAAGGATGTGTAGAGTTATCTTAGAAGACCAAAGAAAAGGAGATCAATCCACTAACTATAATATAGGAGTGGGGAGAAGGTTTTAAAATACCTGGAAAATCCATATTTTTTTCATAATATGTTTCAATAAATGTGTGTTATCTAAGTCCAATTCAGCAAGGTTAAATGGCCAAAACACCATAGAAGAGGATATTTAAGCTTATTACTCATGAACCCCCCCCAAAAAAAAAAACTGTTTGCTTATTGTTTGCTTATTGCTTACCATTGTATTATCGCTTACTTATTTTTATAGAATTTAGTTTTGTTAGTTTGTCATATTCTCAAGTCTGTGATCCCAAAATGGTAGAACTAGGATTCAGTTTATTTCCTAAGAAAATTGTGTGGAAATTGGAGATAAACATACAAGGTAGTTTAGAAATCAGAATTTGAATGACATTTGAGAAATTCATTCTGTGGATCAAGGGTGAAATCTTTGTTTAAGAAGATCAACAGAAAGTTTACACTAGACTCCCTAATGTATGACCATTAAAAATGAATTGTCACCCAGTTCTGTTTCCAGCTCCACATGTAAGAAGCTTGGAACTCCATCCTCACAGTAAGTAAAAAGCTGAGTAAACTGAAAAAGCAACAATTCTTATATCCACAACAGAAATGAGGACACTGAGAAAACATTTGTACCCCTAACTGGAGAGAAATTGGCTAATCTGGGGATTTACAACTTACTGAAACAGAAACTCGCTAGTAGGACTCTCTGGAGTAGGTAGGAAATTCTGAATTATAACTGATGGATTGCTAGAGGCTCAGTATGGACAAGTGCAAGAATTATATACTTTAAGGGGAACAACTCACAGAAGATCTCCACAATTTTTTAAAAAAGATTTATTTATTTATTTATACAAGCACCGGGTATAGTCAGAAGCACGGGAGGGTGAGAGGATTCACCAGAGCCAGAGCAGGGAACAGAACAGGCAGACCGACGAAATACACTGCACACTGCTGAGGGGAGCAGTGGGTGGCAGGAGAGGTCTGCGCACCATGTGGGGATCTCCCCTGCAGCCGGGGATCTAACCGGTACTGCAGAGGCTGCGGGCAGCTTTGCCGCCCAGTGCTCAACTGCTGCGCCACCAGGGGAGGCCCAAGACCTCCACAATTTTATGTTATCTCTAGGAGTTCCAACAGGTTTTCACAGTGGATATTAGAGAAAATTCTCTTACATTTCTGATAGGGGGAGTGAGAAAAACATTTTGAAATATGCATGAAAATCAATGAGGCAAAAACTGAGAGAAATGCAAGAGAAATAGATTAATCCACTAATATAATTGAAGATTTTAACATTTCTCTATCAAAAATGGACAGATCCAGCAGACAATCAGTAAAGACATAGTTGAACGTGCCATCAATCAATTGGATATAATTGACATCAGTAGACTACACTATGCAACAGCAGCAGCATAAGCATTCTTCTCAAGCTCACATGGAATGTTCCATATTCACCAAGACAGATCATACTCTGGGCCATAAATCACACACTAACAAATTTAAAAGAACAGAAATCATACAATGCCTCTCTCAGACCACAGTGGAATTAACCTATAAATTCATAACAAAATAATAACTGGGAAATTCCAAAACACGTGGAGTTTAAACAATGCATTTCTAAATAAGATAGCTGAAAGCAGAAATCTCAAAAGAAATTAAAAAATATTTTGAACTAAAAACATAACACCCAAGTTTGTGACATGCAGAAAAAGCAGTGTGTGAAAGGGAAATTTATCACAGCAAATAAAAGCACGTATTTTCAAAGAGGAAAGATCTAAAGCCAATGGTCTAAATTCTACCTTAGGAAACTTGAAATGAAAGGATGAATAGGTAGAGCACAGACAATTTTAGGAAAATGAAAATACTCTGTATGATAATATAAAGGTGGATACGTTTATACATTTATCAAAACCTGGGTAATATACAGCACTAAGATGAACCCTAATGTAAATTATGGAGTTTGGATGATAATGGTGTGCAGCGTAGGTTCATCAGGTTCATCAACTGTAATAAATACAGTTTTGGTGGAGGGAGATTAAAAATTGGGAGCTATGCATGTATGTGGGAGGGTTTAAATAGAAATATCTGTATTTTCTTCTGAATTATGCTGTGAACCTAAAATTTCTTTTAAAAGAGAAGTCTGAAATTTTTTTAAGAGCGTTATCGATTTTGTCTCATTGTAGATTCACTTAGGGAAATTGAAAATATTCTATAAAAGTAATTTCAGATCAGAAATGGATCTTAAAAATAGGCAGGAGACTATTAATACTAAATGTTAGCCTTGTTTAATAACTGCCTGTTTTTGGTGCTCTGTGTGTGTGTGTTGGAGATGGTAGTTTGGTGGTGGGCAATAGAGATATATGGTTAACCAAAGCAACATGAATAGCACAGTGCTAACTATAAACAAACAAAATTAGATATTCATTTCCCAGTGAGAATTAGCTTTAAAAAGGTCAGTTTTAATATCTTTTAAAAGTGAATTATATGAAATGTGTTTTTAAAGGTGAGATACTATCTAATTCTTTCCCAAGAAAAGGGGTGTAGTACACTGGAGGTACAAAGGAAACTGCCGTATCAGAAGAGTTAGTTGAAATGCTGACTCAAAATAGTTCTGTGGCTCTGACTACATTATAAAATCCTTCTGTACTATAACTTTCTCTGCCATAAAGTGGAAGCGAGAAGCATACTTACCATTTAACGTTTATTATGATGGTTGATGAAACCCCACTGAGGATGAGGGACCTCTATATGTCATTATTTGACTCTGAAACAGATGGAAAGGTAGAATCTTCTTGGGATCCAAGCCAAAACTGAGGATGTGGGCCATCTGCTGGTGACTTTGAGAACTTCAGACACATGGTTCCTAGACCTCATATTTTGAGGGAATTAGGTAAGAACCTTGCCTAGAATGTCAGAACTATAGATGGATTTAAGAGATTATCCCACTGAGCCTTCATTTTTGTAGAGACTAGCATAAGTTTTAGCCAGTTCCAGAGCCAAGATATAAACCCAACTTGTATACCTCAAATTTTGAGTAGACACAAAGTAGTAAAGGTAACAGCATCTCTCTCTGTGAGGAGCTGGGGCAGATCCAAACTAGGAAGGACATACCCAGAAACGTGGAAAATGCTCTGCTCCACACTTGATAAGGCTCTCCTACTGTGTGCTTGAAACTGATTTGTTAGCAAGGTAGCCTTGGAAAATGTTAAAATAATAATTTTTTATCATTGATGAGCCACAACTTCTTTACTTGATGCAATTTCCATTTTCCACTGCTTCTCATGCTGATTTTACCAGATGCCCAGAAAGTGCATGTTTTGCTTGACTTTCCCTCTTCTTTCCAATCCCTCTTTCTTTTTCAAATTTTTAAAAATATTTATTTATTTATACAAGCATGGGGGTACAGGCCAGAGGCATGGGAGAGTGAGAGAATTCACCAGAGTGGGGAGCAGAACAGGCAGACGGACCGAAGACACTGCTGAGGGGAGCAGCGGATGAGACAGGAGAGGTCTGCCTTGCCAGGTGGGGATCTTCCTGGCCAGCCGGGAATCAAACCCACGCTGCAGAGGTTGCAGACATCTTCACAGTGCTGCACTCAACCCGCTGCACCACCGGGGGCGGGGGGGCCTCCAGTCCTTCTTTCTATCATAAAAACTACCCAGAGGGAAGGGGATTAGATGAAGTAAGTATTCCAACTTCTTAGTCAACAGCTGAACTATGTCCAAGCTGTGAACCAGTGTGAAATGATGGTGTGAAACTTGGTGTCTGCAGGAGAGTCAGACTTTAGGAAGCCACTTACGATAGATACAAAAGTTGTGACAGGAAAACTACTCATGGAGTTGAGCTTCGTTTCCTATATTAATTAATTGAGTAAAATGCCTTTTGTGAAATACTCATTTAAGTGGGTTTTTTTGGGCTAATTTTTAAAATTGTGTTTTTGTCTTCTTCTCACTAATTTGTAGAATTTTTTACTATATTATAGATATTGTTCAATGAAATAGGTACAGTGGTGCCCCCTCCCCCCCAAAAAAAATATGTCTCCATGGAACCTGTAGATATGACTCTTTGGAAAAAAGGACTTTTGTAGATATAATTAAGGATATCAAGATGAGGTTCTACTGGATTAAGGTGCCCAAATGTTCCTAGAAATAAGAGAAGGGGAGAAGAACAGGTGATAAGGTCATGTAAATTTGTAGGTAGAGACAGAGTGATAGACCCACAAGTTAAGGGATGCTTAGAGTGAGCAGAAGTTGAGTCAAGGAAGAATTCTTCCTTACAGATTTTGGAGGGGCTGTGGATATGCCAACACTTAATTTCAGACTTCTGGTCTCCAGAAGTTGGAGAAAATCAATTTATGTTGGTTTAAGCCACCAAGGTTGAGGTAATCTGTATGGCAGACCTTGAGAACTAATACAGCCATGTATGTATTTCAACTCAGAAAATCTGTGACTAATGATGGTATTGAGTTCCTTTCCAATTCTTCTATCTTTTATTTGCCTTTGTTTCTTCCTGCATTGGCTGGGAATGCCAGCACAAGATTTCGTTCACTGCTATCTGCCTAATATCTAGAAGAGTGGCCGATGCCTGTGTTCCATAAATAGAAAGGACAAACCTACAGTAAACATTACAGTTTATACTGCACTTCGCTGTATAAAACCATTGAAAAGATTATCCAGAGCAAAATGTCAGTTAATACCTTGCTTAATCTCCAGACACTTTGAAGATTAGAACTGATAGAGCATAGAATGAATATGGCAGAATTAATGTGGGTATGTAGAAATGAGAGAGACATGTCTTCCTGGGGAGACATGTCTCCCCACCTGTCTATTTATTCATTCAATAAAATGTTACTGAGTGTTAGTATCCCATAGAGAAAATGCTGTCAACTAATGAGCTCACTAGAACTACCTCTTGATTTTGTGGCTAGGCCACTTGCAGTAAAACAGTGGAAAAGTTTTGAAGAACACAAGTTTTAAACAGCTTAGAATGCTTTTTTTATTTTTAATTTTTTAATTTTTTAAATTTCTTCTTTTTTTTAAAAGATTTATTTATCTATACAAGAACTGCAGTACCCTCCCCGCCAGAAGCATGGGAGGGTGAAATAATTCACGAGAGAGAGACAGGGCAGGGAACAGAACAGGCAGACGGACCGAAAGCACTGCTGAGAGAAGCAGCGGGCGAGACAGGAGAGGTCTACTGCGCCATGTGGGTAGCTCCCTGGCTGGCTGGGAATGGAACCCATGCTGCAGAGGCTGCAGACAGCTTCACAGCGCTGCACTCAACCTGCTGCGCCACCGGGAGACCCTTTAGAACACTTTAAAAGGTGTGATTGAGGAAGGGGCATGGTATAAGTGTATTTTAATACTATTAATGGCAACAAAGCTCTGAATACAATTTAAGAGGATTGGCTATATTTAGTGACAACTACCACCCTAAAGAGTAGCAGCTCTTCATTCCAGGAGGAAGCCTATGCTAACTATAGCGTGTCTGGAGTCATCACTAATGAATATATATTGACTGGTCTTCCAGGCAATCACCTTCTCTATCTAGAGTGCCTTGTCTAAATCCACTTTATGCTTTTAAGACTGTGGAAGAAGCTGTTGGTGCTGAGGCCTTGGTCCTCTTGGGTCAAAGTCACAGTAGCCAAACTACAGCCCCACTTGATCAAATGAAGGTTTATATTCTCAAGCCACTGCTAAGTTATTAACTTTAAGGGAGATTTTAGCATCAGTGGAGCCATAGTTTGGAAATCCCACACTGACATTATCTTAAGAAGATTCTTTCTGGAAGATGTCATGTCTGTCGGGATTTTATATATATATTAGCCAGACAGAATTGAATAGACATAGACACAGTCCCTTAAATCAAAGCTGAAGTATGTAATTATGTTGTTGAAGAATACCTTCAGATCTCCCCAATGAAAATGAAGGTGATAGTCATAAAGATCCTCAAAAGCACTTCAAAAAGTTATTGGCATTGTGGGCTGCTACTTTAGAGACAAAGTGAGCAAATTTCTTAAGGTAGTCATGGTGAAAATATCAAATTTTATGGCTTGTCACAGATTAATAGGCAAATAATATTAAGGCTGTGCAAACTCTTTTTCAATAACTTGAGTGATTACCAAAGATTACACAGGACATGTTTAGCAAAAAAAAAAAAAAAGACTCAAAAGCTAATAAATATGAATATCAATCTGTGAGCTGGGCCTCATTAATTATTTACACAACAGTGAATTCAGAGTAAAACAAGAATTATTCATTGCATACAACCAATAGGAAAGTTTGAAAATATTGTCTTTCATTATTTTAAAAGACAAATGAAATTGCTGTTTCAGTAAAATGAATTGGCATGGCCTGCGTTGACATTTAAAATGCTGTTGTGTAGTGAAGAATTAACCTTACCCAGCAGGTAAATCCAGGATATTAGTCCAGAAAGCCAAGTTTTGAAGCGCAAGAAGTCTTCTCACAATGGAGTTTATTATATATGAGGCAGCACCCAAAGGCATCAGCAGGGATAGCACCCTAAAAGAACTCACCTCCCCAAATGAGGGAGAGGGGTCCTGTGATCACAGGGGGAGGAATGTGAGGAGGTACTGGAAGTGAAGGGAGGGAGCGGCTTCACATTCCCAGGTTCTAGGAGGTGCCAGGCAGTGTGGGCAACAAGAGATACAGTATTTATCTTCTCCAGTACTGGGCTTGCCAGCCCATAAAGACCAGCAGAATCTTGCCCTGGTGTTCTCAACCTAAGGGAATTTTGTTAGAGATGTAGCACAATCAGTTTTCAGAGATCCTGGGAATTCAGTTGGAGAAAAATAACATGGAGGGAGGTGTGAGAGAAGAGAGAACAAAGGATGCTTAGTATTTCATTTTGCATAGTTCTACTTTTCTAACAATAGTTTAAGTCACAGGTTGAGGGGTGGGTTTGGAGTCTGGCTGCAGTGTTGCTTATAATAAAGAAGACCTCCATGCCTTGATGGTGGGTGTAGTGTGGTGTTGTGCATGTAAGTAGGTGTGATCCTGTGTCTCTGAATCACATGCAATGTTGCAATCACATACTGTATGCAGTCACAGACAGTTTATATCGATCATTTGCCTCGCCATATAACTTTAGAAGCATCCTGATGCTATCCAGCTTGCTGAGACTTTAATTGGTATTACGTTGAATCTGTAGGTCAATTTGGGAAGAATTGACAACTAAATAATATTGAGTCTTTCTATCCATGAACATGTAATATCTTTTTATTTATTTAGTTGTTCTTTGATTGCCTTAGAATTTTGTTGTTTTCTCATATAGATATTGCACATATTTTGCTATATTTATTTCTAAGTACTTTATTTGAGGGTGGGGAGTTGTTTATGTAACAGGGTTGTGTTTCATTTTCAAATTCTACTTGTTCATTGCTGGCATATAGGAAAGCAATTGACTTTTATGTATTAACCTTGTATCTTGCAACCTTATTTGTATCCTGCAATTACTTATTAGTTTTAAGAGGGTTTTTTGTTAATTATTTCAGATTCTCTGTAGATGATCATGTCATCTATAAGCAAAAGCAGTTTTATGTCTTCCTTCTAAGTTACTTTTTGATTTCCTTTTCTCACCTCACTTTATTTGCAAGGGCTTACAGTACAATGTTGAAAATAATTTCAGAGAGGGAACATCTTTTCATTGTACCCTATCTTAGTGAGAAAACTTCAAGTTTCTCATCATTGAGTACGATATTAGCTGTTAGTTTTCTGTAGATAATCTTTATCAAATTGAGAAATGTCCCATCCATTTCTAGTTAGGTGAGAGTGTTTATTATGAAGGAGTTTTGGGTCTTTTTCAAGTGATTTTTCTCTTCTATTAATACAATCGTGTGTGTGCATTCAAAGAACACTTTCTTTGAGGGATTAAAAAGTAAATAAAGCAAATCTACTCTCTCATTCTCGACAGCGATCTCACAAAAAGGAACTTTAGGTGACTTTAATCTTTTTTGCCTATAACTACTGATTCATCAATGGAGAAAATAGGAAACAGATGTCACTGTTGACAGTGGAATCACAACTTCAGAGTCAAAAGTTCTCATGATTGCTATATGACATTAAAACACAGATTTTATAAGATATATCATCGGGCATGACAAGTTGAGACTTCAAACTTCTGTATATAGTCTGCCATTTTGAATTTGTAGTTTGTAACTACTGTATATAGTCTGCCATTTGAATTTGTAGTTTGTAATTAACATCATTTTAAACTGGAAGGAGTTTAACTCCATAGACATTTAGGGGAAGGAAATGTGCTCATCCCTGTTTCCCATGCCAAGCTGATAGTCCATAAAAGACAAAGACTACAAGGCACCTGTGCACGTCAGTGTCTTGATGGCTCAGCTGGAATCACTTCAACCAACTCTGTATTTAACCGCCTTGTAAAAACTGTTTTGTCCCCAGAAGCAAGAGCAACTCTTCAGTGGTAGCAATATTCATCTTGATACCGTAATTACTACCATAGACCATATTTAGATTCTGACACCATCATACATAGGGGAAGTGTGCAGTGTAATCACAGGAATTTACTATAAAGATGACAGATTTTGTATAGGAATATAAAAGTTATTTCACTTGGTCAGGGTGATCTGAGTGAACAGTTATTTGCACAATGTAAATTAGGAACACAAAGCAGGCCTCACATCTGTTACCTGTTGATTGATGTCCAGAATTTCACCATTTGTTTATAAAGCAGATAACCCAGTGAGTTGTGGCACAGGTTTCTGTTAGTTATTTGCACCTCAGTGTGGATTAAGGGACTTCATACAAGTTTCTATAATGATGTGTAACAGGGAGGCATGGACCCTTCAGTGCAGATGAGGGTCTCCCTCCTCAAAGGGAAGAGACTGAGGGGGGGCAATGGAGAACTGTGGGTTTTCTGTGCCTGCATGTCAAGTATTCCAAGCTGTGGTTGCCATCTTGAATCTGCAGAGTATATTCTCTTGGGCAGATCAGGGAAGTGGACATAGAACTTTTGAAATAAATAATATCAGAGATTTTCTTATGATATATTTAGAATTATTAATTTAAAAATACACCTATGTCTAAACAGCATTTATCTTACTACCCTATTTAAATTCTAAGCTGCCTTTTTTACAATTCGCATAGAAATAGCAATAATTTTGGAGAGGACTTTTCTTATGGAAACAAGGTCATTCTCTTTCTGGGAGACATGTGATGCCATGCAAAGAAATTTCTTCCTATAAGAGAAGAACAACCCTTTCAATGACTTTTTTCCCTCATCTGGGTTCCCATTTTGTATCTTTTTTCCTCCTCAAATCCTCTACCCTCTGTGTCCACTCTCATTCTCAGCTAACCATGTACCTTCTTATTTTATTGAGGAAATAAAATCTATAAAAAGAAAACTTGCACATTTTCCTATCATCATATATTCCTACCTACTAACACCAATCTCAGAAATGCTGCCCTTTCACAATTTTTTTTTATAGATTTTTCCATTTAAAGTCAATCCTATTCTACTACCTGGGAATTAGTTCCATTCTAGACCAGTTGCTCTCCTCTCTCCCTCCTTCATCATCAATTCACTGTCTACTGGATCATTCCTGATTGCACAGAAATCTGCTCTTCATTCTCCTTTCCAAACCAACATGCAAATGAAACCTGTAGCCTGCCAACTACCCACCACTCCCTTCTCTCTATTGGAGTTGAGGTTACCCACAGCCTACCGTTCCTCTCCTCTCATTCTCTTCTAAGTCTCCTCTCATTATCTTTTAAGTCCACACCATTCAGGCTTTTGCCTCTGTTTTTAATTCACCAGGATTTCTCTGGCCAACATCTCTACTAGCCTTCATGTTGCTTACTCCAGTGGGCAGTGCTCATTCCTCAGCTTACTCACACTATAGAAAAGCAGCATTCAGCCCAGCACTAATCCTCATCCTCCTCCTTACACTCATGCCACCTCCTTTTCTGCCACCATGCTCCCTTGGGTTTTCCTTCCACCTCACTTGTTCCTTCTCAGTGTCCTTGTTAACTCTCCATTTCTCCCAAAGCCCTTACCATTAGAGTACTCTCCTCACTTGGGTTCCCTCCCAAAAGCAAAACCTAAAACACAAACTTGCCTGCAAATAGTTATTTATATTAAGTGACTCCAAAGAGCAGTGTCAGGTAGACTGAGAAGCATGAAGTAGGGAAGGCGGGAAGGTCAAATGAAAAGTGACTTATTGAACTGGTTATAACTGTTGCGGATAACTGGAGTTCAAAACTTCTATATTCAACTATATTCAACTCCGTTGCACTAGAGCTTGTTAGGTTTCCTGTCATGTCTGTCCATGCTTGTCCTCCTAATGAAACTTTCCAGTATCGTGGTTTTAAACATCTTTCCCACACTATTAACTCCCAAGGTTTTATCACCAAGATAGAGTCTAGTATATCCAACAGCCTATGGGACATCCACCTATTTAACAGGTTCATCAATGATAACATGTCCCAAATGGTGTTTCTTATCTTCTCCCTTCACACAGACTCCACTCATTTCAGGAACAATACAATCACTCCTCACTATTCCTATGGCTGCCATCTTGGTCAAGGTGTGATTGTCTTTGAGAAGGACCATAGCTATTGTCTCGTCACTGCCTTTTCCTTTTACCTCCCTTAGTCTTTGCCAACCATACCAGCCAGAGGGATTCTGCTAAAATTAAAATTCATATAATGTCACTCTCCTGTTCAATTCCCTCTAAAACTTTGTCATTTCACTCGGAATAAGATCATGTATCTGATCTGGACCTAACAGCCTCTCAGACCCCACACATCTACTCTCTTCTCTCTCCCATTGATCCACACACCCTAGTCTCTTCATGGTCCCACAAAAGCCCCAGGGCTATTCTATCCTGAGCTCATTTGAATTGGTATTTTTTTCTACCTACAGTATTTGATCCTCAGATATCCCCAAGCTTAATTCCTCTCCACTACTCTTTATTTATGTGTCATATTTTCACTGGTGTTTATAATGATGAACATTTTATGATTGAAAACTTCCTCTCTCATTCTATAACCTTTTGATTGCTTTATGTGTTTTAGTATTTTCTTTTCCATAGTATTTATGACCATTTAACAAAATTATAATTTATGTGTTTGTCTCTTCTTTATACTCTATCTCCTTCCTTGTTAGAATCTACATTCTGTGATACCAGTATCCTTGCCTGCTGTTCATTGGTACAACTCACACATCCAAAGCAGTGTCTAATTCACTTATGTTAACTTTTGACAAATACATGAGTGTGTGACCAGATACCTACTCCTAGGTCAGTCACAATCTGTGTGACCTTCATCAAGCATGGGGTCTTTCTCAGCTTGATTCTCTTTAAAAATCAGTATAAAATATGGGAACAGACTATTAGCATGTCCCAGTTCTAAAATGTTATTATCTTTATGTTTTATAAGACCCAGCTTATTAAAGTTTTCTGGGTTTCCTGTAACTATGAAAGTTAGCGAAAAAAATATATTTCTGAATGTTATCTTAGCTTTAGAAATCTATATTTTAGTGAACTGAATAAAAGCGAACTGTATTATTTTGGGTGTATAACTGAAAAATGAAATCTGCCTCTTTAACTGCTGCAAAATAAGCTTTGGGTAAAGGTTCTAGGCTATTTTGCAGAAAACAAAATCTACTTTGTAAAATGCAATTTTAAAATAATTTGAAATACATTTTTACGTGTTATGGAGCAAATTTGCCAGTATCTTCTATTAGACTTTCAGCAATAAACAGTAATGAACTGAGATAAATTTAACTCATATATCAGATTCAGCATTACAGTGGTGAATGCTTCCAAAATGCCCAGGGGCAAAGAAAAAATATTTTCATGAGTTTTGAGGTGCTTTATAACATTTACCTGTGTTTTTTTGTACATTCTCTCAAGAAATTTTCATCTCATTATTATTTCCACAAAAATGCTTCCTTTTTGAATCACAGTTGCTTCAGCTAAAGGAGCCTGAGCAGTAAAAAGAGAACCATTGCAGAACTTGGTGGCCCCTTTACCCTCTCTGACAACTTTCTAATAAGTTTAGGGCTTTTGTGAGTATACACATGCATGGTGTCTTTACAGTAAAAAATCTCTTCCTTTGTTCTGTGTTTTCTTTTGGAATATGTCTAAAGTCATTTCCATACAATTGCTATTGAACTTGAGTAAAAACAAAGAAACAGAAGTAAAAACCAACCCCGGTCAGACTCTCAGGGGAAAATTAAATACCATCTTAATGTCAAGACTCATGTTTCTAATAAGTATTCTTTATATAGCTTAGTGATATTGATTAATCAAATTAGTTTTTCCACCTTTTCTTCTCCTCAGACAGGCCTTGTATGCCTTTGTTTGCAGACATTTGTAACTACATATATGTTAAAGACAATGCAAATTTTCTAGAAATAGCTATCAGTTAAGTATAAGTTAAAAGCAAGACATTTGTATACTCTTATATGGAAACATCATGTTTAATTATTTTGCTTTTAAAAATGTGTTTGGTCTAAGCATCATTTTCAAAAAAAACGAAAAACAGAGACTGTATATTTGAATAGCTAAACATCTACCATGATAGGCTGAAAATATTATGAAATTAAAATTGAAAAATATTAGTGGATTGTTATTAAATGGGATAGGAAATATAAGACAAGAGAATCAGTGCTGTTACACTCTCAGGGAGGTTTTGGAAAATATAAAAGTCATTTAGAAGAGTTCATTCGATAATGATGTTTCATGAAACTTAATTTTGTTGACATGGATATAATTAAAAAAACTAAATAATACCTAAAACAAAACAAAACATATTTGAGAGATGCACCAACCTTTTGGTACCTCAGAGGAACCCCTTGGAATATTATGGCTGCTGTATTCTAAAGGGCCACTTTCATGGTCCCACATGAATAATACAATTTATAAAATCTTTATTGGTCTTTTGTGAATATCTTACACCCTGGGAAAACATGACTCCAAATATTTTTGTGTCTGCTGAGCTTCTCAGGAGGATGGATCCATGTTAGTTTGATATATTTTTTATTTGAATACTCCAGATAATTACACTAATACCAAAACCGAATAAGGACAACACAAAAAAGGAAAACTACAGGCCAATCTCCCTAATGAACACTGATGCAAAAATCCTCAATAAAATTTTAGCTATCAGAATCCAACAATGTATCCATAAGATAATTCACCACGACCAAGTTGGATTCATTCCAGGGGCACAAGGATGGTTTAACATCCGAAAATCAATCAACGTTATCCAACACATCAACAAAAAGAAATATAAAAACCATATGATAATATCAATAGATGCTGAGAAAGCTTTCGACAAAGTGCAACACCCATTCATGATAAAAGCCCTTGAAATTCTTGGGATACAAGGAACATACCTCAACATCATAAAGGCCATCTATGACAAGCCAACAGCCAGTATCATTCTCAATGGTGAAAAGCTGAAAGCAATTCCATTAAGATCTGGAACAAGACAAGGATGTCCACTCTCACCACTGCTTTTCAATATAATACTGGAAGTCCTAGCCAGAGCAATAAGACAAGAGAAAGACATCCAAGGAATCCAAATAGGAAAAGAAGAAGTCAAACTATCACTATTTGCAGATGATATGATAATATACATAGAGAACCCCAAAATCTCCACAGAAAAACTAATTCAACTCATCAATCAATTCAGTAAAGTGGCAGGATACAAAATCAACACGCAAAAGTCAGTAGCCTTCCTATACACAAACAATAAATCTGAAGAAGAAGAAATCAAAAAAACCACCCCTTTTATTATCGAAACAAAAAAAATCAAATATTTGGGAATAAATCTAACAAAAGAGGTAAAGGACCTATACAAAGAAAACTATAAAACACTGTTAAAAGAAATAGAAGAAGACACAAAGAAATGGAAAGACATCCCCTGCTCATGGATTGGAAGAATAAACATTATTAAAATGGCCATCCTACCAAAAGCAATATACAGATTCAATGCTATTCCAATCAAAATCTCAATGGCATTCTTCAAAGAAATAGAACAATTATTGATGAAATTCATATGGAATCACCAAAAACCCCGAATAGCCAAGCTCTACTGAAAAAAAAGAAGGAAATGGAGGCATCACACTCCCAGTCTTCAAACTATACTACAAAGCCATAATCATCAAAACTGCATGGTATTGGAACAAGAACAGACATACAGACCAATGGAATCGAATAGAAAATCCAGAATAAACCCACAGATTTATGGTCAACTAATCTTTGACAAAGGAGCAAAGACTATGCATTGGAGCAAAGAAAGTTTGTTCAATAAATGGTGCTGGGAAAACTGGGTCGCTACATGCAAAAGAATGAAGCTTGACCACTACCTCACACCATACACAAAAATCAACTCAAAATGGATTAAAGAACTAGACATAAGACCTGAAACCATAAAATACATAGAAGGAAATATAGGCGAAACACTACGGGATTTGCACATCAAAGACATCTTTACAGACACATCACCCAAAGCAGTGATAGTGAAGACAAAGATAAACAGCTGGGACTACATCAAATTAAAGAGCTTCTGCACAGCAAAAGAGACAATAACAAAAACAAAGAGAAACCCCACCAACTGGGAGAACATTTTTGCACCCAACACTAATGATAAAGGACTGATCACAAAAATCTACAAAGAGCTGATGAGACTCAGCAACAACAAAGAAAATAATCCAGTCAAAAAATGGGCAGAAGAGCTAAAAAGAAACTTCTCTGAAGAGGAAATGCAAATGGCCAACAGACATATGAAAAAATGTTCAACATCACTTGTAATCAGGGAAATGCAAATCAAAACTACCATGAGATACCATCTCACACCAGTGAGAATGGCACATATTAAAAAAACTAGCAACAACAAATGTTGGCGAGGATGTGGAGAAAAAGGAACTCTTGTGCACTGTTGGTGGGAGTGCAAACTGGTCCAACCACTATGGAGAGCTGTGTGGAGATTTCTGGACCTACTAAACATAGAGCTTCCATATGATCCAGCAATTCCACTCCTAGGTATTTACCCAAAGGACACAGAAACATCAATTCCAAAGAGCACCTGCACTCCTATGTTTATAGCAGCACTGTTTATAATAGCTAAGCTTTGGAAACAACCCAAATGCCCAAAAATAGATGACTGGATCAAGAAGATGTGGTACATATATACCATGGAATATTACTCAGCATTCAAAAAAGATAAACACATGCAATTTGCAGCAACATGGATGGCACTGGAAGGGATCATGCTCAGCGAAATAAGCCAAAAAGAAAAAGAAAAATACCGGATGGTCTCACTCATAGCAGGAATCTAGAAAACTTAAATAAGGGACCAGGAAAATGAATATAAGAAAGTGAAAATCAAAATCAACAGAAAACTATGAACCAGAGACACTTTTTGGGGGCGGGGGGGAAAGGATTGGGGTCAGAATTGGGCGTTTGCAATTGTATGGGGGAATATAAAAATAAAATTTAATATTTTTAAAAAAAAAAAAAAGAAAAAAAAATGAATACTCCAGATAGTATAAAATTATGCATTTATAGTTCCCTGACGTACTACCTTACTGTTAGAGCAGGATTGATGGATTTCCCAGAATGTATTAGACCCCAGATCTTTCACTGTAATACTTAAACCTAATACACTGGTGGAATAGTGACTTAATATCTCTTCATCTTAACTGTGTGGAGGATAATGCTAAAGGAAAGAAATCTAATGTGTGTAGTGCCAATGAATATCTCCCTAACAGCTTTTGAAAGTAAACATACTATCTTTATTAGGAGCTAATTTTAAAGAAATTATGTGAAGTGCTAACCTAAATATTTCACAAGTCATAGATGCTTATTTTTTTAAATAAAATATGAAAAGAATTAATAATGGGCTTGATGCATTTAGATACTGCATTAGGCACTTCCATAATGGGCTTTTGAGAAGCTCAGGTATTTAAGGCAACATAATGCAAATTAATAAAGTACAATAAACATATATACATATATGTGACACATGTTTAGCATTATACCTTGGCAAAAATATAACTTATCCCTGCCAATATTGTTGTCTTTGTTTCAATGTGACAGTAAATATTCTTTGTTAAAGTTTATTTCTTCTATAGATCCTTAAGTATAAATTAGTTTATTATTTAAAAAGGATACACATATGCTAGTGGAAAACATAATTGTCCTTCTTTGAAAAAAAGCCTGCTAATTAAAATAACATGAAATTGATCTAAAACTAGTTTCCTCAATGAATTACTACTTTTCTTATATTCTGTTGAATTTAGGTTGTCTTGCGGAATTTCTTGTTGAATTTGTGTTGTCTTGGGGAATTTTTTGTTCTCCTTTAGGAAGCAGCAGAAAATATCTGTTGTCAGATATTTTCAATTTTATTGCATCACACATTAAGCCTACTTGTAGAAACAGATTTCTGGACAGGTTTTCTTTTTCCTTGCTGCCTTTTCCCATTATTCCAATGATTGACCCCATTTTTCTGTATTTGTGAAGGTTTATAGTCATTCCAATCTCATGACAATGTTCTTCTTTTTATATTTGTATGCTCTGTCTCCACAAAAATTTACTACAAAATAAATAAAGATTTATCTGCATAAATGACCACTTTTGGTAAATTCGCATTTAGCAGAGAATATTTGTGGCATAAAAATTTCTAAAAATAATTCTTCACTGTGTTTTTACTCCAGTGACTTCTCATTGAGAAAGTATTTCATGGCTGCTTGGCAACCACATAATTAGAAGATACAAAATTCATTTTCAGAGGTTCATATATTTTTTGTTTGCTTAGAACTTACTATTCAGGTTGTGTTTTTGCTTGGGAAAGAAAAAACTCAATCCTCTTTGACACATGTCAGAATTTCCTAGAGGAAAGGCATATATTTGCCTGTTGACCTTTGTCCCGTTCAATGAGGAATCTATAACAATTGGCCACTCTCTATAATTTTGCTTCTTGGGTAACCTAATACTGTGGCCATGGAATGTTGGCTTAAGGCATAGAAATGGACCTAAATTGGTGGGGGGGAGATTTTCTTATTTAGTGGTTATGGAACAATATCTCAGTTTGATGAAATGTTCCAAACTTTTTAGAAACTGGTGCACAAAGTACCATGAAGCTTCAGGGTCAAGGCTAATGGGTCCACATTGTACCTCATTTCTGCTTTTCTTCTTATCTGTCAATCAGTCTAATATTCATTTGTCATCTAGTCACTGTTTTCTATTTCTCATATATGAATGCAGAAGAGAAGGTGGTAGAACCTATATTTGTTTCAACCAAGCTACATGTTGCTGTTACCTTCTCAAGATACAGTTGTTGTGTTTGGAAATCTTAAAACAATTACAAAGATCTTTAAAAAATTTACAAAAATCTTGAAAAAGAGTTTTACAAAGATCAGAGCACATTAGAAAAGAGCTCTAGCCAATGCTCCTGTTTCCGTGGTTCAGCAGGAGTGCTGACTCTGTCACTCCCCCACGTGCCCATCCCACAACAAGCACAGGTCCAGTTTCATATCTGGAGGGGGTTGGAGTTTTGAAAATGTGCCGATCAGGTTTGAACTCTGCACTGCTGTTGGGAGCAAGGGGAGTGAAGCGACCTTAAAAGCCATGAAAGATGGGAGGAGCAGAAAGAGTCAGCCACTCTTGCCTGGGACTCTGGCCTGGAAGGACATTCACTTCAGATCTCTGACTCCATGCTCTCGGTCATCATTGCTGCTCCTGATGCTGGCACAACCAACATCACCTCCTGACTGGCGCTGCTGGCCTGTACCTGGCACCTCTAAAAGCTGCCCTGTCCGCTGCTGCCTGATCATCTGGCACTGCCTTCTGATCAGCACCTCTGGCCTGTGCCTGAGCAACCTGTAGACCTGTCTCCTGCTGCTGTTGCCTCTGATGCTTCCTGGCCTGGCCTGCAAATTGCTGCTGGCTGTTGCAGAAGCACTGCAGCAGTGCCACCTATTATTACCTCCAGCTGCCACAGTGAGTTGGGTCCTGGTCCACCACTTATGTGTGTGCCACCAGTTGCAGGCTCTAATCAAAGGAGCAACACCATCTTTGCAGGGACTACTGGGCATAGTGGACACTCTCTGGGCTAGGACAGATAGCCATTGTGGCCTTTGAAATTCTTTCCTTTTTTAAAAAAATCTCTTCCGATTTCCCCCTTGTAAATAAACCCTGCTGTTACAGTCTGTGTTTGTGTTGTGTCTTGCAATTCTAAGCACATTGGGAAGGACCCAGGACAAGTGATACTTCTCAGGTTTGCATGGTTTCACAGTGATACCAACTGATTATAAAGATAAGGGCATGGAAATGAATATAAGATAGGGTGTTAAATATGTCATATTTTTTTTTTTAAATTTTTTTTAAAGATTTATTTATTTATACAAGCACTGTGTACAGTCAGAAGCGCGGGAGGGGAGAGAATTCACCAGAGCCAGAGCGGGGAGCAGAGCAGGCAGAAGGACCAAAGTACACTGCTGAGGGGAGCAGCGGGCGGCAGTAGAGGTCTGCGCACCATGTGGGACCCTCCTCCGGTGGCCAGGGAGCAGCCGGGGAATGAACCGGCGCTGCAGAGGCTGCGGGCAGCTTTGCAACCCAGCGCTCAACCGCTGCGCCACCGGGGAGGCCCAAATATGTCATATTTGACAAATATTCCTAAAATTTAAAATGGTTATCTGTTCATGGAAAAAGATATTCTTGATAAACTTTTTTTCTTCAATCAAGTCTAAACATGCTAGTTTCCTTTCTAAAATTAACAAGAAATGCATAGTCACAGGATTTTGATTTTTAAAGAGAATAATTATTTTCAGTACATTATATTACTATTAAATATGTTCTTTTATTGTAAAACACCTTAGGGTAAAGGCGCCATGCTAATTTTGTTTTTTAAAGTAGAGAGGGAAATGACGATGAGGCTAAAATTAAAGTATTTTCACTGAGAAAAATTATTTAATTAAAATTTTTCTCACTTAGGTATCTATAAGTGTCAGTTTTCTTTTCAGAGAGTGGCTGACTTTCTCAGTAGTGCCTGATGTTTACAAATGCAAGGAAACTTTGGTTAATCACATTAAAAATTTTTAATTACATCTTCCCAGGTACTTAACATGTTGCCTTATTTCAACAAATTCTACTCAATGTTTTAAAAAAGGAAACTTTCTAAGCTCTGGTAATAATTTTGAAATTTGTTTTAGACCTTTTTAAATATAAAGCACAGTTTTGATGACCACATAATTGTAGCAGCAAAGGTGGTATCCACTGTTCAGCTAACACAGTAAATAGGTCCATCAGATTTCTGTGAATATGTCATGGAGCTTTTGCATATCTCATAAACATTTCTTTGAAACTATCAGACAACTGTGTGATAGGATTTTCTCATTTGTCAAGACTCACAAGTTCCATTTTTCTCCACAAGCGATGTTGAGCACAATGTGCAATGTCAACTGGCCTCTATTTAGATAAGCTGGGAGCGCATTAGTTTTCCTTGGGAAGCCATGCACATGCAGAATTAATTTAGGAAACCAACTGATTTCTTCCTTCCCAGTCGCAATTCAAATGACTCAGGTGTATACCGTGCAGTCGAGAAAAGGCAAGCTATGCAAAGGCCAGCATTAAACAGTTGCTACTTGAAGAATGACATATTGATGTTAAATCATCATTAAGATAATTTTCAAATAGAGAGAAAAAATTCTCCCTCTCCTGTAGAGTGTTGCTCATCTAGCATGTCTGGGGGTGAAGAAAACAGTTTCAAAATCCTGCACTGTTTTTTTTTCTTTATGTGAACCTGTTCTTAGGAAAGATGTTTTCTTACTTATGGCACCGGTCGTCCTAGCAAGTTCAAGGCAATTTTCAAGCACAGGGATTTTCTAAACCATAGTTTCTTTGCTTTAAATAGATATGTAGCAATAAATGTCTGAGGAATATTATAATGTGTATGAATTAGGTAAAGTATTTTTTTCTCTTTCATGCAAAACTCATGCTCGACTAATCATCAAATATGATCTTTTGTCAAAAGCCATTGAACAATTCATTGAATCCTTTATTGTATTCAAAATAATATTTCCTTTTGTGGCATCATTCACATTGTTCATTGAGCCTCAAAATTGTTTTTAATCACCTGAAACCTAGAAGTTCTGTCTGTAATAATCTTATTTCTGCACTTAACTATGATCCAAATGAGAACATCAACTATTCTCTCTTCTGTGTTTTATGTGGTTTATCCTAACATTGAGTAATTTACAGCCTGAAGTAGGGGTCAAATTTGTTGTTTTTTTTTTTCATTGAGTTTTTCCCTTTAATTCTATTTAGTATCATTTCACAGTTTTATTTTCCAAGTCCAAGAATATATGATCTAACTTTCCATTCAAAATATTACTTATGTCGTAACAAATCCAGCCGTCCTTATTGATGATTAATAGAGTATATTTCAAATGAACTTGGCAGTCTATCCATTGTTTTCAGATCAGCCTCTTTGCAGTTTCCTTACAATTCAGAAAAAAATATTTTTCTTTGACTTGCCTCGATTTTGACTAACTTGACCAATTCAGTCACTTAATATGGCTTTCCATAACACAGAACTTGGTAGCAGTGAGTTAAAGACAAAATGCTACATTCTCAGAAAGGACTCACCAGCACATTCCAAGTACAGTTTGGGAACCGTTGGGTGGATAGTAATCTTTAAAGTAT
This sequence comes from Talpa occidentalis, assembly GCF_014898055.3. NCBI lineage: Eukaryota > Metazoa > Chordata > Mammalia > Eulipotyphla > Talpidae > Talpa > Talpa occidentalis. The sequence continues at coordinate 10,279,893 of NW_023601322.1, forward strand.
GGAAATTGGGAGACGAATTGGAATTTGGGTCTGCTTCATTTCTGGAGAGGACAGTTAAGAAAATCCTCTGCCAGAAAACTACTTATTTCTCTGTAAAATAACTTGATTTCTAAAGGAAAAGTGAACAGAAATTTCTATTGTTTACAGAGTTGGTAAAAGATGAACCACAAAACCATTACTCTGAGGAGATGCTTTGAGTAAGGCTCCCTGAAATCAACCACTAGACTGAAAGGGATTGAAAAAAGTGGTCACCAGAGGACACCCGAGGACGGGCAGCTGAACTAGTGCCAAGCATGAACAAACTGAAGATGGAGAGAAGCATCAGAGACACAGTGGAGGCATCTGGAGCAATTAAAGCAACAGAAGAAATGTCCCTTTCTCTAGTAAAAAAAAAGAACAATGAAAAATACAGATAACAGGACTTTATACAATATTTCACAAAGCAAAGAAAAAAGTTCAGGTGAAAACTAAAATTATTGGCTATGAAGCCATTGTAGAAAAGAATCATATACCTGCAGTCACCCAGTCAGTATATTACTAAAAGAGGCAGTAAGTATAGCCACACTGAGACACTGATCAAGTAATTTCCTGCATGATTTAAACATTGATGGACAACATGAAACATCCAATTATACGACATACTTGTATTATATTTGGTTAGTGAAGTAGTAGTGGGTATAATTTGTGATAAATCCTTTGTAAGAGGAAAAAAAATTATTTTTTTAAGATGTCTTAGGTATTTTTTTTTTTGGCAGCCATGAAACATTAGTGATTACAAAGTCATTGTTCTGAATACTCTTGACTTTTTTCACCTTTGCTGTAGATGTGGTTATGTTTCTTGCCTCTTGTTTTATTTATTTATTTTAAATTTATTTATTTATATATATTTTACATCATTGTTCATTTTTCAATAATGTTTGTTTCTCCTCCCGCTCAGGTAAAGTCCCCATAGAATTTCCTCTACCAATTCACCCTTGCACCATCACCACAGTCCCCTGTGTTCCTTCCCCTCTCCCTCAACATTTATTATTATCAAAGGGGCAAATCTATCTGATGTTTCAGAGGTACAAATGGTCTTACCAAGAGTACAGCTAGAGACTTGACCTCCTTCTTCAGACATTCTCCATATGTAGTCAAGGCAACAATCTAGAAGGACAGGGAGTTTGGGGTCTGACTAACCTATAATCTGCTCTATATTTGCTGTGTGATCTAAGACAAATTATTTAAACTTTAGTGATGTTGTTTTCCCCTCCTGTAACATGAGTATCATATATCTCTGTTTTACGAGATTGTGAGGATTACTATAGATAAACATAAATAGTCAGGACATACAATAAGCTTGTAAAAGGAAAATGGAAGCTTATATTGTTACAACTGTTGTTTTAGTTATTGTCTTAGTCCATTTAGGTTGCCATAACACAGTTCTCCTGACCAGATGGCTTATAAACAACAGAAATTTATTTTTTTTAACTCTGGAAGTCTGAGCTCAGGATGGCAGCATTCTCAGGTGAGCAACCTTTTCGGGTTTTCAGACTTCTTGTACCACTACATGGCAGAAAGGACTGGAGAATTCTGTAGGGTCTTTGCTTATAAGAGCATGAATCCCACTCATAGAGGCTCTGCATCATGACCTAAGCACACTCCAAAGGTCCCTCCTTCTCATATGACATCAGGAATCAGAATTTCAATGAACAAATTTGGGGGAAAACAAATACTGAGCTGGAGTTACTGTTATAATTATTGAGAAGAAAGATTGCTTAATAATATGGTCCTTTAGGGCCTCCCTGGTGGCGCAAGGGGTTAAGTATTGCACTATGAAGCAATCAGCAGCACAAGTTTGATCCCCGGCCGGCCAGGGAGCAACCCACATTGTGCAGCAGAACTCTCATGTCTCGCCTGCTCCTCTCAGCAGTGTATTTCAGTCAGTCTGCCTGTTCGGTTCCCCACTCTGTCTCTGGTGAATCCTTTCACCCCTGTGTCTCCCGGCTTATACCCCAGGTATTGTATGCATAAATAAATAAATCTTTAAAAAAAATAATATGGTCCTTTAGTAAGGCTCAGCAGGAGTATGTGGGCTATGAAGTACACCTTAAATTATGGGTAAGATATAGATGCATCAAGAAGGGGCTATTTAACAATCTATCTAGAGAAAGAAGTATTAGGAAAGACCCCTAAGTGGAATGTTTATGAAAATGTCAAGCAGTTTGGTTCATTTGGTTCTTGAGAAGCATGACCAAAGATCTCTTTCTCTCTGAGATGCATTATGCATAGTTCGCTTCTATATGGATTGCTGAACGGTCACTTTGATTGCAGTGCTTATGCTAGGTCTGTGGTCTGCATGTTTTATATTCCTGGTGTGATTTTTCATTCTCAAGAATTTGCTAGAAGCAGTATGTAAATGCAACCTCTTTTGTATTGCCAAGGTCTGTCTGTTTCTTACAAGTCAGAGTGAAAATCTACATCAAAATATCAGTTGACTTCAAAGAACAATCATTTCTCACTTGTTTGTATCAAGGGACAGTGAACATTTGTGAAGCTTCTACATTTATTTCCAAAATGCAGCTTAAACCTTGTTGAAAGAGCTGCCCAAATCCTCTGCATATATTTACAGAGCTGCAGATAGACTTAGAACCTTCCAAAAGGGGGTCTTTTAGATGACCATGACTTCTGATTTTCAGGTGGAACAGATCCCCCAAAAGGGGACATGTTTTTTCACTAAGCGGGGCAAACTGACCGAAAGTAAATCTTTGAATTATGATATTTTTGTAAATAGGCTAAACTGAAGCAAGGATTTGAGATCATTTTATTGCCAGTCATAGCTGGAAAAATTTCTCTCCTGAGCATTTACAGCTGTGAAATCACTACAACATATTCTAGTTGAATGTGTTTTTCTTGCCCTGATCCCTGGTACATTTTAGTTCAAAAAAGGATCCCTGGGTAGAAATGGGTCACTCAGGGCCATAAATGTGCATTTCTGATACCCTTAAAGGACTTTAGATTTACCCATCGGCAAATGACTTACATGGAGCTTAGAGAAAATATAGTCTATCTATCTAAGATTATTGACATTTAAGGGGAAACTAGGCACATTTCCATTTTTTGCAAGCCTTGAAAATAGAAAAACATAAATGGTATCTCTAGTAAAGGCCAATATTTGTTACACATATTTTTTTTTTTTGTAAACTCTGCTAGAAAATGGAAATAGAGGCTTAAGCCCAAACCATGGTCTTACTCTAACTTACTGTTACCGCAGGCTGGTTTCCTTACAAACAGCAGAAATGCATTTATCACAGGTCTGGAGGTTGGAAGTCTGAGATCAGGGTGCCAGCATAGTCAACTTCTTCGTGGGGGTCCACACCCCAAAGCCCACATGGTAGAAGAGGCAAAGGAGCTCTCTGGAATCTCTTTCCTAAGGGTGCTAGCCCCATTCCTGGGGGCTCCACCTTGATGTCATCCCCTTTCAATGGCCCCACCGACACACTGAAGGTTAAGAGATCAACGCAGGAATTTTGAGGGGTCACACAATGTTTTAGCATACATTGAAAAAATACTCATGTTTCAGGTCAGCAAGGAAAGAAGTTACTAATCTATAATGGGAGTTGGGAATGGTATATATTTTTCTTGGCTGGAAACAACCAGCTGAGTTTATGATAATGACAAACTATAAATTCCTCATTTTTCATTGTTAGATTTTAAACTTTCAAGAATGTTGGCATCTGGGCCTCCCTTGGTGGCGCAGCGGGTTGAGCACAGTGCTGTGAAGTTGTCCGCAGCCTCTGCAGCGCGGGTTCTATCCCAGCTGGCCAGCAAGGGTCCCACATGGCAAAGCAGACCTCTCCTGTTTCGCCTGCTGCTCCCCTCAGCAGTGTATTTCCTCAGTCTGCCTGTTCTGTTCCCTGCTCTGTCTCTGGTGAGTCCTCTCACCTTCCCGCGCATCTGGCCTATATCCTGGTTCTTGTATAAATAAATAAATCTTTAAAAAAAAAAAAAAGAATCTTGGCATCTGAACCACCGGGATATGCAGCAATGTGTGGATTGATAGAATGCACAAATAATGAGATCCCCGTGTGAAAAAGCGTGCTATATAGAGCTCAGAACCAGGGAAGGAAGAATCTGAATATTTGGATCCAGAATAGTGGTTACTCTTGAGGAGACAGAAATTGTGAACAAAAGGGCTTCCTGAGCGAAGATAAAGTTCCATTCCTTGATCTGGATGTTATTATGGATGTGTGTTCATTTAATGAAATATTCATCAGGCTGCCAATATAAGATGTATGCACTTTTCCATGTGTTTGTTATACATCAGTAAAACAGTTTTTCAAACTCCAGGTTCTTAAAAACCCTCAGTTGCTAACTCCACAGTGCCTCTTTCAATGGTGATCCGATGACTGTAAAGATACATCAATCACAACGTGGCCCAGTGCCCGAGGTACTCTGCAAGGCCTCATTGTGCCAAAGAGGTTTGCCTTTCAGAGGCTCGGCATCTTCTTTAGGGAAGTGATTCAAAGGTGCATGTTAATAGAGCAGGGAGAAGCAGAATGCCCCAAAGTCTCCAGCACCAAATACAACAACCACAGGCAAGGTTAGGGGCCATCTGGGAAATCTCACCACCTTTCTTTAAAGCCAGAATTTTATAATATTTCTGCTAAGATTTTCACTGCAGGAAGAAAATATACACCTGCATCAGGGGAAACATACAATCCTTCTTTAAATTAATGCAATTTTAGGAAAACCATTTGGGAAGTGATTTTTCATTCAACATTATTTTTGGTGTCAAAATGAAATGAAAACTTATCTTTAATCTGGAAGCATTCTATTCAGGGAACTGAAACTGTCCTTTGGAAGCATGGGGCGTGATTTTATTTGTGGTCTGCCTATTTCTTTACCTAATGGGACCACTTCCAGCTGTCTTTATTCACTGATACTGAGAGAACGTGTGTATGTAATTCCCTGTGTTGTGTGCATGTCCTGAGAGTCATCACCAGCTCTGCACTTGACTTCGCAGGCGGCTCAGACCCCATTCTCCAGCATAATATGATGCTTTTCTACACAGAAGGGAATTTCTGAGCATGATTAAGTAGAATATCTTTAATCAGTCAGATCTGAATTCAGTTGCTGCAACTTACTGACCAAAGAAAAAGAAAATAATTTAATGTTTTTTGTTTGTTTTTTGTTTTTGGGGGGGTTTCGTGTGTGTGTGTGTGTGTGTGTGTGTGTGTGTGTATGTGTGTGTGAGAAACACCTACCTCCTAAGTCTTTTCTGTTTAAGTGAGAGAAGACCTACATGCACTGGGAAAGATACTTTCCATATGGTGACTATTTGGTAATTACTTATCTGTAGCATAGAAGTGCTGTTACTGCTGTTAATGATGATGATAATGGTAACAACAACAACAGTTTAGTAATGGTAGCCAACATTTACATGTGGCAAAACATAATTGGTGTTCACTTTAGTTATTAATGGTAGTACTGGTAGTGGTTATATAAAGATTTAGAATCCTATTCCAGTTTCAAATTTGGAATCATTGAACTTAACAATTTTTCTTGCCTCAATTCTCTATCTTTTATTCAGACATCTGTATATAAAACACAGAAATATAACTTTATAATCATCAGCTTTTTGTCACATCTTTTATTTGTACATTAACAACAATATACATGTCAAAATGTTTTTGAAAAAATGTCCCATATACTCCTTTTAAACTCAGTCTTTCAGCAAATTCTGAATGGAATACTACTCAGGTATTAAAAGAGATGAAATTTTGCCTTTTTCAAGAACATGTATAGAATTTCAGGTGATGACTTCAGAAGATGAAAGACAATTACTGGATGATTTCTTTAATATGTAGACTTTAATAAAAAAATAACAACAAAACAACACTTTAGAGTGTGGGAAAATATGACCATTACTAGAGGGGAAAGCGAAGGGGGTGGGGGCCGAGGGCAGAGGGGTTGATCTGGCAGCGGGAGGGGCACTAGACCTTTGGTGGTGGGTGAAGTGAGGGTTATCTCTGTGCAGAGATGTGACGTTGTATTTCTGAAATTTACATAGTATTGTCAATCAAAGGCAAATCACAAACTTATTTATAAAAAAAAAGAAGAAAGAGGAACAGGACAGGCCATTAAGCTGCGATGGTTAGCCTAAGGAAGGGCAAGCAAGTGAGTGGGCCTGATGCCAAGTGAAAGGGGAGAGTGTTGAAGGGTATGAGGTGGGAGGGATAGAAGGGACTGGGGGGTAGTGTGGGGCTTTGGGAAGTATTACCAGAGTATTGTGAGTGGAGGGCACATGTTGATGTACGTTCTGGAAACAGGCCCCGGGACACCTTTGGGAGTGCCATGTGAATGACCATAGGGGAGGCTATAGCCCTGGTGAAAAATGGTAGCTGGTTGGAGAGGACAGACTTAGAGAAGACTGTTTTGATTACAGAAAAAGGCAAAAGCGAGACATCCTTTCATTAATTTGGATAAGGTGGTAATAGTCAGGCCAATTTGCCCGGTTTTGAGATTAGTACTAGTGGTAACTCAGTAGTAGCTATAACTATGGGTGACTAATTTCTAACAACTCTGTCCATGTAAATGATCTCACAGATCTTCCTCATCAGTCACAAGAGGGGCATGGATAAATCAACAAGTCCTGTCCTCTACTGAAGAAAGAATCCTAAGTTCACCCCTACTGTGTAATAAAAGTCATTTATTTATGAGAAAGAAAATGAAACTTGAGAAGAGTTAAATAATATCCCATGCTAATTATTCCTGCAGAGCATATGAGTTAACATAAGATCAACACAAAAATCCTAAGAGATAAATCCTAGGAAAGAGAAGCATGGGGCTCCTCACACACTTTACTGGTGAGAAAACCAGGACAGAAAATGTAAGTACTTTTAAAGTGTCCATAGCTAGAAAGTGACTACAGTGGGTGGTGATAGATATTGTCTCCAGATTCTTGAGACTGAGTGTGTCTCCAAGCGATGTATCAACTGCCCAGCTCGGGTGTGATTCTAAAGGAATTTTCAGTGTAGGCTGTGCTGTGTGGTTTGCATTTAGTTGGACTCCACTTCCTTTCCATCCTGGCTAGTGCTGATCCCCCTGATCAAATTCAGTTCATTCCAGCCCATGAAGGCTACCTTTGTTGTACGGGGAAAACTTTGGAAGTATAAATATGCACTCATTATAAAATGAGTTCTGATGACCTTTTAGTATTTGTTGTGTATGAACTGTAAGCCGCAGTTAAAGATGAAAAAGAACTGGCATTGAGCCTTCTTAATTATTGTTCCTGTTTCAGACCTTTAATACGATGCTGGCTCTTGCTGACACATCTAAATGAGGTTTACAGAACCTAGAGCTGTGAATCCAGTGCTCATTAACAGAGGGCTGACAGCTCAGTGGAGTTTTCCTTTTTGTCCTTTTAGAAAAGAAATCATCTTGGATCTCAGATTTAGATGTTTTATTTTACATGTGGATTGCCTGCTGATTTGGAATTATTGTAAGTGCGCTCTTCTAAAGAATATCCTAAAATGAGATCATAGAAGCATGGCAAGAGAAAGAATGGAGGCTGTGCTTGGTTAGGCTCCCTGAATTCAGTAAGCCATAACCATTATGACTCTATGAGAATGCAGTGTGCCCTTCTGGATGGTGCCGCCCAAGGAGTGTTAAAAGACAGAGGTTTACGTGTCTGGTGAATTCCAACTCCATGGACACTGCAGCTCTCACCACCTTTTCTAGCTGCAGGTCTTTAAATCTGGTCTTCTGTTTTTTGTTTTGTTTTATTTATAGATTTCCTTTTTAAAAATATTTATTTATTTATGCATATAAGAACTGGGGTACAAGTCAGAGGTATGAGGGTGAGAGGATTCACCAGAGACAGAGTGGCGAGCAGAACAGGCAGACTGACGAAAAACTCTGCTGAAGGGAGCAGCGGGCGAGTCAGGAGAGGTCTGCTGTGCCATGTGGATAGCTCCCTGGCTGGGGATCGAACTTGTGCTGCAGTGGCTGCGGATAGCTTCATAGGTTGTCTTAACCCCTTGCGCCACCAGGGAGGCTCTGTTTTTAACTTTCTAAGATTAATCTTGAATAGATTTATATATAACAAAGTTGGTTTTCTAGTTTTAAACTTGCTTATACATCAGTGTCCAATTTCACTTCTAAAAGGGGAAGTTCTGAACATGTAGTGTTCCCAGAATTCTGTTGCTGGTGCTCCATATTATAGTTAGTTATATATAAGCTCCTGTTACTGGCACAGCCTTATATAAAACACATGCTCACATACATGTTTATACTTCTAAAGTGTTTTATTTATTGTTTTTTTTTAATTATTGAGGTAACATTGGTTTGCATTACTATATGTGATTCAGGGTATAGGCTTCCACTCCCTCAGATGAATGGCACCACAGCAAACCTATCCTTTTATCAAAGACTATTGGGCCCATCTCTCCTTTATTTCAACCCTCACCCTCTCCCCTAGTTACCTCAGCCCTGTACTAATATTTCTTAGTGAAGCATTATTTAGACCATTGGTGTCAGGTTCACTGGTGATGCATGTAATTTTCAGACATTTTCATCAAATTTCCTGGGTCTAGATCACTAGGATTTAACTTGGAAATTTGCCATTTTAACCAGATTCCAGGTGATTCCATGATTCCAGATTCCAGGTGGTTTATTTTTTCCCCAAAGATTTATTTATTTATGCATACAAGAACTGGGGTATAGGCCAGAGGTACGAGGGTGAGAGGATTCAACAGAGACAGAGTGGGGAACAGAACAGGCAGGCAGACTGAAATACACTGCTATGGGGAGCAATGGGCGAGACAGGAGAAGTCTGCTGTGCCATGTGGGTGGCTCCCTGGCAGGTCAGGGATCGAACTTGTGCTGCACAGGCTGCAGGACAGCTTCACAGTGCTGTGCTTAACCCCCTGCACCGCCAGGGAGGCCCAGTTCCAGGTGATTTAAATGAACACTATAAATGGAGAAAAACTGTTCAGCAAACATAAAATAGTTCATTCTAACTGGTACTTGTAGGGAATTTTATAGGAACATTTTAACTTGGATATATCATCCTGGTGGCCAAACAAAAGGTATATTGGAAAGATTTTAATATTAAGAGGCAATGATTATTATCTAATAAAAACTGTTCATATGGGTTTGAAAAGGAAAGAATAGATTTTAGAAACATCTAGAAAATAAAATTGGTAAGATTTATTACTAGATTGTATTGGGTAGAAAGAGTTCAAAGAGAAAGTTCTAGAATGACTCCCATAAAACCTAGATTATAAAAGGGAATTCAAGAAGCGGTAACAAGTCTGAAGGCTGATGGCATGTCCAGGTGAAGATTAGCAACAAGCAACTGGATATATTTCTAAACTCAGGAGAACAAATTAGATATTTGGAAGTATAGAGCCATAAATATCAATTGCCCTTGTTGAGATTTTCTTAAATTTTGCTTGGGACAATACATCTGTCAGCAAGAGATTTATTTATCAGTGAGTATCTTCCAAGTTGGATATTCTTTTTCTTTTTTGGACAGCTTGCCCCTTACCTTACATTCTTTCTCAACACAGCAAAAATACAACAAATATAACCATTTACTAAATGATAAAGAAGATCTAAAGTTAATTTCAGAAAAAGACATTATTTTAAAGGCCCATATAATGAAACTGTATTAATAGCAATATGAGAAATTACAAGATAAAACAATAAAACAGCCATTTGGAAGTTAAAAAACAGAGCAAACCACAAAGTTCTTTTCTATATAATTATTTTATAAAAGAGAAAAACAAAATTATAGACCATAAAAATAATGCATACTAGGACTTCTAAATGGCTGACTGAGGAGCCCAGTGGATGCATTTAACATGAAAATAATTAAACCACATCACAACAAATACTAAAGAATATGGAAAATATCATGAGGACATACAGTAACTCTATATATATTTATGCACGGAAAAGAACAAAACTCTGCAAGAACAGTGAGAGGCTGTTGTACTGAGGAAGGGACTGTTCCCACTCTCTTTCTCCACTCCTATGCTATGGCATGGCAGCTCTCCTCTGGAATGTGTGGCCCAGAAAATGAAGAATCTTCCCATAATGCCCAGTCTAGGTCTATAATTTAATCTGAAGAGGGTTAGGCCACCAATATCAATCAACTCCCACCCTCATCCCAGTTCCAGATTATAGAAGCTCTGTGCATGCTGGGACACTGAAGAGTAATGGGCTCCCTCCTGTCATCTAGTGGTAGGATCGAAGTCCTACCTTAGGCATTGTGGTAAAAAATATAAGGCTACATTTATTTATTCCACTCCAGTTTGCTCATAGGTTGGAAATTCGATTCTGGGTTGGTATAAGCCTAGAAGACTGGTGGCATCCATCTTCCCACTGCCAGAGGTCACTTGTAGAGCACAGTGTCACTCAGTGAGAATCTGGTTACTTTACCTGCTTCCAGCAATGGCGTGGTGATGCAGAGGAGAGAGGCAGAGCATAAGGACTGAAGAGACTGACCTTATTTGAAACAGAGTATAAGAAAGTTGACACAAAAAGACATTTTCACAAACAATGGAGATCTTGCTGGTGAATGGAGATCTGGTAGCTTCGTGATACTATTAGCAACACGGAAAGGACCAGGCCAACCAGAAGATTAACAGAGAGAACCAGAGCCAGAAGATCCCTCTGGGACACCACTCATCCCCATGGGTGTAGAGAGCTGTGCATAGATGCTAAACTGCAATCAGGAGCAATCAAAGTGGAAAATGAGACAGCTATGAAAGTATTCCCCAAGTTATTCACAGTTGCATTAGCAAAGTATCTTGAGCCTTATTGGTCTAAGAGATTTAAGAACAACCTCCATCAAGCACTGACTGAAAAATAAGCTACTCTGGTTCATGGATAACTCCTAAGAGACAAGTTTAAAAATCAAATCACATTCATCCAGGGTGATCCGGAATAATGTGTGTGTGCTCCATCACGGAAACGACCGGAGGGAGAACATCCAGGCTACCAGCCCCTGGAGGTAAGTATCAGCCAAGATCAGAAAGTCCCCTAGTGATGAAAGGAGTTTCCAAGCTACATATGCTTTGAGTGGAAAAGGGTAAGAACCTAACTGGCTAAGAAAGCAAAAGCACAAGCTTAGGCCAATAAATGATTCACACGGGCCCAGGGGAGAACCCCAAGCAGCCAGGTTAAAAGATAAAACTGAGGAAACAATAGTGAGCTGGCACATTGGAGGCTGCATACTTCAGGGAAAATGGATTCACAGATTTATTCCTGCAAAGTCACTAAATATATAAACGTTTATGCAACCAAACAATAGCAGCCACAGTAACAAGTCTAAAGGGAAGATTGATCAGTATTCAGAGTTGCTGGACTACAGTATATAAAATGTCAAGTTTCAATACAGATTCTGAAAATATAAAGAAACAATGCAGCAGGCAAGGAAAAAAGTAGGTAATAGAAACTGCCTTTGAGGGGGGCCATATGTTTGATTAAGGCTTCAAAGAAGCTATTGTAAATGTTTTCAAAATACTAAGCAAGCCATATTTAAAGAAATAAAAGGTAGGCATGATAAAAATGATGCATCAAATAGTGAATATTAATAAAGACAAAGGAATTAGAGAAAGAAGCAAATGGAAGTTGAAAGTACAAGAACTGAAATGAAAATTCACTAGAAAAACTCAATTGCAGTTTGAAAGAATCAGAACATGTGAATATAAATGAATAAGTGCAATTGATTTGAAAGACACACAAAAAAACCTAATGTAGAAAAAAAAAACTCAAAAAGATTTTGGGGCATCATTAAATTGACTTTTTTTTTTTACAAATTGTGCTAGAAAGCTGTATAAACAAATACAAAAAATGGAATGAGACATACAAAATATAAAATCAATGAATCAAAGATCTAAATGTGAAAACTGAAACTATAAAAGTCTCAGAAGAAAGCATAAAAGTAAATCTTCATGACCATATTAAGTCAATTTCTTATATATGACGTCATACAGAAATTGTAGTTCATAAAAAATGAAAACTATTTTTGCTTCAAAATGTCTAAAATAATTTCAAAACAAGAGCTGATGCAAAAACTCATTGTGACTTGCATGTTATTTTTCAGCATGCTGTTCTAAAAAATTTCCAGCTGAGAATTGTGAAAGTTTTAGCAAAGCACCAATTCTTGTGAAATTTTAACAACACCACAGATAAAATGTTGGCATATGGTTTATACCAGGGTTCAATCTAGTTGCTGCTGATTCTAAGGAAAACTCAGGATGATATAATATTTCCTATAGTTGTTCAAGTAGGGACCGCAATGTGACACAATTAAACCTATAACAGAAAGGAAATTCATCAGTTAACATTGATTAATTTGACACACACTATTAACAAATAAACTATAGATTCACTCTACAATTTACTTGAGATTCAATTTTCAACTGAAAGTTTCTTCTTGTATTCTTTTCCTTTGTATTTTTAAGCAATATTAATTTTGCAGTAATTGTACTGTAATTTCTAATTTAGTGGCCAAAGAAAACACAAGCAGAAAAGAATATCCATACAAAAAACTCATCCTGTGCTTTCTGCATCTTTTTCCTGAATCATAACCCAGTTCTGCCATCAGGATGAAATTTCTAACCTTCATTCTTCCAGTTTATCTACTTTGGAGGTGAGCAAATGGCTCATAAAACAACCCAATGGGGCAATTATCACTTTAGTATTAGAGGGACACCAGAAAGTGCTAAAATTCTACATTAGATTCAATATTTTATTGTAACTATAAACTCACAGTGGCCTTTAGGTATTTGCCACAGTGTAAGTAATGATTCTTTCTTGGAATTTGCCAAGAAATAGAAAGGAAGTCTTACAGTCACTTTTGATAAAGCCAGTATAAGGAGATTAAGAGAGGTGTTTAGGGTAAATTATATGACAGGTAATAGTGCGTCAAGTATCCAGGGTCATACTTCACTAAAGTGCTGGCAATTTATCATTAGTATGTTTCATGGCACAATGGGCCATGTTAAACATTAGTGTCTGTGAATGTATATAGCACCACCTTGAACAGTCTTATTAACAGGAAAGAATATGCAACAGGCCATATTTCATTTTTTTCTACTGGTACAAATAACTCGCAAGATAATTCTATATTATTTGATAGAAAAGATATCACTAATACTTATTTTACTAAGGCTAAGTATCACTAATACGTACCTTCTAAATAGGAGTTCTTGTTCTGAATTATTTTTACCTTTCTCAGAAATTTATCCTTCAACTATTTTTCTTTACTTTTTGATAATATAGAGAATCACTGAAGTAAAGGATTGTTGTGAGAAAAAAATGAAAACTTCATTACTCTTATTGTCTTAATCAAATGTACTGTTTATCTAGAATCCTCCTTATCATTTTTCCAGATTAAAAAAATTAACATCATTTTAAATCTATTTTGTATTTTGCATTCTTTCAATTAACATTGATTATTAAAGTTTTCTGTTTTCACATAGATTTTATAATTATAATTATAATAGATAAATAATATTACATCAAGTGAGAAACTATGCCAGATTGATTGAATTGCTCATCTACTGTAAAACATTTTGATTTCTTTCAACATTGTAGATAACATTGTAATTGATATTTTTATGCAGCAATTTTTTTGTATAATTACTTTCTTAATATAAATTTCTCAGAAGCTAAATCATTGCCTTAAAACAGTAGCTATGTTACAGTTTTTGAGGTATATTTCCATATTATTTTCTAATGAGTTTTTTCATTTTACTGTACCATTTGCAATCACAGACATTTAATCAAACATACTACATATGTTGACAGAACTTGTGTTTTCATTACAGCCCTCCAGAATACTGTTGGGGTGGAAAAATTGAATACATTCACTTAAACTTTTGTTATAGAAAGTGGGGTGCTTATTTTATTTTTCTTTGAAAGATAAAATATCTAGGATGTGAGCAAGTTTTTCTTTGTATCTTTATATGTTTTAATAGTTGCACATTTAATATCAGGATTTGATTGTAAACTGTTCTATTTAAATTTACATTGGTTTATATAATTTAACCTTTTTTTCTAGATGAAATCAAATCTAATTCTAATGTTTGCTGTACTCTAAGTTATCAGGTTATTCATATATTTTATTTTATTAAAAAGTGACATCTGTAGGATTTTTCTACTAATGTAGTTTTTATTTGCTTATGTAAAGTTGTACAGTGACATAGTGATTAACAATAAACATTGTCATATAATTAGTCATAAGGAATCAATTCAATTAAGGTAGATTGTGATCATAAAACATTCAGGGCTACTCTTATTGTATTGTAGTTTCAGTGATAGCAATTATAGAAACTGAGTGTTCAGTCAGTCTGATCCTTGAAAATTACAATGGTTAGATTTGCTTCCATTATTATGAGATAATAATACATTGATACTGATTAATGAGCTGTGAACAATGCAATGATTTAGAAAAAAGTATATGACAAGACCAGATAAACAATAGGCTCTATTGTAATTAGAATATAATCATTGATTCACTCTCAAGGTGTACTTCCTTCCATTTAAATGACTTTCTTCTATCTCAGCATTTAAATATTAATTGGGATGACCTTATTCATAGAGAAAATAATATGTGAAAGGGAAGATAGATTTCTCCTCTCTGTCAACTGTTATCAAGCTGAGAGTTTTAGAGGATATCAACTAACCATTTATCTGTGTATAAATGCCAGTTATAAAATTCCACATATGTAAGATGAGGTGTCTTAGAAGTCACGGGACAAATTGGAAATGGGTGACTATTTTATTGAGGGACACCAAGTATCAGCACAAAACACCTTTCTCTGTGGAATGATTTTGAAAGTATGTTCCTGTGTAATTTGACCTCTACATGTGTTCTCAGAAGATGCCTCCTTTATCCTTAAAGAGATCACATAGTTACCCATGCAATCACTAATTGTTTTCATTTGCTTCTTTGTTAACTAGAGGAAAGACAAATGTATGTTAGCCCTAAGTGGTTTACTCCCCAACTTTTATACACTGAACCAGATTTCTGTGATGAGGGTATAATCAAAGATATTTCTAGGTGAAATTAAGCCACTTCTTGACAGCAAACTAATCTAATGAATATTCTAGAAAATCCACCTGGACTGAAACTTCCTTTGTAGAAAGCAAGTGTGTTCAATAAACAACTAAAGCATCATTAATCATCTGAGATTGAACTGTCCACAACAGAAATTTCTTGACAACTACTCCTTCCTGTGAACGACCCTCACAGTATTTCTATGTAAGTCCACCCTGTGAAAAGAAAAGAGAAATGATCGCAGGAAAAACTGAAGCATGGCTAAAACTTGCTTTTAAAATGCTTATTTTCTCATTGGTGACCTTAGTATTATCCCTTGTTAGTTTTCTGTGCTCTCCAGAAATCTGAATCCCTATATTAATGCATATTTGGCTAATTATTTGTTCATCACACATATTTACTGAGTAATTAAAATGTGCCATGCTCTTGCTGGCCACCTTGAACATTAGGATGTAAAGACACTCCCTATCTGTTGGTAGAGATGATTTCTCCAAAGAAAATATATAACTGGCCAGTAAGCACACTAAAATATGCTCGACATCATTAATGATTAGTGAAATACAACTTAAAATCCCAGTGAGATTCCACTTCATGCCCATTTAAATGGCTATAATTAAAAGGACAATGACAAGTATTGGCAAAAATGTGGAGAAATTGCAGCACTCATAAATTGCTGGAAAAAATATGCAGCCACATTTACAAATAGTTTGGCAGTCCCTCAAAATGTTAAAGCTGTAGCTACCATATGATTCAGCAATTCTACCACTAGATATGTTTCCAAGGAATTAAAAACGTATTTACCCACAAAATCTTGTACATGAATGTTCACAGCAGTATTATTCATAATGGCCAAAAAGTACAAACAACCTAAGTCCCACTAATCAATGAATAGACAAACACATGGATAAACATTAAAAACATTATCCAAAATGAACTAAATCAGACATAAAAGACCACCTCTTTTGTGATTATACTAGTTTGAAATCTAGACTAGGCAAATCAATAGAGAGAAAAAAATCGTTAGCTATGTTAGTTTATAATGCAAATACATGTCATTATCAATGAAATTTGGCAATAAACATTAAGTTTACTTGGAGTATTTTGACTTTGAGATGCCTGCAAAACACTTGTGCAAAATGTCTTTACAAGTATGAGTCCAAGATAATAAAGAAATATTTGGAGTAACTATGAAATCCATTGGTGTTTTTTCTCAGAAATTACTTTTACTCCTATCCTTCTACAATTCTACAGGTAGCAAGAATACTTTCATATTCAGCGTCTCCAGTTTTACTTTTTTAATTTCAAAATTAAACTAGTAGCCATTGTTCTGCCTTGAGTTACTAAATAACAATTTAACTTCAGAGAAAATTTGTATTGTAAGATCTTAGGCATTTTATAGTTCACGCCAAAAATTTGCATGAATGACAGATTGAGGGAAGGGGTGCAAATACCATATCCATTGAGTCAGAATATACAATATGGCTCTAATATCGCCTGGCCAGGCAATGATGAAAGGAATTGGAGACTATTTAAGCAGCGTTCAGCTCCACTAGGATTTCCTCAAGACCTCTAGCCCTCATTTTTCTAAATTGGAGCCTTGATGGTGAGAACTGGTGGTGGGTGGGTGAGACAGATTTGTATGACTTTTCTCAGATGAAGCCAGAGATTTCAGAAAGCCCTGGTCAGAATTCCCACAACATGGTGAGTTAGGCTGCTGGACATGAAGACTACGAGGTCTTACCTAGTTATAATTAGGCCTTAGAGAGTGATCCGTGAATTTTCTTGGGGCACCAATAAAGGTTTTTGGGTCACTGTGTATGATTTAGAGTAAGCGCCTCAGTTTCCTCATCTGTATAATGGACAATTAATGTGAGAATAAGTAGAAATCTATAGAAGACCTAGAGTTTAGAATAATACCTTGGTTATTCTTAGTGATTAGTAGGTGGTAAGCAGTGGTAGTAGTAGTAAGAGTGGGGAAAAAGTGGGCTGGAATTACCCTAATGCCACCTGATTCTGGACATTGAAATATCTCGATAGGGGAGATTGTAGGAATGAGTATAATTTAACACCAAATATGAGTATCAATTATAAATACCTGTGCATATTTTTGTGGGGTGTGTTTGTTTATGTGTGTGCATACCTATAGTCCATTTCAGAGCAAATGTAACTCTTTTCTAATACTTTTTTATACAAAGACCTTAGTTACAGAGTCCATTTAATTCTGTTTAAATAAACACATGTGAAATGAGTCTACACCTCTGATATCACAGGCAGTTGGGTAGACCCCATTGCAACATCTTGTTCCACTAATTCCAGAAAGCACAAAAGAAGACATGACTTGACTATTTAATTGAGCTACCAATTGACTGGAGAATAATGCTGACTTACTGTGTTTATTTAATCTAGTCCCTCCTTAGAGTAGAGTCTGCATATTGCTTCCTGGTATGTATTAAAGAGTCCCTATGGATAATTATTTATTGCTATTAAATATCTGTTAAAACATATCACAAAAAATCTCTTAGTCTACAGCATTTTCTTGAAAAGAAAAACGAAGTGTACATTTAGTCTGAAAGGTCAATTTAGGGGATTTAAATACTCAAAGGTACACATATCAGAGAGTAAAAAGTGGTTTATGATCTAGAATTCCCTATTCTGCTTTTTTCAAATATCTTATATTAATGTTGATCATTTTCATGCATTTCTCAAAATATGAAAACTCAATTTCTAGAATGCCTCTAGCCTAATATTCATCTTACACCTTAGCAATTTGTTGCATTTTGGGATGGGAATTGAGGCATACTGTTTAGGAGTTAAGATCAAGGTTCAGCTTCATGGCCATCTCCATAGGAAGGCGTCACTCACCATTGTGCAAAGAGGAAGCCCAAGGGACTTTCAAGAGGAAAACTGTCCATGAGTATTGCATAGCATAGAATGTGGATGCCATGTTAATGACAACAGCCAGATGGCTGTTGAAGAATAGGAATACCTAATTGTGGAGCAGTGGGATATTTGCATGAAAAAGAGCTATGTGAGATCTGACTAGCAAGAGGGTGAGTATGGACTTTCCTTGGCGGCACTGGGACAGAAACTATGGCCAAAATCTGAAGATCTTAAAAATAAAGAGCTTTGGCTTCAAAAAAGTACTTGGTATGTTTTGTCTATTAGACTTTGGTGACATGCGGGGAGGGATTGTTAACTTTATTTATAACTTTTCTATGCTTTGGAAATGGAGAATAGGAGAGGAAGTCATTTTTGCTCACCACACTCCCCACCATGGCCTATTGCTCCCTGACTTGGCCTCTGTAACATATTACCATTAATCTCCTGCCTCCCTGGGTGTTTGAGTTGCAGCCTGTGTGCCTATTGGTTGCAGGGAATATAGTGAGAACAGGTGAGATCTTCTTAGCTATTGGCTTGCAAAGCTGTCAGTTCTCTTGGTAGATTTGATTTAGATTTACTGGTTACTCATTCCTGTGGCCGCCGATTGAGAAGCTCTGCATGGGAGAGACTATACTATATGAACAATATGGTTGTAGATTCAGATGATTTGGTGTTATGTAGTACAAAATAAAAGTGAAACAAAACTACACAGAACTCCTCGATACACTAGATAACAAACTAGTTGCAGATCTCTGTATTTGCCAAGTGAGAGAGAGGAACTAACTAATGTACTGCCCTAAAAGAACCATAATATACACAGAGGTGTGTTATGCTCATAAATGAGAGAGAAGCCATTTGCAAAAGTAAAATGTTATCAGTACACCACTGGTAGGAGAGAAGGAGAATAATACAGACCCCTGTCTGCACCTGGCCTGTGACTGCGTGACATCTCCTGTAAACGGATGTTATCCATCTATTTAATGGGCCTGTGTAAAAGTCAATTGCTGTTTCAGGTAATGCTGGATGAGTAAAATAAAAAGGAATGAACTGCCCCTTACTTAGTGACTTGCCACTTCTGATCCCTTCCCCATAATTCTAGGAATTTCCCTGGTTCTTTTGGGTTCTAGAAACAAGAAAGTTTTAGGTGGCTTGTAAACACAAATGTTTCCTTATTCCTGGCCACAGTAAGGAAGCAGTGGGGAGAGCCAAGGAAAACAGGGAAAGAATGTACATGTTTTCCACATCTCACAGTTCTTAGGAGTCAGTAAAACCATGGGAATTAATTATAGAGTTTTGGGACTGTACTTTTATTTGATGCATTTCCTAACTTAAAAACTTAACAAAAATATTCTATAAAATTAGGAAAAGAAGAAAATAAAAATTTCCCCAATCCTGTGAACTCTCTATTTTGGGACCCATCATTCAATTTTCTTTGTGTGTGAGTGTATGTTTACAGTGGGCCATATGCTGTATCTTGTTATCCTGTTTGATAAACTGATTTTTTTTGCACCACCTTCATTAATTTATCTTTAAAAATAGTTTATTTTTTTAGAATAGTTACAGGCTTACAGTGAAGTTGAGTATGACCCTCATTGGAGTCCTGCCAGGGCTCATACTTTAAGTAATACATATTCAAATTTAACCAGCATCACCTGAAACAGGCCTCCCATTTTAGACCAATTTATCCTTCCCTCAAACAATGTCTTCAAAAATACTCTGCTCAACTCCATGTCTCCATTTTCTTTGAAATAAACACAATGTATTAATCACGGTCCTCTGTTGTACCGAATACCACCTGGAGCTGTCACTCACCCTGCAGCAACTGAAAATATTTGAGAGCCTTCTCTTGTGTTTTTTCCCTTCCCCCAACAATTTCATACATAATCCATGGATAATTCTACTATACTTTTTTATGACTGAATGTATCCCTGATCAGGAAGTAGCAATCACAGAATAATAAGTGTAATCACATCAAGGAGGGCTTTGTTGTTCTGTGTGTGGAGCATGCCTATTGAAACCCGCACCTGCTCCAAATCAGGAAATGCTTTCAGGTTGTCAAATATCAATTGTCAATGACTGCCAATGGGACCGTACTGTAAACAGAGTTAATGTGTTTCCTGGAAAAGTTTTCTGCATTGGCTTGTCCATAGTTATCCTTAATTGTTTTATGGAGGAAATATAGACCCTATCAAAGAAATAGGAAAACAATTAAAATACTTCATGTGCATCTTTTGCTTCATTCCCAGTTAAAAAAAACAATTATTCTTTTGCTATGGCTGTTTAAAGGAACAATGGAAAGACATTTTTTGTCTTTCTGAATTAATCCCAATATGCTGAGACTGTTGCACTTTGGAAATCTGAGCCAACCTGGAAGATTTAACCCAGAGTGCGTGAGGGCTGACTCCATAGTTTCCGGTTGGCATTGCTGGAAAGTCTTAAATCATGTAATTCAAGGTTATCCCGCAAGCTTAATTTATTGTTCTACAATGAAATTCCTATCTTTCATGTGAAAATATAAGACCTACCTCCTAGGAAAACTTGATAAAATAATTTCTCATTCCACCCAAAGAAGACTATAAAAGTGTTTTTCAATATGTCTGTACATCCCATTTAATCAGTAATCTAGGGGACATTAGCTGTTAATTCCAAAACATAGAACTATATCATCAATCTCATTCACCTGAAATATATGAACCTTTGCTATCAGTTAAGAAGTCAGCCACTTGAGAATGGCTGATTACCAGACAAGCAAGTTGGTGAATGAGGCAAAGTTACAGGAATTTCAGAGAAAAGACCTGCTTGCTGCCAATTTCTTTTCAGACTCTGAACCTTTCCCCTCTGTGCCTGCTCAGTTTTCTTCACGAAAGCTGTTATTCAGATTGATGGGGACTCTCCATAGAGGAGAGGCACAGGGGGTGAAGAGCTGAGCAAGATCAGGGTTGATGATAAGCAATCAGAAATCCTGCATAATTAAATGCTGCTTTGCTGGCTTCAGCTGAGAGCATTTAAAATGATTTTAATGGGCATTAGAGGACCTTGATGAGATCTTAGCTGGCTGTGACATTATCCTTAAAGGAAGTCGTCTGTGATGTCTATGGAAATACCATTTCAGAGATCAGGCCATTTTTATTAGAAGTGAGTTTGAATGTTCTCTTAGAGGACGAATTGGAGTACTAGGACATGGGATTGCATCTTTCTCACAATGACCACAGGTAGTTTTCAGTTTTCTAGGCTGCTTTTCTGAGTTTAAGGGACACAAGTCAGCTTTTATGAGTTGTACAATAATTCAACAATCATATATTGACTGCTTATGACTCAGTCATTGTTCTAAGGCTTATAGGGTCTAAAAAAATAGAAATATTACTACCTGCAAATATACTGTCCCCTGTTAGTAATAAGCAGGCACCAGTAAAGTCTATGATTTGAAAAACATCTTTCTTGATTCTTTTATTACAAAAATATACGCTCCCCTTTAAAATATCTGCTATAAAATTATGTGTTTGGATATCTTTACTGATAACTACTAAATTAGGATGAATAAATCTTACAAAACAGGAGTGTCAAAAGTCCTGATATTTTATTATATATGTATGTGTAATATATACTTATCTAAGATCAGTGGGATAGAAATATACCTATAAGCCTGAACTTTGCTATTTTAAAAACATCTTTATCAGATAATATATGCACATTTATCTCATTTTTTTAAATAATAGCTGTATAGTGCTTCACTTTATGGTTATCTCTTGTTGCATTAGAACATTCTAATTTTCAATATTTATATCACTACATATGGGATGATTTCTGTGGAATATAAAGGGTTACTGGATGTAACTGTGTTAGATTTAGAGAGACTGTCTAAGTACTCAACAAAATGTCATGCCATCTTGTACTTCCCCCAATTTCATTTAAAAATACCTATTTCCCCCACTAGAATGTGGATCCATGCAAGGCAGAGCCTTATCTGCATATTTCCCCACTAGTTTTGGTCATGTCTCTTGATTACTTAAATCCCTTCTGCTGCTTCTCACTGCCCTACATCAGCTCTTCCCTTTTCTTGTTTCCAGCTCCTCCATGCTGATCCCTTCTTTCCCGCTGCATTTCAGCTGCATGGATCTTCTTTTCTGTTTCCAAACAAATTTACTCTTCCTAACCTCACACTCTTGTTCGTAGTGTGGATTTTGCTTGAAAGCACGTTTCCCTCATCTTTTACCGCACTAATTTCCACTTATATTTTAGTGTCCAGATCAAGTGTTAATTTTTTAAAGGAAATTTCTTCCATATGACTAAGTTGGTTCTGATAATTTTCACTGTGTAGTAGCACAATATCTCCTTTCTAGCATTTTTCGCTGTATTTTCACTGTTACTATTATTTTTTATACTGTCTGTCTTCTAGGCTTGCTTGTAAACTCCCTGAGTAGATGAATCCCTGTGATAGCAAAATATGGAAGAGAGTAAGCTCTGAATAAATCATTATTGAGTAGAATAACTTACGTTTTTCACCTCTCTTCCCAGTATTAAATATTATATTTTTAAATGCACACCAACTTGAAATAAAGGAAAACTTCTTTGCAATTTGATTTTCCTTTCTATAATTACTGGGAAATCTGTTTCACATATTATTATATTCAATTTCTTTGGTGAACCCCACATTCTTATTCTTTGCCCATCTTTCTCTTAGGATAAAGAACAGTATTTTTTCTTCATGATAGATGAAAATATGAAGCCTATCCAGCTTGGACTATTGCTGCCTCCCACAGTAATTCAGGTAGGAGACATACCTTCGCATTCATACTACTACCACAAAAATTACAAACTGCTTCTAGTAGTGCTTGATGGCGTCCCAAAAACAATGCTTCAAATTTTACTCTCTAGTCTTCTCCCTACTACTCATGAACAAGTCTTTGTCTTCGTCATAACAATATTTAATATCTGAAATGATCATGGTTATTGATTTATTTGTTGGTTATTTGTGTATTCCCTCCTTCCCGGTCACTGCTGCCCATCCCAGATTCAGTAAGAAAGAATTGTTTGAAGACAGAGATTCTATCTTTCTCATTCACTGGCATGGCCATTTGCAACAGTATCTGGGACATAGTAGGTGCTCAATAATTATCCATTGACTATTGAGTGGCAGGTGTCTCTATAGAACATCCCAAGTTGCATCATGATTTAAGGAAAGCCCAATGTCTTTTCCAGTATGGACTGTTTGGATTCAAAGCTGGCCTCTTTGGTCATCTCTTACTATTGTGAATCTAACATCAGGAAATTTCTCAGTTTTTCTAGCAGACAGCCCAGCAGTTACCAGCCCCAGGGAAAAACAGGGGTTCAGCAGAGTGAGGATAGCATGGCCTCTTAGGGTCTAGGTCAAACCATAGAATTAGACATGGCTCCTCCCATGCCAGCTGTCTAGCTTGGACAATGTATTCAAAACCCTAATATCTACTTTTCCTCCACTGCCTGACTTTCCTCAACTGAACTGGTAAGAATGCCTGCCTCGTATACTTAGTGTGAGGATTAATAGAGGTAATATATGTAAAGCACTTAGAGAAGCGCCTGGCACATACTAAGTGTTTGATAGATGTTGTTATTATTACATTAGTCTGGACTCCTAGCTAGAGTTATGTGTCTGTCTCCCTCTCTTGAGGTTAACAAGGAATCTGCATATATATAGGTGGTGGCTGAGGTAAATAGGGCTTGTTTGCAAATGACTGCCCAGGAATTAATTTTTCTTAAGTCTTTTTCTGTAAAATGCCAGATGTTTTAATTCTGATTTCTCCCCCCACCTACAAATGCCTGTGATGAGAATAGGTATTATCCTATTTCATAGAAAAGTCTGAGGCATAGAAAGGTTAAATGATTTGCTCAAGGACATAACAAATGAATGGTGACTGGGAGAGAGGAATTATATGGCTTCTAGTCCACGGCCCCAGACCAGGCTCATTCTATTTAGATGTTATGTTCATACTTAATATTATAAATCCAAACGACCTGGACTCATCTCACATTTCCTCTATCATAGCAAGCAGTATGCAGATGGCAAACATAAAAAGAAGGTTACAAGTCAAATGTAGTATCGTGGACAGAAAGCCTATAAAATTGAAACATGATCCTTTCTATTATGCCACTTTTATTTGAGGCCTATTCTTTCTCTTTACTCACATGAAAAGGCTATTTATTTGGTTTGTGAGGAAGGCATAACCTAGTTTGAAATTATTTCTGTCAATTGCAAAATAAAGTTATCAACTATATAAAATAAAACAAGATCACCCTGGCAACTTCAAAAATAACAAAGTATGCTATTGTAAAAGGTAAATTTTTACACTAGCAGCAATTTATAATAACACATTAAATCCATATTTATTGCATGAAAAAATAAATCGGAGCACATTTGTACCCACTATTTTATTACCACCCACTATATTAGAGGAGAGGGCCGTAATACCAAATGGAAATATACAAATAGAGAACTATTTCCTAGCGCTGTTTTAATGACTGAGACTAAGGTAAGCTGCTTTTGTTAAAATTGCATCCCAGTATTTCATGAATTGGAACTTGGAATAGAGGCTTAGAGTAAAAAAGCACTGTAGGGTTGATCCAGCGTATGGAGTGGAATTAATTCCAACAGCAGCGGGAAAGGCAATGCCCCCAGGATCCATGAATGGCAGCGAGGCCCTGCGGATGAGCAAAGGCAGCAGTGGGTTGACCCAGAGGAAGAGAATAGCCTGTTGCAGCACCACCTTGAGAGATCCTAAGGCCAGCGTGGGGGGCCTGGAGGGCAGGCAGAGACCTCGGGGAAAGCGCGCAGGCCAGGGGCCCTGGGGTAGACCTAAGAGGGCCCAGATGGCGGCCTCAAGGGCTGGGAAATGTACAGGAGATGGACTCTCCTGACCTATTCTGAAGTCATACTCTTCTCTCTATTGTGGAAGGGAATATTGGGAGGGGAAAATACCAAATGGAAAAAAATAATCAGGTCCAACTTGTAACATAACAGACCCCAGGCTAGTGAAACCTTGGATCATTTGGGTTCATATAATGATTTTTTGAGGTAAAACCCACACTGCTGCTTTTAATGAAAATAAACCCACAAGATCCTGGGACATCCTGCAGACCTATTTCATGGCAAATGCTTAAAAGCCTCATGCAACTTGTAGAGAAGTCTTGCTAGGAAACATGATTATGCCCATGAGAGAGGTGAGGAAACCGAGTTCCAAAAACGTTCTATTAATTCTCAAAGGTCACCAGCAGAAAGGTCAAGACTGCAGCGTATCCATGAACTTCCCACCTGCCCCTAACGTCGGTGGCTGAGGAGCCTCCCGTGTCTCGGGAGTTTACAATCTAGGTGTGATTACAGCAGTCCCACCCATCTGAGAAGACATTTCCTGGAACACAGACTGTTGAAATGTCTTAAATATGTTTTTAGTGAGCGCACAAACATGCCTTTGCTTCTACCTTTCTTCCTTCCAGGGTTGGAAATTACTTGGCAAACTCTACCCACCACACAGGAGGGAGCTGCCAGTTAGGGGACTTAGAATGGCAAGTAAAATAAGACCAAATTCACTTTGACTTAAACAGAAAACAGACTTGTTTGTTCAGCCGATGGAATCTGGGTAGGTCTGCAGCTTCAGGAACAGGTTGATTCAGAGACTTCAGTGATGTCACCAGAGCCCAGGTCCTCCTTCCTGCACATTTTGCAGCTGTCTTCCCATGTACACCATGGGCAGTGGGTGGCCTTGTGAGAACACCTCCTTACACTTAGGAGAGGACAGAGGCTCTTTGACCCTCGTCAAAGACGCACTGAATGTGGTTGAGCATTGATTTGGGCAACCCAAATCATCCAGAAGCTGGGGGGAGGGGGTCTCCACTGAGCTGTGAGCAATAGAGTGGAAGAGTGTGGGGCACCCGTAGGAGGAAACTAGGGTTGCTTATTAGGACTATGAACACTGGGTGAGAGGCAGCAACATTTCAAACATCCCTATAGGGAGGTAAAGTCTCAGGAGTGGTACAATGAAAATCTCAACTGCAAAGTTAGCTCCCAGGGTTTCACAAGGGTGCTGTGTGCATATCTCTAATGCCCACTAAAGGCTCGATGGGACGAGTTTAATTTATATTTGTGATGAATAGAAGGCATCAATTAATTATTCAACATTTTTACTTAGGGAATAATGTAAAATTTGAACATGATGAATAAACCTAAGAGCCTGACAAGATTACAATAAAAATAGAGATCTCCTCCCTCATCAGCACTCTGTTCTCTAAATCTTTATCCCTCTTCTCCAAGGTAACCTTATAATAGATTTCCTATGCAATACCATAAGTAAAATGCATTTATTGACATGTGGTTTTGCCCTTCAAATTTCTATAATACAAAAAGGAGAAACATTTCCCAACTCATTCAGGAAGGCAAGTATAATCAAATCCTAAAACAGAAAAAAAGATATAAAAAGGAAAAGCCTA
Source organism: Talpa occidentalis (assembly GCF_014898055.3). Lineage (NCBI taxonomy): Eukaryota > Metazoa > Chordata > Mammalia > Eulipotyphla > Talpidae > Talpa > Talpa occidentalis. The sequence goes on from NW_023601322.1 coordinate 10,306,288, forward strand.
CATGTATTTCTATAGAGTGTCAAAAATCTTAAAGAAACTTGCAAATTGAATGCAAATATGTATCAAAGAAGAAAATATACCACGAATAAGTGATTTTATCCCAGGTACACAGAAACAGTTTCTATTAGAAAAGTAATCACTTTTATTCAAAACATTAACAAATTAAAAGAAAAAATAATCATCTTATTAAATGGAAAGACCAGTTAATGAGAAATCAAAAGAAACTTCCCAAACTTGATAAATACTATTTATAATAAACAAGAGCAAACATCAGTGTAAATTGATGAATGTCAAAAGTATTACCTTTAAAATCAGGAATGACACAAATTGTTCCCATTACTCCTTTTGATGGCAACCTAGACAGTGTAATGAGACAAGAAAATGAAATTAGAGGAATAAAGAGTAAAATGGAGGAAATTAAGACATTATTACTTACAAATGGTAAGATTGGTTTCATAAAGAGATTCTACAAATTGTTAGAAATTATAGAAAAAATTTCCCCAAGAGGATTAGCTACAATATCAAATTAAAAAGTCAGCTGAATTTCTATTTACTAGCAACAAAGTACTTTGAAACAATTAAAGGGAAGATATTTATAAAAGCATCAGAGAATATGAAATACTCTCAGAATAAATATAACAAAGTCTGTGCAAGAAATCTAGAGGAAAGTTATAAAAAATACTTTAAACACAAAAAGTTTTAGAGAGCTATTATGAGCATGCATAGGAACACTGGATTTGTAAATAAATTCTTACATTATAATAGAAATTACACTGACAATAAATTCCTAATTAAAACCTAAATAGTTTAGTAACTTAATAACATACCAAATTTCCAAAAATGGAATTTTATATAAGTCAAAACTGATGAATTATGGCTGACAACAATATGAATGACCATAAACTATATAATATTAAAAGAAAAAGTTAAATTCTAAAGATTTTCACTTGTTCTTAAGAAACTAAAAATTACATAGCTAATTAACTGAATAAAATGCGCCATGTGTGGTCTAGACAATGAAAGTAGTTCATGAACCATTGATTAATGTAAGTATCTACCTACCTGAGAATCACATTAGACAAACAAAAGACTTTTAAAGTCACACACCTTTATTTTATGCAGTGTGTTATATATCTGAAAATGATGTTGTCTTTACTTTTTACTATTACAGATGCAGACAATGCTGCATCAAACATCAGCACACATATATTTCAGCATATTCTGTGTGAGTGGAAGAACATAGACGGAACCCATTTTGTTTTATCTTCATTACTATTTATAATTTAAAAATCTTTAAAACATAAGGTTAAGTGAAAAACAGCAACCATTATTGATTTGATTTGTGCTTTTAAAATGTGTTAGATTAAGCCCTTCTGATTCTTCATAGCCACTTTTATTTCTTTACCTATGAACTTGGCTATTTATATCTTTTTTCCCTTGGTTTGAGCTATTTTATATTAAAATAAAATATTCTTTTGTCTTTTGTGCATGTTTCCAATCTATTTATCCAATTTGGAATGTGTGTTGTGACCATATGGACAGAATATTTAGTGCAAAGTTAAACAGAAGTTTAAAATTTGATAGTGATAATTTTATTGAATTTTTTTTCTTAATCACTTAACGTCATGTTCTATTTGGAAAGATAATATACTCTCCAAAGTAAATAAACCTGTTTTTATTTCATTACCTGTAAATTTTCAATCACTTGGTTAAATTTTGAATCACCATTAATAATTCTAGTGTAAGTAGTAAGGTGATACTTAAATTTTATTTTTTGCCAGATGTCTAGCCCATGGAGCAAATAGATTTTTTGAATAATACTTTTTCCCCCACTGGTTTCAACTGCTTCCTCTATCATTTGCTAAATTTCTGCTTACAATTTGAACTATTTTTGGACTCTCCATTTTGCTTTATTTTGCCTTAGCACAAAATTGTTTCAATTATTGTTGATTCATAATATATTTTGTTATGAAAGCATTCCTCTCGTCATTATGCTTTGTTGTTCAGCATTTTTTGGTCTATGTGACTTTTTATTCTTGTGGAAAAAATCTAAGTTTTTGTTTGCTAAACTGAAGAACACCCTGCCTCCAGGCTACACACAAATGCTGATAATTTAAACAGTAAGTCATTGAATTACAGTGATTTGGGCAGAATTTATTTTCTACATTATTAATCACAGTGTATTTATTTCCAGGCATTCAAAGGTTTTACCACATTCTTCTGTAGAGTTTTAAAGTTTGTTTTAGAAGTCTGTCATTCCATGGTGAATTTATGTTTAACATAATATGCTATGTCAGAGTGCTTTTGCAAATGAGATTTCCACTGTTTTATTCACTGAGACATTATTGTATAGAAAGTATTAATTTTTATGCTAATTTTATAGCTAATAACTATTGAATCATCTTATTTCTATATTTTTATTTAACTTCTTAGATTTATACTAGATCTTTATTCAACCTGAAAATAACACCATTCTTTATATAACACTATAACTTTTAATTTTCTTGCTAATTGCTATGTCTCATACTTTTAATACTATGACATGCTGTGGTGGTGATAGTGTCACCTTTAAGATTTTCCCATCTTCATTGGACACAATTCTTGTATTTTATATTTAATAAGGTTTCTGTGGATTGGCTTAATGTATACCTAGAGTTAAGTATCTATATCTCCAAATCGCTATGTATATCTATATCCCTAGAACCAGAATGACATAATTGTCCTTTCCAATTCTACTCATTGTTTGTAAATTCAGAAAGATATATTACATTTTATTAAATGTTAACTAACATTTACTCTTGCTAGTATTTTAAGATACTTTTTATTCACTTTATATAATTGTAAAAGGATTATAAGTTTTCATTTGATGTTTGGTAGGTTTCTTGGTAATAGTATAATCACTTTGCAGAAATGACTAAAGGCTTTTGTATTTTCCTGTGTTCTGGAGAAGTCTGAAGAACACTGGAGTTACTGCTCTTTTAAAGGTTGCTAGAATTTCTGAAATCTTTCACAACTCATCCTCTCTTATTAAGAGGTGATAAGAACTTTGCAAATTTTCTTAATTTCTTCTATCTTTGGATTCTATTGATCTGAGCTAGTTTGGTATTTTTAAACAATATATCCATTTTTGCAGACTTTCAAATACATATTAATTTAATCAAGTTATGAAGTCTCTTATTTTAATTTCTTCCATAACTGTGGGTTTTCCTTCCATTTTCCTTTCTTATTTTGTGTGATATATTTTCTCTCTTTATAAGATTAAGATAATACTTTACATTTAGGCTGTTGATGATGGTGACGTTTTTGTCGTTCTTAGATAAACAGTGGTTGGATTTATTTCATCCATTCTTCTAAACAAAACGTACCCAAATTTGAGTGAATTTTATAACATGTTTTATAATATGTTCTATAATATGTTTAAAAAAATACAAAATTCTCCACTGTTTTTCACTGGACTTTGCACCCATTGGACTAAGAGTTACACAGGCCTAAAATGTCAGCATAGGGCATATTTCCCTCATTGTTTTCTACTGTTAGTGTCTTGCGTTTTGTGAAATTCACTATTGCCTTGACTTTAAGCTGTGTTTTTTTCTTTCCAACACTGACAGTGTGCTGGCAAGTTATACTCTGATAAGCAGTTTCCCCTGTAGGCTGACCTTGTTAAGATCTGAGTGCTCTGCTATATTTCAAAAAAGGCTGCTTTTCTTCTCCCTCCACTAGATACCCAGGGCATTGTCCTTAGATATTTGCTGTAGGCACTTGGTTGAGCTCCTGCAAGCAAATCTTACAAAATTGTGGGAACCCCTGCCCCATGACTGGGACTCCCTAGGGTCTTAACTCTGAGTGATTCCCCCTGATCTCCAACCTTGTTATCAATTAGACTTGGAGGACTTCTACCCTGGATATTATTTTTTCCTTCAATAGTTCTCAAATAGTGGTTGCCATTGGCTAAATTTTTAATTGAATTCAAATTTAATTTTGCTGAAATTATGTTTTAATAATTTGCAACAACCTATATTAATAAGTGGTAAAATTTATAGGCATAGCAATCTTTATCTTGCTAACTACAGATGACTGATTTTAATAGCTACCAACTTTTACAAATAAATATGTCATAGGTTGGTAGAAATGATCTTTGGCATCCCTTATTGTTGTGTTAATCTGCGGGTGTTCACATTATGTATGTATGCTTTAATGTTGAAGTCTCAAATTCTCAAAAAGCTTTAGGGAAAGCATCTTCAGAACCAAATAAAAGTGTATTGTATTTTAATTGTTTTTTGTTCAAAACCCAAATCCAAAACGGGATATAGGAGGACTTGAATATTTCTACAATATAACCCCTATTTCTATTATGTTCCATTATTGATGTGTTTTATTCTGCTACTGCTAGTTAATTAACTCGCTTTGTCCTTGGTATCCAGGTGTTACTACCAGTCACATTCTACTGGTAGAGACCTTGAGAAAATGAGCATGTGAGCGCATGCCTGTACATGCTCTGCATGCAAATTCCACTGGACGCTGCTAAAGGGAAAACTGGATGCAAGGCAGAGCTTCCCTGATGAGGTGAGATGTAAGGAAATGTTTTAACCAGTGTTTCGAACCTGGTTTGTCAAACTTAATTGCATGAACGTAGGTTAGAAAAGCAACTGTTCTAAGGTCTGTGGAGGATATAAAGGTAAATCTGATGCACTTCTGATTCTCTGAGTTGAAAATCAAGTGGTGGGTCGATTTAGAATGATAATTTAGTCAGTATGTTATAAAAGAAGAAAGGGAAGAAGAGATTGCATTCAGCTTTGATTTCATTTTTGAATTTTAGGTATTGTAAATTTTAGGTATTTTTTAATTTCATTTTGAGATAATTAGAGACTCCTAAAAGTTGCAAAAATACCAGCTTCTCCCCATGGCACCATCTTATGTAACCAGTACCTTACCAAAGCCAGGAAATTGACATTGGTGTCATTGTCTAGAGACCTGCAGAAACAGAGGACAGAAGAGAAAGGAACTCTAGTTTGAGGAACTAGCATTTGGTTGAGGACAGTTTATGAGAGAATTTGGGTTATTCAAGAAATCTGCTAAAAGAGACTGTAATGAATAGGTCAACTCTTCCGCTTTATAAATAAAACAGTGAGGCTCAGAGAGATTAGACAGCTTGCTTATTATTTTTCTTTTCTTGGTGGTTGACTGAGTTTAAGTATATTTATACATCATACACCTAAGTGATGGTCTCTAGGGTGTTACCAGGTATATTTCTCCCCAAATTATGCTTTCTTTCACAAGTAAACACACAATTATTATTCTGGAAGCTCTATCAAGATCTCCCTCTAGGCACATTTTTTTCTCAAGTCCCTAGAGCCAAGTGCAATGTCTGGCAAACAATAGATGCTCAATAAATATTTATTGAATAAATGAACCAATGAATTTCTCTTTTAGCAACTAGAAACTGGAGAAGAGGCAGATCAACAGAGGATAAGAGGATAAATCACACCAACAATTAGCCAACTGCAATGGAAATTCATTACTAAAAGTCAGTTTGCATTTGGGCAAAGTAACAGCCGCAAGAAGGGATTTGGGCAGACACACATTTGATCCAAATTATTATGAATTGAAAACATACACAGGTAATTACCCCAATTTCAGTTACACTATGAGGTAAATTTGTAAATAAAAGGTATGAGTATCCAATGCCCAAAATAATGCATTCTCCTTTTCCACATTTTGAACACATGTATCAGACGTCCCTTCATGGGGATCATTATAGTTTTTAGCTTAATTCCAAGCTTAAAAGCAGAATCATTCCAGAAATGCTGCTTTTCTTATTGAACAGTCTGTAGGATAGCGTGTTGCCAAATTAAGCTGCACACAGCACTTGTTAACTTAATTAGCAACCTAAGGCTGAACCTCTGCCTGACACAATGCATGTTGTGTTGGATAGAAATGGCAGCAAAACTATAGTCACTTCAAGAGAAACACAATCCTGGGGATATTTATTTTCCCTCTTGGGCTAGAGAAAAACCTGATTGTCTGGAAAGATCTTCCACTTCCTATGAAGCTCAATCAGCAATACCAAGAGTCAGCACCTTACGGGTCTATGAGATGTGACTTTTTCAAAGGCAACACATAAGGAACTCCTAAAGGGCTAATAGATATACTTGTGCCTCCATTAATAGAACGGAAAGCAAACTAATTAATTAGAGGATGCACTGAGTGAGCACCATTTATCACCAAATGGCCCAAGTGATAAACAAATTATTTAAGAGCTTATTGAAAGTAAGGACCAGGAGACAATTGTCAAGGATTTAACCTGGTATACTTGTGAATATCCCAAGGTTAGCAGCAGTTTCAAGGTCTGTTCTGGAGACATGGACATTTTATGTGACAGGGAGTCTCTGTTGGTTTACTCACTAAGAGCTCTTAAATTGTTGAGTTGTCTCTTCTTTATTTTTAAAATTTTTAAAAAAGATTTTTATTTATTTTTTATTTTTGTGTAGAAGAGCTGGGTTGTAGGTCAGAAGTGGGGTGGGGGGTTGAGGGGAGGGGAGTGAGAGGATTCACCAGAGACAGAGTGGGGAGAAGAACAGGCAGATCTACTGAAATACACTGCTGAGGGGAGCAGCGGGTGAGACAGGAGAGGTCTACTGTGCCATGTGGGTCAGCTCCCTGGCCAGAGATCGAACTCAGGCTATGGCAGTGCCATCGCAGTGATAGCGCTGACACTTAACCCCTAGGCCACCAGTGAAGCACTGTCTCTTCTTTAGAAACTGGTAATGTCCCTCTGGCTCAGATGTAACCTGATGGAAATAGTCCTCCTGTCTCTGAATTTTGGAAAACAGTGGCTCAGATGATACACTGGCATGAGATGGGCGTATGTTTATTACCGATGTTACTCTGGCATCTCAAAATGCAGGATTTCCTGCCTTGAGGCTTCTGTCTACTCTGAGGGCCAGTGGTTCACTTTGCAACAGCTGTGAAAAAGAGAGGAGAGCAGGGATCTAGGAGCAATGAAGATTATTGTAATTTAATTATATACTGAGAACATCTATTTGATGTGGCTTGGAGATTCATCTAATACACGATTGCTAATTTCTATAACTAGTATTCATATGCATATATATCATTAAATGATTTCCTCCCTACCATTTAGTTACTGTTTCACATGCCTCTTAGTCTCTGATATGTAGAAGAAAAGCAATGGTACTTAAGATAAAATGGGTTTTCTGGCCTGGTCACTTACTCCCATTTTCTCCCTTATTTTCTTTGTCTGAATCTCTTTTTTCTTGCAACCCATCATGTCACTGTATTTTGCCACAATCATAGAGCCCACATTGATTCTTTTTCTCATACACAAAAATCCTGACCTGGCTGCAGTGTATTTTGTGCCATGAAACACTTTAAAGGACTTGTAAATGGAGAGCAACTCTATTGCAAGTGCTTCACCCAAACTAATTCCAAGATTTGTGTGTGAACCTGAGTCTATCTGTGAAAGTCTGATGCTTGTCTTAGAAGCCATGTTAACTGTTACCACCTTAAAGAAAAATGTTTCCAACCACCCAGGGAGTCATTTCATTGGGTCTGAGTGTGGCGGTGCATGTATTGGCTCAGGCATCCATCACAACCTGAAAAAATGAGGAGTTGGCCCCTGTGTGAGGGTGACACAGATGTTTGTGTCCCACCCCCCCATTTCATGACATTTTGTGTATCTCTTGATGTGATAGTTGATTACAGTTGATTACTATTACATCATATACTATAGTCACTTTATTCAAGTGACTTTATTCAATGACTCAATTAGAATATGAATCTCTTGGTATTAGGAACCATGTCCTTTTCATTTTCTTAACTCCGTATCCTCACCTATCTGCTACTGTATATCCTGGTGATAATTTTTGTGAAATGAACTGAAAGTTATTCTACTCCCTCTGTACCCTGAAAACGGCATCTGATGATAATATCTTCTGTAAGTGAATTTTCATTAATTGAATTAGAATGAAGCCTGTGGTTCTTGGAATGGCAATAGCTGATGGGGTCTATTATTAACTGACCTTTTTGCCCTGTAGATATGTGGTCAAATGCAAATGACCCATGTCGTGGCAACATCCCCCTAGTGTGTACACCAAGGCACAATTCTAATTGATAACCATCGTGCCGTATGGTACCACTGACGTACTTTGTTAATATTAGGTGGGCGATATCATATAGTGAAATTACTATGAATTAAGGGTCAGTAGGTTAGGGTCCTATAATTCTGCGACATATCTAGGATTTAGGGAATGGTTCAGAACTCTTTAAGCTTCAGCGTCTTCATGTCTGGAAAGAATGTCTTTGTATTTTCATAGGGCATACTTTCTTATTCAGAGTTTGGATCTTCATTTTCATTATATATTATCTGATGTGTGGTTTGTGGTGTGAATAGAGAAAAGCAAGAAGCAGTTATCAGCTGATTGGGAAAACAAATACATACACAGCCCAAAATGCAGAGTGATGCCCTCTATAGTCTTCCAGGTAGGTGATCTGGATTGTGGGGTGCCCCTAGCTCAGAAATCCAGCAGTCAGGTCAACACTAGGATTAAGTTTGGGGGCTGGTTTGCCAATTTCTAAAAGTCTCACGGATGGTCCTTTTGCTCATTTGGTCCTATCTGAACATCAGAAAGATTCTGTGTCTGTACTGCTATTTAGTGTCAAATGAATATCTTCCCAGTGGGTAATCTCAGAGGCCAAGGCTGAAGTGATATCAGCATCAGTCTTGTTCTCCACTCCAAATGAGCAAGTCTGATTCCCAATTACTTTTGAACCCAAACTATTAAATATTCACCCTTTGTAATCAGCATCTTTTTTTGATTAAATATAAAGACATTGTATTTGATTATCATCATCTTTTGTAAAAGCTGGAAATATGTATTCTTTTTTTAGGATAATTTCATATAAATGTTGGGGACTTAGCATCATGATGTAATATTTTTGTCCTTTGAATGCAGATTTGTTTTCTATAGATTTGACAAATTGTTGTCCTTGAATTTATTACACGATTGGGTTTTTTTTTTAAAGGCTTATTTACTTATGCGTATAAGAACTGGGGTACAGGCCAGAGGTGTGGGGGGGTGAGAGGATTCACCAGAGACAAAGTGGGGAGCAGAACAGGCAGACTGACTGAAATACACTGCTGAGGGGAGCAGCGGGCGAGAAAGGAGAGGTCTGCTGCGCCATGTGGGTTGCGACTGGCTGGGGATCGAACTCGTGCTGCAGTGGCTGCGGACTGCTTCATGGGTTGTGTCTTAACCCCTTGCACCACCAGGGAGGCCCTAAGCAATTGGTTTTTAAACTTCAAACTCACCCTACTGTGCTCTGCTTCCTCTTGGGAGCTGGGACTGCAGCAGAATTTCTGCTCTGTAATTATCTCCTTGCAAGACTATGCCCATAGGGGTGCTAGAGGGAGATGGTTAAGCTGTAGGAGAAAGAAGGGGCTCATTTCCTCTCTGCTTCTTTTTAAAAAAAAATTATTTTTATTGTGATATAATCAACACGTGCAATTTTGTAACTTTATAGTAGAGGACATGCTGGTTTGAAACATTTATATATTACAATATGGTTACCACTATTATCTCTATCACATCACATAATTATCATTTCTTCTTTGTGGTGGGAACAATTGAGATCTAGTTTCTTAGCAACTTTGAAGTTTCTAACATAGCGTTGTTGTCTATAATCACTAGGCTGTGCTTTAGCTCTCCAGGACTTATTTAACTCCTAGTTGGGAAAGTGTATCCTTAAACATCATCTCCGCAATGTCCCCAGTCTTACTTCTTCAGCCCAACAGCAGCAGTTCAGTCCAGTTGGGAATTTATGGACCATTGACTGAAATAGCCTCAGAGACACTGGGACCAGCCAGCCAGCGTCCCCTTCTCAAAGGTCCAAGTTTTCTCTCCCTGGGACTTCTTTCCAAGGTATCCTCTCAGGATACCAGCCAGGGTGAGGGAGCTGCTTCCTGCTGGTGCTGCCTCCAGCATTTCTCAGGGTTTTTGGTTGCATTTTGTCTTTTCAGTTAATATAGTCATCAGGCATTTATACTGACTCCATTCTGCCTGTTAAATTCTCTCCGTTACAACAACTATAATGATTCCTGTCTCTTGGCTAGACTGACTGCCACAGTCATCTGTCCCTGCATATCCGTTCCTGGATCGCTTCTTGTAGTTGATCTTAGAAAATACTCCAGCCCGTTTTCTGTCCTGTTTTTCTGACCTCACAACAAAGAGGCCAAAGCAATTGTTGTAATGGGTTTTGGTAAATACCTCATGAATACATGTAATGAATCTCAGTCCTGCAATAGAAAAGGTCACAATTCCCTGACTAGCGAGGCTTGGAAGCCACATCTCTAAAACAAAACACTCAGTATCGACAGCAGGTCCACACGTTTTGTGTTTAGTTGTCTTTTGCACAAGCTCATTAAATCATAGGACTTGGAAGGAAAATTGAGAGATCATTTAGTTAATTTGCTGGCTTCAGGCAGGACTAAATCTCAATACTTGTGTAATTTAGTTTTTCAATCAAAACTAGACATCAGACATTCATAAAATGAGTAGGTGAAAGAAATACACCATCTAGGCATTATAGATTATAACTTGATAAGAAATTTCTCATCTGGATAGATGATTTTTTACTGTAAAATTACCTTACATTCATATTATTTCTAAATTACCTTACATTCATATTATTTCCCTGAACTAATAGACATCCCTTTTTGTATCAAGCACTCAAATATTTTTGAAGATATGTAAGAAAATACAATATATTAATCATACAATCTTTAAATTATTATTTAAAATAGACTTTAAATTTTGTTTAGCGCTTTCTAGTTTACATAGTTTTCCATATTCATACTTTTTTTTTTGTTGTTTGTGGTCATGTCAAGATACTATAAATTAGGTGAACAAAATGTAAAATACAGATTTGCTGAAAAAGAATTGTATCTTGCTCTCAAGCACATGTTCACATGGTTTGCAGAAACCATTTACTTTTTTTGTTAAAACATCTCAGAATCTTCTCCTTAAATAGCGTTTTGTGGATCATAACTTAGAAAGTAACCCATATCTCAGGGACTCTCCCCCTGACCCCCTCCACTTCCTGAGATGCTGCCTGGATGCAGAGAGAATCTAAGAAACCCCCCCTAGGAAGCTATGGCTGAATACCTGGTCTTTGCTGTCCTCTGGCTTAGCAAGATGCTACTCCTGCTGGTTTCTGGACACTGACCTGGGTCTCATTGTGCCTATTGTGATGTGACCTGGCTAGTTTGCTCGGTGCCTTCCCTGTACTGATTTTGCTGAAGTAAACTGGCCTGAATTTTGATATATGATTTGGCAAATGATACAAGTTATAATTCCTCATCTGAATAAGGATATGGGGCCTCCTGGTGGTGCAAGGGGTTAAACACAGCCCTGTGAAGCTGTCCACAGCCACTGCAGCACGAGTTTGATCCCCAGCTGGCCAGGGAGCTACCCATAGGCTCAGCAGACCTCTCCTGTCATGCCCGCTGCTCCCCTCAGCAGTGTATTTCAGTCAATCCATATGTTCCGCTCCCCACTCTCTCTCTGGGGCATCCTCTCACCCCCTGCACTTCCGGCCTGTACCCCAGTTCTTGTATTATAAATAGCTCTTAAAAAAATTTGAAAAAATGAAAAAGGATATGGTGGCATAAGACTTCCTTCTGTTTACCTTTTTTCTGCCTACAATCTTTGAAGCCACATCATCTGTTTCTTCTCTCAGTCCCTAATTCTGTAATTACCCTGTGAGTTGTAGACCCAGACCTAAGACCTAATTGAGGAATCTCTAGCTATGCCATAGATTTAAGCTAGGCCATAAGTCTTAGGAAGTTTTTTTTTTTTTAACATATTATAGGGACTTTCCACACAGATGTCTTACATGTCAGTCTTTACCAGAAGGAAATTTGGCCTATTAACTATCACTGATACTGCCTCTAAACGTGAGATTCCCGAACAAGATGAATTTTGATCTAACCCAGAACTTTTTCAGTTCCCTGGTCTTTAAGAAATCCCATACTCCTCCAGGTTCTAGAAATTCAGTATCAATGAGGAATTCAATTTATTTTGCTTGCATACTCCCTAAAATAATTTTGAAAATCTATTCAGCACTTACACATTTTTAGTTTAGTTTCATCATAAGTTTAAATAGTTGCAAAGGATATAAGTTTAGTATGTGGTAAATATTGACATTTTAAAATAGAACTGCTGCACCACTTTCAAAAATGTATCCAATGTAATTGAATTCATAATGATTTCAACCATCATCCATATTAAACACATTGAACAAACTCTTCTTTTAAAAGGCACAAATTCTATCTTAGTCTTTTATCTTGTACCTCCACAGTTTGTACTTATATTTCACTTCCCTACAGAATTTAGCATTATATATTTCAAGACTTGAAAGTCTTTTAATGTTCACCCCATGGTGCTTTGCAAACGTAGTCCAAATGCTCCAGGCATCCTTTGCCTTGTAACTTTGCACATTAGACCCTGAGGCTGATTTTTGTGACTTGCTTTGGCCAATATGTTCTTGGCCACCGTGATGTAAGTGGAGGGTGGGGTGAAGGAGTAGAGGCTCCGGAGAGACTGGACTTCCCTCTCAGGTGTCTGCCAATTAGTTACTGAAGGGTGACAGAATCCTGAAGCAGAACTGAGTGTCTTGTAGATTGATGAACAGCCAGACAGCACAGATGTGTGGCAAGCACACACAAGATGGGCCTTCACTCCTCTATACTTTGCTATAAAATAAAATGAAACATTTCATTTTGCTTTTTGGATCATAAACTCTAAATGATAAAATATATGTTTCCTCCCATATCTATTAATCCCACTATTATTAGCACCTAGGTAATCTAAAGGACCCAAATACATTATAAAATTTAATATATATCTATTAAATAAAAGGGAAAATTTTATTGAAAAAGATTGTCCATGATGAAAGAGATGATTTTTTCCAATTATTTTAGGAATTTATGGATTAATATTATCTACTGTGAATGAAAGATGAATAAGATTAATAATTAATTAGATTAATAAGATTAATAATCTATGCTACTCATTAAAAAAAGTTTACAGATATGAGTGTTCAGAAATTTGTCCCCAAACATATTTATGAGCATGAAAGTGGTTTATTATAGCAATACCTCTCAATTTTTTTTATATCTTCCTGGTAATTTGCTCAATTTCTTAAAGTGATCTATAATCAAGAATAATTTTTAATAATTTAACAGTTGGCAACTCTACCTGAATTTAAGTACTTTATGGATAACCATCTGACTTACAAAATACTATTTTTAACACAGTTATTAGAGCCATTTTCTTTCTCAACAGGCACCCCAATCACTCAAATTGTTTTTGTTTCATGTCCTTTAAGTTAATACATCTGGAGCAATGGACCAAAGAACAAGTTCTTGTTTGTCAAATGGACGAAAGCCTTGTGAAAAGAGAAACTATGAATCCTTAGGCAAACCAAACTTTGAAAGTCGGAGCATCTGAAAGTTAATTTTACTTAAATCTTCAGTACCATTACCCTTGGGAAAAGAAATCTATGTGCGCTGTCAGGGGCCAGCGCCCTCTAGTGTTGAGATTGCATCTTGACACGACATTGGAAAGGGGGCTGTTTCCAGGCTCAACCACCCACATCCTTCATCATCATTTCTCCTCTTTCATTTCCACAGCAAGTGGTGCATGATGCTTCAATTTAGAACTTCTCTGAAAAGCTTTGTCTTCCCAGACTAGGTCTGAGAGAGAGGGACATAAGTCTCATGTCCTCAGATTTACTTTCTATCTGGCTGTTTTTATTCCAGCCCAATTGGGACTTGAGTGCTTAGTGGTTATGATGACACTTCCATCTGAAACCACCGTCCGGTCTCTCCAGTCCATTCATCTACCCACATTCTTAGACCCAGAGAAATTTCTTTCTTCCTGTGGGCTAGGGCTTTCTCTTAACTAACATAAATAACATCCTGCTTACCCTTCCTCTGTATTTTGGCATTTATTCTGCAGGCATCCGTCTTAGCTTTCTTCTTGCTGTGGAGATAGAGTTCTTCTTGAAAATACTGGACACAAGTTTTATGGATTTTTTAAAAAGATTTATTTTTATTTATGTATGCATACAAGAACAGGGGTGTAGGCCAGAGGTACAGGTGCCGGGTGTGTGAGAGAATTCAGTAGACACAGAGTGGGGACCAGAACAGGCAGATTTACTGAAATACACTGCTGAGGGAAGCAGCGGGTGAGACAGGAGAGGTCTGCTGCACCATGTGGGTCAGCTCTCTGGCCTGGGATCAAACTCATGTCCCAATGGCTGCCAGTAGCTTGATAGTGCTGAGACTTAACCCCTTGTGCCACCAAGGAGGCCCCTTTTTGGATTTTTAAAAGCCTGGTAAAGGCCAGAATAACTTCACTGCTTTGGCAATAACCATTTTCATTTGTGGAGAGTGGCAAGTTTCATGGATCGATTCTATGTGAGAATAATTGGAGGAAAACAAAACCCCTCAAAAAGCCACTGAGTAAAACACAGACTATTACAAAGAGGGGGAAAAATATGTGATAACCAAAAACATTCCCTACATTACTAAAACCTTTAGCTAGACTAAGTGTTTACATTATAGTTTGACCTATGATAGTCTCCAGTATACATTTTGTATTCAGCAGCACATTCAGCTCAATCATCCTCTCAGAATTATGCATCCTGTCACTGGACCCCCTGGTGAGGCTGCCTGAGACACCATCTATGCTGACTGCAGTGGTGCAGGATGCAGAAGAAGCACCTGCAGTGACTTGTCATCACCTGCTGAATAAACCCAGAATTCCTTAATGTGCTGTCCACAACCTCCCTTAATAAGTGAGTCTAGCTCTTATGTAAAAACTCAACCTGGCCTGGACCAGTCTATTCAGCCTTTGCCATTCTTCTCTAAACCCACTCAGGCGTGAGGTGCCCATCTATCTCGTATCAGTTTGCCTCCATCCCTTTTTAATATTATTTATTTATATGTAATTTACACCTTTTCTATCTTTCTTTCAAGGTTAGAAACTGAGTATATAAACTGATGCTTCCACTATATAAACTGATGCTTTCACTATTATTATGATTCATAGCCTTACTATTTTGTCCAAGCCTGCAACTAAAGAGCAAGTTGCTTGAGAGGTCAGGAGCCATGTTTCATGCTTCTTTGAATCTATATCATTCAACACCAACTTGGCCATGAGCAAATATCTGACACCCCTTTCACAGTTCCTGCCTCACTGTCAACATATGCTATTATCTTAAATTTCTCGGAGACAATTGAGAACAATAAAGGGAAACTCATTAACATTTTAGCCCTTTATATATATGTTTACCTATCACTACCCTATTTTTGCCTCCCTACTGCTAGTCAGCAAAGAAGCTGATACCACTAAGGTCAATTAAGCCAGAATTTCCAATTAAATAAAGACCAATTAAATCACAATGAGAAGGCCTAGAAATCAGAATTTTAAAAAAAGTTTCTGATGGTTGATAACCAGTGTTTTCCATTTCTAGGATACATTCTATCCTCACCATCTTCAAAACAATATTTCTCTTTCTACTACTCTCATACTATTTCTGTGTTACTTTTTCCTTTAATTACTAGGATGCTAATTTTCCCCAGCCTAAAGGAAACCATACCCAAACTAATACCCTGATTCTTTTTACATCCCTCTTGTTACATAGATTTAGTGCTTTCTTTCCATTTACATATTACATTGAAAAAAATATTCAGAGAAACTGTTGTAGTTCAGGTCTAATAATGAGACAGAAACCACACAGTCGATCAAACAGGAAAAATTCGATATAAAGAAATTACTGACTGTGATAAGAGTAATATATAAGATAGAAGAAATTCTATATGGTACCTTAGGGTTCAGGGAGTTTACCCAAGAAAGAGAAATCTGGAAGGGGTTCAGATCTTACTGAAGAATGTGTGGTTAGCCCAGAGAAGTTGGCTACCTTTGGTGGGATATCAATAAGCCACTTCAGTAGGCAGAATAATGATTTCTCCCCTGCCCAAAGATGTCCCAGAACCAGTGAATATGTTAACATATGGCAAAAGGAACTTCGGAGATGTGACTAAATTAAGAATATTGAGAAGAAGAGATTACCAGGAATATCCACCTAGTGGGCCCAATACAGTCACTTCCATCCTTAAAAAATGAAGAACCTTTCTTACTCTAGTCAGAGAGAGATGTGGCTGTAGACAATGGTCAAGCAGAGGCAACATTGCTGACTTTGAAGATGGGGACATGTGGCGAGGAAAGCTGGCAACTCTCAGAAGCTTGAAAAGACTATCAGATTCTCATCAGGAGGCTCCAGAGGGAACCAGCTCTGTTGACATCTTGATTTTAGTTCAGTGAGATATATCGTGTTTCTAACTGAAGAGTGTTAAGATAATGAATTTGCATGTTTAGCCGCAAAGTCTGAAGTCATTTGTTACTTGAAATAGAAAATCTGAGGCACTCCCTCTGCAGAATGCAGGGGGGTGGTCAGCAACTGGTTGTGCTATAGGACTTCTTTCTCTAGTGATGGTAGGGAGGCCCTCCAAGCAGGTAGAACTCTGGTTTCTGAGTAGAATATAGAAAGAGTATCACTAGGATGAGGCTACAGAACTTAGGGGGGCTGTGTTCTGAGTCTGTGGCTGGGACAAGCCTAGATGTCCTCACAACCACACAGCCCACCTATGTCAGGAAACATAAGCCTGGATAATCCTTTCATTTTCCAGGGCCCACTGTTGTCATCTATTGAGAAAGCTCAGCACCATGACTAGTTTAAAGGGATGCTGTTTTAATAGAGCATGTATTAAGTTGTCTTCGAAGTTGAGAGGCAATAAATGGAAAACTTACATATTATATCTCCAAAGCACAGTTATTTGATTATATCTCACGGTAACTCAATACATTCAACTCTTCACTGATATTACCCTTGTCAAGCCAATCAGCTATAAACTATGCTTTGAGCTTATTTGTGTAATAAGTTGTGTCATACAGTTGTGTAATAATTGACAATGTTGATTAATATATTCTCAACAAAATATCTTTTCCTTGATATCCTGACTTTATGCCTAATTCTCCGCCCATGACAAATTTTCTGTCTTTATTCATTTTCTTCTTGAGTGAATAGATCCACATCTATAGGTGTAAGTTAATTCAGTGGTAGATGACAATAATTCTCATTTCCATCTTCAGCTTAGATTTCTCTTCTACATTGATCTTTTATAACAGATACTTCCTGGACATATCTCAACAAGGACCCTGAGACAACACGGCCAAACTGAACTCATTGCCTTCTTTAAAGCCACTCCATATAGTATATATTGCTAAAGTGCTATTATTGAGTTGAATATACTTTCCGATGTCTCTCAAATCCAGCCACTTCTACCATTTACCTTGTCTAGTTCAAGCAGATCTTTTCTCCTATCTGGAACATTGCCATAGATTCTCACATATCTATACCTCTTTAAGAAGCAGTCTTTTGGGCTCCCTGCCCTAAACAAATAATGTGATTTTTAAATTAATCGAGCAACCTCCCAACTCTGTTCCTATCACCTACAGAGCATAACCCCTTCTCAAAACAATTAGTGAGTGCTCAAAAGATTAAAAGTAGGCAGTGGCTTCTGCAAAGGTAAAGGAGATTTTATTGAGAGGAAAGAATTGGCATTAGGTTTACAGCCAAGGTCAAATTCAGGTAAGAGGAGACACTGAAAAGAAAAGGGAAGAATAGAATTGCGGTTAACACTTTCTGGAATACGAAACATTTTCCAGCTAGATTTGTCTGTTTATATAAAGTGCACTGTATAATGTTAAAAACAGCAGTTCACATTGGATTAATTTGAGTCACTGGTTGAAGACTTTGAAGTGACGCATTAAAACATATAGATTGAGCAGGGACTCTCCAACTCAACACCTTTCTTAAATGTACAAACTTACCTGCATTTATGTGTATTATTTCTTTCATACAGTTGAAATTGATGCCATGTCCCTCCTATCAAAAGCTAATTCTTTCATATGTGCTTGGGAGCCCAAGCTGTCCAGTCTAGATACACACTGTGTTCGTTCTTCCATACACTAAACCGATGTCTCCCTTACTTCTCTCACTTGCCCTCATCATTTATACATGTTCTAATGTCACTGACATCCAACCCATGTCCACTTCCTCCTATGTCTCCTTCCATGCTATCCACTAGAATATTTTCGTACATGTGCATTCTTAAATTCTTTCACAAGTATCTCACTTTTCAAACACTTCAATCTGATTTCTGCCTCCAAACACGTCACCAAAACCTTTCTTGTAAATTTAACCAAAGATATCTAGTTATCAAAGCTGACAAATATTTCTCAATTTTTTTAATATTTCAGCCAAGTTTTCACATATTTCTTGGCTTTCCACTTACCTTTTAAGCTACTCTTTGGCAGGTTCCTTTGCGAAGTTCATCTCCTACAGAAATGCTGACCCTTTGGGGTTCATTTCTGGGTCAGTGTCTCTCCTCACAGTGTATTTCCACCTTCCATTCTTCATCTGTGTCTTTATCTTCAAAAGCCATGTGATGCTCACTGCCAAGTTTGTCTCCAGGATTTCAGGCACGCAGGTATGATTCCAAGCTAGAGGCAGTCAGATCTAAAGAGAAAGGACAGATGGAGAAGCATTGTGAAAGATGAGTCAGCCTGATTTAATTTGTCATTACTTCAAACTAAAGCTCAATTTTGGAAAAACTAGCTAAATTTTAGTCCAGAGCTTTAAAAATTGCAGAGATATGAATATTCATTTGGATAAAAAGTTTTGTTCTCCTACACTACATTAGCTATGTTTTGTAAAATACCTTAATTCATGCTCTACATGTGCCCAGTGAATTTTTTTTTTTTTTTGCCAGAACTTGATACCTTAGAAAGCATATTCATATTTGTGGCTAAATCACCCAACTTTAGATGTGCCTGCGCTCTCCTTTGGAACCATATTTCCTTGCGTAAATATTCTACTACCCGTCCTCTTTTCCAGAACATCTCACAGCTCTTCCTTGTATAGCTACACATTGGTATTGCTAAGAAGCTATGAATGATGACACTGCCTGTAGAAACAGTGGTGTGTGTGTGTGTGTGTGTGTGTGTCTTTATGTGTATTACTTATGCCATAGTTCATTCAGTTTTCCTGTCTGCTGTCAGCAAATGCTGTGCTTGTTGGTTAGATCTGTACAATTGATATTCAGTGGGCAAGATCTTTTAGAACATCTGTATTTCAGGAAAACTTAAGTATTATCGAGCCTTTGGAGGTATCAGGCTTAATCAAATTTTAACTGAGAATTAAATGTGTTCATTATGGTGCTACAATTCTAGGATTATATTTTTATGTTCATGAACGTGATATGATGTTGTAAGGAGAGCTTCATCAAAATAATGATCATTTCTTTAACATTATGGTATTTCCATTAGCACTACAACAATCAAGTTTTGCTTTCCTTATTATTACAAAATTGCTTCTTTGTATCTAAGTGAGATTACTCCTCTGTAAGAAACGGTGTTGAAAATACTCTACTGTTCTTTCTTTGTAATAATCCCTGTATTTTTAAAATGTCAATATTTGCTGAGTCCAAATAGTTAAGCAGGTTTTTCTCTGATACTTGACTTTATAGATTCACACAATTTCTTTATTCTTTTATAAATAATGATGCAGATTCATTAGCTTTCCTGTGGTGTCTGATATTTTACTTTTTCACACAATTTTCTGTAGAAATAGTATTTGATCTGAGAACATCTGTGGCAGTTGAAAACATTTTCCAGCATTTAGCATGTTTGTGCATGCTATTGTTCCAGTTGTTCAATCACAGATTCTGTCACGCTTCTTAGTATGCAAATGTCAGTTTTGTCTGTGTATTAGAAGTCTTGATTGCATTTAATAATGTACCAGCTCTATCAGTATCATACTTAGTCATTTCTATTTAAGCCTGGAATCCTGTCAATTACTTGTTCTATTACTTTAAAAATTAAAGCTACAAAGTCCCATTTCCCCAGGCAGATACCAGCATCTATCAAGAGCAGCAGCATTTACTGAGTGTCTTCTGTGTACAGGCACTTAAGATTCATAATCTCATTTAATTCTTACATTAAATGCATATGTTAAACATGATGAAATTGAGATTCAAAGAGGCTGAATAGCTTGCCCCAAATCACAAACAAATGTAAATAGCAAAACAGGTTCAAAACCATAGACCCAAATCCTAAAGTCACAATCTTTCCATTGCTGTCACTTATCTACTTTTGAATTTTTTGTCACCATTCACGGCTGACATTGGTAGATTATAGTAACTTTAGGTAACAGTGAGTGAAGCCTTGGTGCCTTAACTGATTTGACTTTATGTGCCTTCTAGATTTTATCTCGCAACTTCCTGTAGTTTTGCCCTCCCATCTTAGGGATGCTTATGTTTCCCTTTTATAAAATAAGTGATTTTTAAATATAATATCTAATTCTAAAGGGTTAAAAGTATTCCAAACAAACATAAAATATATTTTGATTTTTTAAAAAGGATTCAATTATTTTTCATATGCCTGGTGGCCATTTGTATTTCCTCTTTGGAGAAGTTTCTTTTTAGCTCTTCTACCCATTTTTTGACTGGATTATTTTCTTTGTTTTTGTTGAGTCTCATCAGATCTTTGTAGATTTTGTGATCAGTCCTTTATCATTAGTGTTGGGTGCAAAAATTTTCTCCCAGTCAGTGGGGTTTCTCTTTGTTTTGGTTATTATCTCTTTTGCTGTGCAGAAGCTCTTAAATTTTAAAATTTTTAATTTTAATTTGCAATCAGGGAAATGCAAATCAAAACTACAATGAGATACCATCTTACACCAGTGAGAATGGCACATATTAAAGAAACTAGCAACAACAAATGTTGGCGAGCATGTGGAGAGAAAGGAACTCTCCTGCACTGCTGGTGGGAGTGCAAACTCGTCCAACCACTCTGGAAAGCTGCATGGAGATTCCTCAACCTACTAAAGATAGAGCTTCCATATGATCCAGCAATTCCACTCCTAGGTATTTACCCAAAGGACACAGAAACATCAATTCCAAAGAGCACCTGCACCCCTATGTTTATAGCAGCACTATTTACAATAGCTAAGCTTTGGAAACAACCCAAATGCCCCAAAATAGATGGCTGGATCAAGAAGATGTGGTGCATATACACCATGGAATATTACTCAGCATTCAAAAAAGATAAACACATGCAATTTGCAGCAACATGGATGGAGCTGGAAGGGATCTTGTTGAGCGAAATAAGCCAGAAAGAAAAAGAAAAATACCGGATGGTCTCACTCACAACAGGAATCTAGAAAACCTAAATATGGACCAGGAAAAAGAATAACTATAAGAAAGGAAAAAATCAAAATCAACAAACAACTATGAACCAGAGACACTCTTTGGGGGAGGGAGGAAGGATTGGGGTCAAAATCAGGGTTGCAATTGTATGGGGAATATAAAAATAAAAAAAATTTAAAAAATTTAAAAAAGGATTCAATTATTATGTTCACATGAAAATCATTCTCCCATATGCTTTTTCCACCAATTTTAAAAAAATTTGCTTTTCCTTCAGATTCAAACAGTATGATGACATCCATGAAAAATGTCTTCTCAACTGAAAGGAAAATAGTTAAGTGGAAATGCTATGTCTTTGTTATATGTCCATATTTCATTTTAATATCAAAACTCCCAGAATATGGTGTGGTCTCTCTGAGATGCTTTCATTTTATTACTCTACCTGCCCCACCAACTAGTAAAGAAACTCTGGTCTCTGACCTCTCATTGTCTTCTCCCGTGGTGTCCTAGAATCACTGACACCTCAGTCATGATCAGTGTCCCTGGCATCATCACCCAGATTGTCAGTAGCACTCCCCTGAGGTCCTTGGAGATATGAGTGTCCATGGCTGAAATAGACACAGTCCATCTTATATAATAAAAGAAGAAAGTGTTATGGAAAAGATGGGCTTGTTTGAAAAAAAAAAAAAAAGAGGAAAATTACTTGAAGGACTTATCACTCAAAAAGTTTGGGAAAATTTGAATGTAAAAATAAATAAGGGTACGCATGGATTATATCCAATTCAATAAAATAAGAATTGTGAGTCTATGCTGAAAATAAATAAGCAAATAGCTAAGTGATCCAAATAACAAAGGGGAAAGACAGTGCTTCCTTACAGAGTGAATACTACCTAATAAGGGTAGATAGAATGAGAAAATTAGAAAGTCACCATCTTACAACTAACACAGACAATTTTGATTCAAGTGGGAATCATAACTAGATCTTATGTCTAGGAAATCAATGAAATCCAAAGTAAGAGATTCTAAAACAGGTATTTGCAAACCATTTTGATAAAGAACCAAACAGAAATATTTTAAGCTTTATGGCTCACATACGGTTTTACCACATATTTATGTGTTTTGTTTTAAAACATTTAAGAAATATAGAAAACACTGTTAGTTCTAGGGATGTATATAAACAGGATAAGGGGTAGATATAGTTTGTCAGTTCTGAGAGAATTTTCCTGTATTCCTCAAAAAGTGTGGCTTAAAAGACAAAGAAAGGCTGAGAGCTGTTTCAGGTCATGGAAGACCATACAAGAGACACAGCAACTAAATGCAATACATAATCTGGACTAGATTCTTATTACAAATATTTTATAAAGGTTGCATTGAAGTAATTAACAGAAGAGGAATTTTAGATTATATAAATGTTTATATCAAAATTACCAGTTTGCAAGAATGCTGTAGATGTGTAGACAGTATTTGATCTTAGTCAACATAGACTAGTTTTATGGGGTTAAGTACGAGATAGAAACAACCTACTCTCATCTAAGATTCTGTCTCTGTCTCTCTGTCTCTCTCTCGCTCCCTCTCTCATCTACTTACCTATCTACCTGCACAAACACATACACAGAATGATAGCAAATGAGGAAATTGTGTACAGCACATTGTGATTTTAAAATGACTGCCAAGAGTCTCACTTATTTTTCTTGAGTGTGAATATCACAATGTCACTCTGTGATTAGATTACCCTGCCTGGCAAAGACAAAGAGATGTTTGCTATCAAGATCTCAAATCCATTGTCTGTAAGTTAATCAAAGGGATATTATCCTGGGTGGGTCTAATCTAAACAGATGAACCCTTTAAAAGAAAGTCTAGATGTCAGAACACTCCTATGCTGGCTTGGAGGACATAAGGTGTTACACAAGGATTTGTGAGAAGGTCAACTGGCAAGGAAGGCTGACTCCTAGGACCTGTGAGTGTTCTTCAGCTGACAGCTATCAAGAAAACAGAGGCCCTATTTCTTCAGCTGTAGGAAACTTTCCTTTTTCTTTTTTAAATTGGCTTACAAATATCCGAATTTTATTTCTGACAGTTCTTGAGGCTGAAGTCCCAGATCAGGGTGCCATGTGGTTGGGCTCTGGTGAAGGCTTTCTCCCTGGTTGCAGTTGCCAGCTTCTTGGTGTACTCGTACATAGTAGAGAGAAAGCAAGCTCTCTCCTGACTCTCTTAATTGTATTATTTTTTCCTGAGGTAACATTGGTTTACAACACAGGCTATGATTTAGAGGCCCAGGTTCACACCGTTTGAGATGTATGTGACCACACCACACCCACCACCAAAACGCCCATAACCCTCCATCATAGCCCACTCTGTCCCCTCGCCCACAGCTCCCTTCCCACCCTGCCCCACTGGTAGCCACCATTCTACAGTCAGAGTCCTGGGGTTGGGTTTGGTCTAGTATTGTTGTTCACTTGCTTTGTTTCTCTCTATTCCACATAGGATTGAAGTCATCTTTCTCCTCTGACATATGTCACTTAGCTGAATCCCTCCAATTCCATCCATGTTGTCACAAATGACAATATTTCACCTTTTTCATAACTGAATTGTATTCCGTTGTATAAGATGCACCACTTCTTCTTTATCCACTCATCTTTCATTGGGCATTTAGGTTGTTTCCATAACTTGGTTGCTGTAAATGGTGCTACAAGAACCATGTGAAGGTGGAAGATGATCCCATTCCATTAAGGAACACATGGACTAACATGATGATTGAGAGACTGAGCAGAAAACCCAGCTAAGCTATTGGGTCTCGGGGAAGTCAGGATGCATTTTTGCATAGAAAACAAAGAAAAAATACATCATGATTTTTCTGACATTTTTTGGACTAAGCTTTAAGCTAAGTTTGTAGTAATTGCTTACATAGCATGAAAAATTAATACAAGTAAACAGATGTACTTTGTACTATCTATGTGTCATTTCTGTGTATTTGAAACTATTGCAATACAAAAATGTTTTAAGACACCTTGCCTATCTGTGGACCACTTTCAGGAAGTCAAGCTTTTTATTCCAATAACTCCAATAAGAATGGCAAATCAACAATAGTAACCAGGCCCGTTAAAATGTCTTTGAAATTGTATATTGTGTTTTCCTATTAATGTAAATAATGCACTAAAATACAGTGAATCTACTTCTTTACCAGTGAACTGTATGTTTGTTCAGAAGACTGGGAAAATGACCGGCAACCCTAAGTTGAGTTATTCTGAGAGAGTCCCACAACCTGAGTTTTGACCAAGTTCTCATAAGGCAAAGCTGAAAGACTTTGTTGAATAACCAGTGGGTTTAGTAGAAACCCACAAATGGTCAGAACATAGTAGAAGGCAACATGGTTTGGTATTTTAACAATAAATACAGTCACCTTGACAGAATCACTTTTTAGTTCTAGAAGTTTTGTAGACTCACTGGAATTTTCTACATATCAATGCTTCTTTGTGAAAATAAAGACAGTTTCAAATCTCTAAATCCTTAAGAGTAAGAGTAGAACCATGTCTTAGTCTGTCCAGAGTAACTTTCAGAGGGTTTGTAAAGCAATATTTTGTATGTTAATATATTTTACATCATTATTTCCACTTCCATATTCTAAATGCTGGGGAACAGATGTGCCTCATTCTATGGATTGCCTGTCTTTCTTGCCTGTGTGCAATTTATCTTGATTTTTTACATCTTTTTAATTTTGCAGAAAGCAAACATATTATTTATAACATTAAAATCTTAAGTATTTTCTACCCTGAATGGAAATGGGCACAATTTTCATTGTGCTAGGGCTTTCATGTGGTTATTTGAGTCAATAAAGGGAAAAGTTGAGCTAGATTTGAGATTTGTGATTGCTAAGATATTCTCAGTGCACCAAAGATTTGAACATTTTCTAGAGCTATCTTGTTTAGAATGGAGGCTAGTTTGCCAAAGGCAGAACAGGAACAGAGGGAGACCAGTGAAGCATTTGCCTCAAGAGGAAAATTAAGTCATGATGCTAAAAACTCATCCATCATGATCATTAGTATGTTAATTCAGCATTTTAAAAAATGAAATTAATGGAGAAAAATCCATGATAATCAGTTATCAAACTTTAAAATAAAGATCGGTTGTTATTTGTTTTGCAGTTTTATATTGTAAGTGGGAAGAGATTGGGTGAGTTCTGAAAAAGCATCCCTCCTGTGTAGGTCTAAGGTAGGAGAACAGCAGCTGCTAGGAGGTGCAAAAAAACCTTCTCGAATTCTTCCCTCTTATTTCCCAAAGCATTAAGCTTTATTTTTTCAATATATTATAAATGGTCCCCAGGCCATTACCTCCCTTTTTGGGTTGGGTCGATCAATGTTGAGCAGGGTGTGCAAACTCAGAGGCAATTTAGATTTATAAGTTGTCACATGTATAGCTTATTATTCACTTTTTATCACTCAGTTCAAAATACAAGAGGATATTTTGATGAATGTGTACAGGGACACACATTTTTCCTTTGTCCCCAGGCTTCCAGATGGTTCATCACAGACTTCCAGGTCTCAATCAGCATCTTAACTTTATGTCTCCATGTGCTGTGCCCAGAAAGTTTCTCTCTATGCTTAACAGCCTTCCCAGCAAGACCTTACTGCTCCCAGCAATAGCTCACTGTTAACTTGTAACTTAATGCTTTTTTACTTGGTTGGGGCAAGGGAAGGAGTCTTCTGTTAATGCTCAATCCCTGGCTTAGGAATGTGGCTACTTTGTACTGTATTTTCTACCAACTCTGGGTTCACCTTCTATTTCTGTCCTTCCACAGGAAGACAAGGTACCTCTACCATTCTCACACCAATGGGTTTGCAGCGGTAACCTAAAGATGACAGTTTTTGTTGCCCTTGTCCTTAAAGTTTAATGCTTTGTCCTTAGGGGAAATAAGAGAAGATTTCGAGAAGGATTTTTTGCCTCTCCCAGCAGCTGCCTTAGACCTACACAGGAGGGATGTTTTCTCAGAACTCGCTCAGTCCCACAGGAGAGCTCTCCAGTAGGTACAAACTCTATATTTATCTGCATTCCCCTGGGATTCCACACTCTCATTCCATACCCAGCATCCACTGATTTGTGGAAAATTCTAGATGAATTCCTTGTAAAGTGTCTGGGTGCCTCTGTTCCGGATATACAAAGGCTTCTCTCCTATCTCTCCTGCAACTTTTCTTTAAATTTTGAGTAGTTTATTACCTTGCAACCGCTACTTTATGATGGAGTTAATAAAAGTTGGGAACTTGCAATTTGTAATTTTATTCTGTTGCTACAAGGGTAGAAATGATATTCTTTTCAGCTCTCTACAATGGATATAAAAACCATAATCTTATATACATTTTTAAAATAATTTTTGTCTCCTATTGATCTTTCCCATTTACACTTAAATCTTCTGTTTTATGTCACCTATACATTTATTCAATCATGCACTTCTTGCATAATTTTTCTTACTATTATAAATTCTTATAAAATAAACATTATTTTCTAACTTTTCATATAGTTGTAAATGCATGTATGTTCAAAAAAGGTCCCTTTCATCCTCATATTCCTTACAGTGACTGCTTTGTAATAACAGATGTATGGTTTAAAGATTTGCTTTATTTTAGACAGATATTTGGTTAAAACAAAAATTGCAAATACTTGCCAGGCTAACCATACTTTATCAATGACAAATATCTAACAAGAATTGTATGTCCTCTCATTAAAATGATTTTCAAATTCACAGATAAAGCCTAATATTATGACTACAGACAGGGTTCACTTAGAATCTGAGTGAAAAAGATCGACCTTTATAATCAAAATGAAAAGAATAAACATATAAGAAAAAAGTGCAAAAGGGCTTTGTGTGCTTTAATTTACTTACTCCTGGTTTATTTAAGAAGCCAGTTATAGCCAGAGTGTATATGCTGAACCTACATTAAGAAAGAAGGAATTTAAGGCATCAGGATAGTTTCTATGCAGTTCACTTTGCAGATGCTCCAGGTCCTGGTTCGGGTCTCTGAGTGGTCAGAGGCAGACTAACCACTCCTTGCCACAGAATGTCCTCTTTTCTTGACTTTATGAAGTGCATATCCTTTGAGGCAAAACTGTTTAAAAAAATAAGATTTTCTGTCCTTTGGATATATTCCTAGGAGTGGAATTGCTGGTCATATGGTAGCTCCATTTTTAGTAGTTTGAGGAACCTCCACACAGCTTTCCATAATGGTTGGACCAGTTTGCACTCCCACCAGTAGTGTAGGAAAATTCTTTTTTCTCCATATCCTCACCAACATTTGTTGTTGCTAGTTTGTTTGTTTGTTTGTTTTTTTGATATGCGCTATTTTCACAGGTATAAGGTGGTATCTCATTGTGGTTTTGATTTGCATTTCCCTGATTATAAGTGATGTTGAACATTTTTTCATATAACTGCTGACCATTTGTACTTCTTCTTTGGAGAAGTGTCTTTTTAGCTCTTCTGCCCATTTTTTGACTGGGTTGTTTACTTTGTTTTTGTTTCTCATGTGAGCTCTTTATAGATCTTTTCGTTCAGTACCTTATCAATGATGGTGCATGGGTGGTGGTAATGGGTGGCGGAAGTGTTACAGGGACTACACCTGAGAGGAGAAAGCATACATTGTGCAAAAATAGAGAATGATGTAAAATATATATAAATAAAATAAATTTTTAAAAACAAGGGATCCCCCCCCCTCACACCAGGTTCTTTAGTTGTGATCACATTATACTTTGTTTTGCATCTGGCTTGATTTTATACTTTCATACATGTCTGTGACACATCTTCAGAAAATCTCTAGTGTTATTTCATTCTGATGACTAATCCTATCTCCTAGTAGGTTTCACTTATTTCACATTTTGTAGACATTTGTTACTTTTCTTTCAATAGTGATTACTGTCTCCCATGCTCACATCTCTTGATAATAGGAGAATCTATGAATGTGTGGGGTATGTGGGAAATCTCTGTATCTTCTGCTCAATTTTGCTGTATACTAAAAACTCATCTAAAAAATAAAGTCCATTAAAAGTAAAACTCCAATCAGGTAATTAGCTTATGTCATGATACTAGCATATTACAGTCATTTCTTGTAATATTACTAAAAGCACAGTTCAAATAATTTTCACATTTTGGGGCTTCTTATAATTGTTTGATAGCTTATAAGTCAAAGAACTATACATCTCCCAATGTATTTCCTTTATGTAAATCTTTATATCTGCAACTCATTAGATTTTATCTGCTAATATTTATTCATTTGAATGACTCTTAGTCTGACATTGTGCTTTCTTCTGAATAACAAAATATGTGGTTTCCTTCCATTCTCTCAGCATTAATCTACTCTACCGCTTCATGGTTCCAAATGTCTTTCAATATGCCTCTCAGGCTGATATTGCTGAAAGGGATCATTCCTTTTATGATTTGTTATGGTGGGAAGAGTCTCATTTATTTCTATTTTTTTCTTTTAAAAAAGTAAGCATTTTATATATTGTGGGATGAGTTCTTTTGTTTATTTATTCTCACCAAAAAAAGTCTTATCCTAAAATCCTTCCTTTAAGACTATTTTTTTCCTTTTAATGTCCTTCGCACTTAAATATAGCACAACATAAAGTTTTCCTGTTTTGGTGGATTCCTAATACAGTTCTGGCTGGAGTATAGTGCTGCTTCTTAGGGGATAGCCACTACAGAATCCCCCTGTCCCCATAATACTAATGACAGCATGTCCTGAAACAATTCTAGCAAAATAACCAACATTTAAGTTTTTGTGTGGAGTCAGTTGTGCTCAGGATTTGCTTACTCAAGTGCTGTAGATCATAAAATATAATTAACTAATTGAGTGGAATATGCTGCTTCACATAGACTTTTTTGGTGTATATTTCCTTATTTCATACAATTGTTCAAGCCACATAATAGTTCAAAGTACAAACTCCTTTCGATTCCCTCTCAGTCTCTCAAACCTGCTAAATGATAACTCAAATATTACTAATTCAGTAGCCTACCAATCGTCTTACTACTGCATATCATGGGTCCATTTATACTAACCCAATTTGAATATAGGAACTCATTTCTCATAATTCTTAGGAAGCATCCTTAAAATTTGGATGATTAGGCTAGATACCAGCAATTCTAAATGTAGGAAATTATTGTACTTTATATGAAAATTGTTATTTTCCTTGTGTGAATAAACTTTGAAAAGTTCCTAAGTATGTAACTGTTAAAATTAATCACAGTTTTTCTCCTTATTAAGATGAAAAGTCCTGACTAGTTCCATTTATAAAAATGAATTTAAAGATTATCATATTCCAAATTCTTACTGTGTACAATTTTTAAAATATTTTACATCTAACTTTCACAATACCTTGTAAGGTAGATGGTATTATACCTATTTTAACTGATGGGCCTTAGAGGAATTCCTGTAACAACTGCATCCCTGATGTTGTTGGCAGAATTTGAGCATTTCCTCTACCGCAAGACTGATGGATTTACCAAAAGCAAATGCAACAATTCCAGCCCTCTATTAATTAAACAAGAAGAAAACTTGGTTATTTTTAAGTAAAACTATAATACATTTTGTGCAGATTCACCCTGATTTGTGGTGTCTCGTGGGCTCTGATTGCCTTCTACCATGTCATGACCTTCTTTGGTCCAATAGCATGCCTCTGTATTGTCCATTATAAAAAAAAAGATATAAAGGATCTAAGGTACTTGGAGTCAGCTCCACTCTAAAGGTCTAGTAGGTGGCTCTAGTGACTGCTGTAGTTACAGTGAATGTTTCCTTCTGGATCATTTTTATAGTTTCGGCTGAACTCAGAGACTACAGTGGTTGCTGCTAAAAAATGTCCTATGGGTACCACATCCTTGGGTAATCCTGGCATATCATGCAGCTCCTATACTAATTACTAGAATACAAGGAGGAGGGAGGGTTGACTATATGTCAAGCATTCAATAATGTCTAAGATTAATTTTCTCCATCTTAATAGTAGTTGGTTCCCAGGTCAGCAAGGAACTGGTAGAATAGCATCCAACAAAGATTTCCCTCTTTTTTATTCATTTCTTAGACATCCCTTTATTTCTAAGAACTGGAGCAATTTTCTTTATAACTAAGCCCATTCTTTTTAGTGCAAAATATAGTTTGCTAGTGCCACACAAGAATTTAAAATAGCAAATACCAAGTTATTATGTGTTTGAGCATGTACATGTGTTAAGGATTTAAAGTGAGGCTTCAGGACTAGTTACTAGTTACTAGTTCAGTAACACTTAATTCCTCAATGTCATACAGTTATATATGTCCAAGCATGGATTAAATTCCAGGTATTTCTTACTCTAAAGCTTATGTTTTAATTTCCCTCCATTACAGCATATTGTATCTGCGTATTTTGATATTCTTTCTCTGAAATTAGTTTATATAGTTTTGAAGGTGAATTCTTGATCTACGGTCAGATTCCCAATTTTTCTTATGCATGAATTTAATTTGCTAGCATACCCAGAATTAATTAGACATAGGAAATAGAACGGGGCAACTAAACTCACAATGTATTTGCGTAGAATTAAGAATGTCAATTTCTTGATCAAAAATGATTACAATAAGTCCAAAGAGTACAAGAAAATTGTACCAACTGACCAATTCAGTTTCACCTATGTAGGATACTTTATATAGAAAGCCAAATATAACAAGTTACTTATAACCAATTACATCAGAGAAAGGGAAGTCGATTGACTGGTTTTAAAAGCTATGATGTCCAATGTAAACATTTTTAACTCAGGAACTTATTTGCTATAAGGATCAGATTTTTGAGTGATTGTGTCAATCTATCAGTCCTTTTAAAGTAAAAAGGAGAAATTTAGATCACTGTTCTTCTAAGATCAAGAATTATGTACTGCCTGGGAAGAGGACTTGTTAGAGGAGGAAAGTATAAGCTTCAGTAGTAGACAAAGAAAAAGTTAAGTTATTAAATTCCAAGAATATTGTCAGTCCTACCTGGAGGAGGGAGAATTAAACAGAACACAAGAGAAGTGACATAACGTGACAGCAAGAGTCAGCGAGGCAAAGAACATTGTATCCGTAACTCTGAGCAGAGGGAGAGCAGGTTCTGATCCAGGTCACAGAAGTATGCTCTACTCAAGGGGCCAGGGAATATATCCTCTGCCTCGTGGCAGTTACATTCTAATAAGCAAAGCCTCATGCAAATGAACAGTTATAGGGATAAATCTCTAACTGGTCTAGTGAGGCTCTTTTTCAGGAAAATCATGCATTTGCAAGATGCAAACACTTGGACACGACCATGCCAAGAGAGCTAGCAAAGCAGTCAGCACCTGCACCTCTATGTAGAGTCCCCATGCCTGCAGTTACACCAGTGCAGCCTCATCAGGTCCACTCTGCTGCAACTCATATTTCATGGATGGCGTTTCCATGGAGGTGGTGGGTTTTAGGAACTAGGCATCAACTCCTAGGAAAGGATTCAAAGAAAGTACAATCTTTTCTCTATTTACATGGTAGTTGCATTCCTAGAACAGTCAGTCTATATTAAACCCATTTAAAAAAAAAAAAAACAACAAAAAGCCCCATGGTGTTTATGATACCTAAAACAGAGTTATGCTACAGATTTAGGAAATTATAAACAGATACTTCCTATCTAAGAATGTCTAGCTCAAAGTCTTGCAGAATTCAGGAAAGTCTTCAATGGTGCCACCTGGAAGGGCACTTCAGGACAGTCAGCATTCCTGACTCTTGTGCATGAAATTCCATAAGTGACTCTAGTGGGCGTGATAATCAAAATACCCTTTCAGATTTCCTCACACTGGGGGTCACAACAGAGTCATTAAGAACAATTCTCCTAGTGTTTGCCTATGAATGATTTGGGAATATATCTTATGCAACTGTTAAAAGTTTTTCTCAAGTAGAATTTCTTATTTGCCCATAGAACTCATCAGCCTGTGATTTTTTTCAGTTAAATATTGACAGGTAGTTAAAGCTACAGTTAAGGGTAGCCTGGGAAGAGGCTATTGGCATGGAGTTAATCAGACATTATATAAAAAGTAGTGATCCTGCGTGAATCAGCCCAAACAGTTGTTTATTTCTAACTTTTGAGAACAAAAGGAGGTTAAACTATTAGGAATTCAAAAGGCTCTTCACTGGAGAATCCAGGTCAGAGCTAGACTTGAAATGTTGACATAATAAATACCTAACATCTGGAGAGTAAGTGTTTAAATAAAAGCATATAGGATTGAGGGACTAACACTTAAGGTTGACGTGTTTTCTAGCAGCCCAAGGTCTCAAAGTCACTGCTGCTTGGATCTCTGATGCCCAAGAGTGTGGGTTCCAGGAGGCCCATTGCTCTGCTCCATCTCAGCTGCTGGAGCTCCATGATGCCGTTCTGGCCACAGTCTCCAGATGCACGGTTCACCATGCTTTCCTCTGCTCATGGTGGCTAGTAACTATGCCCAGAGCCGGAGCCTGCACACTGTTTAGTCTTAAGCAGAGCTGTGATGTGAGGAGCGAGCCCCTAGGTGCCTGCAGCTGCGCACTCTCAAAACCAGCAGAGACCACAGAGGCTCTCAAATGGCAGCCTGCTGCTGCACAGCGACTCACTTAGATTTGCATTTATTCCTCTTCCTTTTTTTCTTCTTGATTCTTTCTGTTGTCTTTACCACTCATCTCCATCTTTTATCACTTCAAATTGGGTCACCATATTAGAAGTGTTAAGCTTGATTTCAATAAACAATAAAAAAGGAACTTTTGCCAATTGGGTCCTTGTGCCCCCCCATCCCATCCATTTCTCCCACTGGGGGACTTGGTCTTTCTCTCCAGCTCCGACTCCATTTGTCAGTGACTGAAGTTTGCACTGCTTTTAGGTTTCACCAGCTCCCCTCCCACTGCAGGGCTTTTGCCAACCAGCCACCATATACAATATTGCAGCTACAAGCTGTTCTCAGAAAATCCACTCAAAATAGCTGAGGAGCAGCTGCTTCTGTGATATTTTCAAAAGGAAGAAATTTGTATTTGTTTCTCAGGCTAAGGGTCTGTTGGTTTTGATAGAAAGAGGCAAAGGAAGTCCTTCACTCCAGCTGAAAATCTTTACCCCTCACTCCCTAGCTCCTTCTCCTTTGAGAAATTTTGTGCACGGATAAGTGGGCAGGAAAGTGGAAAAAGTCTGCATCATTTGCTTGAAGACTGTTCATTTGCTTCTCATATTTTTGCAACTGATATTTACAAGGAGATTAACAAGAGCTAATTTGTGGGTACAAATCAGGAAAAAAAAGGCCAGTTGAATCCAATTAGCATTTTTTAGCATTTTTTGACTCATTTGTCAGTCACCTAACATAACACTGGTGGGAGCACTTTAATAATGTGGAAGAAACATATCATTAACGTGTGGCATGCTTCTTCTACTCTCGAAATTTAAAGGCTTTGAGAAATTTTGGGAGTGGGGCTAAGTGTCCTTAAATTTTTTAGTCTGCTATTATCAGTCTCCTCTTTCCTCTTCCCTCTCACACCTCCCCAGGAAGCATTTGAAAGAACAGTGTGGCTGTCAGGGTTGGAACAGAACAATTAGATGTCAAGGATGCAATTAGTCTAAGATTAGAGCATTAAGGACTCAAAATCATGGCATCTGAGACCAGGCAGCTATGAACTAGTAATTAAGAAACTACTTTCCATTTATTTCCCGGAAAAAAATTGTATTTATGTATTTCCTGTGAGATTGTGTTTAGTCACTGTACAATTACATTTCAGCTGAGCACTTGACGCCCTGTCTGGATTCCGGAAGAACTAAGCACCTCACCTCTGCAGAAGACATATTCCTGTAAGGGGTGAGCGGTGCAGCATCTCCCATTTGCATCCAAAGTAAATTTTATGCTGCAGATCAAGCCAAGCAACAAACAATCACACTTCTTTGCACACGCTGTGGGATCACATCAAGCCTTATAAATTATTAGAGAATTCATATGGACATCATGTAATACCACAGGAGTTCCATTATGATTTACCGTTAATTAACATCCACTGACTGTATTTCAAAGTGCTTCGGCTCTGTCACACCGCAGGCTGTTGTACAAACCATAAATGCTATCAATATGCCTGCATTTATCTAAGCTCCGACTGATTAAAACGCGATTTGTCCTGTAATACCTTCTTAGTTTGATATGCGACTGAGATGACTGACCTAACATTACTTCTATCTCAAGTTGTCACACAGACAATTATATGGAATAACTCTAGGGTTTAAGAGCTCAGAGGAAAACCAGCGTTAGAAGGAAAACATTACTCCCAGAGTTTAAAGAGAGAAAAGATGTACTAGGAAGAAGGGTGGTGGCTTTACTGTGTCAAGGGAAACAAATCATAAAGGTGTTAGTTTCGAAGGATGGATCATAATTTCATTTGCCCCTTGCAATAGAAGTGAATAGGAGATGGTCGTGCTTACTTTTGGTTTACCTTTCTCTGTTTCTCTCTCTGTCCTTCCTTTTGTCAACGTATTTATTGAATGTAAGGCACATGCATTTCATTAGTGGGCAAAGAGAAATGAAATTCTTTAGGTGTGAAGGCACAGAATAAACTCTTCCCCTACTGTTAAAATTTAATAATAGTATTAAAAATTAATGTAATTTAACTAGTATGCTTTCACATAAAGGAATATAACAAATAGGAACAGAATGACTGAGAATGTCCTTAAATATAACTTAGCCTAACACTCTATCAAGAAAATGAGGCCAAGATTATGAAATATAGTCAAACAACTGAACATTCGAGTACAAGAAAGTCAAGGCTACATCCTTCATGTGTTCTTCCCTTTTGCACTGCTTCTGAACTTTGCTACCCTGGAAAACAGATAGATTGCAAGGCAGGCTAATTTTTTACTAGGTAATTTAAACACTTATTTTTTTTCAAGAAAAAAGAATAAAGAAATGATGGAGATTTAAACCTTGCGTAATAAAGTTTAGGACTAGAATAGTAAAGACGCAAACTCAACATGTTGCATGATTTGGAGTAAAATACTTAGATTTGAGCAGCAGTGAGTGAATGTCCTAAGCTTCAAGGATGCTCTGTCTCAGAGCGCAAGCATGCTCTTTGTATATGATGATCTTCCATCAGATGAAGCCCTCCTTACAAGAGGAAGCCATTGCATGAAACATTTCATATTAAAAATGTTGACTGTTGAAAATGCTCAAAGTTCCAGTGTCTGAAAGCTCTAAAATAAAAATAATGACTTTTTGTCATTTCTAAATGTTGAATAACCAAGTAATTGTGCTGATGAGACAGGACAGGATAATAAAGAGGACAGAGCTTAAGAACTGATTGCAAATGAGAGGCAGACTGGCTACTGGTCTAGGAAGCCCTAGAGAAAGGAAAAACATTGGTGGCTTAATTTTTGGCAGTTGAAACCCAATATAAAGAGGAGATTTTATTCTCACTGTGTCAAGGAAACTCCCAAGTATCTTCACCAGCACGGGGACAAATCTGAACCCTGCAATAGATGACTTCTGCTTCATGAGATAACTGCCAAACAAGAGCCTTGCTGGTGACTGCTGGGTGAACCAAATCCTGGAATTAGAGAAACTTGAAGTAGGTTGAACTGGTAAACCTGCACAGATATCAGATGTTCTGAGAGCAGCCCTACAAATAAAGTAAAGCCAGCAACTAGTGTGCAGTGTAGGTCAGCAGAGAGAGGTAGAAAAGAGAATTTAGATAGGAGTAACCAATACAGGCTCCCCACAGCCCCTGTGACCCTAGATTTATAGCATATTTTAGACAGGTTCTATCTCTTAATACAAGTTTGCACATAACTCTCAACTCTGATGTCAGTTTTCCTTATCATTTTGCTCCAAGTGGTATTTTCTTAATGTAAGATGTAAATGTACATGTGGAAATTTCAGATTCTTTTATTTTGATATTTTAGCAAGGGGAGAGTATATTTTCTGGGGAGATTGCAAATCTCACAACTGGATAGTGCATTTGCATGTCTCTCTCAGTTGACCTTGAGTGGTGAAAGGCTCAGAAAGTTAAGATGTGTCTGCCACCCTCTGTGGTGCCTCCTAGTGGCAACTAGCTTGGGGATAATTTCCAAGATGAAATCAAATAATCCTGGGCATCATGCCCTACGGTATAGTTTATTGGGGAATAACAAATGTCACACTCATTATCTTCTTTCCCTTCATGCAAATAAACTGATACAGCACTTAAATACCAGGCAAGTTTAGAGAAATGTATTTTTGTTTACTTTTTAAAAGCTGTATAAAAGGCTTAGCTGATTTCACAGCAAATTAATATTCATTCACTCAACAAATATTTAGTGAGTACAGTTTTCCTGCCAAAACTGTGACTGTTAGATGCAAAGTATTGCTATATACACATTATTTTTAAATTTCTTTTAAAAATGAATCTATATGTTAGGAATTATTTTATGGTGAGTTGAATTAAATAATAAAAATAGCTATTTTAAAAATTGTTTTGATGAGAGACTTTCTGATAAACCTGAAGATGATTGGGATTGAAGAATGAAAGGAAGATGAGAGGAATGATACAGGACCGTTGACTAGACTTGTGGAAATGCCATTGTGTTCAGAAGCATTAATCACCTCCCAGGAGCTTACATAACTCCAAACGCTGAAGCCTGATGGCTCCCCAGCCCCTTCTTTTCCTCAAATCGTCAAGAGGCATTTTAGAACACAGGCCCAGAACTCTGGAAAGAACACTTCAGTAGCCTTTTGCCTTTTCCTAAAGAATCATAGGAGCTGTCATATGATTAGAGGGCCCTCAGTCAGGAAAGACATTGTACCCACTGGATAAGGGAATTTGATGCTTTAGGAAATTCTTTAAGGTCTGGGTTGCAGATTTGGAAAAATTTATTCAATCTGTGCACAGTTTTGTCAATACATTTCTTCAAATTGTTTCTACTCCTTGGGCCATTGAGAATATGGTACCTGAGGGCCGAGCAGTTGCTGTTGCTCTGGTCACCCCCTTGGAAATTTCTCTCCTGAGAAAGTCAGTGAGACTCTTGGACGACCCTCTTCCTGATAGACTGTGTGAACCCTACGGTTAAGGGAGCTGTGTTGTTAGAAGAGATACTAGTTCCTACACAAACCCTATGCTAAACAAACAAGCATCTCCAATTTTGATGGCATTCCTTTGAGGTCATCCTGTTAGCTACCATTATTGTCTGTTTCTTTTTTTTTTTTTTAAAGATTTATTTATTTTTATAAAAGAACCTGGGTACAGGTCAGATGCTAGGGAGGGTGAGAGGATTCACCAGAGACAGAGTGGGGAACAGAACAGGCAGACTGACTGAAATACACTGCTGAGGGGAGCAGCAGGAGAGACAGGAGAGGTCTGCTGCGCCCATGTGGGATTCTCACTGGCTGGTCGGGATGGAACCTGCGCTGCAGAGGCTGCGGACAGCCTCACGGTGCAGCACTCAACCGCCTGTGCCAGCAGGGAGGCCCTATTGTCTGTTTCTTAGAGGAGATTTTGTTATTGAGGTAGACCAAGCTCCTCTGCCTCCCATGAGACTTGTGTTCAACTCTGTCCTAGCCCTTTCCTGTAATGTAGCTAACACTCCACTGTAGATGTCATATTCTACTAACAGTTTTGAAATTCTTACGGACATCCTTCCCCAAATGATTCTTAACTCTGTTTGCCTAGAGCTTGCCAGGAGCTTTGGCACAGGAAAAATTGCAACAAAGAATAGGCTAATCATAAGGCTTTGGGTACAGCATCACTTCCCAGAAATGCACTGACTTGAGAATCACACTTATAGGTCTTTTATTAACCAAAGCCATATTTCTAAGTGTTTATTGAGTACATGAATGAATGAACAAATCTAGTGGTCTTTGAATGCATACAATAAGCCAGATTTTGTGTTGGTTATGTGGGATACAAAATAAAATAAGACAGTCATCGAGTACAAGGGGCAGTGACTAGGACACACATATAAACACATAATTACAGTGCAGTGATAGACACTAGAACAGACACTGACTAGGAGGACCAAAAAAAAGCAACAGCTTGACAAGGTCAGGAAGCTGCAAATAGGGTCCTTCAATGTGGCATTTTATCATGTAACTAAGGAACCATTAATTCTACCAGATCATTACTTTCAAGTCCTTTCTTTCATCTGTTGCTTGCTTTTGTAGAGTGAGTGTAAGTGGCTAGGAGATGTTAAATCGTGACTTTAATATGTACTTTGATGTCACCGTGTTCTGTACTAGTTTACCAATTGACTAAGCATTAATAAATGTATAGTTTATTTTCTCATTTTTTTTCAAAATTTTCAAACTTTGAACATTGCACAGATTATATCAGGAGGCCTATAACATGCCTATAAACCTAGAATAGTTAACAAAAGACATTGTCATTTTACTCTGAACATTCTTACCCTTTTTCCTAGTGTTTTCTATTTTCCTAGACAATCATGCACTTTATTCAGGTTTTAAAATATATTCAGGCTTAAAATATATGAGATGATTTCAATAATTATTTCAGTTTCCTCTTCATCTATCGTTCATTCTCATTACCAATCGTAAAATTGTGATCATGTACTTTTTCCTAAATTAGCAAATTAAGCTTACCAATTTATTGATTTTTCCAAAGAACAATATTCATTTTATTCATTAATTCATAAAATTCATTTTATTCATTAATTTCTGCTTGTAGATTTATTTATTCTCTCTAACCACTTTCTTTTCATTTATCTTGCAAACATTTTTTTAAAAAAGATTTATTTTTTTATTTATACAATAGCTTGGATGTATAGGCCAGAGGCGCGGTGGGGTGAGAAGATTCATCAAAGACAGAGTGGGGAGCAGAACAAGCAGACGGACCAAAAGCACTGCTGAGGGGAGCAGCGGGCACAACAAGAGAGGTCTGCCGCACCATGTGGAAATCTCCCTGACTGGCCAGGAATCGAATCTGTGCTGCAGAGGCTGCGGACAGCTTCACAGTGCTGTGCTCAACCTGCTGCGCCACTGAGGAGGCCCTCTTGCATATAATTTTTTTGAACATTTTGTATGAAATACAAAGTACCTTTTTAAAAAAGTCTCTTAGTTCGTTGAAGGCTCTGGGCTTCCTTGCGTGTGCAATTTTAGCCATTTTGGGAAAGATTCAATGTTCAAATAATTTTGGATAATTGATGGTTAAAAATTACCTTATTCTTTTTTTCCCCAGACCTTTCATATGTTAAATTCAAATTGAGTATTTCTAATAGGGAGCCACATTATGTAGGTCTCCCAAAATTATTTTGCCATGAAAACTTGTTTCTTAGAGCATTGCAAGTAAGATAAATGGGTTTCATTGAAATTTTTTTGATGAGGAGATAGAAACTGTAGGAAGTGGTGTTTCCAAACACAGTATCTTGTTATTAACAAAATCTGGGTTGGATCTGGTGTTCTACCAATCAAGGATTCCAAAAGATATTTAACTATCTCTCATTAAGTTAAATGGAAAGCTAGTAAAACAATTTAGCCAGCAATCAATGCACTTAGCTCAATAATCTGTTAATTTCAGTTAGAAACCTTATCATAGTGACACAGTTTTCCAATGGGGGGATCAACTTGTGATACATTATACAAAAAAGTAGATATTCTTTCCATATTGTAACTAAAAATTCAATTTTTGAATGACTAAGAGAGCCCGTTATGTACTAAACACTTTTCAGTATAAAGCAGGATATTATAAAGTTTAACCTTCTTGGAACTGATGTATTTAGCAAAATAGATAATAAATAAGAAAATATTAGGTAGTGAACAAAGTTATAAATAAGGTCAAACAAAGTTTGTCACAGAATTCCTGGTGGGCTACTTTAGATTAGTGTACATGGAAAGTCTTTCCACATAGCAAGAATGCTATTTGAAAATAGTATTTAAATCCTGTGCTCTTGAATCAATCTGTTTCTTCTTGATACTTAAATTCAAGCCACTAATGACTTGATACATAAAATCTGACCCCATTGGCTGAGATTTCAGATTCAGATCAACAATACAATCCTGAGGGCTTCAGTAAAACATGGCACCAGCGGTAATGAGTAGAACCAGATTTGAGTTCATCTGAAAACAAGAAGCGGTTGTTCCATTTAGGAAATATTTTTAGTTCTCCTATTGTTCAGTGAGTACAATTGCAGCCATGGTTTTTAGATGGGGATGTGAAATAAAATTCACATGTAAACATGTCTATTGCATATGAAATCAATGGTTTGGTATTGAGAATGTTCAACAGTCATTAAATAGAGGTTTTATTAAAATAACAATATAATCAAAAATATTTCTTAGTTTATCCTGTGTGATCATATCAATTCATCAGCTCTTGACTTAGTTGAAATTAGTCCTTTCTTTTAATATGTAATATATATCATATACAATGAAAGTATAAAAAGCACATTGTAAAGCACATTTGAAAGTATCTCAGAAAAGTAGTTACTAGATCTCACAAAATTATCTGAAAAAAATACACAGAACCTCATCCTAGTGGAAAATCCTGTTATATTGTTCTTTGTTTTAACCTTTTCATAAGTAATTATTGTTGATACTATTGTTTTTGAGAGAGAGAGAAATGCATTAATAAGGATAGCTGCAGAATATGTAATTTTCAGATTTCCAGAAGACTGTGTGTAAATATCCCTGCTAAATATATTAAACACTTAGTCCCAAGCAAATAGTACAATCTGTAATTTGTGATAGAATGGTAGAAGTATGGAGAGTAATTATTTTTATAAATATGCAAAAGACTGTCTGATCTTGCATCATTTTGAATGTAAATGTTCTCTAAGTATTAATTCAAATGTGTATTTCTTCTCATATTTAGATATAATTGACATAACATATTGTGTTAGTTTCAGGTGTATGACACAATGATTTGATATATTGTGAAGTGATCAACACAGTAAGTCTGGTTAACTGCCATCACCACACACAGTTACATGTTTTTTCCTTGTAATGAAAACTTTTAAGATGTGTTTTTTCAGCAACTTCCAAATTTACAGTACAGTATTATTAACTCCAATACCATGTTATTCTAAACCATACTAATTTCTTTTTTTGTGAACTTCTTGTCAAGTGTTTTTGCACTTATTGGAACTCGTATCTTATTCTCTACTTTTGAATGAGGTCCATTTTATCATTCACTTCATAGGATATAAATATTTCTAAAAAATTATAATTTTAATTTCTACATCTTTATGTATTTACTACATTCGAGGAAATACACATAAAAAGTTTCTAAATTTAAGCTTAGCTTTTGTTAAAAATTATGGTTTCTGCCTTTAAATTTATTTAAAAGGCCATATATATGTTCTTCTCTTCCTTTAAAGTTTCATGTTTTACTTTCACCATTTAATGTGCAGGAATTATTTTGTCTTTGTTCCCAAATTGTTGAACAGTTCTCAAAAGTTTATTGTTATTCATGAATTTGGATATTTATATATTAAAAAACAAGACTACAGCTACATATATATTATATTTATAACATGTATATATATTATATCTAATATACTTAAACACTATCCTCTTGCCTACTTATTTATAGAATCCATTTGTGAAGTTTATTTTAAGTGATCATACAATTTACAAGCAAATTCATCACTATTTTAATTATCATAGATTTATAATATTTAAATAATAAACATACTTTTTAATTTGTGATATCCAAGTACTATTTTAAATGGTTTTCATATTTTTTTAAGATTTATTTATTTATTTATACAAGCACTGGGTACAGTCAGAAGCGCCAGAGGGTGAGAGAATTCACCAGAGCCAGAGCGGTGAGCAGAACAGGCAGACTGACAAAATAAACTGCTGAGGGGAGCAGCGGGCGGCAGGAAAGGTCTGAGCACCATGTGGGACCCTCGCTGGTGGCCGGGGATTGAACCGGCACTGCAGAGGTTGCGGGCTGCTTTGCAGCCCAGTGCTCAACTGCTGCGCCACCAGGGGAGGCCCACATACAGTTTTTTAAATAAAATAATCAGGGCCTCCCCAGTGGTGCAGTGAGTTGAGCAAAGTGCCGTGAAACTGTCCGCAGCCTCTGCAGCTGATTAGATTCTTGGCCTGCCAGGGAGATTCTCATATGGCGTGGCAGACCTCTCCTGTCTCGCTCACTGCTCCCCTCAGCAGTGCTTTTGGTCTGTCTGCCTGTTCTGCTCCCCACTCTGTCTCTGGCAAATCCTCTCACCCTCCTGTGCCTCTGGCTTGTACCCCAGCTATTGTATAAATAGAAAATAAAAATCTTTAAAAAAATAAATCAAATAATCACATTTATTCTGCAGAATTAAATGTGGTAGTATTAAGATTTTACCTGGATACCTGGTTTTCTTCCTTGCAGCTTGTCAAGATTATGTCCTATGTTCTTAGCAAAAAAATTATTTTCTTTACCTAATCATGAATGAATCCTAGGTTTAGAGTTGTTATATTAATTATACAAATTATAGGCATATATTTTTTGTCATGGATCTATATAATGATATTCTCAGTAAAGAATGCTAGATTTTACTTTTATTTATGTTAAACTGGATCTTATAAATGGGTAAAAGGATAATATATTGAATATATTATGTATGATATGTATTTATGTTATATGTATGATATTCCCACATGGGTAGTGATCCAAGAACCCAGCCTACACAATGCGCTGGGGAGGCAGGCAGTGAGGGGGTTGCTGCTGCAGAGTGGAAGGGCATTTCCTCCCTGAGTACTGCAGCTGTCTAAGTGAGGGAGGGCTCTGTAATCATTGTCAAGTCAAAGCAAAGTTCACTGACAGTGGTCTTTCAGAAGCCCCAGCTTGCCACTGGCCCTTGAGCTACATCTAATCAGAGTTCTGATCTGATTAGATTTTGTGGACATAGACTTTCCCCTGAAGCTCAGTAAGAGCAGAGTGGTCTTGGGCTGCAGGAAGGCTCCACAGAGGTTGCAGTCTGTATAGTTGGTAGGCTCTCAAGATACTATCGTAGGCCAGATAGGGGAAGGATGGATGGGTGTTTCTGAGAACCACTGAAGCTGATTGTAAGCAACTAGTTGGCATCCTCTCCCAGCTGGTCCCACAGACAGAATCTCTCTCAGCATCAGTGAGCTAATGGGCCCCGGGATGCCATGGATTCCACATGTTGGAAGGCCAGGTGTTTCTTCTATTGCACCAATATCATTACTGGCATCTACCATTTCCAGTGGTTTCGTCTGTTCTCCCTGTGGAGGCACCAGTCCTCAAGCCCTCAAGTAACCTCAAGGTTACTTCAATGCAGAAGCAGGATTGCTGTTCCGGGGGCGGGGGGGCGGTTACGACACCCCGAGAATCCTTCTAGTCTACCATCTTGCCTCAGTGAGTCTGCCTTTGTGTTTTCTACTTAAAGTTTTTCTTTTATATCCCAACATTTGCTGGATTCAATTTGTTTATATTTTGTGGGACGTGAAAGACACTCATCTGTAAATTTCTTTTCTTGCAAAGGCTTTATTAGTATCAGAAAAATTGACCTCATAAAATGAGTTGGTAAGTATTCCCTCATCTTATGTTTTTTGGAAGAGTTTTCTAGAATTGGGTTATTTCTTTCCTAAATATTCTACAGAATTTATTGGGCCTGGATTTTTCTTTGCTGGAAATAATGTAGAAAATTTCACTTGTTTTATCTAATACTTATGCTAGATCTTTCATTTTCATTTTTCTTCTATCACTTTGTTTCTGACTTATCCCTTTTTAAATCCCATGCAATTGGATTTGATTATATGCTTTTTTATCTTAATCTCATAATTTTCCCATTTTATTAGCCAACCTTTTTAACTGTCCTAATTAATATATTTAGTCTTACTCAGTCATCCTATTATATTTTTTCTCTTTAATATGTATCCACAGTTGATTACTTAGATTTATGTATTATGCTATATAAAAATGTGTTTTCTTTCACTTAACTGTAGCTAATTATTTGGAGCATTTTCATCATATTTTTAATTCTCTCAGTTATTATCTTTGTTTATTAAACATTACTGCAGCTAATAAAAGGCGATATTTAATTCTGAGTTAGAAACATATATGGATTACACCCCTTTAAGGACAATAACATTAGCATTAATGGTATCTTTTAAAGATAATAACATTAGTTTAATTGCTTACTGCTGTCTGGTTTTATTTATATAATTTAAATTTTTTGCACAGTTGTTACCATTGTTAAATCATACTTCCTATGTTATTTTTCTTAAAGAAATACTTTCAATTCTTGAATTAGGTTTGATTAATACAGTTCCTTGTATTTAATTCTATGATTAAATAGTTTTGGTGGTTTCTTCTAATCCTTCCAAATTGCCACTTCCCTTTATTTTAAATTCTTTATGTTACGAATATCATTAATATATTTTTTCATTGACTTGTTAATGAATGCTTGGTAAATATTGATGAAAACTTTCTTATAATCCATATTTCTACTATTCTGTGACTGGAGAATGATGATAAACAAACTAAATTTATAATGTGTCAAATGGTAGTTAATATTTTGGGTAGGAGCAAAGTGCTAAGATTGCTAAGGAATGCAATACTTGTGAATTGGTTTTAATAAGAAAGAAAAAATTATAGCACAAATTTGAAGGAACTAAGAGATAGTGTGGGGAATAATGTCCCAAGACAGAGGGAACTGTACAGGAAAGATGGGACTGTTTCTAA
This sequence comes from Talpa occidentalis, assembly GCF_014898055.3. Lineage (NCBI taxonomy): Eukaryota > Metazoa > Chordata > Mammalia > Eulipotyphla > Talpidae > Talpa > Talpa occidentalis. The sequence goes on from NW_023601322.1 coordinate 10,351,252, forward strand.
CATGTTCCATCATAACAGAGGCTAGTAATTCTGGAGCAAGAAGACCAAAGGAGAGAATACTAGATCAGAACAAATAGTAATGGAGAGGCTGACTGGGACAGGTTGTATAAGTCACAGTACGAAAATATCTATCTGACTTTTCCTGTGATCCCACCTGACATTCAATCTTGAAAGGTGAATTACATGTGTTTATTCATTCCAAACTGGTGGACATAGATTCTCCTTGGGTTACTGCAAACATCATGTAGATGTTACTATTATCTTTTTACAAATCTTACATTAGAGCATGGTTAACTCATCAGACTGAAAAGAATGTGGGGATAACCAGGACCATGAAACATCCCAGGTGAGGAAATTCACCTCTGCATGGTAATTTCTTCATTGCTTCTTTGAAGATTCCATAACAAAGGCCATATTTTTATTTGTCTAGCCTAAAATTATTTATATGGGGAGTCTTACTTATATTCTTCCAAATTGTATTGTTTTGCATTTTAACATGGAGAATAAGTTATGACGCATGAGTAATCAGTTATGTCACAGGACTCACCTCATTCCCATGAAACTCATATAATGCTTATTCTCAAATTCTATGGCTTATAGTTGGTGCTTTCCATTGTTTTCAGCACCCAATAGAATGATCCCTTTAAAAAAACATGTAGGCATTTATTTTTTTTAAATATTTATTTATTTATTTATTTATTTATTTATACAAGCACTGGGTACAGTCAGAAGTGCAGGAGGGTGAGAGAATTCACCAGAGCCAGAGTGAGGAACAGACGAAATACACTGCTGAGGGGAGCAGCAGACGGCAGCAGAGGTCTGTGCACCATGTGGAACCCTTGCCAGTGGCTGGGGATCGAACAGGTGCTGCAGAGGCTGCAGGCAGCTTCGCAGCCCAGTGCTCAACCACTGCGCCACCAGGGGAGGCCCCATGTAGCCATTTAAACTGAGCGTTGCTTGAGTGTGGAGGTGGGGATGGCTTGGGAGGGGTAATGGGTGGAGATGGGTGATATAAGGATAGTTTGACCCTGTATAAAAGTGTATTCATTTTCTTTTGCTGCATAATAAATTACTACAATCATAGCAGCTTAGAAAAACACATACTTATTACTTCACTGTTTTCATGAGTCAGGGTAAGGAGTCTGGGCACAACTTTACTGGGTTTTCTATCTGCTTATCGCCTTACAAAGTTCAATCAAGGCATTGTCTTGGCCTTGACAATGACTTGACTAGGTAATAATCCACTTCCAAGGTCATTCTTGGTTGTATGTATGGCCAATATGTTCACTTGGGGGCTAGAAGCTGCCTATAGTTCCTTGACAGATGTACCTCAACAGATATACTTCTCCAGTTTGGCTGCTTACTTCACCAAGCCTGTAAGGTAAATAACTGATTTCAAGATGGGCCAAATTCTTTTAAGGACTTTCACATAGTTAAGTCAGACCCTCCCAGAGAAATGTTCTTTTTGACTACCACAGACCAACTGATTTGGGAACTTAATTTATCTTCCAAATCCCTTCACAGTTGCCATTTCTTATTGGTCAAATTCATAGGACTCAGTCATTCTGGAGGGATAATAACTACTGGTGATATTAATGCCAGAGGGCAGGAGTTATGGAGACCCATCTAGAATTCTTCATATCACACCAAGTCCTCAGTTTCCCCAGATATATTTTAATTTATCTTTTATTTCATATGTCTAAAACCAAATTTTAAGTTGAATAGTAGGATTTGTTTTAGGAGAAGAGATGTGTTTATTTTGGGGGAAAAATATCACCACTCAAGATTTTATTCAACTTTGTAAAACAGCACAGTCTGTTAAAAATATACTCATCAACCTGTATGAATTTTTGTATTAACAGCTTGTTTTATTTCCTTAATACTCTGACAGTTTTGTCATAACACTTATTTTTGCAACCTAAATTTCAAGTGTCCTGCCTTTACTCTGCATAAAACACACATTGCTTTCCAGATCATTTAAGTAAAACACTAAGAAAATGACCTATCTCATATGTGCATTAATGTCTAAGAAATAGTCCCTCTGCTGGGTTTTGTTTTCTTGTTTTCCCCAGTGATGCCAGAGGGTCAGTGATTTCATTCTTTCAGGTATTTATTTTGGAATTTTGAGAAGCATGGTGGATTAGACTAAGACATGAAAAACAATAATGCTATTTCTATTAATTTTACCAAGCAAAAACAATGATAAAGTGCCTTTTTAAAAAGTTTGTCTTCTTGTGACCAAACAACAGTCTTGCTACCATACACACATAGAAGCCGCTACGCTTAATGGCACCAGAATCAAGAGATGAAAAGTTTATTGTAAGTCAACTTTTTGTAGGAAGCAAGAGAAAAATTCAAGTTTATTTCCTTCTCTAGGTAGGGGAAGGTATTTCTTTGATTTTTGGAGGGAGACTGAGAAAAAAAGAGTTGCATTTTGTTGGCTTGCAGTGAGTTAGTGGCAAAGACATGTGGGTTGGTTGACATCCTTTGACTGGTCACACAGCAGCAGTCCATATACTTAGAAAAGTGAAGAGGGTTTTTTCTTCATATTGCTGGAATTTTACATTTCTATCGGTGCCTCTCTCACCTCTCTCTGGCCTCACCTCTATACTGGTAAACTTGGAGCTCAGCTCAACCTTTGTTATGTCTGTACATTCTCAGTCTGGCTCATTTGCTAAAAAGTTTTCAGACTCTTGTTTCTGAAAAGCAAACCTCAAAGAAAAGTTGAGATAAGTTATTTTTTTTTTCTTCTGTGCTCTAGGGTCTCAGAACAACTTACTCCAGTTTCTTGCCCTTCTCTAAATTATGCTTCATGATTCGTTCAACATTACAAGCTGAAGACAGTGAGCAGAGGAGAGTGGGGCCCGATTCACCCATTACCTCCACTTTTCAAGACACCCAGTACCTCCACTTTTCAATAACTATAAGACTAAAACTGTTATAAGTCTCTGTCTTATTTTTAGAAATAGAAGCAATAAACAAGAACAGAATAGATGTCATCTTGTACCCTAATTTCTCGGAATCGGAATTACTTCGATCTATATATCCAGTAAAACCAACTTTTTGAAGTAGTAAACTGATTGACCAGTACAAGACTCTCTTTGCAAAAGTAGTAGAAATTGTCTCTGATTCCAAGTCAACCCATAACAAGCAAACTAGCTTCAGGCAAACCACTCTACTTTTCCTCTTGATCTGTTTTGCCCTCAGGTATGGTTCAGGAGGTTGTGGCATGAACTAAGCAAGGTGCCTTTCAAAATATCCCTGGACCCTAGCCCCAAGTGAGTTGATTGCAAGTCTGCCTGTTTTAATGTTGCAAAAGAACAAATTTTGCAAGAAAAAGCAAACAACTTTAACAGCAGGTGGCTGAAGCATAGCCTTCAGAAAGCTGTTAAGAACCATTTTTGTCTGTGAAATAAAACATGGTTGCAAGGGATGTTATTTGCACTTATTGATTCAGTGAAAGAAGTCACCTTATGTTTAATTCAAATTGCAGTCTTGACATGGACAGGCTTAAAACAATCATGTTTTACAAATCCATTTGTTTAAATGATTCTCTTGTTGGCTGTTCACACTGTGCCCTGTGTGGTTATATTATCACTCACTGCAAGTACTATTTAAGGAAGTGAGAAACCAGCAACACACATTACTTGAAACAACAGAGGTTAGACTTAGTGAAAAAGAAAAAAAAGCAACATAGTAGGTGACTGATAATTTCAAGATACATCTTTGTTATTCCTTCCATTGCTTCTGCCTTTCTATTCCTGCAGCTGAGCTTAGCACATGCCCACGTGCCTAAGATTAATGGCTGTATCTTTTTCCCCCTTCTTGGGAATCTTTCAAGAACTTTCCTGTGGGTTTTATCTATGTTGGACATCACAAATCTTTTCAGACTCTATTTCTATAATTTAAAAGCTAAGGTTCTGTGCTAGATGGTGGAAAAATGCTCATCAAAGCTGACAAGACATAGTTGACTGTAATTCTCAGCAATTCAATTATTCTTACGGTTTAAATTAGAAAATCTACTTGAAATTGCTAATAAATTGCTGCAAGTTAAGTTTTTGCCCATTTTGTACGGTAATTCTGATCAGAAGGGCTTCATGGAAGTTGCTCTGTTAGCATTTGTAAATGTACAAGTAAAAGAAGAGAGAAAAGTGAAGTAAACTCCCTCAGATTTTAAATATTACTAAGTAAAAAGTTAACTTTGCTTTTATGTGACTTAAAACTCCAGTGAGAAAAGATGGCTTATGCATGTGCATGGAATTAGAAATTCCAGAACATGCTAGCTGTTAAAAACTGAAGAGTTTGACATGAAATCCCAATGTCTGTTGGCTTGGGGTGGGCAGTAGAAGAGATTTCATTTGTACACATAAACCAAATGACTATTAGGTACAGAATGCAAATGGAAGAGGAATCCATACCTACTCAGTATGGTGGGTATTATTTTACTTTCCTATTTTTTTGCCTTCTCCTCTTCCTCTTGATAGACAAAAGACATCTATTTCTCCAGAGCCCAGTCTACCCCAGACAAATCACAAACACACAGCTTTTCAGAAAAAGCAGTAGCTTTGGTGACAGATGAGCCTAATTTTTATTCCAAATCTTCCACTTCCTTAACTGCCTGAACTTGAACAATGGACAAGCTGCAAGGATCTCAGATTCTTAACCTCTGCAACTGACATATCACCTCCATTCCAATTTTTTATGAGAGTAAATGAAGTAAACCACCAAATTACCCAGCAGAACATCTCATTCATTGGCTTCTTTCACTTTTGAACTTGTAAAGCTGAAGACCCAAAATCAAAGGGCTCATCCCTCCATGAGATCCTACATACACACTGTAGTGGCAGGATGGGCACTGAGCAGGTTTCCATGATCACACAGATGGGGTAAGGTAGATTCTTGGAGCCCTCGGTGTCTTTCTCAGGCTTTTATTGAGCTTTGTAGAGTGACAAACAGGTATACGACAGGCAGGGCTGCCTGGGGGCCAGGAGGCCAGCAGCCCTCCAAGCCCCCCACAAGTCTTCACTCTGGGCTTCTCTGGCTTTCTTTGTCCCCTTCTCTCTCCTGCCTCTTCTGCTGCTTTTCTTGGTGACTCTCTCAATACTCCTCCCATGGCCCACAGAAGTAAACAAGTCAGCTTACAACAATGTAGCAACTGCAGGTACCCCATCAGGCAGGGCAATCCTAATGGTAGGAGGGCAGAAAAGCCTGAAAACCTTTTACCCTACAAACACCCACTGCACCAAGCTCTGCAACTATGACTTCATTTGCATACAAATCATTCTTTTCTATGAGCTAATAGAGTCTTCTGAAAAGTAAGTATGTTTTCATACAGTGACATAAGCAGCATGGCCAAGTAAGACTGCCCTCGCTCCTAACTCCCACACCTTTATAACCAATAATAAACTGGCATCTCTCCATGGACAAAAGTGCCCTTCTGGGAGCTGTGAGATTCAGTAGCTTACTTCAAGGCACTCAAGATGAGTCTTGTCTACCACATGTGAATTATAGGTAAACAGACCTCAGTGAAACTGTGGACCCCATGGGACCTGGCAAAACAACTCCAGCCCCCCCTTGGCGGTAATTTGTGAACTCTTATAGAACACTGACTTAATCATCCACAGATAAGAGAGCCTTTATGGAAGTCCAGGTTTCCAGAAGAGAAGTTTTAGCATACATTGTGTCAAAAAATATGAATTTTGATCCTCTTTACCCCTGCCCTAACTCTGTGCACCTTACCCAAACCCCACCTCTACCACCCTGTAGCCAGCTCCTCATGCACACCTCTAGTGGTGGCAAGAGAAAGCTTTAGGAAAGGGAGAGGAAACACCTTCAGAAAACCCACTGAATCCATGGGCCAGGGAGAGACCATAAACTTCAACTTCAGCTCTGCCCTGGAGAAAACAAAATGGAGGTTGTGATCACCAGGCCTTGTGTGTTGCAGGAAGAGAGAAGGCATACTAGCTTCATATACTGCCACAGTGGGAGCAAGGCATAGGGAGCAGGCAGGTCTGAGAAAGTCTCAGAATCCCTGACAGAGCTGACTGAAGCTAGTCTTTCTCTCCAGAAGCTAGTAAAGACTGGAAAGGTGATTACTACTTCAAATTTGAAGACAGCAACATAGGACTTCAAGACTTAACACGCAAAAGCTTCTATATAGCAAAAGAAACAATGGACAAAATGAAAAGGTAGTATTTGTGAATCATATATCTAATAAGGGCTTAATATCCAAAATATAGAAAGAACTCATGCAACTCAATAACCAAAAAATAGTCTGATCAAAAAATGGGTGAAAAAAATGAATTAACACATTTCCAGAAAAGACCTGGGAATAATCAGTAGATACTTGAAACAATTCTCAGTTATCATTATAATCAAGTAAATGCAAATCAAAACCACAATGAGATGTAATCTCACACCTATTAGATTGACTGATCACAAAAATAAGAGATAACAACTGTTGAACCATGATGTGCAAAACAGGAAATTCTTGTGTATTATTGGTAGGGATGTAAATTGGTCCAGCCACTATGGAAACCAATATGTAGGTTCCTTGAAGAATTAAAAATATGATATGCCATATGATTCTGTAATCCCTGATTTAGGTATGTACCCAAAGGACATGAAAACAGAATCTTGAAGAATTTCTATACTCCCATGTTCACTGCAGCAGTATTCACAATAGCTAACATATGGAAGTAATCAAAATGACTGCCAATGGGTGAATGGATGAAAGAAATGTGGAGTGTGTGTGTGTGTGTGTGCATATCTAGAAAGAACAAGAAAGAAGAAAACCCTCCCTTTGCATCAATGTGGATGGACTTTGAGGGCACTAGGTTAAGTGAAAGAAATCAGACGCAGAAAGATAAATACTGTGGGACATCATGTATGTGTGGAATCTAGAAAAACTGAACTAATGAAAACCATGTAAAATGGTGGCCTCCAAGGGCTGAGATGTGAGGATATTGGAGAATGTGGTCTTAGGGCCCAAAATTGCATTTTTAAAATGAATAAGTTCAGGGATTGAATGTACAACATTAAGCCTACATATATATATATATATATATATATATATAATTTTTAGTATCTCTGATGTGAATGTGCAGTGTGCACAAACATATGTGTGTGTGTGTGTGTGTTTATGCACACTGCACATTCACATCAGAGATACTAAAAATTATTCAATGAAAGAGCAAAAAAGGACGAAATTTCTGGATCAATGTATTGCTGGAAAGGAATATTTTTATTCCTACAATTACTTCTTCAAAAATCATTCATCTTTCAAGTATATAAATTGAAATTTTACTTTAACAAATTTTTCTATCAAGCTATGAGTATAAATATTTTCACCTTGAGTTTATAATTCAGTTGTTATTAGCAACTATTTGATCAAGTTGCTTTAGGAGATGCAAAAATGGATCAAGTTGTGTTTGCAATCTATTAAAAAAACTAAGAAGTAAGCAAGAATTAAAGATGTGCAAAAATGCTAAGAGAATAAGAGAAGTAGTGATATATTCTATTGATGAGACACAATTGAATATTAATATACCTTGGCTTCTGGGTGATTTGAATTCTCATATGGAAGACCTACACCATTATATCATAAAGAGAACACAGTATTAAAAAGCCTGTTTCCAGACCTGACCAGATCTATAAGAGGCAGGATATGGAGTGCTTCTTTTTTGAACCTCTCTGAATTTAGCTGTTTGTATTATCTTGTACTTGATAGAAATTCAAAACATGAATGAAGCAATGAGTGAGTGAAGGAACGAACAGGAATAAGAGGAAATTAATAAGACACAATTAAGACATTATAGCCTTAATTGCCATAGTGAGAAATGATTTCCCATATTTTCCCCCATTAAATAAATACTAAATCATACACTGTTCTTGGACTATAGCAGATTAAAACCTGGTTTTGATTTTCTAGGTTGCTGAGTTGAGTCCATTATCTCAAAGTGGGCAAAATAATTCATATGACCCTCAAGAACTTGTATAAATGTGGACAAGTAGGTCTATCCTCTATTATAGTAAAATTATATTTAGAAATTTTTTTAAGATTTAGTTATTTATAAAAAAAATCAGGGTACAGGCCAGATGCGCAGAAGGGTGAGAGGACTCACCAGAGACAGAGTGGGGAACAGAACAGGCAGACTGACAAAATATGCTGCTGAGGGGAGCAGCGGGTGAGACAGGAGAGGTCTGCCGCGCCATGTGGGAATCTCCCTGGCTGGCCAGGATTGAACCCGCGCTGCAGAGGCTGCGGACAGCTTCACATTGTCGCGCTCAACTGCCTGCACCACCAGGGAGGCCCAGAATTACATTTAGAAAATTTTTTCAAATTGTCTTATGCCTTATGAAAATCATATTTGATAGCCAATGTTAATATCCTACCTTTGATAATATAATTTATTGTCAAATTGGAAAATCTAATATTTTTAAAGTGACTCAAACTTTCAGGCAATGGTTGCTGTCCTGAAGACAATTACAGTTGAACTGGGCAATCACTGTCACTCAGCCAGTGGGTTGTTATTGAAATAGATTGACAATAAGGATGGTGGCTGAACTATCAAATAGATGTTTCATATGTTTGGAAAACCTCTCTGTGACTTGTCAGCATCTATCTCTTGACAGAATAGAATGAGAGTGTGAAGGATCTTGACTCATATAAAGTAAGGTGTCCCTTTGAAGTCAAATTAAAAGTAACCTCAATATGACTAATAAATCAGTAACAACTTTTTGGTTCTTTAAATGACCTACCTAAATATAACAAGTTTCATTAATATTTTATAAGAGAAAAATGAACACTCAGGTTTTAAGGATATGTGCATAAGAGTAAATGAATACATATAAAACATTTAGAACAGTGCTTGCACATTTAAGTAGTCAATAAATGTAGCTATTATCATTAGTTAAATACACTTTAGAATGGTCTTAGTGCAATAAATGCTTTCTGTTTTGGTTCTCTTATTTGTTTAGTTTTGATTTAGTCAAATTTTCACGGAAATGTGAAATTTTCATAAGTTGAAAATATAATGATATAATTTAATTTTAATATAATAGTTTTATTTCAAATGGTGCATACTATAATTTTGTAATATATGTTATGCTTTAATATTTGTTAAATTTATTTCATACCTACAATAACCATGTCAGGTGGCTAAGGAAAATCCTATTATAGTCTCTTTTCATAGAATAAGGATTGATGTCTTAGAGAAGGTTCAGATCTCAAAAGTCACTCCCACTAGAGTGGGGAGGTTTCATTTACAACTGAAGCCAAATGCATATAGCTACAATATATTGAATTTAATGGGGGAGAATGCACATTACCAGCATTCAATTCAATTGGCAATGTAACTGGGGAGGGATATAAATTACAAGATGAGACTGGGGAGACCAACAGAAAAGTGACAGCCTTTAGGATCCAGAGGTCCAGGGCCTTCCTAGTGGCACAAGGGGTTAAGTACAGCACTGTAAAGCTCTCTGTAGCCTCTGCAGCATGAGTTTGATCCCTGGCCAGGAAGCTACCCACATGGCACAGCAGACCTCTCCTGCCTCCCCCGCTGCTCCCCTCAGCAGTGTATTTCAGTCATTCTGCCTCTTCTATTCTCCACTCTGTCTCTGGTGAATCCTCTCACCCCCCACACCTCCGGCCTGTACCCCAGTTCTTGTATGCATAAATAAATAAATCTTTGGGGAAAAAAAGGATCCAGAGGTCCCCTTGTAGCATTAACTTATGGTACAGCAGAGTGCAGTTTCTAGAGCAACTAAAACAGAGTCAAAGGAATATAATATCAAAGTAAATGTCAAGTCAAGAACAAGGCATTTTAATAATAGTAGGCAATTGTAAAGCTGCTCTAGAGCTCCCCATAAGATCTGATAGCTAGTCTTCATTTTCATTATTCTTGAGATCTCTTCTTTGATTTTTTTTCTTTGACCCAGGAGTTGTCCAGAAGCATTTTGTTTAGTCTCCTTGTGTTTTGGTTTATTTGGGGATTCTTTCTGTGGTTAATTTCTAGATTTATAGTGAAAGATAGATGTGAAATGGTTTCACTTATCTGTGTAATACAAATAATCAAAATATATAGACAGGCAAAATACACAAAGAATAAGTCTTGGACTCAGTGGCTAAAAGAGGGAAGGGAGAGAGGGAGGAGGGGATGGTGCAGGGAGTTAGAAGGGTTTTGGCACAAGGGGTTTGGTGGAAGGTGAAGTTGTTTCCAGTGACAATCATGTCCTAAAATAGTCAATATTATCGCAAAGATCTCCAACAAGACCAAGACCAAGGAAATATTAATAAGGCTAGTATAGTGTAATATCATTATGTTCTATCAGAATATCATGTTAAGTAATAAAAAATAAGGTCTTCCCTCCAGAACATTACAACATGCACAGTGAGATAGAACATTAGGTATATAGTTATTGGTCTTCTATGTATTGAAGATATGTGTTAGATGGTAAAGGATTAGCAGGTGAGATTGAGGTATCACAGGAGGATTTGAGACAGGTCATTATAGAGAGTTGAGGAATGATGGCCTTATCAAAAATGGCAAGAAATTATTTAAGAAATGTGGAAATAGCTCAGTTGAAGTTATTCTTGTATATGTCCTTGAAACAATGATTCAGTTAAAGGGATTATGTAGGAAAGTAGTGAGACACAAGGTTGAAAAGTAGGAAAGATGTTTTTTTGTCGGTTCGCTGGTGGCGAGGGAACGAACCGACGCTGCAGAGGGCAGCCTCGCATCCCAGCTCTCAACCTCTATGCCACCAGGGGAGGCCCCCAGGAAAGATGTTTTTAAGAGACTAATAGGCCAGGTAATTAGTAAGGGGAGAAATTAGAGATAATGTAGAAGTAAAGCAACATGACTGGTATTGAATCAAGGAACAATATAATATTTGCAGCAAGAAAAATACATGATTAATATGTAAGGTGTGCTGGAATAGGCAAAATTGAGTTAGAAGGAAAAGATAATAATTTATGCAAAATATGTTGAAAGTATAAGAAAAGATTGTATGGGATATAAAAGAGAGAGGGACTTTACACTAAAAAAGTCAATCAAATTTAATAAATAATTAATGTGGGGAGGGACTAAAATGAAGACTTCAAACATAGCCCCCAGTTAGTATTAATAGACTGTAAACATTATGGTATATTATAAAAGAACATACATTTAAATTTACTCATCCCAGTAAATTTAAAAATCTAATTGACTTTACAAAGCAGTCCATTAATCAGGCAATATCTCATCTAACAGACAGAAGGGTCCTCTGAGGAGTCCTACAAAATGGAAAGTTTTGATAGTCATAAGAATGTGGAAAAAGGAAGTTTAGACTAATTTATTTCAGGCAAGCTTACCTTCCCCTAAGGGAAGGCAAGGGTTCTTATCAGGCAACCTGCCTTACCAATACTACCAGAAAATTCCAGACTGTTTGGTATAAAGTTTCACTTCTGGGAGAGGCTAAAACTGCAGTTAGGTGAGGTACTAAGTGACTCCATTTTGGACCCATTGTTTCTTTTTAACAGCTTTGGATCTCTTAAAGAAAGTGCTAATCTTATAAACGTGAATGACACTGGCCATACATATGTTGGCTTTAAGGTAACACAGGGAATCCAGGACATCCGGAGCAGCAGGCTATTTGAAAAATGACACTAGTAATAAGGAGGGAAGTTAGAACTGGAGGCTTCTGGATGATTATGAGGATGTTGAAGCCAACATTTTGAATGTTTGTGAAAGCAACAGTGGGGTGGGCTGGGTGGGTAGAAAGAACAAAAATAGTAGGAGTTAGGAAGTAAATCAATGAACGAAATAGAGAAAAGTTTTAACTTACAATGAGTTAGTGCTGCTGTGAAACATACCTTAAGAGAAATAGAACCTAGTTTGTGTACTGGGAGAAGAAAACAGATTTTTTCCCCCTAAACTTTATCCCATTTCTGAGAGGGAGGCCCTTCTCATATTTTTAACAGAGGCAGAAACTACAGCACTAAGAAATTTCTGACATGTTAGATCTTAAAGATGAGGCCTTCAGTGCTTTAGAAATTTCTTATTTCAAGTCTTGTTTCAATTCCATGTCGCATTCGATATCCTTATTTTTCATGGAAAGGAGAAACATGAGCTAGAGCTGGAAAATGCATTTTATATAATCCAATTGATTTTAAACTCTGCCTTTTGATAGGTAGAGAGAATGCCCTAACAGCAGTGCCGTGGAGTTCTCTAATTTGTTTTTTGCGGCTTCATGCTGCAAGCAATTTGTCACCTAAAATTCTAATAGAACTTTCACATATTGAAATGAGAGATGGAAGCAGCCTTGTAGATCATCATGGTTATAGTAGGACAGAGTTTAGACAGGGACTTATAAAATTTTAAATTGATCCCACATTTGACCTTAGACAAAAAGTTAAAAATGAACAACTAGGTATGTCTCACATAAAAAGAAATTCCTCATCAGCAAACAATAAATCTGTTCTTTAAATGCCACTTTTAACAGACTCATGTAGTGCTTGAAGGCAGATATCAGTCAAGTTTAAGGTCACTTTCAAAGAGCAAAAAAAAAATTCAATATTCAGGTATCCTAAAATGTATTGTTGTAAAACATGTAGTTCATTGATATTTTTATTTGTAGCAATAAAGTAATTACATATGTAAGTAGGAATAGGAGAGTTGAGAATTTTTTAAATACACAGCTAAGACATACACACCTTCCATTCTTTTGAATCTGCAGCAAAGTATTACTGGTTAATCAACACCTTATTGGCCCTAATTTCTACTATCCCCAAATAAATAACAGATGTTTACACATCTCCCATGCTAGAACATGAGCATTAGGACTTAGATAATAAATACCCTTAACTTTGGAGGCAGAATAGTCTCCTGGATAAAAATTGGGCAGCATCCCAACAAATCTGCTTTAAAATCTGGTTCAGGGGAGAATTACAACTTGGGGGAGGTATGAGCTTCAGGTTTCAAGACTGTGCTATTATAAAACCTGCAGTTTCTTGTGGAGTTAAAAAATTATTAAGTCATGCACATTGCCTAGGATCTGGTAACATCAATAGTTATTTTTATTGCTGAGCTGTAGAAGTTTATCAAGTCTCCACAACAATGGGTGCATGTGAACATATATAAACATGCAATAATTAGATATGATTATATTTACACACATGTTCACTTGGTAGGCATACGGGCATCCTGTATCTGCAGTAGGTGTGGTCATTTCTAGAAGTGGTGAGCAAAGATTATCAATGTCACTTTAGATTTAGATCAAAGTTGGCTGGTTATATCACAGGTCTAGTTGTGCAATATTTGGGGGAGACTCACAAAGGACATGAGGATAATGAAAATCAGATGCTGTATTTCTCAGCTTGGACTGCCATAAAAATATCACAAACTGAGTAGCTTAAACAACAAAATTTTATTTTCGTACAGTCCCGGAGGCTGGAAAGTGCAAGATCAAGGTGCCAACTGATGTGACTTTTGGTGAGGGCACTCTTTTTTTAATCTTGTAGACAGTCACATTCTTGCTGAATCTTCATACAGTCTTTCCTTGATGGCTGTACATGCAGAGAGATAGGGAGCAGAGAGAGAGAGAGAGAGAGAACACACATGCACTGACTTCTTACAAGGACATGAAGCTTATCAAGTTAAGGTCCCACCTTTATTACCTTATTTAATTTTAATTTACATCATTTAGGTCCCGTCTCTAAATACAGTCTCACTGGAGGTTTAGAGCATCAAGAATTCATAGGGGGTGCAGTTCAGTCCACAGCAGATGCTAAGTATTGAAGGAAAGTGTTTCCGGAGTATGATGATGTTTGAGGAAAGCTATCAGTGGGAATTTGGATGATAAGACTGGAAATTGTTCAAATTACCTAACCCGCTAAATGTTACTTGAATGGCCTGAAGATCTGATACAGATCAGCAAATAAAATCTAGTGGAGGACAGGTTGAGAGCACTGTACTTTTATGTGTATTTACCTTTTATCTATTTAGATCTTTGATTAAATTACAGTGGCAATGAAAAGAATCAGTGGAGAGTGGGCCTCGGAAAGATTTGCCAAATCAATGAATAAGGAATGAGACAGTCAAACCTAGAATCTAGCTATATACTGGGTATATTGAATCTGACAAGACTTGAACTACTCTTGGTTACTTGGTTGTACAAATATTAAAAAAAGAATTTGTTTAATAGAAATGAATGTATAAAGTTCATACAATTAAGAACGATACAATTAGACAAATAGTCTTTTCCAAATCACTTCCTCACTATTGTTTTTATCACATAAAAAAGAATTAATTACATTTAAATCTTTCTTAAACTCTCCTTAACAAGATAATAAAATATTATAAACTAGGGGAATTTCTAATTTCCTTTGTAGTTCTTTCTCTGAATCTATGAAAATATACATATTTTGGACACGGAGTGGTGAAATGATAGGTTATTGTTATTTGGAGAGATACTCAAAACATGTCTGGGATCACAAATCAGAGCCTTCGATTTATTTTCTAATTCTACAGTATCTCTCTTATTTTTCATCCTGGTGTACTTAGAAATGACAGCTAACTTATAAGTAAATCATCTTATCTAGTATGTTGATAGATATACTTTCCATTCAAGAAAGAGAAAAATACTTAAATACTATGATACAGAAACTAGAAACAGGCACAGTGGTGGAGAGCACTACTCCTGTGTGGTTGTCAGGAAACAAAGCACCTATTTCATGTTGTTGTCGACAAAAGCAAGTGTTCTGGTAGAGAGTAAAAGATAAGAGATTGGTAAAATTGAATCGTATCTCTGAAATGATGCTGATGGGATTCCTTGTGTGAATAACAGTACTAAATAGTCTTATGTTTAGTAAAAAGAATTATCTATGTGTTTGAAGAGTGTGAGGGCCATCTTCTACTTCTGGAAGGACATGGATTGGTTCTCCAAGTATGACTAGGGACTTTATGAATTTTGATTATAAAATTAGTTCCTGATTGCCACCTAGAATTAATGACTTAGAATTTCTGGATTGGACAAAAATGTGCATTTTAACAAATTTCCCAGTTGACTTTATGCCCTCCATTGTTTGGGATGAAGTAATTCAGGGTGAATAACTATAGAGTGGATAGGGATGGTGAAAGAGAACTTATGTGACTTTTCAGGAAAGTGACTTAAAGGGAAGTAAGAATCGTGGGGTCATGAAGATTTTTCTGAAAATATGAGACTAATTTTAATGGAAACTCCCAATGATAAGTAGAGTAGTAGATATATAGAATTTTAAAAAATGGGTCTTTATAAGGCAAATATTTATTTTTGGCTCCATGACTATTAGAAACAAGAGCTGTCTTGATTATCTCCCTATTTGTACTAGTTGGGGTTTTCCAGTGTAACAGAGCCAGTAGGATACATATAAAGGAGATCTATTATGAGGAGTTGTCTTATATGATTGAAGAGGGTGAGAATTTCCATAATCTGTCTCTTGCAAGATAGATACCCAGGAAAGTCCATGTGTAATTCAAGTCTGTGTTAGCATGTAAATGAGGGGTACCCAGGAATCCCAAACTGTTAAGGGATTCTGAAAGGGATTTGACCATCCATGCACACAAAGGCAGGGGAAGCAGACTCTTGGTGTGAAAGTGCTTTAATAGATTCAGTGTACATAAAAAAAGGAAGAAATGATATTTCTGTTAAAATTCTGAAAGTTACCCATCCCCTTATAGGCAAATACCTAGCCAAAAAGGGTTGGCCCAGAGTAGGGCGTCTGAGGCCCAAAAGCTTGCCACAAGTCTAAGGTACCTTCTGGCAGGGAATGGCAAGAAGGTGTTTAGGTAGGTCTTAGAGACCTGGGACAAAAGAAGCTACCACATCAAAATAATGGCTGCCATTATCAGCCTCTCCACGTGTCTTTCACCCACGTCTCTGTCAGTTGTTTCTACATGTTTTTCCTCCATGTATATCCTCCAAATGTCCTTTTCAGTAGTACCAGGGTGTAAATTGAGGCCACAGAAGCAAAATGGAAAAGGAGAGACAGGCCTGCTTACCTTCTGCAAGACAATCAAGTCTCTTCAGTCTTTGTGATACCTATTTTATCAGTCTCCCTCTTCTCCCTTATTTGTATCAAACAATCTGTACTTCTCTGAGTTTGACCTTGCTCTCAGTCTGCCACTTCCTTACACATGCTGAGCCCTCTATCAGACTTGTGAGCCCCACTTTGGAAGGAAATATACCTGGAAACATTGTCATTGAAGTATTAATCCAAGGGACACTTCCTCTCAGCTTTTTCCTTGGCCTCCCCCAACCCAACACTGTCCCAGGTGCTCCCGCCTTTCTCTTTTTATTGCAATGTTTAAATGCCTCCATTTGAGCATTATCAAATTATACCATAAGATCTGAAAATGTGTCTGTCTTCCCCATTAGATGATGAAGTCCTTGAAGCGAGGAACTCTGGCTTGTGTTGACTGCTCAATGATTCAATCATGTGCGACACATGGCCTCACCAACCATTTGCGAAATGAACAAGTGAATGAATAAATGATTAAAGATATTATCGATTAAAATATTAACCACAGGAGAGAAACTAGATTTCTATTAGTGGGTGTTACTTTCTTCAACACAGAATGTAAAAACAATGTTGAATTTGTTCTTAGAATGTGCCTTTTCCATTGCTCTTTTTACAGCAAGTTTCACAATCACCATCACCTACATCAGACTTATAAGTAATAAATAAAAACTGCTGGCAGGATAACTCAGCCAACTGCACTCTTCTTCTCTCCAGCCTTGTGAAAAAAGTGATCATTCTAATTTAAAAAAAAAGAAAGTGTTTCTGGTTGCAATGCTGAGCATTCCAGAAAATGCAGGCATTGATGAACTAAAACACAAAGGTCTGTGCTTTGCTGCACCTTCAGTTGCTTTACTGAAATGAGTTTTGTGACATCACCCTGATTCACTGTGTGCTCAGAATTAGCTCAGTTTAAAAGTTATTAAATATGGTAATTTTGTACCTTGATTTGGAGCCAAATAAAATTATTTCAGTAGAGTGGAGAGTAAACCCTTAAAATGCACCACTGGTAAAAAGGTAGTTAAAAACAAAAAAGCTAACCTGAATTTGAAAGACCTCTTAATTTTCTGTAAGGTTTTATAAAAGATAGAGATAGATAAATAGATAGATAGATAGATAGATAGATAGATAGATAGATAGATAGATAGATAGATAGATAGATAGATAGATAGATAGATAGATAAATGCGTGGTAGGTAATATACATATATACATATATTTGATTCCTTATACAAATACCGAATCAGTGTTGTGACTAGGAAGACTGAAATTGCAATTCAAGGGACATATGCCTCGTTAGTTTCATCTCTTCATTTTCTTTTCGTTGCTAGTTCTCCTACAGTGGCTCTTGGAGAGTGTAAGAAATCTGTGCTCTGAGAAAGCGTTAATGAAAAGGATGTGCCACAGCCTAGCAGATGGATAAGTAGTTCTAGGATGAGCTGCGCTTTGACTCAGAACTGTCATCACGCCCCCTCCTGTGTCGCCCCCTGTGGCTCCGCTGAGTGCACACGTAGATTTTTGGCACACCATGGGAGACACCCTTGCTGCCAGGCTAACCTTTTCCCTCTGTCAAGGTTTCCTCTGTGCACGTTTTGATTATTTCCCGCCTCCCTCATTTGAATTTCTCTGTGCTTGTTGCTATAATTATTTTACAAGTCTGTGTACAAACAGTGTGCTACCACTTTAAAATTTCCCAAATACCTTGGGTGCTGGAGCTTTGGGAGGGGGACTGAGCCAGCCACCTGTGGCTATAAAGCTGTAAGTGACAACTCGAAGACTGTCAGGCATGGTCTGGTGATGGTTTTTTTTCCTGCCTGCCTGCTGTTGTAGAATGAGAGAATGTTTTAAAAGAAGCTAATTCAGGATTATATCTGACTGGCAATTTACTTATGTAGAAAGTAGAATTTGGCAAAGGTAAGTGCTTTTCTCAAGTTCACAGGGTTGGTTTTACCTTCTGCTTAACAGACTTCTTTGAAAGGGTTAGAATTGAGTAATATCGAGGAAATCTTCAGCTGACCACCTCCTCTCATCTTTACTCCTAAAACTGGTTTGGTTTCCTTATTGTGTTTGAGAATACATTATGCATATCAACATTATTGCCTTTACTTTTTGAATTATAACTGCAGGTTTATCAATATGTATGTCCCTTAACTCTAAAAGGACTTCACTTCTGAGTCTCTCATGCATACTATAGTAGGTGCCCAATATATATGTGTTCAATACACTATTAAACAACTAGTGTCCAGGGGAATAATGAATAATTCAACAGGTGAATGAATGAGTAAAGAAATAACAATCATCTGAATGCTAGACCCTCTTATTTGAGGGTTGGCTCAATCACAGGAATTAACCTCATGCTTTTGGAGAACTTTCCAGATATAAAATGTTTTGCAAGCGAGGTTTTTAAATCTCCACAAAAATCCTTTCTATCAGGATAAATATTATGAAGAATTATTTCTATTTCTAGCTCACTGATTCTATCACATTTTCACCCATCCATGAGTAAAGATGAAATAATGTGGTACTTACCTAAGGATCATTTCAAACTAGGCTTAAGCACATGATAGTAGATTGCTTTCACTAACTTCATCAAGTATGATTTTTGCTGTTATGACCTAAAATTTTTTAAATGTTCTTTTTGTTAGCATTAGCATAGTCTTTTATAAATTAGAATAGCAAAATTGGTTTCAAATGTTGAAACTCACAGTAGAATATACTTTGCATCTTATTGATTATGAATTTGTATAGACTTACATGTTTATTCTTCATTATTTACATATTTATCAGGATCTGCTTTGTGCAGGAACTCTACTAGGTCCTATCAAGATAAAAACTAATAATAAACCAACTTGAACTCTAGTCTCAAAGTGCATGCAATGTACTGTTATCAACTCATTAAGCTAGAGAAGTCTTTCTGTCTATTAATAATATGTTATCTAATAAATTAGAGATGTCTTACATTACATTTTATATATACATACAAATACACACTTGCATGAATATACTCAAGTAATGATGATATTCTGATAAATCATGAAATTTCATTGATGAATAAATTTCTTTTTAGATATTTCTAGTGAAAATGAAACAAGTCACACTAGCAATAATATTTACCAACTAAAAGATAAGAACTCCCAGACAAAACAATTATCTTACAATTTTTATGTCCACTGCCCTATAATTTAAACAATCTAAAAATTGATGGCAAATTCATAATAGTTCCTGTGGACGTTAACAAAGGGACATAAGTTTCTTTCTTCCACATTCCATCTGAAGCAACACACAGCGTCCCTCTGTGTATGAGAGATCAACCATGTGTAGCAGACAGAGCAGAGCAAGACATTTTTCAGTAGTGTGAGACTAACTGTGGGTTGTGCTTGAAGAAAACTCAAAGCCTGAAATGGGTTTCTAGTGGAAAGAATAGCAGCTCACTAATATGGAGCTCAGTGTGTGCGCAGCTGTCTGTTTCCACATCAACACAATTTGTCATAGAGGGGCTCACATCCCTTGGCAACCCACAAGATTTCATAATTACCCCTTTGTCACAGTTTTCCACTGTAGTCATTGAAAATACCTCTGGTTTTCTAAAGTACACACTGAAAGATGTCAACTTCAGAGCAAGTATATTAATCAATGACTTACCCACCTTTAAAATGACATCTGCAGCTTGCATATCTGATGCAAAATTAGGCAGAATATGTCTGCAAAGCTTCAATCTACTTTTCATCATTAGGAACAGGTGTTCAGAGTTGATGTATATCAGTGCCAGTTTGGATATGTAGAAGCAAGACATCGGGGAATGCAGTGGGCTACTTCTGAGGTGCTTTAAACCCAAGGCTGAGCTCAGGGGCCAAACTCTGGCCAAATAAACTCTCTCTTCTTTCCTAACCCACAAGCCTATCTGACACTCTCATTCTTGATGCTTTTCATCTGATACACTAATGGTGAATAATGCATTCCCTGTGCAATGTTACTGGCAAGTCTAAAGGCACACATTTCCTGATTTTTAGTTATTATGGCAGTAGGTACTTGAGGAAAATTCTGAAAGAGTGACAACTCACTATAACAAGGGAGTGCTTGCAAAGAACATAAAAATAGCATAAACATTTGGTTCAGCATTTTATTGAGTGTACCTATTTATACCCTGAATTAAGATGTGCCTCTTTATATAAATTTTCTACCTCTCTATTTTCTGTTGAATAGATTTTATGTTCAAGTATCATGTGATGTTCAAGTGCTCATATATATATTAGCATTGAGAGTAAAATTTTTATGTAATTGTTTCATA
The DNA here is from genome assembly GCF_014898055.3 of Talpa occidentalis. NCBI lineage: Eukaryota > Metazoa > Chordata > Mammalia > Eulipotyphla > Talpidae > Talpa > Talpa occidentalis. Next base: position 10,371,578 of record NW_023601322.1, read on the forward strand.
TTCAAATACCCCATTACCTTGAGATATCGGGATATTTTATTAGACACAGAGGAAGGACACAAAATACCAAGACTAAATTTTGTGATCGCTGGATTTTTATTCCTTTGTAGAACTTGGAATTATGTCTAAGCGTTATTTTTTTTATGTCTTTCTAAATGCAAAGATGGCTGGGAGATTAGCCAAAAGTCTATATATTTGCTACCCAAAGTGAAGTTAAATAATATAAGAAAAATCAACAAGTCAACTCTTCCTTATTTCCAATAATTCCAGGAGACAAATGCCATCAAAGTAAAGGCTAAGTTTCACTCTCTACATTTCTAATTATTAGTAGCCCAATGGCATCCACAGTATGACTGGCTCATACTAGCCACCTCTTTGTCTATTATTATCTCACTGTCTATCACAATATCTAATTATCCGTCATCCATATATCCATTTATTTGGACTCTGAAATTTATTGACAGATTTCTACTCACTTTAGTAATTTTATTGAAGCCACTGGTACAAATGACTTTAAACTCTTTTTTTCTTTCTCCTGAATTAGCAGTCATAAACACCAAGTTTGAATTTGCCTATGGATCTGATTTTTTGGAGTTACAAGGAAAGCAGAGAAAAAAGGACAAATGAAGTGTGGTGGTTATAGGCATTTAACTTTATGACAATGAAAATAAGAGATTGCAAACCCTTTCTCACACAGGGTCTATGTACATCTTTGGTTCATAACAATTTGGCAATATGTAAGAGGTAACACTCTTGCTACTCGTTGGTTTCTCTGCCTACTCCATTGAATCACATTAATTTCTTGATTTCAGATGTGTCTCTAATTGGGCTTCTGATTTAAAGGTAGCATGACTTAATGCAAAAGTGTAGCATCTGGATTTCGAAAACCTTTCTTCATATTTGGCTCCACCATGTATTCAACTTAGATACAATGTAGAACATACTTCTTTGAGCTCAGTTTTCTTATATATTAAACACAAATATGTGATAATGTCACAAAAATCAATTTAAAACTACATAATCACACATATATAGTTTCTATTTCAATTCCTATTTTCCAATGATACATCTTTCAGTCTTTGCAAGATTATGGAAATATGTGATTACTTATATGTAGATTTTTCTACATATAGATCCATGTTGGTATATTTATAATGCATAGAGATATATTAAACTTCTATATTTCTATCATCTATCTATACAGATATAGCATTAAGTACCAGAAATAATTTAAAACCATTTCACACAGCAATGATGTGTGAAAAAAATCAGAAAATTATTTTCCCAAAATAAATATAAAATTGGTAATTTGTCATAAAAGAACCATTTTAGGGCTCTGGATGTTGGTCATAGGTGGACAAAAATATTACCATACTGATGCCTTACAACTGCTAGATCTTTGGCTGACAATACTGTGCATTTCTTGTTCAGAAGGGGCCTCTTCCCCAAAACCACAGCTCAGTTGGTGAGAACAGTGGGTTTACCAACATGGGTCTGAATGCCTGAAGCATCAAGTTTGCTTTTAGGGAGGGCTTTCATTTGGAATGGAGGGTAAGACCCTGTAACATTGTCAACTAAATGTGACAAGTGGAAAGGAATGGAGAGAAGTTGCAGCTGTGTTGGCCTGAGGTTGTGGTGAGTAACAGAACAACCAGGAAAGGAACAAAGAGATGCAAGAGATAGGAGAGACACAGAGGAGCTAAATTAACTCTTCTTATATCCCCGCCTATCTAGAAAACGACATAAGCAGTGAGACTCAAGAGATCCTAGCAGAAAATAAAAGCCAAAGGAAACTTGAGGAATAGCTAAATTCTGAATGTACATCTTCACAGTGGCTCCCATGACCTGCGGCATCTGGAAGACTCTCTGACTCAAGATTTTAGAGCAAAACTTTGGCCTAATCACTGGTTAACCCCCGATTGATGCAGCCACAGGGAAGCCATTAGGAAGCCAGTCTAAAATTAAAAATAAGAACAAGATAACTGAGTAGGGATATCTGGAAATAAACACCACATGGGAGGCAGATACCAAAGTTTAAATCTAGGCAAGTTATACCAGCACAAAACAAAAACTCAAAAATGTCTATCCAAATTGAGAATTAATAAAATGCATTACATAAACTGTCCAGTATTAATAAAGAAACTCTACAACATACAAAAATATTTGGGAATGTGTAATCCATATTCCGGAAGTCAATAGGACTTAATTCTGTGTGGGCCCAGATGTCAGAAAATATCTATTTTAAATATCTATTTTGAATATGAGTGAATAATTAAAGAAAACTATATTCAAAGAAGGTTCTACATAGAAATAGAAATTATAAAAAAGGAATCAAAAGATAATACTAGAATTGAAAAGAACTATAATTATTGTGAAAGTTTCATAGAATCTGTTCATAAGCAGAACTGAGAGCACAGAAAAATTAATTCATGAACTTGAAACAAATAGAGATAATCTAATTAGAAGGATAGATAGAAAAAGTATGAAGTAAGAAGAACAGAACTTCAGAGACCAGTGGAACAATGCTGAGCACATCCGTGGATGAGCTGCAATGGTTCCAGAAGGAGAAAGAGGAAAGGAGAAATATAAATACATCATGGAACAAAATTGATGAACATCTGAGATCTAAGGAGCTCGATGAGTCTTAAGTATGATAAATACAGAGATCCACATCCAGACATGTCACAATCTGAAAGCCATAGACAAGCTGATAATCTTGAAACAAGAAAAAAGCTCATGTGTTGTACGTACATGGGAACGAAAGTGAGTTGAGCCGACTCTTCATCTGAAAAAATGGACAATAGGAGGGAATGGAATGACATTTTCAAAGTGCTGAAAGGGGCCTCCCTGGTGGTGTAAGGGGTTAAGCACAGCACCGTGAAGCTATCTGCAGCCTCTGCAGCATGAGTTCAGTCCCTGGCTGGCCAGGGAGCTACCCACGTGGCACAGCAGACCTTTCCTGTCTCACCCGCTGCTCCCTCAGCAGTGGATTTCAGTAGATCTGCCTGTTCTGCTCCCCACTCTGTCTCTGGTGAATCCCTTCACCCCCCTCCACACCTCTGGTTTGTACCCCAGTTCTTGTATGCATAAATATTTTTTAAAAGTGATAAAATCAAGAACAATTAACAAAAAAATTAAGTCCAGTAACAATATCCTTTAAAAGTAAAGACTTTCCCAAACAGACAAAACCTGAGAGCTCATACTCATTGACAGCCAAACTGCCCTCTGAGACAAAAGAAGTCCTTCAGGATGAAAGGAAGCGAGAGAGGAAGAGACAGGAAGAAGTAAAGAGCCAGAAGGCTAAAAATCAAGGCATCCCAGCAGTCTCTTAAAACTAAGAGTCAAAGAACTCAGTAGACTCTCCCCAAGTCTCAAGAGGTAGGGCAGTTCTGAGGACATCTTGATTTTGGGCTTCTGAACTCAATTTGTGTGATAAAAAAAATTGTGGGGCCTCGCCCGTGGTGCAGCGGTTGAGCGCTGGGTTGCGAAGCTGCCCGCAGCCTCTGCAGCGCCGGTTAGATTAGTAATATTTATATATTGAAAATATTCATGTTTAATAGAACTGCTATGTAGTTGAGATAAATTAACTGGAGTTATATATCATTTGCTTATTCAGTATTAATGAGCCACATATTATTACAGACATGATGGAGACGTGGCCATCCCAAACATTCCATCTTTCATGGGTTTTGTATTTTTATGGGGATATAATCAATCAATCAGTAAATCAATCAACTGAACATATGACAGGTACTGAAAAGTGTTTTGAATCTGTTCTAAAAATATTCCAGGCATGGAAACAAAATAAACAAAGACTATAGACCGGCCTGAGCAGAGTGCAGTGAGCACCTGGTAGGGTGGAGGGGAGGAGCATGGAAAGCTAGCTGACAAGCACACTGGGGCTTTGCCAGTCCCGGGTGGACTCTGGGTTCTAGAATGATAGCACTGAGAATAGAGGAGTGCCAAGATCTCATTTCACTGAGATTTCTTAAAAGTACCAGTAAATCATAAATCATCCAGGATACCACTTATATGTAACATTAAAACACACAAAGCAATCTCCTTGTATAAATGTATAGTTACAAGATAAAGTCCAAAGAGACATACTTGATTTTCATGTTAGTGGCACATACTAACAATGAGTAGAAAGGGAAAGGATATGAACAAGACTCCATATAGGCATCTGTAATATTTCCTTTTTTTAAAAGATTTATTTTATTTATGTATGCATACAAGAATTGGGGTGTAGGCCAGAGGTGCAGGGGGTGAGTGGATTCACCAGAGACAGCATGAGAAGCAGAACAGGCAGATCTACTGAAGTACATTGTTGAGGGGAGCAGCAGGTGAGACAGGAGAGTTCTGCTGCGCCATGTGGGAGACAGGAGAGGTCTGCTGTGCCCCAGCCTCCTGGATGGGGATCATATTCAGGCCTCAGTGGCTGGCCATAGCTTGGTAGTGCTGACACTTAAACCCCTGCACCACCAGGGATGCCAATATCTATATTTTACTACATCTGAAATATTTCTACATCTGAAAATCAGACAACAAATGCTAAACGATTGAAAGTTATTATTCCATAATTATCATACTTTCTGTTCAAAGAATTTCATATACAAAAATATGTGTTAGATGAATTAGGGTATATCACCAGAAACAAAACTTGTAATATAGAATCTTCAAAGTGTATTGTAATTACCCAATTCACCTTACTTTATGGTTGATATAGCTCTTTTATTGACAATCCAGCTAAATAAAAAGACTAAATCACAGAGAGCAGCACCTACCAGAGTCAGGTAGTGTAATAGATTTGTCAGGTTTTCTGCCTAGTCTCACATAGAAACTTTGGGTTGAACCATACAGAATTACCTTTTTTCATTTTTCAGAAATAGGCAAATATTTGCATCTTGACTTGAAAATTATTACTATAGTAAGTATTTCCTCTTCCCTATGTGCTGGTTTTCTCTTGAAGCCACATTGTTCCTTATCCAACAAAAGTGAGGAGGAATCCTGTTATTCTCTCAAAAGTAACTCTAACAAGCTCTAATTGACATCACAAGCCATGGGCAAAGCCAGTTTATGCCAGAATCCTCTTTTCTAGAGATGAAACACATCAAATTTTAATTTGCCTTTTAATCCCCTTTTTCTTGATTATTTTTATTTTAATAAATGCATCAAGTAAGGGAAAACGTAGAATTGCATTCTGTTGCCCAAGTAGCCCATAAATCCTGATCAAACTGCCTTTCCAAAGAGTCTATGTTGTTGTATTTATTCACTTGAATCTTTTGAGAGAAAGATCAAAGTTTCAGATGCTTTGGAACACAGAGGAGATAAAGAATCAGTGAAAGGTCACTGGAGGCCAGGAAGAAACAGACTAAAGACAGTTTGCTAAAAAAGAAGTTCATTTAAACACAGTAATTTGAAAACAGACACAACAGGAGACAATCTATATTATCTTTTATTTGCTCAATCTTTTTGGTTTTACTACTGCCAATTCCACCCCTGCAGTTCAGACCTGGCAGCAAAATCTCTGTTACTTTCCAGCAGCTTTTCACTAGCAGATAAGGAGCCAAAGTTGAAGGGGATAAAAAAGGAACAGACTAAAATCTCTGACTTTCCTTTTTTTCTCAGTGTTCATCTCATTCCTTACACATTCTTCCAGAACACACTAAGTCTTGACAATGAAAATGTAGTCCTGACCTAGAAATGTCTCCATGTCTGACTACCGTAAACCTTCATCTTAATGGTTTTACGCATCTGTATAAAGTTTTCACCAGTACTGTGTATATCCTGGAAACATAATGACTGTTAGTCAGTTCATCCTCATGTCCTCTGAAGGTGAAATCCTCTAATATGTGGAGCTGTGGAACTATGGAACAGCACAGGAGAAATAGCGTCCTAGTTATTCGCTTACCTGGCACAATCATATTTGAGTAAAGCCATCTGTCATGTTGTCAGTGGGAAATTGCACACTCAAGATAGATTTTTTTAGGGCCTTTCTGGTGGTGCAAGGGTTAAGACGCAACCTATGAAGCAATCTGCAGACACTGCAGCACGAGTTCGATCCCCGGCCAGGGAGCTACCCACATGGTGCAGCAGACCTCTCCTATTTTGCCCGCTGCTCCCCTCAGCAGTGTATTTCAGTCAATCTGCCTGTTCTGTTCCCCGCTCTGTCTCTGGTGAATCCTCTCACCCCCCACACCTCTGGCCTGTACTCCAGTTCTTATGTGCATAAATAAATAAATCTTTTAAAAACCTACTGATGCCATGCTTTGGTTGACAAGGGTTTATATTTTCAGATTGAAACTGCAAGTCTTACTATCTTCAATGTTATTTTTATGAAACAAATCCCAATGAACCACTGTGTTTTAAGTTTCTCATTGTGATTCATACCAGTGATCTCCAGGGCACCTTCCTGAAGTATCAGTTCTGTCATAGATTGATCAATATGTCTACGTGGATCCAGTTCTTTATTGTAGTTGTTTCAGAATTAAAGAATTGCATTTTCCAAAGTTCTCTAGTTTGCCAAGTGAGTTGAAGTAATGACTATGCTATTTTTTTTAAACCTTAGCTCACTGGAAATATTTTCTAATGAGACTTCCTGAATCTTGTCCAAAAAGACTGTTCCCAGATATTCTTCATGTTGTTAATAGGTTTCTCTTTTCCAGATTTGGATCCTTTCCAGTGGGAGTTTTACTTAGAATATACTATTTCCCTATTAGCTTCTCACTTCACTTTCTTCTTAAACTAATAATTTATCTTCTCATTAGCAAATTGTGCCTGCTTTGCAGGTGATAGACCTTGTTTCCCCTATGGATCATTCCTGAGAGTAAGGAGGAAGTTGAACATTGATTAACTTTGATAGGCACAGTTACTTCCTTCTAAACACCCTGGATGGTGTAGAGAATTTCAAGTACCTAAAAGTCAATCACATTCACTCTCTCTTTCTCTGCCCCACCTTCCTCTTACCCCTACCCCTCTCCCACTCTCCTCTTTCTTTTCAAATTTTGCCCAGCTTTATTAATATGCATACATTTAAGGTCTGCAATGTGTTTATCTGATTTATAAATTGCAAAATGATTTTGCCATAGTATTAGCTACCACATCCACCCTGTTTCATAGTCATTTCTTTTCTGTGATGGGTACAGTTGAAATTTACTCTCTTAGCACCGTTAAAATATGTTATTTATCCGTTGTTATTATTAGCTATAATTACCATTCTGTACATTAGATTCCAAAATTTGCTAAACTGGAAGTTAGACCCCTTTGATGAATACTTTCCTTATTTCCCCTTCCCTTCACACCCCCAACCGTCCTGGTTGTCAACACTTTCCTCTGTTTTTGAATTTATCTTTTTCAGATTCCATCTTTATGTGATATCTTATAGTATTTGTCTCTTCTGTTTATCTCTTAATTCATTTTTAATCTTTCTTTATTTCTAACAAATGCCTTTAAAACTTTTCAGTATACACTGAGTTAGTGCTCCCTACCCCCAACTACACACACACACACACACACACACACATCCTTTTCCCACTATGGCATTAGTCTAAGTCAATACAAAGTGTTAAAAACAGGGCAAATTGCTTACTCATTGACAAAATACGTAATACTGTTACATTACCCATAATTACTTAGATTTTACTCACTCATAATTAAGGGTACTTAACAGTTTGCTTTACTGTTTTACTAAGCAAATATTTTGGGGCTATATTATTTAGCACACTGGCAAAATTGACAGATTTTATAAAGACCACCTCAGTTTCTCCCATGTATCACCTCATAACTGAGGTCAATATCTTTAGGCATTGATTTCATCAGCTATTTGTAATCTCAGCAAGGGTTTTATTTCTTTGGACTATGGTATGGAGAGATTATTTAATATAGATACTGGGGAATCTTAAATCTACGACAATCTAATCAACAGTACCACAGAATAATTAGCCTTTATTCTGTTTAGCCATTGAAGAGTATATACAGGGGGGAAAAAGAAAATCTTCGGGCCTCCCTGGTGACGCAAGGCGTTAAGCACCACACTATGAAGCAATCCTCAGCCTCTGCAGCATGAGTTCAATCCCCAGCAGGCCAGGGAGAAACCCACATGGCAAGGCAGATATCTCCTGTCTCACCAGCTGCTCCCCTCAGCGGTGTATTTTGGTCAGTCTGCCTGTTCTGTTCCCCACTCTATCGCTGGTGGATCCTCTCATCCCCACATCTCTGGCCTGTACCCCAGCTCTTGTATGCATAAATAAATAAATCTTTAAAAAAAAAAAAGAAAATCCTCAAGCATTTCAGGTATACTGTCTCCAGATAATGTTTTGATAGTTGTATTTGTACTTTGTACTTTTTTTTATTGGAAGAACATTTTCTTTCATTTACATAGTGTCTAAAAATGTAATGTTATTGGTAAGCTTGCTATATACTGCATCTGTATATCATTGTCTTAATTGGCTGTACTAAAGATGGCTGGGAGAAATGAAGTATAGAGTTAGAGTAATGATTACCTCCAGTAAATCTTAGACAAGTCATTTCTAGATCAAGCAAATTATTTCTACTAAGTAGAATGTAATAGACTAAGTCAGAGGTCTCAATGCTTAAATCAATAATGAAAATATTGTAGAAAATAGTATAAACAATAGCATGCAATGGAGAGTGTGACCCATGAGATACTCTTTTTTTTTTTTTTAATTTAGATGCTTTTATTTTTAAGAAGTGAGGTACAGGTCAGAGTCACGGGAGGTGAGAAGATACACCAGAGAGAGTGGGGAGCAGAACAGGCAGATGTACCGAAATACACTGCTGAGGGGAGCAGCGGGCGAGACAGGAGAGGTTTGCTGCACCATGTGGGTTGCTCCCCAACAGGCTGGGGATCAAACTCGTGCTACAAAGGCCACAGACAGCTTCACAGTGCTGGGCTCAACCCCTTGCGCCACCAGAGAGGCCCCCATGAGACACTCTTAATACATTGATTTGGGGAGATGCAACTTGATGCTGCCATTGCCTTGTTCTGAGGAATTTGTGTCCCTGGCACCTTTAGTGAGCCATCTTGCTTCTTACCATTCACTGGATAATCTTATAGGATCTTCCCTGAAATATAACTTTCCAGTTCTAAGAAGTCTCTTTCCAAACTCCTCCAAGTTTGGGAGTGATTAGATTGAGTCAGGTTTATTAATAATAATAAAATCTTGCATAATTAATGGATAATTGTTCCCATTAAATATATCACAATGTATTCCTGTATCACTGGATAGAAAACTTGCAATGTCTCAGGCAGAAAACAGAACTTTTAACTCTTTGAATGCTGTGTCCTTTTTGATAGGAAAATGGTTCACACCCTCCTCCTACATATGCATATTACTATTACTAAACACTCATAATCCACAGAAAAAACTAATAGTACAAAAATCTGGAGATGCTAAAAACGTTCTTCAGAACAGGGTGTCTAGTCCTGTCTCACTTTTGTTACTTCCTCGCGATTAAAGTAGTTACAGATGATACCTGAATTGGCCATCCTTGACTATTCTAGAAAAGTTTTCTCACTGATGTTGTTTAATATCACAGCCAATTCCTCTGTACTGTGATGCTTTATTTCTTGGAGGGTGTTGGCCAGCGTTATTTGAGAGTTGTGTTTTGCTTGTTTGTTTCTGATGTTCTCTAGTATCCGCTTTGGATTTTGCCAGGTCTTATCTGCAAGTGTCTTACAATTTAATAATTCCATTGCTTCTCAACTATTGAGGAGCCATGTTTTTTTATATCTATAATACAATAATTACTCCATGGGTTTTTTTGTTTGTTATTATAATCTGTAATAAGTAAAAACAGCCTGTTTAGTGAGGTGATCTACTGAAATATATCTTTAACCTGTATAAAGTATTTTTATTGTATTTAAAAAATTCATAGGATTTATAGTGAAACTTTATGGTGGTTATTATATTAGGTGTTATCAAGACATCGAATATTTTACATTTTTTTCTTCATTTTTCTAAGAGTACCTGGGGAGATTAAGAGGTTCTGTTCCTGTAACATCTCAAATAAATGCATTATTTTAGAAACATATCAGCCATTATTATATATATTTACTCTTTCATTTCAGTAATTTGAAATGCCCTGGAAAAGGACCACAGGTTTGACACTTGAAATTATTTGATTTCTAGAAGAAGAGAGGAAAAAAAAAATATTACACAAGATGAGATTGCTGATGGGTCTGATGTCTGATGTCCTTTTTTATTGTTGAAAGACCCGTTAACAAAAAAGCATTGTCAGGATTTGTTATGAGAGTTTCCAAAAACTGCTCGTATCCATTCCTAGAAAAGGCAAGTAAAATAATAATAATAACAATAAAATCCCACAGTGCTGCTATATTAAGTGTCACAGAGTTGCTGCTTTAAGAGTGTTTCAGAAGAGGATGATGTTATGAGGAAGATAATATAGCAATAATTCACAATAAGCAATCAACTAGCAGAAAAATGTTGGAGGTTTCCTTTAGCAATAGGTATTCATCTGTGTAAAAACATGAGATTTAATGATCCTTATACAAGATTTGAAGATGTTCTGACTAATTTATTTGAGATCTGCTGTTGCTCTGAGATAAGGAGTCTCAGCCTTGGCCTGTTTTTGAGCATAGTCTAAGTTTTCGCGCACGTACTGAAAGAAGAATGTGTGATTGTACTGGTTTCTTGAAGTTGTTATAACAAATTACCACATGCGTGTGGTTAAAACAAATAAATTTATCCTATCACAGTTGTGGAGGCTGAAATTTCAAAATCAGGGCATCAGAAGGGTTTATTCCTTCTTTAAGGGAGAATCTGTACCCTGCCTGTCTCCCAGTTTTGGGTGGTGGCCAGCCACCCTTGGCATTCTGTGGTTTGTAGATGCATTATTCAGTCTCTGCCTCTATCTTTATCCAGTGCCTCCTGTATGTGTCTCTGTCTGTTCTCTCTTCTCCTTATAAAGAGTCATATTGGATGTCAAACTCACCCTAATCCAGTATGACCTCATCCTGAAGAATTACATCTGCATTTTTCCTATCTCCAAAAAAATCACACCCTAAAGTTCCAAATGGACGTGAATTGAGAGCCAGGGAGAGGGCAGCCCTAACAAACGTTATCATCATCACCTAAGAACAATCAATAGCTTTGCTAAAACTAGCAAAAAACTAGAATGTTAATATTAAAAGATATCTTGCCCACAAGGTACTATGACCATCGGTATTTCTTTGGCAATTTCTTAATTCATAACTATTGCAAGTATTCAGAAATCTAGATTAGTTCTACTATGAATACATATAGGAGAATTTATAAAACTTCTAAAATAATCCTCTGAAGTATGTTTTTATCTGGAAGTTCCATTTGTCATATAGTTCCTATCTATCAAATCTCCAGGGAACATGTCACATTGGAAGAAGTTGTGCTTTTCTAATAAGGATTCTAAATAAAATTACAGAATTTGAAAAATAATTTAGGGATTGCTAGAAATTTCTATTTCTTACTCTGGTAAACAAAACAAATATAGCCCATTTGACCTTAAGATTTTTACAACCAATTGTACATCATCAAGATCATCTTTTTTTAATCTTTGCTACAGTCTGGCCAACCAGACTTTTTTACCTTAGAACACAATCTCTCTCTCTCACCTCTGATCTCTCCAGTTTCTCTTCTCATGCTGTAATTTAAAAATCAACTTGACTTCCTTCTTGTTTTTTTCAGTTATATTCAACATTTTTCTCTGATGTATCTCATGTTCTATAGCAGTAGTGGACTTAATGGTAGATATTGTGACAGCCCTGTAATTAATATATTGCTTATATATAATTTTGTAATTAACAATAAAGAAAGTACAGGCTATATTGAAACACTACTGTCTCCATGGTGGCCTCACTGACAGATATGGAGAAGTTGTTGTTTCTTACCTAGTATTTAGTTCCCCCAGTGCCTCTTCTGTTTACAATATTGAAGGTATCCTTATAGATAGAATCATTTGACTAATCATCAAAAGAGTCTAAATTTGTATTAATTTATAATTTTAACTTTTAAGACTCTCTGGAAACATCCGCCCCCATACTGGATATTTTCTAATTGATGATTTTAAATTTTAGTATGTTAGCTTATCCCTTATTTCAGTTTTGAGAGTCTATATAATGAAAGAGGATTTGTGTCCCTTAACTCTATTCCAGAAACTGTTTGAAAGTTTTCTAAATCCTATTTTTATCTTTATTGAGTTTATAATTTTGAATCTCTGCCCAATTTCCTATTTAAAAGAATTTTCTGAAATTTTCTTACGCCTTTTCTTTGTTGTTGTTGTTTTTCTTGCTCTCCCAATGCACTTGTTTTTGTATGCCTGGGTCATTTGAATCTTCTTTTTCTCACCTTGCTAATTTTAAGCAATTTTCCTTAGTTGAGGGGGAAACAATTAAGTAAACTGGTTTAGAAACAGATCTATAACCCAGGACTAAAAGAATCTAACAAAATGCTGAATTCTACCATGCATAATCTAGATCAGTCTTCCCATATTTGTCTTTGTGAGACATGGATTATTTAAAGTCTTACTTGGCTCTTTACTAGGGTTTTAATTTAACTATACTAGATCTATTTTCTGCCCTGTAACTGTGATGTTTCTTAACTTGAGAAAACCATGAATAAAGGGACACTTATTTAGAAGATCAGGTAAAATTGTGAGAAAAAAACAGAAAGAGTTGCAAGTAGCTAGATTTTAGAAGGTTACAGAGTCTTTGCAAGAAATGACCTTGGCATTTTCTTTGCAACATATATCACAGATAAAGGGTTAATCTCTTACAACCCCCCAAAACCAAAAAAGATGACAAGATAAAAACATCAAAAATGGGCAAAAGATATAAACAGACAAATCATATTATACACACAAACAACATGATTGTTTCAAGGAGTTTCTGAATACCTTAATGAGAATATTCTAAGAACATAATAATCAACAATAGTAAAACCTACAAGGAAATCATTAACCTCACTTACTATGCTTATTGTCATTAGTGGCATTAATAGAATAAATCTCAAATTATTTTGTGGGTATTGTAGAAACATCCAAAAACAAATGAGTGAAATGTTCTGAGGAATGATACAATTGTGGAATGGGAGAATGGAAATCACTCTATGGCATTGGATTTGAATTGGAGATACCTGAATGAAATCTTCTATATTTAGCAATGGTTACTGAAAGGCCTGAAGCATACATGCAGCAATGAGGTCACCCTGCTTCCAGAATGTGGTTTCTAAATGTTGCTTCTCACTACATGAATACTCAACTCCTTGTGGAAATACTTATCCCCATGTCTGGATACAGAAAGTTCAAGGGGATGAACTCTCTTGTTGCGCCCCACTGGAAAAAAGTGATAAATACTTCCCAAAAGGACAGAATCCAGCTTCAGTGACTCACAACGGTCAAATTTTGGACAGTTTGAACATCAAAATAATGATGACTATAATGGATTTTAGCAGGAGAATTTTAAAAAGTCAGTAGTTCTAACTTAGAATAAAAAAGGAGGGGAAAGGAAATACCTGTACAGAAATATTCCAGATAATAAATATAGAACAAATGAAAATTATGAAGTCATGACTTTACAAACAAGTATAATTGATTCAGCAAGGTTCTTCAACAATTAAATCACCATTGGGAAAAAATGTTATTGGAGAACAGTCTTTTCATATGGTCTCAAAGTATCACTACCAGGCTACTTATTAGTTACAAAGGGTTATTGTGCCATGAAAAAATATAGTGGATACAATCTCAAGCAAATAATTAAATACAGCTTTAGCACTCATGGGACAAGCTGACTTCCAATATTTTTTATATATAGTGCAGTAGGAGCCTATCCCTTTATCCATATATATATCTCATATTCATATATATATATATATATATATATATATATATATATATATATCTTCCTTGCTGAAAATCAAACCTCAACCTACTGACAAGAAAAGGACACATTCGAATGTGGGACAGTCTTCAAGACTACTGACTTTCTGTCTTCAGACTATCTGGGTCTCAGAAAGACAAATATGGGAGACTAATCTAGATTGAATGTGATTAAATGTATAAAGACAATATGGGATTCTTTATGGATTTGCATTTTTCTAAAATAAGAATAGTATTAGAATGGAGGAGAGCTGAATAAAGACTTTATGTTAGAAAATATTGCGGAGGTCATATTATTTGCATTGATATGTGGTTATTGTGAGTTTTCAAAGGAAAGACATAATGAAATATTTAGAAATAAATTTTCATAATGTCTAAGATTTAGTTTCAGTTGGCTCATTAAAAGACTAAACAGAGAAATCTGTTTCAGTAGGTAGGCATGCAGGTAGGTAGATAGATGAAAGAAAATGCCACCAAAAATCTTTACAAATGGCCGATCTATATGAAAGATATGCCATATATGTAAAGATATGCCATGTATTTATTGTACTACTTTTGCAACTTTGTTGTAGGTTCAAAAAAATGTTTTATTGATGTAACATTTGCTTATATCATTGTTGGTATTTTGGAAATATTGGAGCCTCACCTTCAGGTGGAGTCACCAGAGTCCTCCTGTCACCAAAGCACCTGTTCTCCTCCACCATAGTCCATTGCGCTCCCTCCCATATTGTTCTCAAAAAACTATTTAAAACTGCTTAGACTGTAGTTTAAGTGGGAGTAAAGTGAATGGAAAATAACAATGCAGTGATGAGAGACATTAAAGAGAATTCAAACAACAGGAGCTGTATGTATTCTTTATTCAAAGGAATGAGTCTAAATAACAAAGTTATCAATTATTAAGGAAAGTAATCTGACAATACTAACAATTAGCAAGAATATGGAGCATAAGAAGCTTTAATATATACAGGTGTACCTATAAATCAATTTGGAAAAAATTTAGTATTAAAGCTATCGTAGCTTCCATCCCACTCATAAATCCAAAGAAAGCTTTCAAATGTGTTTGAAAAGAATAAACAAAAATGGTTATAGTAACATTGTCTATAATAGAAAAATACACCTACTGACAATTGGAGAATGCATGTAAAATGTAGTAGCAAATTCATTTAACTTAATGCTATAAAACAGGAAAGTTAATAAACCAAACTATGTTAACAGACAAATCTTACAAAAATATTCTTGAAGAAAAGAAAGGATAATAAATACAGTATATACATATATAGGATAATATATATAATATTGTTAATACAAAATTTAAAATTTATAAAATAATCTCACACATTATCTAAGGATACAGCAATATAGAGTAAATTATAAATATATATGGCAATTATAAAAGTAATTTAAAATAGTGGCTTTTCCCAGACAATGAGGGTGTGGACAGCTGCAAGACAAAGGTGTGTACAGTGGACTTGAACTGATTGGTCTTGTTTTGTTTCTTTAGTTGGCAAGTTGCCACAGTGATGCTTGTAGTTTTATACAGTAGGAGATAACTTTGATTGTTGTAAAAAATCAATTTACAAGATTTTGAATAGAACTAAATGGTGCTTTCAGATCGTGTCCCTTTCCTATAAAACAGAAGCTATTACATTAGCAAATTGAGAACTGCTGATTCCAGCCTCCATTACTGCTTTGGTATAGGATCCTTTGTGATCCTCTGTAACATATTACAGATAATTAATTAAAAATAAACCAACAATCTTAGGTCACCAGGATCCAAACATGAAACCCATTGACTATGGGTATGTGCTTAGATTAAATTATAACTTAAATATGATTATCTACATGCCACAGTACTCAGAAGCAAAATGGCGTACATTCACTCTCAAAAACATGAAAGTATCTGAAAAAAAAAATCTGGTGAGTTATGATGTTCTAATACCTGTAAACATTTATATACTATTTATAAAACTTTCCATAGTTACAGTTTGCCAAAGGTCTATGTTTGTTTTGTGAAATTTGAAAATCTTTGTAACTGAGTGCAAATACCTGGGGATTTCCTATGAAGATTTTGGAAAATATATATAAGAATATTAATCTAAAATTATAAATTGGTTGTATCATAATCCAAATGTATTTGAACCTTTTTATGAGTTTCTTATGGACTACAGACAATATATTGTATAATCTACATATCCAGAGACTATTTCGTTTGAATAGCTGCTTGAACTGAAAAGATTTTAGTAATCTTTTGCAATGATTAAATTAAATTTGTTGAAATATTTATCTTTTCTTTCACCTGTATTTATCCCAAAGCCTTTACACCATTATAATTTACCCTTAAAGCTACTTCTGATAGAACAATGAATGCTACTATTAATCACAAAAATTATGCATTCTGGGAGAGTTTTCAGCAAGATGGCAAAAGTTTGTTTTTATCTGAATTTTCCCTTTCATTGTAAAATTCACTAATGTGGGATTCCTATGTATTATATCCTCTGCTCTGTGCTCTGTTAGAGAGAGGTGGGAGTCTCTTCTCCATCCCTCCTCTTCCCTTCTTGTGTTTGAACCTTTATATCTATCTATCTATCTATCTATCTATCTATCTATCTATCTATCTATCTAAGCACAGCAATGCTCACAGTTGAAGTAGCATGACTGGGAGTGATTGAAACCTGCACACTTTGAAGACAATTTCAGGGCATTCGAGCAAAAATGTCCAATATAAAACAAATAAAGCCTTCTAAATTGGAGGGAAACATAATTTAGACACATTGGGAGTTGGACAATACAACTCATGGAAAGAGAAAGAAAGCAGTATTAATAAAATCCTTTATCAAAGAAAAAACAAAAGGTGCTTCATTAAGGTAGAAATGTGAGCATGAACCTATGGTGTTTGAGGAGAAATGGCGCGAACTATTCTTTTTATTTAGTGAGGTAACTTCCATTGTAGAATAATTGAAATTTTGCCATCAGCGCCTGCATTTTTAGTCTGTTACACTGTTTTTCATCACCAAGAACCAGGTCTCCTAGGGAGGTGGCATAAGATGTTTAAGGTAGAATTCAGATAAGCTTGACATAATTTTTGTCAGAAATTGAGGTTCTTTTCAGAAACACCTGGGTGTAGTGCTAATAAGAATAAAGAAGTTAGTTTAAAGGAAATCTCTACTTTCTATCTCTTTGACCTATTGACTTCTGAGAGTTTGATTTATTCTTCCACTGGTCCTATCAGTGTTTCATGCTATGAAGATCTGTTGGGTGATTAAGTATCCCTCAATATTATATCTTCTCGGTGGTCTATAACCTGGCATTGAAGTGAAAAATCCCTTTTGTTCCAATGTTTTATGCATGAGAAGGTAATTCATCTAATATTAAAGAATCTACACCTGCTCTGGTTGTGCTAGCTTTTACCTCCTCCCCCCATTATCTCCCCACCAAACTCTCTTGCTCAACCCAATATGCAGACACAAGGATCATTACAATTCTTGTGATACTGCCTCTTTCACACTTAGCCCAAGAAGTTAGTCTTTTCTTCATTATCACCATGAGCTGATGACAAGATCAGAGGTAAAATACTCTTCCCTTGAAAGTCTT
This sequence comes from Talpa occidentalis, assembly GCF_014898055.3. Taxonomy (NCBI): domain Eukaryota; kingdom Metazoa; phylum Chordata; class Mammalia; order Eulipotyphla; family Talpidae; genus Talpa; species Talpa occidentalis. The sequence continues at coordinate 10,389,059 of NW_023601322.1, forward strand.
TTGTTGATCTAATTGTTAACAATTACTGCGGTTACCTTTAATATCAATTGCTAAACTTCAAATTAGCACGATTTTATTGCTTATTCTTCAGTGAACATTGTGATCTAACTGCCAGTCAAGTGGGAGATCTCACTGTTGGCCTCTGCATGTGGACACAGCTTCTTGCATTTTTCAAGTTAGTTCTTAACAGTTTGGAGTTCTTTGGGCTTTTGTTGCATTTTCTGTCTCCAACCCCATGGTACTGCATTTGCCTACATGTAAATAGTAGATGCAGATATAGTAATAGGACAGTGATTGTAAATAAAGGAACAATGTGCGTTGCTTCCATTCTGGTATTCCGTGTGACCACTTGGAGTTTTGTGTTTTAAAGTTAACACAATGAGACAGAGTGCAAATGTGTGGTGGAATAGCTTGGCACTGTAGGTGTAAATTTTACAAAAATATATTATGTGAGATATTTTACTGCATTTGAATAATGTCCTGAAAATGGAAATGAAAAAATTTTTAAACTAATTACAAAATGGAAATGTATCCTTTTAAATTATTACTTTAAGCTAAAAAATGAATAAATAAAATGAAGATTATTTTAAATTATTTCTTGATGATTGAAAATAACTGCCAATTGAGCAAGGGTGTGAAGGAAAAGGTCTAGTGTGTCAAGTACTCCACATATATCCCTTGAGATAAAGTGATTGAGCATCCCCCTCAGTGAAGAATCAAGTATAGATTACCTAGAGATTCTAGACTTTAAACTTGATGCCTTGCTTTTGGGTTGTCCTTCTTAAGGATAAGGTGCTGGAAGGGGAGTGATATATTTATTTATATATTTTTTAATTTTTATTTTTATATAAGAGCTGGGGTATAGGCCAGAGGTGTGGAGGGTGAGAGGATTCACCAGAGACAGAGTGGGGAGCAGAACAAGCAAACGACCGAAATACACTGCTAAGGGGAGCAGCGGGTGAGCCAGTAGAGGTCTGCTGCACCATGTGGGAATCTCCTTGGCCGGCCCAGAATCGAACCTGCACTGCAGAGGCAGCAGACATCTTCACAGAGCTGTGCTTAACCTGCTGGGCCACCAGGGAGGCCCTAAATATTTATTAATAAATTATTCTATGAATCAAATATATCTAGCTTTCTGTCTTCTAGAAACATAGTAAGTAGGCACGACCCTCTCCCTTTGAACTTTAGACAGTGCAGTATTTGCATATGCATATGCCAGTGAATGTCAGCAGAAGTGATATATGCCACTTTCAAGTGGAAACTTCCAGAACCAGTGCTGCTTGCCACATTGTCTCCCAACTTCTATAATGAAGACTAATACACATACCTGGTGGTGGCAGGGGGAGTGTCTGTTATCCTGGATCACTGAGCTCCTTATAGGCACAACACCCTAGCCTTAGCATCAACCTGGTCTGAGCATGCAGTGAGAGCAAAAATTAAGCTATTGCTATATTGTTCCTTCCTGTTGTGTTTGTTGCCTTTAACACCAACATAATCCAGTTTATCCCTTCAGCTATGTCTACTGACTTTTGCCTATTAGATAAATTTGATTTTTTTTAAACCCTGCAGTTTCTTCTCTCTTTTTTAATCAAGACAACATTGGTTTACAAAACTGCATGTGATTCAATGGCGTAGGGTTACACCTGCTCAGATCCATGGAGCTTTGTTAGCCATATTTTCTCTACTGTCTTGATGTTTTAAAGATTTACTCTGCCTTAAAATTCTGTGTGTGTTTGTGTGTGAGAGAGATACACAGAGAGAGATTCTTGGAGCATCTGTGGTTGTGTGTAGGTCTGAATTTTACTTTATTGTTGTGATTTGTCTTGCTTGATGAGTCGGTTCTGCTTGTCAGGGACATGCTTTTCTTCAGTCCAGGAATATCTGTCACTAATATCTTCTTGAATATTGTGTCCCTATCTGTTCTTTTCTGCTGAAAGCCTTATGGATATTTTCAGATGTATATTTTTAGAAGCTATAGTTTAGAAGGCTATCTTGGTAGAACCTTTTATGTCAATCAGGCTTAAATACTCTAAATAAAATTTGAGACTTTTCAAATTGTTTTAGTAAATACTTCAAATTTCCCAAATGCAAATATTTTAATTTTATGAATTTGTTTGATAGGGGTGTATTTCTCTCTCTCTCTTTCTCTGTGTGTGTGTGTGTGTGTGCGTGCACGTGTGTGTGTGTCTGGTTTCTTGTCTCTTACTAGAATAATTATATAAAGGTTTTCACCTGTTTCATATTTTTTAAGATTTATTTATTTATTTATATAAGCACTGGGTACAGTCAGAAGTGCAGGAGGGTGAGAGAATTCACCAGAGCCATAGCGGGGAACAGAACAGGCAGATTGACGAAGTACACTGCTGAGGGGAGCAGCAGACGCGACAGGAGAGGTCTGCTGCGCCATGTGGGACCCTCGCCCGGCAGCTGGGGATCGAACCAGTGCTGCAGAGGTTGTGGGCAGCTTCGCAGCCCAGTGCTAAACTGCTAAGCCACCAGGGGAGCCCCCTGTTTCATATTTTTATTGCTTCCTTAGTTTTTCTTTTTTTTCAGTTTGTTAATTCTTTCCTAGTGTCACCTTTTCCTCGATGATGTTTAGTTTCTTTAATGTTTAGAAATAAATATAGCATATTCTCTCTTTTCATGGATTTATTCTTGTCTTTACTTTCATACTCGGGTGTCAGTTTGAGATTTCTTTAGCTGTTGTCAACAGTTCACCTGTTCCCTTTAGTTCCACATTTTCCATAAATTTCTCACTATTTTTATCAGCCTCTGACACCTGCCTGTTTGTTTAGAGCCTTAAAAATATATATTTTCTAATTTCAAAGGAATTCAGGGAAGGATATACAAAATTGTATATGCAATCAGTAAGCTGAATAATATGTATCTTCCCCATAAAATTAGTAATAATAAGCCTTATTCCATCCAAAGATAAGATTTATTCATATTTATAGATTTTTTCCCACAACTTGAGCTATATTTATTATCTGACATGTTTCAGGAAATAGGTGATTTTACTCCCCCAGTCCCCAAATACTGTATGTCTGTTACCCATTGTTTTGTGGTATTCTACAGCAAATAAACATTGATGCAAAGTCAGGTCTTTTATTGGGGATCAGTGATCCACTAATGAACAGCAAAGTGGAGAGGGGACCCAGTAGACTGTGGTGGAGCACTTTGGGTGCATTGGTGGCAGGCAGGTGTCATATGATAACGACATCTGAAGAGGTGTAGAGCTATACTTGCGAATACCTGTGAATCACATACAGAGTTGTAAACCAGTGTTACCTCAATCAGAATTTCAATTTTATTGCAAGTTTTTCTTATTTTAAACAGCTGCATGGCTACCAAACTGTTTTCTTCACCCATATATGATTCTTTCCTTAATAGAGAATTGTCTATGTTCATATGTATTATTCTGCATTATCCTAACTAAGTGATAATTTCAAGTATTTTTCATCATCCCAGCCTAGATTTATTCTTTAAGATTTCTAAGATCTTACTTGTAGATTTGCATCTTTGGCTACAGATGTGGATGTGGGAATCCATAATATGACTGGAATTTCTTTTTGTTTCTTGCTTGCTTTTTTTTTTTTTTTTTGTTAGTGGTGGTGTTTGGGGTTCATATAACTTCATTGATTTTAATTATGTAAGTTATTTTCTCCCTACTCCATCTGGCAGAACTGAACTGTAAAATTGAAACCAGAAGGTTGCAAATCTCAGTTAGTTCATGAAACTTAATTGTCAATGTTAGCATTGTGACCAACCATTGTTATATGTGTTTTGTTATGGAGCCTCAAGAAGGCTTCAGAAACTCTGGCACAGCCCTTAGTCACAGTCAATCAATTACTTCACTTTGCAGGTGCTTGATGTTCCAGCACACAGCAATTGCACACTGGCTTTGGAAGGTGGGCAAACATGCCCATGAATATTTGGAAGTTTATTTTTCCGTTACTGTCACAAGCACATCCGTTAGATGAGAGTTTTGTAATATGCCTTTTAAAGATTCCTAAGAAACACTTTTAATTGTGTCTTTCAAAAAATATTTTGTCAGACATGGCTTATGGAGAGATGATTAGCAAGTATAAACATTCCCTTTGTTTCAGAGTGGACTTATTATAATAATATTTGTTCATGTTAATTACCTGAGACTCTAAAAATTATATTTTAAATGTACGATAAAATTGATTTGACAGTTACTGTATTCTGGACAGTGGTTTTTACTTGAAAGTACTAGTTTAAGTAGATCAGTGAAAGGAAAAGAGGTAATCAAACTGTTTGCTTCAGGTAAGAATTTCCAGCTTCACTGCATGTGAATATTGGCTAGAGAAATTATGTCGAAGTACATGATGCCTCTGCAGATGTTTTCATGCTGATGTTAGGTGATTAACTCATCATTTTGATAAGATTGATAGGTAATAGTCATTCATATTAATAGACTGAAAAACACTGGGGTCTGTTGCCGATTTGCAGAATAAAAAACTGTGGCTTGCATCATGAATGATTCACAGAGAAAATGGCTTTCTCTGAGGCAAATTTGTTGATGAATGAGTGATGACAAAAATGCATTCCTTCAAATATTTTCATATCTCACTGTTGGTAACACACAGACTCTATCTCTTTTCAGTTGATAATACAAGAAGCAAATGTTTCTGTCTTGTTTCCAACTAACTATATCGGTGGTAGTTACCCACAGGCATCTGGACTTAGAAAAACATGATTTGTCCTTGGAATTCTTCTGAACCAGAAGATCCTAGAAATGTTGTCTTGCATTCCAGTGTGCAGAACTCTAAAATCACTTGTTTACAGGGAAAAGCAATTTCATGGAAAGGCAGACTAGCATAGCTCTTCAGAGCACACTCTGAATCTAAACTGCTGTAATTGAGTCCTAACCCACAGCTCTCCAGCTGTGTGGTCTTAGGAACATCCTTTAATATCTCAGGGCTTCACTTTCATCATCGGAAACAAAGGTACCAACTCTTGTCCCCCTCCACAGTATTGCTGTGAAAATGAAATGACCAGCATATGGAATGCTCTGGAACAGTGTAGAATACAGACTATATATTTTTGTGTCTATTTGGTGTTGCAGAATGACTTGGGATATTTAATTTAAATTTTCCTGTCATGCTCTTACTCAGCTTTTGCTCTAAGCCACTCTTGTACAGCTTCCTGAGCGAAATTAATATATGGCTAGATCTCAGCTGACCAGGAAGAACCTGTTTTGGTTTCTGCTGAGTTTGTCAAATTGCACCCACCAAAATCTGGAGTTGATGAGTTAGTGATTTTAATCAGTCACTATTAAATACTTGAAAAAGAAAGGCATGAAATTTTGGAATTGGAACAGTCCTATTTGAGGAACGAGTTAAGTAGGGGTGGAAAAGTTGGGTTGCAAAGAGTGAGCTGATTAGGAACACAAGGGTTTGAATGACCTGTTTCCTGATATAACCAGGCCCTCTGGTGGTTCCTTGAAGGTCCTTCCATGTTCGCTAGACAGTCCTGTCTTGCTTCACTTGAGCCAGCTTGGGGCACATTTGTTCCCCATAACCATTTTCCCCCTCTGACACCATTCCAGACAAAATATTTATCCAAAAATGACTAACACCCCAAGTCTTTGATACTCCCCATATCTCATTTCACTTCAATTTTGGTTCAAGTCCTTATTAGTGACAATACAGTGAATTTTTTTCATATACACCAACTTTTTATTACTGTAATGTTATTCTATGGTTTAGTTTTATAACAGACCTTTTCCTTTACCTTTACCTTTACCTTTCACTAAATAAGTCATGTTAAATCATCCCAGAAGTATCATACTGTCTGTTAGGCAGATACCAATATGTACAGCATTGAAAAGACATCTGATGAAAGAAATTACTATGTATTTGACCCTTAATGTGTTGGGCAAATATATTTTGTGTTTTCTTTGTGTTGGCTTATTTCATTTTCATAACAATCCTGTCAGGTAGATGTTATTAATAGAAGATGAATTTGAAGTCCATAAAGGTTAAATATCCCAATATCCCACCCATAAACCTAAAATATGAGTCCAAAATATACTTGAAATCTGTCATTCATTCAGCAGCATTAGCAGAACATTTACTATGTGCCAAGAATAGTGTTGCTGTGTGGGACTGGACCAGTAGGATTCAGTAAATTACAAATTGTGTTATAAATTTTATTCATATGTTGTCAACTCATATATGGGAGACTATATTTATACACTTATTTTCATTTTTTTAAATTTAAAGTCAAAATAACATGATTGCTCTAAATCTGAACAATTGAGGATACATAAGATTTGCATTTCTAAGATTTTAAAGGAAACTTAAAAATTGTAATTTGGTAAATTCAGCTCAGAACCTAGCATTTACAACTTTGTGGTGTAATTAGGAGGCAAAGACTAAGCTGCATGACAAACTAATTAATAATGGTGAAGGATTCTGGAACATTATTGTTTAATCAATAATAAGTTTACTTCTTTGTTTACCAAACAGATCCAAATAAGATGAACATGAAATGACTCACTTAGCTTTTACAGTAAATTTATAAAATGAATATAAAACTACTACTTTCTTTTCAAAATGCGTCTTTCTGGATTAACATCATTACCCACTTTAGATGGTCACTATTTTCTCCGATTGACAGTTCCTTGGTTAGATATAGTCATTGATGTGGATGTATTCCCACTTTCCCATAGTGCCCCTGGAACCTAATACCCACAGTGCAAACTGCAGGCCATGACCAGCTCCACTGGAGTTGCAGCGGCAAGAGCAGCCATCCCTGGGCTCTGCCAGTGCAGGTGACACCAAGCTCTGCTGCTTCTGGTTCGGGGCCATGAGGAGGGCCTGCTGGGGTCACTCTGGTGCTGTGGCTCCCTGAAGCCACAGGGAGAGAGACCTGCAGCACACCAGGCCAATACAGTGAATACCCAGCTCAGCCCACACAGCAGCTGCTGGGACCTGTGTCCCAGGGCTACTGCAGGTCCCCCTGCATTGTTACACCTAGTCCTGCTGAGGAACACTAGGTACAACATGCCTCTGGCCCCACCGGGACCAGCTCTGTCCCTGGCTCCCCAGAGCCCAGTAGCCCAAGTGCCTGCCTTGACCTCAATGCAGTCAGATCTGGGCAAGCACTTTGGTTTTCCCTTTTGTATCTGGCACCAAAATTATGATTGAGCCAATGAGCTTTGAGCTCAAGGGACCAATCAGGTTCAAGTTCTCCAGCTGTCATTCAAACCTTGTTTTGGATACTGGACATAGACACTGTCTGGGATGAGACAATCAGCCAGTTGTGGCCTTAGAAACTCTTGTTTCTCAGTCTCCTGTTGGTAAATAAACCCTGTTATTGTTGCATTTTGAGCCTGAATGGTCTTGCAGTTGTCGATTCATGGGAGAGAACCCACAGACAGTGACCTTTCCCCCCTCCTCTGGCACTGCTTTAGAACTGTTTCACCCCTTCCTTGACAAAATTATAGTCATACTTATATGTAACTGAAATGGTTCCATATTGTTTAGCAAATAAATAGAATATGTGCATGCAGTAGCATACACACATTCCTGCACATACACACACACACACACACAGACCCCTGCTGTGACCTTGACCTATGACTCCTGTTAGTCATTCATTTCTCTCCACATCCAACTAAAACAAATCTGAGTCTGCCTTGTGCAGCTCCTTCCAGAGTCATGTGAATATGTTTTATGTAATTCTCCTATGTGGAACCCGTGCCACCCATTCAGAACGCAGTGCTCACACAACAAATTACAACCACTGCATTACAACATGTGATTTACTATAAAAATTTATATTAAGTATAGACCAAAAAGTTCAAACAAGCAGGAAGCACTGTAGACTGAGGGTTCAAACAGGCAGAGTTAAAAATTCAGTTTTAAATTCACCATGGGAAATAGTTACCTCTCTTTCATCTGAGTGTCAAATAGGCCGTCAGTGATTAAAGTGATCCCTTTTAACCATATAATATACAAGTAATTAATAGTACACTTTAGTTTTACACTAATGCCTGAAATGCAGGTCTTGGAACTGTACTAAATGCTGAAGGATCAAAGTTTGATTTTAAGTTTAATTACATTTGAGGCTGGTCGCTTCCAGCACTGGTAATTGATATGAAAGCCAAGTTTATCACAAAGGCAGCAACCAGAGAACTCTTAAAATACACAGTCTTGGAACACCAGTTATCTTGGCTTTATTTAGCAATGCAATCTCTGTCAGTACATTAGAGAGATGAAAGAACTGCATTTCTTCACTCACTGTTTGCCTTGCCCTGGTCAACTACACCTCTACTCAGGGACTTCTCTTGAGGCCACCCCTGTACTCAGAAGGCCATAGAACTTACTGTGCATGCCAGAGGAGAAGCTGCCCGCCCCCCTTCCCCCACCTGGCTATGAGTCCTCTGTGTCCCTTGTCCTTCCTGCTGCTGGACCAGGGTCAGTGTCCAGACCCCTCTTACTTCTTCAGTCTTTTCAACTCCCTTCTTTTAAGATTAGGCTCTGCCACAGAATAACCTTCCTAAATTCAATATAAATATTTATGTACATAATAAGCCTATACTTTGCATTGCTGACATGTTTCAAAGTCATCAAAACCAAGAATGCAGTTTTTTAAATGGTCCTTTTTATCTGTAATGATGAAAACAGTTTCACCTATATTGTTGCACTGATACGCAGCAGAGCTTTATGAAAAAGTTGGGTTTACATTCCCCTCATGGGTTTACAGTCTAGTATAATCTGGTAATTTACAACTTGAAGCTCTCTCCTAGGAACATATTCCTATGTTATAGTCATAGTCAATCAACTAAATGGCAATTTCTTCTTATTTTTGTCTATCCTGAATATGACTATTCTGTGTAGAATAATTAAAGGAATCAAATTTGGAAAATAAATAACAATCTGCCTTTGAAATTCTATAATTTCATGGCATATTCAGGATTTGAAAAGGACATGAAGAGAGCATGTTAACTAGAATTTGAAAAGCTGTTATTTTTAAAAAAATAGATGAGAAAATGTGGATTGATCAGTTTTGTGTACTTTCATGCAAAGAGGCAAGAAATTAAGATAGCAGTAATAGTCTTCTATTGAACCATTTCATATTTCCATGTGTTACAAATTTTCTTAAGCAAATCAGCATGTTTTTGCTGCTCTGTGGCAGCTATAAATCTTGGATAATCATCGTGTGAATGGGTCAGTGCATTAGCTCTGTAACGTCAATTAGCTACACTACCATCAAGCTCTGAGAAATCTACTGAAACATGGCTTAAACCATTAGATTAAAAATGGCTATAAATACTAAATGTTGCTATAAACGAAGCCAACTTTAGGATATATCATCTGAATTGCAAAGCTTCATTTAAGTTTATTTAATATTGAAATGGCCGGAAAAATGCCAGAACTGCCACCTCCAACATTTATCCTTCTGTGACTGTGTGTGTGTATTTTACTGTAACATAAAAACAGAAAAATACCATTTATTCTGGTAAACAGGGCAATATGTTGACTAAATAACCTAACATTCCTTTTGAAAAAAATAAAAAGCTGGATGAAAAAATAACAATCTTCCTTCTTAATACATTGCTGAGTATAAAACAATATAAGGTTAATAGCTGGAAGTTGGAAAACATAAGGGGCAGCTGAAACTCAAATCTTTATGAGGCCTCTCTGGCTGCGCTAAGGAACAGATCGGGACACCATTATCTAACTGAGGGGTTACAGTTGCGTGAATAACAGAGATAAGGCTCTGTTCCATGAAAGCACTCAATGGTGATTGATATCCACATTCCACACACAACAAATCAGAATGACCTGTAAAAATTTGCCTAGTCAGGGCCTCCCTGGTGGCGCAAGAGGTTAAGAAGCAACCTTTGAAGCTATCTGCAGTCCCTGCCAGGGAGCTGACCCACATGGCGCAGCAGACCTCTCCTGAAGACTCGCCTGCTGCTCCCCTCAGCAGTGTATTTCAGTAGATCTGCCTGTTCTGTTCCCCACTCTGTCTCTGGTGAATCTTCTCACCCCCCTTGCCTGTACCCCAGCTCTTGTATGCATAAATAAATAAACCTTTAAAAAAACAGTCTTTAAAAAATAAATAAATAAAAACATTACACTGTGTTTTGTGGCCATAAGGCATCATTGTATCTTCTTGTGAAAGTAGATCAATGTTGAATAGTAAAATAGGAACACTGCTCACTGAAACTCAGCAATAAATAAGAATAGAAAAATAAACTCTGAATGCTTTAGCAATTGGGCTTAACTTTAAGAAACAATCTAATAAATTCAAAGGTTCATGTTAGCAGTTTCTCTAATCAAATGCTATTAGAATTGACTTTATGAAAATATTTGCTGAGGTGGTTGATCAAAACCTCAATTCACCTTCACTGAGTCCATATAGGAAACTTTAAAGGTAAATTTAAGATAGTATATTTTAATTTTATTATTCTGATAAGGTTGAGATGTCTTTACTTTTAAAAGATTTTTGTTTTATATGCAAAACAAAACACTAACACTGTGAGGGCATCGGACAGATCTCAGCATTTCCCTTTTATTCCTACCCAAACTTGTCAAAGAAAAATAAAAATCTATTTCTATGTTTTAATATTTCTCATTTAGTTTCTCCAAAGAGAAATCATTGATGTCGTGTTAATTACCTAGTAATAAGTACCTATCGTGCTATTTGTTCAATTTGTAGTACTGAGATCTTAAAATGATGGTATTGTTGGGACCCAGGGGTGCTGAGGGATCCTGAGGTTCTTGACTTCTCTGCTGGAAAGAATTCATGCAGGAGTCAGGATAGGTGGGTTTGAGGGCTCGCACACACCAGAGGGAGTGCAGGAAGACTCCGGAGAATCCTGCCAGGGGTCTGAAGGCTGTTGGTGTAAAACACTTGCCTGGGAGGAGGGGTGTGTCACAGATAGGACCTTGAATGCTTTGGGCCACTTTTGCTTAACAAAAGGGCAGGAATTTACAGATGAAAAGATGGGTTTTGGCCAGTTTTGTTTAACAAATGGGCAGAAATTTAAAGATTGGGACAATGAGAACAGACCCCTAACCTCCTGTTAGCTAGATAAGATAGGACCTTTTACGACTTGTGGTACTTGGGTTGAGATAAACTAATAAGGTTTGAGTCACTTTGTTCTGAAATGTGCAGTGTTTTTCAGAAATATTGGATGGGGAAATAGAGGCAGTAGCCATTGTGCTAAACTCCTGTTCTACCTCATTGTCAAATAAATCAAACTAATATTTGAGGTATTTAAACTACTTATTTTCTATAAAGCCCATGAAAATATTTTTTTTACACTTAAGAATGTAGTAAAACATGCAGAAGTACAAATATTATTAATAGATTTCTTAGGCAACTGAAAAAAATTAGTTATGGACTTTCTCATAAGCTAAACTGGCAACTGAATTATATTTATTCCAGTTCCCAGTCTAACAAATCAGGTGGTAAATTATCGACATATACTATTACCAAAATTTTATCCAAAGCTTCTCTTTATTCATGCGTGCACTCACTCAGTCATGTATTAACCTAACATTTGAACAGTTTCCATGTAAAATCACTGTGCCAGCAGCTGGGGAAATTATTCACATTTCCTTAAAAGTGCTAAGTTTTTTCGTGGCTACAGGCTTCTGCATCTAGCATTTCAGTCCTGAAATGACTTTCTCCTTTTGGTGGTGAATTCCTACCCAATTGCCAGTACTCTTTTGATGTTTTCTCTGCCTCTCCCCTTTGCCTTACAGACATAATAATTCAGTGTCTTCTTTATGCCTCTATGTAAATCTGATCTATAACTATGAAACTGTATGGGCCTCCCCTGTGGCTCAGCAGTTGAGCGCAGGGTTGCAAAGCTGCCCACAGCCTCTGCTGAGCCGGTTCGATCCCTGGCTGCTCCCACATGGCGCGCAGACCTCTCCTGCTGCCCGCTGCTCCCCTCAGCAGTGTGCTTCGGTCCTTCTGCCTGCTCTGCTCTCCGCTCTGGCTCTGGTGAATTCTCTCACCCTCCCGTGCTTCTGACTGTACCCAGTGCTTGTATAAATAAATAAATAAAAATAAATCTTAAAAAAAAAAACTGTAATAGCACTTCTTTCACTGTGGTGGCTGTTCTTCATGCTGCCATTCTTCTTGTCTTTATATGACTTTATTCCCATCTACACTTCAGAGTTTTTCATGGTAGACCATCCATGTTACCAACTTCAACTCCCTAGCATTTACATAGTAAGTGAATGAGTTCACCAGTAATAAATAGTCATTACAGGATCTTGATTTGAAATTGATATAAAATATCAGTCACTTCTTTAGTTAGGTGAACACTTGCTATTATCTTTTCTTCACTCAAGATTCAAAGTCCTAAGTGGAAGCTTCTAGTGGGCTGAGCTTGGTGTAGCTGTCAACCAATGTGCAGGAAAAGGAAATATCTGGTAATTGTTGGCTTTCTAAGAGTCAGAGTCAGCCAAGTTCCACATCATTAGGGATTCGTTTCCCAGAGAAGGGATTTTGGTTGCTAGTCAGTCAAATAACCATAAATAGCTACTACAGCATATTCCTACTGTTTTCTTAATGACCTCTTTCCTTATGAACCTTTAAGAACCAGAATTTCTGAAGATGCACATGATCTGCTTTCTTCTTAGGTCTTAGACAATTTTTGCTAAGTTCAGCCTTTTTGTTCATAAACCTCATTTCAGTTGTAATTAAAAGTACAATAATAACTGTTATTATTATTACACGTATTGAGCACTGTGACACGTATTGAGCAATGCTGAGTATACTTAACATGCCTGGAAGTTACTGGGTTCCATTTATTTTATTATTAATGAATTTCATAATAAAATTCATTTAAGTTTATTTATTAATGAATTTAATCCCCACTAGAGATCCATATGGAAGATCTGATTATTATTGTCATTAACATTCTGAAGCAATCATCCTTCTAAAGAAAAATATCAAAAATCATTTTTAATCTTATTTTTGTATTTTTTAGACATGCAAAAAGATATGATAGAGGAAAATATAACTAAAATTCATAAGTCTCCATCCTAAACTTAATGTTTTTGATGCCTATGTATTTCTTCAGGCCTCCGCACTTAATGTATATGTCCTTAAAAGTATATTAGTTGCTATTCACAATGTAATATTTATAGATATCATACACTTTATGTATCCTGTTGCAATTAACTTTTTTGTTCAATATTACATATGTCATATTTATGTATTTTGATATTTGTGCGAATTAAAAATGCCATTTTCACAGTTTTATAGTATTCTATTGGATGCATATATTATAAATTATTCATCCATTCTACATTTAGATTCCTCATATTTACAGTCCTGCTATGTTCACTCTTGAATGTGTTCCCTTGTTTACTCATGTAGAATATCCCTAGGTGTGTGCCCAGCTGGGGAAGTGCATCTTTGACCTCATTAGCTATTCCTGAATCTCTCTTCAAAGAGAGTTTTTACTTTTAATTACAACTGAAATGGGGTTCATAAACAAAAAGGCTGAGTTTAGCATCTACTTAAATTCCTCCAGTAGCCTGTGTTGTTTACTGTTTCTCTGTATCCTCACCAACATTTTTGCCAGGCTGTTTTTGATTTTGCAACCTGAGGGCTATGTCATTTTGACTTGTATTTCAGTTTTCTGATTATCTGGAAAAATCGGTCACTTTTCATGTTTGATTACTTCATGATTCTTATCCTATGAAATGCCTCTTCATGCTTTTATAATGCTATTTAATTTTTTTCTCTGGAATTGAAGGGAGATCTATATATTCTATAAAGTAATCCATTGTTAATTATAGGAGATGCAAATATCTTCTGATATGATTTTCACTTTCGTTGTAGTGTCTCTTGATAGATCTTAATTTTTGGTCATTCATTTATCTGATTTGACAATAAACATTGCATTCACATTATTTAACTCAATCTAAAATACATAAGCAAAGATACATAATTAAAAGCCACCCTCTGGCCCTAGCACTCAGGTGCAAGTTACCTGCTTATTCATATACCTCCCTTCTGTATCATCCCTAAGGTTAACAAGCAACATTAAGTTTATTATGTTCCCTTGAAAGATATTTAAATGCCCTTCTGTGTAGATATAGATATGTTCTTAACTCTCCTTGCTCCCCTTCATGAAGTGATAATGTAATGTATTACATTGTTATGTATCTTTCTGTTTTCATTGGCAGGTAAATCTTAAATATTTTTCTACACAGTCATGTGCTGCATATTGATGGGTCAGGCAAGCACAGGCCCCATATGTGGTGGTGATTATTATATACAATCTAGGTATGTAATAAACTGTACCAGTTAGATTTGTGTAATTACTCTCTAAACATTCACATAGTGATGAACTCTCCTAATAATTCATTTCTCAAATAAGATCACCATCGTTTAAGAGACACACAAATGTACTTGTATATAAAATGTTTTTCCTCCTTTCTTACAGTTGTATAGTATTCCACTCTATGAGTGTATCATAGTCCATTAACCAGTCTTTCATTGATAGAAATATATGTGGCTTGCAATTGTTTTCTAGTATAGTGTAACTGTTAAGATAATGGGCATTGTAGCCAAATTGCCTATTCTTCCTAGCCAACCATTTACTAATTCTAAATCTAGGACAAGTTAATTAACTTTTCTGTATTTCTTTTCCCTCATTTACAAGTGCAAAATTGCGACTACCTGATAGAGAAGTTGCAGGAAAAAGTGAATTAATACCTGTTAAGTGCATAGAATGGCTTAATATCAAACATATGTTAGTTGTTATTACAGATTGCCTCAGTGCCTCATCTTATACATACTTCAATTCATAAATATATTCCAGATATATCTTAGTCATAGGATATATTAATATTAACTTGCATTGGGGCCTCCCCGGTGGCACAGGGCGGTTAAAACACAGCACTCTGAGGCAATCTGCAGCCACTGCAGCATGAGTTTGATTCCTGGCCAGGGAGGTGACCCACATGGCACAGCAGACCTCTCCTGTCTTGCCCACTGCTCCCCTCAGCAGTGTATTTCAGTCAGTCTGCCTGTTCTGCTCTCCATTCTGTCTCTGGTGAATCTTCTCACCCCTCACACCTCTGGCCTTTACCCCAGTTCTTGTATGCATAAATAAATAAATCTTTAAAAAATTCACTTGTATTTCTGCTATATTACAAAATATTTTCCACAGATATATCCCTTGTATACATAGTGTGAGTGGGTGCATATTTCATCACAGCATTAACCCACAGGTTGTGCCCTGTATTTTATCAATACAATAGTTGAAATTTTCAATCAGAATGAAGTTTTAAGTTGCATTCTCCTGATTTTGCCTGAGGTTGAACATGTTTTAATTTGTTTAATTTCATCTCATTTTTCCATGAAATATACATTTATATTATTTGCCAATTTTTCTATCAGACTGTTTTTCTTAATAATGAGCAGACTTTCTTTTATATTGCAAAGAATATTTTTTCCTGTGATATGACTTGCAAATATCTTTTCAAATGCATCATTTGTCTTTTGACTTTTAATGATGCTTTTTCTTTATGATTTTAAATTTTTAATATTAAAGTATATTGATGTCATTATTTAATAGTCCTCTAATTCAGAAGTCATGAAATAATTCTTCAAAGTTTTTTAACATTTTCATTTTTTAATAAACCATAGTAAGAATTCTAAGTCAGATTTACTGCAATGTAATTTACATACAGTTAAATTCACCCTCTTTGCGTGTGCAGTTGTATGAATTTTTGACAAACAAAAAATCGTGATCAGTTCCCTGTACCCACCCTAGTCTTTGGCATTCCCGATGCATTTTCTGTACTTATGGTTTTGCCTTGTCCAAGATGTCATGTAGCTGGAATCTGGTGACCTCACTTTTTCATTTACCCCAGTGCATTAAAGATTTGTTCATATTGAATTGTAGCAATAATTTGTCTCCTTTTATCATTGAGTAGTGTTCCATAGTATGGCCACTACAGTTTATTTACCCATTCACAAGTGGAAGGTCATTTTAATTATATCCAGTTATTGGTATATATAAATAAAGCCAATATAAAATCATGTTTTCATTTCTCTTGATAATAGCAACAGGATAGCTGGGTCATATGGTAAGTGCATGTTTATCTTTATCAGAGACTGCCAAACTGTTTTCTAAAATAGCTGTACTATTTTGCATTTCCATATAAACATATACATTTTTTTCATTTGAAAGTAATTTATTCCAGACTGTGGATGAGGTATGGATCCAACTTTATTTTGTTTTCCAGATGGTTATCCAGTTGTCTCAATACAGTTTATTGATGTGCATCTGCTCCTATTGATTTGAAACTCCATCTTTAGCATGTTCTAAAACTCTTTTATCTCTTTGCATCTTTTTTTTTCTTCTTATTTCCTCCATTGATAGGTCAATATGATAGATGAAAAATGATTCACATGCCAGTACTATACTTTCCAAATGACTGAGCCTTTACATTTTAAAAGCACACATGGCCAGATCTCTTTCATTGTTCTTTCTTTTATATTTTTTGCTTGTTTACTTTCACAAAATAATTTTAGAATCACATTACAAAGATACAAAAAACTGATCTTTGACTTTTGGGGAATTTTTCATATGCATGGCTTTTGGTCTTTCTATTTAAGGAATGTTAACTTGCGTTTATATTTATTCACATTTTCATATATGTGTGTGACCTCTTCAATAGAAAATCTCTCTATGATTAGACCTTCCTTATTGTGACCTGTCTCTCCTTCTGATGAGATGTTGATGAGATGTTCCCCGCTGTTCCAGTCTTAGCAGTGTTGTATATGTTCTTCCCTTTGTTCTTATCAGTTTTCTCCTCATGATTAATTACTTTTAATCATTTTATTTTTTTTAACTGACACCTCATCAGTGTAATGACTCCATTATATTTAAGTAGTACCTTCTATTTTCAGCCACTTGTATTCAGATAATTGTTTTATCTTCTATATATTAATCTTTCCCTGTTTATTTTCTAAATACCCTAATCAGTTTAAGCCACCACAGGGCATTGCCTTCTGATTTCTTGCAGGGTTTCAATGTTGGGTGACTAAGTGCCTAGCTTAGTTGGTATGCAGCACATATTAGGTAAATGAATGGATAGCCTTTTTCTCAGCTCCAAAACTGCCTTCACTCTTTTGCTACTGTTATTTATATAAACCAGCTGGATGGATTTTCTACTTGAAATTATTTGACTGCCTGAGAAAATCAGTGAAGTAATAACTTGTGACTTTTCCAACTGAGCACTGAAATCAGGAGTCAAAGGAGTGAGAGAGCCCCTCCGCTGCTCACCTCCTTCTCTCTGCTCTCAATCTAGTCTTCAGACATGCTGATATGACTGGAAGGACCACCATCTGGGACTAGTTGAGATCACAAAAGGAAAGCATTGAAGCCAAATGCATACTTAGAAACAGCTGAACAAAAGGCACAATTTTCTGTCTGTAATTCAGCTCTTTACAATTAGAAGTAACTCTAATCAGAAAATGGTCTGAAACAGCAGGTCCATACCTGGCTGATGATATGACTCACCTAGAATGTTATTACAAATAGTCTTTGATGCTCCCCACAGTCGTACTGAACTACAACCTCCAAAATTCATTAAAACAAACAACACCTACCAACATGACTTTTGTGAGATTCTGATACATGGCTCCATTGGAAAACCACTTCTAAGCTCAGTTAATGGAAGTAGAAACTGCCTGTCTATGTGTAATTCATGTGAACTGATGGATGAAGTTACCACATATAGTGGCCCATGTATTGACCATTTTTATGGAATAGTGAAATTGATGGCTAAACTATAAAATAGAAATCTAACTTTATTTAATACTCTACATTGTTGAAAAAGTTCTATGGAATCTACACAACACCCACAGACAAAAATAAACCTTAACTCTTGAACATAATAAAACATATTCTACTACTTACCTGGCCTATTTGTTCTGGGCTCAGAATATTTTACTGCTTAGGTCAAAGTCTAAAAATGAACTGCTAGTTAAAAATGTAGATTCCTGAGCTTCGCTGTAGAAATGTTGACTCAAAATCTTGAAATAAGGAGCCCAGGAATCTGAATTTTTAAAAAATTCTTTGGGTGATCTGTTTTAGAGAATGATATTTTAGAGCCATAGGAGCATAGGAGCATAGACTTGGGATTTCTTTTGGAACCAGGTTAGTTTGATCCAAATGGTTGAAGGATTGTGACCTTGGACAAGTTTCCTAACTTCTTTCAACCTCCATTTCCTCATCTATAAAATGCAAAACCAATCATATCTCCCAGGATTGTTGTGCAAGTTAAATGGGGTCATCGATGTATTCAGCATAGCGCCTACAAGGACAAATTACTCGGAAATATTAGATTCTATTTTATTAATCATTTGCTTTGCTGTCTTATCATACCTGAAAATTTCCACTACCCTACAGCAGTATCTCAAGCAGCATTTCTCAAATGTGACCCCTCATCAATCTGCCTTATCAATATCACCTGGAAACTTGCAGGAAAAGGAAAATTTTGAATACCACCCAGACCTACTGGGTCAGAACCTTGGGGATGATATCCTACAATCATGCTTAACAAGCCCCCCGGATAACTCATACATGCTACAGCTTGATCATCACAGACCGAGAGGGATTGATTAAGAAAAGGATTCACTGAAAATGACTATAACTATTCTATGAAATAAGGAAAACACAGTTGACTCAACAGTTAATTTTAAAAGATGCATAGTCTTTCTCACATATACACATCAACCCACCCACACCCTACACCCCCTCACCCTGGCTACACATACACATTCTGTGTAAACTATGAATAATGCAGATTGTGCTTCTCTAGCTAGTGTTCAGGTCACCTTCGAACCATGTTTGGCTTTCTCTTATCAGCACCCTGGTTCTATATTATCTATTGTTGCTCTTCTATATTCCACAGTCTTCTCTATATAGTGTTGTCTCTGGAATAATTACTTTTCTGCATCAGATTGCAGTGCACAAATAGGCTGAGAGTAAGCAATGAAGATGGCTAGGTGTGGTGTGAACCCAACTCAGTTTTGCGGACCTTGTGCAGATTTCTTAAACCCTCAGAATTTGCTGTCTATCAGTTAGCAAGGAAGAATAGCATTCATCTTGAAATTTTCTTGTGACAGTTAATGGCAGAATATGCAAATTACCTTGCACAGTACTTGGTGCAGAGTGAATGTCAACTAAACCACAACTAATATACTAGTTGCGTCGAAGGCTCATATTACTGTCAGTGATGCGTAATGTTAATATTTTCTACATAGACCATTTACCAAAAATTTATACTGTTTGTTCCATGTCTGTTCCTATTTGTACAGAAACTCAAAGCTTAGTGGCACTTTTGTCCAATAAATACTCAGTAAATCTGTCCACAGTTTCTGTTACTGTCAAATTCCACCTGATTATAGCAGTTTGATGTTTAAGGTTTAGGAAATCCATGCTGTCCAGGTGTAGTGTACTAGAATAAGCAGGGACACATTACAGTTGCTTTTTAGCAGCTTTTTTGGGGTCATTACACCTAATCGTGTTCTCAGATATTAGTTGAAAGCCCTACTCAGCATATTTATGATGCTGAATTTATCTAGTCTGACACCATCGTACCACTAGTAGATTAGGAAATGGAATTCACTGGAGTTTTCTCTTTATGTCTGTAGCACAGTCTCCCAAGCATCTGTTTCTTGTCAAGGCAACCAGAAGACCCAGTTGTAAAGCATTTATTAGACTACAAGTTGTAAAGCATTTATTAGACTACAATTTTGGTCTCATTCATTCATTTAAATTGAGGAGGCTGCAGTACTGAGACCCAGATAAAAGTTCTATTGCTTTCTATAGCCTTGGGTCAATTATTTCATTTCTTTTGCTCTCAGAGATAATCAGATTACGTCCTTATTTATAAAATGACAAGATAAAATTTGAGGAGGGCAGATAGTCTGAGTACTTGAAAATGATACATGTTTTCTGTCTTGTTTTTACATATGTCAGAATTGACATTCAGATTGAATTTATAATTGTGTTCATATTTTCTACAGCATTGTTTTCGGTCTGCTTATTCTACCGGTTACAAAAATAAATTATTAAACTATCTCTTTCCATAAATTGAAACTATGTTTTGGATTGCATAGAAATTTAAAATTATAATCTCATTAGTGGGGTGATATCATTACTTTTAAGAAATATCCATCTTTATCTAGTGATGTTCTATGTTCTCTTTTCTATTATATCAGTAAAGTTAAATGTAAACTTATTTTTGGTGAGTTCTATATAAACTTTCTTTTGGTCTGATTTATCTTTTTAAAGCTTTCCATAATCAATATTTATCCTTTTATTAAAAATGTGTGTCTTGTAAATGGCACATGGTAGGTTTTATTTTCAATATTTTACTATGTTATTTGCCTAGGGGTGGTGGTTTTCTTGTATTTGTCATGCTTAGGAGTTTGCAGAAGAATTTCATTATTTTTATCCTTATCGTAATTATTATTGTTAACTTTTAAACATTAAATTAAAATGTAAAATAGATAAAGTACACATGTATTATGTGCAGCCTGGTGGATTTTCCCAAACTGAATGTGCCTTTGTATCTACAGCAGGCAACCATGTCAAGGAAAAGAATATTGCCTAAGCCACAAGTCTCCCTCATGCTTTTTGTTCTTCCAAAATAATCACTTCCAGTTTCTATTCTTCCAAAATAATCACTATCTTCATTTCTTTCCGAAAAAACTTTTTTATATATTTTTGTGTAGAAGAAGAACTGGGGTGTAGGCCAGAGGTGCAGGGGGGTGAAAGGATTCACCAGAGACAGAGTGGGGAGCAGAACAGGTGGATTTACTGAAATACACTGCTGAGGAGAGCAGGGGGTGAGACAGGAGAGCTCTGCTGTGCCATATATGGGTCAGCTCCCTGGGTGGGGATTGAACACAATTCACATTTGATTGTTTTCATTGTTTCCAGTGCTCTGATAATACTTTCCATCACATTATCTATGTGTTGCCATATGAGTAATAGTCCTTTACAGTTCATGGCTGATAGTTTGACTATGTAGATCTTTTTTGTGTGTTTATTCTTAATGTTTTCTCCCTTTTCTTTTTTCACTTTTTTTTGTTATGTTTTGTCTCATGGAATGCATTGTGGATTTTTCTGAGTATACCATGTAACTTGTGAAAACATTTAGAATGATGTTATATTGTCTAGAGGGCATTTAGTCTTGCTTCTGGTGAGAATTTAACAGATCTCCTTAATCCAACCAAGAACTGATCTGAGTTCAAGTTGGATTTCAGTCTCTGTGAGAGCAGATCCTTTTATTTAAACTTAGGTTTACAACAGTGTCTTCTGTTAGTTCTGCCTGAGATCTAATGTGTGTATTAGAACCCCTACTCTGGAGACATAGACTCACATTTCTATTGCTCTCTGTCATGTACCACTGCCAGAAACTCAGCTCAACTTCTCAAACCCCCTCACTTCTTAAGAATCAACAAATGCCTCAAAAAGAAAAGTGGGCTTATTTCTTTGGATACTTTCATTTCTTCTGAGAATATGATCCCTTAAGCCTCTTTTTACCTTTCTGATGCTTTCAGATAGATTAAAAAAATAACCCAGCTATTCTAGTTGTTCTCAAGAGAGTTGGTTTCCAAAAAGCCACTCTGCAGTTACTGGAACAAAAACCCCTAGGACCCACTTGGAGAATTTATTTTATACGTGTATAATCTGCTTCACAGGGACTTTTAGTACAATCAGTATAATTAAAGACTTTGAAATTAGACATCTCCCCTCCAGAGGTCCTCCTTATACGCTTTGAATGTCTACATGAATCTTGCATCAAAAATTAAAAAAAAATTCTTTAGGGCCTCCGCCATGGTGCAGCGGTTGAGCACTGGGTTATGAAGCTGCCCGCAGCCTCTCCAGCGATGGTTCAATCCCCGGCACGGGGTGAGGGTCCCACATGGCGCGCAGACCTCTCCTGCCGCCCGCTGTTCCCCTCAGCAGTGTATTTCGTCAGTCTGTCTGTTCTGCTCCCTGCTCTGGCTCTGGTGAATTCTCTCACACTCCCGCGCTTCTGATTGTACCCAGTGCTTGTATAAATAAATAAGTAAATCTTTAAAAAAATTCTTTAAAAAATTTAGGTAATTGAGTGACCTAAACATTTATTTATATAATACATCTTCAATAGCAATGTAGAACAAAATTGCCTGACTCTAGATTGTAAGGGCAAAACATTTATAGTCAAGTGCCACCACAGTCGCTATTTGACTGTTCAACTTAGTGATCCATAAAATAAGAAAACTTTAAATTATTTAAAATAAAGAGACAGTTGAGTAGTTTCTCTTTAAAATCCATGCCAAAATTGTATTGGGTAAAACTGAACGCTTCTGTGTAATACCCAAAATGAAGATTCTAATTTGAGAGGTAGAAATTGCTTAAATTTTTTTCTTCCAATATCATTAAAAAAATAGCAAGTCGTCTACCTCTCTCACAAGATATGCCTTATAAAAGGCCCAGGAAAATACTTTCATGGTGTTTTCAAATCATTGTCTTTGGGGCCTTCAGAGATTGACAGCCTGGTAAGGAGAAAAAATGTAATGCTCTTTATTTGAAATTAAATAGAACACCTTAGAATCTCTGAAATTGTCAGGAGGATTTGTGAAAAGACATTCTTATGCAGGCAACTGAAAGTCCATCTGTTGTTTTAATTTGTCTCTCTAATAATTCCCAGGGGTTTCACTTGGTTTGAATATTGGAATAAACAAGAATGAATCAGGTCATTTTCTTTTAATATTAATTCAAAAATTCTATGTGGTATATTAACCATCACCTACACCCATTCAAGGTTGTTTGATTTCATTAACCTTCACTATATTCCAATTAAATACAAGTATATTCATTTTATCGTTTGTACTTGATTTCTTTAGATAATCAAACTATGCAATTTTCAGTGATTTTACATGTGAACGCTGTTGCAATTTGCAGAATGTTTTTTCTTTGAAAACAATGTCACATATTTCAATAATACAGCAGTGCAAAATATTTGTTTCTTATCACAGAAATAGAACCTTTCTTATTATCTGCTTTCTTATGTGTTTTGTAATTTGATAGAAAACCTTCAATATATCTTAATCTTGAAAGATATTTAGCTGTGCTACATCAATACATCTTGTGGTTTGGAAAATAGTAAGTCATATATCCAGAATTCCCTGTACCTAGATGACATAATGCTGTTCTTATGTTGTGGATAGCATAGTAAGTTATATACATTGTTCACTTTTCTCCACGAATACGTTTTTCCTGTGGAAATTTCTGCAGTACTTTTTCAACAATGGTTTTGAATTTAAGACATTAAACACCTTTTCTTATTTGAGGTATAATTAAAGATCTGCAATCAAGTTGTTTGGGGCACAACTCAGTCCCTGGTTTGATGCTATAATTTTGGGAAACTCAAACTGTAGCTACAGAAGGTCCACCTTTGATTAGATTTTTATACACAGTATTTATATATGGCTTCACTGCAGTATTTATTTCCTGACTGCTCCCAGGTGTGACGACCTTAGCTCCGTACCAGAAGTGAGAGGACAGTCCAGTGAAAGTAAAGTGAAGTAGATGGGCTTCATCTCTTTTAGGACGTCCTTCTTTACTTCCTCCTTCCTGTACTTCTCTTTCAACCCTGCTCTCATGCAGACCCAAAGGAGTCAGAGGAAAGTGATAAAAAGCAAGGGCAGCTGAGCTGACGGTATAGTCCTGAGTCTGTGGTTTCAAGATGGAGTTATTAGAGAAAAAATGCCAACTTTTGAACTCATTTTTATTTTTCATTGCATCACCTCCCTGAGCAGTGAAATTTAAAATGTTATGGGGGGGTGGTGGTAATTAAGGAATACATACTCACATGCATATATTTGCAAGTTGTAAGCAGCAAAAGGAATAGAAAGAAACTTAGACCAAGGAAACTACTTGAGAAGAGTCAGGTTCTTGTCTGCAGAGGAATGATAAAAATGAGCTTTGTGAGGACAGAGATATGTATTTACTTAAATTTAAAACTTTACTTTCAGTAAATTTTCACACGGACTGTTTAAAGATGCGATGTGATATCGAGAGGGCGTTGATATGACATGGGCTGTGGGAGACACTAGTCATGGCACCCCGCTGAGGGGGCAGCCCGGATCAAGGGGTCCGGACAGCCCCATGGTCAGAACCTTCAGCAGAGATAGTGATGATCCCTCATGTGCGATAATATAAGACCCAGGAGGTTCCATTAGAAATGAAGCAAGCTGACAATGTATTGACGGGGGGAACTATTCAGCATTAATTGGGTGGCATTGTCCATGAGACTATGGCTGGCATGGGCCATATGATCCAGCTGCTTGTCAAAGGAGGACTTGGCTTTAAATTTGCTTCCTTCTGTCTAAAATTGCCAAGATATCTTCATGGCAGATTTAAATGAAAACCTGCTAAAGCAAATGGAACCTTAGTGCCAACGCCTGTGCATGTGTGCACGTGTCTATAACATTGATGAATTTGGCTCCATTCTCCTCATGGTGCACTTCAATCTGGTTATGATAGAAAATATGATGAATGGATATCTGGGAAATCTGCTTAAACTCTATGCATATTTTAATCACCGTGATATTTTTTAAAAAGTATGAAGAGATAGAAAATAATAGCAATGGGTATAGTATTGGTTATGTGCAGACAAACACTTTATGAGGCTGATGGGCAGAAAGTCAGGTAAATGGTGGACTGATTTTTTTTTTTAATTTAAGAACAGATATTTAAGAAACTCATGTTTAGGCATGAGGATGTAGATTTAACAGCTGTATTGAGTATAATTTATATACCACATATAAATTCACCTGTGTTAAGTAGTTAGTAAATATTTATTAAATTTAGAGTTGTACAACCATTACCACAATAAATTATAGTACATAATATAATAGATTCATTTTTATAATAAAAATTATTGACTATGCATTTTATGTTTATTTCATAGTAAAGTTTATTCCATAAATTTTATTAAGTAATGTATCACATATATTAATAAAATAATATAGTAATAGATATTTAATATATGGAATATATAATATATAAATACATAGAAACATCTATAAACATATCAAACAAAAATTTATAAAATATTCCACTTTTAATTTCTGATAAATATATACTTATGAAGTAACCAGTCTCCTGTGACACAACTCCCAACTGTCTGGACCTATTAGCAGCTAATAATCATGTTAAAAATGAGATTTAGTAAATATTTTAACTAGGTTTAGTAAGTGCAAAAATAAAATTTTCTCTAACTTGAAAATATAATACAATCATATAATAAAATCAAGTTTCAGAGATCATATTGTAGTAGAAACAAGAATATGAGACCAACTGATGATTCACAGTACTAATTAATAAATGTGGCAGATTTTTTACTATTTATTATTATCATTATTAACAATAACCAACAATGATGAGTATAATTCACGACAGTATCTCACACAAGGGCGCATCCTCCTCATGCCATGTTAGAAAGGGAAAACCTTTTGAAAGAAGGGTGTTTCTTGAGGTGGGTATTTGGAGGTTGGGAGACCTAGATAAATTAAATAGAGGAACTCAATGAGCTTAAAGTACAGGTCAGTAACAGCAGCCAAACTATACTGATGGAGAGGTCAGTGTTCCCAGAAGGAAGACTAATTCAGTTGGTTGAAAGGTAGAGAGCATCGGGGTTGGACATAGACTGGGAAGTTAGTTTACTTCATGGTAACAAGTACCCTTAATACTCCCATAACAAGTTGGGTTTTAGCCTGTTGGAGATGGAATACCTCACCCTTATCTGGGGGCAAAAGCTTATGATTGAAGGGGTGTTTCAATAATAACTTGCTGACACATTCTTGGAGTGGTCAAAGAAATGAGTAAAATTGAAGTTCTACTTTCAAGAAAGTGGTGGTGGCTAAAGTGAAATAGAGAAAAGAAAGGTGCAAAGGAGACAGAAGAAATGAGGAACAACAAGTTTTGGTGAAAATAGATCTGGGTGGAAAGATTGAAAAAATAAAATAGAATATCCTATAACTGAGGACAAGAAGACACCAGCTGTGGATACAAAATGTGCCAGGTTTTGTTTTGTTGGAGGATCCCCTTCTTTGGGGATCTGCCCCTTCTTTCTTTATCTTATCTTTATCTTAGTTGGCATAGACAATTCTTAGGACTCAAGTTTGGGTGATTAGAAAAAGTAATTTTGCTATAGCTGCAGGGAAGTATCAGAAAAGACACATAGAGTATTTTCAAATATTGGGTGAAAATATTTTTCATTTGCTTCTCATATGCTCCTGGGTCACTTCTGTTCTTTAGATTATCAAGGTCAGGGCCTCCCTGGTGGCGCAGCGGTTGAGCGCTGGGTTGCGAAGCTGCCTGCAGCCTCTGCAGCACCGGTCGATCCCTGGCCACCCGGTGAGGGTCCCACATGGCACGCAGACCTCTCCTGCTGCCCGCTGCTCCCCTCAGCATTGTGTTTCGTCAGTCGGCCTGCTCTGCTCTCCCCTCTGGTTCTGGTGAATTCTCTCACCCTCCCATGCTTCTGACTGTACCCAGTGCATGTATAAATAAATAAATAAATCTTAAAAAAAAAAAAAGCTTCAGGCTTGTGCCATCACTAAATTATCTAGGTCAACAGAAATCGGTGAGTCTGTTTCATTTTGATTTTAAGTCAGTTTCACTTTTGTATTTCCATGCACAAGCATGAAAAGGAGCAGTTCATTGAATTTTGGCAAATAATCTATACAGTACATATTTTGTGCCATTGAAGATAACACTTTTCAGGACTCCTCAGAAGTGACTTACTGGCTCAAGCTTTGCTCCTGAATTGCACTACCAGACTGTTAAAAATCATTTCAAATGATAGGTCTGATAGCTTAGAATATTTTTCTTATGCTGAATCCTGTGCAATTCCCTTTTTGTGTGAGTTCTTTACAAACCAAGCTTCAAATTTGCAAGATAGTGCTTCAGTGCTTTAATTTTTCTCATAGTTGTCTCCCCCTCCAAATCTGGGTCAGCTTTTTTTACCTGAATGTTAATGCACCATGGAAATTCTTTCATTGATTTAAAAAAGATCATAAACTTTCAGGACTTGAGACAACCTAAATGTACCCCGTGAGATTCACATGAGTAATCTAAGACCCAAAGGGAAGCCCATGGTTTCCTCAAGGTAAATAAAAATAGTAACTAGATCCAGGGCAAAAATCTGGGGTTTTGCACTCTCAGCTCTGTGTGAACCAATGAGTGCTAATCAACTGGACAAATTGTTATTTATGATAATCATCATTTATTTTTGTGTTTTAAGGGTGTCTGATACAGAAAGATACAGTTCTAGAAATCCTCAGTAAAATCAAATTACATTTCTGACTTGACAGATAACCAATGCACAATGGTGAAAAGGGGGGGTAAGTGAAGTGGGTAAGAGGTCAACTGGATAAGAGGGTCAATGGGAACTAGACTTTTGGTGATGATTATGATGTAGAGCATACGGATGTTGAATCATAACGATGTACCCCTAAAATTTATGTAATACTATGCACCGACAATACCTCAAAAATTATTAACGAAAACAATAAGTCATGTTAAATTTAACTTGATTTAAGTTGTGTGAAAATACCGGAGGTGACATGCTCAGACTGGCCCCCCATGGGAATGGTCCCATCTCATGTGTCACATCGCATTGAGCTATCCTGCTCCACCCAGGCACCATGTAGGGAGCATACACTGTTTTCCTCTTGGGCAAAGTCTGGACTGCAACCAAAGAAGGAGCACCACCCAAACCTACCTGGCAGGAAAACTGAGAAAAAGAGCAAATCATTCTATAGAAATAGGTCTTGACTTGTGAGACCCATTTAACTCACTTTCCAAGATAGAGATGCAGCACCCTGACATAGGTGACTTAGGCTTGTGGCAGATTTTGTGAATTAGTGAGATAATATGGTGATATTCTCAGATCTCCCATGGGTTTTCCACCCACTCAATTGGGTGGAGTATCTACAGGTGCTGAAATAATGATGCACCACTGAATCAGTTTGCTAAGGGCTGTCATAGCTAAATACCACAGACTGGATGGCTTACACAACAGAAATGTTTTCACTGTTCTGGAGCCTGGAAGTCCGAGATCAAGGTGTAAGTAGGGGTGGTTTCACCTGAGTCCTCTCTCTTTGCCTTGCGGTCAGCTGCCTTTTTCACTGTGTCTTCAGATGGCCAGGTCCTGTGCACACACACCCCAGTGCCTCTTTTGCCCCTTGCAGGGATACCTATCAGATCCAACTGTGTGGCCCCTATAAATGCTCTCTCACCAAATACAGGCACGTAGGGGGTTATAGCTTCCATTTGTGAATAAGGAAGAAAAGGTTCATTCTACAACAACTGACTAAATCCCTTATTAGTCAAATATCTTTTTTTTAAAATATGTTGTATTCTTACTGATAGTGTTCACTTGTTAAGCTTTCAGCTTTCCCTCTGAATT
Source organism: Talpa occidentalis (assembly GCF_014898055.3). NCBI lineage: Eukaryota > Metazoa > Chordata > Mammalia > Eulipotyphla > Talpidae > Talpa > Talpa occidentalis. The sequence goes on from NW_023601322.1 coordinate 10,417,564, forward strand.
TATTACATCCAACTACAATGTGCACACAACATTTCTGTCCATGTCCAGATGAAACCAGCACTTTGCAAAGTAGGAATTTGAGTGTCTAGGAAAAAACAGAGTTGTATAGAAGGTAGACGTATGACAGAAAGGCAAATGCTCTTAAATATTCTTAGACATACATGACTGTTTACCAGTGGAAACCAATTTAAAATTTGTATATTAGTTAAATTCTTGCAGACTGGAGAAGACCAGAAGGAAATTTGGGGAAACTCCTAACTTCTATAACCTATTCCTGCTGCTCATTTAAAATCCCTTTGGCTTCATAGAAAATTCTAGAGCTAAGCAATTACACTAAATTATAAGCAATATTCCTTATGATAATAATTAATATGATTATTCAGGTAACTGCTGTCAATTTTTAGAACTGTGGAGATTAACAAGGAACAATAGGCACGAAATAAGAATTATGAAAATATGTCCAAGCTGACAAGAGTCGACTTCAATTTGCTTCACAAAGCTGCCTGACCATGAAAGATACATTACAGCAGCTGAAATTCGTTAATAAGTTTTTCTTGTGCAAGCCTGTTGAAGTATTTCAAGGTTTATTTCTATGTCAAATAAGGAAGCATACACGTCTAGAAATACCAAGGACCTGAGTCACGGCAAGCTAGTGTTTTTGTTTCTAAGACAGTTTTCCTCATCAATAGAGCAGCCTAGAAATCCTGGAGCATTCACATGATTGTTTCAAACTGGATAGGGTCCCTCTCGATTTTCATGCATAGGACAGTTGAAATACTAAAACATGGAGGCCCACCAATGCCAACTTCTGTCTTAATAACAATGGGCGTGGAACAGCATTGCCAAACACATGCGTTCCAGGGGCTAATCCTCTGATTGACACAGGAAGGGTCCTGTGTCGCACACAGCACAGGACTCAAGGACAAAATGTTGCTGTTCCCATTCCCACAGGCTGTTTCAGACACAGAAGCCTGATGACTCTAGGCTGGGCTATCCACTGCCATCAGTTTCCCTTTTTCATCTTTTTTTTTAACCATTTCTGAACTATCTTTACACAATTTATCAAGTTGGCAGCTATGGGAACAAAAGGCATTGCAGACCCAGAGAAAGGGAGTCACAGACCTTGAGACCATACTGGTCAAACTGTAGGCACAGGGCCCACACGCGGTGTCCATCTTGGGCACGGTCACAAGCGTGCATGAGCCCGCTGCAGCTGAAGGGTGCTCACAACCAGCAGCAACAGACATACCTTAGCCAAGTCCACACCCCTTGTTTTCTCAGCCAGGAAAGTTTAATTCCTTTATTCTCAAACCACAGCACTAAGAACCATGTAACACCCTAGTCCTGGCACCTTACAGTCTCTCGCTCCGAAGGCTCTCCCTGGAACTCTCTCTTTCCTTTCTCTTTCACTAATCAGAAAATGTTGACTCCTGCCTGTCCTCACCGCTGTCTGTGGAGTCTTCTTTTCAGTTTTGAGCTGAGGGTCTCAAGAGCCCCTTCCCATCTTGGGAGCAAGACCCCTCAGTTCATCCCTCTGGCTCCCAGCAGGTGGAGCAGTGGGCAGGAGCTAATCTGCTTGTGTTGTGGGAGGGGCAGGGCTGGAGCTGAGGGGCTGGGCCTGCTGCCTGGCTAGTGACTTGATTGTGAACATCCGCTCCCATGAGACAGGGATGGAAAATCAGAGAGAGGAGATTGGAGGTTCAGTCTCTTCCTCTCTCTCTCTCTTTTTTTTTTTGTTTATATTTGAGACAACATAGAAATATATATTGGTGCATATTTATATAAATTTATGGTTTTGTTTTTTACATCTATAGACTTGTTCTTATCCTCTGCTGAAAATTGTTTAATTCTAATGAAATGTCTCATACCTAGTGTCTCCTATCCAGTTCGTCTAAAAGCAGACTCTGAGATGAGATTAGACTACAAGGCCTCACTTGGAAGGGCTTTGGGAATTGGCTGCCTAAGGAGGGAAGGAAAATAAAGGAAGCAAGATTGTCAGAGATTAAAGTTGGATTGTCATGCAGAAGGAATATGGCCTCAGGCACCTGTACCATCCACAGGTAGCATAGAGGCTGGAAAAGCTGAACCTGACCTCTGCATTTTTTGGACATGGGCTGGCAGGGGGAAGGTGGCTTGACCTGGGAAGCTCTGTTCAGTTTGACAACTCTCAGGGCAGAGTACAACCTTCAGTCTCCAAGGGGGATCTCAGTGAGCACTGCATCATCTGTTACAGCAGGTGGAAAAGCATCTGTAACACCAGAGATTTCTAACCTATAAAATAGGAATAATTTTAAGTTACAGACTAACGTGCTGCCTGTTCTGTGATAGCTAACATTTACCGAATGTAAATGGGTTTTTTTTGGTACCATTACAAGGAAGTTATCCAAATATTCAATAAGGGAGCCCTTTCTTGAAATACTCTGGAATTCAATGCAGAAGCAAACTTCTAGATCTGTGTGCTACAACTTCTAGATCTGTGTGCTACTTCTAGTTCTTTCTATGCACCACTCTCATACCTGTTCCCAGGAGCTTCTGTTGTAAAATGGGGTCTTGTAACACAGAAGTCTTAGAAAACATTTAAACTCTAATATTCCAGGACTTGAGTATTCATCAACTCCATAGAGCTGCTAAAATCTGGACTCATCTCCGTCTTGAGATTAGCTGGGGTGAATGCTAGGTTGGACAATGGAACCTATATATAATCCAGTAGGAGAAACCTCTGGATTTAAAGCAATTAAATCCCCTTTTTCTAAGCATATTTTAGATTTAGTGGTTACATAGCCATGTCAAATTTCTCTCTGCCTCCTTTTCTTGACAGGTAGAATGGGAATAACATCAGCAGTTACCTTGCAGGGTGGTTATAATGGTATAGATGAGGAACACATGTATACCATTTGGAACGTGCCTAGAATCACCTTCACAAATGTCAGACATTATTATTGCTATTCTTGTCAGAACAAGGCAATCTTCAAAACTCAATACCTCAATACCACTTATTCAGAACAATATAGAGAGTGCAAGGGAATAGTTTAATCATTTCTTCCTGAATGGTAGTTTGACAATAAGCACATTGATTAAGCTGGCCCCTTTTATAACCATTTTCTCACACCATCTTTCCCTTGGGACTGTAAATTAGGGAGGAAAAGAACAAGGTCATCTTAAAGCGGGAAAAAATTTACAAGAAATTACTGGCAGTTGCTAAGGAGCAAGAAACCAATACCTTTTTAGCTATTAATGTAAATTCCCCACACAATGGATGCTCACTATAATGGCCTCCTTCCATCTCAAAATGATATTCATTAAAATGTTTTAATAGGTTATGGAAAAATTTGAAGACTTTTTATAGAAAGTTAAATTTAGAGTGGATTTGTGGAGGATTTGGTTGAAGCCATTGCTGGCATTCATATCGGTCTCTTCATTAACAAGGTCATTTACCTGAAAATGGGATCTTACACTGTGAGGACCTGTTTATCTTGTTGCTAGTCTCCTGCTCCAAATCTCCTTTCTCCTTGTGCAAATTCACAACGTGTGATAGAGAGTATGATGCTATCTCAACTGAATGTTTTTACCAAAAGAAGGCACACAAAAGCAGGTGAGATGAAAAGCAAATGAAGAAAGTGTGGATTATTTCCCTTTTTTGTTTCAAGAAAATTTTGGATGTGTCACCTTTTTTTTTTTCTAACACAGTTTAGAATTCAAAAGGCAAAATAGAACTATAAATCTCATAGAACTGAAAACTGCCTTGATTATTCTTACTCTCTGAGGAATAAAAGTCACTTGAAATAGTAGTGAACGTAAAATCAAAAGACTCGAAACACTGAGAGAATTGAGTATTTGGATTTTCCTTATGTTTAATTTGAAAGCTGTGCTTTGCAGCTTGTATTTCACCACTGGATGTGGTGACACATCCAGTCCCCTTACATAGGCACCAGCCATAGAAAACCTCTTGGCCTTACCCAACACACAGACACACAAAGAAAGCATGCCAGGTTGGTTTTGTCATTCACTAGGTTGGTGACATTAGCAAACCTCTTTACCTGTCTGAGACTTCAGCTACAAAGGATGTCAGTATAGTGGAGAGGAATGCATTCACTACAAAACTCTCAAATCTTCCACCTTTAATGTTCTAAGGTTCTTGTTTAATTTAATTTTTTAAAAGATTTATTTATTTACACATGCAAGAACTAGGGTACAGGCCAAAGATGCAGGGGAGCGAGAGGATTCACCAGAGACAGAGTGGGGAACAGAATAGGCAGATCTAGTGAAAAACTAGAGGAGGGGAGCAGCAGGCGAGACAGGAGAGGTCTGCTGTGCCATGTGGGTAGCTCCCTGACCAGCCGGGGATCGAACTCATGCTGCAGTGGCTGCGGATAACTTCATAGTGCTGCGCCTTAACCCCTTGTGCCAACAGGGAGGCCCCCTCAATTTTAATCTGCATGATCACAGTATGAGAAATGGGACACTACAGCTTCCCCTTCATTTCTCCTCTTTTAAACTTATTCTGGGCACACTATGCATGCATTCTATGGACAACGGAATCAATGATGATCATTTTCTGCTTATAATCAAAAATACACATTTTTGATGCAGAAACATACAAGGGAGAATAAGAGTAGTGACAAAGCAGTCCTCAGATTTATTGAATACCTACTATATAGCAATCATTATTCTAAGTGCTAGAATAAAACAGTAAACTGTGCTACAGACTATGAAACAGTATAAATAAAACATAGTTCTGTTGACTCAGCCCCTATAATGTGTTTTATATTGGCTCTTATCTTATCACATTTATTATCATCTATCTAGTTCAGATCACCTAGATACCCAATTACTTAAAAGTTTTACAGCCATCAATATCTGCTAATCATTGCCAAGGTTATCTTCCCAAAGGATTCCCTAGGTTACATCTCTTCTTTGAAACAAAAATAACAGCATAAACAAAAAACACTAAAATAACAATAAAAATCCTTGCTTTGGTGAATAGGAGTCCAGGTCAGGGGAATCAATGCCTAAAGGTGTTTACCCTGAAATACTCGAAAGTTAGCCAACTCCATCAAAATTACATTTTGAAAACTCACTTTAACTTTCTTTTTTAATTTCCCCAAAAAGTAATAAGACTTGCACTCTTTAAAATTGAAATAGGTCTTCTCTTATTAATGAGAAACATGTTGGTTTACCTTCATGCTAAAGTTGGAGAGAATTAAGAAAACTAAATAATATGAAAATGGCATTGGGACAGAAAAGGTAGAATAACTGTCCTGGAGAACAAGATGAGGCCATTCTTCACATCAAGGGAGGGTGCATTCTGCTTTCTTCTCCCCCTTCCTAAGAGGCACGGACTGTTCAGAAAACCGCTCCTGGGCTTAGCAAAACAAAATAAAATTTTCAGTACATATGTCCATAAAAATAGATGGCTTATTGCAACCCTGCTTTTTCTTAATGACTCATCAGGATGCGTTCCTTTGCCTGAAGAGTCCTTTTACTTTGAGAACTTCCATCTTAATTAGCCTTCTTGCCTATTCCCCCACTTTGGTCTATAACCCCTACTCTGGTGACTGACATGTAGTAAACATTTAATGACTTGCACAAAAATAAAATTTGTGCCTTCATTTTTTTTTTGTTTAAGTTGATGATGCATAAAAAAGTAAATGATAACACTTAGCACAACAATCAGATATAAACTCACTGAAGACAGAGCTTCCCATTCCCTGAAAGGCTGGTGACATTACACAAAAGATCGAGTTCTCTGCAGAGACCCTGCTGCGCATGCTACAATTGCCTCTTGTTGTTCAGTGAGCTGCTTTTCCTTTCACTTTGAGTTTTATAGCTGGAGGCAGGTGGCTCATTATGCCTTGAAAAGAGCTTCTCCAAATTCAATTTGGGGGTTCACTGCAGGAATAGACTCAATAGAGCCTCACTGAGCATCTATGTGTTTTTTTGTTTGTTTGTTTGTTTGTTTTTCTCCATAGTCTATATGGAACTCATTTAAATCAATCAGCAGTTAGAGTTGGGGTCATTTGTGAATTGTTTTGTCAGTGACTTCCAGAAGCAATCCATTGCTGTTTTAATTCCTGCTAGTGGGTCATGGTTTTTCAATTCTTATTCATGACTCAAGTGAGAGGAACTGTGCCTTGTAGTAGCAAAAGGAGGGTGAGATTTTCTGAGCTTTAGAATCCTTTAAAGGAGATTTCATTATAGTATGGCAACAAATTTTGTTATATCTGACAACAAAATAAGTATAAATACATACATACCTACACACACATACATATATATATATACGCACACTCACAAGTATACACACACAACACACATATATAAAGACTCTTTCAAAATCAAATGGTTGAGAAAACATTATAAATCAAAGGAAGTGGTTATAGTCTCCCCATTTTACAGACAGTAAAACAATATTTGCAGGAAAGGTTAAATGTCTTGTTCAAAAGCCATATAACAAGTGAATGATGTTCCTAGGATACTTACTGCTTCAGTCTCTATTCTCAGATCCTGAGACTATATTTTCAGTTTTATTCTCTGTCTCCCAGTACTAGCACACATTACCTTCGCTGTGAAAATAGGAAGCTCTATCCCCTGGTCCTACAGTGTTCCATCTTTCACTATCAATGGCTAACTACCCAAGTGGAGACATCATACAAGTTTTTATCAGTGAGTCACCTTACTTCACCTTTTAAGACATTCTATTTTATTATTACTGCTAGTTGATCTCACATTCATCAGGAATTTAAAACTTTAGTTTAATTAAAAATTATTAAAATCCAAATAAATAATTTTTAAAAGTGAAGTCATTCAACAATATCTATCTACCCCAAGAACTCAGACCTAAGACCTCAGAGAAAACCACTTTTATAGGTTCAGTTCTTTTTTGGCTACTATTACATTTACAAATCAGTGTTTATGTTGCCATTTTTCGACTTATCTTTTACAAATGCCTTATAATAGATTAATAGATACAGGTTCCGTCTGTCTATCTGTCTGTCTCTCTCTCTCTCACGCGCACACACACACACACACACACACACAGAGTCAATCTGTTTGATTTCTCTCTTAAGTCATTGTGATAACTAAATAATAGGATTCAGCCAATATTTCACATATTTGCAAGTTGTTATGGGTGAATTTTCCCCTCTTCCTCTGAGTCATATGTTGAAGCCCAATTTGAATGTGATTTTATTTGAAGATGGTCTCTTTACAGAAGTAATTAAATTATAGTGAGGCCATTGGGTGGACCCTAATTCTATGTGACTGGTACCCCTTAAAGAGGAGAACTCCAGACACAGAGGCACAAATACAGGTAAGACCGTGTGAAGAGACAAGAGAAGATGGAGCCGGGAAGAGAGGCCTGGAAGTTCTGAGGACACACTGACCTCATATTTCTAGCTTTCGGAATGGAGACAATTAATTTCTGTTGTTTTTAATTCAGTCAGTCTAGTTTGTTAGGCAGTCTTAGGTAACTAGCACACAATTACGTAGTCTTGCTGGTGGGCAGAATGAAGGGTTCCCATTGGCCCCGAAATTTGCATACTCTAAAGGGGTTCTGCCATTTACAGCATAAAGAAAGAGCACTCTTAGTGTGAAAAAACTTTAATAAAATAGTGTGCATATATAGGGAAGAAGAGAAGGGCAATAGTTTCCCAATAAAACACACAAAGTTGCCCATGCCCTGTGGGTAGATGCCCAGCCAAACAGGGTTGGCCAAAAGTGGGGCCACTGAGGTCTCAGAGCTTGCCACAAGTCTAACGTACCTCCTGGCAGGGAATCATAGGAGAGGGACAAAAGGGACAAGGCAAGTTTTGGAGGAAAGGAACAAAAATAATATAGAAATCAAGATAAAAGCTGCCACTGTCAATCTCCCCATGGGTATCTCACCATGTATCCCCCCACCTTGTGTCTCTGTATATCTCAATGCCACAGGTCTCCTTCCATGGTCCCTGAGTTCCTGTTGCAAGTCCCAAGCTGAAAAACAAGCAGGCCCTCCATCTCATATCTCTCTGCTCCAAGCTTCTTGCTGCCTAGCTCCAGCTTTCATTAGGTGTGGCAGGGAACCTGGCACCTCCTCTTTTTATGGAGATTCTTCTCTATAACAACCATTATCTCTTGACCACATACCACCCCTTCCCAGGACAGGATGGATGAGGGCACTAAGTCACTGGATCTTCTCCAGCCTTTGAAAGCAACTGATACTCTTTGAGGGGAAACATTGCCTTTTTTGAGTCTATAAAAACTTTCGTTAAAGCAGCAAACTTCATTTAAAAATCTTTTAAAAGTTCAGCACAAAGCTAAGACCGAAAAAAAAAATAGATGCTCATTAATTTCGAAAACATATGTTGTCATGATTTTCAACTTCCTTTCTATTTCCACACCTGGCCCTTTCCTCCAAATCACAATTGTAGAATAACACCACATATGGAAGATGATCTATTTCAGTTAGCCAGTGAGCCAATGAAGTTTCTAACACCATTACCAAAACCTCTGAGAGATGCTTCTTTAAGGAAGCGAACTGCTGAAGGTTCAAGGCAATTATGGAAATAAGTGTGATGCAAATAGTTGGGTAAGGGACTGAATGAAGATTTACAGAAGGGTACATATTTTGTCTACTCTTAATCATTTAAGAGTAGTAATCATTTGATCTTATGAAACCGACATAACCATAGAAGTATTTCTTTGCTTGTTATAAAGAATAACAGAATTTTCTTTCTCAAAATTTTCTTATACATATTTGAATTGTTTAAATCAGTTATAAATTGTTGGATGCACTTTAGAGATGTTTACTCTTCTGAAAAAAATCAGAATTTTTACTTGGTGATGAAAGTTTTAGAAGAAATGCTACTATTCGGGATGGTTTGAGACACACTATATTACCTAAAATGTAAAAACAATATTAATCTGTCTATGCAATACTTGCATGCATACATGCAAGCATCTGGATTTAGGCCAGAGTCCCACTCTCCTGTTGAAATTAAAATTCTAGGATTTTCCCTTTCTTTTCACACCATGAACAATTGTTTTATAAAAAGTTAACTCACATATTTTTTCTACTTGAGATACTCACTAACATTCTGAAATGATAATGAAAACATGAACAATATTGCAACATGATATAGAATTTTAAGAATTTCCCCTTCCTTATGAGTGCTTTTATTAATTCTCTTTTTTCAAAGTAATTTATTTTTTCTTCTCAATTGTTATTGATTTTCTACATTTACATATCGATATAATTTGGGGAGTACAACTTCACCCCTCCTTATGGCCCTATGCCTCACTCTCCACTGCTGATCCATACCCTATGGCCTTCTTTCCATGTCCCCTCCCCCTCCCTTATCCCCTCTGAGACTTGAAGACTTAGCAGTTTAGGAAATGTACCACATAAGAAAGCAGTGTTATAAATAATGAAGACAAATCCAGTGTTAATCTAACTAGCTTCCCTCTCTAAATTCTCCCGGAGTGAGATCAAAATGGATTCTTTATTCTAATCCAAAATTAGAAATTTAGCTCCAATCCCCTCCCTCCTGTTTTACCAAGAGAGAATTCAGATCACATGAACCTTGTCAACTTCCTCTTCTACTCACTGGTCCAATTTCCCCTTATATTTCCCCTCTGTATTTCCTTCTGTACATCCTTCTGTTGTCAGTTTTTGGAGTTTCTGGATTTGGTGTTTCCTCGATCCTTGACTATGGTATGAGAAGAACTTTTTAGCAGAAGCAAATGCAAAGTTTACTTAATGATAGAATGAAATGAAATCCAGAAAGAGGTGCTGGTAGGCAGAGTACAGGGTAGGAACAATGGGGAGGAAATTGTGGGGGCTCTGGATTTGAATGAGATGGGGGAACTGTGCATTCCGTCCCTTCCTGGGGTGCACTGCACAGGTGCTCCTGGGGTATAGTTTTTGGTTTAGTCAGTAGTTTCTAAATCATCCCCCTTCTACTGTGCTCCCAGGTGTAGTTTTATCAGCCCAGTAGCCTCTGTGGCCAGGAGACCATCAGGTATGAGCCCCCGTGGTGTCACAGGAAGAAAGGAAAGAGGCCTCCTCCACTTCAAGAAGTATCACCTTCCCTCCCAGACTTAGGAAGGACTCTTTCACCTCCAAGAGCACATCGTCTTTCATCTCCAGTTCTTGGTCTTACTGCGTCTTTGCACCTCTGATGTCTTAAGGCATTATTTTCAATTTTCTTAATATTATTAATTAAAAATCTTACAGTTTCATTAAAAATATTACAAATTTTACAACAAATACAACATTGTATTTAATGCAGAATTACCACCCACAAACTAGGCTCCACATTCAGCAGCACAGCCTATTAGGGCTTTAATTATTCCCAGTTTCCTTCGCATTATCTCCTCCTTTTGGGGCTTCAGTCTCTCAATACCCAAATTTCACATTTAAAATAAAGAGACAATATAAAGAGCATCACCACACACATGCGCACATGTACACACACACACACAGAGCCCCTTTCAAGCTTTGTCTGGGGCAGGCCAGGAGCAGCTTGCAGGATAAGGGAAAAATACCTCCCACAGTATGGGATAAAAACTGGTTAAAACCAGTCAAAACCAAGATAGGAGACAGGTCCGACCTAACGTGACCTCCAGACCTTACTGGAAGCTCATTATAATACTAGAAAACTCACCCCCAATGCCCTGACCCTTCCAAAAATGCCCCAATAAGGCCAAACATGGGGGCAGCAGCACAATTCCAGGAAATCCACTTCCCCTGCACCCCCCCCCCAAACTTGAATATTCCACCGCTTGATAAAATCTCCCACTAAAACACTCATAAAATGAGAAACCCAAACCCCGTTGGGGCGACTCTGAGCTCCGCACCCTCCCCTCGGGGTGTGCGCCCTGGCTGTGCAGCACCACCTCTCACGGGCCCGCCTGGACTCTTCTGAGCTGAGGTCTCTCCTCTCGGCCTCGAGACCTCCCAGGGCCTTCCAGCAACAAGTCCTCTGCTAGTTCCTCGGCTTTCACCACCTTCTCCCTGAAAGACTGACCACGGGTTATCTTCATCTTTCTTTCCCTCCAGGATCCCTAAGTGGGACCACCAGCTCTCTAATTCCATCTCATCGTTTAATAGTCTCATGTTCTATATTTTCCTCAGTTACTCTGCTCCTCAGTCTGGAGCGTTTAAGTCTGAGAGCATTTATCATGTTTTATTTATTAAAACTTTACCTTCTTGGCTGGCAAAGCTGAATAAATCACCACTGAAAGTGTGTTCTGAAATTGCACTCTGCCAATTGCTGTCACAGCCCGTCTCTTACCCACCATCGCACCGAACATTGTCCTCAAAGAGATTTTCTTTTTTCTTTTCTTTCTTTCTTTTTTTTCTGGACAAGAAATGACTGAAAATTTCAAAAAGTCCTTTAAAATGTTTTCTATCCCGTCCTGGTATCCGTAATGGTGCCTAGTCAATATTTATTGACTTGGGTTCAATCAGGTGACTTTGATGTGTAAAACTTAACCTGAGTTCAAGTTCTGAAAATTAAACGACTATCACATTAGCATTAATGCAGAAAAGCCAACTTATTTTGACTAGACAAAATTTATAACCTTTTTTTCCCCTATGGCAGTGAACTTGGGCACATTGTCATCTGAGTATTTTCCTATTTCCTTTATGTTTGTTTTTTTGTCCATGTTCATACAGTTTGAAGACTCCTATCCTCCCGGAAAAAAAAGATTAATAAAACTAAAACATGTCATACAAAAGAAAAACATGAGCTCTAGATGAATCATCATATTGCTTTAATCATTTCTCTCAGTCAAAATTCATTTTATAATTCTCTTCTGATTCTCTGCTCATTTCCATCTACCAAGTGGACTCAGATGAAGACCACTCTTAGGAAAGTGGAAATTTCTTGAACTCCATAGCCTATTCTAAATCTCACCATTAAAGCCTTAATATTTCATCCATGAAAAGCATTTTTGAGACCTTGCTTTTCTGTTTTCTGTTCCAAACACTTAGGTGTTCTGTCCAGCCATTTTTAATAGCATTCAAATTCCCGACCGTGTCCTGCCTGCTCTGTGTCTCCCTACCCAGGGTGCCAGCTCCTCATTCACATGCTTGCAGTCCTGACTCCTTTCCGAGTGATTATCCGAAAAGTTTGAAGATGGAGGTTGATTGCACATCCTAAACTGACTTTTTGATAGCTGAAGAGATATCATAAATCTAAATTCTCCCCATTTCTCTCTCGAACGCATTACCTTCTTTGCCACCCTCCACTAAATTGCTAGCTTCAGATACGAAGCTTCATAGCAAGTTTGGAAAGTGAATATAGGTCACTAACACAGCAGGGCCATGTACCGCAATTTGTCCACCAGCCTGACTCATTTTATGTTCTAATTTCGGTAAGAGGGTGCTGATTCTCTGCTAAGTGGTAATTGCACCTGCAGTACTAAAACCCTTCTACATGCCTGGAAAAGCACACTCACCATCAACTTACAATCATTTCCTACCGTGCACGGCAATAGTTTCTGCAAGCTGGCTGCCCTGACCCTCAGAATAGATCCCTGGTTCCTTTATCAGAGGTAGTTCTGTTCCTCCCAGAAGGCCTGCTGTTACCGTCTGCAGGAGAGCAGGCACAAGGTGTACCAGGACTTTACACCAGTGCCCTGTGTTACCTGCTAGGACTCTAGAGAGAGGTTTCATATACTGCCCAGGACTTTGGGGCCTCTTCATTCAGGGTTCAAGCTGAGACTTAAGAATATCCATGGTAGTAAGTTGTTTGGCAGCCTAAGCTTCACTCCACTAATCTAACTGCAATTTTTATGTCACTGCAAGATACTGGATCTTCTCTTTATGAGACAGAAAATTCAGAGCTGCTTTTTCTTCTTCCTTTCTGTAAATTCGTGCTGACAAAAAAAAAAAAAGACAGACACCAAAAAACTTCACTGTAATGCGAGGAAGATTGGGCAGGTGTTCACAAATATGATTCAATTTAATAATGTAAATGCTCAACCACCTACAATGCCTCTTTTAATATATAGTAATATATATTTAGAATAGATTCTGTCTTCATGTTTAGATTTAAACAAATCACAAAGCAGATCAAAGTTTGATTTCTCTCCTTTAATATTAATACGATATGCGTTGTGTAATCTTTCTGTCATGAAAGTGGGGCAGGGTTTTGAAATGCCCAGGACCAACTCTAGTTCCCAGCATACTGGTGCCCAATAAGTGATGACTGGCTGACAGATGTTTCACCATCTTAACAAAATTTGATCTGTCAAGCCTATTTGGGGATCAGAAATTGGTTGTTAATTAGAAGGGAAGTGAGGAAGATGAGTAATAAAAGGAAATAAAAGGAAATTAGTAGAAAATTATACTTTTCTAATTTATTGTAGAAAAACAGGTTAAAGTGCTACCATGGGGCTTGTGAAATGGGGGGATGATAAACTTTTACTATTAACATAAAATTAAGTGATAAATGAGCAGAAGAGAGATGGCATTAAGAAATCTGTATTTCTCTCCTTCTTCCATTAAGAGTGAGGATCAAAACTGAGATAAATGTGGTGAAGAAAACAGGGAAGATGTGTTTTTAGGCCCTCCAGATACGATACAATATTCAAGTTTTTCATTAAAAAAAAGGAAGGTCAGTGCCCTGAGATCCTGAGTGAAAAAATGGGTAGAAGGAAGATTGAACATGAGACTTGTCTTGTCTCATATAAGAAGGGCCTCTTCATCCTTCTCCAAGTGCGCTTCCCAAGGTGCTAGGTTCATAGGTACCCAGGAGAGGCATCCTTTCTGCATCTTACTTAGTTAAAATGTAGTCACTCACTTAAAGTCACTTGTCTTAATTAATGGTTACCAAAGCGAAGGGGACAAAGGGGGTAAATTAGGAACAATATAGGGTGAAGGACAGAATTGGACTTTTAGGGGTGGCCTTAATGCAGTGTATCCAGGTGCTGGTTCTCACTGATGTACACCTGTTACAATGCAATGTTACTTTCAATAACAAATTTAAAAAAGTAAATAAAGGCACATATATAAAGTGTCTTTCCAAGTGTCTTATATGTTCTTCCTCATAAAGCCTATTCTGTTCTCTAAGGTGGATGCATACCCTTTGAGAACTTCCTAGCACTACTTTAATCAAGAATGGTAATGCCACTACTTAATTTTCCATGTCATATGTCAGAAGTATTTTAGACTTTTCTCTCTCTCACTGTAGACTAAAAAATATAAATCAATCAATCAAAGGAAATCTGGGGGGCATGTATAGCAAGCAAATCCCTAAAGAAGAAAACAAAGAAATGTAGGAGGCACATTTCTTATCCCTCCCTGCAGGACCCCACTAAATCACCTCCAAAGGTAGTGTCTGCAGTGTAAGATGCTCCCAGTAAAAATGTTTGAAATAAAAGGAGAGGGCATGTAATTTATGCTGAAAGATTATTTGCCACACCCTCATTTGGAAAAAAATGGTTCAAGACATTGACAGCAATACTGTATATGTGCTAGGGTAAATGCTTTTAACCTCTGTGAACCATGTTGAATGGTAATCACTGAAGGTGAAAAGAAAACTATAAATATTTTGGGGAAAAGCCAAAAATATTAAAGTCAGCTGAGTTTTGCCAGTGATGGCAGCCAATTTCCCCTGGCAAGATTGCTTCCATCGAAATCTGTCATTAGATGTAAGTCACTTTGAATCAAATAGGCAATTACAGCTGCCGACCACTTCAAGGCAACTATTAACTCATTTATTGATTCACCAGTATTAATTGAGACTCTTTATTCAATGCCTTGCCCTGGGCACCATTTAAGATTTGCCTTCAATGAGCTTCTAGCCTTAGAAACATAAACATTTCTAATCTAACCAAGATTCTGTGATACATTATGAAATGAATTTAATCTTATGCACATAAACTTTATGCTATGGAAATATGTCACCCAGATTATCTGACCATGAATAAGCTCCTAATTGGTACACCAAGAATATCTATCTAGGAAATGATTCACATTTTTAATGCTTTCATGCCTTCTCTGTCTTTATCTACAACAGTTTTTATCTGTTGCTCCTCACTTTCATTTAAGCAAATTTGTTCATTGACTGACGCAGTATGAACCAAGCACGAGAAGGACTCACATTCATTCATGTATGTTTTCCTAAGTACATACTTATTGACAACCGAATATTGCCATAGGTGAGCAAAGCCTGCGTGGTGACTAACATCATGAAGTCTATGGTCCAGCAAGATAGACAAGACTAAACAGAGGGCTGAAAGGTTTATTTCCCTACTTCCCCTAAGTGACTGGACCCAATCAGCAGGTGTCATGATGACAATTAGGTGGTGTGTGCAGTAAGAGATGTGTGCACAGGTATGGAGTGCTCAAAGAGGTCATTGGCTCATGACCACTGGAGCCCTAACCCAGGACAGTGAAGTGTGATACCCCCCCCATAAAGGACCCCTACATCCCCTTGCTCAGGAAGAAAGCATCTCCTCAGTATGAGCACACCCTTCCCACCCCTCCTTGATCAGTGAAGAAAGTGTCAGTCTAATTTTAATGTTACAAATGATTCTAAGGAAAGAATTCACCCCCAAGGGCGGGTAACAAGAGGGGGATCTGCAATTATTGTATACAGAGCAGGATATGACTTCTTTTGACTTACTCACATACTTACTCAAATTTTTTGTTTGCTTGTTTAAGAATTTACTTATGTTCAAATTGTTTTCCCCCTTAAAGCACCTGAAATTAGTTTCCCATGATTTATCTCCCATATCTATCATTTTTTTTCCTCCCACACCATTCCTTTTAATCTCTTGGTTATCTTTCTTATGTTCTGGAAAAATAGTTGATTTTTTCATTTTATTACTGATTTGATTTTTCAAACAATTGCAATGTCCAATGTGAATTTAATTCTTTTATTGCATTTGATTTTTTCTACTAATCTTCCTTTTCTCAGCCACTTCCTATTGCATAGCATCCTGTTTTATTGTATCCAAATTAGTCTGTTCTTTATGCATTCCTTTCATCCCCTTACCATAGACTCTCTATTTTGCATGCTGTGAGTCTAAAACAGTTATAATTTCCTTTTATTGTTATAATTTCTGATTCCTGGTGTCATATTCTCAGCTTTTAGGGTAATAATTTCCTTTGTTTTCCTGCTTTGTCTTTACATAGGTCTTCTTCATTATTATATTGTTGATGTTATGACTGTGTTTTGTTTTTATCTTCAAATGGGTGCCTTTAATCAAAGCTCATCATTTATCAATGGACAAAGAATGTCTTTTTCTTTTGACCCTCTAGACCTTTCCATGCTGGGAGAATATCCTCTTGCAGAGACTTGGTATATATCAGTAATAATCATAGCTGTTAGCTTAATTTTTAATGTCTATTATTAGGATTTTATCAAGTGTAAGTCTACTGGACTATGAGGAGATTGTCAATTCCCACTTTCTAAATAATAAGCCCAACTTTTTTATCTACTGTCAATAAACGACTTAAGAACACCATTAAAAGACAAAAAAGTATTGTTACTCTGGGTGTTCTTTGGATGTTTTTATTAATCTTATAATGTGAGCAATTTCCATATCAAAAATGGAATATATTCATGAAGACTAAATTAGTGTCTTATTTTGCCACATGACGACTCTTCTAGTATTTGAAGAGGTTCTTTCTCATGGCCAAAGAACAAGCTCAAACATACTCAGGCATCCTCCCTATGATTTTTTTTTTTCTCACGTGACAAACTTATCAGTCACAGTGAGTCAACATTTTGGCTGCTCATACTATTGTCTTTTCTTTCCTGGCCCAGAAAGAGGTAGAAGTAGAAGAAAATGTTTGCAATTTGTTTTCTTAATATAATGTCACTTCCTTATGAAAAAGAATTAACTATAAATTTGGAGGAAATACCATGCTTTAATTGTTGTTTTATTCATGCTTAAGATTATTAAAACTTAGAATTTTACATCAGAATAAGGAAATTCACAAAAATATTTCTGAGAAAGATTAGTGCCCAGTTCTCATTGCATAAAAATGAAATAAATCATTTTAACTTAGGATGGAACATTCAGGAAATGTACAGCTGATGGTGCCAAAAT
This sequence comes from Talpa occidentalis, assembly GCF_014898055.3. Taxonomy (NCBI): domain Eukaryota; kingdom Metazoa; phylum Chordata; class Mammalia; order Eulipotyphla; family Talpidae; genus Talpa; species Talpa occidentalis. Next base: position 10,434,610 of record NW_023601322.1, read on the forward strand.
AATTAGGAATTAAAGACAGACAATGTGAACACTACCTTTTACATGTCCTAACAAGGTAATCACCCTCATTAATTAAACACATTAAGCACATTATCTCTAATTAGGCACTGCTAGGCTATATCATACTTTTCTGCTATGATAATAATATTATCTTTTAAAACTGAGATTACTATTTACTTTTTCTTAACTGAAAGGAATGAATTCAGGTTATATTTTTTAATTTATTTTTTACATCATTGTTCATTTTTACTTTTTTTTAAAGATTTATTTATACAGCACTGGGGTACAGGCCAGAGGTGCAGGCCAGAGGTGCGGAAGGGTGAGCGGACTCACCAGAGATAGAGCAGGAAGCAGAACAGGCAGACAGATGGAGACACTGCTGAGGGGAGCAGCAGGCGAGACAGGAGAGGTTTGCCATGTCATGTGGGTAGCTCCCTGGCCAGCCAGGAATTGAACCAGTGATGCAGAGGCTGCAGACAGCTTCATAGCGCTGCACTCAACCCACTGCACCACTGGGGAGACCCTCATTGTTCATTTTTAAACAATATTTGCTTCCCCCCACCCCCTCAGGTATAGCCCCCATAGAATATCCTTCACCAATGCACCCAAATTCAGGCTATAATAGTGAGTGAAGTGACTAAACAAATTTTCGCAGTAGTTCTGTGTAGCCATATTTAATTTAGCTCTTGTGGGGTGGTGAAATACAAGGACATGTCCAATAGGCCACGTCCACTAGGCCACCAGCATATTTAAAAATGTGACTGAAAGCAATGGAAGAAATAGGAAGTTATTTGTCCTTGCTGTGACATCTTCCATCTTCACTTTCAGAGCAGTAGGAGGTGTGTGATCTTTTCAGTCTCTAAGAGAGGACATTTGCTCGGCAGACTTGAGATTCACCAGGTACCTCCACTCCTGAGGAATCCAGCTCAGCCAGACACAAGTGTCCTAGCAACAGGCTCCCTGACCTGCAAGCTGCACATTCTCTGTTGCCCTCTTGGCCTTTTGCAGGCCTTTTTTCAGAGCCAAAGAACCTTTCTAGATCCTGTAAAATGCAACACAAACAAAAAAGACTGGAAAATAATTTATGTCACTGATCAGAGCCATTGGCACTAATTATGCCACTAATATTCCACTGACAGAGGACAAGAAAAAGACCCCAAGTCAGGACAAAGGGAGAGATATTGACCATCAACCTTTGAATTGTTTTCTATTCATTTCAGGTCCTTATAGATACACAACTCAGTTTATGTTTTATGTCTCTTGTCTCTCAATAAAAATGAATTCACACTTTCATAAAACATTCAAAATTTTTAAATTCAAAATTGCACATGTGACTTCTCTAACCCTATATGTTATTTTTACTTACTCTATCCAAAATAATTTTTCTTGAATCTTTATTTATTTATTCAAGTGCTTTAAAGTTCACAACATTTTATAGAACACGAAAAATAGTACATTGAGATAGATTTACTGCCAAGATCATCATCCTACTCCTGATTTTGGTAAAGTATTTGCATGACATACAGAAAAACATTAAATCTCTTCAGGAGCAACAATATTTATCATAGAAGATAGATTTACAATGTGACAGTAAAAGCCACACTTCTAAGTGAGAAAAAGCGTCTCTCTATAAAATTGTTAGAACTTATTATCCTTTTATAACTGGAGATCATTAGTAGCCATAGCAGGATGCTGCAACATGAAGACTTTCTTGTAGACACACAAGATTGTATACCTAATCCCATTTTAAGAGATCTTAAATGTCCTTTCCAGCCTGGGATATTATAATGCTGATTAAAAACAATAGAAGTGTTTGATTTATAAGCAGATAAACATGATAAAGCTAACAATTAAAAATATAAGTCAGGGGACCTCCCTGGTGGTGCAGCATTGAGCGTTGGGTTGTGAAGCTGCTGGCAGCCTCTGCAGCGCCAGTTCAATCCCCAGCTGCTCCCCGGCCACTGGAGGAGGGTCCCACATGGCGCGCAGACCTCTCCTGCCGCCCCCTGCTCCCCTCAGCAGTGTGCTTCAGCCTGCCTGCTCTGCTCCCCGCTCTGGCTCTGGTGAATTCTCTCACCCTCCCACGCTTCTCACTATACCCAGTGCTTATATAAATAAATAAAAATAAATCTTTAAAAATATATATATATATGTAAGTCAGGCATAATAACAGTGGTGATGCCAATGAAAAGATGTGAATATTTGAATAGCACTGGTTTGTGCTATACACAAACCAATACACACAATTGTGCTCTCTTTTAAACAGAACTATAGAACCACTGGGTATGTAATGAGTCTGCATTCTTGGCTGTTAGTCTTTATCAGGGGCAGCCTATTCAAGCTGGTTGGTTGGTTGGCTTTGAGTTTTGTATTAACTTCATTACTTGTTGCATATGTGTATGCCCATGCATGGAATACAACTGGTAAATGCAGAAAGCAAAAAGAAGATTAATATTGAAGTGTAAGTAAAAGTATCTATCATGAAAAGTCTGAAAACTTTCCTTAAGATAAAATCATCACCAAATCCATTAGTGATATTTGTCACATAAAAATTTATATATAATATATTAAGAGTTCTCCATTTTATTTTTTTTATTGAGGTAACATTGGTTTACGATACTACATAACATTGGTTTGCAGTAATGTATATGATTTAGGTGTAGGCTCACACCTCTTCAGTCCTATGTCATCACACCACACCCACCAACAAAGATCATATAATCCTTTACCCCAGACCTCTGGAGGGGGAGGCGGGGGGGGCTTCTTACCCTCCCCAGACTCTAGTGACTTACTTCTACAGTCGTATTTAAGAGCCCTCTTACGTCAAAAAACAGTGACAAAAACCAAAATATAATAAATATTGAATTAAATTTTCATTTGTTGGAACTAAAATATCTATAACCATATTTGAAAACAGCAACCAGAAACTCTCATATCTTGTCATTTAGAAAACTATGAAAATCATAAATATAAACCAGTGAGACAAATTAACTAGTGGATTTCTAAATACAAAATCCAAACATGGAATTCTTAAAAAGTATATATTTCTATTATATATATTAAAATTTTAAGAATATGACCTATCAAACTCTGAAATAAAAACATCAACAGTCATTGTGGCCCTCTGGGGAACAAAGAAAATCCTGCCCATTGCGTTCCAATTTCCTGGGAAACAATCTGTGCTGTGCCTTCAGATGTTGCAGAAAATTTCTCCCTTTATTTACCTCTTCTGAAAACTTACTCTCCTTTGATATACAATTCTTGCTATTCGGCTCAGGCTGCCATAGCAAAATATGATAGACTGAGTACTTAGACAATAGAAATTTATTTTCTCGCCATTGCGGAAACTGGTCATCCAAGAGCAAGAGCAACTTGCCAGCAGGTTCAATGTCTGGGCGGACCTCTCTCCTTGGATTGCAGTCTTCATATGGAAGAGAGAGGAATGGGGGGGTGTGGGGAGCAAGGGAGGCAGAAGGACAGAGAGGAAGAGGGAGAGAGAGGAAGAAGGAGAGAAAATGCTTTTTGGCTTTTCTTTTTATAAGGACACTCATCCTATTACTGATCTATCAGGATCCAGCTCTTATGAAATCATTTAACATTCATTGCGTCCTTGAAGGTCTTATCTCCAAATTGCATTGGGGAGGACTTTAACATATGAATAGTGGGGGGGGCACTGGACCTGTGAGGGCAGTGGACAGCAGTGGCCTCATTCCTTTATGCAACTTCCAGACCATCCCTTCTCCGTTAGTCAGTCTCCTAGAAAGCTTCGGTGCAAGAAAAATCTCATCAGGTGCTGCTTCTGTGTCTTCATGTTCGCTGCTCATCCTAGCTTTAGAAAAATCAAACAAATGCAGAGACAGGAGCTGTAGTAAAGTCATATTCTGCCACCTCAAGTGCCTCTTAGCGTTGCCCAGGACTCCTTCAGTTCCACAGATAATTACTTGTTTTCCTCTTGCCACAACACAACCCCACAACTAGCCTTCCATTTTCAAAATATGGTGGCTTGCTCTTTTAGTAGATTAATTGATTTGGGGGCTTACTGATTAACTACTTGAAATAATAGCTTATCAGCTGGAAAATTCACTCTACTTCCAGTTGTCAAATTCAGAACTTCTCTCTCTTTCTATAATGAATTCATTTGAACTATGCTATATGCATTGAAGTATTTTTTTAAAGGTCCAACTCCAGGTACTTAAAGTTAAAAGATAAGCCACACACTGGAAGAAACATTGATTTGCAATGTATGTAACCAGAAAAGTTTAGTATCTACTGTACATAAGGAGTATAACAAGTTAACAAGGAAAAAAATACAGTTAAAAAATGTTTAAAGCCATGAATAGACATTTCATAGAAAATGTTTTTCACTGAGACTATCAGGCAAATGCCAAATAAAGCAACATGATACCATTTCACATCTATCTGTAAAAAATAAATTGAGCAGCACCACGTATAAGTAAGAATGTGCGCTTTCATGTACTCCCAGGAGAAGCTACTATGGCACAAGCACTCTGAAAAGCAATGTGGTGATAATCTAGAAAACTGGAGCAACAACCCAACATCCTTCACGGGGGCATACCTTACATCCATGCTCATTCACACACACAGATGTTCATGATGACATTACTGAGACAACTGAGACATCACAGAAACCAAAATGACTATCATTGCAAGAGTGAATAAAATGAAATGATTATATTCATATCCTAGAAAGCTACACAGGATATAAATGAATGGCCTTGATCTACATGTGTCAATTTTGATTAATTTGTCCCCCCTTTTGAAGCATTTTCTGTATTTAAAATCCAGACTAAGATAACTGGTTTTCCTCTTAAATTTCTGACCAACCCCTCTGTCTCCTCTGCTAGTGCTTAGTCATCTCCATAACTTCTCCTTGGATTTCTCCTTCCTGTCAGTATTTACTTTAAGTGAGCGCCTACATTTTTGACTGTAGATATCACCTTTGTGCTAATCACTTCAAGTTTGCATCTCCAGCCTAGCTCTTTTCCTTGAATTCAAATCCTCTATACCTCACAAGCTACTTATTCACCCAGAGTCCACAGCATGTCACCTTAACACCTTGGGATGTGGTCCTCTCACCTCCAAGCTGCTCCCCATGCAGTCTTCCTTACTCTGCTTCTGGAAGATGATTCTTTTAGTTGCTCAGACCCTGCATGATTCACCTCCAACCTCATCACTTGTGCTCACCTCACTGCCACCTGCCTGTCCACATCACCACCATCTTTTGCTTTTGCTACTAAGTTTTTAAAAGATTTCCCTGCTTCTGTCTTTAGCCTCTTTCAATCCGTATTCAACAGGAGGGCTTAAAGCCATTTGTTAAAATGGGGACTCTCTGGTGGCAGAGGGGTTAAAGACAGCGCTATCAAGCTATCGCCAGCCACTGCAGCATGAGTTCGATCCCCAGCCAGGGAGCTACCCACATGGCACAGCAGACCTCTCCTGACTCACCTGCTGCTCCCCCCAGCAGTGTATTTCCATAGATCTGCCTGTTCTATTCCCCACTCTGTCTCTGGTGAATCCTCTCACCTCCCACACCTCTGGCCTGCACCCCAGCTCTTGTATGCATAAATAAATAAATAAATCTTTAAAAAAAAAAGACATTTGTTAAAATGTATGTCAGCTCCATCTTGAGTTCTGCGTGGTTGGTTCCTATGTGGTTGGGCCTCTGTTTGCCTCTGACCATCTCCTCCCACCCTTCCCCTCAAGATCTCCCGCTGCTCCTGGAACATGCCCATGCAGTCCTGCTTCAGAGCCTCTGACTCGCAGTCCCTGTGCCCTTAGACAACCCAAAGCAGTTCCTCCATTTTCTTCAGTTCTTTCCTCAGGAGTGGTTTCTTGGTTAAGACCTGACTGGACACACGATTTCCACTTCAAGTCTCAACCCTAGTACTTCTAATTCCCTTTTTTTGTTGTTGGCATTCATTAAAATATAGCAGCCTGCTTAGGTTACCGTAAAATGCCTCACACTGGGTGGCTCAAGTAACACTTATTTTCCTGCAGATCTGAAAGCTAGATGTTTCTGATTGAGGTGCTGGTGCTTTTGACTTTGACATGGGCTCTCTATCTGGCTTACAGATGACACCTCCTCATTGACCTCACATGGTCTTTCCTCTGTGCATGCATGGGAGAAAAAAAGTTTTCTGGTGTCTCTTCCTCTTCTTATAAGAATACCAGTTCTAGGGAATTAAGACCCTCTCCTGTGGGCTCATTTAATCTTTATTACCTCATTATAGGCCCAAATTAAATCACATTGCAGTTTCGGGATGCAACATATGAATTTTGATGGACCCAATTCAGTCTATAAGAATAGATATCTCATATCTTATTGTTTATTGTCTGATCACACTACTAAAATATAAACTTTGAAAGGGCAGTGATTTTAGTTGTTTTGTTCACTGCTTTATTCTAGCACTTAGAATAATGGCTGATGTGTAATAGGTATTCAATAAATATTAAGTGCATTATCTCAAAAATCTGATGTGAAATATAAAAAAGCAAATTATTATTTTATACCTAAATATAATTTCAGTATTTACAAAATACAAGATTGTACTACATATTTTCATGAACAAATATATAGGTAGCAGTGTATTCTTAAAGAATTGGAGGAATGCCAACTTCAGGACAATTAATTACATCCCTGAAGAGAGGAAGGGAAATGAAATTAGAGTAGTCAAAGCAGCTCTACTGGTAGCTGCATGATTTTATTTTTGTTTGTTTTTTGTTTATTTTAAATATTTATTTATTTATGCATACAAGAACTGGGGTACAGGCCAGAGGTGCAGAGGGTGAGAGGATTCACCAGAGACAGAGTGGGGAACAGAACAGGTGGATTGACTGAAATACACTGCTGAGGGGAGCAGCGGAGAGACAGGAGAGGTCTGCTGTACCATGTGGGTAGCTCCCTGGCCAGGGATCAAACTCGTGCTGCAGAGGCTGCCGATAGCTTCATAGTGCTATGTCTTAACTCCTTGTGCCACCAGGGAGGCCTCTGATTTTATTTTTGTAAACCAAAGTTTTGAATAAATATGCAGAATATTAACATTTTTAATTTCAAGGGGATACAGGCATATGTATTATGTTATTCTCCGTGTTAGATGTTTTAAATATTTAAAATATCTACAAGGGCAAGAGCCATATCTCTTTTGTACCTGCTTGGACCTCAAACTCTTTGAATGTGTGGTGGCCATAGAAGGCCCTGGAGGCCTAATTGGTGGGTGCAGCAGTTTCAGATGAATTGGTCGTCTTTTATCTATGGCTCTGAACATATTGGACACATAGACACAGACAAACAAATAAACAAATACACAGCAAGTAAGCAAATGAAACAAAAGCATTTTTTGAAAGTTAGGCAAGACTCCCTAACCATACTTACCTCATCCTTCCCTTCGTTGTGCGCCATCCTATCAGTAACTTAGGGATGGTGGGATGGTGTATTCTGGCTGCCCAGTGCTATGACCTTCCCTGCTCTCAGCCTTATTTTACTTCTCTGTCAAACTATAAAAGGAGAAGACACATGAGGAAGATTTCAGGGCCCTGGGCTTTGAATTGTCTTCATTGCTCTTAGACCAGGTGGGAGTGAGCTTTTGCATATTCACATGAGTCGTCCCCCTATCAGTTATGATGGATTATTCTGCCTAAAACTACAGTCTTATTGGCTCTCTAAAGAGTAGCCATGGAAATCTATTCTTTCTAACTCTGCTTATCTCATATTGATAATATGTACTAAGATCATTTCCTGTCCCATCTTATAATTTAATGCCCCAGAACTAGCCTGATATACACAGCTCTCTCTTCACATTCCATATGCAATTTTCCTAGAAAACATTTCTAATAATCTAAAAGTCATACATTCATGATTACCTTTAATAGATGACAGCTGTTAGCAAAAGTTGAGTTTCTATGTTTCATTAATTTTTTTCTGTTTTGCCTAATTATGATTATTTTATGTATGTTTTGTTCAGACTACCAGTTATTTCTGCTTTAATTGGATATAAACAAGGAAAAGTCAAATTATTAACCAGAATGTGAAGATATTAGAGAAGTCATTTCATCTCAGACTCTCGCTACATGTTAACTAGGGACAACAATCACAGTATTTCACATTTGCCTGTAATCTTTAATCTTTCCATCTGTTTGGCCACAGGGAAAGTGAAGACTCTAGAGATTAAAAAGAGAAATGAATTTGGAGTTGTAAATTAAGATCCTTTCTCTGACAAATACCAAGCCAGACTTATAAACATTACCTTGTATAGCACTAAGATATAGATTTCAGATGCACTGAATCAAAAAACAATCAAATGATAGAAAAATTGAGTAATATATCATTAATTATTTGTGATATATCTGCGTGGAAGACTTTCTTATGCATGCAAAATTTAAAAAAGGGGACAATTGACCTCCATAAATGTTTTAAATATAGGTATGATATTTTTACTTCAAAAAGACAAAACATAATTCTAAACAAAAGATGAGAAATAGATTGGAGATACTGTTCACAACAAATATAGTAATTTTACTATGAAAAGAATCTATCCAAATTGATAATAAAACACTAAGACTCTTTAAGATGAAAAAGGATTGAATGACAAGAATTGTCAACTCGTAAGTGCGGAGCTACATTTATTACCAAAGTTCCACATAGTAATAATAAAGCAAATCAACCTAAAAAAAATGGTATCAAGTCATAGTAATCATCCTAATCCAAATTTGGGTAAATAAGTAATATTATATGCTACTAACAATGATTTAGATTGTTCAGCTATTTTTGGTAAATAATCTTTAATTACAAAATGTAAAATGTTTTCCTAAATACTGATCTAGTAGTAGTTATCCCCTTTCCGAAATTTAAGAAACTATTATAAATGAAACAAAAAATACATATTTATACCCAGATATGCACAGGAATATTTCTTACCACAGTAAAATATTAAAAATCATCTCCTAAGTTTTTCATATTTTTATTTTTATTTTTTATTTAAATTTTATTGTTATATTCCCCATACAATTACAACCCCCTTATTTTGACCCCAATCCCTCCCCTCCCCACTCCCCACCCCCATAGAGTGTCTCTGGTTCATAGTTGTTTGTTGATTTTGATATTTTCTTTCTTATAGTTATTCATTTTCCTGGTCCCTTATTTAAGTTTTCTAGATTCCTGTTATGAGTGAGACCATCCGGTATTTTTCTTTTTCTTTCTGGCTTATTTCGCTGAGCATGATCCCTTCCAGTGCCATCCATGTTGCTGCAAATGGCATGTGTTTATCTTTTTTGAATGCTGAGTAATATTCCATGGTGTATATGTACCACATCTTCTTGATCCAGTCATCTATTTTTGGGCATTTGGGTTGTTTCCAAAGCTTAACTATTGTAAATAGTGCTGCTATAAACATAGGGTTACAGGTGCTCTTTGGAATTGATGTTTATATTTTTTTTTTTTCCTTCTTCTTTTTTTTTTTTTTAATAAATTTTATTGTTATATTCCCCATACAATTGCAGCCCCCCCATTCTAACCCCAATCCCTCCCCTCCCACCCCCGCCCCCTAAAAGTGTCTCTGGTTCATAGTTTTTTGTTGATTTTGATTTTCACTTTCTTATAGTTATTCATTTTCCTGGTCCCTTATTTAAGTTTTCTAGATTCCTGCTATGAGTGAGACCATCCGGTATTTTTCTTTTTCTTTTTGGCTTATTTCGCTGAGCATGATCCCTTCCAGCGCCATCCATGTTGCTGCAAATGGCATGTGTTTATCTTTTTTGAATGCTGAGTAATATTCCATGGTATATATGTACCACATCTTCTTGATCCAGTCATCTACTTTTGGGCATTTGGGTTGTTTCCAAAGCTTAGCTATTGTAAACAGTGCTGCTATAAACATAGGGGTGCAGGTGTTCTTTGGAATTGATGTTTCTGTGTCCTTTGGGTAAATACCTAGGAGTGGAATTGCTGGATCATATGGAAGCTCTATGTTTAGTAGGTCCAGAAATCTCCATACAGCTTTCCACAGTGGTTGGACCAGTTTGCACTCCCACCAACAGTGCAGAAGAGTTCCTTTTTCTCCACACCCTCGCCAACATTTGTTGTTGCTAGTTTTTTTAATATGTGCCATTCTCACTGGTGTAAGATGGTATCTCATGGTAGTTTTGATTTGCATTTCCCTGATGACAAGTGATGTTGAACATTTTTTCATATGCCTGTTGGCCATTTGCATTTCCTCTTCAGAGAAGTTTCTTTTTAGCTCTTCTGCCCATTTTTTGACTGGATTATTTTCTTTGTTGTTGTTGAGTCTCATCAGCTCTTTGCAGATTTTTGTGATCAGTCCTTTATCATTAGTGTTGGGTGCAAAAATGTTCTCCCAGTTGATGGGGTTTCTCTTTGTTTTTGTTATTGTCTCTTTTGCTGTGCAAAAGCTCTTTAATTTGATGTAGTCCCAGCTGTTTATCTTTGCCTTCACTATCACTGCTTTGGGTGATGTGTCTGTAAAGATGTCTTTGATGTGCAAATCACGTAGTGTTTCGCCTATATTTCCTTCTATATATTTTATGGTTTCAGGTCTTATGTCTAGTTCTTTAATCCATTTTGAGTTGATTTTTGTGTATGGTGTGAGGTGGTGGTCAAGCTTCATTCTTTTGCATGTAGCGACCCAGTTTTCCCAGCACCATTTATTGAACAAACTTTCTTTGCTCCAATGCATATTCTTTGCTCCTTTGTCAAAGATTAGTTGACCATAAATCTGTGGGTTTATTTCTGGATTTTCTATTCGATTCCATTGGTCTGTATGTCTGTTCTTGTTCCAATACCATGCAGTTTTGATGATTATGGCTTTGTAGTATAGTTTGAAGTCTGGGAGTCTGATGCCTCCATTCCCTTCTTTTTTTTTCAGGAGAGCTTTGGCTATTCGGGGTTTTTGGTGATTCCATATGAATTTCATCAATAATTGTTCTATTTCTTTGAAGAATGACATTGAAATTTTGATTGGAATAGCATTGAATCTGTATATTGCTTTTGGTAGGATGGCCATTTTAATAATGTTTATTCTTCCAATCCATGAGCAGGGGATGTCTCTCCATTTCTTTGTGTCTTCTTCTATTTCTTTTAACAGTGTTTTATAGTTTTCTTTGTATAGGTCCTTTACCTCTTTTGTTAGATTTATTCCCAAATATTTGATTTTTTTTGTTTCAATAACAAAAGGGATGGTCTTTTTGATTTCTTCTTCTTCAGATTTATTGTTTGTGTATAGGAAGGCTACTGACTTTTGCGTGTTGATTTTGTATCCTGCCACTTTACTGAACTGATTGATGAGTTGAATTAGCTTTTCTGTGGAGTTTTTGGGGTTCTCTATGTATAATATCATATCGTCTGCAAATAGTGATAGTTTGACTTCTTCTTTTCCTATTTGGATTCCTTGGATGTCTTTCTCTTGTCTTATTGCCCTGGCTAGGACTTCCAGTATTATATTGAAAAGCAATGGTGAGAGTGGACATCCTTGTCTTGTTCCAGATCTTAATGGAATTGCTTTCAGCTTTTCACCATTGAGAATGATACTGGCTGTTGGCTTGTCATAGATGGCCTTTATGATGTTGAGGTATGTTCCTTGTATCCAAGAATTTCAAGGGCTTTTATCATGAATGGGTGTTGCACTTTGTCGAAAGCTTTCTCAGCATCTATTGATATTATCATATGGTTTTTATATTTCTTTTTGTTGATGTGTTGGATAACGTTGATTGATTTTCGGATGTTAAACCATCCTTGTGCCCCTGGAATGAATCCAACTTAGTCGTGGTGAATTATCTTATGGATACATTGTTGGATTCTGATAGCTAAAATTTTATTGAGGATTTTTGCATCAGTGTTCATTAGGGAGATTGGCCTGTAGTTTTCCTTTTTTGTGTTGTCCTTGTTCGGTTTTGGTATTAGTGTAATGTTGGCTTCATAAAACGTGTTTGGTATTGTCCCTTCCTTCTCAATTTTTTGGAAGAGTTTGTGAAGGATAGGCACTAATTCGTCTCTGAATGTTTGGTAGAATTCATTTGTAAATCCATCAGGTCCTGGGCTTTTGTTTTTGGGGAGGTTTTTTATTACCATTTCAATTTTGCTAATTGTAATTGGTCTGTTTAGGTGTTCTATTTCTTCTTTATCTAGCTTTGGGTGATTGTAGAGTTGTAGGAATTTGTCCATCTCCTCTAGATTGTTAAACTTGTTTCCATATAACTGTTCATAGTAGTTACTGATTATTCTTTTGATTTCTGCTGTGTCTGTTGTGATTTCTCCTCTTTCATTGATGATCCTGTTTATTTGTGCTTTCTCCCTTTTTTCCTTTGTGAGCCTGGCTAGGGGTTTGTCTATTTTATTGATTTTTTCAAAAAACCAGCTCTTGGTTTCATTGATCTTTTGGATTGTTTTTTAGTTTCAATTTCATTTATTTCTGCTTTGGTTTTTATTATTTCTTTTCTTCTACTGGTTTTGGGTTTTTTTTTGTTGTTCTTTTTCTAGATCTTTGAGCTTCGAGATGAGGTTGTTTCTTTGCGTTCTTTCTTGTTTCTTGATGTGAGCTTCTATTGCTATATATTTTCCTCTTATTACTGCTTTTGCTGCATCCCATACATTTAGGATATTAGTGTCCTCCTTGTCGTTCAATTCAAAAAATTTTTTAATTTCTTCTTTGATCTCCTCATTAGTCCAATGGTCTTCCAGTAGTGTGGTTTTTAATCTCCATGAGGTAGGAAAGTTCCTTGCCTTCTTTTTATGGTTTATTTCTAGTTTGATGCCTTCATGGTCAGAAAAGATGGTTGATATGATTTCAATCTTGGTGTATCTGTTGATGTTTGTCTTGTGCCCCAGTATGTGATCGATCCTGGAGAATGATCCGTGTGCGCTTGAGAAAAATGTGTACTCCGTTTTTTTGGGGTTTAGTGTTCTATAGATGTCTGTTAAGCCTAATTGCTCTAGGTCCTTATTTAGAGCTTTGGTTTCTTTACTTATTTTTTGTCTTGTTGATCTATCCATTGTTGATAGTGGTGTGTTGAAGTCTCCCACTACGTATGTGTTTTCTCTGATGTCTGTTTTCAGAGAGGACAACAGTTGTCTGATATATTTTGGTGCTCCTTCGTTTGGTGAGTATATGTTAATGAGTGTTATTTCTTCTTGAAGTATTGTCCCCTTGATCATAATGTAGTGACCATTGGGGTCTCTTTTTATCTTTTTGAGTTTGAAATCTGTTTTATCTGATATAAGTATAGCTGTTCCTGCTTTCTTTTTTGGTCCATTTGCTTGTAGGATTGTTTTCCATCCTTTAACTTTGAGCCTATTTTTATCTTTTGTAGCTAAATGTGTTTCCTGGAGACAGCAAAAGGTTGGGTTTTGTTTCTTAATCCAGGCTGCCACTCTGTGTCTTTTTATTGAAGAGTTTAGTCCATTTACATTTAGAGTTAATATTGATATGTTAACATCTGTATTTGCCATTGTGTTTGTCTTTCCTTTGATTTTATTTATTTATTCTTTTAATAACTTTTTTTTTTTTTTTTTGGCCTTCTTTCATTGTTATTCGTCCCTCTGAGGTTCTGGCTTTAGGACTCCTTGTAGTATTTTTTGGAGTGGGGGTTTAGTTGCAATGAAATTCCGGAGTTTCTGTTTGTCTGGGAAGGTCCATATTCTTTCTTCAAAGAGGAAGGAGAGCTTTGCGGGATAGAGTATTCTTGGTTGGCATCTGTTTTCTTGGAGTCTGTTGACTATGTCCCTCCACTCTCTCCTTGCCCGTAGTGTTTCTTCGGAGAAGTCTGATGTCAGCCTGATTGGTTTTCCTTTGAATGTTATCTGTTTCTTCCCTCTTGCCAGCTTCATTATTTTTTCCTTGTCCTGGATTCTTGGGAGCTTTACTATTATGTGTCTTGCTGTATTTTTCCTTTCGTCGTGGAAGTTTGGTGTTCTTCTTGCTTCTTGTATATCAATTTTCAGCTCCTTCTTCACATTTGGGAAGTTCTCTTCAATTATCTCTTTGAATATTTTCTCTGTTCCTACATCTCTCTCCTCTCCTTCTGGTATTCCTATAACTCTTATATTTCCTTTCCTCATGGAGTCAGATAGTTCCCGAAGTCTTTCTTCGTTCTTTTTCCTTCGTACTTCTCTTTCCTTTTCTGTTTTGGCTCTTTTTATTTCTGTGTCTTCAAGATTACTTATTCGTTCTTCCATTTCATCTATTCTGCTTTCATTGCTTTTCCCAGAATTCTTTAGTTCTTCCATTAATTCTTTGATCTCCTGCATTTCTTTTACTTCCCTCTTTAGGGACTCAATTTCTTTCTTCTGACCATTGTTTTCCCTCTCTAGGGACTCAATTGCATTCTTCTGATCGTTGATTATTTTTCCCTTATCATTGTTTTCCTTTATGACTTCTGTCAGTTTTTTAATCACGGCAATTTTAAATTCTCTTTCTGGAAGGCTCAGAAATTCTTCCAAGTTATTGTCTTTGCAATCTGGGGGCTGGCTTTCTTTTTGTGGTGTGCTTTTTCTCTGGAGAGTTGCTAGGTTGCGTGTGGTTCTTCTCCTCCCTACTGTCTGTTTTCTAATTTGCCGTATGCGTTGGGACACTGTGTTGTTGGGACTGGCCGGCATCTTGGGTGGGCTTCTCTGTTCCCCTCTGGTTCTTCCAGGAGTCATCTGTCAGTTTCAAGCAGCCTCCGAGGCGGATCCTGCAGGGTTCGCCTCAGCTCCCGTTCACGGGGTGTGGTGGCTGCAATAGTTCCTTTCCACTCACAGTCCCGCTTGCTGTGTCCGTTTTTCTTGTTGGCCGTTTTGGTTTGTTGTTTCCTCCTCTCTGCCGGTCGGAGAGTGCCGCCTCTGTGGGCGGGGGAGGGAGCAGGGTTCTGCGCTTCCCTCCCTTCTCGTCCTCTTTTATGGCAACTTTCTTCTTCGGGCAGTTTGCTGGAGTCGTCTGTTTATCTTCCGTGTCCCAGTTCTCACTGGGACCTGCCGCTTTTCCTCCCTATTAACTTTTTTTAATGGGAGATCTTACTCGCAGCGTCTCCTCGCCGCCATGTTGCTCCGCCCACACCGACTTTCCTTCTTCTGCCTGATGTTTATATTTTTAATAATATATTACATTCAGGGCCTCCCCTGGTGGCGCAGCAGTTGAGCACTGGGCTGCGAAGCTGCCCACAGCCTCTGCAGCACCGGTTCAATCCCTGGCCACCGGCGAGGGTCCCACATTGTGCGTAGACCTCTCCTGCCATGCCCGCTGCTCCCCTCAGCAGTGTATTTTGTCAGTCTGCCTGTTCTGTTCCCCGCTCTGGCTCTGGTGAATTCTCTCACCCTCCCCCGCTTCTGATTGTACCCAGTGCTTGTACAAATAAATAAATAAATCTTAAAATATATATAGATATATATATATTACATTCATTTGATGACTATAAGAAATTGACTCAGGATCTTGTTTCCTGGCCAGGACCACCTGTCGGCTTTTTAGGGGCAACCCATTTCTTCCAAAGAGCCTGAACCTCTGTTGTTGGTGGTTTCTTTCTCTGGTTTCCATTAGCTTTAGAAGATAAGGACACCTGAAGCTCAAAGTCACCTGCGCTATGACAGAGATGCAGAATGACCAGTGTTCATTTGCATTTTTGTCACACTTGCCAGTTTGTCTAAAGAGGTTAAGACTTCTACCTCTTACTGGGTTTTTGAAGCCTTGCCAACTATTTATTGTATAATACCACGGGCATTCTTCTCCACAGCACCATGATGGGAATGGTATTTTCCCTGCTTTATAGATGAGAAAGTTTGATTCTTTCCCAAAGCACCATGGGGAAAGCATCAGAGAGAGAATTCAAGTATAGTTCCATGTTGATTTCAAAGAGAAGTCTTTCTTTCCTAAGGTCTACCCTAGATAAAAATAGGGTTTTGCCTCAGGCTAATCCCAAAGAGAAAAGATATTTAAACAGTAAGTGAATATTTGAAAACTTTCAGGTTAACAGATGTTCCTTGTCTCCATTGTTTGCTATCATCCCATTTTGAAGGAGTGATTTCCATCCTAAATACTTCCAAAATGTGGTACTCACAACACTCAACACACAAGAGACACACAACACTCAACACTCATTGCACAAAAGAGACTCATAGTCCATGGGAGGAAAGTCCTGCTTGCCATGTAGGGTCTTCTGGGGTGTGTACTCAGGAGCAGAGGAAACCCCAGGGACTGTGGGAGGCCAACTTTGTAGTAACTCAGGACAGGATGCCCTCTGGTTCCCACAGAAGAATGTTTCTGTTGGTTTGAATAGTTTTGGGAGCTAGCAAGGAAGTGAAATTCTTTAAATTGAGGAAGGGGAAAAGGGTGTTTCTGATCCAGCTGGTGGGGGGTCTTACCTGCTGAATTTGGGGGCATATCTGTGAAAAATCTGGGAATTCGTGATTAGGATTTTGGAATCCAGTGACACTTAAAGATGTTAAGGCTTTACAATTCATTGTACCTTTAGAGTAAGGGAGAAGACAGCGTTATAGTCTTCTTTTTGTATCATTTGTATCTAGCTCTGTAACCTGGTGGCAGTAATTTCCAGTAGTGTTTCCTCTTTTCTGTAATGAATCTTCTGAGAGATTTCACCAGGAAAGAAATAATATAAACTGGGAGTAGATGCAGGAAAGATTCGCATTTCAGATAGAGTATAGAGGAAATTAGCAATGTTTAAATGTTAATAGCTTATATGTGAGATATAGTTAACAGTCCTGAGATTTAATTATTAATATTTTAGTGTGCAATTAAACATACTTATATTCTTTACTTGAATAAGCAAGCTACCTAAACTATTTCTGACTATGCATAAAAAGAACAAGCAAGCTCCAGATCTTTTATGGGAATTTAATTATTTTATTTAAATCTCACTCTATCAATATTCATCTGCCTTCAAAACTCTATCCTAATCTTAAAAATGATCTGAGACAATTTTAAAGTCTTCTGTGAGATTTGAAAAGCTTGTGTTATATCTATTTGCATATAGTGTCTTATTTTCATGTATCATTTGGAATTTTTCATCATGTTCTACAATTTTCATTTAAAAATTAGTTCCTGAGACCAGAGAGATGTTCATTGGTGCTTCTCAAGATGAAATGGAAGGAACACCCGCTGAATCAAAGCTCCTCGTGATAGGGTGTTTTTAATGAGTTCTGCAGGTGACTCCTATGCATGTCCAAGTTTGACAAAAGCTTTCATTTCTATGGCACAAAAAAGTTATGCAATAAATCTACGACCATTCTAGCTGGGAGAGAAGATGGCAGAGAAGGGGCTGTGAGGGGATTGCACCCAGCACCTCCCTGACTCTTACTGTTGTGTGACCTTGCCACATTACACAATTTCTTGGCATCTCTTCTTTCTTTCATGGTAACCTACAATATCAAGATTGTTGTAACAGTAATATGTGCTCAGCACCTGCTACACAGCTGATGTCGCTGCTTTCCTCTTTCTCCCACTTACTTGCTTCCCTTCCTAACCACTTTGTGAGAAGCTCAGAATATAACTCAGGTGAGGTTAGTAAGTCTGAGTGCTCCTGTGCCAATCTTCAAGTTGTACATGTAATAATGAGGAATTTGTAGTTATCATTGGCGTGTTCTATGTACTTGTATGGATCAGATCTTAATTATTTTTAATTGTATTATTTTAATTGGGTAAAAATTTGTTTATAACACCTTAACTCTTAAATCTTAGAATAACATGGCAAGGCTGATATATATATATATAGAAATCAATATATTTATCAATAAGAACACTGAGGATGAGAGGAGTATTTAACTGGATTTTTATAATTTAGTAAGTGTTGAAACTAAGATTCAAGTTTAAATAGCCCAGATAAGCTTGGTTAAGCTTATTCCTGAGAGGCACTCTAACAACTAAAATTATTATCATTGTAATTTATTTTTTTAAAAAAATTGGAACATGATTTTGAAAACTTTGGTTCAAGTGTCTAATAGCAGCAAGGAGAAAACAAATAAGAGGAAAGGCTGAATTCTAGCCAACTGGCATAAAAACAGATTTGTATATTTTTCTTTTTTTTTCTTTTCCTTTTTCCTTTTTCTTTTTTTTTAAGATTTGTTTTTTTATATTCCCCATACAATTGCACCCCCCATATTTTGACCCCAATCCCTCCTCTCCGCCCCCCCATAGTGTGTATCTGGTTTATAGTTGCTTGTTGATTTTGATTTTTCTTTATTATAGTTATTCTTTTTCCTGGTCCCTTATTTAGGTTTTCTAGATTCCTGCTATGAGTGAGACCATCCAGTATTTTTCTTTTTCTTTCTGGCTTATTTCGCTGAGCATGATCCCTTCCAGCGCCATCCATGTTGCTGCAAATTGCATGTGTTTATCTTTTTTGATTGCTGAGTAATATTCCATGGTGTATATGTACCACATCTTCTTGATCCAGTCATCTATTTTTGGGCATTTGGGTTGTTTCCAAAGCTTAGCTGTATTTTTCAACCATTTTTCTTGAAACCTATCACCCTCTCACATTAGATTTTCCTTCCCTGCATTGGATGGAAACACAGCTATGGAGAAAACCAATTTCATGACCATAATGAGAAATAGTGACTGAACTTTGGCTTCAGCATTGAGGCTAAAGAAGAAAGTACCCAGAGATGGGCAAAGTTGGTGATAAATGGCTGCCACCATCCACAGCCATGGCTGATGCCTGCTGTGCCAAAACTCAGGTCCCAAGACTCCAGACTTCTAGTTTCTAATCAAAAGTCAGAAAGAAATATTTTAATTTGAATTTCATAACTATTGATAGTTGGACTAAAAATAATCAAAACAACAAGCAAACACTCTGCTGACCAAATGAAGCAGTTTTGCATCCTGTATCTAAGTCATGGGCCACCAGTTTGCATCCTCATCTCTTGAGGACAATTACAAGAAGCACCCAAACTTTTCACAATGCTTACTTAATTATGGAAAATGTTTTTCTTAACAGTGGTCTCTCAGTTATCCAGAATATAAGAAACAGCAAGAGTTGGAAAGAACATGGTGAGGGAAGCCTCATATACCGTTGTCAAGAGAGTAAATTGGTGCAACCATTATGGAAAGCAGTGTGGGAAGTCATCAAAAAATCAAAAATAGGAATTCCTTACTATGTAGTGACTCCACTTCAGGGTATTTAGTTGGAAAATACAAAAACACTAATTAAAATAGATAGATGCTTCCCCATGTTTATTGTAGCATTATTTACAATAACCAAGAACTAGAAACAACCATTGACAGACAAATGGACAAAGATGTGATATATATAGTATATGTGTACATATATTATATGTATAAACACACATACACAATGAGATATTACTCAGTTATTAAAAAAGGATGAAATCCTGTCATTTGCAGCAACACACATGGATCTAGAGATTATTATGCTTAGTGAAATAAGTCAGATGAAGAAAGACAAATGGTATGTGATTTTAATCACGTATAGTATATAGAGAAACCAAACGAATGAGCAAAATTAAACAAAAATGAACTTTCAGACTATAAGACCATTTAGTGGTCACCAAAAGGAGGGGGGAAGTGGGGTGGTTAAACGGACTAAAAGGACACAACGGTAGGTGAAATATAGAATTGTACTTTTAGTGGTGAATTTAATGTAATATGTAACAGGTTGATTTTTAATGATGTACACCTGAAACTTATTTACTATTATAATGGGTGGTCACTTTGATAATAAAAACAAATTTAAAAAAACCTCAGAAGATGGGGCTGTGGCATCAACAAATTCTACTGGACATAACCTTACTCTATATTTTCTTCTGGATGTCTCCTTCTCGTTGATCAGTCTTCAGTTCCAAGCAGTCCTCTTTAATACTTCTATCAGATGTGGTCCATGTTTTCCCATTAGCTTTATTCATGCAGTTACTGCTAGCTCAAGTGGTCTTGTATCTTAATGAGCTCTTTCCCTCTGAGGTTACTTTCTTCGAGGGGTGCAAACGGATCTGTTTTCTTCATCATTGTATCCTTAAGACTTGGAGCATCATCTTGTACCTGGCACAGGTCCCATAATATTTCATCAGGGAGAATAATGGTTATTGATTGAGTTCTTCCTATGTGTCCATGTGTAGGACATCTGCATGCAAAATTCTCTATGACCACAGAGGCTGGGATTATCAAGGAAGGTGGCTGCAGTCATTACATGAACATCAGTAGATCATAAATGAGTATGTTTGGAATAAGTGAATGCTGAGAAAATCCAAATAACTCAGATTGATTTAATTTATACTCAGCCTCCTAAAAAAAAGGCCTTGTTGGGCTTAATATTCATAGTATTGAACGTATCAGCACACATTATCCCAGAAGTTGCCTGTTTGATTTGACCATTGTTGGTAATAAAAATGACCTTTACAGAGTGATTTGCATAGTGTACTCAGAGGACTTACTTTGTTAGGCAATTAATCCAGCATACAACCAAAAATTATATATGTTATATAAGTATAGCTATATATTAATAAGAGTACTTTAGATGATTCAGATACACTGTAAAACTTTGTAGACTGAACAAAATATGACTTTTCATATATACACAGGCAAATGCTTTCTTAATAACACAATTATCTTGAACTGATTGATTCTGAGACTTTTGCTAGTTTTTTCTACACAGTACTGTGATAGTTTATATCACATCACTTAATTTTAAGGAATAAAATGCTTCTTGCTTTTTCTAGATGACATTTTGTCTTTGGGCAATGCCAGTTATGAACTACACATGGCTAGTCTTGGATTCCCTGCCTAACTGGTAGAAAATTAGCCAGGTCTAATAAACTCCATGCATGGTCTCCCCCTACCTGTGCATATTTAAGGAAAAACAAATATAATAATTAGACTTCCTAAGAGAAGCTTCTGCAAAGTACTCTTGAATGAAATCAGGAGTTCACTGCACTAAAGAAATCATAGATAATGTCAGCTATCATTTGTCATCAATTCCATCTTTTAAGAGTTTCACTTTTATTATCTTTGGGAAGGGAAGAGCTGGTGTTTGTTCTCTCTCTTGTGTCTCCATAGCCTGGCTGCTCTGAGTGGAGGCCAGCGTGACCTCTAGATGAAAAGTCCTCTAAGGATATGGTTTGGGGGCTTTTTTTTCCTGGAAGTGATTCTGGGAACTTCAAAGTAATCCTGCCCCATACGTGCAAAAACTCTGTGTTCTACTAAGAATCATTGATATAGACTATTATCCTATTATCTCTGATGGTGTCAGAAGGGTCCCACATCAAATTCTTCTGGCAACTCTAACAGAATACCCATAGGAATATAGAAACAACCTTCCAGAATTTGATAAATGGAGTTCAGAATAACCTGATGGCATAAAATGTGTGGCCAGATTATTGTCAAATTATAGAATTTTTCAGTCCATTCATTCTAAAGCAAAAGTACATAAAAAATAGTGAAAATTATATGGAATGGCATGACCATACACAAAAGTAATGAAATCACAGGATCCTAGAACAGCCTCTCAGTTCTTTCCCTGGCAAAAGATGAGATCTTGAGCACACTGTTTGAGCAGGAGGTTATTCAGGAGACAAGAGCCAACCACCCATCACATCACAGCTGAGTTTTCTTACTGGGGTCCCTTACTGCAGTTCTACTGTGTGACTATAAGAAATTCCTGAATGCTCCCACATTTAACTCTGTAGAAAGCTTGACAAGCCAAGCAAGTTCCATTTGTTCTGCCAGGACTCTTCTGCCTCATCTGTCTTCATGCTCAAATCCAAGCCAACCTAAGCATCGCCATTTTATCCCTGTTACTGACAAGGATGCTTCTAGATGTACTTACAGTAAAAGAAATGAAGCCATGGTCTTTTCCAGCATTGCCTACTTAATTTCACTTTTCTTCATCAAGGTATAATTGACAAAATGGTATGTTTTACATGATAATTTGATACATGCATACATTGTGAAATGGTCACACAATCAAGTTAGTTAATATCTGTTACTTCACATACTTACCCATTCTTTCTGGGATCAAACAATTAAAATCAACTTTCTTAGTAAATCTGAAGTATACAACATAATATTATTAATTAGAAATACTGTGCTATATGTATTCATTTCATAGCTAGAAGTTTGTGCTCTTGGGCCAAAATCTCCCCACTCCCTTCCCCCCAGCCCCTGACAACCATTCATCTTTCTATGAGCTTGGCTGTTTTAAGTTCTACATTTAAGTGAGATTATACAGCATTTGTCTTTCCATGCTAGACTTATTTCACTTAGTGTAATGACTTCTAGTTTCTTTCATGGTATTACAAATGACAGAATGTCCTTTTTAGGGCTGCATAGTACTCCAGTGTGTGTGTATATGTGTGTAGGGGGTGTGCATGCACATACATCCATAATCACATATCCTTTATCTAGTCATGTGTTGACAGATAATCAGGCTGTTACTATATCATGGTCATTATGAATTATGCTGCAATAAACATGCATGTTTAGATACCTCTTTGAAATAGTGATTTCATTTCCTTTGGATATATGCTGAGAAATGAGATCACTGGATTTTAAAATAGTT
The DNA here is from genome assembly GCF_014898055.3 of Talpa occidentalis. Lineage (NCBI taxonomy): Eukaryota > Metazoa > Chordata > Mammalia > Eulipotyphla > Talpidae > Talpa > Talpa occidentalis. The sequence continues at coordinate 10,457,137 of NW_023601322.1, forward strand.
CTATTTTTAATTTTTTAAAGGAACCACCATACTCTTGTCTATAATGACAATATTCCACATTTTTTTTCTTTTGACATTTATCTTTTTGCTTGATACAATGTTTGAATTTTTATTATGTTAACAGAGGGGTAATTAATTATAGGGGGGGCAAAATAAACCTTACACAAAAGGAGAAGTTATATCATAATCATAGTGAAAATATGATATGGCTCTAAGTTTTCCAATTGATGAAATTGTACCTAAGTCAGGAATAGTCTATTTCAGTTTGTACACACAGTTCAACATGGTAGATCTATAATTTTATGTCATTCACCATTGCATAACAGTTTTACCATTCAGTTAATATTTACTTAGAGTTCAGTACCTATTAGAATATTGACATTAGTGGAAACTCTTAAAAATAATGCATTATTTCTATTATTAGTGCTATGTGTACTATTTTTGATGCTTAGGTCTGGTAGTAAAAACAGTAAGTAAGGGAGGGGTGAATGATCAAGGAAATGTAGGCTACTTAGTTGATCTATTGCGGCAAGGGAACACAAGAAGGCAGGGGGCGAAAGGACATTGGGGGGGGAGAGGGAGAAGAGAGAGCCTGGGTGGTTGCTATGGGAACCAGGAGGCTGCAGAGGTAGTGTGCTGGTGTCTTGTGAGCCCTGCCCGTAGGGCTGCAGGTGTTCTTGGAAGGATTGCTCTTCGATGCTGGCTATTCTTGGGTTCCAAACATATCTCAGTTTCTGAAAGACATTGTCATTTCTATTCCTGTTTCACAGATTAAGATTTATAGACCAAAAGGGTTTAAGGTCATATTGGTGTTGACCACACCTAGAACCTTATAGTGCCACCTTCCCTAATTAGAAAACTCCTTCGAGGTGGTGGTGGAAGTGGTCATGGCAGTTATAAGCATTTCATAAGTTTGAAACAATTGGAGCTAGCCTGCCAGGTAATAGGATCAAAATATACAGCTTTGATTATTAAAGCAGACTACGGAAAACCTTCTCTATGTTGACCGTGAGTGAAAGAATCTACAATAAACCCAGGCACCTTGTTTTCAAATACGTGTTTTTGGTGACTCTGAACTTCTCTTAAAATGTCTAGAGAAGGACACTGGAAAAGGTCCTCGTGCAAGGAAGAAGGAAAGCAGAGCTCAAGGAAACTTAAATATGCAAAAATTTAAATACATGGAAACTGACTTGCAGCAAAGAAAGTCAAAGGAGGGCATGCTTTCCATTCCCAGAGGACTTATTCTTATATGAGCTTTGCTTACAAAACAAACTCAAGTCATCACAATAAGCATCCTGCAAAAACCTAACCAGAGCAGACATCAGTGTCCAGTTCCTACTTTCCAGGTGACTGGTGTGTCCCTGAGCTTCCCCCAAGACACTTGCAGGAAAGATCAAAGGTTCATGCAGGTGGGAACAGCTGGCCTGGCTGGCTCCTGAAGTGACAGGATTGCTAGTATGAGCTTTGAAGGAGGCCTGAGTGGCTGGTGGTTGTAGAAAGATCCAGCAAACTGTGATCTGTATCCCCATTCTTGCTGTTTAAAATGGAGGCTCTGCTTTATAGGAAATAGAAAACTTTCTAATGTATAATTTTGTTCACACACTTGGAAAAGCATATGTCTATACACAAATGACTTGTAAGCATGTTTCTTACAAGTTTGTTTATTTCACATTCTTACAATTTGTTTATTTCACATTCGTTAACTCTTGAGAATCTAATGAAAATAGTATTTTACTCTGTCATTATAGAAGGAAGACATGAGAATGTTTATGAACCACTCTATTAACTATAGTTTTTATAAGTGTTTTTAAGAGAGCAAGATAATATCACAGGTTTAACTTCAAGGTCTCTAAAAACACTTCAAAAAGATTTATTATATTGGGGGGAGGTATTCTGCTTGTTGCTGCATTTTAATAAAATTAATCTCTATAATTTGTATTTGGGCTCATATATACGATCTCGTATTTTGGATGCTGGCAGAAAATGAAAATTTTAGTGGACAATAAATTACCTTTACTTTGATTTTATCCTTATATAAGGTGATCTTACCTGGAAGAAATATAATAATTGAAGGGTCACTATGTCAGAGAAATTATGAAGTCCAGAGTTTACTCAAACTTAAAAAAGATTTAATTTCTTTCCTTTTAGAACTGCTTTTCTTTTTTAAAAAAATCAAAAATATTTTGGTGTTTTATCCTAAAATGAAATTTTCTGGTTCTTAATATGTACGGTGCTCCTGGAATTGACTCTAACATAAGTTTTCATCCAGAGGAGTTTGAAAAATGTCATTTTCATCTATAGTTCATACCTTGTATGACAAATAAGCCCAATTGTATATTAAAGTATGGAAATGTTATGTGGAACCCGGAACAGATGCAATTTACCCTAAAAAAAATTTGTAAACTTACTTTATTCAGCAAGGTTTATTCTGACATATTTAATTTTAAAACATATAAAAAATATCTAACATATGAAGAAATTTACTATTCTTTAGTAGTAATATCTTACTGTTATGAACTGGATGGTACTTTTGGAAAAAAAAAACTATTGTAATACTTCTGCTATGCACAATAATTTTTCTTCCACATCTCTATGATTCAGTAGCTATCTGGTTTGAAAATAGCATCATAGCTGTTTTAACATGTTTGTAAACACACACACATATATACTTATAAATGATTCCTAATCATTTTTCCTTTAGTTTTTTTAATTTCATTTCCAGAGGGTTGGTCTTTTGCAAATCTTGTATGAATAAGTAAGGTTCAAATACATTAATGTTATATTGCAAGGGAAATTATCATCCATATGTTCATTATTTATTCTTAAACTGTTTTCCTTGAATGTCTGTCTTCCCTTAAACTCTAGTGCTCTTTCTGTCTTGTAAGAATGATAAGAAATCTTACATACATAGATTCCCAGGTCTGTGTCAGCTGGAAGCCATCGACTCCTTAATTCTACCCACTGATTACATCCCTGATCCTCTTTCTCTTTTAAATAAGAGTTGTGTCTTATGTAAACAGCACTCCCAAACAAAGAAAAAAATAAGACATTATCCAAAGATGGCTACATAAACGCTGCAAGAGAATACAAAAGGCCATGTGGACTCATAGCTGCCCCATCTCCAGCCAGTGTGACAGCAGCACACTTAATACCCACCACCTATCAGAACTGTGTCGTGCTTCAATCTCTCCCTTATTCTCTCAGAGGATTCCTCAGTCACTCAGGCAACTGTCTTTTGCCCCAATGCGGGTGAATAAGTGTGTAGTCAGAAACAAATCGGAAGTCTTTTTACTTCTTTTCCCTACCCACACCCCTTGTACTAGTTTGCTAGGACTGCTATAACAAAATACCACAGACTGAGTGGCTTAAGCAACACAAATTTATTTTCTCACAGGCCTAGAGTCTAGAATCAAGATCAAGCTGTCAGTGGTTTGATTTCTTCTGAGACCTCTCTGCTTGGCTTGCAGATGGCACCTTTGCCCTGTGTCCTCACAAGGTTGCCCCTCTATCTGCTTTATCTGTGTCCTCACTCCCTCTTCTTAGAAGGACATCAGTTATAGCACATGAAACCCCACCCATATGACCTAATTTTATTTCAACAATCTCTTTAAAGTCTTGTTTCTAAATACTGTCATGTTCTGAGGTGCTGGTTATATTGGTTTGTCTAAGACTGTTGTAACAAGTTACCACAAACTAGATAACTTCAAATAACAGAATTTCTCACAGAGGGTTCTGGAAATGACTCATCTGAAATTAAGGTAGTCACAAGGCCATGTTCCCTCTGAAGGCTCTAGGGAAGACTCTTGCCACGTTTCTTTGCGTTTCTGGTGGTTCCTGGTTCTGGTGACCCCATTGGCTGGTATCTGTCTCATTCCAACCTCCTGGTCTTCCCTCCTTGTCTTCACAGGGCCTTTGTAAGGAAACCGATCATTGGAATTAGCACCCATCTTACTCCACTATGACCTCATCTAAACTAACTACATCTGCAAAGACCTCATTTTCAAATAAGGTCACATTCTGAGGTTCTAAATGAACATAGATTTTGGAAGGATGCTATTCAACCCAGTAAACCTCCAAATGTAAGTTCGATGTTCATCTTCCCTCTTATAAGTAATATCTCACAATTAAATTTGTATTTTTTTTCTCATTTTGGAAATAGAAAGATTACATGCAAAGAGAATAAATGTGAATTTTTAAGACCACAGGAATCCAGGTACTAATCTTCCTATACTTAATCCTTGACTGTACGTATCAAACCTCTTTAGAGACAAAATATGCACTTGGTGCACTAAAGTCCTGTTTTGGTCTTTCCTCATTTATAGCATCGTATTGCATTGACAACATGCCACTGGCAGTTTCTTATCCCTTCTTCTGTATCTTCTCCATAATGTGACCAGGTGCCACTCTTTTTAATGAAATTTTAGAATTAAAGAAAATAGACTAAAAAAAAAAGAAAAATAAAGAAAATAGACCCTGTTTTTGAGCCATATTTTTTCCTCTCCAAACATAACAGTCTCTAACTCTGAAGGTAGCTGCAACATAGTAATTGCTTGGCATGACCTACACACATAAATCATGTACAAGCTGCATTTTGTTGCCTGCAGCTCTCTCCAGCCACCTGGATCTGTTTTTTTTTTTTTGTCTTCTGGGACAACTTCGAGCAATGACCAACAGGGGTCAGTATATAAATATCCCAGTTCAATCACCCTTCAAGTGGAGTTATGTGAACATGTTTATTCTGCACTGGCTCCCTGAGTTCCCTGGTGAGATGAAGCTTCAGTTTCCCACGCAGTAACTGCTCCATATGGCGTCCTCTATTGGCTTGCTTCCTTTGCCTGGATTCTCCATTCCTCTTGTGGTGCTTCCAAGGGATTACCTCTTAAATAATGACTTTCATTTGAATTTGTTTCTCGGGATCTACTTAGGAAGATCCAAACTAACTCAAGTGCCAAGTGTGAGATCATTCTTCGGAATGACATGAGGAGTTTTTAGAATGCTCATTGGGGTTCTGTGTCCAGACTTTTGTGGAAGTTCTTATCATCTCTCCAAGAGCCACTTTCAGAGGTCCCTTTTGCTGAAATCTGTCTGCTCCCTCTCTTCTCACTTAATGTACTTGTTGGTGTTCTGCCGAAATCTTTTTCATTGCATAGAATTTACCTCTGCTAGCATGATGCAGTTTTGTAGGAAACTGTCCAGCTTAACTTCGTGCTTAAATCTGGCCTGCCAACGTCCTGTATCATTTAAAGGAAGCTCTGATCTGTCAAGAATTCACTTTGTCATGGAATTTACTCTGAGTTAGCTTCCCTGACCAAGTCCTAAGCCACACTCTCTCCTTCATGTGCACCTTAGATCCCGTTTCCAGGCTCAGTTTGTCCTCCTAATGTGATAACTTCTCATGTATTCAATAAATAATAATTCCATAAATATATATTGTTGCTTCCTCTTCACCAGGCATGTACCCAGTATAGACAAGTGGATAAGATTAAGTCTGTCCTTACTCTAGGGTCTCCTTGCTTCACCGTATCAATGTAGTTTCTTAGAAACAAGCAACAGAAACAAATGGGCTACTTTCTGTGAAAGGAAATTATTCAAGGATGCAGCAACACATGGAGTTTTTGAAAAGTCCAAAGAATCAGGCTTGAAAACTACTTAGCCAGGAATAATACCTAAAATCACATCTCAGAAATGGTTCTCAGGACAAAATTGCCATTATTTCTGCTGCTAGAGCTTCTGGAGTCTTAAAGCTGGATGAAGTGACTGCCTTTGCCAGAATACACAGTAGAATAAACTCTATACTTGCTGTATAAGCATTTTCCGGAAAGTTGCCAACCATCCCAGGCCCTGATATTCACATCCTCATGTAATACCTTTCCCTCTAGTGGGAGAAGAGCTGAGTGACTTGCTTCTAGTGAGCAGAATATGGTAAAAAATAGTGGGCTGTTCTATTACAAAGTTTTGTAAGATGTGACTTTTGTTTTCTCTCTCTCTCTCTTTTTCTCTTGCTCACTCCAATGAAGCCTGTCAATGCTCCCTTGAATAGGCCCATGTGGTAAGGAAGTAAGGAAATGTGTGCAGTTTTCAGCAAACAGGCAGTAAGGTGTTTAGGTCCACAGTCCAACAGCCCTCGAGGAACTGAATCCTCACTCCAACCCCAAGATAACCTACAGGCAAATGTTCCCCGTGTGAGCCTTGAGATGTCTGTAGCCCTGGTGGATGCCTTGCTTGCAGCCTGGAGGGAATCCTGAAGCAAAAGACCCAGCTAAGTTGTGCCTGGAGACTGGATCCACAGCAACTCAGATAAATGACATTTTAAGCCACTAAATCATGGTGGGATTTGTTATGTAGCAAATTCTGTGCCTGTGCTGGCATCCTCTTTTCTCAGGATCTGTGTTTCCAGTCATGTACCCAGCTTGCTTCCTACTAAAATTTCTAGAACCCATAAGATCGACCATAGTTATTTATATTACCAACTACAAATTAAAAATCTGATAAGAAAGCATCCAAGCGATTGTATCCCAGCCACGAGGAGACAGGGAGGACACACAACTGGCATTGTTGTCTTTGATAGTTGTAGGTGGCTTGTCCTTACAACAGGACATGTAGCAGGAAAGGTTTCCCAAACATAGAAAACAGAACCAATCATCCAGCCCAAATCACGGTCGAGTACAGAGCCAATATCTTGCCTCCTCACATACATAGAAGGTAACAGTTTCTCTCTGCACTTCTCCTACATAGACAACTTTCTCACCCTATTTACTCTGGAACCTGAAATAGATGGGACCTGGAAAGAGCTGGGGAAGTATTTTGCTTAGGCTGTGTATTGATTTCTAGAGTCTATTTTATGTTAAACCACATGAGTCATTGAAGAGAATTTAATTCCAATGTGGTATTTCATGTAGTCCCACAATTGTGATCCAGTTGATGCAAGAACAGGAAAGCTCTGAAATACAAATGAGTTTTGCTTTTTCCCATGAAACAATTTTAAATAGTGACCCTTTCAAATATGTATCTCCAGGAGTAATAAGAGGTGCTGCAAATCTAACAGAAATCCTAAAAGGCACAATAATTCTACCCAATGGTGAAATCTGCTTCAAAGTAGAGAAGAGATGAGCAAAGACACCCAAGATCTGTGGGTTCTACAAGTTTTAGTAGGAAGCAACCTGTGTACGTGACTGGAAACAGAGATCTTGGGAGAGAGGATGCCAGCATAGGCATAAGCCGATTGGCGTGTGAAATACATACCAGTGTAGACAGCTGGCTCATTGTCAGATCCACGTTAGGAGGAGAAAACCACACCAGGAGACAAAACAGGGCATCTCAGTGAGCTCTCAGAGCTTCTAGTATTTCTTCGATACCTCCTCTCATGGCTGTCACCCTGGGCACTAAAACAATCACAAGAGTTTAAAATACATTCTGCTTTCAAGAGCTGCACAGGATCTTGTGGAAAACAAGGACAAACCTTTAGGACCTGAGTGTGAGATTGTGAGAATACACAGGGAAAATGTGGTGTGCCACTTATCACCATATGTGTTATCCCAGAACATTCCGGGCCTACAAGGATGAATGTGCTGACTATTTTATTTGGAGGGAGTGTGAGACAGCTCTTCAAGATGTCTTTGCACTGTGGATGCCTAAGAAAAGGGTCATGTGAAATTTCCACATAATCGGAATGACCTGTTTCATTTTACTTGTATTTAATTATCACAATGATCTGGGTGAGTAAACAGAAATAATGATTTTCCCCTTTGACCAACCCCATTGTTTTTCTTTACCCTGGAATAACCTCAATAAATTAATTAGCAGTGACCTCTTTAATGCATTTTTATTAATACATATTAAATATATGAAACACTATTCTTTCTCCTTAACTAAAGTCTATACAATTCTCTCTGGCAAATTTGAATATTCCAGAGATAGAAAAACCATTCAGGGAAATGAATGGAGCCATAAATAGTGCAATGGGGAAAAATCAGCATTGATAGAAAAAGAATTTTTGTTCACCAATAAGTAAGTTAAGAATGGTCCATGTACAATTTCCTTCATTATCTTGGCAAGCAAGATTGTAATAAGTCTGTAATTAGTGATATTAGAGGAATATATTTTTCAAAACTATAGTCATATTATATTTCTGTGGAAGTAAAGATAGGCAATTTTCATGAGGAAGTTGAGCACTTACAGAATCCAGAATGTTAAGATTTCATGCAAATAAACAATCATTAAGACAAATATTTTCTAACTGGTATACCGTACGTAATCTTTTACTGGAGTACTATAATAGGAAGGTGGAAATTATGCTGAAAACATATCTCTTTCAATTCTATCAGGTCTTATTTTTGAGGTGATGGATCCCAAATTGACTGTAGATCTTCATGGCACCCCTTGCTTTGTCATCAATATCTGTGATTCTAGGATGTTAGATCAAATATCTATCTTTCAAATTGACTATGACATATGCAACTATTCATTATGTCTACACTCCAAAACAGAACTTTTCCTCTGTACCAAACTGAGTACCTCAAATAAACTTGAAACTGTTTTCTCTTGGTTGAACCATAAATTGTCCTTAGTCAGCACGGCCCAACAATTAGGGGCATCACTCACACCACACTATGAAATGCCATGGGTCTTACATTAATCCTAAGAAGGTAACAGATAATAAAGTCCCTGAAGGGAGGAAGTTCATCATATTTTCTAGCAGTGTTTGATACATAATTTAATAAATGTTTGTAGCTAATTGTTTTGTTCGGTGAGTCTCAATTCATGAAAAATGTAGGAGAGTAAAGTAACAGAGGACATTTTCCTACCGGCTATCTTGGCTGTATGAGACAGTCCAGAGGATTTTTGAAATTAAATCAATACCAAAGTGAGTCACATGGTGACATGGACTTTTTTTGTGAGGTTTTGTATCCCTAGTGCCTGTCATAATGCCTGCCAATTTTTCCATTGGAAGAGAATTGTTGTTGTTAGAGTCTAGCAGGATGAATAATATAGTCTTCAACCATCACAAAAAAGAGAGATTTTTCAGTCACTTAATTTTAAGATGATTTTTGGAATGTTTTTATGGAGCAAATTAGAGTGATTTAAAATGAAGGATTGGAAACTATCTAGACAGATAAGAGTCCACGAAGGCCAACTTCCAAAGCAGAATCATTCCACCATAGGACACACACAGCAGCACTTGGCCAGGATCATGCACTGAAGGCTCTCACCGTTAGCTCAGACTCACAAGAAAGGACGGGCTTCTTTTAGCTGGTGAATCATAGCCTTACAGTATAAAGCGATTATTTTTCCTCTTTTGCATATTATTTGGTGCACATGCAGCACACTGTTTAGAGCCCCATGGTCTGTTTTTAAATTAAATTTTAAGAGATTCTTATTAATTAAAGGAAACAAGTAGATTTTACATCGAGTCTGTTGATAATGAGGGCTCCATTTCCAGGTCTTTAAATAAAGTATTTTTTTCCAAAATGTTCAGTCAATTTTCAAGGGATTTATCCAGGCTTCATAATTCATGTTCTTTTCTAAAAGCAGATATAGTACATTTAAACCAAACCCTTGAAGTATCTCTTTAATGTACCATTTATGTTTTTAAATTGTTTGGACATTCTTCTTTGCATTAGATTAGTTTGCAGTGTAAAAGCCCTGCTCCTGTGCTTCCACATGAAGCTGCAGTTCTTCATAAAGGGCTGATTTTCTCAACCGTATGTGTGTGAGGAGACCAGTCATAGCAAAGCAAGGATGCACAGATTAATCATCCAACCCAGTTTCTAACAGGCACTTGGAAAGGAAAGTCATACAAGTGGTCTCATATGTTTTCAATTTCACAATGTGATGTCTAAAATGGTGTGCAAATGTGGACTATACTATCCTTATTTAAAAGCTCTGCAGCCACATCTTCTTCAGTTATTCATTCAGTACCTGCTACATAAAAGCAGTATATGTAAAGAGTTTTGAAGGGTGAAACAATTTGAAAGTAAGAGTTCTTCCAAAAGTCATCCCATAAAATAGTAACTAAAAATATAAGGCTATAGGTTATTAGTGCAAAATATAATTGGTTCAAGAAAAAGTAGAGTGGAATTCAAAGCGCCAGAGTTCAGTGCAAACTAGAGGAAGAAGAGAAAAATACTTTGGGGAAATGCCATTTAAATCTGGAAACAGAAATTTCAGAAACAGAAATGAAGCTTAGATGGGTAGAAGGGACTTGACGAGTGAGTACTCCAGCTGGGGAAACAGCTGTCAAATGACAGGGGCAGGGGATGTAAATTAACTTGTGAGGGCCGGTGAGAGGTTAATGAAGAATAGTAATTGGAAAATAACACTGGAAAAACATGTTTGAAGCATATTTTGAGGGACTTAAATAATAACCTAGGAAGTTTTCACTATAGTGTAAATCTCTATTGTATCAGTGACTACCTCTTTCTCACAGTTACAGAGAAATGGATTTGGGAAATGTGACTCGTTGATTCAAAAATCTCTATCAAAATCAAAGAAATAAAGGATAGCTAAGTTATCTGAAAGAAGAGAAATAAAATTGGTGGGTTTAAGTGATCAAGAATCAAGACTTGCTATAAAGATATAGAAATAAAGGCGGTGCTGTATTGGCACAAGAATATATAGTCAAGGGCCTCCCAGGTGGCGCAGCGGTTGAGCGCTGGGTTGCGAAGCTGCCCGCGGCCTCTGCGGCGCCGGTTCGATCCCCGGCTGCTCCCCGGCCACCGAAGGAGGGTCCCACATGGCGCGCAGACCTCTCCTGCCGCCCGCTGCTCCCCTCAGCAGTATACTTCGGTCCTTCTGCCTGCTCTGCTCCCCGCTCTGGCTCTGGTGAATTCTCTCGCCCTCCCGGCTTCTGACTGTACCCAGTGCATGTATAAACCAAACAAACAAACAAATAGATAAATAAGACATGCCTCTAGAAAATTAAAAAAAAAAAAAAAAGAATATATAGTCAAGTGAATTAGCATAAAGAGCTGAGAAACAAACCAACAGTCCTGATATACAGCAAAGGCACCAATGCAATTTAAGAAATGGTGCTATATCCAAGGGGTATCTGTATAGACATTTTAATAGCACACACAATATTTGAGATGGATTACAAATGGTTATTATGAATGATAAATAACTGATAAACAAAAAGTAACCCAATTCTCTAAAAAAGTGGGCATAGTGTTTCAACAATCACCTCAGAAAGGAAATCCAAATACCCAAGATTAATATAAAATACTGTTCAATTTCATTGACCATTATGAAAGTATAAATTAAAATGATAATATATATCAAAATCAAATAAGGTGGCTAAAATTTGAAGTTGGTCAGTATCAAGTGCTGACAAGACTGTGGCACATCAGACCTCTGACATTGGTAGGTGAGAGTGCAAATTGTTTCAATTACTTATGAAATTGTTTAACAAATGTCTAACTAAAAATAGAAATGCATATGCACCTTAGCTCAGCTATTCCACTGATGGGTATTTTCCAAACAAATATGTCTAATGATTTATGGTTGCTTAATTCAAACTAAAATGGGAGTGGAAACAGGAGGAATGATATAAAAGTCCATCCAAAGAAGGATAAATAAATTGTGGGATATTCACATAATGGAATACAGTAATGGAAACTGACAAGAACATGGACAATTTTCATAGACACCACATTGAATGAAAAAGCCAGACCAAAAAAAAAAAAAGAGTTAATATTTTATTTCATTTGTATGAATTTCAAGATAGGAGTTAAAATACTCTACCTTTCAAAGGTGGTTTTTGATTGGGCTACACCAAGTAAAGTAATCTGGGGGGCTGGAAATGTCTTGCATATGGATGTAGTAGAGGTAGTGTGGGCTCTCTATATCCATTGCTTCAACCAACTGCAGATTTAAAATATATTCTATGTAGTTATGCTATAGAGGTAGTGTGGGCTCTCTATATCCATTGCTTCAACCAACTGCATATTTAAAATATATTCTATGTAGTTAAGTATACAACAGTTGCGTACACATAACAGTTAAAGGCTTTCTTTCGCTGGTGGTTATTCTTGAAAAAATACAGCATAGGTATTATATATACCTATGGTATTATAGGTATTATATATACCTATATAGGTATATATATTAGGTATTATATATACTCTAGAAATGACTTAAAGAATACAGATGTGCATAGATTATATGTAATTTCTATGGTTCTTTAGCTAAAGGATTTAAGCATCGTGGATTTGGATATTTGTAGTTTCCTGGATAAAACATATATATATATATATATATATAAATTCATTAGATTCAACATGTAGGATTTATGCACTTTACTGTAAGCAAATTATTCTTCACTTTAAAGTCAGAAAAATGAATAACCAGATTTTAGTAAATCTCTTACTTTTTTTTTTAATTTCTTTGCATACTTTTCTCATTGTATCTCCACTTCTTAAAGCATCTGTTACTTTCTCCTGCCTTGGCTGGCTTCCTCTTCCTATTTATCTTAACAGTTGACCAGCTCTTTCTCATCCTTTGCCTTGGTTCCCTAAAGATAAACACCCAGCACCATCAGGATCCATCACTTCTTTCAAACTATGAGCTAACCAATGAAAACTAATATTAATTGTGAGGCGTTTGGCTAAGTGTTTTACATGCACTGTCCTACTTAACTCATACAACGCATGTATGATCTAGCTATTATTATCATTGTTTTACTGATGAAACTTTGAAAGGTTAAGTAACTCACAGAAGAACTGATATTGAAATCTGCAGCCATCACATTCCAGAATTCATGTTCTTAAACATATTGCTGTGTGAAAGATTGAGAACATGAGAGAAACTGACTTTCTGATTTTCCAGGTTATCTTTTCATATTAGCAGTATAAATCATCAATTACTGATTATCTTCCAGATGAGAAAGCCAACTCATGTCAGTCATGGCAGATAGATGTGTTGAACATATCTTAAAATCAATGTTTAGGATTATCCCAGAAACTGGTGGAAACTGATTCTCTACCATTGCTATGATTATTCAAATCTATGTTACGTATTAGTCTTTTTCATTTAAGCAAAAGTCTTTAAAATTAAAAATAAAAAAGAAATATACTCAAATTACTAGTGGATATATAAAAATAGATGCTCATTAGATATGAAAGAAGAAACTATGTTAGTGCGATGTAGGCTATCCTTTGCTATTTTATTTTCTTTGTATATTCTGGCCTAGAATTAACTTTAAAAATCTGTTGTCTTAAAAGAAAAAGAAAAATACCGGATGGTCTCACTCATAGCAGGAATCTAGAAAACTTAAATAAGGGACCAGGAAAATGAATATAAGAAAGTGAAAATCAAAATCAACAAAAAACTATGAACCAGAGACACTTTTTGGGGGCTGGGGGGCGGGAGGGAAAGGATTGGGGTCAGAATGGGGCGTTTGCAATTGTATGGGGGAATATAAAAATAAAATTTAATATTTAAAAAAAAAAAATAAAAAAAAAAATAAAAACACTGAAAAAAAAAAAAAAATCTGTTGTCTTTTCCTCTCCTGTATCCTCCAATTTCATTCGAGGAACTATAAAACACCATCTAATTTGACATTGGGTTTGTTAGGTAATGCCCTTGAAGAGAGGATTTGAATGCTTTATTCCTTTTATTCTTCTTCTGGAATTAATGAGCATATTTTTACAAATATTCAGAGAAACACTGAACATTACATAGCTGTAACTAAAAAGCATCTACACTGTATCTTCTTTTTCTATATACATAAATATATATATAGAAACTACATAGAATATATTTATATATGACTTCAAAGTCTATTGTAGTATAGTGTGTGTGTGTGTGTGTGTGCATGACTTCAAAGTCTACTGTACTATGGTTTGAAAGGTGAGATTTCTCTAATGCCTTGGGTATGAGAAAGCCCTGACTTCCCCCAGCCCCCCAACATATAAATACAGATACATTTAGTTAAAGGAAACTTTTTGTTGGGTTTTCTATTAAAGAAAGTTTTTATTGTTATTGACAATTTTTCATTGGCTATTATATAAAAATAACTGGTAAATTCAGAAATAGGTTGTTCCAAGAAATTTTTAATTATTAATTTATTGACATTTTATGAAGGTAACATTAGTTTACAATACTTTATGTGATTCAGAGGAAATCAGTCAATAAAAATAAAAATAGATGGCTTGGGTGCAAATACAATTATGGGGCCTCCCCGGTGGCGCAGCGGTTGAGCGCTGGGTTGCGAAGCTGCCCGCAGCGTCTGCGGCGCCGGTTCGATCCCCCGGTTGCTCCCCGGCCACCGGAGGAGGGTCCCGCACCCGCTGCTCCCTTCAGCAGTGTACTTCGGTCCCTCTGCCTGTTCTGCTCCCTGCTCTGGCTCTGGTGAATTCTCTCACCCTCCCGCGCTTCTGACTGTACCCAGTGCATGTATAAACAAAAAAACAAACAAACAAAGAAATAAATAAATAAGTAAAAGCATGCCTCTATAAAAAAAATAAAATAAAAAAAAAAAAATAACAAATACAATTATGATGCCATGTCAGCCAAAGACTTGCAACTTTTTTAATTAATCCTAATTTTGTGTGATTGTTAATGAATGCTCATAAAATAATTACAGACATCGCACAAAAAAAGTCATATTATTGTCATAAACTTGAAGAAATAATGTTTATTTTTAAATAGGAATTTCCCTAGAGTCTCATAATGAAGGAGAAATAAAACATTGAATAAAGTTCAGTGCAAAAGCTAACATTTCTCTCTGGGAGAGAATAAACCCTAAATTTGTAATTAATTAATTTATATATCGTAAGTTTGTTATTTTATTTAAATTTTTCAGTATATTGGAATAAAATATTTGTGATCCAAGATATCTTATATGCTATATTCTAACCATCAAACATAATTTATTTATACTTTCACATTTTTCTTTCATTTTGTAGTTGACAAATCATATAAAACAGCTTTTTTAGGGTAACACAACTAGGAAATTGTTTGTCTATAACACCTAACAAAAGCATTTTTAAAGCTACCATAGGAAAAAAAAATTTACTTAGTTGAAAAATTGTAGCCTCCAGTTTGAAAGGGTTCTTATCACAAGGGACAAAAGTCTCATATGTTGATACCAAGTAAATTTACTTAAATAAATTACTTAAATGATGGAAACATTTTAATTATACACACACACATACACACACACACACACGTGTGTGTGTGTATGTGTGTGTGTGTGTGTGTGTGTGTAGAAAATGCTAGTCAGTTGCACGGGAAAAATCCCTATTGGTGTTATCTTTTCTCCACAGGAACATTTAGTATTAGAATACATTGGAATAATGTCTACTGTCTATTGAAGACAAGCTAATATACTTTCAGAATATTACATACAAATGAGATTAAATAAAGATAAAATGCACAGTTTTGCAAGGACTTGTAGTACATAACTCACGAATATTGCTTAAAAATATCACTTGATGATGACATCCAGCCATCCATGATATGAATCAAAACACTTCATAAACTGACAAGCTTTCATTGAAAAAAAAAAGACTAGCAATTAGTGTTAAATTCATTTAAAAGTGAGAGTAAGAAGCAGTGTGTTAACAGAACATATAATATAAATGTTGCAAATGTTAACATAAAATAGTACAATAAAATTTAAATATTTGGGGATGTTCAGGAGCAGAAAAGTAAAAAAAATAAAATTTCTAATCATTTTCAGTGGGGAATAACTTGTCTAATTTAAACATGATCTTAAAAAATGGTAACTTCAGCTTTGCAGTGTTTGTCATATCTTTTCCAAATCTTAGTGGAATCTTTTAGGAAATTACTTATCTTCTGTGTAAAAGCACTTACCAAAAGTTGTAATTTCTTCTGTTTTATCTCATGATCCTTTTATTATTTTAAATTTAACAAAATAAAATATAGCTTTTATTAACTAAGATATAATCCATAAAGTGTCATTACAATATTTTTCAAACCATTACCCAATTATTTTCTATCTGCATAGACATAGTTCTGTTTTAAATTTTTGTTATTTAGGGTATTTAATATATATACACATATATATCTTGAACTATACATATAGTTACATATAAACTATATATGTAACTATGTATAACTACATATGTATAATCACATGTATTCTATAAATTATAGTGTCCTGAAAAATCTTGCCATGTTTCTCCACATGAGCTCTATTTATGGTTTTCTAAGAAAAAAATTTTAATCAACTCAGTCAGTTTTCTTTCTACTTAACCATATGCTTATCCCTGTTGGAAATAATATATGCAGTGGAAACCCACTGATCCTCATCCACCAAAAATATTTTTAGTCAATTTTCTCTTTGGAATCAGATAAAGTTGAAATTCATTGTAGCTGGCTTACATTGCATTATTAGGTATTTTAGTGCTGTCTGACTTTCTGAAACTCCAAACACTTTTAATGATTAAAACCATTTTACATAATAAGAGGCTTTGTGATGAAAATGATTGACTAGTTGCTATCTTCAAACAGCAATTTATAACCCAAAGGGGCTCTAAGATCCTGAAAATAATTGGTAGCTCATTATTTGGATTAAATTGCTGAGTTTAGCTTTTCATTTAAGTTTTAGCAAAACTGCATTTACCAACTATTCATGTAAGCTTAGTAAATGAGTATACTCCTTTACATCACTCTTCCAAAATGACATGACAGTGGAGCTATCAATGGGTAAAGGTACCAAGAATTAATGCAATTAACTAAAACAGTACCCAACAACAAGAAGGTTTTCTTCCACCTTCAAAGAGACAACTTTGTCTTCATGTCTCCTTACAAGTGGCTCAAGAACTAGATAGAAAGGTGTCATTTGGAACTTGTTATTGAATGAACACAAGGTGTGACCCCCATCAAAGACCACTTAGCTCTTTACAGTCCCATGGTGAGAATCACCCTATATTCTGCCCAGCCTTTAATAACCCCAACCCATGAACTCGATGTGAGCAGGAACACATTACGGGAGGGGATCAGCGCTATGGCACAGATCATTGGGTTATGTCTCCTGTGGGGTTCTACGTCATCTTGTATGAGGACAACATCTATAAATTGGGCCCTAAAAGTTCTCCTGAGTCTAACACAGAAGGAAAGTCTCAATCTGTCCAGGCACTGCACTAGACACTTTGCCTAGGCAATTATCATTTCCACCATAACCCTATAAGGAGGGCTTCATTATTTCCAATCTTTGTATGAGGACACTGATCTTCACAGCTAATGCATTGACTGAACTATGGGATTTTTAACTGGGATTATTTGACTCCAGTCAGTACTTGCTGTCTTTCCATGTGGCCATTCTGGCCGTCTTAAAACATTTAGGTTTCCAAATTAAAAACTGAGACCTGTCCTCTCCATGCATCAAAGACAAGATGCTAGTGGGAGATTTGATGATCTGGTTTCGCACCGGTACTTCCTAACTAAGGGCTGCGATTGCCACATGAATGAGCAGACTGCTTTGAAGGCTCAGTAGGAAGGTCCCTGTGAGCAGGTGTGCAGCCTGTGAGGAGTGCAGACACAGCTCCTTGCTGTTATTATGGGATGTGTTATTTCAGGGCAAATTTATGTCTCTCCCAGGGAGCCTTCTAGAGTAATAATCTCTGACAAATGGTGATCCTGTTACACCTAGGCTGCCCGAGTGGCTCTACATGAATTTATTTCGTGTGTAAAATATAGTGTTCATGTTAAAGAAAAATCCCAAAAACATGGCTTCATTCCTACTTATTAAGGGTGGAAAGGAAAATGTCATGAATGTTAAGAACATCTTTCAATCACTCTCCACTTTCCCCCTAGTAATAATTTTCTTGCAAGTGGGTTTTAGGAATCTGGGCTCCCCTTCCATAAAAAAAAAATGTATCATTGTGACAGTTTATATGGCAGGTCTTGCAAACAACTGAAGACAAATGTGAGTGGGCAAACATAGCATTTCAAAAGTTTTCCATTTCCTATATTTTTAAACATAAATGACATTTTCTCTAATGTAACAGGGAATAAATTAAATCACTATGATTATACATAATTACTCATAACATGCCTGTACTTTTATCTTCTACATAGTCCTCTTTCATTGTCTTTGTTTCCCTCTGGAACCAGAATCTTCTCTAGGTGTTCAATGCTACATTCTAGGTTGATGTTCCTTCCTATCCCATAAATTGAAATGTGTTTGTGAAAAGGATCATTTTGTTCCATTTTCCTTTCCTTCTTCACTTTCTTTCTGAATTGTCCTTTGAATGACTTGTCCAATGGAGAGGTCATTAAGAATTTCATTCATTGAATTTATTTGGCCCCCCTACTCCCGAAATATAACACATACTCCTTCTATAGTTAGAACAATATCAGCAGTTTATAAATATTTAATTCTCGGCCTGTAAAGATTAACTCCAAGCATGTAAATGTGTAAGAGAGTCTTTTATAAGGAATACGTCATAGTTTTCCTTGCTGTACTTCTGGCCATCTGAGTATTATCCAAGCCGTGCCCCTATATCATTCTTTATACTCAGAAAAATGTATTGTTTGTTCTGGTAAAAGTAGTTTTTCTTTTTATTCTTGCTTTCTTAGTTTTGAAATAAAACCTATTGTAATTTTCAGTATCTTTTGGAATGCTTAATTATTTCTGGTGAAATAAGATCATTTTTAACTGATATTTAGTATTATAAATTTCAGAGAGAAGGATCCTGTTTAGTTGGCCCCAATGAGCTTGTTCTTTCATAAATAAAAAGAAAGCATCTAATAAGTATATATCTACATAATGCATTTTTTATTTTTCTCATGAATCTTCTTTGTTGGTGGGAATGTACTTGGCCCCTACTCAGGAACACAGATAAACTCTAAAGGAAATGGATAAAAAGACAGATGGGTAGATAAACAGCTATTATCAATGTTCTATGGTATTGAAAGAATGGATGCTGCCCTCTGGAGGCCAGGAATGGACAATGCAAGCCAAATGATTCTTCCATGTAACCACATTTTGATGCCACAAGTTTGAAATTAACAGTCTCTTATCTTTGCGATAAATAATATCTAAGGTAGCACAACCAGTAGGGCAGGTTGAGTCATTACACGTATTTTCAGGAGGTAATGAGACCTTTCCATATTTCATAATTTAATCGTCTTTCTTAATTCCCAAGGAGAATACAACGAAATAAGAGAAAATTGGAGAATGGTGTTGACAAAATAGCAAATTAATCTTTTTTTCTCATTCAACTTATAGCTAATTCTTTCTGTTTTCTTGGATAAGATATATGCCAAGTTTATGAAGTGAAAAACCTGTTTAAAAATAGAGGAAGATGTAAGAAAACTAGGGATATTTTATTAAAAATACAGTCTTCTTATGCAAGGACAGTTCCTATTATGAGAGCAAAAATACCATAATGAAAGCAAATAACCTTTGCTACTACTTAAGAGTTTATACACATATGAATGATCTTAGGCTAGGAATATTAGATAGAGATTATGTAATCATAAAAATGAAAATGTTTCCATTTTAAATATCAAGAATACTATATAAATCACCATTAGTAGTCCAGATATAAGGAAAGTTTCTTCCTAGAACAGTTCTCTTTTCTAAAAATATCAATTTCTATAATCCTTCAAGTGTCATTTAAAATTTTAAGTGCGGGGAAATCCTTTCTTTACTTCAGTTCATTTTAGGAATTTACTATTCATTTTACTCCTTGACATTCCCACACAATTCTACAGTGTTGGAAAGTGCTATCTATGTCACAAAGCTTTTTTAAAAATATGCACAGTTACTGTTATGCTCCCACTACACTTTTAAAATGGGGTTATTTACCTTACTTTATTGGTAACAGTAAAAATAGTTTAGATCATTTGACTCATTTCTTAGCAAGAACATGCTGTCTGGATTAAAATCCAAGTATAGGATTTCAAAATGTTTTACTTTCTGCTTTACCTCCCTTCATTAAAGATGAAAAAAAGCAGTACTCTTATGGACTCAAAAGCTGAAACACTTACAAGAGATACACACTCAAGAATAAATTGGATACAAAACCCTAAACAACATGGCATATAATAATTGAGTGTTCTGAAAAATGAAAGGAAGGGGAAGAATAGAAACAGAGCAAAGATAGTGGGAAATAAGGAAAGAAGCTGAGTTTTTGCTCAGGCCCAAATACTGTTCTACTCTACGTTCTTCATTTGCCAGAGGAAAGAACATGAAAATATGATTTCAAATATGAGACTGGAATAGCAAACTCAAGTAGAGAAAAAAAATATCATGGGAGAGTAAAAGAACCTAAAGTGATAATGAGCCACCAGAGTATAGCTGTGGCTGGTTAGAAGCCCTAGTTGACTATACAAAGACATTTAATGAGAAAAAAAAATAGAACACTCTATTAAAGGGCACATTTTTAAAACCATTTTCCATCTGTGTTCCTGGAAATGTGAGTTCAATCAATGAATAATTCATCCAAGACAGATAAAGGAAAAATGCAGAATGCATCCACTTGGCCAAGATATGCAGGACAGCTTTAGTCCTGGTAACTGGTAACAGCTTTACTTGTCTGGGTATCAAGGTTTAATTGAAGCAAAAAGCAACTCTGAAATTTCAAAAGAAACATTTCTTTTATGAAATCTGTAAAATTGGACCAACGCTTTTGAAGACATAAAACTAAATTGAGGGTAAAATGGACTCATGAATTCAAGCCATAGAGTTTATCAAAATTATTTCTACCTAGTTAAACAGAAAGACATCATTTTCTTTCCACCCTACTTCATTTTTGTTGCTGTTGCATCCATATGCCACAAGGTCAACAGGCAGATCCTGCTGAAGAATGTAGACCATGAGCAAGAGCCATATCTTGGTTTCAATTGAAAACCACGATATTCTAGATTTCTCTTTCTAGAAAAAGTTCATCATTTGGCTTTCATGGCTTAAGAAAAATTATCATAAACACAGGGATATTAAACATCAGTCATGTTGCATTGGATCTGCATTTTGCTCTGAGTCTGCTAGAAGTCCCTTCAACTGCTCTCATTGTTCCTGCATCCTTCCTTGAATATTAGCACAACTATGGCCTCTGTTATCATTCTTCTTTTTGACTTTGTCTTGTCTCCATGGCTCCAGATACACTTGGGCCTCACTGGTACTAAGTTACTGCAGTGGTCTTTTATGCCCTATCTTTTGTCTTGGACCTTCTCTTTCTTCTCCATGGCTGCCATAAACAGCTCCTCAGTTGCAAAGTGGCAACAATGATATCAAGTGTGGTTCTTAATAATCTTCTTTTTTTCCTATAATTTTTAGGATAGTGATCGAACTTTTGGAACACATGCTATTTATTCTTGAATCTGTTTTTGCTTAATTTCCCAGAATCATCTCTTCTAAACCCACATATGTCATTATTTTAAGTGCTTGTCATTTTTTGCAATATCCTTTGCTCTCTCATGATGTAGAAAATAATTTACTGCTTCCAAGAATGTTTTTCTGTCACATCTTTTTAACCAACCTAGTTCCTACTCATCCTAATTCAAGATTCCAATATGTCAGTCACTGCCAGAAAGGCCACTTGGTTCCTGTTTGAATTAAATACCTGTATGGGGACACCATGGGCCCTGTGCGCCTCTGACATCACACACCACAGTCTATTATAATATATTGATTAGTTTTTCCCTCTGTATCTCATATCAGCTGAGAAAGGACTATTGAGAATTGTTTCTGTGACTTTAGAACTTACCTCTGTGCTTATCCACTATGGTGATCAACAGATGTTTGGAATAATTAGATGAATGAAAGTGTATACTATTCATGGAAAGAAAGAAAATTGCTGTATTACTTATTTAGCTCCCTAATAGTGCTATGTAATAGATAACCATAATACGTCAGTGGCAGTAAACATAGACCTTTATTTCTGCTAAGTCTATTACTTAGTCAGAGGTTCTGCTGAAACAGCTCATGTGATTGATGTGGACTGGACTTGCTCAGGAACTTGCAGTCAGTTTGGTGTATGACTGGGGACTGGCTGGACTAGGATCGTGTCCGTTGAAAATATTCATATCTTCTCAGCGGGGTCTTTAATATTTACATGTCTAGTCCAGGCATTCACTACAGTTCCTAGGACTAAAATGGCAAAGCTTCTATTTCATTCCAGTGGCCAAAGCATGTCAAAAGACCTGTATAGATTCAGGGAGGTGATGTGTTCTCTCAATTGAGAGAGCAGCAAAAATCACACTACAAAGGGTATGAACAGAGTGAGGCCATTAGCAGGGCCTTCAAGGCAATCAATTTAGCATACCCTATCTATCGGGTATTATGCTAATTTATATAATTATTCACATCATTCAATAGTATGCTACTAACTCTCACAGATGTATGTAGAAATATCAATGCAAAGCAGACATAAGATTTGCCTGAACTACTTTAGTTTAAGATAAAAGTTTCTGTTGAAAAGGGAATTTAGAAGCAAAACAATCATTTAAACACTGAGCACCAGAGCGCAAACAATAAAGAAATTATAAAATAAAGATGCTAATGAAACAAAGAAGTAAGGAAAGAGAGGGAGGAACAGATAATGACTCAACCAGTCAAACAGTTAAACTGTAGCAATCAAAGCAAATAGCAAGAAAACAAAAGGCACTGATTAAATTCAACCTCTCTGCTCCCAAAATAATATGTATGCTGCATCCTTTTTGGCAAACAATATGGTAAGGAACTAAGTTAGAGCTCAGCAAGCATTATCAATTTTATTTTCATTGCTATTGGAGGAGAGATGCATTTTCTTGATCAGTTAGGAAAAATTATCTCTATTAAATTCCTATGAGCACAACTAGAGCAAGGCTCTTGGAGCTATTCTGTCCCTGATCCAACCTTGAAGTACTGGAAGGAAACCATATTATCATCCACATTCTGTTTGGCAGAGAGCAAAATGACATACCCTTGGTGTCTCAGAATGCAGATCAAGGACCAGGTCTCTGCTAAAAGACAATTTCCGTGATGTTTTGGCAAAGCTCATGGTTGAATGTCAGACATGAAATCATTAGCTGAAGACGGCGGTGATCAAGATGGCATCGACATTTCCCTGGGCTAGACTGTGCTTTAGATAGGATTCTCCCTGCCTCATGCCGCTGACCTCCCTCTCAGCCTGGCCTGTGTGGCGTCCGGATGGCCTGACCACAGAGCTCCCTCTGCTCCCTTTTCTCATAGCATTTTCTTTAGAAAACTTGCTATTGAAAAAAAAATATTTTTTTAAAAAGCCTCTCAACAGTTTTATATCCAGGACTGTCTTTCTCAAGGACTTGGGACCTTCCCTCTCAAATATCCTTGTTTGAAGGTGGTGCTCCTCCCTCCTGCCTCTGTGGGAGGGAAGGACCTAAACTTCCCTTCCTGGACAACTTGCTCCAATTGCAAAACTCTCTCCCATCATGAAGACACAGGGAACTTTACTTTTCCTTTAGGGATGGCTAATTAGCAAACACAGATGGCCTATAATCCCCCACCTCAGGGTTGAGAAAATACAGACTGTGGTCTGGTCTCTCTCCCTTATTGCAGTAGCCTGGGATAAAGTCTTTCTTCCACTTTTAAATTTGGTGCAATTTGGCTTTAAAAGTGCAATCCACATATTAGCAAAAATTGAGATATTTGAAAATACACCTGAAATTTCAAAAAGTCATCACAGAAATTCTAAGAAGCCTACATGTTTCTATACAGTATTTGAAAGCAAATAGGTCATCTTTTGAAAAGTCCATTATTTAGATAAGATTTAAGTTGTTAGGCTAAAGCTAAGAAAATCCCCCCTTGACTGAGGAAAGAGAAAAACATCTTATGTTTTCTATTGGTGACTTGAACTAGGAGTTTCCCTCTGAAATCTCCTTCAGAGGGTGTTTTTCTTTAATCTTAAAGCCTACACTTGTTTCCTGTCTTTTCCCTAGGAGACTTAAAATAGGAAAATATGACCTATTTCTAAATTAACTAAATTTGAATCTGATTAAGCTTGACTTCAATTTAATACATCTAATAACTGTCCCTTAGGACCTAGGCCTTGTCTCAGAGCCCAGACCACATAGTTAGATGTTGATGAGCTTAGATTCTAGTGAAAAAGCTTGACATTCACACAACTACCTTTGGAATAGTGCAAAGAAAAAAAATTCTTTGAAAGAAGGATACAAAAGAGCAAAGAGATTTATAGGCAGGACTTGTTAATATCTAATAAGTACAATGGACAAGATTAAAAAGAGGATAAACAAGAGCCAGGACTCAGAGAATGAGTATCCTAAGTAAATAGAGAAAGGGAGAAGATTCCAGGTGAAAGCAATAGTTTGATAAAAGGTTAGAGGAGTGTGTTTGTTTATGTCTTGTTCTTAGAGCTGTAAATAGATTAAGATAAAGTGGCAAAGTAAATAAGGGCAAATCCTGCCAATTTGCTTGTTTTTAAGAAATAACTCTACCAAAAGTTACTGAAATAACTCTACCAAAAAGTCACTGAAATTTGAGATTTGCAATTTTAATCATTTGATTTGCTAATATAGTGTTCCATTATTTTTGTATCTATGTCTGTGAGAGAATTTTGTAATGTTCTCTATTTTCTTTAATAGATTTGTGTGTCTTGCAGTGTGGAGATGAGATAAAACTAGCAGAATCAATTGCTATGAGTGAGCTTGTGGATGTCATCATGTGACTTTGTGTCTAGTGTGGACTCTATAGCAGAGCAGTCCGGTTGTATGATAAAACATGTGGCTAAACACATGAGAAAAAATAATCATTATAAAAGCAGGACGACTAAAGGAACTCCTTTGGGCCAGCCAATGTGGGGGACAATGCCAGAGCAAAAGGAGCTAGAGATGGATCTTGCCTTTTTGTATGTGAACCTACTAAAGGCTAAGTTCACACAGGTTCTTTTTTTTATTTATTTAAATATTTTATTTTATATAATTCTTACATCTGTTTTCATCTTTGCACAATGTATGCATTTTCATTTTGGTTATATTCCCCATACAATTGCACCCCCCCCTTATTTTGACTCTAGTCCTTACTTTCCCCGCCCCTCCCTGCCCCCCAGACCCCCGCCCCCCACAGTGTGTCTTACTCAGCAATCAAAAAAGATAAACACAAGCAGTTTGCAGCAACATGGATGGAGCTAGAAGGGATCATGCTCAGTGAAATAAGTCAGAAAGAAAAAGAAAAATACCGGATGGTCTCACTCATAGTTCACACATGTTCTATGCATAAACGAGGTGGTTTCAAAGATAAAGAGAAAATGGAGAAATAAAGAGAATTTTGGGACAATATCAAAGGTTCAGTGATGCATATGTAGTTGGAGCCCCAGAAACCTTGGAAGTTATATAAATATATATATATATAAGCTATATATATTATATATATATAATCTGAAATCTTAATACATATAATGAAAGACTCACAATTACATATTCAAGAAGTTCAGCAAAAAACAAAACAGGATAAACTCAAAGATTATCATGCTGAGAGCTCTATCACATTGAAACATTAAAACAGGTAACAATAACATTAGCAAATCTTTCATATCAAAATGGATGAAAATTATATTTAAATCACCAACCACTATCGTCATACATACAAATCCAAAATTTCTTAACACAGCACTAGTAAACCATAACTAACATATTTTAAAAGTATAATATGTAATAACCAAATAGATTTTTATTCCTGGTGGTTTGAGTTCAAAAATCAGTCAAAGCTACACCAATGATCAGCATTACTTGCAATAGCCAAAAGAGGCAATCAACAAAATGTGAATTTTAAAACTATGCACCATTTCTTATTTTTATGATTGACAAGATTTTAAGAGTAACAGTATCTAAATAAGTCTTGACATAGGGGAGCCAAGGAATCATTATGTATTTCTGGTGGGATTGCAAACTGGAACAACCATTTTGGTGTGTTCCAGTAAAGTTAAAAATGACCAAAATATTTTACTTTGCAGTATATACACTAGTGAAGTTCTTGCAACTGTTCAACCAGACAAATGTAACAGAATATACATAACAATTTTGTAGTAATAAGAAACTGGAACAGCTCAAAATATCCACTGAAGAAGGGGAGATAAACTGTCATATGTTCAAGTGATGGAATATTATGCAACACTAACAACAAATCATATATAGCCAGGTGTACGAAAATAAATAAATCTCGCAGTCTTTTAAAAAATCATTCAGTAGAGCAATTTGTAGCAAGTCTAATATTTAATAAAGTTCAAAAACACTTCAAAATAAATAATGCATTTTTAGGAGTAGAGAAATAAGTCCATAGCAAGAGAAGGATAAACCTGCAGTTCAGGAGGCAAGTAGAGGTAATGGAATTTCAAAGTGCTCACAGGAAACTCATAAATTATTAGTAATGTTCTATTCTTAAATTGGGAAGTATGTAGATGAGTGTTCATTCTATTTATTAGTCTTCATAACTTAGATAAACCTCATCTCTCAAATATAAGAGAAAAATTTAGGGCCAGCTATCATGTCTCTTGTGTATTAGCCCCGATATTAATAATTTTCCCATTCATCAAACATCTACTGTTTATTTCATGTAACTAGCACTACAAAAATAGTGTTTCTCCTAAGAGAAAGAAAACAATTTAGCATCTCTTTGTTTGCTTTACCATTATTGATGAGGCTAATTCTAATTTTTTTTTTAATGTGAAAGATTCCTGCCTTATTCTCCTTCTTCCAGAACTGGGAGAAAGGATATTCTTTTATTTTTTCTTTCTCATTTCTTGAAATTAATTGCTCACATACCTCTTCACATCAGGTGGACAACAGATATTGTGTATGCCATTAATAATTTAATACGGGAACATTTGCATCTTTGGATATATCTCTCCTTTCTGAATACCTGTAAGGAATAGTTGAAAGTAATAGCACCAAAGAGAAAATAAAATTCAGAACATTTTGAATATTTGAAATGTTTTCTTTGTTTTCCTCTCTGGTGCCCAACTCCCTGATGCCCCATCAGTATCAACTTATCAAATGACAGGAAGATATATAGTGAGCATCAATTATACTTTTTGCTCAGTCACTAGTCATAGAGGACACCTTGTGACTAAGCTTATTTGGTAATTAAGACAGAATTTAGTAGCAGCAAGAAATATCTGAAGATGTGTTTCATAAGAGGAACAGCTTGATCTGAGTGATCAGATGGAGTGTGTATTTCTTTGACTTAAATGTTTGATTGTTGGACTTTATGACAAGTTAAAAGCAATTCCAAACAACATCATCCAGTGGTTTGCAAGAAGTAAATTTTAGTCTCTACAAAGCCAATTTTTTATTTCTTAATATTTATTTGAATTGGCACTTTAATAAGGCACTTTCTATAGCCACTGTGGACAATTTCAAATCAAATACTCAACTTCAAATCAAACACAGAACTCTTGAAATTACTGACAGCCAAAATAATGCAGAGTATATGCTAAAATATTGTGTCAACACTTGCAGGCATAGTATCATTGGAAATTTCCTTTGTAACACAAGTGCTTGGCAAATCCTTATTTTTCTTGGTTGGTTATGAACTAATATTTTCATGTGTTTTAGAGGGCACAAAAGGGAAAATATAAAAAATGAAAATACCATCTGAAGTAATTAAAATTGGGATGAGAGTTTATTCACTACCAAATAGAAATTGGCCAATGAAATCTTACCTTACGCTGTATTTTGTAACCGATGATATCTGTGTAGTGCTGTGTAAGTGTATGGGAAAAGTGTATGTTCCACATTTTTTAGTTCCTTCACAATGAGTTACCAACAATGTGCTTCTTCTGTTCTTTACTCATTTGATATTGATAACAGCTGAGCACAATAAAAAATGCATATGGCATGATTGTTTATATGGAATATTTCTAAGCACTGTTCAAAGACTGAGCATAACAAAACCCAACCCCACTAAAGTATACTGAATTTACCAAGGTTACAGTACACTAGTCTGATATACAAAAACTGTAGTTCTATACATAAGCAACAATTAATTGTAGTACATAATAAGGATTATGAATAGTAGCAAAATCATTAAACATTCATGACTAAAAATAATAAAATATGTGTAAGACACATGAGATGAAAAGTTCAAAACATTGCTGAATAAATAAGACACCTAGTAAATTGATATACCATATTCATGGATCAAAAGATTCACTATCAATGTTCAGACACCAATTCTGCCCAAACTGATCTGCTTGTGTTCACTACAATCCCAATAAAAATTCTCATGTTGTATTTTCCAGAAATTGATAAGTGATTCTGTAGTTAATATGAGCATCCAAAGGACTAAAATAGCCAAAAACAATTTTGATAAAGAATGCAAATGAGAAATTAATCAACCTAATTTCAAGGATCAATATAAAATAGTTAAGTAATGAAACATAAAGATCCATGCAATGAAAAGGGGTCTAGGGCCTCCCCGGTGGCGCAGCGGTTGAGCGCTGGGTTGCGAAGCTGCCCGCGGCCTCTGCGGCGTCGGTTCTATCCCCGGCTGCTCCCCGGCCACCAGAGGAGGGTCCCACATGGCGCGCAGACCTCTCCTGCCGCCCGCTGCTCCCCTCAGCAGTGTACTTCGGTCCTTCTGCCTGCTCTGCTCCCCACTCTGGCTCTGGTGAATTCTCTCACCCTCCCGCGCTTCTGACTGTACCCAGTGCATGTATAAACAAAACAAACAAACAGATAAATAAATAAATAAAAAACATGCCTCTATAAAAAAAAAAAAAAAAAGAAAAGGGGTCTAAATTACACATGACATTCATCCATTTTTGAAGACTGTCTTAGTTTGGGCAGCCCTAAAAACAAGCCTGAAATAAGAAGTTTCTTTGACAGATGATGCCAGGAAAATCAAAAGGGGTTGGGGGGAAGAAGCCAGTTATGCATCCCAGAGTCCTCTATTGCAGTCCATAGGGACTAAGTTCAGATGAGACCTCTGAGAATCATGAGCAAATGGCTTCCAGAACTTTTCTCCCAAAGGATAGCAGTCTGTTAACTAGTTCCAGTTCCCATTGGTTGACAGTTGATGGAGATGTGGACTGCACCCTCCCATCCCTCTCATCTTGTACTTATAGGCTGGGCCGTAAGTCTTAGACAGTTATTATGGCCTCTAACAGGCAAAAACCCCAAGATGTGTAGTGCCAGTGCACCTTAGGGTACACCAATGTCAGCCTCATCAGTACAGCTGACCAGAGCTGAGTCCGAAATAAAATGACCAAAGAGATGGAGAAATATCCCTGCTCTTTGGTATCAAAGATGACTCTATCCTTCCCACATTTTAGATACCAGCTTGAATATTCTCCCCATTGATGTTGTGCTGCTTGACTGATAATAGATGTTTATTATAATTTAAACGTATTATGCCCACACTGCCAAACAATGAGTCATTGCTCTACAGAAGAAACTACTGGGAAAAAAACATTATTTTCCTTGATCATCACAAAAGCCATAAAAGGTAGTTGTTATAACCACCTTTAGATTACATATGTGTAATTTATAGATACATCGAGGAAAAAACATGCTTGTTGAAGGTCACTTGGTGGTAAGTGACTGATCATTTCTGAATCTGAAGTTTCTATTCTTTCTAATTCCTTATCTTTTCTGCTGTGACTGCAGGGACAGATGTTTTAGATGACTGTATAACAAGAGGCTGAGTGACAAAGAGCAAATGTCATGAAATAGGCTCTCCAAAGAGAGCTTGTTTCTCAAGTTTTGCTTTGGTTGTAATTTCCCTCTTCCCTTTGCTGTAATAGACACCACTACCAACATAATCAGACACAGGTCTTCTCTGTGTTTCTAATCTTTCTTGGAGGGCTAAAAATACCAAAGATGGAGCACCTGTAATGAACACCTGCCTGAATGCGACGACGGGTAAAACAGGTCACTCCAATGTGCATGCTAATCAGCCTCCTGAAATGCTATCCATGGCTTCAGGAGCAAGAGGAAAAGCATTTCATGCCTGCTTTCCTTATTCTCAGCATGTGATTATTGCTAAGCCTTGCCTGCTTGGTAATTTTCCTCCAATAGGCTAAAAATATGCAAATAATCTTTTTAATTGTTCATGAGAACTCATTAAATTTCTCTCTTATGATGAAATTTCTTTCTTTTAATCAGAGGTTGTTTGGAACCTAGTAGATAAAAAAGGATCCATATGAGCTCACTGCATAAAGGTTTTTCTTTTTAATTTTACTTAACAGAAGGCAAATTTTAAACTGAAGTGATTGCAGAATTTAATTTAAAAAACCATATTTCCTTTCATCTAATTAGAATTTTAAAATGGTTTCTTGTACCAAACCTAAACTATCTGACCTCCTTTATAATATTCATTGAGAATTTTGATTTTGTAAAGTATCAGACATGAATATATGAAATTGTACCATTATTCATTTTCTCTCTGGTGCTGTCTTTTCTCTTTCTAGTAAAAAAAATGTGAATCCTCCCTTTAGGGGAGGGGGGAAAAAAAGAGCAAAACGCCAAATTCACAGAATCTGCTGTATTTTGAATTAAAGATAAGCTTGTCAAGTCCTGATGATTTGACTCCTGTGGATGGTGGAAGGCTGGAATGATAAAGTACTAGAGTTCATCTTGTGGAAGACCTTCCATTAGAAGATGAGGAAATTGATTAATGGCAAGGGGATTGTCTCCTTCACCTATACTGGCTACCTAAAACTCTTGATTATTCGATCAGCTGTAAACCTCTGAGCAGTGTGCATTAAGAGAGACATTGTTAGCGGTTTAGGAAAAGTTTATGAGTGAAGCCCTCATCTACTACAAATTCACTGAAATGTAGAGCCAATTCAGAAAATCATAGTGCCTGTTAAACCAAATATCGAGAAATTCTTTTAGAACATATTTCAGGAGTTCCTTTTAAATCAGAACTGTATACATGACATCATGTTCACCACCAGAGTTCTAGTTTCTATCCATCACCATACAATTAACCTTCTTTTACCTGATTTACCTGCTCCCTGTATCCCTTTTCCTTCAGAACTGGTCAGAACTGGCTTCAGCTGGTTTGAGCCAATCAGCCAGTGTCTGTTGCAGTTGGTTTTGGTTGGTTTCAGTTTCAGTTAGTTTGCGGTTTCAGTGACTTTAAGACAGTGAGAACCAGTGTCAGTAGGTTTCAGATCCAGTTGTTTTAGTTTCAGTTCTTTGAGCAAGTCAGAACAATTACTTAAGTATTTTCAGTTTCAGTTGGTTTGAACAAGTCAGAAGAGGTCAGAACTGATTTCAGCTGCTCTGGAAGGATCAAAACCAACTTGAAACCAGCTCTGCCATTATGAGCCAGTCAAAACTGTTTCAATCTGAACCTGTTTGAACCAGTCAAGACCGCTTTCAACTTTTTGGAACCAGTTACACCTTGAACTAGTCTGAACAGGTTACAGCCAGTTTGATCTGGTTACAACTGGTTTGAACCAATCAGAACCAGTCACAGCTGCTTAAAGATGGTTGGAATTGGTCGGAACTGGTCAGAACTGGTTACAGCTGCTTTGGAATTCGGTTTCAATTGGTTTGAACAAGGATCAGAACTGGTTTCTGCCACATGAACCAGTCGAAACTGTTTCAGGAAATTGTCAGAACCATTTGGAAACAGTTTCATCTGTTTTGAGACAGTTGGAGGAAGTGTCAGTTTGTTTCAATTTCAGTTGGTTTTCAGTTTCATTTGGTTTCAGTTTGACATCTTTGAAGAAGTCAGAGCCAGTTGGAAGTGGTCCAAACCAGTCATAACTGGTTTTAGCTGGTCAGAGGTGGCTTGAACTGGTCAGAACCAGTTTCAGCCAGTTGGACCCTGTCAGAAACATTTTCAGCCACTTTGAACTGGTTGGAAATGGTTTGAACTG
This sequence comes from Talpa occidentalis, assembly GCF_014898055.3. Taxonomy (NCBI): domain Eukaryota; kingdom Metazoa; phylum Chordata; class Mammalia; order Eulipotyphla; family Talpidae; genus Talpa; species Talpa occidentalis. The sequence goes on from NW_023601322.1 coordinate 10,488,912, forward strand.
GTCAGGACCATTCTCAACTGGTCAGAACCAGTCTGAATTGATTTCAGCCAGTTTGAACTGGTCAGAACTGGTTTGAATTGGTTGAAACTGGCTGAAACCAATTCAAACCAGTGGGAAATGGTTTAAACCAGTCCAAGCTAGTGTCACATCATTTCAGTTTCAGGTTTTGGTTTCAGTTTTTTGAGAAAGTCAGAACCAGATTCAGTCATTTCAGCTTCACTTGGTATGAAATTGTCAGAACCATTTTTGGAAACGGTTTCATCCATTTTGAGCCAGTTGGAGGCGATGTCAGTTGATTTCACTTTCAGTTGACTTCAGTTTCAGTTGGTTTCAGTTTCACTTCCTTGAAGAAGTCAGAGCCAGTTGGAAGCAGTTCAAACTGGTTGGAAGCAGTTTGACCAGTAGGAACTGGTTTGAACCTGTTGGAACTGGTCTGAACTGTTTTCAGCTAGTTGGAACCATTCTGAACCGGTTTTGGCTGGTTTGAAATGGTCTCAGGTATTTGGAACAGGTTTGAGCCAGTTTGAATGGGTAGGAACTGGTTTGAGCCCGTTGTATCTTAGTAAATTCCTTGAACATATAAACATTGTTTTTCTTTTCTTTCAAACAAAGCACCTTGTATAATTCGAATTACATTGTAGAAACACAGAGCATGATAGGCAAATGGAGAGTAATTACAAATAATTATTGGTTGTTTAAATGGTTGTCCTCTTTATTCTTAAGCTATGTGCTTATGGCACTATCAAATAAAATCATAATGAAAGTAAAAATAAAGCTCTTCTCTCACATTTTATTTTTTTGACTATAAATGCACTGATTTCTTTTTTGTATAAATAGAAAAACATGTCCTATATTAGACATTAGTCATGCTTTTCAAAAATTTTATAAAATGTGACAATTTTTTAACTGTTTCAAATAGTTATTCAAGGATGATTTTGCTCTATTGTCTTAAGATGTAAGAACTATCTAAGATGGCTTTGGAAAGAAGGTCCAAATTTACTAGATATAGAAATAGAGAGCAAATTAGAATTATCCCTAAAGTGGCTAATATTAAGTTTCCAGGGTACCATCACTGCTCCTGAAGGCTCCAAATCCACAGTATGATAAAATACTCTTCATGAGCAACATCATATAATAGTTATCTGATAGTGGCTACCATATTTGAGTGACCTGAGCATCCATTAAACCCAGAGTCAATATAAATCTTTTCTGAGTGCCTTGGTGCTCAACAAAAGTGCATTCAATACACACTTTACACGAAGGGTAAGAAGGAAGAAGTTTTTCTTTGAACTCATTCTACTGATGTAGCAAATGGATTTGCCAAGATTGAAAGCCATAGTGACAGTCAGGGTTCGGCAGTATGGCAGTCATATCATTGAGATGGGAAATCACACAATCATGCTGTGATGCTCTGTTCCTCACATTTATCACGCATGCTCTTCCAGTGACATGGAGGGTCCTGCTCTGCTTTTTTTCCTCTCCCATGATATTTTAATTGCAGAAATCCAATTCTTCCACACAGTCCAGGTGCTGAAGACATTTCTATTATTGATATTGGGTCTTTCAATATTAATGACACCTTAGTGGCAGCAGTGGAGATAAATGGCCTTTTGCTTTTTATTATTTTAACAGCTTAGTTATTCAGCATAGTAGTGTTATTTTGCTCTAAGTCTCCTAGCCACAGGTATCTTTTTTATGTTTAAATAACTAATCATGATTTATTTTCTTTGTAATTCCTAAATAGCAGCCTCAATAACAAGCTGGAAACAGCACATGGGAAAAAAGATCCTGAACTTTCAGGAATGTACCAATCTGTATTACTTTAAAGTGAGATTCAAGGTTGTTGGGGAGTAGAGGCTTCTAGTGCATTTCATCTGTTCTCTCTCTCTTTCTTCCCTAGATAATAACTGCAGATCTGAAATAAGTAGGTGAAGGATTGTGTCCAAATTTATTATACTTATCCTTTGGCTAACCAGAAATATTTATTATTTGGCATTTTATTTACTTTTAAATGGAGTGACAGTTAAAGAATTCAATACAGTCTTGCAGAGCTCACAGATTATTTAGAATCTGCTGAATCTATAAAGGATCAATTATAAGCCACCTAACTTTTGTACCAAAATATGTTTTTATGGCTCCATATCAGATAGACGAATAAGGAAGCTTCAGGTCTGAATGAGTCCATTTAATTTGGGACATGATACAACTGCTAAGGCCCACTTTCTCATTCATAATTTTTAAGACGCACTACAAAACACAAATTATTAAGCTCAAAATGTCATTGGTACTACTCATAATATCTAATAGAATGGATAGCACAGATAATATAATATTCAATAGGTAAAGTAAACCTCCTACTGATGAATAAGAAATTGAAAAGGTTGGTTTCTGTGATTCCCTTGGGATTGGACCAAGTCCTACACCAGTGTGTGTGCACATCCGTGTATACGTGTGTATGCATGTATATGTGTATGTATTTCTTTGTTCATTCTCTAGTCTCAATAACATAGAATTTACTCACATACAGAACTGAATATGTTCCTGTCTGAAATCTGACTTCCGAGAAAACCCAGCGCTTAGCACCACACCTTATTGATCTGATGAGGAAATTGGAAGGTTGTGTTCTGTGACTTTGTGTTTAAAGAGGGTCCCTTTCTGCCTGGTATCATATCCCAGTCCAGCTCAGAGGGCTCAATTGTCATGCTGTCAAGGTACAATAATCATCAACAAGATAACAAGAAAATACCTGTTCTGTGCAACCCCTGTTCTTTTTGGTACTTCAGTGCTGCCCAGGTGTCATAGAGCATGCAGTCCCTGCAGAGGAGTTTCAGGTGCTTACCACTCCTTTGTCCCCTGCCTCATATCCTTTGTTCCCTGGACCATACCCTAAAGGAACATGATACAAACATTGCTTAATTTAGACTGTGATTAGAGATTTTGAAAAAAATCTGTTTTCACCAATTCTGCTATTGTTTAATCTTTTGGAAAATTCCCCAGTGACATCTAAATCTCACTGTCCCTTCTAAATAAAACAATTGCCAATATCATGGTAGCACCTGCACCTGGCTGGGGCTTGGGACCTGCTGGGCATTCAGCTCTGGTGTTTCAGAGATGGAGCCACTTTGATCTGCTACCTTTATTCCAGGAATGACTCAGTGATGCTGAGCATGTATTCCTGGCACTATCATAGCAGTTCTGCAGTATTTAGTTATAAGGATTTCTGCTGCCACTTCTGCCTGTGTCTCTTGGTGATGTGCCTTTCCTATCTCCATCCTATCTGTGACCCCTGTGGTCACAGATGTGGTTGTGTCAACATTGTGTCAATGTTGTGGTTGAATAACACCCACAGGGAAATTATCATAAACATGCCCATCAATTCTGCAATGCCTGTGTGGGCAGGATCAAGTGTAATGAATGTCTTTCCAAGTCAAAAACCAGCATTCTTTCCCAAAATAGCAATAACAGCACCACCTGCCCCACAGGAATTCCGAACGGGTTGCAACCATTTTAATCTGGTCAAAACCAGTTTGAGTCAGTTGGAACAAGTTTCATCCAGTCAGAACTGGTTTGAACTGGTCTCAGCTGGTCTGGACTAGTTTGAACTGGTCAAAACATTTTCAGCCAGTTTGAACCAGTCATAACCGGTTTGAACTAGTCTGAACCAGTTTCACCTGGTTTGAACCTGTTTGAATTGGTTTCAGCCAGTCAGAACCACTTTGAACTTTTCTGAACTGGTTTCATCTGGTTAGAACCAGTCTGAACCAGTTTGAACCAGTTTCAGCTGATTCGTGAGAGCCAATTTCAGCATGTCGGACCTGGTTGCAGCCAGTCTGAACCGGCTTCAACCAGTGTGAACTGGTCAGAACCATTTTTCAACTGTTCAGAACCAATTTCATCCAGTTTGAACCATTTTCAGAATTTTGAGTCTGTTAGGACTAGTGTTATATGGTTTCCTTGTCAGTTGGTTTTGGTTTCAGGGCCTTAAAGAAGTCAGAACCAGATTCAGTTTTCTTCAATTTCAGTTTGCTTCAGTTTCAGTTGGTTTCAGTTTCACCACTGTAAGGAAGTCAGAACTGGTTCTGGCAGGTTTAAACCCATTGAAACCAGTTGGAACCAGTCAGAACTGGTTTCAGCTGGTCTGAACCAGTTGAATCTGGTTTCAGCCAGCTGGAACCAGTTTCAGCCAGTTTGAACTGCTCTGAACCAGTCAGAACAGGTTTCAACCCATCAGAACCAGTTTTGACCAATTCAGGACTGGATTTAGCCAGTGGAACTAGCTTCAGCCAGTTTGAACTGGTCAAATCCGGTTTCAACTGGTTTGAACCCATCTGAATCAGTTTGAACCGCTTGTAACTGGTTTCAGCCAGTTGAGGCCGTTTTCTTTCAGTATAAAACAGTTTCAGAATTTAGAACCAGTGAATGTCACCTGGTTCAGTTTCAGTTGTTTCTGGTTTCAGTTCTCAGACGATCAGAACCAGATTCAGTCAGTTTCGTTTTTATTTGGTTTGAACTTGTCAGAACTGTTTGGAAACTATTTCATCCATTTTGAGCCAGTAGGAGGCACTGTCACTTTGTTTCACTTTCAGTTCACTGTGAGGAAGTCAGAACCAGTTTGAACTGGACTGAACTGGTTCCAGCCAGTTTAAACAGTCAGAACCAGATTCAGCCCATTTGAACTGGTAGGATCAAGCTTGAACCGGTTGGAACCAGTTGAAACCATTTTCAGCTGATCTGAACCAGTCAGAACTGGTTTCAGCCAGTCTCAACCAGTGGGAACTGGTAGCCATTCAGGTCCAGTTTGAAGTGGCTTGAACTGGTAGGAACTGGTTTAAACCAGTCAGAACCAATTTCAGCTGGTCAGAGGCAGCTTCAACGGGTCAGAACCAGTTTGAGCCAGTTTTTGCCGGTTTGAGCTGTTCAGAACCAGTTTAATCTGGTATGATCCAGTTTCAGATGGTTTTACCTGGTCAGAACCGGTTTGAACCAGTCGGAACTGGTTTCAGCCAGTCGAAACTGGCCTCAGCCAATATGAACTGGTTTCAGAATTTTGAACCTGTTAGGACCAGTGAGTGTCACCTGGTTCCATTTTCAGTTGATTCTGGTTTCAGTTCTCAGAAGAAGTCAGAACCAGATTCATTCAGTTTCAGTTTCACTTGCTTTGAACTTGTCAGGACTGTTTGGAAGCTATTTCATCCATTTTGAGCCAGTAGGAGGCACTGTCAATTCGTTTCACTTTCAGTTTTCTTCAGTTTCAGTTGGTTTCCTTTTCAACACTGTGAGGAAGTCAGAACCGGTTTGAATACAATTTCAGCCGGTCAGAACCATTCTCAAGTGTTTTGAACCTGTTTTAGCCAATTTGAACCAGTCTGAACCGGTTTCAGATGGTTTGAGCAGGTCAGAACTTGTTTGAATCAGTTGGAATCTGTTTCAGCTGGTCGAAACCAGTTTTAGCCACTATGCATCGGTTTCAGAATTTTGAACCTTTTAGAACCAGTGTCACCCGGTTCCAGTTTCAGTTGGTTCTGGTTTCAGTTCTTAGACAAAGTCAGAACCAGATTCAGTAAGTTTCAGTTTCACTTGGTTTGAACTCAACAGAAAAGTTTGGAGCCACTAATAGGCCGTGTCAGTTGGTTTCACATTCACTTGGCTTCAGTTTCAGTTGGTTTCAGTTTCACCACTCTGAGGAAGTCAGAACCGGTTTGAACTGGTCAGAAGCAGTTTCAGCTGGCTTGAACTGGTGGGAACCATTTTTTTAGTCAGTTTGAACCATTTTCAGAATTGAGCCTGTTAGGACCAGTGTCAGGTGGTTTCATTGTCAGTTGGTTTTGGTTTCAGGGTTTGAAGTAGTCAGAACCCCAGTCAGTCAGTTTCATTTTCACTAGGTTTGAACTGGACAGAAAAGTTTGGAGCCAGTAGGAGGCAGTGTGAGTTCGCATCCACTTGGCCTCAGCTTCAGTTGGTTTCAGTTTCACATTTTTGATGAAGACAGAACTGATTTGAACCGGTCTAAACGGGCTGCAGCCAGTTTAATCCGGTCTAACTGGTTTTGAGCCAGTCAGAACCAGTTTCATATGGCCAGTACCAGTTCAACAGTTCGAACTGGTTTGAGCCAGTCAGAATCAGTTTTAGCCAGTTTGACCCGGTTTCAGAATTTTGAGACTGTTAGCACCAATGTCACCTGGTTCCTATTTCAATTGGTTTTGGTTTAGTTCTTTGAAAAAGTCAGAACTGGATTCAGTCAGTTTCAGTTCACTTGGTTTGAACTCGTGAGAACTGTTTGGAAACGGTTTCATCAATGGTTTTGATCCAGTAGGGGGCAGTGTCCATTGGTTTCACTTTCAGTTGGTCTCATTTTTGGTTGGTTTTGGTTTCACTTCTGTGAGGAAGTGAAAACCAGTTTGAACCAGTCCAAACCAGTTTGTGTCAGCTGGTTTGAACCCATTGGCGCTGGCTTCAGCCAGTTTGAACCGATTTGAACCAGTCAGAACCAGTTTCAGCTGTTGGAGCCCGTTTTAGTTGGAATTGCTATATATCAATGTATTTAGCCAAGATTTCCAAAGATAAATATTGAAAACATTGCCTTCATTAAAACGGGATGCATAACACATTTAGTGAAAATTTGTATCATTAAACATTAAAACATGGCTTATAAAATGCTTTATTCATTTTGTCCCTGATTAATATCTATTTCTGCATGCTTTGTGATATGCATACTATATCGGTAAAACAATTGGTATATAATTTGTAGATCAACACTTATATGCTGAGGTGCATGAGAACCTTAAGCATTGACAAGAGCCGTGAGAACCAACTGTTCTACACACTCAGGTAACCTCCCTGGGACGATTGGCCAGAGAGGATAGGATGAGCCTATTTTATTGCAATGTCTGAATTGCTTCTTGACAAGTCTATGGCCCAGCTGGCTCTAGGACAAGATTAAAGCCAGAATAATTGAAGAGTCCACCCCACAGAAGGAGGGCAAGGTACTGAGATAAGAGCTAGCAGCAAAGAACAGAGCCACAAAATCTGTTGTTGCCAGTGCTTACAAGTTCCAGGAAGCTTTTGTGGTGCACTTTTGTTTACATTTTACCTTTTTATTTGGGGGCATTGTTTTCAGTAGGGCAATTTTACAAAAGATAATGGGGTAATTCTAAGTAGACAGATTTTCTTAACACTGGATTGCTGGCATATTTATCTTTATTTAGCTTCAGCTGTTACAGACAAGCAGCTGAGAAGTTGCCAACACATATCCATTCTTTTGTTTATAAAATAGGCATAGAATAGCTAACCCTTTGACTCTAGCATTCAATGTCTATACCACAGGTAAAGGTTAGTATCTTCCTGATAGGTTTTAAAGCCATATTTAAAAGTGATTATCTGAGGTGGGTTTTTTATATATAAAATCAATACTGGGAATAAGGAAACTGACCTGTTTTGATTTTTTTTTGAGTATTTCATGATAACAATGGTTCTCAACCACAAGCAAATTTACCTCCTCCTACTTCTATTGGAGAAAACTTTGGCAATATCTGGGGACATTTAGTTAGTACAACTTGGTAGCTGGGGATGCTACTAGCATCTAATGGAGAGAGACCAGTGAAGCTACTAAACATCCTTTAATGCATAGGATTGTCTCTCTCACAACAAAATATTAATAGGGCTATGTTGACAAACCATGCATTAAAAGGATCATTCTATTTACCCACACTTATTTCTAGAGTTCTGGGGAAATATTTTTAGAATAGTCTATTTCAATTAGTTTTTTTATTACCTTTCATTTTATTTGTGTCCTATCTCAGTTCATTTGAACACACTGTGTAACCAAGACATTTTTATTCTAATTTATGACCATTTTATTGTTATTTTATTTGTTCTAGTTAAATAACTTCTCTTTATCTAGTGTAACTGTAGCAGCTGAACAGTTGTGGCTACTTTTCTTCTCAACTTACTTCATTTATTAATATGTGTAAATATTAAACATGGTGGGGGCCCATTTAAGAGGATACATATTCTCATTTAAAAATTACTTTCTCCACATGAATAAATAAATTTTTAAGCATGTGGCTAAGCTATTAGTTTTCTTCACTGAATGTTTCTTTCATGCCGTCTCTTCTGCTGCTGAAAATTCAGTGCTCTTACTTGATCCACATGAAATCCTCCACATTGCATTAAATCGTCACCCACATACATTTGTGAGGTTCTAGCTACTTCAGTAACCTAACTTGCTTTTCTTCAAAGCTCCTAGTAGTTATTTTTCCACACAGAAATCCATTCTCTGATTCATATTAAGTATTTGAAAAAAAAGTAACTGAGGCAAAAAAAAAAGGTATTCACACTGTTCAAAAATTGCAATGTGGAATTTTGACTTGAGAAGAAAGCACATTGACAATGGCTACCTTAGATGTAGAATCAATTTAACAGGATAATAATGTGATCCTAGGAGAAGAGATTTATAATTGAAATAACATAAAAGCTAGATTTGAAGCAGATAAAATTTCTCATTCTGCAAAATATGGCACTCATATTCAATAACCTTAAATGATAGAACCATATTTATTTTTTCAATAATCCTGGAACTAGTAAGTAAATATACAAAGCAAGTTTTAAATTAAATAACTAGTATATGAAGATCACTTGAAATAACTATTGGTGAAATATATGCAATGCTTTGGGGGGAAAATTATAAGTACTGCATGAATAATTTAGGCCAACAAAGTGATGTAAATACAAAGAAAGCATTTTTGAGGAATACCACCCCAAAACATATGCATCCATATGGAAATTATAGGTTATAAGAAAATAAAGCAGAAAAATAACAATAGAGGTACAGATGGCACACAATTTTTTAATAAAATGATAAAACATATAAAAAAAGAATTCTCAAGGGGAAAAGTCACATTCTTACAGAAGTGAATCCTTTAGGATAATCACAAAATGAAAATGATCAAAATCCCCCCACCAAAAAAAAAAGAAAAATGGCACAGGTATTTATTTCAGCTGTACTTTATTTAAGTAACTCATGATGCAATCATTTGTTTAATATTTGGTTTGTGAGAAACCCTCTAGAAGACAGGGAAATTGCCTGTGCTCAAGAATTCAGCCCAGAATTTGGCACTGTGCTGGGTATATTGACAATTAACTGTTATGGATGTTCAAAGGCATATGTCTTCAAGATAGAAGAGGTTTTCATCTGCCCCTGGGTTTGTAAAGAGTTAAATAGCAGGAAAGACAGCTGGTCAAGTCACAGATGAGTTGTAGCTTTAATGGGATTAAATTCATGTCAAATCAAACATTATCCAGAGGAGTTGCCAGTTGACATTGACATAAAACAGGTCACAAAATACTGAAAAATGCACTCTGAGATCTGTATGCAAAACATGGAAAGAAGCAAGCTAGACTTCTAGTATGAACCTTTATGTATCTCACTCTTGTGACTGTCAGAGATTCAGCATCTTTTTAGGAAGGTCTTTTGACACATTCATGATGGCGGAAGATGAAATGTTGCTTTTCAAAGCATGCCTCTATGTCTTACTCGAAGACAATGTTCTTGGAACCTGGTGTTATATGTTTCCTGCTTTCAAAACCTTTCTTGGCTTCTATCTGTGAAGATTTTCAACCTGACAAAGGATTTGGGCTTGTATCTCTATTCTGTTGTAAAGAATATTAAGTCTCATTATACATTCTTTCTGAATTTTAAAAACACTTGAATATCAGCAGTAAAAGTGTATGTCAGTGTATGTTAAATATTCAGATTCTTGATAACAAGATACCCCTCTGTATAGGAATCCCCCTGCAATGTGTTATTTTATTTTTACTACAGGTTATTCTCCTACTTTAAATATAATCTTATTTCAGCTGTTTTTCCTCAATGCTTTATTTTTTTTCATTATTTCTTTTCTTTTTTATACTTGTTTTTCTCTAAATCATTGCTTCAAACCTATGATGAATTCTGTATAATAGAAAAATTCTTTAAAATTGATATATTTCTATGTATTCTACATATTTCCATATCACATAAATATTGTTGTTCTGGAAGCTTCCCTCTCTCCAGTCTCTATCCCCTTTGAGTAAATGACTTTCTGGGCTTCAGTGAATACTCTCTAAAACAAGGAATTCATTTTTCAGCATTGACTGTCAAATGAGATTTTTCGTTTGTTTGTTTAAGATGGCAGCAGGACAATAAGCTTGAAACGGGTCTAAACTGAGAGTGTGGGGATTTTCCTTAACATATCAGAACTCAGCCTATACTCTCAGGTAATGCAAGTACATCCAGGAGACTGCTTATTTTCCCATGACAACTATTGTTGAGGCTTGTTGTAGAGGGTAAACAGGACAAAAGACTGCAAAGTTCAAACCTTCCCCATCTTGACATTAGAGAAAAGGAGAGGCATAGAGGTAGGAGACACAAGTGGCTGGAGCATTTAGGTCTTTTTTAGATGAACTGCTCCAGAATGAGCAGGTATATTGATATAAGACTACTTAGAAACTTTGATATCTAAACAATCATTATAAATGTTCAAATTGGTTATGTAGTATCCCAAATTAAGTTTCCTGGAGAGCCATCCTTATTTTTTGTTTTTAAGAGCAACTCATTACATATTTTTGGTAAAATAAATATACCCATTTTGAAAAGGAGTAATGTTTAATGTTGAAATATTCATTTGTTCATTCATTAAAATCTTTTTAAAACCTAGTATGTGACAAGCTCTGTACTCATGCAAAAAAGAAACAAATCTATAAAGTTTATATGGCAGACAGTATTTTTTTTGTTTTGTTTTTGTTTTTAAAGATTTATTCATTTATACAAGCACTGGCTACAGTCAGAATCGCGGGAGGGTGAGAGAATTCATCAGAGCCAGAGCGGGGAACAGAACAGGCAGACTGATGAAGAACACTGCTGAGGGAAGCAGCGGGCGGTAGGAGAGGTCTGTGCGCCATGTGGGACCCTCGCTGGCAGCCGGGGATCGAACCGGCACTGCAGAAGCTGCGGGCAGCTTCGCAGCCCAGCGCTCAACTGCTTATGGCAGAAAGTATTAATGATTACTTCTGGGTAGCATAATCACACATGACTTTTTTTTTTCTTATTTTTTTTTTTACTTATCAGCAATTTCTTCTAAGTAGGCTGTATTACTTACTTATATAAAAAATGTAAATAATTTTCTCAATTTAGCCATCTAATGTAAAGAAGCTCCAGAGAAATTTCACTTCAGTCACCAGCTATGATACTGATTAGTCCTGCACCACTTAGTCAGGTACCAGGGACAATAGACACATACACGGACATCTTCTTGTGAGGTTTAAAGTCACCAGGAGAATTCCTATAGTGCTGATATAAATTTACAGGCCTATTTACATTCAAAGAATCAAACTATCTGTTCAGTCAAACTGCTGGAATCTACTTCCCTAAAAATCCCCTCACAGGGTTGAGGATTAAGTACACTGAAAACTCAAGAAATAGTATTTGCATTTTTGTCATTGAAGTGGTTTTACTTCAAACAGGGGTCAGAGACTTTATCTTTATAACACAATTAAAGCATTTAACAGAGAGTGTTCACATTATTTTGTTCAGCTGTTGAATTAATCAGTCCTCTTCCTAAGTACGTGGAAAGATTGTGTTCCTTTAATTCAAAATTAATTATGGGTATTTCTTTTGGTGGATGCCTTAAAAGCCAGGCCACAACAATGGCCTTGCCTTTTCTTTCTCTCTGTCTTCAGCGATGCTCCATCGGGATCAGCCTGAATTCTCTCAAGGGACAGGTGATGTTTAGAGAGCATGAGCAAAGACTAAACCTTTAGTACGTCAAACCACTGAGCGTTCAGAGGATATACACTGCTACACCATGGCTGTCCCCTCCTGACTTGACAGGGTTAATCTTCCATAAGATAGAGAACACTGCCTTCATAATGTTGAGTACAGGCTCTGGAATTGTGTTTATAAGTTCAAATCACAAACCTATAATTACTTTTTAATGTGTTTTCCTTTGGAAAATTCCATATTCTTTGCCTCATTTTCCTCAAAGAATAATAATAACTTTTTTTATACAGTTCTTGGGAGGAGTCAATTTGATAATGCACATGTGGAAATAAAGGAAGACCACCCAAATAAGGACAAGCAAAGACTGTTAATGCAGAGGTTGCTCTAGCACCTCACCAAGGCATTATTTGGCAAAAACTCAATGACAGAGAGAGGAGAATAAATGTTTTATGATGAAAAAGCCAGAGGTGTTAGATATGGGGTGTTAAATATGGCCTGATTGGATATTGCTGGCTGGAAAAGATGGGAAGACAGGCTAAGAAGAAGTGAAGTACCCTGCGTGATGAGAGGGGCATGTTTGCCCTTACCCAACATATGGAAGAAGTAAAAATTAGGGAAGCTAGAAGTTATTGACTTTCAACTATCTGGAACTGATTGTTAGAGATTTTGGTTGGGCCTCCTGAACTGGCTGCTGCAGATTGTCTAAATTCTATTCCTTCATAGGATCTGGATATTGTCCCCTTGTACTTTAGCCTCTCACATATGAGATTTATATTGAAAATTATTTTGCACTACTACTATGTCATTATTACTCATATCATCATATCCTAAATACTTGTAAATATTTCTCCCCCTACTTGGAAAACCTTCTTATTTGAACTAACAATTGGCTTCTCCCAGCAAGATCTGCATTTCTACATGATGGTATCGTAACAGAATATTTTATTATAACTCAGGAGTAGTCTAAGCAGAAAGAAAAGGTAAGTGAAGCTACCCTTTTCTTGAACATCAGTTTCTTATTAGCTGAGAGTTTCATCTTCCTGGAAATTGCCTATGACAGGCATTACTTGGAAGTGAAGGACTAAATTAAATAAGGCTATTTCTAATGAAACTAAGAACTTCTTTGTGGTAAATGAACAGGGAGTACATATTAGGAGGGAGCTAGGGTGAGAGTAAGGACTCAGAAAATCTGATACTGCAGGGGCCTACATTTCATTCCTGGTACTTGAGAAGGCCTGTAAAAGAGGCTGTGTATTTTTAGAAAAATTAAGTATTTCTAACACTGCATTGAACTTGCCTACAAAAACATGTACAGAAAGTAAAGGAGTGATATTAGAAACATTCATGGAATACAATTTGAACAAATACTAATAATATGCTATATTAAAATTTTTTAAAAAATCATAATTTAAAGAGCATTTTAGACCCTTTTCTCAAATGTATTTATCTTCATTAGAGCCAAGAAGACATACTAATCAGAAGGTAACTATTAATTGCTACCCATTTTTATACTTTAATATATCTTTTCATGTTCATTATTATAAAGTATCATTTGAAAATGTTTGGAATAATAGTAAATATCAGCAAACATCTTTTATTGAACTAATATTGTATTATAATACAAAACAGCAATTTTCTTTATTAAAGTAATACTACATTATAACATGACCTTCAGTTGTCTCATTAGAAATCAATATTATATGTACTATATTAAGTTCACCACTAAAAATCCAATTCTGTCCTTCTCCATACCATTTTCCCCTTTTTTCTGATTTTTCTACACCTTTTCCCCATCATTTCTGGTAACTACTAGATGATTTTATAGCCTAAAATTTTATTTTTGTTTTATTTTGCTTATCTCTCTTTTTTTTTTTCTATTTCACATGTATGTGAAATCATATGATGTTTGTCTTTTGGCATCTGATTTATTTCACTAAATCATAATACCCTCTAGGTCTATCCATGTGCTTACAAATGGCAAGATTTCATCTTTCTTTTTTATATCTGAGTAGTATTCCATTGTTTACATATACCGCATCTTTAACCAATCATGTGCTGATAGACATTGAGGTTGTTTTCAGTTCTTGGTTATTGTAGATAATGCTGTGATAAACATAAAAGTGCATAGATTTATTTTTTATATTTTTCTGGAAAATACCCAGAAGTGGGAAACTAGATCATTTTGAATCTCTCTCTTTTTTAATTTTCAAGTTTTGTTAATATCTCAGTGCATTTTCTATAAATGTAAAATTATGTGGTCTTACATTTTTAAAAGGGTTTCTGATAGTTACTTTTGTCTCTATCTTATAGACTCAAATATTAGTAATTAACATATTTATCAAATAATCTGGCTTAATGTGCTTAATCCTGTTCAACATGCTATTTATTTTTATCTTTATGCTTTCTTAATTGAAAATAATACTGAATTATAACATTATGTAAGTTTTGGGTATGCATCATTGAGAATAAATATGTAAGAATACACTATGTTAAGTTCACTATTAAATGTCCAACTCTATCCTCCATACTGCGTTTCATAATGGCTACATGAATTTACATTTCCACCAAAGTTCTATAAGGGTTTTCTTGTCTTCACATTCATTCCAACACTTGATTCTTTACTTCTAGATAATAGGAACTCTCACAGGTATAAGGTGATATCTGGGTGTTTCAGTTTGTGCTGTCCTAAAGATAAGAGATAATGAACATCTTCTCAAGTGGCTGTTGGACATTTGTAAGGCTTCCTTTTACTTTTTTAAAGATTTATTTATTTAAACAAGACCTGTGGTACAGGCCAGAAGTGCGGGGGGTGTGAGGATTCACCAGAGACAGAGTGGGGAACAGAACAGGCAGATCGACCAAAGTATACTGTTGAGAGGGGCAGTGGGAGAGCCAGGAGAGGTCTGCTGCGCCATGTGGGAAGCTCCCTGGCCTGCGATCAAACTCGTGCTGCAGAAGCTGCGGATAGCTTCATAGGTTGAATCTTAACACCCTGCGCCACAAGGGAGGCTCCTGTAAGGCTTCTTTAGAGAAGTGTCTACTTAGGTTTTCTGCTCAATTTTCTTGGGGCTGTTGTTGTCTGCTGTTGCTGAGTTTTATGAATTCTTTATCTATATTGGATATTAACTCCTTGTTGCATGTATAATGTGCAAAATCTTCTACCAGTCAGCAGGGTATCTTTTCATTTTGATACAAGTTTCTTTCACTATACAGAAGCTTGTTAGTTTAAAGTAGCCCTTTGTTTATTTTTGCTTTTCTTCGCCTTCCTGTTGGAGTCAAGTCCCTGAACAGATCACTAAGACCAAAGCAACAAATATTTAATGCTCTGAAATGTTACTTAATTTGCATTTTTCACTCATCTTTGAGTCAAATGCTGGTGTATAGAAATATAACTAATTCTATCAATAATCAGGCTGTCCATATTCAGATAATATTTGATCTAAAAAATATCTATATTCAATTAATAACATTTCATCTTTTCTACTTTTACAAACAATCTTCCAGTTAAACAACTCAATATATTCTCTGTGAAAATGTGGTAGAATTTCTGTAGACTGGAATGGGATGATGTGTGTGTTATCACTGTCAGATATTGCCAAAGTGGTTCCATTTGCTAGAGACCTTAGAAACCTTAATGCTTTGTACCCCTACCAACACTTAAACTTCTTATATTTTGTTCATCTAATGCACGTGTGTTAGGCAATCGTTGTTCATTTCATACTTTATCAGCTACCATCTTAACAACCCATCCTCTCTATTGGTCAGAACAGATCACTTCTTTCTATCTTCGGGTTCTCTCTCGCTCCTATTACAGCCATGTTGCTGCTGTTTTCTTGTTCTTGGTTATTACGTTTTTGAGTCCTAGAGCAAGTTAGGGTTAATTAGGCAGCTTTAGGGACAGTGCAGGCAGGAACTTCGGGAGAACTAAACGACTTCTGAGATAAGGACAACAAACGGAATAAGGGCAGCTCCAGAGATAAGGGCGACAAACTCCAAAGGGGACTAATCAAATACCCCCAAATCAGAGACAGATGTTCCTGAGTAAGAGGGGGATTCTTGATATATCTCAGAAGCATGACTCCTTAATGGCTTTTTTTGCCTCTGGCAGGTACTCTATACCTGGGAGTATTTGCTCTTTGTCTTTTTTTTTTTTTTTTTCCTAAATAAAATGTTCTTTACTCTCTAAGACCAGATTTGCTTCTCTTTGCTTACTTATCTGAAAAGTCTGTGAATTCCTTTTCTTGAGAGAAGAGGCAACAGCAGCAGCAGCAGCACACCGGCTAACACTAACCACTCACACCGGTATCATTTTCAGTACTAAACTTCTGTTTGGTTCTTCATTGCAGGTTCTATGCAATATTTATTTGCTGTGATTCTCTGATGTTTCATTGTTGTCTTAAGAATGTTCAGGGTTGTTTGCTGAGTTTTGTGATTACTGCTTTAAAACCCTTGTTTGACAATTTCATCATCCATGTACTCTGTCTTGGCATCTATGGATTGTATAGTAGTTGTTCAATGACTTGAGACTTTCCTGTGAAAAGTAATTTTGGACTGTACCCTGGGCATTTTAACTATTTTGCTGTAAGACTGGTTCCTATTTAAATCTTCTATTTGAGCCGATAATGAACCTGTTATTTACAAAAGTCAATTCATTTGTGTAGGCGGTGGTTCAATTTCCAATTTACTTGGTAAAGCTTGTGCAGTGTTCTGCTAGCTTCAATGTGTGTTACTCAGAAGACAAGACTCACCCCATCAGCCTCCCAGTTACTGTTAGAGATCAGGGTTGTCAAAGTTACAGTTCTGCTCACAGGTTCCAGTAGAGAGGGGACGAAGGTGAGAATGCCATCTACGGAAGATCAGGGATACTTCAGGGGACTGGAAGTCAGAGGCCCACCACAGATTCCGCAGGAGAGCTGCCTCCTTGTAACTGGATGGGGAGATTTTGGGAAACAGTGCTGTTAATTCAGTGCATGGGGTGAAGGTGGAGGATATGGACTCTGGTGTTTATCTTAAGGACAGAGGAACTAATGGAAACAGCCTAGAAGAACTACTCTTTTCTGGCCCTTTATCTGGAGAACTAGAGATTTTCCTGAAGTGTTTTTAGGTCTGTGCTAGAGTTTCCAGGCTGAGACCCTCTCCAGCATTTGGGTTGGGGTATACAGGACACACACACACACACACACACACTCTCCCAGGGAACTCATCACTGGAGGGTTATTCAAGTCCTGAGTGTACTAGGCAATCTGTGTAGCTTTCTCCACCTTTTGGTGTCTTCTGTTAAGAACATTTATGTATTTTTCTCCAGGGTCTTTGTTGTGATTAGCAAGAAAGATAAAATGAAATGTCTTTCCTCCATCCTTTCTTACTCATCATTTACGTTTTATGTATTATTTCGACATACAAACTCATTTTTCTTGTCTCTGGAATGAAAGCAGACTTTTTTTCTACGTGGAATGTCAGATTAATCTTTCCCAATTTCTTCCCACCAGTTATGGCAAAGACAATTGTCCACTTCAAAGGAAGAGTAGTAGTAGTAGTAGTTGTTGTATATTAAAAAGCTTTGGGACGTTTTCTCACTTTAACCATCATTCTGGACTTTTCTGTTAAATATTTGAAGTTAGAATCCAGAGATTTCTTCCTTGTATTCTTTCAAATCAAAATAGCCATTGAAATAACAACATGCATTCTTATGGCACAGGACAGCTTGCTGAAGTATTATTATCTAGCATTCCATTCCTCATCCTCAAAGAGACAAGTATCAATTTATTTAGGTCATACTCACAATATGAGCTGTGATTCACTTTACAGGTAAATTGAAAGGTAGTGATAACATTTTGTCACTAGTTGATGGACAACCTTGTTGTAAATAAAAAAGGAATCTGGGGGGAAAATGATATGTTTTAACATTTTGTCAGAGAATATTGAACATTTCTCCCTCAAATCATATCTGTATTCTCTGTCATCATAGAATCAATTTTACATAAAGCTTTTCTGAAAACCGAGAGATACAAATCCTTTGCTCTCTAGATTACGATTTTAAGTGTGTAATAAGCTTTATTTTACTTGCTGGACTGAATGCCATTTAAATATTTTTGCGACCGAATGGATGGATGATGATAATATCTTGGGAGATTATCTATAAAATGATAATAAGCAATACTGGGACATTACAGATGAATCCTCTTAAAATTCATTTCAGTTGTAATAAAGAGAAATTAAAGAAATCCAAATTATGTGTAGAGTCTTGAATTTTGATTGCCTCCTAACAGCCAAATGACTAAGCTCAGGTACATCAGAATTTCACTATGATTTTAGAATCTGGTGAGCCAAACAAATGTATATTAACAAGTTTTCTCCAATAATTTGCTTCTGAATGTTCACTCTTCATATGATGTCATATTATAACTTGCTGGGAAGCAGATGAAAACATTTGGGTTTGTAGTCTCTAGAATTCATGATAGTATATCTTATAATATACCAGCAATCCTATGTCAATACATAAAAGAGCCAAATCAAATCTCTTACAGTGACTATTCCACACACATGACCAGAACATTTAAAATCATATTCAAATCCTTAAAATAGCATAGGCATATAGACAGTATGATCTAATCCAATCTCTGTTTTTTCCTCTGGAAAATGCACATTGAAGCAAGCAGACTTGGGAGGGATGGGAATCGTTGATTTGGATTGGGAGGGCACTTACCTTGTGTAGACTATCCTTGACAAGAGTGCACAGTCAAGGGGTCCAGTGATGCTAAGTCCCAGTCATGCTTCATACCTGTAATTGTGAGCCTTTGTGGACTGGCTTGATTTGAAGGAGAGGTCTACTTCTTATTCCCACTGAGGCCCACT
The DNA here is from genome assembly GCF_014898055.3 of Talpa occidentalis. Classification (NCBI taxonomy): domain Eukaryota; kingdom Metazoa; phylum Chordata; class Mammalia; order Eulipotyphla; family Talpidae; genus Talpa; species Talpa occidentalis. Next base: position 10,507,522 of record NW_023601322.1, read on the forward strand.
ATAGATTGACAATGAATCTGGGTTTGGAATCTAGCTTACAAAAGTTCCATTTGTGAGGTTATAATGGACATATATATCTTCCTCCCTCAACCGTGCATACATTTGCATGCGTAAGCTTACACACTCTTCTACCTTTATTTTTTTCTTGGAGATTTTTTGCAGAATCTTCTGAAATTCTTTATAATAATTGCTTAAGTTCTATCAAACATTCAGGATGAGAAATTCCAGCCTTAGTCTTTAGATAATTGAGTGGATGTTTGCATTGTTGTTAAAGTTATGAATGCCCCAACACGACATTTTAGTTGAACAAGAATAGACCTCTAAAATTAGAGTAAAATTCAATTTCTTTGTATCCAGGTACTGGAAGAACACTGCCCTGGGAATTAGGAAGTGTACTTTGGTACTGACTTGGTGTTGGTGACATTGTTCCAATAGCTTAGTGACCAATTGTGTGATGGAAAAGTTCACTGAAGGATAAGATTTTTAGAAGTAACTTTTTTTTTGTCTCTGTGCTAAGCAATTTTGGAAACCAGTGGACTTTCTTCTCTTTTTGGGCTAAGCGATTCTGGGCTGGAACATTGTTTTCTCACTTTTGCTAAACAACACTGGTGTTGGGTGAGACAAATACTTTCTCCAGAAACAACTACTCTTGGAAAATAAGGCTGAAACCAACTAACAGAAGGAACTTTTCAAAAAAAAAAAAAAAAAACAGCTTACTTCATAATGTACACTTTCCTGTAACTAAAGGGCAAAGATCATATGTCATCAGTTGACCAAAGCCAACCAGCCCTCTGCCTTGTAAGACCCACCTTGAAATCTTGTGACCTGGACCCGTAAGCCAGCAAATATTCTTTTTTGCTGTCCCCTTTCTGAAAGACTACTAAGACCAGCCATATGGGGCACTCTTACTAAAGTAAACCTAATACACTTAGATTTGCTAGCTCAACATTTTTCTGGTGACTTTTTTTGGAAGTTGGTATTGGATGGTTGACAGAACACACCTGGCAAACTAATAATAGACCATCAGTCCTTTTGACACTTAATAAACGACCTCTGCGGTAGCATTGCCTAATTTACTTTGTTGATTTATTTTTCTCCTTTAGGTCTTTGCATAAGATATAAACATAAAATATTCATATGTACACACAACAGTGCATCTTACTGCAAGTATTGGCTCCTTCTAGTTTCTACATTCTATTTTAAAAATGAGTACATATTAAAAATACTATGTCTTACATTTATGTCATATTTTAGTAGTATTATCTAACTAGGAGTTTTCAGATATTTAAAGTAATTTTGAGTAATTTAAAAATGGTTAGGAAATGACCTAGCATCCTTCAGTATTAAAGGTCACTTTCCATGTGAATACTGATAACACAGAAATTGTATGAAAATGTAAGCTGCTCTAGTTGACATGAATTATTTTGTTTAATTGGTTTTCTTTTCCTTTTAAGTGAGGGTGCAAATTAAGTGTACCATCTCTATTGTACAGAATAAAAATATAATTGCTAAAATTTACCTTATAAATCTGGGGAAGGTTATTGCTGGGAAAAGAAAGGTGTGAAAGCATATCTCAACGAGAGTAGGTATTGCTGAGGTTTCTTTCTGACTATGGAAACGCAGAATAAATTAGAAATGGAAGTAGGAAATGAGATCACTCTTTCACACTCACAGGGAGAACATGGCTGTGCTACTTCTAAAATATCAGATGTTGATGATTTAATCTAAGACTAAGAGTCTTTGATTGATTATGTGAAGGGGAAGCTGGTACTGATTTGGGGTGGAAAAAAGACAAATTTAAATCCCAAATGTTCAGGAACTGAAGGACTCCTTCTGCAGAGAAAAGGAAAGCAGAAGAGACCCCTGCAAACTTTTCTTGTTCAGATATTCATGTTTGTTTAGGTAGAAGCCACGGGAATAGAGAAATATTTTAAGGAAGGAGGTATAATTTCTTGATATGTAGGGGATGCTCCACAGATGTTCTGAATTTGAGAGCTGAAGGATTATTGATGGAGTCATATTTTAGGGGGACATGGAGATTCAGTTTCCTGTTGATATACCATGGGGAGACATGGCTATTTTAAGAGACACAACTATTTTGTCCTCAGGGAAGCAGGGACATTGGGAGAAATGACTCCATATTGTTTTCATCTGGGCTGTTGGCATCAAGACCTTGTGAGAGACAGCTCTACGCCAGGAGAGCTTTGCCTATTGTATTTTTTCTTTGCACGCGAAAAGACACAGCTTGAAGTGCCGCAGTGATTAGTCGCAGAGGGATGTGATTTGCCATATTATTTAGACTAGTGAAATCTGTGCCGCCAATTTTAGTAAGAGTTTATGAAACATTGAATTATTTTCATTACAGGAGGGAAGATAGGAAAAAGAAATGGTTGAATTTTTCATTCAAATGAGGGCCTGGAAAAGTCTGGAGATCACTGTGCATCCCAATTGATGTGGTGATTCATGTTTTATTATTGTTCCTGCTACATATGGTCAATGAGTCTTGATTATTTCTATACTCGTATCAAAAATGATACCGCCAGTAACTTGGTGCAGAGAATCTTGACTTCTGGAATGTGAAACAAAACCCAAGATCAGCTCACAAAAGTGTGTGTTCATTTGCTCTGATATGCTCACACTCTCCCCTGTGTGAAAAGCCATCATATTTAATTTATCCACCTCTTGGAGACACAAAATATAATCCTTGCATTTGCAAGTGATTTGCTAGTTGCAGCGCTCTGAAAAAGAAAACCAAAAAGAAATTCACTTTCAACCACTTTGATTAACAAGTTTTTTGCTTGCTAATGGATGCCAGATTAGAGAATTAAATCAGCCAAATACATAGAGTGTTTACATTTCACTGTTATTACTAGAACAGATTTTTAAATGCCCCATACATCTAGCGGTGGCACTAATGGAATATGTCCATGTTGTTGAGCAGCAAGCTGTTAGCAGGAAAATCCCAGTGGCTCAAAAGAACACAACGCTTTGGAAGCTCAGGTAATTTGGTTAAAAAAAAAAAAAAAAAAGAAGAACACCGGCCTGGGAGAAAGAAATGTCACGTGCCACATTCTGGGCCTCAAGCTGTTGGTGACTGACCATGTGATCTTGGAATACTCCTTTCCTATTTTTAAAAAATAATTAGACAATTTGAGGATCTATTCAGCTTAGCTTAGAAAATGTGTATCTCCGCAAACATGTGTTTACTGCCAATAATGGGTGAGCTAATATGGTTGCTTCTGGAATGACTTTCCTCACTTGTCACCCTTCTGGTAGGGTCCATGGAAGCAGTGGTACTATAAGGACTATCACTAGTCATTCATCTACCACTAAGTGATGGTGTCCTCATAGAATCCATCAGTACCAACAGACAATAACAAAGAGAGAACATATAAAAACATGTACAGTCAATCTTCATTATTCAAAGTGTGTGTATTTGCAAATATGCCTTTTAGCTAAAATATATTTGTAAAGAATTGATTTGGATTCACTACTCATGGTGCTTTTGTGGCCATTTGCAAACATGGGCAGAGCAGCAAAACCTTGCATCTCCTGACACACAGATGTCCCAGAGGAAATAACAGTTTTGAATTTTGTTTCAACACCCTAAGGTTATTAGTGACCTCTTGAAAACTCCCATGCACAAGGCAGAGACTGAGTTCCACATCCCCCTGTTACCCTTTGTTATGCCACTGGGGTGTTCTTCTGTTCTTTGTTCTTTTGTTCAATATCATTTGACCTTCAAGTGCAGAAAAGCATGATTTGCCTATTATTCCACCTCCATGTTTTTCTCAGTCATCCATAAAGAATAAGATGTATACTGTCTCATGCCTCACTTTAAGAAACTAAATATTTTGCAGTAAAAAAGAATGCTTCTTCCCCTTCCCCCCCCCAATTTCTACTGAACAGATGAGTAGAAATTTTGCTATGGGAAGAGAGGTCCTCAGATTACCAACTCCCACCTCAGGAGCTTGGAAACACAAAGCCTCACACCCTACCTACCCCTTCTGAGACGGAATTCACATTTTTACAAGATCTCCAGGTGGTTCATCTGCACATTAAGAAGCAATGGTTTAAAAATAATAAATGAATGTCTAAGAACAAAAATATTACCTACAATTTTAGCCCTTAAAGTATATCAGAAGCTTTCATTGTTCCACTTTTTAAAAATTCCCACCCATTTTCACGCAGCCTTTACATCTTGTCTTAAACAGAGTCATGAAATTTCTTTTTTACAAGCTTGTTATTAATGACACTAGCCTAAGATCTTTTAAATTGTGCTATTTATTGGCTGCATGGCAATTTCTCAAATTTTATCTATTATGTGCTTTGCCAAAAATTAGAAAGTCTATAAATCTTGATCAGTAAAGGACTGGTTATTTTAGTGTAGCAATAGCCAACTATGATGGATTGAATGTTTCTCAAAATTTGCAAGTTGAAACCCTAGACCCTGATAGAATGACGTGTAGAGGTGGGAACTTTGAAGACAATTAGATTTATATGAAGTCGTTGGGGTGGATACGCCATGATAGAATTAGTGGTCAACAGTGTTAGCAGAGTAAGAGACCAAAGAGCATCCTCTTCCTCTCTCCATGTGAAGATACACTGTTAAGGTGAATTTCTCCAAAGCTGAAAGAGAGCCTGGTGAATTTCTGCAAACCTGACACTGAAACACCTGAGACTCTGACATTGGGCTATCAGCTTCCAGAACTGTGAGAAATATTTTTGTCATTTAACTCTCCTAGTCTGTGATATTCTGTTATACCATACTAAATGGACTAAGATTCTAATGTAAAGTGTAAAAATTATTATATCGTTGCATTTATTTTCAAATGTAAGATTATGTAGCACTTTAAGTAAGCATGGTTGAATTACTTTTTGGTTTTACCAAATTTGTTCAAAAAGGCTTGCCTCCACGCAAGGAGCCACTGCAGTATGAGTTAAGCCCCAGCCAGGGAGCTACCCACATGGCACAGCAGACCTCTCCTGACTCACCCGCTGCTCCCCTCAGCAATGTATTTCAGTCAGTCTGCCTGTTCTGCTCCCCACTCTGTCTCTGGTGAATCCTCTCACCCCCCACACCTCTGGCCTGTACCCCAGTTCTTGTATGCATAAATAAATAAATGTTTTCTTTTTAAAGATTTATTTATTTATTTATACAAGCACTGGGTACAGTCAGAAGTGCGGGAGAGTGAGAGAATTCACCAGAGCCAGAGTGGAGAGCAGAACAGGCAGACTGACGAAGCACACTGCTGAGGGGGACAGTGGGTGGCAGGAGAGGTCTGCACGCCATGTGGACACTCGCCCGGTGGCCAGGGATTGAACCGGCTCTGCAGAGGCTGCGGGCAGCTTTGCAACCCAGCGCTCAACTGGGTTGAAAACTCCCATGCACAAGGCATAAATAAATAAATCTTTAAAAAAAAAAAAAAAGGCTTGCCTCCAGCATGAGTGAATATCACTTTCACTGTGATTACTCCAGCATTAGATTTTTAAAAGATAAATAGATTATGTTAATTTAATAATTATGAAATGACTTAATCCCTATTTAACCAAAACACACTTACATTTTGTATGTCTATTTGAAAATAGACCAATATTTAGAAAAGACTTTTTAACTAAAAACGATCTAGATATTGATATCCTAAAATACAGATTCTGCCTTTTTGAAAAACTGAACATGTAGATTTAAATGGAATTCTTTGCTAACTAAGCTACTCCTCTCCACATTTTCACCATTAACTCTGACTACTAGGGCCTAGTCAGGAAGCTCATCTCCTCCAGCACACAGAAGCACTGATGTGTGAGCTTCTCCTGCTGTGCTGGGGCTGGATGGAAACGCTGGGTTTGGTAGAATAACTGATGTTTCCTAAAGTCTGGTGACTTTAAATGTAACTTCATGCAATAGGTCATCTTTTTCCTCTTTTCCTTTTCTGCATTTTATGTGTACTGCTTTTACAAATGGAAAACAGAAAATAAGTTTCATTTCTAATGACCTGCTAATTCTCCTGGAAGAGCTAATCAGTGCTCCCAAATTGGATAGAAATTACTTAGAAAAAACATCTTTTATTTCTCATGCCAAGATCTTGCAGAATGTGGCAAATTTGATGAACTGGAAAATAATCAAAACAGATAACATTTGAACCTATATTGCACTGTAGTTTTGACTGAATGATTGTATATATACATTATTTTCTTTTCAATATAAATTTATGCTTAGAAATTAATGTGTCATGGTCATTTTGATCTAATATCAAAAGTGATTCAATAATAAGTCAAGCTTCAAAACAAAAAATGTACATTCATGGTAAAGGATGTTCTTTGGAATCCTCTTCCTGAGATATTTTCTTATTTTTACTTCAATGACAATGATGGGATTAAAATGATACTCAAGTTGCGCTTTTGCAAATCTCTCTGTGATATCAGATAATTTATTCTACTTCCTCAAACATTAGCTTCCTCCTCATTTTGGATAAAATAAACAAAACAAAACAAGGATGATAATGCCATAAAGGATGTCACCATGTCATGTAAATAACGTGTTTCTGCTCAGCATTATTTCTTCTTTACTGTTATGCTTATATATTGCCCAGAAGTGCTCTGATTTCTAATTTCAGACATCTGGAAAATGCCATAAAGAACTCCAAACAGGTGAGGATTAATTATTTTTGTTTTCTGTGTATGCTAAGGGACAGGACATGCATTTCTAGACTCATCTTGGATATCTGTGCCTAAATGGACGTTAAACTTGATGACCGACCACAGCCTTGGCACACTCTAAAGACAATACACCCAACACAAGCTAGGCATGTGCAGAGCTTCCCAACTGGCTGTGAGTTTTTTGATGTCGATGAAGGATGGTCAGAAGGAGACCCCTGGACAGATGGGGCCATCAGTTTAAAGACATGATAACCAGTTCAGAAAGGTCTTCAATTCACACATTTTTTCAAATATGACAAAAAGATATCAAGTTAATTCTATTAGGAGACATAACAAAATATTGCACATATACTCTGGGGAAAAAAAAAAGAAAGCAGTGGACACTGTTAAATTTGTTTCGTTTCTTTTGTTGTTGACTGAATCATATGACATTTTAATAGAAACTAATTATACTATCATAAAAAGAACCAGATAAGCTTAAGTTTAGCCATCTGGTATTCTTTTAAATTATATTCTTTTTATAAATGTGTAATGTAATAAGGAAATTCAGAAAACATTCTTAGGATCATTTTTGTGTCAAATTAGCTTAAATTTAGAAAACTATAATTTTCATACATTTTATGTGTCTGAGATAAAATAAGCTGTAACATGATAAAAGCTAAAATATTTTAAGGTGTCCAGAGTTTTAATGTTTATTGCACTAGGAATGGATGTTTGAATATGAAGAATACTGCATTGCCAGCTCCTAGACAAAGTACAGATTCTTTAACTGCATCATTATGCTGTGCTTTAAAAAATCCCTATGCTTAATCTATTTTAATATTATGATAATTGATAAAGACTTATCATAGGGGAGAAAGTAGTGACAACAAATATTTAAGGTACTAAATGTTCTTAGGAAACAGAAAGTAAACATAATCCAAAGAAGTGCTATAATTTGATATTTTTACAACATATGTCCTATTTTTATAAAGTCTATTAAATTACAGCTGCTCAAAGCATAAGAGATGATAAATTTTCATTCATGTGCTGACACTGAGACTTGCATCTTTCACTGAATCAAATGACAGGTTTTAAACTTAGCTTGCTCTTTTGGGTACAGATCATGTAATTATTTGCTATTAAAATATGTGACTGAATTAACTAGAAAGATAAAACAGAAAAAAAAACTCACTTTAAAATAGCCTATCAGGCATAGCAATGGATAAAACATAGGGAATAGCAAGCAACACAAAAAAAATAAATATATTCACTGCCAACTATATTTACATATTAACCCAAGATTTATTTTTAAAATTTTTATACTGTATGCTAATTAGAAAACAAAATTAGGAGTTTCATTTATCATATTTGAAATACATAGCAGCATCTATCAGGAAATTACATGGTATTCAAATACTGGTTTTCATTGAAATTACATTTGAGAATGTTTCATGAGTGCAGGCAGGCTTCTATAATACACTCATTAAAGAAGTCTGGAATGTTAATTCTTAGTTTTGAGTCCCATTTGCAAAAGACTAGAAGGTTAAAACTGATATAACTAAAAATGTAACAGGGTAATCCCCAAGGAAGGTAAAAAAAGAGAAGGAAAGTAATCCATAATAATAATTGAAGATTTCAATATTTCTCAGAATTTGATAGACCAAATAGCTATAACATTAGTAAGGAAATACAAAACAATATCATTTATTATATTCATGTGATATTTATAATGCTGACCACCCATCAATAGTAGAATTACAATTATTTAAACTGTCAATGAAACATTAACCTAAATAAACCACAGTTATTTACTTATTTTATGAGGTCAACACTACCCTAATATCAAAAACAAACAAACAAACAAAAAATCAGACATTACAGTAAAAGAGTATTGTAGAGCATATTCATTGTAAGGATTGACATAATAACCCTGAACAAAATATTATCAAAATAAATATGAACTTATATAAAGCAGGATATGCATCAATTGGGTTCAGCATTTTAAATTCAAGTAGGTGTGGTATGAGGTCACACATCTGAGGAGGTGTGATGATCCTATGCTTCTGGATCATGTACACTATCATAAAGTGATATTACCTCAATAATTTCTTTAAATCAAGTAATGTAATCCAGTCATAGCAACAAACCGAAGAAGAAAAACATAACCATTCCTATATGTGAAGAAAAAGCATCTGAAAAGAATTTACATCTATTCATGAAAAAAAATTCTCACCAACTAGATAAAGGGAATCTCTTTAATCAAATAAAGACATCTATAAAAATGATAGCTGTTATCATATTTAATGGTGGTAGGCTGGTGTTTCCCCCAAACATCTGGAAACAAAGAAAGGATATTCCAATCTCATGACTCTATTGAACTTCGTACCCTGGCTTTTAGACAGCAAAATAGATCAGGAAAAATTAGTCCTATGAATTGAGAAGAAAGAAATTTTACTGTATTTATGGATGATCTGATTATCTATGTAGAAAATAATATGAAATCAGGAAAAGAGAACCCCACTATAACCAATAAAGAAGTTTAGCAAGGTAAAAGATCACTGTGCAAAATTCCATTGTATTTCTATGTATTAACAATGGTGGTAGATGCTTTGATTTGTTTGTAAAAATACATAAATATGCATTCGTGGAATAAGTGACATACTTATAGTACATTAATTTTGATAGGTAACATCTGAATATTACTAAAAAGTAGATAAATAAAAAGAAAACTATAGATAATATATAAACAAAATACTACCTGAAGAATTATTTTAGGGCCTCCCCTGTGGCGCAGTGGTTGAGCACTGGGTTGTGAAGCTGCCCACAGCCTCTGCAGGGCCGGTTCGATCCCCGGCTGCTCCCCGGCTACCGGAGGAGGGTCCCACATGGCGCTCAGACCTCTCCTGCTGCACCCGCTGCTCCCCTCAGCAGTGTATTTCGGTCCTTCTGCCTGCTCTGCTCCCCACTCTGGCTCTGGTGAATTCTCTCACCCTCCCGCGCTTCTGACTGTACCCAATGCTTGTATAAAATAAAAATAAATAAATAAATAAATAAATAAAAAGAATTATTTTAGTGCCAGCAGCTCTTTGACCATTAGGTCATTTAATATCTACTTTTTTCATTAGAAAACTGAGACGAGGGGCCTCCCTGGTGGCGCAGCGGTTGAGCGCTGGGTTGAGAAGCTGCCCACAGCCTCTGCAGCGCCGGTTCGATCCCCAGCTGCTCCCCGGCCACCGGAGGAGGGTCCCACATGGCGCGCAGACCTCTCCTGCCGCCCGCTGCTCCCCTCAGCAGTGTGCTTTGGTCCTTCTGCCTGCTCTGCTCCCCGCTCTGGCTCTGGTGAATTCTCTCACCCTCCCGCGCTTCTGACTGTACCCAGTGCTTGTATAAACAAACAAACAAACAAACAAATAAATAAATGAAACACGCCTCTATATAAAAAAATAATAAAATAAAGTATTTATTAAAATAAAAAAAGAAAAGAAAACTGAGACGAACAGAAACTTAATAAATCATGTAAGAACACACAAGATATCACAGAACAGGACCTGAATTGATTTAGAGCAGAAGTCAGCAAACTTTCCCTATAAAGGACCAGATAGTAATTATTTTTGGCTCTTCTGGTCATATACAGTCTCTGTCACAAATCGTCAGCTCAGCCCTCATTGTAAAAGCGGCCTTAGACAGTAAATTAAAAAAAAAAAAATGTGGCTGTGTTCCAATAAAACTTTATTTGTAAAAACAGACAGTGAACTGGATATGGTGGAAGTTTGTCAAGATTTGATCTAAATTCTTATTTCTTAAATCTGCTATAACACACATCTTGACAAAACAATTTAAAATTGAAATGCAATCTTTATTCCACCTATTACAGCTTGTAGAAGGATTCCAATTTAAAACTGTGTATTTTTAACACACAATGATGTATCTCTCACTGTGATGGTTTAATTAGTATACAATCCATGCCTAGTTAAATGTAAATGAAGTGCTTACTTCACGATAATTTAAAACGCTCTGTTGTATCATGAACAGTTATTAAAAGCCTCATTGACATGATTGCTTATTTTGTTTTAAAATTTATTGTCAAGATGTAAGTTGGCAGATTTTATCCTTTCTTTTTCTGAATCCTAAACAATTTTAATTTTAAGGCACAGAAGAAAAGTGTCAACTAGAATTATTATATATATTAATATATATATAAAGTATATGCTATGTTGAAAACCCAAATAGCTGTCACATCATCCAACCTCTATGAACCCTTAGTATTATTAGTAGGGACAAGAACAGACACTTAATATCTCTATTAGATCATTTTTCACCTTGCTTGCATGATAATTTTTTTATCTGAAGATCATGACAGAGAAACAGGTTATGTTTGTATGGGAAAGAAGATTCTGTAATCTTAAGGACAGTTTCTTTCATTGAATAACTTTGGTAAATACACCTAGATAGGATTCATTAGGAAACACTTTTAAAACCATCCCATTTAAATGAATCCTTTCATATGGGATTTATTTTCATGTTGAAAGGAGCATGATGTGTGGCCATATAAGGGTATTGTGCTACACGGCTGAGATGAGGTCATGGACTTCCTTTTTACATTAATAATGGGAATCTGCATTTTAAATTAGGACAGTTTACTTGAAGGTCAAAATTTAGGAAAAAGTCACCTAACTTCTTAGATCTATTCAAATTTTCAGGTAACCGGGTTTATACAGGATGAAAATCCAACAGGACGAGAATATAATGACATCACACAATGGTTTCCTAGAGCCCTTGCCAAGTTTCTGTGGGTAACAGCACAGATAAAGAGAAACTGGGAAAGTCAGTGGACTTCACTCATACTGACCTCTTAAAATAGAGCAGCAGAATCAAGCAGAAAGAGCATAGGAAAAGGATTTGTTCCCAGAAAGGATATGAGGACTTACAAGATACAAGTATTATATTCTAGTGGAGTCTGAGTCATCACCAGTGTCTAGTCCTTCTGTTTCATAGATGATTACTCTGTTTCCTCTCTGATGTGTTAGAAATAAGTGGGCATGATAACATAAGCTGAAAGCCTCCGTCATGCCTTACAGGGATATTACATGTACTCCAATTAAAATCAGGCACAAAACAAGGATTTAATTCTCACTCTAACACCACATTTTTGTTTTTTGCCTTTAACATTACTCTGATTATAGTAGCTGTTGGAATGACTTTACGTCATATACTTGTGTAGAGGGACTGAGTTTTGTGTAGAGTGAATTTAACGTCAGCTGGACTGGCATGAAGCATGACAATGTGTCCCCATTGTCGAGGTTGAGGGTATACGTCAAAGCCAGTCAAGACAGGGTAAGATTGAAGGGTCTACGGCTGTGGAAGATCTTAGTATTGTAGGGTAGAGATGCACTTCCCAGTCCAAAAAGTCTGATCCCAATTTATTCCAGTAGTGGACTTTATTAAATGCCAGTATGAAAGTAGAAAGTAGTAGGTTGGGGATATTTCTCAGTAGCCATAAACACTATGAAAATTCTGTCTTCTCCACCATATAACAAGATTGTGAAAGGACTATCCCAACTACTCATAAATAGAGGTACTAGATAAGTGAAATGATTAAAGAAAAAACAAAACTTAGCCAAAGAGCATAGCATTTGTGCTTTCCAATTTTACTCTTCTAATCCCTTACTAAACAAGTAGAACAAAGAAGTAGACTTGAAAGACCTATAGAGTAGTATCATTAACGTAGATCTAATCAATACATATGGACTCTATATCCACAATTTATTACCATATTATCCATGAACTTGCTATAAAAGGTCAGAGACCACCCACAAATTGTGAATTATTTTTTAAATGAAGAAGTAGATATGTCATTTTAAGATGTAATGAAGCTAGAATTTAATAACTAGAAAAGCTGGAGGAAAAGTGCAATCATCTCAAAAATGACAGAAAACATATTGTTCTCTTAAACAAGGTAAATAGTATTTCCAAGATCAGACTCCATGCACTGTTTAGGCTGGAATGGCCCTAAGGAAACATTGTTTCTCTTAAACAATGAAGAATCCAAACCCCAAAGACATAATTTTGTAATAATTATAATTTTGTAAAATTATAATAATTTTGTAATAATTACATTACAAAAGAAAAAACACATAATAATAATTACTATCAGATTCAATAAGTTAGATACTGGTTTTCTGCTGTGTAATAAATAACCATAAACTTAGTGGTTTAAAATTATACATTTGTTATTGCATAGATTCCATGGACTAGGAGTCGAAGTACAGGTTAGTGGTGTTTTCTGCTCAGAGTGTCCTGAAGCTAAAATGAAGATGTCAGCTGGGGGCACAATCTCACCTGAGACTCAGGGTCTTCCAAGTTTCTGTTGTGGGCAGGATTCAGTATTCACACAGCTAGAGAATTGATGGCCTGCTAGAGCTGCACATTGTTTCTATCCTCCTAAGCCTCTCCATAAGCAATTTACAAGATGTCATTTGCATCTTTAAATTCGAAGGAGAAATCTCTGTTCTTCAATCTCTGACTTCTTTTAATGACCCAGGTGATTAGTTCACCCCACCCCACATGATCCTCCTTTTACTTAACTGAAAAATCAACTGATTAGTAATTGCATCTATGCAAGCCCTTCTGACTTATAAAAAGCATGGTAGTGATATCTTTTCATATTCACAACATCTGTTCACAGTTAAGAGGAGATCATACAGGGTGAGCAGAGCAAGAAGAGGGAATCTTGGGGACTGTTTTACAATTCTGCCCACTGCAAATGCCAATAAATATACCTATCAGGAAATATGGGGAATATGGCTAAAGTTATCCCCAAAGAAAAATTGATAGCTTTTCAATAATTATATTACAAAAGAAAAAAAACATAATAATAATTACTCAGATTCAACAAGTTAGAAAAATATTTTTTTAATTTTCTAAAGAAAAGAGAATTAATATAGAATTAAAAATTAATACATAGTGCTTTTCTAATGCTACTATACAAATTCTACAAACTTCATGGATTTAAACAACATATATTTATTATTTCATACTTCTGAGACAAATTGACTCTCAGATTCACTGAACTGAAATCTAGAAGTCAACAGGATATAGTATTTTGTGTTGGTTAAAAGGGAGGATTTTCCAACCTCTTTCCAGCCCCCAGTAATCCCCTTCCAACTGCCCACTGTAGGGCTCCCTTCCTCTGTCTCCAGAGTCTGCAGCACTGCAAGACTCTCACCTTTCTTTGGTAGTGCTATGTTCCTCTGATGTTCCTCTTGTGCTTCCCTCTTGGACTTTGAAGGACCCTTGTCAAAACATTGATCCCTTAATTCCATGCGTTACCTATTTCCTTGTTACTTAATACATTCACTGGTTCTGGGGATTAGGACATGGGTATCTTTGGGGGTCATTATTCTGCTTAACAAATGCAAAAATAAATTAATAAATTACAAAAGAAATCACAATTAGAATTATACCTTATGGTCCTCTGGAAATGGCAATAAAATAAACCGTTAACTTACTTGAGAAAAAATGTGAGTAAGTATATTTAGGTTTAGAATAATAGTGGAAAACAACTACAGAAAAAAAAATAAAATTATCATGAGGAATTTATTTGTTTAACACTGTAAGGAAGCTTGGAGAATAGATGGAATCATTTGTTCTAGAAAAGTGTATTTTTGTAAAAAGAAATTCCAGAAGAGAACAAAAGTCAAATAAATTTTCATAACAGATATTGAGGAAGTTGTCAAAAAAACTAAAAATAATGGATAAAGACCCAAAATGGTTTCATATGGAAATTCTCACAAAAGTATGTAACAGATAATTCTAATGTTACTGGAAATGTCTAGAGCATAGATAATACTATCTTTCTCTCTCTCTCTCTCTATCTCTCTCTCTCTCTCACATGCACACACACCCCTTCATGTTAGTTTTAATATTAATGCAAACAGAATCTGTTCACATATAATGGGATTCACATATCATAACTTGCAGACTTTTATTCTTGGGAGTAAGAAAGACTCAATATGAGAAAATGTTTAAATAAAATTTAATATAATTATAATTTTAGCCAAAGGTAAAACAATCCCAGTGTTGATTCATGGAAGAATGGATTAACAAAATATTTATACATTTTACATTTCATGGGATATTATTCAGTCTTAAAAAAATAAGAAAATTTCAACATATAACACTACATGGATGGACCTTGAGGACATTACACTATGTGAAATAAGACACAGTCATACAAAAACACACACAAATATTATATAAGTCTGTATGAAGGAGATATCTATGTCCAGTTCATATAAACAGAAAATGGAATGGTGGTTTTCCAAGAGTAAAGGGAGGGGAAAATGGGGTGTTATTGTTTAATGGATACAGAGTTTCAGTTTTGCAAGATGAAATACTTCTGGATCTGGTCACCAATTATGTGAATATATTTACTATTACTGAACTTTATACTTAAAAATGGTTAAGATGGGGGCCTCTCTGGTGGTGCAAGGGGTTAAGATGCAAACTTTGGAGCTATCCGCACCCACTGCAGCACAAGTTCAATACCCAGATGGCCAGGGAGCTACCCACATGGTGCAGCAGACCTCTCCTGACTGGCCCGCTGCTACACTCAGCAGTGTATTTCAGTCGATCTGCCTATTTTGTTCCCTACTCTGTCTCTGGTGAATCCTCTCACCCTTATACCTCTGGTCTGTGCCCCAGTTCTTGTATGCATAAATAAATAAATCTTTAAAAAAATGGTTAAGATGGTAAATGTTATGTTATATGCATTTACCACAATTATAAAAATGAAATAACTTTTAAAAAAGAAAAGAAATTAGAAAATATTCTACTGAACTGACAGAAAATATTCAACATCTATAAGTTTCAACCTCTATTAGAAATATTTTAAAATTCACAAAACTACAGTCAAAAAAGACAGAATAAACCTGAATATCTATCAAAGGATGAATAAAGAAATTGCATACACACATACAGGGTAATAGGAATGAATTTCCAACATGAAGGAATGAAGAACTAACATGTGCTACAAAGTGGATGGAACTCAAAAACATGCTAAAGAAAGAAACTGATGTAAATTCAAATATTGCTTGATTCTATTTATATGATCTATCCAGAATAGGTAAGTCTCCAGAGACAGGAGGCAGACAGGTATTTGGCAGGTGCCATGTGGATCAAGGAAATGGAAATTAACTGCGTAAGGGCACTGGATTTCCTTTGGGGGTGATGAAAATAAAGGTGTGACTGCACCACTCACTTTTAAAAATGGTTCGTTTTATGGTATGTGAATTTCACCTTGAAAAATTTAACTTCTCTGGCAACTAATTTAATCTGAATGATAACTTTAATCATGTCATTTGGAAGAAAATTAAAAGAATCCAAATAACACTGATTTACAGGAGAAAATATTTTCTGAGAAATGGAACCCAGTGCTACTCCCCTATCGTCTCATGGAAGGTAAAATCTGTTAGTACAATAGAGAAGTGTGGGCTCCATAATCTTTTAGTGTCAAAATGCAGATATTGGAAAAGCACACTGGCCAGAGTGCCCAAGTGTCAGGAATTCTTTTTTTTTTTCCTTCTATTAAACCATTTCCCTCACAATAAAAATGGCTGATTGCTTCACTCAAGTCCTTTCTCATAATCAGAGATTTTCAAGAATAAAGAGAAAAGAATTTATAAATAAATTCCTGTAACCAAATATCCTATTTTCATATCAAAGTAAAATATACAGAACTATTATTTTCCCAAAAAATAAACAAGCAAATACTAGGGTTTAAAACAGTGACTGCAGTAAGGTTAATAGGAAGACAGACACCTGGAAGACAAAAAATGAAAATGGAAGTTGGGATTTTTATGGATATATTGAGTAATTGCTGGTGAACAAACTAGGAACAAAATACTTTACAGGAAGTACAATGGGAAGGCAGGCATTGGTAAACTAAACCAAAAATGTATCAATAGAACTAAAACAAAGCCAAATAATTTTCTGCTCATCCACATCAAAAATCAGCCCCTGCATATCCCATTCGGGGATCTTCCAAGAACAGTCTTTATTTTCTTTTTTAAGATTTATTTTATTTATTTATACAAGCACTGGGTACAGTCAGAAGCGCGGGAGGGTGAGAGAATTAACCAGAGACAGAGCGGGGAGCAGAGCAGGCAGACTGACAAAGTACACTGTTGAGGGGAGCAGCAGGTGGCAGGAGAGGTCTGCGCGCCATGTGGGACCCTCGCCAGCAACCCGGGATCGAACTGGCACTGCAGAGGCTGTGAGCAGCTTTGCAACCCAGTGCTCAACCGCTGCACCACCGGGGAGGCCCACCAAGAACATTCTTCTTGGTGACTTGTACATGAATCTCTAATGTGAGAGTTTGGATCCATTTTGGCATTCACCATATGAATCTCCAGTTTGTGCTGAGATTAGTAAGCCATACTTATGAATCTTTGGTTATGTGCAGAAAGCCTAAAAACCAAGGGGAAAAAAACAACAGAAAGTGTTTGTTATCAGTGACAACATTTTCCATATTCCCATTAAAATATTTTCAAATAAATGTTAAAAATTTTTAGGAGAAGTAAATTTTTGGAAATTACTTACTCTAACATTTAAATAATAATTATATATAAAATGGTGGTATAACAGGTCTGTATTTTTTAAATGGTGAATAAAAATAAAAAAGTAAATACTTTTTAGAAATATATATATTATGGTTTTAAAAATATGCTACAGTTAAAATATAATTGCAATTTTATTTTAAATTCAAAGTGGCTTTTTTGGAGTTATTTTATTAAAGCAATTAATTTGGATGTTTTACTTGTGCATTGAATGTTTTGCAATTGAGTAGTTACTATAATTATGTCATTACAATAATTATGCAATTACTCTCTGTAATTATATCGTTTAATTATATAAGTATGCTTACAGAAATTAGCTATATAATTAGAACATGTAATTATATAGTAAAATAGAAAACTGTATTTTAAACTACAGTAAGTTTAATATATTGGTCTATTCTAAATTATAGTTTCAAAATATAAAGATTATTTTCTTTTGTAAAATTGCTTTAAATTTTTTAAAACTTTTTATTCTGAAATATTAGTTTTTATAAAATTCAAATTTCCTTCATTGAAATACCCCATTTAGTTTTTGCCAATTGTCCAATTATGTCTATTTCTGCAAAATGATCTAACCCAGGATCATCCATTGCTTCAAATATTGCAAAGCTTAAATTGAATCATGAAGAAGGATCAGACAAACTCAAATTGAGCTCATTCATTCCACAACATAATTGAACTGTAACCTTCAAAATAGTAGGATCATAGAGGCCAATAAAGGACTGAGGGATTGTTTGAGAGGTGAGTAAATAAATATATTGAGAATAGTAAGAGCCACTTTTCACAAGTTGAGAAGGTTAATTATAAATATGAAAAAGGAGGAAAGCTGTTTTTCATTGGAATTCTCAGTTGAATATAAAGTCCTGGTGTGAATAGAATAGACAGTAGTATGGAAAGATAATGAATAGATTGATAGAAATGTATATACATACATATGCATACATACACATCAATAGATATTGAAGGAGTTGCAGGTGAAGCTTATTAAAATAGTGAAATTGAGAAGGTGAAATTGTGCCCATTTTATCAGAAGTCAAGAGGAGACATGCTACCAATACTAACTGAATTCAATTAACTAGTGTGATGAGAGGTTAGAAATATTTCAAAGAATTATTTAGGTCATTAATGTGCCACCTTCAAATAGATAACAAAATGTTTCTTATAATTTTAGGGACAACTCTTATCAACATTTCAAATGCCTGATCTGAATGGCAAAAAATGATATTCATTTCAAGAAGAATTAAACAAGGATAAGAAATTAAAAGCTGAACTGAAAGTTAATTTTCCCATAAAATTTTATCAATGTTTTGATTGAAATTTGTTCCAAAATGTTCTTTTAATTATTGGTGGTAAAAGAATTTGGGATTCCTGTAGCATATGACAGAAACTAAAACAGTAAAATTAGTAGTGACCTTTTATGTACTTATATATAAATTCCAGTTATATAAATAAATTCCTAACTTACCTAAAGGTAATTTAGCTGGCTGCGTAAAGTCTTCAGAATACAGGAAGGAAAAACAAATCAAATAAAATATTATTTGAAGAAACCAGATAGATATGACAAAGTTGTCATTAAAAAAAGTGCTTTGCATTGTCACTAAGGATTTATTAATGAACCTACTTAGTTTTCCCAAAATTACAATAATCAAATGTCCTTGCCTATAAGAGAGTTATACTCAAGGTAAATAAGGGTAAATGCCTAGAACAGGATTACTGACAGCAGCAAAATTGTGAATGACTATTGATCAGGAATGTAATGAAAAGAAAGTTACCATTAAAAGTAGAGATCCTTTAAGTGCATATTAAGAAAGCAACCTACGATGTAAAATAAAATTATAAATTTAACTAGATGGATATAGCTCATGTTTTTAGATGTTCACTACTGTTTCCAGTAGGAAAGCAGAGACCAGCAAATGTGCCTTTTCTTAATATGCTAAAACCACTTCTTGGCCAGCTTAGGTATTACTTATTTGCTATTCTTCTTTACAATGAGTTTCTACACAGCTATGTAGACATAAATTGTAATTGAATCATTTCATCCACTTTGACTTTAATTCAGAAGTACTTTACCATTATTGATTGGTAAGGGAAAATGATGATATGATCTCTTGGGGACATCAAAGACTCTAGTACAGAATTGACTACTAAAATAATGACACTCTCATTAAACAAAGATTAATTTTTATGAGCTTAATGGGGTAACCTCAATCTACCGGATTGTTTCTTTATGTGGAATTCTTCCTTTTCTCTATCTTGGTTTAAATGAAGTCCTATTACTATTTGTAATACTCTTGGGCCATAAAGTATTATTAAAATGCAAATTAATGCCTATAAATACCTCTCCAAGTGCTTATTCTGACATTTTCTTCAGATATTCAAAATTTCTAGGTTCTCTTGACAACAGGATAAAATGGAGGAACGTCAAATGTAAATATTTCTAAGACAAACACTGTAGACAATATGGTGGGTTTGTGTTGTGTCAGATTAACTAAGTGGAAACTCTTCTCATAGTATTCCCTTTCTTTTCAGACTCCAGGTAAGGCTGGACACAAGAGGATCTGTGGGGCAACTGGCAGGCAGAAGGAGAAGAGTGCTTATCTGTACACCTGGAAGGTCTATGTGGACTGGTGCTGTCATAGTGCAAGAGCATTACTTCCAAATCACCTTCTGGGTGTGGGGAAACTGCTGGACCAGAAGACCCCCAACATCCAACTCCCAGACTTCTCTTAGATTCCCAACATATGGGACCAGGTGCCAACCATGCTCTGTGGTAGACCCATAGTGCTAGATTATCCATCACCCACAGAATCCCAGTTGAAGAGACAGATGTGGTTCCAAGTAAGCAACATGACCCCATTGTTTCTCTAGGTGTTTCAGTGTTTCCCTGTGCTACCTCAGTTGACCTCTACCTTCTTTCCTGACTCAACTCTGCTCACTTCAGGCTGAATCCTAGATGCAGAAAGAACTGTTTTCCTTTGGCCACTTAACTAGATCCCACCATTGTGTAATCTGATCTTTGTAATAAATGACTCCCTCCACTCACCAATAATGACGCTGTTTCTCTGAGCAACACTAATACAGAACTAAAGTAACACCACACCCATAGAATGTGAGGGTAGTGGTGGCAGAGAACTTGTTTCTGTTATTGTTTCATTGCTGTTTCAATGTGTAGAACGCTGGCTTATAGCAGATGCTTAACAGATTTTGTGGTGTCACAGATGACCTCAATGGATAGAGCTTGGGAAAGAAAAGAGAAGATGAATCAATACCAAGAGGACAGAAGAATGAACAAGCCAAGGATCATACTGACACACTGCCCTGCTATAGGACAAGTAATGCTGACACTTTCCGTTGTGTAGGTCTGCACTACCCATTATTCTGCTACTAACCACATACATATATTGAGGACATGAAATGGGGATAGTGAAAATTAAGTTCTTCAGTGAACTTAAAACACACAGCAGATTTCAAAACCGAGTAAAAATAAACTAAGAATATATCACATAAGTCAAATGAGTCATTTAAATGTTGACAGCATGGTTAAATGATAAAACTTTGTTGTGTTGAAGTAAATAACATATTGCTAAAATTAATTTCTCCAGTTGCTTTTTATTTTTTAATGTGGCTACTAGAAATGGAAAATTAAATTAAGTATCTAACTAACATATTTCTATTCACTAGTACCTGTCAAAGCAGGTTTTTTGCAGAAGTTTCTAAAATCATTGCAAATCATGGAAACCTCATTTTATTCACGGCTAAAAACCTGTCTTACAAACATGTTCTTATTTCATCTTCACAGGAGTGTTTTGGTTTAGCTACTGTTTACTGTACTTGAAGTTATATTTTAACAGGAAACCTTTCAAGTCAGGATCTAGATCTTGATATTTTGTAGCTGATTTTGCTCTTAAAAATAGAATTCCTTTTGTGTAAAATAAAAAAATAGACTTTCATGAGCATTAAGAAGTTTCTATGTGCTATCCTCACTGGTGGATAGGGCTACCACATATTTCTAATTAACTCTGAGGTTCTGATGATTCTTCTATCTATCTGTTTGTCTGTCTGTCTTCCTGTCTATTTATCTTTCCATATGTGCGTCTAATTGTAAAAGATTTCTACTAAAAATTGTACTGAACATCAGTATCACTAAAACTGAATTCCAAGTTCAGTCTCTTCATTCCCACTTAAGTCGCCAACCATTTATGTCTCCACTCTCCACTTGTCCCCAGTGTAAAGAAAATCAGGTCAAAAAGTTTTCCTTTGGCAAATTCTCCTGAAATTTTGCCACATTCCCATCATCTGCACGTAAATGCACAAGACATCCATAACCTCGGTGTCATATTAACAACTTAAACTTACATCCAAGGGCCAATGCAGGATGCCCTGTCTTTCTTCTGTGACCAGCCTGCACATGTAATAAGCCACAGAGAGGATCCAACACATGGGCTTCCCAAAGTCAAGGGGTGATTTGTTTGGACATCCAAACTGCAAAATCAAAATTATCTGAATTCATACACCAAGATATGGAAGTTGTTGAGAGCCCCATCAGGTGTAATCTCCCCCCACCACCCCAGTCCTGGTCATGCCTTTGGACATTTCTGCTTTCATATTTGAAATACATTTCTTAAAGACAGCATAAAGTTGGGTCTCAATTTGTCATCAAACTTGCAAATCTCTACCTTTTAAACTGGGAGGTTGAGACTAATTACATTTACTATGTCTATTAGTATGGTCAAGTTTAAATGCACCATCTTGCTATTTGTTTTATAGCTGTCCTATTTTTCTTTAGTACTAGTTATTTTCCAAATTGGGCATTTGGGTTTACTGTCCTTTAAATATATTTTTCTGGCTCATATGTTCTCTCTTCCCCTAAGATTTTAGTTAGGCATTATATTGCTTGGTAGTATATCACAGATCACTCAGTCTCATCATTTGTTTTAATACTCTCCTCTCTGTTTTCAGCTGGGTAATTTCTATTATTTTGTTTGCTTTTGTCTCCAATCTGATTCTAAGTTCATCCAGTAAGCATCCTACTTCAGATATTAAATATTCCAACTATAAAACTTTCAATTTTTATAGTTTTAATTTTCTGATGATTCCCTCTATATGCATATATTATGATTATGTCCCTCTTTAAGACCTTGATTATATTTATAATTACTCCTTTAAAGTTCCTTGTCTGTGAATTTTAATAGCTTGGTCATCTCAAGAGTAATTTTCATTACATGACTTTTCTCTTGACACTGTTCCTTATCATTGCTATTTTTTAAAGCTATATATTGGATGTTTTAAGTGCTGGTGGAGAGTGTGTAGGAAATTTAGAACTGGTAGTAATGGAGGGAAATGAAGCAAATCTCTTATGGTCTTAAAATCAGCTGTAGTAATGGAAAATAGAGCATATTTCACTAATTCTCCTGTATTAAGCACTTTGTAAAGGTGGTATTTGGCAGCCACTGTGAAATCTAGATGACAGGAGCACACAAGGGAATTTGCTGAGTGCAGTGGCTGGACAGGAGCAGAAACACCTTAGCCCTACTCACATCCCAAAAACCCCAATTTCAGCTGTGGGTTCCACCATGGACGGGTCTAGGTGTGCTTGGCCTCTCTTTGTGCTGATAACGTGGCAAAGTCTAATCTCAATCAAGTACCATGTAGCTTCACTTTTTGCCTTCAAACTTCACCTTCACTAAAGATCTGAAAATGATTTTATTCAAGCTACATGCATGTACTGACCAGATGTACATCCCATGGAGTTAATGGCCCCAAGGAAAAACCTCAAATAAGACAAGGGAAATATTAGAGGACATGATTTTGTTATCTGTCCTAACAATACCCTCTATGTTCGACACAGTCTTTCATTTGGTTATCTGGTTATTTCTCATTTCAAATTTCTTCTCAGATTCAAGTGTGAAAAAATACAATGAAGATAACAGGAAAATACTCATAGTTTTGAAAATGTGCTTCATGACTAATAAATTAGTTACCAAATTTCAAAATAACCACTAAGAATTTAGGGTATAAGTGAATTAAGATATATAAGTGGTAATGATGTCAACATAAAACATTCTATTGTCTTTTCTATGATTTGTAAATATTTAAAATGCATTATCTTTTATTTGCCATAAATAATAGTTCTAATGCAATGAGGAAAAATGGTAAAGATAATAGCTATTTTTGCTTGATCCATCAGATAAGAAACCTATCTTTAAATGAGTTCAAGTCATTTGTTATTATTGGTGCTGCAAAATTTGATGGATAGTCAAATATGTGTATGTGATGCACAGTTAGTTTAGCTTAATTCAATATATGCCCATATAAAACTGTGCATTAAAAGATTGACCTTGTCCAACATAAGTTTTGACCCTTTGCCCCCAGCTCCTGGGGGATAACTTCCAAACCGTTGAAATGTCCCACCTGAGAGGAGTGTCTTTGTTTATCTGGGGTCTGTGGGTCACCCCAGACGGTCTATGCTAACAAGGTGATTTATGATGGAAATCTTGAGCCACGTGGTTTCATCTTGACTTTGGGAGGGATTGTAATTAAGGTCACTCCTATGGGCAGTCAGCCATGTCTATGTTATTAACCACTAATAAAATGGAACAGGTGAAATTCCCCAGTTGGTAACACTCCAACATTTGTGTCATGTCGTCACCCATTATTGCTAGGAGAAATAATCACTGAATTAGATGAGAAAACTATAAGTGTTTGAACATTGCTGGACAGAAATTGTATTTCCTATGACTGAATGCTTGACTTAATGCTGTTTTTTTAAGATGATATGAGATGAGAGCAAAAGCAAAGCAAAGAATGCCTGATTCTTTCTTTTGCTACTTTATTTCTAGTATTACAACCTCCGTGTTGGCATTAGTGCCCATTCCTTATCTCCCCCCAACATACAGTAGACACCCATTAATACAACAGCCCTCTTATCCAACAGGGATATGTTCCAAGCCTCCCAAAAAATGCCTGAACCTGCAGAGAGTACTAAACCCTATGTACTATGCTTTTCTCCTACAGATACATACTTATGATGGGGTTAAATTTTTAATTAGGAAGAGTGAGAGATGAACAACAATAACTACTAATGAAATGGAACAATCATAGTAATTTACTACAATAAAAGTTATGTGAGTGTGATATCTTTCTCCCTTTATCGCTCCCCTCCCTCACCCCTGCCCTCTCCCTCCCAAATCTCTCCCGTCCCCCTCCTTCTCAAAATATCTTCTTGTACTTATAGTTTGATGCCATGTTTGACCAAGGGTAACAGGAAGAGAAACTGCAGGCAAGGTGGGACTGGTATACTCTTCATCCTTCTGTTTTGGTTTCTGGCAGTCTCTGGGAAGTTGAAAATGACTGTATTTGTGCTGGCTCATCTCAGAAAGAAGGACTAGCTGCCCCATTTTCTGTTCCACATAGACACTGTTGCCTTGAAAAAATTTAGACAGCAGAAATAAAAAGCTAACATGTATTATAAGCTCTCAAGAAAGAACAAGTGCCTAGCTCACCGTAAACATTTAATAATGAATGAATGATAAGTTCTGATTATGATTGTTAATTGGGAGCCACACATCTTATAATTAATGAATTTTTCCTCCAGCCCCAGATGTTGGCAACAGCTAATTGCCACTCTTAGATTAATGTTCATCTCTTTTCCATTTCTTAATTGTTTTTTTTTTTTTTTTAGTGGGGAATTGGGAAGGCTGCATTAGAGACCATTAACTAGATAGAATTTTTAACTAAAAATTCTATGCTTTATTCTGATTTTTGGACTGAATTCAAGTGGTTTTTATTTAGCTTTGTAAGTTCCTATAATCTGTGCCCATGCTGTCAATTTATAATTTGAAAAAATGCACCAAGACAGGGAAGTCATTTAACTTTCCCTTTTGAAATTAGTGTGATAAAAATATCATTCTTGTTTACCTTATTATTTTTTTCAGGATTAAATGAGATTACAACTGCAAGAATTTTTGCTCAATCCTGAACTAGAAATGTAATCATCTGAATTGTAGATTCTGTGTACTGCATTGAAGTTAGATTCTTTGTAAGTCCAAACTTTAGCACATAGTAGGCACAATCTAATTGTTGATAAAGTGAATTAACTGTAATATAAGGATAGTCATAATAATAGTTAATATTATCCTCACATGACAATCAATATAATATTGTGTATTTTTTCAATATGTACATAATAATGGAACACATTTCCAAGTGTAATGGCAATGGGTTTGTAATTCATTTTAATTTCTCATCAAATAGACGCATTCACATAGTGAAAATTCTGTACACATAGTTGACTGCTTACGCAAAAGGATAATTGGTTCTCATTTCCTTGCATCCATTTACTCAAATTCCTACCTATGTGATCTATGAAAAGTTATTATTACCTTGAGCCTCTAAAATGGAAGTATTTGTAACATATATTATGTTACAAATGAATATATTATGTTATAAATGCATAATATATGATATACAACTTAGAATCTACATAAATTATATATGTTTATTTATAAAAATCATAGTATTTGTCATTGTACTATTTTATCATGATGCTAGAATTCCTAGGATAGACCTGCTATAGAAAATCATATTTTGTAGAGTAATTTAAAATTCTGGGTCCCTTTCCTTCATCTTCATGTACTTGTAATGAGTGGAATAATATTCTATTTAGAAAGAATAATGCATTTTCCAAACTTCAGATATTAAGTGCATTGTTTTCATGTTTAATTAGTGAACTCCAATCATTCAAATATTTATTAAGAAATTAGTATTGGAAGCTATTGGAAGCAGATGACTGAGGAATAGTTTCTACCCACAAAAGGATTCAGTCAACTAAGCACAATATAATGATTGAAAACTAAACAAAAGTAACAGAACTTTATTAGGAGAATATGAACTTAAAATTACAAAAATGTAACCCACATCCAAAATGCAAGAGTAGTAGAATCACAGATGTATCCCTTTCTTTAAATTTTTTCAATTTTCTCAGAAGCTTGGTAAATGTTTGCTGCTGGTGGTCTTCAAAATATTTTAACAATGGTACAAGTGCAGGATCAGTAAAAATCCCTTAAATTACTATTGTTTCATATCACTGGATAAAATATGTCACTGGCCTAATGTTAAAAATAACATTTATTGTTGAATATCATTTTTATCCTTTACTATACAAAAAAGTAAGTAATATTGTCTTGGGGGTATATATAATATTTATTTTTCTTTCTAAAATTTTTGTTGACTAACCATCAAATACTACATATAAAATTGGTTTTCAGTTTACTCATATTTTTATTAATTTTACCCACAAGCATACATATCATAATAATTATGAATAAAGGAGCTCAGATAAGATAATGGCATATTTTCTCGGAAAGCAGATTGTATTTTGATATGAAAACACGACAACAGTATGGTTCTAATTACCGCCTATATTTTGGAGAGTGGCAGCCGGCCAGTGAATTGCATTTTTTTTCTCCTAAAAGGATATAATCAAATAAATAGTAGATGAAGCTTTTGTTGACTCTTGGATATGTAAATTAAGCATGCTATTTAACAAGTTATTTTGTCATCCTGATGAGTGGAAACATTGATTTGCAAGACTAATTATACTCACTATTTTTAGAATCAGCAAAGGGCTTTGCATCATGTAGTTTTACAGAGCATCAGAACTAGACAGGCAGGTTCCCTGCAGGTCAGGCCTCCTCAGAAGACTGCCAGGATGTTTACATAAAATTCATCTTGGTGGAGGAGGCAGGTTTATAATTCAGTAATTCGCTGTGGGGCCATTTCGCATTCTGAAGTCAATTGGAGCTGTCTGCTTAGACGCATCTTCCCAAATGTCAAAGAAGGTCTGCATTTGTAAATAGGCCACTAATTACTAATATATCTTTAGTGGCAAAGTAAGACCAGACCCTTATTAGTCCTCTAAAAAGCACTGTTCCTCCTGCATCAAAATATTATCTTTTTCTTGACTTAGTAAAATGATGTGTTAGTCTATTGAGATTCATTAAACAAATCTGCTTTATGCTATAGGACTTCAAAGAGAAGTCCCAAGGGAGGAGTTAGCACTTAGGTTTTGGAGTTATCCAAGGAAATACAGAAGTAATCTCTTCCAAGGAAAGACATATGTAAACTAGATGCTATAAAACAAAATTATATGTTAGTCTTTTATTCTCACCTACAAGGAAATTCAGGGTTTTCATGAAATGCAGGAATTTATCACCTAGACTCTTCAGACTTTAAAGGATTTGCCTTGTGGTACATGTTAAAACCAAAACTAATATGAAATGGGCAGGCATCAGAATTGACTCTAAAAGCAGCATAGCCTTGCAGGAGACTCTTAATTGAATTGGAAACCACACATTAAATTAAGCACCTGCATATTTGATAAAGAGACTGGTTGTTTTTTCTGTAAGCGTTGTAGAGGAAATGTGGTTGATTGAGAAAAGCTTTCAGAATTTAAGAAATAGAGCAGATTCCTGTGTTTGCTTAAAATAAAAGTTATAAGAGAATTAGAAATCCTAAAGCAATGCTTGCCAATGACCAGAAATGTTCTTGACTCTTTGTTCTGATTATGATGATATTTAAAAAACCAGGGGAAAAAATATGTTATGTGGAAAAAAATATTTAATGGACTTCATTGTAATTTCCTCTATTGTGGCTATATAATCATTCTTTCACATTTCTCAAGCTTCATTGTTCATAATTTGTTATTTTGATTTTTATAATCTTGTGGAATTTTGAAATATTAATATAACAGAAACTGTTATGGCAACTATGAAAATTTTCATTATTTCATAAGCCGTTTACATCTTGCCATCTATTCATCTATTTAATATGAAAAGACTTAAGCCTGTTGAATAATTGTTGGATTTTTTTGAATGTTTTGGATAATTGCCATTTTTAAAGTTATTCTCATGCAGGAGAGTAAGTGCTATTTATAATGCAATTGTGTGTTTTTTTTTTTTTACAGTGCTGCTCTGAAATAACTTCTAATGCAAATGATCTTGAAAACAATTAAGCTGCTAAAGCACAGAAAGTGACATGTCTGACCTGATGTCTTTTTTTTTTTTTTAAGATGTATTTATTTATATATACAAGAGCTGGGGTACAGGCCAGAGGTTTGAGTGGTGGGAGGATTCACCAGAGACAGAGTGGGGAGCAGAACAGGCAGACTGACTGAAATACACCGCTGAGGGGAGCAGCAGGCGAGACAAGAGAGGACTGCCGGGCCATGTGGGTAGCTCCCTGGCCGGCTGGGGATCGAACTCATGCTGCAGAAGCTGCAGATTACTTCATAGTGCTGTGCTTAACCCCTTGCGCCACCAGGGAGGCCCACTGACCTGATATCTTATATGAAACTTTGTGTCTGGCGAGCAGTGGGCCAGGCCAGCATGTCACTCACTGAAGTGTTGGAGTCAGTATCTCTCTGCCTAGGGGCACTCTCCAGTTTCCAAAGTCTACTCAACTATTTGTTAAAATACCAGAGACTCAACATGCTGTAAAAGCCGCTCTCGGGCCTCCCCGGTGGCGGTGGCGCAGCGGTTGAGCGCTGGGCTGCGAAGCTGCCCGCAGCCTCTGCAGCACTGGTTTGATCCCCAGCCAAAGCAAGGGTCCCACATGGTGCGCAGACCTCTCCTGCTGCCATCTGCCTGTTCTGTTCCCTGCTCTGGCTCGGGTGAATTCTCTCACCCTCCCGCACTTCTGACTGTACCCAGTGCTTGTATAAATAAATAAATAAATAAATGTTTTAAAAATAAAAAATAAAAAATAAAAGTTGCTCTCACACAGTGGCTGCTGGGAGGTGGTGAAAAAACCTCCGCCCCTTTCCCCTTGGGTGGGTTAGCTCAGGGGCACATGCTCTGTTTTTCTCCCAGAGCTCCCCAGTGGTGGCTGATTCAGAGTGCTGTCTTCACTGGTTCTGTTACAGAAAATATGGCTGCTTAACCCCACCCTCAGGTTCCAGCAACCTTCCCTTTGGTGGTGATGGGATTTGTCTCTCCCAATGTCTTTTGGCTTTGGTCTGGAGTGGGGGTGGAGTCCACAAAGCCTGTATAAAATTAGTTTTAGGACATCCTTTTCCCCCTAACAGTTCCTTCCTCTCCCCTGAATTATTTCCCTCCTCTCCTACCAATATTTCAGAGAATGATCTACCATCCCCATGTCCTAATTTATGTAGCATAAGCCCCAGAATGATGCCTGTAAAATTCTTTAGGAACATGTTTTCAGAATCCTTACTGGTTACAGAAAATTATGCAAAATGCTAGGTTTTAGAATTTTACTGCTTTGAATCTCTTAACTTTTTCAAAATAGGGGCTCAGGCAAATAAAGGAGGTAAGGTTTGGGATCTGCTTGAGGACCAGCCAAACTCAGTTTGGTACACATTAAAGTGAGAAAAACTTCATAATTTAATAAATGAAATGGTACCTCATTTTTAAAATTCTTTGATTAATAGAGAGATTAATGTCTTACTCTACATGTTGAAGAACAGCTGAATCTCCTTTCTGAACTGCCCATTTGTGGCATAGTAATGTGGGGACAGGCAGAGGGCAGAGGTTAGAACCTCTGAGGTTAGGTCTGACCCTGGCTGGGGAAGTATCACTCACTGGTCTTGTGACCTGAGGCACTCAAAGTCTTTGAATCAGTGTCCTCATTTTTAAAATAATACTAATATCAACCATTAAAATTGAGGGTTATAAATCATTGGGCTTGATGACACAGGATAAGCATTCAGAAAATGGTAGTTTTGGTATAGTTAGGTATTTCACACTAATAATTTAAAGACTGTCTTTCATTGACTACAGGATGAGTTCATGTGAATCTGCAGGCCTTCTGTAACAGGGTGGTCCCCAGGAAGGGGGGAGTTCCAGGTTCCCTGCCCCACCCAAGGAAGGGTGGAGCTGAGCAGGAGGAGAAGAGGCTGCGGAAGAGACTGAGGAAGGAAGCAGGATGGAGCCAGGAGACCTGGAAGAGGCGCATGGAGCCTAGAGACACGTGAAGAAACTGCGCTTGTCTTTTGGTCATGGACTGGGTGACACAGATGTGGGTGAGACCCGTGGGGAGGTGACAATGGCAGCTTTTATCTTGATGTTGATTTTGCTCTTTTCCTTCCCGGCTTGTCCAGTTGTTTGTGACCCTTTTCTGTGGGTCCCCACTGGAAGATGCTTTAGACTTTTAGCAGGCTTTGGGGCCTTGTTCTGGGCCGATCCCATGTGGATGGACTTTTACCCACGAGGGGATGGGTAACTTTGGGTGCTTCATTTAGAAACTAGACTCTTTGCCTTACCTGTATTGTTTCCTAGTTTTATTAAAGTTCCTTCCCCTTAAAGTCTCATATGTTTTGTGTTGATGCGGCGGATGGCAGAACCCATTTAGAATAGGCAAGTTTGCAGGGTTTGGGCTACCCCTCTCCCTGTCCTATAACACTTCTATAACTTGTATCAATTTACCATAAATATTTCTCAAATATGAACTTTCAGTTTCATGCAGTATATTTACAGATAAGTAGCTAAATTTGCCTGTTTTATCCTTTCATCTATGATTTCTAAATTTAAAAATGCTTTCCTCTCACTCTGTGAGGTATGATAAATATTTAAGCTATTTAATAAGAAATGAAATATTTTAAACTCCATATGCTTTCCTGAGGTTTTTACCTCATTTTGGAGGAAGAAATAAATAAAAGATTCAGTTAGCTTCTCCCTATGTATCATAAGGAATATTTTTATTTACAGATATTCCCTGTTTGTGCATAAGAGTATGTAGGAAGCACAAAAATATTTCTGTTGTAGAAATTTATGAAATTCACACTTTGTAACTCACTCAAAGGGCCTCCCTACAGACTGGTACTACCGTGATTTTGAACTTGACTTTCCCTAGTCCTCTCTGCAGGCTGTCATTCTTCATCTACTTCCATTTCAAATCTCTATTTGCTCTGTGTACCCTCATGTATTGCGGTTGCCCTCAACAACCGAAAATTGGATTTATTTCAATGTCTTACATAAATATGTTAGTTTGTTTCCATGGAAAGGGGTATTTACCAGCTCAGCAAGCTCAATACTTTTGTTAATGCCTTTATCATTCAAGGAGATTTCTGGCAGTCAGAACTCTGTGATA
The DNA here is from genome assembly GCF_014898055.3 of Talpa occidentalis. Classification (NCBI taxonomy): domain Eukaryota; kingdom Metazoa; phylum Chordata; class Mammalia; order Eulipotyphla; family Talpidae; genus Talpa; species Talpa occidentalis. The sequence continues at coordinate 10,538,880 of NW_023601322.1, forward strand.
GTCCCCAAGATTCCCACCACCTGCTAATCCCCATCCCTTGAATGCGGATATAAACTATCAATACCAGGAGGCATCACTTCCTTGGTTTTTCCTTGGTTGTTTATGCTATAGGACAAAATAATTCCTTGGTTATTTATGCTATAGGAAAAAACAGATGGAATTAAGGCCCCTAATCAGTTGACTGTGAGTTAATCAACAGAGAGATGATCCTGGGTGGGACCCAATCAGGTGAGTGCTTAAAAGAGGTAAAAGACAACAGGGAAAAAGCCTGCTGGCCTGGAAGAAAGCGCAGCTGTGTGGTGAACTGCCACTAGCAGGCATCATAGCGCAGCCTCAGGTCCAGGCCTACTGAGGATCTTAGTTCTGCAACAGAAGCGTCTAAATTCTGCAACAATCTACTGAACTCCAAATGAGATCACAGTACCGGAAAAAGTCTTGGTCAGAGTACCAGAAAAAAACCTTGATTTCCTGAATGGCAGACCTAGTTTTGCTGTGCTTGGATTTCTGATGTGCTGTAACTGTAAGTAACAATTTTGTTTTAAGCCCTAACGTTTGGGATAATGCCGCAACAGAAAATGAACACTCTTATACTCTGACTCCTACAGATTTTACAAATGTTTCCTAGGTCTTTTTTGCTCTGGTGCACTTATAGAAACATACTCAGATGTATTCCTACGTAGATTTTATTTCTTCCTACTATGAAAATAAGGCAAGCCCATTTGGGAAATGAATACACTTCAAAGTTAGTCACCAAATCGTAAGGTGTGTGGACAACTTACTACTGTTGAACCACAATTAGGTAAAACCAGGGGCTAAAACAACAGCAATGATAATAGTATAGTCACGTGTTGCTTAATGACAGGGCTATATTATGAGAAATGTGTCACTAGTTGATTTTGTTGTTGTGTGAATATTGTAGAGCATGTGATTATATTTGCAACCTTCTCGCGGACAAATGTCCTGGTCCTGAGTTTCTTCTCTAGATTCCACTCCTATACTCCTTGGCAACATTACCCTAACCCCAAGGTTCTATATTCAGTCACGATGATGTCATTCTACCAGAATTGCATCAGTGTCTTCTTCAGGTACAACAATAGTCCTTGAAATGTTCTCCCAGGTCATCAGCTGCAGAATTGCCATAAGTACTTGATCCATTGGTTGGGTCAGAGAAATTATGTTTGGAGGGAGAAACACCTGTTTGTTATTGGCATGAAGATCACCAATAAAAGGAGGATGTCCAAGAGCATCATCACTAATAAGCACTATCTAAAATGTATGTTATACCCTGTCCTCCATTTTGCTGAAATAGCAATTCAGGAGGGCATCTCGAAGAGGTTGCGTCACCCACGACTTACAACAGCTCCTGCAGTGTCCTCTGACTGATGTGCTTGGGGACCTTGGGCTTCTCACTCTACCAGATCACAAAGGATTTTCATTTGTAGCCTGTAACAGCACTCCCAAGCTAAACTTATCCCATCCTTAAAAGCCTTCAAATCTCAATTTGCAGCAACATGGATGGCCCTGGAAGGGATCATGCTCAGCGAAATAAGCCAGAAAGAAAAAGAAAAATACCAGATGGTCTCACTCATAGCAGGAATCTAGAAAACTTAAATAAGGGACCAGGAAAAAGAATAACTATAAGAAAGAAAATATCAAAATCAACAAACAACTATGAACCAGAGACACTCTACGGGGGGGGGGGGGAAAGGAGGGCTGGGGGTCAAAATAAGGGGGTTGTAATTGAATGGCGAATATAAAAATAAAATTTAAATTAAAAAAATAAAAATTGAATCAATAAAAAAAAAAAAGCCTTGAAATCGGGCATTACTTCATTTCCTTAAAAAGCAAAGCATTTTCTGTTTCCAGAATAGGAAGGTTTTGTCCATATTAAAGATCTGCTCCACAGTCAACTTATGGAGAATGAAAGGTCCATGCAGGAGGCCAGAATGCAAAACCCACCAGGAAGCCCATCTGGGAACAGGAATGCGGAAGCCGCCTAGAGGACTCAGTCAAGGAACCTTCCCCCTCCCTAGGAATCTTTTCTCAGACAAAGAAACTCCCCCCCCACCACAAACTTTTTCCCACCATATGAACCCAGTCTCCCACCTGACCTCTCCTCACCCTATAAAAGCCTGTGTCCCCCTGACAACATGCGTGGCTTCACTGACCCCACCTTGGGTCCATTAGGTCCACCCAGGGTGCAATAAACTTTCCCTTCCTTTGAGAAATCTAGCCTGGCTCTCCTTTTCTTTCCCGCGCCGAACCTTTCAGAGAGTTTACACACTTTTTTCCAGCTGCCTTCACCTTAGGATTCGCGGATTCATGATTCGCGTTCGCGCTATCAGGACGGACAGTTTTTGCATGGTCCACACTCCCCAGAGCTACCAGTGAATTGAACATCACCTTGAACATCACCGGGGGCCCCAGCCTTTTCTTTCAACATCGCAAAGAAAAAAAAACCTTTGCGCCTGGGCTGTGATCGTCAGGGTGCTGGAAGGGAGGCCTTTCTGCGTCTGGGCCCACCCGGGCAGTTGCAAGTTTCCCCACAGCTGGCACAGGCCCTTGAATTTTTGTTAGTCTCATTGCACCGAATAAAACAGATCCTTTAACAGCTTCCATCCTTTGTTCTTACTCTTCAGTGTCGTAGCTCTGATGAGAAGGGACGAGCGTGAAGGCTGAGTAATACTGTCACTGATTTTCCTCTTTGGTTGCCTTTAATCACATTTAATTTTATGTTCAAGTCACTCACTTAATGGGGTATCTTAATGGCACTTTCAGGCTTAGAGGCCATGATGAGCAAAGCAATATGAGATGAAATCCAGTTCAGGGGACCCGAGGCTCCCTGGACGTGGTGAGCAGATGCGTAAGGCTGGTGACTGTAAACCTCTTGTCTTCACCACCACTACCCTGTCCCCAGGTGGAGGGTAAGGTAAAAAGTATCAGGCTTTTCTGCCCTCCTGCCATCAGGATAGATGATGGAACCCTGCGGTCCTGAACGCATGCCTGATGGCGGGCACCTGGAGTGGGGTGTGGGCATAGGTAGATGGGATTCACCTGGGCTGAGACTGGGCTTTTAGGGGCGGGGTTGTGGGGACGCCAAGAGAAGCTGAGAAAGCAGAGAAGCGGAGAAGCAGAACTGAGCCATGAGAAGAGCAGAGAGAATGTGAGAGAAGGCCGGAGAGCCCAGAGGAAGACTTGCCGGCCCCCCAGGACCCCAACCTGCCATGCACCTGGTAAATCCCAATAAAAGCCTGCAAAGCCACTGAGGGCTCCAGGACTCCTCCTTGACCCCGTCTGCATGGGATCATAGAAAACCTGCTCTGTGTCTTCCTGCCTCTACACCAGGCAACAGGAACTCTGGGGACATCTTTGCACAGAGCCCACTGTCAACCCAAATGTCCTTATGTAGCACGTGGTTGAACTGATAATAATACTGACAAACAATATTTCATACTTAGTATATGATACACTACTGTGCCAACTCACCTAACCCCAGAGATTTGTTTGTAATCAATACCCTCCCCTCCCACAGGAAGGATATTTTTTAATTTTTTAAAGATTTATTTTATTTATTTATGAATATAAGAATTGGGGGCCAGGGGATCGAACCCATGCTGCAGTGGCTGCCGATAACTTCATAGTGCTGAGACTTAAGCCTTTGCACCATCAGGGAGGTCCAGAAGGATTTTTCAAGGGTGAAACCAGGAAGATTATTACATTTGGCATGTACTGAGTGAAATTTATCCAAGAACAACCAAATTCAACATTTTTTAAATATTTGAGAGCCCTATGCATTAAGATTCAAACCAAAGTCAAATATTTAGCAACTCCAACTAGTTACCTGACTGATTCCCCTTCACAGGTATCAAACTGTCTGTAACGACAAGCCTGGAAACCCTAATGCACAAGGGTATTTGATTGATTTGCCAACAAAGTTAAATAGAAGCACTATAGATTATCATAACAGAGACAATTTAAATCAAGATCATCATTGTACGAATTAGTGATACGAATCTTAGGAGACAGGCTGACGTGCTCAAGATGGGCTAATTTTCCTCCCCGATGACAGTTCTCTCAAGGAACAAGAAAACTCAAATGAGCTATGGAAATGAACAATATGTGAAGTCAGCTCATTGCCCTCGAATCACCTTTCCTTGTGGTGCTTTTCTTGAAAATGGAATGAATGGGTTTTGGTTTTTTGTGTTTGTTTGTTTGTCTGTTTTTTGCCCTGTGCAAAACATGGGAAGTTGTAAAGTTGGGTTTGGGTACATGACAAAGATCAGAATCTGTATAAAATCATCAGGTTTAGGCACAGCAAAGAGGGACAAGAAAAAAAATAGTTAGTTCCAAGGTCATAGGACGTGATACAGTAGTGAGATGCAAGACAAAAAAAAAATCAAAAGTTCAAGATCAGGTGATTATGAAGTGAATATAAAGGTCTAGCTGGAGCAGAGCTGATGCTGAGTGAGCAGCTGGCAGGAGAGCTCATGAGGTATTCTAGATCGCAGTCTTCTGAACATGGCTTAATTTGGGGATAATTAAAAAGTCTAATATTTGCTGAGAAATAAGGAAGCAGGTTATCCCACCCCAAAGCTTTCCTGTCTACATCTTTTGAATTTTCAAGTCTAGCCATATGTTGGGAGCATGCCTATTGGCCTGGCTTCTATGGCTGTCTGCAGGAATCCAGAAAGCCCTTCATACTGTAATGCTCTTAGTGCCTCAGGAATTTTGTTAAAAATTACATGACAATATTTCTGATGCCTAGCTTGTGTCACACACACTGTAAGAACAACACACCTATGCAGAGTTTTCCTACAGCTACCTGTAAGTCCATCACGAAACAGCCAGCAGGGACAGGTGGTCTACAAGCCACTTGGAATATATCAGCCGCTGTTTTCTTTTTTCTTTTTTTTTTTTTTGCATGCTATGCATTTGATGGGTATGCATAAAGTGCAATAATGCTGTGAATAGGTTAGGTTTTAACTATAAGTCATAAGATACACATGCTAAACCACTCCAATAATTTTTCTGCTCAAATCAATGGGAATTGGTGATTTAAAACAGGTATTGATAATAGTGAAATATTTCAACGCTCTTGGTATGAATTTATATTAAATACAACAGCATCCACATTACACTTGACCTCATGACACAGATGATAGAGAATCAATACCTTCATAGCTCTGCCTGGATTAAATTCTCTTCTTGGAATATGCTAATTAAAAGTCAACCATAGTGTTAACATTTTCTGCATAATTAAGGTAATTGCATAAAGAGCAAAATAAATTATAATGTAACAAACACTTTTGTTGGAAAATTAGTAACAAATTAAATTACACTCCAAAAACCCAATTGCCAATGTAATTCCTGCTCACAAGAATTACTGTAACCCAAGACCCCAAGACTCTTAAGTCAGGTATCTCCTGCTTTGTTGTGTTGTTATGATCTGCTAATAATGAAATGGTGTGTGTGTGTGTGTGTGTGTGTGTGTGTTAATGTGGAAGAATACAAGGTATCTTTGTCCCTGGATAATGTCTAGGTAGGAAAGCAATTTGAAGCAGTAGAATGCATTGTTTAATTTCAGTACAGCTTCAATGTGAGGGCAGAAATAAATAATTTGAGCTCCATCTGATGTCTATTCAATTTCACACTGTTGATAGTATTTTAAAAGAAAATTTTCTATAGAAGTTGGAAAAGTAGTTACTGTGCACCTACAGAACTATTGTCTTTTAAAAGATATATATACATATATATATACCTTGGGCTTAGAAAACAAACGAAAAACAGCCACAATCCTGGGAGAGAGATACACTAGAACAGAAATACTCAGATATAGAAGAAATGGGGGAAACATACTAATTATAAAATATTGTCATAGATGATTTTTAAAACCCAAGATATTTATGACATAAATTAGAAATATAACCTATCCACTCTGTACTTCTGGGATATTCCAATTGATCCATACCCTACATGGGTCCTTTATTATTTGATAAATAATGTTCGTTGACAAACTAACATTTTATGTCCCTTTCATCACAGACCTCCTTCTCTTGTTACATTGCCAGCATGCTCCAAGCTACGCACTAAGTCATTTGTTTTCAGGACAGTGTCTTTTGTCTCCCCTAAGTGTAAGAGCCAGAGAGGAAAGTGTAGGGCCTCCATTTTCAGTGTATGCATAACCTCTGAGCATCCAGTCCCAATCTCCTTCAATATTTGATAACATTCAACACACCCCACACGATTTGCATTGTTCCAGAACAGGGGACACAAAAGGGATCCAGACAGCTGTGTGCCTTTTCTAAAACACATTTTTTCTAACTCTCAAGAACATTATACCAAATTCTGCACCCGTTCAGCGATCTTTATTCTTGATAGACTTGACCTTCTGTGAGCTCCACTCTTCTCTCACACTGCAACCTCCAGTCTTTCGTTTTCACCCTCGAAACACTATTTTGTCTGTACTTTGAAGCTGCACTCATTTTTTCTTACAGATTTCCTGTGACTTAGCCTTGGTTGTTTTCTTCTGTCAAGACAGCAACCTAGTGACAAATAAGATGGGTTCCAATACATCCAGCGACAGGAATGTATTGAAGATTTAATAGTGCAGATAAGAAATGAACAGAACACAAACACCTTTGCCTTCATGAAATTTACCTAGAAGTTTGTTATGTCTACGCAGTTTTCACTGCCATTTGGGTGACTATGTGTAAGGGACTAGAAAATGTTCCAAATTTATTAGGAAATCGTTGTCAGTACAGACCTGGCCATGCCAGGGAGGTACATTCCACATGATGTTATATCACAAGCTAACTCAATAATAAAAGGGCAAGTGAAAATCTTAACCAGAACCAAAAATTCATAAATATAATCCTAGTGAGCCATTTTCAATGATTTTATAATTTTATTATTTAACTGCAAATTATGAAATGTAATAAAAATGTGAAGGTGGGAAATATTAGAAATAAGGTAGAAATCAACATTTAAAATTAAATATATAACAAGATGACATTAACTTGTCTCCCTATTCGTATTCATGTCCCGGAGTCTTGGGTATTAAGCTCATAAGGTTTGTCTTCTCTCTCACAATTAATTGTGCTTTATTCTCAGTGCAATGCTCTTACTGTTTCCAGAACTGACTTAAAAAAAAAAAAAAAAACTTTTCTTTTTTGATATCTAATTTTCTTGACTCATCTTTGCCAGGGATCATTTTATTTCCTACTAGAAATTAGTTGAGGAGGGGCCTCCCTGGTGGCACAAGGGGTTAAGTCTCATCTCTATCACTGGTCTGAGTTGGATCCCCAGCCCCGGGGCTACCCATATGGCACAGCAGACCTCTCCCTTCCGGCTCACTGCTCCCCTCAGCAGTGTATTTCGGTCAGTCTGCCTGTTCTGCTCCCCCACTCTATCTCTGGTGAATCCTCTCGCCCCCTGCACCTCTGGCCTACACCCCACTTCTTCTATACATAAATAAATATTTTTTAAAAAAGAAACAAATCAGTTGAGGAACTCCAGACCAGAACATTGCCATATTCAGGGTCTGTTTATCATTTTCTGTGGTAATATATGTGGCTATTTTACCCATTTCCAATTTCTTTCCTTAGAATATCAAAATCTGTGTATTCATTTATTAATTTAGCATATATTAATTTCCCAGTGTATGCTGTGTACCTTGGAAATAGAAAGTGATAAACAGGTGGTATATTAGGAATAAAGAGCAGTTTTACAAAAGCATATTTTATAATAAAATGCAATTAATTGTAATAGGGTTAAGTGCGGGGTTGCAGAGTTGGGGAAAATTGAGTTTGGGATGGAATATGAAGAAGGATGGTTTTAAAATTATTTCAACTAGTTTACTCTGTAGGTTTGGGTGTACCATAAACAGATGCTATAACACAAATCTACACAATTTTTCCCCAAATCAGTTATTCTACTTATAAAACGAGCGTTTTTTTTTTAATGTAGAAGGAAAAAAATTTACATCTTATTTTTGCCCCGAGCTCGTTAAAAAGGAAGGACAATGAGCGTGAGCATCACCATGGAAACCAGGGCACTGTGGCTGCGCAGTGAACTTGTCCAGGACCAGGTGGCCCCAATCCCCTCCCGGAGGCCATCTTGCTGAGCCCGCCTCCTTGAGTGTGTAAGCTGGGATGATGCTCTCCCTGCTTTGCTAGTTTCTCCCAGGGCAATATCGCCTCTAAAATAGTTCAGCATCACTTGTAATCAGGAAAATGCAAATCAAAACTACCATGAGATACCATCTTACACCAGAGAGAATGGCACATATTAAAAAAACTAGCAACAACAAATGTTGGCGAGGATGTGGAGAAAAGGAACTCTCCAGCACTGCTGGTGGGAGTGCAAACTGGTCCAGCCACTGTGGAGAGCTGTGTGGAAATTCCTCAACCTGCTAAAGATGGAGCTTCCATAGGATCCAGCAATTCCACTCCTAGGTATTTACCCAAAGGACACAGAAACGTTAATTCCAAACATTAATTCCACCTGCACCCCTATGTTTATAGCAGCACTATTTACAATAGCTAAGCTTTGGAAACAGCCCAAATGCCCAAAAATAGATGACTGGATCAAGAAGATGTGGTCCATATACACCATGGAATATTACTCAGCAATCAAAAAAGATAAACTTATACAGTTTGCAGCAACGTGGATGGAGCTAGAAGGGATCATGCTCAGCGAAATAAGCCAGAAAGAAAAAGAAAAATACCGGATGGTCTCACTCATAGCAGGAATCTAGAAAACATAAATAAGAGACCAGGAAAAAGATTAATTGTAATAAAGTAAAAATCAAAATCAATAGGAAACTATAAACCAGAGACACACTGAGGGGGGCGGGAGGAGGGATTGGGGTCAGGATAAGCAGGGTGGGAATTGTACGGGGAATATAGCCAGGATGAAAATGCATACATTGTGCAAAAATGAAAAATCATGTAAAAATATATAAAATACTACTTCTGGTCTTCCTTTTCAGCTCATACTGAATTGGCGACGCTGCCTGGAGCCACAACACTGGCGGCTGCTGCGGAAGCGAGGGCCTCGGGCCTGAATCACTGAAGGATCCCCAGTGGGGAGCCACCTTGCCCTGTCCTCGCTGGCCTTGACAGTGGACAGCCTGCAGAGGGACCAATGGCTTTTGCTTGGGGGTACCGCGCCCTTTCCTGAACTTCCTTTCCCTTTGGGTTTTTCTGCCCTCCCCCCTCTTAATCATTTTGCTTTTTCTCGCAGTGGCGTGGTGGTTTGACCAGTGCTAAGCCCGCCCTGCACAGGCCGCAGCGGCTCTTCCAGTCAGTTCCCTGCACCTAATACCCTGCCTTAAAGGAGGCCTGGGCTTTGCTATTTACTTCAACTTTCTAATCTTATACACAAGAAAAATACGACACAAAGGTATGTGGCCACACTAAACGGATCCAGAGCCAAGCCCTAAGCCAACCCCTAACCCTCGGTGTTCCCTCGTGCGCCCCCAACCTCTCTAGGACAGAGGAGCACACCGTCCAGCCAGAATTCCATCTGGAAGTTTCTTTAGGATGAATGGGAAAAGTCTCAAGTTTCAGCAAAATAAAAATGTCAACAAGCCTTTCACCTCCATAAAGTAAGAATAGACAACACATTTATAGGATACCTGTGTAAGTGTGTGTGTGTGTGTGAGTGTGTGTGGCCTTAACCCAGATCTGACATCTGCCTAATCAGTCAATTCTTCCTGAAGAGTCTCCTAAGTCCACACCTGACCACCTGCCTTCTGGCTTAAGTCCACACCCAGCCCCTGGCAAGGTGCCTGGAACTGCTGAATTTATTCAAATTGACCAGATCCTAAATTTGTTTGTCCTGACTCACTCTTTCCTAAGGAAGCTGCAATGGGGTGCTTGTGTCCAGCTCCCTCCCCTCCTGCCTGGTGACTCAGCTCACGGATACTCTGAGCAGTTTCTTAGGTCTCCCCAGGGATCTGGGACTCACCAAATCACCAAACTTTCAGCCTCTGCTTCTCTGCCCAGAGGGGAGAACCCAGATTGCTGGCCTAGCTCCCTCACAGCGTTGTGGTTAAAACAGCTAAGCACGTTGCTCTTTGCAGTGTGCAATCTGACAGCCTAACATGTATGTTAACATATTTGAGAACACATGTGGTTAAGATACAGGTTTACTTCACTTGGCACAAATAAAGATTGTCAAAGTTTTACCATAACTTTTACAAGCCCCTTTGACGGCCTGTGGGCTAATACAGCCATCTGGTGGACAAATAAATAAATGCAAGGAGCTTTATATTAGAAAAGTAGTAAAGGGATTTAATCATTTTTTCATGGTGAAGTCACAGTAAATGGCATATTCTGTTGAAACTATAAAAAAACAGTTCGTAAGAGCCATTATATACAATTTCCTCCTATATATATATCCAACAATGTCTGCTAATAAGTAGGACCTGATCCTTTTTCTGTCGTTTATGCAGGGTAAACTTAAGCAAATTGCTTAATTTCTCTGAGTCTCAGACAATTTACATCCATAATATCAGCTAATTCTCACAAGAGAACACTGCATGGAATATATTCATATTCCCATCTTTTTAATGAGAAATCAAATTCTGTGACTTCAAACAAATTAGAAACTCACAGTAGTTTGCTTTCCCCTGAATATTATTTCATATATTAGAATTTTGGTTAAATGGCACACAGAAAACCTTGGTCTTCTGTTGCCTTTGAAAATTTTATAAGCACAAAAAAATTGCTATTTCATTTTTTTATTTTACACTAAAAAACTTCGAGCAAAGATGTCACCAAATTAAACATGAGCTCCATTTGGACATAGGGTAGATCATGAACCAGTATAAGGGCTTGTAGGGAAAACACGACATTTTGTTAGAAACAGAAGGAAAAGGAAAGAAAAGAGTGGGGAACAGCTATTTTCTCTGGCGTGGACAGAGCTTTGGAGATTATTTGAGTAAGTGGAACTTAAACAGATCTTTGTGGACGTACGCTAGGGCTGCACTCAAAGAAAACCACTGAAAGTTGAAAATATTGCAAGTTGAAAATGCATTGAAGTGTTTGCTTCAGCAGCACATGTGCTAAAATTGTAACAATACAGAGAAGATTAGCATGGCCCCTGTGCAAGGATGACATGCAAATTCCTGAAGCATTCCATGTATTTAATCCTATAGTGTGAAAAAATAAACACGTGTGTTAAATAATAATAATAAAGATGCATTTAATACAGCTGTCCTCGCTTAGCCTAATGTAACTTAAACATACTCAGAACTTTCATTTTAGCCCAATGGTAGGCAACATCGTCCAACACGTCCATTTTATACTAAAGTGTTAAAGCATCTCAGACATAGATGCTTTGTAAACATGTTGGAGTGAGAAAACACAAAACACAGCATCTGAAAGAAAAATGCTGGCAACTTGGTGCACTGCAGAGTGAGGGATGTTTAGGCTCTTGGTGTGCAGCTGTGGAGCTGTGCCCCTCATCACTGCCAGCATCACAAAAAGATCTCACCAAGTAGGGCTGGCCCGGGAAAAGATGAAAATCAAATTCCAAACACAGCTTCCAGTTTCTAGTGTCACTTTTGCACCATCAAAAAGTGAAAAAAGGGGCCTCCCTGGTGGCGCAAGGGGTTAAGCACCGCACTATGAAGCAATCCACAGCCTCTGCTGCATGAGTTTGATCCATGGCCGGCCAGGGAGCACCCCACATGGCACAGCAGACCTCTCCTGTCTCGCCCGCTGCTCCCCTCAGCAATGTATTTCAGTCAGTCTGCCTGTTCTGCTTCCCACTCTGTCTCTGGTGGATCCTCTCACACACCCTGGCCCCTGCATCTCTGGCCTATACCCCAGCTCTTGTATGCATAAATAAATAAATCTTTAAAGAAAATTAAAAAATAAATGTTCACCTTAGGGCCTCCCTGGTGGTGCAAGGGGTTAAAACGCAATCTATGAAGCTGTCTGCAGCCACTGCAGCACCAGTTCGATCCCTGGCCTGCCAGGGAGCTACTGACATGCCCCAGCAGACCTCTCCTGTCTCGCCTACTGCTCCCCTCAGCAGTGTATTTCGGTCCATCTGCCTGTTCTGTTCCCCACTCTGTCTCTGGTGGATCCTCCCACCCCCCCATACCTCTGGTCTGTACCCCGGTTCTTGTATGCATAAATAAATAAATCTTTTTTAAAAAAAGTGAAAAAAATCGTTACGTTGAACCACTGCCAGACAGGAACTGATTATGGACTGTCTCCTTCAGCGTGCTATTTCACTTCTCAGTGGGAAGAGCACAGACACTGTCCCTCTGGTTCCCCTCAATCACCACTGAGCCTTGCACTGTGACTCAGCGAAATCCCCACTTTGCATAACATCTCACTTTTTTAAAATTCAGGTTGCTTGAAGGATAATTCACACAAAGTACAATTCACTCTTCTAGATGTTTATTTCTACTGGTTTTATCAAATATATAAAGCTGCGTAACCACTCGAGAGAAGGAATATTTCCACTATCGCAAATTTTTCTTAAACTATCATAGGCAGCGTCTTCTGCACACCCCGTAGGTCCTGGAAACCACTGGTACGTTTTTTGTTGTCATTTTGTTTTGGTTTTTTCTTTTCTAAAATGGTGCATCGGCTGCAGACATAACCATCCGAATACTCCCATAGCTCATCCAAAACATCACGTTCAAATTAAAGAGAATACAAATCTTAACAATATTGAGTTTTTCTCTCCATGAACATGGTATCTCACATTTTATTTAGATATTCTTTGATATTTTTCATCTGAATTTTACAAATTTTCATATATACATCTTGAACATATTTTCTTAAATATATACCTATGTATCTCACCTTTTTGGGGGCTAATATAAACGGTACTGCATTTTTATTTTCAAATCCCAAAACTTCTTTGCTAGCACATAGTAAAGTCAATACCAATTGACTTTGGTATCATAAAATTGTATCTTGAAACCTTGTTATAATCTCTTATTAGTTTCAGGAGTCTTGTTTGTTGGTTTTAGTCTAGTCTTTAAGGATTTTTTTTTTCATAAACAATAAATCATGCCATCTACAAACACAAGCAGCTGTATTTCTTTGCTCTCAATCATTATGCCTTTTACAACCTTTTCCTATCTGATTGTTCTGGCTATTATTTGTAGTCTAATAAAAAATAGGAATGATAAGAGAAAGTATCCAAGCTGTGTTCCCCATCTCAGGAAGAAAACATTTAGTGTTTCACAATTAAATATGACAGCAGTTGTATATTTTTAAATAAAATTTATTTTTAAACCAGTTTTAGTTTCACAGAAAAATTGAGTAGAAAATACAGAAAGTTTTATATGTCCTACCCTCCCAAACATGCACATCCTCCCCAACTACAAATGAGAAATCCATATCAATACATTGATCTCTCCCAAAGCCCATGGCTTACATTATGATTCCTTCTTGGTGCTGTACATTCAAATGGTGCATTTTGAAAACCAGCCAAGGAGAGAGCCTGGACATTTCCCCACTGATAGTCACAATAGCTCTATCTGAAAACCTTATAAAATCCTTTACCTGCTTAATTGTTTCAAGGTATGGGTTTTGTGACTTTTTCCTGCTGTGCAACAGTAAAAAGAGAAGTCTTTTATTTCTCCTGATTTCCTTCAACAACATTGGCCTTTTAAGAGAGTCTAGACCAGTTATTTTATAGAGTAGGAACAGTGTGGTTTTTAGTGCTGTTTTCTTAGAAGTCTGCAAATCCCACAAGGTGGTATAACCCTTCAGTGGAATCGGTTAGGCACAAAAATGATTAGTATCCATTCTTGAGAGGGCTCATTGTGCTGAATTATGCAGACTCACTCAACATGGCTGCCTTGCTGTGGCTCTTTTACAAAATATCGCTATAGGGCCTCCCTGGTGGCAAAAGGGGTTAAGACACAACCTATGATGCTATCAGCAGCCACTGCAGCATGAGTTTGATCCCCACCCAGCCGGCCAGGGAGCTACCACATGGTGCAGCAGACCTCTCCTGACTCGCCCACTGCTCCCTCAGCAGTTTATTTCAGTAGATCCGCTGTTCTGCTCCCCGCTCTGTCACTGGTGAATCCTCTCATTCCCTGCGCTTCTGGCCAGTACCCTAGCTCTTGTATGCATAAATAAATAAATGTTTAAAAAATAATAATAATAATAAATTAAATATCACGATAACTTTCTCTTCATTTCTTATCACAAACTCCACTAGTCAAAGCTTTTGGTTGTACCAGGTTTTAACCGAAGTTATTTTGGGTAAGATGGAAAAATTATCACAGATTAGAACTATTTTAAATTGCATGTGAAATATCACTGTTCCTGTAAATTCATGGGTAGTCTCCTCCATGATGAGCTGCTGGGGGAATATGGTCTTCCCTGGCTTCCTGCCTCTGTTAAGTCCCCACTTCCCCTGCCCACTGTCACCTCCTTTTCTCTTCTCCCCCTCTCTTCTCCTCTCTCACGGTCTAGATGCATAAGCAGAACACAACTTCAAATTCCCTTTTGCTTTATTTAAAAGGAAAATTTGCCCTTCATCTAATCCTATCTTACCTAGTGAAACATCACAAGTTCCCACGTTCAAGAGTTAGAGAAACTGGGCCTCCCCTGGTGGCGCAGTGGTTGAGTGCTGGGTTGCGAGGCTGCCCGCAGCCTCTGCAGCACCAGTTTGATCCCCGGCCACCGGCGAGGGTCCCACCAAAAAAAAAAAAAGAGTTAGAGAAACTAAGTAGTTTTCTGAAATAAAGAAAATCTTCCACCATCCTTCTACATTAATGACTCAAATTGAGTTAGCGCTCATTTCGTTTCCCCCCGACTCTCATGTACTCCCAGGTGAAACATGTTGAAGAAAAGTGGACTCACAGACAGTAACCACATCCAGAACAGGTGCTCTAACAAATAACCAGTAAAATCAAACACTGATGACCTTAAGGGTGCAGGGATGTGAGTTCAAGTTCAGAACGCAGCCTGGAAAGGGTGCTTTGCAGAAGCAAGCCTCTTCTGGCAGCTCTCAGCTCCCTGTAGGCCGTGCAATCCTCAGGACTCTCAGAAGGAATGCCCAGCCATTTGCTGCCACAAATGCTCCCCATTTGACTCACGCTGCCCTTCCCAACAAGAATGTCCTTCCAACTGAGAAAGAACACAAGGAAAATTCGGAAATGAGCTGCAAGTGGTGAAAAACTTCATGTCAAATGGAAAAATACATCATTTTGCTGCTATGTGGTTAGCTTTTTCAATAATTAAATGTACATAAATTAAAAATAATATAAAGAAAAGGAAAACGTTCTGTTAAATAAATTTGCTGTTAACGCTGCCCAAAAGAGTAGGCAATCACACTGAATAATTTCTAAGCGTCAAAAGCTTATCTCTGTGGTTAAATACCCTGAGTAGACACCACTGCTCCACCTAAGCCCATTCATACAATTACTTTCAGCAGGTCCCATTGGGACTGATTCCTTGTTACCAATAGCTACATCTCTTTGCCTGAGGGTTTTGTGCTGCTGGAGCCTGATTTTTTTTTTTAAGATTTATATATTTATGCATACAAGAACTGGGGTGCAGGTCAGAAGTATGGGGAGTGATAGGATTCACCAGAAACAGAGTAGGAAACAGCTGATTTGTTTTGCATCCAGAGCCAGACATGCTGGGGAGTTAACCTTGTGCAGAGAAGCCCTCACCAAGGATTGCGGACTTTCATACTGTCCCGGAGAGATTAAGCTCAGTTCACACCCTTGATGACTAGATTAGCAAGGCACCTTTTATTAGCTACCCCCTGAACACCCTTACAGTATCCCCTTCACATCCCACATAAACTCAAATACTGTTCTCAGAGTCTGTTTCTGAACCTACATAAATTATATACGCTATACTTTTAGAGGCTGAATGCTTTAAAAATATTTATGCTTATGTAGTGTAAACACGGGTCTGCTCAGATCTTTAGATCATTCTTCAAAATATAAATTAAATAGTCCCCTTAAGCAGCTAAATAAATTCTCTCCTGGAAATAATTGAAACACTTTTTACTTTCATTTTCTTGGAAGGAAAAGCAACATAAACCAAATTAATGTTTTCATTATAATATTAACATAAAATGAGTCACGTTATATTTTATACTTTTTCAAGGATTAATAACCACAGCACAATTTATGTCTTCTGATATAATTTTAAATTACTATGGAAGAACATAAGGATACAAATATTGAGTGGTATAATTTAAATTAGGTAAATAGGATGTAAAATAGCATACTATAAAGTAGGACGATGGCTAACCAGTTAACCATGTTAAAGCATATGTTAAATTTCTTCTTGTTTTGCATTTAAAATCAATAGTCACAGCCCCATTACTAATAGACATCCTTAGAGTGAGGAGAAAAAACATCACTATCACATTGAGGTGACTGACACAGTGTCAGGCAAATGCCATGTTCTGATGCTAGTCTAGAAAAGTACTGTGGTCTTGGATCAAATCCAGTTTACTCCCTGTTACTGTGAAACAATTTCATTTTGCATGTGAAACCATACCCATTTGATGATGTATTGTCTACAGCTGTTTCACCTTATAACACCACAGTGGAGTATTTGTGACAGAGACCATATGGTTCTCAAAGCCTAATTATATGATTTAAGGTGCTTAAATTATCTTAGAATACATTTAAGCTCAAAGTAAGGCATAAAATGTTACAATCATGCTTTTCTCTCTGTGCAGGGTCTAATGAAGAAATAAATATATAATCAACCATTAAAATTTTGTTTTAAATTGAAAATTTAAGAAAAACTTTATATGTGACTTTTAAAGTGGACTTATTGCATAACTTTTGTTGTTTTTTTCCAGTTAGCTTTTAACCTATATAAGAAAAGAGATATATTTTGACTTTATCCAACATGGAAAAAAAAACTATTTTATAAAATGGTTATGATTAAGTCTTAGTTTAATACTAGACTCACAGTGCATATTAATACTGTTTTTTTGCATGGTGTCAACAGAATTCACTTAGCTGTTAGCAAATACACGTTTTAAAGCTGTATGCATCTAGCATTTATTAATAAGGGAAATAGGAATGTTGTTCATGTAGATCAGTGGTTCTTGGGAGTCCAGAACCTTTCTGAGAAATTTCTAAAGTTATGATTTTGGGGAGTAGTTTTAAAAATACAATGACTTTAAAGGAATGCTTAGTAAGCTAACTTTCTTAGTATGCATAATCAGCTGATTCAACTTAAGTTACCCTTAAATTTCACAATAATTACTGTTTATGGGTAGTATAATAATCTGAGCAAATTTTCAATAGTATTTGAAAGATCTAAAAGACAAATGAATTCTTTAATATGTGAAATAGCAACACAAGTTATGAACTTTATTAACACAAGAGAACGCTTGTCTGTTTTAGACTTCAATTTAGCTGACAAGCACCATATGCCCTGGAAGCTTCCTACCATTCTTTATTTTTATAATTACTTTATTCAACTGTAATTCACATACCAGGCCGCTCACCCATTTAAAATATAGAATTCAATGTCTCTTAGTATATTCACAGATAGGTGTGACCATCGTTACAGGCATATGAATTATTTTACAGGAACAAAACAACAACAAAAAAAAACCTCAAACATTCTCTCACACAAGTACTTCACATTCAAAAACCCTGAGTCTACATAACATTAAACTCCAGAATATCATACTTTTTAAAAATTCTAAGGAAAACAGAGATTTTTAAATAAACTCGGGTCTGATATATCAAAACAAAAATGGCACCAAAGTTAAGCTTGTTGAGGAAGATGTCTTCCAAGGTTATTGCAACAGAGGCACAAGGTCAGAGCTGTAGCTGAGCTCAACTCTGCTGAAAGACAGGGATGCGGAGTCTTGAAGCAGGAAGGCACAGTTCACCTTGTAAATGCGTTTACCATTTAACCCCAGCATAAATAAATATTCTCCTATTTTCTCCACAGAAGCTGGTTTTAAAACTTGGAGCAAAGTGCCCACCAAGTTCGCCTCCTACCTGCCCCAGAAACTGGAATGTAGAGAAAGGGTTTTACTGGATGTTTACAGTTCACAGGGATGGCCTTGAGAAAGACATTTTTGGATTATGAACTGGCCAAAGGTTTTAAAAAGATTTACATCTCAAAGGGACAGAGAAAGAACTTACTAGTTTTCTAAGGTAAATGCACTAAGACAAGGCAGTTCACTGTGGAGATGCAGGAAGAATCCTGTCTAGTATTTATTCAAGGGGAGAGAAAGCAGGGGTGGGTTAGATTACCTCAGAGTGGAAAGGGGCTGGCCCCTTCCAGGTGTAGGGTTTCTTCCTGATTAGCTTTCTCACTTTGAATTCTTTACTCTGTAGTAAGTTTGAGATCAGTGTCTGAAGTTCTGAAAAATAAGCAAAACAAAAACTATAAAGAATATGTTTGAAATTGCTTTGAATTTAACGATTTAAAGAGTATTCTTTTTTAAGATATTGAGTCTTCTTTTTGGTGGGCATACACCGCTAAATATGATTGGCTGGGTTATGATTTAGGATGTACATCTCAGTGCACACAAAGGAGTCTGGTATAAAATGCATTTTTTATTATACTATTCCATTCTGGATTTACTAAAACAGCTAGAAGATACACACACACATAATGGGCTAGGGGGTCTTTCTCTTTTCTTACTTTGTGATAAAGTAGTTTTTATAAAGTTGGGATTATAAAGTTGTGCTCCTTGAGAGTTTGTAAACCCATCAATAAAATCACAGGGGCCTGATATATGTCTCTACTCATAGGGTAGCAAAGTTACTGCATCAATTCCTTCAATGTCTTCACTTTCTTATTTTTCTATTTCTTCTCAAGAAAATTATCATAATAGGTCTTTCAAAACTACTGCCATTCATCTATTCTTTGAATTTCATTATTTTGAAAATCAATATAGAATTTATAGTTGAGTTCCCATTTCATCTCCAGCATAAACTTGTATTTCTATGTGCTTGATGATCATTTTGCCAGAGATTTATTTTACTTATTTAGAATATCTTGGAGAAATTTTACTTGGCAAGAGAATTTATTTAAAAAAAATATTAAATGCATGTCAGCGATATAGAAATGAAGTGTTTCTGTAGAGGTCAGATTTTTCATGTGAATATTTCTTTTATCAAAATCTGATATTATACTTTTGCTCTTTAGATAAAGATAGACCCATGTTTTATACTTTGAAAGTAGAAGGCCATTCTCTTAACAGGCTCCTCTAACTATGCTTAGTTGAAATCAAAAGGTGTATTAAGCAGTTCCTAGTAAATTCTTTTAAACTGGGCAAAATAACTCAGAGGTGAAGCTCTGTTATTAAAGACTGATGTCTGCAGCATCCACAACTAAGTCAAAGACAGATACAGACAGGTATTTCGAAGAGAGGTTCTCAGGTGAGAATACAGAGAAATATAACAAGTCTAAAATGTCGGACTAGAAGAGAACCGAAGATGAAGCTACATTGAACTGTAGGGATCAAAAATCCAAGAAGCCTGCTAAGTTTTTGAGAGAGATGTACTGACAGAAAGAGCCAGCTTGCACTGCAGACAGACTGTGACTGCCTGGCAATTAGGATTAGCCTTCGGCCTCAAGCATCTGTGGACAAGAAGTGGGTTGAAGAAACTGCTCATCCGCATGGAGGACAGATTCTACAATTTGCAATTTAGAAACAGCAAGGTAGATAATGGAAAGATAAATGTCTCCAGATGGCAGATCCAGAGACCCCTGGAGAACAGTGGATTTGAGAGTCAGCACAAAGGACAAAATTGAGGTCTTATCAAGGGACATTTCCTGCCCTCATTGTAGAAGGTCCTCCTGATATTTTCACAGTAGGGTTTTGAATTACTAAGTGCCAATGACTGCCTCTTTCCTCTTTCTGAAAGCCAATTCTGCAGTGATAATCCTACCCTAATTCCATCATTGTGTGTTGGGTTTATTGCTTGGTCTTTTAATCAAGAGGTGCCACATCTGGTTCTTGTTTACAGACTACAGATTATAACCCCTTGGAGTAGAAATTATCATGTATTATCCAACACTCCTGGACTTTGATTTTGATCCTTTGATAGCCCTGAGTTTTCCTGAGTTAGCTTTCTGAGAGAGAGTTTGCATATTTTACCCAAAGAAGTGAGATAAAATCAAATTTGATGATGAGAAGATCAGACATGATAAAAACAGGTGCTATACAACAAATATTTCTGTGTCTCTGCTTTTCAGACGCATGTTCATTTTGTATTTAGCTACCCCTTTGGAGATAAGGCAGAGTCATATAGCTAGTTTGGGTCAACAAAATGAATGGAAGTGATGGGCAACTCTCTGGGGGACTTTAAGAGCCAGGCATGATTAATCTACTTTCTGCTACAGACTGACAGACAACATTAGCGATGGTGGTGGTTCTGTCAGTCTAGGGCCTAGAGTAAGACAAAGACCCTGTGGGCTCAACATCCAGATAATCTGCAGTGAACGTATGTGAACAAGAAATGAAGCTTTGTTGTTATAAGCCATTAAGGTCTTGGGGTTGTTTGTTGCCGTCAAGTAACCTATCATTGTTAATACCATGGAGAACTTAGCAAGATATAAACCTCTACCAGTCAGCACTGTTGAGAGGAAAGCACAGGAAAAAGAAATTAGAAATTCTGAATAATCATGTTAAAATGTTACATGTGGGCCTTCCCAGTGGTGCAGCAGGTTGAGTGCCAAGCTGTGAAGATGTCCGCAGCCTCTGCAGCATGGGTTTGATTCCTGGCTGGCCAGGGAGATAACCACATGGAGCACAGATCTCTCCTGTCTTGCCCACTGCTCCCCTTTGGCCCCTTTGCCTGTTCTAATCCCTGCTCTGTCTCTGGTGAATCCTCTCACCCTCCCGTGCCTCTGACTGTACCCCAGTTCTTGTATAAATAAATAAATCTTTAAAAAAAATGTTACATGCACATCCAAAATTTGAATTTATGGAGATTCAATTACTTGGTTATTAATATATTTATAGAGACATTGCAAAACCTTGTACCATAGATGAAGATGGAGCAGCTACTAGTTTATATGAAGGAAAACTCCAGATTAATGTGAAGGCAAATAATGCCAAAAAAAAATTTACATTAAAATATTAAGAATATTGTGATTCAAGTCATTTGGAAAAAATATATACTTATATGGATCTAGAAAAAAGTCCATAAAAGTTGTTTTGTTTTTTTTTTTCCATTATGCAGAGAGATTTCTACGTGCAATAAGTTGCTACAAAAGTAACTAAAAGCTAAATTTACTCACTAGAAGTCATTTACATCAGACCTTTAATTATCTTTATAACAAGTTTTGTTTATATTTATAACTTTAAAAATTACATATCTCTTTTTTATTTAGGGAGAGATATGATTAAAATAGATTAAACTACTTCCATTCCAGAATGAATAATTATTTCTTTCAAAATCATAAGGTTTCTTGGGCAATCATATATTTTTCTACTTAGACTTGATGATATCCAAATCTCATATCATACAAAGTATTAACTGACCAGATAATGAGCTTTTTGTGTCAACTGGACATTTTATTTAGGCTCAAATATTTGATCTTTCATCAAATGTTTTGGTAGAGCAAAATATTGTTCACAATAAATATATAAATTCATTCTCTCAAGAAATTAGCCAATTTTTTCATGTCTGTTCCTAGGATAGAACTCAGTGAGGTCAGATATTTCTATTTAATTTTACTGACTTATGAGCTAGTGACTCAGTTTTAACTGCATTTTAGAATCACAGGGGATGCTTTCTAAAAACACCAATACTCTGATCACAACCTCAGAAATTCTAGTTTAATTTGTTTGGGGTAGGTCCATGCATTTGCAAATTTTTAAAAAGCTCCCCTGGAGAAATACTGCCTTGGACTAACATGCAGGGGTCAAGACCCAGAGGCAAAGAACTACCAGAGACAAAACAAGATTAGCACACCCAAAGCCCTGAATTCCAGCCAAGTAATCTTTCTCTGCAGAAAACCACTTAATGATGGAGGAGTATGCCATAAAAATCTTGGCAAGACAGTGTCTGTGTGGAAAGTAATCAGATTAAAGTCACTCCATTTTAAAACTCTGATTTTGCTTCCTCATGATGCACCCACCTGAAATTTTAGAATTCAGTATATCACATGATTTGTTTAAGGCCATATTTATTTAACTAAAGAATTAGCTCTTGATTTTATGTAATTGTACCTGATTTTATATAACTTTTATGTATGTGTAGTTTATGTAATATATGTTCTTTGTATTGAATTATTCTGTAATCCTTTTTGATCATTTCTCTACTGTGAACAGAGGGTGACAAATGATACATGTTGTATAAAAATATATGGAGAACAAAAATTCTGGACTCCACTATCTTATAGTATCAAAACCTTGGAGCACCACCTTTGGGCATTGTACGCACAGCTAAGGGCATTGTACGCATTGATATACTAAGCATTACTGTACTCTCATTTTTTTTGCCAGTAATAGAATAAGACATCATCCCTGACCCAGAAGAAGTTACTGAACAAGGAGAGAACCAGTTTGCTAAGCATTTCACTTCAATGCAATGTATTCAGTACTATCCGTCAGTAAATGGACATTGTGTTCTTGACACTCATGACATGGGCACTAATTACAAAGTGGTATTGCAGAGTTAGTCCCTGTCTTTGCAGAACTAATAATCTAATTGAATAGAAAAAGTGATACTATTAATGGAGACAGAATTACTTGGGGGGGATTCCTATGTGTCATTCCCTCTTTTAGTAGGAATATGTATGTAAAGACAGAGTGAGGAGTATAAGCTCAGGTGATAGTCTCTGCAGGCCAATGGAACAAGAAATTCGACTTTTCTCTTCCTCCCCCACCCTCTGCCCTGCTCTTCCTCCTCTCCCCCTCCAAATCCCCCTCCTCTTCCTTCTTCCTCATGTTCAATTTCTTCTTCACAAACTTCAGGCAAATTGATCAAATACCATGAATTATGTACGGGGCCTAGTAGTAGCTTTTTCCATGGAAGCCACCATGGAAATGTATGTGGGCTGAAGAAACAATAGCCATGAGGGTCACTGAATCAAGGGCAAGTGGTTCAGCAGGATTTGATTTCAAAAAAAATTGATGCGATGGTTAGGAAGACAGCTTGCACTAGAGAACTCAAATTGCACCGCTGGACTGTCATTTTTTATTGGCAACATCATCCTATCAAACATGTAATTGAGTTTCTTAAAAGCCATAGTTAATAGTTTTTCTATTTTCATGTCTCTATTGTCATGGCAACAAATATAGAAGATGCACAGAGTGATTAGTCATTTGAAATTAAAGAAAGAAACTCTAATATAAACTTCTCTAGTTTCCCTTTCCTGAGAAGAATCAGTCAAAAGTCTATTAAATGGTATCCTATTAAACACTGATTTCTCCCCAATTTTTATAATTCATTGTTTCCATATTTCAGGTCATTCATCAAACTACATGTTCAGGTTTTCTGGCAAAGTAGAAATTTCCCAAGTGGCTCTAGTTGTAAAATACAAACCTTTCAATTATATTTGTAAAATCTCTCTCTTTCTTGACTTGACTCATTCCTAATTGAATATATAAAAGCCACTATTTGCCTTCAAATGTCTGATCATTAGTGATTCTACTTGAAGGAATAGCTATCAATAGATTTTGTAAATTTCATGTTTTAGCAATAAAAGCAAGTTCAGACATTTTTGCCCTAAATACATCTAAAATCTGCATTACTTCTTGATCTCAGCCCTTCCTGACAATGCTCAATTAAACTTTAATGGCTCAGAGTTAGGGGATAAAAGGTAAACATAAAATTAAAAACAAAATGATGCAAAATTCCTCTGATATAAAGGAAAACATCCCATAGATATTCCTCACTTTGGAAATCAAGGAAAAGGCAGAGTCCTAATTTAACAATGCCAAAGAACACTCAATAGAATCAGCATATTCACATTTTTGTTATCTTACTTCATGGAGTCATTTAACTTTTCAATGCAGAGTCACTGTAACAAAAATCCAGCACTGCTGATTTATCGTAATAAATCATCTGTTCGAAGGAAATTGTAATTTATAACACAGTTACTAAATACATTTGGTGTAATTATATCAGGATCAATCCATAGGATCTGAGTAATGTTGATTTTCACAATAATCCATAAATCACCGAACTAGATCGCATGTGCTAAAATCAACTGTGTTGAATGAGGTTATTGCACTTTTAATTACACTAGTTATTCTCTGAGATATGTGATCTGAGCAAAGGGAATTAACATCAACTATGAATTATGTCATACCTCCTGCTCTTGACTAAGCCAGGGATCATTTGGGTATGGTTTCGTTTCTATTTGTATTTACCTTTGCATGATTTGATGAATGGGAATAAGGCAGCTGAGAGTTGGAAATACAGCTTACTATCTGTGAAACATTAAATGTGTCATAAAATATTCCCAAGGGATCACAGTGGGAAAGTGTTTCCAGACAGGACTGCAGAATTGCCAAGAGAAAATTTGAAACCACGGTCAATTCCAAGTGCAAATTCCAAATACAAGGTTTCTGCAGCCAAGATATTTGGTCTTCCTGGGAATATAGGACCGACTTCAGTAAATTAACATTCATTGCTCTGATTCAAATGTGGGTTTTTTGCTATAACAAAAATTCCCTAGTCTGTCATAAATTTCATTTCTGAGTTTGTCATAAATTTCTTTATGTTGGTAAACATAAGGCAAAGGATACACAAAAATAAACTTTAGTCTTGCTCTTCTGTTGCACTGATGGAGATTGAGCTCACACGACATGCTAATGTGAGACAGAAAAGTAAAAACCATGCATCAAGGATCATTCATGACTTAAATTCATGTAAAACATCTTTTCCTGATAAAGATACATCTTTTTCTTCTAGGTTAATATTATATTTTCTGACAGTGTCTGGTCATTTTAGCATAAAGGTGATATTTTTTGCACCTAAAAATAAAATTATAGAACCAGAGTACAATTGATAAATATCTCATTATTTTGGTTTTGTTGAATTATTCTAAATGTTTTCACCCAAGCAACAGATTCATAAGCTTTATATCTTTGTTCTTTAGAGGGTCTCAGACCATACTTTTCTTGGCACTGTCACCTGCTAAATTTTTACCCATATTTCCAAGAACAACCATAATCTATTTATTTTACATAGTGCCTCTAACACAAGGCTTTTTACATGGAAAAACAGAATGACAAATCAGAAAGAATATGAGTTTTCAATAGTGAGTTCAAAATCCTTTCTTAAAAGCCACTGTTAAGAATTGTGTTGGTGGCAAAACGCAACAAAATTAACTCTTAGATTCTGTGATAAATACTTTGAGTTGGGAGTGTGGGGAATGGAGGGGGTAGGAGGTGATGTGATGAGGTATTGGTGCTGGAGCATTGGTGCAGGTAAGTGAAGTGCTTGCAAATGTTGAGTGTGCAGTTGCACTCCCTAAACTATATAGTGATATAAGTGATGTCATCAGGGAAATGCAAATCAAAACTACCATGAGATACCATCTTACACCAGTGAGAATGGCACATATTAAAAAAACTAGCAACAACAAATGTTGGCGAGGGTGTGGAGAAAAAGGAACTCTTCTGCACTGTTGGTGGGAGTGCAAACTGGTCCAACCACTATGGAGAGCTGTGTGGAGATTTCTGGACCTACTAAACATAGAGCTTCCATATGATCCAGCAATTCCACTCCTAGGTATTTACCCAAAGGACACAGAAACATCAATTCCAAA
This sequence comes from Talpa occidentalis, assembly GCF_014898055.3. NCBI lineage: Eukaryota > Metazoa > Chordata > Mammalia > Eulipotyphla > Talpidae > Talpa > Talpa occidentalis. The sequence goes on from NW_023601322.1 coordinate 10,564,604, forward strand.
GAACACCTGCACCCCTATGTTTATAGCAGCACTGTTTACAATAGCTAAGCTTTGGAAACAACCCAAATGCCCAAAAATAGATGACTGGATCAAGAAGATGTGGTACATATATACCATGGAATATTACTCACGTTCAAAAAAGATAAACACATGCAATTTGCAGCAACATGGATGGCACTGGAAGGGATCATGCTCAGCGAAATAAGCCAAAAAGAAAAAGAAAAATACCGGATGGTCTCACTCATAGCAGGAATCTAGAAAACTTAAATAAGGGACCAGGAAAACGAATAACTATAAGAAAGTGAAAATCAAAATCAACAAACAACTATGAACCAGAGACACTTTTAGGGGGGCGGGGGTGGGAGGGGAGAGATTGGGGTCAGAATGGGGGGGCTGCAATTGTATGGGGAATATAAAAATAAAATTTATTATTAAAAAAAATAAAAAAATAAACTATATAGTGATATAAGTGAGTGTCAAATCAATAAAATTTGATTTAAAAAACGTTCATTTCTGTTGTATTTATATTAATATGCATTGAGGACTTACTATATTCCAGGTACTGTGAAAAGAACATATACAAACTAATTTGTTAAATTCATGTCTGTCCTGGAAAGAAGTACTTTTATCATTTAATATAGAGATGAAGAAAGTACTTTTATCATTTAATATAGAGGTGAAGAAAGTTAATACAGAGAGATCAGGGAAACTGTTTTGGTTTTGCCTTGCTAGTAAGAGGGGTAACTAGAGTGATAGATAGATAGATAGATAGATAGATAGATAGATAGATAGATAGATAGATAGATAGATAGATAGAAAATATCTATATATAGATAGATATACATAAATATATAATATTCACAGAGTTTGTGACACCCTTTCTTTAGAAAACAGAATTTGTTAAAAAATAAATTATGCCAAAGTGATTTTAAATTAGCATAGCCACTGTCATCAGTTTATTAAGCAAATTTGTTGCAGTTTGAGAAGACGTTTCATGTTGTAATGAAGATGGGGGAGATTTAATCTACACTATTGTATTTGTGAAAGGAAAACTGTGATGAGGACCTAGAGATAAGAAATTTCACATTAGACTGGAAAAATAAATTCTAATATTCTTATAAATATTTATTAAATTTGTACCCACATTTCATAATGCATGTCTTTGTTAGGAAAACACATCAGAAACATTGTGCTTTGGGTGGGCATTGTAGGCTAGATAAGCTTTTGATAGAAAGAGTTGTAATACAATTGTATGGGGAATATAAAAATAAAATTTATTATTAAAAAAAATAAATAAATAAAATAAATCTATCATAACATGAAAAAAAAAAAAAAGAAAGAGTTGTAATAGATGAGACAGCGTCTGCATGGTGAAAGAGACTACAACTAAAATGAAGAGACACGCCGCTGAACGGAAGAAAATACTGGCACACCATGCATCTGACAAGAGACTGATATTAAAGCTCTAAAAAGAGCTCATGCAACTCATCAAAAAGAAAGCAAATTCCAAATTTAAAAAATGGGCAGTAGAGATACAGTCACTTCTCCAAGGAACGCACACAGATGGTCAACGGACACATGAAAAAAGGATCATCATCACTGTTACCAGGGAAATGAAAATCAAAACCACTATGAGATACGACCTCATACCTGTGAAAATGACCCATATCAGAAACAATAAGTATGATGAGTGTGTAGAGAAAAATGAACCCTTGTACATGGTAGGTGGGAATGCAGACAGGGCCAGCCCCTAGGGAAGCAGCATGGAGGTTTCTCAAAGACTAAAATTGGAGCTGCCATATTAGCCAATGATTACACGCCTAGGAATTTGCCCAAAGGACACAACAACATTCATTTGAAAGGAAAGCCTGCACTCCTGTGTTTATTGTGGCACTATTTTCAATAGCAAAGATAAGCAACCAACCTAAGTGCCCAAGCAGAGATTAGTGGATCAAGAAGATGTGGTGTATATACACAAAGGAGTACTACTCAGCACCCAAAAAAGAAACGCATGCCATTTGCAGCAACCTGGAGGAAGCTGGAAGGGATTAATTGTGCTAAGCAAAATAAGCCAGAAGGAGAAAAATAAATACTGGATGGTATCACTTATCTGCAGTATATACAGAAACCAAACAAAGGCTCTTATAAAGGAAAACATTAAAACCCACACTTGATAGCTGACTGTAGAGCTGAGGCACCCAGAGTGGGAGTGAGAGGGAAGTGGTGGTGGGGGGAAATCTTATACTTTCAGAAACACTAGCGAGGATGTAACACAATGGTACTTCATTAAATTAAAAAATAAATAAATAAATGAAAATTGACGCAAACAATGACGGTGACAAGTGAGATGTAAAACCCAAATGGAATTAATATTTCTAATCTCTTGATATGGGCTGGGAGTAAAGAGTCTGGCAAGCAGAACATGGGGAAAAGCAAGGGCTTCTTTGGGAAAAATGAACATTGAAAGTTATGAAAACTAATGTCAAATCCAGGCAGTTCAGGAAAATAAAACCAAAAACCCTGACAACCCTGACTTTTCAATCACAGGGAATTAAAAGACCAACCGAGCTGAAACAAAAGCCAGACACAAACTGAAGAATGCCAGGATACAGAGTAATACGATTTAGCCAAAGAGTGATTGTTTAGAGTCAACCGAGCACCTCAGCGGCGTTTCCTCACTCTTGGCACACAAATCTAGGGTTACACTGGAAATACTTATAGCTTGACTTAGACCCTTCAAACATTCCTTCTCAGTCTCCCGGGTCAGATAGTCATTGAGCTAGTACCAGGAATCAGATTATCAAATCAGACTGAAGTGAACCAGAGATCTTGTTCAGTACAAACTATTACTAAGAATTTCAAGGATGCATGTAATTGTGAAGTGGAGGGAGAGGTTATGAGGTTGTCAGACAGTTCCCTGGTGCTTGTTGCTGGTTGGGGGATGCTCTATGATCCACATTAACAGACAAAGTGTCCTTCTAGCTCCACTTGTAGGAGGAATACACGGGAACCAAATAAGACATGGTGGCGGGGGATAATAACAATACAAAACACAACACAACACAACAAAACAAACAGACAATTATAAACCAGAGCCATCCTGGAGGGGAGGAGGCCAGAGAGGGATCAGAGGGAGGGAGGAGCATAGGGGACTGAGGTGATGGTGCACGGGTGCACTGGTGGAGGAAACTAAACTCTAGGGGGACTACACCTGGGGGGGTAGCAAACATTGTTTAAAAATGAACAATGATGTAAAATATATATAAATAAAAAGATAATTTTAAAAAATTGGGGAGAGAAGAGCACAAGGGACTATGGTGATGGTTTACGGGTGATTTGGAGGTAGAAATTTTATGGGGATTACACCTGAGGGGAGAAATCAAACATTACATAGAAATGAGCAATGATGTAAAAATATATACATATAATTTTAAAAAAACATACAAAGTGTCTAACATATATGATGCTACATTAATTACACGATTGGAGCTTATTCATTCATGAAATAACTCTGCATCATATTCAGATAATGACATACCTTGTGTGGTGTTTTTCAGAAAGATATGCACTGTAAATCCATTAATGCCTGTCTGTGTTATACATGTTGGAATATACAAGCTAAAAAGACCAACGACACTGAGCTAATATGGTTCTTTTTTTTTCAACTACTAAGATCTAAGCTGTCTCTCAAGCTAAAAATTTCAAGCTCTATGAACTTTTCTTTATCTTCTCAATGCATTTTGGCAATTTTACTTCTGAAATTGCTGGTAATTGCCTATCACATGGCATTCTCCTGTTTTGAATTATTGCAATAGCTTCTAGAACCAGTGTTCTGAGTTGGCTCCTTGTTCCTCCTGTAATCTATCCTTCAAACTACTATCAAAATCAATGTCCTTTTCTTCCCTGGACAACACAAGTCTCATTATATTATCCCAATTTAATTTGCTTTAATGGTTTTGCATTGTCAAAAGGCTAAATTTAGGGCCCTATAATTCTCTAGTCACTGTAGAACTTTGAAGCTTATTCTCTACTTCAACATTATTGAGCAGTTTATTTAATGTATTTGTTATTTTGCACTTAACTTTATAATTGCTCCACATTATCTGCCTGGTAAGTATCTAAATATTTCAGAGCCCCATTGGAATCTTCACATTTCTTCTAGATGATCCGGACAATTCCTTAGTAGTACTTTGTATTGAGAATAAAATTTTTAAAAATATATTCATATTTTTTTATCCATTCTGATGTACCCTAGATTTTGAAAACAATCTCTCTGATAGTTATCTTTGTTATTTAAATGAATTTTATTCATTGTGTTGAAAATATATGCTAATATGTTTGGTGAAAGATTGAAAGAAAAAATAAACAGTAGTGTTCTTTTTAGAATTACAGAGTAAACTAAAACTCTCAGCAGCAAGAAAGAAGCTCTTCTTATAGTGTTCTTACAAGTCATGGAGGGCAAACTTACGCAAATAATTTCACTTAATGCAGGACTAGTGCAAGCTCCTTGGTTGAGAGAACACAGTCCGGAGAACAACATTAAATGTTCAGTGGCTAAAATAATTTTGAATGGCCATCAAATAAGAAATTACCAAGTTCAAAGGAGGAGGGGGTGACAGAGATTAATGAATATCCTCTTTCACTTAAACATCACAAATTTTCAACTGCATGTTCAATGGGTGTTCAGGTAACTGGAAAAACAGCAGACCACAAGAAAATAGGGCAACGCTGCTTATGGTTCCTTGTTAACTAGACACTAAGGGTAAGTCAGAGTGTGGATGAGAAACCCTAAGAATATTCTTGCTGACACACAGAATTGAAAGCACTGTTCTAACTAGTTTATACAACCCACATAATATACACATTATATTAAAACAGTGTTTTTAGTATATTCTTATTTTGAGGTATTTATTAAGAAATAAGGTCAATGCCCCAAGTTGTGACTGTAGGGACAACAAAACTTGAGTTGCACTTTTTGATAAGGAAATGTTGGATCTGCTCTTGCCAACCTTTAGGAAGTGACAAGCAATCGCGGATGCATGGGGAAGAGATGGATTTATGTTTCGGACAAACCAGATCACATTTGGAACAAACCCTCTTGTCCAGAGCAGTAATTCTTATCAAGGGATCCATTGCCCTTAGATAATTAAACTATTCTCTCTGTTGCAAAAAGACACAAGCTATTAAATTCTGTACCGTAATCAATTTTATGTTTCCTCTGAGAAAAACTTCGGACATGAAATGTCTTATTTATTTGGCAGAAGAACAGTCGAAAAGAATCTCTACCCTGGGGGTGCAATTGTATGGGGAATATAACCATAATGAAAATGCATACATTGTGCAAAAATGAAAAATGATGTAAGAATTATATAAAATAAAATATTAAAAAAATATATATATAAAATCTCTACCCTAACTCATGTGTTTTAATTTCTAAAGTATAGAAATGTTCCCATATTTAATGTGAATGAATGCAACATAGCTCAGAAAATTGAAGCATCTGTAATGGAGGAACTATAACAATATTGGTTGTATCCTGAAAATTAGTAAAGATAAAAACCAATGTTACAGAATTTATTTTACTCAGTAAATACTTTTAAAATTTGGGGCTCCATTTGACAGTGAAAAATTAAACATGCAAAAATATTATGAATTCTGCAAGGAGTCTATTCACAGTGGAGACTAAGAGTTGTGAGACCCACCTTCCTCTTTGTCTGCCTGGCAGAATGTAAACTGTTAACAGGGAGTAACAGAGAACTGGCGTAAATGAGAGTAAATTCTTTTCTTCTTCATATTTTTCTCCAAATTCAATCCTTTATTTCCCTTGCTTCTTTTCATCCCACGATACTAATTTTTAAGATTTCAGCTTCCCTTGAAGCTATAGAAGCATTTGACTTTTTTCTCTATTGAGAAAATTTTTTTTATTTTCTTAAATTTTTTTGAGGTATAATGGACAAATAGTGAGATAGTGTGTACATTGTAATGACTTGGTATAGGTAGATATGATGAAAGAAAATAAAAATGAAAGAAAATAAAAAAGAGTGATTCACAATTTTAAAAATATGAAGCTTAATTATTTTATTGTCTTCCCACAATAGCCCTATTACTATAGTCAACACTATTATTCCTACTTCAGAGAGGACACCTGCTTAAACAGACAGGTTGACAAATGACAGGTAGGGAGTACGTGTGAGTGGCAGCAAGGTGTATGGCAGATTCTTTGTCCTACACCCTTGAGAAGAAATCTGGCTAGTTTCAAATTTTGGTTTTATTAGCAATGTGAGCAGCGCAATGTTAGACATGATTTAAATTCTTTAAATCTTAGTCTTCTCATTCATGATATGAGATAATTCATACTTCAAATCACAATAGAATCAGAGAACTAAATAAGAGCAGGCAAGTTAGGAGGCTTAGCATGACACACAGTAAGTGCTCATTTAATGTTAGATATTATCTCAAAAAATAGAGCTAAAATGCTAATTATGTTGCTAATATAGAGTGACATGATTCCATTTCATGAAATATGGTTCATACAATTTTGGAGAATTAAAAAAAGGGAGTCACTGCTATGTATCCTTAGGGACATGAAAAATAATGCTGCAGTAATGCTTGGTGGGGGCTGTAGTGTCTCCTAAATAAAAATGCAAGACAAGCTTCAAAAGGCTAGTATGTCAGTCTCAATCATTTCTTTCCTTCCAAAACACATAACACTTTACTGATTTGTTATTTGTTTGGAAAAGGGAAACATCTTAAGTGTTATTTTTCACAGAGACAGAATATCACTATATGATATTGAAATTATTTCAATTCAAGAAGTCCTGATTCAATTAATTCAAGCATGAAAACACATGTTAAGTTACTAGCTGCCACAATACAACATCTTTTCTGTTTTTCTTATTTACTAATGATTTCTGAGCACATTAAAAAAAGTGCCTGGATTTAGACATCCTTTCATCATCTTAGACAGCACAGAATAAAAGAGATGAAAAAGTTCTAAAAACGAGTATATCACTTATAGTACTCCTCTCTTATCTTAAGCAGTGGGTTTCTTTTAAAGTTAGTGTTATATTTTGTAATCAAGTTCATATTGAATGAAGATCATAAATCCTTCCCAAGCCTTTCAGTGTCATCAATGAGTCAACATCTGCTTGTCTTGTGGTAGGATTAGAAAATACCATTTGAAGATTTTCACTTTGTTCCCACAGAGCTGATAGCTTATGATGGCTCCGTCTTTCTCTATCAGCTCTGCTTTAATCTTAGCACAATCTGCATGTAAATGCATATATTATTAAAAGGAAATTTTACAAGTAAATACTCTTGCATATTCTAGATAGCTATTTAACTATCTTAGCTTGAAGTAAATTGCAGGTAATTTAGAACTGTCAGAAATAATTTTTAAGAAGCAACTTGGTATGGAAAGAAAAGCAGCATGTTCTATATTCACATTGTAGCTGCCATTACTCCATGGCTCACAATTACCAAACTCAAAATAATGCAAGTGTACTAGAATGCATAAAGAGACTGTGTGACATTTTGCTTATAGCAATTCAAAGGGAAGTAGCTGGGAAAGAGATAACATGAAATAGGGAATGAAAGAAAAAATACCAGTATGATTGCTGTTTTTTACATTTTACATCTATTTTATTTAACCAAATATACTCTAAATAGTAGTGTATTTTGATATTAGAGCTTTCATTATTTGAATTATTATTATGCATCTTGAGTTGTTTGGCAAGGTCACTATTTTGCAGCAAAACATAGTTTCTTTGTGAATTTCCCAGAGATAAATTCTAATTAGTACAACTCAGCTCCCAAAATGACACTGTCCACACAGCATTGGATCATTTATAAGACAGAGTGGCACTGACATTTGGGAAATCCAGGCAGGGATATATTATAAATACTCCACATGCTTCTCTTCTCCAAAACTCTGCTTCTGCACAGTTTATCTTTAAAACGCTTCCCATGGTACCCATCTGAATTATCCCATAATCATTGCATAATGGCAGTGCAGACACTGTCAATATAATCTGCCTATCTATATCCCTGAATGCCATTTAAATTATCCTTCAATCATCAGAAATTTCATTTAATATGTTAATTAATCAACATGACCATCAAGTAATAGATATCAGTTATTGCCTGCAATTTTTTTAAAAAAATTGTTCCATAGTTCACACTTGCCCTTCATCCAGAAATATATGCAGAGCTCCAAGAGGAACAATTCTCTGGAAAATGAGCTGTGTGAGCATCTAGGAGCCAGCCTGCTAAGTTTGCATACATATATATTTCCCTCACTAATTCTCAGCTGGAGCTCACCCTAGAGGCTGATAACACTTATATGTTTGAAAAATATTAAGTTACACTTAATACTTGCTTCAAACCATAAAAGATATAAAAAGGGGGAATTGTAAACTGCAAAAGGCAAACCAAAGGAGAATCTCTTTTTATTCTCAGGACTTACAAGCATGATGAAATTTTCTGATGATTCAGAAAGTTGATGCTCTTTAACATGTTATCAGGTCATTTGTGTTCAGCCTATCCTAGGATACCATACATTACTTAAGATAAATCATTGTGATGTTGGTATAACTCAAAAGTGGTGAGAATATTATAAAATGCATACATATGATGTATGCCTAAGAAAGGTTAAAAATTATCATAAAACATATGATAAGCTGCATACAATGGGGTGATCATCATTATATTAATGTGCATTATTAAGATAAAGATGAAATAGTCCCATTGTCATATTTACTTGGATTTTTTTCAGTATCGCTCATGGATATGTAATAAAATATTTCTCAGATTCTGGCTCATATAACCATATGATAAATATCTCCAATTGATAACACTTCTCCAAGAACCTCTTTTATTCCTCTTAGGCATTACAATTATTTATATTCTTGTCTTCTCTCCCAATAAGACTTCTAGCCAATTTAGAACTTGGATTCTGACTTACTCAATTTATATTTCTAACTCCTATTGGAACACCTGACAAATATTAACTGATGACTGAATTAACCTGAGGGTGGAAAACTGAACCAGTGGCATATTAAGCACTAAATAAATATTTTTCAATTATAAAAACAAATAACTGGATTGATTTGCAAAATGATTGCTGAGTTGAGTTCTTGGTTGGCTCCACACAAGTATGAGACTGATGGCTTGGGACCACATTTCAGGACCACCATTCACTAACCAGACAAACTAACATATTATTTAAAATTAAAAGCACCTCACCCAACACAACATATACACACAAACTAATCTTTTAGAGTCCTTGATCTCTTTAAAAAATTTTTGGGATATGTTTAAGTCTTGATGGGAAGCACCAGAAGCAGTCATTGGTGAACTTAGGCTAATTCAAAGGTAAAAATATTGTAGTTGTCCTTAAAGCCATATTTAACTCCTTAGTGTTGTTACAAGTATCCTTAAAGACTTGCCTGACTCCTTAATTATTTCAGAAGCATTTTAATCACTTTAATTTTAATTTATATTAAAAATAGCCTTGAGATCTAATGCACGTCTGGCACTAAATACAGAGATATAAGAAATAAGCATGGTCCTCATAGAGTTGCCTGTCTCCAACTCTTCTCCATCCAAATTCTTGGTCATTTTTCTCATCTATGTAGGTCATCCTCATGCTCTCACCTATCAGCTTTATAAATTCTATCAATTCCTTGAAAGTTCTCCAGTCAACCATGCTACGATCTTTCCTCAAAATATTTTAAATAAATAATGATAATGCCAGCATTATATTCAAGAAAGATGGTTTGGGTTGGTGTATGAGTGATCAGTAAGAGGAGAGAGCACCTCGGGAGAGAAGAATGTTATTAGATAAAACACTGTAGTAACTGTGGAGAGACTGAAGGATACTTTAGTAGAGTCATGACTGTGGGATTGGACAGGGGGGTTTACATTCCCTATATCTTCAAAAGATTGAAATGATTTCTGATAGGTTTTAGATGAATTAAAGGTTGAGAATTTTACTTCAATCAATTATAAAAGTTCACTTACTAATCAAGGCTACAGGGTTAAATTGCTTTCACTTTAAAACACACAAAAGAAAAGAAAAATCTCTTTCTCTCTGGAGTTTGTATTTCAGATGCAAGAACACAACAACTATGTCCTGAGCTCCAAGGCTGCCTGGGAACTGAGAATGCAAAGAAGGGGTTACCCAGAGGCATCTTGGGAAAACTGCATCCTGGCCCTGGACTCCTGTTACAAAGTCTTTTCTAATTGGTGTGGATGGAGGGGACCCTTCCATAATCCCAGGGTCACTGGTACGATGATATGTCACTGATAGATCTTTTGATCTTCAGCCCTTGTCTCTGAATTACTTAGTCTCCTTTGTCTCCAGAAAGCTGAAGACCTTAAAACTTCTAATTGTAATAGGGTTACAATCCTGTGATAATTAGTCATGTCTCAAATTAACTAGGGAAAGATTCTGGTTCTCTCTCCCAACCTCCATTCCTACTCATCAGGAAGCAGTTACAGGAGATTGACCTCCACCCATTGCCCCTCAAGAATGAGGAGTGGGCCACAGACAGAGGAGGGGATTGTCAACAGCCTGTGAATCCAAAGTCCTTGCCCTTGCCCTGTTCATCATTTCCTGCCAACAAAACCAGAAAACGAGGCAAAACTGACTGAAACCACGATGGGGGTAGAAGTAGCCAAGGGTGAAGCCACAACCTTGCTACCATAGTAAATGTGATGCCCAACAACACCACGACAGATCCAGTCAAGACCAACCAGGGAAGAAAAAGATGTGGGAATGCAGTTCCTGTTTCTCTGGAACCCTCCTGACACAGACCCTTTAGCTTCTTCCTGGTTAAACCTGATTTCCTTCCACCAACCCTTGTCTCTTGAGCAGCAAGTAACCAGACCCAAACTCTGTAATAATTTTAGAGAGGAAAGTAAGATTATCAGAGGGTGTATAGCCTCACTTAACTTTTAGTTTATATGACTAAAGGAAATTAGAAAAAAACAGGGATATAATGTAGTCAAAGTAATGCAGCAGCTGTTTGTTTCCTAGTAATTAATCTTATTCATATTACTTTAACACATCAACAGATGGTTGACTTGAACTAGATGAGGAAAAGGAATATAATGCCAGCAAAAATCTTATTTTTTTCTTTAGTATATATACAATGCTTTAATAACAATTTACCAAAAAAAAAATCATAATTTGAAGCCCACTTTTTTCTTGAATCCTCTACTGACCAGAAACCCAACTGTACACGCTAATAAGTAAAAAATAAAAGTTAGGAATAATTAAATTACTCTTATTTCAGAGCCAGAAATGTCATTAAAAAATTTACAGTGAAATAGTTTTAATTGCCTTAAAAGTTAAAAGATTGAGTATAATTATCAAATTAATTATTTTCCACCATTGGCTTATACTTCTAAAACTTAAATGAAAAGGATATTAGAGCCAATGTGATTTGCATTTCGATAAGATAAAAAAATTGACAATTGATAAGCATACTTTGTAAATTATCTCTAAGTGTTAGATAGGTAATAAATTCAGGAAAGAATGCCCAGCACAGAACTATAGCTCCACTGAACTATCTAAAACAACAAAGAGTCCTTCCCTCAGCATCAAAGATCAAATTGAAGTTACCTTTTTTCTTTCAAACCTTAAAGAATTATTTTGCAATTTTCATATGTCTATTGATGTGTGCATCAAAGTCATAGTTTCCCTAATTTTTTCAATGACAATAAAGACTCCATTCAAGTAATTTCTTTTAAATTACTCTGAAGACGTTCCTGAAATTTGTTAAATTTATTTAAATGTTTTATTTAAATAAATGTGATATTATCTATTATCACTGGATTTTTATTTATATCTCTTCAAACTGTTTTTACTCCCTCCTGTCTGTGGAAATTGAGGCAAATAACTTAGCCTTTTTAAGCTTCAGTTGCCAAGATCTACAAATGATTGCTAAATATTTTGATGTAAGATTTTTATCATTCCAGTATGTAGAGCAATTTAACGTGTGTGTGTGTCTATAAAGATGGAAGAATAGCAGACACACCACAAATAAGAACCCTGGTATACTTGCCAGCATGTGCATTTAAAAATGTACCCTGTTAAATTTTTTAGCACATTTACTGTCATTCTGCAGATCCAGTCACTCTCTTCTGCATTAAGAAGGGTCATGCACTTGCCTTTGTGACTCATGTTCCAAAACATGTTTTCCTTTTTGTATTTTGTATTAGGAATTCCATATCTAACAAACAAAAATCTAATTTACATGTTCTGTGAAAGTAAAATTATTCCAGTTGCTGGAACCTGAGAAAAGCCCCTTAGGATTTGCAGGCTGGGTAATGCGTGCAGTGAACAAGGCCCTCAAGGACATGCCTGTAGAATACTTATCCTATTCTTTGGGGCTTTGCTTTATAATGTTCTTCAGTCTGGGCCAAACACTTCAATAAAACCTATATGTAGCTCAATATTTTCATGTTTCTGCTTGGTCAGGCCTTTCTGAACAAAATTACTGGCAATCTGAGTTAAGGGAGGCGTGCATGGCAAGCAAGTCTTAGAACTTATATGTAGAAAATGCCTCCTTTTCCTCAGATTCATTGGTTTTCCACATTCTGATGGTTTTAGACTGGCCTCCTTCCTTCTGTGACTGTTTATTTCCTTGAGCTTAGCGAGAGTTACAGGAGGCTGGATGGGAAAGGGTAGGACTAGACATTAAACAAATTCTGGCAGATGTGAATATAAATAGTACTCACGCCAAAGGCTATGATGGAGTTTTATGGTGCTCTAAGAAAATATTCGGATCGAAGGATCAAGGATTTCTCCTAGTATTGAGGTCAAGGAAGACCCTGGGTAAAAGTCAATGAAATTAAACAAGAAAGATGTGGGGTGAGGGCTGTTGGGAGTGAAAGTAGAGCCAGACCCTCATAGACAAAAGAACATGTGCCAAGATCATAAGGGAGGGAGGTTAAAGGATGGGAAAGACGAAAAAAAAAGGAAGCCAAGATGCAGGATGAGTATAAAGGCAGGTCTGAACTATACCTCTGGGGCCACAACAGAGACTTTAGTCCCATCTTAAAAGCAATAAGAAGCCATTGGATGGGTTTAAATTTTGCATTATGAAATGGTCCTCCTGGATTAAAAGAGATCAATACGATTAGCATTTCATTTCAAAAACAAATGGTATTTTCTTCTCTGAAGCAATTAAATGAAGGATATTTAAAAATCATTAAAAAATGTATGTTATGTGCAATAATAGCAAAATTTATGTACTTAATATGTTTTTTCAGCATGAAAAGCATCAATTTACTACTCATTAAGGTATGAGTTGACAACACTGGACATCAAAATGGTTCAATAGAAAATAATCACCTGTACCTTTTAATTTAAAATTACACTAAAATAGGCTTGTTTTCCACAGACAGCCTTTAAAATAGTAAAAATTTAGTGGTTTGCTGATTCTTTTCCAGGTAAAAAGTAAAAAAGAAAAAAAGCAAAAATTTAACTTATTTGAGACACATGGTAAGCGATAACAAACTACAATATACTAGCTCAGCATCTGATAGTTGAGTGTAGATGTGTTTGCAAGGGAGGAAAGCAGGCAAAAGCTTCTTAAAGAAAAAAAATGGGCCAAAATATTATTTCTCGGTATTGGACACACACCAGTGGAAAAGAAGGATTAGCCTTTTAACCTGCAGATTTCCAACCCAAAACAGCTACCATTTTATTGATGAGATATTGAAAGAATATCCCTGACATGCAGCCAACTGAACAGAATTGGAAGCAAAGCTAATCATTCCTACCTGAGTTGTGGAAAATGGACGAGGCTGGGCGAGAATAAAGACTCTCTCAGAACTAGAGGAAATGAAGTGGGTATTAAGGGCTCAAGTGCAAGCAGGGAGCGCCAGTCATGGCCATTTATAACAGGAAGAGAGACACTCCATTTTTATATCCAAACACTTGGTTTGCTTATGAGTAAGGAAAAAAAGAAAACAAAGCTATAAATACAGCCACATAAATTATGTCTGCATTGCTGGCAACTAAGTAGAAGTAAGAATATTCAAGTTGAACTTCATAATTGGGTCTCTCTTTGGAGGAGATTATAACGTTTATCTCCATTTATGGCATCTCATTTATTATTGATGGAGACCAAATACACAAACATGTCAGCAGAAAACATTCTCATATAACGCTTACATTAGCGCTTTTTATGTTAAAAATATATCGCATAATTACTCATAATTATCCACACTTAGAATGAGTGCTATTTTTGGCCTTACGTGTTGAGATAACAAATTGGCCAGTGGTTCAAATTTGATCCCTAAGAGATATTTAGTTTGTCTGTGGTGTCCCTTAATAAGCGAAGCGTGAATGATCAGGTTTTCTATAGACCTTTTCACTCATCAGTCATGAATTTATGTGGATTCCAGGTCATAGAGTTGACCCCAGGTGATAAAACAACTCAGTTAGTGCTCACAGGCTAATGGAGACTAGAAGACTTAAAAGGCTCTTTTGCTTTCATAACCAATGGCCTGGGTCTTTCTTACCTTTTCAATGGCGCTGCATTTATAGAATGGTTTCTACACAGCAATAACCCAACCCACCCCCACACTGTCTACAACAAAGGACCATGTTCATATATTAATTATTTCTTTTAAATAGCATTGACTAATTTTTCCTAAGTTAAATTTATTTCAAAGTTGATGAAGATTTAATTGCTATGCAAGGTAATTATAAACTTGTCTATAATTACCCTACTTGCAAGAACAATGCGTTTTAAAATTTCTTCCTATGAATTCTCATTTTGTATTCATGTGACATTTCAGGTTTCCAATTGATTCCAACAGACACCTTCTGTATAATTTTCAGAGATAGATAAAAATTGTTGGCATCATATTTGGCACTACTACAGAAAAGTTAAAATCTCTGCCATATTCTATAACTTTAAATTTGCCCCATTCTAATCAACACCAAAGAAATTGTGCCCAAAGTAATTGTACTAAATTAATAGCATCAAAAATTTGATTTCCTTAATACTTATGAATTAAGAAATGTATATTAGAATAATGTGCTTAAACTATCAATTTCAGATTTGGTTTAACTGTTTCCTCAAAATGATTTTCTAAATTGTTGGTTGCATATTGAGGTTAAAATTTTTAAATATCATTTGACACATTTATAGCTCTTTCCATGATAATCAAGTCCATTTTAAAAATAATTTATGAAAGTGAAAGAAATTTTTCTTTATATTTGTTCCTTCTAAAAATTATGTAACAAAATAAAAATAAAAATTATGTAACAGAGAAATTTCCAATTTGTCTGCAGTGCCAATTAAGAAATTTTAGGGATTGCACATTATTATTTTGGTAACATTTTTTATTGAGATACCATTGTTACTACACTATATATGACCAGGGATACAGGTTTACACCTCTTCAGATTTTGCTATCTCACTACACCATCACCAGGGCCCCAATAATCCTTCACCATAGTCCCCTAGACCCCCTCCCTCTTTTCTCCTCCTTTGCTCCTCCCTTTCTCACGCCATCCCCACCCCCCAACTCTGGTAGACCCAATTCCACAGTCAGATTTCTGGATTTGTGTTGGTTTAGTTTTGTTGTTCTTTGTCTTGTTTCTTTTTATTCTACATATGTGTGGAATCTTCCAGTATTTGTCTTTCTCCTTCTGACTCATTTCGTTGAGCACAATCCTCTTCAGTCCCATCCATGTTGTTGCAAATGGCAAGATTTCACAGGACACGTTATTTAAAAGAGGACTGAGACAAACTAAAGGCTGTGACTTCCAACCACAAGTATCCAGATTGTGCATCTCACAATTATCCACCTGTGGGGGCCCAGGGCCTGAACACTGGCTTCTGCACAATGAAACAGAAGGGAGTGTGACCCCAGGGTGACAAAAGCTGAGTCGGTGCTACAGCCTCCTGGATCCACAGAATGTAGCAGTCACATCACCAGTGCATTTTTGGACATCAGAAAACTGGATAACTTTGACCAAGAGCATTAAATCCTAAATAATTTCAAGTATTGTGAGGGACTCAGGGTACTGCAGAGAATAACTTAACCATGAGATGAATTAGTATCAGTGCCTTTGAGTTTTATTTATTATTATTTTTACTGATTTACTATCAGAAAATTACACCACAAAAATAGAGATGACCAAATGACTTTACTTTGGAAATATCCTGATAACATTTTTGATATTTAAAAGAAGCAAATAATTAGAGAATTCCTGCAACTTAACTAATTATGCCACTTCGATTTTTATAAAGAATTCCCTCCACTTAGGAGTTATTTACTTCTCTTCGCAATTACTTTGTATTGATTGTTTTTGACTAATGAAAATAAATAGGGGAAATAATTCATTTGCATGTCAAATATGGAATTGTAGAACATAGCTCTTTCAGCTTGTGACACATCTTTTAACTCATGTTGAATTTATCATTCCTTTAAAAATACAAATACACGTTGATTATTATGAATGAATAACAATACTGATTCTACTAATTGGAAGAATAAATATATAAGATAAAATAAATTGGTTGCTAGTATTTCCCAAGCTATTTATTGGAATACCTACCTACAAATGCATCCATGTGAATAGGTACTAGGTAAATGTTCACAAGCTCAATTTGCTTTTTTGAGTTAAAGAATGATTAGTTATTCAGTCATGTTAAATTTTGCTCTATTTACTAATCAAAAGACGCTGGTCTTTCTAAAGAAGACCATTTCATTTATTCATGAAGGTGATTATAAGCAAAGGCCACTTTGGGCCTTTAGCAGTGAACTGAAGCATATATGTCTGCTGATTCAATCCACACCTAAACTTACGTACTGTTATAATGCAGTGTTACGTCAATCAAAAAAAAAAAAAAGTAAAGATGTCTTAACATCAAGGTAGGAAAACCAGGCATCCAAAAATTGGGGGGGTGGGGGGGAGCTTAGCGGAGGGAAGAACACCTAATCACAATGTAGATGGAAGTTACTATCCCGTAATGCAGTCCTTTGGCCATAGGAGGCCTGGTTGGGAGTAAGTTCTTTCCCCCAGTTCCCTGCAGAGAATGGACCTCAGAAGCAATCATTGACAAGGGACGCTGCCTTCCAGGAGATCCTGCCCTCCCCTCTGTCTACACTAAGCGGTGGCCCACAGTATGCAAGGTTCATATTGCCCTCTGGTGATTCTGACTCCCTTCATTGTCCCTCAGCCTTACTCTTGGGGATGACATAAGCCCTGAGAGTGGTGACAGGTAAGCTGTGGCCCAGGACCCCGCAGGGAGACTCAGCTTAAGAAACTCCATTCCTAATAGAATTAAGATTGTAGTTGTAAGAGGAACAAAGAGAGAATTAAGTTTTATGCACGTGTGTTACAAAGAGGTATGTGCTGTATCAAATTATATTTTTGTATTCTATTCGAGCTCCCTAGAGTAGGTATTATTATTTTCACACTCACTAAACTTCAGGGCATCGTAGGGCAGTAGAATTAGGACTTGAATCTGGTTCACCTTCATGCCACCCCACATGCTTCTCCACTATCTCAGATTATGGGAGGAGGTAATTATTCACTAAAAATGAAGACACTTTGAAGGTAAGGGACCATTTCTTACACTCTTCCTCTTCGCATCTCCCAAGTGTTCCACCTACTATTTTTTTTTTTTTGTTAAATCACAAATCTCTATTTTCTTCACATACAAGAGAATAATGGTCTCTTAACAATGGGATTTCAAACAATGGAATAAGATTTATTAATTGATATTTACTTAGTAATTTGTACAACACATTGTCTCAAAGGACATGGTGGTTTTGTTTTTGTTTTTTGAAGTAAGAATCATTCTAAGCATGTTCAAGGGAGGGTCATTATCAGTCAATAAATTTAAAAATAGCAGTAAACTGTGTGGGCCATTTTCACTTGCATTTCACTTCTATAAAATGCTGATTACCACCATGAATCATGCACCATTAAAATCCCAACGATAACTAAACAGTTAAAATAAACCTCATTTTCTTTTCATGTGGCAAAGCTGTCTCTCCT
Organism: Talpa occidentalis; assembly: GCF_014898055.3. Lineage (NCBI taxonomy): Eukaryota > Metazoa > Chordata > Mammalia > Eulipotyphla > Talpidae > Talpa > Talpa occidentalis. Next base: position 10,582,638 of record NW_023601322.1, read on the forward strand.
CATAAATGTTTTGATGTGGTTTTAAAGTTTATATTTCTACAAACTGTTTCTTCTAATTGCTACTTAAATTATTTTAACATCTAACACAAACTGGTCCTTTCAATTTTGTACCAAATCATTTCTCTATCCCTTTTAACCTTGAAAAATATTGCCCTAAAATTCACTTTATTTCAGAACACTGCTGTGTGTATATAATATTCTTGGGGACAAAAAGTTTTTGTGGCAAAGGTCAAAATTTAAAATAAATAAATAACATTACAGTTGTATTTAATTTTTCTTTAAAAATTTGCTTTCTTCACTCACCTTTGATCAAATTGAGGTTCTACTTTCTATTCAGGCAGCTTTTCACAGTGTGTTTTAGAGAGCTATGCACTTGGGCTGTTTGGATTGTTTTCGAAATGATTTCAAGATTAGAAACACCTGTGCCCCTATGTTTATCGCAGCACTATTTACCATAGGCAAAACCTGGAAACAACCCAAATGCCCAAAAACAGATGACTGGATCAAGAAGATGTGATAAATATATATATACACAATGGAATATTATTCAGTAATCAAAAAAGACAAACTCATGCCATTCACAGGGGACTGAGGTGATGGTGCACTGGGGCATTGGGGAAGGAAACTCTATGGGGACTACACCTGAGAGGGTGGGGGGAAACAAATATTGTTTAAAAATGAACAATGATGTAAACAATAAAAAAAAGGAAAAAAGAAAAAAAGATATGGACTTCCAGTCTGCACAGTAATGACCCAGGTTAATCAACTGCCTCTACCACTTACAGGGAATTCAGATCCTGAAATTTTCCAGAGAATGCTCAGAGGGCTGGGACAATCTCAAACATGTCACCCAGGGAACATGTAACAACTTTGCATTTCTCTTCAGGTACCATCTATTTGTTCCTGCTACAGCAAACATCATCTCCAGCAAACACAGCTTCCCCAGTTACACAACAAATTTAAAATATAATTAAAATCGGGCCTCCCCGGTGGCACAGCGGTTGAGCGCTGGGTTGCAAAGCTGCCCGCAGCCTCTGCGGCGCCGGTTCGATCCCCGGCTGCTCCCCAGCCACCAGAGGAGGGTCCCGCATGGCATGCAGACCTCTCCTGCCGCCCGCTGCTCCCCTCAGCAGTGTACTTCAGTCCTTCCGCCTGCTCTGCTCCCCGCTTTGGCTCTGGTGAATTCTCTCACCCTCCTGCGCTTCTGACTGTGCCCAGGGTTTGTATAAACAAACAAACAAATAAATAAATAAATAAAACATGCCTCCATTAAACATATATATATAATTAAAATCATTGATCATCATACCTCGTAGTGTATTTTTATGTAGTGATTAAAATTCTATGAGAACTTCCCTATGACTTTCCTAAGACTTTAAATGGTAACATGGCATGTTATTCCCCTTCTCCTTAAAAGATATTCATAATTTATATAAGAAATATCAAAATAAGGATATTTTGGGTTTGACATTAAAATTAATGCAGCAATGAGCATTCTAAATCAATTTTATTTGTTGGCCTGGTTGATCAGTTCTGCAGGAAGATAAAATATTTGTGATTTTTAACTTAATTGTGATGGAATGTCAAAATACATTATATGCTTATTTTTGGTATCTACCCAATATAAGGCAAGGTGTCATATACAAATAATTTCTAATTATTAAAGAAATGCATAAAAATAATTACCCACTAGGCTATATCCACACTCCTTGATATCTATGTATTATTAAAAAAAAATACATGCTTTCCACAAATATCTGGAGTCATTGTCCTTTAAGTAAGGAGGAAAAATTTGACCATTGCAGATAGGTACCTGCTGTAATTTGTAACAGAAAGTCTTTTAAAGTTCTAGCTGTTGTTTCTTTTTTTTCAAGGCAGGGACATTTGGAGCAATTCCATTATTTGTTAAAATGGGCAGGGATACAATGCTTTGTTTGTTCAGGGATTTAACTAAAAAATGGTTATAAATACCTGTGTTTAAACATCACTTTTTTAAGTGTTAGTTGAAGATTAAAAAAAAAGGAAGCGAGTTTCAATTTTGCCTTTACCAAGACAATTTGCATTTACAGAGAGAAGTGTTAGGCATTAAACTCTAGGGCAGAAATGCAAAACTCCACAGCAATTCATATCCTTGGTTTGAAAACTGAAATTTAAAATAATCTAAAAATATATAATGATTATCACTCTTGAGCCTCTTCCCAGGTACACATTTTCTCAGCAATTTATCAAATGGCAATTTATCCTTTGGGGTTTACGGCTATTGAATAATATGGCTGTCGACATTATTTTCTATATTAAGCAAGCCTTAAACATGTTAATGAAAAAGCATGAAAAGAGAGATGATTCACATAACAAAAGCATGTAGGAATATATTAGTCTCTATTCCAGGCATTTGGGCACAATTTATAAAAAAATTAAGTAACTCTTAATTCACTCTCAAATAACAAAAATAAATGTAGATTTTCAAAAGCCATTGACAACTTCCAGCCTAATTCAAACCAATTATTGTAACTTTTTTCTTATTGAAGAGTTCACTAGAGTTTCTCACAAACAAATCATATTAATCTGGTGATTTGAAAACCATTTTTTTTCTTTCCTTTCTTCCTTCTTTCGTTGCTTTTCAGTAGAGTTGACTGATGAGAGTGGGAGTGGCACAGAAGTGGGTAAATAGGAAAAATAAGCTCCCAAGAGTCCACAGCTGCTTTTCCATTTCTTTTAATGGCCCATAGAGCTTCTTTGCTCTAATAGTGTCACTGCATCCTTTGAAGAAGATTGTCCCGTTATCTTCCTTCAGAAAAGATGAGCCCTTCTCCCAACTCCCCGCACCTCCTCATCTCGGTTAATACACCCCACACGTTCTTCCACTGCTGGCTCACGAGAGGACCCACACATATAAAGTTCATCTTCCAGAGCTCCCTGTCTCACTCTTCTTCCTTGTCTTCACCCATTCCTTCCTCACACATGCTAACTACCAACCCACTGTGTTCAAAAGGACTCAAACAACCCAGTTCTGAGGAAATGGGTCCGGAGCCATAAACCACTACCAACCTTTCCAGTCTCCCCTTAATATTCAAGCTCCTGACCATTAAGTCTTTGTTTATAGATATGCTGAGTATGGAGCTGGTCCTCCTCAGTCTAAGAGGAAATTAGGGTTGTTTATTTTTTACTTCAGCCTAATTTTATACATTTGCAAAACACATGTAAATTGAAATTCAAGCAACTCATTTTGTTTCTGTACAAAGCATCTGAAAGCCTTTTAATGTTTTTTATACTACACTGAACAGGACTGAAAAAGAGGAAAGTAGGGTCCCATTCTCCTCACAGGATTGATAATAACTGTAATGCTACAATTGACAAATTTTTTCATTACGACTTTACTGTATTTAAAAATGCTACATATTTTTCATGTGCTAAAACCTCATGGAAGTGTAATAAACCTCATGTTTAGTGTTTTTATTGTCTTGTTTCACTTCAGTTACCCCATCAGTAAAGTAGGAATTACAATTATACTCAATTATCAGTTCGTAGAATCTGAAGAGATAATTCCTCCAAAGAGTTGATGCAATCAATTAATTCTTTATATCATTTTTCTCTCTGGCAATTCTTCTTGCAAAACAAAAAAAATTTTTTTGATGCAATTACCTACCTTCCTTACCAAAAACGTCGAGTGACTTCCCATCCACTGTATTATTATATCCTTTATTTGTTTCTTTTTTACCTTCTACTGTTCAACTACAGAAACTTTCTGCTTCTCAAAAACTGGTTCACTCATGCTCTCCTATACACTTGACTTTCCCTTACATCTTGCATTATGCCTTATGCAATTTCATGCTTTAATGGTCTTTCCTTTCTTTCTCACCCAAAGCTCATGTTTAATGAGTAATTATGATGCATTTAACACTCTTCTAAGCCTGACTTGTGTTAACTCCTTCAATACTCCTTGCAATATTTTAACACTGTCATTTACTGCCTCCATTTTATACATGAGATATATGTCAAAGATCACATAACTAGTAAGTGACAGATGTAGCATTCAAACTCAGCCATTCTGGTTCTAGAAGCCACTTTCTTAACCCCTTACCCTGACTATGATCTTTAAAGGCACAAATCATATCTTAGTAACTCCCTAAATGGTTTCTTTATTTTATTTGTGATTTCATTGTCCATAACTTTTTTTTTTAGTTAACTTTGCTTATGCATATGATTTAAGGAGAGAGGTTCACATCTCTTCAAATGTGTGTTACCACAACACATCCATCACCAAAGCATCCATAGTCCTCCACCATAACCCAGTGGGTGGGTCACCTTCCCCAGTTGTCCCTAATCCCCATACTCTCCCTCTGTAAAGTCTCCTGCTGGATGGACACCCTCCCTGCTAACACTTTGTGTATTACACAAGGAGGAGAGCAGAGGTGGGCGGGTTTCCATCACTAAAACAAAGACCAAACAGTGGATACTGGGAAAAAGTAACTCTCTGTGACATATGTACACAATAGTGTGGAACTATTTTTCAGATAAAGAAAGAGAAACACAAAAAGATTATGTACTTTGCTCACATTTACCCACTTTTTAACCAGCTGAGCTAGAAAAATATTTGGACTATGTTGTAAAGATGTTTGGAATCTCAATATGCTACTGAACATGTAAGATTGTGGCAATTGTTACGGATTTTTTTTTATTTTTTAACTTTATCTGTGTTGACACTCTAGCTATTAGTTTATATAAACATTGGAAACAGGGAAAAGTACCACTTGATTCCTTACACACTTTCACATCATCTAATATTCAATTATTTGCACATCTGTATGGTGTTTAGTCACATTGTAAAATCCAAAGAACTAGTCATTCCTTTCACTTAGGTAAAAATTTATTCTCCTTTCTATCCATATAGTTTCTGATGATCTAGGTTCATATAGAAAGGTAATTTGAAGATAAATAACTGGAGCTGCAGAACAGAAAGATATAAGTCAATAAACAGAAGATATTGATATGTGTTTATATGGTTTGGCTTCACTGGTTTTCATAAGTCAATGATCTCTTCTGAAAGAATTTCTTTTCATTTTTGAGAATTAGTTTTTAATAACACCATGAAGCACAATATTCTAATACAGAAAATACAAAGAAAATAGTTCATGCTTTGTGGGAATATCTGGTCTTTAAACTAATAAGATTCTTTTATCTTTAATTCTTCCCATGAGCACTTGAAAACATTATTTACAAGTATCTGAAGGAGAAAAGATCAGTCATTGAATATACTCTGAACTATATTGTTCTTTGTAGTTTTTGCATATAGAAAGCAAAATATCTTCCTTTTATTAGTTTGATCTTTAAATTGAAAAAAGTTATTTTTAGTAAGTCATGATTTACATTATTCAGATATATAATTCTAACAAAATATCTGTAGTATAGAGACTTGAATAAAAAACAGGGTTACTTTACTAAAAAAAAAAAAAATCTTAGAAAGTCTACTTATGCCTAACAATATTTTAAAAACAAGGCCTGAGAAGATAAAGGTGACCCACAAATAAGTTAAAGCAAAACTCAACATATTGAAGGATGTAAGCCTCTATAGATAAAATTCACAATGTCCAGCAGTCAATAAAAATTATAAAAGAAGCAGAAAAAAATGTGATCTACACCAAGAACAAATATCAGGAATAAAAACAAAGCCAGAAATGAAAGAGAAATTAGCAGATAAGGATATATATCTATATATATCTAGATATAGATATAGATATATCTGAGCATTTAAAGTAGACATAAACAGAATGAGAAATGGAAACAATAAAAATACACCAGATAGAATTTATAGAACTGAGAAAATAAAATTTTGAAATGAAAAATTCACTACATTGGCCTAATAGAAGATTAGATGTGATAGGGGAAAAGACAAGATTAATGGGTTTGAAGAAAGGGCAATAAAAACTATGCATATAAAGTACAAGATTTTAAAAAAATATGATCAAAACCTAGTGATATAGCAACAAAATAATGTAGTTTAATATATCTTAAATTGGAATTCCAGGAGGAAAGGAGCAAAATAAAAATACTTGAAGTGATAATGGTAAAAAATTTTCCACATTTGATGAAAAATTATAAACTTACAGACCCAGATAGCTCAACAAATTCCAGGGTAAATAAATAAAAAGAAAACCATACCAGAGCTCATATTTCAAATTGCTGAAAGCAATTATTTAAAAAAATTATAAAAATCTGAAAAAAAAATTTGATTGGGAACACGGAAGTACAGTGAAAAAGACCAAAAACTTCTCATGAGTAACAGTATAAGTCAGAAGACAATGACAATTTTTTTTCAAGAGCTGAAAGAAAGCAAACACAGAAACTAGAATTCTATATCACTTTCTAGAACACAAACAAAAGTGAACTTGTTGACATCTGCACAGATTCATTAAAGGGCATTCTTTAGGCTAAACAAAGATGATAAAATGATTTTTTTTTAATCTTGATTCTAAGTGAAGGAATAAAGAATGTTGGAATGATGAATGTGTGGGTCAGTTTATCTAATTACTTTTCTTATTTTTAAATTAAAAAATTTTATTGTTTAGAGCAAAAAGAAAAAGATAAACATTCTTCTCAGAATGTAGCAGAGAAAACCAATAATAAAGAAATATAAGAACAAGAAAGCCTTTCAAATTTGGCAGTTTAGAGAATATTGGCTGTGCACTAGAAGAAAACTGTTCCTTCTATCCTTCTAGTTTCTTTGGAAGTCCAAATAATTAAAATGACATAAGAGAGATTATCAGGAGAAAAGATTAAGTTTATGTGTATGGGAATCTCACTAAATTTGGGGCTCTTGAAGTCAGGCAATTTGGGGCTTATATGTTACCCTGAGCAGGAGAGAAGAGGACAGGGGTCTGGGACTTCAAATGGAAGAATACCATTTATAGGAAAATGAGAAAAGCCAATGTTTGTAAACAAACTCACCATGCCTTGTAGTGGTCAGGGGGCACCCAGAAATTTGAACAGATCTTGCTAAATCACCCCCTCACCACCACCACATTTAACTTCTATTCTTTATAACCTGCTTCCTGGGGATAGGACTCTTTCTAAATTATTTTAAGCATCTAAGGGAAAAGGAAAGAAAAGTCTTTTTGAGTATTTGGGCCTTAACTGGTATAGGGTAAATGATTTTTCAGGCTTTTCTGCCCTCCCACCATTAGGATTGCCCTGCCTGATGGGGCACCTGCAGCTGTTACATTGCTGCAAACTATCTTGTTTACTTCTGTGGGCCATGGACGAGTATTGATATAGTCACCAAGAGAAGCAGAAGCAGGAGGAGAGGCAGGAGACAGAAGGAGAGAAAAAGGCCAGAGAAGATCAGAGTGAAGACTTGCCAGGGGCTTGGAGGCCTGCCGGCCTCCTGGCCCCCTGGCACCCCTGCCTGCTGTGTACCTGGTTGCTACAATGCATGTAAAGCTCAATAAAAGCCTGAGAAAGCCACGAGGGCTCCAGGACTCCTCCTTTTACCTGGTCTGCTTGGATCATAGATAACCTGCTCAGTGCCCATCCTGCCTCTACAACTGGTTTCAACACAAACAAACCACACGCCAAAAGGCATATTTGGGGGCAATCTTATTTTATCCCCCAACAGCTGTTTTTGCCAAATAAAGTTGTGATGAAATATTAAGAACAAAAAGTAATAGGCACCACCTCCCTGGTGGCGCAGGGGTTAAACACAGCACTATCAAGCTCTCGCCAGCCACTACCACACAGTTCCTGGCCAGGGAGCAACTCACATGGTGCGGCAGACCTCTCCTGTCTCGCCCTCTGCTCCCCTCATCAGTGTATTTTGTCAGTCTGCCTGTTCTGTTCCCTGCTTTGTCTCTGGTGATCCTCTCACCCTCCACACCTCTGGTTTACACCCCAGTTCTTGTATGCATAAATAAATAAATCTTAAAAAAAAAAAAGTAATATTCAGTGGGGTGATACGTGAATGGTAGTGCTATTTTTATTTTGATACTGGGTCATAGAATTTTTTTTATGAAACCATGTTATTTATGCTAATATATGTAACTGGTTTATAGAAATTATTTTAAAGTTACCAATTCTAATTTTTTTTTTTAAAGATTTGTTTATTTATACAAGAGCTGGGGTATAGGCCAGAGGCATGGGAGGGTGAGAGGATTCACCAGAGACAACGGGGAGCAGAACAGGCAGACTGATGAAATACACTCATCACTGCACAGTGATTAAATACACTGCTGAGGGGAGCAGCTTTGAGACAGGAGAGGTCTGCTCACCATGTGGGTGGCTCCCTGGCCAGCCTGGGATAGAACCCGCACTGCAGAGGCTGCAGACAGCTTCATAGTGCTGCACTCAACCCGCTGCGCCACCGGGGAGGCCCACCAATTCTAATTTCTGATATTTCTAATACAACCAAAATTATTAGATTATAGCCCACATAAAACAAATACTTTGTACTTTTTAACAATATTTTTAAGAAGGTAAAGGCCTGAAACCAAAAAACATTAAAACTACTGCAGTATGAAATGTTGCCTTCATCAATATAAATGTTGTAGACACAAAATTATTCTGAACTAGAAAATAGGATCCCCATTAGTATTGTTTTATATAAAAGGAAGCAATAAGTTAAGCGCTTTTTCTTCTAAAACCATATTATTCATTTTTTAATGACATACATGTATGACTAGTGTTTGCATTTGAATCTCAAAAGATCATTATTGAATGCAAAAGAAAAAAATTACATCAGATATCACAAAATAAACCAATAATACAAATTGTCTCATGAATATTTAGTTTGCACATTAATTTACCTAGAGATAAGCAAGGCTTGCAAAACAAATGAATAAACTCATAAATATTCCCTGAATTATTTATCTATGTGATCTCTTCTAGAAGGTGTATTATGCAAAAATTTTGCTCCTTAAATAAATGGCATTTGAATAGTTGAAAAAAATCTCTCCCATTATAATCACTGGACACTTCTATGCTAATAAAGGCAGAGATGAAAGGCTGAGATTTACATAATTGAACACCACTTGAAAATGAGATATTAACTTGATTCATGTTTACACCTTAGAAAACTTTAAAACTGTCAAAGATGGTGATGATAAACCATAAAAGAGCAGAAGACAGAGCATTTATCGCTTTTCTCTCTTGTGTTTTTGGAAGTGACAATGGAGTTCTTGCTATTCATCTATTAACTCTCATTCACTTAATCTCCTTTGTGATCCATAGACTCAGGATGATAATGTCTTGTGTGTTAAGTCCAAAATAAATTTATTTCCCTGTGAAACTTTACTTGGGGTTAAAATTTAATGTCCTTTTATTTTGCTATTAACTGGGTTTTTTATACTTCCCAAAATGTCCTTTATTATTTCCCACTTCCTGTAGGACTTCTGGAAGCCATCCCAATACCATAAGATGAAATAATTTTGTTTCCTTGGTATTGACACTTAATAGATAGCTACTCTGTGTGTCCAGTGAATTAAACAAACTCAGCAAGCTGTATCAGCTCAGTGTACAATAGATCTTCCGATTTAAGAAACAAAAAATAAATATCAAGCATCTTCATACTTCATATAATAAGAGACAAGAACTTACCTCATTCCCTATTGTAAAATAAAAAACATAAAATCTATCCTCCAGATACTTTTTATGTGAAAGACTTACCTGCATATCAGGGTGAACACCTAATTACCTAACATCTGCTCTTCCTATTGGCCTGTGAATCTCCTTCCTCCCTTGGAACCAGGATCCCGCACCAGCTCTTAGCTCAGGAAGGCATCTAAGCCCCAGTTGCCCTACTTGCCCTTGGATTTCACGTCTTTGAGCTCCCATAAATATTTCATTAATTCTGGTTTGTTTTGCTTTCCTTGTTGCTCTGTCTTGTGTCATCGTAACTCCTGTACCCGACCAAGAAACTAGAAATGTCAGAGGGAGGACATCTGTGACTGCCTCCTACATGCCCCTGAAGGGCTGCCCAGTCACTCCCAGCAGGGTGTGGGAGTCTCAGCCTGGCTTGCTGCTGCTCCCTCCAAGAGGGGAAGAGTCGGACACTGCAGGGTTGGGGAACCCCAACCCCAGCCCCAGCCCCTCTGAGTCCCTGACACCGTCCCCCATGGCTGGCAGCCTGACCTCGTGAGGCTGAGGGCATGGTAAAGTCTAGGCTGTGCTGGTGGCTCCCTGTGCTGGGCTGCTCAGTACAGTTTCAGTGCCGGATGCCTCCACATCTGGGTCCCCTGCACCATACGCTGCCTTGACAGCTTTTCCTGCAGTCAGTGGGCAAGCCATACCAGAAGAGCTGAGACCATGGTGGGACTCACCTGGTGATATCCTGACCTGGAGCTGCTGAGAACTGCAGGTTCCCGGACGACAGCTTCCAGGAAGACTTTAAAAGGGCTTAGCTTCACCCTCCACAGTGTCGCCTCCTTGCTTTCCAGCCTCACTAAATGCCTATTACATTTAAGTTATAGCAAGACTATACTTTGCTTCTTTTTGTTACCACTGAAGACTTTTGCACTTAAAATATTACATATTTCATATACATTATCTCTCTTCCCTCAAGAAGTATAAATTCTTTGAAAGCTGATACTTCCCTTTATTCATTGTTCTTGCCATATTGTTCAAAGTCTCTGCTTGGCATATTACAGGTTACATGTATACATACATTCCTATTTCTGTAATGACATGTGATTGGCATGTAATGACTATATATAGTTAGTTAATTGTCTAGTTAAAGAATTAATGAACACCACAAAAAAATCCTAGTAACATTATAAAGGTGCCTGTCGTGCACCTGGTTGCTGCACTACATGTAAACACTCAATAAAAGCCTGAGAAACCCACCGAGGGCTCCAAGACTCCCCTTTACCCGTCTGCTCCGATCATAGAAAACCTGCTCTGTGCCGTCCTGCTCCTACAGTTGTAAAAAGACATTAGAAAGCAGGATCAATGTTAAGACTGATAGTATGTTAGCATGAGACCAGTGGGTTCTCAGGGGACCCAAACTGTTAAGGTGTACAAGATCTACAGGTATTCTGCCATCCACCACACAAAGACAAAAGAAGCAGACTCTTAGTGTGATAGATCTGTAATGTAATTGGTGTGTGGGGGGAGAGAGAGAGAGAGAATAATTCTAATAATAGTTTCCCAATAAAACCCTCAAAATTGCCCATCCCCTCAAGGGCAAATGTCCAGCCAAATAGCCGGCTGAAATGGGGCAGCTGAGGCCTGAAAGACTGCCACAAGCCTGAGGTACTATCTGAGAGGAATCACAAGAAAGAGGCCAAAGAAACCAGGCAAGTCTGGGACAGAAAAGGAGATACAGAAATAGAAATCATGTTAACAGCTGCCATTGTTAGCCTCCCACATGTCCCTTGCCAGTGTGTCTCTTCCAATTGTCACTACATGTCTCTTCATGTCTCCTTCAAGTTTCCTTTCCAGCAGAACCAGGGGGCAAGTCAGCCTGCAGAAGCAAGAAGGCCCAAGTCCTCGTGTATTCATGTATTCATGGCTGCCTAACTCCACCCCTATCAAGAAGTCCAGTCCATGACATATGAGACTTGTGTTCCAAAGTGGTTGCATATAAATGGGAAAGGGAAAATGATGCCAGTTTACTTCACTGTGATGCTCCTCCCCCTTTTATGGAGATGTATTCTATATCAGAGAAGGTCTCTGTATATTCTCCTGTGTTCTGTAGACCCTTATCATAAACAAGTTGATTTCTGAGGGTTTCGATTAAGCATAGATCTATTAAAAGATATGATGGAACATTTTCTGATTACTGTATATGACATTAAACAAAATTGAAATAGAATCTGTAGTGGGACAATCACATGGAAAGAGTCTTCAAATTATTTGGATATATTACAGAAGAAGAAGAAAATAAATTAATAAGGGAAAAGCTGTTTTCAAAAATCAGTTAGAGGAAATTGTTTACTATTCCAAGGCAAATCAGTAGATTCTCTTATTTAATCTTTGAAGGATTATATGTCATTATCCTTTACAATTTTTCAGTTGAACTCACGTTGCCTTCCATTTTTTTCCAAGCTTGAATCATAGAACTGTTTCTAATCACACCACCATGATTACTATAATGACTATTTCATTGCAACCAAAAACAATGTTTTGTTTTTACCATTTCTAATCTGCTACCATTCATCTGCCATACTATTCCCATCCTCCCACTGGGAAGGTTTTCTACTATGATCTATCCTGTTGACAAATTGCTGTGCAAATTCTCTCTTTCACAGAAAGCAGAAATTTGCATTTTGGTTGAGAAACCAAACTGCATTTTAATCAAAGTGGAACAATTATTTTCCTGACAAGCTATAGATTTGTAAAAACAGAGAGTGTTTTGCTTTTTGCTTTTTCAAAATCTTATATAACATAAAATATATAGGATTCCTTGCTGCTGCTAGAAACTAGAAGCACTCTAATCAGTGAAATGATCAAATTTACATATACACTGATTTTCTTTTGATTACCTACCTCACATAATCATCTAAAACTTCCCACCCCATGTATTGCTTTTAGATTAATTATAACTTTTATTGTCAACCAAACTTAATTATAAACACACAAAAATAATTGAAATGTGATTTAAGGGATTTTGCTGTAAATGAATTAGTGAACATAACCCCTTATATTTAAGAGAGATTTCCATATGTGGATAAAATTTTATATACACATAGGATAATATTTATTCTAGCAGTAAAGTCATCAGCTTGATTTTATTCTAGATTAATTTCCACAGCCTGGAAGTATTTCCCTATCAATTTCTTTGATTTCTTCAAATCAAAATCATACTAAGGTTTTTTTTTTTTACAAAATTTAAAAGATAAGGCTTTGTTAATTTTGGGATGGATCGTTTTCATTTAATAATGACCTAGAAGCATTTACATTGAGTTCTTTTCTTGCGTTTTGACTTTGTCAGTCCTTTATATATTAATTAACCTCACATTTCATTGGGACAAAGCAAACAGCTCTACCTCTCCTATATGATTCCCTAAGTCCACTTCTCCTATGTAGATGGAAGTTGATAGAGAAAACAGTTAACTCTAATATTTTTTAAAAATTCAAAGAGCTAGGTATAGAAGAAACATCCATCAACTAATGTTTTACAAAACAAAGTTAAGTCTGAATAAAAGGGAAAAAAATGACTTTGCTTGGTGGTAAAAGCATTTTATAGCAATAAACACACATCCACAGAGACTAATGGGTTTTTTACAAATTTTGAAATTTTGATCTCCAAAGCCCATTTTAAAGTACATTTAGTCTAGAAAGTACATTTTAAATCTAATATTTCTATCATTGTTTTCTTTTGGTTTAGAAAGCTTAAGGTATGATTTACAAGTAGCATCCAATAAAGACTTAAAAAAAAAAAAAACTTCTATACGAATAATAAAGTTACCTTCCAAATAGTTTTGTAGGAAAATACTGTCAAAGTAAAAATTGTACCAGACAAATTAAGCAAGTAAAGAATTTATTCAAGGCTCCTCTGAAGGAGAGAGTGGCCAGTCTAAATTCAACTGTACTTCAAGTTGTAAGCTACTTCCTTTTACAAAGATATGAGTTTCCTTTTTTAATATAAAACCAATTAGTGAATATAGAAATCTTACAATCATCTTTCTCCAACACTAGCTCTTGAAACCTCTCCAACCCTTAAGAGTTGAGTTCAAAGCTAACACTTTTCACTCATCTAAAACATTTCAATTTTGCCAGGAGACTTAAAAACCCTATCCTTTCTAGAAATAAGTTCCTAAAAGCAGTATTTTGTAACAAATTAAATAAACACTACTCTTCTTTCTATGTTTACATCAAGCATGGAAATATACTAATAATTATATTACTTGTCCATTTTGGTGATCCCAATTACAAGATCAGAAAAACAGAACAATAAATGTACCTTGTGGGGTTACAAATGAAGGAGGTTTGTTATATAACCAAATATGTTTCCATATGTTCTAAGCCTACCTGATTTATTTTTTTAATATGTTTTACTTTATATAATTATTACCTCATATTTCATTTTTGCACAATGTATGCTTTTTCATTTTGGTTATATTCCCCATAATTCCCATGCCCCTTATTTTGACCCTAATCCCTCCCCTCCTCCCTCTCACCCTCTGTATGTCTCTGGTTTATAGTTGTTTGTTGATTTTGATTTTTTCTTTATTATAATTAGTATTTTTCCTGGCCCCTTATTTAGGTTTTCTAAATTCCTGCTATGAGTGAGACCATCGGTATTTTTCTTTTTCTTCCTGGCTTATTTTGCTGAGTATGATCCCTTCCAACTCTATCCATGTTGCTGCAAATTGCATGAGTTTATATTTTTTGAGAAAAAAAAAAAAGCCTACCTGATTTAGGTTCCTAGGTGTCTACATAGACTTGGAAACAGGGACTCACTTCCTTGATGATTATACTTCAAAGTGGCAGCTTGAAGCTCCTTGTGAAAGTTCTTCCTGGAATGGGCAAAAGGCAAGAGACTTTTAGACAGACATAATGAAAAGGGGCAGAGAAAAAAGTTCTCTAAGGTAAATAATGCTCTAAGGAAAGGAAAGTCAGGGTCTCAAATCAGGAAGAAGCCTGTCATGTTTAAAGGTTAGCAGCTGAGAGAAATGTTATATGGTTATCCTGGTCAATATCATTGATTAGAAAAATAAAACAGGGCAAAAAGCAATTCCAAAAGTTGACTTTCACATGTACAAGCCTGGTTTAAAAATATTCAGGAGATGGGAGACTGACATCTAATCACTGGAAGATCCTGGTTAGGAGGAAATCGCGTAGGCTACAGTGTGTTGAGTGCCCTGAGCTGGAGACATAAAAGGGGGAAGTAGATGGAGCTCTCTGCATTCATCTGGCTCAAGGCACACCTTACTGCATGTCTTAGGGGAATCAGTTCTAGTACTTCTTTGGATGGGGAGGGAGCATGGACAATGACCTTGTGGGCACAGTAATTTAAGATGGCCCATTCCAACTTCAGGGATCCAGGCAGCAAATCTGTCTAGGGTTCCCCAATTCATAAGCTTTCCTGTCCTGGGTGTTCCCACCCTGTGCTACAGAGTGTTTTGTCACGGTCAAGGCCATCTAGCCAGCTGTTATGTCATGGTCAAAGTCATCATTTCACTTACCATGAGAACTAAGGAGAAGATGACAAAGCTGAAATGATCACACACACACACACACACACACACACACACACACATCTGGGAAGGTCAGATCATTGAGTAAAAGCATCACTATGTTGCTTCCAAATTACTTCCAGTGTGGAAAATATACAGGTATTTATCTTCAGTTTGTTAGTTTCATTTCTGGAAAGGATGCCTGTTAGAGGTTTAATTCTACCAGTATCTCTTGTTACATAAAGACTTACTTATTTTAAGGTATTTGCCCTTCTTTACTCTCTCAAAGCTCAGGTCAACAGCTCTAAAGGACATTGTTCTATGTTAAATGTAATGAAATCCATGCTTTGTGCTCTGGGACAATAATTGGGACTATCCTTAAATTTGACCGGCTGATGGGGCATGAAATTCAATTACTGTTCATTCAAGTATTGTTTGAACTATATAGTTTGTTCTTTTGCAAAGTTTAACAGATGAATAAGAAGTAGAGTATCTTCCACTTGAAAGATATACTTGAAATTTACTATTCTCTAATTATAATTAGCCCTATATTCTATTACATTTTTGAAATCTAGTCTAGGGAGAAAAAGAAGAACAATAGAACAGAATGAATAAACTTGAATAGTTTGACAAGCTCACTTACATAAATTCAGCAAGCTTTCAACTTAAAATTTTATAGCAACTATTAATAAAAGAGAAAACAGACCCAAAATGGAGTCACTTGTGCCAAGTCTACATCACCAAACCAAGATTTTATTATCTAACTTAATTGCCAGTTTCAATGTTAACCAGTCCCAGTCAATAACAATAATCAATATAGGACCCTCCCATTTCCCCTAACAGGAGATGACCTTGCCTGAAAAAATCTTGTCTTTTTTCTACGTAAACTCCCGCCCAGTCCTTTTTCTGACTATAAAAACCTTTGCTTTTTGTACAATGAAAGAGTACTCTTCAGGATGCTAGCTAGCTACATGCGGATGCAGATTGATTCATGAATCCCTGAATAAAGACAATTAGATCTTAAAATTTACTCAGATAAATTTTGTTTTTTTAACACCATATGAACTTATATGAATAAGTTCATAATACATTTTGTCATGAGGTTGTCTCATTTAATTATTCCATCAAGTAGAAACGCTCCTCTAATATATCAATGTGCAATGATGATATTTTCTCCTAAACCAGAATCTGCCTTCTTATTAGTCTCTTTGACACCCAAGTAACTTCATCCTCTCTGCAAAAATGAAAATACTGGCTAGATCATCCTTCCCTTTGAAACTTTCACTTTCCACATGATGGTTTACACTTACTTTGTATCATCATTACAATTTTCTTATCAGCCTAGAAAAATATAGAATCAATTATTGGTTTTCATGAAACAAATATGGCTTGATGTTCTAAGACTTTCATTTCAACAAGCATTTGCACTGGGGTTTAAATCAAGCTTCTCTTGTGTTAGTATGTAAACCAGGACTCTTGTAGATTTGTACTTATGAGTAACTATTTGCTTTGCTTAGAAACTTTGCTGATATCAAGCACAACATCTAAAGGCGAGTAGTAGAACCTTCCTTGCAATCCTATCAGTGAGTCAACAGCAAACAATTTCAATTTAGTTTCTACTTTCAAACACTATTTTTAAAGATAAAGGACTATTTGGAAGCCAAGCATAAGTATTAGGCAATTAAATCTAAGAGAATAAATATGATTCAATTTTTTACTTGGAATACCAAATTTTACCTATTTTTTACTTGGAATATCAAATTTTACCTATTTTTTATTTGGAATACCAAAGTTTACCTAAAATTTAGTTTTATTGATGGTCTGATGTCAGACTTTAGTTAAAATACACAAATTCGATTTGAATCAAAGACCTCAGGCAAATCATTTACATGTTACTTTAATAATCTAGTTAAGGGCCTCCCCAGTGGTGCAGCGGTTGAGCACCAAGCTGCAAAGCTGCCCGCAGCCTCTGCAGCACCGGTTCGATCCCGGCTGCCGGCAAGGATCCCACATGGCGCGCAGACCTCTCCTGCCGCGCCCACTGCTCCCCTCAGCAGTGTCCTCCGTCTGTCTGCCTGTTCTGCTCCCTGCTCTGGCTCTGGTGAATCCTCTCACCCTCCCATGCTCTGACTGTCCCCAGTGCTTGTATAAATAAATAAATAAATCTTTTAAAAAAAAATCTAGTTAAGAATTATTTCCCAACCTCCAAAGGGATCATTGGAAATTGATGAAATATTCCAATCTTAAACTTTCACAAAATTGATGGTGATTATTTAGACATGAAATACTTTGTGTACTTTCTCCTACTTCCCAATTAGGATTCTAGGATAAACTGCAATTAGGAATTTTAATATCTTGAAACTAGTTTTGATTCAAATAAAATTTAAACAAATGACATTTTAGTGATTTCAGAGCCTCCAGGATACAGATCTAGCTGTTCTGGTTGGCAAAGGATAATCCTCAAACAAAATATTTTGCTGACTGGAATCTTTGCCCTATGCTAAGTCAATAAAAATCAAGTGTCAATTGCAATTGGAAAATAGCCTTTAAAAGAATCTGCACATCCCTATCTTTTTCATGTTTGATATATAAAGTTTACAGGTAGTTAATTTACCAACGGATAGGTTTGATTCCATTGAGACCTACTCTAACAACTTTGCTAGGGCAGGGTTAGAGTAGCCTTCCTTCCAGGAATACCCACCCCACCCCTACCACTAAGGCCTGAATGATCCCCAAGGACTCTCCACTTTGGCTGGATGGAGCTCTCATGTTACCCTACCTGTGTGGTCTTATGGGGTTTCATTTCATGCAAGTGTAGCCTTGTACTTCCAGAAAGCTGATGTAATATATGTCATGAGTCTGCTATGAAAAATTTGGTTACTATTTACTGTCAAAGAATTTACAAAGAAAGGTAAATAGTAGCTTGATCTGTGTCTCTCTTTGTAAGATAAATCTATAGTCTCCAAAAAGGTACCAAAAGTTAAATCCAATGGTACAATATCAAAAATGGCATCCAATTATAATCTCAGTTTCCCCATATCAGTCCCCATTTTTCTTGCATCCCTTCTCATAGAATTTCTCACATGAATAATTTTAGTTATATGGCCTTTGATAATAATCTTAACTACTTATACCTCCTCATTTTCAGATAATTCTTCTAAGACCATCCAATATAAAGTTTTCCCTCCTGACTACTCTGATCTATAACTCTTTCATGTTGCTGTGTTAATCCTTCAAAGCACTTAAAGCCATCTGAAAGTATAAATTAATTTTAGCTTCGATTATTTTATTGTCTTGAATCTGCCCATGAAGGTTGTGATGTTCTCAGCATTCACTTCTGAATCTCCAGTTCCCAACAGAGAGGAGTTTTATACTAAGTACCTAATAACAATCTGGAATAAATCAATTATTTGTTTGTTTGTTTCAAAACATTTTTTTTATTCCTGAACTGCTTCTTTAGGACTCAGGAGGTTTGGCTATGAAATAGTAACCCTAAAACTAAAGTTCCACATCTAATGAAAACCCTAGTTAATACACGTCAGTTAGGTCACAGTGAAAACACACCAAGTTCAGAACAAAACTGGCCCTGTTGGTTGAAGACTATATGAATAAATTTTTCTTATTATGTTTACTTTATTTTAAAGAAATAACCTCATAATTTGAGAACAGAGTTTTATCTTCATGGTCTTTCTATGTTGTTCTCCAAGCACCAGAATCCTGTACAGAGAATGGGGTATAGAGGGCACTATTGTACTGAAAATCAGATGGAAGAAGCCTATAACGAAGAAATGCAAGGAATTAACAGGGCCAGTTTCTTTCCTTTGCTTACCAGACTAGAAAAGTGTATTTTTTTTAACTATTTGATAGTTCAAAAAGCTTCTTTGTTCTCTTACAGCATATTAAGAAAATCAAATTGTTGTGTTGTTATTCATACAGGAAATTTCCCTAATAAAATCAAGGGGTGATAGATTGTGTTTCGTAGTAGGACATGCTTTTCAGCTCTGGAGAAGAGATCTGACTTGGAGAGGTCCGACTTGGAGAGGTCCAATTTTGGGAGAAGCAATCTGATTAGACATAATTGATCCAGGAGTCCCACAATAAGAATAATCTGAGTTTTGGGCCTCCCTGGTGGCACAAGGGGTTAAGCACTGCACTATGAAACAATCCGCAGCCTCTGCAGCACTAGTTTGATCCCCGGCCGGCCAGGGAGCAACCCACACGGTGCGGCAGACCTCTCCTGTCTTGCCTGCTGCTCCCCTCAGCAGTGCATTTCAGTCAGTCTGCCAACTCTGTCTCTGGTGAATCTTCTCACCCCTGCACCTCTAGCCTGTACCCCAGCTTTTGCATGCATGCATAAATAAACCTTTAAAAAAAAGAATAATCTGTGTTTTAATCCACATCCAGGAGTCCTCAGTTAGTTCCTACCTCTCACTTTTGATGTCGGTGCTAGAAGTCTGCTCCCCTTTGAAAGAGATGAATGTCCATAGTCCCCCTCTCTTCTTATATCAAAATCCTGCCAAACTATTAGAATTCCACACAATTCCTTATAAATCCTGAAGTCTTTCATTTTCTATGACTTACAAATTGCTTCTTGATTCGCTGGAATCTGATCTCACCCCTTGCTCCTCTCCCCCAGTGTGCTCCTGGCCCACTACAGTCTATGTGAGCATGTGACTATAGACCCCGAGAGACAGGAAAGGAGAATGAGATGCACTCTCAGTCCAAAGAGCCCAGAAACACGAGCAGCATTTTGTCCTTGTCAGGCTTAGGTGAGAGGTTGCACCCACACACCTTGCATCTTCAGCACCCCATATTTTGCCCCTGTGATTGCATCACTTCCCCCTAGGATAGTCCTTCTTAAGTAAACAAAAATTTTTCATTTGAAAACTTTGAGAATAGAAGTAATTCTATGAAAAAATTATAATAGCCTAAATCAGAACTGACCAGAGCAAGTAAGAAGTACATTCAGCCGCTCAATGCAAAGCCATCTAGCTTAAATATAGACTTTCATAAATCACCTCTCAGAATCCTTGGAAGAGGAGGACTAAGGAGTCAGACAGAACTGGGCTCTCCCCTCATCTCTGTGACTCAGGGTCTGTGTGATAGTTAGAAGCTGTTCAGAGCAGCTTGCCCATCTCCACAGTGTGAGCTGTAGTGACCTCTGAAGGTCCTGGGCGGTGTCACCTCACATATGCAAATACCTTTGGTGCATAATAGGTATAATAGCCTTTTGTGCCCTTCCTGTTGCTCCTTTGCATGCCATGATTTTGATCTTCAGCTAGCCAGATTCAGATTCGTTTTTCTTATTATAATTCTTATTTACCATTTTCAGGAAATGGTACAGTACTTAACAATACTTCAAAATACTTAAAATGAATGTGGTTATTTCTATTCTGCAGAGTTTTTTTTTTTTCTCTCTTTGGGTTTTTTGATTCCCAAAATGAGGGGTTGTTTTTACTCATGTCTATCCTGTTTCAGTAATTGAAACAAAGCATCTTTCTTCTATTTGCGGTTCAGAATAGGTAGAGACAAAATGCATTTCAATTTATGCATAATCTATAATAGTGTTTATTACAAATGTTTCTATGACTAGAAATCCAATTGTTTATCATTTTGGAAATGTTTAATTAGTGGGAGCGCCATACTGTTGAACATTATGTCTTTTCTAAAAAGGAATAATTTTTAAAATACTTAATTTTTAAATATTTAATTAAAAAATTAAAAATCATTTAAAAAATGATGCCATGTGCATCACTCTGGCTGGTACATAGATATATGAAAGACAGAACAGTTGCAAATCATATATTTCCAGGAAGACATATTTTTGAAATCAGAAACAAAATGAGTACATTTTTATAAAAATAGAGAAAAAATATAGATTAAAATAACATTTTAAAAAACAGTTCCAAAAGAGAAAACTCAAAATTATTATGTTTATATTGGTTGAGTTATAAAAGCAAATTTGACTTACTTGTATAATTTTAAAAATTAAAATAAGAAAATTTTGCAAAATGGACACATGATAATGGTTGTCAAATGTCATAATATTTTATTTATGAAGTTTAGTTTTTATACAAAATCTCATAAATACAGTATTTTCTAATGTTTACATTTTCAAGTATTTTTATTTAAGTTCATCCATGTGGAATTGAACAATAAGTGAAAAATAAGGCAACTTACATTTTCCTTTGCCTGTTCGAGTTGTGAAGGCAATGTGTGCCTCTGTGTTCATTGCAGCATTACTTACAATTGCCAAGATATGGAAACAATCTAATCGCCCATCTACAGACGAGTGATTAAGAAGATGTGGTTTACACATACAATTGAAAACTACTCAGCTTAAAAAAAAAAAAAAAAGTTGAATTGGATCTGGAGAAAGAAGAAGAAGGAGGTGTATGACAAGAGTCTTGCCCTTGGAGAATTGTGGGTGACTGGGGTGAGGCCTTTGCAATGGTTACCACAGGTAGGGGTATCATTCAACAATCAAAGATTTTCACAGTTCTCCAGCAGGAGTAAACCACAAGGCAGTTTGACAACAGTTAACACCAGAGCTCCACAATTGGGAGGTAGCTTTGCAGTTTGGGAAGTTCTATATTCCTTGTTGACAATAGTATTACTCAAGTCAGAGGAAAAGAAGATGCCGGGGAATCCATCACAAGTGGTGATTAACAGGAGCCATATAGGCAGCAAGAAATGGACCCATGGTGATGGTTGTCAGCTGTCAGCTTCCGGGCTCAGAGAGCAAAGGGCCAGTTGATGGTCCAACTGCAGGACCACTAGGGGACTATCCCATGTAAGGACAAGATATCATCTTTGAAGAAAATCTGTTGGTTGTAAGTGAACCCTCATGTGATACTACGTCACCAATAAGTACAACAAACAGATTCCAAAAACATGGTTATAAGCAAGAGTGAATCAATGGAGAATGTCTCTGCATTCTACCCTGCAACTCTTATCTTTGTAGGTTCAGAAGTCCTAGCCCCCAGAAAAGACTATTTCAAGCAAGTAACACAGCGGGATGTCCATTAAACTATACCTGCTGACTTTTTATTTCAGGCTTCTTGTGCATGAAACCTGCAGGCAAAAAAAAGGCATCACCATCCTGGAAATGGTGATTGGTCCTGATCATTAGGATGAGGTGAATCTGCTGTCAGATTCACAGTGGGGTGAAGAATAGGCGCAGCATCTAAGTTAGTCAATGGGTCTTCTCTTTCCACCCCTTTGTTTGATTTTGAGGCCAAGTGAACAAATGTGGCAGGGAATAGGCTTTGTATGTAGGCAATCCCATGGGTCATCTCTTTCTAGTCCCTTATTTGATTTTGATAATAAATGGACAAGTTCAGCAGCCACAGTCTGATAAGAGCATTGTGACCACAGTTTCAAAGCTTTTAAGAGATTCCAGATTAGAGGTGCTTGCCTTGAATGAAAGGAATCTAGACCGTAAAGGCGATAAACAATGGTTGCTGCCTTACGGCCCGTAGCAGGATTTGGAGCCGCAGAGCATAGAGATAAGAGATTCCCAGGATATTAGTCCAACCAGAATTCTAGTTTCAATGAACTTACCATTCAGAGAAAGTGGATCTGAGTGGTGCAGGAGATCACTGGAGAAACAAGGTGGTGTGTTGCCCCATCAGAGATACCAATAACCACAGCCTGCCAGGAATGCGGCAGCTAATGCCTCACAGCTGAGCTACTATTTTTGGCCAGAGAGAAACGCCTTGCTTACTGCTACACTCTTTCCAAAAGCAGGGGTGTCAGAAGCCCACATGCAATAATTGATAGTTGTGAGGTATGTAGTCCTATCTCCATTGCCTCCTGAGGCAACTCAGTCCTCCTTGGCACTTGCTGAAGACTTTGTTGTGACTGGACTTCAATTCATCTTCTCCCTCTACCCAGTTCTCCTTCCTTTATCCCTTCACAAGTGTGAAACCCCAGAAAGTTCCCTAATAATCTTCCCATGCTCAAATTTCTGTCTCATAACCTGTCTCCCAGGGAACACAACCTCAGACAGTATTTTTTTCTGATGTAGTTAATTTTATGAAGCAATCAGTGAGTGCATGCTACGTAGCCTGCCATGGGGACTATATCAAGGAAATACAAGATTTGGTTTTCCTTTTCAAGGATGCGCAAACTTATTAGTGAGATGATAATAGCTGCAGTATTCTCTTTTGATGATTTCAGGTATTTAAGTGCAAATTGAGGGGCACCTATCATACATGTTCTGAATAAGGTATTGCAGATACATAGCTTGGATTCAAATGTCAAGTCCACCATTTAGTAAATATAGGAAATTATTGTCCTCTTTATGACTTGGTTTCTTTACTGGTAAGTCGGGAATAATAACACAACCTATCTCTAAGAATTGTTGCAAGGAACAAATAAGCTAAAATATGTGAGGCAGTAGGCATTGAATTAGTGAGGGTTGCAGAAATTGGTCTGGAAATGTTAGTCACTATGTCATCAGTGTGATTTAAAGCAAGCAAGAAAAATGACCCAAACCAAGGACAGTCTGTGCTGAGATTTGATTAGTCACTAGTTATAACTTACTGTGTAAGAAGGCTTTATTGCTTACCAAGTATTTACATAAACATTGCCTCATTTGATGCTAATAACTTGGCGACGTAGATATCAATTTCATTTTGCAAATTGCACAACTAAAATTGAAAGGAGGCAGGCCTCCTAGTTCAATGTTATTTTTAATGATGCAGTAGGAGAAAAAAATGTAGGAGAAAAGCATTTGTGAGGGCAAAACCATGAAAGGTGTATGGGAAACAAACAGGCCAGAAATGACCTCATGGAACATTAGTTTCACTATAAAAGTTGTGGCCAGACTATAGGCAGTCTTGACTTGAGTACTTAAAAAATAAAATAAAGGGACAACCACTAAATGTTTTTGCATTAAAAAGGAAAGAGATAATCATATTGGAATTATAGGATAAATTTGTTAGGTGTCACAGATAACAAAAGTTTATAGGAAGGGGCGCATGGACTCTGGGGTCAAGGACTATGGGGGCCTGGGTGGTGGGTTTAGTGTAGTAACATGTATCAAAAAGTATACACCTTTGAGCCACATGCTAGAAATCATTGTTACCTCAATTTAAAAAAAAGAACAATTTTCAAACAAGAAATAGAGTGAGACAATGGATGGAATTCTAACTTAAAAGGAGTACCAAGTTTTAGTTTAGATTTTTCTCTTAAATTACTATGCTATATGAAAGAGCTATTTGGACTTGCTGAGTATTTGTTTCTTACTCTGCCAAAACAAAAGGCAATAATGAAGCCTCTAAATCATTTAGTGCTTCTCTATGAATGGTGAGTGATGCAAAGACTGACTGCTCAACCCATCTTTAGCTTTGCTAAAATGATGAAATATAGCAAATGTTTGCATGCTCTCGTAGAAATTTTTATCTTTTTTTTTCCCAAAAATTCCAATTTATGTCCCTTAGCAATGTATGAAATGATTTTCTGAGTGCAAATTTAAAACAACTTTGTAAAATAAGATTAGTTTCTCAAATTAGTTCTTTTCCTCTTAGGTGAACCACAAACAAAAGCATGAAATCCATGAGTAGTACTTTTATTTACACACAAATGCCATATGACTGAGACTTATTTATGATGACTTATTCTGTAATCTTAAATTATGAACTAATGTTTAGTGAGACTTTATTTGCCAAGAACCTAGAATACTGGGATTCTTTCTTAAGTAGGCCTGTTTTTATTTTCAATGTCTTCCTGTATTAGCTATTAATCTTCTAAAGATTTCTAAAGATTATAATTCATCTTAAGATTTTACCTCTTAACTGTTAGGATGACTTTTATCAAAAACACAAGTGATATCAAGTATTGGTGAGGGTATGGAGAGAAGGGAACCCGACCAATGTTGTATATAATGTGCAGTCACCATGGAAAGTAAGATGGAAGTTCCTCAAAAATAAAACTAAAACTAGAATGACTATATGATCTAGCAATCTTACTTCTGGATATTTTTATACAAAGGAAATAAAATCAGTATCTCCAAAAAATATCTGCATTCCCATGTTCATTGTGGCATTATTCACAACATACAACACTACAGAAAGCACCTAAATATCCATAAATAAATGAATAAAGAAAATGTGATACACATACATCACATCAAGGCACACCACTGGAACATTAGTCAGTCATAAAAAGAAAAATCTAGCATTCATGACAATACAGATGAAACTGGGGGATATTATGTAAATTGAAATAAACCAAATACAGAAAGACAAATGCTGTATGTTCTTACTTATATGTGGAATCTAAAAAAAGCCAAATGCATAGTATCAGAGAAAAGAATGTTGATTTCCAGGACCTGGGGTAGGAATTGGGAGAAATATGGAGAGTTTGATTAAAGGTTGCAAACTTTCAGTTATAAGATGATTAAGTTCTGGGGATCTAGTGTACATCATGTTAATTATAGTTAATAATACTATTTGTATAATTGAAATTTTCAAAGAGTAGCTCTTAAGGGTTCTCACTGTTTTAAAACAAAAGGTAACTATGCAAGGTGATGGATATGTTCACTGATTGTGGTAATCATTTCACAATGTACATATATAATACATCATCACAGCATACACCATAACAATTTTTACTTGCCAATCATACATAGTAAAGGTGGACCGTAAAGAAAAACAACAAAAAATTTCACTGTTGTCCATAGTACCTAAAATACAAATTCTCCATTTTTATGTATCTTCTATAAAGCTTCACAGTAGTTCATTTTGTCATGTGTTCATAGTCTTTTTTTATGTTGACCTCATCTTCTGTGGGATCCCCCAGGACACTCGGGTACCCCAACTTTGGCACCTATGCCTAGAGTATAGTTTTCTCTTTGTTTCTACAGCCAGGTTTCATAGTTCTCAGAAGAGAGAAACCAATGTTTATGCTTATAATTAGTTTAATTTCTATACTACACAGTGTGAACTAGAAAGTCACTCATACATGACATATTTTTTAAAGTCCTTGCCCTGGAGGACTGTTGTGGGCAAGAAGTGGATATATACATAAGAATGGGTGGTCAGGGTCATTCTTTCTTATAGCCACTGTGAGTGCCCTCATCATGTAACCTTAAGATAAGGGTATACTACCTTAAAGAAACCGACAACTTAAAAAAACAACAAAACTGACAATTCTGTGAAAGTATCAGTAATAATAAATATGCTTTATGTCCATCAACTTTACAATTATTTCTATAAGGGAAACAGCTTGATGTTTGCAGGGAGCTAAAAATTCATGAAGTGAGAGAGTGAGACTAAGCTCAGATGCTAACCATTTGTTCCTCTATGGCTAATGGCTTATGTAAGTGGCCCTACTCATAAATGGGGCATATCACCCCTAGGTAATGCACTTGGTTAAAGCAATAGGGTGAAAAGTAGCAGAAACTATTTTGTCACTCTAATGTGGTGAAACTGATGACTCAGATTGAATTTCAGGGAACATCATGTGATGACACAAAGCCATATTCACTAGGTGACAAATATATAGCATTTACAAAATTCTAGGAAATAGTGTGGAATAGTGCAGAGCGTGAGGGTGATATTTGCTTCCCAAAACATGCACAGTGAAGCCTGCCTGCTGACATTTTCATCCACTGTAAGAGTCTTGATTTCTGAAACCTTGTATGTGAGAGATGACATTATTTGAAATGCACACTTTATTTCAGGGTGCATGATTTATTGCTTGTTTTATGTCAGTGACAAAGTGGCTTTTAGTTCATCTCAACTGAAGTACATAGTGGAAATCTCAGGGACAGGAAAAATTTTGCTTTCTTTTTATTAACTTACAAGAATTTTCAGTTCCATCAAGGGGCTCTATCTAAGTATTGAAAGAGAGGAGATTGATGTTTCCCCTTGTTAAAGGTGTTTGTGCCATTTATGGGTTTCTTTCTGTGAATCAGCTTTCTGACGCTCAGTAATCTGATCTGAAGATATAAAAAGGGCAATTATGAATCATATTCTTGGTAATGCAATCAGTTATCTTCTTTCCCACTTTAGACAAAGACATTTCTCAATTAATGATGGCAAATCATCAATCACTTTTCTCTGATAGGCACCAAATTTTTTCTACCATATTATACAACTTTTTCTTCTTTTACTTGCCTGAGTTCTATAGAACAAATATTTGATGCCTTTGGATTTCAGAGAACATGGCTGTTTAGGCAAGGTTTTCTCTGTCCTTGAGAGACAGTTAAAAGATCTACTGAAAAACATGTTTTAGTTTCTCAACAATTTTATAAAATTAAATTTTAGCAAATATAAATATCCAAAAGGATAATGAAAGAAGATTTTGTTCATCTAGACAGTTATTTTATTTTCTTTCACTTACTCTCATTCAGTTTTTTTTTAAATCCATATGTTCCCTACAGGAACATATAATTGGGGATTATATGCCACCAGTTCTGAAATGTCATAGAGGTTTTAGAACTAATACAATAGTTAATACCTTACAAGAAAAGAGCAGAGCCCCACTCCAAGACGATCCCTCATTATAAAGCCCTACCACCTCCCCCCTGCCCTAGAGTCTCTGAACCCAGTATTTGGGTTGGAAATGTGGAATGTTAAGACTGAGAATCCTGCCTACTGAGAAAGATGTGAAATTGAAGCTGACTGAAATTTGGAGGGTAGAAGGAAAAAATTTTAAGAATTCATTAATGCAAAATATATCTTCTAATAAGTTATATTCTGTGGTCATTTTTGTTCTTAACTTTTAAAGAAACAAAAACTGCATTATCTTCATAACCTTCACACTTGGAATTTACTAAGTGGGTAGATACGAATTATGGCTTCTCATGGCACAAAGGAAATTCTAACTACATGGAGGTATAATAAGTAAATGGAGGTATAATAAGTACATGGAGGTATAATAAGTAAATCGTGGTGATCATTCTGCAACATATGCATATTTAAACATCAAACTGAACAGCTTAAACATGTACAGTGTTTATATGTCAATTCTACTTTTATTTTTTAAGTTTGTGGTTGAACTAACACAGCCCAAATTACCAGAGTCCACTGAATGCTACACCCAAACCAAAGCAGTCACAGGTATCAATCTGGATCCCATCAGGAGACAGAAAACATGTTGTGATTTAAATATCAAAGGGATGGTTAAGTATAAAGAAATGTTAAACTGATATGAAAGGAACTATTTAGTGCAAGAGAATTCCGTGCAGTGTGCAAAGACTAAGGGGCCATGGATACAGAAAGGAAAATCTCAAAAGGATACCATCTTCACAGTGTTAGGGATCAGAATTTGTTGGGGAACATCTAGTTGTAGACCAAAGGACACAGAGGTTGGGCAGTTGGCCAGAACCTTAGCTGGTTTGCAGAAGCTCACTTGGCAAGCAGAAAGCAAGCCTTCGGGGTGTAGATAACCCTCTACTCAAGGCTGGGTATGCAATTATACAAAGGGAGTTGGGTTACCAGATAACTTCCGTCTTTTCAATTTGGAAATCAGTGTTATGTCCTTCAGTGGGGAATGAAATGGAAGGTGTTCCTCCTTTGTGAGCCACAACAGTAAATATAGTACAGAAAGATAATCTTAATAGGTCTTTCTAAATTCACACATAAAATTTTTAAGCCCAACTTTTTAAGTGACAGCCTGTTTAGTTTTTACTTACTGGGCCTATTTTGGTAAGTTAAACTGTCTTTGAAAGCTAGTCATTTCACCAAAATATTCTCATTGAAATTAAGCAATCATGTTAGGTACTACCCATTCCACTAATGGTATTGTTAAACTAATATTTGATTTTGCACTTGCTTTTTTCTCTTAATTGCCTTCATCAAAAAAAAATAGATTTTTATTTTTAACTATATTGCTCTAAAAAAGCCACTTTTATTTATTTATTGTACAAGTATAATTATCAGGAATTATCGAATCTCTTGATGTTATTTCCTTAATCAACTTTGCCTTTTCCTAATTTTTATTGGATAATAATATTTTTCATTTATTATGATTAAATTATAAAAGTTCATAAAACTAAGAATTATTTCTACCATAGTAAACAGCTGAGTATGCTGCTATGAATATAGCATGTAAGTTTGGCATTTATATAATCAGCTTTTCAAAACTTTATAAATATTTTGTATATGTGGTTTAGGATGTCATCAAAATTAATGAAAAGTCTTAAGACTTAAAAGAAGGCTTTCAGTATAAATTTATTAAATATATTGGGTATATTTTCCAGTTTCTCCATATACCAGGTATTTCTAATCTCCTTGTGCTTCATGGAAATGCAGAGTTAAATTAAAAAACCAATAGCAGCTGCCAAGTTTAGAGCATATTCTTATAGTTTTTGCTTAATAGGTTTGATGTAAGATTATTTGAGACTAAAGCACTGACTTATTTTATTTTTCAATATAAAATCATTTTTACTATATTATGTATTTCACTTCATAAACAAAATAACTCATCTTTATGTGGCTGGAAGAAAAAAATTATCACTGATTCTTTCATTGTAAAAATCATACATCATAAAAGTACAGAGAAAGGAGACACTACATAAAAATATAAACATAAAAATTAACATTACATTCACCTCCCCATCCATCCATAATGGCTTGTCTTATTTTGATGTATAGCCTTCCAAACTACCAGAGGAGAAAATACTTGTGCATTATATTCTATCACAACATGTTTCAGATACATAAAATTCAAGAGAGTGTTTAAATAAAAGTTAGATATATGCCATAATGAGTTTCTCTGCAAGTATACAAATAATACAACAACATGGGAAAACATTCCATAATACATTGTTATACAAAACAATAACAAACAAAGCAGCCTATAGATTTTGATTTTCAATAAACTTTAATTTTAAACCAATTTTAGATTTACAAAAAAATTACAAGCACAACACAAAGAGTTTTGTATATCCCAACTCCAGTTGCATCTACCATTAACATCTTTCATTACAAAGATATATTTCCTGCTAACTTCCTGTAAAAGATTATGTGAGGAATTTTTCCTGGAAACCATTTAAAAATCTAGATTTTCTTATTTGACAAAATAACAAATAAGAAGGAATGTTTATCATTTTACAATTAATTTTTCAAAGGATATGGTTTAACATGCAATTTGCAGCAACATGGATGGCGCTGGAAGGGATCATGCTCAGCGAAATAAGCCAAAAAGAAAAAGAAAAATACCGGATGGTCTCACTCATAGCAGGAATCTAGAAAACTTAAATAAGGGACCAGGAAAATGAATATAAGAAAGTGAAAATCAAAATCAACAAAAAACTATGAACCAGTCACACTCTATGGGGGGTGGGGGTCGGGGAGGGGAGGGATTGGGGTCAAAATAAGGGGGTTGCAATTATATGGGGAATATAAAAATAAAATTTATAAAAATTTAAAAAAATTGTATTAAAAAAAGGATATGGTTTAAATTTATCTGTCTTAAAATATATGGATTTTTGAAAATATCGGGCTCCTTTCATTTCATTGTTTTATGCTGTTTTGGTATTTTATACTTATTTCCTATTCTTTCTGCCTTTTACTGTATGAACTGTTTTGCTTCTTGTTTTTTAGCAAATGGATAACATGATGTTTTTCATCTCCCAGGCAACTATTATGCATGTCTAATAGCCCTATGTCTATATCCCTATGTCTATATCTATGTCAATATCTACATTTGATTTTTTTCCTCTATTTTTATCTACTCTGTGAGTGTTGTGTTTTTGTTTGTGATGGTTGCTGTTTACCTGAAGGCAATAGGAGTAATAAATTTTCTAAGCCTTGAATAACTAAAATACCTAAATATTACATCACAAATTGGCAAAATATTACCTATCTTATGAACTAGAGATGTTTTGAGTGAAATATGTGGTGTAAAAGCTATTTGTCTATTGCATCTTGGTGCTTATCTGCTGGGTTTATAATTGAATAGTCTCAGAAAGCTTAATTAACACTTGTTCCTTTAAAACCAGTCTGTATTTGTTTGAGCCAATGTGTTTTTATCTATGTTTCCTTTCTAGCAGTTCTTTGTTATCCTCAAAATTTTAAAAAATTTATCCTAAATTACCTCTAGGAGTAAGTTTTTGAAAACTCTGTATAAACAAAAAGAATATAATTTTTAAATGTTTGTTTCTGTTTCATTTGCTGTTTTAGTGGTTGATTTTTTTAAGGGAAACCATCTTCACAATCTAAAAAATATGTTCTAGGCCTTTCAAGAGACACTCTTATGGCTGTCACAGATGGGCCAAACCTAGGTAAAAAAGATCTAGATCTAGATTTCACTCTTCAAGATCAAGACCCTACAAGAAGTCGAGCTGTTCTGTCCACCTTAGAGATAGATGAAGCAGAAGTAGTTTAATGGAAATATACGAAAGTCAAGTTCAGAGAGGAAATGGCAACCTTCCCAGTGAAGTGGATGAACAAGCCCACCAATGGAATTCATCACCCAGGTGAGACAATACAGAACTACGGAGAGCAACGAGGGTAAATCTACAGACCTCAGACCAGTTAGTCTCCCTGCTTTTGCTGTAGAGTGAACAGGAAGAATGGTGGCTGCTGTGATGCAGGGAGGCTCCAAACTTTTATGTGCACTACCTGCTGAGAAATTCATGCTCATGATTTAGTTCTGAAATACTGAAAATGCAAAATGTGTGGGATAGTGTGAGAGTGAGACATGCTACCCAACTGGCTGCAGTGATGTGCAGGCGGGAGGCCCAGGCCCTACAGGAAGGGATGGCTGCTACCTTAATTGTGTCTATGCAATGACTAGAAAACTACAAGTGAGGGGCAGTGACAAGTCTCCTGTTAGCCCTGCTACGCGAAGAACTACACTGGGAGATGTTAGAGGTACCATATTTCCTTAGATCCAGAAGGACATTGAGTTGACAAGATCATCTGATCCATAACAGACTCTTGGTGCCTATCCTATACTGAGGGCCTTGCAGACCAAATTCATGGCCACTGAAGTATAGATTTTTCTATTCAGAAACTTGTGAGAAATAAATCGTAACTTAAGATGACATTTCTGATTTGTATTGTCCGTAGTCATCTTCATTTCCACTGCTCAGTTAAATTATTGGGGACATGTAGAAGAATAAAAGAAAAAGAAAAATCTAGAGGAAACCAAGAATCTCACACAATCCCTTTCCTTGTATTTTTTCTTTGAAATTTAATCTTACTCATTATCTTTCTTTGTTCTTTTTTTCCCTTGGAAACCTCTCAACTCTGACTTTCAAAAATTACTTTAAGCCTTTTTTAAAAAAAAATGTAAACATTTAGCTTTAGACTTCTAGATAAAATTCTTTGATGTGAGAAATAGAGCTAATAAATCTTAGTACTGCTCCCATTTGTCAAGTAAAGTGCAAAGTGTTAGGTATGAAAAGCTGATAGGTTTACTTCTTAAAACTTTTTCATTTGTAAAGGGAAAATAAAACAAAATATATACTTTAGTGCCTCTTTTTGTTTGCTAAAGTTTGTATGGATATAGTGAATTCTTTTTAACCATGGAAACTATGAAGAATATAATACATTATCATTTTCATCTGTGGTCATTAATCTGATTTAAATAGAAGTAGTTTTTTTAATCATTTGATAACTATGCTATATTTTTTGGTACTACTGAGTTTCTTCATTGGTATATTTATTGTCTCTAAGAGCTTCAAAATGTTTTTTATATAAATCTTGAAAATATTAAGATGACCACCATAGATGGTTTTGAGCTGGTTGGTATATAAGTTTTTACTTTGTCATTCAATAGTAGTAAGTGGTGTCAAGTCAAAGAATCTACTTCTACTCAAAAGTCTTGGTTTCACAGTGATAGTGAAGGCAAAGATAAACATCTGGGACTACATCAAATTAAAGAGCTTCTGCACAGCAAAAGAGACAATAACAAAAACAAAGAGAAACCCCACCAACTGGGAGAACATTTTTGCACACAACACTAATGATAAAGGATTGATCACAAAAATCTGCAAAGAGCTGATGAGACTCAACAACAACAAAGAAAATAATCCAGTCAAAAAATGGGCAGAAGAGCTAAAAAGAAACTTCTCTGAAGAGGAAATGCAAATGGCCAACAGGCATATGAAAAAATGTTCAACATCACTTGTCATCAGGGAAATGCAAATCAAAACTACCATGAGATACCATCTTACACCAGTGAGAATGGCACATATTAAAAAAACTAGCAACAACAAATGTTGGCGAGGGTGTGGAGAAAAAGGAACTCTTCTGCACTGTTGGTGGGAGTGCAAACTGGTCCAACCACTATGGAGAGCTGTGTGGAGATTTCTGGACCTACTAAACATAGAGCTTCCATAGGATCCAGCAATTCCACTCCTAGGTATTTACCCAAAGGACACAGAAACATCCATTCCAAAGAGCACCTGCACCCCTATGTTTATAGCAGCACTGTTTACAATAGCTAAGCTTTGGAAACAACCCAAATGCCCAAAAATAGATGACTGGATCAAGAAGATGTGGTACATATACACCATGGAATATTACTCAGCATTCAAAAAAGATAAACACATGCAATTTGCAGCAACATGGATGGCGCTGGAAGGGATCATGCTCAGCGAAATAAGCCAGAAAGAAAAAGAAAAATACCGGATGGTCTCACTCATAGCAGGAATCTAGAAAACTTAAATAAGGGAACAGGAAAATGAATAACTATAAGAAAGTGAAAATCAAAATCAACAAAAATCTATGAACCAGAGACACTTTTGGGGGGGTGGGTGGAGGGAGGGGAGGGATTGGGGTCAAAATGGGGGGGTTGAAATTGTATGGGCATATAAAAATAAAATTTATTATAAAAAAAAAAAAAGAAAATGATACTGGCTGTTGGCTTGTCGAATGTGGCCTTTATGATGTTGCGGTATGTAAAAAAAAAAAAAGTCTTGGTTTCAGCAACATTTTTATTCTTGAAAAATCTTGGGGAACCCAAATAAATTTTGTTTACATTGGTTATATATATTTACTTTATTTAGAATTAAAACATAATTTTTGAAATTGTATTGTCATTTAATGTAACAATGACACTCCCAGCACATGCTACACAAACAATATATTGTTACTGAAGAAAAATTTAATAGTGAAAAAAATGGCATTTGCTTCACAATGTGAAAAAATATGGTCTCACAAATACATAAAGTGATAGGAGTATTTAATAGTGCCTTTAAATAATTATATTTGCTTTAATACTCAAATACTTAATTTGACAAATGGTCAAGTTTTCTTTAGGAGAATAAGAGATAGTGTTTGAAAAGTAAATAAAACAAAGACAACTGAATAAATGAGTAACCATAGATTGTCCATCATTCTTTCAAGTAAAAACAGTACCGAATAAAAAATGCCACTTGTGCAGTTCACAACACAAACAACTGAGCAAGTGCTTTTACTTAAGACAATCTTTGTACTTGTTTGTCCATCATAAGAGGTTTATATGTATTTCCCCTTTGAGCACATAGAATATTTTTTTAAGATTTATTTATTTATGCATACAAGAGCTGGGGTGCAGGCCAGAGATGTGGGGGGTGAGAGGATTCACCAGAGACAGAGTGGGGAACAGAACAGGCAGACTGACTGAAATACACTGCTGAGGGGAGCAGCGGACGAGACAGGAGAGGTCTGCCTTGCCATGTGAGTTTCTCCCTGGCCGGCTGGGGATTGAACTCATGCTGCAGAGACTGCGGATTGCTTCATAATGCAGTGCTTAACCCCTTGCACCACCAGGGAGGCCTGTATAGAATATTTTTAAATATGTATTCAAAGATAACAGTTTGATGATATTTTCTTTTCTTGCTCTCTCTCATGCACTCCTAAATACACTAGTTTTTTGTTTTGCTTTGCTTGGGGCTTTTGAGAACCAGGGTGTGGGCTTTTGGTTTGGTTTGGTTATACTGTGAGATTATGACTATGAAGGTCCTAGTCTAGTCTGTTCTAACCCAGTTCTGTGCAACAGTCTTCATTTGTGTCTTAAATTGTTAATGGGCAAAATGAGAAGCGCTGTGGAATCCCTTAACTGTTAGCTCTAAATGGATTCTGCCGTCCACTGCATCAAGACAAACATACTTTTAGTGTCTAAAATCTTCAATAGAAAATAGCTTTAGGGCCTCCCTGGTGGCACAAAGGGTTGGGGCGCAACCTATGAAGCTGTCCACAGCCTCTGCAGCACGAGTTTGATCCCCGGCCGGCCAGGGAGCAACCCACATGGCGCAGCAGACCTCTCCTGTCTCACCTGCTGCTCCCCTCAGCAATGTACTTCGGTCAATCTACCTGTTCTGTTCCCCACTCTGTCTCTGGTGAATCCTCTCACCCCCCACACCTCTGGCCTGTACCCCAGTTCTTGTATGCATAAATAAATAAATCTTCAGAAAAGAACTTTAATTAACGTGCAATAGAAAGAAGAGAAAGAATATAGTTACAATAGTTTCCAATTAAACATCCAAAAGGTATCCACCTCCTACTGGGTAAATGCCCAAACAAATAGGTTTGGTCCAAAGCAGAGCCACCGAGGTCTAAAAGCTAGTAAAGTAGACAATGATCGTCAAGTTGCATGTCAAGTTCCCCACCTTCTGTCCCTGGTACAAATCCAAGGCTGAGAAGCAAATGCAGCTTCTTCTTTATGTGTCTCTGCTCCCATGTGCCCCCTTCAGGTTTTCTCTCCTTTCTCCTTCTTCCCAAAGTCATTTTTAGCTTCCCCTCGAAGCTCTGCTCCACTCTTCCTTAGGTGGGGCAGGAACCTGGAACCTCCCGTCTGTGGGGATTACACTGTTATAGAATCAGAAGTTTTATTCCCTTTGCTTTTGTAATATCAGTGCACATGTGAACAATGAGAAAAGGGAATAGATTGTTAATATTATTATAAAAATAGGGTTAACCTTGAAGTTCACTACAAGGATCTAATGGAAGTTCAGGGGTACCTGATGCATATGTCATGGGTCACACTGTATTCAGAGGCCAATAATATATAAACTTGTTGTACTTGATTGATTTGGTTCCGATACATCTATATTATTGTTCTGATCTATTTTTCTGAATTTTTAATACTTGTATAATATCCAAAACTGTGTTGCTATATTTAATAAACATATAAGAATAGTAATGAGAAAAGAACCTTGAGTAAGTCAAGACAAAGTCTTTGGATTGTAGAATTAATACAACTTAAAAGCAAAGATAATTATTTATTACATAATATAATAAACATGAAAATAAACTTAATTTTTACCTTCTCATCTATGAATAACTGATTGCAAATTATCCAGCAGAAATATGTTTGCACAAAATATTTCACTGAAAAATTGTTTTAAATACCATAAAAATAGATATTTAAGAACATTGAGTACTAATCCAGATAAAAACACTCAAACTTTGTAAGATTTATTTTGTCTAAGTAAATCTTTTTCTAGCGTGCATGAAATTTGTTGAAAATCATGAATTCTTCCAGAGCCCACATTGAAGTTAGAATAAAGTTTCTTAGCTGCTGAATATGTAGAATTAGGACACAGAATATAGTATATGCTACATGGGTCCTGTCTATTTTACTATCACACATAAATTTTACAATATGATAATAATATAAATTTCCACTTAATTACATCTTCTGAACAACTCTGCTTTTATATACAAGTTGACATTGTTTACATGTTATTCCAAGGGATTTCAGCACTTCAAATTGATGTTTTGCAGCAACTATGGTTTGTATTTATTCTTAAAATGTTGTATTTCCCCCAAACAAAAATATCAATCATCTGACAAGCAGCCAGGTCATAAACCTTCTTCTTCATAGCTCACATTCTTCACAGCTCAAAGCTAAATACATCCATAAATACATGATTTCTTGAAGCAACATTTATTTACTAAAAACTTTGATGAATGTATTAAGTTGATTCTCTGGTCAAAAACTGCCATAAATAGTTCCAAAACAACAACAGTGAGTTACACACTTTTTTTTAAGCTTGCTTTTCTTCATATTAAAGTACAGAATATTAAATTTGTGACTCTGGTCCCAACTTTTCTCCTGAGAAAACTTTCCGATTATAAACTCTGGCTCATCAGAATGATGTAGAATGGCCCATCTACACATGATCCCTGCTCAGAATATACCATGCAATTTGAAATCATCGTTCACTTTACTAGTTTGAATATACACACATTCTCACAAAATTAAAACAATTGTGCATATGTATATATGCACATATTGAATTAAATGCCATAGGTGATCACCAAAGAGTAACTGTGAGCAGAGCAGAGTAAAACAATGTATAGATCCTGTAGAATTACAAAATTTAAAGGGCAGGAACACAAGGATCCAGCAATAGTGACTAAGAAGGAACAGCCAGAGAGATAGCATGGAACCGAAAAAGAGAGTGATATGTGCACAAGAGGTAAAATGAGGAAATTATCTCAAGATAAGGGAATGAGGGGGCTCCCCGGTGGCTGAGCAGGTTGAGCACAGCAGGTTGAGCGCAGCGCTGCAGAGCTGTCTGCAGCCTCTCCAGTGCTGGTTCAATTCCCGGCCGGCCAGGGAGCTACCCACATGGCACAGCAGACCTCTCCGGTCTCGCCCGCTGCTCCCCTCAGCAGTGTATTTCAGTCAGTCTGCCTGTTCTGTTCCCAACTCTGTCTCTAGTGAATTCCCTCACCCTCCCACGTGTCTGGCCTGTACCCCAGTTCTCATATAAATAAATAAATCTCTAAAAACAAAACAAAACAAAAAGATAAGGGAATGATCCACATCACAAATACTGCTAAGAAAGAACATAAGATGAGAACTGAAAAATGCCCACGGGGCAGGGAGGAGTCAGTGGTGGCCTTGGTAAAAAGGCTATGGGGATTCAAATCTGATTAAAGATGGTTCCAGAGAATAGAGGAGGAGCCAAAGACAGGGCAAGCAGTGCAGATGACAATTTGAAGGTCTGCCGTAAATTACAGAGAAGTGGAATGGGCTGTGTAAGGTGATGTGTAATCAATGGACTGTCACAGTCTGTTGAAATTCTAATGGAAAAATAGATGTTGGAGAGAAAGAGAGAAGACTTTACAAAATAGATCTGAGAGAAGCTGCCCTTGGATGCGCCTTTCATCCACTGAAACACAAGGCAAGGAAGAATAAAAATACAGACAGGTACAGATGGTGGATGGTAGATTTGAGGCGAGAGCAGATAGAAGTACTTTCTCAATTGTTTACATTTCTAGTGAACTAAGAAAGTTATCAGGGGCCTCCCTGGTAGTGCAAGAATTAAAGACACTCTATCAAATGATCACCAGCCACTGCAACCTGAGTTTAATCCCCGGCCTGGAAGCTGTCCCACATGGCTCAGCAGACCTCTCCAGTCTCGCCTGCTGCCCTCAGCAGTGTATTTCAGTAGATCTGCCTGTTCTGCTCCCCACTCTGTCTCTGGTGAATCCTCTCACCCTCCCACACCTCTGGCCTACACCCCAGTTATTGTAGGCATAAATAAATAAATCTTAAAAAAAATAAAAGAAAAGTTATCAGCAGATGATAGCAAGAAAAGAAGAGACACTGCTGACAGTTTGATGAGCGTGAGATGGTATGTATTGTAAGCTCCCAGAGTTGATTTTCTCAGATGGCTGAGACACCCACATCAAAGGGCATCACTTCAAAGTATGACCACACAGAACCAGGCTGTCTCCTCCACCCAGGCTGCTTTTGTTTTATAGGTCCTGGTTGATTTAGATGACTTGGTTTTTTCCTTTCTTTCATCTCTTTCCAAGTTTTAAATACCTGCTCTTATGACTTAAATGCACCTATAAAGAGCAAGCCCATGAAACCCTAAAATTCCTACCCTCACTCCCAACAGAGGCAGGACCACGTGCCGGTGTGCTCACCCTCTCTTGGTCCACTCTTGGTCTCATCGTAGCTCAGGCGTACTGTGTCATTTCTAAGTCTTGCAAGTAATAAACCTCTATTTTTTTTCAGAATTTCATGTTGATGATTGCGAAGGGCACCTTGCAATCATAATAAGAAACCTAAGCACCAGTCCAGGCATAACACTGGCTTAAAAGGGAAAATGTTTATGGAAACTTACTGCAGTCAAGTGAGTACCTCCAAAACACTTGCCATTAGTATTATTATCAATTAATGCACCAACCAACACAAGGCCTGTATGAATAGTTTATAGGAGATTGGAAGAGTAAATTGGAAAACTCAAGTAAGATTGCAGGATGTATCTGAAGAAAGATTATGAATTTAAAGTGAAAGCAATCATTGTTGATATAGATGTTTATTGCCCAATGTAGAAATCAGAGGGTTTTCCTTATACAAAACTCTTACCTCCTTTACAGTTAAGCCTATCACAAATAGACAACTTGCTTCTTCATGCACAGTAACAACTTTAAAAATGAGATTATAACATGTACTTTGTCTTGCAACCTGATATTTTAATAGAAAAATATGCAGTGAGCATTTTTATGTTAATAAAGGACATCTACTCCAGATTTTAGATGGTCAACAGTATTGCCTTCAATTAGTCTATTTTTTTAAGCATTCTGATATTTTTGAGTCTTTTCCAAATTTTTGTTACTGTGATCATGAGGTAAACAACCTTATATATATATATATATATATATATCACTGTCTGACCCAACATTGCCCTTTGTTTGAACAGGTGTTTAAAAATAATCACACCCAGGACACCCATTTAGAAATCTTGACACAGTGCTAACTTGCTTTTTAAAAAAGTTGTACTAAACCAGACTTTGACCAATAGCTGATAATGATCATTTTCCTCATTCTGACCATGATTGAGTGATACCACTCTTTAACATTTTTGTCAATGATTCAGTTTCGAAGATTCTTGAGCACAAAACTAGTTAACATTTTAAGATATAGAGAGAGCATTTTCTCAAGTAAACTGATAATCAAGTATAAGATCTATTAATGGTGTGAAGCTTTCTAATGCTGAGGTATTCTTTGTTTTACTTTGTAAACTAAATTATATATAAATATGTACCATATGTACATATTAATTATATATGTAATGTGCATATGCATCAGCTATA
Source organism: Talpa occidentalis (assembly GCF_014898055.3). Taxonomy (NCBI): domain Eukaryota; kingdom Metazoa; phylum Chordata; class Mammalia; order Eulipotyphla; family Talpidae; genus Talpa; species Talpa occidentalis. The sequence goes on from NW_023601322.1 coordinate 10,622,749, forward strand.
TGCATATATAATTTAGTCATGTATACAAATTAGTCATGTGTATATAAGTAAATATGTGTCTCTGTGTGTATATATTTATACATACATATATATACCTTGAATTTAAAAGATATTTCATTGACATGCATTATATATAGATATTGACACCAAGTAAAAAATTATCTTCAGCACTACTCTTAGCCACTGATTATTTTGATTAAGAAAAATGACAAGAACCTAAATTTAAAAGGACAAAAAAGAACATATAGACACAAGGTAAACCACATGAACATGAAATTTGTATGACTTACAACAGAGATGGGAATAATATATCCTGGATTTTATTGGATACTCTTGATGTAAAATACTTGACATAGGATTTCTCCTGCCACCAGAAATATCCTAGAAATGGTACTCTTTCCGCATCTAAAGTATGTCTTCTAACATATTCCTCTCACACTCAAATATAGCACAAAATTCACTATTTATTCATATACTCTAACTTTTGGTTTAAATACAGTCCTCTATCCAAGGGAAAGTTCAAAGAAAGAAAACAGATTTTGCATAAGCTAAAGTTACCAATGTGTTTCATTGCACAAAGTTATCTCAATAATTTATGGAGAAACAGCTTAGGGTAGATGATTTTATCCATGGGGTATCATTTAATTTCAAGACTTCAACAGTCAACTTTTTGAAATGAGTTTATCCCATAAAATAGTAATTTAAAAAGTAGTCTGACAAGATGATGTCTTATCACAGTATACCTGAATAGATAAGAATGTTTATTTTTATTATGGCCTTCTTCACCTTCTCATACTGCATTAATCATGGTACTATTTACAAAAAAATAGTAACTTAAGTACTCTTTATGCAAAATGTTGTTTTGTCACTAACAATGTAGTTTTAAAAATTATAATGAAAAATGTTAAAAGGCCAAGGAAGTAATCATAGTTGTATTTTAATTTCTGTTTACTTCTTGTCATGGTAAATATATAAGGTTATAATTTATAACTTGGCCATTTTCAAAATCAAACTAACCTGTGAGTTTCCAACCTCCAACTTTGTTCAAATGCCTCCCAGGTGATCCTAGGGATAGAATTTCTAATAAGGGAGAGACTCGTCTGGATGAGGAATGATGAGGAACTCTGCTGGGTTTCATGTTCAGATTATTGCTTCACAGCAGGCAAGGATCATTCTCACAGCACAGTAATTAGGCTGGGTTTCCCATGTAGAGGAGTACCTTAGTCAGAATTGCTAAGAATAAAATAACATCTTTTGTAGAGAATCTAATGGATGCTAGACACTGCTTTTTTTCCTTTACACGTAGCAACCTTTATATCATCACCCCTGTTTTTCTCATGAAATATCTAGAACTCAGAGAGGTCAGGCAGCATTTTGATAGGTACATAGTGAATAGGAAAGGCACAATTCACATCTGTCTATTCGATGACACAGCTCATAGCTCTGTCCTGAGCTGGTGCCTAGTAACAGCGCAGTTGTATATCCATGGTCAGGGGCCTGGGGGACTCTGAAAGCAGGAACCTGCCAAAACTTCCAAAGACAAACTCAGCAGGAAGGCAGACCAGCCATGGAATCCTAAACTACTTCAGAGCAGCAAACCTTTCCCTTCAAGAGCATGCATTTTATTATTCGGAATCCTTCTGAAATAAAAATGTGTCTATTTCCCACCAATCGATCCAACGTCACATAGGTCAATAGAAATAATTAAATGGGAAGCACTCTGAATGACTTTAATAATTGCATTAGAGTCTTTGGTTCTCCCAGAAAATCTCAACACCTGACTGTTTTTCCTCTGGAAAGTCTGGCGAGGCTGCTCCTGTGTCCTCCCAGAGCAGGAAGTGGTGAGTGGTGCAGGCCAGAATAATCTGCGTTTCCACAACTTTTCATTGCCCTTGACAAATCAAAGCTCAGCTCTTCTCCTCAGCTTTATATTTTCTAGATTATACCTTACTGAAAATTTGAAGTCAGGGATTAATTTTTCTATTGAGGACTTAAATAATGATGAAAAGGATTACTGGGTCATTCTGTTATTTCATCAACTTTACTATTAAGTTATTAAATAATGATGAAAAATAATGGTAATAACTCTTAACTTGATTCAGTTCCATACAATTAACAATCCCAATATACCGATAACGGTGAACTAATATTAAATAAATATGCAAATAAATCTCAAACAGTTCATCAAGAATGGTCAGTTTTAAAAAATTGCTCTCTGTAGGAATTTATTTGATTGCATTTAATGTTTTCCTTTTCTGGGCTTCCTTTCAAGAACAGTGAAAGATTTTTAAAAAGAATATTAGGCAAAACTAGTCCTTTAGTACAAACCTCTTTAAAACCATCTGTTTTGAAGCACAAATAGTAAAACTCAGTCACCAGTGATAGGAGATACAAGGTTGATTTTAACTACATCCAAGCAAGACAATTAAATGAAATGTTTCAGGGACGGTAATTGTGCAGAAAAGAAAACAAAAAAAAGAAGTTTCCTACAATGGCTGCCGGAACAAATGAATTTATTAGTGAGCAGAGTAGACTCACCTATGTCCTATCCCATTGCAGTTCTATTAAATCCTATAAGATTTAATTAGAGCCTTTCCTCCTGGCTCTGCCAGTTAAAACAGTTCCCCTTCCTAATACGGGATTGGCAACCAAACAGGAGGCAGGATAATTTTTTTGATGGATAGCGGTAGGTGGGGAGAACAATTCCAGAGAAAAACCAAAGCCAGGTGTCTGCAAAAGGCTGGGTGGAAAAACCAAATAAAACCCAAGATGAGGACCTCCACCGTGGTGCAGTGGTTGAGCACTGGGTTGCGAAGCTGCCCGCAGCCTCTGCAGCGCCGGTTCGATCCCCAGCTGCCAGGCAAGGGTCCCACAAGGCGCTCAGACCTCTCCTGCTGCCCGCTGCTCCCCTCAGCAGTGTACTTCATCCATCTGTCTGTTCTGCTCCCTGCTCCGGCTCTGGTGAATTCTCTCACCCTCCCGCACTTCTGGCTGTACCCAGTGCTTGTATAAATAAATAAATAAATCTTAAAAAAAAAACCCAAGATGAAGGCCAAGCTATCAGCTAAAGTAGAAATGCCCCCAGGCACATAGATTTCAAAGCTAAAGAAGCTTCACTGCAGGAGGTGACCTCTTCTCCTCTTACAGAACAGAAACCAATTTCTTTTCTTTCTTTTTTTAAATATTTTTTATTAAGGTAACATTACTTTACAACACTGTATATGATTCAGAAAGATAGGCTCCCACCAATTCAGGTGTATGTGACCTACCACAACAGACCCACCACTAAGGCACCCAGAGACTCCCACCATTGTCCACTGTGCCCCTCCTCCTGCTTCCTCTCCATTGTCCCCATCCCACCTCACCCCTGCAGGTAGCCTCAGTTTTATAGTGATATTTCTAGGGTTTGTTACTGGTGTGGTAAAAATGGCCGTCTTGCCCAAAGCAATGTATGGATGCAATGCAATCCTTATTAAAGTTTTAAAGACATTCTTCTTTTATTTTCTTTAACCTAGTCCTGCCTCCAAGGCTTCTGACCCTCAGATTCAGAGGCAAGTGATGAGAGAATTTTTTTATTTTCATCAAGGAATCCTAGAGATAATTATTCAATCATTTTGACAAATTATTAATTATTTAATTATTTTGACAAATAAAAGTACTCATGGGCAGAGAATTAAAAGACATTGTTTAAGTTGACACAGTTAATAGCTGACCTGGTCTGAGGGTCCAGATGTTTTTGCTCAAAATCAACTTTCCTTATAGGACAGCAAACATGGAAGACGCTGCACCTGGGAGATTGCAAGTTCTGATCAGTGCAAAGCATAGGCCTATTCAGGATAGTCATCTGATGAAGTTTGCTCTTTTGGGGTGCCAAGGAAACCAGAAATACTCAGTATGAAAACAAGGAGAGAGCAGAAAAGGGCTGTCAACAGGCCACAGAGGCTACCTGCGCACCCTGCCAGGTGTCGGCTTGGTAGGATCACCTCAAGGCAGCGCCTGGAGCGACATCACCTTTCAGCTCAGAAAACAGACATCGGGTTTCACTTCTGCATTTGCTATAAAACACATTAAGGACACTGTGTGATGTATCACCCAAAGGACCAACCAAGAAATCTTCCTTCAGAGTTAGTAAATGAAAAATCTGTACTGCTGTGAAAACTTGCATTATTTCTTTCAAGACAAAGAGCTCTAGTTTGAGGCAGGGAGGAGGGGCAATGTGGGGTTTTTTGGAGAAATTATCTGGTATAAGTGGAATCGTTCCACAAGGAACTAGGTCTAGAGGGAGATCGATTCTAAGAAAGTACATTTTTAAGCAATGAGGTAAGTTGAAAACTAGAGATATACATAAATTGCTACGGAAACAGAGTTAAGTTCTAAAAGTAATTACATTCCCTTTTTTATCCTAGCTACGGAACATAAGAGCTAACAACAGCAGCAACATTAACATTTTGCTCCGGCTCGCCCCACTCCCCTCACACTTCATCAATATATCTTAAGTCATTATATTATATATCTCAAGTCATTATATTATATATCTTAAGTCATTATACTATATATCTCCTCACATTAAATAAGAAACAAGGTTAAAGTAGGGCATTTATAGTGATATTTCTAGGGTGGAGCTCAGGAGGGAGGAAGCAGAGAGAGATGCAGAAAGAATGGCGGAGGCATGCGTGGCAGAGAGACATGTGAAGAAGCTGTGCCTGCTTCCTGGCCTTGGACTGGCTCCAGGGACTTGCGGGACATGGAAGGAGACACTTGAAAGAGAGAGCTGTGGGTGGGAGACAGGTGGGCAGGCTGACAATGGCAGCCTTTATCTTGTCTTGGTTTTTGATTTTGCTCTTTTCCTTCCAAGCTTACCAGACCCCTTCTGCCCCTTTCCTAATGTTCCCCACCAGAGGATGCCTCAGACTTGTGGCCAGCCTTTGGACCTCCGTGGCCCTGTTTTGGGTCAACTGTATTTGGCTGGGCATTTACTGATGAGGGGATGGGTAACTGGGTAACCTTTAAACTATATTCTTGCTCTTCTCTATATTGCACATAAATTATATTAAGTTCCTTTCCATGAAAGTTTTATGAACTTAGAGAGTATGTTTTGTCCTGACGTAGTGGGTGGCAAAAACTTATTTAGAGCAGGCAGGATTGGGGGTGTCCCAGGGTGCTTCTCACCCTCCCCAACTATTAAAAGTGAAGTTTAGAGTAAACAGGAACCAATGCTAAGTAATCCTAATGGGTCAGACTAAAGAAACTCCAACCAATTTTTCTTTCAGGTGTAATTTTTCTTGCAGGAGCCTTAATATTTACCTGTTATTTTGTCAAGTGAAAGAGATTCCAACCAACTTTTATTTATATGTGCAACAGAGTCTTAATACCATCTGTCATTTTTTTAATTTTTCTAAATAAGTCTGGGGTAGGAAAAGAAAACATTTATTTTTCATGGCTCCATAACAATGAGTCATTATTAGGAAATTTATTTTGATTTTTAAAATATGTCATATTCTCTGTTTTTTCAGAACTTAATAGAGCAGTAAAATCTCTGATTTTCATCAACAGTCTCTGCTGATGATATAAATAGTAGCTTCTTCTCACCTTAAATAAGTCTGAGTATTTAGAAATGAAATTGCTTATCTATCTGATCATAGGCATGATTGTAATGTTTGAATAAGATAAATTGCTTTCTACTAATGCAAAATTAATTATAGTTAGATCTTGGGATTAAAAATTCACAAGATCAAGGCTAAGTGGAGCCTTTCTTATCTTAAAAATACATAGTTATTCTAAATTAAACACAAATTATTGTGTTTAATTCTAAGGAATTCCCATCGCGTTTCTAAATAACCAACTCCTTTAATGGTTAAGCAGAGATGGTGTGTTGTAAACAAATGTAACACAATCTCATTTTTTAACTGGCTTATTATAAAAGCAGCTGGGACGGGTTATAGAGGTGGGGCTGAGAGAAATGAGTGGTGAGAGGTAAAAGTAAGGAAAAGGGCACCCTTGATATTACTTTTCATAGATGACCAGGACTGAGTCCACTTTGGAGGCCATTCTGTTCTGCTGTTCAGATGAAATTACACAAAATAACAGGCAGACCTGTGTGCAATTTTAGTTGGTCACCTTACAAAGCACTACTTTATGTGTACTCTATGAAGATTGGACTTTGACCGAGAAAGATAAAAGCCTAGTGGTTGTATAAAAACTATTTTTGCCTTTTTTAAACTGGAGATGGTAGTTTCAAAATCCTATAAGTTCCCGTGCCTTAACTCCAGAGAAGTTGCTCCCATCTTACCTCATTAATTATTGATGATATTTTGATTTTGTTTTGCTGGATATCAAACAATGCTTTTAAAGGTAAAGAATTGCTTGTTGTTGACTTATCAAATACAGCCTTTGAAGAAGAGAAAAAAATCAGTACATAATAAGGTATTTTTTTAAAGATGCTTCTATCTTAAATTATCAGCAGTAGCACTGAAGGATCTAGAAAGAATAAAGATTCCAGTTTTAACATTTCCATATCAGAGAATTCTATGCAGTATTTTTAAAATGAATTAGTTCTATTGATTCTAAGTTAGAGAAAGCACTTCATATTTTTTAGTAAAAACCCAAATGCAAGTTGCTGAATAATTCTAAAACAAATCATGTATGTAAAGCATGCACAACATATACATGCAAAATATTCCTGTGTGTAAGCTCATATATATAGAAACATTTCCAGAATGCCACACTAAAAGGAAAAGTTATTTCTACAAAAAAGACAGTGGCTTCATTTTAACTAATGCTGTTTTTATATTACAATATACTTTTTATTTTAAAATGTCCTTTATATTACTTCATTAATTTAAACAGTAGTAAAAACATCAGCAGAAGTTTATTTCTATGTATGTTCTTAACTCACTAAAACTGGCCTCTCAGAGGTTTGCATGATTATCTATAAAAACCATAAATATTAAAAGCATCTTTTCTATGTAGTTTCAAATGGCTTTTTTTCAGAAATTGAAAATACCTACTGAGAAGGAAATTATTCTAAGAATGTAGGAATGGTTGGTAGTTCTCTCATCTTTTATTCACATTTTTATTTCAGGTTTAGAGCCATCTGAGGACTTTCAGTTAAAAACAACAAAGATAACCTTTTTAAAGTTAAAATATTAAAAAGGATATATTCAAATAGTTTCCTGAAATTATCAATTAGAAACTGCTATCCATGAATTTATTAAGATCCTTTTAAACATAATGACATATTCAGTTTTTTGATATCTTTGAGTATGAATATCTCTCCTAACTGTGCAAACTTATATTTCCTTTTATTTGCACCATACTTGCCTATAAAAAAAGGGAAGATGTTATGAAGAGTTAGGAATTACAGCTTTCAAAATGAATGAAATGTTACTATACTTATAACTGTATTTAATATAGGCTATCAGCCTTAAGATTTTATTTTTGGTGTGTCAAATATGTTTAGTGATTAAATTAATTCTTATTTGTTAAAGCACAAAAATAGAACAGTAAATTTCTGAATATTCCTTTACAGTTTGTCCACTAATCTAAGGAATCTAAGGAAGTTCATCATCACTAGACCCAATTTGAAATAAATTCTAAAGGAAATAATGGTAAATAATAATTTGAAATATAATACTCTAATACTGTATGGTGATGCAAAAATCACTTTCAACTCTAATGCAAAGATTACTTAATCAGGAGCTTAGTAGGGTAAGGTATTTCCTAATACAAAAAGAATTCAATAGCTTATGACTCATTGTTTTTTGTGATCTGTTGGATTGTCATACTTCTAAAGTCTAGTCCAGTTTAAGATACTAATATACCAAACACTTTCAAAAGTGCTGTAAATCATTGCTACTGTCATTAAAATTTAAACAGTTCTTTCATTCTCCCATTCTGGGTTTAGGGAGAAGGCAATAGTCTAATATTCATGATATTATTATATATGCATTCATTTAAACCTATATAATACTGTGATTTTGTGTGGTACTTCCCCAAACATTTGAATATCTAAGTCTCTTTAACCTACTGAATGATTCTATTAGTCTCCTTGTTCTCCCTTTAATTCTCAAGGGACTTTATTTGTCCCTAGTGATATTTATATAAATAAAACACAGACTTGGATGTAGGCATTAGGTCATCAAGAACTCTATAACACACCCCTCTTCTGACATACTATGTGTGCAAATCAGGAGTTGAGGGGTGGTGGGAAGTGCTAGCTCAGGGACAAGGGAAATGCTCATATTTCCATATTCTGAAGCAAATGAAGAGAAGTTTTTAAAGGGAGACTTTGCTGTCATCCTTCATGACAAATAACCTTTCATGTAACTTTTAAAATGACTTCACATAATCTGATTGATCATAGAGACCTGCTCGTCATTCCACTGACTTCCTGAAATCAGGATTCTCTTCAAAGCAGGAAAGTGGTTCGTTTTTAACAAACAACAGAAAATACATTGCGGCAGAATAATCTTGTATTTTGCATGCTTGATGGAATCAGCTTCATTTGCTTTTTTGTCTTTCAAGCTATTACTTGGAAATGTCTTCCAATCCTTATTAAAACAGGTGGGAGTAATATATGCTAGTGAACTATCCATTGTTAAGTCCTAAAGATAGATCTACTGTTATATCGGATTGTTGACTTCTTACAGGCCTGAAAGGCAAGGAGAATGTGCATAAATACTTACCTGCTTAACCTTATTTTAATTCTCCTTGTTTCTATCACAAGGTCTTAAACATTTGTGCCTCATGTCTTCCTGTACTCTAATTCTAGACTTCACTGGCCCTTTACACTCACTGAAAATCGGAAAGTCTGGCTATTTCGTGGTTCTGTTTCACTGAACGTGTGCAATACTACATTTTTCTTCCAACTGAAAAAAAAAGTTTATAACTTAAGACTTATTTTACTGTGACTTGATTAAAAGTGTGTTCTATCACATAAACTTAAAATTGTGCATACCTGTTCTTGGAAACATCATGGAAATAATTTTTTTTTAATGTTTGGGCATATCTTACCATTACAAATACTTTATTCTTACATCTGAGTCATTAGTTATTAATTGTTGTTGGCTGGTTGGTTGTTGTTGGGTGGGTGGGGGGTTGATTACAATGGACATTCGTATTTTTTAAAAGTGAAAATTTTAGTCCTAACATTTTGAGGTTCATTTCCTTGAAATAATTCATTATATCAATTTGTTCCTCCATAGCCTGTAACTACATAAATGTTATCTAATAAATATCCTACTAAGTCTGTCTTCATGATTGAGATCCATTATATGTACATTATATATAAATTATTTATAAGATACTTATATTCATTGATAAATTATTGCTGAAATCGTCTTGAACAGGAAGATTCAAGAAAATACATAGAAAGACAAAATATGAAAACTGGAGGGACTTCTGGTGCCATCTAGAACAATTTCATCATATTACCAAAAGAATAAAGCAAAGTACTATAAAATCCATGCATAGCCCTGTAGTTAATTGCTGGACATTTCTTCCAGATACATGTATGCATATATGGAAAATATGTAACAGCAATATATATACTTAAATATTGACCAAGGACTTAGAAAAAGTCAGAGTGAGGAATAAAGAAATCCTCCTAGGTTAGAAATAAAAAGAGAAAATTAAAGTCAGAATTGAAGCCACAAGAGTATAGTACAGTAAGGAACGAATCAGGAAGTTTCTAAGGCAATTGGAGTTTTTATGGTAAGATTTTAGCATGCACAGTTAGAAAAAATTCAACTGAGTCTATAGAATAAAGTCTGAACCAGAAAATCTGCCTCCTATGTGATAAAGGAATTAGAGAAACTTCACCTATATACCCAAAGAAATGGCAAGGAAGCATACTAACAGGTCAGAGCACCCAACAGAGGAAAAAATTTTCAAGGGTAATTGAAACCACATCACTCATGAATCAAGCTGCAAGCTTGCACTGGTTGACAAGTGATAAGCTACAGAACAGAAAGAGGGTTTTTTTTTTAAAGTCCCCAAAGTTGTTAATTTTATAGAACACTGTTATAAAACCTTAATACTTAGATAACCTTTTTCAAACAAAATCTAATTTAGATAATCTAGATAAGGGAGAAAGAACTCTGCTTTTGTAAAGAGACTAGAACCTTAATAACAAATCTAATCAAAAGTAAGACAAAAGCCCTATGTTTATAGCAGCACTATTTACAATAGCTAAGCTATGGAAACAACCCAAATGTCCAAAAATAGATGACTGGATCAAGAAGATGTGGTACATATACACGATGGAATATTACTCAGCAATCAAAAAACTCATGCAATTTGCAGCAACATGGATGGAGCTGGAAGGGATCATGCTCAGCAAAATAAGCCAGAAAGAAAAGGAAAAATACCAGATGCTCTCACTTATAGCAGGAATTTAGAAAACCTAAATAAGAGGCCAGAAAAAAAGACTAATTATAATAAAGAAAAAATCAAAATCAACAAGCAACTATAAACCAGAGGCACAGAGGCACACTACGGTGGGGGGCGGGGAGGGAAGGAGGTATTAGGGTCAAAATAAGGGGGGGTGGGAATTATATGGGGAATACAACTAAGATGAAAATGCATGCATTGTGCAAAAATGAAAAATGATGTAAAAAATATATAAAATAAAGTAAAATAAAGAAGTACATTTTTATGTATTATCTCTTACGCTGTTAACTGTGCAGAAATCTCCTATTTTGAGCTGTTACAGCTAATAACTCTTATTTATCTATTATTTTATTATTATATTTTTATCTCACTTGGCTAATGGCAAAACAACTTTTCAGTAAAATATGTTCATTTTAAACTTGTATTTATGTGCCCCAATAAATATTGTTGCATGAGTGAAAAATAAAAAAGTAAGACCAAAAAAAGGTCACTTTTTGCAGAGAATGGAGACAAATATCTTCCATAATATGTTGCAAACAAAAAAGATAAATAATCATGCTTATGTGACAGCATGACTTCATAATTAAAAAATAAATCAACATAATATGCTACATTCGTGAATTGAAAGGAAAAAGCACATGGTCATTGGTAGACAGGAAGAATGAAGAGTTAAAAAAAACACTAAACCCAAGTTCTTACTTTAAAAAACATTGAGAAAATTAGAAATAGAGAATCTACCATAAAATGAGAGCCAGAATTATATTAATGGTGAAACATTTAGCATTACCTTTAAAGATAGGTAGAAAACACAGTATTCTCTAAATTGCTTAATATTCAACACTGAACTAGGTGTTAAAAACAATAATACAGGGCCTCCCAGTGGTGCAGATGTTGAACGCTGGGTTGCTAAGCTGCCTGCAGCCTCTGCAGCGCTGGTTCAATCCCCGGCCTCTGGGAGAGGGTCCCACATGGCGCGCAGACCTCTCCTGCCGCCCACTGCTCCCCTCAGCAGTGTATTTCATTAGTCTGACTGTTCTGCTCTCCCCTCTGGCTCTGGTGAATTCTCTCACCCTCCCGCGCTTCTGACTGTACCCAGTGCTTGTACAAATAAATAAATAAATCTTTTAAAAAAAGTAAAAAAAAAACCACAATGATACAAAAATTAAAAATGATTGCCATATTGCAGTAATATATATACTTACAGAAAACATGACTGTGTACCTAAAAAATCTAAGAAAAAACAATTGACAGACCTCTACAATTTAAAACTTAAGATACAGCAAATTTACAGTGTGGGAAAAATACCACCTCTCTTAGGAACAACACTTAGCAATGAAAACAAAGAGGCAAAATTTCTGGAAAGAGAGTGTGACTTAGATGAAAGCTATTAGAACATGTTTTATAAACATTAGTTTGAATGAATATAGATGCTGTTCTAAAACATTGTTCTTCATTTAGAACTTTTCTCTGCACAATATTTTTCTTTATTGTATCATTTCTAAGCCATCATGAGATTGAGGGTTTTTTTTAATTGATTGATTGATTAATTTTTTAATTTTTTTACATCATTGTTTATTTTTAAACAATACTTGCTTCCCCCGACCCCCTCAGGTGTAGTCCCCATAGAGTTTCCTTCACCAATGCACCCGTGCACCATCACCTCAGTCCCCTTTGCTCCTTCTTCCCTCCCTCTGATCCCTCTTCCTCTTCCCCTGCAGGATGTCTCTGGTTTATAACGGTCTGTTTTGCTTTGTTGGGTTTTGTACTGTTATTATTTTTTTACACTGATGTCTTATTTGGTTCCCCTATACTCCTGCTATAAGTGAAACCATCTGATATTTTTCTTTTTCCTTCTAGCTTATTTCACGGAGCATAATTCCTTCTAGTTCCATCCATGTTGCTGAGAATGGCATGAGTTTATCTTTTTGATTGCTGAATAATATTCCATTGTGTATATATACCACATCTTCTTGATCCAGTCATCTATTTTGGGTCATTTGGGTTGTTTCCAGGTTTTACCTATTGTAAATAGTGCTGCAATAAACATAGGGGTACAGGTGTTCTTTTGAATCAGTGTTTCTGTGTCCTTTGAGTAGATCCCTAGGAGTGGAATTGCTGGGACGTATGGTAGCTCCATCTTTAGTAGTTTGAGGAACCTCCAGACAGCTTTCCATAGTGGTTGGACTAGTTTGCACTCCCACCAGCAATGTAGGAGAGTTCCTTTTTCACCACATCCTCGCCAACATTTGTTGTTGCTTGTTTTTTCGATATGTGCCATTCTCACTGGTGTAAGGTAGTATTTCAATGTGGTTTTAATTTGCATTTCCCTGATTATCAGGGATGTTGAACATTTTTTCATATGCTTTTTGGCCATTTGCATTTCCTCTTTGGAGAAATGTCTTTAAAGTTCTTGTGCCCATTTATTGACTGGATTGTTTATTTTGTTTTTGTTGAGTCCTGTGAGTTCTTTGTATATCTTTGTGATCAGTCCCTTATCAGTTGACTGGGGTGCAAAATTTTTTTCCCAATCAATGGGGTATCTTTCTGTTTTTGTTAATGTCTCTTTTGCTGTGCAGAAGCTTTTCAGTTTGATGTAATCCCAGGTGTTTATCTTTTCCTTGACGATCTTTGCTTTGGGTGATGAGTCTTTAAAGATGTTATCACAATGGCCATCCTACCAAAAGCAATATACAGATTCAATGCTATTCCAATAAAAATCTCAATGACATTCTTCAAAGAAATAGAACAAATATTGATGAAATTCACATGGAACCACTGAAAACCTTGAATAGCCAAAGCCCTACTGATGAAAACAAAGGAGAAAGGAGGTATCACACTTCCAAACTTCAAGCTATCCTACAAAGCCATAATAATTAAAACAGTTTGGTATTGGAACAAAAGCAGACACACAGACCAATGGAACTGAATAGAGAGCCCAGAAATAAAACCACACTTATATGGACAATTTATCTTTGACAAAGGAGCAAAGAATATGCAATGGAACACAGGCAGTTTGTTCAATAAATGGTGCTGGGAAAACTGGACCTCCACATGCAAAAAAACGCAACTAGATCACTACCTTTCACCGTGCACAAAAATCAACTCAAAATGGATAAAAGAATGGACATAAGACCTGAAACTATAAAATATATAGAAGAAAATATAGGTAAAACACTACAAGACATACATTGAGATTGAGGGGTTTTTATGGAGAAAAATGCCCTTGTGCACATAATAAATAAATTGTGTTAAAAATTCAGGGGATACAGAGATAGTAGAAGTAAAAAAATAATAATAATCATGAACTCTGGGTCAATAGTCACCTCAAACCTTTCCAAAATTTTTGTTTGGACATCCTTCTTTTAAAATTTACTACTTGCTTATACAGGACATGCTAAAACATGCTTGCTTTTATCTTCTTTACAACAATTTTTCTCCTTAAATCATTTTGTTTTCAAGTAAAGACTATTTAACAGATTCTTCTAGGGAAAACAAACTTCCAATGAAGTGATATTTCAAATTATTGATCCTGTTTATATCTTCTATTATCTGCCCAATAGCCAATTGAAATAAGTTAGACTGTGAAAGGCAAATGTCAGATGATTACACTCACCTAGTGGTGAACCATCTGTGGAAACAGTACTGAGCAGAAAGAATGCATTTATCCTAACAAGTTAAGCCAAGCAGTCTCTCACACATGAAAGAAAAAAAAAAAACCCAGTTCAGTAATACATTAGCTAATGTTAGTTTATATGCTTTCCTTTAATATCATTGAAAACAGTAGTCTTTATTACAGTCAAGATATTTAGCATAGATGATAGTTATGTTAATATATATACTGTATATCATACATAATTATTGCTTGCAAAACCATGTAAACAATAAAATCCTTTTGGAGAATTCTCTAGTTTCCTTAGAGCTATAGTTGGCAATATGCCATAATTGTGAACCCTTAGAAAAATTAAAGTTTTATTACCTTTTACAGTTATAGGATATCACAAAAACAATCTTTTTATTGATGCACTTGTCATTAATGCATAGGAAGTGAAAAGATTTATTGTCCATCTCCTTTTCAATGAATTCTTACAAAGATATTCTTGGAGAAGCAGAATGTGGAAGTCCTTTTAACTGTATAGGGAGCTTCTGGGAAAAGCCCTCCCTTTTTCTGAATCATGCACATCTGCTATTCTGCACACTATGAATTTAGATGCATTTATAGTGAAAATACTAGTCATCTTCCAATTATAGAAGTGTCATGTTGATGCTGTAAAAATGTATCTCCCTGAGAAAATCAGTGCGTGCTTTTCCCTACTCCAAAGGATAACTATAATGATAATAAGCCTCGGGCAATGAGCAAAAATACTTGGAAAAATGTAACGCTATGATGATACTCTGCATTTTTCATTTTTATAGTGATTTTATTTTCCTTGAAAAGATTTTTCCTTCAGAATTTGAAGCATGAAAAATTTCCATAATAAAATTACACTAATATAATACTTAGAGATGAATAAACTAGCTTTAAACTGAAAATGGCATCTCTATATGCTACTTAAAGAGAACGTATGATATCAAGGATATAGGAGTGTATCAAAGATAGACATTTTAGAAAGTCTATTTGAGTTTCAGGCTAGCAGATAAGTGAGAATATTATAGACTGGCATTATAAAGAAGATTAAACTACATTTTTTTTTTTGCCCTCCAATCTGAGAATACTTAGAGAAAATGTCTCAGGGTATAAAAACCAGAACTTAAATTGACTTTGGGGAAATGTGTAATTGAAGTAATATAGTTTTGACTTCTGTAACCATCTTCACATCCTTACTACTAGTGATCTGAAAGTGCTATTACAAACCAAGGCAAACCAGAAAGTAAACTGATATTGCATCTAACATCCCCCAAGAGGATCTCGAAAGTATGGAAATGTTCTCTCCCTGTCGTTCATTTTACACATGTAGAAAACCTTTTATTGCCAAACTAACACCAAGAGAAAATTTCCAGTCTGTTTTCTTCTTTTACAAATTAAAAGGGAAATAAGAGTAAAAAGGAAAAAAAGTTTAAGAATTTCAGACAACAATCTATTTTTATGGAATAGATAAGGAAATAGTACATGATGTATGTGGAAAAGGTCATTCTCTGAAGAAAGTGAATATTACTCCTTTTATGGGTAAATCTATACATTCAGATCATCCAATCTGAATGAATTAACAGTAAGCCAGTCCTTGGAGGGTTAAGGGAAGCAGGGAGGCATGGATCAAGTGACCTGAAGCATGCATGTCTTATTCACTCCTTTGCTTGTGATGTTTCTGCTGAAAAGTCCCTGGACAGTCTGATCCATGCGCCCATATAGGTTACTCTTTTTTTCTCTTGATGTTTTTAATATTCTGTCTTTGTCATTGACTTTCAACAATCTTATTTTTCATCTCTCTGGCATTATTTTGGCTGGAACACTTTGGGTCTCTTGGGTCATGATATCTGGTTCACTTCCCAGACTGAGATAATTCTTAGCAATTATTTTTTTAAATAAATTTTATATAACTTTTTTTTCTCTTCCCTTTCTGGGATCCCCATGATATGGATGTTATTTCTCTTTTGGTCATCCAAAACGACTTGCACACTATTTTCCTTTGTTTTATTCTTTTTCTCTATGTTTTTTTATTTGTGTGTTCTCCAACATTGTGCTTTCAAGCAACTTCATTTTCCATATTGCTTGCATTTGTCTGCTGTTGATTATATTTGCATTTGTCTGCTGTTGATTATATATAATCAGGCCCTTGATTATATTTTTTAGTATTTAGTATTCTTTAGATCCATTACTTCTAAGTGAAACAGCCTCATCTTTTCTTAGTTAATAAAAGTATTCATATGCTATTATTGTCCCAGTCCTAGTTGGAGGAGGGCAGATGTTTTGACTATCACAGACTTAGACTTAAAGTAGTAGACTCTTCTGTGAGGAGTCACAGGTGATCTCAGGTTGAGCTACAAATTTACTGTATTTTTTTTAAAGTTTTATTTATTTATTTATACAAGCACTGGGTACAGTCAGAAGCGCAGGAGGGTGAGAGAATTCACCAGAGCCAGAGGGGAGAGCAGAACAGGCAGACTGATGAAATACGCTGCTGAGGGGAGCAGTGGGCGGCAGGAGAGGTCACCGCGCCATGTGGGAGCCTCGCTGGCAGCTGGGGATAGAACCGGCTCAGCAGAGGCTGCGGGTAGCTTCGCAACCCAGTGCTCAAACGCTGCACCACCGGGGAGGCCCTACAAATATACTGTATTTTGTGCCTCAAGCTCAAGCCAGTAATCATCATTGCACCTATAGTTCTCCAATAATGCACCTTCTGTATTAGATGCCAACTCTGTGAGCCCCCTCATCCAGTGCAGGCTGTGTCTCCAAAGTCCCCACCTTTGTCATGTGCCCTGAGTCAACAACTATAGGGGGCCCTCTCAGCAGGCTCCCTTCCCTCTCTTGGGTGGTTCTGCACCAGTATCACTGTGCACATAGCTCAGTTAAAGTTTTTTCTGCCCCTTTCTGCCACACCATTTCTCCTGGTCTGCGCCGTAGCCATCCATTTCTCCCTCAGGATGACTGGTCTTGTTCCGTTGCAACTGATGGGAGAATAGAGGAAAGAGGCGAGCCTGGGGTCTTTACCCTGCAGCCATCTTGCCAGACGCTCTATTTATATAACTTCTGTGGATAAATGTCTATTCAGCTTCTCTACCCATCTTTAAATTGGGTTGCTTACATTTTTGTTATTGAGTAGTAAGCATTTCTATATGTTCTGGATACCAAACTACTATCGCTGAAATTCCATCAGCTCTTTTATCTTATTAATGATAAAACCCCGGAGTGGGGGAGCAACATGGCGGCGAGGAGACGCTGCGAGTAAGATCTCCATTAAAAAAAGTGAATAGGGAGGAAAAATGGCAGGTCCCAGTGAGAACCAGGAACGGAAGATAAACGGGTGACGCCAGCGAACTGCCCGAAGAAGAAAGTGGCCATAAAAGAGGACTAGAGGGGAGGGAAGCGCAGAACCCTGCTCCCCTCCCCGCCCACAGAGGCGGCACTCTCCGACCGGCAGAGAGGAGGAAACAACAAACCAAAACGGCCCACAAGAACAAACGACGCAGCAAGCGGGACTGTGAGTGGAAGGAACTATTGCAGCCACCACACCCCGTGAACGGGAGCTGAGGCGAACCCTGCAGGATCCGCCGCGGCGGTGAGCGAACGGCTCCGGGCGCCATTAGAGAAGAACAAAGACCCCGGGAGACGCGCACACAGCCCGGGCTGCCGGTAAGCTGGCTCGGGAAAGCGGCGCACTCAGCGCACTTGAAAAGCAAGTGCAGACCTGGATCGCGGCTGCCCAGGTCCCCGCGCCTGTGACCTAGGCTTGCGGGGGGGAGACGACCTAGGCTTGCGGGGAGACGCGCGGAGGTCCTCACTGAGGTGAAGGTCCCTCCCTGAGTGAGCAGGAACCAGGCGCCCAGGCACGGGAGCGGTGCAAAAGGCGCCATTCCCGCGCCACTGAACTGGGCTACAGCCCGCGTCCTGGAACTGAGGGCTTTGAACTGAGACCCGGGGCACGAAAATTCGGGGGGCTGTGGTTTCTCCACGACGGTGGGGCACAAGGCAGACACAGCACCCCAACGCTGTTGAGGTTGTACCCTACCATTCCCGCTCTGTTCTCTGTCCCACGGGGTGGGGGGGGAGCGAAAAACAGCCCCCCAGGACAATAGGAGAGATCTCTGGCGCCACCTAGCGACCAGGAAAAAAAAAGTCACTAACACCCTATAAAACAGGACATTTCTTAAGACTGCTTGAAAAAGGGCAGAAGGTTTCTGGAGGACCCAGTGGCCAGCGGGAAGTTATTCCACGCCAGGCCCCTTCCGACCAGCAGTCTGAGCCCACAGAGGGAGCAGGCACCCACGTCCGGGCAGACCGGGTGCGCAGAAGAGTGTGCCTGAAACCGGAGGAGCAGGGACTGCATCCCGCTTCGCCATTTGAGAACAGGGACATTTCTTCAGTAAAAACTGCCTAAAACCAGCAGAAAGCTCCCCCAGAAGACAGAGATGGCTCCTGGAAGAGCCAGAGGGGAGCGGAGAAGTTCACCCAAGATGTCAGTCAGTCCGAGCAACACAGTGTCCCAACGCATACGACAAATTAGAAAACAGACAGTAGGGAGTAGAAGAACCACACGCAACCTAACAACTCCTCAGGAAAGAAGCACACCACAAAAAGAAAACCACTCCCCAGATTGCAACGACAGCAACTTGGAAGAACTTCTGAGCCTTCCAGAAAGAGAATTTAAATTGCCATGATTAAAAAGTGATAGATCAGAAGAAGGAAATTGAGTCCCTAAAGAGGGAAGTAAGAGAAATGCAGGAGATCAAAGAATTAATGGAGGAAACTAAAAAACTCTGGGAAAAGCAATGAAAGCAGAATAGATGAAATGGAAGAACGAATAAGTAATCTTGAAGACACAGAAATAAAAGAACCAAAAACAGAAAAGGAAAGAGAAGTACGAAGGAAAAAGAATGAAGAAAGACTTCGGGAACTATCTGACTCCATGAGAAAGGAAAATAAGAGTTATAGGAATTCCAGAAGGAGAGGAGAGAGATGTAGGAACAGAGAAAATATTCAAGGAGATAATTGAAGAGAACTTCCCAAATGAGAAGAAGGAGCTGAAAATTGATATACAAGAAGCAAGAAGAACACCAAACTTCCACGACGAAAGGAAAAACACAGCAAGACACATAATAGTAAAGCTCCCAAGAATCCAGGACAAGGAAAAAAATAATGAAGCTGACAAGAGGGAAGAAACAGATAACATTCAAAGGAAAACCAATCAGGCTGACATCAGACTTCTCTGAAGAAACACTACGGGCAAGGAGAGAGTGGAGGGACATAGTCAACAGACTCCAAGAAAACAGATGCCAACCAAGAATACTCTATCCCGCAAAGCTCTCTTTCCTCCATGAAGAAAGAATATGGACCTTCCCAGACAAAGAGAAACTCCGGAATTTCATTGCGACTAACCCCCACTCCAAAAAATACTACAAGGAATCCTAAAGCCAGAACCTCAGAGGGACGAATAACAACGAAAGAAGACCAAAAAAAAAAAAAAGTTATTAAAGAATAAATAAATAAAATCAAGGAAAGACAAACATAATGGCAAATACAGATGCTAACATATCAATATTAACTCTAAATGTAAATGGACTAAACTCTTCAATAAAAAGACACAGAGTTGCAGCCTGGATTAAGAAACAAAACCCAACCTTTTGCTGTCTCCAGGAAAACATTTAGCTACAAAAGATAAAAATAGGCTCAAAGTCAAAGGATGAAAACAATCCTACAAGCAAATGGGCCAAAAAAGAAAGCAGGAACAGCTATACTTATATCAGATAAAACAGACTTCAAACTCAAAAAAATAAAAAGAGACCCCAATGGTCACTACATTATGATTAAGGGGACAATACTTCAAGAAGAAATAACACTCATTAACATATACTCACCAAACGAAAGAGCACCAAAATATATCAGACAACTGTTGTCCTCTCTGAAAACAGACATCAGAGAAAACACATACGTAGTGGGAGACTTCAACACACCACTATCAACAATGGATAGATCAACAAGACAAAAAATAAGTAAAGAAACTAAAGCTCTAATAAGGACCTAGAGCATTTGGCTTAACAGACATCTATAGAACACTAAACCCAAAAAAAACGGAGTACACATTTTTCTCAAGCGCACACGGATCATTCTCCAGGATCGATCACATACTGGGGCACAAGACAAACATCAACAGATACACCAAGATTGAAATCATATCAACCATCTTTTCTGACCACGAAGGCATCAAACTAGAAATAAATCATAAAAAGAAGGCAAGGAACTATCCTACCTCATGGAGATTAAAAGCCACACTACTGGAAGACCACTGGACTAACGAGGAGATCAAAGAAGAAATTAAAAAATTCTTTGAATTGAATGACAAGGAGGACACCAATATCCTAAATGTATGGGATGCAGCAAAAGCAGTAATAAGAGGAAAATATATAGCAATAGAAGCTCACATCAAAAACAAAGAAAGAACTCAAAGAACAACCTAATCTCGAAGCTCAAAGATCTAGAAAAAGAACAACAAAAAAACCCCAGAACCAGTAGAAGAAAAGAAATAATAAAAACCAAAGCAGAAATAAATGAAATTGAAACTAAAAAAAACAATCCAAAAGATCAATGAAACCAAGAGCTGGTTCTTTGAAAAAATAAATAAAATAGACAAACCCCTAGCCAGGCTCACAAAGGAAAAAAGGGAGAAAGCACAAATACACAGAATCATAAATGAAAGAGGAGAAATCACAACGGACACAGCAGAAATCAAAAGAATAATCAGTAACTACTATGAACAGTTATATGGAAACAAGTTCAACAATCTAGAGGAGATGGACAAATTCCTACAACTCTACAATCACCCAAAGCTAGATAAAGAAGAAATAGAACACCTAAACAGACCAATTACAAGCAGCGAAATTGAAATGGTAATTAAAAACCTCCCAAAAACAAAAGCCCAGGACTGATGGATTTACAAATGAATTCTACCAAACATTCAGAGACGAATTAGTGCCTATCCTTCACAAACTCTTCCAAAAAATTGAGAAGGAAGGGACAATACCAAACACGTTCTATGAAGCCAATATTACACTAATACCAAAACCGAATAAGGACAACACAAAAAAGGAAAACTATAGGCCAATCTCCCTAATGAACACTGATGCAAAAATCCTCAATAAAATTTTAGCTATCAGAATCCAACAATGTATCCATAAGATAATTCACCACGACCAAGTTGGATTCATTCCAGGGGCACAAGGATGGTTTAACATCCGAAAATCAATCAACGTTATCCAACACATCAACAAAAAGAAATATAAAAACCATATGATAATATCAATAGATGCTGAGAAAGCTTTCGACAAAGTGCAACACCCATTCATGATAAAAGCCCTTGAAATTCTTGGGATACAAGGAACATACCTCAACATCATAAAGGCCATCTATGACAAGCCAACAGCCAGTATCATTCTCAATGGTGAAAAGCTGAAAGCAATTCCATTAAGATCTGGAACAAGACAAGGATGTCCACTCTCACCACTGCTTTTCAATATAATACTGGAAGTCCTAGCCAGAGCAATAAGACAAGAGAAAGACATCCAAGGAATCCAAATAGGAAAAGAAGAAGTCAAACTATCACTATTTGCAGATGATATGATAATATACATAGAGAACCCCAAAATCTCCACAGAAAAACTAATTCAACTCATCAATCAATTCAGTAAAGTGGCAGGATACAAAATCAACACGCAAAAGTCAGTAGCCTTCCTATACACAAACAATAAATCAGAAGAAGAAGAAATAAAAAAAACCACCCCTTTTATTATCGAAACAAAAAAAATCAAATATTTGGGAATAAATCTAACAAAAGAGGTAAAGGACCTATACAAAGAAAACTATAAAAACACTGTTAAAAGAAATAGAAGAAGCCACAAAGAAATGGAAAGACATCCCCTGCTCATGGATTGGAAGAATAAACATTATTAAAATGGCCATCCTACCAAAAGCAATATACAGATTCAATGCTATTCCAATCAAAATCTCAATGGCATTCTTCAAAGAAATAGAACAATTATTGAAATTCATATGGAATCACCAAAAACCCCGAATAGCCAAAGCTCTACTGAAAAAAAAAGAAGGAAATGGAGGCATCACACTCCCAGACTTCAAACTATACTACAAAGCCATAATCATCAAAACTGCATGGTATTGGAACAAGAACAGACATACAGACCAATGGAATCGAATAGAAAATCCAGAAATAAACCCACAGATTTATGGTCAACTAATCTTTGACAAAGGAGCAAAGACTATGCATTGGAGCAAAGAAAGTTTGTTCAATAAATGGTGCTGGGAAAACTGGGTCGCTACATGCAAAAGAATGAAGCTTGACCACTACCTCACACCATACACAAAAATCAACTCAAAATGGATTAAAGAACTAGACATAAGACCTGAAACCATAAAATACATAGAAGGAAATATAGGCGAAACACTACGGGATTTGCACATCAAAGACATCTTTACAGACACATCACCCAAAGCAGTGATAGTGAAGACAAAGATAAACAGCTGGGACTACATCAAATTAAAGAGCTTCTGCACAGCAAAAGAGACAATAACAAAAACAAAGAGAAAACCCCACCAACTGGGAGAACATTTTTGCACCCAACACTAATGATAAAGGACTGATCACAAAAATCTGCAAAGAGAGCTGATGAGACTCAGCAACAACAAAGAAAATAATCTAGTCAAAAAAATGGGCAGAAGAGCTAAAAAGAAACTTCTCTGAAGAGGAAATGCAAATGGCCAACAGACATATGAAAAAATGTTCAACATCACTTGTAATCAGGGAAATGCAAATCAAAACTACCATGAGAACCATCTCACACCAGTGAGAATGGCACATATTAAAAAAACTAGCAACAACAAATGTTGGCGAGGATGTGGAGAAAAAGGAACTCTTGTGCACTGTTGGTGGGAGTGCAAACTGGTCCAACCACTATGGAGAGCTGTGTGGAGATTTCTGGACCTACTAAACATAGAGCTTCCATATGATCCAGCATTCCACTCCTAGGTATTTACCCAAAGGACACAGAAACATCAATTCCAAAGAGCACCTGCACTCCTATGTTTATAGCAGCACTGTTTACAATAGCTAAGCTTTGGAAACAACCCAAATGCCCAAAAATACATGACTGGATCAAGAAGATGTGGTACATATATACCATGGAATATTACTCAGCATTCAAAAAAGATAAACACATGCAATTTGCAGCAACATGGATGGCACTGGAAGGGATCATGCTCAGCGAAATAAGCCAAAAAGAAAAAGAAAAATACCGGATGGTCTCACTCATAGCAGGAATCTAGAAAACTTAAATAAGGGACCAGGAAAATGAATATAAGAAAGTGAAAATCAAAATCAACAAAAAACTATGAACCAGAGACACTTTTTGGGGCGTGGGGGGCGGGAGGGGAAGGATTGGGTCAGAATGGGGCGTTTGCAATTGTATGGGGGAATATAAAAATAAAATTTAATATTTAAAAAAAAAAAAAAAAAATGATAAACCCCACATGAAAATATGATTCCATTGTAGATTTGTTACCTCAATTACAGGCTACTCATCAATTATTGAGTGAGTGCATAGTATATTTAATGCATTGGGTTTAGATTTTTGGAATAAATTCTAATAGTTATTTTAACTAACATGTACACTAGCAGGTGAGTAGGGAATAATTGTGCTAGTTTTTTTTTAATGTATTCTTCAAACATTTTGAGATATTTGACCCCATTAGAGAGGCATTGCATATGAAATGATGACAATTATTCTAACATTCTGATAGTTTCATGTTAAACAATTTAAAATAAATTTGATTTATTAAATATTCACTATATACAAAATACTATAGCAATGTAAAAGGGAATATAGTAATAAGGTTGCAGTATTCACAACCTGGGGTTACAGTAAGACTTAGTCCCATTTACCTAATTATATGTTGGAAGTAAAATGCTATATTGGAGGGACAATTAGGAAATACTAGGAGATTCTAGTTAGGTAGGAAGATTGTGGAAGCAATAATAGGTAGTGAAAACAACAGAAGAAAATATATTAAAGGCAAAAATATATAGGAAAAGGATAAAGTAAACAGAAGCACAGAAACCTTAAAGTTGAAAATACACTTGGGAAAAGCTAATGTCCCAAATGAGATTGGCTAAAATATTGGTTCTACAATGAGGAATAGCCATGGATTCAGTGAGAGTTTAATATTATTCTCTCCTAGATTGATGAAGCCGTCCCTGCACTCAGCCCATTTTAACCTGACACTTTCATAAAGTCCAGTTCAAACACTTTATTTCCTAAAATCGTCCTTGAAATAAGTAGTTACTCCTTGAACTCCAGTAGCATTTTATTTGTCCTCCTGTGGAACTTTCCAAAACAATGATAGACTGTGTTAGACCAAATCCTAGTTATCTACAAGAAAACCTCAATTTTTTGTAGATAGGAGATGTTCATTAGAACTAAGTGACTATACATCAAAATTATGAAACAAAGATAACTATCTATATAAAGCCATAAGTTACCAACTAAAGAAATTCAACATCAGGAAAAGAAATGAGGTGCTTTGAGAGAGGTATTTTTAGGGTAGTTAAATTTCTTAATCATATGACTCTTTGCCTAATTTAAAAATAAATTTTAATAAGATGATTCAGTAATTAATAGCTAAGAACAGTTTATGAACAGTAACACATTGAACTGAATTTCTCAGGCTTAAAAATCAAAGCCCAGTAAGATATTATTAAAAATGTCTATAGTAAAATAAAAATTAAAGCAATTCTTAATGCAAGTACAAAAAAAGAATTTTGGGGGGCAATGTGCTCAGGTTGGCACAAATAGTCAAATTTTCAAGAAAGTAATTGCTTCAAATGGAGATGGGGTGGGAAATAAGACATGATTACTTTGTTGAATGAATCAAGATTTTCTCTCCCAAGGGAAAAGAAATGAAGTAGAAATAAATCTACAATAAAGAATGCTAAATTATGATATAGTTCACTGAAGTCTAATATTTACTCTAGTGACTTCATGCAAAGTATGCACAAATCTTTTCAGATCACAAATTTAAAAGAAAAGCACATTTTCTAGTTAAATATGTAGGTTATACAAAAAATATGTAATGCAAATGTTGTAAGAGATTTTGTAATGTCTTATTTCCCAGGGATATTAATTCCTCACAGATAATGCACAGGAAACTCCAGCTGTTAGTTACATGTATTTTTTTTTTCATTTAAAGAGGACCTCTCCCTATCACAATGATGGCAAAAAATTACTTTTCCTCAAGAACAGTACAGCACTGTGTCTGGGTCCTCCTGACGCTGACTTGGGAAGAGGGCTCTTTTCTTGCTCTCTGTGACAATCCACTTTTTTTTTCTGGTGTATAATATTAACAAAGCTATTGCTTCAAGGTCTGTTTTAAATGCACTGACTCGTGACCCATGCTTTACAACTCACAGCACCCCATTACTCAGTTAAACAAAGCAAAATATCTTTGTATTAAGATTTTCAAGACTGCCTTGCTGTCTTGAAAATAATCTACCTTTACATTTTGCACTAGTGGGATAAAGATGCTTAGATCATCATTATAGCAAGCTACAGCATGACTAAGCACTGCAATCAAGCTGTAATCAATTTCCCCTGGGTCACACTTAGCTGAAGAGTATATCAGGACCCCATTGTCAGTAATGGGTCATTCTCTTGCTCAGCCTCATCCCTGAATTTCAGGAAGTCCAGTCATTCAACCATCAAGCGCATAAACAGACCTGGTGGACGTGTTACTCATGCATTTTCTTCCTTTCTCAGAAGGACTGTAGCTGTGTGGGAGCAGAGTGAGGAGGTAGGAACCATACCTGCCAGCTTATCATTGTACACCTGGTACCTAGTTCTGTGAGTGTTTAATAAATGTTGGTTGAATAAATAAGTATATTATGAATCAAGAGTCCTCCAGAAGTGAGCCTCCTGTGAGCTGTGTTCTCCACATTCTGTGGCACCCTTATTTTTCACTCTGGCCAACTAAGTTGCTAGAGTGAAATCTCCCATTTCACTGCCTGTGCTGTTGACCTGGAGGGGCTTCCTTGTCTGGATGCCTTTGACCACAGCTTGATACTTGATGTTCTCATACATCCATGTGTTATTAGCTTCAACTTGTGCTGAAGCAAGGTACACTGAGGACAAGGCTACACACTCCTACACAGAGCGAAGGCAGCAGCTAAAATACAAGACAGGTGCAGACAACTCCGGGACTTAAAACAAAAGCATATGAACTACTTTCCTTGAGAAAATATGGAAAGAAAACATGAAAATTATGTTACTGCTATTGTTACCTCTCCATCTGTACCCCTGCTAAGTTTTAGGGGTAAACAGTAAATAATTTTATGTGCTTCCAATTAATTCTACTTATCAGCAGAACCCAAATTAATATAGTCAGCAATCACACATATGCAAATATATAAATGAAATAGAAAAAAATCATAAAGAAAATGATTTAGGAAATTGAAGCCTATCTCAAAATAAGAAAGATTCAAGTATTTTTACTTTTTCTTTCTTCTTTCATTTTTTAAAACATTTGACTACTGATTCTGCCTTGAATTGACTTTGAACTAGGATGTGAACAAAAGATAGTAAGAGAAAGATTAAATACCCCTCTCATAGCTAGATGTCAATTGTTTTCACACACTTAATAATCACACACTTGAACCATCCATGGAATCATTGAATAATCATTAAATCATCATTTTATTTATTTTGTCATAGGTTAGGGTTATTTGATAAATCCCTCTGATAATTGAGGGTATGTTTGTTGCCAACCTCATCACTTTATCATCTATTAGTAAAACAATTATAAATGTTACAAGCAGAAAAGTCCAATGAGAAGCTATTTATTCTTTGTCAAAATTTGTGTATAAGTTATTATCATAACTAAGAAATTCCCAAACAGGAGGTGAAAATAAAGTGCCTTGACTAAAATGGATAATTATTACACAAGAGAAAGAAAATTCCCATGCT
Organism: Talpa occidentalis; assembly: GCF_014898055.3. Taxonomy (NCBI): domain Eukaryota; kingdom Metazoa; phylum Chordata; class Mammalia; order Eulipotyphla; family Talpidae; genus Talpa; species Talpa occidentalis. The sequence continues at coordinate 10,649,812 of NW_023601322.1, forward strand.
TTTATTAAAAGAACGTTTTCTAAAATAAATGATCTCCAGTATATGCAAGCCAAGACACCTAGCAAAAGAACCAACATAGCACAAGAAATTCATTTTCTGAGAGATATGAAGATTAGTTAGAACACCAATTCTTTCTTCCTGGGAACTGCGCCAATTTATATATTTAAGGCAAGATCAAAATTCTTCTATAAAAACTATGCTAAAAAGAAATAATTAGAATGAAATTGAGAAACTGTCATGAAAGATTTCCATCAATTAGTACCTTTTATTTGCACAACAAAGAAATACAAACTTTGAACCTTATTAACACTGAGATAATTCAGGATACTAACATATATACAAAATATTCATTAGTGACCATACAAGTAAGAGTAACATCTATTCTGTTTAGGAGCACAAATGTTGAATGAAAACATATCACACTAACTATAAATTGATTTAACCTATTTCAAAAACTATTTGTATCTATTACTGCCCATATGTATATCCAATAATCTAGTAATTCCACTCTTGGGTAAACAACCAAAAGAAATGTACACCAAAAGATGTGGGATAGAGGGGCCTCCCTGATGGCGCAAGGGGTTAAGACACAGCCTATGAAGCTTCCGCAGCCTCTGCAGCATGAGTCCAATGCCCAGGCCAGCCAGAGAGCAACCCACCTGGTGCAGCAGACCTCTCCTGACTCGCCCACTGCTCCCCTCAGCAGTGTATTTCAGTCAATCTGCCTGTTGTGTTCCCCACTGTGTCTCTGGTGAATCCTCTCACCCCCCCCCACACCTCTGCCCTGTACCCCAGCTCTTGTATGCATAAATAAATCTTTAAAAAAATGTATGTGGATAGAATGCTGACAGAAGTACTATTCACACAGCCACAAACTAGGTGTGTTATGATACATTTATTGGAGTACATACAGCAGTAAAACAATAATATTCTGGAACTCTGGTGGAGGGTGCGTGAAGCATGTGTATATATGGAGGTGTGCAGTTGTACTCCCCAAATTATATACTTATGTAAACACTGGAAAATCAATAAAGTTGGAAAAACCAATTTGGGATTATGAATTGGTGGACTGAAAAAAAAAATACAGCCTATCTACTCCCTGATTCAAGTTACAGCTTATTCAGTAATAGAGATATCACAAGGATCTGACAAAATAAATCATGACATATATGTCATATATTTACATCAGGCAGTGGAAATTAAGCTAACTTCTTGGTAGATCTCAAGTCCTCACAATGAATTTTGAAGTTATCCAGTTACATTTGTCTTACATTAACTACTCAGTCAGCATAAACATTTTAGGTAACCGAACAACCTTATATGATTTGTTTTATTCATACACCATGTCTGATTTATAGTTTGAACAAAATAGCTGTGTTTGGTCAAGACAGAGGAAAAAGGGTTTTAGCAAAAGGCAATGTTTCTTGAAATTAAATTATTGACCTACCTTTGCCCAAATCTTTTCTAGAATAGAATTTCTCTTGCTAAAGTAGAAAAAGCTGCTGAAGCATTTTTGTTTTCTAAAAAGACCTTGAAACAATCCATTTCCTCTAAACATGACAAAGAACAATTGTACTTTCTCTCTCCTTTATTTCAAAATAGTCTTCAGGAAAATAATTGCCCCAGCAACCCTGTAACTTCCATTCCTTTTCCCTGCATAATGCACTTTAAAGAATTTGTATGAGTCCTCAAATCCAATATTGCATGAAGTTCAGAATTTGTTTATAAATGTAAATGATCTTTTCCTCCTTCTCTCTTTTTATTTTCTATCTGGGGTTGCAGAATATTGCATAGGACTTATGCTAAAAAATCATTTATTATTTACCTGAAATCCAAATTTAACAGAGCAGCCTATATTCTTATTTGGTGAATCTGGTAACCCACCTTCCATGCCAGCAAGTTCTCCATTGCACGTGCATCTATTTTTTCCTCTCCATCTGGGTCTCCAGATGAATTCTCCATGGCTCTGCTACTTCTTGCCCCATAAGTATGCCTCCTTATTTTTGCCTCTGCTTTTGTTCCCTTTTATCTCTACAAATCCCTGAGTATGTTTACAATCAACTCAAACAGACTAAAGTCAAAAGAAGGAATTTATTCACTTATATTACTAAATTATCTAAAATTAGGACTAATCTTTCTGAAAGACTGTGTCTAGTGGTTTTGAGATTATTATTATTTTATTTAAGGATTTATTTATTTATTTATACAAGAACCGGGGTACAGGCCAGACACGCGGGAGGGTGAGAGGATTCACCAGAGACAGAGTGGGGAACAGAACAGGCAGACTGACGAAATACACTGCTGAGGGGAACAGCGGGCACGACAGGAGAGGTCTGCCGTGCCATGTGGGACCCTCACCAGCCAGCTGGGATCCAACCAGCGCTGCAGAGGCTGTGGACAGCTTCACAGCGCTGCGCTCAACCACCAGCACCACCAGGGGAGGCCTGAGATTATTGTTATTAAGGGCTATGTTTCTCTTTGTCTGTTCAGACACACCAGACTTCTTAAAGATATGTTCTTTCATCCTATAGGTGGTTGGTCCCACTATTCAGATCCCTGCTGTTGGGGTTCACCTTTATAGCACTATGCCTCACTCTCCAAACAAAACCCATTCAGTACTTTGCTTTTCACATTAATTTTTTTAAAGATTGATTGATTGATTGATTGATGGATTTATACAAAAGCTGGGATACAGGCCAGAAGTGTGGGAGGGTGAGTGGACTCACCAGAGACAGAGTGGGGAGCAGAACAGACAGATGGACCGAAAGCATTGCTGAGGGGAGCAGCAGGCGCTACAGGAGAGGTCTGCTGCGCCATGTGGGAATCTCCCTGGCTGGCCGGGAACGGAATCTGCACTGCAGAGGCTGCGGACAGCTTCACAGCGCTTGATTCAACCTGCTGCGCCACCGGGGAGGCCCCGCTCTTCACATTTAAATTGATTTCTCCAGTGCATCTGTACTTTTGGCTAGCTCTTACATATTATATTTCAGGATGTTGTCTGCTGTTGACCATTTCTACCTCTCTAGCCTCTTCACAGAATCTTCTACTCACAACCCACATTTCGAAAAACCAAGTGCTGGTTTCTGCATCCTCTCATCCTTGATTCTAAACACTCACAACATCCCACGAAAAATCTTGTCTAAATACATGCTTTCACCAGCTACCTTTATATTTCTTATGAATATTCAAGCTAAATTTCTCTTCTGAACCTCAATCTTCTAGCTAGAATTTTCCACTTATACTCCAATTCAGCAACACTATGCTTGTTACCATCCAACTTCCTAGTGAAATTTGCCCTCCTCAGTTTAGATTTCATTTGTAGTTGTTGAGATTACCATTTATTTAGTTGCCTAAATCAGCTACCTTGCTCATCCCTATTCATTCTAACATGTAAGTTCCTCTGCAACAGAAAAATGTTCCTCATTTCTCTGCCTACCCTGGTTGCCCTACTTAAAATCAATATGATTTGGGGATTGGAATATTCCACTACACTTCTAAGCAGTCACAGAGTTTCAGGATTCATAATATTCCAGTCCAATCTATACGCAACAGCTTTCGTGACCTTTCCAAAAACATCTTGTTTTAATCTTTCAATATCTTACCTGCAAGATAAAGTTCAAACTCTTTAGCATGATACATAAACCCTTTAGAACCTACTGGATTTCCACTTCAAAGGTATATTATTTTTTTATATACTGAATGATTCTCCAGCCAAAATCCCTGTGTGTGTTTGCACACTGATAAAATTTCACATATATTTCAATATTTTACTAAACAATTACTTTTTCTTGAATGTGTCTTGACTGTCTCTGTCACTCTCAGGTAGAGACAGGGATATCTTTCATTGTGATCTTATTGCACCTAGTCCATTCATTCTATGTCACAAGTTATTTTGAATTGTACTTGTTGACTTCTCATCTTTCCCAATGCCCTGTATCCCTATGGACAGGGATCATGTACTCCTTGCATTTCCAGGACATGCCATGGGCTCAGGCACATGTATAGTAGTCACAGTGAATCACTGGTCATTAACTCATTCAACAATTATTAAAACCATAGATCTAGGGACATTCATACTGGTGAGAATATAGCAGTTTAAAAGGCAGGCAAATTGCTGTTCTGATAGCACTTGCATTCTGATGATTTTGCAGAAACAATATACCTCAACATTTACACATTGAATTGTTACTAAAGCCAGAGCATACAATTATTATTTGATGAGCATTTTTGATGACTTGACTGAATTTTCTTAAAATTTACACCTGAGTGATACCTCATTTCTCATTAACATAAATTTTTAAATATATAAAGTGAATGATATTTGGCTCCAAAAGTCAATGTTTTAAAAAAAAACTTTCTATTTGTTTAAAAAGATATTAAAGGAAAAGTCTTTGAGGAAAATTAAATAAAATTGGGAAAAATCATATAGATAACTTTTTCCATGAGTTATTACTGTTTGAACCTAGTTTGTAGCTCAACACTTCTGAAATTTTTGCCTTCTTATGAAAGATGCTATTGCTTGTTCAGTTCTAGCACTCTGTCTCCAGAAAGTGACATAGACAAACTACAAAGCCTCCAAAAATGAGTGAGTAGAATACTAAAGAGGGTCTTATTCATATCAAATGAGAAATGGCTGGGAAATAGGGAGGGCTTGTATAGAGAAATTGATAAGTGTAATGTGTGATCATCAAAGCTAACACCTATGGAACATTTACTATATGCCATACATTGCTCACAACCCTGAATTTATATTAACTCATTTAATATTCTCTCTTAGCTGAGGTCACATAGCTTGAAGTGGAGCTAGGATTCTGGTAGAGTTCCCTTAACTCTACACTATTCTGCTTCATTATCCTCAGCAGCAATAGGTCAGGAGAAAAAATCAACACTTATTGTTTCAGGGAAAATTACTAGGAGTCATTTAAAATCCTGAAATAAAAACACTAAGTTGTTGAGATAATGAGCTAGGCACCATATCATAAAACGTGTGCATACTCTCATCCTGTGATACCATGAATGGCATGGACCAAACTGTGTTCCTCCAAATTCGTGTGTTGAGATCTCACCTCTAAAATGACTATATTTGGAGTTGGAAATTTAAGAGGAAATGAAGGTTAGATAAAGTCACATAGGTGGGGTCCTGATGAAATGGGATTAGTGGCCTTATACGAAGAGGAAGAGAAATCTCTCTCTCCCCTCTTTCCCATCTGTGTCCTCTCTCTCTCTCTTTATCTCTCTCTCGATACACAGGCCACGTGAGAACACAGTAAGACAGTAAGACTATAGCTGTAACCCAGAAGACAGCACTCACTGGAACCCAGGCACACAGACACCCTAATCTTGGATGATTAGGCCAGAACTCTGAGAATATAATTTCCATTGTTTAAGCCTCACAATCTCTGGTATTCTGTTCTGGGTTCTGGGAGCTGAGCTAAGATACACAAGTTAGGCCTCCCTGGTGGCGCAAAGGGTTAAGCAACACACTAGGAAGCAATCCACAGCCTCCGCACCACGAGTTCGATCCCTGGCCAGCCAGGGAGCAACCCACATGGCGCAGCAGACCTCTCCTGACTTGCCTGCTGCTCCCCTCAGCAGTGTGTTTCAGTCAGTCTGCCTGTTCTGTTCCCTACTCTGTCTCTAGTGAATCCTCTCAACCCCCCAACATCTCTGTCCTGTACCCCAGCTCTTGTATGCATAAATAAATCTTTTTTTAAAAAAAATACATAAGTTAAGGAAATATTAATAAAACTCTGAGAGTTTTAATTGGAACTTTAGGGGGAAATGTCTAAATCTTTGAGAATATTTAAAATATAAGGTTACTTTAAAAATAGCATTAATTCCTTTTCTGATATAAGAAATTAAATAAAAAATTGGTAAAAACAAATGTGCTCAGAGCTAAGTAACATAAATAATCTTGAATTATATTACATTAAAGGACAGTAAAAATACATTTCTTCAAACATTTTTAGTTCAAGAAAAGGGTATACAAATCTCCTGAAATGGCTGCCCCATGTACCTTCTGGGAACTGCATGCTTTAGGTTGTCAATCCATATATGAAAAAGTTAAGCTGGGTCCATACCAAGTAAGATTTATTCAAGTCAACTTCTCTATTTACTTAAATTGGATTGTTTTAATGATAGTCTGGGGGAAAAAATATGCAAGATGGGATTCCAGTATTTAAATGTCAAGACATACTAGCATATTCTGGTTCTCTTTGGTTCAAAAAGTTAATCATAGCAAGCCAATTAAACCACATTTCATTAAACCAATTCTCTCACTTGTTTCATTTAACTAATTCTTAAAATTCTTTCAATAAATTTAATTCATTTTCTTAGTTTTATTCAAGTCCAAATGTGAAGATCCTAAATGTACTAAAGTTAGCAATTCAAAATATTTACTCTTTAGCTTTCACATTGAGAATTTCAATTTGCACAAAACTGGGAGGGAAATCAGATAATCACCTCTAAGACCCAAAGAACTGAATGATATTATTCCTATGTTCATTTGTAACATGAGCATTTAAAACAGTGGTTTCTAATAATTTATTTCTAAGTATGTGTCTCCCTCATTAGATTCCAGTTATACCCCATAGTGGTGTCAGACACCAAACTGATATAAAAAAAAAAAAAAACTTAGGAATAATGAATAACTAAAATATCTTATCCCCAAAAAACACAAGAAAAAGTAATGATTGAAAATATTTTTTAAAACCAATGTTACCAAAATTAAAAAATAAGATGGAAATACTTTTAGAAAGGCTTTCCGAGATTAAATAATGTGCAAATATAAATGAATAGTAATAAATATAAGCTCCGGAAACAAATTGCTGTGCACAGAAAATGTGGACGGGCAATAGTATTATAGTTTTATCACTATATAAAAAAGAAAAATGATGACGTCATTACCCAAATTGCTCATGTGAATGTTCAGTGTTATCTTCATAAAATTATAGGGTTCATTGTGGATAGTGCCATATCAAAGTGCCTAACACAACTCAGAGCTTCTCAAAGTAGAAAAGGCTACAGAACTCAGGAGATTTTTCCTAGGAGGCATAAAAAGCTAACAGTGATTAAAGCTATTTTCTATATTTAAAGCACAATTATGTGGCAATGGAACTATATTCTATAGTACTATAACTAATAGTTAAAAAGTACATGATGATTTTTGATTTAAGAAAATAATATCCAATAGCCAAACCTGGTTTCAAAAATTATCCTGTGCATAGAAGTTTATTATTCATTGGTTACAAATGACAATTCAGTACATATAATCACTTGTGACACTAAATAAAAGTTTAATTCAAGTTTTCAAAAAATTTTCTCTAGTTAAATTCCAAAATGAATTATTAAGTTCCTGTTTGAATTGTTTCTATATCTTGTGTCAAAGGGAAATTTTCATATAAAGATCATGTCAAGGCCCTTTGCTATCAAAAGCCATTCAAATAAATGCTCAAGGCACTACTTTCATGTAAGTTGATATTAAAAAGCTTGATATATATTGAGAATCTTTCCACTGACTTCTTGTCAAAAAAATTATTCTCTTACTATTTTTAATTTCTCCCACAGTTAATGTTTAATTTGGTAGCTCTAACCATAGTAATTTACTATTTTTAAAAATCAATTTTCCAAGCAAAAGATAAAATAGTGTATTCAATTTATTAAGAGGATAAAACTTTACAAATAAATCTCTGTAACACTTATAGAGTTGACATGTGGATTATTTTCTTTCACTAATTCATCAATTAATAAGTATAGTGATGGAGCTAGCAATATGAAACAGCTATTGAGGTTTAAAAATATTTGAAACCCAAGGCTTTGAGCCATAAGCATTCAAATTTACTAACCACATTGATGGGATTCAACGTATAATTCAATATATACTTGAAATTAACCACTTCATCTCCCCGTTGTAGACAAATGTAGAGGTATATTTCACTATGGAAAGAACCAGTCTAGGTACCAAATAACACACAAATGCCATACAAATGACAGGATCTAGTTCAGAAATCCTTCTGTTTTGTCACAGATTTGACAGCAATTCAGTCCTATTACTCTAATTATAATATATTCTTTCCCAGAAGGCTATGATGAAAAATAAGTTATGTTTTTTAACTATGACATTTATTAAGTGGTGAGTAATCTCGGTGCATTTTTATGAACAAACACTTTAATTGACAGAATCATTTACATTTATCGCACTTATTGGGGATACAGTAATCATTCATTTTAGTCTCTCTCCACAAAATAAGATCAAAAGACAAAGAAAGAACAACTGAGATTTTTCAGCGATTCATTTTCATTTCCCTCATAAAACCAATGCTACTGTCAGCTAGTTAACCAGGTAAAATCCCTCATTATCTTGGTAGTGGTTAGAAAGTAGATTTACCTTCAATTTGCAGTAAGTTCCTAGACTGTGCTTTTCCAGCTAAATCATTTTTGCCATCCTCACGACACACTGGGAATATGAACTCCTTTGAGCAATGAAGATATATGAGATTCTTTGGATAAATGTTATTAGGCTGTAATTTTATTGACTTAAAACCAGTCTGGAAAATACACCCTGGAGAACTTGCTCTATGTCATTTTTCTTACTACAGGACAGCCTAGTGTACTGGCCAAGATATAATAAAAGCATGCTCTATCCAATTAAGGAAATTTTTCTTTAAGAACTACTTGGTAATAATAAAAAAAAAGAAAAGGTTTCCAAATTTAACATAAATAGGTCTTTATTTTATTTTATTGAGGTAACTCTGATTTATATTATATATGATTTAGAGGTATACAGAATCTCACACTTCAAGCATTATTACCATACCACACCCACCACCAAGGTCCTCCATCATAGTCCATTTCTAATCTGCTTGTAGACTCAACTCTATAGTCAGGGCCAGTTCTAGAGTCTGTTGTTGTTGTTGTGGTTGTTGTTTTTCTGACCATTTGTTTTGTCTCTCTATAATTTACAAATAAGTGACAGGCACATGAAAAAATGTTCATTGTCACTTATCATCAGGGAGATGCAAATCAAAACTCAATGAGATACCATCTCACACCTGTAACAATGACCCAAGACCAGAAACAACAAATGTTGGCAAAGGCATGGAGAAAAAAATGAACTTTCATACACTGTTGGTGAGAATGCAGACTTGTCCAACCCCAGTGGAAATCAGTATTGAGATTTCTCAGAATATTAAAAATAGATGTACAAAATGTTTCAGCAATTCCATTCCTAAATATCTATTCATAGAGAAAAATCTAACTTGCAGGAATGTACGCACTCCTATGTTCACTGTAGCACTACTTACAATAGCCAAGTTACAGCAGCAGCTTCAATGCCCAAAGGCCTGAGTGGGTATGGAAGGTGTGCTATATAATAACAATGGCATACTACTCAGCCATGAAAAAGATAAACTCTTGCCTTCTGTGACAGCATAGATGGACCTGGAGAGGAATACACTAAGTGAAATAAGTCAGAAGGAGAAAGACAAATTTTAGATGGTGTCACTTATGTGTGAAATAAACAGAGATGCTTCCCTATTAATGATTACACAGTCCATCATTTCTAATCTCTGTCCCAATTCTTCCTCTGTCAATTAGCACTTGAATAATTTTTAAGCTCACAGAGCAATATATTGACTTAACTATGTAAGTCATATTGCATATCTGGTACACGATCAAGGATATGAACTCAAAAGATTTAACTGATCAAAAGACTTAAGTCTCTCACTGATCAAGAGAACATTACATCTCTACTGATAGAACCAATATCCTAGAGCTGATACAGATCCACAAACTAATCCATTTTTTTCTTGATTTATAGATTTTATAATTTTTTTCTTTTTATTAATTTTTTTCTTACATCATTGTAGTCCCCATAGACCTCCCTCCACATTTTTTATATATCAAACTGTGCCACTGAAAGGAAATCCAACCATGTGGAGACAAGTCTGAAACTAAAAGACCAAGTAGAACATTTCTTGTTTCTCTGGAACTTGGACCAAATGTGGGGACAGAAAAGGGTCAAGTGTCCTTTTTAAAAAAAACTTCAAAGAAGTGGGAGACACAAAACCTTTCCAGAACTTACTATTATTTCCAATGCTTTCCTGCCCCCAACCACCATTTGATATTTCCAAGTTATATGCACAAAAGACCAATGAAAGAAAGAGAAACACTGGAATGAGAAAAGAAAGGATCCAAAATTTAGGGGTGGGATATTTCCAAGTAGGCAAAATGATTAGCTGTAAATGACTGTGGACTGTCAGAAGGTTGACCAACAAAAGAGGGCAGGGGGTTCCACATCAAAAGTTTGGTCTGATCTGCAAACCAAGCAATACAGAGTCAGAGGGCTGCTCAAAAGCATATGGGAGGCCTCTAGCTACCCAGGCACTTCTGGCCTGAGATTCAAGCATCTTTCCTGCTGAGCAACAGATGGGTCCAGGACACAAGCAGTCATATCAGCGCAGGCTTTAGTCCAGATGAGGCTTAAAGAGGGCTGTTTTTGCCCCACTGACACAGCATGACTACTGAATAAGTGGATGGAATTAAGAGCCAAGCTAGATAGATGAGCAGGTAGAGTACTCTGAACAAGGGAAGGAAGTCCTTGAAAAGAACTAAATTTTTAAATGAAAAATTACAAATAAATCCCTGGTTCCCATTCATTTGTATAAAATGCCTCAATTTGTCAATAATGAGTAGATATGAGACTTTGTGATTAAAAACATGAAGGTTGTATTATAGAAATATAGTTACATTCAGAAACATTAATTAGCATTTTTAATTAAATATATAAATCATTTATTCACATACCAAAAAAAAGAAGTAGCAGCAGCAGCAGCAATGCTGGCTCTCTGAAAACAGCAGATTTGCAAAGGGATACCTCAAACCTGTCCAGGTAACAAAATATACACTGAAATGAAATGCAATTTTAACAAAACTAGTTTGAATTTTCCAGTTCTGGCCTAACAAAGCACAATTGTACAAATATAAAAATCAGCATTCCTTAATCTTGAATATTATTTTATATTCACTGAAAACTAGCTTTATTTTATACTACCAAAATTAACAAGAAATTTGAAAATTTCCAACAGGCCTGAGACAGCTACTCCCTATTGGAACCAAACATTGATTTACTTGTAAATTCTCATGAAATATTTCTTTATTGGTTTATATGCCTCTGGAATTTAATATAAAATGAATCCATGAGTCTGAGCATCACTGATTCATTTAGCCTCTATTCACTAGCCACTAGAGTATTATTTCTGTCTCAGCTATATTTCCATCACCTGCAATAGTCCCTGACTCATTGAACAAATGTTTAATGAATAAGGAAGCAATTAATAGAGAGTCCACTGTCAAATAAAGAGAGGGTACTGTTATAAAATGAATTGTGCATGTATACACACACTCACACACACCCCAAATTCATAGATTGAAACCCTAACTTCAGTACCTCTGAATGTCACTCATTGCAATTAAAGATAAGGCTTTTAAAGAGGAATTTCAATTAAAGGAGGTCATTACAGAGAATCTTAACCCAATATAACTAGTATCCTTAGAAGAGGAAGAAATTTATATAGCTATGTGTAGAGAGGGGAAATGTGAAGACACAAGGAAATGGTCTTCAGCAAATTAAGAAGAGGTCTTAAAAGAATCCAATCCTGCCAATCCCTCCATTTCAGACATCTAGTCTCCAGGGTCATGAGAAAATAAATGTATGATTTGTACACTCCCCAGTGTTATAGCAGTCCTAGCAAGCGAATGCAGTTGTCCATAAGGAACATTTTGGCTGGTAGAAGAAATAAATGCATAGGCTTTAAGGAAAAATGAAATTTTGGATAATTTGATATTAAATTTGATATTGCAGTAGTGACCAAGCTATGCTCTTGAATATGGTGTATTCCCACCAATGGTGAGTGGAAGCACTGGCTTCTCCGCTCCCAGGGCATTAAAACGACATTTGTGAAACTATGCCATGTCCTGTAATCCTGATAGAATCTATCAAGGACCAAAAAGCTGCACAAATAGAGTATCCAGGGCCAGTTATTTTATTTAAAATTACTAACTTCCCAAATAAAGGTAAAGGTGATAATATGGAGAATATGTCAACCCAGGATTGTGGGGGTAATGGGCTAATTAGACTTCAGACAGGCAATAAAATGTGCCATGCCCAAGTTTGATGTTCAAAAGGAAATCCATTCCTTCCAATTATACATAATAAAAAATGTTATGGGATATTGGAGGAATAGAAGGCTAGCACTATTGAGCAGATAGAAAGCTGGCTCGTTAGTATCCATGCATTTTGTTATTGCTGTTAAAAGTCCTTGGAGAAGGAGACACTGCGAGTAAGATCTCCCATTAAAAAAAGTTAATAGGGAGGAAAAAGCGGCAGGTCCCAGTGAGAAGTGGGACACGGAAGATAAACGGGTGACGCCAGCAAACTGCCCGAAGAAGAAAGTGGCCATAAAAGAGGACTAGAAGGGAGGGAAGCGCAGAACCCTGCTCCCCTCCCCCGCCCACAGAGGCGGCACTCTCCGACTGGCAGAGAGGAGGGAAACAACAAACCAAAACGGCCCACAAGAACAAACGACGCAGCAAGCGGGACTGTGAGTGGAAAGGAACTATTGCAGCCACCACACCCGTGAACGGGAGCTGAGGCGAACCCTGCAGGATCCGCCGGGCGGTGAGCGAACGGCTCCGGGCGCCATTAGAGAAGAACAAAGACCCCAGGAGACCCGCACACAGCCTGGGCTGCCGGTAAGCTGGCGCGGAAACGCGGCGCGCTCGGGGAGCTTGAAAAGCAAGTGCAGACCTGGATCGCGGCTGCCCAGGTCCCCGCGCCTGCGACCTAGGCTTGCGGGGAGACGACCTAGGCTTGCGGGGAGACCCACGGAGGTCCTCACTGAGGTGAAGGTCCCTCCCTGAGTGAGCAGGAACCAGGCGCCCAGGCACGGGAGCTGTGCAAAAGGCGCCATCCCGCGCCACTGAACTGGGCTACAGCCCGCGTCCTGGAACTGAGGGCTTTGAACTGAGACCGGGGCACGAAAATTCGGGTGTGGGTTCTCCACGACGGTGGGGCACAAGGCAGACACAGTACCCCAAAGCTGTTGAGGTGTACCCTACCATTCCCGCTCTGTTCTCTGTCCCACGGGGTGGGGGGAGGCGAAAAACAGCCCCCCAAGGACAATAGGAGAGATCTCTGGCGCCACCTAGCGACCAGGAAAAAAAAAGTCACTAACACCCTATAAAACAGGACATTTCTTAAGACTGCTTGAAAAGGGCAGAAGGTTTCTGGAGGACCCAGTGGCCAGCCGGGAAGTTATTCCACGCCAGGCCCCTTCCGACCAGCAGTTTGAGCCCACAGAGGGAGCAGGCACCCACGTCCGGGGCAGACCGGGTGCGCGAAGAGTGTGCCTGAAACCGGAGGCGCAGGACTGCATCCCGCTTCGCCATTTGAGAACAGGGACATTTCTTCAGTAAAAACTGCCTAAAACCAGCAGAAAGCTCCCCCAGAAGACAGAGATGGCTCCTGGAAGAGCCAGAGGGGAGCGGAGAAGTTCACCCAAGATGTCAGTCAGTCCGAGCAACACAGTGTCCCAACGCATACGACAAATTAGAAAACAGACAGTAGGGAGTAGAAGAACCACACGCAACCTAAAAACTCCTCAGGAAAGAAGCACACCACAAAAAGAAAACCACTCCCCAGATTGCAACGACAGCAACTTGGAAGAACTTCTGAGCCTTCCAGAAAGAGAATTTAAAATTGCCATGATTAAAAAAGTGATAGATCAGAAGAAGGAAATTGAGTCCTAAAGAGGGAAGTAAGAGAAATGCAGGAGATCAAAGAATTAATGGAGGAACTAAAGAACTCTGGGAAAAGCAATGAAAGCAGAATAGATGAAATGGAAGAACGAATAAGTAATCTTGAAGACACAGAAATAAAAAGAACCAAAACAGAAAAGGAAAGAGAAGTACGAAGGAAAAAGAATGAAGAAAGACTTCGGGAACTATCTGACTCCATGAGGAAAGGAAATATAAGAGTTATAGGAATTCCAGAAGGAGAGGAGAGAGATGTAGGAACAGAGAAAATATTCATGGATATAATTGAAGAGAACTTCCCCAATGAGAAGAAGGAGCTGAAAATTGATATACAAGAAGCAAGAAGAACACCAAACTTCCACGACGAAAGGAAAAACACAGCAAGACACATAATAGTAAAGCTCCCAAGAATCCAGGACAAGGAAAAAATAATGAAGCTGACAAGAGGGAAGAAACAGATAACATTCAAAGGAAAACCAATCAGGCTGACATCAGACTTCTCTGAAGAAACACTACGGGCAAGGAGAGAGTGGAGGGACATAGTCAACAGACTCCAAGAAAACAGATGCCAACCAAGAATACTCTATCCCACAAAGCTCTCTTTCCTCCATGAAGAAAGAATATGGACCTTCCCAGACAAAGAGAAACTCCGGAATTTCATTGCGACTAACCCCCACTCCAAAAAATACTACAAGGAATCCTAAAGCCAGAACCTCAGAGGGACGAATAACAACGAAAGAAGACCAAAAAAAAAAAAAGTTATTAAAAGAATAATAAATATCAAAGGAAAGACAAACATAATGGCAAATACAGATGCTAACATATCATATTAACTCTAAATGTAAATGGACTAAACTCTTCAATAAAAGACACAGAGTTGCAGCCTGGATTAAGAAACAAAACCCACTTTTTGCTGTCTCCAGGAAACACATTTAGCTACAAAAGATAAAATAGGCTCAAAGTCAAAGGATGGAAAACAATCCTACAAGCAAATGGGCCAAAAAAGAAAGCAGGAACAGCTATACTTATATCAGATAAAACAGACTTCAAACTCAAAAAATAAAAAGAGACCCCAATGGTCACTACATTATGATTAAGGGGACAATACTTCAAGAGAAATAACACTCATTACATATACTCACCAACGAAAGAGCACCAAAATATATCAGACAACTGTTGTCCTCTCTGAAAACAGACATCAGAGAAAACACATATGTAGTGGGAGACTTCAACACACCACTATCAACAATGGATAGATCAACAAGACAAAAAATAAGTAAAGAAACTAAAGCTCTAAATAAGGACCTAGAGCATTTGGGCTTAACAGACATCTATAGAACACTAAACCCAAAAAAACGGAGTACACATTTTTCTCAAGCGCACACGGATCATTCTCCAGGATCGATCACATACTGGGGCACAAGACAAACATCAACAGATACACCAAGATTGAAATCATACCAACCATCTTTTTCTGACACGAAGGCATCAAACTAGAAATAAATCATAAAAAGAAGGCAAGGAACTATCCTACCTCATGGAGATTAAAAGCCACACTACTGGAAGACCACTGGACTAACGAGGAGATCAAAGAAGAAATTAAAAAATTCTTTGAATTGAATGACAAGGAGGACACCAATATCCTAAATGTATGGGATGCAGCAAAAGCAGTAATAAGAGGAAAATATATAGCAATAGAAGCTCACATCAAAAAACAAGAAAGAACTCAAAGAAACAACCTAATCTCGAAGCTCAAAGATCTAGAAAAAGAACAACAAAAAACCCAGAACCAGTAGAAGAAAGAAATAATAAAAACAAAGCAGAAATAAATGAAATTGAAACTAAAAAAACAATCCAAAAGATCAATGAAACCAAGAGCTGGTTCTTTGAAAAAAAATAAAATAGACAAACCCTAGCCAGGCTCACAAAGGAAAAAGGGAGAAAGCACAAATACACAGAATCATAAATGAAAGAGGAGAAATCACAACGGAAACAGCAGAAATCAAAAGAATAATCAGTAACTACTATGAACAGTTATATGGAAACAAGTTCAACAATCTAGAGGAGATGGACAAATTCTACAACTCTACAATCACCCAAAGCTAGATAAAGAAGAAATAGAACACCTAAACAGACCAATTACAAGCAGCGAAATTGAAATGGTAATTAAAAACCTCCCCAAAACAAAAGCCCAGGACCTGATGGATTTACAAATGAATTCTACCAAACATTCAGAGACGAATTAGTGCCTATCCTTCACAAACTCTTCCAAAAAATTGAGAAGGAAGGGACAATACCAAACACGTTCTATGAAGCCAATATTACACTAATACCAAAACCGAATAAGGACAACACAAAAAAGGAAAACTATAGGCCAATCTCCCTAATGAACACTGATGCAAAATCCTCAATAAAATTTTAGCTATCAGAATCCAACAATGTATCCATAAGATAATTCACCACGACCAAGTTGGATTCTTTCCAGGGGCACAAGGATGGTTTAACATCCGAAAATCAATCAACGTTATA